>NC_041749.1:76969558-79469558 GCF_004115215.2 Ornithorhynchus anatinus
CAGCACTTGGCCCAGTGCTTGGCACATAGTAAGTGCTTACCAAATACCCCTATTATTATTGCCATTATTGATATTATTATCATTTATTTTCTCTGCTACTGCTGTTTCATGAATTACTTCTCTTTGGCTGCTCCCTGGGCTCCCCAGGAAGTTATCATCATTGCTGCTGTTACTACCTGAAACAATTTCACCTTCCCCATTCCCTGTTTTCTTTGCCCCTGGAACCAAAAGCTGAAGGGCAGGGGTTCGGGATGCCATGGAGGAAGATGTCAGACTGTGTGGATGTGTGGATCTCTGTATTAAAGTGACATTATTATCAACATATCTGGGCTCTGAACATTACTTAGCAGAAGATCATCTGGGCAGCAGAGTGTGGATGAAAGGGGAAGTGGAAGGAGGCAGGGAAACCAACACAGAGGCTGATGCAATAGTCTAATCATGATATGCAGAATCGCGAAGCAGCGTGGCTCAGTGGAAAAAGCCTGGGCTTGGGAGTCAGAGGTCATGGGTTCTAATCCCAGATCTGCCACTTGTCAGCTGTGTGACCTTGGGCAAGTCGCTTAACTTCTCTATGCCTCAGTTACCTCATCTGTAAAATGGGGGTGAAGACTGTGAGCCCTACTTGAGACAACCTGATTACCTTGTATCTACCCCAGCGCTTAGAATAGTAGTTGGCACATAGTAAGCACTTACATACCAACATCATTATTATGATTATATGATGAGCACTTGAACTAGGGTAGTAGCTGTATAGATGGAGAGGAAGTGGTGGGTCTTCAAATTGTTTTTGAGAAAAAAGAGGCAGGTTTTATATTATAGATTGGGGGTCAGACCAGAATGATAGTAAGGATTTGAGGATAATAACAATGTGGCAGACTTGGGCCACAGGAATAATAGTGGGGTTGTAATCAGAGACGGGGAAGTTGAAAGGAGGAGAGAGTTTGGGAGGGAAGATGAAGAGTTCATCTTGAGTTTGTCATATTGGCGAGCCTCCAAGTGGAGATGTTCTGGAGGCAAGAGGAAATATGGGATTGGATAAGAGGTATGCCATCAAGTGAGGGAACGGTTATCATTCTGACTGCAGAGGTAACGTCTCAAAAGTTGGAACAATGGCTGTTTCTTTACATGTTCTCTATCCTTCATAGGACCTCCTCTTCAAAGGAGGGGCATGTATTTGAACGATCGTTGAAGTACTGTCTGCAATCTCAGCAAGGTTTTCTCCATGGGGAACAGTCATATGACAGAGTGGAGTCAGATACACTTTTTAAAGTAAAGCTGGTGCTGGCACGGTGTATTGTGGCACATAGATTCTTCAGTACCATATTATAAGTCTTTGGTTTGGTGGTGGGCATGTTGCCCTGGTTCTCTTCAGTTTTATTCATTCATTCATTCATTCATTCATTCATTCAATAGTATTTATTGAGCGCTTACTATGTACAGAGCACTGTACTAAGCGCTTGGAATGTACAAATCGGCAGCATCAGAGACAGTCCTTGCCCTTTGATGGGCTTACAGTCTAATCAGGGGAGACAGGCAGACAAGAAAAATGGCAATGAATACAGTCAAGGGGAAGAACATCTCATTAAAACAATGGCAAATAAATAGAATCAGGGTGATGTACATCTCATTAAACTAAACAAATAGGGTGATGAAGATGTATACAGTTGAGCGGATGAGTACAGTGCTGAGGGGATGGGACGGGAGAGGGGGAGGAGCAGAGGGAAAGGGGGGAGAAGAGGGTTTAGCTGCAGAGAGGTGAAGGGGGGGTAGAGGGAGCAGAGGGAAAAGGGGGGAGCTCAGTCTGGGAAGGCCTCTTGAAGGAGGTGAGCTTAAGTAGGGATTTGAAGAGGGGAAGAGAATTAGATTGTCAGAGGTGAGGAGGGAGGGCATTCCAGGACTGTGGGAGGACGTGGCCCAGGAGTCAACGGCGGGATAGGCGAGACTGAGGGTCGGTGAGGAGCTGGGTGGCAGAGGAGCGGAGCGTGTGGGGTGGGCAGTAGAAAGAGAGAAGGGAGGAGAGGTAGGAAGGGGCAAGGTGGTGGAGAGCCTTGAAGACTAAAGTGAGAAGTTTTTGTTTTGTGCAGGGGTTGAGAGGCAACCACTGGAGGTTTTTAAGAAGGTGAGTGATATGCCCAGAGCATGTCTGCAGGAAGATGAGCCAGGCAGCGGAGTGAAGAATAGACTGGAGCGGGGCGAGAGAGGAGGAAGGGAGATCAGAGAGAAGGCTGACACAGTAGTCTAGCCAGGATATTACGAGAGCCTGTAGAAGTAAGGTAGCCATTTGGGTGGAGAGGAAAGGGCAGATCTTGGCCATATTGTAAAGGTGACACCAGCAGGTCTTGGTAACGGATTGGATGTGTGGGGTGAACGAGAGAGACGAGTCAAAGATGACACCGAGTTTGCGGGCCTGAGAGACGGGAAGGATGGTCGTACCATCCATGGTGATAAGAAAGTCTGGGAGAGGACTGGGCTTGGGAGGGAAGATGAGGAGCTCAGTTTTGGTCATGTTGAGTTTTAGGTGGCAGAAATCCAGGTGGAGACATCCTGGAGGCAGAAGGAGATGCGAGCCTGAAGGGAGGGGGAGAGGACAGGGGCAGAGATGTAGATCTGTGTGTCATCTGCGTAGAGATGGTAGTTGAAGCAGTGAGAGCGAATGAGTTCACCAAGGGAGTGAGTGTAAATGGAGAACAGAAGAGGGCCGAGAACTGACCCTTGAGGAACTCCAACAGTTAGAGGATGGGAGGGAGAGGAGGAGCCTGTGAAGGAGACCGAGAATGACCGGCCAGAGAGATAAGAGGAGAACCAGGAGAGGACGGAGTCCGTGAAGCCAAGGTTAGATAAGGTGTGGAGGAGAAGGGGATGGTCGACAGTGTCAAAGGCAGCAGAGAGGTCAAGGAGGATCAGAATGGAGTAGGAGCCATTGGATTTGGCAAGAAGGAGGTCATGGGTGACCTTAGAGAGAGCAGTCTCGGTAGAGTGGAGGGGACGGAAGCCGGATTGGAGGGGGTCCAGGAGAGAATGGGAGTTAAGGAATTCTAAGCAGCAAGTGTAGACGACTCGTTCTAGGTTTTTGGAAAGGAAGGGTAGTAGGGAGATAGGGTGATAACTGGAAGGGAAAGTGGGGTCGAGAGAGGGTTTTTTTAGGATGGGGGAGACATAGGCATGTTTGAAGGCAGAGGGGAAGGAGCCACTGGAGAGTGAGCGGTTAAAGATAGAAGTTAAGGAGAGGAGGAGGGCAGGGGCGATGGTTTTTATAAGGTGAGCGGGAATGGGGTCCGAGGCGCAGGTGGAGGGGGTGGCACTTGCGAGGAGGGAGGAGATCTCCTCTGAGGTTACTGCAGGGAAGGATGGGAAAGTAGGGGAGAAGGCTGGGGGGGGAGGCAAGAGGGGGAGGGGTGACTTTGGGGAGCTCAGACCTGATTGTGTTGATTTTTGTGATGAAGTAGGTGGCCAGATCATTGGGGGTGAGAGATGGGGGAGGGGGAGGAACGGGGGGCTAAGGAGAGAGTTAAAGGAACAATTGGAGGGGGCGACGGGCGTGGGTGTCGATGAAGGAGGAGAAGAAGTTTTGCCTGGCGGAGGAGAGAGCAGAGTTAAGGCAGGAAAGGATAAATTTTAAATGTATGAGGTCAGCTTGGTGCTTGGACTTTCGCCAGCTCAAGCAAAGGAGCGTAGGAGGCAGATGGAGGAGGTGATCCAGGGCTGTGGGTTAGTAGAGCGAGAGCAGCGGAGGGAAAGGGGGGCAAGAGAGTTGAGATGAGTAGAGAGGGTGGAGTTGAGAGTGGAGACCTGATCATCGAGAGTGGGAAGTGAAGACAGGGGGGGCAAGGTGGGGAGAGATGCTTTTTGAAAGACGGATGGGATCAAGAGAGTGGAGGTCTCTGTGGGGGAGTAGCAAAGATTTGCAGGGGGAGGGAGTGTGAGAGATGAGGCAGGTGAGAAGGTTATGGTCAGAGAGAGGGATTTCAGAGTTGGTGCGGGAGGAGGTAGTGCAGCGGTAGGAGATGACGAGATCGAGGGTGTGACCGAGTCGGTGAGTGGGCACGGTATGGTGGAGCAGGAGGTCGGCAGAGTCGAGGAGGGATAGCAGGCGGGGGGCAGAGGAGTCATCGGGTACATCCATGTGGATGTTGAAGTCTCCGAGGATCAGAGTGGGCAGAGAGAAGGAGAGAAGGAAGGTGAGAAAGGGGTCTAGGTGGTTGAAGAAGTCGGAGGTAGGACCAGGAGGCCGGTAGATGACAGCGACAAGTATCTGGAGGGGGTGGTAGAGGCGAATGATATGGGCTTCGAAGGAGGGGAAGGAGAGGGAGGGGGGAGGAGGGATAGTGAGGAAGCGGCAATGGGGTGAGAGGAGGAAGTCGACGTCTCCTCCCTTTCCGGTGAGTCTGGGGGAGTGGGAGAAGGAGAGGCCTCCGCTGGAGAGAACAGCGGCGAAGACCGTGTCTTCGGGAGTGAGCCACGTTTCCGAAAGGGCGAGGAGGAGGAGAGAGCGGGATAGGAAATGGTCATGGATGAAAGGTAGTTTACCTGTAATGGAGCGGGGGTTCCAGAAGCCAAACTTGAAAGTAGCTGTAGGTGCAAGGGGGGGAAAGGGGGGAGTACGGGAGTAGGGGAGGGTTTGGATGGGAAGGAGGTGGCGGGGCCCTGGACGGGGAGAGGGGGATGAGGGGTAGTGGTGAGACAGGAGGACTGGGATGGGGCGTGGGTGGGGAAGAGGGAAGGGGGGAGGGGGTGAGGAGGGGGTTTGGTGGGGGGGAGAGTAGGGGGAGGGAGAAGAGGGGCAGCGCTGGTAAAGCAGGGTTCTAGGGCGGGGGATGGGTGGGGAGGAGGCAGAAGAGAGAGCGGGAAAGAGCTGGGCGAGAGAGGGGAAGGGGAAGGGGAGGATAGGAAGGGGCGGGAGGGAGGAGGGGGGGTGGAGGGACATGGTGAGGCCAGAGAGGTAGGTTGCAGCACTGACAACAGTAAACAATAACAAGCGAAATCGGTAATATAGCAACATGATACAGTATGATACAATATAATAATGTTAATAAGCGGGCGATGACCAGGGTTGGGCGTCGACTTGATTAAGAGTCGACCTGATCAAACTCAAAATCAAGAGGCTAGCGGCCGAGAGAGTCCTGGAGCTCATGACCAAATATCTCTGAGGCGGCGGCAGGAGCCCTGAGGTTGTCCGGGGGGGAGGGAAGGGGGGGTTGCGGGCTTGGCGGTGGTTAAGGCAAGGTGACACAGTGAGAACAAGGACATCGTCGCCCGGGGTGGGGGCGGGGGCGGGGGAGATGAATCACCTCACGGGGGAAGAAGGGGTGAGGCCTTCCCAAAATGGCAGCTTCAGGCGGGGGGGGGGGGGCAGTTGAGGAGCACAATGTCCCTGGGCCCGAGCAGGGGAGCACAATGTCCCCAGGGGCGGGCAGGGGGGCGCAATGTCCCCGGGCCCGAGCAGGGGAGCACAATGTCCCCAGGGCTGAGCAGGGGGGCAGAATAGGGGCTGGGGGGGACGATCCTTAGTGTCGGAGTTCCCGAGTGGGGGTGCGGAGGTCCATGTTGGAAAAGGATGAGGCGGGCGCAGGGCCGGGCGGTCCAAGGCTCAGCTCCCCGGGGGAGGCGGAGGAGGCGCGGATGAGTCGGCGAGGGGAAGGCGAAGTGGGGGGCTTGTCGGGAATCGGGGCCGGGCGGGCCGAGGCTGCGCCTCAGGGGAGCAGAGGACCCGAGCGCACGTGGTGATGGCTCCGAGGGTCCAGGCGGTGACAAGGCTCAGCTCCTGGAAGAGAGAGGCGGTCCCGGAGTGGATGAGTCGGCGGTCGGCGGCCAAAGAGCTGCTAAAGAGCTAGCCGGGAATTGGGGCCAGGCGGTCCAAGTATCCGCTACAAGGGAGGAGAGCTTCCGAGTCCATGTGGTGGCCGATTCACTCGGGAACAAGTTTTAGCTAACCCTCATTCGTCAAGGATAGTCCATTATCTTGATCTGCCTGTCACAGTACCGACATTTCTTTTGTCAGGATGAAGCACACATACACGGTGTCAGCAGTGCAATGTTTGATGAGTATACATTGAAGATATAAGTTTCTGCAACTATATTTCAGTCAGACATGGGAAACAGACATCTGGACAGAAGAGCAGGAAACATGCTGCCTCCATTCCCAGTGTGCGGAAAATCATCTAATGAGAACTTTTGGGAGTGACATCACTGAACTTCTTTTTCATAACCTGGTGTCTGTGAAGGAAGTGCAAGTCAGGAGGGATTAAATAAAAAAGAACAACCTGAGATGAGTGATTGAGGTAAATGCAGTTTTTGGTAAAGTAACATTGCTAAAGAGGGATAAAGGAGTCAGGAACAAGGGTAAGAAACAAAACAAGGAGCCATTGGCAGGTATGCCAACCAATCAATCAACAGTATTTATTGACTGCTTATTCTGTGCTGTGAACTATCCTAAGCGACTGGGATGGAAAAATACAATAGAGTTGGTAGACATGATCCCTACTCCCAAGGAGCTTACCATCAGATCTGGGGGTTTTACCCATCTGGTAGTGACTTCCGAAATGAGAAGAGTGGCCATCTCTTTAAACAATGGTGAGCTTCTCTATGCATTGTAGGTCCTTATCCTTGAAGGTGGGAGATGTTTTAGAAGATAATTGATCATTTGGACTGAGTTTTTGTTGTCTAATATAGAGCATGCTTTCTATAGAAACTGACCACAGAAAATAGCTGCCATGAGAAACAGGGGGCACCTAGGCAGAGAAAATGGAGTTAAATGTGAAAGAGGGCATGATTGGAGGAAGAGAGGTGAGGGAGGTGACAATGAGAGAGAACAAATCAGAGGTGAATGCCAACTTCTTTCATTCATTACTAAGGTTTATTGAGCACCTTCTGCATGTACCTAAGACCAACCCTCCCCATAAAAAATTTACAGTCTGATAGAGAGGGAAGAGGTAAAGACAAACACAGAAACAACTAACAATTAAACATCAGAAATAACATAACAAATCAGCATCTTTGTCCCTACATAACCCCAGTCTGATAACATAAGAATCTACAACATTCAAAATGTTCACAAAGACTGTGCCACCCTCCTCTACCCACCCTTCACTCTGTGATGGCAGAAGGCATTTCTGGGAATGAGGGCAGAGGCCTTGAACCTCCAAACCATCTGATCTCAATGGTAGGGGGCTCAGGCCGTGATCATTACTACTTCACCTGTCTCCTTCTTGTCCTCAGTGGATTCCCACAATGCCTCATTTATTGTTAATAATAATAATAATGATAATTATAATGGTATTTTAAGCACTTACTATGTGCCAAGCACTGTTCTAAGCACTAGGCTATATAGAAGGTAATCAGGTTGTCCCACGAGGGGCTCACAGTTTTCATCTCCATTTTACAGATGAGGTAACTGAGGCACAGAGAAGTTAAATGACTTGCCCAAAGTCACACAGCTGACAAGTGGCAGAGGCAGGATAAGAACCCATGACCTCTGACTTCCAAGCCCGTGCTCTTTCCACTGAGAAGCGGCGTGGCTCAGTGGAAAGAGCGCAGGCTTGGGAGTCAGAGATCATGCGTTCTAATCCCAGCTCCGCTGCTAGTCAGCTGTGTGACATTGGGCAAGTCACTTAACTTCTCTGTGCCTCAGTTACCTCATCTGTCAAATGGGGATTAAAACTGTGAGCCCCACAGGGGACAAACTGATCACCTTGTATCCCCCAGCGCTTAGAACAGTGCTTTGCACATAGTAAGCGCTTAACAAATACCACAATTTATTTTAAAGTCACACTGCTTCTCCATTACAGATCTTAACAGCATTTATTGGGTATCCATCATACTCTACTAGGCTCTGGTACTACAGTTTAGAGGTTAGACGTAAGCGCTTTGTCCTCAAGGAGTTTCCAGTTTAAAAGGAAAGAAAACATTAACCAGTGTAAATAAACACACACACACACACAAACTTATAGACTTGTTCCTAGAGGGATGAGATTAATTAGAAAAATCAATCAATGGTATTTATTGAGTCCTTACTGTGTGCAGAGCACTGTATATAGTGTTTGCCCTGTAAAAAGCTTCCTGGAGGAGGTGGCCTTGAACTGGAATCTAAAAGAGAAAAAAGGAGTGGTACTGGTACTATGTGTCAGAACAGGGAGGCAGTTCCATATATAAAGAACAACTTGGCAAAGTGGTAGAGGATTGGCTAGGGGCATGAGGAGGCTGGGAGAAGGCAACCTTAGCTGGCTTGGAGACTGGGGCTTGGGCTTAGCAGGAGATGAGAACAGATTGGTAGGAGAAGGGCCATTTGTGAAGAGATTGGAAGAAATAGTTAGAAGCTTAGATTCTGGGAAAAGTGGACTCATTAAAAGTGTAAATTCCTTTGGAGAAATAAACAGCCAACTACAGGCAGATACAAAAGGCAACATCTGAAAACAATGACCATATATGAGAAATATAGCATTTCCTGGAGACTACCTATCTATCTACTTGCAAGATAGGCCCAAGTCACTATCTAAGAAGGAGAACTGGTATTTTATCCCCATTTTACCATTGATTGATTAATTGATTTTACAGATGAAGAAACTGAGACTCAGAGAAGTTAAGTGACTTGCCCATTGCCACACAACAGGCAGGTGGGGGAGGCGGGAAATGAACCCTGGTTTCCCAACTCCCAGTCCCATGCTTTTTCCACTAGACCACATGTAGAAATATTCTTCCAATTGGTTGAGGACATTTTGCATTTTACTTCTGCCTCAACCTGTTGGCAATCCCACCCCATTTAGTGGCATCTGCAGATTTGATGAGCAGACTCTCAACTCTCTATTGTAAGCCATTAATAGTTAAGTTGAAGAAGTTCGGGAGAGGACCTATACTTGAGGGACACCCCTAAAAATGGCCTTCATATTGCTACTGAGGAATTGATAACTACCCTTTGTGAGTGAGCCTTCAGTGCATCTACTTCACTGTTATGGTCAAGACCAAACTGACCCAACATTCAGACGAGAATCCTGGGTGGACAGAATTGAAAGCTTTACTAAAGCCTAAATAGATTACCTCTATTGATGCCCTCTTCTCTTCCTTCCAGAGCAAGTGGGACTTGTTAATGACAATGATAATGATGATAATAATATTTGTGAAGCACTTACAGTTTATTGAACACTTATTGTGTGTAGAACACTGTACTGTGTACTGGAGGAGCAGCAGTGTGATGCAGTAGATAGGGCACGGGCCTGGGAGTCAAAAAGACCTGGGTTTTAATTCTGGTTCCACACTTGTCTGCTGTGTGATCTTGGGCAAGTCACTTAATTTCTCTGTGCCTCAGTTATCTCATATGTAAACTGAGAATTGAGACTCTGAGCCCCATGTGGGACAGGGACTCAGTCCAACCTGATTTGCTTGTACCTACATTAGCACTTAGTACAGTGCCTGGCACATAGTAAATGCTTAACAAATACTGCAATTAGTTATTAATCATCATTATTATTATTCCAAGATAGGTTGGATAAGGGTCTCAGAGTCTAAGTGGTGGGGGGAAACAGGAATTTAATCCCCATTTTACAGATGAGGGAACTGACGCACAGAGAACTTATGTGACTTGCCCAAGGTCTCACAACAGAGTTGGGATTAGAACCCAGGTCCCCTGACTCCCAAGCTCATACTCTTTCTTCCAGGCCATGCTTTTTCAGCTGGTCCCAAATGGTATTTTTATGTAAAGCTAGAACTGAAAACAACAACACATAAGTTGCTAGCTTTTCCTAGTTACCCAATCATTTCCTGTCTGTGAATGGGGATGTATTGCTTCTTGTCCCAACTTTTGCTTAATGTTTTAAACTTAATTATGCTTTATTGTCTCATGCTAGTTGCATCTTCTTACCAGCTTTAGTAGTATTAGTAACAGCAGTATTTACTGAGCGCCCACGTACTGCAGTACACTGTAATAGGGTCTGGAAAGTATAGAATTATGAAGTGACATGGTCCCTGCCCACACTCAGTTTACCCTCTAACATGGGAGATGAACATAAAAACACTTACGACTAAGTTAAGTGTACATATCTACATGAGTATTAAGGAGACTGTGGTGTATATATATAAATGCCTAGTGTTGGGTGAAATGGTTCCAAGTGCTGGAAAATTACTAGGGGAAAGCTTATTGGAGGAGGTGGGATTTTAGGAGGGATTTGAATGTGAGAAGGGGTGTGATCTGTCTGATGCAGAGAAGCACCACTGGCTAGTTAATAGAGCAAGTGCCTCAGAGGCAGAAGGTCATGGGTTCTGTTCCTGGCTCTGCCACTTGTCTGCTGTGTGACCTCAGAGAAGTCACTTCAGTTCCTCTGGGCCTCAGTCACCTCATCTGTAAAATGAAAATTAAGACTGTGAGACCTATGTGGGACAGGTTCTGGATCCAACCCGTTTTGCTTGTCTTCACCCCCTATCCCCTATTATTATTTATTATGTGTGGAAGGAGGAGTTTCCAAACTGGGAGAACAACAGCATGAGTGAAGGGATGGAGGTGGGAGAGTGAGATTTTGATACAGCTGGAAGGCTTTGTCCCTTCACAAGCAAGCTAATTCTCCTTAGTAATTTGGTCTATTGTCCCCATTTTACAGAGAGGACTGCATTTACAGCTCTCCCACTTGCTCTTAAAGTCTCTGCAGAGTTCTGGGTCAAGCCAGGTTACTTTCCAGTTACCCTTTGCACTGATATGAGTTGATCTTGTGCCTGCTGAACTCTCTGCTTGAAGACCAGGTAGCATTTTAGGACTCCTTTACTGGTGGAATTTCCATACCACTGTGCTCTTTCTGTTGGTGACCTAAGCCTATTACTTTCCTAAATTTCATTTTCTTAATATTGTTTTGCTTTAATAAATGGCATTTACTGAGTGCCTATAGTTTGCAGAGCACTCCTCTAAGTGCTTAGGAAAGTACAATATAACAAGTTGGTAGAAAGAGTTGGTAGAAATGTTCTCTGTCCACAAGGAGCTTTCGAAGGGTACCTCTGGGGGTTAATACAAAGTTTGTTGGGTTTTGTTTTTTTTTTCAAAAATGGTGGAAGAGCTTCAAGGGATGAGGGACCAGGGCCAAAAACTCAGTAAATGTCTCTTAGTTATTAGAAGAGAAAAATAATCTTTTGAAAGATTTCCTTTTGGAGCCAGAATCAGTTTCAGTGAGAGAATGAGACTTGTCATTAGCCAGAGGAATGGGACAGCTTAGCAGAGACTATTGAACTCTGGCTTCCTTTTTTTTAAAAAAAAATCCCTCCCCACCCCCCACATCCAAAAACATGTGGCCATCATAGTAGTAGTGAAAAATACTTACACATAATCAACATTCCCTAATCCTATTCATTTCCATCTTTGTCTCTTTGTAGCCTGACACCTCTCCTGTCCTGGGGACATGGAAAGTGAACATTATTAGTAGTATTGAAGGACTCAGAGTTTGGCCCTCAGGGAGCAGCTGTCCCCAATCATCTTGCCCCATGCCCTTTCATTCCCCAGATTACATTTTCTACCAACAATCTGTGTGTGGGAAAAATCAAATATGTCAGTGGATCGTGCACTCGTTGCCAGGTGCCCAATCACAGGAGCCATGTTTTTGACCTTTGAGCTCACTGAGCGCAATTAATTGGGGGCTAGTTAAAGAGAGGAGGAAGAAAAAGTACTGCCCCTAGCGGGAGTACCTGCTGTCATTATTTCGGCTCCAACAGCGTTTCACATTAGTCTAATCATTGACATGCCAACCCCCTGAAAAAAATTGGTTATTAACAAGTGGAATTGGTTTGTTCAAAGTCTTGACAATTCTTAATTGCTAATGTTAGCTAATGCCACAACTTCTCATTAACCGCCAGTTCCCCAGCCCCCAACCCTCAAGCCTTGCCACTTGATCTTCTTCTCTGCAGTCCTCTCTGCAAGCAACAACAGTTCAAGGAGAACGATAGAAAATCCAAGAATGAAATTTCAGGACAACTCTAAAGATTGGAATGTAACCATATGCAATAATGAAGGTTAAATGCTCGAATAAATCTTAACAGACCAGAAAGATTTGATAGGGAAAATAATTCCTTATTTGTTCATTGTCCAAGTACATTGGTAAACCTATTACATGACCTGCATCCATTGCCCTATGAATGCTCCTTAGCCCTTGGCTGGGCAAAAGGAACTTTTCAGGCTTCTCAAGACCCTGAAATTCTTTCTAGAAAAGCTGCCTAATGGTTTGGGGATGGGGCCGAAAAGTGTATGCATACAAGCGAGTTGTACTGTCAAAGACCACTGGATTTAGGGTATTGCAAAAGAAAGTTGTGTTTTTTGATCCTATATTAGTTCAGTGTCTGGGGCATACCCTGAAACAGAGCCATAAATATACCATCATTTCAGCAACACTCAGAAATCTCCCAGGGACAATAGGCCCATCTAAGGTAATATGGGCTCATCAACTGTTTAATACAGTGATCAGTGATCAATAAAGGTGACTGGTTTTTTAAAATGACAATTGTTAAGTGCTTACTATTTGTCAAACACTGTTTTGCCTGCTGGGGTAGATACAAATTAATTAGGTTGGACACAGTCCCTGTCCCACATGGGGCTCACATTCTAATTAAGGAAACTGAGGCCCAGAGGAGTTAAGTGACTTACCCAGGGCCGAGATTAGAACCCAGATCTCTGACTCCCTGACCCGTAGTTCTTTCCACTAGGCCATGCTGCTTCTCAATTGATTAATTGAAAATGGAAACATGAGGCAGTAGCCCCACTCTTCAGGTTCCTTCTGGACAGTGGATTACCCAGTCTTGCCTCTCCCTCCTCATCAAAGGCCTTGGCCCAACTGATCACAAAAAGGTTGCTCTTTGGTGCTCAGACATTTCATGCAGGAAGATGAAGTTAATGTTCAGGAGTACATGTTGCTTCACTATCAGCAATTCATTTTTTGGTGATGTTTCAATGTATAGGATAGTATGGTTGTTAGAACTGGGAAATTAAGGGACTCAAACCTATATGGCTTAAGAACCATTTAGAGCAAATTTACCAAACTGAAATACAGCTCCAACATCACCAAACAGAAATCACAGAAATAGTATTATCTCTTCTACTTGAATACTGAGAGATACATGAATATTGTACTTACTACTTGGGAGAGTTAGTAGACAGGTTCCCTGTCCACACAGAGCCTATAGTGTAGAGGGAGAAACAGACATTAATATAAATAAATTACACATATAGATATGTGTTGTGGGAATGAGGGTGGAGTTAATAAAGGGTAGAAATCCAAGTGCAAGAACAATGCAAAAGGGAATGGGAAAGGAGGAAATAAAGTCTTTGTAAGGGAAAGCCATGTGGAGATGTGCTTTTACTAAGGCTTTGAAGATGGGAGAATGATCAACTGTTGGATATGAAGAGGGAGGGAGTTCTCGGCTAGAGGTAGGAGGTGGATGAGAGGTCGGAGGCCAAATAGACAAGATTGAGGTACAGTGTCTAGGTTGGCATTAGAGGAATGAAGTGAGGAGGCTGGGTTGTAGTAAGAAATCAGAGGTAAGGTAGGAGGGGACAAGGAGATTGAATGCTTTCAAGCTAATAGTAAGGAGGTTCTGCTCGAAGCGAAAACATTAAAATAAGTGACAGATGGGGAAATGGCAGAATATAAGGAGTAGTACATCATTGCTGAGGGTGGGGTGAATATTAAGTACTTAAGGGGTACAGATCCAAGCACATAGGTGATGCAAAAGAGAGAGCCAGTATGTCAAATGAGGACTAAGTTGGGGAAGGCCTCCTGGAAGAGATGAGCTTTTAGTGTGAAGCTATGAAGAGTGGTGGTCTGTCGGATATGAAGGGGGAGAGAGTTCCAGGCCAGAGGGAGGATGTGGGCAAGGGGTCAGTGGTGAGATAGATGATACTGACGGAGAGGTTCTCATGTGTATGCTGAAACCTTGAGTGGGATCTCATGAGATAACACTCTGTCCATCTTCATGATGCTTTAAAGAAAAGTGACCAAATAGAGACCAAGTTGAGCACACCTCCCAGAGATTCTCTGTCACCACGCATGGCTGCTTCCAGGAGCAGTTGTGTAAAATAGCTCACACCCTAAAGATGACAATGGAGTCTTTGTCAAGTTCTCTGGACTATGCTGTTCCTGGTCAATATGATTTTAAACTGAAGCTGAATGAACTTTCAGCTTTACTGCTAATCCAAGTTAGAGCTAAAACTTTGTAAAGTGATACATAGCTCAGTAAATAATAACCTGTACTTACAGGCAAGACGGAGGTTTGAGTAACTCAGCAAATATTCATATGTAAGTGGTTAAAAGTTCAGAAGAGACAGAGTAAGAGTATCAGGCCTGATTGTTATAAATGCTTGAAATAATTATATACACAACTGCATATAAGAGGGTTTTCCTCCCCCTTTCTGGTAGACACTCTCTTTAGAGACCTCAGTTGCGGTATGAGATAAACCTGCCAAATTTAAGTAATAATTTAAGAATGATTTAAGTACTTTCTTTCAATTTTTAAACAATGGCTGCTTTGATGGTTTGGCTAGTTAAATGTCACTTACTGCTCAGATCATTTAAAGCTAAATTTATTATGCTTTTATGAACAGAATACTGTCAAGCTATCAGTCTTTCAGTCAAAATTTCAACAGCTTCCTGTTGCTGACTTGTTAGCAGGCATTTAAAAAGATTTAATGGCTTGATATTATCAAATTGATGCACAGAACTCTGCATGTTGTGACTGATATGATTTAGTGAAGTACCATAGTCCAATTTTAGTGCTGCAAGAAATAATCTTCATTTCTCAAGCAGCAAGCTTCAACTGCATCTATGTCTAGAACAAGAAACAAAAGCATCTCATTTGAAGAGGAAAAAGAGACTCCTCCACTATTGTTTTGCCTGTTATTTTTGGTTTTCTCTACTGCCTTGGTGGGATTTAGTTCTACTTGTAAAACCGAAGCACATTTCCTGAGAGTCATTGCCCAGTGTAAAGTTTTGTCATAGGTCTTCTGCTCATTCACATCCCACTAGTTTTTCTAAAGTCTTGGAGACTGAAATATCAATAATTTTGGTATTTGTTAAATGCTTACTACGTGCCAAGTACTGTTCTAATTGCTGGGGCAGATACAAGGTAATCAGTTTGGATTCCCTGTCCCAAATGAGGCTCAAAGTCTCAATCCCCATTTTACAGATGAGGTAACTGAGGCACAGAGAAGTGAAGTGACTTGCCCAAGGTCACACAGCAGACATGTGGCAGAGATGGGATTAGAACCCATATCCTCTGACTGAAAGTTCTTAGACCTTTTCCACAGTTTCTCCCTATTCTTAACTACAGAAACTACCGCCTACAGGAAGAAAGTTTTGAGGAACTCAGGCAGCTCCCCTGTGCCTAGTCCTTTCAGGGATGGACCCAGAAAACTGCAAGGATCTTAGGAAAAGAAATATGTAGAGCTAACGTAGCAGATATACACCAAGGGCTGCCCATCATAGATTGCTGGCAAATCTATTCAGCCCATACAGCTTTCTGTTTTGCGACATACAGAGACTGAGGGAATTTTGACCGAGTATATTTGGAAAAAGGAATGTTGGAAGCAATCGAGCAGGTGATAGACTTGGGAATGAGATCACTTCCTGTGCTATATGTAAATAAAACCTCATGACACCTGAATTTATGAGGCTATAATTCCATCTCAAGTTTCTATTTGGTTTCTCTCAAAAACCTTTTCTTGAGTGCTTGCCCAATGTTGGTGGTCAACAATTTACCTCATTGGGGAGACAGACTTTGTTAATGTGGGGTGCTGTACTAATTAATTGCTTTGTGTACTTATCTGGAAAAGACTAAGGATTATACCAGGTGGCTGCCTGGAGAGAGGAAGGAGCAAAGATCTAGAGTGCTCCAGATCCTGGAAAGGGAATGGATTGGACACAGGGAAATCAAGGATTGAAAGGAAAGCAGGATGGGACCTGTCTAAATTTAGAGAGAGGATGAGGATTTGAGAATAGAATGTATAGTGAAGTTTTTAATGGGAATGGTAGGGGTTATGGCAGGGTAGGGGAATCCAGAGCAGAATAAATAAATGGTCAAGGCATGTTGGAGAGCACAGAAAATCAAGAACAGAAATGATTGGATAGGAAAGTAATTATCTGGAAGCCTCAGGAATTTAATGAGCTGGAGCAATTTAAATGCCAAAACAGATCACAGAAGAAAGACTGCAATTGCAGATATAAATCTGTTGTAGGTGGGGAGAGTGTCTAACAACTCTGTTATATAGTACTCTCCTGAGCTCTTAGCACAGTGCTCTGCACACAGTAAGTGCTCAAAAATACAATTGATTGATATAAACCCAACTTAGTGCTTTCATTGAACAATCAGCATCCTAATTTACAAGAGCAATTTAATGATCTCTTTCATTGGGAATTAACCAGAATTTTAGCAGACATTTGTGTATTACACATTCACATTAAATGCATTTTAATGATCTTTTGGTGTTTGTTGAAAATATTCTACTAGAAATAGCTTATTCAAACTGTTTAGTGCATATTTGGGAACTGAAAGCAGTAGTGAAATTAATGAGCAGGATTCTGGCAGAGAAATGCACCTCAGCATTTTTCCAAGGAAACCTGCAGAACATTCCTTTCAGATTCAGTTGAAAATATGGCACATCCATTCGGAATTGTGTGAAAGTAAGCTTTCCATGGAGGGTGATTGCCTGCACTCTAGTAACAGAGCCACATTAGGAGACACTGACTCTCTTAAGCAACAAGGACTTTCTCGGGCAGTAAACATAATGCAGCTGTGGTTACAGGTGGTCCCTGTTGACTATCACAGCACTCAGCTTCATCTTTCTCCTGATTGAAAATCTCTGGGCATAAATTCCAGCCAGGTCAAGAAGCATTTGGGGGTTTAGTTTTTTGTATAGGTGGAGGAAAAAGTGTTCTCTCCAGTTAAAGTGGAAGAAGAGCCAAGCTTAGGAAATGTTAATAGTAAGGAAGGAATACAGTTTCTTTCTTTATTGGGTGTTATTGGGTTTTTATTAGATATAACCAGGGGGTGGCACTTTGACTCCTGATGCATTTTCCACCTCTTTTTCCAGAAAACATTTAGGGGTGTGAAGAGATCAGGATCTATTCCTGATGGGCTGGGTTTAAGTAATTTGTACTATATCTGCAAGATAGATCTGTTAACTCTGATAGTTCTCTGTGTATTTTGGATCAGCTACTTCTCAATGGGTAAGTTGCTATTTGGGTATTTTGTGGAGGCATGTAGAGTGGTCTTCTCTCTCCTTAGGAAAATTAAGAAACAGGGTTTAACAGGAAAAACATGGAGCTGAGTGTTTGAAAGACTTGTATTTTTGAGTCCTATTTCTGCCACTTGTCCACTTGGGGCTTTAGTTTCCCCCATCTTAAAATGGAACAAAGGTGAGTTTTTGTGGGACAGATGCTGTGTGTAATCTCTTTACTTTGTAATAATTATGGTAATTAAGTATTTTATTATGTGTCAAACACTGTTGTACATGTTGGGTAGATATAAGTTAGGTTGGACACAGTGATTGTCCTACATGGGGCTCATGGTCTTCATCCCCATTTTGCAATTGAAATAGGAGGCATAGAGAAGTTAAATAATTTGCCTAAGAAAGTCACACAGCAGGCAAGTGGCAAAGCTGGGATTAGAACCCAGTTCTTTCAAACTCCAAGGCCTATGCTCTCTCCCCTTGGTCATGCTCCTTCAATATTCACCAAAGTATTCAGCATATAGTGAGAACTTAAAAAATGCCCTTCTGTTAATTTTTTTTTATGGCATTTAAGTATGTGCTAGGTATTAAGCACTAGGGTGCAATTGAGCTAGTGAGGTTGGATACAGTCTATAATCCTACATGGGGCTTACATTATTAATCTGCCTTTTACAGATGAGGTTACTGAGGCATAGAGAAGTAAAGTGACTTGCCCAAAGTGGCACAGTAGATAAGTGGGCAACTTAACTTCTGTCTCCCAGGCCCAAGCTCTATCCACTAGGCCATGCTACTAAGTATTAGCAGTTTACTGACCATTGTCTTTTGGAAGCAACATGGCCTAGGGGCTAGAGCAGGGCTTGGGAGTCAGAAGTTATGAGTTCTAATCCTGGCTCCTCCACTTGGCTGCTGTGACCTTAGCCAAGTCACTTTAACTTCTCTATGCCTCAGTAACCTCATCTGTAAAATGCAAATTAATAATGTAAGTTCCAAGTAGGATATGGACTGTATCCAACCTTACTAGCTCATTTGTACCCCAGTGCTTAGTACCTAGCACATACTTAAACACCACTAAAAAATAAAAAAAATTAATGCAAGGGCATTTATTAAGTTCTTACCATATGCTAAATAAAATGGGGATAAGAGTGTGAGCCCCATGTGGGACAGAGAATGTGTCCAACCTGATTATCTTGTATCTACCCCAGCATTTAGAACAGTGCTTGGCACATAATAAGCACTTAAATACCATACTTTTTTTAAAAAAAAATTTTTTGACTACCCCATTCTTCCCCCAGGTTATCTGTCCTGTATTACAAAGTGAGTGAATTAATCAAATCCACATATTCTTCAATTGACCTGCCAACAGTCTTACTAATCTTGACCTTTCAGGCATGTTGGAAAGCAGCCTGCCTTAAAAGTAAAAAGGAATTTACTCATCAATTGTTCCCAGCATCCCAGGGAGGGTGGTGGGGGTGACAGGAGATCTTTACATTGCTGCAGATAAGCTTTGGAGAAATGGAAGAGTTAAGCAATTGGCCTAAGATTCTAGTCAGAGTTTGTCTCTAACAATTTTATGCTTTTCTCACTAGATTTGTACTGCCTTTTTGGAAATAGTATCAAGACTAACAATTTCTTTCCCCCTCTCACTTGTTTAGTTAGGATTGGTCAATCATGGCTACTGTGTACCACCATACAATGTTTACTTACTAAGTGCTTGGGAGAGTAGAAGAATGTTTCCTTCTCCTGATGAGTTTACAGTCTAGAGGGAGACAGACATTAATATAAACTAAATTATGGATATTAACACAAGCCCCCCTTCTTTCTCAGGTCCCCCACCCCATAACACTTGTGTATAAATGTATATATCAATAATACCATTTATATTAATGCCTGTTTACTTGTTTTGATATGTATGTATCTATAATTCTATACATTGCCCATTTTACTTGTTTAGATATCTGTCTCCCCACCCCCCGCTCCCAACCCCCGACTGTAAACCCATTGTGGGCAGGGATTGTCTCTGTTGTTGAATTGTATTTTCCAAGCACTTAATACAGTGCTCTGCACATAGTAAGTGCTCAGTAAATATGATTGAATGAATAAAATAGTGGGGCCCTGAAGGAAGGGTGAATAAAGGGTGCAAATCCAAGTGCAAGGGTGACATAGAAGGGAGTGGGAGAAGAGGAAATGAGGGCCTAGTCCTGGAAAGCCTTCTGGAGGAGATGTGCTTTTAATAAGGTTTGGAAGGGTGGGGAGAGTCACTGTCAGATATGAAGATGGAAGGTGTTGCAGGACATGGACGAGAGGTTGGCAGAGAGATGAGATTGAGGTTCAGTGAGTAGGTTGGTGTTAGAGGCGTGAAGTATGCAGGCTGGGTTGTAGTAAATCAGGTAAGGTAGATGGGCAAAGTGAGTGCTTTAAAGCTGCTGGTAAGGAGTTTGGATAGCCAACCCCTGGAGGTTCTTGAGGAGTGGGGAAACAGGGACTGAATGGTTGTGTAGAAAAAATGGTCTGGGCAGCAGAGTGAAGTATGGACAAGAAGCAGGGAGATGAGCAAGGAGGCTGAAGCAGTAATAAAGGTGAGATAGAATTCATTCATTTAATAGTATTTTGAGGGCTTACTGTGTGTAGAAGACTGTAGTAAGCACTTGGGAGAATACAATATAACCATAAACAGAATGTTGGATCAACATGGTAGCAGTTTTAGAGAGGAAAGAGCTGATTAGTGATGTCATGAAAGTTCAACTGACAGCATCTGGGGACAGATTGATTATGTGGCTTGAATGAGAGATGAGTGGAGGATACCGCCAAGACTACGGGCTTGTGAGGCAGGGAGGATGGTGGTGCTGTCTACAGTGATGGGGAAGACAGAGCTTGGGTGGGAAGTTTTGTTTTAGATAAGTTTGAGGTGTCCATGGGACATCCAAGTAGTGATGTCCTGAAAGTAGGAGGAAATGGTGAGACTCATCACAGCTGGAGATGTAGATTTGGCAATCATCCACATAGAGATGGTGGTAGAAGTCATGGGAGTGAATAAGTTCTCCAAGGAAGTGGGTGTAAATGGAGAATAGAAGGAGACCCAGAACTGAGTCTTCTTGGGACTTCCACATTTAGGGGGGGTGGAGGCAGAGGAGGAACCTAATGTCTTGGATAAAAAGCTTTTGATACCAACATTTAAGCTGCACAAACATGCAGAAAATAGCATGTTCTCAATTAAATGGACTTTTAAAGTCAGTTTGTGTTAGCTGAAGACAGCTGGGGTTTCAGTAGACACAAGTGAAGAACTTGGGAATTTGTTTTATGTGGAGCAGCATTGGATCTGATGTGACAAATATGTGGAAAATATAATTAGTCACTCTGGCATATGAGAACACTTCCTCAGAGGTACTGTGTAGAAATAAATAATGAGGTACTGTGTAGAAATATGTACAAATGAGAAGCAGCGTGGCTTAGTAAAAAGAGCACCAGCTTGGGAGTCAGAGGACGTAGATTCTAATCCCGGCTCCGCCACTTGTCTGTGTGACCTTGGGCAAGCCACTTAACTTCTCTGTGCCTTAGTTACCTCATCTGTAAAATAGGGATTAAAAGTGTGAGCCCCATGTGGGACAACCTGATTACCCTGTATCCACCCCAGTGCTTAACAGTGCTTGGCACATAGTGGGTGCTTAACCAATACTATTATTATTAAATGCAACTAACACTTTAAAAGAGAAATGGAAGCTGACTGTAGAACCTGTGTAGCTAATTACTAGTTGGGAGCTGCTGCTGGTTGTTGTAAATATTCTTCAGATATTTAGAGGGCATTTCAGTGACTGTGCCTTGGGAAAGGGTAGAGTGGGGGAAAACAAAAGTTTGGAAGGAGATCTGTAAACTGCAGCCTCATTGGAGCCTGGCTGTGAAAGCCTGAGAGCCATCTCATCTTGCATCCTGAGAGAGATTGGAATGGAGATGACAAAGCAATAAAGAAGGAATTCAGTGTTCTGTTTCTAAGGGGTGACCCTCTCTGCAAGGCAGGATTAACTTCGAAGAGAGCTTGATACTTCATCTTTCTGAAGAATCTAGGAGTTCCTTGATGGACTCTCTGTTAAGGTATCAGGTGTGACACATTCACAAATGGGAGGTTAAGGTGGGCAGTCAGGTGACACTGAACATCTCTGGGTCCTTGCCAAGCTTCACTTGCCATACTCACCAGTTAGCAGAAAATACACTTTAAAGGTGCAGTCTCTTAAATCAGTGGATGTGTTGGGATCAGGTATCTTGGTGTGGGCTCTGAGGAGTTGGAGTTACAGTGCGGTTCCTTCCTCAAAGGTTTTCTTTTTTTTTTTTTTGGTTAATGTAGATTCAGGTCAAATGGGGATTTTTTTTCCCTTTCAGTCACTAAACTAGAGGATGGTATTTGAGTGTTTACTATGTGAAGAGCACTGAACCAAGCCCCTGGGAGAGTGTAATACAACAGAATTAGCACATTTGATCCCTGCCCATAGTGAGTTTACAGTCTAGCAGGGAAGACAAATTACTTCCTTTTTTCATATTAATGTCTAATACATAATCTAAAGATATGTACTGTGGGGTTAAGGATGAGGTGACTATCAAATATCCAAAGGTCACAAATCCAAATGCATAGATGAGCCAGGGAAAAGGGAGCTTAATTGGGGAAGGATACTTAGAGAAGATGTAACCTTAACGATGCTTTTGAAGATGGAGGGAGTGGTTGTGTGGTGTATGTGGTAGGGCAGGGAGTTCCAGGCTAGGAGGGGGATGTGGGAAGGGAGTTGGTGGCAAGATAGTTGAGATCGGGGTACAATGAGTAACCTGGTAGTAGAAGAGCAGAGTGTGCAGGCTGGGCTGTAGTAGGAGTTCACTGGGGTGAGCTGATTGAGTGCTTCAAAGTTAATGATAAGGAGTTTTTGTTTGCAGAGGTGGGTGGGCAGTCACTGAAGGGTTCCGAGGACATGTCTAAGTTACTCCATATCAATTTTTGGAAACTGCAGTCTCTATTATTCCATTATTGCTTTCCAGGATAGAAGCATGTCTCTCCAGCACCTCTCACCAATTTTTGTTTAGTGCAGCTTGAGAAGGTCTGCTACCCTACGAGTGAATCTAAATGTTGAAAACAAAGAGCAGCAGTTGCCAGCAACTGACCTAGCATACAGCATGTTAGAACTCTCTTTGCAGAAAGCAGCATGGTCCCCTTGGCATCATGCCTCCCTAAACAACTTTCCCTCTCCTTGTCTATTAAAACTTAGTATGTTTCTTGCTGCTCTTGTGAATTTGGGTTTGGGAATCAATGTTGACTTTAATAGAGCCAGGGGCAGGTTCATGAGATGCTGCTGAACTATTTATTACCAAAAATTGCCTGCTGTCTAGACAGATTCTGCTTAGTTCAAAATGTGGTACCTAAATGTTATTTATATTAGTCTAAGATATTTATTGGGTCCTTACATGCAAAGCCCTATGCTAAGCACTTGGGAAAGTACAATAACAGAATTAGTGAACACATTCCCTGCCCATAATGCATTACCATAGAGATGATAATGATTAAGGTCTTTATTAAGTGTTTACCATGTACCAAACACTATGCTAAGCACTGGGATAGATACAAGTTGATCAGATTCCCCCATGGGGCTCAGTCTTAGGAGGGAGAAGATATAGTGAATCCCCACTTTGCAGTGGGGGAACTGAGGCACAGAGAAGTGAAGTGACTTACGTAGGGTCACACAGCAGGTAAGTGGCAGAGTTGGGCTTAAAACCCAGGCCCTCCGGCTCCCAGGCCCTGTGCTGTTTCCCCTAGGCCATGCTGCTTCCAATTAAGTAGTGTGGCCTAGTGGAAGCTTCAGAGCTTTTTAAATTGCATCATTGCTTCAGAATGTACACCTTTCCATGTCAAAAGCCACTATGGGTATGTGCCATAATATACTTGTGCAATCTTATACATGGGAATAAAACATAATTTGTACCAACTTTTTTCGGGGGGGGAGGGGCTACATTCGAAGGGTTTCTCATTTTCCATAGTATATTAGATGAGCTAGCTGTAGATGATTCATGTGTTTAATAGCATTCCACACTCTTAATAATTAAAATTGCTAAGCTGGTATTTTGGCATCTTCATGAATGACTTGACAAGCATTCTCTCCTTAAAAGAGATCATGTACTGAGGCATTTGTAAGAATTGAATTATCTCTTTGGCTGTTCATACTCCTTGTGGGGACTGAAAAGTGGAAGAAAGACCAGAGATAAATTTGCTGTTTTACATATCTCAAGGCCTTTAGAAGCCATTATTAGGTAAAAGATGAAAGGCAATTTTCCAAAATTGTGACAGAAAATACTAAGATTTAACAACCATCTTGTCATCTACTCTGGGGGGGGGGGGGCGTGGGGAAGCACAATCAAGATGGATTCTTATATTTTTTAATACCAAGCACAATGTTATTTCTTGTTTCCGTGTTCTGGGCATTCTATCAAGTAGATGCTTTTTCCACATGATCATTTTAAGTTTTATATTTTCCACTTCAAATAAACCCATTTGAAGTTTTTAGATAGGGATGACTAAAAGAGAATTTGTACTTCAGAGACAGGTTTTTCCACACTGACTAAAATGCAACAGGCTGGATATAGGTTAAATGTAAATGGAAAATCACAACCCTGGATAGGATTTTCTCCTCAGTAACTATCATATTGAATACTTTCTAACTGCAAGGCCCTTGAGAGAGATTCAGGGCTTTAATCAAAAAGAGATGAATTTCTTGACCTCTTGGAGAATGCATTTAAAAAGATATGTTCCCCTACTAAGCCCTCTCTTTTTTTTCCCTTCCTCCTTCTCCATTCTGCAGTACCTCTGTGCTTGGAACTGTACCCTTCAAGCACTTGATAGTCACCCCACTCTTAACCCCACAGCATTTATGTATATATCTATAATTTCATCTGCCTCCCTCTCTAGACTGTGTCTTATGTGTTGGGAACATGTCTACAAACTCTGTACTCTTCCAAGTGCTTTGTACAGTGCTCTGCACACTGTAAGTGCTCAAATACCACTGGTTGATTTGATGCAGAGTTGGGTGGTGAATAAGGTGGGGAATTAAGGGGTCTGTCAGGGAAGGACCATTAGAGATTTTAGTAGGGCTTTAAAGCTGGGGAGACTGGTGGGAGAGAGTTCCAGGCCAGAAGGCATGGGCAAGAGGTCAGCAGCGAGACAGCTGAGGTTAAGGTACTGTGAATAGGGCAAAGTGTATGGGCTGGGTTGTCATAGGAAATCAGCAAGGTAAGGTAGGACAGGGAGAGCTGATTTGAGTGCACTAAAACCAATGGTAAGTAGCTGTTGGATGGGGAACCACTGAAGGTTTATGAGTAGGGAGATGTAGGCTGAACTTTTTTTATTATTATGGGGTGGGGAGGGGTAAGACCTGAGAGGCTAATGTGGAAGTCAAAGCAGACTATAAATTCCTGTACTAGCATGGTAGGTTGGATGGAGAGGCACTCCCCCTACCAATGTACCCCAATCCTCTCAATTTTGCCTTGACAACATTTCTAGAATCTTCCCTTTCCTTTCCATCCAAATGGCCACTATGCTGGTCCAGGACACATGATCGTATTCCTGCTTTACTCCTGCATCAGTCTCATCTCAATCCTCCCTGCCTCAAGCCTCTGTACTCTCAGGTCCATACTTCATTTTACTCCTTGGAGAATATTTCTAAAAAAAAAAGTTCTGTACACATCAGTGTACTCCTCAAACATCCAATGGTTGTGTAGAGTCTCTACACTGTAAGCTTGTTGTGGGTAGGGAATGTCAACCAACTTGGTAATATTGTACTCTCCCAAGCACCTAGTACAGTGATCAATAAATACAATTGATGGATTGTCCATTCTTGTCTTCATCAAGCATAAACTCTTGACCACTGGTTTAAAGGCAATCAATTAGCTTGCTTCTATTTATCCACCCGCTTCTTCCATTACACCCCAGTTCACACTCTTTTATCCTCTCAAGCCAATCCACTCATGGTGCCTTTTTCTCATCTCCTATCAACCAACTTCTTACTCACACTCTGTCTCTACCTTCATATCTGGCAGACCAAAACCTGCTAAAATCACATCTCCTTAAAGAGGACTTCCCTGATTGATTAATTTTTAAACTCTTCAGTTTATACCCCCAGATGTCATTCCATGCCACTAAAGCATTTACAACCCCCCTTAGCTCTTATTTACATATCTTCATATTCTTCCAGTTTTATTTTAGTGCCTGTCTCCTCTGCAAAATTCTGATTACCTACAAGGAAGGGATCATGCATACTATTCCTAATTTGCCTTCCTAAGTTCTTACTACAGTGTTCTAATAATAATGTTGGTATTTGTTCAGCACTTACTATGTGCAGAGCACTGTTCTAAGCGCTGGGGTAGACACAGGGGAATCAGGTTGTCCCACGTGGGGCTCACAGTCTTAATCCCCATTTTACAGATGAGGGAACTGAGGCACGGAGAAGTTAAGTGACTGCCACTTGTCAGCTGTGTGACTGTGGGCAAGAGCTGGGATTCGAACCCATGACCTCTGACTCCAAAGCCCGTGCTCTTTCCACTGAGCCACGCTGCTTCTCCTAATAATAATGTCGGTATTTGTTAAGCGCTTACTACGTGCAGAGCACTGTTCTAAGCGCTAGAAGAGATACAGGGTAATCAGGTTGTCCCACGGGAGGCTCACAGTCTTCATCCCCATTTTACAGATGAGGTAACTGAGGCCCAGAGAAGTGAAGTGACTTGCCCACAGTCACACAGCTGACAAGTGGCAGAGGCAGGATTCAAACCCATGACCTCTGACTCCCAAGCCTGGGCTCTTTCCACTGAGCCACGCTGGTGCTCTATAAATACTACTGATTATTTTGATAAAAGCCAGTCTTGGAAGAAAACCAAGAAGTATCTACCAGGCAGAAATTACAAGATGAGTCATTGCCTATTCTTCCTCAGTTGGAGTAAGTGGCAAGGGCATACTGCCTTCCACTAAATAGTGCTCTTACAAGATATCTAAATTATATAACAAAATAAATGAATAACAATCATTGTGGTATTTGCTAAGTGTTTACTATGCACCAGGCATTATACTAAGTGCTGGAGTAGATAAAAGATAATCGTGTTGGACACAATCCCTGTACCACAGGGGGTTCACAGTCTTAATCCCCATTTTATAGTTGGAAAAAACTGAGAAGTTATGTGACTTGCCTAAGGTCACACAGCAGACAAGTGGTGGAGCTGGGATTAGAACCCAGGTCCTCTGATTTACAGGTCTGTGCTCTTTCCACTAGGCAACCCTGCTCCCTAAGTACTCTGTCAGAAGTGATATTAGGTATCTAGTAATTTGGAAGGCCCAGTTATAGTTTCAATTATTCCTACTTTTTATTGATCAGTAGTATTGAATGCTTACTGTGTACAGAACACTGTACTAAGCACTTGGGAGAGTAGAATATGAGAGTTGGAAGACACGTTTCCTGTCTACAAGGAGGTCATGCTAGCAGATAATAGCATTTGTTAAGCACTTAATGGGTGCCAAGCACTGTTCTGAATACTGGAGTAGATAGAAGGTAATCAGGTTGGACACAGTCCCTGCCCTACATAGGGCTCAGAGTCTTAATCCCCATTTTACAGATGAGGTAACTGAAGCACAGAGGTTATATGACTTGCCTCAGGTTACACAGTAGACAAGTGGCAGAGCCGGCATTAGAATCCACATCCTCTGATTCCGAAGCCTGTGCTCTTGCCACCAGTCATTCAATTGTATTTACTGAGCACTTACTGTGTGCAGAGCACTGTACTAAGCACTTGGAATGTAGAATTCAGCAAGAGACAATCCCTTCCAAATAACGGGCTCACAGTCTAAAAGAGGGAGACACAGCAAAATGAAACAGGAAGACATCAATACCATCAAAATAGATAAATAGAATCATAGATATATAGATATATACATCATAAAATGAATAATAATACAAATATACACAAGTGCTGTGGGGAGGGGAAGGGGGTAGAGCAGAGGGATGGAGTAGGGGAAATAGGGGCAGAGGGAAAGGGAGGGCTCAGTCTGGACCATGCTAGACCACGCTGCATGCCACTAGGCCATAGGCATATCCTACTACTACAGCCTTATTGTAAAGGTAATAGATTTGTGGGTCACAGTTGATATTCAAACTGATCAATCAATGATATTGAGCACTTACTATGGGCAGAGCACTGTACTAAGTCTTTGGGGGAGTACCATACCATAGAATTAGCAAATGGCCCATAATGATCTTACAGTCTAGAGAGGAGTTCACAGATGGATTGGAGATCACTTAGTTTTCCAGATGAGGACCAAAAAGTTAGCAGTCTACTGATTTATTTAATTTATGCAAAACTAAAACATTCTTTTTATTCTTGCCTGTTTGAAGTTGTTACTGGGAAAGTGGCTATTTGTAGAGTGATCTATATCTCACTGTAGGCTGCTAGACACTGGAGGGTCAGGAAAGAGAGTGTGGTTAGCTCAGCACAAATCATCATCATGATTGCAAAAAAAACTCATGAACGTGTCCTCTTCTCAAGTGGCAAGAGGCCAATGGCAAAACTAATGTATTTTTAGGGGCACAGGGTATGAGAGTCTTCCTCAACAAAACTCACATTCTTGCATAAGATCTCAGTCAGCAGCACTGTGATCAGCAGCATTGTCTTAGAATTTTATTAACTCAATCACTGGCATTTGGAGGAAATTGTGTGACCTAATGAAGAGCGCATGGGGCAGGGAGTCAGGAGACGTGGATTCTAGTTCCAGCTTTTCCAGTGGCCTGTTGTCTGACCATGGATAAGTCAGTTAAACTCTCTGGGGCTCAATTGCCTCATCTGTAATATAGGGCTACTAATACCTCCCTCTCCCTTCCTCATAGGGACGTTGAGAGTTAAATAAGGTGATGTGTGTATGAGTGCTTTGGTTAAAAAAAAACAAAACACCATGTATACACAAAAACAAGGTATTATTGAGCACTAAGTTCAAAGTGCTGTACTAAGCATTTAGGAAAGTTCAAAAGAAGCAAAATACCTGTTCTTTGCCCACAAAGAATTACCCACAGATACTGGGAGCAAGAGAAAGGACTAGGTAGTGGAGCATATTTTGATTTTTTTTTTTTTAATAGGAAATGATCCATTCTTTGGATCTCTGCCTCGGTAGCCCATGTTCCCCAAATATCTCCAGAAATAACAAAGGAAAGTCTAATTCCAATGAATTGGTGGTTTATTATTATTGTATTTAAGTGCTTACTATGTGCTAAGTGCTATCCTATATGTTAGGATAAATATAAATTAATCTGATCAGACACAGTCCCACAAGGGGATCACCGTCTATGGAGAAAGGAGAATATTTAATCAATTGCTTTTATTGAGCACTTAGTGTGTGCAGAGCACTTTACTAAGTGCTTGAGAGAGTACAGTATGAGTCATTTTACAGATGAGGAAATAGACACAGAGAAGTGAAGTGACTTGGCTGAGGTCACACAGCAGGCAGGTGGTTGAGTCAGGATTTGAACCTGACTCCTCTGAACTCCCAGATCTGTGCTCTTTCCATTTGGCACAAATTGTGACACTGGGAGATATATAGTTCCCCTTCTGGCTTCATTGAGTCATATGGAAAGCAGGTTTAAGCAGGAACTCTATGTATTTGAGCTGAGATTTCACAGTAAATAAATTGCCAACTATATAAATCATATTACTTTAGATGACTATGGCAAATACCTTCCTTGTCCAGTAATTCATAGGCTGGAAGTAGAAATCCATTAAGTGGAAGAAATCAATAGTAAATAATATTCATCTGTGTGGGTTTCTATAAATGAAAAAATCCTCTGTTTCAATTCTGTTGTATGACAATTCTGGTCTGATATTCTTTATCCACTTCTTAGCAAAATATAATCTCAATAAACCAACTGTCTCTTCCCCCACCTCTACCCATGCACAACCCATCACCCACCAAAGAATAAGGCGAATACCCAAAGCATTACACCTGAGTAATAACTAGGGAGGTGGAGGCACCCACTGCCTAAACTGCACTTTTCTATCGCTCTGTACATCGACTAATTCACAAACCCTTTCAGATGGAAAAAAGTCTACCTTCCCAAACTTTTAGAACATCCTATAGACTGTAAGCTCCTTGTGGGCAGGAAACATGTCTACCAACTCTGTTATATTGTCCTCTCCCAAGTACTTAGTACAGCACTCTGCACAGAGTAAGTTCTCAATAAATATGATCGATTGATCTGTAGACTGGGGATGTTTTTAAACCAAAGAGTGTTTGCCTGGACTAGCAAGGTGGTCAAAGCCTGCTGCCCCTTCTAAGTACACTCCTGTCTCTCCCCACTCCAGTCCACACTTCACTCTGCTGCCCTGCTTATTTTTCTACAAAAACACTCAGGACATGTCATCCCTATTCTCAAAAACTCCATTGGTTGCCCATCCACCTCCACATCAAACAAAAATTCCTCGCCATTGGTTTTAAGGCACCCCACCACCTTGCCCCCTCACACCTCACCTCACTTCTCTCCTTCTACAGCCCACCCCTCACACTTCGCTCTTCTAGCACTAACCTCTTCACTGTGCCTCAATCTCACCTTTCTTGCCTCTGACCCCTTGCCCACATCCCACCTCTGGCCTGGGAAGCGCTCCCTCCTCTAATCTGACATATAATTACCCTTCTCTCCTTCAAAGCTTTATTGAAGCCACATCTCCTCCAAAAGGCCTTCCCAGATTAAGCTGTACTTTTCCTCATCTCTCACTCCCTTCTGCATTGCCCTGACTTGCTCCCTTTGCTTTTCTCCCTCCCCGCCCCCCCACCCCACAGCACTTACGTACATATCTGTAATTTTATTTATTTGTATTGTGAGTCTTCCCCCACTCTAGACTAAGCCTTTTGTGGGCAGGGAATGTGACTGTTCATTATGTATTCTACTCTCCCAAACACTGAGTACAGTGCTGCACACAGTGAGCATTCAATAAATATGACTAAATGAATGCACTAATACACTGCTTGGCTGATGCATTTTTGTTTTAACTGTTCTTATTATTTAACTGAAACTTTACATGTTTAAATTGTTTTAATGTTTAAATTACTTTAAATTGTGTTTAGATCATATTCTTCTGCTATACGTAGTGCCCCTGTCCTCTCCCACTTAAATTGTAAAATCCTTCTGACCTAGAAAGTGTTTAATTTGATTAAAAAAACCCCACAAAAACCTTGTAATTATCCCAGAGCTTACTATTTGGCCTAATAAATGTTAGTAGTAAAATTGGAGACAACACAAATACGAAATTTACGTTTCATGTTAAAGCAAGTTACATTTTTCTATTACATTTCTATACTTAGCAGATAACTCGTGGTGATATAGCCAACTAATCTTCACCTCCCATCAGCCATCCTTAGTGCTTATGTGTAAATTCAGGCTCATATAAGTATTTTCATGATATAATTGTGATATAACACAATGGAAATATTAGGGAGTATTCTTCCCACAACACCAGCCTGTTCTACATAAACTCCTCCCTTTAGACTGTATGCTCCTTGTGGAAAGGTTGCACATCTACTAACTCTGTTTATAATGTACTCTCCCAAGCACTTAGTATAGTGCTCTGCACACAGTAAGTATTCGAATATGATTAACACAGCAAGTTAGCTCAAGTAGGTTTAGTGTAGGAAGAAATTGTTATGGTTTGGTTGTCATGATATAGCTATGCTTTGCAACCTCTGTCTTATTATGCTGTATCATACAGGCCTCTGTTTTTCAAACTAAGCTATTAAAGTAAGATAATAGAAAGAGGGTACAGCAATCTACTAATGGTGGGTATAATAATACTGAGAAGTTGAACTCCCAAATGTTGGTCATGGTGGTATCTTCTAACTTGTCTTATGTTGTTGAGGCGTCTCTGACTCATCTTTCACAGAATGTCCCAATCTCCATCTGCAATCGTTCTGGTAGTGTATCCATAGAGTTTTCTTGGTAAAAAAAAAAAATACGGAAGGGATTTACCATTGCCGCCTTCCTTGCAGTAAACTTGAGTCTCTTCCCTTGAAGCTCTGATGCCACTGCTGGCCAGAACAGGTGAATTTTGACTTGTAGCAAATTGCTTTCCACTTGCTGGCCACTGCTCAAGCTAGGAATGGATGGTATGCATTTGCTCAACGCTCCCTCCCATAGCCAAGACTGGTAGAGTACTGGAAACTTTCCAGGTGTGATCCTGATAGGTATCTAGTTAAAAGGTCCCCTATAAATGAATTAATTCCCAGTGAATCAGTGCTTGCTATGACATGTTTCTTTCCCCATAATAAGAGATTCTCTAAGAACACAACCCTTGCTTCTTAAGGGAACTGGGGATGCATTTATTGCATTTATCATTTATTCCTTTTGGGGGAGGATGACGTTCCATGTTTCCAGTTATAGGTGTGTTCCTATTTCTGCTCTATGTATCATTCATAAGGCCTTTAAGGGTATCTGCTTCTCTTATTGTATGCTTGCAAGTGTTTTGTACAGGGCTCTGCACCCAGGCGCTCAAGAAATGATTGAATGAGGAGCAGTGTGGCCTAATGGAAAGAGCACGGGACTGGGAGCCAGACATAGGTTTTAATCCCAGCTCCACCACTTACCTGCTTTGGGACCTTGGGCAAATCATTTCCCTCTATCTCAGGGAATCAGGTCTGTGGCTACAATAGTCCTGGGAGAGCTGATTCTAGAGTAGCCAGATCTCTAGTTTTATACTCAGTATGATTTACAGTTGATCTGTTCTTTTCTCAGTACAGATATGGCATGAAAGACCTTTTATGTCCAGGATTTTTGCTTTCTGCACCCAGCCTGCCTCCCTCACAACTCCTGCTACTTGGTTCCATGGCTTGGAAGTTTTGCCTATGTTCAGGGGAACTGTGGAGGGAAAGACAAAGGCTCTGGATCAGGTCAGAGAGAGTGAAGGATCAGGGGTCTCCACTGGGGAATTAATAATAATAACTGTGGTATTTGTTAGCCCTTATATGTCAAGCACTGTACTAAGTACTGGGGTAGCTACAAGATAATCAGACTACATGGGGCTCACAGTCTAGGAAAGAGACAAGTATTGAATCCTCATTTTAGAGTTGAGGAAATTGAGGCACAGAGAAGTCAAGTGACTTGCCCAAGGTCATGCAGCAGGTGGATCCTGGATTAGAACCCAGGTCCTCTGACTCCCAGGCCTGTATTCTTTCCACTAATCCATGCTACTTTCCAGCTTCAGGGAAATTCTGCAAAGTACATGCTGCATATGTCATGTTATGTTGTGTCATTGTAACATTTGTGATGTTTTGTGTCTCCATGTCTGAAATTGAGTGCTGTCAATGGCCAATTTACTGACCTTCCCTATCTCTATGGCCACACCTGGGGCTGCCGTTGCTGTAGACATGGCTCCATTTTAAATAAAAGTATAAGCAGAATGGTAAATAAGGCTGGCAGGACCTATTAGTCCTGCTTTCAGCCTTGCTGGCCACCTGTGCAGGAAGCTGAGTATGAGCTGAGTCTCCAGCTTCCTGGTTTTCTGTGATTTTCTTCCTTCTCTTTGTCTTCCTACCTTGGTACTTTTTCCTCCAGCACTCAGGTAATCTACCTTCTTTTTTGTTCTCCCATTTCTCTGTCACTTCCCATGTTCAAGCAACTCCCATATTGAGACAACTCCATTCCATTGTGTCTCCTGTTTCTTCCTTTCCTCTCCTTGCTTCTCCCTGCTGTGTCGTACTTCCTCTCCTCTATGGGTGTCTGTTTACGTTTGTGTCTGTCAACTGACAAATCAGCTGGGGGAAGTGTGAATTTTCATGAACAAGATAGGAATTTTTATTTTGGCTCCAAGTAATCCAAACCCTGGGTCCTGCATTTAAAATTGGGTGGGTGGGGGGATTATTCCTATTTCACTTTCCTAATACATAAAAGGCTGTGATTCTATATGGAAAGAAACATATTGGAATGAGGAGTCTGTAATAATTGAGAAAGGACTCCAGCTTCGTAAAATGAGTCAAGACAACACTGGCACTAAAAACAGCTGTGGAAAATAGGGAAGCCTTGTAAAGGAATCCCCTAGAAGTAGCTTGATGTTCCACCTCTCAATAGCCCACAAACTAATGCAAAATGTAATTACTGAGTAAGAGACGTAAGACATAGTCCACGTCAAGATCAGCGTAAGTCTTCCAGACAGATAATACAGAGGAGATTTTATCTGTCCAAATCTATGAGGCCTTTCTGAATTTGGCAGCCTTTTGGAGGATATTGCACCACTGGTCAGTCCAAGGGGGATGTTGAGAACTTCCAGGTGGTGAGGATTAGAGCTGCAGTCACTGGAGTAACTCTAAGGAAAGCGAAGGGTCTCCAAGGGTTTGGTCTCCAGTCGACAAGACCTGTAAGTGCTGCAGACAGAATCCTGTTCTCTAAAATAAGCAAGAGTAACATTCTAGAAAAGCTCATTTGAGATGTTTTAAAATGTAACCCTACAAAGTTAAACAAAACAACTTGTAGAACACTTAACATCACCCACTTGCTACCTCAAGTGAAGGATGATGATAACTTTCTATAAAATATTTCCTTTCGTGTCTGTAGACCAATGTCTTATGGACAAGCCTTCGAAGGGCTCAGCTATCTTTTACAATATAGTTTCGCTCCTTCTTCCCCTTTTTAGTTGCTTGTCTTTTTACATGTACAAAAACTATAAACTGTGGAAACCCCACTATTTTAGTGGTATAAATTATTGGGCTTTATAAAACCTATTTATCTTTATTGGAAACTCTTTAGGTATTAAACTGGTTTAAATTTGTTTAAAAGTTCCTGGTTAATTGATCAGTCAAAGGATACTTTAGACACAGGTGAAATACCACCAGACTCTTAAAAAAAAAAATCTTAATGGACTAGTAACTATCCATCACCCTGGTGTCTCTGTGTGTGTCTCCCCCCCCCCCCCCCCCCCTGCAATTCTATTAAAGTGAGGTCATTTTGAAGCATCAAGCCTACAGTTTTTTCCTTAATGGGTAGTCTAGGAAAAAAAATGCAAATGGTTAGTAACTTCCCCTAAACAGATGCCAACCTTTCATTGCTCACCAGCTGGAGGGATAGTCAATTACCTGAGCAGTAGTTTGGTGGGGAGGATTCTGTGGTTAAAATGAGGATACCTTTGCGCCTCAAATCCTCAAAGACCCTTGGCTGAAAGGTGAATAGGCTGACTGTAGGCCAGGCAAGCTCTAATGGGATGTAGGGCTTGTCTGGCCTTCTTTTTGATTGTCTGTTTTCTAAATTATTCAGATTAGGCTTAATGGTTTCTGAGGAAATCCAGCAGTCCTTGAGACCCATAAGAGAAAGTAGGCAAGAGCTATAATGGGTATGCTCATGTCTGCTGGTAGCTGATTACAGACATCTTGAAAGAATTGAGCAAACAGGCTTTTTTGCAAGTCTGGAGTTAGCCTGCTGTCATTTGGGTGCTCTTTTCGAACTAGCACACACGTACTATGATGAGGCTGATTGGAAGCTTCAAGGACCTGCATCTAATCAAAAGCTTTGAACTCTCTGTGGCTTGTGGAATTTCTTTACTTGTTGTTAAGGACTATCAGAACATATTATAATGACCAAAAACAGCCTTTGGAGAAACAGCTGGGAGTGTAATCTATGCTTTTGCTTGTTAATTTACAGGAAAACATTTTCTGCTTGTCTTATTATGGAAAATGTATTTGCTCCAGTTGATGAAATCTAGAACTTGCAGTATGTTTGGAAAGATTTAAAAAAATATAACATGTCACACATGCTGGATTATGTGTTAATGGAAGTCCCATTGAGTTTTTCCCCTAATCTTTCATCATATGCAGAAATCATTAAAGAATCCAATAAACACACTTCATTTGGAATAGGATTTCAAGATCCAAGTAGCCATTTGGCTATTCCCCTTGGTAATAATCCTGTGTTGAGCCAGCAATTAGTTTTTCTCTCAGAAGTAACTTATCTTTTCACTGGGAGAAGACTTGTAATGGTTGAGGAGATATTTTGCCTTGTTGCCAGTCAACTCCCATATGTGTCACACTAAAACACTTTTGATTCAAAACAGCAGTGTGTGTATGTGTGTGTGTGTGTGTGTGTATGAGTCCTGTGAGAAGCAAAAGCTCATGGAATTGGTAATGATCTTGTATCCCACTGAGCCAGCTCCTACAAATAAGTACTAAATATCACCCTGAGGATAAACTGAGCATTCTGGAAGTTGCATGAACTCTTTGGGGTCAATAGGGCATCCCTTACTGCATTGAAGCTGTAATTGTATTGCATGGTCCCTTAGCCTGAAGAAGGGAAGGCAACTAGTGAAGACACAGCTGTCTCCTCTGGATTCTGAGTCCCATGTGGAAGCAAATCTGGGTATGATCTAATAGTCAATCATATTTATTGAGCACTTACGGTGTGCAGAGCACTGTACTAAGCACTTGGGAGAGTACAATATGACACATTCCCTGCCCACAATGAGTTTACAGTCTACAGGGGGAGACAGACATTAATATAAATAAGCAACGGAGAAGCAGCGTGGCTCAGTGGAAAGAGCACGGGCTTTGGAGTCAGGGCTCATGAGTTCGAATCCCAGCTCTGCCACTTGTCGGCTGTGTGACTGTGGGCGAGTCACTTAACTTCTCTGTGCCTCAGTTCCCTCATCTGTAAAAATGGGGATGAAAATTGTGAGCCCCACGTGGGACAACCTGATTCCCCTGTGTCTACCCCAGCGCTTAGAACAGTGCTCGGCACATAGTAAGCGCTTAACAAATACCAACATTATTATTATTATAAATAAATAAAATTACAAGTATGGGCATAAGTGCTGTGGGGCTGGGAAGGGGGATGAATAAAGGGAAAAAGTCAGGGTGACAGAAGGGAGTGGGAGAAAAGGAAATGAGGGTTTAATCAGGGAAGACCTCTTGGAGAAGATGTGCCTTCAATAAAGCTTAGAAGGTGGGGAGAGTAATTGTAGGATATAAAGAGGAAGGGCATTATAAACCAGAGGGAGGACTTGAATGAGAGGTCGGCAGTGAGATAATCGAGGTTGAGGTACAGGGAGAAGGTGAGCATTAGAGGAGCGAAGGGTGGGGGCTGGATTGTAGGAGGAGAGTAGTGAGTTAGGAGGGGACAAGGTGATTGAGAGCTTTAAAGCCTACAGTAAGGAGTTTCTATTTGAGAAGGAGGATGGGCAACTACTGGAGGTTTTTGAGGAGTGGAGGAATGTGGCCTGAAGGCTTTTGTAGAAAAATGATCTGGGCAGCAGAGTGAAGTATGGACTGGAGTGGGGAGACACAGGAGGCAGGGAGGTTCAGCAAGGAGGCTGATAGAGTAATCAAGGTGGGATAAGCTAAGTGCTTCTTGGACTAATGTGGTATCAGTTTGGATGGAGAGGATTAATACTTTATCCACCTAACAGTGCTTAACACAGAGTAAGCACTTATAAAATATCATAAAATTAACATACTGATTTGCATACTCAATTTAGTTCATTAAATTTTATAATGTGATTCATTTAATACTATTAATATATTATGTTTAGTAATGATTTAATAAATATTTACTACATATTTAAGCACATTTTTTCACCTATCTTTTAATTCTCTTCCAATCTATAAATTATTTTTTGTCTGTATTTCCCATTAAATTGGTCCTTGTGGGCCAGGGCTCTCAGTACAACAACTCTGCATACAGTAGGTGCACAGGAAATATATCCTCAAGGGTAGGCACTAAAGTAAATCTGAGCAACTGAGACAAATGAGTTGTTTGTTCTCTCAGTGTGATCCTCCTTAATCTAAATCTTTTTGGGTCACTCTAATGTTCTCAGGAAAATTGCAGAGATTTTTAGTTTACCCAATCCTCAACATCAAATGCCATAACCCTGAATATGGATTCCCAGTTCATTTTGACACTTATATGTTTATTCAAGTCCTAATGTGAAAGTTTTACTCACTTTTTCAAAATATGAAGCCCTCCACAACTCACAATGGTTTAGTTTCCTTGGTGAGAACAATAAATATTAATTTGTCTTCCAAATTCTTTTAATGACCTGATTGCTATCCCATGGCAGCAACAGAGCCTTTAGAACCTTTTCAAAAATGATCTTTTCTGGTGTTTTATAGGGGTGAGGGCTAAGTCTTATGGACTTTCTTAGCAAATGAATAAGCTATTGGATCAAGGCAATCCTTAATAGTTTCTATTCTTAATAGAAAAGTTGGTGAGACACACACACACACACACACACACAGCGAGAGAGAGAACTAGATCCACACAAAGTAATACAAGGTTTTGAAAAAGAAAAATGTATAGCTGAGTAACTCTTGAATTTCTTTAATACCCCCACAATTCAATGTTTTGCCTAACATTGGCCCTTGGTCAACATGCAAGATCAATGTTAGATGTGGTGGCTCCTGGCCCCTCACCATTGTAATCTTCAAGTGCATGCCGCCTAACTCACAATTCTGTTGGCTTTGATAGCATCCTTCCTCAAAAATATAGTGGTGGTTACAAAGAACAGAGTAGTGATTGCAGAAAAAATGTGGAAAAACCCCATTGTGGTTTTTTGTTTTTTAATAGAAAGCCTAAACAAACCTAAAAGCTATAATCTTGTTTTTATGCTATTGATAACTAAACTAAATTTGCAAAAAAATACAACTGCAATAAGGTTTCAAATCCTGAAAATACACCAGTTCATTAAATAGGGAGTATTCCACATTTTTCCCCAAATTTGTTTGCCTCAACATTTAAAAGCATCTGTTTCAACCTATGACTTTATTACAAAGCAAGGTAAAATGCAAGAATATAAATCTCTGGAGTAATGACTTAAAAATGGTAGTGTAATAATTACATTTAGTAATAAGTTGGTAGTGGGGGTTATTTCTGATTATCACCAGAAGAAATTCCAAGGAAATAAGTTTGGCCTTGTAAAACAATCCATCAAAGACTGTTTGAGAAGCAGCATGGCATAGTGGATTCAGCATGGGCCTGGGACTCAGAAGGACCTGGGTTCTAATCCTAATTTCACCACTTGTCTGCTGTGTAACCTTGGGGAAGTCATTTCACTTCTCTGTGTCTATTACCTCATCTGTAAAATGGGGATTAATACTGTAAGCCCCATGTGGGACACTGTGTCCAACCTGATTAGCCTGTATCTACCCCAGTGCTTGGTACAGTGAAGCAGTGTGGCTTAGTGGAAAGAGCATGGACTTGGGAGTCAGAGGATGTGGGTTCTAATCTCGACTCCGCCACTAGTCTGTGTGACATTGGGCAAGTCACTTAACTTCTCTGTGCCTCAATTGCCTCATCTGTAAAATGGGGATTAAGACTGTGAGCCCCACGTGGGACAACCTGATTACCTTGTATCTATCTCAGCGCTTAGAATAGTGCTCGGCACATAGTAAGTGCTTAACAAATACCATAATTTTATTATTATTATTACAGATAGACACACAGAGCACATAGAGCTTAAATACTATTTTAAAATGTCATGGGTTAGCTTAAATTTACAAGTCCATCCCTGAAGAAAATTGTATTTTTGTAAAATACTGTGACTCACATAACAATTAAACAGATGAGAAAAGACTTCTGGGTAAAATATTTACCTACCTATACCCAAAAAAAACAAGAAAAAGTTACCTTACAAAACTTTTAAAAAAGTTTTTGTAACATTATGTTAAATAGGAAGCAGTGTGGCCTAGTGGAGACAACATGGGCCTGGGAGTCAGAAGGACCTGGGTTCTAATCCCAGCTCTGCCAATTTTTTGCTGTGGGACCTTGAACAAGTCACTTAACTTCTCTGTGTCTCAATTTCCCCAACTGTTAAATGGGGATATCTATTCTCCCTTCTACTTAAACTGTAATATTGATATTTGTTTTACTGTACTCTCCCCAGAGCTAAGTACAGTGCTGTGTACACAGTAGGCACTCAAATACAACTGATGTACTGTGAGCCCCATGCGGGACAGGGACTGTGTCCAATCTAATTAATTTGTACCTACCACAGCATTTAGAACAGTTCTGGACACACAGCACTTACCATATACCAGTAAAAATTGTAATCACTTCAAAACATAACATCTGACATTTTCTGAAAAATGAAACATTCCATTAATCAGTTATGTATAAAGCTGAAAATGGCAATAGGGTGTAATATAACAATATGATCTGGGATATTGACAAAGCAAAATTTGAGTGGTGAACTTTCATGAACTGGATCTCAAAGCACCAAATTTCTATCCACTTCTGTTCTTGCCCCAGAGAAAGGGAGACGATCTGTCCTGCAGAACAGTTTTGACTCACTAAGGAAAATTCTTCAAATCTCTGCCACCCACAGTTTCCAAAGGATTTTCCTCAAAAACAAACTGTTGAAACTTTTCTTGCGTGCTTGTAAGCCCCAGAGCAGAAAATGAAATAAAAAAACATTTAAAAGATCTTTGCACAATCACACATCTGTTATGAACAAATTTTTCTGAGAAGAAAAATCAATTGTGGATTGAACCTTCCCTAATGAGAAGCTCTTGGTAAAGTCAGTGTTGAACTGATGAAATCGAAAAATGTGTGTGTTTGTATATGCGTGCCTGTCTGTTTTTCCAAGCCTGCTCAGGTCAGAACTGACTCCAACAGGCCTCATGGTGAGGAATGCTCTAAACTGTGAGCTCGTTGTGGGCAGGGATTTTCACCGTTTATTTTTGTATTGTACTTTCCCAAGTGCTTTGTACAGCCATCTGCACAGTGCTTAATAAATACAATTGAGTGAATGAATGCAATTGTGGCCTTATGTCTATCTCCAAGTACCCATGAAGGTGAAAGTTGTTGTTAGAAGAAGCCCTGCAAATCATATGGACTTTTCAGATAAATTTAATCTATATGCTGTTTATTCCCTTTCCATATTCTCTTATTATTTTAAAAGCTATTTCATATTTAAAATGCCTTCTGAAATGTGTTTCCATGCTCCTGACCAAAAGCTTTTCTTCTTCCGGAAGTTGCTTGTTTCCAGTGATAGAGGAACTAGACACTGAAAGGTTTGTTGGCAGTGGAATTCACAGGCACCCAAAGGCATGTCCTTCCAGCTCTGATTACAACAATAAATCAAGTGTTTTGGGTTTTTTTTTATTGTGGCTGGGGAGCGAATAGCAGTAGCGTTAGAGATTTGCCCTTAGAAGACTCTTTTTAGTATAATGTGTTTACCAAGCCCTGATAGGGCATAATCTCATGGCTTCTCGGGTGCAGGGTTAGAGTCGTGACTGAGAACATGAAAGTACTGGACATTGAGACAGAATACATCACACATCTTCTTATGTGGATGCAGAGTCATGTAGTGATGTCTATGTCCCATTTTGCCAAAAAACTGAGTTCACCTGAACCTAGAGTGTTTCTCCAGGTGGGATCTCTGACTTACCCCCTGCTTCCTTGCTTTAGGGATGTTGTGCTCCCTTCCTGGGTGACCATGAGTATTGCCTCTAAGCCACAGAACTCAGTGGCAGGAAGGAACGTGGGTAATGAAAATAAAAATACCACCCCCAAAAAGGGCACCTGTTCCCATATCTGTCCTGGACAAGGGGACAGAGCAGTTGAAAACCAAACTGTCAAAAAGCAGCGTGGGTTAGTGGAAAGAGCATGGGCTTGAGAGTCAGAGGTCATGGGTTCTAATCCCATCTCTGCCACTTGTCAGCTGTGTGACTTTGGGCAAGTCATTTAACTTCTATGTGCCTCAGTTACCTCATCTGTAAAATAGAGATTAAGACTGTGAGCCCCAAGTGTGACAACTTAGTGCTCTGCACAAAGAGCTCAATGAATACTATTGAATGAATGAATAACCTCATATCTACCCCAGTGCTTAGAACAGTGCTTGGCACATAGTAAGTGCTTAACAAATACCATCATCGTAATTAATAATTTGAAAACTAGATGACTGGCCACTCTTTGTAGGGCTTATTTTTACTTGATTATTTCTTTCATGGATGGAGGGCAGAGTGAGGAGGCTTACATTTTCCTGAGCACTGTAAATCATTCAACAGTATTTATTGAGTGCTTACTATGTGCAGAGCACTGTACTAAGCTCTTGGAATGTACAATTCGGCAACAGATAGTCATTCTCTGCCCAATGATGGGCTTACAGTCTAATCGCAGGAATATGGGAACTAACAGTGCACACGCACATGCAGTATCACAATATGCCATGTTCTCCTGGGAAGTAAGATAGCCATTAAAGGGCAAAAATAATGTCATTCTTCATTCATATTTGAGTGTTCACTAAATGCCTTCCAATTCATGAGATTCAATCACAGGTTCTAGAGGTAGTAAATTCAGTGAGCAATATAGTATCAATATTGAAAACAATCAAATTTGAGTGTTTACTGTGTGCAGAGCACTGTTCTGAGCATTATAAGTGTAAGTACACTAATAATAAAACATCACCAGATCACTACACAGCATAGTCACCCTTAGTACAACTTCAAGACATCTGAATTTGCTAAACCTCGATTTACATTTCTCTATTGGATGGAGGCCATGTTAAGCAGATTTCATTGAATTAAGTTGCGGGTTAATTTAAGGGAAAGATTTATCAGGGAAAGGAAGAATGAGCATCTTTTAAATAAGAATTTAAAGTTTTAATGTGAAAGAGCTTTGGCTAATAGTCAAATTTGGGTCTGGCTCAAAATGGCAAGAGAACAGTGGAAGTGAGAAAAGAACCATTTACAATTTTAAGAAACGGGCAGTCTGAATTATAATTTGCCTAGTGACATGCTGCTCTCCTGGTCAGGTTGGCCTGAGCCACGGTAATTAGTCTGGCCTCCTTGATGACTCCTACTCTTTACAGTCAGCTTCTCTAGGACCTGGAAACTAGAAAGCAGAGTTGGAATCTCATCATGGGCAGTAATGTGTCTGTTTATTGTTATACTGTACTCTCCCAAGTGCTTAGTACAGTGGTCTAATAATGTTGGTATTTGTTGGTATTTGTTAAGCGCTTACTATGTGCAGAGCACTGTTCTAAGCGCTGGGGTAGACACAGGGGAATCAGGTTGTCCCACGTGGGGCTCACAATCTTAATCCCCATTTTACAGATGAGGTCACTGAGGCACAGAGAAGTTAAGTGACTTGCCCACAGTCACACAGCTGACAAGTGGCAGAGCTGGGATTCGAACTCATGAGCCCTGACTCCAAAGCCCGTGCTCTTTCCACTGTGCCACGCTGCTTCTCACAGTAGGTGGTCAAATATGATTGAATGGATAAATGAATGAATCCTTCTCCTGTCTTTGGCTGGAGCTCTGGAAGATGGGGACTTGTCAAAAAACAATGTCAAAGAATTAGGAAAAATCAGAATCAGCAAGAGCTAAATCCCCAATTTCCTATTGATTCAGAAAAAGCAATTTCAAGAACATGGTGCTTCTAAAATCACAACTGCAAGATTATGTGATGTTTTACTGCAGTTTAACCAACTTGAGGGGCACAAAAATCTATTCTATTTTTAAACTAGTGTATATTCATCATTATGAATATAGTTTCCTCAGCTGTAAAATGGGGATTCAAAACCTGCTCTCCCTCCTACTTAGACTACAAGCCTCATGTAGGACAGGGACTGGGTCCAACCTGATTATCTTGTATCTCCCCTAGCATTTACTATGATGCTTGGCACAGAGTGTTTTACAAGTACCATACTATCTCTTAAGCAGCATGGCTCAGTGGAAAGAGCACGGGCTTTGGAGTCAGAGGTCATGGGTTTGAATCCCAGCTTGGCCACTTGTCAGCTGTGTGACTTCACTTCTCGGTGCCTCAGTTCCCTCATCTGTAAAATGGGGATTAAGACTGTGAGCCCCACGTGGGACAACCTGATTCCCCTGTGTCTACCCCAGCGCTTAGAATAGTGCTTGGCACATGGTAAGCGCTTAACAAATAGCAACATTATTATTATTATTACATCGTATCCTCCTTGAGGGAAGAGAAACATCATTTTTTTGTATGTTCCCCCATTGCCTAGTTCAGTGTTCTAATGATCAAGAAAATAGTATTGATTAATTGCTACTGATTTCCTTGCTCATCCAGTTCCTCTTCCTGAATGTTTAAAGACTTTTTCCAGTCTTGTTCATAAAATTCATGTAATAAAAAAAAAATCACAACATTCATACTCCAGTTCTTCCTTGTCTCATGTTGGGTGATGTGTCCCATGCTGGAGAAGCAGCATGGCCTAGTGGAAAGAGAATGGGCCTGGGAGTCAGGTGACTTGGGTGCTGTGTGACCTTGGACAAGCCACTTAGCTTCTCTGTGCCTATTCCTCATCAGTAAAATGGGGATTAAAACTGTAAACTCACTGTGGGACAAGGACTTTTTCCAACCAGGTTACCTTGTATCTCCCCCAAAGTTTAGTTGTGCTTGGCATGTAGTAAGCACTTACAAATACCATTTTTTAAAAAAAGATCTGGTGAGCTATTCCGTGTAAACCTTGTTTGCACTCTAATTTCATGTTTAAAAATTAGTTTCTAACAGGTCATCAGATGATTCATTAGTATTGTATGACAATGCATAAAATTTAATTTTTTAGGTTTCTTTTCCCCTAACTTTTCATGAATCGATTACCCAGTTGTCAGAACTAGTAAGGGGGCAAAAAAGACATTGAATTTGCTAGTTCTGAAAGGTCTCCTTTACAGATGATTAGAAAGCAAAGTTAAAATCAATCCAATCAATGGTATTTGAGTACCTACTCTGTGCAGAGCACCTTACTAAGTGCGTGTGGGAATACAGCTGAGGTGGTGGTCATGATCCCAGCCCACCGGGAGCTTACAGTTTAAAGACTGAATAGAGTCAGAAAAAAGAGTTATGATTCATATTAATGTTCTCATTTATTTTGCTCCTGCAAATACCTTGCAGTCATTATGGATGGGAAGCAGTAACTACTGAACAGATGAACAGAATAACCCACTGAAATCTTAGGTTTGAAACAATAGCCTGCCCAGAGGCAGATTTCTTTCCCTTCACAATCCACTGTTGGAGGAGTCTTAAGCATGCTCTGAGAAGCCCTTTAATTTAGTGCTTGGATTGCAGACATGGAGAGTTGGAAGCTTCTGGAATTATGTCCCTGGCTTGTTGTGAGAGCTGAAATGAGTTGCCTTACCTCTTTGTGTCCTAGTTTCTCAGCCTGAGAAACAGGTGTGATGGTCTGGAAAAATACAGATTGAGGGAAGGATAGGACTGAAATCTACAAAAGCATGAAGGGTGAACACAAAATTTTCATTCACCAAATCCCAGAAAAGGATGAGGTGAAGATGGTAGATTCTCATCAAAGGAAACATCTCTTCACACTGTCTGTGGAAAATATATGGAATCTGTGACCACCAGCAGTCACACAGGCTAAAAATATAAATTCTATTCGAGAGGTATTTTTTTTTAGAGATTTGCATAGAACAAATCCTAGTCCACAAAATAGGTAACTTAGGAACTGAAAAGAAAAAAAAAACTGTAAAAATTAAAAAAAATTATGGGAGTATAAATGCAGAGAGGTGCAGAGAATGTATTTCAATTGGTATTGATGAGATAACTAACCACCAAACCTGGGAATGTAATCAAATGCAGCTCAGTCAAAGCTGACGCATGTGCTCACTGCTGGGATTGCTGAGTCACGTCATGTGGCTGGTTCAGCCTCAGAAAGTGCCCACAGAGCAGCCCTTCCAAGTGCCATTTGGTGGCAAATCTGAAAACATTCAGAATGTCTACTCTGTTTAAGTGACTTGTAATTGGAGAAGCAAATGTGGAGACTTTTGGAGGCACAAGATGAGCAAGTTCAGAACATTGGATCCTGGTCTAGAGATCCACAAGTGTCTGTTACAGAGTTAGGGATGTGAGAGGGTACATTCCAATCATAAGGCAAGTAACCATCATACAGTTTCTCCAAGCATTCTGTGACTGTTGTTGCTCCAACAATCCAGAATAATGAGATGACTGGACCATTGGTCGGAGCTAGAATGTCATTTCCAATATAGTTATATAAAATCTGCCTGAGCCTATGCAGGAATGTGGGCCTTTTCCACAAGGCATGGATTAGGCAAATGCTATTAAACAAGGTTATAAAGTTTCAATTTACTGGTGTAGCACATACAAACCACCACTAATGGAGTTTTACTGAGACTCCTTTTACTAATCTGGAAAAAAAAAAGCTCCAGAGATCAGCTGAGTTACACTCTCTAGAATGTGGAAGACTTCCCCTACTAAGCCCTCATTTCCTCTTCTTCCATTCACTTTGTGTCGCACTTGGATTTGCACCCTTATTCACCCCTCCCTCAGCCCCACAGTATTTAGGTACATAACTGTAACATATATTAATGTCTGTATCTCCCTCTAGACTGTAAATTCATTTTGTGAAGGGAACAGGGTCTACCAACACTTTTATACTGTACTCTCCCAAGTGCTTAGTACAGTGCACACAGTAAGCACTCAAATATGATTTGATTGTAGACCAGTATATACTGGCAGTAATACTACCTTTCCTGTAAGTGTGGCAGGCTCAGTGAAGAAGAGCACTTTTGTACAAGGGCTCCTAACATAGCAGAGTGTTTTTCTTCTGGGTGGAGGAAAAACATCCTGAGATCTCAAATCACTAAATGCCCATCTCTGTAACGTCTTCCTTTTTTATTTTAACTAAAGAGCAAGTGGAAGATTGATTGCAGTAATAAAACTGAATCCAAAGTTAAAAAGTTACCCAGCAAACCCACAATATTTACATTTAGCAGATTGTAGCACTTAACTGCTCAGGCTGAGCCTAAAGTAATTAAAACTTTGGTGGCCTCTCCCTTTTTCGATTGCAAAATGAAGGATAACAAAACTTAGAGAGTGGGGTCTTTCTGCAGCACATGTGGCATGAAAAGTCCTTGCTGTCACTGTTTGACAGGTGTGTGCTTGTGCACCACAGGAACTGCTGTTGCACGGAGTTACTCATGAAACCCGAGAGTGTTTGTAAACAGTCTGTCCTTTCTCAAAAGTGCCCTTGAGATTTGTTACAGGAAGTCAAATTGCACAAATCTACCTAATTTGGCACGATACGTTGAAAGCATGCTTGAGTGATCATAATTGCAATGGGCCTGACTTCATTTAGCAATCTCTGGGCATACCTTTCCAATAACAACTGCAGGCGATATAAATTCAATCTCTTGTTTGTTTCTGCAAGTGATTAGGCTGAAAAACTTGGAATTTAAACACTCATAATTGCAAAGTGTTATTTACATTCAATTTTGATCTGATTCAAAAATGCCTCTTAAATTTTGAGGATTCACTCACTAGATCCAAAAAGCACAAAATGAAAATGACATCAACCTGAAATATGATGTAGGAGAATATTTTCTGAGGCATTGGCCAGGATCCTTAGGAAAGTGGGTGTTTTCCTGTTTTTGTTTTATTTTCCTTTTTGCTAGAAAGATCAAACTATTAAGCAGGATCTTCCTCCCTTATTCTATTAATCTTAACATGGCATTCCAGGTCATATTTTTCTCATTTCTACCCCCTCCCCTCCCCTTAAAAACCTTACATTCTAATAAAGCATAAAGGATCTGGTTTAAATGCACAGGAGTAGAATATTCATATCCAGTTTAATGTATGTAGGGTGTGTTGTTTTTTTTTAAAAAAAAAAAACCACAAAAAACTGCACAGAATGTATTTCCTGGGTGGGGGGGAAAGGGGCAAGGAAAGAGATTGTAAGATCTGATTTCTTGATTTCAGGAATTTTAAACTTTTGAAGTGTTTTCATATTTAGTTTCACTTTTTGATTATTGAAGACACAGAAATTATGTGCATGGAAGGTGGTGATCATTTCATGTTATGCACTTTTGGAACAAGCTTAGCCCCGCTGGCAGGGAGGGAAATGGGTGGTAGCAGACGTGGGTAGAAAATTCAGTATAAAGGGAATTTTTAAAAACAATTTTAAATCAAAGCTCAGCTCAATTATCACCTGGATGGTGCCCTCTTCTAGACTAATGTCCTTTGGTCAATCAATCAATGGTATTTATCAAACACTTATTGTATGCAGAGCAAAAGGAGAGAGATGGCAGTCAAGATGCCTGCCTTGAAAGAGCTTACAATCTTATGGTGATCTCTGAGACTGGAAGGATTCTAGCTGACACATCCTTCATTCTGGTACAGTGAAAGGGAAAGAGGCTGGTGGAAACCTGCAGGTCAGAGGTACAGTGGGAAGCAGAGTGGCCTAGTAGAAAGAGTACGCACCTGGGTTCTAATCCTGTCTCTTTCACTTGCCTGCTGAGTGACCTTGGGCAAATCCCTTAACATATCTGTGCCTCAGTTTTTTCATCTGTAAAATGAGGATTCAATATCCATTCTCCCTCTACTTAGACTTTGTACCGCATGTGTGACAAGGACTGTCTTACCTGATTAACTTTTATCTACCTAATTGCTGAGAACAGTGCTTGACACATAATAGGCACTTAACAAATTCCATTATTATTCATTATTATTCCCATCACATGAGGTAGTGTGGCATAGAGTACTCATGTGGAAGTAATGGTAGCATTGCCTAGTTGAAAGAGCACAGTCCTGGGAGTTGGAGGACCTGGGTTCTACTCCCAGCTCGGACATTTGTCTACTGTGTGACTTTGGGCAAATCACTTAAGTATGCATCAGTTTTCTCACCTGTAAAATGGGGATTCAATACCTGTTCTCTCTCCCTTTAGTCTGTGAGCCCCATGTGGAATAGGGCTGTGCCTGATCTGATTATCTCATATCTATCCCAGTGCTTGATATAGAGTAAGTGCTTAACAAATACCGCAATTATTATTATTATTACTATTAATATCATCTGAGTTCAAATCACTATCCTAAGCACTTGGGGAAAATACCACAGAAACAAACCACCCACTCCCTGGCTACAAGGAGTTTAAAATCTATTGGGGGAGCTGGACATACAAAATGTTTACAAATAGTGGAAAGAACAAGGGCCAGAAAGGTGGTAGAGTGTGAATGCCAGAGTGAAATAGAATAAATAATTGAGTGTATGCTTGAATATGCATAGTTGTTGAAGATAGATATAAGTACATAAGCAAAAGGGATAAACTTAGAGTTACTTAGGGTAGAATTAATCAGGGAAGACTTTCTGGAGGAGGTGGGATCTTGCAAGGGTTTTGACAATGGAGAAGGTTGCAATCTGAAAGATGTGGAGAATAAATTCCAGCTCAAGGTAACAGCATGAGCAAGTTGTCAGTGGAGGGGAAATGAAGAGTAGGGTACAGTTAGAAAGTGAGTTTGGGAAGACCTAAGAGTGTAAACTAGGAAGTAACAGGTGAAGAGCACCAAATGAGCTATTTTCTTAAGCCAGGACAACCCAATAAGTGGGTTTTTTTTTTGGTTTTTACCTTCTTGAGTGGAGACAGTTGGATTCTTGGTTTGGGAAGTTAGAATACAACAGGATCATACCTAGAGTACTGTGGGCTCCCCTGGAGTGCTAGACAAAACCACTGGGAGTCATTGTTGAGCTGATGAAAATGGGGAAAAATATTTAGCTTGTTAGGTTCTTTTACATATTTCCTAAACATTTCTCACTAGGTGAAAATGAAAACAATTGTAATTATCTCTCCAAATGAATGCTCTACTCCAAGTGGACCTGGCCATTTCTTTAAAATGACTGGTTATATCACCATTTTGATCTGGAAGTCAATGAGCATTGTATAATGACCAGGTGTCCGGAGATCCAGACAGCAGTACCACTCATTGATAACTTCCAGACTTATTCTCTCAAGTCAGAGCTCACTTCAGGTATTGCACTGCTTTCCTCCAAATGTTAAAGCTTTCATCCAACTGATAGTGTTATGCAGAACATGAAGTGTTGTTATAAACACGGCTTTTTAAGGAAGACAATGAATTATGAAGGGTCAAGGCAGTCATCTGAAGGTACATACTGCATCAAGGGTAAATTTATTAGATCACCTTTTGTTGGGAAACTGAAGAAAGAGATCTAGAGAAGATGGTGCAGTCTGAGGTGGCCTGGGGGAAGGGATCATATGCCATATGATGAAGAGGCATTTGAAAGGTTCACTACAAGGTGAAGAAGAGCAGAGGAGGAAATTCTGATGGTAGTAAAAAGTGCACCAATGAAATCCAGTTGCCCAGCTGCAAGCAGATAAGGTTGAAACTGAACTGAACTCAATCCAATTAATCATGAATTGAAAATTAAATGAAACTCTTCCTCTCCCAGCACCAAGGACAGCTGGTGATTCTGACTCAGAGGAGGAAAAAATCTGGAAGTGAAGTAAATTGAAACTAGGACTTAGATTATTGCTCACCTGACCAGCACTCGCCTCTACTGTGAGGAAAGCTTGCCTTACTGCTCATGATGTCATGAACCCTGTTTCTATGCAGATGATGTACCAGAAGATAAAACGTCCCCTAAACAGGGACGCCCAAAGAGCTCATTCCAGAAGGCTATCTGCAAAAACTGGTAATATGGTGTTTACCGGAGAGGCTTGCCTAGGTTCAGAGAAGCAGTGTGGCTCAGTGGAAAGAACATGGTCTTAGGAGTCAGGAGTCTTGGGTTCTAATCCCGGCTCCACCACCTGTCAGCTGTGTGACTTTGGGCAAACTTAACTTCTTGGTGCCTCAGTTACCTCATCTGTAAAATGGGGATTAAGACTGTGAGCCTCAATATGGGACAACCTGATTACCCTGTATCTGCCCTAGCGCTTAGAACAGTGCTCGGCACACAGTAAGTGCTTAACAAATACCAACATTATTATTATTATTATTCAGGAATGATTGTAAGCCCCAAGCAGGAGGAGGATTGGATCAGTAGAAATCTGGAACTGACTGACTCAAGTCAGGCTCAGACTGTGTCTTTGCCTCGATTTCCAGCCGAGGGTTGTGGCTGGACCTGTTCTGGCAGGTGCCAGTAATGGACTGGGCCAAGGAAAGGTAGGAATGGGGCCAAGTCAGGCCCTGATCTCTACCACACAAGGTTTTACTACATCCCCTTTCTCTGATGTGGATGTTGAGGCTCTGCCTGTCTTATCTAGAGGATGTTCCAAAGAAAATATGACCAACACCACTGAAAGTGGTGTCAGGGTTCTTATGGCATTTAAGCGCTGCAGTAGATATAAGTTAATCAGGTCGGACACAGTCCTTGTCACATGTGGGGCTCACAGTCTAAGTAGGAGGGAGAATAGGCATTAAAACCTGCATTTTATAGATGAGGACTGCCTTCAGGATATCTCTACTTGGATGTCCCATTGACACCTCAAATCTAACTCTTCCATACAAAACTCCTCGCTTTCCCACCCAAACACTGTCCTCTCCTTGACTTTCCCTTCACTCTAGACAGCATCACCATTCTCCACATCTCATAAACCCATATCCTTGGCATTACCCTTGACTCATTTCTCTCATTCAGTCCACATATTCAATCTCTCATCCACTCCTCTTGGTTCAAGCTCCTTATGGGCAGGGAACCTGTCTAACAATATAGGTTATATTATACTCTCCGATGTGCTTAGCACATAACTTCTCAATACATATGATTGATTCTACCTTCAAAACATCCCTAAAAGCCACCCTTGCTTCTTCATTCAAACTGCTATTTTCCTGATCCAAGCATTTATTATATTCCGCCTTGACTACTGTATCAGCTTCCCTGCTAACCTCTCTGCCTTCAGTCTCTCTCCACTCCAGTCCTAACTCCGCTCTGTTGCCTGGATTATTTTGCTAAATGAACTTTAATAATGTTAATAATAATAATGTTGGTATTTGTTAAGCGCTTACTATGTGCCGAGCACTGTTCTAAGCGCTGGGGTAGACATAGGGGAATCAGGTTGTCCCACGTGGGGCTCACAGTCTTAATCCCCATTTTACAGATGAGGGAACTGAGGCACAGAGAAGTTAAGTGACTTGCCCACAGTCACACAGCCGACAAGTGGCAGAGCTGGGATTTGAACTCATGAGCCCTGACTCTAAAGTCCGTGCTCTTTCCACTGAGCCACGGAACTTTGTTCATGTCTCCTCACTCTTCAGAAACCTCCAGTGGTTACCCATCCACTTCACATCAAACAGAAACTCCTTAGCATCGGCTTTAAAGCAATCAGCTCTCTGTCTCCTACCTTAGCTCACTGATCTTCTACTACAACCCAACCTGCAAACTCTGCTCCTCTAATGCCCACCTACTCACTGTACCTCAATTTTGTCTATCTCGTCGACGACCCCTTGTCCACATCCTCCCTCTGGCCTGGAACCCCTTCCGCCTTCATATACAACAGACCGCCACCCTCCCCACCTTTAAAGCCCTATTAAAATCACATCTCCTCCAAGAAGCCTTCCTTGACTAAGCCCTTATTTCCCCCACTCCTTCTCTCTTCTATGTCACCTATGCAATTGCATCAATACCCTTAATTCACCTCAACCCCACAGCAGGTATGTACATATCCATAATTTATTTAAATGTTTCTCCCCCCACTTTAGATTGTAAGCTCCTTTTAGGTAGGAAAGTGTCTACCAACTCTGTTACATTATACTCTCCCTAGCACTTAGTACAGTGTTTTGCACACAAAAAGTGCTCAATAAATATCACTGATTGAGACACTGAGAAATTTAGTGACTTGCCCACGGTCACATAGCAGACAATTGGCAGAGCTGAGGTTAGAACCCAGGTCTTCTGAATCTTATGCTCTTTCCATTAGGCCACTAAATAGCCCATGCCTTCCACTTTAAAGCAGGACTGTGCAAAATCTATGTAAAAATAGAAATATTTTGAACTTTGATAGCTACAGTAAACTAAAATCCTTTTCCATTCAGTTCAACTTCTTAAAATGCATTACTTTTCATAGTTTCAAAGTTTGTTCAATAAGTCCTCCCTTACCTAGGAAAATTTGGCTATTTGAATTAGGTTTGATCCTGTACATTTGAGCCCAGATAACTTGCTGTTTATAGATAGCAGTGCATTTGGAGCTATTATATCCTGTTTGGTAAAGGCCTTGTGACTCTAGAGCTATGCTAAAAAAAATGAATTTTTTTGACCTAGTTGACCATAACAGCTGTTGTGGATATTAATAACTTACCCCATCTTATAAATATACTTGAGGTAGAGGATAATTGATTCATTAATATGGTTTGTAATGGCAGCTGGTTTACTATTTGGGTTGTCTGTGCGAAGACATTTCATGGTGTGAAACATTTTTCTGTTCACTCATGGTTTTGTTCCCCACCCTCCCCCATTTGTTATCAAAATGTGCTTCTGGACAGGTACACCAAGAAGCCAGACATTCCCACAAACCTTAAAATTATGCTCTCCTAGTAGACGCACATAAGGAGAGGCAGGAAAATAGGGAAAAGGAGGCAGGCATACAAAGTGTGTAGGTAGGGGGAATAGATACACCCCTACTCTCTCTTGCCTTTACAGGCTCAAAATACTCATAGAGACACGCAACATAAATATGGCGACTTGGGTAAAGAGCAAACAGGAATGGTAGAAGCAGATAAGAGGAGAAAAATGGCAGCTGAAATAATCACATCATTCATTCGGTCATTTATTGAGCTCTTACTGTGTGCAGAGCACTGTTCTAAGTGCTTGGGAGAGTACAATATAACAATTAACCCACACATTCCCTGCCCACAACGATCTCAGTTATCATCATGGCCACTATATAACTTCTGACACAGCCACAGCAGGATGTAATGGAAAAGCACAGGGCTTGGAGTCAGGGACCTGGGTTCTAATCCCAGCTCCACCACTTGGCTTTGTCAAGTCACTTAATGTCTTGATACCTCAGTTTCTTCATCTGTAAAAGTGAGATTAAATACCTGTTCTCCCTTCCCCTACACTGTGAGGGAAGTATGTCCATTCTGATGATCTTGTATCTACCTCAGTGCTTAGTACAGTGCTTGGCACATAGTAAATACTTAATACCACAGTTTATTATTATTTCTATTATCACGGGTTTCAGGGATCAACAGTTGCTCTTCTACATAGAGACTGTCAGAGGTTAAAAACTCCTACCAGTAGGCTACATTCTGGAGCCCTTGTTGCCATTACCACCAAGACTATATTCAAAAGTGGAACTCTTGTGGGTACTGCAGGCCATCTGGTAGGATGGCAGGATACAGGTCAAATTTGGGGGCCATCCCACACTCCATGGGATGTCACATCTCTTTTCCAAAAGAGCACTTTCCTGTCCTGACTTGACTACTGCATCAGCCTCCTCTCAGACTTCCCAGTCTCCAGTCTCTCCCTCCTCTAATCCATATATCACTCTACTACCTGGATCTAAAACATTCTCTAACATTTAAAACATTCTCTAACATCTAAAACCCTTCTAAAACATTGCTCTGCACAAGCCTCCTCACTCCTCAAAATCCTCCAATGTTACCTCATTTCTCACCAGATCAAGCAGGATCTCCTAAGCATTAGCTTCAAGGCATTCAACCTACTCTCTTTTCCCTACTTATCTTAATTCCTCTCTCACTGCACCCCAGTTCACACACTCACTCCTCTCAAGCTAACTTACTCACCATGCTTCCTTCTCTTCTCCTCCATTGCTGACCTCCTGCTCACATTTTACCATCTGTCAGGAACACCTTTCCACTTTATATTTGGTAGACCACTACTCTTCCCATATTCAGGGCCCTTTATGAAATTCTATCAATCTATGATTTTTATCAAGCACTTAGGATGTGCAGAGCACTGTAGTAAGTTCATGAGAGCACAATCGGTTTGTTTTTAATGAGAGCTGACTATTACATAGTACTCTTCCAAGCGCTTAGTACAGTGATCTGTACATAGAGTTGGTAGACATATTACCTGGCCCCAACAAGCTTACAGTCTAGAGGGGGAGAGTAGAGTACAGTAGAACATGTAAGCACTTTCTAACCCACCCCAGCCTCCTCCAACACTGTATTGCACTTATGCCCATATCTTTAAATTCAGTTGCTTCCCTCTACCTGTGGTTTAATCTATTATCCCTTGCTAGATTATAAACTCCTTGGCAGCGGAGATTGTCTACTAACTCTACTGTGCTCTCCCAAGAACACTTAGGATAGTGCTCTTCACAGGTAATCAATTTTTTTTTAACCAAGCATGCAGAGAACTATATTCTGTATTAAGCATTTGGAAAAGTATTCATAATCCGAAGACCCAATCTCTGCCCGCAAGGAGTTTACAATGTAGTAATCTACTACTGACTATGAACCAGCTCCACTGAATGGGGTATAGGACTAAGCTTGTTGTGGGCAGAGAACGGGTCTGCTAATTCTGTTATTGTACTCTTCCAAGCATTTAGGACAGTGCTCTGCACATAGTAACATGTATCTGATGGCCGGGAAGTTTGGGTGGTTTTTAGCTATGGAGAAAGTTTCCCAACTATTAAATTATATGATCTGCATCTCATTTCTGAGAGAAATCCCAGATGCAGCAGGAAGACAGTAGACATATGGAAAATTCTTCCAAGACTATATTAAGTCGATTTTTAAAAAAACAGTTCTCTAGGGCAAATCCTCTTGGGTTGAAGGACATCAACTGATTTATTTTATCCCAATAAAGTAATTTATTATCCATGGATGAGGGAATAAAACTTTCAATTTTGATGCTGCTGACAATGAAGTCCTATCCATGTGTGGGAGTGACTGAAAATCAGTTAATCATTAATATTTTTTGAAAAGATCACTGCATAACCCACAATCTATTATTGGTTATATAGGATTGGACACTATTACAACTTGACAGACCTACAGTTTGATGTGGAGTTTTATGCCCCATTTACACAAAATTCACTGTCAGTCTGCCAAAATCTCATCTGACTTAGGTTCTGTTTTCAACTTCTCTATCTATGCATAATCGAAAATATTACTGCTTTAGTAGTATTCACTGTTACAGATGAAAATATTTGTTGCATGTAGGGCTTATCCTTGATTACTACTGTTCTGACTCTCAAGTCATTCATAATAATCTGCACATCTTCTTGCGGATTGCTTCAAGAGCACGTGCATCAACCTGGATAATTGCCTCAAGCCTTTTTTATTGATGCTCATAGCTTATTGAGTGTAAAGTGTTATGCGATTTCACATGTTATCATTAATTGTTCTCCGTGCTGCCACCTACCTTTCTGGCCTCACCATGTCCTTCCACCGCCCCTCCTCTCATCTGCCCCTCCCAATCCTCTCCTTTCCCTTCCCCTCTCTCGCCCAGCTCTTTCCTGCTCTCTCCTCTGCCTCCTCCCCTCCTCCCCTCCCCCATCCTAGAACCCCACTTTACCAGTGCCACCCCTCTTCTCCCTCCCCCTATGCTCCTCCTGCCCTCCCCCTTCCCTCTTCCCCACCCATGCCCCATCCCAGTCCTCCTGTCGCATCGCCACCCCTTCTCCCCCTCTCCCCGTCCAGGGCCCCGCCACCTCGTTCCCATCCAAACCTTCCCCTCCCCCGTACTCCCCTCTTTCCCCCCCTTGTACCCACAGCTACTTTCAAGTGTGGCCTCTGGAATCCCCGCTCCATTACAGGTAAACTATCTTTCATCCATGACCTTTTCCTTTCCCCCTCTCTCCTCCTCCTCACCGTTACGCAAACCTGGCTCACTCCTGAAGACATGGTCTCCGCCGCTGCTCTCTCCAGAGGAGGCCTCTCCTTCTCATACTCCGCCAGACTCACCGGAAAGGGAGGAGGCATCAGCTTCCTTCTCTCACCCCGTTGCCACTTCTGCACTATCCCTCCTCCCCCTTCCCTCTCCTTCCCCTCCTTTGAAGCCCATATCATTCGCCTCTACCACCCCCTCCAGATACTTGTCGCTGTCATCTACTGCCCTCCTGGTCCCACCTCCAACTTCTTCAACCACCTAGACCCCTTTCTCACCTTCCTTCTCTCTGCCCACTCTGATCCTCGGAGACTTCAACATCCACATGGATGTACCTGGTGACTCCTCTGCCGCCTGCCTGCTATCGCTCCTCGACTCTGCCAACCTCCTGCTCCACCATACCTCCCCCACTCACCGACTCGGTCACACCCACGATCTCATCATCTCCTACCTCTGCACTATCTCCTCCCTCACCAACTCTGAAATCCCTTTCTCAGACCATAACCTTCTCACCTGCCTCATCTCTCACACTCCCTCCCCCTGCAAATCTTTGCTACTCCCCCACAGAGACCTCCGCTCTCTTGATCCCATCCATCTCTCCAAAAGCATCTCTCCCCACCTTGCTCCCCTGTCCTCACTTCCCACTCTCGATGATAAGTTCACTGCTCTCAACTTCATCCTCTCTACTCAACTCTCTCGCCCCCCTTTCCCTCCGCCGCTCTCGCTCCACTAACCCACAGCCCTGGGTCTCTGCCTCTGTCCGCCTCCTACGCTCCTATACTCGAGCTGCCGAGCGCTGCTGGCGAAGATCCAAGCACCAAGCCGACCTTATCCATTACAAATTTTCCTTTCCTGCCTTAACTCTGCCCTCTCCTCCGTCAGGCAAAACTTCCTCCCTCATTGACACCCATGCCCGTCACCCCCGCCAATTGTTCCGGACCTTTAACTCTCTCCTTAGGCCCCCTGTTCCTCCCCCTCCCCCATCCCTCTCCCCCAATGATCTGGCCATCTACTTCATCACGAAAATTAACACAATCAGGTCTGAGCTCCTCATAGTCACCCCTCCCCCTCCTGCCTCCCCCCCAACCCTCTCCCCTCCTTTCCCATCCTTCCCTGCAGTACCCTCAGAGGAGATCTCCTCCCTCCTCACAAGTGCCACCCCTCCACCTGTGCCTCGGACCCCATTCCCGCTCACCTTATAAAAACCATCGCCCCTGCCCTCCTCCCCTCCTTAACTTCTATCTTTAACCACTCACTCTCCAATAGCTACTTCCCCTCTGCCTTCAAACATGCCCATGTCTCCCCCATCCTAAAAAAAAAAGTCTCTTGACCCCACTTCCCCTTCCAGTTATCGCCCTATCTCCCGACTACCCTTCCTTTCCAAGATCCTAGAATGAGTCGTCTACACTCGATGCTTAGAATTCCTTAACTCCCATTCTCTCCTGGACCCCCTCCAATCTGGCTTCCGTCCCCTCCACTCTACCGAGACTGCTCTCTCTAAGGTCACCCGTGACCTCCTCCTTGCCAAATCCAATGGCTCCTACTCTATTCTAATCCTCCTTGACCTCTCAGCTGCCTTTGACACTGTCGACCATCCCCTTCTCCTCCATACCTTATCTCACCTTAGCTTCATGGACTCCGTCCTCTCCTCGTTCTCCTCTTATCTCTCTGGCCGGTCATTCTCGGTCTCCTTCGCAGACTCCTCCTCCCCCTCCCATCTCCTAACTGTTGGGGTTCAAGGGTCAATTCTTGGCCCTCTTCTGTTCTCCATATACACTTACTCCCTCGGTGAACTCATTCGCTCTCATGGATTCAACTATCATCTCTATGCAGATGACACACAGATCTACATCTCTGCCCCTGTCCTCTCCCCCTCCCTTCAGGCTCGTACCTCCTCCTGCCTCCAAGACATCTCTAACCTGGATGTCTGCCCGCCACCTAAAACTCAACATGACCAAAACTGAGCTCCTCATCTTCCCTCCCAAGCCCGGTCCTCTCCCTGACTTCCCTATCACTGTGGATGGTACGACCAACCTTCCTGTCTCTCAGGCCCGCAACCTCAGTGTCATGTTTGACTTGGCTCTCTCGTTCACCCCACACATCCAATCTGTCACCAAAACCTGCCGGTCTCACCTTTATAATATCGCCAATATCCGTCCTTTCCTCTCCACCCAAACGGCTCTTACTGTTACAGGCTCTCGTTATATACTGGCTAGATTACTGTCAGCCTCCTCTCTGATCTTCCTTCCTCCTCTCTCGCCCCGCTCCAGTCTATTCTTCACTCCGCTGCCTGGCTCATCTTCCTGCAGAAACGCTCTGGGCATGTCACTCACCTTCTTAAAAACCTCCAGCTGTTGCCTAGCAACCTCCGCACAAAACAAAAACTTCTCACTCTAGGCTTCAAGGCTCTCCATCACCTTGTCCCCTCCTACCTCTCCTCCCTTATCTCTTTCTACTGCTCACCCTGCACGCTCCGCTCCTCTGCCGCCCACCTCCTCACCGTCCCTCGGTCTCGCCTATCCGGCCGTCGACCCCTGGGCCACATCCTCCCACGGTCCTGGAATGCCTTCCCTCCTCACCTCCGCCAAACTAATTCTCTTCCCCTCTTCAAAACACTACTTAAAGCTCACCTCCTCCAAGAGGCCTTCCCAGGCTGAGCTCCCCTTTCCCTCTGCTCCTTCTACACCCCCCCCCCAGCTAAGCCCTCTTTTCCCCCCTTTCCCTCTGCTCCTCCCCCTCTCCTTTCCCATCCCCTCAGCACTGTACTCGTCTGCTCAACTGTATATATATTCATTACCCTATTTATTTTGTTAATGAGATGTACATCACCTTGATTCTATTTATTTGCTATTGTTTTAATGAGATGTTCATCCCCTTGCTCCTATTCATAGCTATTGTTCTTGTCTGTCTCCCCCGATTAGACTGTAAGCCCGTCATAGGGCAGGGACTGTCTCTATCTGTTACCGATTTGTACATTCCAAGCGCTTAGTACAGTGCTCTGCACATAGTAAGCGCTCAGTAAATACTATTGAATGAATGAATGAATCTGCTAGATTTGGAAGTCAATTTTGACCCGTCTCCAACCTTCACTGCATCCTTGAGCATGGTGGCATATAATAGGTTGAACAGGACTAGACTTGCCACCTTAGTCCTGCTTATTCTGATAGTGAAAGGAAAAGGGTCAGACTGGAAACTGCCAACTTCTTTCTTGACCAAGAATACCATTGTGCTGTATCCTAATGATCTTGGCAAAAGTCTCAGGGTAGCCAAGCTTGCTTAGCAATTGCATGACTGTTCAGAGTGTCAAATGCTATAATAAGGTCAATAAAAACAGAAAAGGGGCGGTGTTCTGGGTTCCTGAAGTATTACTGAATTTGATGGGAGGTAAAGCTCATATCGTCTCATACTGGATTTTGTCCTGAAGCCACTTCGCATTTCAGGTAGTCCATGGTTAAGTACATGGCTAGTGTGGTAAACCCATAATCTTAGCATTATTCTCTACTCACCTTTCTCTCATTCAACTCACATATTTAATCTTTCACCAGATCTTGTCAGTTCTACCTTTGCAACATTGCTAAGGTCCTTTTTTTTTTTCTGTCTAAACTGCTACTAAGCTGACCCAAGTACTTATCATATCCTGCCTTGATTACTATATCAGCCTTCTCACCCTGCCTCCTGTCTCTCCCCACTCTAATCTTAACTTTACTCTGCTGTTAGGATCATTTTGCTTAAAAAAAACAAACAAAAAAACCCTTTCCTGTCCATGTCTCTCTCCTCCTCAGGAACCTCCAGTCGTTGCCCATCTATCTCTGCATCTAATGGAAACTCCTTATTGGTTTTAAAGCACTCAATCTGCTCTCCCCTTCCTTCCTCACCTCTATGATCTACTACAACTCAGTCTGTACATTTCACTCTCTAAAGCCCACCTACTCATTGGAACTCGATCTTGTCCGTCTCGCCTTTGACCCTTTGCCTATGTCCTCCATCTGGCCTGGAACTCTCTCCCCTTTCATATGACACACCTCCATTCTCCCCATCTTCAAAGCCTTATTAAAATCACATCTCCTTCAGGAGGCCTTCCCTGACTAAGCCCTCTTTCCCTCTACTCCCTCTCCCTTCTGCATCACCTATACACTTAGATCTGTACCCTGTACAGTACTTGATATTCACCTCAGCACCATAGCACTTATGTACATATCTGTAATTTATTTTAATGTCACTCTCCCTACTCTAGACTGTAACTTCCTTGTAGGCAGAGAAAATGTCCACCAACTCTGTTATATTGTGCTCTCCCAGGCATTTAATACAGTGTTTTGCACACTGTAAGTGCTCAATTAATTGTATCTACTGAGCACTTACTATACACAGAGCACCACATTAAGCACTTGGGAGAGTACAATATAACGATAGAGCAGACACATTCCCTGCCCACACGACCTTACAGTCAATCAACAGATGCCATTGATTTAAGTATATTTTTCGGTACTCACTTCCGGTTTGCTGTGCATGAAAAGCAGAGAGATACCCCAGTAATTAGTACAATAACAGGTCTCACCTTTTCTTCTTGAGACAGGTGATGACAGGATACCTAAATCCTGTGGCCTTTTTTCAGTGGGATACATATTGAGGAACTTTTGTAGATGATTGAGATTGGTTTTCTTGCTTGTAGATTTCTGCAGAAATGCCACAGGATCTTGCTGCTTTATCTTTTTTTCATGGCTTTAAACAAGGTAATAACAGCAATAAAATTTTGAGCTAAGGCCACACATTCACATTTTGGCTCATCTGCTTTTTCCTAGGCTTCCTAAGTTCTCCTCACTGTCAGAAGGGCACATTGAGACAGTCATTGTAGTCTTAGAATTTGTACAAAATTCCCTCTGTGGGTGATGAGGGTGATTCCACCTGAATTCTTCAGTAGTGCTATGGTAGTGTGTTCTAGGCCATAAAACATTTTTTCATGATTAAGTGTCTTTTAGTTTGGTGACAGCCTATCCATGGATTTTTTTTTTTTAGCTTTGGCATTCCATATTACTCTCCCACTAGACTCGAAGCTTATAGTAGAGAGGGAATATGTCTAACAAATCTATTATATTGTACTCTCCCAAGTGCTTAGTACATTGCTCTGCACACAGTAAGCACTCAGAAAAAATGACTGAAGTGCATGGTTCTTAACTTGACCTGCATGTCCTGGCTCAGGTATCTGTAGGTTTCTATTTTACTGTAGTCCATAAAGAAAAGAAGCATGGCCTAGGAGAGAGCATGGACCTGGGAGTCAGAGGACTTGGTTTCTAATCCAGGCTCTGCCAAGTTTCATCTGGGTGACCTTGGGCAAGTCACAATTTCTCTATGCCACAGTTAACTCATCTATAAAATGGAGATTAAGACTGGGATCCTTATGTGGGGCAGGGACTTTGTCCAAACAGAATTATCTTGAATCTACGCAAGAGTGCCTGGCACATAGTAAGCACTTAAAGTTTTATTAAGTACCGTCAAGTCATTTCCTATTCATAGCGACTTCATGGATATACTTTCCCCAGAATGTCCTGTACTCTACCATAATCCTCAACCTTCCTAGCGGCTTAACAAATACCATTTTAAATAAACCATAGAGCTGCAAGATGTTGTAGATGTGTTTCTTGCTTTGCTGCTAGTAGTATTTTAATCTCTGAACTTTTTTCATTGAATCAGTCTTCATGGTTTCACAGACTCATAATGACTTATATAAAGGGTTTTGTTTTATGTTTATGTTGCTGTTCTGTTACAGTTCAGTCGATACTTGTAGCTGGTCACCTTATTCTGATTGGTCTGCTCTGAAGTCATCCCAGAGCACCTTACAAGTGCCTTTGTTTTCTTGGTGCTAGAAGTTTAGCTTCCTTGAAGACCGAATTGCCACTTTTCAATATATCGGTTGTATTGCCAGCTCAGGTTTGGGGCATATGACTCAACAGTTGGTCCAACACTAAATACCTCATGTTGCTGTTGCAATCTCTACACATTTAGTATCTGCCCGTTGGAAATGGTGCTGCAAAGACTTTTGGTGTATTGATGATGTCTCTAGTGTAGGAGGTACAAATTAGTTTGTACGATTACAAACTGATGTTTGGTACGTTCTTTGAGAAGTAGACCATTGCTATTTAATTCTCCAACCCCATGCTGTCCTTCAGTAGATAGCCTAGTTTCACTCAGTACCATGATGCCAGGTCTGCTTCTGCCTAGTTGAAGGGCAATGAGCATTATCCTTTTTTTGGGAATGACTGTTGTCATTATCATGTGGTGTCCCAATGTTCCTTAGTGCAATAGTTATTTTCTTCCTCTTCATTTAGTTTTCTAATTATATTGTTACAAAATTAATGCACCAGGCATGATCCTTTGGGCCCGTTTTGAGTTGGCAGGACAGGTAATGTCTAGGGCATCTTTCTATTTAGCCCCTTCCCGATGAGGAGAGAAGTGTGTTCCTAAAGAGGGCTGCTCAGACACTCAGGGTGTTACTAAAAACCAGTACCATATCTTCAGCGATTGAGCCATCTGTACCGTGGGCTACCTACATGCCTAGGGCCTTTTGGGTAGGGTAGAGTAGGGAGTATCCCACTGAAAGTAGAGAGAAGCTTAAATCCGTAACTTATTTTCACTTCCTACTTTGTGTTTTTTGTTTTTTTTTAAATGGTATTTAAGTGCTTACTATGTGCCAGGCCCTGTTCTAAGTGCTGGGGCAGATACAAAATAATCTGGTTGGACACAATCCCTGTCCCACATGGGGCTCACAGTCTTAATCCCCATTTTATAGATGAGGTAAATGAGGAACAGAGAAGTGAAGTGACATGCTCAAGGTCACACAGACACGTGGCAACCCAGGTCCATCTGACTTCCAGGCCTGTGCTGTATTCATTAAACCTCACCCCAAGATAAGCTATACAGTGGCTCAAGTGGAGTTGCTAGTTGAATGCACCTTTGGAATCTGATTTATCTGGTAGAAAATTAACAGTATGGTAGTGCTGTTTTTTGTTCAAAAATAAGTACTTAGGTGTGAGCAGTCTTGTTTAAGTGGATATACCCATTAAGATGATGGCAGCTGTCATCAAGGTGTGTTAGTGCCATAGTTGGCCATAACTTTCTTTTCCCTTCTGTCTGCACTACATTGCCCATTTTGCACACACAAAAAGGAATGATCCTTGGGAACATTTGGCCTTTTACATCCATTGGTAACGGCCAAGGGACAAATGTATTCTTTTTTTCTGGTTTGAGTCAAAATGGAATACAATGAAGTAGGCCTTGAAAGAAACCCACCAAGTGATCCAGTGCACATATTGTTGCTGGGCAAATTCCAGTGACTGAGTGTTGAGAACATCTTCTTGCTGCTCCCCTGATGAAGATCAAAACCCAGAATAAAAGTTTCCCCAAGTTTAGGATTGTTTCTCCACTCTAATGATGATTTAACATCACTTAAACCCCCAGAGTGTACCCTAGTATGTGACTTATTTGGAGACACTTTACCTTCTAAGGTACAGAAATGCAGAGAGACCTGGATGGATCCCATTTTGCTGTAGGTCCTATTTAGGCTTTTGGTCAAGAAAAACATTGTTATTGATATGAAGAAGAGGTGCAATGGGCAACTGGGAGAGGTAACGCTGCAAGAATTATGAAGAGGGGAGACTCATGATAGGGTGAACAAAGGCACAGGACAAGAGTGTGAGTTGTGTTGTGAGTCAAGGAGCTGCAGAAAAGCTAGGAAGTGCAGCTGGCTGCCAGAGGATGTGGTGCGAAATTCAGACTCAAGGACCACAAAAAAGATCTTTTTTTTTTTTATTGTGTCCAGGTCTTTTTACCACAGTTACTTCCTCCTTCTGGACAGAGGCTATGGGGGCTCCCAGAGTCTTTCTGGGGGTCATCCAGAGGGGAAGCAGAGAGAGGGTCCAGGCCTTGGAGGACTTTTGATCTTCATCCAATCATCTAAACCTCCCTCTGTTCTTGGCTTCCTTGCTGCTCCTTTTTCCCTTAACCCTTAGAGGATCTCACTAGCGCATTCACACGGCAAGCAGTCCCTCTCCTGAAGCCTCTGAGAGCCTCAGCTGCAAGTTTCTGTAGTCATTTTCCTGTCATTAAAGATCTTATTTTTCAAAAATATCTTGATTATTGAAGCAAAATAGTCTTTTTTTCCCCCCAAATGTCTCTATAAAATGTCCAGGACTTTCAAGGAGTTAAATATCTGCTTTGTTTTCCTGCTTCTTTTCATTTAGCAGCTGGGAAATATTATCTGAAATGAGCAGTTGATTTATAAAATTAATGTCTTTTTGAAATAAGTTCTTTTCTATCCATGTTCCTTATTGCTGCTCTAGTGCAGTATGGCAGGAGCCAAGATTATTGAGGAAAATCCACACTAGAAATTAGTGTGTGTTTATGGCTAGCTTAGTTATTTTGAAATATATTTATTTAAAATTTCCAGATTCAAAGTAATGGAACAAGTAGACTTTTGCATTTCCCACTTTTCTTCTCATCCCTCCTTGCTTCTTCCAAAATATCTAGTGCCCACAGAGGAACTTTGGAAAAGGAAAATCTGTTATTTGGAATATTTTAGCTCTGAATTAAAGTCAAGAAGGTGGGGGTGAGGAGATGTTATTTGCACAATAATAGCCTTTCACAGAGGGATCAAGTTGGGGGTGGTGCTTTTGGAGGGGCAGATTCATTGTCATTTATTGAGCGCTTACTGTGTGCAAAACACTGTACTAAGCACAGATCTCTCTCTACAGGTAATTTGGGCTTAGTTGGTTAAAGAAGCCTCAAGTGGAGCCCAAGGACTAAAGAAATAGGAGGAAAATGAGCACCCTAAAAGCACAGTTCTTCCCTCCTTTTGCTATCAGACTCATTTAACCTCTGATGAAATGGGCCCATTGGGAAAATGTTTGAGGTGAAGGGTGTGTGTGTCTGTCTCTGAAATCTTACCCAAGTTTGAGCTTCATGATTTTGAAACTAGAATGTTTTACCTTGACGCCTGGTGGATTGGAATTAAGAGTCTAGGATAAGTGCTTAGTACAGTGCTCTGCACACGGTAAGCACTTAATAAATACGATTGAATGAATTTCTTGGCTCACCTATAAATTTTTTTTGGAAACTTGCTTCAGTTTCTCCATCTGTAAAATGGGGTAAATACCCGAAAGCGATATGCTGCACAATATCAGGGAAAACTAATGTGCTGAATTATCTTTGATCTATACATGCTGGTCCAAAATCCCTCTGCTGAACACATACAGTTTTCCTTACTGTTTCTTGTTCCTTGCCACCCACCCATTCTCAATTCACCTGTGTCTGTGTAATTTGGACCCTTCTCCACACAGACTTCTTGCCTGTGGTTGAGATCATTACTCTAATGCTACACTGAAAAAGAACCAGCAGAAAGAAGTGTGTGGCTCAACAATTTTTTTTTTTTTACTTCTCCCTTAATCATTTTTTACTGAAGGACTTGAGTTGCGGGTTGCAGTCGTGAGTGAGAGTTGAACTTGTTTCTTGCTCAAATCACTGCAGGAAGCTGGCTGCCTAGGGTGAGGTTTATCCAAATGAAGGGGAGAATAAGTAAGCAGATGATCAGGGTTGGTTAGGATTTGGGGATTCTCTATCTGTATCAGAGTTCATTATCACAGCTAATAGAAAGGAACTGTCCTAGTTACAGCTCCACCTGGGTAATAGCTGCAAGTGGGAAGGCAAGATTTTATATTTTCATACATTATTTGGAATTTGCTGCAAGACAAGTGTTATACATTCATTCAGTTGTATTTGAGAGCTTAATGTGTGCAGAGCACTGTACTAAACACTTGGGAAAATACAATGAAGCAATAAAGAGAGATAATCCCTGCCCATAGTAAACTCTAGGTCTAGAGAGGGAGAGACAGACAAATAAAATTACAGATATATACATAAGTGCTGTGGGTTGGGAAGAGGGGGGGAGACCAAAGGGAGTGAGTCCGGCTGATGCAGAAGGGAGTGGAAGATGAGGCAAAGTGGGGCTTAGCCTGGGAAGGCCTCCAGGAGGCCTTGCACCCACAGCTACTTTCAAGTGTGGCCTCTGGAACCCCCGCTCTATTACAGGCAAGCTGCCTTTCATCCATGACCTTTTCCTCTCCCGCTCTCTCCTCCTCCTCACCCTTTCGGAAACGTGGCTCTCTCCCGAAGACACGGTCTCCGCCGCCGCTCTCTCCAGCGGAGGCCTCTCCTTCTCCCACTCCCCCAGACTCACCGGTAAGGGAGGAGGCGTCGGCTTCCTCCTCTCGCCCCGTTGCCGCTTCCGCACTATCCCTCCTCCCCCCTCCCTCTCCTTCCCCTCCTTCGAAGCCCATATCATTCGCCTCTACCACCCACTCCAGTTACTTGTCGCCGTCATCTACTGCCCTCCCGGTCCCACCTCCGACTTCTTCAACCACCTTGACCCCTTTCTCACCTTCCTTCTCTCCTTCTCTCTGCCCACTCTGATCCTTGGAGACTTCAACATCCATACGGATGTACCCGACGACTCCTCTGCCGCCCGCCTGCTATCGCTCCTTGACTCTGCCGACCTCCTCCTCCACCATACCGCGCCCACTCACCGACTCGGTCACACCCTCGAACTCGTCATCTCCTACCGCTGCACTATCTCCTCCCTCACCAACTCTGAAATCCCTCTCTCTGACCATAACCTTCTCACCTGCCTCATCTCTCACACTCCCTCCCCCTGCAAATCTTCGCTACTGCCCCACAGAGACCTCCGCTCTCTTGATCCCATCCGTCTTTCCAATAGCATCTCTCCTCACCTTGCCGCCCTGTCCTCTCTTCCCACTCTCGACGATCAGGTCTCCGCTCTCAACTCCACCCTCTCTACTCATCTCGACTCTCTCGCCCCCCTTTCCCTCCGCCGCTCTCGCTCCACTAACCCACAGCCCTGGATCACCTCCTCCGTCCGTCTCCTACGCTCCTATGCTCGAGCTGCTGAGCGCTGCTGGCGAAAGTCCAAGCACCAAGCCGACCTCACACACTTCAAATTTATCCTTTCCTGCCTTAACTCTGCCCTCTCCTCCGCCAGGCAAAGCTTCTTCTCCTCCCTCATCGACACCCATGCCCGTCACCCCCGCCGATTGTTCCGGACCTTTAACTCTCTCCTTAGGCCCCCTGTTCCTCCCCCTCCCCCATCTCTCACCCCCAATGATCTGGCCACCTATTTCCTCACGAAAATCAACACGATCAGGTCTGAGCTCCCCAAAGTCACCCCTCCGCCTCCCCCCTCCCCCCCACCAACCCCCTCCCCTACTTTCCCATCCTTCCCTGCAGTATCCTCAGAGGAGATCTCCTCCCTCCTCACAAGTGCCACCCCCTCCACCTGCGCCTCGGACCCCATTCCGTCTCACCTTCTTAAAACCATCGCCCCTGCCCTCCTACCTTCCTTAACTTCTATTTTTAACCACTCAATCTCCAAGGGCTCCTTCCCCTCTGCCTTCAAACATGCCCACATCTCCCCCATCCTAAAAAAACCCGCTCTTGACCCCACTTCCCCCTCCAGTTATCGTCCTATCTCCCTACTACCCTTCCTTTCCAAAATCCTAGAACGAGTCGTCTACAATTGATGCCTAGAATTCCTTAACTCCCATTCTCTCCTAGACCCCCTCCAATCTGGCTTCCGTCCCCTCCACTCTACCGAGACTGCTCTCTCTAAGGTCACCCATGACCTCCTTCTTGCCAAATCCAATGGCTCCTACTCCATTCTAATCCTCCTTGACCTCTCTGCTGCCTTTGACACTGTCGACCATCCCCTCCTCCTCCATACCTTATCTCACCTTGGCTTCACGGACTCTGTCCTCTCCTGGTTCTCCTCTTACCTCTCTGGCCGATCATTCTCGGTCTCCTTCGCTGGAGCCTCCTCCCCCTCCCATCCTTTAGCTGTTGGAGTTCCTCAAGGGTCAGTTCTTGGCCCTCTTCTGTTCTCCATTTACACTCACTCCCTCGGTGAACTCATTCGCTCTCACGGCTTTGACTACCATCTCTACGCAGATGACACGCAGATCTACATCTCCGCCCCTGTCCTCTCCCCCTCCCTTCAGGCTCGCATCTCCTCCTGCCTCCAGGACGTCTCCACCTGGATGTCGGCCCGCCACCTAAAACTCAACATGAGCAAGACTGAGCTCCTCATCTTCCCTCCCAAACCCGGTCCTCTCCCAGACTTCTCTATCACCATGGATGGCACAACCATCCTTCCCGTCTCTCAGGCCCGCAATCTCGGTGTCATCCTTGACTCGTCCCTCTCGTTCACCCCACACATCCTATCCGTTACCAAGACCTGCCGGTTTCACCTCTACAATATCGCCAAGATCCGCCCTTTCCTCTCCACCCAAACGGCTACCTTACTATTACGGGCTCTCGTTATATCCCGGCTAGACTACTGTGTCAGCCTTCTCTCTGACCTCCCTTCCTCCTCTCTCGCCCCGCTCCGGTCTATTCTTCACTCCGCTGCCCGGCTCATCTTCCTGCAGAAACGATCTGGGCATGTCACTCCCCTTCTTAAACAACTCCAGTGGTTGCCTATCGACCTCCGCTCCAAACAAAAACTCCTCACTCTAGGCTTCAAGGCTCTCCATCACCTTGCCCCTTCCTACCTCTCCTCCCTTCTCTCTTTCTACCGCCCACCCCGCACGCTCCGCTCCTCTTCCGCCCACCTCCTCACCGTCCCTCGGTCTCGCCTATCCCGCCATCGACCCCTGGGTCACGTCCTCCCACGGTCCTGGAACGCCCTCCCTCCTCACCTCCGCCAAACTGATTCTCTTTCCCTCTTCAAAACCTTACTTAAAAATCACCTCCTCCAAGAGGCATTCCCAGACTGAGCTCCTCTTCCCCCTCTACTCCCTCTGCCATCCCCCCTTTACCTCTCCGCAGCTAAAGCCTCATTTTCCCCTTTTCCCTCTGCTCCTCCACCTCTCCCTTCCCATCCCCACAGCACTGTACTCGTCCGCTCAACTGTATATATTTTCGTTACCCTATTTATTTTGTTAATGGATTGTACATCGCCTTGATTCTATTTAGTTGCCATTGTTTTTACGAGATGTTCTTCCCCTTGACGCTGTTTAGTGCCATTGTTCTTGTCTGTCCGTCTCCCCCGATTAGACTGTAAGCCCGTCAAATGGCAGGGACTGTCTCTATCTGTTGCCGACTTGTTCATCCCAAGCGCTTAGTACAGTGCTCTGCACATAGTAAGCGCTCAATAAACACTATTGAATGAATGAATGAATGAGATGTGCTTTCAGTAGGGCTCTGAAGGTAGAGGGATAGCAATTGGCAGATTAGAGGAGGGAGGCCATTTCAGGTCAGAGGTAGGACAAGGGCTGGGGGTCGGCGGCGAAACAGGCGAGATCAGGGCACAGAGAGGTTAGCACCAGAAGAGCCAAGTGTGTGGGCTGGGTTGTAGGAGTGAGCAAGCTGATGGGGAGCTTTAAAGACAATGGTGAGGAGATTTTCTTTGATGGGCAACCACTGGAGATTTTTGAGGAGGGGGCGTGACACACCCTGAATGTTTCTGTAAAAAGATAATCCGGGCAGTGGAATGAAGTATAGACTGGAGTTGGGAAAGGCAGGAGGTTGGGAGGACAGAAGGAGGCTGATGCAGTAATCTAGGCGAGATAGGATGAGTTATACCAAGTCAATGTAAAACCTTCCCCTGAGAGGTCATCCATTATTTGCAGGAATGTACAAGGAACACTCCGCACTCACCTTCCTTCTACATGTATCACAACTAGAAGCCAAATCAGCGTGGCCTAGCGGATAGAACCCAGGCCTAAGATTCAGAAGATCAGGGTTCTAATCCCCACTCAGCCATTTGCCTGCTGTGTGACCTTGAGCAAGTCAATCAATTTCTCTGGTCCTCAGTTTCCTCATCCGAACAATGGGGAAAAAATACCTGTTGTCCTTCCTGCTTGGACTGTGAGCCCCATGTGGGACAGGGACTGCCTCTGACTTTAATTATCTTGTGTCAAGCCAATGCTTGGTACATAGTAAGTACTTAACGTAATATTATCGGTGGTGATATGGCAGAAAAGTTTGGTTTTTTTTAATGCTCCCCCTGACACCCTTCTTTTTCTCTTTCCAAAAAAGAAAAGAATTTCACTTTGGCTTCTTAACTGTTGTGAGCTGGGCTTAGTTTTCATTTGTTCAGTTACATGTGCTGCTTGAAAAGCAAGACATGAAATCAAAGCCCATTGTCAGACTCCTCATTAAATTATTGAAAAACTTATTGCATCTATCCAGTTAAGGTTTGTGAAGTCAGTGCCTTGAGTAAAAGGGAAACCTAATACTCAATTTCTCCAGCGCATCCCTAATTTTTGGCTAAATTTAACCTTAAATGCTAAAGCAGACATCAACAGCTTTGCATCCTCATATTTTATAATGTGAAATGGGAGGGGGGCAGATTTTGGAAGAAAAGGAGACAATAAAGAGCAATTTCTATTGGTGGAGAAAGTATACCCCAGATCAGAAAGGTTATTTGTTTCATTTTTGTTTTGTTTTAAGACCTAAAAGGTCATAAAGGGGAACAGTTGATTACACATTTTAAGCAGAGAAGCACCATGGCCTGCGGATACAGCAAGGGCCTGGGAGTCAGTAGGACCGGGGTTCTAATCCCAGATCCTCCGTTTGGCCGCTGTTACACCTTGGTAAAGTCACTTAACTTCCATGGGCCTCCGTTAAAACCCATTTTAAAGAGGAGGTTAAGACTGTGAACCCCATGTGAGACAGGGACTCTTTCCAACCTGACAACTTGTATCTACCCCAGTGCTTGGTACAGTGCCTGCCACATAGTAAGCACTTAACAAATACCATAAAAAACAAACTAAAAATAAACTGCAGATAAGGTAGCACTGAGGGTTGAAAAAAATGGGTGTGTGCCATAAATTCTCTCTCCACTTCTCAAGTGGAAAAGTTGTTGGGGTTAACTCCATGGGGATTTGACAGTTGGATCATTAATGAGAAGAGTTGCTAGAGGGGGGAAAAAAACAATCATTGAAAGTAGGAGGGATGTTGTTACTGGCCAAATGGAATTCTTTCAATTTCTAAGAAGAGCAGAATTTGACAGCGCAGTGATTTCTTTCTTTTCTTTGAGGTCTGCACTCCTGTCTTTCTCACTCTGCATTATATCTTGAACTTGCCTTTGGAGAATGATAATTTTCTCCACCTTCTTAAGTTAGTAATATGAATATTTGCCAAAAAAATCTTGTGCTTTCTCACCTAAACCCGGTGCAGGTTTTATTAGTTTTCTTCACTGCCTGCTATCTGCATCCCCAAGGATTGGATGCTTTGTTTGAGATCACTGGGCTTCAAAAAGGGGGAAAAAAGCTGTTAACATAGTGTTGTAAGGCATTGTGTCTAGGCACCCCTCCCCTCCCAACCCCTGTCGATTTGACACTGCCATTGTAGCCTGTGATAAATTAGGGTTATGCTTGAACCCAAGGACCGGCAAATTAACAGTTAATTAGGAGTTGATAAATGGCAGAGCTGTTGTTGGCCCTCTTGTTCTGCCTGTTTTCAGCTGCTGCCCTTCTCTTATATCTTGAAACAGCAAGTGTTTATGTGCTTGGAACAAGTGTCTGAGAGCCCTGTTATGTCTGCAGTTTGTCATGAATTTGAATTGCTCTCATGTGCTTCCCTCCCCGCGACTAGTTCTTTTAGTACACTTACTGCTCTCTAGTTGACAGAGTTGCTGTATCAATATTTATCTGAAGACAGAGAGGTGGAGGCACTTTCATGATGAAATATTTGTATTATTGAGTCAATAATTCTCTGTCCTGGACATAAAATATTATAGTCCAACCTCAGCCCTGCCACATTTTATTGGAAGGACCTGTTTTCTACAAGTATGTCTGAGTCTTTTCTCCAGTTTTGAGGGGTTTTATAATGGAGCACCCACCTTGTGAACAGTCTAGAGAAGCAGCGTGGCTCAGTGGAAAGAGCCCGGGCTTGGGAGTCACAGGTCGTGGGTTCTAATCTCTGCTCTGCCGCTTGCCAGCGGTGTGGCTTTGGGTAAATTACTTAACTTATCTGTGCCTCAGTTCCCTCATCTGTAAAATGGGGATTAAAACTGAGAGCCCCACGTGGGACAACCTGATCACCTTGTATCCCCCAGCGCTTAGAACAGTGCTTTGCACATAGTAAGCACTTAACAAATTTATTTAGCAAAGAGGAAAAGCCTTCAATGAGCCATCGATCCTGAATACTGAAAAATTTATTTACGTGCTCTTTAGCATCCGTGTACATATGCCTGCTCAGTTGGATTTTTTTTTGACCTCTCTAGTTTTAAATATTTTTAGATTTGTCTCCCATTTTAGAGGGTAGACTCCTCTTGGGTAGGGATTTTAGAGGGTAAACTCGTCTTGGGCAGGGAATATGTCACATTGTTATTCTGTACTTCTCAAGTGCGTCATAAGACACTGCACCAATAAATGTTCCTGCTGTTACTACTACTACTTTGGGTTCTAATTTTAATACGGAGGTTTGAGACTCTGGGTTCTAATGTCAGTCAGTCAGTTGTATTGGGTGCTTACCGTGTGCAGAACCCTGTATTAAGCACCTGGGAGAGTACAATATAACAATACAACAGACACATTCCCTGCTCACAATGTCCCGTGCTGGCTGGCTCTGCACGGGGCATGTTCCATTTATTGGTAAGAATTATCTAGAGGAACAATTTCTCTTGTGATCCAACTCTCACCGTTAACACCAAACGAACGTTTTGGGGCAGAGCACTGAAGGAAAGGCTTCCAACCTGGTAGCTTTAATCCCATCCCCTTTTCCTCCCTCTTTGCACCCAGAGACTATCTTAGCTACTCTGGCAATCACTGTGTCCTTCTAACTCCTGCTCTGTGGTTCTCCAGCAACCACCGCCGCCCGCCCCACTCTCTCTCTCTCTCTTTCTCCCCAGCCCTCGCTGCTGTGATGTCAGGCCTCAGAGCAATTCCTAAACAACCTGGAAGAGGGGGCAGAGGAAGAGCACAGAGTTCCCAGAAGTACAGCAGATGTCAACTGCTGAACTTTGAGGTTTAATAGAGTGGTTTGCAGAAGAATGGAATCACATGGCCAAAAGTCCTCCTATGCATGGCCTGAAGCTAACGTTTCTCAGCCAATTCTATGACATGACAAAATTTATTCTTTGTTGACCCCTTTTGGATTTGAGCGAAAGGTAACTGGTGTGGATACAAGTATAACACAAATTCGGACTTCAGTGCAGTGGGACCTGCCTGTCCCTGGGTTTCTAATATCCCAGCAAGCCCTCAAAGCTTCAGTTTGCGTTAGCAATTGGGAAGAGGATTATCATTTGGGGAAAATAAAAAAAAACACTCCTGACTAGCAAGCACCATAGAGTTCTCAAATACATCCTCAGTGAGCTTTTGCTGCACTATGTTAACAGGAAGCCCCTGGGGAAATTCACTTGCTTACCGAGCTTCATGGAACTCTGCGGATGTTCCCAGGGAATCCAGTTGCATCCTAAATATCTCCCTGGAGAAATCTAGCCCTACTGAGATATTTCACTCACAAGAAACATTTTACCTCTTGCTCTCTTGATGGTCTAAGCATAGTCTGTGCCAGCAACTTTCTTAAACAGGAAGGAGGTTTTTTTGAAAGCAAATTGAATGCAGTACTGTGGTGTTTGATAGTATGATTTGTCAGTGATGAGGATGAGATTGCAGATTGGTTTGAACATATCACCCCAAACTCCTCTTGACCTATTTTTTTTTGTACTGATGTCACTGGGAGTTCATAGGCAGTGGAATGCTTTTATTGAATTTAAAGAGTTAACTCCCTTCCTCATCTATTCCTAGTGGTCTGCAATGGTTGAATTTGGTGATTTCATACTCTTTCCATAATGAACACCTCTGGAAAAACAATCCCTTAAGGGCCTTAAAAATGATTAAATCTACCTTGAGTTGTAAGTACTCAGATTAAATTAGAATCATTATAAACTTTACACATTTGTTTAAATGAATTTCTCCTGGAAAAAGCAGTGTCATGCTCATATAAACATTACTTTTCTCATTAGAGGCCCATCCAATTAAGTGCAGAAACCTATATTTAAATAACATTATAGGTCCGGCTTAAAACAACAAAAGCTATAAATTTCAAAGTGAGAGGTGACACTATGTTCTTAGCTAACTCTGTTTGGAAAAGAAGAAAAAAGGGGCTAGCTGTATGTGTTAGAAATGGACTATTGGTCTGATTTTGTGACTTTAATGGCTGTGACAGTTTATAGTTGGCTCATAAAGTTATTTCAGCTAAGCTCTCTTGCATTAGATTTCCTTGCTTGAAAAGGAGAAATAGAAATGAAACTGGAAGAAAAAACTTTCATGAGGGTTATTAAAGCAATTATTAGTCTCTCCGGTATATGAGCAGGTATTCCAATAATCTGTGAGGTACTCTGTTTGAATCTAGTACTTGCCTTAAAAACAGGGGGCCCAAGATGGTGGCTTCTTCCCATATGTGGACACCAACATTCATTTAGACATTAAAGACTGTTGTCTTTCATATTTAAGAATATTATTATTGATGGTGCTATCCAGGTATGTGGATGTGGCTCAAATTACCAATGTATGACTGACAGTCCCTTCCACCCTGCACATGTTTATTGTCTGGGGCTTTGACTTGCAGCTGCTATTTAAAAATCCTGGTGCCACTTTTGACTCTCTTTCTTAGATCCTCTATCTACTCAAAACATGTCACTCACAACGAATCTTGCCCCTGTTTGGTGAGAACAGTCAAACAGTAGTATATACTGAATGCTGACTGTTTGAAGAGCACTGTATTAAGCACTTGGGAGAGTACAATATAAGAGTTGGTAGACACGTTGTTCCCTGCCCACAATGAGCTTACAGTGGGGCAGACAGATGTTGATATGAATAAATTTCAGATGTGCACATAAGTGCTTGGGGCTGAAGGAGTGAACAAAGGGTGCAAAAACAAATGCAAGGGTGATGCAGAAGGGAGTAGGAGAAGAGGAAATGAGGGCTTAATCAGGGAAGGCCTCTTGGAGAAGATGTGTTTTTAATAAGGTTTTGAAGGTGGGGAGAGTGAGCGACTGTCGCATATGAAGAGGGAGGATATTCCAGACCAAGAGGTAGGATGTGGGTGTGGGGTCAGTGACATCAAGGTACAGTGAGTAGGTTGTCATTAGAGGGGTAAAGTGTGTGGGCTTGGTTGTTGTAGAAAATAGGGGATATAAGGTAGGAGGGGGCAAGATGATTGAGTGCTTTTAAAGCCTATGCTAAGGAATTTGTTTGATTCAACAGTTGATGGGGGATTCAATGGAGGTTCTTGAGGAGATAGGAAACATGGACTGACTAGTTTTGTAGATAAATAATCCAAGCAGCAAAGTAAAGTAAGGACTGCATGGCGAGAGACAGGTGGCAGGGAGGTCAGCAAGGAGGCTGATGCAGTAATCAAGGTGGGAGAGGATGAGTTGCTTGGATTAATGTAGTAGTTTGGATGGAGAGGAAAGAGCCTATTTTATCAATGGTTTGAAGGTTGAACGGACAGGATTTGGTGACATTTAATATGTGGGTTGAACGAGAGAGTTGAGTTGAGGATAAAGCCAAGGCTACGGACTTGAGAGACAGGGAGGATGGTGGTACTGTCTAAGGTGGCAGGAAAGTCAGGTGGAGGACAGGGTTTGGGTGGGAAGATAAGGAGTCCTGTTTTGGGTGTGTAAAGGTTGAGATGTTGGCAGGACATCCAAGTAGAGATTTCCTGAAGGCAAGCGGGAAATGAGAGACAGAAGGCCAGTTAGCTCACTTGGTTAAAGCGTGATGCTAATAAAGCCAAGGTCACGGGTTCATTCCCCATACGGGCCATCTGTCTTAGGGAAGCGGCATGCCCTAGTAGATAGAGCCTGGGCCTGGGAGTTCTAACCCCAGCTCCACCACTTACCTGCTGTGTGACCTTGGGCAAATTGCTTAACTTCTGTGTGCTTCAGTTACCACATCTGTAAAATGGGGATTGAGGCTGTGAGCCCTATGTGAGACAGGGACTGTGTCCAACCTGTTTAGCTTGTATCTATCTCAATGCCTAATACAGTGCATGGCACTTAGTAAATGCTTAATCACCATAAATCAAAAGGGCTGGAGATGTAGATTTGGGAATCATCTGCATAGAGATGGTTGGTGAAGCCATGGGAGCGAATAAGTTCTACAGTGGAGTGAGTATAGATGGAGACTAAAAGGAGACCCAGAACTGAGGCTTGAAGGACAGTTAGGGGATAGGAGGCAGAGGAGGGGCCTGTGAAAGAAACAGAGAATGAGTGTCCAGTGAGATAGGAGGAGAACCAGGAGAAGACAGTGTCTGTGAAGCCAAGATTGGATAATGTTTCCAGGAGAAGGGGGTGTCCACAGTTTTAAAGGCAGTTGAGGGGTTAAGGAGGATTAGGATGGAATAGAGGCTCTTGGGTTTGGGAAGAAGGAAGTAATTGGTGATCTTTAAGAAGGCGAAGGGGGTGGAAGCCAGATTGGAAGGTATCGAGGAAAGAATTGGAGAGGAAGAGGGTGCAGCAGGTACCGACAACTCACTAAAGGAGTTTGGAGAGGTATGGTAGGAGTGAGATGGGGTGATAAATGGAGGGAGGCTTAGGATCAAGAGAGGTTTTTTTCAAGATGGGGAGACATGAGTATGTTTGAAAGCAGTGAGGAAGAAGCCATTGGAGAGCAAACAGTCGATGGCACTCAGGGAGGGAAGAGGGGAGAGGGCAAGTGCTTTGGTAAGGTGCAGAGGGATGGGGTCAGAGTCACAGGTGTAAGGGGTAGATGTTTGAGAGGAGGCATGAGATGTCCTCGAGATACTGCTGGGAAAGATGGGGGAGTTGAGGAGGGAGAGACTGGAAAAGAGCAGGAGAGATTTTGGGGAGATCAGGCCCGACAGTTTCAATTTACTCCATAAAATTTGTGGCCAGGTCATTAGGAGCAAGGGGTTGGTGGGGTGTTGGGCGGAGGGTGATTGGGGGTTTAAGAAGGGAGTTAAACGTCTGGAACATCTGGTGAGGGCAATGGGCATGGGAGTCATTAAGGATGGAAAAATAATATTTCCAGGCAGAGGAGAGGGCAGAGATTAATGTGGTAGTAGTTTGGATGGCGAGGAACAGGAGAATATTAGCTATTTTGTGATGGTTGACTGGACAGGACAGATTGAATATGTGGGTTGAATGAAAGAGATGAGTCAAAGATGCTAGGTTTTCGAGCTTGTGAGGCAAGGAGGATGGTGGTCCTGTCTACAGCGATGCACTGTACTAGGTGCTTGGGAAATGTATAATCTTCTGTATGCAAATCAAAAGCTATTTAGGCACCAAATGTCAGAAAATCCTGTGCTTTGGCCAAATGGAGTATTCTCACATGATGGAATCTCCTGTTGAGAATGATCGATGGGCCTTGGTCTTTGAGACTCTGCATAAAAGACTTGGTTACAGAGATAATGCTTTGTACAGTGCTTTGCCCAAGCAGTGCTTCCCTGGGGGCACAGAGTGGAGCAAGTGAGTAGGTGAGCAGGGGAGGCAGCACACAGCCAAAGTGTTTTCTCATGCAGGCTGTGTTTACAGTTCAAGTGACTTCAGCATAGAGCCAATACTATGTCATAGCACCATATGCATCAGGTGTTTGTCTTCCTAGCCACTGATGTCTTCTCTACCTGTATTAGCTAACTGCTTTTACTCAGGATTCCCACTGAATGTATTCACCACGGAGTGCTCTATTTGCTTCTTTGGCCCGAAATCTTCACCACCAGTGGCAGGCATCCCGCTACTTATTGACCTAGGACTAGAATCCAGGTCTCCTGATTCTCAGAACTTTGCACTTTCCACTACTGCCCAAGTATAATTAATTCTACTTAGCATCCTGAAACTAACCTTGAGCTTCACAGGACTTATCATATTGGCATAGAAAAGTGGTCTGTTCAGCTGAAACCCCAGAGACTTTTGGGTAGACTCGGCTGAATGGATTCCACTCAATTCTCCCCAAGTTGTAGCTGAACAACTTGTGCGTGGGCAGATACTACTGAGCACAGAGGCTTGGCACTGTGTTTAGCTGCAACTCAGGGGCTCATGTGGACTTGACACAGCATAAAAGGGTATGGAATGGAATTCACCTTTATTCAATGTAAATCTGGATACCCTTTACACTGATTGACTTTGAATTTTTTTCACAGTATCCAGTTTCTGATCTGATTTAACCTGGATCAAACTCAATGCAAAGCACAGTGCCTGGCACCTGTTAGGGGTTTAATAAATGCTATCATTAATTTAAATGACTATGACCTGAAAACACACACACACACCCCACACACCACCCACCCCCACCTCTTCCCACACCCTCCCTGCCTCATTGCTTATGATCATTGCAGTTTCTTAACAGTTTAGAATAAGCTGGTATTTTCAAACAGGGTGACCTGATTTGTAAAATTGGAAAAAAGGATGAATTGCTGCCCTCTCTTTTTGGAGGCAATTGGAAACTCATGGGAAATGGGGGCAAGAGCATAAAAAGGGGAAAAATCATTTTCCAAAGGGAGCCCCTTGTCCCCTGCTCCAAGTGAATTTTCAATTCCTTTATGTTCTTGGGAGGCCGGAGAGAGAAGCTGATGCTCAAATCAGTCTATGAAATTGATTGACTACAGTGGGGTTCTTAGAGTACCTGTGTTTCATTTATCCATCTTCTCACGGTCTCCTGAGAACCTGAACTATTGAGAGTTGGCTGGATGTGACTGGTGAGAGATCCATCTTTTTTCAAGCTCTTTCCCATGAAAAGAATATTCAGCTCTTAGTTTGTTGGCTTGCATTTTAAGGAGTCACAGAGTAGGAAAATCCTTTGTTTTAGTTTACTTTCCATGGGTAGCACATACCTTCTATATCCTGGGGCCTATCAGATTCCTAGCACATGTCTGTCTCCCCTCCTAGGCTGTAAACTCAATGTGGGCAGAGAACATGTCTGCCAATTCTATTGTATTGTGCTCTCCCTAGCACTTAGTACAGTATTCTGCACATAGACCCTGAATAAATACCACTGATGATGATGATAGACATAAAAAGTAGTACAGGAGTCTGAGAGTTGAGCCTTCAGAACAATATGTTCAGAGGACTTGTTTGCCCAACAATTCTTGGGGCAATTACCTCTCTAACCGCAGTGAAGCAAAAATTCTGTTCTTTTATGCTTTCCTTTCTGTCAGTTTACCGGTACTTTTAAGCAATGCTAAAGTAACCTCAGGGAGGAAAAAAAAAATCTCCCTTCAGCAAGAGCCATGGTCCTTAACTCAAGTGTCTGAGGAAGGAACTTTAATTAATTGATATAACCTCCTCTTCTTAGGCTTTTTCTACATTTCTCCTATCTGTACTGCCTAATGCAGAACATCTGCTCAGTTTTTGAATTTATCTAATCTGGTCTTCCTTTTGGCACTTGGTGGAACACAGTTTTCCCCACCACCACTCTCTCTCCCGGGTAGTTTTCAGCCAAACTTTCCAGGCTGCTTTTAGTCAGTATTCAGAATACAGGTCATTTCCTTGACCCCTCCCTACTCTCCCCTTCCTCCTCCTCTGCACCCCGACCCAACCATACACCATCAAATTTTCCTGAAATGATATTCCTATGTCTAATGGTGGGTGTAAGCTTTAGGAAGATCAAACTGTCAGGAACCAGTTCATTCTGTAGTCACACTATTAATCGTGGTATCACTGAGGATTGCAAATGCAATTAGATTGAGCTTTCTGCTAGTCTTCTTTGCAGTGTGTGGGGACCAACTGGTGGTTGCATTTAAGCAAGTAATTTGGGCTCCCAATTTAAGTAAAGGAAACAATAATGGTGGCCTTAATTACAGAAATTACCACTGCTACTTTGAGTTTGACATGTGCTTAATGACCAGATGGATGGAAACACTAAACCTAATGTCCTTTGGCAGACAATTGTAACTGATAATCGCCTCTATAAAGCTATTGATGGTAATCTGTTATGAAGAGATTCAGTTAATTCCAAGCAGAAGTGGTTTATTGTGCTGTTTTAGGATATAGCCTGCAGCAGCAAAACACAGAATGCATATGGGGCTTGCATATGGTTGGCTTCCCAAAGAAACTCAGAGGGAGATATCATTGCCCTGGGTAGGTGGATCTATACACACATTATTTTGAAACAAATATGTATTGGGACTTCTTTTTTATTTTATTTGTTAATTCACAGTTACTACATTTTCATTAGAATTCTGCTTTCCACTTCTTTCTGGTTTCTTTAACCTGTAGTAGGGACCAAAATATTCTCTTTGGATTGATGCTAATGCAATGAGGGCTGTTGTCCTCAGTTCTTGGTGTGGTTTGGGATTCCAAAATAATTTCTTTTCAAATGGAAAAGTAGGAATTTTCCATCGTTTGGTGAGGGCATTTTGCTTGTGTTTTGGGGGATAGGGAGGGAGGGACCTTAAGAGGTATGTAATAGTTTCTTTTATGCTTTGGAGGTTCTTTTAAAGCTCTCTGAAACAGTTGCCCCTTTGCTTTGGCTTCTGGTCTCACTTTTTTAGAACCTAATCAATCAGTTATCTCTAATGTTCCATATGCCCACCTGAACATCTCAGCTTACCAAGTTTTGATCAGAGTCTATAGAATTAGAGCCCAGTCCTTAGCCCCCTGCCCCCTGAATATCTCCAGTCCTTTTATGCAATATCCACACGTGTGGTAAGCTTCTCCTGAGCATTAGTGTGGTTAATTTGCATCTCCTGCATGCTCTGATGTCCAACATTCAGGCTTCCAACTCCTTCCTTTTCTGTCCCCACAGGATGATCAGCTATGCACAGCAGTGTATTTCTGCATTTCAAGAAGTAGGTGACACATCAAGCCTCAACTCATACCCAGTTTGTCTTTTCACAGGACAGATTTTGTACAGTCAATCAGTTTATTTGTAGTGGGTAACATTTTGAGACCTTGACAGTTTCAATGAAATGATCTAATTCCTCAAGGAATTTGCATTGGATTATAAATCCTTGAGTGAAGGGACTGTCTTGTTCTTTTTTTGTATGTTCCCACTTACCTAGTACCTTGTTCTGCATGCAGTACAAGCCCAGTAAATACCGGTGATGTTGATTCTAAAGGGGCAATTTTCATAGAAAAGTAGAATTTATAAGAATAAATGATGAGATGTTTTCAAGAGTAATGAGTAGCATGAAATGAAAACCAAAAGTCCATGGATTGTTAGAACTCTTCTTCTCTTGGAGGTTTTAGATTTCAGTTGCAAATTTCAGTAGTAGGAGGACATGTTTCTTACTGTCAAGGCCAGAAGGCTTTGGTTAATGTAGTAGAATGCAGGAGAAGGAAAGTGAGGCCTCACCCCAGTGTCTCCCACCTCAGAATTCATGGAAAGTACATAAATGCTTGATTTCACAACATTTTGAGCATGTTGCAAAATTAGAACACTGATTCCAAAGGCTGGAAGGAATCTGTAGTTGAGTCTAGAAAGGTGATTGTTCTTTTTTGGACCATGTTGCATTGTTTGGGAAATTTCTTACCTCATTTCTCTGGACTTATTGTCACTTAAGGGGCTTTTTTTTTTTTGATTTGGGTTTTCTCCATGTGTGGTACCTTTCCCATCATATTGTGAACTCCTCGGGGGTAGGGACTGTCTACATTTACACTGAAATATCCCCAAGTACATCAGAGAATTAAATCATTATAGGGGTGGAAATATGGATAATGATGATGATGATGATGATGAAAAAGAGGCGGCGGATACTTTAGCCTTTGGACCTCTAGTGGCGTGTAAGCTTCTACCCCTCCTTGTTTCTGACCCACCCAAGTTTTCCCCCTTTCCCCTCTCTTTATTTTCCTCATCCCCCATCTTTCCATGCTCTCTTTCTCTTCCCTCTTGTTCTCTTTCCCTTTGGTCTCACTCTTTATAATTGAAGTATTTCACCTTGAAAATGTATAAAGATAATTATTACTAGTAACTGTGGTATTTTTTAAGCATTTACTATCACCTAAGTACTGTTCTAAGTGCTGGGGTAGATACAAGATAATCAGGTCAGGCAGAGACCCTGTCTCTCATGGGGTTCACTGTCTAAGTAGGAAGGAGTAGGATTTAATCCCCATTTTACAGATGAGGTAATTGAGGCACAGAGAAGTGAAATGACTTGCCCAAGGTTACACAGCAGGCAAGTAAGTGAACTGGAATTAGAACCCAGGTCTTCTGACTCCCAGACCTGTGCTCTTTCTACTAGGCCATGAAACCTCCTTTTCCTCCATATGAAATCAATCAATCAGTCAATGGTATTTATTGAGTACTTACTATGTCCAAATTACTGTACTAAGCATCTGGGAGAGAATAACACAAATGTTAGCAGTGAGCTTACAGTCTAGAGGGAAAGAAAACATTTTGTTTAATTTGGGGAAGTTTTTAAATGGAATAACTGCTAATAGGGTAGAGAGAGAAAAGATGTACCTGGTGAAGCTTCCCAAAAATCAACTCCCTACCCCTTTCCCTGAAACTGCAGTGAAACAACTGGAACAAAGCATGTTTCAACAGCTTAGTGTAGTGATCGGCTAGGAAAGTCAGAAGGGGCTTCAGTCTTAGCAGAAAGATGGATGACCAATTACTCAACAGCTGAAAGTCCAGCCTTCTGTTAATAGTGGTATTTATTGATTGATCAATGGGTGCAGTGCAATGGGGAAATTAAAACAAAAGTATGAGATACATTCCTGGCTCACAATAATAAGTTTATACTGTTACAGGCTGGGAGTTGACAGTACTGCCTGGGTATTTTTTTCTTCAGTATTTGAATGCTTTCTGTCTGTAGAACTCTGTACTAAGTGCTTGGGAGAATGCAATATAACATAATTGGTAGACATGTTCTCTGCACACAACAAGCTTACAGTCTAGATAGAGGTCAGACATTAATAAAAAATAAATTATGGATATGTACATAAGTGCTGTGGACTGAAGGAGGGGTGAATAAAGGGTGCAAATACAAGTTTTATATTATGCAGAGTCTAGTGTGCTCTGAGTCAGCTGCTGTAGTATTTCACATAGGAAATGGGTTTTCGTTTGACTGAAAACAATACAACTCCACTAATATAGACTTTAGGGTGGAAGAGCTAATGATCTGAAGGGAGAAGTTCTTGGAACATTTACCTCCGTGCTTAACCTGGCTGTACTTCTTAATGCAGCCTTCTAAGCTCATTTTCTTCATATCTAAGAAGGGAATTAGAATGCCAGCCATCTTTGGGGGGGGGTCATGCTTTGGGCAAGTCACTTAACTTCTCGGTGCCTCAGTTACCTCATCTGTAAAATGGGGATTAAGACTGTGAGCCCCACATGAGACAACCTGATTCCCCTGTGTCTACCCCAAGCACTTAGAACAGTGCTGGGCACATAGTAAGCACTTAACAAATACCAACATTATTATTATTATTATGCTGTGCCATTTAATAAATGTCATTCTTAACATTGGTCTATTCTTCTCTTTAGATAACAACTTTTTCACTTAGGAAGTATTTTTGAAAATCTTTGTAAACCAGTGACTCGGGTTTGACTCCTGAGCTATCTTCTAGCTCTGAGTTTTCTTGCTTTCATTTCTTAATATTTCTAAAATCACAATGCTCAGAAAAAACAATTCCCAGCACTGCTATAGCCCTCAGGGATTCCTGGCAGCTCTCAAAATGTGCCAGCTGCAATTTAGGCAGAAGTGTCTGCCTAGGTGTGAATAACCAAATGCTTAGAAGACTCTCCTTACAAAGATTAGGTTGGCTGAGCACACCCTGGAGGAATTTTGGATATGAGTTCTAACCCATCATCACCCTGGAGCCTGCCTCTTGAAGCTTCCTGAGGATGAACAACTTAGAGGTGAATATAAACCTGAGAGCCACTAGGGGGCATAGGAGGGTTTTCTGCCCAACAAACACACTGCCGACCTGCCTGTACTGTTTAATGGAATTACGATTCTTTTTTAAACGTCAGTTAACATCACAGGGAGAGGAATGGGCTAAGAATGAAAAGGCAGAAAAACAGGAAAACTGCTTACATGAAAGATATCAGCCATCAGTGACTTGAAGGGGCATTTACATGATGCAATAGGGAACTTTGCTGTTGAAGGCACTGAGGGGAAAATTGGGTAAAACATGTGATGGTAATTAACAGACTATATACTTAGATTTGAGGGAGACTAGGTATTGATGGAGCACAAATGGATTAAAAACATAGCCAAAATGAGTTATAAATGGCTGTTCTGGAAGAGACATGTGTGTGTCTGGAAGAGACATGCTGACCAGTGAGCATACCAAAGGTCAGATGGGGTTGGAAAATAGTAGTGGAATGAAAGATCTCTGATGAAGGCCAGGATCCTGAAGGAACTTCTGGAGGGGAGCTGTTTGCGGAGCATTTATTCACACAAGCTAGTTGCCCAGGCAGACACACAAGCAGAAAAGAACCTTCTTAGTCTATCTCCCCTGTCATGTGGTTTTAGCTACCATTCTTTCTAGAGCTAAAGAGAAGGAAAAAACCTTGATTACAGAGGCAGATAGAGCTTAGATGCTCCTGAAGATTTTTTTTTTGATTCAAAAAAATAACCACTTATCAAAATGCAGGAAAACTGAGGCATTTGATAATAGGAGGATTAATAGTGGCATTAGGAAGAAGTAGAAATATAATTGGAATTATCAGAGTGATTTCCCCCTAGAGCTTGCAGGGCCTAGTTTTCATAGTAGGGAGCCAATTAGTGGCTTAGTCCCTCAAATGACTTTGAGGACTAGCTTTCCTTCCTATTGCAAGTAATGCCTCTACTATGGCTTTAAAAGTGCCTGGATAATAATAATAATGTTGGTATTTAAGCGCTTACTATGTGCTGAGCACTGTTCTAAGCGCTGGGGTAGATACAGGGTAATCAGGTTATCCCACGTGAGGCTCACAGTCTTAATCTCCATTTACAGATGAGGTAACTGAGACACCGAGAAGTTGTGACTTGCCCAAAGTCACACAGCTGACAGGTGGCAGAGCTGGGATTAGAACCCATGACCTCTGACTCCTAAGCCCATGCTCTTTCCACCGAGCCATGTTGCTTCTCTATGGAAGATCAGGGTTTGAAGAATGCACACTGGAATTTAGGTAGCTCCCAAGACACATGATTTTAGCCCTGGGGATTTAAGCCTGGTCTTCCCCCTTCTTTTCCCTTATCTCTCATTTTTGTTGATGCCAAAGGAATCATTCAGCTCTTACCTGTCTAGTGCTTATCTTTGCTTTTCTCTCACCACATCTCAATTTGCAAGCATCACTTCTCTTAAGCCAATTCACTTACAGTGACTTATTCTCATTTCTTATTTCTTGTTCCCACCTGCCCTCCTGCCTGGAACTCCCTTCACCTTCATATGTGGCTGACAACAGCTCTCCCCATCTTCAAAGCCTTTCTGAAGTCACAACTCCTCCAGGGGGCTTTCCCTGATTAACTTCTCATTTTCCCATCCTATTTCCCCCACTATTACCCCTTCATTACTACTTCATCACTTAAGTAGTTGGAGGTGCTTAGGCAATTTCTCTAACCCCCATAACACTTATGTACATATCTTTAAACTCTGTTGCTTCTCCCTATCTGTAATTCATTGTAATGTCTTTCTCTCCCACTGGATTGAAAGATCGTTGAGGTTAGAGATCATGTCTACTAATTTTATTGCATTCTCCCAAGTGTGTAGAACAGTGGTCTACAGAAAGCAAGAGCTCAATAAAACTGCTTGATTTTTTTTTTAATAGTTTTTGTTAAGCACTTACTATGTGTCAAACACTGTTCTAAGTGCTGGGCAGATACAAGTGAAGTAGGTTCATTCATTTAATCATATTTATCGAGTGCTTACTGTGTGCAGGGCACTGTACTAAATGCTTGGAAAGTACAATTTGGCAATAGAGACAATCCCTACCCAACAATGGGCTCACAGTCTAGAAGGGGGGGGAGACAGACAACAGAACAAATAGACAGGCATCAATAGAAATATATGGAATTAGAGAGATATACACATCATTAATAAAATAGAATAAATATGTACATATATACACAAGTGTTGTGGGGCGGGGAGGGGGGTAAAGCAGTGGGAGGGAGTCAGGTTGATGTCAGGGAGGAAAAGCAGAGGAAAAGGGGGGCTCAGTCTGGGAAGGCCTCCTGGAGGAGGTGGTTGGACATAGTTTCTGTTCCATATGAGGCTCAACGGAACAGAAAACCCCAAAACGTAGGACCCTTGCAGGATTTAAGCAAGCACTGTATTAAGCGCTTAGTACAGTGCTCTGCAGATAGTAAGCACTCAATAAATAAGATTGATCTGCTGTTATCATAAGGACCTTCTGGCATTTGAGACTAAGTGCAAGAACTCAGTGTGACTTTAAGACAGTTTTCTAAAATTCATAATGTAGTCTTCTGCCCCCAAATAAGCAAGGAAGTAGCTCAAAACTTTGGTTGAGAAAGGGTCCAGTGAGAAGAGCTGGCTATATACATAAGATACTTGAGGAGAATACATGATTCAATTATAGATGATTCTTGCTTCCTGGCCTGACCAAAGGAAGCTGTGCAACTCCAAAGTCAGAGCATCCCAAGTGTTTGGCGAATGGAGCCAAGAAGTCAGAGGCCAGAAATGATGGTTGATGGCTGCAACTTTGAGATAAAAGCCAGTTTTGTCCAGGAAGTTTTTTCCAGCAGTGGCAAATTACACTGGGCTGATAACCTTAAAATACCTCCTTTTGCCCCTAAGTACCTGGAAATCATAGGTTTCAGCAAATTCCGTAGCCTCTTTGGTGGTGTAATATACATTTCCTCAGAGCCTTTGATGAAGAGTGCAACTTAGGTTACTTCCAGGATAACAGTGGCATAAGCGAAAGCATAAAAATGTACAGAGTACATTCTTTACCCTTTTATTATACACAGAATGCTCATATCTATTATGTTTTAAAGTACTTATACACTAAAGTCTATGATTTATTTAGTTATTGCAATAACATTTTAGCACCGTTTTATCTGAATTTGTGGAATGTTTTAAAACATAAGCCTAATGGAAGCCAATCCATCATCACATTTTCAAAGTTCAAATTATTTAAGTTTTTGTACTATGTGGATCTAATCACTGAAAAGAGATACTTATATCCTATTGTTTTGACTGATGTCATTCACATTTCCCTGGGCTGTCCTGATTGATAGTATAAGTGCTGAAGTTAAGTAGGCAAATGGATGTGTATCAATAGGGTATTTTTTGTCCAGCTGCCTTTTTAGCACTAAAAACCTCATGGTCCTGATAGCATTCTGACGCTGCTCTTGCTCTTGCTCTTCCAATTTTATTTTAATTGGAAATAAAAATTTCACATAAAAGACACTTTTTCTTCCCTTTTCTCTCATCCTCTTACATTAAGGACGTGGACCTTTTGTGTCTTTAGGCAATCAACAATTATAAATGAAGAGGATAAATGTTATTTATTTCCTAGGGTGGGAGTCCGTGGATCTCATGTCCTTCTCCCTTCCCTAATATCAGCAAAGGAAGGGAAGGTAGTTGAGGCCTAGAGCCATCAAAATACTTTGATTTTACCCTGATTTATTCACCCCTCTGATCCCCCCCCAAAAAAAGCACCCAGAAAAAAACACGTCCATCCCTGAAGAGCTTCTACCTTTATCTTCCACCCTGGAGCTCCTTGGGTTCTTCAATGCTCTGACTCCTACACAGTGTCATCCTTCCAGTCTCCATGTATTGTAGAGCTCCCAGCCTTGGCTTTGAATGCCATGTGTTGGGATTTAGAATAGACATGGCGATGGATTGTAAACTCCTTTGCAATCAAAGATTAGTAATATACATTTGCTTGTGAGAAAATGGCAGTGGGTAGAAGGTTTAGCTTAATTTGGTTTATAAAAAAGGTTTCAGGTCTGAATCAGTAGTATTTATTGAGCGCTTGTATAAAAGTGCTACAAGGGGCTGGGGTTAAGGTAAGTGGTTAGGTGATGCTGAGGTGGCAGTAGAGAGGGAAATTGGATGGAGAGAAAGCCTCCTGGAGGAGATGTGACTTCAGAAAGGTTTTATAGATGGGGAGAAAGCAGTTCTCAGCAACATCTGAAGGTCAAGAATGTTCTGGGCAGGAGGGAGGTTATAAGCAAGAGGTCAGTGGTGGGAGAGTTGAGAGAAAAGCACTGTAAATTGGCTTGAGAAGTGAAGCCTGAGAGCTGAGGTATGGTGGGAGAGAAGCAAGGATAAATAGTAGGGAGATAGAGCTGAATCAGTGCCTTGAAACCAGTATTTGGGAGTTTCTCCTAGATGTGGAGAGGAATGAGCAACCATTGGAGGTTTCTGAGGAGTAGGAAGATGTAGGGAAAAACAACATTTTAGAAAAATGATCTGAGGAGAGATACAGGAACCTCTGTCAAGAGGCTGATAGAGTAATCAAGTTGGGATAGGACCAGTGCTTGGACCAGCATAGTGGTAATTTGGATGGGGAGGGAGGGATAGATGCTGGTGGGGTTGTGAAGAAGGAATTGACAGGAGCTGGTATGAGACTGAATGAATGAATATGGGAGTTGAAAGAGAAATCAAAGATAATGCCAAGGCTCCAGGCTTAAGAGAGAGAAGGGGGATGGTGGTATTGTCAATAGTGGGGGGAAAATTAAGAAGGAGAGGATTTGGTAGGAAAAATGAGGGCAAACAACTCCTCTTGAACTGATCATCATCATCTCTTCTATTGTCATCTTTTCCACTCACCTCCAAATTTAGAATTGTGATCCCTGAAGCATTGGCCACTGCACTTCTTCAGATCCACTCGGGAATTTGGAACTAAATACCATACCCACATCCAGAGCACACTGTCACAAGCAAATCTTGACTATATTATGGGTATTGACTATTTGGGGGATTTAATTTTGGCTTAAAGTGACCACACATACTGCATATAGGTAGGATGGTTATGAATTTTGGGGCCTCATTTTCCCACTCCTAAAATGGCCAGCAGGACATTTTAAGTCCTGCTTTTGGCTGGGGTGTTATGGTGGTGGACAAGCAGATAGTTATGTACCCCTCTGTTCTCTTCCTCCTATTCCCCCACTGTTAGAGAAGCAGCTAGGCCTAGTGGAAAGATCACGGGCCTGGGAATCAGAGGACATGGGTTCTAATCCTGGCTCTGCCAATTGCTTGCTGTGAGACCTTGGACAAGTCATTTAACTTCTCTGTGCCTCAGTTTCCTCAACTGTAAAATGGGGATTCAATACCCATTCTCCCTCCTACTTAAGACTTTGAGCCTCCATTTGGGACAGGGACTGGGACTGACCTAATTAACGTGTTCCTATCCCACATAGAACTTAACAAGTACCATAAAACAAACACACACTGCTGTTATCAATGCTACTCCTACATTACTGCTACCACCACTGAAGCAACCTTGTCCAGTTCTTCATGCTGTCCTCAGTACATTTCCAGGGTGATCAGAACTCTCTGAAGGGCAACCACTCTAGAAATCTCTGGAGGACATTCCACGGCCGCTGCAGATCTGACAAATGGCCACTGAAGTCCCAGAGGCAGTGGAGGAGAGTCACTTTTGGCACTGGCAGTGGAGGGATAATCTTGGCTGCTTCTCCTTTTAATGCTGGTTATGCATTTCTGGTTGTGTCTGTGTTTGTGTGTGCTGAGTGGATGTGTTTCTATCCTGTCCACCCCTTCTGTCCCTGTTTTTCTCTATTTGTGGTGCAGTCTCTGCATGTCTTCTAGACTGTGAGTCCTTTGTTGGGCAGGGATTGTACTTTTCAAGTATTTAGTACAGTGCTCTGCACACAGTAAGCGCTCAATAAATACGATTGAATGAATGTCTGTTTCTGCCTGTCATTCTGGGGTTTTGTTGTTGTTTTTAAAGTCCCTGCCAACTTTTCAAATTTCTGTTCTGGAAATTTGGTCACCTTTGCCTACACAAGGGGACCTGTAAAGATGCATACTCTTTTTTTTTTTTCATCCACAAATTCACTTTGTACAACAGAAACTCTTTTGCTTCCATTTTTAATTTTTCCTTGGGTAGCCCAAGTATTCATCTCGCAGGATCACACCTGGAGAGTTTCCAGTACTCTACCAGTCTCGACTACACGAGGGAGAGTCAAGCAGAGGCATATCCATTCCATTCCTAGCTTGGGCAGTGGTTAGCAAGTGGAAGGCAATCTGCTACAAGTCAAAACTCACCTGTGCTGGGCAGCAGCGACATGGGAGAGATTCGAGGGTGGAGACTCAAGCTTACTTTGCAGAAGGAGGTAATGGTAAACCACCTGTGTATTTTTACCAAGAAAACTATATGGATACACTACCAGAACGATTGCAGATGGAGGTGGGCCTTTCTGGGAGAGATGTGTCCATGGAGTCACTATGGGTCGGACACAACGTGACCGCGTAAGACAAAGCCCACGTATTGTCTCTGCTTTCATAGTAAGATGTTCGGAGGAATAATCCACGCTCCCCCTTCCTTATGTCCATATCTGTAATTTCATTTAAACATCTGTCTCTCCCACTAGACTATAAGCTTCTTGTGGGCAGGGAACATCTCTCTACCAATTCTGTTATATTGTAGTCTCCCAAATGCTTAGTACAGTGCTCTGCACACAGTAACCACTCAATAAATATGATTGATTGCAGCTACAAGGGCGAAACAAGTGTATCACAGTTTGCTTTAGGTGGGATGTAGTTGGTGCCTCATACTAGCTAGGGCTCACTTATTGTTTTCTGACACATTGCAATCACTGTACAGAAGAGAGCAAAAATAACCTAATGGAAATAAGAACAATTCTTGAATAGCTTGACAAGAATTAATTCAATATGGCATTACAGCTGAGTTACTTGGCCTTACAGCTGAGTTACTTAGTTAAGAGTTAAAAAGCTCCCTAAATTCAAATTTCCTGTTTCTCTCTTGAAACTCTTTAATAGCACAGGTACTTCATATGTTTTTCTGTTATACCTTTTAGTGAAACTCAAGTATGATTAAGGGCTACAGACCTTATTTTGTACTGAATATAAAAGGTGCATTCAATTTAATCATTTTTTTTTAATTGTAGTAAGCCTTCTGTTTATACCTTAAGCAGCTATCAATACTATTTATTGCCATTGTTCTTGTCTGTCTGTCTCCCCCGATTAGACTGTAAGCCCGTCAAACGGCAGGGACTGTCTCTATCTGTTGCCGACTTGTTCATTCCAAGCGCTTAGTACAGTGCTCTGCACATAGTAAGTGCTCAATAAATACTATTGAATGAATGAATGAATGAATACTAGATAATCTGGCCTTTTACAAATGGAATTTTCTAAGCACCTTCAGTAACAGCCGCATAGAACTATTTATGTATGCTTGAATGCTAATTATGACATCATTGTACACTCACTTTCTTTTAGGTGAAATACAATAGTTGTGGATGGTTTATCTATGCAAAATGGAGAACAAAGAACTGTTCCTTTGAGTAACAGAATGCAATTTAATGTTGCAGGTCCCCTTAAACTGATTTAATCAATTTGTCTGCTTTTGCAAAATTATATTCAGCATTGAATTGATTTTTTTTTCATTCAATTGTCTTTTTTGAGTGCTTACTGTGTGCAGGGCACTGTACTAAGAGCTTGGGAGAATACAATATAACAGTAAACAGACACATTCCCTATCCACGCTGAATAAAAAAAATGCCATTAGCGGGTCAGACCTGTAGTCAATTCAGGCCATTATTCTGCCTTCAACAGTGGCAACAAAAGCTGGTTGGAGAAATAATTGGATGATTGGCACCTTGTCATCCCTCTTTGTGATTATGGATCAGGGACCAATCCTGGTCCAAAAGTGTGCACGTTTGGCCCACACTTTCCCCTCCTGTCCTGCAGCTCACTTTGCCCTGGGAAAGATGAGCCTGAGTAACTGTCTCCCCCAGCCAGACCCAACTATTTTTTTTAATTATGGAAGGATTAGTCATAGAAGTAGTAGAATTTGAGTGCCAACTGGATGCAGGGCACTGTGCTAGGCCCTTGGGAAATACCAAGCACACTCCCTGCGAACAAGGAGCTTCCTCTCTAATGAGGGGAGACATATACAAATGGACTTACAGGGAGAATTCTCAAAAATCAGTGATGGATTTTTCTAGTGAAAAAGCGCATATATGGAAGTGTTAATGATAATGGGTTGATCAGACATAAGTCCTAGAGATGGCTGATAGGTTTATACGATTTGGGAAGATGAGAATTAATCAGGGAATTGGCATCAGTGTGGTCCCAAACTGCCAACCCTGGGGCTGTAACTAAGTGCATCATTGACTGGTGCTGGCATGTGTGCATCCAGCTGGGATTCTCAGACCAATCTGACTGAATTGTGTTCCCCAAATTGCACCTGGACCCAAGGAACACCCCCCAAGTGCTGCTTGACAAATACTAATCCTTTTGGACTGATGATGCTATTTACATGATTAGAGAAGAAATTGGATGTTTGGAATTTAAAATCATTTTTTGGTTTGGTACTGGCATTACTAGCAAACTCAGTGAGAGCTCCTCTGTTCCATGTGTGCCTTTTCAACACTGCTAATTTCACCCTTGATAGAAGTCCCTTTAGTGGACTTCTCATCTAAAAGGTGATCCAAACATTTCTTGAAGCTATTGATATTTTCCCACTGCACAACTTCCTGTGGTAACAAATTCCATATGCTCACCAATCACTGTGTGAAAGTTTCTTTATGGTTTTTTTTTCCCCTTTGGTTTGTTTTGAACTTACCACACTCAGTCTTTATTGGGATCCCTCCCATGTCCTGTTGTTGTGGGATTTGGTGAACACAATTCTGTTCATCTTGTTTGTACCCTGCATGATTTTGTAGACCTCAATCACATCTCCTCTCAGCCTTTTTCATTCCAGCCTGGAGAGTCCTAATCTTTTCCATCTATACTCTTATAGGAGCTGTTCTATCCCTTTTCTTAGAAAACAGAGAAATAAGAGTTCAAAAGTTTCTGAGATGTTGACTGTAATAATTTTGAATGGTTAAGTACTGTTCCTACTGATTTGGTTTTGTTCCCATTGCAAACAATCTATTCACTTTTACACTGCATGTGTTTATCTCCCTTGGATTTATTAACAGCCAAATAGAAATTCATCTAGATTGTAAGCTCGTTATGAGCAGGGAACATATCTGTTAGTTCTGTTGTATTGTACTTTCCCAAGAGTTTAGTACAGTGCTCTGCACATAAGTGCTCAATAAATACCATTGATTGATACCATAGACATTGACAATTTCAAAGAAGGCTCCAGGCTCAAATTGTGCTAGACTCACTATGCTTTTCTATTAGGAGACACAACTAGCTCCCACTAGCACCTTGTATTTCCTGCCAGTATTTTTGTTAGATTGGCATGAAGGAAGAAAACTAGCATAGTAAAGTGAATCCAATTTAGAGATCTAAACCAATGAAATCTGTGATCTCTTTAGACAACTCCCTCTGTTTCCAATTCCTGAATAGTAAAGTAAGGATGAAAATTATGAAGCAACAACTTACACTGATGATAAAAAAAAAACCTTGTTTTGCAATAATTTATTATTTGGAAAGCTTTTCACAGTTCTAAAAAATATTTTTATATCTTAGCTTTTCTATTCAGTAATAATTTTTTTGGTTATTTTTGTGGTATTTTGAAAGTGCTTACAATGTGCCAGGCACTGTACGAAGCACTGAGGTAGATATAAACCCATCCATTTGGACACAGACCCTGTCCCACATGGGGCTCACAGTCTTAATCCCCATTATAAACAGCATAATGTAGTAGAGAATGGGCCTGGGAGTCAGAAGGTCATGAGTTCTAATCCCAGTGCTGCCACTTGTCTGCTGTTTGGCCTTGGACAAGTCATTTCACTTGTCTGTGCCTCAGTTACTTCATCTGTAAAATGGGGATTAATACAGAGCTCCAAGAGGGACTGTGTTCAACCCAATTTGCTTGTATCCACCCCATCACTTGCTTGTATCCTCAGCACTTGGAACATAGTAAGTGCTTAACAAATACCATTATTATTATGATGATGTAACTGAGGCACAGAGAAATTAAGTGATTTGCCCAAAGTCACACAGCAGACCATTGCAGAGCTGGGCTTAGAACCCAGGTCTTTCTGACTCACAGGTAAGTGTTCTCTCCACTAGGCCACCCTGCTCCTAATGTATGCTTATAGCCATTGTTGAAATAATCTAACAAGCTATCTTGGCCCCTTGAGAATTGAGTTCTTGAGTATGTATTGGGTGGATATTAGTAAATAGATGGTTCAGTTCTATTTTGAAAAAAAATTTCTCCATCTCTACAATTTGACAATCTGAATAAATGAACATGAGTGACACTGAACCTCTACTACTTGAATAATCCATCTAGGCTAGCTTTGTTGGGTAGAATGTTTCTTAAGTCAAGGGAGAAACAGCTTTGATCACATGGTGTGTGAGGGCTCATTTTGTGTGGGTTGTGCAAGTTTGGACTGGCAGGACAAAGTCCAGTGTGAGCACTGGGCTGACACAAGAGGAGCTGCTGTCTGTTCTCTCCCACTCTATACAGTGGCGGGGCACATCGGGCCTGGCCCGCCCCCTCAAATCCCTCCACCTTAAGGGGACCATTCCACAGCAGTGTTCTGGGTCCCCACCAACCTCCCCATTCCTGCCCTTCCCCAGACCCCCTCCCCATGCCCACTTCATCTGCAGGACAGACCCAGTTCCCAGAAGAATTCTGATAAAAGGAAGGTCTGAGCAGAAGTGTTGGGATAGCTACCAGAGAGGGGGCATTGGGAGAGTCTGCACTCACCTGGTCTCCAGCACCAACCCCTGGCCCTTTGAGAGTCCTGCGAACATGCCCCAGGAAATGCTGGATTATTGTCTTCTCTCCCTCCTTTCCATCATCTGGGCAGGGGACAATATTTTTTTAAATTTGGTATTGAAGTGATAACTATGTGCCAGGCACTGTATTAAGCCATGGGGTGGAAACAAGCTAATCAGGTTGAATACAGACCATGTCTCACATGGGACTCACAATCTTAATCCCCATTTTACAGATGAGGTAACTGAGGCACAGAGATGTTAAGTGACTTGGCCAAGGTCCCACAGGAGACAAATGACAGAGCCAGGATTAGAATTCTGGTCCTTTTATGTATTGTGTCTTTGTTCTTATATTGATTTGTTTTAGTGTTTCATTCCTCCCAGTATATCTGTTTCCAGTCTTCTCCCCAGCCTATACTTATCAGAGTAGGTAGACATGTTCCCTGCCCACAATGAGGTTACATTCTCAAGGGGGAGACAGACATTTATATAAATAAATTACAGGTGTATGCATTGCTGTGGGCCTGAGGGAGGGGTGAATTAAAGGGGCAAATCCAAATGAAGGGCAACACAGAAGAAGAGGAAATAAGGACTTAGTTGGGGAGAGCCTCTTGGAGATGTGGTTTGAATAAGACTTTGAAGGTGAGGAGTTATCTGTTGGCTATGAAGAAGGAGAGCGTTCCAGGGTGAGGGGTCGGTGGTGAGATAGGCAAGATCAAGGTACAGTGAGTAGGTTGGCATTAGATGAGCAAAATGAGAGGGCTGGCTAGTAGTAGGAAATCAGAGAGATAAGATAGGAGGGAGCAAGGGGATTGAGTGCTTTTAAAGCTAATGGTAAGGAGTTTCTATTTGATGCAAAGGTGGTGGGCAACCAATTGAGGTTCTTGAGGAGTGGGGAAACATTGACTGAACAGTTTCTGGTGTTTTTTTTTAGAAAAACGATCCAGGCAGCAGAGTGAAGTATGAACTGGAGTAGAGAGAGATGAGAGGCAGTGAGGTCAGGAAAGAGACCAGTGCAGTAATCAAGGCAGGAGAGGATAAATGCTTGGATTAATGTGGTAGCAGTTTGGATGAAGCCTCAAAGCAAACGCAACCCAATATTGTTTGAGAATCACTGCCCTAGGAGGAAGGTTTAGTGAAGCCTTTTCTTTCTGTTTTCAAAGGGTGGGGTCCAAAATCAGTAGTTTTTTATGGAGTGCTTACTGTGTGCAGAACACTGTACCAAGTACTTGAAAGAGTACAATAGCTCCCTACCCTCAAAAATGCTGCAATAAAAACTAAATCTCCCTCCAGCTGCAGCCTAATGTTTATGGTTAATGGGAATTCCTGCTTCCAGATTTTTAAGTTGCAACCAGGCCCAGCTGGATTTGCAGTGTTCTTTCCAGTCTGCTTCCATGATGTTCCTTTAATTTGGTGGTTTTAGCAGGGGTGAAGAAGTGGAGAGGTTGCTGTTTTTCCCAAAGTGACAATTCCACCCAAGCTCTCAAGCCATTTTCAGAATTAGAAGCCAAAATCCCCTGGTAGAACAAGTGTTCATTTTTTGGGTTTTTTTTTTTTTTGAAAAGCAAACCGTTCCCTGGTTTTAGGAAGCTAAGTTCTTAAAATCAATTGTGTATTTTGGAAATGGGTTTATCTTAACATAAAAGGAAATTACAAAAGAGAACAAAGAATAAGGCTGACATATCCAGGCTTAAAATCCTGAAAAGATTGCCTTTTTAGGAAGTTTCAGTATTTGAAACCAGGTTTTGATATGTTCAATTCTTTTTTTTTTTTTTAAACCAGTGTCACTTAAAAAAAAATCAAGACATGTCTACATTTAAAAGGAAACAGATATACTCGATGAAACTCCATGAGCATATAAAAGAATAAAAATCCAACCAAAATGCTCAAACAAATCAAAATGATCACTTTTCAGTTCCATATGAATGCAACCACCAGGATTTACAAATCACAACTTAATCCTAGGTGTGAGCCTTTCTTAGGAAAGCATTTATTGCAAGTAACAACAGTTTTTTGTTTTTTATCATTTTTTTTTCCTTCTAGAAATTAAACCTAAAGTCATTTGACCAAGTGTTATTGGCGATGAACTATTGCTATCACTGAGCAGTGGTTAAAGCTTTTCTGATAAGCCCTCAAGTTTTGTAAATCCTGGAAAAAGAGTCCATGTAAAAAGTACATGTAAAAAGAGATCAGACCCAATGCTCTCTACCAATTTTTACAAACAATAAATACTTTACTAGGTGAGCTAAGCATTGAGGGGCAATAAATGTTAGAGAGTGTGCTTCACAAAAAAAGCAAATCATCCTTTAAAGCCCTCTAAAGTGAAAACAGTGGCTGGGTCTTATAAATTCAGCTTTCTCCTTATTGCTCTGTAAGCAGGTTCTACTGTACCAAAATTGAGTTACTCTAGCTGTATCATTCCCAACTCTAGTTTTAAATGGTATGTGGGTTTTTTTGGCTTTATTTGGATTTAAATAGATCCAGATTTCTGATGAGGGTTGGTATTTGGATACAAGTGATTTGTGTGGCCTTTGAGGGCAAGGAAAGAGAAAAGAATCTGTACCTGGTAGACCTAGTCTTCATCAGACCAGGCCAAACCCCATGTCCCCTCAGCATATTGTCTTCTGAACTTCAGTAAATTTCGGGGATGTGATGGTAGCAATATTATATGTACCTTGAAAGTACTCCCATCTCTTGAAGTGCTCAGAGGTTGTCTCTTGCATTATCTTTACAGTTTGCCTTTGTGATCAGTTGGCTGGGAGTTTTTTTTTTTGGGGGGGGGATACTACTACTAATGAGGATGATTATAATTGTGGCATTTAAGTGCTTACTATGTGCCAAGTAATGTACTAAGTGCTGAGGTAGGTACAAGGTAACCAAAACTCCCTGTCTCACCTGGGTCATACAATCTTAAAGTAGAAAGGAGTACAGGTATTGAATCCCAATTTCACAGATGAGGAAACTCAGTCACAGAGAGATGACTTGCCCAAGATGACAAAGCTGTCACTATTAGAACCCAGGTCCTCTCACTTTCAGGCCCTCTCACTCCCAGGCCCATGCTCTTTCCACTGGGCCACTGTTTCTAAGATGAGGAAACTGGGACTCGGTTTGATCTAACTGCCCCATGCTAACTCTAATTCTGTTTTGCTGTGTATTATGCTTTCTCCAATTCATTTAACTTACATACCCTATTACTATCTCTACTGTACTCTCCCAAACACTTAATACAGTGATCTACACACAGTAGGAGCTCAATAGGTACTACTGGTTAAATCTATTGTTCCTGCAAGATACTTTAGCCTATCTTTGCAAAGAGATGTCTTTCCATAAGGAGTAGTTGCTTTGCAGTTCGAAGATGACTCTGTATACTTATGCACAGTACATAAGTGCATATAAAATATACAAATTTAATACAGCTGTTGCTTAAGAAAATAGTTATCTGATTAATGCTCCAAAAATGTTTTGTGGGTCAGAGTTTTTGCTTAATATGTACAGAACATAGTAACAATATTTTTGTCTCGAATGCTTGGAAAGGCATTTCTTAGAGGACAGAAGTTGGGCTACAGTTTCTACAGGATGTCTTTTTCAATCAAACATTCATAGACCTGGGTTTGTCATGGTTGCAGTAGCATGGAAGGGCCTGGTGTTCTCAAGAAGTATATTATTGAGGTAAAAACCAGGTCTGATTTGTACCTTGTATACCTCAGTGTCGTTTTGCTGTAGCTTGTCCTTTACCACCTCCCCTTTTACCCCCAAACCTTAAAGTCACTGAACCTTCCACATTTGGTTCATTTTCCAAGAATGTGATACATTTTTTAGTTGCTGACATTGAGCCAGACAGAGAAAGGCAAGAACATTCCTCTCCTAGATCTCTGAAAAGTGAGTGTACATAGTCAGGGAAAGGGAATGATTCCAAGGGTAAGGATTTTGTTTTTTCTGCTGAGGTTTCACCCAGAAATTCTAGCGTCATGATTGTGTGTTTCCAACTAATCACTGAAGCATAAGGGAGCCAGCTTTTATATTTTGCAAGAGCCAACCTATTGGCACTTGATTTTATCAGTTGAATTCTAACACTGATGGTCGGGGTTCTCTGCCAACTGTGCAGCTAAATAAAAAATATGAGATTTGTTTAGTGAACTGAGCCCCTTCCTAATGAAAAGCACCAGAAATCCCCAAAGCATTAGGACTTCTGTTCACCCACAACAAGGGTTTTTAGCTTGTCATCCCAAATTCCAGCCATCTTTTGGAGTGATGGTTGCTGGAAGGTGGTGGGAGACTCATCTCTGTTAAATGATCCCTAATAAATCCTAGCCTTGTCACTGACTTTACCAAGCAGTATCTAGCCACTGAGGTGTTGGGTATGGGAGGGCCTTTGATTCAGGCCTAGGTCAAAGATGCTTCCTCATCTTGTCATCTGAAGCCACTGGTCACATAGCCACAATAGCCACAGAGAGAGAGACATTAATCTTACTCAATTCCTTTGAGAAATTCTTATACAATCAAAACTAAAAGCACTTGCAGATGTCTTGTTGACAGTACAATCAACCCTATCTTATGCAGTTGTGGCTGTACTCTCTAAGATTTGGATCCTCACTCTCTCTACAGCCCTTAAGTACATATCCTTATACTCTACTGTTCTCCCTAAACTCCTTGAGGGCAGGCATCATTCTACTAACTATTCATTGTATTATACTCTCCCTGAGCTTAGTATTGTGCTGGGCACACAGTAAGTGCTCAATAAACACCATTGATTGATTGATTCAATCCTATTTATTGAGTGCTTACTGTGTGCAAATTGATTCAGTTAGCAGAGAAAAACCTCTTGGAATGCCCTCCCTCCTCATATCTGCCAAACTAGCACACTTCCCCCCCTTCAAAGCCCTACTGAAATCTCACTTCCTCCAGGAGGCCTTCCCAAACTGAGCCCCCTTTTTCCTCTGCTCCTCTGCCCCACAGCACTTGTGTGTATATGACACATTTATTATTCTATTTTAATGATGTGCATATATCTATAACCCATTTATATTGATGCTATTGATGCCTGTCTACTTGTTTTGTTGTCTGTCTCCCCCCTTCTAGACTGTGAGCCCGTTGTTGGGTAGGGACTGTCTCTGTTGCTGAATAGTACTTTCCAAGTGCTTAGTACAGTGCTCTGCACACAGTAAGCACTCAGTAAATACGATTGATTGAATGAATGAATGAATCTCTTTCAAGTCATATAATTAAATAGGAAGATAGCATGACCAAATATCAGCCTCTTTCAATATCTCTCCTTTTTCAACTAGTCCTCTGTGGAGAATCCATTCATTGCATCAGGAGAGATTTAAATTTGACTTCAAGAACAACTTACTGAATTTTAGGAATTGAGGTCACTGTTTGGATGTAGTGGAATGGATGAAGTGCCTCAAGAGTCCTCTTAGTTTGAAGAGAAATTGTGTCTCATTTATCTGCTGGAGTTCTTTTGAAGGGACCAATGAGCATTTGGATAGAATGGAAGCAGGAGATATAATAGATTTCAATTAGCAATAGACCTTTGGCAAGTTTCCACATCAAAGACCTTAAAAAAAAAGTGGGGATTGGAAGGAATGCTCTGTCATGAACCAAAAACTGGCTAATAGGAAGCATAGGGCAAGGATAAGTAGCCACTTTTAGGGACAGAGAATTGTAAATTAGTCTGGTTCTCTAGCGATTGGTGCTAAGAAGGCTTTTTGTTCATAATTTCCTAAATGATCAAAAAGAAGGAATGCACAGTGAAATCTTCAAGTTTGCCAAGGGTACTCAGCTCCTTTGGACAGTGAAATGCCAAGCAGATTGCTGGAAAGCTGAGAAGGTGATCGATAATGGCATTTGTGAAACACTTTTCTGAGCACTGAGGTAGATACAATTAATTGTGTTGGACACAGTTTCCGTCCCACGTGAGACTTAAGGAGGACGAACAGGTATTGAATCGCCATTTTACAGATGAGGAAACTGAATCACAGAGAAGTTGTGACTTGTCCAAGGACATGCAGCAGGCAATTCACAGAATGAGGATTAGATCCCAGGTCCTCTGATTCCCAGATAGTAGCTCTTTCCACTAGGCTAAACTGCTTCTCAGTGATTTTTGATCTGATCAAGTGCAAAAAAAAAAAAAAAAGGCACCAGGGAAAAATAATTCAAATTTCAACTACATGATGAAGCAGTCTGAGCTCAGTCACAATTTAGAAATCTGAGAGTCACTGTTAACTCTTCCTTTAAATAACAGGCTTCATGTGAGGTGGCAGTCACAGAGGTCAACCAAATCCTAGATGTGATCAGGAAGGGGACAAAAATTAAGCAAAATTATTATTTTGCTAATGTATAAAATTATATATTTTATATACAGAAAAGCAGTTCTGATCAGCACATCTTAGACATGAGGATAAGATACCTCTTCTCTCATTTTGCTTTGATTCTGAGTCCTGGGTAGAACAGAGATAATGTCTCATTTTATTGTCTTGTACCTTCCCCAGCACGTAGCACAGTGCTTGACACAAAGTAAGTGCATAAAAAATGCCATTATTATTACATAATACTGGAGAAAGTACAGAAAAGGATAACCAGTAAGGGAATGGAGGAGCTTCCTTATGAGGATAGACCAATAGGAGTCAAACTCTTCAATCTAGAAAAATGAAGATTGAGCCATGATTAAAGATTACGGAAGCGTGAAGTATGTGAATGGGGTTCATGGGAAATTTTTTTGTTCAAGTCTTACAACAGGATGAGCCTTCATTGAAATGTCACTGGAACTTGAAGGTGATAAGTTGAAAACAAACAAAAGGAAGCACTTCATCACACAGCAGTGGTAGTGCATTCATTCATTCAATAGTATTTATTGAGCGCTTACTATGTGCAGAGCACTGTACTAAGCGCTTGGAATGAACAAGTCGGCAACAGATAGAGACAGTCCCTGCCGTTTAGTCCCTAGGGACTGTAAGTCCCTAGACGGGCTTACAGTCTAATCGGGGGAGACAGACAGACAAGAACAATGGCAATAAATAGAGTCAAGGGGAAGAACATCCCGTAAAAACAATGGCAACTAAATAGAATCAAGGCGATGTACATTTCATTAACAAAATAAATAGGGTAATGAAAATATATACAGTTGAGCAGACGAGTACAGTGCTGAGGGGATAGGAAGGTAGAGGGGGAGGAGCAGAGGGAAATGGGGGGGAAAAGAGGGTTAATTATGTTGGTATTTGTTAAGTGCTTACTATGTGCAGAGCACTGTTCTAAGTGCTGGGGGAGAGACAGGGTAATCAGGTTGTCCCACGTGAGGCTCACAGTCTTGATCCCCATTTTACAGATGAGGTAACTGAGGCACAGAGAAGTGAAGTGACTTGCCCACAGTCACACAGCTGACAAGTGGCAGAGCAGGGAGTCGAGCCCATGACCTCTGATAAGCTGCGGAGAGGTGAAGGGGGGGTGGTAGAGGGAGTAGAGGGAGAAGGGGAGCTCAGTCTGGGAAGGCCTCTTGGAGGAGGTGAGTTTTAAGTAGGGTTTTGAAGAGGGGAAGAGAATTAGTTTGGCGGAGGTGAGGAGGGAGGGCATTCCAGGACCGTGGGAGGACGTGGTCCAGGGGTCGACGGCGGGATAGGCGAGACCGAGGGACGGTGAGGAGGTGGGCGGCAGAGGAGCGGAGCGTGCGGGGTGGGCAGTAGAAAGAGAGAAGGGAGGAGAGGTAGGAAGGGGCAAGTTGATGTAGAGCCTTGAAGCCTAGAGTGAGGAGTTTTTGTTTGGAGCGGAGGTTGATAGGCAACCATTGGAGGTGTTAAAGAAGGGGAGTGACATGCCCAGATCGTTTCTGCAGGAAGATGAGCCGGGCAGCGGAGTGAAGAATAGACTGGAGCGGGGCGAGAGAGGAGGAAGGGAGATCATGAATAGTGTATTTACTAGAGGAAGTTGTGCAGGCTGAAAATATAAATAGGTTCAAGACTGGATGAATTTATGTAAGTCTGGATAAATTCAATAGATTGTAAAGATCCTTGAGGAGTAAACCTAAAATGGTTAAAATTTTAGACATCTTAAAAAATCAAATGTTTTCATTTCTGATTGGAAGACACTTTTACCATCTAATTACCCAGAATGGTGGCATGGAATCAGTAGGCTTTGAAACATGTACATGGCACCTGAAAAATACATAATGTTTCATGTATGACTTCAGTTACTGAGAAGCTCCTGAGGGGTTTTCATTCAGGTTTCCAAGAGTCCCAGGAACATCTTTGGAAAACCTTTTTTTTTTCTTCTTAATGGCATTGATTTTTATCACAGCCATCGCTCTATTGGCATTTTGTCATTACCATTTTCTCTCTCTCTGTTGTCCTTTCTACTTAAAAACAAAAAACGCTACTGACAGTGAGACCCTATTCATGGGTGGGGTTGAAACATCCATTGAATGACTGACAGCTCTACCCTATGTCCATATGAAAATAATCTTTACTGCTCAATTCGGGGAAATCACAAGACTACTGTCCTAGGATCATGGTAGCTCTATTCTTACTTCATCTTAAATTATCCTACCCTAGTCCATATGTATTTGAGGGTTTGAACGCATTCTTTATTTTGCACTAGCATCTCTACTCCCTGTATCCAAGATGTAATATCTTATGAATTATTCACTGCAAAAGACACACCAATTTCAAGAATACAACAAAGAGGTCACACTTTTGACACCCCTATAAGCATTACAGTTCCTACACAACTAATCTGTTGTTTTCCTGGAGAAGGATAAGTGCAGCAGTGTGAAATGGAAAGGTGTTGATTTCTCTGAGCATTTTTCAGCAACCCTGAGCTGTCATGTATTATTGGACTATTGTTTTCATATCAGAGGCCATGAACTTGAGTGCTGAAAGTCAAGTATGGTGATGATTGAATAAAACAGTAGGAAGATATCCCAGGCATTGGGACCTGTCACTCATATAGTCCTGGCTATCAGCCCTTGGCTTTCACGAGCGACACATTTAAATATATTTTAACATGTTAATCACATCCTCTTCCTACACGGTAAAGTCAAAATTTGAGGTGTCAAAATATACTCTGGTATATACTTTTTGAGCAGGGAAAATAAAATTGCCCTTGTAAACTGGTGGATAAATCTTTTAAAGTTGCAATTGGTCTGAAATAAATAAATGGTGGGAGGCTTTCCCAGGTATTTAGCCCCACTACATTTTTAAGTCTACCACAGCCGTTAAGTCTCTGTCATTTTGCTCTCTGCTTGCACTGGCCCTGTCATCTCCTCTCCATCATTGGTGATGTTTTTCTTAACTGAATTTTTTAACTTTTTAAATAATCTTCAAGTTGTTCTGGTTCCTGTTACAGCTTGTCTGAATGGAAGCTATTAAAAGATGCTGCTTTATCTGTTGATTCAGCAACAAGGAAAGCATTTCCAACTAAGGACAGAGCTGATGGAAAGAACATGTTTCTTGTCAGATTTTGCCACACTTGTCTTTGTTGTGCTGAATCTTTGTTTCACCGCATTTTGACTTTCCTCGGTCAAGTTAAGTGGAAAATTGGTGCATGTTCCCCAGAATCCACCCAACCTGTGCCATCAAAACTACTTCCCTTCCCTGACACATCCAGTGGGGAGATGTGGTCTGGATTCAGTGTTTGAATGACAAGAAGGGAAGCTGGATCGGGGCATGGAATTTCAGAATGAGGACAGTTCCTTTTGTTCTTAAAGGGGTGCTGTACTGCACTGGATTCAGCTGAGTCTACATATTGAGTTCACTGAGAGTCATAACTCATTCTGAGACTCCATGTGAATTTCTAGGGTTTTACTGCTATTGTGAGAACGTGGCACAAGGAGGAAATACTTCCTTATCTTTGTTTTTACTTGATTTGTTTGGGTAGAGGAGGGAAGCTTATAATTGTACTCTATGTATTGACATCACCACAGGGTAGAAATGCAAAATTTAGAACAAACTAGGCCCATTTTGCATTGGTGTTTGATAATTGTGCCAGAAGAGTGAGTGGCCCAAATTTACAGACTGTGGGGTGAAGGCCCCCTTCTCAAGGTGAATGAGACTTGGGAATCAGGTTATGGGTTCTAATCCTGGATCTGCCACTTGTCAGCTGTGTGACTTTGGGCAAGTCGCTTAACTTCTCTGTGCCTCAGTTACATCATCTGTAAAATGGGGAACTGTGAGCCCCGTGTGTGACAATTTGATAACCTTGTATCTACCCCAGCACTTAGAATAGTGTTTGGCACATAGTAAGTGCTTAACAAATACCATCATTATTATTATTACCTAGGCAGTACACCCACCAACAATAGACAAGGAAGTCGAATATAGAATCACATCTGGGAGACAGGCAAATGGATTGTGGTGGCAGTGGGGTATTAGGGTGAGTTAAAAGTACTGCCCAAACTTCTCTTTGGTTGTGAGACCTGGGATGCCCCATAAATGACACATTTGACCCCTTGAACAGTTCCACCAGGCCTATATTCAGCATGGCTAAGTGGCAAGAGCCCGGGCTTGGGAGTCAGAGGTCATGGGTTCGTATCCCAGCTCTGCCACTTGTCAGCTGTGTGACTGTGGGCAAGTCACTTCACTTCTCTCTGCCTCAGTTCCCTCATCTGTAAAATGGGGATGAAGACTGTGAGCCTCATGTGGGACAACCTGATCACCCTGTATCTCCCCCAGCGCTTAGAACAGTGCTCTGCACATAGTAAGCGCTTAACAAATACCAACGTTATTATTATTAAATTCGACATCAAATGGCAAGGCAGGATCACAAGAAACAAAGTCCTAGAATGAAGACTGTCTTGTAGCATTAGAGCTATGGTTCACCTTAATGCTGTTGTACTGGAAGGGGCATGTGAGGGGACTGGATACTCAAGCAGGTGCTTATGGTGTGTTGAAATTGGAAAATCAAAAGCCAGGAGGACAGAGAAAATGTACTGAGTAAAAGCTTCAGACTATCAATCAATCATATTTACTGAGAACTTACTGTGTGCACAGCACAATCCCAAGCACTTGGGAGAATACAATATAACACAGTTGGTAGGCAAATGCCCTGCCCACAGGGAGCTTACAGTCTAGAGGGGGAGACAGACATTAATATAAATAAATGAATTACTGCTATGTACCTTAGGGCTAAGGGTGGGGTGAATTAAGGGTGGAAATTCATTCATTCAATAGTATTTATTGAGCGCTTACTATGTGCAGAGCACTGTACTAAGTGCTTGGAATGAACAAGTCGGCAACAGAGACAGTCCCTGCCATTTGACGGGCTTACAGTCTAATCAGGGGAGACAAGCAGACAAAAACAATGGCAATAAATAGAGTCAAGGGGAAGAACATCTCGTAAAAATAATGGCAACTAAATAGAATCAAGGCGATGTACATTTCATTAACAAAATAAATAGGGTAATGAAAATATATACAGTTGAGCAGACGAGTACAGTGCTGAGGGGATGGGAAGGGAGAGGGGGAGGAGCAGAGGGAAATGGGTGGAAAAGAGGGTTAAGCTATAGAGAGGTGAAGGGGGGCGGTAGAGGGAGTAGAGGGAGAAGGGGAGCTCAGTCTGCGAAGGCCTCTTGGAGGAGGTGAGTTTTAAGTAGGGTTTTGAAGAGGGGAAGAAAATTAGTTTGGCGGACGTGAGGAGGGAGGGCATTCCAGGACCGTGGGAGGACGTGGCCCAGGGGTCGACGGCGGGAAAGGCGAGACCGAGGGATGGTGAGGTGGGCAGCAGAGGAGCGGAGCGTGCGGGGTGGGTGGTAGAAAGAAAGAAGGGAGGAGAGGTAGGAAGGGGCAAGTTGATGTAGAGCCTTGAAGCCTAGAGTGAGGAGTTTTTGTTTGGAGCGGAGGTTGAGAGGCAACCATTGGAGGTGTTTAAGAAGGGGAGTGACATGCCCAGATCGTTTCTGGAGGAAGATGAGCCGGGCAGCGGAGTGAAGAATAGACTGGACCGGGGCGAGAGAGTAGGAAGGGAGATCAGAGAGAAGGCTGACACAGTAGTCTAGCCGGGATATAACGAGAGCTTGTAGCAGTAAGGTAGCTGTTTGGGTGGAGAGGAAAGGGCGGATCTTGGCGATATTGTAAAGGTGAAACCGGCAGGTCTTGGTAACGGATAGGATGTGTGGGGTTAACGAGAGAGACGAGTCAAAGATGACACCGAGATTGCGGGCCTGAGAGACAGGAAGGATGGTCGTGCCATCCACGGTGATAGGGAAGTCTAGAAGAGGACCGGGCTTGGGAGGGAAGATGAGGAGCTCAGTCTTGCTCATGTTGAGTTTTAGGTGGCGGGCCGACATCCAGGTGGATGCAGAAGGGAGTGGGAGGGTCCAAACAGAAAACTGGGAGTCAGTTATCATAGGCAGACTACAGTGGCACATAATCAAGAAGGGAAACTCTTCCTTTTGAGCAGAAGCTTAGTAAGGATTGAGAGACAAGAAGTTAAAAGCAAAGCAAAAGCAGTAGCAGGGACTCCAAGCAACAAACATGATAGCACAAGTAGGAGTAGTTTCTGTGAGCACAATGCAGGCAGGCCTGTAGGTACTGCATTGGCCTTTTAGTTATTTTATACACACACACTCATACACAATTTCCCCATAAGTGACATATTCTTAAGTATTAAGGACTAACAGACACACACACAAAATGTGTATATGGTGGTGAACAACCATCTGTTTTCTTCTAGACCAGAAAAAAAGAGAATTGTCTTGAACTGCAGCAAGGGAAATTAAGGCTAGACATCAGGAAGACTGTATTGATTATGAAGAGTAGTGAAGTACAGGAATAGGCTGTTCTTTTGAAATTTTTGCAGTGGGAATTTCAAAGAACAGATTCGGTAGCTATCTTTTTGATATGTCTGAAGTCCCTTTCATCATAAGGATTTTAATTCCAGAGGAGGGGCTGATGGTGAAGAACACTCATCATCAGGAAATACCAATATTCAGTGGGAGGGAAGCAAGGTTGTTCTTTTTTAATGATATTAAGTACTTTCTGTGTGTCAAGCACTGTTCTGAGCACTGGAGAAGATACAGGTTAGGCCAGGGACAGTCCCTGTCCCACAAGAGGCTCACTGAGTAGGAGGGAGAACAGGTATTGAATCCAATTTTACAGTTGAGGAAATAAGGCACAGAGAAGTTGTGACTTTGCCCAAGGTCACAAAGCAGGCAAGTGTTGGAGTGGGTCCTCTGACTCCCAGGCTGGCGCTCTTTCCACTAGACCACTCTGTTTCTTCTGAAATGTCTTCCAAATCAAGGAAGGTCTACCTAGATAAAGATAGAATAAAGTGGGGGAGTTTTTGGCAAGACAGGACTTTCTTGGGATTAGAGTTTTGAACTAAACTTAATCATGTAGAGGCTGAGCAGGGTTACCCTTTGGTGAAGCTACCTGACATTGTTTCTTTGGGTAAGTGGAGGAAAGCTGCAAAAGATGGAGTTTTTGAAGTGGGACATGATGGACAAATTGGATTTTGCATTTTGGCAAGTCTCAAATCTTTATGGAATCCCTTCCGTGAAGGACTAGGGTGTAATACTGATCTGACCTGCTTTCCAGGAAATTAGTATGAGTCAACAGAGGAAACTTGACAACTCGTGAAGGTCTCTGCAACATTCTGTGGGTGAACAGCAGTGCTTCACACCTGGTCTCCGTCCATTTCCACGTTGTGGTTTTAGAACCAAATGAATGAATGACAACTCAGTTTGCAGAGACAAGAACTCCTTCAGTAATCACCATGTGAGGGCTTCCCTTTTCCTCTTCCCCTTCCCTTGCCCTCCAAAATTTGTTAGCCTACTCTGAAGCATGCTGCTGCTATTTTTTGTGGTGATTTTTTGTGCCATGTCACATGCCTCTAATTAGAAGAAATCACAGGTTATGTTTGCCTTCCTGCTCTATCTGCCCCTGTACAAAGGCATCTCAGGGTATTTTAGGTAATAACTGCTGCTTTCATCTGAGAGCAGTGCCCAACCATTTACATTTGTTTTAATTACCTCCGGGTTACTTGGCATTTCAAACCCCAAGTGGGAGATGCTTTGGACAACTCGGGGAGCTGAAGGTAGGTGGGGATTGGTGAGGAATGTAGAAAAAATACAAGGTCCAAAGCTATAGATCTTGAGCAGGAGATCCTGGTTTAAACGGGCAAGACATCAGCATTTCCTGCTGTCTCCCAAGTGTGAACTGAATAGAGGTGCTTCTCAAGACCACAGAGAACAGGTCAGACATTATAATTTAACTGACCAACATCTGAAAGCTAACCAAGTAGGAAATGGGGAGGACTTTTAAATGAGAATGACCTAAACAAGGGAGAGCAAGAGCAGCAATTTTGGTAATTAATTTGCTGCCTAATGTAAATCTTTCCTTAGTGGGAGGAAATGCCTTCCATATAGCCATAGAGAGGTAAGTCTGGTTGCTGGAATCTGGACCCACTGGGGTTGTTCTATGCTTGACTTACAATCTCAGGCAGGGATGCTAACCAGGAATAATGTTCAAAATGAATTAATCTAAAATCAGAAAACTGGACCTCAAAATAAGATGAAATTTATGAGACAAAGGCAAGATACTACACTTAGAAGAGAAAAATAAAGTACGTGAATGCATGATAGAAAAGATTGGCTAGGTGCAAATATAGCAGAATAAAAGCTGAGTCAATGATTAATGCCATTTTAAAAACTTCAGTTGTATGGGATGTATTACAAGGAGTAGTAGATATTCCTACCAGTGCACTTAGGACTATACAGACCCTTATTTGAGTATAGCTGCCTTTGTTTCTAAATATGATGCAATGGACATTAAGATCCATCCATCTGCACTTGTGTGGTGAATTTATCAAGCAGTCAAGTTTGCTTAGTAATTACCAGAACCCTCATCTGATTGTGGTGACAGATTAGTTTATAAGAACTATGAAGACAGTAGGGCCTTTTTTCTTCTCACTTTACAGTCAAATTCCTGGGGAAGCTCATCCACTTCTGTAATTTCAATTACCAGCTCTATGTGGCTGACTCTCAAATCTATTGTGCCAGACCTCTCTCCTCTATAATCTTACGTTCCCTCCTACCTCCAGGACATCTCTATTTAGATGTCCTCCTAACACTTCAAGCTCAAAAGGTTCAAAAATGATCTCATCTTCCCTCCACAAATCCCCCTTCTACCAACCTTCCAATCACAGTTGACACCACTACCACCACTCTCCCCAACTCTGAAGCCCACAACCTTGGTATTATCTTTGACTTCTCCCTCTCTTTCAAATCTCATATTCGATCTATTGACAAACCTTGTCAGTGTTCCCTCCACAACATCTCCAAAATCCACTCCTTTCTCTCTCCATGCTAGCCCGTGGTGGTCATATTTCTGCTTGACTACCACATCTGCCTCCTAACTGGTCTCCACTCTCCATCACTCTGCACTTGCCTCTCCAATAATAATAATTGTGGTAGTTGTTAGGCACTTACTTTGTGCCTTGCACTGTACTGAGCACTGGGGTAGGTGCAAGGTAACCTACCTTGGTTACCTTGGGGTTGGACACAGCCCCTAGCCCACATAGGGCTCACAGTCTTAATCCCCATTTTACAGATAAGGTAACTGAGGCCCAGAGGAGTAAGTGATTTGCTCAAGGTCACACAGCAGACTAATGGCCGAACTGGGATTAGAACCCAGGTCCTTCTGACGCCTAGGCCCATGCTCTATCCCCAGGTCATGCTGCTTCTCAATGATTGCCCATTCTTCTCTGCATCAAACAGAAATGCCTGTCCACTGGGTTTCTGGCACTTAATCTTCTCTGTCTCCCTCCTACTTATCTACTCTTCTAATTCAACCAGCATGTTCAGTCAGTCAATCCTGTTGGTTCTACCTTTACAACATCTCTAGAATCTGCCCTTTCCTCTCCATCCAAATTATCATGCTGGTTGAGGCACTTTCCGTATCCTGGCCCGACTGACTGCATCAGCCTCCTCACTCATCTCCCTGCCTCCAGCCTTTCTCTCCCCTCTCCATTCCATACTTCACTTTGCTGCCCAGATCATTTTTTTAAAAATCATTCTGTGCATATCTCCACCTCATCAGAAACCTCCAATCATTGCCCATCCATCTCCACAACAAACTCCTCACTGTCATCTTTAAGGCACTCAATCAGCTCTCCCTCTCTTACCTAACGTTGCTGATCTCTTACTACAATCCAGCCTGCACATTTTGTTCCGCTAACACCAGTCTACTTACAGTGCCTCTATCTTCTCTTTTATGCTATTGACCCCTTACTTATGTCTTCCTTCCTGCCTGGAATCTCCTCCCCTTCATATCTGACAGATCACAACTCTCCCCATCTTCATAGCCTTATTAAAATCATACCTTCTCTAGGAAGCCTTCCCTGACTAATCCCATCCTATGCACCCTCTCTTTTGTGTTGCCTATTCACTTGGGTCCATGAACACTTTGATATTCAAAACCCACCCTTAGCCTTATGCTCTGCTACTTTTCCTTTGAGTAATTTATTCCAATGTCCATCTTCACCTCTAAACTGTAAGTTCCTCGTGGGCAAGAAACATGTCTACCAAATATATTGCTTTGCACTCTCCCAAGTGTTCTGCACATATTAAGGACTCAATAAATGCCATTGAGTCATACTACAACACCCAACCTCACCCTCTTCATTCTACTCAAGCTAACCTACCCATGTGTCTTGTTTCCATCTCTCCCACCTCCTCCTTTTCATCCCCAGCTAACCTAATTATTGTGCCTAGTTCTTGTTTCTACTGCTGTATACCTCATGCTCACTCCCTCCCCACCTCTTGGAACACCTTGACTCTTCAAATCCAACAAACCACAATTCTCTTCAAATTCCACATCCTTCTGAAATCACATCTTTTTCTGGGAGATCTTGCTAGATTATTTCTCAGATCCCCTACTTATATCCCTCTCCTGACTATTGAATACTTCTATGCCACCTAAGCATTTCTGCAGTCACAATAAACCAAAGCACTTTTGCACATATTTACATAACCTGGCTCTCTAAGCATTAACTCATATACATATTCCCTCTTCCTTCTTCTTCCTATCTTTTTTTTTAAGTGCCTGTCTCTTCCACTAAATTGTAAGCTGCTTAGAGAGCAGTGAAGAAGTCTACAAATTCCCTTGCACTCCCTCCAAGTACTTGGTACAGTGCTCTACACACAGTAGACACTCAATAAATAATATTGCTTGATTAGACGGTAATCTCATTGTGGGCAGGGAACATGCCTATCAACTCTGTTATATTGTTCTCTCAAGTGTTTAGCACAGTGATTTGTGCACAGTAAGTGCTCAATGAATATGATCAATTGATTGGTTATAGAGTACTTGGGATTGCTCCTTGCACTTTTCCTGTATTGGTCAAGATGCAAAAATCACATCTGCTGTGCTGCATTTTGTTCTGAAGCCCACTTTGCAATTCAGACACTGTACAGTTGACTATATTCTTCAATAGTCTGTACAAAATGATCCTGGCTAGAATCTTCCTGGCAATAGAAAGTGGATGGTGATGACTGTAACATCTTTGAAATCTTGTGACATGTCCTTAGTATTCCATTTATTGTGGAAGAGCTCATGGGAATGTCTTAAGAAAAGGCCCTTCCTTACCTTTTTTTTTAAAAAAAAGGTATTTGTAAACCCTTACTATGTGTCAAGCACTATTCTAGGTTCTGGGGTGGACTTAAATCTATCAGTTTTGGGCACAGTCCCAGTCCTATATGGGTCTCACAGTCTAACAAGGAGGGAGAACAGGTATTGAATTCCCATTTTACAGTTGAGGAAACTGAGCCACCAAGAAGCTATATGACTTGCCCAAGGTCACACAGCAGGCAAGTTTCAGAGCTGGGATTAGAACCTAGGTCCTCTGATTGCCAGGCTCGTGTTTTTTCCACTAGGCCATACTGCTTCCCATGCTGTTTACTCATTGATATCTGTGGAAATGCCATCAGGCCCAGGTACTTTATTATTTTTTTAAGGTTTTAACTGTCAAAATTACTCCCTCAAAAGTCATAACCGAAGTTATGCCTCCATAATATGGCTTGTTTTCTATGCTTCATAGGACCTCATTTTTGGTGGTTTAAGGAATGTTTTGAAGATCACCTGTGGTCTTACCATCTTGTGATGAAGGTAGTTCCATATGTACTCTTCAGTAGTGACATGTTAGAATGGTTGAGGATATAAAGCTTATTTATCAATGAGTAAAAGCCCTGAGTTTAGTTGGTCTTGCCCTAGATCCCTTCAGCTTTGGCATCCTCAGGGGTCACACATGTTCTTTAACTTGATCTTAAATGTCTTACTGCAAGGTTTAAGACCTCCATTTTGTTGAAATCCTGAGGATCTGCAAGTTATTGTTGATGTACTTCAGTCAATCAATTGTATTTATTGAATGTTTACTGTGTGCTAAGCACTGTACTAAGCACTTGGAAGAGTACAATATCACGATATAACAGACACATTCCCATTTCTACAAGTAGTTCTTGAATCTGTGTTGTCTTCATTGTACCAGTACTGATGGTGTCCTTAGCCATAACTTAATTGCTGTCTGATAGTTGATGTTTTGGGGCAGCACTCATTGACACTTTTACTGAAATTCCTTGTTCCAATCAGTCAATCGTATTTATTGAGCATTTATGGCCTAGTGATTAAGAGCATGGGCTTGGGAGTCAGAGGACGTGGGTTCTAATCCTGGCTCCGCCACCTGTCTGCTGTGTGTCCTTGGGCAAATCACTTAATTTCTCCATGCCTCACTTACCTTATCTGTAAAATGGGGATTAAGACTGTGAGCCCCACGTGGGACAGCCTTGTATTTTCCAGTGCTTAGAACAATGTTTGGCACATAGTAAGCGCTTAACAAATATAATATTATTTACTGTACTAAGGCTGATGTGAGAAGCAGCATAGCTCAGTGGAAAGACCCCGGGCTTGGGAATCAGAGGTCATGGGTTCGAATCCTGACTCTGCCCCTTGTCAGCTGTGTGACTGTGGGCAAGTCACTTCACTTCTCTGTGCCTCAGTTCCCTCATCTGTAAAATGGGGTTGAAGACTGTGAGCCTCACGTGGGACAACCTCATTCCCCTGCATCTACCCCAGAACTTAGAAAAGTGCTCTGCAGCAGCGTGGCTCGGTGGAAAGAGCATGGGCTTGGGAATCCGAGGTCATGAGTTCGAGTCTCGCTCTGCCACTTGTCAGCTGTGTGACTGTGGGCAAGTCACTTAACTTCTCTGTGCCTCAGTTACCTCATCTGTAAAATGGGGATTAACTGTGAGCCTCACGTGGGACAACCTGATTACCCTGTATCTACCCCAGTGCTTAGAACAGTGCTCGGCACATAGTAAGCGCTTAACAAATACCAACATTATTATTATTAGTAAGTGCTTAACAAATACCAACATTATTATATCACAAAACACCTTGCAGGTTTCTTTGTTCTCCAGGACCTGGAGGGAATTGACTATCAACTATTGACACACTAGCTATATGAACAGCTTAAGTTTAGAACATATGAACCATCCAGAACACAACCTTTTGAATAGCTGCAGTGATTTGTATATCTTTGTATGTATATGCAACTGATGAATCTCACAGGAGGGAAAGGCCCAGCAGAAATTCTGAAAATAACTGTCTAATGTGGGCAGCGAAGACTTTAGTGACTTCTAAGGCAACCCTCCTATGGGTTATGACATTTTGGCACAGAGATCAGCTATACGCTCTGGACGCTTTGGCTGTATATTGGTCCTGCATATGAAACACCTTTTCATTCACCTCACAGTGTGCCTGCACCTTTGCCTGCTTACTCCCTTGTGGCATTCGATGTCCCACCAGGAACAAGTTAGTGGAATTACACAAGTGTATAGCATGAACATTTATTCATTCCATCGTATTTATTGATCGCTTACTGTGTGCAGAGCACTGTCAATCATCAATTCTTTGGCACACATTCTCAGTCCTGAAGTCTCAGGACCAAGGTTCATCTATGGTTCCTGATAGATGACATCTTCATAATAATCAGGGAATATGCATTATTATTATTAATAATAATATATGTTAAGCACTTATTATGAATCAAGCACTGTTTTAAGCACTGGGGTAGATACAAGCTAATCAGGTCAGATGCAGTCCCTGTTCCTCATGGGACTGACAGTTTTAGGGAAAGGGAGAACAGTATTGACTTTCCATTTTACAGCTAAAGAAACTGAGGCACAGAGAAGTTAAGTGACTTGCCCAAGATGACTCACCAAAGCATGCTTCAGCCCCCACAAAAGCAGCAGAACTGAAACAAGTCTTGAACTATCTCTTTGCCATTCTTAGGAGTTTGAACTGTTCAACTCCTCTATTCCTGCCTCTCAGCTCAACTCTGGATGAATCTCATTAATTTGAAAAGCAAGTGAGATCAGTTTTCTTGCTGGCCTCCTGGCTAGACTCACAGGGAGTACTGTGCAGGCCCCTTTCCCCCCTGAAATCATAAGATGCTAAAATGTGTAAGTGTGTAGTAAAAAAAAAAAAAGTCTCCAATTTTTCATTCTTAAGAAAAAACTAAGATCCTTTAAAATATTTTATTTTGCTCCTAGTGCATTTTCAGGTCTGTTCTTCATTTATCTATCTTGTTTATCCATTCTTCTTCTCCAACAGATGTAGGATCTAGGAGCTACCCAGAGTGGAATGATGAAAATATTTTTTCATGAGTGGTGAAACCTGTAGCTCATTCGGTCCATCTGAGCTGTGGGGTAAAGAGTGGAGGCTGAAAATGAATTACCCAAGTCTATGGGGTGAATTTACTTTGACAGTAGTGTTGATTAATGGGGGGATAGTTATCTATCAATCAACAGTATGTATCAAGCACATACTGCATTCAGAGCACAGTGCTTGGGTGAGTACACTAGGGATAGAAGACATGATCCAAGGGCTGCATATAATAGGCATTCTGTGAATGAACTCCCTGACCTTTGTCTCTTCCTCTTCTTTCAAAGAAGAAACTCTCCTAGTGTGAGCCTATTTCTTTTGCATTATCACACTCTAACCTCTCTCTTCCTGCCCTGGAATGCACCACTATTAGGGCTTAAAATTATGTGATACAAAAAATAAACTTTCAATTCCTCTTCAAAAATCAGCTTAAAGCAATTACGAGATGCAGGCAATTGAACTTATGGTATTTAAGTGTTTACTATGTTCCAGACACTGTATTAATTGCAGTAAATCAATGTGTCCAAAAGTGCAAGAAGACACTGTGAGAGGAAGAGGGCTATGGTGGTACAAAAGTGCTATTATGATGATAATGTTAGTGAAGATGTGACTTGGAAAAAATAAAGAATTGTGGAAAACCTCCAATAGGATTTGGGATTTGAGAAGGGATTTGTAGAATGGGGGAGTTGTGGTCTGGAAGACTTTAGGGGGGAGGGAGCTCTAGGGAAGAGGAAAGTTGTGAGCCAGAAGTTGGAGGTAAAAGAGTTGAGAATGAGGCAGTCATTTGGTGAGCTTGGGAAAGAGGAAGAATGGAAAGTGGGATATGGTAGGAAAATCGTAGATAGGTAAGAAGGAGAACTGGTGGAGTGTCTTAAACCCAGTGGTCAGGAGTTTCTGCTTAATGTGAGGGGGATGAAAAACCTTTTGAGGAGTGGAGAGACAGGCACAGAATGAGGTTTTAGAAAGAGGATTTGAATAACAGTTGAAGTGTAGACTAGAGAGAAAAGAGGATGGAGGCAAGGCTACCAGATAGGAGGATAGTTGAGTAATCAAGCCAGGAAAGACAAGTGCCTGGACAAGGGTGGTGACCATTTGGATCAAGAGGAAAGGTGGATCTAAGATATATTTGGGAGGAAAAAACCATAGGATTTAGTGGCAGGCTGAACCTGGTGTTGAAAGAGAAGGAGGCTAGACTGTAAACTCATTCTGGGCAAGGAATATGTCTACCAGCTCTGAAGCACTGTGCTCTCCCAAGCATTGAGTACAGTGCTCTGTACACAGCAAATCCTCAATAAATACTATTAGTGATGAGGCAAGGGTAATACCAAGGTGGCAGGCTTCAGGAAACTGGAAAGATGGTGGTGTTGTCAATTGCCGTGGAAAGCTAAGTGGAGGAGAGGATTTGTGAGGTAAGATGATCAACTGGTTTTCAGAGTTTGAGAGTCCAGTGGGACAACCTTGTGGAGAGACCTTACAGGCAAAAACAAACGTGAGATTGCAGCTGGAAAGAGAAGAGGCTAGTGAGAGAGATTTGGGAATCTATCTGCCCACCCTGCATGCTCCGCTCCTCTGCCACCCACCTCCTCACCGTCCCCCATTCTAGCCTATCCCGCCAATGACCCCTAGGCCACGTTCTCCTGCGGTCCTGGAATGCCCTCCCTCCTCACCTCTGCCAAACTAATTCTCTTCCCCTCTTCAAAACCCTACTTAAAGCTCACATCCTCCAAAAGGCCTTCCCAGACTGAACTCCCCTTTTCCCTCTGCTCCCTCTACCCCCCCTTCACCTCTCCGCAGCTAAACCCTCTTCTCCCCCCTTTCCCTCTGCTCCTCCCCCTCTCCCGTTCCATCCCCTCAGCACTGTACTCATCCGCTCAACTGTATATATCTTCATTACCCTATTTATTTTGTTAATTAGATGTGCATCACCCTGATTCTATTTATTTGCTATTGTTTTAATGAGATGCTCTTCCCCTCAATTGTATTTATTGCCATTGTTCTTGTCTGTCTGTCTCCCCTGATTAGACTGTAAGCCCATCAAAGGGCAGGGACTGTCTCTATCTGTTACCGATTTGTACATTCCAAGCGCTTAGCACAGTGCTCTGCACATAGTAAGCGCTCAATAAATACTATTGAATGAATGAATGAATGAATTTGGGAATCAACCACCTAGAGACCTGCCTCACCTTGGCCCTGATTGGAAGGGGATTTTCTTCACAGAAGGTGCCATCTAGCCTACAAGCAAACTATTGCTCAATTGACTGAGAAAAAGCTCACAAAAACCTATGTGAAATATAATGTTGGGTTTTTTTTAATGGTGTCAGTAAATGGTAAAAGGAAAAAGGCTTAAAACCTAATCTCAATCTGACAATTTTTGCTTCATCATAGTGAATTACCTCTTGGATGTGATGATCTCTGAGGTCCTTAGCTCCCTGCCACCTCTGCAGGGGAAATTAAATGAACTATATTCCTGGGCCACTGCACTGCCTGATGAATCTCCTGCCATTGTTTAGCTAAATGGAGACCTGAAGGTCTTAGGTGCTGGGATATCTATGTCTGCTCCTTCTGGTCACATGGCCTTCTGGGCCTCTTTTATCAATCGATCAGTCAATCAATATTTTGTTCTTTTTCCAGTGGGCACCATGGTATAACTTCCCCTATGAGGCTTTTTATGGGTGTGGGGTAGAGCTAAGTATCAAGTATAATGCTGTATCCCTTGACAGATAGCTATTTCCTTTTCATAATCAAATTGGAGGCTTCTGATTTTGAGAAACACTGGGAGATCAAAAAGTCACCCCCCTACAAAAAAAAAAAGAAATTTGTATAGACCTACAAATGCAGCTTCTTCTTCTAAACTCATGAGGTCTGAAAGTACACTTTACTCTCAATTATTCTAATATCTTCATGTCTTGATTGATATTTAGGCAGGCGGGAACTTGATGGCCTGAACCACATACTAGCCAGAGTATATTTTCTGTGACTAAATACTCCAGATAATTTACATATGTAGATACCATAGAATCTAAAGACAATTTAGAATGAAGGAATAAATTTTGTATTTGGCAGCCCTTTTGTCCCTGGGGTTCTACAATGATGGTGTCCATAGGAGCATCACCCTTTTTGTCCCTGACCAAATAGAAAAGTGGAATATTATCATTATCCATTATCTATTTTATTTTTTGAAAGGTCCAGCCCTTCAAGACATAATCTGAAAATAGGAACACAGGCAATGTCATTACTGGGTCAAACCAATGGACAACCCAGTCCTGTATTCTGCTTGACAACAGCTACAGGGGATGCTTGGAAGAATAGAGAGATGGTTGCTCACCATGTCCTTTCTTCATGATTACAGATGGATCATAGAAGATCCCTAATTTTTCCCTCTAATAATCCAAGAAGCACATGAGTAATAGCATAGTAAGACAAACTAGTGATCTGGATATAAATTCTGGGGGATTAACCTTGGAATACCTTTGGCAAGGGCTACAGCTAGAGTGAGGGGACTTCATGGGTCATACTGCTTTATGTACTTCTTTTGCTGACCAGCTGCCTGGGTGCTGATTGCCTTATCTGGGTGGAGCACTCCAGAAATGGAAACAGTCTGGGCTGTCTCCAGCATTCTGAGTCAGCCCTCTGCCACGGGAATAAAAAGATGTGAGGACTCAGAGCATTGTACTGTCAGCTGTTCTCCAATTCTAATAAGTAACAAAGCTGGTTTTCATTGGGGTGGGAGAATTGGCCACATTTGGGACTTGGCATAACATCTGAAACTCATTTTCAAATGTTCTTTGTGTAGCGAATCCTCCAGTGTCTCTTGCCAGATATGTTTTGCCCTTCCTTCTGGGGATATTGGGAGAATAAACGAGATAATAGATGTGAAAGCATTCTGAGCTTTAAGGTACCATAGAAAATCAAGGTACTATTATTCTTATTCTTATTTAAAGTTCTGCCATATCTGTGGGGAAGTGCAATTTTGTCTTTTTTCCATTCATTGACATATGTCTCATTAACAAGCTTTGGAGCCTTTCTTTAGTGATTGAGGAATTTCTGGGGTTCAGGATGCCAGGCTTTGTAATAGGAACCTCGAGACTGTTTTTACCTAGTGGTAAACTTGGAACCCACAAAATTCAAATGTGTTCCAAACTTGATAGCACACATTTGTCTCCTTTTTGGAGAAGGGAGAAAGAAGAAGAGGGAATGAGAGAAAGAGATTGTGAAAGTGGATTACATTTTCTTTCAAAGTATTTTGAAACTTTGCATCAAAGCACATAGACCTATTTCCTTTATCCAATCAGATGGGTGTGAATTGGTTCTCTGAAATTAAGATTTCACAAGGCATATCGAACAGGTCTGGATAATATGAGAAGCAGCGTGGCTCAGTGGAAAGAGCCCGGGCTTGGGAGTCAGAGGTCATGTGTTCTAATCCCGGCTCTGCCGCTTGCCAGCTGTGTGACCTTGGGCAAGTCAGTTAACTTCTCTGTGCCTCAGTTACCTCATCTGTAAAATGGGGATTAAAACTGTGAGCCCCACGTGGGACAACCTGATCACCTTGTATCTCCCAGCGCTTAGAACAGCGCTTTGCACATAGTAAGCGCTTAACAAATACCACCATTTATTTATTTTATTTTTTTAATATGCACAGTACTGTTTTGTCCCTTAGAAACAACAACAAAAACACAAACGGATTACCAGGACTGTCAATGTCTTTGAGCCCGGCTCTGAGTTAAAGGTGATAGGGTAAGATACCTCAATAATGTTGGTCCTGAAAATCATGGTCATCCATATTTTTGAGCTCCTGCTGTGTGCAGCGCAGTCTGTGAGGTACTTAGAAACATATAACTGAAATTAGACACATTCTCTGCCCTAGAAGAGCCTTCAATTGAGTGAGGGAAGAAAGCATTGATACAAATGATTAAAAATCAAAAGTAGGTTTAAAAAAATGAATAGGCAGATAGGGTCTCTTGTCAGGAATGATGGATGACCCTTGGTTCCGAGAAGTGCTTTGGTAACTTGAAAACCTCCCAAGCAAAATACCTTGACTGTCCCATCTTGTGAGTGCCTCCCGATTGGCAACCGATGCTTCAGAGTGCTTCAGCCCCTTCCCACCCCATCCCATCCTGGTCCACTTGCAGGTTTCTGGGGTTACCCTGAGGTCTCCATAGTATTTATGGGGTAGGGCAATAGAGCTTGGGACTAAAAAAGCTTCAATCAGGTGGATGTGGTTATATCAGACTTTAAGTTCCTCTCTAGACTGAAAGCTCCTTGAGGACAGGGATCATGTCTACCAATTATGTTGTACTCTCCCAAGCACCTAGTACAGTGTTGTGCACACAGTAAGAGCTCAATAAACACTATTGATTGATATCAGGATTTGTAGCAGAGGCTCTGAGGCAGAACTCATGGTACATGGCTCCAAACGTATTAGTCCCTACTAAAGGTAGATTGGCCCCTAGGTACCTCTTTCACAAATTTGGGCCTCCAAATAAATTTTCCAATGGAAAATTACTTTAAAAAATACATCGATAGTGCTCAGTGAACCGTCAACAACAAAGGACCCTAACTGATCCAGTATGACATTTATGTTCAGACCTTAGAAGAGGAAGGAGCATAGCCTAGTGGATAAAACGCAGGCCTGGGAGTCAGAAGGACCTGGGGTTTAATCCCAGCCTCACCACTTGTCTGCTGTGTGACCTTGGGCAAGACACTTAACTTCTCTGTGCCTCAGTTCCCTCATCTGGAAAATGGAGATAAAGACTGTGAGTCCTATGTGGGACAGGTACTGTGTCCAACCTGATTAAATTGTATTTACTCCAGCAGTTGGTACAGTGGCTGGAATAAAGTAAATGCTTAAAAAATATCATTAAAAAAGCTAGGCTAAGAAAAGAGGGCCTTTAAATTTGCTGCATGCAGTCATGATTTGACTTGCATGCAGTCATGATTTGGAGGATGATTAACACTTCCCCTATACAAATAGTCTATTCCCTTCTCATTTTTCTCTACTCCCCCAGCTTCGCAACCTCCACAGATGAGGAACAGCAGCTGTGGAAGTATCCAGGATAGTGGGTGGGGGGTAGTAGTTGGGTACAGGAAAACTGAGGTTCCCAGTGGATATAGCTATAGATGGATATAGAAAGAAGGGAGCCATGAAGGGAACCAGAGAGACAAGGGTCTACATTTGTAGTGTGGGGAGTGGGGGATGGGAACAAACCCAGTGAGGGGGACAGGGATGGAGGCTGGGTTACACATATTTTGGAATGGGTAGGGCTAGCTTTACATACCTTGCCAGTAAAGAGGTCATGTGGGTAACTTCTGAGGTTCTCAGCACAGTGAAATTCTCTACTCCAGTAACTGTGAAAACTATTACCAAATGGAAGCTTCCATTTTGCCCTTTGCCAATTGCACCATGACTCTTTCTTTATTAATCCAAGGTGCAGAAAATATAACTAGTCACTGCCAAAACCTTCTTTTCTTCCTCACTATAAATCAGACATTTGTGGTTCACCACAGAGTGCTTCATTTCTGATGGGAACTGGTTTCTACTCTCCATTGCTTCTCAGAGACCCCTGTTCCCCATTTTTCTACTTTGTGTTGATTGGCTGTTTGGGTTCAGGGCAAAAACATTCATCTTCTGTCTCCTTGAATTCCTGCTGGGCCTACTTATTTACTGGTTTCTTCCACAAGCATCACAAGTTACAGTATTCCAGTTTGTGGACCAGAAGGGGCTGTGTTTGAGATAAACATTGGCCACCCGTAGATAATAGCTATCCATTTATTTCCTTTATTCCTTGCCAAACATATGTGGATAGATAGTTTGCAGTAAAGTGTTAAATACCAATGTCTAAGCAACTGGCTAAAAGGAAGCCAGATGAAAAATATCATGAAATGATGACCTTTTAGATTTGAGGTTATCCCAACTGTTCTTACACAGAGGGCTCCCTTTCCTTTGAGACCGAGCTGTTGCAAAATTTGGCACAGGCGTCTTTTCCTTTACCAAAGTCCATTCCTCCTAACCCTGCCAAGCAGACAGAGATAATGGGAGCCACTAAATCTCCACTTTGCAAAGCTATATTTTTGTGTGACGACAGAAGCACAAACAGTAACACTTGCCCACTTACGACATGTTAGTGTAGTTCCGTTCTGTGAAACAGGCACAACTGAAGAGAATACAGCAAGTACCCTGGCTGCCTGTTCCCTCTTGGCCAGATAGCTAAATTAGCACTTTCTAGGCTCCTTTTTGATGTAAGCGAAAAGTGCCATTGGTGAATTGTCCCCTGCTTTCAAGCTCCCCCTACCCCCTACCGCCCCCCTCTCCTTTCCACAGATAGTGACAGTAGTTAGCATTTGAAACCTGCAAGTTCATTATTCATAGCTTCTTAGTGACAGGAAGATAGAAGAGGGTGGGAAACTCATTTTTCAAACAAAACTGTTTCAGATGTATTTTATTTAATGTTTGCCAATGGCTTTTTTTAATTTCAGAGGAAAAAGTCCATTTTTTAAAATAGATAAGTGTTCAGTGTGTAAGTATAGCCATTAGTTCTAATGGGTGATAATTATCAGAAAGTAATAATTTAGTAGAACAACATCACCATAAATGGTTGAAGTGTTTTATTACATCTCTATACTGAAGGAAATGTTTCCAGATTCCAGTGTAATTGGCAGAAGTTATTTCACTTTCCACATCAGATTGATGAATGGCCACCCACTTTGAAGCAGTGGCCTTAGTATTCCAAATCTAGTTTCCTTTATTGGATCATGTTAAAATGTTGGTGTAAGGTGAAGATGCAATAAATGATCCTTTCTGTGTGAGGAGAAACAAAAATCCCCCTTCCAAGAGGTCAGGGAAAGGGAATTCTTTAAGATGACCCCTGTTTTGATTGGGACACTACACTGGTCTTTCAGGCCAGAGTCACATAATGATAATGATGTTTGTTATGTATTTTTACTATGTACCAAGCATTATACAAAACACTGGGGTAGATTGAAGATAATTAGGCTAGATACAGTCCCTGTCCCACACAAGGTCATAGTCTAAAGGAGTGAGAACAGGTATTGAATCCCCATTTTACAGATGAGGAAACTGAGGCAGAGTCAGTCATTTGTATTTATCACTGTACTAGGCACTTGGGAGAGTACACTAGAACAATAAACAGACACATTCCCTGCCTCAACAAGCTTACAGCCTAGAGGGGGAGAAGTTAAGTGAACTGTGCACAACAGTCAAGTGGCACATTTAGAATCCAGGTCCCTTGACTCTCAGGTTCAAGTTCTTTTCACTACACTGTTTCCCCAGTAAAGTTAGAACCTGTAAATGCTGATTTAATTTCTGTTTACTTGTGACTACACTGTGCTACAGTATATACCTCCAGCCTCCCTAATTTTAATATACTGCAGAAGGCCAAACCAAGTCCAATTAGGCCTAATTAGCATTCCTATTCCCAGTTATATTGCATTATAAAGAATTCTGATTTGATCATCTCCTCCAAGAGGCCTTCCCCAACTAAGCCCTCATTTTTTTAACAGTGCTTCTTAAGTGCTGAACACCGTCCCAAGTCCTGGAGTAGATACATGATCATCAGGGTGAACACAATCCCTATTCCATATGGGACTGGCTCACAGACTAAGCAATTTCTTCTCATTTCCCCTACTCCCCTCCCTTTTGCATTGACTGTACCATTTAAGTACTTGATATTCACCCCACCCTCAGCCCAACAGCACTTATATACATATCCGTAATCCATTTTAAAGTCTGGCTCCCCTTCTAGACTTTAAGCTTCTTGTGGGCAGGGAAAATGTCTACCAAGTCTCTTGTACTCACCCAAAAGTTTAGTACAGTGTTTTGCACACAGTAAGCACTCAATAACCACCATTGACTGATATTGAGTAGTTCTCTTGAAAGAAAAAGGTAGGGCAGGGAACTTTCAGTGTGTTAATGTTCAATTATTAATGGCATTTATGAGCTTTTGAGTGCTAGGTACAGTACCACCTATGTGAGAAAGCAGCATGACCTAGTTGGTAAAGCACAGGCCTGGGAGTCAGAAGGACCTGGATTCTAATCCCAACTCCACCACTTTGCTGTGTGACCTTGGGCAAGTCACTTAACTTCCCTGTGCCTCAGTTACCTCATCTATAAAATGGGGATTAAGACTTTGAGCTCCATGTGGGGCTCATGTGGGACTGTGTTCAACCTGATTACCTTGTATCTATCCCAGCACTTAGAACAGTGCTGGGCACATAGTAAGCATTTAACAAATACTTTTTTAAAAAAATGTACTAAGCAGGTGGGAGAATACAACAATAGAAAGACACATGTTTGCTCCCTTCAAGGAGCAGATAGTTCTTCCTTTAGTAGATATGCTATGAATTAACCAAGAGCCTGGAAAGGGTTGTATTTGAATCTTGGTAGTGTGAGGGCTATGTACATTAACTGTATTTGAGCTTTTGGAATTGATCATCCCTGCTGAAATGAGGAATTTCATGGTATTACTCTTCACATCTCCAAGGGGGCAAATTGTTAAATTAGAAACTACTAGCTAGCCACGTGCACCAGCCCCTTCACTTTTGACTGGTGGTAAAAGTTTCAAATAGCTTTCCCGGTCTAATGAGGCACATATGAAATAGACTGTTCCCCAGGGGAAGACACAAGGAGCCATTTCAATTCCTTCTGCTTGCTGCAGTCAGGGAAGGGGAAGGAAGACAGATAGCTTAGAAATGAAGGGGAAAAAAGTTCAAATTGCTGTATGTAAAATAATGGAGTAGTTTGTCATGGCTGAGTTTTTTTTATTAGTATTGATAGTCTCCAAGGAAAGGATGCCAACTAAAATAAAATATGGTCATGGAACCAATGAACATGTTATTAAACTGACTTCAGCAGCTGCCAAAACTAGACAGGAGATGGTGAACCACTAGGTGGCATTGCTTAGTGAAAAACAATCCTTCCTACGTGATTTTCTTTTAAAGGAACTTTATTGCAAATTGTCTTTTTAATAGAAAGCAACTTCCAGTTTTAGAGAGGCTGATAAATATAAAAAGGGGCAGTGAGAATAACCCCATTGAAAACAAGTCCAAGCTCTATTTGAGATTGACTTCTTTACAAAACCTGATGCAGCCAATTGAAAGGATATACCTTTTTCCATTTGGAGCCAGCTTTGGTGTGAATATTTGATTTTACTCTGCTTCCTGCAGTACTTATTTATAATTATATCTCCCATTCGGACTTACTTTCACCTTCATATTAAGCAGGATGGGATGTCTCTTCTGCAGAGCCAAAGCCCCCCCCAAAAAACTTTTAGGCAATTTCTCGTTATTGCCTATCAGTTTACAATGAATCTGGGGTCTGGTCACATATGTGAGTCATCAGTAAGAGGAAAATAACAATCAGTCACTAATCACTGGCTGTTTGGAGATTTTTAGGCACAAGTGCAAAACAAAAACGGGTGTATTTTTGTTGAGTGACTGTCAGCCCAATGCCTTTTGACCTCTCCTCTTTGGTGCTTGCAAGCTTATGGGGTTTAAAAAAAAATCATTGCAGATGAGACAGGCTCCTTGCTAAACCAAAATGATATGTGGAAAAGAGCTCTTTATTCTTAAGAAATGAAGTTTCCATATCTTCTAATACTGCAACCAAAAAAAAAAAATGATTCCTTGAAGGTGATTTGCTGAAGAGCCTGTCTACAAATGTCAAAAACAGCCTCTCATTATTTCCTTGGGTCCCTTTGATGAGATCATTCCTCCTTTAGCTTGGCCAGTGAAAGGCACTGGCTTCTTCACTTTGGGCTGCAGGTAAAGGGCTCACCCTTCCCAGAATGGAGTAACTTTCTATAAGTAAAGGCTGTTTTCAAGGCAACTGCATACAATATTACTGAAGACTTTTGCTTCCAGATTAAATTAAACCTGACACATGAGGAAAAATAGTGACAAAATCGGGCATATGAGGGATTTGTGTTAATACACATTATCATCCATAGCAATTTTTCAACACCTAACGGTTCCAGTGGTTTGGGTACATCAAAATGAAGTAAGAGCCAGCCCCTGCCCTCAAGGAGTTTGCAATTTAATGAGGAAGACAAATGGACACAAAAAGAGCAGTGTTGCTTAGTGGATAGAGCATGGACCTGGGAGTCAGAAGGACCTGAGTTCTAATCCTGACCCCGCCACATGTCTGCTGTGTGACCTTAGGCAAGTCACTTAACTTCTCTGGGCCTCAGTTACCCCATCTGTAAAATAGGGATTAAAAGTATGAGCCCCATGTGGGACAGGGACTAAGTCCAACCTGCTTATTTTGTATCTGCCCCAGTGTTAAGAACAGTGCTTGGCACCTGGTAAGCCCTTAAGTACCATAACTATATTATTACTTGGCATTACTGTGTTCTGGAACTGGCATCAGACTGAATCTACTTCTCTTGGTCTGGCATTGGTCACCTTTCTCTTTAACAGCATGAAATCAGGGTGGGGAGGGAGGAATTGTCAGTTAGAAAAAGGCTCTGGCCCAACCTCCTGAGAAGCCAGTGATATCCAGAACCCCCATGCTCATGGAGGTGGAGGAGAAAGAGTGACTCAGAAATATATTTGTCTCTCACATTTCAGCTCCTCCAGCAGCTTCATGAATCCCTTGCAACATTTTAAATGCTTGAGACAACACGTGCTGCTATTTTCCTGGGAAAGCTAGAACAAGGCTTATACTGTGGAAATGAAAGCAAGAGGGAGGCTTGAGGAGGTTTGGATTGGTGCATGGGTCCTGGTGCGAACACCTGGACAAATGGAGGAATTTTAGGCATAATTTCACTTCCAACTCATACATCTCCAGCCTGACCTTGAACACTACCCCATGGAACCGTCAGCCAACTTGTCCTGGGGAGAGTGGAATCTGAAGATTTGAAAGGGAGAGCAGAAAGAAATTTAGGTATGGATCAGATCAGTCTGCCCACTTCTAATAATAATTGTGGTATTTAAGTGATTACTATGTGCCAGGCACTGTACTAAACCCTGGGGCAGATGCCAGGTGACAGGGTTGGACACAGCACCTGTCCCACAAGAGGCTCACAGTCTTAATCCCCAATGCACAGGTGAGGTAACCGAGGAATAGAGAAGTTAAGTGACTTGCCCAAGGTCACACAGCAGACAAATGGTAGAGCTGGGATTAGAATCCAGGTCCTTCTGACTCCGTACTCTATCCACTAGACCACCCTGCTACCCTTCTGATGTGAATATTGGGAGATTTCTCCCTTTCCCTTTTAACTGTGAAATTCCCTGGACAGTAGAGATCCCTTAGCTATCTTCATATTTCTACATTATTATCCCAAGCATCGAAGTCTTGTTATCAGATTATCGTCACTGAGGAGATGATGAACAGAGCTGAGTTGGGGTGGTGCAGTCATCTGGTACTAACAGACAAAATGATCCCCAAGATCTTTTATGGCTAGCTTCATTTTGGAGCTTAGGACTCTGGCTGTAGTCAGAGGAAGAGATTAAAAAGTTGTTTTGATGCCCAACCTCAAAGTGTGCTTCATTGGCATGTGTGCTTGGGAGCATGTGGCCTAGAACAGGTTGTCTTGATGTCAGATCTGCCATTGGCGTATTCAGTCTTTTGAGAACAAAACCCACTACTGCAGACAGGAAGAGACATGGTAGTTGAAAGGCACTTTAAACACTGCACAATATCCAGTGCTAACGTTCACTTACATGGTCAGCCACATGCCTCATGCCTTAGTGCACTGGAAATGAAGGGATCGAGGCTTATGTGTCATTTCCAGTGGGAGATACCATCATTGGCATGAGTATTAATCAACCCTGATGTCCAATAAGCTGGAGGAGACATATTGTCTCTGTGTGCCCACTTGTCTGCTGTGTGACCTTGGGCAAGTCACTTCACTTCTCTGTGCCTCAGTTACCCCATCTGCAAAATGGAGATTGAGACTAGGAGCCCCAAGTGGGAGAGGGATTGTGTCCAACCCAATTTGCTTATATCCACCTGAGCACTTAATACAATACCTGACATACAGTAAGTGATTAACAAATACCACAATTATTATTATGTATTATTACTTCTCCCAATCCTATTCCTTTTTGTGTTTAGCCACACGGGGCATAGATTCAATATCTTGCTACAAAGCACATGCTCACACTTTGGTATACTGGAGAACCAAGTGTTATTCAAGGTTGTCATCTCTCAGGTGTGTTTTACACAGAAAGTGCATGTGATAACTTTTTTTTCCTTATCCCCCCTCAGTCAGGGTAAAAAGCCAATTACCTATATCTCATGTAGCTGAATGACTGATTAATCAATCAGTGGCATTTATTGAGAACTAATTTTGTGCAGGGCACTGTACTAAGTGCTTGGGTGTGTCTGATAGAGTTGGTAGGCATGATCCTGATTATCTGAACTGAGGCAAGATCAGACTATTGAAAAAGGAGTTTGGATAAATGTAGCAAAATAGTACATAAATCCAATTGTGTTTGATTATCTGAGCTAACCTATGTCCCTCTTAGTTTAGAGAATCAGCTCTTTTCTGTGTTTGCTTTTGGGATCAAAACAAGAGCTGCACTGCAAAGGGTAACTCTGCCAAAGAATCACGCAAGCAAGAGTCATTCTGAGGGTGGAAGGGGACATCACGTGTGTCAGTAATGAGAGAGGTATGTTAGAGCCCAAAGCTATGGGACTCTAATGCTGAGCAGTTTCAGCCGGCATATAAACTCTGTTGTGAATAATCTAGGTCTGTTTCTTCAATGGTTCTCTAACCCAAATTATTTGGATGATCGGCTCAATTCTCCACTTTACTGAAGATATGTCCTGCCTGCCAAGTGCAATGTTAAAACTTATTTCAGATAACAGGCACTTTGATGGGCAAACAAATGAGAGGCCCTAGTCTCACCTTAAGAGAGGCATAGGAAGGCTGGAAGAATGTAGCAGCGTGGCTCAGTGGAAAGAGCACAGGCTTTGGAGTCAGAGGTCATGAGTTCGAATCCCGGCTCTGCCACTTGTCAGCTGTGTGACTGTGGGCAAGTCAATTAACTTCTCTGTGCCTCAGTTACCTCATCTGTAAAATGGGGATGAAGACTGTGAGCCCCACGTGGGACATCCTGATTCCCCTGTGTCTACCCCAGCGCTTAGAACAGTGCTCGGCACATAGTAAGCGTTTAACAAATACCAACATTATTATTATTATTATTATTAATGTAAGGAATAGTCTCCTAGCCAGGGTTCACTTCAAAAGAGTAGTGTTATCCTGTGCAGATATGTATGAACACTGGGTACCTAGAAGAAATATAAAGGCTCTTCCATGCTCAAAGGCTCTTCCAAACCCAAAGACATCTAGCCAAGCACCTTTCGCCTGAATTTTAAAAACCATAGAAGTTGTAAGTGAAATTCAATCTAACAAGCCATTAAAATGTTATTCTGCAAGAGGCTGGTAAAGATCAAGAAGACTTAGAACTTTTTAGAAGGAAAAACACATCCTTCTAAGATTGAAATCTATGAGGTTCTGAAACTGTCCCCGTATCAATTGACCCTAAAGCCTGATTTGATAAGAAAGTAAATGGCTGTCCATTGGGTTAGGCAGGCTCTACCTCCTTTAGTCAGACTTCATTTCAGAGATGGTTTTCACTACCGTGGCTCAGTAACTGTAGGGTGAATTGACAATCTGAAATGAAGACTGAAATATCAATGATAACTTCAGATCATAGTCACTACAGGTCTCTTTAAAAAAAATAGTATTAAGGGCTTACTATGTGTCAAACACTGTTTGAAGCACTGGGATAGATAAAAGTTAATCAGGCCAGATGCAGTCCCTGTCCCAACTTGGGCTCAGAGTCTTAAATAGGAGGGAGAACAGATACTGAATCCCCATTTTGCAGTTGAGGAAACTGAGACACAGAAAATTAAGTGACTTTCCCAAGGTCACACAGCAGGCAAGTGGTGGACCCAGAATTAGAATCCAGGTTCTTTGGCGCCCAGGCCCATGCTCTTTCCACTAGACCACACTGCTTCCCTGTATCCATGATATGGTGATCCCATCTAGTTTTCTTTCTCTCAGCTTCCTCATAATTCTAGTAACTTGACCTCTACTCTCAGATAACTTAAAACCTAGGATAACACCTCTTTAACCTTGGCTCCGGTTGCTGAAGTTCCATGGACAAGGCCTTGTACATTCCAAATATCCATGATCTTCCCAAATGTTTATAACCAATGCCTTTTGAAGGTAAACACTGAAATAATTCCAGTAAGTGTGTCTCCTGTGTAAAGAGAGACCTTTGGGTCTTCACATTGCCTCCAGCTAAACTCTTGTTATTCCTCCAGGAGTCAAGGTAAGAAAATTTACCACTTAATTCTGAAGTACTTCGCAACTGGAGATAGATTTGATGAATGACAAAGGGTTTTTAACCTAAAAAAAAAAAAAGTGATCTGAAAATTCCTAGGGAAGATAGCTTTGAAATGAGGCTGGTAAAGAATTATCTGTTTGTGTAATTGCTGGGTGAGGGGTTTTATAGCTAGTAATAAAACATTACCTCAACTATATGGGTGAAATCATATAAAAATGTCATTGTAAATAAACATATATTTTGAGCCCAAATGTTTCTGGTAATAAACTTTTTGGAACACTATGGGTAACACTTAATAAATGACTTTGCAGTAGGCTGCAGAGCTGTGGTTTCTGAGAGTTGCACTGTATAGGGACTGCATTTCTGAAGTGGACTGTGGGGAATTAGGCACATGACTCTTATTAAGGTTAATGGGAGTCATGTGGGATCCTCACAACACTTTGAAAATGCCCTCCTCCATGCCTAGTAAACACTGCTTTTAAGGAGAAGAGATGCTCATCTCCCAATCGAGTAGCACTATTAAGATTCAAATGTTTTTAATTTTAATAAAATTAAAACTAGGTGAAAGAAGGGCACATCAAAATTACATGCCTTCCTCAATGACACTGTGTACCTCAGGGAGATCATGTTTAGAGAAGCACGGGAAGTTTAAGAAAATTAGCACAGAATAGAAGACAATGGCAAGCAGTGTGGCCTAATGGAAAGAGCATGGGTTTGGAGTCAGAGGTCCTGGGATCTAGTCCTGGCTCTGCCACTTGTCTTTTGTGAGAACTTGGAGGCACTTGTCTTCTCTGGGCTTCGGTTTCCTCATCTATAAAATGGGGATTCAATATCTGTTTTCCCTCCTACTTAAATGGTGAGTCCTACATGGGACAGGGACTGTGTCCAACCTTTCATTCATTCAATAGTATTTATTGAGCGCTTACTATGTGCAGAGCACTGTACTAAGCGCTTGGGATGAACAAGTCGGCAACAGATAGAGACAGTCCCTGCCATTCTTGTATGTACTCCAACGTTTAGTACAGTGCTTGACACAAAGTAAGCACTGGACCGATACCATAAAAAGAAGTGGCATACCGGAAATCCGACAAAATGCTGGAAAGGGTTACAAAACAAGAGAAAAGGCAGTTTTGTTGGATATAGCACTATGGTACAATCACACTTGGTTAGCTATCTGCAGTTCTGGTCATTGCATCTTAGGATATAATTGAGATTGAGAAGGTATAGCAAAGAGCAAACAAGGTAATAGAGGGGATGGAGCAAGTCCCATGTAATCTGAAAAGATGAATGTCACAGAGGGACATGATTGAAGTCTACAAAATTATGAAGGGCTGGATAAGGTGAGTACTGAATTGTTGATTACTCAATTCCACAACAACAGAAATCTTTGGGGGGGGCGGGGGGAGGGGTGGTATCATTTTAACTTTAAGGTGATTGGCTTAAAACAAACAGAAGGAAAAACTTTCATAGAATGTGCAAGGAGAATATTACCTCAGGAAATTTTACAGACTGAAAATATAGCAGATTCAAGAGGAGTTGGATAAATTAATAGACAATCAATCCGCATGGGTTATTAGAAAGTTAGGGATGAAAAAGGAACAGTTAGTGGTAACAGAAAGCTTGGAGTAACTTGACATCCATCCTAAATTAATCTAACACTCCTAGCAGAGACAAAATACTGGGTGGGGTGACTTGGGGAAAAATGCTGTTACTGATTCTTATATTCATTAGTAAATATTTATACACAAAAAATAAAGTTATTATTGTTTGCTTCTCACATTGTGGGGCCAGAAATTAACTGAATAGAGACTGCAGAAAGGTGAGTGAAGAAAGTCTCAGGACAAATTAAACATCACTCCCTGGCCCATTGTAACTGCATCCTTATTGGAATCCCACCTCCAACCTCTCCTGCTTCTGTCTAGCTTTCATAAAGTTGGACATTTCATCTTCAACCTCCAGTGGGTCCCAGTTGTTTTTCATTTTAAAACAAAAATTCCTCTTAACTAACTTCAAGATTTTCCTTGCAAATTCTCATTAGTTCTAATCCTGGCTCTACCACATGTCTGCTTGGGTACTTAACTTCTCTGTGCCTCAGATACCTCATTTGTAAAGTGGGGATTAAGTGGGTGAGCCCCATGTGGGACAGGGACTATGTCCAACCTGATCAATTTGTATCTACCCCGCCCCTTAGAACAGTGCTTGGTACATAATAATAATGGAACTTAAGCACTTACTATTGTTATTCCTTCTTAACTGTAGGTTAACTTCCTCCACTATGCTTAAACTCATCTAACTCCTTTATTCTTGATTTTTTCATCCAACTCTCAGTCCCCAAGTCTTTTCCACTGCCTGGAATGTTACTCCCCTTTCCCTGCATCCACCATCTTCTCCCTCCCCCCCACCGCCCCCCGACATCTTGCCTTCACCAAATTACATCTCTCCACTCGTTAAATAGCCATCTCTTCTAGAAGGCACTGCTCAATAAACTTCCAAGGTTTCTGGTCATACCATTATTTCAGCCACCTCAGCACTCTTGCATTTAATTATTATTGATTTTATTTATCAACTTAGATTTATTTATGGCTATTTTCTCTCTACTGTATATGCTAAAGTTTGTCTGCTTTTGTCTCCTAGTATACCATAAGCTCCTCAACGGTAGAGGTCATATCTTTTACTTTGTATGTTCTCTGAGTGCCTATTAGAGTAGATGTTCAAGAAACATTTTTCCTATGATTAATGCAAGTCATGATTGAAAATGGACATTAGTTATCAATTTTTAAAATTTGTATTGAAATAGGACTTTCTACATGCCTACTTTAGTCTGGGAAACTCTAAATCAAATGCTTTGTTGAAAATTGTGTCAAAATAATTAAGGGGTCATTTGCTAAAAGTAAAGATTCAGGTGAGGCTCTTATTTGTTTTTTATTAAGTTTTTGAACCAAGTTCAATGTGGAGTTATTTTGGAGGAGAGTCAGAACTAGACTTTTGGCAAATTTGGAAATGAAACCAGTGAGGATTAGACATTTAAGAGAGACAGGATAACAAGGAAAAGTGGTGATATTCCAGGCATTCTCATAGTGTGCCTTAATTTGAGAAGGCTCAGTCAACTGATCATATTTATGGAGTGGGCAAAGCAGTATACTATGTGCTTGTGAGAGTACAATAGAGGAAGTAGACAAAATCCCTGCCCTCAAGGAATTTATAATATAGTGGATGAGGTTGGGTTGTTCCCATTTGGGACTTTGTCCAACCTGATTCCTTGTAACTACCCCAGTGCTTAGAACAATGCCTGGCACATACTAAACACTTAACAAATACCATATAAAAATGGAAAATATTGGACAGATAAGGATTGTGTTATGTTGGAAGAGGGATCAAGATCATATGAGATTATAAAGAAAAAGTCAGCTTTACAGAATCCCTATTATATAGATAAGGAAATTGAGGCACAGAAAAATTAAGTGACTTGCCCAGTGTCACAGAGCAGGCAAGTGGTGGGGCTGGGATTAGAACCCAGGTCCTTATGAACCCAGGTCCTGTGTGCTACCCACTAGGCCGTACTGCTTCTCATTTCAACAGATATAAAAGTCTTTCAGTAGTAAAGATTGGGGTTCAGGTTGGGGGAGTGTTGGACATCATTCTGTAGGCTAAGCTTATTCCCATTTGAAAATCTCAGGCAGACAATACTACACTTATTAGGGATTTTACCAGTGCATAAAGTCAAGCCATATGGTGTAAACACTGCAGTCTCATGAAGGACTGCACAAGCACAGGAATGGAGAAGTCAAGATATTACGAAAGTGGCTTAAGGGTCATTAGGAAGCATTCCCTGGAAGTTGAGATGTGGCTAGAATCAGTGCTGTGCCACTTAGCATGCAACAAGGAACCTGCTGCAAACTAACTATGTAAAAATGCTTCTGCACAAATCAGAAGTCGTCAAAGAAAAATAATCATTAGTGAGAGGAATACTATAAACAAGGTACCACATTGACAGGAATTACAGAATCTTAAGCCTAAGAAGGATCCAGAAAAATGATTTAGCCACTGTTTCTCAAACTGAGGTAGGACCTCAGGAAAATCATGGAAACCTCTTGTTTAGCTTCCATTATATGTTCCTCAGTAGGCCAGTTAATCAATGGTATTTATTGAGCACTTACTATGTTCAGAGCAATGTACTGAGCCCTTGGGATAGTATGATACAACGGAGTTGGTAGATATGATCCTTGCCTACAGGGGGTGCTTAACACATATTATTAAGAAGTTGAGGGGAAAGGGTGAATGGTGATGGAGGGGCAGAGAAGATTTGGGAGAGGGAGAAGGAGCAATTGAAAGGGAAAGAGAAAATGGGGAATGTTAGGAAATATTGTCACCACTGTTTTCTCCCCTTCCATTTTCTGCTGCTACCACCGCCTGGGTAAAAGCAAAAACAGCCCTAGTGACATGACCCAGTTGGAAAAGGGTTCAGTTCATCTAGGTCCACTGCTACCCCTGCTGCTGCCACTACCTGAGCAGAAGCACTTAAGGATTCAGCAGCCAATAGAACTGAACCCTCTTAGAGATTCATTCAATAGTATTTATTGAGTGCTTACTATGTGCGGAGCACTGAACTAAATGCTTGGAACGTACAATTCGGCAACAGATAGAGACAATCCCTGCCCAATAACGGGCTCAGGATCTTCACGAGAGATTCTGACCAGCCTAAAACATACAAATACACCCGTGATGAAATTCCACTGAATGGTCCCAAGATGGTCTGATTCAACTGGAGTGTCAGTGGAAGTACTATGGTTTCTGCATCTGCTGAAGAATCGACAAACGAGTCTCTTCCTTATCTTTCTTGTCCTTGCTGTTTCCAAAGCAAGACCTTAATGGCTCCTGCCTTAGGACCTTTGCATGGTAGGACGGTATTTCCCCCTCCCCAAACTTGGACTGTCCTAATCGAATTACATTTAGGGGATGGGCAGTGGTGGTGCCAGAGCTCTGACGTGTATGAATGTGTCATCTGGCCACCTTCAGTTCCTGGGCCCTTCCCCCTTCACTCTGTCCTTCCCAGACTTTCAGATACAGAAGATTTCCAGGACTGAGAGAAAACTGGGGGTATTTGTTTTTTTTGGGGGGGGGGTTAACTAGGTGGGGAGGTGAGATATGGGAGCTCTCAGTGGGGTCAGAGAATGCATAATTTGACAATTACTAATCTAACTCATTCCCCTGTTTCCAGATGGGGCTGCATATAAACCATCCCAGAAAAATTTATTTTCTAGTCTTCAAAATCTCTGGAGAAGGAGATTCCCTCTCTGCTTCACTTTTCTTTGTATATACCTTATGGACTCTTTAGCAGCCTTTTGGCCACCGACCGCCGACTTTAGCGGCTTTTTGGCCGCCGACCGCCGACTCATCCACGCCGAGACCACCCCCCCTCTCCCGGGAAGCTGAGCCTTGTCATCGCCCGGACCCTTGGAGCCATTACCTCGTGGGCTCGGGATCTCTGCTCCCCTGAGGCGCAGCCTCGGCCCACCCGGCCCCTGCCCCAATTCCCGACAAGCCCCCCTTCGCCTACCGCTCGCTGACTCATCTGCGCTTCCTCCGCCTCCACCGGGGAGCTGAGCCTCGGACCGTCCGGACCCACGCCCGCCTCAGCCTTTCACAACCTGGATCTCCGCACCCCCGCTCGGGAACTCCGACACTACGGATCTTCGCCCCCACAGACCCCCAGCCACCAGCTTCCAGTCCACCCGCCCCCCGCCGCTCGGGTCCGGGAACATTGCGCTCCCCTTCTCGATCCTGGGGACATTGTGCTCCCCTTCTCGGCCCCAAGGACATTGTGTCCTCGGGGGACATTGTGTCCCCCTGCTCGGGCCCGGGGACATTGTGCTCCCCAACCGCTCCCCCACTCCGCCCGAGGCGGCCATTTTAGGAAGCCCCCACTCTGCCCGAGGCGGCCATTTTGGGAAGGCCTCACTCCCTCTTCCCTCTTGAGGTGATTCATCCCTCCCGCCCCCGCCCCGGGCGACGACGTCCTTGTTCTCACCATGTTACCTTACCTTAGCCGCCGCCTATGGCCGCCACCCACTCCGGACAACCTCAGGGCCCCCCCGCCGCCACAGGGTTATTTGGTCATGAGCTCTGGGACTCTCTCGGCCACTGGCCGCTTGACTTTGAGTCTGATTGGGTAGGGTCGGCTCGTCCCCCGACCCTGGTCATCGCCTGCTTATTAACACTATTGTAGTGTGCCTTACTGTAGCATGTTGCTATATTTGCGATCTCGCTTTTTATTGTTTATTGTCAGATTTTGAATTTGATCAGGTCGCCCTTTAATCGAGTCTACCCCCGACCCTGGTCATCACCCCTTTTATTAACACGACTATATTGTATCATACTGTATCATGTTGCTATATTAGCACCACTGTATTGTATCATATTGTATCATGTTGCTATATTACCGATTTCGTTTATTACTGTTTATTGTTGTCAGTGCTGCCACCCACCTCTCTGGCCTCGCCATGTCCCTCCTCCCCCCTCCCCCCTCCCGCCCCTTCCTATCCTCCCCTTCCCCTTCCCCTTCCCCTCTCTCGCTCAGCTCTTTCCCGCTCTCTCCTCTGTCTCCTCCCCCCCTCCTCTCTCCCGCCCCAGAACCCCACTTTACCAGCGCTACCCCTCTTCCCCCTCCCCCTACTCTTCCCCCCACCAAACCCCCTCTTCACCCCCTCCCCCCTTCTCTCTTCCCCACCCATGCCCCATCCCAGTCCTCTTGTCCCACCGCCACCCCTCATCCCCCTCTCCTCGTCCAGGGCCCCGCCACCTCCTTCCCATCCAAACCCTCCCCTCCCCCCGCCCTTCCCCCCCTCCTCCCCTTGCACCCACAGCTACTTTCAAGTGTGGCCTCTGGAACCCCCGCTCTACTACAGGCAAGCTACCTTTCATCCATGACCTTTTCCTCTCCCGCTCTCTCCTCCTCCTCGCCCTTTCGGAAACGTGGCGCTCTCCTGAAGACACGGTCTCCGCCGCCGCTCTCTCCAGCAGAGGCCTCTCCTTCTCCCACTCCCCCAGACTCACCGGTAAGGGAGGAGGCGTCGGCTTCCTCCTCTCGCCCCGTTGCCGCTTCCGCACTATCCCTCCTCCCCCCTCCCTCTCCTTCCCCTCCGTCGAAGCCCATATCATTCGCCTCTACCACCCCCTCCAGTTACTTGTCGCCGTCATCTACCGCCCTCCCGGTCCCACCTCCGACTTCTTCAACCACCTTGACCCCTTTCTCACCTTCCTTCTCTCCTTCTCTCTGCCCACTCTGATCCTCAGAGACTTCAACATCCATACGGATGTACCCGACGACTCCTCTGCCGCCCGCCTGCTATCCCTCCTCGACTCTGCCGACCTCCTCCTCCACCATACCGCGCCCACTCACCGACTCGGTCACACCCTCGATCTCGTCATCTCCTACCGCTGCACTATCTCCTCACTCACCAACTCTGAAATCCCTCTCTCTGACCATAACCTTCTCACCTGCCTCATCTCTCACACTCCCTCCCCCTGCAAATCTTCGCTACTGCCCCACAGAGACCTCCGCTCTCTCAATCCCATCCATCTTTCCAATAGCATCTCTCCTCACCTTGCCGCCCTGTCCTCTCTTCCCACTCTCGACGATCAGGTCTCCGCTCTCAACTCCACCCTCTCTACTCATCTCGACTCTCTCGCCCCCCTTTCCCTCCGCCGCTCTCGCTCCACTAACCCACAGCCCTGGATCACCTCCTCCGTCCGCCTCCTACGCTCCTATGCTCGAGCTGCTGAGCGCTGCTGGCGAAAGTCCAAGCACCGAGCCGACCTCACACACTTCAAATTTATCCTTTCCTGCCTTAACTCTGCCCTCTCCTCCGCCAGGCAAAGCTTCTTCTCCTCCCTCATCGACACCCATGCCCGTCACCCCCGCCGATTGTTCCGGACCTTTAACTCTCTCCTTAGGCCCCCTGTTCCTCCCCCTCCCCCATCTCTCACTCCTAATGATCTGGCCACCTATTTCCTCACGAAAATCAACACGATCAGGTCTGAGCTCCCCAAAGTCACCCCTCCACCTCTCCCCTCCCCCCCAACAACCCCCTCCCCTACTTTCCCATCCTTCCCTGCAGTATCCTCAGAGGAGATCTCCCTCCTCGCAAGTGCCACCCCCTCCACCTGCGCCTCGGACCCCATTCCCTCTCACCTTCTTAAAACCATCGCCCCTGCCCTCCTCCCTTCCTTAACTTCTATTTTTAACCACTCAATCTCCAAGGGCTCCTTCCCCTCTGCCTTCAAACATGCCCACGTCTCCCCCATCCTAAAAAAACCCGCTCTTGACCCCACTTCCCCCTCCAGTTATCGTCCTATCTCCCTACTACCCTTCCTTTCCAAAATCTTAGAACGAGTCGTCTACAATCGATGCCTAGAATTCCTTAACTCCCATTCTCTCCTAGACCCCCTCCAATCTGGCTTCCGTCCCCTCCACTCTACCGAGACTGCTCTCTCTAAGGTCACCCATGATCTCCTTCTTGCCAAATCCAATGGCTCCTACTCCATTCTGATCCTCCTTGACCTCTCTGCTGCCTTTGACACTGTCGACCATCCCCTCCTCCTCCATACCTTATCTCACCTTGGCTTCACGGACTCTGTCCTCTCCTGGTTCTCCTCTTACCTCTCTGGCCGATCATTCTCGGTCTCCTACGCTGGAGCCTCCTCCCCCTCCCATCCTTTAACTGTTGGAGTTCCTCAAGGGTCAGTTCTTGGCCCTCTTCTGTTCTCCATTTACACTCACTCCCTCGGTGAACTCATCCGCTCTCACGGCTTCGACTACCATCTCTACGCAGATGACACGCAGATCTACATCTCCGCCCCTGTCCTCTCCCCCTCCCTTCAGGCTCGCATCTCCTCCTGCCTCCGGGACGTCTCCACCTGGATGTCGGCCCGCCACCTAAAACTCAACATGAGCAAGACTGAGCTCCTCATCTTCCCTCCCAAGCCCGGTCCGCTCCCAGACTTCTCCATCACCGTGGATGGCACGACCATCCTTCCCGTCCCGCAGGCCCGCAATCTCGGTGTCATCCTTGACTCGTCCCTCTCGTTCACCCCACACATCCTATCCGTTACCAAGACCTGCCGGTTTCACCTCTACAATATCGCCAAGATCCGCCCTTTCCTCTCCACCCAAACGGCTACCTTACTATTACGGGCTCTCGTTATATCCCGGCTAGACTACTGTGTCAGCCTTCTCTCTGACCTCCCTTCCTCCTCTCTCGCCCCGCTCCGGTCTATTCTTCACTCCGCTGCCCGGCTCATCTTCCTCCAGAAACGATCTGGGCATGTCACTCCCCTTCTTAAACAACTCCAGTGGTTGCCTATCGACCTCCGCTCCAAACAAAAACTCCTCACTCTAGGCTTCAAGGCTCTCCATCACCTTGCCCCTTCCTACCTCTCCTCCCTTCTCTCTTTCTACCGCCCACCCCGCACGCTCCGCTCCTCTGCCGCCCACCTCCTCGCCGTCCCTCGGTGTCGCCTATCCCGCCGTCGACCCCTGGGTCACGTCCTCCCGCGGTCCTGGAACGCCCTCCCTCCTCACCTCCGCCAAACTGATTCTCTTTCCCTCTTCAAAACCTTACTTAAAAATCACCTCCTCCAAGAGGCGTTCCCAGACTGAGCTCCTCTTCCCCCTCTACTCCCTCTGCCATCCCCCCTTTACCTCTCCGCAGCTAAAGCCTCATTTTCCCCTTTTCCCTCTGCTCCTCCACCTCTCCCTTCCCATCCCCACAGCACTGTACTCGTCCGCTCAACTGTATATATTTTCGTTACCCTATTTATTTTGTTAATGAATTGTACATCGCCTTGATTCTATTTAGTTGCCATTGTTTTTACGAGATGTTCTTCCCCTTGACACTGTTTAGTGCCATTGTTCTTGTCTGTCCGTCTCCCCCGATTAGACTGTAAGCCCGTCAAACGGCAGGGACTGTCTCTATCTGTTGCCGACTTGTTCATCCCAAGCGCTTAGTACAGTGCTCTGCACATAGTAAGCGCTCAATAAATACTATTGAATGAATGAACCAAGGGTTCTGTCTGAATTGTTTTCCTCATATCTTTCTTAAGTACTTAATACAGTGCTTTGCACAAAAAAAAGCATTGAGAAAATGTAAATAATAATTCCTTAGCCTTTCTGCATTATGTCGTAGCCTCATTGAGATTGTTTCTGTGTATGGAATTTTCAAGAAGCCTTTTTTCCATCCTATCTCCCAAACTAGTAAGATCCCTCACTTCTGGAGAATTTTTCTCACACTGCTTCACGAGTGAATTTCTGACCTAGACTACATTTTTCCTCTAACATTTTCCAACATCAGATGTCTTGATACTATGATGATGGATTTCAGTTGGCTGAACAAAAAATATAAATGAAAATATAATCTAGCTGGAAATTGGGAAAGTAAAATGAAATCAGTGTGTTAGAAATAATGAAGTCCAAGGCTGACACAGGCATCTGCGAAAGGCAAAAATGTGAGTAAATCGGAAAAGTTAATTTAAAGTTAAATTTAAGCTTGTAGAGCTAATCGGAAAATCTTTTCCAATTCTCCAACCATGTGTGGCAGTTTGGGCATAGAATTACTTCACCTTCTGTCATCATGTGTGGTGGTTGACTTAGCTTGCAGATTCTCTGGCTGACACTCCCCAGAGGATTCCCCTGTCTTGTGCCAAGGCTGGTTAGATCCTGCAGGAACCATACATTTTCCCCCAACCTGAGCCACCAGAAATTATTGCAATCTCAAGGTTCCAAGTCTCCCACCTCCCCACCAGATTTTTTTCTCAGCTAGAGCACCCCAATGTCATTCAGGTCGATAGTTACAATGATATAAACGTACAAACGTCTGAAAAGTAGGGAAAAGAATGAGAGTTGCACTATCCAGGTTTGCGCTATGCTTGGAGGGGTTTGGGGAATCCTAACCTCTCCCTCAATAGTGTGTCCTTATATGAACAGCTTACCCAGGCTTTTCCCCTTTCTATTTTAAAGAGATAAACAATAACTTACTAAGTCTCAAGAAAGGTAGTTCATAAAGAGCCATTAGAACTAAACAAATAAGGAGTTTGTATTAGCACTAGATCAAAAGAGCAAAATAATTAAATCCAATTCAGGTTCCCAAGACACTTAACCTGTCCATCAGCTCTAGATTGCTCCATGTCTTCCTTCATCTCTACCAAAGTGGACTTCCTTAGCGATTCACCCTCATGGTATTCAACTCTGTCATTAAAAAGACTCCCACTACCTGGATCCAAGTATTTTATATTCTTACCTGCCCCTTGCCTCCCTTATCCACTTTCTGAACTGGAAACAGTTCATTTCTAGGGATATCATCAGATTTTGCTTGTTTCATTCCCCTTTAAAGCAGAGCACTGGTGTGGAAACTGTGAGTATATGAATAGCTTTCCCTTTGACAGTCAGCTGCTACTTTCTTCCTTAGGAGGCTGATCATAGGGACTTATAAGGCAGTGGAAACGACAGCTTTAGATTTTTGAGTTCCCATATTTTAGAGATAGAACAGAGCAGCATGGCCCTAAATAGCACTTAGAGGAGCAACGTGGCCTAGTGTATGGGGCACGGGCCTGGGAGTTAGAAGGACCTGGATTCTAATTCTGGCTCTGCTATTTGTCTACTGTGTGACCTTGGGTGAATCACTTAATTTCTCTGTGCCTCAGTTACTTCATCTGTAACATGGGGATTAAGACTGTGAAGCCCTTCGTGGGATAGGGACTGCGTGCAACCTGATTATCTGGTATCTACCCTCGTGCTTAGTACAATACCTGGCACATAGTAAGTGCTTAAAAAGTAACATTAAAAACAAACAAAAAAACCTAAACAGGATATTAGCCTCATAGGTCTGAGCAGCCCATCTTACCATGTCTCCACTGAAAACTGCTATTTTTCTCAACTGAATTTTTCAGTAATAAAATAGTTTTCAGTAATCATTTTTTACAGGGAAAGCCTGAAGTTCAGGCTCACACTCTTTGGGCTGTGAAGTAACAAATACTCAATGCACACATCATACGGTGCATCTCCAAGCATCAAGGAAACCCTGACCTTAGTACATCAACTTGAGAGACAAAGCTTTTGCTCCTCACACTGCTGCCAACTTTAGAGTAATCTCTAGTGAGCAGGTATGGTGGTGGAGGTGAGAGGGAAAGGGAGGCCAGCAGCCCAGCATCAACTGCCAATCATATATACTCTCAGGAAAATCAAGTGGAAAATCAGGTGGCAAATTCAAGCCCAATCTGGTGTTCTCAAGGCACACAATGTCAAATTGCAACAAAAACAGAAGGTGATGTTATCTCCCTTTTGCTAAGCTGAAAACAAGGCTGAGAAGCAGGTGAAGTCTGCTCAGATTTTGTTTTTAGTGTCTGCAGATCATCAGCTGTGGACATGATATCAGAGCCCAAGGGAGACCTATTACAGAGTCAGTACACTTATCATGGGTACCAGGACCCTCATTGAATACAAGAGCAGCATCTTATACATTCATTCATTCAGTCATATTTATTGAGTGTTTATTATATGCAGAGCATTGTACTAAGCGCTTGGAATGTACAATTATATGTAAATCACAAGAAATATTTAGCAAAATAGAGAGGATAAAAGGGTTAATTAATTATGGCATTTAAGTGCTTACTATGTGTCAAACATTATTCTAAGCCCTGAGGTTAATCAGTCAATCAGATCAGACACAGTCCCTGTTCCATATGGACTTCACAGCCTAAGTAGGAGGGAGAGCAGGTTTTGAATCCCCATTTTAAAGACAAGGAAAGTGAGGCACTGAGAAGTTGTGACTTGTCCAAGGTCACACAGTAGACAAGTGGTGGAGCTGGGATTAGAACTCAGATCCTGTGAGTCCCAGGCCCAGGATCTTTCCACTAGGCCATGCTGCTCCTTTATGTTGCTCCTCATGATCTTATTTATAAATTTGAGAATGTGTCCCAAGAAACAGAGACCTGTAGTCCATCAGCCCCAGGCAACAGCAAATATGAAAGGAGAAGACAGAGGAGAGATGGAAGGGGGAGAAGGGCTCAGCTTCCCACTAATTTTGTCTAATTAAAGTTGCTATGGTGGGATTTTTCCCATGGAAAAATTGCTCTGGTTTTCTCCAGGGTAAGGGAGGTCCTGAAGAAGCAGTTTTCTCTGAAAAAAAATGCAGATGACCCTAACCTCACCCATGCCTGAGTAGCTTTTTACCCAGGAACAACTTGTGTTCGGGGTGACCAATTGTCACTGCCCCAGACTATGTGGATCAAGGCATTGAATGATTGGGTGAGTCAAGTAGTCACATAACTATACTATATATAGGAGGTGATGGGAAATTATTTGATAATCAAAAATACAGTTCAGATGCCTAGAGAAAGAAAATGGGCCAAAGCAACTCCAATCTTCAGAGTAATATATTTTCCTAGACAGGCTAGGAAGGGATGCAATCTTTTAATGACTCTATCAAACGGATAACTAAGATTTCTGGCTCTTATTCCAGCTACTCTTTGGATATTTTATCCTGGACAAGTCCTCTATGAGTCTCAATGGGCAGACTCCTTGTTTCCCACACCTTTTGGGGTTGTGTCCAGGATTGGCTCAATGCCGATAAAATAGGATGTAGTTCAATTGCAATTTGGAAAGTGAAGGAATGGGAGATGCCCTTCGACTCCTCTTGACCTCTGTCCCCCAACTTGAAAAATGATGGTGTAATATGCTTTGAGATCAGAAAAGGGGAGGAGTGAAAGCAATTGCAAGGTTAGTTCTCTTTGCAGAAGGCTCCCTGTGAAATTGCCCTCCCACATCCATGCATCTCTTAGCCCTGCCCTATTAGAGAGTTCCTTGCTCCTTTTCATTTAGAGGCTGCTAGATGTATTTGAGGCAGATAAATTTAGGGAACTTCCATTTTCCCCACACACCTGAATGAAGCTGAATGATTCTAGAGGAACTCCTGGCTAGTTTGTAGAACCCCATGCCCTGTAAATTTCAGTTTTAATTCCCAGGAAAACAAAAACCAAAAAACGAAGCACCCCTTTCTCAAATGAAAAGATAAACCCATTCCGATCAGGAATCACTGGGTTGTCGGATCCAGGTACAGCTAGCAGAAGAAGCAAAGTGAGGACTGAGCATCTTGTGACTGCAATCCTGGCACGGTCTTGGACTTCTTGAGCCCATTGCCCTCTGGTTGCTATGAGGTTTTCTTCACATTTTCCCTCCAGTTATTGCACCTAATTTGATTAATAGTTTTAATATTTGAAATAGCTTCATATCCTCATTCCCCCACCAGATTAAAATTGTAATTATTTTAAAATATTCCTGCTGTAGTCCATCCAGCAACCACATAATCCCATCATGGAAAGCAGTTTCTTGTCAAAAATTCAAACTCACCAAGTACAAATGAAATGGTCAATCTACTTTCATGCTTGAAAAATGACAATAATCCTTTTAGGGGATTTTTTTGAATGTGGGGAGCACATTAGGGCTGGATTCATTGATGGTGTTTATCATACTTGGTAATGTGGTTTTAGAAAATATTCTGGCAATGCTGGGATTCTGCAAATGGATTTAAAATTAATCAACATCTATTTATGAGAAAGTTGAAACCATTATTAATATACTATAAATACGGAACAGCAGAGGGGTCGACCTCAAGTGTCTGCCATCTGCCGAGCTGTTGTAATCACATTTTTAAAGACCATGATCATACTTAATGATTCTTCTCAGAAAGGAGTATTTTCAAGTACTCTAACAACGTTTTAAATTCCACTTGTGTAATGCAGTAATTTCCCATTGCCCTTTTGTTAAGGAAAAAGCATACACGTGGCTAAAAGCCAATCATTTGAGCCCAAATTTTTAAATATGCTTCCCAAACTATTGGCTTTTCACCATTCTGACCAAAAGCATTAGAATTTAAAACAAACTACTTGAAGAGCTGGCTGGTAAAAACACTTCTGATGCTCATGTGTTAAGTTAACCATCATATTTCAGGGTGCGATGGTTAGAAAATATCAGAGGATTCCAAAAGTAACAGCAAAATAAGAAAAGTATGCTGGAGAGAAAGCATGCTGAAAAATGGAAGGGAGAGCTATTCTTGCAAGGGAGAGTAGACTGTTGGAAAGGTGTGTCAGGACTCTTTAGTGTGCAGATGGCCCTTGACTTTGACTGTAACTCTTCCTCTCTCACAAGTGTTCTGCATACAGTAAGCACTCAATAAATATGATTGAATGAATGAATGAAGTAGCAGCTCTGAGAAGGCTCAGATTACTGCCATTAGCCTAACCAGAGAGAACATCAGAGGGTGGTGAGAATTTTAGCAGTGGGTGAGGAGACACGAGTATGACTTCCTGGCCTAAAAGGAAGAATCCAAAAGATTCAATTCCAAGGTGAATTTCTGAGATCTTCAACTGGTCTCTCTCAAACACCATAGTAATAATGATTATGGTATTCCTTAAGCGTTTACTGTGTGCCAAGTACTGCGTGAAGTGCTAGGGTAGATAAAAGATAATCTGCCATATGGGGATTAAGACTGTGAGGCCCATGTACAGCATGGTGAAGTGGATAGAGCAAGGGCCTGGGATTCACAAGGTCATGGGTTCTAATCCCGGTTCTGCAACTTGCCTGCTGTGTATCCTTGACCATGTCACTTCACTTCTTTATGTCTCAGTTACCTCTTCTGTAAAGTGGGGATAGAGACTGGGAACCCCATATGGAACAGGGACTGTGTCCAACCTAATTTGCTTGTATCCACCCCTGCGCTTATTACAGTGCCTGCCACATAGTAAGCACTTAACAAATACCACAATTATTATTAATCAGCCAGCTGTCCAAGTTGACAAGATGATTTCAGGGGTTCCTTTCTAAAATTCTCCAGATGTTTTGTGCCTGTTAGATTTTATGCTCCATAGATAGACTCAGGGACCATGTGTTTTGCTTCTATTGTATTCTCTCGAGTGCTTAGTATGGCGCTTAGCATTCGGTAGATGTTCAAGAAATACCACTGATTGGTAAATTGTCAGCTTTCACATCAGAGTATAGGAATGTTGCAGCAGTGTTTGTAGCAATCCTTAGACACTCATTTTAATCAGGGTTCTCCAACTGAGCAAAAAGTGATGTTCAAAGTCAGACAAGCCAGGCAGCTCCCTATTTGGCTACCCATCTGTATCAGTTTGGAAGAATGTGCTTCTGGAAAAATCATTAACTATTCCTTTTTACTACTTTGCCAAGCACTGTAGCTGGGGTAGATGCAAGATGATCAAGTTGGACACAGACCCCGCCCCACAAGGAGCTTGCAGTCTAAGTATGAGGGAGGAGTATTTAATCCCCATTTTACAGATGAAGGAACTGAGGCACAGAGAAGTGAAGTCACCTGCCTAAGGTTACACAGCAGACAAGTGGCAGAGGCAGGATTAGAATCCTGGTCCTCCAACTCCCAGGCCCATGCACACTAGATTAGGTAATACTGATCCTGGTCTTGTAGGCCAGGATCATTTCCACTAGTTCTATTATACTCTCCCAAATGATTTATACAATGCTCTACATATAGGAGGTGCTCAATAAATGCTATTGATTGATAATTCCAAAGTATAAGGAAATATGTTTATGGATTAAAATAAATGTATTGTGCTCTGCTTTAGACACACATACAAAGGAAGATATGCACATTGTTTCGAGCAGATAGCTCGTAGTAGGTAGGGAATGTGTCTGTTATTATTTGTACTTTTTCAAGCACTTAGTACAGAGCCCTGCACAGAGTAAGTGCACAATAAATACAATTGATTAATTGATTGATTCAACAGTTTTGTAGTGTCAGGAAAGCACCATGGACTGACAAAAGAATCTGAAGACAAGCAAGGTTATGTATAATCTATACCTGCCAAACCCTAAACCTCAGGCAAGGATTTTTCTTGATGACACTCAGTTGAATGCTATCATTAAGTGCTACTCCTTAGGCATCACACTGTCCAGTGAAAGATAAAGAAAAAGAAAACCAAATCAAGAAGGCTAGTATATCTTTTGGGAGACTCACAGTGTGGTGTCAAAATGGTATCAAGATTCAAACTAAACTGAAGGCCTATAGAGCAATTGCAGGGTCCAACCTATTTTTATGTCTGTGACACCTGGACCTACCATAGACTCCTCTTGTGACTTCTAAAGCAAATCAATCAATCTTATTTATTAAGTGCTTACTGTGTGCAGAGTACTGTACTAAGTGCTTGGGAGAGGATGATTTAACAATATAAGAGACCCAAAGCTACCAATGCCACCTACATGAAATATTTAGCCTCAGATGGCAAGACAGATACACAAAAAATGAGATCTTGAATGTGGTCTGGGCCAAAGAAACTGGAGAATTGGGAGGCGAGGAGGAGGAGGGCATGGATAGTCTTCTCTAGCCTCTCCCAGCAGCTTAATGTCTCCTCTCCTCCAAAACAGACAGCAAGAGTAGAGACAGCATCACTAGCTTGTGCCTCCTAGCCTCCCATCCCTCATTAGTCCCATCTTGATTGTTATATCATGTGCCTTTTCAGTAGTCTTTCCCAGAAGTGACAAGAGGCTACTCTGGGAGCAAGTGGACCCTAAGAGAAGGAAGGAGAAAATGACTGAGCATGGCCTTCCTTACCAAAGCATAAATTTCATGGTGTTCTAGCAACCACACAATCAGGCTCTCCTTCCCTTGCAGTACTGGGAGCCCAGAAGGCCCACCTTCTCAACTTCCTCCACAACTCCACAGGAGCAGTGTTGCCTAGGAGAAAGAGAATGGGTCTGGGTGTCAAAGGCTCAGAGTTTTAATATGGGCTCTGCTCTAGGCAAGTCACTTTCCTTCTCTGTGCCTCAGTTTCCTAATCTGCCAAATAGGGATTCAATACCTGTTTTCCCTTCTATTTAGATTGTGAATTCCACCTGGGACTTGATTATCTAGTATCTACCCTAATGCTTAGTACAGTGCTCGGCATATAGTGAGCACTTAACAAGCATTACTATCACTATTAGTAGTAGCAGTAATAGTATTAACTCCAGTTTGCCCACATGTCTACAACAACTCCCTGCAGATAGTCTCCCAGTGCTATGAGGGAGAGGTATGCAGTATGCTCCATATTGGCCAAATAAGCCCACTATCCCTCCCCTGAGAGTCAAGACACTTGGATCACTCCCCTTTGAGCACTTGATATTCACCCCACTCTTAGCCCCACAGCACTTATGCGTGTCTTGTCATGTTTTTGCTTTGTTCTGTTTTGCTTTCTCCCCCGTTTAGACTGTGAGCCCGTCATTGGGCAGGGATTGTCTCTATCTGTTGCCAAATTGTACATTCCAAGCACTTAATACAGTGCTCTGCACATAGTAAGCACTCAATAGTATTGAATGAATGAACATCTGTAATTTATTTTAATGTCTGTCTTCCCCTCTAGACTATAAACTCCTTGTGCGTAGTGAAGGTGTGTCAACTCTGTTTTATTGTACTCTCCCAAGTGCTTAGTACAGTGCTCTACACACAGTAAATGCTCAATAAATACCACTGATTGATCCTGTTATGTTCAGTACTATTGAGATCCTTGCTATAATAGAATGTTGAGTTATGGGTTCCTTAGGAAGAGGAATAATGATTGGGATTAGCATGACAAATTGGTAGTGTTGAGCTGATATTAGGCACTGGCTAACATAAAACATATATAGGATCCCAGCATGTATTGTGTGAGTGGTCTGAGGCCCCTAAACTCTCTGCCCCATTTCCACTCCGTCCTCAGGAACATAGAGGCATCATGATGCAAGTAATTCGCTATGTGTCCTTTAAACACTTTGATGCTCACCCCAGCCCCATGGGCCTTGTGTAACTATCTTTTTACTCTGCCATTTCCCCTATCTGTAATTTATTTTAATGACTATCTCCTCCTCTGGACTGTAAGCTACTTGTGGGCAGGGATTTTGACTGCCATCTCTATTAGATTGTACTCCCAAGGAATTGGTACAATGCTCTGCACTCTAAGCACTCATTAAATATAATTGATTGTTAAGAACTTACTATGTACCAAGCGTTGTACTAAGTGTTGGGGCAGGTACAAGATAATCAGGTTGGACACAGTCCCTGTCCCACGTGGGGCCCACAGTTTAAGTATTATTATTATGCTATTTGTTAAGTGTTTACTGTGTGTCAAGTACCTTTCTAAGTGCTGGCGTAGATAAGAGTTAATCAGATTAGACACAGTCCCTGTCCCCACTTGGGGCTCTCAGTCTAAGTAGGAGGGAGAACAGGTATTGAAACCCCCTTTTGCAGTTGAGGAAACTGAGGCACAGAGAAGTTAAGTGACTAGCCCAGGGTTACACAGCAGACAAGTGGCAGAGCCGGGATTAAAACCCAGGTCCTCTGACTCCCAGGCCTGTGCTCTTTCTTCTAGGCCAAGTTGTGGTCATCTTTCTGCATGAAAATATGGTCATCTTGTTTTTCCCCTGCTTGCCCCTGCTCCTTGAGGGAAGAATTGATGTTCCTCTAATTGACATTTGGCACAAGCTCACTCAGAACTCTATCAGAAAGAATGAGATGAACTTTTTAAATGTTCCATTTAGGTTTTCATGGCCGCATGCCGTCTTCAGAAGCTGGTCTGTCCTGTAGAATTGGGTCTCAACGGATCGTTCTCCTTGAGCAAATGTAAAAAGAAGAGAGTCAGCTGTGTATTTTATTTTTTCTTTTATTATTTTGTTGTTAGTAGAAAAGAAGGATTGTTTATATTATTGCAGGAAGTATTCCAGTAGATCTCCCTGGTTCAGTTCTGTATTTTGCTTTCCCAAGGACATCTTACAACCGTGAAAATTTCCAAGTTCCCAGACATCTATAGAGGGAAACAGAAATTTTGGAAATTTTAAATATTTTTTACCAGGAAATAGGTTAGCTATAAGAGATTCAGCAAACGGAGCTTGGCACAGGTAAGACTTGGGATGCAGGGAAAAAGCATGGTCTAGTGGAAAGGAGTCAGAAGACTGGAATCTGCTGTCATTTAGATTCATATATATTTTTTAAGTCCATCTCCCTCATTGGAGTCTAAGCTTCTTGTGAGCTAGAAGTGTGTACTGTCCATCTGTTGTGCTTAGTACAGCGCACTGCACACAGTGGGTGCTCAAAAAATACTCTTACTGTCAATTCATCAATAGTATTCATTGAGGGCCTCCATTGTGCAGAGCACTGTACTCAGCACTTGGGAGAATACAAAGGAATTAGTAGACATGATCCATGTCCTCAAGGATCTTATAATCAAGCAGGAAGACAGACACTAAAATAAATTACAGTTAGTAGTAAGACGGAAAAGAGAAGTATCTACTTGAGTTAGTGCTTAAGGAACAGAGTATAGAAGATATGTACATACTTTCTATGGAAGGTTGAGTGTATTTAGGTGGTTAGGTGGTCCAGAAGTGCTGAAGTGGCATTGGGGAGGATATAAACTGGGAAGATTAGAAATTAATTGGGGAAGCCTCCTTGAATATATATGATTTCAGAAGGGCTAGGAAGATGGTCTGTTGGATAGCAATCAATGGCATTTATTTAGTGCTTACTATGTGCAGAGCACTATACTAAGCACTTGGGAGAGGACAATATAACAATCATTCATTCAATCGTATTAATTTAGCACTTACTATGTGCAGAGCACTGTACCAAAGGCTTGGAAGTATTCTTCAGCAATAAAGAGAGACAATCCCTGCCCATAACAGGCTTACAGTCTAGAAGAAGGGAAACAGACATCAAAACAAGGAAACAGGTATCAATAGCATCAGTGTAAATACATATAATTATAGATATATACGCATCAAAACAAGTAAATAGGCATTAATATAAATAAATAGAATTATAGATATGTACATATACACAAGTGCTGTGGGGGTGGAGAGGGGGCATAAAGCAAAAGGAGCGAGTTGAGGTGATGGGGAGGGGGACCTGAGGAAAAGGGGGACTTAGTCTGGGAAGGCCTCTTAGAGGAGGCGAGCCTTCAGTAGGGCTTTGAAGGGGGCAAGTGTGATTGTTTGGAGTTGGTAGACACATTCTCTGCCCACAATGACGGTGAAGGAGTTCCATGAGGAGATAAGGAGTGAGCAGGAGGTGGGAAGCCGAAGAGACCAGAACAAGGCACCATAATTAGGTTATCTTGGGAAGGAAGGAGTGTGCATGCTAGGGTTTAGTGTGAGAAGAATGGATAAATAAGAGGAAGAGAGCTAATGGGGTGCCTTAAAGTAAATGATCAGGAGTTGCTGCATAATGTGGACAACAAATGGACAAATTTGAGGTTTATGAGGAGTAGGGAGGAGATATGGACTGGAAAGGGGAGACATAAGGGAAATAATAATAATCTTGGTATTTGTTAAGTGCTATGTGCCAAGCACTTAACTATGTGCCAAGCACTGGTCTAAGAGCTAGGGTAGATACAAGATAGTCAGGTAGTCCCATTTGGGGCTCACAGTCTTAATCCCCATTTTCCAGATGAGGTAACTGAGGCCCAGAGAAGTAAAGTGACTTGCCCAGGGTCACACAGCAAACAAGTGGCAGAGCAGAATTAAAACCCATGACCTTCTGATCCCAGGCCCATGTTCTATCCACTAACTACACTATACTTGGTTGGCAAACAAGAAAGAAGGTTGATGTAATTCATTTCTGTAGAAGTACAATTATATCTCTAATTTATTTGTATTAATGTCTGAAAACCCCTCTAGACTGTAAGCTCGTTGTGGGCAGGGAATGTATCTGTTGTAGTACTTTCCTAAGCACTTGGTACAGTGTTGTGCACACAGAGCTCAATAAATATGATTGGCTGACTGACTAATCATGCCAGGATATGACAAATGCCTTGTACCCGCATGGTGGCTGTTGAAATTCTGTTGAAATTGAGATTCTGGAAATATTGTGGAGGAAAAATGGACAGGCTAAATGTAGGGGTTAAAAGAGATCAAGTAATCAAGGATAATGCCAAGGTGCAGAGACAAGGAGACTGGGTGTGGTTGGCTGTAACAAAGTTAGGTGGAGGAAAGATGAGGAGTTTACTTACTATTACTCTCTGAGCCTCAATTTCTATAAAATGGGAATAATAATACCTACCTTTGCCTACTCCACAGAGATGTTGACAGGATGAAATGAAATAAGTGATGTAAAAGCGCTTGGAAAAGCAAAAATGCTATACAAATTCAAGCAGTAAAAACTGTGAGCAAAAGTGGTTTTCATGCAGCAATTAAGGTGTAAAACCAGAGTCCTAATATAGGCACCCTTGATTAAGAAGCGATAGAAAGATAGAAAGATAATTCATTACGAGCTCTGTAAAAGCCCTTTAAGAGCTTCTCCACAAAAGAAGTGAAACACATTTTTTTTCCATAAATTCCAGGGAAGATGGGACTTTTTGCCCTGGCATCATTTTCTTCAGCCTATTTGCAAATATTGCCCCAAGGTAATCTAGGTAGCACTTATTTTCCAGAATTAAAGGAAGTAATCGGCTTCACTGTATCAGTGTAGAAACCATCTCATCATGAGCATCCACAATTAGGATTCATTCATTCGTTCAATAGTATTTATTGAGTGCTTACTATATGCAGAGCACTGTCCTAAGCGCTTGGAGTGTACAATTCGGCAACAGAGACAATCCCTACCCAATAATGGGCTCACAGTCTAAATGGGGGACACAGACAGCAAAGCAAAACAGAACAAAACAATCTAGCGCAGAAATCATCAAGATAAATAGAATCATAGAGATATACACATCATTAACAAAATAAATAGGGTAATTAATATATACAAATATGCACAGTGCTGAGGGGAAGGAGGAAGAACAGAGGGCGGGAGAGGGGGGAATGGGGAGGGGAGGAGGCAGGAGCAGAGGGAAAGAGAGAGCTCAGTCTGGGAAGGCTTCCTGGAGGAGGTGAGCCCTCAGTAGGGCTTTGAAGAGGGGAAGAGAGTTAGTTTGGCGGATGTGAGGAGGGAGGGCATTCCAGGACAGCGGTAGGACATGAGCCAGGGGCCGACTGCAGGACAGGCACGAATGGGGAACCGTGAGGAGGTGAGCAGCAGAGGAGCGGAGTGTACAGGGTGGGCAGTAGAAAGGGAGAAGGGAGATGAGGTAGGAGGGGGCAAGGTGATGGAGAACCTTGAAGCCAAGAGTGAGGAGTTTTTGTTTTGTGCGAAGGTTGATAGGCAACTACTGGAGGTTTTTCAAGAGGGGAGTGACATGCCCAAAGCGTTTCTGTAGGAAGATGATCCGGGCAGCAGAATGAAGAATAGACTGGAGTGGGGAGAGACAGGAGGAAGGGAGATCAGAGAGGAGGCTAACACAGTAATCCAGTCGGGATATTATAAGAGCTTGTACCAGCACGGTAGCAGTTTGGATGGAGAGGAAAGGGCAGATCTTGGCGATACTGTGAAGGTGAGACAGGCAGATGTTGGTGACGGATTGGATGTGTGGGGTGAATGAGAGAGCAGAGTCAAGGATGACACCAGGTTTACAGGCCTGTGAGATGGGTAGGATGGGAGTGCCGTCCACAGTGAGAGGGAAGTCAGGGAGGGGACAGGGTTTGGGAGGGAAGATAAGGAGCTCAGGCTTAGACATGTTGAGTTTTAGGTGGCAGGCAGACATCCAGGTGGAGATGTCCTGAAGGCGGGAGGAGATACGAGCCTGGAGGGAGGGGGAGAGAACAGGGGAGGAGATGTAGATTTGGGTGTTATCTGCATAGAGATGATAGTTGAGGCCGTGGGAGCCAATGAGTTCACCAAGGGAGTGAGTATTCATTCAATAGTATTTATTGAGCGCTTACTATGTGCAGAGCACTGTGCTAAGCGCTTGGGATGAACAAGTCGGCAACAGATAGAGACAGTCCCTGCCGTTTGACGGGCTTACAGTCTAATCGGGGGAGACGGACAGACGAGAACAATGGGAATAAACAGCGTCAAGGGGAAGAACATCTCGTAAAAACAATGGCAACTAAATAGAATCAAGGCGATGTACAATTCATTAACAAAATAAATAGGGTAACGAAAATATATACAGTTGAGCGGACGAGTACAGTGCTGTGGGGATGGGAAGGGAGAGGTGGAGGAGCAGAGGGAAAAGGGGAAAATGAGGCTTTAGCTGCGGAGAGGTAAAGGGGGGATGGCAGAGGGAGTAGAGGGGGAAGAGGAGCTCAGTCTGGGAACGCCTCTTGGAGGAGGTGATTTTTAAGTAAGGTTTTGAAGAGGGAAAGAGAATCAGTTTGGCGGAGGTGAGGAGGGAGGGCGTTCCAGGACCGTGGGAAGACGTGACCCAGGGGTCGACGGCGGGATAGGCGAGACCGAGGGATGGTGAGGAGGTGGGCGGCAGAGGAGCGGAGCGTGCGGGGTGGGCGGTAGAAAGAGAGAAGGGAGGAGAGGTAGGAAGGGGCAAGGTGATGGAGAGCCTTGAAGCCTAGAGTGAGGAGTTTTTGTTTGGAGCGGAGGTCGATAGGCAACCACTGGAGTTGTTTAAGAAGGGGAGTGACATGCCCAGATCGTTTCTGGAGGAAGATGAGCCGGGCAGCGGAGTGAAGAATAGACTGGAGCGGGGCGAGAGAGGAGGAAGGGAGGTCAGAGAGAAGGCTGACACAGTAGTCTAGCCGGGATATAACGAGAGCCCGTAATAGTAAAAAAAAAACCCGCTCTTGACCCCACTTCCCCCTCCAGTTATCGTCCTATCTCCCTACTACCCTTCCTTTCCAAAATCCTAGAACGAGTCGTCTACAATCAATGCCTAGAATTCCTTAACTCCCATTCTCTCCTAGACCCCCTCCAATCTGGCTTCCGTCCCCTCCACTCTACCGAGACTGCTCTCTCTAAGGTCACCCATGACCTCCTTCTTGCCAAATCCAATGGCTCCTACTCCATTCTGATCCTCCTTGACCTCTCTGCTGCCTTTGACACTGTCGACCATCCCCTCCTCCTCCATACCTTATCTCACCTTGGCTTCACAGACTCTGTCCTCTCCCGGTTCTCCTCTTACCTCTCTGGCCGATCATTCTCGGTCTCCTTCGCTGGAGCCTCCTCCCCCTCCCATCCTTTAACTGTTGGAGTTCCTCAAGGGTCAGTTCTTGGCCCTCTTCTGTTCTCCATTTACACTCACTCCCTCGGTGAACTCATTCGCTCTCACGGCTTTGACTACTATCTCTACGCAGATGACAGGCAGATCTACATCTCCACCCCTGTCCTCTCCCCCTCCCTTCAGGCTCGCATCTCCTCCTGCCTCCGGGACGTCTCAGATGGAGAACAGCAGAGGGCCAAGATCTGACCCTTGAGGAACCCCTACAGTAGGTGGATGGGAGGGGGAGGAGGAGTCTGCGAAGGAGACTGAGAATGAATGGCCAGAGAGATAAGAGGAGAACCAGGAGGGGATGGAGTCCATGAAGCCAAGGTGAGATAAAGTGTGGTGGAGAAGGGGATGGTTGATACGTGATGATTATTAATTGCCTTTTCAATAGTTGATTCAATGCTTCAAATTTAGCACTAAACTATTTTTAGCTATAAAAAAAAAATTTGAAACAGTGCTGGGGAAGATTGGTGGCAGAAGGAATAATAATAATAGTTGTGGTAATTAAGTGCTTACTATGTGCCAAGCACTATTCTAAGCCCTGGGGTAGATATAAATTAATCAGATTGGACACAGTCCCTGTCCCACATGGCGTTCACACCCTTAATACCCATTTTACAGATGAGGTAACTGAGGCCCAGATAAATTAAGTGACTTGCCCAAGGTCACACAGCAGATGTGGTGGAGTAGGATTAGAACCCAGATCCTCTGACTCCCAGGAAAGTGCTCTTTCCATTAAGCTATGCTGCTTCCACATGGTTAATATTGGCTTTGAATTATCACAGGGAATACAAATATTAGATATTCATTATAGTATAATTTTTGTTTCCATGGTTAATGTTTTGATCTGTGGCATTGTTACTGTGGAGCTCATGTCCCAAAATTATTAATATTGAACGATAGAATTACAAGCCCAACTGAATATTGTACAGACATTCCTGGTAAAAAAAATCATAGTTGCCTTCTTGAAAGCCCTCATGTTAAAAATAAAAAAATACATTCAGGCAAACACCGTTTCAAAAGTAAATAAGGGAATTATTGGGAAGATGGTATAAAACCAATGGAAATAGTATGTAACTTTGGTCACACACGTTGCAGAAGAGTAAAGAGCCTTTAAAATTTGTTTCAAGTTTTCTGCATTGTCTGATCCTTCCTCTGACCCTTATCAGTAGCACCTCACAACGAACCAGTTTGCAACTGCTTGTTGTCAATTTCCAGTGAACAGTGATTGACTCTCTTTGCAATGCTAATGACTTACCAAAAACAGTGGGGACCTGTGTTCCTGGCTTTCTGCTTAACGGAGTTTTACGAGGCATCACATTCTCAGCAATTCACAGCGGCATTTTGCTAACTATATTCCCATGTTCTTCCATTACTCTCTATCCAAACTGTGCTCTGAAACATCACGTCTGGCAGGATTGCCTGTACAAAATTTGTATCCTAGGGTGCCTGTACACTGTATGCGTACATGTTTTGGAACTAGTTTAAAGACAGGGTGGCTAACATTGAGTGGCATATGGTTGATATACAAAGTTTAGGGTACTTAAACTGTATATAAAGGGCAATACAGGAGGCAGGAAGACGGGGGTAGGGCAGTTAGTAACTGGTAATAGCACAACAATGAATCCAGCACAAGGAGGATAAGATTTTTGGACATTTAAGACAGTTACAACACAATATGGTTGCCACAAGAATCATGGCCTAGTGGATAGAGCGGGGGCCTGGGAGTTAGAAGGTCAGGGGTTCTAATCCTGGCTTCATCTCTTGTCTGCTGCGTCACCTTGGGCAAGTCACTTGACTGCTCTGTGCCTCAGTTACCTCATCTGTAAAATGGGGTTTAAGACACTGAGCCGGATGTGGCACAAGAGACTGTCCAACCCGATTTGCTTGTATTCTCCACCAGAGCTTAGTACAGTGGCTGGCACATAATAAGCACTTAACAAATATCACTATTATTATTATTATTATAATCCCATCATCACCAGGAAGACTATTGTTGATGGCAATATTAAGGGGGCAGGGATACCACTTCTCCAATCAGATAAACATTGTTTCCAAATACTGGTTATGCTAGCTAACCTGCCCGTGATCTTTTTATAAGGACTGAGCAAACACCTGATGAGGGAACAACCTGAAATATGTGGACATACCTCAGGAATGCTCCAGAACACCCAGGGTGATGTCAGAGACAAGGAAACCCACCTTTAGGGTGGAACAAAGGAGGGACAGAACAGGGATGGGACAAGGGATATTGGAAAGGGTAAAAGAGGGATCTGGGGCAATAATCTTTGCTCTGCAGGCTGGAATGCACTGATCTGTACACCAGTGAGGGTGAGCCAATAAACTGCATTGTTGTGGAGCTTTTGCCATGTCACCACAGCTTGGGAGTCAGAAGGATCTGGGTTCTATTCCTGGCTCTGCCACTTGTGTGCTGTGTGACCTTGGGCAAGTCACTTAACTTCTCTGCTCTTCAGTTACTTCATCTGTAAAATGGGGATAAAGACTGTGAGCCTCATGTGGGACAGGGACTGTGTCCAACCTGATTATCTTGTATATAATGATAATAATATTAATGTTATTTGTTTCTACCCCAGCACTTAGAACAATGCTTGACTCATAGAAAGTGCTTAACAAATACCATCATTCTTGGATTGGTAATTATACAGGGGCAATGGACAGGTTTTTTCCCTTTTGGGAGGAAATTCTCTTACAGGAACCCCAATACGTTGTTGATGGAAGGCGGTTGTCAGCATCAAGTTACACTTAGCTTTTCATCTTCACAGTATCCCTCTGAGATAGGGTGTGGCCCAAGTTGTTATGTCTTTATAATAGCCATTATTATTATACCATTCCACATATGTGGAAATTTAAGCAGTGAATATCTAATGGTTTTACCAAAAGCCATGAAAACTAGTAGAGCCAAGATCAGAAACATCCCCCAAAGCCTTGACTCCTGGACATTCAAAACCATCTAATTTTTTGGTGTCCTTCTACATTTATTTGGGAACTCAAAGGCTTTTTCTTTAAGAACTGCACCTTCAACCTGCATTGCTGAATAATTTCATAATTGGGAATTATTTAGCCAAAGGGAGACCTCAAAACCTGTGCAAAAAAAAGCAACCTTAATAGAAGTACACTAAAGAAGCCCAGATGTCTTTGAGAGGTTTGAAATGTTACAATTGTTGAAAAGAATAACTGTATTTTTCAAAATCAATGTAAATCATGTAATTTATCCTCTAAACCTCCAGGTACTCTAAATTTCCTAGCTATATATTACCTTTGTGTTTTACTGAAATGATAAAATATTGGTAAAGCAAACTAACATTCTATTCTAACAGCATGTGATGAAAAGAATGACAAGGAGGCTGTGTTGAGGGTTGATTTTTATTTATATTTCATTTGATTCTAGTTCAATAATTTCGGTTGGAAGCACCTTAATTCTTAATTTTCCCAACAATTCTTTTTCTCTCCTCATGGTAAAAGCATTTTATCTGAAAGCATTACCTATGGATATTCTTTTTTGTTGATAAGGGGTTTCACATTGTTTTCTATGATGGGAAATGTTATTTACTATCCTGTTGTAAAGATTTCTGAGTATATAATGCAATGGCTGTTTGGAAGAAGTCAATTTTGCTAACAGCCATAGAGGCAAATTGTTCATGGGGGCATGCAAAAGACTAGGAGTTCAATGTCTAATCCTGACACAGTGCCAGTTTTTTTTTAAAAAAAAAATGTTCAGGCCACATATCCTGACTCTTCAAAAGCCTCTAATGGTTGCCAGTTCACCTCTGCATCAAACAAATTCTTTACCATCCACTTTAGGGCACTCTCCTACCTTTCATGCTAACCTCCTAATCGCCAGCCCACACATTGTACTCCTCTAGCTCCAACCTACGCACTGTACCCCAATTTCATCTGTCTTGCCACCAACCCATTGGCCATGTCCTCCTGCTGGCCTGGAACTCCCTCTCCTTTCATATACAACCTACCACCACGCTCCACATCTTCAAAGCCCTACTAAAATCACATCTCCTCCAAAGGCCTTCCCTGACTAACCTCTCATTTCATGACCCTATTCATCCTCCCCTCTGAATTGTCCATGCTATTAGGTGAGTACCCCTTAAGCACTTTGATATTTACCCCACCCCCAGACTCACAGCACTAATGTACATATCCTTGTACTCTGAAATTTCTCCTATCTGTAATTTATTTTAAAGTCTGTCTCCCTTTAGACTGCAAACTCCTTGTGGGCAGGGATCGTGTCTACCAATAAGCTTGTTGTGGGCAGGGAATGTGTCTGTTTATTTTTGTACTCTCCCAGACGTTTACTACAGCACACAGTAAGTGCTCAATAAATATGATTGAATGAGTAAAGTTGTAATGTACTCTCCCAATCATTTAGTACAGTGCTCTGCACACAATAAGCACTCAGTAAATACCAACGATTGATTGACTTTCTGCCTTAATTTGCAGTAACAAACTCTGAGTTCTAATCACCCTATTTAATTAATTTTAATAGGTTTTATTCAATTTTAATACCACACTCCCATATAGTGGTAATAATAAATATATTTTACTTCAAGATGAGAGCAGAAAGACATGAAGGTTGGTGTCTACACAAGTAAGTGAAATGATGGGGAAAAATTCTTCAAAGTCCAATACTCCCTTGGCATAGGCCTATTGATGCCAAATTCTCCAGCAACAGTTGACTTTATCAACTGAGAGCCATCAGGACATAATTAACACTTGCCCAGAATTTCTGGGAGCTCAAAATAATGTTGACAGTGTTAAGAAGGCCATACTCAGTGTGCAATCAATAGTATTTACTGGGTGCCCACTGTGTGAAGAACACTGTATTTTGTACTGGAAAGAGCACAATAGAATTAGAAGACATGATACCTTACCCCAATGATCTTACAATCTAGTGGGAGAGACATACCCCAAATAAAGATAGGAAAAAGAAGAGAATTGAACTGTGTGCATGTGAATGAGTGAGTAGTTAAATAGTAGAGCTGTAAATCATATATAGAGAGTAGGTTTTTTTTGGATGGGTATGAATACGTAAGTGAAGAGGTGGCACAAAAGTGCTTAAGTCAAAGTTGGGAGCGTATGACCTGGGAAGAAAAAACATTAACTGGGGAAAGTTTCCTGGAAGAGGTGAGATTTCAAAAGGGCTATAAAGCTAAGGAGAGCAGTGTTGCCATATTCTGACAGGTCTGTGGGGGAAGGGTGTTCTGGGTAGGAGGAAGGAGGTGAGAAATGGGTTAGAGGTTGGAAAGACATGAACAAGGTACAATGAGTAGGTGTCCTTGAGAGGAACTGAGAGTGAGAGCTGGGATGTAATGGGAAAAGAGAGTGGCTAAATGAAAGAGAAAGCTTAAAACCAATGGTCAGGAATTTCCGCTTGATACAGAGAGTAACCATTTTTTTTTTTTTGATGAATGGGAAGGTCATATGCAGAATCACATTTTAGAAAAATGATCTGGACAGCAGAGTGAAGTGTGGACTGAGAGAGAAAAGACTGGAGGCAGGGAGACCAGTGAAGAGGCTGATACAGTAGACTAGTCTGGCTATGATGAGCAACTCGAACAGGGTGGTGACAGTTTGAATGCAAAGAAAGGGACAGATCTGGGAAATGTTGTGTAGGAGAAACCTTCTAGATTTAGTATCAGATTGAATGTGAGGGAAGAAAAAGAAGTAATCAAGGACAATACCTAGGTTGTGGGTTTCAGAGGCAGGACTGTCAACTACAATAGGTAAATTAGATGGAGGAGTGGATTTAGGAAGGAATATGAGTTCAGTTTTAGGCATATAGACAGTGAAAGCTGTGATATCTGACACTATCAAACAGCTTCTGTTACCAGAATTTTTGATATAACTCACTCAAGGGCAGTCTTGGACAATGGTTCCCTTGTGGGTATGACCTCCTCCTTTGAGGAGAATAAGATTGCAATGTTTTAGCCTTCCATTGGTTGATTGATATGGTAGGAAAGATGCTGGTTAAATCAAGCTACATATAACTATCCTAGCGGGAGTCTTTGCTGGATTGTCCAGAGCAGAAGCCAGCATTGTAGTCAAAGAGTGAGACTGCTAATATGAGCAAACAGCTCTTTCAGATCTGCTAATCTGATGTGCAAGCAATCCTCCTTCGAGTAACAGCTTCTCTTCCCACTGATGTCTTTCAGAGGGGACTTTATTCCTAATTATGGAAGTCTGAATGACTATACAGTGCTCCCTACTGAACAAACACTTAGTTCATCAGAATTTTTGACTAATTGGCACCTCCCTTCCCCTTAACTTGCCATATAACTATCACTGTATATATTTATATATATATTTGTGTATTTATTACTGTGAATTTATATGTTTTAAGACAACTCATCAGTCAGTGGTGTTTATTGAGCACCCAAAATGTGCATAAATAACAGGTATCCTGGAAAAACTCTAGTAAATGCATTAATAACAATTCTCTTAATGTCTTATCTAATTATATATGCTCTACTTCTGGAAGGAAAGAAAATCTATGCAACTAAAGTTTAACAGTGGGAGATTCGAATGAAACCTCTCAAGGCCTAGTGAAAGGAATTCCATTAGGAGACTGACAGGTGACAGTCAATAGAAGAATTTTGCTCTCAAGAGAGCCATCACTGAGGCAATGTTTCAAATTCCATTCATTCAATCATATTTATAATAATGATAATTGTGATATTTGTTCAGCACTTACTATGTGTGAAACAGTGTACTAAGTGCTGGGGTAGATACAACATATTAGTTTGGACACAGTATCTGTCCCACGTGGGGCTCACAGTCTCAATCACCATTTTACAGATGAGGGAACTAAATCCCAGAGAAGTGAAGTGACTTGCCCAAGGTCACACAGCAGACAAGTGGCAGAGGTGGGATTAGAATTGATGACCTCTGACTCCCAAGGCCGGGCTCTTTCCATTAAGCTACGTTGCTTCCTTTACTGAGTGCGTACTGTGTGCAGAGCACTGTACTAAGTGCTTGGAAAGTACAGTTCAGCAACAAAGAGAGACAATCCCTGCCCAAAACGGGCTCACAGTCCAGAAGATTACCAAAGTAGCATTGCCACCAGCATTCTTTTCTTTGTGTACGATGGACAACCCCGTATAAATGAAGAGAAAGCATTAGATGTGTCCATACAATAGGGAATTTAGGAAAGAATGTCCTAGATGGAAATATTTCCACCTCATTTCTTCATAGGGAAATCCTAGTACTGTGCTCCTAACAAACATTAGGGGTGACTGAGACAAAACCAGCAGTCACAGAGAAGTATCAGTAACCCTGCTCCTGAGTAATAACAACAATTGTGGCATTTGTTAAGCACTTACTACGTGCCAGCACTCTTCTAAGTGCTGGGGTAAATACAGATATTGGGGTTTCCTGGTCCCTGACCTGTATGTGGCTCACAGTCTAAATAGGAGGGCAAACAGGAGAACTGAGGCCCAGAGAAGTTAAATGACTTGCCCAAGGTCACACTGCAGACAAGCAGCAGAGCCAGATTAGAACCCAGGGCCTTCTGACTCCCAGGCTCGTGCTTTATCCACTAGGCCACGTTGCTTCTCTGCTCTAGAGTCTGTCCTAGAAACATGATATCGCCATGCATGCCTGACTGACAGAGTGTGGCCCCTGGGCAAACCCCAGAGGTCCCAGGAGTGACCAAGTGAGGATAGGCAGGACGATTAATGCCCTAGGCACCAGCTGTCAACCATGCAGGCTCCCAGGCCAATCAGGAACCACAATAAAGAATTATACCCCAAGGTCCTATTGCTTTGCCTTCATAATCCCAACTTTCCTTAGCCAAGTGAACAGGACTCACTTGTGAAAAGATTGGCCTGAAAACTTGACACGCTGCCCGGTTCCATCCTGACTTTAATGAACTGGCCCTATGCCAGCTGTCCAGTTGCTTAGTTGCAAGTCTCTGGCATTAATTTTCTGTCACAGCAGTCTCTCACTACTCTACCACACTGACCCAGTGTCAACTGATGTCTGGATAGACAAGCAGCAAATGAGCTAACTTTAGAATTGATCTGGGTAGCCTCAGTCCAGTCCCTAAGATCCAAGCTCATCTCCAGGTCTACAAGGCAAGGGACCAGTATAGCACCACAGAGTATGAACCACAGATAAGTTTACCACTACCTCTTTCAAAGCTCCATATTGATGTGATGGGGAATCCAGCATGCCAGCTATTCATAGATTCAATAGTTGTGGTGGTGGTTTTCAGAAAATGGCTGTGGCTCTGTAAAAAAAAAAAAAATTGTTACCAAGCCCCCTTTCATTAGCTTGAAAATGAAGCAGGATTCTTAGCTTCATTAAGAAACAGAAAGGATCTATTTATTTTCTGTTAATTTCTTCAAACTGTCTTCAGGTTAGTTTTTTTAAACAAATTCATTATCTGTAAGGTTTGGGAAATACTACTGCCATTGGAAAACCTAATAATTTTTTCTCTGTCCCCCTTTGACCTTTCTGTTACTTTTACCATGGTTGATTTTCCTCTCCTAGAAACTCTCCCGCCTTGGTTTTGCAGTCAGAGTGCTCTTCTGATTTTCTTCCTACCCTTCTAACCACTTCTTCTCAGTTTCCTTTGATGATGTATTTGTTAAGGGCTTACTATGTGCCAGGCACTGTTCTGAATGCTGGGCTAGATACCAGCTAATCGGGTTAGACACAGTCTATGTCCCACATGGGGCTCACAATCTTAATCTCCATTTACAGATGATCTAACGGAGTCTCTTCTTCTCTTCCCCTTTACATGTAAATATCTCATAATGCTTAGCTTTAGGTCATCTATTCTTCTCACTGTTTTAGCGAGTTCATCTATTCACATGGTTTCTACTATCACCCAAAGTACAGGTGACTGCCAAATTTTCATCTCCAGCCCTGACTTCTCACCAGCTCAACAATTTCTTATTTACTCTTGCCATTAGGAAACCTCCATCTTGTTGTCAAAACCTGAACTCATCCCCTTCTCTTTTAATCCCTCGCCTTCTCCTGACTTTCCCAGGACTGTCAACAACACTTCTGGTTCCACAATCCCCTTTCTTCCAAAATCTTCGATAGTTCCCCATTACTTCTCATTTTATATCTATTCTCTCACTCTGACTATGGTATATTTGTTCATTTATGTCTTCTGTCTCTCCAATTAGATTGAAAGCTCCTCTAGGGCAGGGGACCGCCAACTCATCCACGCCGGGACCGCCTCTCTCTCCCGGGAAGCTGAGCCTTGTCATCACCCAGGCCCTTGGAGCCATTACCACGTGGGCTCGGGAGCTCTGCTCCCCTGGGGGTGAGTTTTAGACCGCCAGTCCCCCTCTTCCCAACCGAATCGGCCACCACATGGACTCGGGAGCTCTCCTCCCAGGCTGCGGTTCCTTGGACTGCCTGCCCCCCATTTCCAGGCTAGCTCTCTAGCAGCCTTTTTGGCCACCGACCGCTGACTCTAGCTGCTTTTTGGCCACCGACCGCCGACTCATCCACGCCGGGACAGCCTCTCTCTCCCGGGAAGCTGAGCCTTGTCATCGCCCGGACCCTTGGAGCCATTACCACGTGGGCTCAGGTCCTCTGCTCCCCTGAGGCGCAGCCTTGGCCCGCCCGGCCTCGATTCCCAACAAGCCCCCCCTTCGCCTGCCGCTCGCCGACTCATCCGCGCCTCCTCCGCCTCCCCCCGGGGAGCTGAGCCTTGGACTGCCCGGACCCACGCCCGCCTCATTCTTTCCCAACCTGGACCTCCGCACCCCCGCTCGGTAACTCCGACACTAAGGATTTTCGCCCCCACAGACCCCCAGCCACCAGTTCCCATTCTACCCCCCTGCTCGGGCCCGGGGACATTGCACTCCCCTTCTCGACCCTGGGGACATTGTGCCTCCCCCCCCCGGGCCTGGGGACATTGTGCTCCCCTGCTTGGCCCTAGGGACATTGTGTCCCCTGGGGACATTGTGTCCCCCCACTCGGGCCCGGGGACATTGTGCTCCCCAACCGCCCCCCCAACTCCGTCTGAAGCGGCCATTTTGGGAAGGCCTCACTCCCTCTTCCCCCTTGAGGTGATTCATCTCCCCCGCCCCGGGAGACGATGTCCTTGTTCTCACCGTGTTACCTTAGCCGCCGCCTATGCCCGCAACCCCCCCGAACAACCTCAGGGCCCCCACCGCCGCCTCTGAGACATTTGGTCTTGAGCTCCGGGACTCTCTCGGCCGCTAGCCGCTTGACTTTGAGTTTGATCGGGTTGGGTCGGGTCAACCCCCGACCCTGGTTATCGCCTGCTTATTAACACTATTGTATTATATCATACTGTACCATATTGCTATATTACCGATTTCGCTTGTTATTGTTTATTGTTGTCAGTGCTGCCACCCACCACTCTGGCCTCACCGGCTGCTTGACTTTGAGTTTGATCAGGTTGGCCCTTAATCAAGCCTATCCCCGACCCTGGTCATCGCCCGCTTATTAACACTATTGTATTGTATCATACTGTATCATGTTGCTATATTACTGATTTGGTTTGTTACCATTTATTGTTGTCAGTGCTGCCACCCACCTCTCTGGCCTCACCTCCCCCCCTCCTCCCTCCCGCCCCTTCGTATCCTCCCCTTCCCCTTCCCCTCTCTCACTCAGCTCTTTCCCACTCTCTCCTCTGCCTCCTCCCCCCCCCCCGCCCTAGAACCCCACTTTACCAGCGCTACCCCTCTTCCCCCTCCCCCTACTCTCCCCGCCACCAAACCCCCTCCCCACCCCCTCTCCCATTCCCTCTTCCCAACCCATGCCCCATCCCAGTCCTCCTGTCCCACCACTACCCCTCATCCCCCTCTCCCCGTCCAGGGCCCCGCCACCTCCTTCCCATCCAAACCCTCCCCTCCCCCCACTCTCCCCCCTCTCTCCCCCTTGCACCCACAGCTATTTCAAGTGTGGCCTCTGGAACCCCCGCTCCATTACAGGTAAACTACCTTTCATCCATGACCTATTGGTTTCCTGCTCTCTCCTCCTCCTCGCCCTCGTGAGAAAAGTGGCTCACTCCCGAAGACACGGACTCCGCCGCTGCTCTCTCCAGCGGAGGCCTCTCCTTCTCCCACTCCCCGAGACTCACCGGTAAGGGAGGAGGATTCGGCTTCCTCCTCTCACCCCGTTGCCGCTTCCGCACTATCCCTCCTCCCCCCTCCCTCTCCTTCCCCTCCTTCGTAGCCCATATCATTCGCCTCTACCCCCCCCTCCAGATACTTGTTGCTGTCATCTACCGCCCTCCTGGTCCCTCCTCTGACTTCTTCAACCACCTAGACCCCTTTCTCACCTTCCTTCTCTCCTTCTCTCTGCCCACTCTGATCCTCGGAGACTTCAACATCCATATGGATGTACCCGATGACTCCTCTGCCGCCCCCCTGCTATCCCTCCTCGACTCTGCCGACCTCCTCCTCCACCATACTGCGCCCACTCACCGACTCGGTCACACCCTCGATCTCGTCATCTCCTACTGCTGCACTATCTCCTCCCTCACCAACTCTGAAGTCCCTCTCTCTGACCATAACCTTCTCACCTGCCTCATCTTTCACACTCCCTCCCCCTGCAAATCTTCGCTACTGCCCCACAGAGACCTCCACTCTCTTGATCCCATCCGTCTTTCCAAAAGCATCTCTCCTCACCTTGCCGCCCTGTCCTCACTTCCCACTCTCCATGATCAGGTCTCCGCTCTCAACTCCACCTTCTCTACTCATCTCAACTCTCTTGCCCCCCTTTCCCTCCGCTGCTCTCGCTCCACTAACCCACAGCCCTGGATCACCTCCTCTGTCCGCCTCCGATGCTCGAGCTGCTGAGCGCTGCTGGCAAAAGTCCAAGCATCAAGCCAACCTCACACACTTCAAATTTATCCTTTCCTGCCTTAACTCTGCCCTCTCCTCCGCCAGGCAAAACTTCTTCTCCTCCCTCATCGACACCCATGCCTGTCACCCCCGCCAATTGTTCCGGACCTTTAACTCTCTCCTTAGGCCCCCTGTTCCTCCCCCTCCCCCATCTCTCACCCCCAATGATCTGGCCACCTATTTCATCACAAAAATCAACACAATCAGGTCTGAGCTCCCCAAAGTCACCACTCCGCCTCTCCCCTCCCCGCCACCAATCCTCTCCCCTACTTTTCCATCCTTCCCTGCAGTATCCTCAGAGGAGATCTCCTCCCTCCTCGCAAGTGCCACCCCCTCCACCTGCGCCTCGGACCCCATTCCCACTCACCTTTTGAAAAACATCGCCCCTGCCCTCCTCCCTTCCTTAACTTCTATTTTTAACCACTCAATCTCCAATGGCTCCTTCCCCTCTGCCTTCAAACATGCCCACGTCTCCCCCATCCTAAAAAAACCCTCTCTCAACCCCACTTCCCCTTCCAGTTATCGCCCTATCTCCCTACTACCCTTCCTTTCCAAAATCCTAGAACGAGTCATCTACAATCACTGCTTAGAATTCCTTAACTCCCATTCTCTCCTGGACCCCCTCCAATCTGGCTTCCGTCCCCTCCACTCTACCGAGACTGCTCTCTCTAAGGTCACCCGTGACCTCCTTCTTACCAAATCCAATGGCTCCTAATCCATTCTAATCCTCCTTGACCTCTCTGCTGCCTTTGACACTGTCGACCATCCCCTCCTCCTCCATACCTTATCTCACCTTGGCTTCACGGACTCCGTCCTCTCCTGGTTCTCCTCTTATCTCTCTGGCCGGTCATTCTCGGTCTCCTTCGCAGGTGCCTCCTCCCCCTCCCATCCTTTAACTGTTGGAGTTCCTCAAGGGTCAGTTCTTGGCCCTCTTCTGTTCTCCATTTACACTCACTCCCTTGGTGAACTCATTCGCTCTCACGGCTTTGACTACCATCTCTATGCAGATGACAAGCAGATCTACATCTCTGCCCCTGTCCTCTCCCCCTCCCTTCAGGTTCGCATCTCCTCCTGCCTTCAGGATGTCTCCACCTGGATGTTGGCCCGCCACCTAAAACTCAACATGAGCAAGACTGAGCTCCTCATCTTCCCTCCTGAGCCCGGTCCTCTCCCAGACTTCCCTATCATCGTGGATGGCACGACCATCCTTCCCGTCTCTCAAGCCCGCAATCTCGGTTTCATCTTTAACTCGTCTCTCTCGTTCACCCCACACATCCTATCTGTTACCAAGACCTGCCGGTTTCACCTCTACAATATGGCCAAGATCCGCCCTTTCCTCTCCACCCAAACGGCTACCTTACTGCTACAGGCTCTTGTTATATCCCGGCTAGACTACTGTGTCAGCCTTCTCTCTGATCTCCCTTCCTCCTCTCTCGCCCTGTTCCAGTCTATTCTTCACTCCGCTGCCCGGCTCATCTTCCTGCAGAAACGATCTGGGCATGTCACTCCCCTTCTTAAACAACTCCAGTGGTTGCCTATCAACCTCCGCTCCAAACAAAAACTCCTCACTCTAGGCTTCAAGGCTCTCCATCACCCTGCCCCTTCCTACCTCTCCTCCCTTTTCTCTTTCTACTGCCCACCCCGCACGCTCCACTCCTCTGCCGCCCACCTCCTCACCATCCCTCGGTCTCGCCTATCCTGCCGTCGACCCCTGGGCCACATCCTCCCGCGATCCTGGAATGCCCTCCCTCCTCACCTCTGCCAAACTCTCTTCCCCTCTTCAAAACCCTACTTAAAACTCACCTCCTCCAAGAGGCCTTCCCAGACTGAGCTCCCCTTCTCCCTCTACTCCCTCTACCGCCCCCCCCACCTCTCCGCAGCTTAACACTCTTTTCCCCCCATTTCCCTCTGCCCCTCCCTCTCTCCCTTCCCATCCCCTCAGCACTGTACTCATACGAGAAGCAGCGTGGCTCAGTGGAAAGAGCACGGGTTTTGGAGTCAGGGCTCATAAGTTCGAATCCCAGCTCTGCCACTTGTCGGCTGTGTGACTGTGGGCAAGTCACTTAACTTCTCTGTGCCTCAGTTCCCTCATCTGTAAAATGGGGATTAAGACTGTGAGCCCCACGTGGGACAACCTGATTCCCCTATGTCTACCCCAGCACTTAGAACAGTGCTCGGCACATAGTAAGCGCTTAACAAATACCAACATTATTATTATTATTATCTGCTCAACTGTATGTATTTACATTACCCTATTTATTTTGTTAATGAAATGTACATCGCCTTGATTCTATTTAGTTGCCATTGTTTTTACATGATGTTCTTCCCCTTGACTCTATTTATTGCCATTGTTCTTGTCTGTCTGTCTCCCCCGATTAGACTGTAAGCTCGTCAAATGACAGGGACTGTCTCTATTTGTTGCCGACTTGTTCATTCCAAGCGCTTAGTACAGTTCTCTGCACATAGTAAGCGCTCAGTAAATACTATTGAATGAATGAATGAATGGTGTATTTTTTTTTACTGTACCCCAAGCATTTAGTACACTGCTCTGAATGCAATTGCTGCCCATTAAATACTGTTAATGATAAACTAGGAAAACAAAAATTAAGTGGTTCCCCAGAATCAAAGTGATATGAAAATGCTCCAACTGGACTGATAAAATATTTAAAATTATTTAAAATAATTAAATGTAGATCTTACATTTTTAAAAAAATATTTGTAGTGCTTTCAGAGGAAGAAGGCACTCTGGATTGCAAACTCCTCTAAAACTGTAAGGTCCTTGTGGGCAGAGAACATGTCTATCAGTTCTATTATATTTTACTTTCCCAAGCACTTAGTACAGTGATGATGGTATTTGTTAAGTGCTTACAATGTGCCAAGCACTCTTCTAAGCACTGGAGTAGATACATGGTAATCAGGTTGTTCCACCTGAAACTCACAGTCTTAATCCCCATTTTGCAGATGAGGTAACTGAGGCACAGAGAAGTTAAGCAACTTGCCCAAAGTCACACAGCTGACAAGTGGCAGAGACGGATTAGAACCCATGACCTCTGACTCCCAAGCCAGGGCTCTTTCCACTGAACCACATTGCTTCGGTAAGCACTCAATAAATACCACTGACTGGTGGTAGGGACCAGATGCACCTCACAGAACACATTTCTGATTAAACCATCTTTGCAATCTTGGTTTTTCAAACTAAGATGTTATGAGATGGACATTTTATTCCACCCTTGTTTCCTCTAGTAGTTTTACAGGCTATCCGTTGAATAGTTTAGTCTTCCACTGTGATATAACTGAAGTGGAAATTTATTGCAAAAATTTCTAATAAGAGAAACTTCAGAATTCCAGGTGAGTTAATCCCAATATCCTTAATTACCCCTCACCTCCCTCTCCTGTTGTGACTTTCTATGAAGTAGACATCATCAAGAATACTCAGTCAGTCAATCATATTTTTTGAGTGCTTACTATGTGCACAGCACTATGCTAAATGCTTGGGAGAGTACAATATAACAGACACATTCACTGCCCACAACAAGTTTACAGTCTAGAGGGGGAGATGGGAATTAATATAAATATATTTATACTTCTTTCCACCTGATCCAAACAATAGAGCCTGGCGGAAATGTAATTATTATGATTATGGTATTAAGTACTTAGGTGCTAAGCACTGTAGAAAGTGCAGGGTTTTAAGACAACGTATTCACCATCCAAAATAAAGAGGAAGGTCAGGCCTAAGGTTTGAAAAGGATGGTGCTTTTTAAATGATTCACCACGGTCAATGACTCAAGCTGGTTTTACAGAATGGATATTGCTGAAGCCAACTATTTATTCCAGTAACATGTCATAAGCTCAACTGTTTTCAGGGGATTTGTTTATAGCAATTCAGATAGTGGGGGAAAAAAAAAGCCCCCAAACTGTTAAATACCAAGGTTTTCATAAGGATCATTACAGTGTTTACATAATTACAAGACTTAAAAAAACTATTTAGGAGTTTTCACCTGTGTTTGCTCATGAATGTGCATTTGTTGACAGAACCGTGACACACTGTTATTCATTCTTACATAGGTGTTAATGTCGAAGCAAAAGCAATTAACATAAAATCTGTCAAACCTATAAAACAAGTTAAACCTCAGACTGACTTTGTTCCTCAAGCTTGTCTGCTGGATACAAAGCAGTGTTTCCAGCTGCTCCGGCGGCATTGTCCTCCGGTTCCACTAGACTTCATCCTCCTGGAGCAAAAAAAATCATACTCCCAACTGTCTTTCAGCACGCCCATTGTGGCTCCTTCCTGTGCTTTAGTCGGTTTGCATACCTTTCCCATTAGAAGCCTCTTTTTCAGAAGGGGATTTGTTTGTGTGGTTTTGCAGGTAAGTGAGCAGCTGACTTGTACAGTGCAGCAGAATGTAGAAGAGCACTCATTCCTGGAGACATTTATCACACACTAAACCCCCTGTTGGGTCCAAGTGTAGGATCAGTGTCTTTCTCACCACCTGTATGTAATATAGATGCACCTGTAGTTGTCTGTGGTAAAGTAACCTAAGGAGGTAGGCCTGCACCATTACAGGATCAAGCCCGACTGCACGGGCCTGGGGATCAGAAGGACCCTGGTTTCTAATCTTACCTCTGCCACTTGTCTGCTGTGTGACCTTGGGCAAATGACTTCACTCCTCTGTGCCTTAGGTACCTCATTTGTAAAATGGGACTTAAGACTGTGGGCCCCATGTGGTCAAAAAACTCAGGTGGTTGCCCATCCATCTCCACATCAAACAAAAACTGCTCATCACTGGCTTTAAAGCACTCAATCACCTTGCTACTCTCCTACTACAAGCCAGCCCTCACACTTCACTCATCTAATGCTAACCTTTTCACTGTGACTCAATCTCGCCCATCTTGCCACCGACCCCTCACCCACATCCTGCCTCTGGATTGGAGCGCCCGCCCTCCTCAAATCCAACAGACAATTACTCTCCCACCCTTCAAGGCCTTATTGTAGGCACATCTCTTCCAGGAGGCCTTCCCTTACTAGGCCCCCACTTTCTCTTCTCCCACTCCCTTCTGCATCACCCTGACTTGCTCCCTTTGTTCTTCCTCCCCTCCCGGCCCCACAGCATTCATGTACATATGTGTGACTAATCTATTTATATTAACGTCTGTCTCCCCGACTCTAGACTGTAAGCTCGTTGTGGGCAGGGAATGTGTCTGTTTATTGTTGTAACGTACTCTCCCAACCACTTAGTACAGTGCTCTGCACACAGTAAGTGCTCAATAAATATCATTGAGTGAATGAATGTGGGAAAGGGCCTATGTCCCACCTACCCCAGTGATACTTGATACATAGTAAGCACTTAACAAATACCATTATGATTATCATTGCTATTATTATTATTTAGTGCCAATTTCCTAAAATTCAGGCCCAGATGTGAAGACAAGCAACTCTCTTGAAAAATCCCTTGGGGTAATGAATGGAAAACTCAGTTTCTTTACCACAAAAGAGTAAAGTCTGCCTTGTTAAGATTTTTTTATCTGAATTTCTTGAGCAGCTGGATATTAGAGGCAACCAGCCTAGTTAGGAGCCCACTGCTTCTGGGCTCATTCACTCCTATAACAATTGTGGGAGAAAATGTGATCATAACAGTTAAACTTAGTTTTTACATACACTTTGGGTCAAATTTGGATCCCTTCCTGAGGTATAGGTTCAAGTGTAGCCCTGCAAGGGGGCAAAAGGTAGTAAAAATTGATCAATTCAAAGGGTGAAAATTTCAGAATGGGCAGACAATCTTCCAGAAAGAAAATGTTCCTCATTTAACTCTGGGATTGCAAATATACCCCAGAATCCTGATTTACAGAGCAGCTACACAGCATCTATGGAAGAAAACACAAACGACAATCTGAATAAAAGCACTTTTTGAGACTACAGGTTAGTGCTTTAGTGGGGGTGGGGGTACAGATAGCATTTCTCTCAGGGTCAGAGGGGAAGGAAAAAAAGCAGAAAAACTGATATACTCTCACATACAGAAAAAAATCTCACTGTCAATAGCATCTTCTTCAAATGCCCAAGAACAGTACCTATATACGCCCTCACTCTTTCTCTCTATCCCTTCCCAAAATGCATCAGTTTTGTTATACTTAAATATCACTTGTTTTTACCCAGGCAGGCAATGCAGATATTCTCCAAAATAGTTTTTCAGCATCTACTATTGAGTTAAAGATGACGATGTGACTTGATGTCAGGGTTTAATGAACTACAAGCTCATTAAAATGCTCAATTTATGAATGTGGACCCACCTAATACTCAAAGAACATCCCCTTCAGAACTGTTTGAAGGCTGGGGAAGCTGCAGGGAATTATACACAAAGAGAGTGCCCAGAGCCCTGAGATGTAATTTATTGAGATTTGTCATTTATCATTTTGTTTTTCACTGTTATTGTTTTATCTATCCACCCCTATTTAGATTATGCACCCCAGTGGGATAAGGCCCCCTCTGTTCTAGTTACCTTGAAATTATTCCACTGCTCAGCAAGGCACAGCACACATTGGAAAAACTATGGTGTTCTAAAGGGTAGATGTCCCCCCATTTAAACTGTGAGCCCATTATTGTGCAGGTATTGTCTCTATCTGTTGCCGAATTGTACGTTCCAACTGCTTAGTACAGTGCTCTGCACATAGTAAGCACTCAATAAATGTTTGTTTAGTCAAACATTAGACTGAAATGCATGTCTAAAACCACACATCTTCCAGGGGACCTTCCCTGATTGATTGATATCTAATCTTCCCATATTTAAGTCCCACAACTGCCACATTAGTACTATTGTGCCATGTAAACAGTTGAATATTCACAACCTACCACTGCCTTTATGTATCTATCTTAAAACACTTTATTACTTTCTTCTGTTACTTTTTTCACTCTATATCTCCCTTGTTAGACTGTAAGCTCCATGAGGGTGGGGGATCATAGACTCTATTGTTCTCCCTCATGTGCTTAGCAAAGTGCTTTGCACACAGTAGTGTAGCTATATTTTGCAGTACACCATCCTCAAAAGTAAAATCACCGTTTGCAGAGCACTGTACTAAGCACTTGGGAGAATATAACAGACTTAGTAAACACGTTCCCTGCCCACAATGAGCTTACAATCTAGAGGGGAAGACAAACATTAATATAAAAAAAATTATGGATATATACATAAGTGCAGTGAGGCTGAGGGTGGGGAGAATAAAGGGTGAAAATCCAAGTGCAAGGGTGATGCAGAAGGGAGTGAGAGAAGAAGAAATGAGAACTTAGTTGGGGAAGATACCTTGAAGGAGATATTCTAATAAGGCTTTGAAGGTGGGGAGAGTGATCGTCTATCAGATATGAAGGGGGATGGAGTTACAGACCAGAGGCAAGACATGGGTGAGGAGTCAGCGGTGAGATAGATGAGATCTAGCTGCAATGTGTAGGTTTGTGTTAGATGAGCCAAGGGGGAGGGCTGTGTTGTAATAGGAAATTAGGGAAAAAAGGCATGAGGAGGGCAAGGTGATTAAGTGCTCTAAAGCCTATGGTAAGGAGTTTCTGTTTGATGTGGAGGTGGATGGGCAACCACTGGAGATTCTTTAAGAGTGGGGAAATGTCGACTGAACTTTTTTTAGAAAAATGATCAGGGAAGCAGAGTGAAGCATAGACTGAAATGTGTGTTTAAAAGTTGAAGAGTTGTTGCCACTGATGTATTTACACAACTCCTGTGTCATCACAGGCATCCTTGCCTGGGGATTTCTGTGAAGATTGTGCCTCAAGGCCTGAAACTGTGTCTTCTACTCTTAATTGCACACTTCTAAACATTTACTACAGTGCTCTGCCCATAGTAGTTGCTCCACAAAGACTGCCCAAGATGGAGGTTGCCTAAACTCTTCAGCGGTGCTGTGGCAATGTATATAGGTCCATATGCACTCTTCAGGGATGCATAGGAGTCCTTGGTTTCAGACTAGGTAACCTTGTTTCCCTCCAGCCTTGGCATCTTACCCCTTGCCAGATATGCTTGGGAAATAGGTGGGAGGTACTTTGAGTCATTCTTGTGAACAACACCTTTTAAAGTCATATAATACCAACATGGCATTCTGTTTTTAACAATTCATGGCCCACCCTCAGAGAGCACTGGAGAAAATTTGTAAAACCCATGTCTTTAAAGACAGTGTTCCTTCAGTTTGACCCACAGTGATTCAATTTAACTGTCATGGAAGATTGAAGGTCACTGATGCAGAAAGTATTTATTAATTTGGCATGTAAAACCTTCTCACAATTAGGCCTTTAAAGAAATGGGTGAGTATCTGTCAGATATTAAGCTAAAGTTTCAAGAGAACTCTAATATATAGCCATGAGGTTTGAGTAAAACAGGTAAGGAATGACAAATGAAGAATGGGTTTCTGTATAACAAAAGGCATTGGAACAGAAGCCAACTTTTATTTGCTCTAACTTTGCTTAATGTTACATTCACCTTGGAAAAATAAGTACGGTCTTTAAAATTGGCTCTCAAATGTCTAGTGCAAATTTGGTGAACAATATCAAACACTGGTAAAGATATGCTAGAAGCAGAAGACTGTGTTATAGGAATCCCAGGGAACCATAAAGGAACCATAGAGAGAGTTTGAGAGTCCATGATCTCTTTTTGATCAGGCAAGAGCAAATACTTCAAATTTTATCAATGAATATGAGGACTGGATAACTCATTAAGTAGATTCATAGTAAAGTAGCAGGCCTTTTCTTAGTTAAATGGATACACAATTTGTTTCTTTGCAGATTTCTTCCTCCATGAGCAATGAAAAAATGAATGTTTTACTGGAAATTTTAGCTACCTGGGTTATTCTGGTATTCTTTGCTGATACTGGGTAATGGGGTTCTTGGCCCTCAGGAAAGATCAGGAATGAACCACAACTCTTCCTTTATCTCCAGGAAAACAAGTTCAGATTGATTCAAAGCAGCAGTGAAAATAGGTTTCAGAAAAAGTTATGGACCTGCATGACAAATGGTGAGGTGTTCAAACTGAAGAAATAATAAACCCAAGGATGTCTAGCTATCACTAAAAAATATAAAATGATGGTATTAGTTAAGTGCTTATTTGTGTCAAGCACTGTTCTGAGTGCTGGGGTAGATAGAAGCTAATCAGGTTGGACACAGTCCTTGCCCCACATGGGATTTATAGTCTTAATCCCCATTTTACAGATGAGAACTGAGAAGTTAAGTGGCTCGCTGAAGGTCACACAGGAGGTAAGTGGCAGAGCTGGGATTAGAACCCAGGTCCTTTAGACTCCCAGGCCTGAGCTCTCTCCACTAGGCCATGTTGCTTCTCATAAAAAGAAATTATATAGACCTATGCCCACTATCACAGCATCTCGGAAAATGACAGATTGTTCCAGCCTCATCACAAACAAAGAGGGGATCCCACAGAATTGGCAGCAACCTCTCACCATTTTCTTTAACAGATAGTCTATTATCAAAAATTAGGCCCTAAAAGCAGAGAACCTACCAACGTGCACAAGTCCCAGCCATGAAAAAGGGCAACACATCTGGACCTGATGGCATTCCTACTGAGGTAATAATAATAACAATAGTATTTGCTAAGCACTTACTATGTGCCAAGCACTGTTCTAAGCACTGGGGTAGATATAAGGTAATCAAGTTGTCCCACGTGGGGCTCACAGTGTTAATGCCCATTTTACAGATGAGGTAACTGAGGCACAGAGAAGTTAAGTGGCTTACCCAAGGTCACACAGCAGACAAGTGGCAGAGCCGGGATTAGAACCCGCATCCTCTGACTCCCAAGCCCTTGCTCAAGCCTTGCTCAATGTAGGAAACACTGAGAAGGGGTTCATTCATTCCCTCATATTTATTGAGTGCTTACTGTGTGCAGAGCACTGTACTCTGTTGCCATCATCACCATCTTCAAAAAGAAAGGTGAAAGGTCAGACTGTGGCAAATGCTGTGGCATCCCCCGTTTTTTGTTGCTGGCTAGGACCTAGCCATAGAGCTTCTGGAACCTGACCAGCAACTAAAGAATAGTATTGACTGCACACTTCTGAAATCCCAGTGTAGTTTCAGACTGCAGTGTGGTACTTGTCAGTCATTTGTATTTATTGAGCGCTTACTGTGTACAGAGCACTGTACTAAGCATTTGGGATGGTACAATATAACAAACACATTCCCTGTCCGCGAGCTTACAGTTTCAAGAGGACTTTGCACTATGTCAAGATACAAGAGAAGTATAGGGTGCAGCACCAAGATCTCTACGGTACATGGTTTCCATAGATGTCACAAAAGTATTTATGATTAGCACTGGATCTGGGCTCTGGCAATTATTTAGTTATAGTGGCTATTTGGAGAGATTCTTCAAGATTTTGCGATTGCAGATTGCTCCATGTGGCATCACTGTTCGTGTCAGAGCTGGGGAAGCCCTATCTGATCCATTCCCTATCTTTACCGGAATGTGTGTTAGGTTGCCCTGTTCAATTTAATCTGCTGCAACAAGGGATCTGGATATTAGGGTTAGAAAACACTTCCAATCTTCGGGGAACTCTTTCAACTTAAAAGGAAATGAGCATCATATCTGTTGGCAGAGCACTGTACTAAGTGCTTGGAAGAGTATAACATAACAGAGTTGGTAACAATGTTCCCTGCCCCTAAGCATCTTACAATCTAGAGGAGATGACAGACAATAATAAAATAAATTATGGATCTATACATAATTGCTGTGGGGCTGAGGATGGGGGTGAACAGATGGTGCAAATCCAAGTGTAAATGTGACATAGAAGGGAGTGAGAGAAGAAGTGAGAGAAGAAATGAGGTCCTCATAGTTCTGGAGGAGATGTGATTTTAATAATTTCTATTTATTTATATTAATGTCTGTCTCCCCCTCTAGACCGTGAGCTCATTGTGGGCAGGAATGCATCTGTGGTTATAGTGTATTCTTCCAAGTTCTTAGTACAGTGCTTTGCACACAGTAAGTGCTCAATAAATACGATTGAATGAATAAGGCTTTGGTGTCAATCCAAGCACAAGAGCAATGCAGAAGGGAGTGGGAGAAGAGGAAATGAGGATTTAGTTGGAGAAGACCTCCTGTAAGAGATGTGATTTTAATAAGGGTTTGAAGGTGAGGAGTGAAGTTGGGTTGGGGGGGGGGGTGCGGGAGGGTAGTTTCCAGGCCAGAGGCAGGACATGGGCGAGGGGTCGGAGGCGAGATAGATGAGATCCCGGTACAATGCTTAGTTTGGCATTAGAGGAGTGAAGTGTGCAGGCTGGGTTGTAGAAGGCAAGCAGAGAGGTAAGGGAGGAGGGGGCAAGGTGATTGAGTGCTTTGAAGCCAATGGTATGGAGTTTCTGTTTGACATGGAGGTGGATGGGCAACCACTGGAGGTTCTTGAGGACTGGGGAAAACTGTTTTGTAGAAATATTATCTGGGTAGCTGAGCAAAGACCACATGGTCCTGTGGTCTTTCCACTAGGCTACACTGCCTCCCTTCAATTCTAAGTAACGAGATGCATAGCTCAATTATTCTTGATCGGTGTACTTGAAGGTACAGTATTTATGTGATGGTGATCGCACTACCTACCATTCTATCAGTGCATAGACTTAAAAGAGAATAAGAATGAGTGGAATTTAGGAGTTTCTTGAAAAATGTAGAATACTGGAAGGTACTAGAACGTTGCAAAGTTGAAAAAATTATTTTATTTTTATTTTCAAAATGTTAGCTACGTGCCAAAAAAAGTTGGTGGATGCCTTCTCTTGTGACTCCATTGTCACCTTTTTTTTAGCTATTTAAGACTTTTTAAAAAGTGAAAGATGATATGACAGCCTTCTGTTCCAGCATTTTAAGAAATGAGTTAAGGGAGCTATTTTTTTTTTTAGCCCTCCAAAGCATATGGTATATAAATATTGAAGGATTGGTCCTTTGGACACAAGCAAAGTTTTTCTTTTCTTTACTACAACACTTCAACTTGAAACTCTGCCCAAAACCAAGGAAGAAAAACAGTGGAACAATTGGCTAATATAAACACCAAGAACAATATCATATGCCTAGGAAATATTTCATTTCTGAATCTTCTTCTCCCAGGACTAGCACAAAGTCAGGGGAAAATAGCTCTTGTCCTAATCCCAAACCAACTGCAAATAAATGATTTCCCTCCCTCTCTCTCCTGAATTTACAGACCCCTGGGGGTGCATATGTATTGCATAAATAGACAAATCTGGCTAAAGGAGTAGATTCATAGGTGATTGTTTTTTGCCAGTCTCATTGCTGGTCCTCAAAAATAAAATTGGAAACAGTTACTCGGAGGCTCTCAAGCCAGGATCAATTTGACCAAATAGTTTTTTCGGAGCCCGACAGAACCATAAAAAACTGTTGCCAAATTAGAAGTGCTTCCAAAAATTCCCGTCCACAAATCAAATCCAGCAGGGCATCAAAATTCCTTGAATTGCTTTCACTGCCACATCTCAGGACTGAGACATTTATCCTCACAAGCAGCATGTGATCCGAGACAGAGGGCTTTAAGTTGAGCCAAAAGAATTGCATTAGGACAATCAGGAAGTGGAGCTTCATTTTGTTGCTGAGATAAGAGAGAAAAGGTACTTGATAAGTGTGATTTTATTTAATAGAATGCTAAATGTGAACATACTCATTAAATGCTACTTCCTATTCTTCAATTATTAACACTGTTGCGGCTGGAATGCTAAGGGTTCATACAAAGAAAGCCCCTTAAAACCTCTGTCCTGCTCCTTATAGTTCAACAGCAGCCTCTCAAAGTATGTACAGTCTGGCCCCCAAAATGGAAGGTTTGGTTTCTGCAGTCAGGAAACCACAGAAATCAGGGCACTTATTGTACACAGTCTTTTAGCAGGCAAAATACAGGACAAGGGGCTGGAAAACTGCAGGTATGCACTTTCTGGCTTTTCTGCACATGTCCAAGCATCTATGATGAAGAAAAGTTGAGAGGGAAAAAATATATTTCACTCTCTCCCCCCACCTCCACCACCCTGGCTCTCTTTCCCTTTCTCCCATTCTCTTTCTTCTTTCCTCATTCTCACATGCTTCCAAGATGTCAGCCACATTGAGCTGTCTCAGAAAGTGCTATAAATTGTATAATTTAGCAAGGAACCAGTGGCATTGCACTGAGTGGGAACATGTCCTGAACCTGATTCACTGGGAGATGTGGGCTAACTGTAGCTTTAAAACAAAAAGTATATTTTTTCCTGATTCCACTGGCTCTCCCTTTCATTTGGATGAAGGGCTTTCGGGCCCACTTTTAGGCCTGAGAACAGCAGGGTGTGGCTCCCAAAATTGTTTAAACTTCAAATTTAAACAATTTCCAGTGAGCAGAAGCAAGTAAAATCAATTACCAGAAGGTCCTTGGGAAGTTTAAATTCTGAAGTCAGTGAAGACCATAGCACCCTGGCTGACACTGCTCTTTTACGTACAGGCACTTTTAAATAGTGGAACAACTCACATTTGCTGTAGGTGCTTCCACAGCTCCTATCCCCTTACATCCACTGATCCCACCCTATCAACATTCGTTACACTTTGGAACGAAGACAAATTAATTCTCAGATTCTGCTCCCATGCAGCTATGGCAGAGGTTAAAGCTGAAAGCTGACATTTCTGAAGCTCTTTTCCAACCTATAGCTAAATTTAAGTCCCTTTTAACTCAGGACTGAAAGTCACCTAAGGTGAGCGGGTGACCAGCTAACAGAAGCCACAGAAACACTGGAAAATCTCATCGTGCCCAGAAAGGAGTTCACCATGGTCAGGATGCAGGGAGAGGAAAATGTCCCGGAGAATTAATTGCAGAAGATCACTCCATGAAAATAGGCTCAATAGGGTGGGGCGAGGGCCTATCAAAGCCTGGACCTCTGTTGGGATTTAGTACCAAGAGTTTTCTGTAGAGGAATCGGAAGGCCGTCTCTGGCAAGTCTTTAAGTGAAGGTCCTTAAAAACAACCCTTGCTTAAAACATGGAGGGCAGAAGTGCATGAGCTAGCTTTTAAAGAGTAGTGAAACTTTATAAACTCCCAGCTAATTTTAAGTACATAAGAAAATCTCTGTAATTTCCCTCTGAAAAAGTTGGATGTTGTCTGGTTCCTACCTGCTATAATTTTTGGAAAAATATTTTTTTGCAAATGATGGGAAGTCAGTAGTTACAGTTACTGCTCACTGTTGACATTAGGTGACTGTTCTGATGCCCAGAACACCACCTACCTCAGCTAAATGGTATCTTTATGAAATTAACAGAATGTGGTTACAACATGGGTATAAGAAAAAATATTAACTTCAAATTTTGGAATATAATTGGAAAACTGACCTTTGGAAAATATGTTACCCCTGCAGCCAAAACTGTACGATGAAATGATAACTTTAGGGTCCAGAAGAATGGGCATATTATGTGAAGTGTAAAACAGGATAAAATTGTAAAATTAGGCTCCTTTTACACTGGAGCAAAACTCTTTAAGTTTTTATATCCTGAAGTTCCCTTTGGGTTTCTTTGTATGTTAAGGAGTTTGCATTCTTTTTAGTTTTCTAGCTGTCACCCACGTGTTTTAGTAATAATAATAATGGTGGTATTTGTTAAGCGCTTACTATGTGCAAAGCACTGTTCTAAGCGCTGGGGAGATACAAGGTGATCAGGTTGTCCCTTGTGGGGCTCACAGTTTTAATCCCCATTTTAGAGATGAGGTAACTGAGGCATAGAGAAGTGAAGTGACTTGCCCAAAGTCACACAGCTGACAAGCAGCGGAGCCGGGATTAGAACCCATGACCTCTGCCTCCCAAGCCCGGGCTCTTTCCACTGAGCCACGCTGCTTCTCTAGTAGGTTAGTAGGTTTTGCAGACTTTAACACTTAGCACATTTATTTTTAAAATGTTGGGCAATCCCTTGAGGTGCTAACAATTTCAACTTTGAAAATTTCTAATCAGCTAAAGATCTGCCCGGCAATGAGGGGTTTTTTCTCTTGGATGTGTCATCTACTGGCAGTTTGTGAGCTTCGTATGATGAGCCATACTGGGAAAAAGCCTGGCACATTTAAAATAAACTAGAGCATTCTCCTTGCTTGATGTCTAAACTCAAGCGATTCCCTTCTCATTAGAATGGAATAGTGGACAGTCTGTATAAAAAGTTTACTAATGTTACCTCTTTTTATTAGAGAAGGAAAGGCAAATGCAAGAGGGCAGTGAAAATGAAAGCGGAGGAAGACAGAGGGGTGCAGTAGAAAAATGCAAGGAGGACACATTCTCCCAGATGGGATTAGAGTCCCATTTAGTAACACAGTGGAAAAAGTGTGAGCCCGCCATGCACAATCATTAAAGAAACAGGCTAATTTCTCCCCAAGGGACTGAACACTTGCCTAACATTTGTGTAAGGGTGACAGAATGCCACAGTGCATGGCTGTCCAGGGACTGGAGCCCTTGACTTGAAGAATTGACCTTCTCTCTGGATTTTGCACTCCATTAATAATTCACACAAACTTTTATTCATTAAAATTTCAGCACAGATCTCTTTGGCAAAGAGTATGGTACCAAACACTCTCTCCTCACCCCACCCCCACTTCAGTTTTGTAACTAAGCATTCACTTGGATATCGTGAGTCTTTTTCTGAAAAACTTCACACCCAATCTCTCAAATGCACAAAGATTCTCCTCTGAGTCCCAGGACCTTTTTTCACACCGCAAGAGACAAAACAGGAATGAACTGAAGCTAGGCATTTTCTTACACCCAAAAAAACCCCATTAATCACAGATGAAAGTTGCTCTAAATGCTGCAGTGCTGCCTTGGAAGTAAGATGGGTGTTTATAACTCATCCTTCCCTAGACTGGAAAGGGTCTAGAGAAAAAGAAAAACAAAAGAAGACTAAAGAGATTGAAAATCAGATTAAAGAAAGCCAGGGTAGTTAGGCAGAAGAAAAGAATTCCGAGTTCGACTTAAATCTTAAATATTGAAAAACTGAATGTGAAGTTATTCCTAGGAGAACACTGATCAGTTGTGTTCCATGTCAATAAATGAATAAATATTTACTGCGTAGGCACAGTGGCCGAAGCAAGAGGAAATAGATTTACACTGCAGCAGGAGTTTGGTTTGGTTTAAGGAACGCCCTTCACCTCTCCGCAGCTAAACCCTCTTTTTCCCCCATTTCCCTCTGCTCCTCCCCCTCTCCCTTCCGATCCCAGCACTGTACTCGTCCGCTCAACTGCATATATTTTCATTACCTTATTTATTTTGTTAATGAGATGTTCATCCCCTTGATTCTATTTATTGCTATTGTTCTTGTCTGTCCATCTCCCCCGATTAGACTGTAAGCCCATCAGAGGGCAGGGACTGTCTCTATCTGTTACTGATTTATACATTCCAAGCGCTTAGGACAGTGCTCTGCACATAGTAAGCGCTCAATAAATACTATTGAATGAATGAATTAATTAAAATCTGGATCCCAGTTACCAAATTATTAGCATTCGTTCAGCCCTTATTATGTGCCAAGCACTGGAATAGGCATTTAGGTAACCTATGAAAGAAGGGGAAAAAATAATCCCTGCCCTTGAGGGGTTTATAATCTAATGGGTGGGGAAACAAATTGATCAATAATGTGTACATATGTAAGCTTGTTCAGATATAAATGAGAGACCCAAGAGAATATATATATGTAATAAATATTTCAGTATTGCTAAGCCACCTCCTCATCACACAGAAACACCTTACTATCAGCTTTAAGGCACCCAATCAGCTCTCTTCCTACTATCTTACCTTGCTGCTCAACTACAACCCAACCTGCATACTTAGCTCCTCTAACTCCAATCTGTTCTCTGTACCTCCATCTTGTCTGTCCCAACACCGACCCCTTGCCCACATCCTCCCTTGGGCAGGGAAGCCTGACTATAAGCTCACTGTGATCAGAGAACAGGTTTACCAACTCTGTTGCACTCTCCCGAGCTCTTAGTACAATGCTCTGCACAAAGTCAGTGCTCAATAAATACCATTGTTTGATATCTGATGTCCACCACTCTCCCCACTGTCAAAGCCCTTCTAAAATAGTGTCTCGTCCAAAAAGCCTTCCCTGAAAAAAACCTCATTTTTATGGTATTTGTTAAGTGCTTAGTGTGTGCCAGGCACTGTTACTAAGCTCTGGAGCAGATACAAGATAACCTGTTGGACACGGTCCCTATCTCACATAGGGGCTATAAAATCCTCATTTTATAGCTGAGGTACAGAGAAGTTGTGTGACTTGCCCAAGGTCACACAGTAGACAAGTGGCAGAGCCAGGGATTAGAATCCAGGTCCTCTGACTTCCAAGTCCGTTCTCTTTCTACTAGGCTTCACTGCTCCTTTCCCCTATCTGCCCTGCTATCTGCATCAACTATGTTCTTGGCTATGTCCCTCTTATACACTTTTGTACTCACCCCAGGCCCACAACACTTATGTAAGTATCCTTATATTCTATTTCCCCTATCCTCAATTTATTTTAATGTCTTTCTCCCCCTGAAGACTGGAAGCCCCTTGTGGGTACATCTATCAACTCTGTGGTACTGAACTTTCTCAAGCATTTAGTACAGTGCTCTGCACACAGTAACTGCTCAGTAAATACTATTGACTGACTGAAGTGGCTGCTGAGCTGGAATGACTCGGAAGGTGGAATGATTAATCAAGGAATGCCTCCTCAAGAAAGTAACCTTTGAAAGAGGGCTCTGAAAAAAGGATGAGGTGTGACTTGGCAAAGCTGGGGAGGGAGAATATTTCAGGTAGGAGAAGCAACATTCCCTAGTTGAAAGAACGTGGGCCTGGGAGTCAGAAGGACCTGCATTCTAATCCCAGCTTCGCCACTTATCTGCTGTGTGACCTAGGATAAATCACTTCACTTCTCTGTGCCTCAGGTACCTCATCTGTAAAATGAGGATTAAGACGGGGAGTCCCTCATGGGATATGAACTGTGTTCAACCTTATTAGTAGAGAAGCAGCCTGGTGTAGTGGATAGAGCACGGGCCTGGGAATCAGAAGGTCATGGGTTCTAATCCTGGGTCCACTACTTGTCTGCTGTGTGACCTTGGGCAAGTCACTTTGCTTCACTGTGCTTCAGTTCCATCATCTGTAAAATGGGGATTGAGACTGTGAGCCCTTCATGGGACAGGGACTATGTCCAACCAGATTTGTTTGCATTCACCCCAGTGTTTAGTACAATGCCTGATACATAGTAAGTACTTAGCAAATACCATTATTATTTTTTATTATTATTATTATTATCTACCCTAGGGCTTAGTATAGTGCCTGACATGTAATAAGTGCTTAACAAATACCATAGGGGAAAAAAAAGCATGAACCATAGGTTGGAGGCAGGATAACTGAGAGCAAGGGTCTATTCACGGGTTAGAAGGAAATGGATCTGGCCCAAGGATCCTACTTGTCCTTGAACCTTGAAGGGTCTAGTTTGCCTATCATTATGTTGGACCCAGTGGCTCAAACTAGGATCGAGCATCTGCTGGTCTCCTACAACCTCCCGCACACCTCCATTGTGGGGCCAGGAGGCCATGGAGCACAGCAGCTGTGGTAGTTCTAAGCAGCCATGCTTGGTTCCTGAGTGGCTGGGCAGCATCCTGGAGATAGCTGTACATGTGTGATAGCACTTTCTGGTAGTGAACCCATGCCCAGTTTGGTTTGCGCCTGGCTCTCTTCCACTCCTGAGCCCAGTCGGGGATATTTAGAGCTGGCGTGGACTAAGTCAAACTTGGCTCCATGTTTCTGACCCATGGAATGCTGTATCCTATGGCATAATGGATAGAGCGCAGGCCTGGGAGTCAGAAGGACCTGGCTTCTAATCCCAGTTCTGCCTCTTGTCTGCTGGGTGACCTTGGAGAAGTCACTTTTCTTCTCTGTGACTCAGTTACCTCATCTGTAAAATGAGGATTAAGACTGGGAGTCCCATGTGGGCATGAACTGTGTTCAACCTGATTTAACCTGCGATCAAGATGATTAGGTGATTGGTTCTAATTCCAGCTCTGCCACTTGTCTGCTGTGTGGCCTTGGGCAAATTACTTCAATTCTCTGTGCCTAAATTACCTCATCCATAAAATGGGGATTAAGACTGTGAGCCCGATGCGGGACAGAGACTGTATCCAACCTGATTTTCTTGTATCCACCCCAGCGCTTAATACAGTGCCTAGCATATAGTAAGTGCTCAAAAAATATCACAATTATTATTAACCATAATAATGCCACTTGAAGTGGGAAAGGGGTGAGGGCCCACGGCAAATGAGCCACCTCTCAAAAACATATTATCCAACACTGAAGTATTCAGACTTGGCTGTCATGCCTCCTAAAAGGAGGGCTGATTTAGGAAGTTGTGCTGTGAATTAGAGAGCCCTAGTGACTATAAAAGGCCTTGGCCAGAGTCCCCCTTTCATTCCCCCTAACACCCAGTCTGTCAGGCTGTATTCATTAGTGTATTTTAATGTGTCCTGACATGATGTTCCCATAGGAACTGTCTAAACTACAGCAATCCTGGATGAGGCTATGGAAAACATTTGGGTGGTGACACACCTGCCCAAGATTGAATTGGCTGTTGCTTTCTCTGATGGTGGCTACTACAGAATCCTAAGTGGGGCATCTTGCTGTTTTGTGCTGAGTGATGATCCACATCCTTGGACCAGAAGGAGATATCTCTTTCTGCTACAGAATTATAATTATTATTGCCATTGAATATCAGTAGCATGCTACAGGTCTGACTTTCAAATGCCCCTTCGAAAGGTAACATATTTTCTTGAAGCTAATTGTTTAAGTTTTAGTTAATACCAGTTGTAGAAAAGCCAGAGTAACCTTTGGTCTTGTCAAATTCTTTCCCTCTCAGAACTCAATCACATAACATAAACAGCTATAAAAGAGAGCTTTTTAAGGCTTTATTCATAATATGTTGCACATGCACTTGGTACTGTATATCTGATCTCACTGTGCGGACTGAAATTTGAGCTTCTTCCATGATGTGATTTAGGCCAACACACAAAGAGGGAGAAAAGAGAAAACAAAAGTTTGCACCATAGACCAGGTTATGTCCTCCTGTTTGAAACAGAGGCAGTGATGCAGTAGTTTTTGACCAAACAGCTTCCTTCTGAGAAGGAGCAGTGGAATTAGGCACCTCATGGTTAGTTAGTTTTTGCCCTTGGGCAGAGCTAAATTAAGTTCCCCTAATAGCGTGGCAGGTGGCAAGGATGAGAAGGTAAGACCAGGCATCAAATTTAAGTAAGGAATTGGTCTTGAAAGGCAAAGCTAAGATGGCCTAATGGTGAATGAAGGCAGAAATTTTGTGACACAAGGCAGGAGACTACCCAGAGAACTAAGGAGCTGAGGATCAAAGGGTCACTACCACCAAGCCCAGAGGGGCAAAAGGAAACCTAGAACACTAATCTAACACATGAGAAGCAGCCTGGCTTAATGGAAAGAGCCCAGGCTTGGGAGGCAGAGGTCATGGGTTCTAATCCCCACTCCGCCACTTGTCAGCTGTGTAACTTTGGGCGAGTAGCTTAATTTCTCTGTGCCTCAGTTACCTCATCTGTAAAATGGGGAATGAGACTGCGAGTCCCACGTGGGAGAATCTGATTACCTTGTATCAACCCCAGGGCTTAGAACAGTGTTTGGCAAATAGTAAGCACTTAACAAATACCATCATTATTATTATTATTAATAATAATAATCTCTCAAGTGCACTGTCCTAGCTATGGATGAATCCCTAAGCCACCAAGCTTTGTGAAAATCAGCCTTTTGCAGCTGTGGCAATTATCCAAGTTATTTTCACATATGCAAGGCCAGATAATTTCTGGTACTTAAATAGAATTAGAATCTGTCTGAACATGAATCTGACTGGTCGCATGATAATGGGTTATTATCATGGCAGGAGTAATTCTCCATGGCTCCCTGGCCTTCCTCCTCTACTTCATGTTTGGCAAGATGTTCAAATGGGTTTAATTTCCTTCATGAAGCAGTATTGTCTAGTAGGGGCCTGGGAGTCAGAAGGACCTGGGTCTAATCTTGGCTCCGCCACTTGTCTTCTGTGTGATCTTGGGCATGTCGCTTCACTTCTCTGTGCCTCAATTACCTCATCTGCAAAATGGGGATTAAAGACTACAAGCCCCATGAGGGACAAGGAACTGTGATTTACTTGTATCCACTCCAGTGCTTAGTACAATGCCTGGTACATAGTAGGCACTTAACAAATACCATAATTACTATTATTATCATTATTCCAGAGATGTTTTCTGAGTGAGTTGGGTTTTCTCCTGTGCTGGCAGCCAGCAGTGATTAAGTTATCCTGGTGGACTGACTCTTAGAAGGAGTTAGAGTGGAACTACAAGGATGAGCATCTGTGGCCAAGGGTAGTTGAGAAGCAGCGTGGCTCAGTGGAAAGAGCATGGGCTTTGGAGTCAGGGCTCATGAGTTCGAATCCCAGCTCTGCCACTTGTCAGCTTTGTGACTGTGGGCAAGTCACTTAACTTCTCTGTGCCTCAGTTCCCTCATCTGTAAAATGGGGATTAAGACTGTGAGCCCCACGTGGGACAACCTGATTCCCCTATGTCTACTCCAGCGCTTAGAACAGTGCTCGGCACATAGTAAGCGCTTAACAAATACCAACATTATTATTAACATTATTATTAGTTACTCTGAACTGTCAGAACAATAAAATACTTTAACCATCTGTCCTTATGGTGGTCCCTGTAACCTTGCATGCAATCTTCCAGAAAATGCTACAGAGTCCTATAATGCCTCATTAATTGAGGTGTCAAGCATCACTTTGACTTAGCTGAAAACTACTGGTTATCTACATGGGTTCAAATCAAAGAAAGAGTCAAGGAAGATAGTTTGCAACAGAGATGCGAAAACGGTGGGCAGAAACATCTTTCATCAATATTTTTTAATGTTCTGAGATGAAGTGTTCTCCGGTTTTTTCTTTGCTTCCAAATTATGTTCATTATGAACTTGCAGCTTATCAGCTTCAAACAAGGGATCCACTGTGCATGTTTAAAGGTACCACAAAACCAATTCGCAAGCCGCAGACCTATCGTGTATCTTGTTTAAGCTCTACTGAAATGGATCAGGCCACCGCACAGAGTTTTTCCCTTGAGGAAGTTTCCTATGTGCTACGCAACTGGAGTCAAGATCTAGGTGCAGAGCTATGAAAGAACAACCACTTGTGGGAAAAGCAAATGGAAGGGCTAACTAAAAAATAAAATATCGGAGAGAGACACATTTCTTTTTTCACCAGAATGGCTTTTTCCTTAAATTGAATATTTTCCAGAGGTAAGTAATTTCATCCAGGTTCAAAGGCATAATTGCCAAGCCAATCATTTGTGAACATTTTTGATGGCCATAAGAATATTTGGCATTCAGATTTCATCAAAAGGCTTTAAGGAATCTGCCATCTTTAGAAAAGGTTGCTCAAAAGTGAAAATCAATTTGTGCCTGCAGTGGGCTCCTTGTGAGTGCCCTCTGGACCTAATATATTCTTGGGAAATCACGATACCTAAGATTAAGTCACAGTGATCATGTTGCCTGTACAGTATGCCTTTTTTTAAGTTTACTTTTTCCACATTTACCTCTTTCTCAGATGTTGAAAGTACCCTGGAATGTCCTTATAACATTTTTCCCGGGAAACAATGTTTAACTGATATGCAGGAAAATATTTTGGGGGGGTTCATGTGGCTTTACTACTTTAAAATTTCTTTCCTATAAACTTTCAAAGATAAATGCAATATGAAAATGATCCCCTGAACTTTTCCCATTTGCCCAAGATGTCAGAATTCATATTTTATATCAGAACAGATTAGGGAAGCTGCTAATTAGGAGAAGCAGCGTGGCTCAGTGGAAAGAGCACAGGCTTTGGAGTCAGAGGTCGTGAGTTCGAATCCCAGCTCTGCCTCTTGTCAGCTGGGTGACTGTGGGCGAGTCACTTCACTTCTCCATGCCTCAGTGACCTCATCTGTAAAATGGGGATGAAGACTGTGAGCCCCACGTGGGATAACCTGATTCCCCTGTGTCTACCCCAGTGCTTAGAACAGTGCTCTGCACATAGTAAGTGCTTAACAAATACCAACATTATTATTATTATATTTATATTTTATTTTCCATTATGGACTAATAGGCTTTAGCTGGTTATGTATGCTGTAACTTAACTTGAAAAACAATAGTGCCCCCAAATGCAGCTTGTAGGATTTTTTTTGACACTTTTAGAATTGGAGACCCACTAACTGGAAAAGATGTATGAGGTCATTTAATCCATGCCAACCAATGCAATAGAGGTTCCTGGGGCAGTGATTATAATTTTTCAGTTTTCACACTCTCCTCTTTCCCCCTTTCTCCCTTTCCTTCCTTTCCTTTCTTCCCTTTCCTTCCCCTCCAGACTTTCTTGTTTCTTAATATTTCAAATCACAACTGTCAGAATTATAGCAGGGGGGCATTAATGCTAAAGCCGCCATTTGGGATTTCTCAGACTAACCAGCTCTCCTTTAAGTCTAAATTTAAAAAGCACCTTTCCATGAAAAATCACTTCCCTCTCACTGGACCAAATAAAAACAGTTTCTAACCTAATTGGGACTCCTCCCAACTAAAGGACGCCAACATCTGCAATGAACTTCCCTAAGGGAAAATTCTTCCGAATAGCACAGGGAGATGCATGATATAAATGTGATCTGTAATATTTCGTTAATGAAACCCAAACTCCGGTCGATTTACCCATCACCGGCCTGTGGGTTGGACATGAATATAGATAAATGTTGTTAAGAAAACATACAACATGGTAAGAGGTACCATAGCCTCAGGCTCCTTTCCTTCCATTTCCATGTAAGGACTTTTGCCGATTCCATTTGTTGTTAAGTCATTTACAGGCCTAGATGAATTGCTTAGTAACCTGCCTTGTGGTGGGAGGTTTGTAGCCTGTGTGGAACAGAGAGTTAAAATAACTGATTGAAAGTGACTCTTTCAGTCCAGTTCCTAGGTGTCACATTTGTGCACCTTGAGGAAAATGCCAGTGAAATAATCACTGGCTTCACTGCTGCATCAGATAACGGAGTCAAGAGTGTTTAAAAGCGAGAAAGGACCGCTTTATTCAGGTTATTTACATTGCACATTGGCTTAACCTGCAATTACAGAGTTTTCTTTAGCTCAGACCACAGCAACTGGAAACCACGTTTGAGTTTTGCCAAGAAAACTGTTACTTGCTTCAGTTAATTACCCAATGTGTTTCCTTGGCAGAATTTTACCTTCACAACCAATTTTCACATTAGCAGCTTCCCTAATCTGTTCTGATATAAAAGTATGTTGACTAATAGAATTTGGGGGGAAACCACAGTTAGAGGTGTGGTGGTTTTAGACCTAATCCAATTGGTTTGCATTGTCCAGGGTTTTAATGGCAGAAACAATGATAGCATCTATCCCTCCCTTCTTGCCAACAATGAGAGATATCCTGGAAATGACTTAATACGCAAAATAGGTCTCTTGAGCAATTTTAGTGTCCAATCTTTGTGGCTATGAGACCTCTAACCTCCACAGTTACCACCAAATCCAACTATTAGAGCAGTTTCATCAATGTCACCCAAATGCAATACTTAAGCTCAAGTGACAAGACAGAGTTATAAACAAGGAGTCTTTAGCAACAGTCATTGTATAACACTTTTGCTGGGCCAGATATATGAGGAGAATGGAAGATAGCAAGATACACAAACAGCTACTCTATCGTGAGTTGAAATGGGGGCATTCATAAACAATAGGAGTAGCAGAAGCTCCTTAAAGACTCCATGGAGGAAAACCACAAACAATGTTGCCTAATCTCTGGCTGTTAATAGCAGCAGAAGACAGATGCTCTTATACAGCAATCAGAAATAGGATGACTGTCTTTGAAGAGAGACTGTGGGAAGATTAAGACACGAAGAAGGAAAAACAGAATTAGTTCTAGATCCCTGTGGATAGCAAATGCAAAAGTACATCAAGGTGCTGTCTTTTATTTGCACACATAATGGGGAAGGGGATTCATTCACTCATTCATTCAATCATATTTATCGAGAGCTTACTGTGTGCAGAGCGCTGTACTAAATGCTTGGAAAGTACAATTCAGCAACAAATGGAGACAATCCCTGCCCACAGCGGGCTCACGGTCTTGCCAGTTGTACCTCACCTTGGTCTTATCAGAAACACACCAATTAAAGAAAAACTTCACTGTCCATATCAATCAATCATATTTATTGAGCTCTTACTGTGGGCAGAACACTGTACTGAGCGCTTGAGAGAGTATAATATAGCAGAGTTGGTAAACCTCTTCCCTGCCCACAATGAGCTAACAGCCTAGTGTTGTCTTCAAAAAAACTTTAAGCATTTCCTAGAACAAAACATTGGCAAATGTCTGGGCTCAAATGAGAGACAGATCTCAAGTTGTTTCAGAAGTTTCTACCCCAGAAAAAGGCATTATCAATCAATGGTAATTTTTGAGTGCTTACTGTGTTCAGAGCACTGTATTAAACGCTTGGGGGAGAGTACAGTAAAACAGAGTTGGTAGAATATGTCTCTCCCAAGCTTATTCCCTGACCACAAGAAATTTACAGACTAGAGGAAGAGCTTACAGTCTTAGGGCCATGGTTGTCTCCAGTTCTGGTGGGGCCAAGGGGAGACCTGAGGATGCCAGCTTCAGTTCAGGGACCCAGGCTTCCCACCTGGAAACTGCTACTCTCCACCTAGACATCGCGCCCCGTCCTGCCCTGAACTAAGGACAGGGCTGAGGGCAAGCTGTAGTATGTTCCTTTTGTGATTTTAGACCACTGGGGCTGCAGTGGTTATGGCTGTGACTGTTGTTACTGTTGGGTGCTGAGCAGGCCTGCCTGAGTAGTGAAGAGCATGAGAAGGTGAGGTGAGGTGAGGAGCAACTTTCCTCATGTGTCTGTTGTGAACTTTCCCCACCTAATTCTTGGATTGGAGCCTCTTGAGGGGAAGGGACTGTGGTTGATTTTAGTCCATGTCCACTTTCCTAGTGCTTAGTCCAGTGCTCTGCCCACAGTAGGTGCTTAAGAAAGACAATGACTTTCTTTAACAAAGTGGATACTTCTACAGCCACAAAGTGATGGGAGAACAAGGAAGGAGTTGTGGGAGGTAGGAAAGGATGGACCCAATCTGGGTATGTGTATTCTTGGTATTGCTCTATTCCTTACCACTGGGAGAGAATATTTAGCTATAATAGTGGTTCATCTCTTTGTCTATATTTCACACAGGCCCAATGGGTTGTAGCCAGAAAACAAACCACAACTCCCTAATACTAAATTCTTTTCTGGTAGCATAATCTTGCAAACTTTCTTCCTGAATTAGATCTGAAAGGAAACAAAGCAAGCAGACTGAAACATGAGCCTGAGGTCTCCATTACTCCACACTGTCCACCTGAAGTTAAAGGAATTCTAATAAGGTAAAGTAAAATAGGAATCCATCCAGGCCTTGACTCACAGCTTATGGAGGTTTCCTTGATAATAACATCTGCTGAGCACTGTTCTAAGCACTGAGGTAGATATAAGGCAAACTGACTGGACACAGCCCCCATCCCACATAGGGCTTCACAATTTTAATCCCCAATTTACAAATGAGGGAACTGAGGCACAGATAAGTGACTTGCCCAAGATCACATAGCAGACAACTGGTAGAGCTGGGATTAGAACCCAGGTACTTCTGATTCCCAAGCCTGAGCTCTATCCACTAGATTATGTTGCTGCCCTCCTTGATTACAATCTCCCTACTTCAAATCACCTGTCAATATTTGCTTGAGAATTCTGCTATATTCATTCTAATATGTCCCATCCAGCAAAGCTATATTGTGCTTCAAACCTGTAGACTGCCTGAGCTCCAGAACCTGATGCAAAAAGTCTTTTCAGAATTTGTCCGAGATTTGCTGATTGTGTGTTTTAGGACTGAAATTGCAATGATTAAAGGTGCTTGGTAAGCTTACCAACCAGAAAGTATTATTCTGAGTACTCTGATGCCATAGGCACGTAATTGGAACTAGCAATCATGCTGGTCAGAAATCCAGGCTTTATAGATACACATGAATTATCCCTTAAGACCTCCTATTCCCAAGCCAGGGAGGAAGAGGGGGGACAGCAGGGCTCATTTCCAGATCCATTACTTCTGACTTCAGAGGTTTGAGGAGTGAGCACCAGTGAAGACTGGCCAGAGCTACCCAGGACTCTCTTGGATTCTGGCCTGTAGCCGTAGAGTTGCCCTGACTGTTTGAAGATGACCTGTAGTGACAGTGAGAATTTTCTCCTTTGTGCAAGTGTGGCTGAAAAGAATAGAGGCCAAGTGACAATCCCTTTCATACTGTAAATTGAACTGTAAACTTTTGAGAGCTGGTGTCATGTCTTTTACTTTATGGCCTAGTGAAAAGTGCTCAGGAGTGGGAGTCAGGAGTTCCAGGTTCTAGGTGCAGGTACACCTCTTACCTACTCTGTGACCTTGGACAAGTCACTTAACTTCTCTGTGCATTTAATTTCCTCATTTGTAAAATGGGGATAAAATGCCTGTCCTCCCTACCTATTAGACTGTGAACCACATATGGGACAGAAACTGCCTTCCATCTGATTGTCCTGTATCTACCCCAGTGCTTAGCACTTATTAAGTGCTAAATAAATACCACCATTATTATTATTATTCTACCTTCCCAAGTGCCCAGTACAGTTCTCTGCAAATAGAAAATACTTTAATGTGTACTATTGAAAGATTGAATGCAAAATAAAAGATCGCCCTTTGTTGTGCTGTTGGATTGCTACTTGTAGTACATAGTGCTGTTTTTGATTTTGCCTCTTGGTATCATAAAGTCTCTTCACGAAGCTTCTGCTCGAAAAGATCACTGTTGCCATATAGCCTAAGGTTTTGATTCACTGAATCTTTAAAAACACATCTGCTGCCCTTCTTGATTAGTCTCCCCACTTCAAATCACCTCTCAGCATTTGCTGGAGAGTTCTGCTATCATTCATTCTATGTCCCATTCAGCAAAGTTATACTGTTCTTTAAACTTCTGGACTGCCTGAGCTCCAGGCCCTTGGCATTGCCAATTGAAGTTAAGAATGATGCAACGGTGATGTTGAGGAAACTGCTCAGGAAGTATGATGATGGGCCATGAAAAGCAGTTCCTGTTTTCACAGCCATCTTTACACTTCAGCAGCTTGGCAGTATAATGGAACACTTCAGGCCACATTGGTACCACACTATGTCAGTCTCCCAAGGGACATTCTGGCCTTATTGATTTAGTTTTCTACTTCTTTGTCTAAATGTATTTGTCAGCTAGTGTAACAGAACTCGGATAGCATTCAGGAATTGTGCCACGAAATGAAAAATTTTGACTATGTGTAAGGATTCCCAGGTGCAGGCTGATCCCAAACTTCTGTCTCCTAAAGGCTGTCAGCCCATAGCCCGTTACTGATTCTGCAAAGTGGTTCAAAATCATTCATAAGTTTCCTTGCTCACTTCCAGAACACAGGGTAGAGAGGGTTTTGCCATGCGAAACTACAAAGAGTGACAATTCAGTCCTACAAAAAATTTAGGGTTTGGTTCACATCTTCCTCTAGAAATATAGGGAAATAGACTAAAATTACTAATTTTAAACTAGGAGTTTCCAGCTATAGAGGATGAGAGTTTAAAAGGCCATAATTATTATTGGGTCTGACCAAAGGTCCATCCAGCCCAGTATTCTCTCTCTGACTATGGAAACAGGTTTTCAGAAGAATTGTATGCTAGTTGCCCTCCTTGACTGACATCCAACTCCAACCCTCCATCTCCATGGTTGCAGTGTACTATCTAGCATCTATGGGACCTTAACTACCCATAACTGACTCGTTCCCCTATCAGCCATTTGAATGGGTTTCAGGGGAAAATCCATCTAGATGTTAGTATGCTTAGTACAGTGCTCTACACATAGTAAGTGCTCAATAAATACAATTGAATGAATGAATGGATGTTCGCTGAGGTGTCCTTTAGTTCATCACTGAGGGTTTGCTGGGTTTTCAAGAGGAAAAATCACCACAAATGAGAGAAATAAAACTAGTAACTAGTAACTGGTCACTGTGAAGAAGTAAACCAGGAATGCTAAATCCATAATTGGCAGGTTCACTAACACCCATTTGCTGCTCCCATTAGAAGTAGCAGTAGGATTTCTTGTTTTGGTAAGGTTGCTCTACTGTTGTTGATGAAGTTCCACCATTCCCTAGGAATTTGATTAATCCTTTTGGACCATTTGTATGCCACTTTGTAATATTTTGGTTTTATATTACTAGGGCAAATTTGGAAACTATCGATAATCCATGCACTTTTTTAAATGTTTTTTTTTAGCACTTATTATGTGCCAGGCACTGTACTAAGCACTGAGTTAGATGCAAGCTAATCAGGTTGGACACAGTCCACGGGAATCAGAGTATCTATCTTCATTTTACAGATAAGGTAACTGAGGCATTGGAGAAGTAAAGTGATTTGCCCAAGGTCACACAAGAGACAAATGGTTGAGTCAGGATTAGAATCCAGGTCCTTCTGACTCCTAGGGCCATGCTCTATCCACTGGGCTATGCAGTTGACTCCATGCAAAGCAGCGATATTCTGAATGTCCTTCAGGTTTTGATTTTAAACAATGATATAAACACTAAGGTGCTATTGTTTATGTCTTGGGTGAATGAGTCCATGATCTCTTTCTCTTATTCTGAAAGCAGAAGATTATTCTGGGGATAATAGGCTGATACTCAGCATATTTACTGAGTTAAAGTAAACCATTGCCATTCACTTTTGCAATTTCCTCCTGCCTTCGGGACATCTCTACTTGCATACACCTCCGACACTTCAAATTTAACATGTTCAAAACAGAACTTCTCATCTTCCCACCCAAACTCTGTCCTCTCCCTGATTTTCCCATCACTGTATCAATCAATCAATCATATTTATTGAGTGCTTAATATGTGCAGAGCACTGTACTAAGCTCTTGGAAGACTATGACACAACAATATAACAGACACGTTCCCTACCCACAACTAGTTTACAGTCTAGAGGATGGGTTTACAGTCTAGAGTAGATGGCACAACCATCCTCCCTGTGTCACAAGTCCATTTTGTCTTATGCCGTCAGTTGTCTTCGACACATAGCAATGCCATGGACACATCTCTCCCAGAACGCCCCACTTCCATCTGCAATCGTTCTGGTAGTGTATCCATAAAGTTTTCTTGATAAAAACACAATAATAATGATAGTAATAATGATGGTATTTGTTAAGTGCTTACTATGTGCCAAGCACTGTTCTAAGTGCTGGCGTAGATACAAGGTAATCAGGTTGTCCCACGTGGGGCTCACAGTCATAATTCCCATTTTCCAGATGAGGTAACTGAGGCACACAGAAGTTAAGTGACTTGCCGTAACTGAGGCACACAGAAGTTAAGTGACTTGCCCAAAGTCACACAGCAGACAAGTGACAGAGCCAGGATTAGAATCCATGACCTCTGACTCCCAAGCCCATGCTCTTTCCACTAAGCTATGCTGCTTCTCTGGAAGTGGCTTACCATTGCCTCCTTCCATGCAGTAAACTTGAGTCTCTATCCTTGATTCTCTCCCATGCTGCTGCTGCCCAACACAGGTGAGTTTTGACTTGTAGCAGATTGCCTTCCACTCACTAGCCACTGCTCAAGCTAGGAACAGAATGGATATGCCTCTGCCTGACTCTCCCTCCTGTAGTCTAGACTGGTAGAGTACTAGGAACTCTCCAGGTGTGACCCTGAGAGGGACACAAGTCCATAGCCTTAGTATTATCCTTGATCCATCTCTCTCATTCAACCCACTAATTCAATCTGTCACCAAATCCTGTCAGTTCTACCTTCATAACATTACCAAAATTCACCTTTTTGTTCTCCATCCAAACTGCTACCATGTTGATACAAGCATTTATCCTATCCTGCCTTGACTACTGCAGCAGCCCCTTGCTGACCTCCTTCCCCTCTGTCCTTCCCCACTCCATTCCAGACTTCATCTTAGGGCCCTGATCATTTTTTAAAAATAGCTTAGTCCATGTTTCCCCACTCCTCAAGAACTTCCAGTGGTTGCCCCTCCACCACCTCATCAAACAGAAATTCCTTACCATCCTCTTTAAATAACTCAATTACCTTTCCCCCTCCTATGTTACTTCACTGATTTTGTACTACAACCCAGCCCATTTACTTCATTATTCTAACCCCAATCTACTCACTAGACCTTGATCTCATCTATTTCACTGCTGACCCCTCACCAATGCCCAGCCTCTGGCCTGGAGCTCTTTTTCCCTTCATACCCAACAGACAATCACTCTCCCCACTTTCAAAGCCTTATTAAAATCATATCTCCTCCAAGAGGGCGTCTCTGTCTAAGCCCTCATTTACCCCAGTCCCTGTCTCTTTGCATTACCCTTCCACTTGGATATGTATCCTTTATTCACCCCATCCTCCACCCCACAACACTTATGTACATACCCTCTCCAATCTGACTTCCACCCCCTTCACTCCAAGGAAACTGTCCTTTTAAAGGTCACAAGTGATCTCCTTTTTGCCAACTTGAGTGCTGTCAGCTCCATCTTAACCCTCCTCAACCTCTCAGATACCTTAGACACTGTCAACCACCCCCTTCTCTTGGAAATATTATCTAACCTTGGCTTCACTGACACTGTCTTTTCATGTTCTCCTCCTATCTCTCTGACCTACCATTCTCATTCTCTTTTGTGAGCTTCTCCTTTGCCTCCCACTGTCTTACTGTGGGAGTCCTTCAGGTTTCAGTTCTGGATTCCCTTCTATTTTCTACCTGCACCCACTCCCTTGGAGAACTCATTCAGTCCCATCTCTATGTGGATGATTCCCAAATCTGATTCTCCAGCCTGATCTCTTTCCTTCTCTGCAGTCTCTCATTTCATCTTGCCTTCAGAACATCTCTACTCAGATGTCCCACTGACACCTTGAATTTATCATGTCCAAAACTGAACTTCTCATCTTTACAACCAAACTTAGTCCTCCTATGACTTTCCCATCACTGCAGACAGCACCACCAGCCTCCCCGTTTCACATGCCTGTAACTTTGACATTATCCTTGACTCATCTCTCTCATTCAACCCACATATTCAGTCTGCCACCAAATCTGTCAGTTCTACCTTCATAACATTATTCGAATCTGCCCTTTTCTCTCTATCCAAACTGCTACAATGTTGATCCGAGCACTTATCTTTATCTGCCTTAACTATTCCATCACCCTCTTCACTGACTTCCCTGCATCCTGTCTCTCTTCATTCCAGTCCATACATCAGCCTCCTACTTAGATCATTTTCTAAAAAAAATTCAGTCCATGTTTCCCCCCTCCTCCAGTGGTTGCCCATCTACCTCCTTGTCAAACAGAAACTTATTAAAATTGGTTTTAAAGGATTCACTCACTTTGCCCCCTCCTATCTTACTTCACTAATTTCCTACTAAAGCCTAGCTTGTTCACTTCCCTCTTATAACACCAATATTCTCAGTGTACCTCAATCCCATCTATCTCACTGCTGACCCCTTTACCCATCTCCTGCTTTTGGCCTGAAACTCTCTCCCCCTTCATATCTGACAGATGATCACTCTCCCCACCTTCAAAGTCTTATTAAAATCACATCTCCTCCAAAAGGCCTTCCCCAACTAATAGCTCATTTCCTCTACTCCCTCCCCCTCTGCATTGCCCTTGTACTTGGATTTGTACCATTTATTCACCCCATCTTCCACCCCATAGAACGTATGTACATATCTGTAATTTATTTTAATGTCTGTCCCCCTCTCTAGACTGCAAACTTCTTTCTGGCAAGGAATGTGCCTACTAATTCTGTTATAGTACACTCTCTGAAGTGCTTGGTACAGTGCTCTGCACAGAGTAAGCACTCAATAAATAAGATTGATTGAATGATTCTCAAATTGGTGGTGCTTTTCCCCCAGACCTCCCCAGGATAGCAGGAGGACAAACTCAGCATTGCATGAAATTTCTTTCTGTAAGTTTTAAACTGCTACTTCTAGATGGATTTTTTTCACCCTGGATTTATTTGTGTTTCAAAATGGTCACTGGGTCTCTGGAATGTTAGGTATTGACTGAGGTTTCATTCCTTAGAACCAAATACAATGGTCTTCTCTCATTTCATCTTCAAGTAACACTTCTCAAAAGACACAATGATGCTTTTATGCCTCTATTTAACACTGTTGTGCTGGTAACATAGCAATATTATTTCTCTTTCTATTGTGGGCATGTAGCAAGAAGTTACTTTAAACCACAAGAAAAAAGAAAAACACTGAGATCAGTGTGGAAAATGTCTTATTAATTTCCAACAAAGCATTTAAGGTCCACAGTAACTGTAATATGTAAGATACTGCCATACTCAAGCATGCTTTGTAAAAATCTCGGAAGGTGCAGTTCAAAATTTTAAAAAAAAGATCCAAAAAAACCCCAACAACCTGTGGTGGGTTATTATATTATGAGCTTGCAGCCTGGGAAATAAACGTAATAGAAAAAAATATAACCAGCTTATTTTACCCTTCCTGTATCCTGCTGCTTTCTTATAATAATGATGGCATGTCTCAGTAATTCTCAAGCTGATATCAAGTAATCCAAAGTTTTTCTCTAGAAGCATGAGAGTTAAATATAGTTCACTAGTGAGCCACCCCCAGATGAGATCCTGGGCCACATGTAGCTACTGCAATTGAACACCAAGCTCTGCCTGTGGGTTTGGGTGGGAAGGAGTGTGTGAGTGTGAAGGTGTGCAAATAATTAGTTACCAAAGCTCCAAAAGAAACTTTGTCCTATAATTCCTTAGTGGAAAGAGAGAAAGAGAAATAGAGAGAGAGAGAGAGAGAGAGAGAGAGAGAGAGAGAGAGCATATTTCTCATTGCTCTCTGAAACCTCTGAATAAAATGAAGTATTTTAGATAATATTTTGCACAAATTTTACATAGATTCTTCTTAACTTCCCGGTAGAAGAGTGCCTCAGCTGATAGTGGGAATTTTGGAACTCCATAGGCCATATTTTAGTTTTGCTATACTGTTGGCTACATTCATTAAAGCCCAGAATTCTTAAGGATGTAGCACTACAGATGTTCCCATAAATATGACACTTTTTTTTCATTTTGACATTTAGTGCAATTTAGTATAAAGGTCATTTCCTTCATCACCAATTTTGTAAAGCACATCTAGAATGATTTCCTTAAAAGCTCTCATCTTGTGTCATTCCACCAATTATATATCATTTCAGGGCTAGTTTCAAGGCACAATAGGTAGTTATTTTTCCTAAATAAATGTATTCCTCAGAATGTCTTCATGGCAAGCCTTCCAGCTTTGATTTTTTTTATGGTATTTGTTAGGCCCTTTCTATACGTCAGACACTGTTCAAAGCTCTGAGATAGAAACAACTTAAGTTGGACACAGTCTCTGTCCTGTATGGGGCTCACAATCTAAGTAGGTGGAAGAACTGGAGAACTGAGGTACAGAGAATAATAATAATAATAATGTTGGTATTTATTAAGTGTTTACTATGTGCAGAGCGCTGTTCTAAGCGCTGGGATATACAGGGTAATCAGGTTGTCCCACATGAGGCTCACAGTCTTAATCCCCATTTTACAGATGAGGTAACTGAGGCACAGAGAAGTTAAGTGACTTGCCCACAGTCACACAGCTGACAAGTGGCAGAGAAGTTAAGTGACTTGCCCAAGGTCACACACCAAGAAGTTGGCTGAGCCACAATTAGAACCCAGGTCTTCTGACTCCAAGGCTCATTCTTTTTCCACTGGACGATGCTGCTTCTCTGCTCCAAGTCAGCATGGAAATCTGTATGGAAATTCTTCATATTTACTTACAGTGTATATTGCAGCTACTCAGAGTTCAACCTGGGCTTCCATTAAAAGCTCTCCACTTGTATGTATAGGGAGGGAATATCAGGGTGAATGTATGGTCTACCTTGGGGCACTTGAGCAACAAAGGCCAGCAGTGTTTGGGGCATTGTTCTGCTAGTGCATATTTTAGTAGGAAGCCAAGACCAAAGAGATATTTGATAAGATGACCTGGATGGACCTGCCATACAAGTTTGCAGTCTGTCATTAACCTCAGGGTCCCTTATGTTTTGAAGGCATCACTGTTATTCTGTAAGCATCTAGGAGCATATATTGCTTGCTATAACCTGCCATCCCATAAGAAATCCAACTCTACAATTTCCTGAAGCTATTCACAGCTCTTAGAAACCCCTCTATGATGTTCTATACCTGCCAATATTTTGTCTTCAGCCGGAAAATAAAGAATAAAAAAAATGACACCCCAAAGGAATGCTAGTGAATGGCATGAAATATTTTATTCATCACATCATACTGAAATGTTCAGTTTACCCTGTTTAGTTTGAACTTCAGTGCTTAGTTTAGTCTGTGGTTAATCCTGGGCATAACTGGAAATCAGACATGGGGAAAAAGCTGCCACTTAAATCCCAGCATGGTAAGGCAATGTGAATTGGAGCACTTTGCCCCCATGGATTGACTCTTGAATTTGTTCTCATCTGTCTCACTGCCGGAACAGAGCCGTGGGGGGCATCCACATTTAGGGGTTGTAGATTGTAAATTCTTTCAAGGCAGGGATCATCTCTACCAACTCTATGGTAGTATCTCTCCAGAGCACTTAGTACAGTGCTATGTGCACAGTAAGTGCTCAATAAATACCATTAATTGATTGATGGCTATCCTCATACTCTGCTGCTTCCCCTATCTGTAATTTATTTTAATGTCTTCTTCCCCAGTAGATTGTAAGTTTTTTGAGAGCAGATAGTGTCTCTATAAACTTTATTTTATGGTACTCTCCCAAGCACTTAATACAGTGATCTGCACACAGTAAGCATTCAATAATTACCATTGATTGATTGAATAACCAAGAGATGACTGTGTCAGAAAAACCAAGGTTAGCATTTCCAGTAGGAAAAGAGCCCACAATGGCCTAAGAATTCACCTCCTTCAGGAAGTATTCCCTGATTTATCCTCCCCATTCCCTCAGCCACTTCAGCATTCTCATGAGCTCATCTGTTTATGTATCTGTTAATGGTTTATGCATCCACTTGCATCTTTTATATCTACTCACACACTCAGGTATTGTATATTCATTGATTCACAGGAGAAACAGCATGGCCTAGTGGAAAGAACACAGTACTGAGAGTCAGGAGACCTAGTTTCTAATCCCAGCTCCACTATATGCTGCTGTGTGACCTTCAGCATGTCACTTGACTTCTCTGTGACTCAGTTTTCTCATCTGTATAATGGGGATTAAGCATCTGTTCTCCTTCCCCCTTGGACTTGAGCCTAGTGTGGGACAGGGACTGTATCTGATCTGATCACAATAATGTTGGTATTTGTTAAGCTCTTACTACGTGCCGAGCACTGTTCTAAGCGCTGGGGTAGATACAGGGTAATCAGGTTGTCTCAAGTGAGGTTCACAGTTAATCCCCATTTTACAGATGAGGTAACTGAGGCACAGAGAAGTTAAGTGACTTGCCCACAGTCACACAGCTGACAAGTGGCAGAGCCGGGAGTTGAACCCATGACCTCTGACTCCGAAGCCCAGGCTCCTTCCACTGAGCCACGCTGCTTCCCCTGAGCCACGCTGCTTCCCCTGAGCCACGCTGCTTCCCCATACTGTACTGTCCTGTACTGTACTGTCCCCATACTTGCCCATACTTCCCCATGATCATACTTTATTTACCCTCATGCTTGGCACGTAATTAGCACTTAAATGCAAATTTTATTGTTATTATTATTATTATTTCTACTGTCTCCCCCATTAGAGCTTAAGCCCCCCAAAAGCATGGATCATTGTCTTTTACTTCTAATAATAATAATGATAGTAATAATAACAATAATTGGGGTGTTTGTTAAGAACTCTGTGCCAAGTATTGTACTAAGCACTGAGGTGGACATAAGATAATCAGGTCCCACATTGGGCTCACAGTCTAAGTACATAGGAGAACAGGATTGAATCCCCATTTTGCAGGTGAGGGAACTGAGGTACATACATCCACGCCAAATGCCTGGTACAGGGTTCTGATCACAGTAGGCCCTCAATCTATACTGATGATGAGGTTGATTTTTTTATGGTATTTGTTAAGCACTTACTATGTGCCAGGCACTGTACTAAGCAGTGGGTAGATCCAAGCTAATCAGGTTGGACACAGTCCATGTCCCTCTTGGGGCTCACAGTCTTAATCCCCATTTGACAGAGAAGTGAAGTGACTTGCCCAAGGTCATACAGCTAACAAGTGGCAGAGCCAGGAGTAGAACCTAAGTCCCTCTGACTCCCAGTCCCTTGCTCTATCTACCAGGCCACACTGCTTCGCCGCTACACCTGCTTCCCTCCCCATACAACTGGGATTATTTTTAGTTTGAATCAGTGACAGCACTGGAGGTAAGAACATGGTGTGATACTGTCCCCCAAATAATATTGCTTTAACAATTGAGCTGGAGGGTAGCTGCCTTTGGCCCACCTCCCTGTTGTCAGGATTCAATATTGCTTATGGATTTGGCCCTGGTGGGTTTTCCTCAGGGTCTTACTGGTTAAAAAGAAAGACTAAAACAAGTTTCTCTGACTGGCTTGCCAAACCTGGCAACTCCTTTACCCTCAGTGTACAACCAGATTACGTGCACATGGAAATTTGTGCTGATGGAAACAACTGCTTTGGGCAGGACTTGTCACTGCTGCCTTCTCTGCCTCAGCCTTACTGACTGGACATTGCATTTGCTCAATAAGAGGCTCCATCTCTGATTTCTGCCAACCAGAAATAACAAAAGTATTAATTCCTTAAATCTCTTATTTAGATGACATTTTGTTCCACATTGAGAACACTGACATTGCTTCTGAGAAGGCTGAAGGGAGTTTTTCAGGTGAAAAAGAGTCTAACGAATGGCTTTTTTTTTCAAAGATCCTTCAGCTAAGGTCACTGTATCTTGGATTTTCCAAAATCCCAGCATTGTTGGCATCATTCAACCAAGGGTCTGTTCCGGTTTCACCCCTGCAATGCCACTACCATGAAAGAGAGGTCAAACAGTGTGGTATATAAGGGGGTCATGACTCCAGGTTATTAAATGCCAGTAGTGACTTTTGCTAAACGCCCCCACCTCCCAAACTCAAAACGAAACTTGCCTGAAGTTAAACATGGTTGCCAAGCTAAACAGGGTTTCCACCCAAAACCATAAAATCTCTAGTGCGCCCATGAAACTTGTTCCAGACATGTCTAAAAGGTTCAGTGCACCTGGGTCAAGATGGGGTTTGGATGTTTGTTTTTTTTTTAATTGCTATCATTTGTTCCATTCTTGGGGAATAGAGAAGTCTCGCTTAGTTGGATTTCCTCTTCCCAATTCTGGTGATCTCTGATTCCTGGGCATCTGAACTCTGCTTTCCAGAGATGCCAGCTCTGAACTAAGTGAATGCCAAACCTGATACCTCATATTCCCATTACTCATTTCCAAGAATCTCAACTGTAGAAGACACTAGTTGTTTTTGGCTATGGGTAAGAGTCAAAGCATCGTGGATAGAGAAGGGGTGTGTCTGAACCCTGAGACACAAATGGGACTTGAACTCCTTGTGGCCCACTTTCAACGAGCATTCACCCAATTGAATTATATTCAATTCAGTTTGATCTTATTTATTGAGCACTTACTGTGTGAGCACTTGGGAGAGCACAATATAACAATAAACAGACTCATTCCCTGCCCACAATGAGCTTACAGTCTAGAGGGGGAGACAGATATTAGTATAAATTAATAAATTACAGACATGTACATAGGTGCTGTGGGGATGAATAAAGGGAGAAAGTCAGGGCGAAGCAGAAGGAAAGGCCTCTTGGAGGAGATGTGCCTTCAATAAGGCTTTGAAGTAGGGGAGAGTAATTGTCTGTCAGATTTGAGGAGGGAAAGCAGTCCAGGCCAGAAGGAGGATGCAGGTGAGGGGTCGTCAGGGAGATAGACAAGATGGAGGTACAGTGAGAAGGTTAGCAGTAGAGGAGTGAAGTGTGCAGACTGGGTTGTAGTAGGAGAGTAGTGAGGTGAGGTAGGAAGGGGCAAGGTGATTGAGTGCTTTAAAGCCAATGGTGAGGAATTTTTGTTTGATGTGAAGGAGGATGGGCAACCACTGGAGTTTTTTGAGGAGTGGGGAAACTTGTCCTTAACATTTTTGTAGAAAAATGATCTGGGCAGCAGAGTTAAGTAAGAACTGGAGTGGGGAGAGACAGGAGGCTAGGAGGTCAGCAAGGAGGCTGATACAGTAATCAATAATTATAATAATCTCCTAAACCCTGAGGCCTCCCATATACCCAATCATTCCAAAAAGAAGCATCTTTAATGGCAGGGCCTGAAAGGTACATTGGACAAGTGCCATTGAGGGTTGTAAGCTATGGAGTGCTGATTTCTCCTCTGATCAGTTTCTCCACAGACTTAGTCCAGTCTCTCATTGCTGTGAATATTTTCAGAGTTTGATCCAGCTGCTTTGTCTTGTGGGCACATGTGTGCGTGCACACACATTCACATACACACAATCTTAAAAAGTCGTAGCTGGAGATCATCACAATATTTCTATGTCGGTTTGGCTGAAATTGACCAGAGAGGATTGAAAATTGTCCTTTAGATGGACAGAAACTTCCTGCCCTGCCCCCATGATCCACTCCCTATACCCTAAGCCACCTGGGAAATGAGAGATGGGAGTGAAGATGGTCTAGAACCTTGGTGGAATTATCCCAACAGAAATGGCATTTTCTTGGTGGGGGTATGGTGACCTTCCCCTAGATCCCTCCACTCCTCCAAGTTGGAGCATTTGGGAGCAAAGGAAAGAGTGGTATTGAATAATAAATTTTAAAAGCAGTCTCTTAGGATTCCAAATCCACAGATCCAAAGATTTTCAGTCTTTATCTATTTTTTTTGCCCTTTTCTTTTCTCCATCCCCCACTAACCCCTAAAACTTCCCTAGTTCTTGAGACAACCACCTTTCCTAGCTATTTCTAGGCCAATTTTATCTGTGAATGCATAACCCAGTAATAGCCTAATCAATCAATTATATTTATTTAGTACCTAATGGGTATAGATAACTGTACTAAGCATATGGTAAAATACAATGGAGGATTACTAAAAAAAAATGTCACAAAGATACCACATAGTTGTGATACTCAAGAAGAAAAAAGAGAGAACTGACTGTCAAAACTTCTGGGTCATTTCACTGATTTCCACTCCTGGCATGATACTACCCAGAAACCTACTGAGGATCTTTTTTTTTTTTACGGTATTTGGTAAGTGCTTACTATGTGCCAGGCACTGTAGTAAACATTGGGGTAGATACAAGATAATCAGGTTGGACACAGTCCCTGATCCACATGGGCCTCATATTGTTAATCCCCATTTTACAGATGAGGTAACTGAAACACAGAGGAGTTAAGTGACTTGCCTGAGATCATGCAGTAGACAAGTGGTAGAGCTGGAATTAGAACCCAGGTTCTCTGAATCCCAGGCCTGCTCTCTTTCCATGAGACTATGCTGCTTCCCATAATCATAGTCAAGTATTCACTCCCTGAATTGCAATGAGACTTCAGTCCAAAACACAATAGGATCTTTGCAGGATGCCAGATAACAGCAAAAGTGCAGCAAGTAACACCAATGCATCTAAACTGTCTTTATAAATCTTGCATTCATCAGTGTTTCATATCTTAGGACAAAACTTGTGCTGGTGTCTTAGTAGTAAAGTCCCTTCTTACAAAAGCTACACTATGATGCTATGGTTGGTCAATTCAGTGTCGAAGATGCGCTGTCTTATCTTTCCCTATCACTGTCAGAGTGAAGAAGAGCTATGTGATAAATACAATCCCATTCAAACTATTGAATGGTGCTGTGCTTAAAACTGCAACAAGGAATCAGGTAATATTTGTAGCTCAATAGGCTATGAGCACCATCACAAGACTTTTTTGTATATTATTTGTTAAGCACCCTACTACGTGCCAGTCACTGTACTTAACACAGTGAGTAGTAGGTTGGCATTAGAGGAGCAAAGTGTGTGGGTTGGGTTGTGATTGGAGAGTAGCAAGCTGAGGTAGGGGAGGGTAAAGTAACTGAATGCTTTAAAGCCGATGGTAAGTGGTAAGGAGTTTCTCTTTGATGCAGAGGTGGATGGGCATAAACAGGAAGACATTAAAATAGTGGGACTGATCATACAGGGAATATTTGGTTGTGAAGGTGGGCCAGTTGACAGTTTCTCACTAGCAACATTGGCACCATCATGCTAATTTGTTAAACAATGCCCACCAATCACCATCATCATCGTCATCAGTGGTATTTATTGAGTGCTTACTATGTGCAGAACACTGTTCTAAGTGCTTGGGAGAGTACATTACAACAGAGTTGGCAGACACATTCCCTACCTACCTTTGGACCCAAAATCCAGACAGCAGATGACAGTTAACAGGGTTCAGAGTTCTCTAGGCCAGTGAATAATTCATTTTTCAGGGACTCAAACACCAGTTGTATTGACTTTCTAGTACTAAGATTAAACATCACATTTCATAACAAAATTCCTGGCACTAAAACCACAGTATTGCACTTTATTTAGGATTCTTGAAATCTTCAGGGCCAATCCCAGGGGCTGGATTTGTAAATCATGAGCTCCCTGTTTGTTTGGGTGCATTATTATATGTTTATGTGTAGTCCATTACATAAAATGTTTTGGACTTCTTTAGGGCTAATGGGGGTTGGATGAGCTTCACCAAGAGATGCATAATTTTTTAAGACAGTAAACCCTACACTGAGTGAAACCAATCTTAAAAGTTAATCTGATTCAGAACAGATATCACTTTAAAACTGACCAGACACAGCAAATGTAAATCCCATCCCCCTCACTATAAAGTGTTGAAGGCTGTTTGCAGAGCAAAAGTCTGAAAAATTAAAACCATACCTGCCTCTCTATTGCATATCCCAGCCAGAGGAATATTAGACTTTGCATTTGAAAGGATGGCAACTCAAATGGAAAAGACAGACTGTGTCCACTTGAATTACCTCACTGGTAGATGGACAGTTTTACATGGATGAGAAGACATAATCTGCAGTGTATTAAAAGCATGGTCTTCACTGGAGCCCCCATATCACATTTCCAGGGGAGGTTTTGAAATGTCATCCAACATTACTCCAGGTCTCATAGTGATGATGAGTAGGTAGGTCACGTTTTCAAGGGCAGAGCTGGGATTGATTCAACTTTGGTGATGCTGGTAGCTGAACAAGATGATCCTTTTGATAGAAGTTAAAGCCACATGAGCATTCATGCAGACCAGTCTAAGCATAGGGTCAGGGGAGAGGGAGCACTTAGCTTGGATAAGAGTCAGGATGCGGAAGGAAAATTCCTCATGGCATAAAGAGCAAGGCAGAGATCAGGTTCCTGCCAGAAGTAGTTATACTATTTATTAAGCGCTTACTGTGTTCAGAGCACTGTACTAAGAGCTGGAAAAGGGTGCAGAGGTTGGAATTAGACATCACCCTCTCCCTCCAGGGGCTCACAATCTATGAACAATCCAGTCCTTTGACTCTCATCTAATATTAAAATACTTTGATTTGGTACCCTGTTTAAAAATGTAAAATTTGCTTTTTGTTTTACTCCAGCACCTTGCCCCCTCCTACCTCACCTCACTTCTCTCCTTCTACAACCCAGCCCACGCTTCACTCGTCTAATGCTAACCTCCTCACTGCACCTTGATCTCGCCTGCCTTGCTGCTGACTCCTAGCCTACATCCTGCCTCTGGCCTGGAGTGCCCTCCCTCCTCTAATCCAACAGACAACCATTCTCCTCTGCTTCAAAACCTTATTGAAGGCACATTTCCTCCAAGAGGCTTTCACAAACTCAGCCCCACTTTTCCTCATCTCCCACTCCCTTCTGCATCACCCTGACTTGCTCTCTTTCATTCATTCAATCGAATTTATTGAATGCTTACTGTGTGCAGAGCACTGTACTAAGCACTTGGAAAGTACAATTCAGCAACAGATAGAGACAATCCCTACCCAACAATGGGCTCACAGTCTAGAAGGGGGAGACAGAAAACAAAACCATTAGACAGGTATCAATACCATCAAAATAGATAAATAGAATCATAGATATATACACCATTAATAAAATAGAGTAAGAAATATGTACAAATATACACTAATGCTGTGGGGAAGAGAAGGGGGTAGAGCAGAGGGAGGGAGTAGTGGCAATGGGGAGGGGAGGAGGAGCAGAGGGAAAGGGAGGGCTCAATCTGGGAAGGCCTCCTGTAAGAGATGAGCCCTCAGTAGGGCTTTGAAGAGGGGAAGAGAATTAGTTTGGCAGATGTGAGAAGGGAGGACATTCCAGGCCAGAGGTAGGACATGGGCCAGGGGTCGACAGTGAGACAGGTGAGAATGAAGCACAGTGAGGAGGTTAGCCACAGAGGAGCAAAGTGTGCAGGCTGGGCAGTAGAAGGAGAGAAGGGAGATGAGGTAGGAGGGGTAAAGGTGATGGAGAGCTTTGAAGCCAATAGTGAGGAGTTTTTGCTTCATGCGAAGGTTGATAGGCAACCACTGGAGATTTTTGAGGAGGGGAGTGACATGCCCAGAGCATTTCTATAGAAAGATAATCCGGACAGTGGAGTGAAGTATAGACTGTAGCTCGGAAAGACTGCAAGATGGGAGATCAGAAAGGAGGCTGACGCTATAATCCACTCGGGATATTACAAGGGATTGTACCAGCAAGGTAGCAGTTTGAGTTGAGAGGAAAGGGTGGATCTTGGTGATGTTGTGAAGGTGCCCTTTGGTCTTCCCCTCCTCTGAGCCCCAAAGTACTTATGTACCTATCTGTAATTTTATTTATTCATTCATTCATTCAATCATATTTATTGAGTGCTTACTGTGTGCAGATTACTGTACTAAGCGCTTGGAAAGTACATTGGACAACAGATAGAGACAATCCCTACACTTTGCTCTTCCCCCCTCCCAGCCCCAAAGCACTTGTGTACATATCTGTAATTGTATTTATTTGTATTGATGTTTGTCTCCCCTGTTCTAGACTGTGAGCTCATTTTGGGCAGGGAATGGCACTGTTCATTATTGTATTGCACTTTCCCACGTGCTTAGTACAGTGTTATGCACACAGTAAGCTCTCAATAAATACAATTGAATGAATGAATGAATATCCCCCCAGGTTTCTGTTCTACCTGGGTTGGAGATCAATGCTGAAGTTATGCTCCCCTCTCTTTCATTTCAGAATTGTGTGAAAGGAGAGGTTTTCTAGGGCAAGATTACAGGAGTCACCTGTTTAAGGTGCAGCAGCTGGTAGCAAACATGTACTAGTATCAGAGACTTTACTCTGTTATCCATAAATTCCCTGTTGCCACATGTTTGCATCTGTAAATACAGCTGTAGCCAAAACTGGTTCATGATCAGCAAGGAAACAAGTTGGGTAAAGAGGTAAAAGGGTGAATAGCATCCAGGCTAAAAACTCTTTAACAGCAGTGAGCACCTCAAGTCCTTTCTTTGTAACTCCCCATAGAGCCCATTGAACCTAATTCTCTTGATTTTCTGGCTGACTGCAGAGTCCTACAAAAAATAGTATGTACATAATCTAAGAGCGTGGGCCTGGGATCAGAGGAGGTGGGTTTTAATCCTGGCTCTGCCACTTGCCTGCAGGGTGACTTTGGGCAAGTCACTTAGAGGAGCAGCGTGGCTCAGTGGAAAGAGCACGGGCTTTGGAGTCAGAGGTCATGGGTTCGAATCCAGACTCGGCCACTTGTCAGCTGTGTGACTTTGGGCAAGTCACTTAACTTCTCGGTGCCTCAGTTACCTCATCTGTAAAATGGGGATGAAGACTGTGAGCCCCACGTGGGACAACCTGATTCCCCTGTGTCTACTCCAGCGCTTAGAACAGTGCTCGGCACATAGTAAACGCTTAACAAATACCAACATTATTATTATTATTATTATTATTATTAACTTCTATGAGTCTCAGTTCCCTCATCTGCAAAATGGGGATTTAATATCTGTCCTCCCTCCTACTTAGACGGTGAGCCCCATGTGGGACAGGGACTGTGTCCGACCTGATTATCTTGTCTTCACCCCAGCACTTGGCACCCTATGCTTGACACATAGTTCTTAACACATTCTATAATAATAACGATGATAATAGCAATGAACCGCTTCCCAGTCATCACTTTCATCAGTATTTATTGAGCACTCACTATGTGCAGAGCACTGTAATTGGTGTAAGCGCCTTACCTTTGGCTTTAAAACAGTCAGTCCTCCCCCTCCTACCTTACCTCAGTGATTCCTAAAACAACCCAATTGGCACACTTCACTCTTTTAATACTAACCTTCTCACTATACCTCAACCTCATCTTTCTTGCCACCGACCTCTTCTACCTGGGCCTGCGATCCCCTCTCACTTTATATCCAACAGACCACCACTCTCCCGATCTTCAAAGTCCTACTAAAATCATATCTCCTCAAAGAGGGCCTTCCCTGACTAAGCCCTCATTTCCCCACCTATTCACATTGCCTACACACTTGGGTCTGTATCCCTTAAATACTTTGATATTTACCTTTCTCCCGACTCCACAGAACTCATGTACATATCCGTCTGTAATTTATTATGATGACTGTCTCTCCTTCTGGTCTGCAAGCTTCATTGTGGGCAGAGATCCTGTCTATATACTGTGTGGTACTATACTCTCCCAAGTGCTTAGTACAGTGCTCTGCAAGTGTTTAATAAATACTATTGATTGAAATACCATTGGTTGCCTAGGAACATACAGTTACAGTACTGCACAATCTCCTCCAAGAGGCCTTCCCTGACTAAGCCATCATTCCCCATGCTTGCTCTCCCCTCTGTGACACTAAGCACTTAGATCTGTACCCTTCAAGCATTTGATATTCCTCCCATCCTTAGTTCATAGTACTTTGCTGATTCTACCAATCAGTCAGTGATATTTATTGGGCACTTACCATGTGCAGAGTACTGTACTAAGTGCTTGGGATAGTACAATACAGCAGAATTAGCAGAGATGTTCCCTGCCCATAACGAGTTTACGGTCTAAAGGGGAGTTTAGAGTCTAGAGTGGTTTGTAGTCATTTGCATGCCTTCTCATGTTAGGTGTTTCAAGATCATCATCACTGATCCTGTTTGACTAATTTGAGGGATTTTAGTGACAAATTTAGCCTGCTGAGTTGGGGGAGTTTTCTGGAGGAAGAGAAACATTCTAGGATGGGTAAACTTTTTGACCTGAATGCCGTATCTAGAAATAAAACTTATAGGTTGTAAATGCTCCCCAAATTGACATGAGCTGAACTCCTCTGTCATCTACTCTTTTATATGCCATGAAAGGTAGTATCAATATGTTGAAATGGGGCAGGGGATTAAGGCAGAAAGCAGCATGGACTAGTGGAAAGAGCAGGGACCTGGGAATCAGAGGACCTGGCTTCTAATTCTGGCTCTGCTATGTGTCTGCTGGGTGACCTTGGGCAAATCACAACTTCTGGGTGCTTCAGTTTCCTCATCTACAAAATGGGGATTCAATCCTTGTTCTTCCCCTTACATAGACTGTGAGCCCCAAATGGGAGTTTTTTGTGTTTTTTAAATTGTATTTGTTAAGCATTTATTCTGTGCCAGGCACTGTACTGAACACTGGGGTAGATACAAGATCATCAGGTTGGACACAGTTCATGTCCCACATGGGGCTCACAGTCTTAGTCCCCATTTTCCAGATGAGGAAATTAAGGTACAGAGGAGTTAAGTGATTTGCCCGAGGTCACATGGCACAGTGGAAAAGTCACGATTAAAACCCAGATTCTCTGACTCACAGACTAGTGCTCTTTCCACTAAGCTACGCATTGGTGTTCTGATTTGGTCTCTTACTGTAATGGTTCTACAGTGTTATTTTGGAGCTTCCAACAGGGGTCATTAATCAGGAGATTGATATTGAGCCTTTTATATAGCTTGGTTGCTTATCATTGTAAGAGTAACCAATCTTGGGCATCTTCAGTGTAGGAATACTTGCAAGCTGGTTAACATTTCTATTGCTACAACTTGTAGATGGGCTAGACTGTAAACCTCTTGTGGGCAGGGAGTGTGTCTATCAACTCTGCTGTATTGTAGTCTCCCAAGCACTTTAGTACAGTGCTCTGTACACGATAAGTGCTCAATAAATATGATTGATTGGTGAAGTCATTGAAGCTCAGGTACAATAACTGATCATACGATATATTAAAGTCTGTGGAGTGTCCATGTGACCAAATCTGTTCCTTTGATCTAGCCCTACTATTGGTTCAATGGATGGAGCACTGCTCTTACAATCTTACCTGTATCTGGCTAACCTAGGCAAAGACAGCATATGCAGCCTATTCACTATTTGCTATCAGTGCCGCAGCAAGAACATGATTGGTACATACAGGCTCAAGTAATAAATAATAACAATTATGGTGTTTGTTAAGCACTTACTATGTGCCTAGCACTGTTCTAAGTGCTGGGGTAGATACAAGGTAATTAGGTTGTCCCACGTAGGGCTCAGAGTCTTGATTCCTATTTTACAGATGAGGTAAACGAGGCACAGAGAAGTTAAGCGGCTTGCCCAAGGTCACACAGCGGACAAATGGTGGAGCCAGGATTAGAACCCATGTCCTCTGACTCCCAAGCCCGTGCTCTTTCCACTAAGCTATGGTGCTTGGCATAGCACAACCCACTCACACTAGAATTAATTCCTTTACTCAAGTTTGTGACCTCAAAGCTTCAGGACTAAGGTTCATCCATCAGTTCTGATGGGGAAACATCATCATCCTTTGATCCTAAACCTTGTTCTCTCCTCTGAGGAGAGGCATAGTTGCACTGAGTGTTTTATTGAGGTGTGTGCAATAACTGCCATCCATCTTGGAAGCATGGCTGCCTTTGAAGATGGTTCCTTCTCTCTGAAGCTCCCCATTCATTCAAGAGGAGCAGCATGGCTTAGTGGCAAAAGTACGGGCTTAAGAGTCAGAGGTCAGGGGTTCTAATTCCGGCTCTGCCACTTGTCTGCTGTGTGACCTTGGGCAAGTCACTTAACTTCTCTGTGCCTTCATTACCTCATCTGTAAAATGGGGATGGAGACTGTGAGCCCCATGTGGGAAAACCTGATTACCTTGTATCTACCCCAGCGCTTAGAACAGTGCTTGGCACATAGTAAGTGCTTAACAAATACCATAATTATTATTATTACAATATTTACTGAGCACCTACTGCATGCAGAGCACTGTATTGGGGCTTGGGGGAGAGTTAATAAAAGTTATGCTCTCCCTCCTACTTAGACTGTGAGCCCCATGTGGGATAGGGACTATGTCCAACCTGATTAACTTGCATCCACCTCAGCACATAAAACAGTGCTTGATACATAATAAACCATTAATAAATCCTATAATTATTATTACAAGACATGGTGCCTATCTTCAAGATGCTTACAGTCTAATGGATCTGTGAAAGAAAGATGCTATAACTATAAGGGGTTACAATCAGTTGTTCAGAAAACCAAATTTTAGATAATCTGACCCAAGGCTAATTGTAATACCACCTCCACTCCTGAGATCCAACACTGGGCATGCACCCGTCCAAGATCACCAAACCTAGTTTTATTAAGTTACCCAAACATTCAATTTTGTGGCCTCATCTTGGTCCCCAATAAGTTAGATAATCAGTCTTCTTTTGTAATTTTAAAAGGTTTGGGATATGAAATGTAATCCAACCAGTGAGGGAAGAGTACATTTTTGCTTTCTCGGCCCATTGGAGTGTCATTCAGGCTTTGGTGGGGGGAAATTTTTTCCTTCCTCAGAGCACAAGGCAGCCCCTACCTATGGTACATCCGTTGCTCTTCCAGACATGATTGGGGCTACTTTTAGGTTAGCAGTGGCCATTGTGGCAGGGAGGGGGAAAAGGGTGCTGTATGGACCACATAGTGAGCTCCATTTGACAGCAGAAGTGAGGTGGGTGGAGGGCATTTCCCCTGAGGGAAATGGCCTAAGGCAGCAGCCCCTTTTGCCCAATGTTTCAGCAGTCCTGCCTGGAGGGGGCTTGTAACCTGAAAGAATGATCATACCTCCTAGAGGTGAGTCATTTAGCATTATTTTTCCAAGGCCTCCCTTTTAGTCAAAACCAGATCATTTGCTGGAGGCAGCAACCCCTGAGATTTCTAGGCCAACTCTTGGTGTTCAGGGCACAGCTGGCTGAGTGCACTTGTAATTGACTCCAGGTCTCCATCATCTCTGCATATGTAACCAATTGTAGGCACCTATAATGCACCTGCAAAATCTCAGGCCCGCCAAAGAGAGTCCTATTTAAAACTTCATCTTTTTTGAGAGTGGTTTTTTTTCGTATTCCAAGGACTAAAAAGCCAGCGGTTGTTGCATTCAAGTCCCTACCCATTAAGCGATTGTCACAGTTCATTTTTGCCAAAGATATTCCCTTACATCCCTAAGTTCAGGAGTTTCCAAAAGAAACACAGGCCTTGAATTGCAAATATAGTGAAGTGAAAGGATGTTTTTCATTAATGAGGGCAATGGCTGCAAACTGGTTTTTGAAACAAAAAGACAAAGTAGATCTGGTTTCTGAAGCCTACTCCATAGGTCTGCCCTGTAAATCCTTCAAAGGAACAAACCCCTAAAACTTTAGGAGGCCTCAGTGTACTAAACTCTTTAAGTCTTCCAGACCTATTTTGTCCCTGGCTCCCCCAACACATCCCAATATACCATGGCTTGTTCTTGAGGGAAGAACTGAATTCCAGTTTTAATAACAGAAAATGGTCCTCTCTTTTTAGGAAAGCCATGATTAGAATGAGCGTTTACAAACTACTTACATTCCAAGCAAAAAGGAAAAGTAATAATCTGGTGGTGGTTATTATTCTTTTTTTAAAGCAACGATGACCAACAAAACCCAAATTGGCAAATGTATCAGGAATCTACCACAAAGTGGCTCTTTAGCGATATCTTGACATTAGGAGTAATTTATTGCTGTCATGTCCTATGCACAAGACATTATAAAAATTGAGCTCTGTCCAAAGCATACAGCCATTAAGGTTCCTGGAAGGACCAATTTTCAAACATTTCAAAGTTACCTGCTGATTATCCAGGCTACTTTTTTTAAGCCATTAGCTTCTCAATTACATATTAATGAGTTTTTCCAACATACAATCATCTTCCTTCAAGGACTTGCCTCTTTTTCTCCCTCCCCCAAATCACCATAACTAGTAATAGGTGAGTGGGTGGGAGCATTTCAGAAGCACTTGAGCTTTTTAAGGAAAAAAAAGGAAAAATATGGCAGCCTATTAAAAAACAATTTTTTTCTTCTGGTATCATTAATCAAATGCATAGGCAGTCCTTGCAGTGTCACCTGGCGGGGTTAATGTTTAAGACCCAGAGCAATTACAGCTCCCCTGAAAATCACTTGGCCAGCAAGTCACATAAAAGTCTGTGATTATGAAGGAAATGGGAATTAGCAGAAAAATTTTGCAAAGGCAGTTGAAATACATTGGTAGCAAAGGAGGCAAAGAGGAATTTGACTGATTGGAGCTCCCCAAGGGAGAAGAAAAGGGGTCTCGGGGTCACTCCTTCCCCAAATTAGTGGTGTCTGTCATTTGAAACCCAAATAAAGCAGGAACAGAAGTAAAAGATTTTCTGCCCAGGAATAATTTTCTGTTGGTTCGATTGTACCTAAATTGCAAAAAGGCCAAATGCAATTAGTGGTTTGGATTTTTTCAACTCCTAATTCAGCGATAATTCATCACCTTCAAATCTATTGCCTGATCTAAAAAGCAATGGTCAGGAAATCCTGATTTTGAAACTGAACAAATTGTGAAGCTTTGGAGAGAAAGAGAACTCTAGCAGAAAGAACTTCGTAATTGTATGAGCTGTTTTGTGTCTTCCTGCTCCCCCAAAGTTCTTTATCTCCTGTAAACACAACTTTAAAGCAGGCAAAATCAGGATTTGGTGCCTGCATGTACTTCTCTTGTCTGAAGAACACATTTCACTCCAGATATAATCATCCTCCAAGTAAAGTTGTAACATAAACAGCAGTTAAAACAAAGAATTGTAAGTCTACAGAGCCAATTCCTAGCAGAAAATACTAAAAAAGCATTAGCTAACCTTCCCCAGAAATTAAACCTGGCTACAGTGATGTGCCATAATCCACAGGGAGATCATTAAACCAAATGATGAGCAGGTCTGAGATAGTGGGCCTTACTTCCTCTATGCAAGGAGTTACTGAACCTCAGGGTGCCTAAAAGCAGAACTGTGATTATCTTTTGCCTCTTGGTCATGGCATTTGGAGGAGGCAGATGGACTTCAAACTTCTTGCCCACATTCTTAAATTCCAACAATTTCCAAAGCTCCCTCATCCTCTGATCTGCTTTCCCTTGAAGTCAGAATCAGGGCATACTGGAAAACCAATCTTCCCCAGCTCCAAGAATTTTGATTTCCAGTGTAGAACTTGCTCAGTAGTTAGAAACAAAAAAGGAAAGAGAAACTCCCAGCCAGGCCACTTGGTACAAAATGAAGCCCTGGAATACTCTGTAGGGGTGCCAAGGAGCTCCAAATATTCCAGAGTCAACGGATTCAAACCAGTGTTTCCTGATCAAAGGCCCTCTGGTTTATCCAACTTCTCTGGTCTTGAAGCTCTGGGTTAGGACTTTTCTCCATATACCACAGAGCAAAACAGGGCCAGGATGTAGAGAATCTTATGGGCCTGGGTTTAGACTTATTGATGGGGAAACCAGATTTATTTCAGTGGGAGTTTCTCAAAGAATTTCAATGACCAATTTGCGCTTGGTTGTGACCTGCAAGTACTAATGTAAATTGAGGGGTTTTGCATTAAGCTTTGTAGACTTGAAATGCCAAAGCAATTGTGGAAAGTTGACACATCTTCATTTGGGCACAACTGTTGCATGACATCCTTTATGTTCTCTCTTGCCACTACTCACTCCACAGTGGAGGTCAATAATACTCTTGGTTTTCTAAAGTCCTTCTCAGCGTGCTTTCATGGGAATAATATCACTTAGCTTCCCAGATTCCTTTTGAAGTGTTTTACTCAAAGAGAAACTGAACTCTAGAGAAATATTACTTCCCAACAACATTGCCATTCTAACACAAACACATTAGAGTAGTTTAGGAAAAAAAAATTCTCATTTGACTATGATTTGGATGTTCGCAATCCATTAATCATTCATTTTGGTATTGGTTTCACTCTTGGACTTTGCAATATTTTCTTGACACTTCATGTTTTCTGAACTCGATAGCATAATCTTGGTATCTCACAAAGATTTTCATTTAAATCTATGGCTAGCCATACTAGTGAAAATTAAGTAATCTAGCCCTTTTTGACTATTGACATATATAAATAGGTATATATTTGGATTGAGATATTTATGGCCATCCATATTAGGCATGACACAACAGACGATGAGATTTTCTTTATTAGATACTTATGATTGTGACTGACAAACAGGTGACTGACAAACACTCCCACACTGTATACATGTTCGTTCATTCAATCACTTTTATTAAGCACTTACTGTATGCAAAGCACTGTATTCAGTGCTTGGGAGAGTACAACCTAACACTGAACAGACACATTCCCTATCCACAACGAAATTTTCCTAGGGCACAGTACCTGGCACTGATTCCAATTCTCCTTCTATGAGTCTTGATCATCCTAGAGCCTCTAAGATCATCACCCATTTTCTAATTATGCCAGCAGATTTGTCTCCTGCTGCTCCACATCTGCTTCCAGCTATTCTACAATGTTCTGTTTCGTTGTCTTTTGAATGTAAACTTCTATTCTCCCTGAGTATTATGATTTCCCTACTTCATATGCCCATACAGCAGCTGCTTGGTTATTTTATTGTCATCTTATTGCCTCACATATCCTGCCTAACCAAGGTATGATGCAGTATGTATTGCTGCTTGCTGTGTTCCAGGATCTCATTAGTGTGAGCCTGTCTTACCATTAAATGTTCAGTGTCGCCCGGGTAGCATTGATGGAACTACTCTAGAAGTCAGATGTAGGATCTGTGGTAAATACAAGTTCATTCATTCAGTCCTATTTATTGAGGACTTACTGTGTGCAAAGCACTCTACTAAGCACTTACAAGTCTCACAGCAGTAAAGAAAGTTAGACACTACAATTGCTCTGCAGATCTTCATTTTGATCTAATTATTGATGCTTGTTTTTATATGTTTTGCCAGTATCTCATAGGCCATATAAGTCTTCTTTTGATTTAGTTTCCTACCTCTTGGACTATCATTGCCACTATGGACAGTGTATTGCCTAGGTAGCAGAATTCTCAGATGACATTCTGCCCTGTTGTTGATTATTTGCATGGTTTGTCAGGTGTTAGCTAGAAAATCTAGCCTTCTTTATTCTGTCAGTCCATAGTACTTTGCTGCTACTGAAAAGTGGATTCAAAGTTATCTATATGTCTCCTTGAGTGACACTGAGGAGTGATCTCTAGGAGCTTGTAGGACTTTTTTTTCTCTGACTTAGTCAAGGACTTTGGGTGATGCTCTTAGAATTTTGAGTTGAAAAAAATTCCCAGTGAATTGGAATTGCAATCTGGCACCAAATTTCTTGAGCAAAGCTAGATGAAATACATTTTAATAAGCCCTCTTTATTCCATTTTTGATTGGGGGAATGGGAGATCAAATACCGGACCTACAATTATGACTCATCCAGTGCTTTTTTTTAATGGTATTTTCTAAGTACTTACTATGTGCCAGGCACTGTAGTAAGTGCTGGGGTATATGCAAGCTAATCAGGTTAGACACAGTTCATGTCCCACTTGGGCCTCACAGTCGTAATCCCCATTTTACAGATGAGGTAACTGAGGTACAGAGAAGTGAAGTGACTTGCCCAGGGTCACACAGCAGACAAGTGGCAGATCTGGGATTAGAACCCAGGTCCTTCTGATTCTCAGGCCCGTGCTCTAATCACTATGCCCAGCTGCTTCTGTAGAAGAATCCTTGTAGAATCTTTCCTATGATTCTTTACTGGCATCATTTATGGTGGAGGTGTATGCACTGATGAGTATAACCTAGCACCAGGGAAAGGACTGGCCCAACAAGAAACTGGGAAAAACTCCGTGAGCCATCTGAGCCTTGTCCACGGCCTTGGAGGACAATTTCGGGGATAGAGTTGTCAACTCTGGGCAGCTCCAGAACCTGTAAGAAAGCACCCTCCATTCTTTTGCCATTGAGAGGAGAAGCTGTTTCTGACACCCATGCAAGTTATGCTGTGATATTAACTGGTTTACCTCTTGCAATTGTCCCTACTGGATGGCTACTTTGCTTTGTCCACAGTAAGCATTCAGTAAGTACAATTGATTGACTGATACTGTTCTCTTCTGTGCATAATAGCTTAATATTCCACAACACAATTGTTATCTTTCAATTTGGTTCATCTTGACTGGGCAGGAGAAAACCAAAATCAATCAGAAACATATCAGGCACAGTCTTCTGGTATTACTTGTTTCATCTAAACTAGATATTTTTGAGCACCTTTTCTGGTCTCCACTATTCAGAATGAACAATTTGTTTTTATATAGGGATGCTCAGTCACTCAGAGTGCTTTCTAACAGTACTGCTGCCTCTTCAGCAACCAAGTAGCTAATGTTCATTCATTCATTCAATCGTATTTATTGAGCTCTTACCGTGTGCAGAGCACTGTACTAACCTCTTGGAATGTACAATTTGGCAACAGATAGAGACAATCCCTGCCCAACAATGGGCTCACAGTCTAAAAGGGGGAGACTGCAAGACAAAACAAGTAGTCAGGCATCAATACCATCAAAATAGATAAATAGAATCATAGATATATTTACAATGTTGTTGGGAGGGAATGTGTCTGGTTATTGTTATATTGAACTCTCCCAGGTGCTTAGTACAGTGCTTTGCACACGGTGAGCTCTCAATAAATATGACTGAATGAATAACGTCATAGGCTGAAAACATTACATTGGGTGGTTCTTCATTTCATTGCTAAACCGCTCCCCATTTTACCACGGATCTGGCATATTTGACTTGGTATACTGAGCATTTGATTGATGGATTGGTTAATTGAAAATTGGTATAAAGCGTGATTGTTCCACTTTATCAATAGTCTCTCCCCACCAGGGTCATTCATTAGATTTTCTTCATGTGTAACTGAACGAGAGCTCTTTGCGCTGCACTGATGTTGGCATCACAGTTCATGCCACTAAAACTTTAATGGAGCCACAAGCAAAGCCTAGCAGGCTGATCCAGAAAGGAGAAAACCTTTATTATTTAGACACAGTAAATCTTAGTAATTAACAGTGATAGGGAGGAAATACTGGGGAAAAGTACATGACAGTTAAATGGGAGTTTGGTAAAATCTGATATTTGTTTTTTAAATTGCTTGAGTATGGCAGGAGCTTTATACATTTACAGAAGTGTCAGCATTGATTTGGCTTGCAGATTTCATGTTGTTTTTTAGCCAATCACCCAATTGCGCTGTCAGCTTTCGGTCTCGCTCATATTTTTCAAGGACACATGAGGCCCTGAGTTTATTGCATTTGCAAAGCAAAATCTAAACAACTCATTTTGTTGTTAGGGCTTTTCAGTTCTGTAAAAACCCAACCGAGTCTTCTCCATCTCTACTCCAGATCAAAGAGAGGTCAGGCTGTATATTGCTTGTGCTACTTGGTTCCACTTACTTTACAAGTTCACTTAACATCACTGGTGAATAATCTGAAGTGGAAGTTACTGTGAGAACCTCAACTCCTCCTTTTTCTAGAAAAGGGGCTCCTGTAAGCACTTGGTGAAGATTTCCTGCAACCTGAAATCATCCATGGTCTATTCTGTGGGTAAAGGGGATGGCTTATGATAAATAACACAACTTGCTGGCAAAGGCAGGGGACTCAGAGAGGAAGACAGATCTGACCCCATGTCCGCTATTACCTTGGCCAAGTATAACGCAGCCTTTAGTAAAGTGCAGCCTTTAGTACAGTGCCTGGCACATAGTAAGCACTTAACAAATACCATTATTAGTAGTAGTAGTATTATCTCCTAAGCTGCATCTAGTACTTCAGGGAAAAAATACTATTGATCTTTCCAATAAATTCAAAGTGGGGGTTTTTTGGCATTTTTTAAAATTTTCAATCCTCAACTGTATGAAATATGTGCATGTGCTCAGATATGTCTCACAAATGTAAATAAATGTATAGCCCGCCTGCCTATTTATAGAGAACAGAACAAAGTGACACCAAGGGTTGGCCTTAACCAACCTGAGAATCTGTCTAAACTAACTACCCAATGTTGAACCAGTTTAAGATGTTATAACTTGCATGTTTATTTTTGTGGTGATAGTGTTATTATAAATACCACTGCCTTATTGCCTGATTTCCTAAATTCCTCTCTTCCTTTTGACTTTTTTAGACAATCTTGCTCCAGCTGCCACACCAGAGACCAGGCTGACAAGTGGAGAGTTTGTCCTCCATCCCTACTGACCCTACCAGAGTGGCATCTCTGTCCCCTGGGTAGGGGAAGGGCCTCAATCACCCCCAGTGAGCCAGAACAGAGTCACTTCAGTTTGCGCCTATCCCTCGATCCAGCAGAGGAAAACACCACATGCGCTCCTCTTCCTCACCTGCCTATTTCAGTTTGAGTGCTAAGGAGACTTTGAATGCTAACCATTCTCTCTATTGGAACTCATAGAAGAGAAGCTTCCTTGGGCAAATGGTTTCAGTGTTGACTGAGAATAATTAGGGGACAGGAGGTGGGTCTGTCAAGTCCCCTGCCAAACCAAGGAGAAGTGGGGGGTTGCGGGGAAGGGGTGTGTGTGTGTGTATATGTGTCTTTTTTAAACCTGTCCTGCACTAGGCCCTCATCAGAACCTTATCCTCAACCAGATACTGCGAAGAATCTGTCAGCTGAGATTATGACTTCTGGTGTACAGTGCATGTGTGTCCATATCTACTTTCCTATCTGTATATATTATAATAGGAAAACACACCCAAGGTTAGAAAAATAGCCCGCAAATGATTGACATGCCAATAATTCTCAATCCAGTCAATAATGCTCATGTAACAGCTCCTGAGAAAATAATATTTTTGGTCAATAATACATTTGGTGAAACGAACTGTTTGTTTTTAATTAACCTCATATTTAGCTATTTAGTCATGCTATGTCTATCAGGCCGTTAAGAAAGAAACATGCTCTCTTGAAGGACTGAGTTGTTGCCTTAAACTTTCATCTCTTCCTTCTTGGCTTTCTTTTCTGCATTCCACCTTGGCAGGTTTGAAAGGACCGGGGCATCTCCCAGCTTGTCATATCCCTCCTATTCTCAGGCTCATCTTCCGAAAGAACAACACTCACCAATCCTGTGTGACAGGACACCCCATTATGTTGTGGCAGGCCATCAGGGTGAACCTGCTGTAAGTATTTAACAACAATGAAATGCTTCCAAAGCTGTCATCTGGGCTTTGTTCTGCCATTGAGTGACAGAATTATATTCTAATCCATTAAGTGTTACCAAAACAGGTAGAATTGAGTGCTGCAATGTTGAATCAAACTGAGCATGCACAGGGATTGCTTAAAAAAAAAAAGCCTGACACAGGGGAAAAAAATAACCCAAAAAGCTGGTCTTGGTGACTTGAGGCATCTCATGCTATTGTGCTAAAAAGCCACTTTCCTGAGGAACAGGGGGAAACTGTACATTAATGGGGAAAGAATTACAAAAGCAACATTTGGATACTAGCCCAAGGTCTTTATAGGGGGAGAAAGATATCGAAAAAGAGAATTGAAAGCAAATGCTCAGAGGTAGAGTCTTTTGGATGCCTAATCCTTTGGGAATTTGCATTTGCTCTTTCATAACTTTCAGAAACACATTTCATGCTTCATTTTTTGCAAATGAACTCTATTAATTACACTGGAGGAAACAGATTACCATCCCATATATTAATAGGTTTCACTTCTATCTCCTGTCTTTCTTTTTGGCCTGGCACAAAAAGCTCATAATTTTCATTTTCTTTGTCTCTTTATAGCATAAGAGGTTCTGAATCTTATCCAGATTAAAGTGATTATGATCTTTTCAAGACTCTGTTCTCAAGGTACTTAGGGGAAAGACATGTAAGTACACTGTCAATGTGCAGGCCCTGTTGTTTCACAGGCCTGGACAGGCTACAAAGTTCAGATCCAGAAAAACAAGGCCATGGGTTTCCTCAGGAACATCACTCAGCAATTCAACTTGCTTCAGAGTAGCCACTGATGGCACTTAAGTATTTTGGACAATCCCTTGCCAACCCATCCCATTTTTATATGTCATTATTAAAATATCACAAGTAAAAACCAGGGTGTATTTACCTTGTGGAAATAACTAGTGATCATACTTCTGTCCATTCATAAGGCATGTTTTTTTAACATTTTTAATATTTTGAAACTAGGAAGACGCTCAAGGTAATTTAGGTGCAAGAAACTGACATAACATAAATTACGGTAGGTTATATTAATTAGGGCATCATAGGAACATAAACACACACACATGAAAAGGTTTTTTGTGGGAGTTTGCAGAACCTATAGAGTTGCTGGGTACTTAAAAATAAAAATACTGGACATAAAGATGTCCTTGCCTTATCAGTGTATATATCACTAGCAGCATGGCTCATTTGAAAGAGCCTGGGCTTCGGAGTCATAGGTCATGGGTTCAACTCGCAGCTCTGCCACTTGTCAGCTGTGTGACTGTGGGCAAGTCACTTAACTTCTCTGTGCCTCAGTTACCTCATCTGTAAAATGGGGATTAACTGTGAGCCTCACGTGGGACAACCTGATGACCCTGTATCTACCCCAGCACTTAGAACAGTGCTCTGCACACAGTAAGCACTTAACAAATATCAAAATTATTATTATTATTACTATTACATCATAAAAATAGGGAGCCAATATAAAACCAGACAAATAGCTACTGTGACTTAGAAATGGACTCATTTTGAATTACTACCTTTGATGCTTTAAGAATGACTACCCCTGATCCCAATAGGGAGACAATGGGCTGCTATTGTTATGCAGAATTTGTCCTATTGTCTCTTTGTTGCTCCATTAGATTATGAACACCTTGAGAGCAGAGATTGTGTCTTTTTACTTCTATTATACTCTCCCAAACTCTTAGTACATTGTTCCACACATGTGCTCAGTAAGTACTAATAAGAATAATGGTATTTGGTAAGCACTTACTATGTGCCAAGCACCATATTAGGCATTGGGATAGATGCAAAATAATAGGTAGGACACAGTCCCTGTCCCACATGAGGCTCAAAATGTAAGTAGGAAGGAAAGCAGATATTTTATCCCCATTTTAAAGATGAAGAAATGGAGGTCCAGAGAAGTGAAGTGACTTGCCCAAGGTCACACAGCAGATTAGTGGCAGAGCTGGGCTTACAGCCCAGGTCCTCTGACTCCCATGCCCATGGTCTTCCCGCTTGTCCACATTGCTTCCCAACTCTTGAAAGAATGCTCTAGGTTGTAGACCAAAGGATTGCAGCTCCCCCTCCCATCCTTTAACTGTTGGAGTTCCTCAAGGGTCAGTTCTTGGCCCTCTTCTGTTCTCCATTTACACTTACTCCCTCGGTGAACTCATTCGCTCTCACGGCTTTGACTACCATCTCTACGCAGATGACACGCAGATCTACATCTCCGCCCCTGTCCTCTCCCCCTCCCTTCAGGCTCGCATCTCCTCCTGCCTCCAGGACGTCTCCACCTGGATGTCGGCCCGCCACCTAAAACTCAACATGAGCAAGACTGAGCTCCTCATCTTCCCTCCCAAACCTGGTCCTCTCCCAGACTTCTCTATCACCGTCGATGGCACGACCATCCTTCCCGTCTCTCAGGCCCGCAATCTCGGTGTCATCCTTGACTCATCTCTCTCGTTCACCCCACACATCCTAACCGTTACCAAGACCTGCCGGTTTCACCTATACAATATCGCCAAGATCCGCCCTTTCCTCTCCACCCAAACGGCTACCTTACTGCTACAGGCTCTCGTTATATCCCGGCTAGACTACTGTGTCAGCCTTCTCTCTGACCTCCCTTCCTCCTCTCTCGCCCCGCTCCAGTCTATTCTTCACTCCGCTGCCCGGCTCATCTTCCTGCAGAAACGATCTGGGCATGTCACTCCCCTTCTTAAACAACTCCAGTGGTTGCCTATCAACCTCCGCTCCAAACAAAAACTCCTCACTCTAGGCTTCAAGGCTCTCCATCACCTTGCCCCTTCCTACCTCTCCTCCCTTCTCTCTTTCTACCACCCACCCCGCACGCTCCGCTCCTCCGCCGCCCACCTCCTCACCGTCCCTCGGTCTCGCCTATCCCGCCGTCGACCCCTGGGCCACGTCCTCCCGCGGTCCTGGAACGCACTCCCTCCTCACCTCCGCAAACTGATTCTCTTCCCCTCTTCAAAACCCTACTTAAAACCCACCTCCTCCAAGAGGCCTTCCCAGACTGAGCTCCTCTTCTCCCTCTACTCCCTCTGCCACCCACCCTTTACCTCTCCGCAGCTAAACCCTCTTTTTCCCCTTTTCCCTCTGCTCCTCCACCTCTCCCTTCCCATCCCCACAGCACTGTACTCATCCGCTCAACTGTATATATTTCCATTGCCCTATTTATTTTGTTAATGAATTGTACATCGCCTTGATTCTATTTAGTTGCCATTGTTTTTACGAGATGTTCTTCCCCTTGACTCTATTTATTGCCATTGTTCTTGTCTGTCCATCTCCCCCAATTAGACTGTAAGCCCGTCAAACGGCAGGGACTCTCTCTATCTGTTGCCAACTTGTTCATCCCAAGCGCTTAGTACAGTGCTCTGCACATAGTAAGCGCTCAATAAATACTATTGAATGAATGAATGAATATGTATCTGTAATGATGTTGCTCACCCTCAGGCCACCTTCTAAATGAGTACATACTAGTGTTTTGGTTTTTTTTCTACCTCTAAATAGCCACTCAAAAGCATGTAACAAAGTTGTCTTGGGATTCTTGAAGCTGAACTATGGAAGAACTTAGTGCACAGCTTATTTTCAGGTTCAGAAATGTGGAAAGCCCCTGACTGTGCCCTCTCAGTTGATTGGAATCATTTCATACCCTCCAATCTTACTCCACGCCTTTCACCTCATCAGTTTCACCAATTTCTTGTTTCTGCTGCATTTCAGAAACACATATGCTTTCAAAATGTTTTCATGTTCAAAAGTCCCTCCTTTCTCTTTACCTATAAAGAGAACAAACCAGGAGTAGAGTGAGGGCCACTCACAACTCTGAGTCCCTCAGGTCAGTTAAACTTCCTAGGAAAACAATTTTTCTGTACAAAGCCACTGAAGCTGAGACACTCCTAGATGCCCTGTCTTTCCCACCCTCACCCTTAGTCTTTGCATGTTGGCTCTGCATAAACCAGACCTCCTCTGGGCAGCTTGAGAATTTACTTGCATATTGTGAGCAAGCAAAACTCAGACCTCCAACCCAGAGCTGAATGTGAAGGACTCAAACCAGAAAGGGGGGTGGTGGACACATCGAAGCATATCAGTGTTTAGCCATTTCCATCAGACTAGAAGTTTCAGGGACAAGTGTGTTGGATCAGAGGAACACCTCAGGTCTCCATGTCAGGCTGGAGGAAGAATACCACTTGGCTAAAAGAGCAGGAGCAGCAGGAGAGTGGAGCAGCCTTTTTTCCCCATCCCCACACTTTATTGAAAACCGTGCCATAAGTATTCCACCTAAAGCCATGCCAGCTCACTGCAGGAGTTGACAACAATGCTGGTGGCAATCTGGGCTCTGTACTGTGGCATCAGGTTGGGGCTGTATCAGGGCCAAGTCCACTCCTTTTGAATAATAATAATGGCACTTGTTAAGCGCTTACAATGTGCCAAACACTGTTCTAAGCGCTGGGGTAGATATAAGTTAAGCAGGTTGGACAAAGACCCTACCCCACATGGGGCTCACATTCTTAATCCCCATTTTACAGATGAGGTAACTGAGGCCCAGAAAAGTTAAGTGATTTGCCCAAAGTCAAACAGCAGATAAGTGGTGGAGCCAGGATTAGAACCCAGGTCCTTCTAACTCTCAGGCCCATGCTCTATCCACTAAGCCACTCGGAGGGGCAGTGCAATGTCCCCCCCACCCTGCCCCATCTGCCCCCCTTGGAAACATTAAGGGGGTGGGGAGAGGAGGCAATGCTTTGAATTAATTAAAGTCTAAACTGATATACTGACACTTATTCTTTAACTGGTGTCCATTCCACCTTACTTTCCACACCTGCTTCCAACCTCCCTTTTATTTCGACTCAGTTCCCGAATTATACTCAAACAAAGTCCCTATTTCCAGTCGCCAATGAGCCAAGCGGTCTAGGTGATAGGTGATGGTTGTCAGTCACGCAAGGCACTGAGTCTTCGGACACTGTAAGCCAATTCAGGAGACCTGGAGTGGAGACTTACACCTGAGGAATGTTTGCCTTTTGCATGCTTAGCTAGTTAGGGGTTATCCTACCATACATTTTTCAGTTTTTATTTTCCCAAATCCAGGCAGCTTTCAGCTCTTTGGATCCTGAACCAGTTGATGACTGGAGGCTTCTAGCACTCTCCCAGTCTCTGAGCTCTAGGTTTGTAGACGGTTGATACTTAGCGAACCCACTGAAGACTGACAAACTACACATAGTATGCTGGACGTTAGGGGTAGCACTGACTTGGAATGAAGCTGTACCCAAAATGCTGGGTGGTATAATCTTGGGGATAATTTTGAAAGGAGTGTAAATCTGAACTGCTTTAAAGTCGATGGGAGGAAGGAAGCTGAAGTAAAGCTGTTCTTCAAATCTGGTGGGGGTTTGTAAACATAAATGGAATTTTTAAAAATCAGTCTTCTCGTGTTGCCCCATGGTTTCCAACTTGTAACATCACCACCTATGAGATCATGGTGTGCTGTCAGTTACTGCAGGGGGAGGTTACAGGGTGAGAAAATGGAGTGAGGAAAAAAGAGCAGTGTGTTCTTACTTGCATTGTTACAAAAATCAGGATGTATGGAGGCTGAAAATTGATATATTAACCAGCCTAATGAATTTAAATAAATCATCCCAATCGGATCCAGTGGGAGGGTATAGGGGCAGGTTCTGTCTAACCACTCTTCTTGAAAATGATAAATATGAGGAGGTTCAACTCCTCAAAGAGCACTGCTATTCTTGAGGAGTAAAAAAATAATTTAAATCTGTTTATAACATGATGTATGAAATGTATGTATAGATGTATTTCATAACAAGGCAGAGAGTGGCTGGGCATATTTATGGCGTCCCAGTGGAAAGACACGACGTTTCTCATGACACAGGGGTATGTCAAGTTTGGTAAAGATAAATAACGCAATTCCAGACGGTTTAAATAAGCCTAGTGTAGTGTACCAGCCTTCAGTAACACACTATATCTGGAGCCCAGACCCAATGCATTCTTTCTACAACTATGAAAAATGTGGTAGCCGGTTATTTTCCCCTTTGGGAAGAAAATGTTACTGGACCTGTACCATCTGATGCTTGACAAATGAGATCTCCAAGCACCCCCATTGGAGTTAGGGGGCAGTAACTCCCCAAATTAGAATGAGCATCCATTTTGATGCATTAGACAGTGGCACACATTTTTGGTGGCCTCCAGGCAGGGGAGACAGAGAGGTAAAGTGGGGAATGGTGGCAGAGGGCATGTTTTGTATATCTGGAGTGTTCTGGGACATCTAACCGTGGACTCATACTTTGCTCCAGTGTGCTTGGAGACCAAGGTAATACCTGAGAATGAGACGAAGAGACAAAGAAGATCAGAGATGGTGACATGATATCCCCTTAGTTTACAGTCCTCTTAGGTGATTGTCCGCTTGGCCAGTTCTTGATAATAGTAGTCCTAATAACATTTTTTGAGTATTCACTGGGTGCAATGCACTGTACGGAACCCTGAAGTGCAAAACAAAAAAGTGACATGTTTCCTGCCCTCAAGGAGTTGGCACTCTACCTGGGGGAGACCACCATAGAAATGTTTACAAGCCAATTAGTCAAATTAAATGAATGTACAATTGAATGAACAGTTATGCAAAAGTCACGAGGATGGGCATAAAGAAGTTTGTAAGAGCTAGAGATGGCTGGTAGGTTAGTACAACTTGGGGTGCTGGGAACTAATCAGGAAAAGCTTGGAGGTGATGGGATTTTAAGAAGAATTTGAATGTGGGGAGAGTTTGGGGTCTTTTGGATTTGGGGAGGAAGGGAACTCTAAGCTGGGAGAACAGCATTAGTGAGGGGATGGAGGAACGAGAGTGGCGAGAGAGGTTAACTTGGGAGAAATGAAAAGAGTGAGTTGAAGAATAGCAGTTAAAGGGAGTCGGTAATTAAGGTGGGGCAAGTTAGTGGACAGTCTTAAAGTCAGTTGTGAGGAGGTTTAATTTGTTCTAGAGTGAAACAGGGAGCCAATGGAGGGTTTTGAGGAGAGATGTGTATCAAGGGACGTTCCAAGCAGGTGATCTGTGCAGTGGCATGTATTATAGATTGGCTTGGGGAAAGGCTAGTGGCAGAGAGACCAGCGAGGAGATTGATCCAATAATAATAATAATAACTGTGGTATTTGTTAAGCACTCACTATGTGCTAGGCACTGTACTAAGCACTGGGGTGGATACAAGCAAATCGGGTTGGACACAATCCCTGTCCCACGTAGGGCTCACAGTCTCAATCCCCATTTTACAGAGGAGGGAACTGAGGCACAGAGAAGTGAAGTGACTTGCCCAGGGTCACACAGCAGACAAGTGGCAGAGCTGGGAATAGAACTCATGACCTTCTGACTCCTAGGCCTGTGCTCTATCCACTACGCTATGCTGCTTCTCTAGTTGTAATATGACCAGAATTTGTGCCAGGGTGGTAGCTGTTTGGGGTGGAGAGGAAGGGCCAGAATCCTGGGCAGGGCAAACCTCTGATAACTCTCCTTCCTCTCCCCACAGATCTTTTAGCTTAATTCGCCCCCTGCCATGGCCCCCATGGCTGTATCAGCCCAAGCAGGCACTGAGACTGGAGTGGAGATTAAAGGAGGGTCGACATGGCCAATGATAAATAATTATATCAGATTAACATGGGCCAGGTGGGCAGCATTAGAACAGACTGACATGGTTCAGATGTGCAGAGAACTGAGCAAAAAGAGCTGGTCCATCAGGTAAAGATATCACAGAGGAGGGCAAGTCAAATAGAGTTGGGTAGTCAAGCAGAAGTCAGGACCAGAAACAATTAGAAGTTAGCAGAATTAGCAGCATAATGGCAGTAGATATTTCCTACTTAAACTGTAAGCCACGTGTGGGACCTAAATATCTTGTATCTACCCTAGCCCTTAATATAGTGCTTGACACATATTAGGCACTTACATGGCTCAGTGGAAAGGGCACGGGCTTGGGAGTCAGAGGTCATGGGTTTTAATCCCGGCTCCACTGCTTGACAGCTGTGTGACTTTGGGCAAGTCACTTAATTTCTCTGTGCCTCAGTTACCTCATCTGTAAAATGGGAGTTAAGACTGTGAGCCCCACGTAGGACAACCTGATCACCTTGTGCACCCCCCCAGTGCTTAGAACAGTGCTTTATACATAGGAAGTGCTTAACAAATACCATCATTATTATTATTAAATATCACTATTATTATTATTAATTATTATTACTAAGCTCACAAGAAAACCTAACCCTAAGAACTCTTTATGGGGCTCTAATGAAGTTTATACTTTTTGAGTATTAAAAATCTGACCTTATAAAATCAGTTCAAAAGAAAGTATAAAACATGCATATTTAACAACACAACCCATGCTCTTTCTCTTCTTCCCATTACCTTATCTTCTATTGCCTCACGCCTATCCTTCAACCACCCCCTAGACAACTCTACAGTTCTTCTTTCCCCATAAAATATTTTCCTCTGCAAGTTATTGTTCCTAGTTATAAATACATCTACTAATCACATCGTCCTTTCTTTATAAGTTGTCTCAGTTCTATAGCCTACATTATCCAAATGTTTTTTGTACCTTGCCATTCATATATGGAGTACTGTATCATCAATTGTCATCATCAGTGGTATTTATTGAGTGCTTACTGTGTGCTTAGAGTACTGCACTAAGCCCTTGGGAGAGTACAATACAAAAGAGTTAGTACATACATTCCCTGCCCACACTGAGCTTACAGTCAAGAAGGGGAGACATACATGAATATGCATAAATTATTATGTATAATTAATAAATATGTTCATTAAGTGCTGTGATGCTGAGGGAGGGGTGAATATCCTTCTCCTCCAACCTTCCTCTTGGGCATATTTGACCCACTGCCTCTGATTTTCACATTCTCTTACTGTTTTCCATGACTTGGCAGTCATAGCCTATCATTTGTTTCCTGCCACAATTAATATTTTAACTAGCAGACGTTTCTATGGTGTTCTTTTCTGTAAACGCTTCACCTGTCATGGTCACCCAATGGTAGGTCTTGTCTTATGCTGTCGAGTCATCTCTGACCCATAGCGACACCACTGACACATCTCTCCCAGAATGCCCCACCTAATAATAATAATAATAATGTTGGTATTTGTTAAGCGCTTACTATGTGCCGAGCACTGTTCTAAGCGCTGGGATAGACAGAGGGGAATCAGCTTGTCCCACGTGGGGCTCACAGTCTTAATCCCCATTTTACAGATGAGGGAACTGAGGCACAGAGAAGTTAAGTGACTTGCCCACAGTCACACAGCTGACAAGTGGCAGAGCTGGGATTCGAACTCATGAGCCCTGACTCCAAAGCCCATGCTCTTTCCACTGAGCCACGCTGCTTCTCTCCATCTGCAATTGTTCGGGTAGCATATCCATAGAGTTTTCTTGGTAAAAATACAGTAGTGGTTTACTATTGCCTCCTTCCACACAGTTAACTTGAGTCTCCACCTTCGACTCTCTCCCAGGCCGCTGCTACCCAGCATGGGTGAGTTTTGACTTGTAGCAGATTGCTAGCCACTGTTTGACTCTCCCTCCCTTAGTCGAGACTGGTAGAGTAGTGGAAACTCTCCAGGTGTGACCTTGAGAGGGTAATGTTAGGTCACAGACCCAATATTATTGTCTCCTTGAAAGAAAAGAAACTTTTACATTGAGAAATTTTAACTTGAGATCACTCCTCAGTATTTCTCACTGAATTGTTGTTGTGGCATCTTCTTTGTCACAGCTGCTAGGCTCAACTGTTTCCCATCAACCTTTCTGCTAGTCTCCCAGCTTCTGGTCCCCTCTCCAGTCCTTCAGTCTGTTACCCAGATTATTTTTTTAAAACATTATTCTGCAAACATCTCTCTACTCCTCAAAAAACTACAATGGTGGCTCAATCCTCTCTGCATCAGGTAGAAACTCCCAACCATTGGCTTTAATCAGTGAGTCAGTGGAATTTATTGAGCACTTACCATGTGTAGAGCCCTATACTAAGTTCTTGGGAGAGTAGATTACAACAAAGATGGTAAACATGTTCCCTGCCTACAAGGAGCTTACAGTCTACAACAGGAGAAAGACATCAAAATAAATTACAGATAGGGGAAATGGCAGAGTATAAGGATACATTCAAAAGTGCTGTAAGATTGTGAGTCCTGTGTGGGGCAGAGAATGCTTCTGATCTGATTACCTTGTATCTTTTCCAAAGCTTAGAACAGTGCTTGACACATAGTAAGTGCTTAAATCCTATTATTATTGTTATTACTACTAATAATAATATTTTAATTAACAATTCATATTACCAATATAGATTCTCGGTTGTGTGTAGGGTTTCCTTCATGCAGACTGCTAAATTACCCTGTTTTCTTAAGACTTTCTTCAGACATAACACTAAGATGTCGCTGCAAAGAAGTTCACAATCACTTATGTGGTTCTTTAAGTGTGCACCCTTGGGGCTCATTAATCAAGCAATCATTTGTATTTATTGAGTGCTTACTATGTGTAGAGTACTGTACTAAGCGCTTGGGAGAGTACACTACAACAGAATTAGAAGATACTTTCCCTGCCATTAACTGCATATAAAACTTTCAATGAAGTTCATAGGCTAAGTGGTAGTTTCCCAGAGGATCAGACATGGAAGCAGCATGGTTTAGTGGAAAGAGCCCGGGCTCAGGAGTCAGAGGTCTTGGATTCTAATCCCAACTCCGCCGCTTGTCAGCTGTGTGACCTTGGGCAAGTCACTTAACTTCTCTGTGCCTCAGTTACCTCATCTGTAAAATGGGGATGAAACTTCGAACCCTACGTGGGACAACCTGATTACCTTGTATCTACCCCAGTGCTTAGAACAGTGCTTGGCACATAGTAAGCACTTAACAAATACCAACATTATTATTATTTTTTATTATTGTATTCCATCATCTAAATCCCTTGTTGCATCCTCCAACACAGCTATATTAAATAAAATGAACCATCAGGATCAACTAAACAGTCCTGCTTTACCCCACTGGTGATGGGGAATGGATACCTACCCTCAGCACTTAAAAATATAACATATATATTCAATCAGTCAATCATATTTATTGAGCACTTACTGTGCCGATCATCTAGTACATTATTCAGCTATTGCATTCTGGCTTATTCAAGTTACTATTAGTGTTATCCTTGTTCTTCCTCCTCCTTTGACTATCTATTAAAAAAATGGTGTCTGTCTACCTCTCCCATTAGATTGTGGGGAATGTGTTTTCAACCTCCATTTTACTCTCCCCAAAGTTTAGTACACTGCACTACACACAGGTGCTCAATAAATACTATGGTTCAATTGGAATGGCTCAGACAAGGTGATCCCAGCTCTGAAATTGCCAGTCAGTCTTGAAACAACTTTCAGTTTTGGTAAACTCTTAATAATGATAATAGTGGTGTTTAAGCACTTACTATATGTCAAGCATTATACTAAGAGCTGGGGTCTTGTCTTATGCCGTCTGGGTAGATAGAAGATAATCAGATTGATACAGTCCCTCTCCCTCCTGGGGCTCACAGTCTAAGTAGGAGTGAAAACAGGTATTGAATTCCACTTTATAGTTGAGGTAACTGAATCCCAGAGAAGTTAAATGACTTGCCCAAGGTCATACAGCAGGCAAGTGGCAGAGCCGGGATTAGGACACAAACTTTCTGACTAGCCCGTTGTTGAGTAGGGATTGTCTCTATTTGTTGCCGAATTGAACTTTCCAAGCGCTTCCAAGTAAGCTCTCAATAAATATGATTGAATGAATGAATGAATTAATTAATTAATTAATGCAGAACTTCTCAGGACAGCCAAATTTACTAAGCAACTAAAGTTGAATGCTTTTATAAGGTCTTTGAAAACTTTATAGTCATCTCAGTGCTGATCCCTGCCCTTTGGTATTAGATGAGCTGAAATGCCACTTTGTGGTCTGAAGCCACATTGCAATTCCAGGAGCGTGAGGTCAACAGTGTTCGTCAGTAGCTGATCCAAAAGAGCTGATGTGAGGATCTTGCCAATGGAGAGCTGTGAGATGTCATTGTAGTTGCCAGTCTGATCTTTCACATTTCTTGTTGAATACGGCTATGATGATGTCATCTTTGACATCCTGTGACATCTCAATATTCCACATGTTGAGCTTGTGATAGCAATGTCCTTCTTCCATGCGTGTAGATTTCAGCAGATCCAGGTGCTTTGTTATTTTCCATGGCCCTGACTGCAGTGGCAACTCAACAGTTGGAATAAGTGTTGTGTTTTGGGGTGTTGGTGGGCTTTCAATGCTTCATAGGACCTTACTGTCATTAGTAGAAGGGAGTACTCAAGAGAATGTTGAAGTGCTGTGGCTATCTCCTAAACTCAGTCGAACTACAAAGGTGTATCTGAATATAAACATTATACCCATGTAACCTAATGGGTAAATTCAGTGGTCATGGCCTCCTATTCCTGAGGCACCTGTGAAGTCTGAGCAGCAGAATGGTGTACTGTATAGAGCCCAGGCCTGGGAGTCAGAAGGGCCTTGCTTCTAAACCCAGCTCCGCCCTTGTCTGCTGTGTAACCTTGGCCAAATCACTTCACTTCTCTGTGTCTCAGTTACTTCATATGTAAAATGAGCATTAAGATTGTGAGCCCCATCTGGAACATGGACTATGTCCAACCTGTTTATTTTGTATCTACCTTAGAGTTTACTGCAGTTAAGCACTTAATGAATACTATTTAAAAAAAAAAAGGCAGGCCGGGCATTATAGAAAGTGTCTGCTATTCTTGCAGCAAGTCATGTGGAGGTTTTGCCATAAGTTTCTAACATGATGATATTCACTAAAACCTCCACATTCCAAGGACTGACTCAATTAAAGAAAAGGCCCAAGGTAGTTGAAAATATTTCTTGGATTCTTTCACCTCATTACAAATCCCAAAAGACATTTGGAGAAGGTGACATTGTCATCATCATCATCATAAATAATAATAGCATGTGTTGAGAACCTATGTACAGGGGGCTAAATGTTTGGGAAAGTGCAAAATAGATGAAACATCCCTTGCTTACAGTCTAGTGGGGGAGCTGGACATTTCAATTACTGACAGGGGGAGTAATAGCGAATGTGAGGTGTGTACATAAGTTCCCCAGGGGCTGTGGTGATTTAAGTGCTTAGGTGGAGTAGAAATGCTGAAGGGATTGTAGGGAGACTTAGTGGGATGATCAGAAATTAACTGGGGAAGGCTGTTTGGGAAAGTGCAAAATAGCTGAAACATCCCTTGCTTACAGTCTAGTGGGGGAGCTGGACAGTTCAATTACAGACAGGGGAAGTAATAGCAAATGTGAGGTGTGTACATACGTTTCTCAGGAGTTGTGGTGATTTAAGTGCTTAGGTGGAGTAGAAATGCTGAAGGGATTGTAGGGAGACTTAGTGGTATGATCAGAAATTAACTGGGGAAGGCTTCTTTCTCCTGGATAATGGGGAAAACTGTGGTCTGGCAGTTACGAAGTGGAAGGGTGCTTTAGGCAGGGGAGAGAATGTGGGCAGGAAGTCGCTGGCTGGAGAGATGACAATATAGCTCACTGAGTTGGAAGGCCTAAGGAAAACAAAGATCATGAGCTGGATGTAGTGGAACTGCCCACAAGGTCTTTGCCTATGCCCTGGGGGCGAGTAGTGGACCCAGAGGTTTCTAGCTTCCATTCTCACTACCTCCCTACTCCTGTCTTTGGAGACACAAGTCCAGGGTGGAGTGACCACACTGGTTCATACTCCATTTCTCTTCATCTCCCACTTTCCTCATAGAAGTCACACTCAGTAGCATGGGTTGGGAAACCAGGGGTGAGGGGTGTAAAACCAGTTCCCCTGCCCAAGAAACCGGAGTGTTCTGTCACTGAGGGTGTGTATTCTGAATGAAGGGGAGAGGACAATGCTGAAGCACTTTGTACAAGCCTGGTTGCCTTATTTTAGGAGTGACCTAATTGAGCTGGAGATGGTACAGAGACAGACAACCAAAATGATTGGAGGGATAGAGAAGCTTCCTTCTGAAACTACATTAAAAGTTATGACTCTTCAGTGTGGAGAGGATGAAGATTGAGAGGTAATATGGTTGAACTTAACAAAATCATGAAGGGTGAATAGGAAAAGAGGGAATTAGTCACCAAATACCTCAAAGTTAAGGTGAAGGTAAACCCATTGAAGCTTCAAGATGGCAGGTTTAAAAGCCAAATGAATAAACACTTGCTTACACAGCAAGTTGTAAGCATATGGAATGTATGTAGTAAGTTGTAAGCATACCCCAGAAAGTTAAACGGGCAAAAAATATCAGCAAGTTCAAGCAGGGTTTGAATAAATTCATGAATGAGAGGTGAGTGGGTGAGTAGACGGAAAGTTAGGGATGTAAATGGGAAAAGTTTCAGGTTGTTGAGGGTACACCCCTAAATACTAGGATGGATGGCAAAGAAGACAACTGCTAAGCTATTCTTCCAAACACCCTTTGGGACACCAGATACTAGCCTGGGGGAACATTGGTCTGAGCCACAAATGGAGGGGTGGTTTTTTTTTAGGTTTTACTCTCTTACAACTAGAATTCTGAATGACAGGCAGTGAAGAGATTCCTCCAGATTTGTGGGGAAACCTGAAAGATGACCCAGAGACAAAACTGGGAATCAGAAGAGGCCAAGGAAAGTTCAACCTGCCTGCAACAAAGGCAGTTGGAGGAAGAGGATGGGTAGATGAGCCAAGATGTGATGATCAAGAGCTTAGAAAGAAAAGTGACAGCAACTTGACCCTGATTCAGACAGTCAGAGAGAAAAGGGAGTACTGGGCAAGGAAAGACTGCATAAAAACCTGGACCCTGGTTGTAACCATGAACTTGGTCCTTCAAATTTGCATTCTGGCTGGTGTCCCAGCCACATGTGTCTTTGATCCAAACCATCCCTCTTCCTGGGGAAGCTGGAAGTCGGGGAGTGAAAAGGTGACACTATTCTGGTAGAGATAGCAAGATCTAAGACTACTTGTTTGATTTTATGTGAGCAGTGGCAGCAGTTACTGCTGGTCTGAGAAAGAGGCACAAATAACTTTTTCTCTCCAATATAACCCTACAGCCATGTCTAAGTCCCCTGCAGATACATTCAATTTGCTTCATGCCCTTGGAATGATGGACCTTTCCAGAAAACACCTGACAGATTGGCTGGCTCTGCTTGAGATGGGAGATTTCATTTTCCACCCTGGGGTTGTTGAGATCCATTTAGAGCAATATGGACCTTGCTATTCTACAATTCAGTTACTTAATCTGATAGAAGTCTGAGTCCGGGCTGTCTGGGTTGGAACGTGTGGTTCTAGGATCTTGAAGCCTGATTATTCCACCTCCAAACCATCCATCGTCTCTGGATTAACTAACTGCCAGATTGCCAGCTAAATAAATCTCCTCAATTGTATCCTAGAAACTACTCCTCAGGGCCTAATGGCCCCAAAAGGATTCTAGGGTGATTTAAAATGTTCGGCTATTATCACTTCCTATTGAGGATTGTCCTCTTCCTATTCACAAAGAACAGGGATTTGGTAACGGTTGGTTTAAAGAACTGTCAAGGCCACATCGCTCAAATCTAATCCTTACATATTGTCTAGCTGACAAATTTAGCTTTAGTCTTTAAAATTGCTCAGTGAGAGAGGTGGTGTCACAAGAATGGAATTTGGAGGGTTTAAGGGTAATGTGGCATAACTCCATAAAGATTATTACATGGCACATAATGAACTCAGCCAACTGCCTGGAAAGTCATAACGCTGTACAATTTCCAAAGCCTAAGACCAGTGTGTACTGGGTTTTTGCATCTAGATTAATGTCAGTGACCTGATTATCCTTGTTAGATTTGAACTTCTCTTTCACTACTCTGTTGAAAAGGTTCTGAATTGTTGATGAGCTACCCTATTTTGGTTCAGATCATAGGTGTGGTTAATAAAGCAGGAACTATAATGGACAATATATAGGGCATTCAAAAGCAGAACTAATGTCTAAATCCAGAGCTTTTTTAAATTTGTAATCCCTGGAGGTAGAACATGTGCACTGGGAGCTATTAAGATACCTAGGCTTCCACTGCACATGCTGGGAGCCCCAAATGGAGATCTGGGCACTATCAGAGCTATGTAAGCCAAGGTCTTCAAGGAAGGGGACTTATTAACATCCCATGTCCCCCATTAGCTGCAGATGGCTCCCCTATCATGAGGAATTGGCCTCCTTGAGTCTCAAGACTGGATGGAACTCATGTCATTTAGGCTATTCCCCCTGCCTCCAGATACAGATGTCTAAATGATTTCAGGCATATGTGAGTCTTATAATAGTAATAATAACAACAATCTTTGTTAAGCACTCATTTAAACACTGGGGTAGATACAAGATAATCAGGTAGGACACAGCCCCTGTTCCACATGGGACTCTCAGTCTAAGTAGGAGCGAGAACAGATATTTTCCATTTTACAGATTAAGAAACTGAGGCCCAGAGAAGTGCAGTGACTTGCCCAAGGTCACAGAGCGGGCAAATGGGAGAGCTGGGATTGCAACTAAGGTCCTCTGACTACTAGACCTGTGCTCTGTCCACTAGGCCATGCTGCCTGACTTCAGAAAACTCTCAACAAACCCAACAATCCAGGCTGTGGCTCCTGGAGGAGAGCAACACAAATTTGGAAGCTAATTAATTCATTCATTTTATCATACTTATTGAGTGCTTACTGTGTGCAGAGTACTGTACTAAGCACTTGGAAAGTACAATTTGGCAACAGTGGAATGGGAAGGAAATACTGTCCACTTCCTTGCTGAGTATGCACAGGTTATGTTGTCTGTATACTTCTCTATGTCTTATTGCAGTTTTTTGGGTCACATTTCAGGGGAATGGAGCACCATTGATGTCTGAATCACCATCAGCACACACTAGCCCTCTCCCCCACTAGCATGCCTCCAAACTGGCAAGCTTCAGAGGGGCAACCTGCTGGTGGAATTGGCAGGCATCTGCACCCAGGACACAAATGAAGATACATTCTGTTCCCCTTTGCCGCCCTCTCTGGCTTGCTAACACAGCAGGGAGTGTCAGGTTCATTAATAGGAGCTTTTGGAACTGATTCATTTGATTCAGAAACTTGAATGGAAAACAACAGTGACCTATAGTTCTGGAGAAATGGATTAAAAAAACTGTATGAGGAAATGCTAAGAATTGGGGCAGGTATTTTAAAATCAGAAGAGCACATTTTTATTCTTTCCACAGTACTTATATACATATCTGGTAATTTATTTATATTAATGTTTGTCTCCCCCTCTAGACTGTAAGCTCACTGTGCGCAGGGAGCATGTCTTTCAACTGTTACATTGTAGACTACCAAATTCTTAGTACAGTGTTCTGCACACAGTAAGCCCTCCATAAATAAGATTGACTGATTGATTCTCAAGTGAAACATTTAAATTTGCTTCCTGGGTGAACGTAATTTTTTTAAAGTGTCCTAATACTTACCTTATGTACATATCTATCTGTCCTTTGGTTTTCAAAAATGAGGTTACTGAGAGTAAGAGCCTAAACTCCACTCCTCTATCACCACCCTACTTATTGTACCTCTATCTTGTCTATCTCACCTCAAACCCCTCACCCTACCCTGCCTCTGGCCTAGAACTCCCTCTCCCTTCTCATCTGACAGTCTACCACTCTCCCCACCTTCAAAGCAGTCCTAAAACCATGTCTCCCCCAAAAGGTCTTCTCTGACTAATAATAATAATAATAATGGTATTTGTTAAGTGCTTATTATGTGCCAAGCACTGTTCTAAGCACTGGGGTAGATACAAGGTAATCAGGTTGTCCCACATGGGTTTCACAGTCTTAATCCCCATTTTACAGATGAGGTAACTGAGGCATAGAAAAGTTAAGTGGCTTGCCCAAGGTCACACAGCAGACAAGTGGTGGAGCCGGGATTGGAACCCAGGTCCTCTGACTCCCAACCCACTAAGCCATGCTCCTTCCCTGACGAAGCCTTCATTTCATCTAAACTCCCTCCATCTACACTTGTCTGTATACCCCCTAAGCACTTTGATACACTAGTAGGTTTGCTGCACTAGTAGGTTTGTCTATCAATCAATTAATGGTATTTTTGAGCTCTTATTTTGTGTAGAGCACTATACTAAGCACCTGAGAGAGCATGCTGGAGTTAATAGTCATGATCCCATTCTTCAAGGAGCTTATAAGCTGGTGGGGAAGACAAACTTTAAAATTAAATTTCTGATAGGGGAAGCAACAAAGTATAAGTGCTGTGGGAGAAGGGTGGGATAATCAATCAATCGTATTTATCGATGACTTACTGTATGCAGAACATTGCACTAATTGCTTGGGAGAGTACAATATAACAGAGTTGGTAGACATCTCCCCTGCCCACAGTGAGCTTACAGTCTAGAGGGGGATACAGGCATTGATATAAATAAATTATGGATACATACATAGGTGCTGTGGTGCTGAGGGAGGGGTGAATAAGCAGTGTAAAACCAAGTGTAATGGAGACACAGGAAGGAGTAGAAGAGGAAATGAGGGCTTAGTCGAGAAGGCCTCTTGGAGGAGAAGTGCTCTAGACTTGAAAGCTCATCCTCTAGACTGTAAGCTCATCTTCTCCACTGAAAGCTTGTTGTGGGCTGGAAACTCAACTCTGTTATATTGTACTCTCCCAAGCGTTTAAAACAGTGCTCTGCACACAGTAAATGCTCAATAAATATGATTGATTAATTAGGCTTTGAAGATGGGTAGAGTTGTCATCTGTCAGATATGAAGAAGGAGGGCATTCCAGGCCAGAGGCAGGATGTGGGTGAGACGTCAGTGGCGAGATAGATGAGATCAAAGTACAATGAGTAGGTTGGCATTAGAGAAGCAAAGTGTGCAGGCTGGGTTGTAGTAGGAAATCGGGGAGGTAAGGAAGGAGGGGTCAAAGTGATGGAGTGCTTTAAATCCTATGGTAAGAAGTTTCTGTTTGATGTGGAGGCAAGCAGGCAACCACTGGAGGTACTTGAGGAGTAGGGAAACATGGATTTAATATTTTTGTAGAAAAATGATCTGGGCAGAAGAGTGAAGTATGGACTGGAGTGGTGGCACAGTAGGGTGAGTACCTAAATGCTTAGGTACAGACTTAAGTGTATAGAAAATGTAGTAGGGAGAGAAATTAGGGTGGGGAGATGAGAGATTAATCAGGGAAGGCTTCCTGGAAGAGATTTGATTTCAGTAGGCCTTTGAAAGATGACAAGCCCATTCCTGTTTTAAAGCCTACCTCCTGGAATTCTGCTTTTTGTTAATCCCTAATCGATCAATTCCCCTCTCAGGGTCACACCTGGAGAGTTTCCAGTACTCTACCAGTCTTGGCTATGGGAGGGAGAGTCAAGCAGAGGCATACCCTTCCCATTCCTAGTTTGGGCATTCATTCATTCATTCAATAGTATTTATTGAGCGCTTACTATGTGCAGAGCACTGTACTAAGTGCTTGGAATGTACAAATCGGCCACAGATAGAGACAGTCCCTGCTCTTTGACGGGCTTACAGTCTAATCGGGGGAGACAGGCAGACAAGAACAATGGCAATAAATAGAGTCAAGAGGAAGAACATCTCATAAAAACAATGGCAAATAAATAGAACCAGGGTGATGTACATCTTATTACACAAAATAAATAGGGTGATGAAGATATATACAGTTGAGCGGATGAGTAGAGTGCTGAGGGGGTGGGACGGGAGAGGGGGAGGAGGAAAGGGAGAGGGGGGAGAAGAGGGTTTAGCTGCGGAGAGGTGAAGGGGGAGGTAGAGGGAGCAGAGGGAAAAAGGGGGGAGCTCAGTCTGGGAAGGCCTCTTGGAGGAGGTGAGCTTTAAGTAGGGATTTGAAGAGGGGAAGAGAATTAGATTGTCGGAGGTGAGGAGGGAGGGCATTCCAGGACCGCGGGAGGACGTGGCAAAGGGGTCGACGGCGGGATAGGCGAGACCGAGGGAGGGTGAGGAGGTGGGTGGCAGAGGAGCTGAGCGTGAGGGGTGGGCAGTAGAAAGAGAGAAGGGAGGAGAGGTAGGAAGGGGCAAGGTGATGGAGAGCCTTGAAGCCTAGAGTGAAGAGTTTTTGTTTGGAGCGGAGGTTGATAGGCAACCACTGAAGGTGTTTAAGAAGGGGAGTGACATGCCCAGAGCGTTTCTGCAGGAAGATGAGCCAGGCAGCGGAGTGAAGAATAGACTGGAGCGGGGCGAGAGGAGGAAGACACAGTAGTCTAGCCGAGATATAACGAGAGCCTGTAGCAGTAAGGTAGCCGTTTGGGTGGAGAGGAAAGGGCGGATCTTGGCGATATTATAAAGGTGAGACCGGCAGGTCTTGGGAACAGATCGGATGTGTGGGGTGAACGAGAGAGACGAGTCAAAGATGACACCGAGGTTGCGGGCCTGAGAGACGGGAAGGATGGTCGTACCATCCATGGTGATAGGGAAGTCTGGGAGAGGACCGGGCTTGGGCGGGAAGATGAGGAGCTCAGTTTTGCTCATGTTGAGTTTTAGGTGGTGGGCAGACATCCAGGTGGAGACGTCCTGGAGGCAGGAGGAGATGCGAGCCTGAAGGGAGGGGGAGAGGACAGGGGCAGAGATGTAGATCTGCTTGTCATCTGCGTAGAGATGGTAGTCAAAGCCATGAGAGCGAATGAGTTCACCAAGGGAGTGAGTGTAAATGGAGAAAAGAAGAGGGCCAAGAACTGACCCTTGAGGAACTCCAACAGTTAAAGGATGGGAGGGGGAGGAGGCGCCTGCGAAGGAGACCGAGAATGACCGGCCAGAGAGATAAGAGGAGAACCAGGAGAGGACAGAGTCCGTGAAGCCAAGGTGAGATAAGGTGTGGAGGAGGAGGGGATGGTCGACAGTGTCAAAGGCAGCTGAGAGGTCAAGGAGGATTAGAATGGAGTAGGAGCCATTGGATTTGGCAAGAAGGAGGTTATGAGTGACCTTAGAGAGAGCAGTCTCGGTAGAGTCGAGGGGATGGAAGCCAGATTGGAGGGGGTCCAGGAGAGAATGGGAGTTAAGGAATTCTAAGCAGCGAGTGTAGACGACTCGTTCTAGGATTTTAGAAAGGAAGGGTAGTAGGGAGATAGGGCGATAACTACAAGGGGAAGTGGGGTCGAGAGAGGGGTTTTTTAGGATGGGGGAGACATGGGCATGTTTGAAGGCAGAGGGGAAGGAGCCATTGGAGATTGAGTGGTTAAAGATAGAAGTTAAGGAAGGGAGGAGGACAGGGGCGATGGTTTTTATAAGGTGAGCGGGAATGGGGTCCGAGGCACAGGTGGAGGGGGTGGCACTTGCGAGGAGGGAGGAGAGTGGGTAGCGGAGTAGAAGGCAATCTGCTACAAGTCAAAACTCACCCATGCAGAGAGCAGCAGCAGGGGAGAGATTTGAGGTCAGAGACTCAAAGTTTACTGCACAGAAGGAAGCAATGGTAAACCACTTCCATATCTTTACCAAGAAAATTCTATGGATATGCTACCATAACAATTGCAGATGGAGATAGGGGCATTCTGGGAGATATGTGTCCATGGTGTTGGAAACAACTTGACAGCATAAGACAAGAATCGATCAATAGTATTTATTTAGTGCATATTCTGTGCAGAGTACTGTATTAAGTGTTTGGAGAGTACAATAGAGCTGGTAGACACACTCCCTGACCCACAAGGAACTAGAATAACCTTCTTCTGTTTGCTATGAATCGGGGTAATCTGCCTGCTTCAGTGGCCTTCTAACAGTCCACTGCACTGTCACATTGTTTGACACTGAACTTCACCATGTCTTTATATTGTTTGTGCTGCTCTCTCAGGTGTTAGTATGTGCATCTCCTTTTGATCCCCACATGGCAGCTGCTATCTCCATTCTCCTCACATGTCCTGCCCAGCAGAGCTGTGTTAAGGTTAACGTTTTTCTTCAGTGCTAGTGAGCAGACTGCGTCTCAAGACTTTGTTATTGATCATCTCGCCCTGCCATTTCGAAAATTGTTCGTAGGTGAATCTGGTGAAACTGCTCAAGAAGCAGGTCTTTCGTAGTAGGTCCAGTGCTCACAGCTATAGAGCAGGTTGGACACCACAACAGCCTCATATACTTGGTGTGGAGCTGGAAGTCCTATTGTCACCACACTTTGTTAATCTGACCAAAGACATGACACCCTCTCTCTTTTTCTTTTTTTTTGGTTGGTTGTTTTGTTATGTTCTGTTTTCTACCTCCGTGTTTATTCATGCATCAGACTGTCTACATAGGAGTGTCAGTAGCTACATAAAGTTGGGTGCGTAGGTGAAAAATCTCTGGTTGTGTGTAGGGTTTCCCAAGAATGAGCTGGTATATAACTCTGGTTTTCTTCAGTCTTGTTGTCGGTCCATGAGCTGTGCTGAATCGGCAGAGATTCAAGAGTACAGTCACCTGCTTATTGTGGGGTCTGTGAAGCATATTCTGACTCCAGGTTCTAAAACCTGTATTTCATCCCCAGTCATGGCAGCACTGAATAGTTTGAACAGGAATGGATCTAGCACACAGCCCTATTTCTCTGTGACAGTGATGGGGGATGGGCCAAGCAGGGCAGCTTCAACTCTGACTCAACCAATCATACCTACCATGAACTAGCCTGTGGATTTTGTGGAATATCTTGACATAGCCGAATTTGCTTAACAAATTTCTTGAGTTCCTCCAGGTCCTTTCATTCATTCATTCAATCATATTTATTGAGCACTTACTGTGTACAGAGCACAGTACTAGATGCTTGGGAGAGTACAGTACACTTGAAGACAGGTATTGTATTGTTTGTTTTTTTCTGTACTCTCCCAAGTACTTAGTGGTCTTGACACAGTAGATACATGATAAAAAATATTAATTGAACTGACAGAGTCTTGCTCTACTGATAGTGTCAAAAGTTTTTCAATTCAGTGGATACAATATAGAGGACTTGGTGAGCTCTCTGCATTTTTCCAGAGCTGATTTCCAGATTTAAAATTTCTTCTTGGAAATTTTTCACATGAAATTGCTCTCCTGGAGGTGGGGTGGTGGGGGTGGAAGCCATCAAATTTGGGAAGAAAAAGACCCCCATATAAACTGTGGTTTCCCCCTGAGTTCAGTCCCACCCAGGAGCAATTCTGTCTCCAACCCCTTCACCCCACTTAAACTTCTAAATTCTAAGCTTCACCATGAGGGACAGGGACTGTGTTTAATTCCCACCTGTGTATTTTCTCCCAGAGCTTAGTGCAGTGTTCTGAGCATAGTAAGCACTTAATACATACTATTATGGCTATGAGTGCAAGTTGCCTCTCCCTGGGAGAAGATTTATTCAGGATCCCCCTGCCCTCCAGAAGCTTATAGTCTTAAATTGGCAACATTAATTTAGGAAAATAAATGGAAAATAAAGTAGAAATGTAGAGAATTACAGGAAAATATATTAAGGGGGGAAACCAAGTTCATTCAAATGTTAGAAATGAAACGGTGTGGTTGGGCAGCAACTCCACATCTCAAATCTACTTAATTAGAGGGGTCTACTTACAAGTTGTTCCTTCCTTTCCTCATAGCATTTAAGCATTTACTATGTGCCAGACACTATACTAAGCACTGGGGTAGATACAAGTTAAACAGGTTGGACACAGTCCCTGTCCCACAAGGGGCTCACAGTCTTAATTCCCATTTTACAGATGAGGTAACTGAGGCATAGAGAAGTTAAGTAACTTGCCCAAGGTCCCACAGCAGACAAGTGGAGGAGCCGAGATTAGAACCAGCAACCTCTGACTCCCAAACCCGTGTTCTTGCCATTAGGCCACACTGATCCCCTGTTACAACCTTGTTACAACTTTATCCCCACCCTGCAAATAACAAACCTCCAAGGATCTTCAGTGAGCAGCAGGTGACAGTGCCAAATGGTGACCTGACTGCTTGAGGTTAGGATGGGTTGGAAGGTGGGACAGAGAGCTTTCATTCATTCAATCATTTAGTTGTATTTATTGAGTGCTTACTGTGTGCAAAGCACTGTACTAAGTGCTTGGGAGAGTAGACTATAACAACAGACACATTCCTGCCCACAAAGAGCTCACTGCCTAGAGGGGGAGACAGACACTAATATAAATAAATAAATAAGATAAATCATCAGTAAATAAATTATAGGAATATACAGGAATATAGGAATATATATATATGTGCTGTGGGGATGGGAGGGAGGATGAATGAAGGAGCAAGTAAGAGAGGCACAGAAGAGAATGAGAGAAGAGGAGAGGAAGGCTGAGTCAGAGCAGATGCAGTGGCTGCTTCTTCAATATTTATCAATCATTGGTATTTACTGAGCATTTACTATGGTGGGATCCCTTCACTGAGATCCCACCATTCCACCACCCTTCTCCCACCTTCTGCCACCTCTCCCATTTCTTCCACTCTCTGACCCATTCAAACCTCAGGTGCGAGATTACTGCCTACAAACCTCATTCCACCTCCATAAAGAGGGGGAAGCATTGAGTAGTTACTGAAGGAGAGGTGAGGAAGAAGTTTGGTGGACACGGAGGAGAAAGATTCTAGGTGAGGAGAGCAACATGTGTAAAGGCATGGAATGGAGTGTTCGATAAAAGGCAGAGGGGAGGCTCTGGGTCGGGGAGTAGTGGGAAACTTGTTAGAAACCAAGGTTAAAAGAGCCTTTTATGCTGAAAAGACATAAAGCAGGAAATCAGTGGTATATATATTCTGTATATATTCTTTCACTCTGTATAGGAGAACAGTGTTATTCTTAGCAGTGATATTGACTCAATCAACCTATCCTGTCTCTTTCACTATGGAATTGGGGACGTTTTTCCCAACATGTTCACCAACTCTACTTTAGAGTTTTTCTGCATCTATTTTCTCAGCATTTTAATATTTGTTCATCACTTGATTTCTTCTCACTAAGCCAAGACTGTCTAACAGAATACTGTTTGGTGTTTAACAAACCCCTTGGGTGATAGTGCTCAAGCCATTAACAGTTGAGAATAGACCTGTTGGCACCTCTACTGTATTATGTTAAAAAAAATCATTTTATGCTTGTGGAAAAACCTGAGAATCTCTGCTCTGAAAACAAGCAATTCTAGCTTACTCTGAGGAAGCATTGCTGCCACATGAAATAATTTAAAAACTAATGACAAAAACAATTAGAATCTCATTAAAGAAATTCTGTCCTGGAAAACCTGGGTGTGATGATGTGGTAACTCGTCCTCCAGAGTTTTCTGTTTTTTTGGGGGGTTTTCCATTTTCCAATGTCATGCACAGTTTGCCCTGTTTCATTTTCTCCAACTGCCAATGGAGTTTTGAAATCAATCTTTGTCTAAAAAAAAAAAGGGCCCTTCTAGGAGTGCCCAGCAAATGTGCAGAATTTTTTGGTAAGCTAACACGCTTTTTCCATCTCTGTATCTAGTGTCAAGAAGGCATTGGTTTGTATAATTTTCAGGGATCATTTCACTGGTACATAAACAGTCGCTAAATGCAACCTGCGTTTCAGAGCAAACAACCACGTGGGACTAGGAAAATAAATCCTCTCCCTCTGCTTCTTGAACAATGCTCTGCACTTGAGCCATCTACAGGAAAATGAGACGTCTGGTGAGGTCATGAAAATTTTTCGCTTGAATTTTTTTCAGGGCATATAAAAGTGGATTTGAGGCACCTGCCAAACAGACAGCCTAGTGAAGGGATCTCTGAGAAGTGGAAAAAATATGCATTCTACTGCAGAACATTTGCCTACTGTCAGACAGTTTTATTTTCCAAACTGTGGCAATTGGCAGAGGTTACCATCTCTCAGAAAAGCATTCATTTTTAAAGTCAAATTGGAATAATTTTATTAGCCTGTTGCTTTCTAAAGTGAAATTCTCTGTGGGACACAAAGCGTTTTGCCAGAGAAACGTACGTGCACACATACACCAGTTAGGGGAAAATGTGGATTTGTATCATTTATTCTATAAAGAAAGATAAACAAAAAGAATTATGTTTTGAGTTTAAAATTCCAGGAATATATAGGATACTTCTAAAAGAGTACTGGATAATTTTGGCTTGTTTCATGTTGACACAACAGGGGTCTTTTCCACTTGTTCTAGACTACACAGTCTTGCTGGGGGTTTCCACTCTGAGTATATAAAAGGCAGAGGAAAACCATTTCAGCCTCGAAAGTAAATAATCAGGCAACTCGCATGAATGACCATTAGCACAACAGAATTTCCATTAGTTTATAAATTTCCACTTTTTAAGTTAAGATCATTCCTCCAACCCTGCTATATATATTAAAAGCTGCTGTGAAAAATGGAACCTAATGAGATGGCTAGCTAACATACTTGCATACTTGAAGCAGCATGGCCTAGTGAGAACTAAAGGCTGGGATCTAATCCTGCCTCTGTCACTTACCTGCTGGATGATCTTGGGAAAGTCACTTAGCTTCCCTGTGCCTCAGTTTCTTCACCTGAAAAATGGGCATTAATAACTGTTCTCCCTCCCACTTAGAGTGCAAGCCTCATGTGGGACAGGTAGTGTCTAACCTGATTAATCTTGTATCTTCCTCAGCGCTTAGTACAGTGCTTAACGACTAAGCGTGGCTCAGTGGAAAGAGAATGGGCTTTGGAGTCAGAGGTCATGGGTTTGAATCCCGGCTCGGTCACTTGTCAGCTGTGTGACTTTGGGCAAGTCACTTAACTTCTCGGTGCCTCAGTTGCCTCATCTGTAAAATGGGAATTAAGACTGTGAGCCCCACGTGGGACAACCTGATTCCCCTGTGTCTACCCCAGTGCTTAGTACAGTGCTTGGCACATAGTAAGCGTTTAACAAATACCAACATTATTATTATTATTGTTAACATTATTACTAATAATCGTAACTAATTAATTTCATACAATATTCCTTTTTTTGTCCATAATGAAGATGGTTCTATTTATATTCTTCAGCCAGGCTGTGGTAATAAGTATAGGACCAGAGTTTGGTGGCACTCAGCATATCCCTGGATCACTTCACCTTTATTTTCCATCAAAATCCTGAATCACCTACAAGCATAGAACTTTGGTTTAGGATAGAGTGAGGCATCTCTCACTATCAGTAGCACCTGGTTTGAATTGTTTTTCTAGTAGTGAGCACTGAACCATCTATACCTCTCACTCTGTCCCTTATGACCCACAGCTTCCAATGTGAGTAGTCTGGCTGAGTTAGGGATGCAACCTGGTATACCACCCACCTGTTTTTTAGGCTATTATTGAATGTGGCACTTACTTCCTCTGTAAAAAACCAATGGGATCTTTGCTTCCTACCAGAGATGACAGTCTAAAAAATTAGTTAGATAGACATGTACATCCCCAAAAGAAAATGGGGCTCTAGATGGCTGGGAAGATGGTTAGCTGAATAACTAGAAAAGCTATGGAAAAGGCAAAAAGAATAACAAAAAAGTCCTTGGAACAAATTTATCATTTTTTATGGTATATGTTAAGTGCTTACTATGTACCAGGCACTGTTCTAAGTGCTGGGGTAGGTACAAGGTAATCAGGTTGGACACAGTCCGTATCCCGCACGGGGCACACAGTCAGAATCCCCATTTTACAGATGAGGTAACTGAGGCCCAGAGAAGTGAAGTGATTTGCCCAAGGTCACACAAAAGACAAGTGGTGGAGCCAGGATTAGAACCCAGGTCCTTCTGACACCCAGGCTCGTGCTCTATCCACTGGACACCTATAGGCACTACGTTTATTGCTACACCTTAGTTTACTAATGGGAAGTACTTCTTAAAATGTTATTTACCAAATTATTTATTCTCTCATGAATTTTCACAGCCTAGGACCTTGTCTTTCTTACAACAAAGGAATGGATAATGGGGTAGTAGATCAACCAATCAATCAATGGCATTTATTAAGCATTTACTGTGTGCAGAGTACTGTACTAAGAGTTTGGGAGAGTACAATATAGCATAGCTGGTAGACCTGTTCCCTACCCACCACAACCTTACAGAGCAGTGACAATCATGTCATTACAGCACATCTTTCTTACCCTTTTTTCTTCCTTAGCTTGTTTTTTCTGGCACTCCACTAACCCCTTTCTTATGCTGCTAGTAATTTTTATAAAAGATGTGTTGTTCCATACATGACCTTGCCAGTCTTAAGGCAAGCTCACTTGCAGGCAGGTGTGGGCATATATGGAATCTTGTTGCACTGTTAACTGTGTTGCAATGTGATCATTTGTGTTATAGAACATGATTTCTCATAGAAAGAAATCAGTATAATCAATCAATTGTACTGAGCATTTTCTATGTGCAGAGCACTGTACAAAGCCCTTGGGTGAGTAAAATATAACACTATAACAGAGCTGGAAGACACATTCCCAGCCCACATTGAGGTTATGGTCTAGAGGGGGAGACAGACATTAATATAAATGAATAAATTATGAATATGTACATAAGTGCTGTGGGACTGGGAGCGGGGGTGGTGAATAAAGGGAGCAAGTCAGGGTGAGGCAGAAAAGAGTGGGAGAAGAGGAAATGAGGATTTAGTCTGGGAAGGCCTCTTGGAGGAGATATACCTTCGATAGGTTTTTGAAGGTGGGGAGGGATTTGAGGAGGGAGGACGTTCCAGGCCAGAGGCAGGACGTGGGTGACAGGTGGGTGGTGAGATAGAGATCAAGGTACACTTAGTAGGTTGCCACTAGAGAAGCAAAGTGTGTGGACTGAGTTGTAGAAGGAAAGCAGTGAGGTGAGGCAGAAAGGGACAAGATGAGTGAGTGCTTTAAAGCCTATGGTAAGGAGTTTCTCTTTAATGGGTAGGTGGAAGGGCAACCACTGGAGGTTCTTGAGGAGTAAAATGTGGTATTTGTTAAGCCTTACTCTGTGCTTAGCACTGCATTAAGCACTGGGGCAGATACAAGACAATCAGGTCAGATTTAGCCACACATCTGCACATCTCCAAATGCATTCAGTGGGTTGTTTTTTTTTATGTGCTAGACCCAATTATAGCTGAAGGGTCTACTAAATCATGCCACTGTTGTGTCATAGCAGCAAAATCCAACCAATGATTGCCTTAGTAGCCACTGTGGCCTTTGCGGACCACACATTTTTTCAGGGTCTCTGCTGAGCTGCTCACCTCATAGAGCTCCTTAGGTGGTTTTCAGTCAGAAATTTCCACTTCTGATGGCATAGCTCCAGAAGGCATTCCCTTTTCTTATGAACCTGGGAGTAGAACCCATATCTCCTGATTCCCAGAGCTTAGCTTAGTACAGTACTTTGCACATAGTAAGCACTCAGTAAATATGACTGAATAAATGAAGGAATGAATGAATGAATTCATTCCTTTGGAGGAATAGCACACATGGGTGGGATTTTACTGACAGTAGTACCATCTTCAAAAACAAAGAACTATAATAGTAAGCTATTGGGAGTTATGTGGAAAAACGCCAGCGGCCTTCACTGGAAACAGAGGAGTAGAGTTGTTTAGGAGGTGAGTTATTTACTAGAGAATTTTTTTTGTTCATGTCTCTTAATTCACTAAGGTAGGACTGTAAGAAACACAGCTGGTGAAATCAGAGCCCTTTCTTGAAAAAGCTGAGGGGATGGAACTCATGACATCTTCTTGTACCTGTTTTAAATGGATCCTCCTCATTTCCAAGGGTCCCTGAAATTTTCTCTTCCCTAGTAGACAAGCTCAAAGACATAGAAGAGCCTTTGGGGCAGCCAGCGACAGTACTACTGTCATCTGAAATCCCACATTACCAACATTGCTCATGTACTTTTTGTTCTGGTTTTAGAAAAGCGTTTGGTTTTTGAAAAGTTCACGGGGAAGCTGTGACCCTCTAGAGCGAGGTTAGTTTTGTATGTTTAGAAATTGTACTCTAATTTTTCTTCTTCTCTTTTTTTTTTAAATCAAATTGCCTGTAGGGCTGAAATAGCAAGTTTTGTGAACTAGAACACACACAGAGATAAAACCATACTTGTAAATAAGAATCTTGCTCTCTCTGGTCTCTCAATGCAGAATTTTTTTTTTAAATTGAATTTGTTTTCCTGGGGTTCCTGTAATTAGAATGACACGGGGACCTTCAGCAGATGTGAAACCGGATAGATCAAGCTCTCACATGCATATATAGTCTGCAATGAGGTCTGCCTTGCATGGCCTGTAGTAATGGAGAGGAAATTGAGCATTAAATACAAATCAACAGTCATTCATTTAGTTGCTGCAGCACCAGAGAGAGGGAGTGAGTGAAGTCACTCTTTTCAGCACCTTGAATCCTGCTGGACTTTTATTTACAACCCTGAACTTCCCATCCCAGGAGGAGGCCACCTACAGGGCAGCTCAAACAAACGATGATTAAGGGAGCTGGCAATTTAAGAGCTGATTTTTATATACAAACATCAGAGAAGTGATGACCCTTCTGCCTATAATTTATAATGGGCCTTTAGATACAGTCATTCCAACTTCATTCTTTCCGTTTTGGGCTAGTTCACTTAGCACCATATCTCAGGCTATTGATAATGGTGGGTGGGAACTAGGAAGCCTGCTCAAGAGGTCAGAGGATTTATGATTTTCCTAATCCAAAGCACAACTTGCCATTCCACTTGAGAGCCAAAAAGGAAGTCCAAAATCTCCACTTACTGTTTTCAGAAGGGACTCAAAGATGGGGAGAGCACCTGTGGGCCTTTCTATTTAGAGAGAAGCATAAACCATGTTGCCTCTGGGGAGAGAGGTCTTGTGAGCAGAGGCCTCTGATAGGGGAGTTTGGGGTGGTTATAAACTTCTCACGTTATAATCCCAACATCAGTCCTGTGTCAATAGCTTTAATGGACTTGAGAGGTGGGCTGCCTGGAGAATAGCAAAGGTCATGGTGGAATCTAAATAATCTCCCCCAGATACTCGGAACAGTTGAAGAATCAATCATATGATGGCCCTTTAATTGATAAGGGACAGCAGCAAAAAGCTGCTTTCATCCTGGAGAGGTAGATTCGTTTCTCTTTGTGTTTGGTCAGGTCCAAATCTCCACTCTGAGCCAGGTCCCTGGATTAGATCTCTGAAGGGGACAGATGAATGCAACTTCCTTATTATTTCTTCATAACATTTGCATGGGTTTTCCTGGAATCAAGTGTGCAGCAGGACACCTTGGAATTCTCTGAGTGGGTTTAAAATCGTAAACCAAGATGTAGGTTGAGTAGGTTGGCAGAAAACTCTGGCTGAATGTCAGTGTATGCCATGGAAAAGCAATTGACATTCTTCATACATTCAGAGAAAATAGTGCCTCTGCATTTCTATCAACCTGGACCACCTCTAGTTTCTTCTCTCTGTAGGCTGGGCCCCAAATGGACATCAGATAGGTTGTGATTTTGAAGGGGTTTTGGTTCGGAGGAAGTGATTTCCCTACCTAAAGTTTGTCAGAAATACTTTTTGTGAGCAGAGCACCAGTTCAGGGCCAGCATTTAGGACAGGCTCCATGAATAGAGAGTCCTGCAGAGAGTATAACAAGGAATCTGTTGTGCTACTTAGTCAAACTTGAGTGTGTGTGTGTGTGTGTGTGTGTTGGGAGGAGGGGGAGGGCATTGACCATCTAAGGTACATTCTGGTTAACTGAAAGAGTCAGAAGAGGGAAAAAAATTGCAGGACTATAAATTGACTTCATTATAGTTCGATACCAAATTAATGAATCCACAGACCAGCACCATAAAACCTTGCAATCCATAGCCATGCAAATGATTAATGTCATATATATACAGTGTTTCCAGGAAATTGGAGTTGATAAATTTGAGAGAAACATCTTGTTTGAACAGAACTACTTTACAGAATAAGTACTACACAGTTTGATGGTAAATTCAGATATTTATGTCCGATGTAAGTGGAACTATGAATCTAATAACTGTAGAAGTAGAATTTTTTAATGTAAGTCACTTGCGATAACATGCAAAGCTTCCATCTAAACTGCTTCATTTTGTCCTTAGGTGGCTTCTGAACCAGACAGGCTCAGAAATCTTTCTTGGGAAATCCTGGCCAGAATCACTGAGAACAAGGAAGGATAGTTTGTGAGCAAAAGTTCCTCTACTTTCATCTGCTGCTCTCCTAATAGGCCCCAGTAGGCTTACTCCAAGAAGATGAGGCCCATAGTGACCCAGAACAGCCCACAGGGACACCGACACAATAAGATTTTATCAGTATCTCAATAGACCAGTTTACTCCCCAGGTGGCTCAAACAGTTTAAGTGTTTGCTTTGGTATAACCAAAAATTATGTGAAGAGTTTATTGAGACTTGAATCAGATCCACTCAAACCTACAGGGTGCCTCTGCTGCAAGCCCACTGAAATCACACACTACGTAAGTGAGGCACATCTCCTATCACTTCGACAAGATTTATGGAAAAAAAAATTCAAAAAAGATTTTCTAGTCCCCATGAGCCCTGGTGCTTCAGTCTTTATTGTTACATTGACATTTTTCAGTCATGTTCCCTCGTTTTCAGTTTATTTTCCATCATTTTCAGTCATCTTCCCTCTGCGTTCCTTTCTGGTCACCCAAAGATCAGTCATTTGCTAACAGTGCTTTCCTCAGTCCTTTATTTCTCTGAGGCAACAAATATGCAAGGTTTTGTTGAAACTAAAAGGACCCCATTTTTAGACAGGACAATCCCCCAATTTCAGGCCTATTCCACTTTTTATGTTGGGAATAAAAATGTGAAGGGCGGATCAGGGGTCAGAGAGAGGAGAGGTGCTGCAGCTGCCCAAGCCCAGTTTCCTTCTGCAGACCCAGCTTTGAAGACAAACTTGACTGCCCAAATCCCAGATCAAATTCTCTCTGCTACCACAGTCAAGGTGTCAGAGACCTCCCTGGCATCTTAATCTGAGCAGTGGGAGGCCCACCGACATGCTCCGTTAAGCCACGTAGCACCATCTCCCTTTCCTCTTTCCCCGTTCTCTCCACTTCTCTCCTCCTTCTCCTTTATCCCCTCCTCCCCCTTCCTCATTTTCCTTTTATTTTTCTCTGCCTCTGTGGCCTTGCCAGAAATCCAGTCCCTTTACCTTATTTCCTCTTCTCTTTGTTCCCCCCTCTCACTTTCTTTGCCCCCTCTTTTCTCTGCCCCCTTCTTTCTGTCCAACTCTGGCATTCTTTCTTCCCTGTCTTTTTCTGCTTTCTCAGGCCTGACCCCATCCTCTTGCACACTTTGTGCTCCCTAAAATCTGGTCATCTTAGTCTTAATAAATCTACAGGGGTAAATCCAGGGGTAAATCTAGAAGGGTAAAAAGGGTAAAATAAATCTAGATGGCACAATACCTCTCCTATTGTGGCATCTGTGTTGATATATTTCATAGACAATCTTTCCTAGCAACCGTGGGGTAAAGTCTCATTAACTGGCAAAACCGTTGTTGATAATAATAATGATGGTATTTGTTAACATTTACCATGTGCCAAGCACTGTTCTAATGGAACCAATAGGAATTGATCATGCAGTATAGAGCTGTGCTTTGTATTCAATAAGATGCCGCTGATCCCTGAAGACTGTAAGCTCTTTGTGGACAGGGATAGCATCTACCAACTCTCTTGTATTGTACCTACTCAACTGCTTAGTACTGTGATCTTCACATAGTAAGCACTCAGTAAACACCACTGGGTGATTGATTGAAATTAATCTATGGGTTTGTATGAGGCTAAAAAATGCACTATGGGACCCACAGTCCTGACAGGACTGTTTTCACACAAAGACTCTCTCTTGTTTGTTTTTGTTTGTTTACTGTTATTATTATTATATTTGCTAAGTGATTACTATGTGTCAAACACTATTCTAAGTGCTAGGGTAGACTGTAAGGTCGTTGCGGGCAGGGAACTCTCCTTGTACTCTCCCAAGCATTTAGTACAGTGCTCTGCACAGAGCAAGTGCTCCATAAATACCATTGATTTATTGATTGATTGGGTAGATACAAATTTATCAGGTCAGACACAGTCCCTGTCCTACAAGGGGTTCACAGTCTAAATAGGAAGTAGTTGGATTTGGTCCCAATTTTACAGATTAGGAAACTGAGGTGCAGAAAAGTGAAGCAACTTGCCCAAGGTCACACAGCAGACAAGTAGTGTATCTGGGATTAGTAAACAAGTCTTCTGACTGCCAGGCCTGTGCTCGTTCCACTAGTCCATGCTGCTTCTTGTCACGTTATCATGTTTGTTATTTGCAGTGTATAATGCCATTTTTGCTTTTGCTATCTGGTTCCTGATCTCCAAGAAGGAACTTCTCCCTTCTTGATTGCAGTGGGCCATGCTATTCTAACTGAAGCAACTAACTCCCTGTTTTGGGCTATAGTTCTTCAGTATCTGTAGCACTTTTGATGTATGTAGATTCAGTTGAACATTCTCAATTTTATTTATTTTGATTCCACTGCTTAGGAGTATTTTTGTCTCCTTTTTTTGTGGTATTTGTTAAGCACTTACTATATATATGCCAGGCACCGTGCTAAGCAGAGCTCACAGTCTTAATCTCCATTTTACAGATGAGGTAACTGAGGCAAAGAGAAGTTCAGTGTCTTGCCTTAGGTCACACAGCAGACATTGTCAGAGCTGGGATTAGAACCCAGGTGCCTTCTCCTGCTGTTTTGTAAACTCCTTGTGGAGAGGGAAGATGTCTTGTGCTTTAAAAGTGCTGCCCAATAATAACTGTGGTATTTTCATGTACCAAGCACTGTGCTAAGCTCTGGGATACATAAAATGCAATCAGATCAGACACAGTCCTGTTCCACATAGTACTCATGAACTAAGGGGGGAGGCAGGACAGGTAATTAATCCCCATTTTACAGATGATGAAACTGAGGCCTGGAGAAGTTAAGTGACTTTCCCAAAGTCACACAGCAGGCAAGTGGCAGAGCCGGGATTAGGACCCAGGTCCCCTGATTCCCCGATCCGTGCACTTTCCACTAGGTCATGCTGCTTCTTCACACTCAGCACAGTGCATTACGGTCAGTAAGCTCTTATTAAATACCATCACTACTTACACTGTTTCCATAAAGCCTTTCCTCTGACTGCCTTGCTTTCAGTTTCCCCAGTTTCAGCTCACCAGGCAGCAGCTATTTAAGTATCCTGTTGTCACCCAGTTTTCTCATTAGTCTCGCTCAGCACAGCTCTGTTGAGGTGAGTACAGCTTCAATTTGTATTTAAAATGACTAACTTCATCCTAAGACTTCATCATTTGTGATCATACTGGTCACACTAGATACAATAGGAGAAGATTTGTGACAGCTAAAATAAGTATTCAAAGTATGCACTAAACAAAATGAATAATGAAGGAGCATGTAATGGGCAAAAATAATTTTACTCATCTATAATATGGTTCATTTTAATAGAAAAAGAAATGACTCTAGAAAGATTATGATAAAGGTAGCCCTAGGACTCACAACACTGAAAACAGCTTCAAGCTAAAACAACTATTTTTATAGGAACAAGTTCCTGATCAAAAGTCAGCTAGCCTATTTTTCCCAAAGTTATCCAAAATTGTGTATATAGTCATTTATAGATGAGTAATATAGCTCCATTAATGTATTCACATTGTAAACAGCAATCACATTGGCATTAAAATTGCACAATCACATATGTTGAAATAGAGTACGCTACTGTACAAAATACATTACCTTTAAATTCAAATGGCCTACAAAGCAAAGACATATTTTAAATCTTTTTTTTTTCACAAGAAGGGCTCATGGGTTGTTCTTATTGAGTGAGGTTTCCCCTTTAAACTTTCTTTCAACAGCCCAAATATCCATCTCTCCCTAAAGTCTCGATAACATCTCTCCCTTCCTCCCCCAGCGCCTTTGATTTTTTTAATTTATTTTAATTTTTCTTTTACAACAGTAGTTGTACATAGCTGGGCTAGCCCTCCTCCAACTATGGTATATGGGGGCTGGGCCAGACTAGCTGGGGTTAGGGAGGAGAACTGGGAGGGCCCCTCCCCCCCCCCCCAGCCCTAGTTACATTCCACCTCGACCCTACCTGGCCCAGTCCCCACAGTTGAAGTGGTCCTTCGGGCAGCAAATAGGGAATGGGAGTAAGGGCAAAGGCAGTCCCTCCAAAACGTAAGGGCTTTTCAGCAGCTCTAGCCTGCTCAGCCCCCTTGGGGGTGGCAGTTCTGGTGGGGGAGGGTGGAAATGCAACTGGGGAAAGGGTGGGCCCAGTTGTATATAACTGCACTTAAAAAAAAAAATGGCACCAGGCAGGGGAGGAGAGTGGGGATCATGTGGATGGGGGAATGGATTCAAGAATACAGAAGGTCGTTGGGAAGGATTCACTAGAACTATGGGAATGCAGTTTATGGGGAGGGAGGAAGGAAGGAAAATTTCAGGAGTAGAGGAGGTAGAGTGGGAGAGCTGGGAGCCAGGGATTAGAAAAGGCCACTTCCTGGATCTCCAGGCAAAATCACCAAGGAGGGTCAACACGTCCATATTACATCCAGTGAAGCACTTAACTACTATAGAGAGCAAATAGAATTAGTAACATAAAGTCAAACCCAATGTGGTAAAGACAAAATTTTAATTGGCTTTAAAGCGCTCAATCTGCTCCCTCCCTCCTATGTATCCACTCTTTTCTCCCACTGCATTGTTGCTCATCTCAAGGTAATCTACTCACTGCACCTCATGTCCTGTTTATTCTGCAGCCAATCTTTGTCTCATGCCCTCCTGCCTGCCTGGAACTCTCTCCCCCTTCACATCCATCAGATCACAGTTCTCCCCATCTTCAAAGCTCTTCTGAACTCACATCCCGTCCAATAATGTTGCCTCAGTTACCTCATCTGTAAAATGGGGATTAAGACTGTGAGCCTCATGTGGGACAACTTGATTACCCTGTGTCTACCCCAGCACTTGGAACAGTGCTTTGCACATAGTAAGTACTTGACAAATACCAACATTATTATTATTATTATTAGAAGGGGGAGACAGCCAGCAAAACAAAACAAGTAGACAGGCATCAGTAGGATCAAAATAGATCACTAGAACCATAGATATAATAATAATGTTGGTATTTGTTAAGTGCTTACTATGTGCCAAGCACTGTTCTAAGCACTGGGGTAGACACAGGGGAATCAGGTTGTCCCACGTGGGGCTCACAGTCTTAATCCCCATTTTACAGATGAGGGAACTGAGGCACCGAGAAGTTAAGTGACTTGTCCAAAGTCACACAGCTGACAAGTGGCCGAGCTGGGATTTGAACCCATGACCTCTGACTCCAAAGCCCATGCTCTTTCCAAGATATCTACACATCATTAATAAAATAATCCGTTCATTCAATCGTATTTATTGAGTGCTTACTGTGTGCAGAACACTGGACTAAGAGCTTGGAAAGTGCAATTGGGCCAGAGAGAGAGAGACCAACCATGCCCAGCAAAGGGCTCACAGTTGAATAATAATGTTGGTATTTGTTAAGGGCTTACTATAATAATAATAATAATGATATTTGTAAAGCACTTACTATGTGCACAGCACTGTTCTAGGCGCTGGGGTAGACACAGGGTGATCAGATTGTCCCACGTGGGGCTCACATTTTTTTTTTTAATCTCCATTTTTACAGATGAGGTAATGTGCAGAGCACTGTTCTAAGCACTGGGGTAGACACAGGGTAATCGGGTTGGCCCACGTGAGGCTCACAGTTAATCCCCTTTTTGCAGATGAGGTATCTGAGGCACAGAGAGGTGAAGTGACTTGCCCACAGTCACACAGCTGACAAGTGGCAGAGCTGGTAGTCGAGCCCATGACCTCTGACTCCGAAGCCCAAGCTCTTTCCACTGAGCCACACTGCTTCCCCAATCTCACACTGGGACTTGGAAAGAAGCCGGGCTTGGGAGTCAGAGGTCATGGGTTTGAATCCCCGCTCTGCCACTTGTCAGCTGGGTGACTGTGGGCGGGTCACTTCACTTCTCTGTGCCTCAGTTGCCTCATCTGTGGAAGGGGGATTAACTGTGAGCCTCACATGGGACAACTTGCTTGCCCTGTGTCTACCCCAGCCCTTAGAACAGTGCTCTGCACACAGTAAGCGCTTAATAAATACCAACATTATTATTATTTACCTTATTTATTTTGTTAATGAGATGTACATCATCTTGATTCTATTTATTTGCTATTGTTTTAATGAGATGTTCATCCCCTTGATTCTATTTATTGCCATTGTTCTGTCTGTCCGTCTCCCCGGATTAGACTGTAAACCCGTCAAAGGGCAGGGACTGTCTCTATCTGTTACCCATTTGTCCATTCCAAGCACTTAGTACAGTGCTCTGCACATAGTAAGCACTCAATAAATAAATACTATTGAATAATTATTTGTTAAGCATTTATTGGTTATTTGTTAAGCATTTACTATATGACAAATGTGATACTAAGGGCTGGGGTAGTTAAAAGAAAATTTAGTTCCTGTCCCCATGGAACCCATGGTCTAAGTAGGAGGGAGAACAGGCATTTAATCCCCATTTTACAGAAGTAACTGAGGCACAGAGAAGTTAAGTTACTTGTTTAAGGCCACACAGCAGGCAATTGGCAGAGCTGACATTATAACCAAGAACCTCTGACTCCCAAGCCTGTGGTCTTTTCACTAGGCCACACTTCAAGTATTCTCTAGTCTCCCCACTTTATAGTCTTCCAACTGCCACTTCAGCACATCCATACCAGCCAAGCAGTTAAGTACCTACATCTACACCTTAGGAGTAGGCAGTACTCCTAACTGTAATTTATTTTAGTGACTATCTGCCCAGGTCCCACCTCCTAGAATGTAAACCCCCTTAAGGCCAAGGATCATGTATACTAATTCTATTGTACTCTCCCAAGTATTTATAACAGAGCTCTGTGCACAATTGGTGCTCTTATCCTACTGATTTAATTAAGTGAACCAGGTTATAAATTTAGAATTAATCAGTCAACCAGTGGTCTTTTTTGAGCGCTTACTGTTTGCAGAGCACTGTACTAAGCCCTTGGGAGAATACAGTACGAGAGTTGGTAGGCACGTTCCCTGTCCACAGTGAGTTTACAGTCTAGAGGAAGAGACAGGCGTTTATATAAATAACTTATGGATATGTACATAAGTGTTGGAGAGCTGAGGATGAGGTGAATACCAAGTGTCTCAAGAGTACAGATGCAAGAGCACTGTGCTAAGCACTTGGGAATATACAATACAGTTGGTAAACATGATCCCTGCCCTCCAGGAACTTTGTGTGTGTGTGTGTGTGTGTGTGTGTGTGTGTGTACATGCACACATCCTGACTTGCCTATCTGACTGCCAGCCTGAGACATTGTCTCCTCCCTCCAATCCTGCCAGTTCAGAGGACTGCACACCCAGTGGGGTGCAGGAAAGCAGATGGTGGAGTTGGGAAACTTCATTAGTGCAATGCATTAGAATTCCATCATAAACTGAGAACTGCGTGTAACTTCACTGATAAATTAACTTTCCTTGTCCTCTTCACAAACTGCTCATTCACTTTGCACATTATGGCCATGATTAAGGGCAAAAATGCCAAAATCACAGTGAGATCAGGAGAAAAACGTGGAGCTCTGGGATTGGGTTTTAATGGCCGGGGAAATAGAGGGAGAGTGAGGCTCTTCATAGGGGGCTAACAAGTATGACACATCAGGCTGCAGGCTGAATTGTGGCCAGGAAAAATCATAATTTCTCAAAACTGAATACCCTGAAAGGTAAAATGTATACAGTATATTTACCCTGGATACTCCCAAAAATCATGCTTGAAAACCCATGATTGGCTAGGGAAAGCTGTACATTCCACAGAATAAAGTATTGCCACGATTAAAAAGTTTTACTCTGCCTTCGCCACATGCCTCCTCACATCTTGTTCCTTCAGGTCCAATTTTCTCCCCCTTTTCTCTCCTTATAGTTTGGACAATTGGATCATTATAAGAAAAATTGGGGTTTTGTTTCACGTTATAGAAATGACAATATATTGGAAAGGACCCAACTGTGGTAAAAAGAAACCTCATCGGCCACTATATACCCATAAGAAGCAAGCGCCTCTCAAATCTTTCCAATGGTTTTCTTTTCAGGAGAAATTTCCGTGAGCCCACACTGTCCAGCTCTCCCAAGAGCTCCAGTTTTTGCAAGTCATAAGCACAAGGTACCTTCTTGTCAACAAATACATTCCTTATGCTGCTTGATGATGCTGTGAATATAAACATTTCACAGAAACAGACTAGGTAACTTCAAAGCAGGGTGTTTAAATGATTACCATTAAGTGATTGTCAAAAACAATGAAAAATAATTGTTTAATGTTAGTCTGAGAGGAGCCAAAAGTTGTTAAAATAAGGATCTCATTCTCTAAGTTTGGCATCCATCCCCCACAGGACTTTTCAGTTTGAGGAAAAAGCTGAGTACTTTTTTTGTTTTTTGACCAAAAAAAGTGAACGAGATGTGTCCTCTAATATTTGCACCAAGGCAAAAGTATTTTAAGTGTGGAAACTAAAATGCACAAATGAAGTCATAACACATACAAATTGGATTCTTTATTTTATTAATGTCCTGTCTCTCCCTATCTGCTTTGAATGAGAGCACTGTACTAGTCTGCATTTCATGCATAGTGTGGGGGTGGGGAATGATCCAGGATCCATCATTTTCCACTTGTGGCAAGTTATTAGAAATGTTTCCTGAAAAGGTCTGTGAGAATTTACAGAGTGGAATAGGAAGCACTTCAATATGTTGGACACCCAGTTGCCCAATTGTCATTTTTGTCCAAATGTGCAGAAGCAAATATTTGAAAATTGCAATCACCTTGTACCTGTACTTGATGCCTTGTTCCAGAAGTGAGTGATACTGACTCAGTTCAGCTATACAGTCAGTTTCCACTTTGCTGATGACCACTCCCTCCGATTAATAGGTCCTGAAGGACAAGAAAGTGCAAATGGTGTCAAGCAAACCATCACTACAATAAAAATCCAAACTAAGCAGCTTGGCCTAGTGGAAAGAGCACTTGTGTGGGAGTCAGTGGACCTGGGTTCTAATTCTGACTCCTCCACTTGCCTGCTGTGTGACCTTGGGCAAGTCACTTAACTTCTCTTTGCCTCAGTTTCCTCATCTATAGACAGTGGGAGTGGTGGGGAGAGGGGGTATTCAATATCCATTATCCTTCCGACTTAGACCATGGCCCCATTTGGGATATGGACTGTGTCCAACCTGATTACCTTGCATTGTCCTCAGCACTTAGTAGAGTGTCTGGAACATAATAAGCGCTTAACAGTGCTTGGCATGTAGTAAGTGTTTAACAAATGCCATAATAATAACAATTATTATTATTATTATTAATAACAAATACCATTTTTAAAAACTCATAAAAATCTATGAGTCAATCATCCCATCCTCAGCCCCACAACACTTATGTACATATCCACAATTTATTTATTGATATTAATGTCTGTTTCCCACTCTAGACTTTAAGCTGTTTGTGGGCCGGGAACATGTCTACCAACTCTGTTATACTGTACTCTCCCAAGCCCTTAATACATTGCTCTGCACACAGTAAATGCTCAATAAATATGATTGATTGATTGAAAGCATGAGAACTCAGTGGATGGTATTAGGGTGGAGGGAACTTCAGAAGAGGGAACTGAATGGTAGAAAATAATAACTGTGGTTATTAAGTGCTTACTATGGATCAAGCCCTGAACTAAACCCTGAGGAAGATGTAATGTGGAAAGAGAATGGGCCTGGGAATCAGAGGACCTGGGATCTAATTCCATTTCTGCAACTTGTCTTCTGTGAAACTTTGGGCAAGTCACTTCACTTCTCTGTGCCTCAATTTCCTCATCTGTAAAATGGGGATTCAATACTTGTTCTTCTTCCCCCTTAGTCAGTGAGCCCTATGTGGAACAGGGACTCTGTACAATCTATCTTGTATCTACCCCGGTGTTCAGTGCAGAGCTTGGCACATAGTAAGTGCTTACCAAATGCCATTATTATCATTATTATTATTATTATTATTCAATCAGATCAGACTAAGTCCCTGTCTCACACGGGGCTAGATTTAAGGGCAGAAGAGGAGGAAATTGAAAGCTGAAGTTGATGGGAAAGGGGGATCACAGAGTTTGGGCTGAGAGGCCTGGGGAGAGGTACCAAGTTGGAGGGAGGGTCTTTAGGAAGATTAATCAAGAGAATCTAGCAAAATCCTGATTGTATTTGGCCTATTCAAAGAGAAACTGACACCTAAAACAAAGAGGTTAAGGAGAAAAGGTGAGAGTCAAAAGGATTCTCCAGGGAAAAAGCTGACTTGGAATGAAAGAAAAAAATCATGGTAAACAGGAAGAAAGGAGAGGGAGAAGCCCAAATCTTGGTGAAGTTGGTAGAAACTAACTCTCGTCTATCTCACTGCTGACCTCTTGCCCATGTCCTGCCTATGGCCTGGAATGCCCTCCCTCTTCATATCTGACAGATGATAACTCTTCCCACCTTCAAAGCCTTATTAGCAACAACACATCTCCAAGAGGCCTTCCCTGACTAAGCCCTTAATTCCTCTTCTCCCACTCCTTTCTGTGTCACTCCTGCACTAGGATTTGCATCCTCTATTCACCCCTCCCTGAGCCCCACAGCACTCATATACATCGGTAATTTATTTATATTAATGTCGGTCTCCCCTTCTAGATGGTAAGTTCATGTGGACAGGGAACATGTCTACCAACTCAATTATACTCTACTCTCCCAAGTGCTTAGTACAGTGCACTGCACACAGTAAGCACTAAATGAATACAGTTGATTGAAACCAGAATCAGATTGTTGATTCAAGAAACAAAGGAGACAGAACTATGAATTTTTCTTGAGCAAAAATACCTGCTGTCATAGATATAGTTGGGTTGCACAAAAAAAAACCCTGGAACTTGGTATATGAATAATGAAGTCAGTCAGCCGGCAAATGATTACTAAGCACCTTCAAATGCATAGCACTGGACCAGGTGCTGGAGGTACAGAGGAAAATAGAGCTGATCCTACCCTCACAAAATATCCACCCTACTAGAGGAGAAACTAACATGCCATCAGCATAAATCCGTACAGATACAATAATTGTGAGGAGTTGAATAGGGAAAAATGGTTGGTCAATATTTTAAAAAAATTTTTTAAAGATGTACTCTGACAAAGTCCCTGTCCCATTATTATAAGTAATAATAATAATTCTGGTATTTGTTAAGCGCTTACTGTGTGACAGGCACTGTACTAAGCACTGGGGTGGATACAAGCAAATCGGGTTGGACACAGTCCCTGTCCCACATGGGACTCACAATCTTAATCCCCATTTTAAAGATGAGGAAACTGAGGCACATAGAAGTAAAGTGACTTGCCCAAGGTCACACAGCAGACAAGTGGCTGAGTGGGGATTAGAACCCACAACCTTTTGACTCCCACACTTGTGCTCTATCCACTAGGCCATGATGCGACCAGGGGCAGAGATGCGACTTGAACCTGAGTCTCCTGACTTCCATTCCTTCACTTTTTTCCCTAAGCCACCTGCCTCTTACCTCTTCCTTTCTCTCCACCCTCACTGTCTCCTTCCTCTCCTCTTTGAAAGAATATGATGCCCATTTATTAATCTCATCATTGTTTTTTCATCTTAAAGAAACAGGGTGCCCAACATGAATCACGGATTGGGCAAGTGGATAGAGAATGAGTGAGGTTAATTAGGGAAAGCTTCCTGGAAGGGGTGGCTTTTGAATAGAAAATTATAAAGAGAGGCAGGAAGTAGTAGGGAGGACAGGTTGTTCCAAATGTAAGGGACACCATGGGTGAGAGTTCAGAGGCCTTTTCTAAAGGAATGAGTCTTTTGGAACAAAGACTTAGTGTGTAATGCCTCTGCTAGTAGGTTGGAGCTGGTAATAAAGTGTGTTGCTAGATATGGCCAGTTTTTTTTTTCTGTCTGTTTGCCTCCCTCCCTCTCTCCACCTCCCCCTCCTCTGCCTTCTCCCTCTCCCACTTCTTTTCTTCCTCCCTCTCTCCTGCCTTCCCCCCTTCCCTCTCCTGCTTCCTCTCCTTTCCTCTCTCCCCACTCTCCTTGTCTCTTTCCTCTCCTTTCTCAAAAAACCCAATTCCTATTTCTTGAGCTCATCTTTATTTATTCATCAAAACTAAACAGCCCCCAAAATACTGCCTTTGTAGCAGAGACCTATCCAGTCTGATTCTTTAAAACATAAGGCTCATTTAAAACATACGATCTGCAAAGTTTTCCATTTCCCAAACTCCTGCTAATAGAATCCTCCAATCTGGAAGTGGGAGTCACAAGTTAGCAAAAGTCAGGGAAACATTTGCGTTGGCAGCGGCAGGTCTTCAGATTTTTCCAGTTGGAACAATGATAAATGACTTAAGCTTGATCATTTTTCTGAAACTTGATTTTTTTTTTGTTTGACATTTATTTACAGTTTGTATAAACACTAACACCTATAAAACATGGTTTACTGTTTGATTGCTGGGGCGGATGGAGCAGCCTTAAATACATAAATTATGAGCACCTAGCTAATGAATGACATGACGGACATGAAGTTTTATTTACCATTGGCATGAGCTTTCATATAAAATTAGTGGCATAAGAAAGCCAGGTTTTGTGAATGCACATAGTCATACCTATTCATGGCCTGACTTTTTTTTTTTTTTAAGATTTGACATAAGACTGTGGCCTATGTGTAATTTCATTGCCTGGAGCAAGGTTAGGGGAAAGCTGCTCCATCTGGCAATTTCCCTTTGACTGGCACATAGTTAAACAATGATGCAGTTTGACAAATTTCAAACCCGGCTTATGAAAAAATAACATAAACACAATAGTCACTCTGAGTAGATTGTCCACCTGTGCAAGCGGGCATGAAGTGTTAAGTAAAGGCTGCTGGTAATGAATAAAGATGCAGTGCATGGTTGGATTAGGTCGTTCCAAATGTAAATCACTGTCAGATAAAGCGCTTGTGTTTACATGGAGCATTAATATTTTGATCAGTGTGTTTAAGAGAATTAGCTTCTTAATGCAGATGTTCTCATTTGGACTTTCACACCCACAGCCTCAGCCAACTCCTTTACCATTGGTTGTGTCAACATGTCATAAATCTTCAGCTGTTTAACTCCAATTTTAAACAAAGCTTTGTTTTAAAATGGGAGGTATGTTTCCTCTGAGTTTCATTTTTGGCAAATTTCACGTTATTTGGTTGAGATTCTGACACATTAATGTCCAATTAAGCATCTTTGAGGATCTTGCTGACAGGAATTCCAGCAGCAGTCAAATGCCTTTTTCATTGTAAGTCTCCCACCTACCCTCCTCCTTACCCTCGCCACACTCCCCAACCTCAGCTGACGTCTTCACGCAAACAAATCATCTTTACTATGTGATGTGGACCAGCCGCAATAAGAACCGTGCTTCCCAGCCGGAGGAAATGGAACCTGTATTTCCTGAACTTCCTCAGGTGGAGGGGACAATTTTCAAAATGGCATCATGGCAAATGGTGCAGTGGCCACTGAAGTGGAAGGGGGTGGACTTGGAGCCAACTCTGCAGTGCTTTTCCTTTCTTCATTAAAAAGGGAAAAGGTTTCTAGCAACTGCAGACTGCCTTTGGAGTTTGTTTATTCAAAAGCCAGGAATGCTTTGGAAACCAGGAATTCTGTTCCAGGTGTCTTTCCTGTTAGGCTGGTGCTGAGGGGAGGAAGGCACAAGGTGAGAACATCACACCCCAGCTTTGAGGTGTGGTTCCTGGAATTCATGATTGTGGATAAAGATTCATTTGTACCCAGTCCCTCCAACCCTGCAGGGGGCAGCTCAAATTGGTGGCAGGAACATAACATAACAGAACTCCAGACCCACTAGGGGTCACACTGCCCCAAGCCAGACTCTCCTGGGCCATGGAGGCCCACTATGGGGAATGGCAAGATGACCTGACCTCTCTTCTGAATCTCTTTCACCTCAAATTCTCAACTCCTGAAGTGAAGGCAAGTTTCCCCTTTGCATCTACCAAGCTTCTTCTCCTAGCTCACTTCAATATTCTGATGAGCTTGTCAAATAATAATAATAACGGTAGGATTAAACACTTACTACATTCCAAGCACTGTGCTAAATACAAGATTCATTCATTCAATTGTATTTATTGAGTGCTTACTATGGGCAGAGCACTGTACTAAGTGCTTGGGAGAGTACAATAAAACAATAAGCAGACACATTCCCTGCCCATCAATCATGTTGAACACAGTCCCTGACCCACAGCAAGGGAGAACAGGTGTTTTGTCACCATTTTTAAATATGAGGAAACTGAGACACAGAGAAGGTAAGTGACTTGCCCAAGGTCACTCAGTAGGCAAGTAGTAGAGCCAGGACTAGAAACCCAGATCACCTAACTCCATTTCCTCTTAACCCTAGGCTAAAGAGCTATCCAGATATGGCCCTGCACTGATCATGAGGCAAGATACCTGGCGGAACAGTTCCTAACCAAGCATGTACAAAAATGCAGAGAACCCCAAAGGTAAGATTACGTAAAATGGAAGCCACTGGAGGAAATGTCTTGTCTTCCTTCAACTCATACAAGGGAGTTTCTGGTATCCCGAGTTTGCTTGAACACCAAGAATTGTTAATTATTAAATTGGGACCTTGGGTCTGTGCTTGACTCTTGTTGTGACCTTTCACAGGTCACATGATTTCTTTGTGCCTTTCTATTAGTAAAGAATGACTGATCCTTTTCTAGCTCAGAGGGATGTTGTGAGACTGAATGAGATAGGTGTGGCGTGGGAAGGGCTTTGAGCCATTTGGGAGGAAGCCATGATATAAATTCAGAGCACACTAGAGTTTTGAAAAAGAGCCTCAGATGAAAACATTTGCTTTCTTCTTCTGAGGCTACCTGTGTAGAGACTTACACACATCTGTTCCTGGGAGCACTGGAAATTTTCCAATCTCAATTCTAATTGAATTCAAAAAAATTTCAGAACAAGGTCTAGATTTTAGACCTTTTAGAATGAATGAATGACCTTTTAGAATGAATGAATTTTAGGATTTATTTGGGTGTGAAAGTAAAAGTACTTTTCCTTCTTAGGAAAAATTAATGCAGTAAAAATCTATTTCCCAAAGAGAATAAGTGACTTTTCAGTGATTGGAATAAAAAGTAAATATAGGTATGTAAAATGCCTTTCTTTTTTAAGAAAAACTTCATAACCTTGCCAACATGTTCTGGACTTTTCTATGCTTAACTGTTCAAATTAAAATTAATACCAGGTGCTTTGGGACAATTTCTTTTCATTCTTGGTATTTTTTTCATAATTTTGTTTTTGTTTTTGTCCTTCAAGTTGCTCCTGGTTTTAGTTAACCTTCTGCCCATTTGATTTTTTTTTTGGTTGACTGTAATTTTATTTTGGTTTTCCTGACCCCCATTTTGTGCCCTTTCAAATCAATATAAAACAAAGGGCAGGGGAATATGCTAACAGTAAGTTGTTTTATGCCTACCCTCCTTATGGTTTATAAAGGATTCTCTCTTCAGCCACATATTTAATTTACCTTTTCTCTCTAATTTATGCTTTCCTCTGGACTAGAATAAAAAGGTTTTGGCATTCATGATCAGAGTGGCTTTCTCTTAGGGGTATTGTGGTAAACTAGCAACAGGATCTAAACTAAGACCAAACACTCCTAAGATCCACCTCTACTACCAAGGTACTCTAGTACCCTTGAAGCCCAGGTACTCTAGCCTTTCAAGGTAGCCCTTTTCAGAAGAAAATTATTCAGTTTTCTTTAAAAAAAATTCAACATGAAAATTTACACAAGTTACTTTGATGTAATAGAATGCTAAGCAGTCTCATAATTGGATTGAGATGCTGTCATGTTCTTGTCTCTGGCTGGCCATTTAAACTAGTAAAGAAGGTAAGTGAAGCAGTGTGTCCTAGTGGAAAGTGCACCAGACTAGAAGCCAGGAGATCTGGGTTCTAATTCCAGCTGCCACTTGCTTGTTGTGTGAACTTGTTCAAGTCATTTGATTTTATTTATGTGCCTCAGTTTCCTCATCTGTATAATGGGGATTAAATACTTGTTCTCCCTCCCTCTTAGACTGTAAGCCCAGCGGGGGACTGCTTCTGATCTCAGCATATTGTATTGACTCCAGAGCTTGGAGGATAGTAAACACAATAAATACCATAATTATTCTGATTTGACTGTTGTGGGAGTTGCTGGAGTGGAGGAGAGGAGTGAAGAAAATTAGGTGGGGCTGGGGGAGAAGCTGGCAGAGGCACAGGAATTGAGTAGATAGGCATCTTGGAGCTGAGGGGTTTAAAAATGTTCTGTGATCTCTGACTCATGAAATTTTCAAAGGGTTCTGAGGTTTGGGCCTCAAATTTTCCCATTGATAGGTATCAAATCAAGCCATTTAATGCATCTTGGTTATGCTAATCCTTTATATTATCGGCTGTTCCAACAGGGGAAAAAGGCTAAGCCAGCCATTCAAAAAGTAAGCATTTTAATGTCCTGGACACTGGTGTAATATTTATCACCTATTTTTAATAGTATGCCCCAATTCAAACTTGACATTTTATCTCTGAATTACTTATAGCAAGAGTTATCCATTTGTGTTGTTTTAAGACTGCAATAAAAATTGCATACAAGTTTGAACAGTTATGAACACTGTATATCATAGAAACTGGGTGAACTTACAAAGGTCCTTAGAGTGCCTACTAATTCTTCTCAGGCTAACATCCAATTTATCACGGAACCGTGATTTTGTGTTTGTTCACTTTCCCAGAGTGTGAAGTGCTGGAGTTCAGGAGTTTACTGCACCACACTGAGGCAGAAAGATCAAACCAGATTCCTTATTCCATAAATAGAGTCACAACAGATGGGGAAACACATGGTGTACAGGGCTCTCACCCACGAACTTCGAGGAAAGGAATTTTGAGAATGGGGATAATTCCCATGTGGAGACAGAGCAGGAGTCTCCTTCCTCTCAGAGGTCGGCAACCTCCTGGGCACTCACTAGACGGTGCCATACTAAGGTGTTCTCCTTTGCCTCTCAGTCTCTGGCCATGCCAGGGGCACCTATGCCCACTCCTGGGGAATCAGCAGCACTCTGGAGTGGCCGCTCTAGAGACCTATGGTATTGAGTCAGTTCCCTTACCTCAACCCACTACCTACTTGCAAGCATGGGGTCCCGGGGACAGTGGCATAGGTCTTTGGAACTGCAGCCAAAACCTACTGATCCAGAAGTGACAGTGGCAGCTGGACCAGGTTGCCACTCACCTACCTGCAGCATGGCCAGGTGGCTGATCCCTGCTCTGTGCCTATCAGTTGTATTGACTGAGCATTTTGTGCAGAGCACTGCCCCTTATTTTCATAAAGGAACTTTGAGAGCTACTCTTTTCCATTCAACACTACACTACTGCCATAGGAACTGTTCCAAGGAATGATTTCGATGGGGGTCAAAAGAAAAAGAGGTTTACATTTGTCAGTGCCAGGCATATAGTAAGCACTTAACAAATATCATAACAATTATTATTGTTATTACTGGGGCTGTGTTTTTCTGTATGGCGACATCATATTGGTATTCCATTCCCTCCTTTAATAAAGGCCTGAAAGGTGCTTAATGATGTCTTAGAACATGAGATTATGAAGGGAGGATTTTTTTTCAACAACTGCTCTGCCACTGCTTCCACTAAAAAGCCATTTTGAAAGCCCAGCTCTGGTCTCAACTATTCAATGGTATTTATTAATAATAATAATAGTAATTATTATTGTTATGGTATTTGTTAAGTTCTTACTATGTGCCAGGCATTGTACTAAGGACTGGGGTAGATACAAGGTAATTGGGCTGGATGCGGTCCCTGTCCCATATTGGGCTCTCAGTCTTAATCCCCATTTTACAGATGAGGTAACTGAGGCACAGAGAAGTGAAGTGACTTGCCCAAAGACACACAGCAGACAAGTGGTAGGAGCCAGGTTTAGAACCCAGGTCCTTCTGATTCCCAGTCCAGTGCTCTATCCACTAGGTCACACTGCTTCTCTATTTGTTGAGTATTTACTGTGTGCACAGCACTATACTAAGTTGCTGAGACAATACAGTAGAGTTGGTAAGACATGATTCATCCATTCATTCATTGAATAGTATTTACTGAGTGCTTACTATGTGCAGAGCACTGTACTAAGCACTTGGAATGTACAATTGGGCAACAGATAGAGACAATCCCTGCCCAGTGACGGGCTCACAGTCTAAACGGGGGAGACAGACATCAAAGCAGAACAGAACAAAGCAAAAAAAAGACAAGACACGCATAAGTGCTGTGGGGCTGAGAGTGGGTTGAGTATCAAGTGCTCAAAGGAGAGCGATCCAAGTGCCTTGACTCTCAGGGGAGGGATAGTGGGCTTATTTGGCCAATATGGAGCATACTGCATGCCTCTCCCTCATAGCACTGGGAGACCATCTGCAGGGAGCTGTTGTAGACATGTGGGAAAACTGGAGTTAATACTATTACTGCTACTAATACTAATGATAATAATGCTTAAGTGCTCACTATATGCCAAGCACTGTACTATGCATTAGGGTAGATACTAGATAATCAAGTCCCAGGTGGAATTCACAATCTAAATAGAAGGGAAAACAAGGTATTGAATCCCCATTTGGCAGATTAGGAAACTGAGGCACAGAGAAGGAAAGTGACTTGCTAGAGGTCTTAGAGCAGGAAGGTAGGAGAGCCGGGATCAAAACCCCAGGCCTTTGACACCCACACCCATTCCCTTTCTCCTAGGCCACACTGCTCTGTGGAGTTGTGGAGGAAGTTGAGAAGATGGGCCTTCTGGGCTCCCCGTACTGCAAAGGAAGGAGAGCCTGATTGTGTGGTGGCTAGAATGCTATGAAATTTATGCTTTGGTAAGGAAAGGCATGCTCAGTCAGTTTCTCCTTCCTTCTCGTAGGGTCCACTTGCTCCCAGAGTAGCCTCTTTTCACTTCTGGGAAAGACTACTAAAAAGACACATGATTTAACAATCAAGATGGGACTAATGAGGGATGGGAGGGTAGGAGGTACAAAGCTAGTGCCCTGCCCACAAGGAGCTTACAGTCTAAAGCGGGAGGCAGACTCTAAAAAAAATTACCAACAGGGTATAATAAGGATTTGTAAATAAATGCCATGGAGCTGAGCGTGGTGTTCAATATCACATGCTTATAGAACACAGATTCAAATATACAGGAGTTGCAGAAGGGACCCAGAAAGGGACTCCAGGACCAATATCATATTTTGTCAATAAAACTGAATCCATCAGGCACTGTCTCCCTAAAATCTCTCCTTCTCCTCTCTAGTCCCATCCTCTTCCTACCCCGCTTTTACTCCCCCATCCTTCCCAGCAGAATCTCAAGAGATCTCCCACCTCCTCTCAAAATCTACTTCTTCCAGCTGAACATCTGATCCCATCCTTTTGCATCTAATCAAAGCACTTGCCTCCTCCCTTCTTCCTTCCCTGACCTCCATCTTCAGCTGCTTACTCTCCAATGGCTCCTTCCCCACTGCTTTCAAACATGCTCATGTCTCCCTTCTCCTAAAATAAAATCCTCTCTTGACTCCACAGCTCCTTCCAGGCATTGCCCCATGTCCTTCCTACCATTCCTCTCCAAACTCCGCTCTCTCTACTTCCTCTCCTCCAATTCCCTTCTTGACCCTCACTTCATAGAAACTGCCTTCTCAACAATGACTTTCTTGCCAAATCCAATGGCTTCCATTCCATCCTGTCCTGTGAGGATGGAGCACTGTGGTCTAGTGGAAAGAGCACAGGTCTGGGAGTCAGAGGACGTGGGCTTTAATCAAGGCTCTGCCACTTCTCTGTTCTGTGACCTTGGACAAGTCACTTAACTTATCTGTACCTCAGTTTCCTCATCTGTGAAATGGGGATTCAATACCTGTTCTCCCTCCTACCTAGACTACCTACCTCGACTGTATATATCTTTATCACCCTATTTATTTTGTTTACTTTGTTTAATGAGATGTACATCACCCTGATTCTATTTATTTGCCATTGTTTTTATGAGATGTTCTTCCCCTTGACTCTATTTATTGCCATTGTTCTTGTCTGCCTGTCTCCTCTGATTAGACTGTAAGCCCATCAAACGGCAGGGACTGTCTCTATCTGTTGCCGACTTATACATTCCAAGTGCTTAGTACAGTGCTCTACACATAGTAAGCGCTCAATAAATACTATTGAATGAATGAATAGACTGTGAGCTCCATTTGGGACCGGGACTGTGTCCAAGCTGATTATCTTGTTTCTCCCCCAGTGTTTAGTACAATGCTTGGCACACAGTAAGCAGTTAACAAATACTGTAGCCATTATCCATTATAATAATTATGCAAATCCTCCTTGACCTTTCTGCTGCTTTCAACAATGTGGATAACAACTCCTTCTCCAGGAAACACTATCTAACCTAAGTTGCTCCTTATAAGTCTCGCTTGCTGGCCCCTCACTGGATCCATCCTCTAACTGTGAGGGGCTTTCAAGGCTTAATTCTGGGTCTCCTTTTATCCTCCATCTACACCAACTCCCTTGAAGATCTCATTCACTCCCATAGTTTCAACTACTACATGAATGATTCCCAAATCTACCTCTCTTCTTCTCTGGAGTCCCGCATTTCTTCCTGCCTTCAGGACATCTCTTCTTGGATGACCAGCTGACATCTCAAATTTAACATGAATAAAACACAACTCCTCATCTTCCCACACAAACCCTCTCCTTCCCCTGCCTTTCCCATGATCATCTTCCCTAACAAGCCAGTAACCTTGACATTATCCTTGATTCACCCCTCTCATTCAACCCGCATATTTAATGTCACCAAATCCTTTTGGTTCTACCTTCACAACAGCTCTAGAATCTGCCATTTCCTCTTCATCCAAATGCTAATTCAAGCACTTATCATATCCCACCTAGACTCCTTGCTGAACTCCCCAACTCGCATCTCTCCCCACTCCAGAACTTACTTTAATCAGCTCTCCCTCTCCTACCTTAGCTCACTGCTTTCCTAAAACAACCCAATCCACACATTTTGCTCCTCTAATGCTGATCTACTCACTGTGCCTCAGTCTCATCTATCTCACCACCTACCCTTGCCCACGTACTTGCTCTGGCCTGGAACTCACTCCCCACTCATATCTGACAGTCCTTCATCATCATCAATGGTATTTTTAAGCATTTATGTGGAGGGACCTCCACTCTCCATACCTTCAAAGCCTTATTAAAGTAGTATCTCTTCCAAAAGGCCTTCCCTTTTGTCCTCTCCCCTACTTGCTTTCCATTCCGTATCATCTGTGCACTTGAATCTGTATGCCCTGAGCATTTGATATTCACTCCACCCTCAGATCCACAGTATAGCTTTATACTCTGCCATTTCCCCTATCTGTAATTTATTTTAAAGTCTGTCACCGCGCACTAGGCTGCAAGCTCCTTGTGGGTAGGGATTGTGTCCATCAAATCTATTGTATTACAAGCACTTAATACTGTTCTCTGCACACAGTAAGTTCTCAAAAAACACCATTTATTGATTGATTTATAGCAGTATTTATTAATCTGCTGTGTGCAAAGCACTGAACTAAGCACTGGGAAAAACACACAGGTGAGAATTAGACATAATCCCTGGAACCCAACAGCTCACAATCTAAGAAAAAGGTGCACTCTTTCCTCTGTTCCCCATTTTTTTTAAAAGGAAGCCAGTTGTAGAAGGTAAAGGTAGACAAGTTCTATGTATTTCAACCACCAAACCTGCAAATGTTGAGTCCTTTCATTCGATTGTATTTATTGAGCGCTTACTATGTGCAGAGCACTGTACTAACTGCTTGGGAGAGTACAAAAGTAACAAGATGCACATTCCCTGTCCTCAAGGAATTTACAGTCTAATGCAGGAAACGGACAAAAGTATTTCCAGAGAGAGGAAGCAGGAGGGAGAACAAGAATAAAGCAGGAATAATAATAACAATGGTGATGGTGATGATTATAATTGTGGTATTTGTTAAGCACTTATTATGTGTACTAAGCCCTGGAGTAGATACAAGGTAATCAGTTTTCACATGGGGCTCACAGTCTATGTAGGAGGGAGAACAGATATTGAATCCCCTTTTGCAGATGTGGGAACTGAAGCACAGAGAAGATAAGTGACTTGCCCAAGGTCAGACAAAAGGTAAGTGGCGGAGGTGGTATTAGAACCCAGATCTCTAATTTCCAGGCTCATGCTCTTTCCACTAGGCCACAGTTCAATCAGGATGAAAGATCTAAAGAAACTGAATGTACAGATTAATATATAAATAATGCAAATATATATTAAAAATAAGAGTATACATATGTACTTGAGGACTCCATCTTCAAACAGAGCCAATTTAACAATTAGGCAAAAGACAAGACTGGGCCAGATCCTCAGCCTTTAGATTCCACCTGCCACCCACACCACCCAATAGCTATTATGGGACCCCACCATATTCAGTGGGGAATATTTTTGCCATCACTGAAGATGCTTTGCCAACCCAAACTGTATATAGGGTTTGTGCTGTTCAAGAGGGTTTGTATTTACAGATTTTCACAAGCTAATAATGCCCTCTCTCTTTTCAGGGTCGGGGTGGAGGAGCTTCTCAGCCTGGGCCACCTGTGCCCAAGGAAATTGTGTGATGTAGTGGAAAGAGTATGGGCCTGGAGGTCAGAGGGCCTGGGTTCTAATCCCAGATCCACCACTTACCTGCTGTGTAACCCTAGGCAAGTCACTTCACTTCTCTATATCTCAGTTCCCTCATCTGCAAATTGGGGATTCAATACCTGTTCTCCCTCCTACTGTGAGCTCCATACAGTATCTGATAATCTTGTATTGACCCCAGTGCTTAGTATGGTGCTTGGCACACAGTAAGTGCTTAAAAAATACCACAATTATCATTATTATTATTTTTACTTTCCTCCATCATCTGCTAAGAGGGAAATTGGGTGTTTTCTGATAGTAGTAACGGTATTTATTAAGCACTTACTGTGTGCAGAGCACTGTACTAAATGCTAAGGGAGACTACATAGGTGGGAATTAAACACAGTCCCCGTTGCTAGTGGGGTTGGCAATTGTATAGTTTTCTGAATTACTGAAGTCTCAAGCTCCTCTCCTGTCATCACACCAACACAGTCATCCTCTTGGTGTAAGTAGCCTGTGGACTCTTGTTCAGAATAGAGATTTGGTTTGAGGATTCTCTATTCCTTTGCAAGTAGACCTGGAGGAGATAGCACAAAGCCATAATTTGATGTATTCCCAGAACAAGATTGGCCAGGTTAAGCTTCTCATTTTCTTGAGGGGTTTAATTTTTACTATTTGACATTCACCAGTATTCACCAACTGTAGCTCCACCTTGCACACAGACTGACACAAGAGATCTAATGCTGGCATGGGAGAGTCCCGGGACAAGGAGTACTCTAGGAGCTAGCTCAGAGCCCCAGGACAAGGAAAGCTGCTTGCCAGCCTTGAAAATTGGACCACAATATTTTTGATCCGATCCTTGTCATTGTCAGCACTCGAGCCATTTGCTTGTCAGAATTAATTCCTTGCCCTAATGTGTGGCTGAGTGGTCCTTGCAAAGCTCTAAGGATTCTTAGGAAAGATGGTAATATCAAGAGGCAGCAGGAAAAACACCACCAGGCACATGACAATCTCTCAGGTGCACAGTTGGTTTTTTGAGCCACACCAAACTACATGGATGCAGTTCTACTATCAGTGGTGCATCTTGGAACTCAAAAATACACACACACACACACACACACACACACACACACACCCTTATGCAAGTGCTTAGAAGAGTGCTTGACATATATAGTAAGTGCTTAAATACAATAATCAGTGTAATAATAGTAATAATAATATTTTTTAAAACACACGTATATGCGTTCCAAAGACAGTGCTACTTGACACTCTGAGACCGTGTCTCTATTGAATGAGTAATGTGGTTGGAGTTAGGAGAGAAATCTTCCACAACCTCCACATTACCCTTGGTCCATCTACCTATCCCATCTTGAGATATCCCAATGCTCCATGGAGTTGGATTTCATTGGTAGAGGAGAAGAATTGGTGGTAGACTTTGATGGGTGGTGTCTGTTGCTCTAGAGCCCTAACCAGAATGAATTGGTTTAACCTGCCAGTGAAGATACCCTGGGTGCCAATATGACACAATTTATCAATCATTTGTTCTTACATTCTATGGTTGATAACAAGTCTGACCTTGGGGGTCCAACCAGGTGGAATGTCCACTCTGGGCCTTGATTCTGGGAGGCTAACTAGTCTTCTGTGGCAGGGAGCAAGAGCAAGAGCAAGACCAAATTGCACTTGTATGAAAATGTTAGGAGAGGCCTACATAAGCTGATCTGTTCGGGGCCTCACCTCACACCCCATTAGGAAGGGGGTGAATGGAAGTCCTTGCCAGTTTCTCATGTACAATGAATACTTGCTTCAGTCAATCAATCATGTTTATTGAGCACTTACTGTGTGCAGAGCACTGTACTAAGCGCTTGGGAGAGTACTATATAATAGAGTTGGTGGACATGTTCCCTTCCCACAAGGAGCTAACAGTCCAAATCCTGACTTAGTAATGGTAGTATTAGTACGTATTAAGCGCCTACTGTGTGCAGAGCACTTTAATAAGCATTAGGAAAGGGTATATAGGTGAGAATTAGGCAGTCCCTGGCCCCCAGGGGGCCCACAACCTGAGAAAAAAATGGAGAGAGGAGACTGGCGGCAGACACATAAGGAAAGATCAAACATTAAAACCACAATAGCGGCATAAAAGATGAGAACAAGGATAAAGACAGAGGATAAAAACAAAAAGAACAGAAGGGAACTGTGGCTAGAGGAGCAGAGCTTTGGGTTCCCGCAGCTCAGAGTTCAAAAGTCACAGCCATAGACAGACACTGTCACAGTGACTGCAGCCGCCACGGCCTTGCCAGTATTATAAATCTTGCGGAGGCCTCATGCTGCCACTTCTTGTGCTGTGCCTGACTCCTGGCACAGGACAGCTGGAAGCAAGGCCTCAAGATGACACAGAGGTGAGGTTGCACAGGTAACCAGACTTGCAACTTGGCAGTCCAGTGGGTTGGGAATTTGGGCAAGCGCTGCTACTTCTTTGGGAAATTTGTCCCTTCCTTGCTGCTGATACTGAGGCAGAACTACCAGCTGGGCTGGCTACCCCTGGGCCCCGGATACTACACCGCATCTCAGGAGAGAAGACTTCTCTCAGGAAAGAATATCTGCTCTGAAACCCACTCTAGCTGTATTAAAGAAATGCAGGCAAGAACAGAAGCCTGGATTGCTGGCATGATATGAGGGCCAACATAGTGGGGAATGGCATTAGCCCTCCACTTCCTCACATCCCTCACTCCTTCACTAACCAGTGGGAGGGGGGAGGAGGAGGATCCCAAAAGAGAAGCTTCTCCAGGAGGAGGGCTAATGAAACTGCAGACCAGTCTACCTGTGCTGTGGCCTTTGTTGCTCTTGATCTTCCTGTCCTTCACCCCCTCAACTCCCCTGGACCCCTAAATGCACTTTCTCATATTTCCCAGTCAACTCTAAAGAAGAGATCTCATGCCTGTTCTTAAAATCTAGTCCCTTTACCTGGCCTCCGGTCCATCCCTTCTCCTCTGCTATAAACATTTGCTTCCACCATTCTTTCCTTCCTGACTGCAATCTTTTGTAAATATTTTAATTATGGTATTTGTTAAGCACTTACTACATGTCCAGCACAGTTCTAAGCACTGGGGAAGATACAAGTTAATCAGATCGGACACAGTTCCTGTCTTACATGGAGCTCACTGTCTAAAACGGAGAACAGGTACTGAATCCCCATTTACATTTGACGAAAACCAGGCACAGAGAGGCAAAGTGACTTGCCCAAGCTCACAGAGCTCCTACCTCACCTGCTTGGAACATAGTAAGCGCTTAACAAATACCATCATTATTATTACTCTCTTACTACAACCCAGCCCACACACTTCGCTCCTCTAGTGCCAACCTACTCCCTGCATCTTGAGCTCATCTATCTCACCCCTGACCTCTTGCCCACATCCTGTCTCTAGCCTAGAACACCCTCCCTCTTCATAACTGACAGACAATTACTCTTCCCCAATTCAAAGCCTTATTAAAGGCACACCTCATCCAAGAGGCCTTCCCTGCCTAAACCCTCCTTTCCTCTTTTCCCACTCCCTTCTTCATCACCCCAACTTGTTCCCTTTATTCATTCCCTCTCCCAGCCCCACAGCACTTATGTAACTATCTGTAATTACTTTATATTACTGCCTGTCTCCCCCTCTAGATGGTAAGATCATTGTGGGCAGGGAATTTGTCTCTTTTATTGTTTTATTGTACTCTCCCAAGCACTTAGTACAGTGTGCTGCAAGCAGTAAGTGCTCAATAAATAAGACTGACTTCTATATGCAGAACAATGTAATAAGTGCTTGAGAGAAGGTAGTAAATTTAGTAGATATAATCCCTGCTCTGAAGGAGTTTAAAATCTACCAAAGGACTTTATGATCAAGTAGATTCCTATCCATATGCCTTGGATGGGTTATATTTATTATTTATTTATATATGGAATTTGTTAAGCACTTAGTATGTGCCAGGCACTGAACTTAAGTGCTGGAGTAGTTACAGCTAATCAAGTTGAACACAGTCCATGTCCCACATGGGGATCCCAGTCTTAGTTCCCATTTTACAGATGAGATCACTGAGGCCAAGAAGTGAAGTGTCTTGGCCAAGGTTACACACAGCAGACAAGTGGCAGAGCTTGGATTAAAACCAAGGTCCTTCTGTCCCCCAAGCGCTTGCTATATCCACTAAGCCATGCTGCTTTTCTTTCTCTCCAGTTCCCTTTTTGACCTAATACAGTCTGTTTTCCACCCTCTTCTCTCTAGAAGTTGTACTCTCCAAGGATACCAATCACCACATCCTTGCCAAATCTCAAGGATTCTATCCTAATCCTCCTCAGCCTCTTGGCTGCCTTTGACCTTGTACACCACTCCCTTCTCCTGGAAATGCTATCTAGCTTTCTTTTTGCTGATAGAATTTTCTCCTGGTTCTCATCTTACCTCCCTAGGTGATCCTTCTTGATCTCGTTCATGAACTCTTCTTTTGCCTCTTGCCCCCTAACTGTGAACGTGCCTCAAGGCTCTCTTCTGGATACTCTTCTCTTCTCACTTTATACTCACTTCCATGGGAAGCTCATCCACTTTCCCGGCTTCAGCTACTACCTCTATGCTATGACTCCCAAATGTCTCTGTCCAGCTGCAGTCTCTCTCCTTTCTCTGCATTCTCCCATTTCTTCTTAATAATAATTATGGTATTTGTTCAGCACTTACTATGTGTCAAGCAGTGTTCTGCCACTAAAGCATCTCCAAATGGAAGTCCTACCAGTACGCCAAGCTCAATATGTCTAAAATTAAACTCCTCATCTTTCTTCCTTCCCAAAACCACTCCACCTATTTTTTCCATCACAGTTGACATCAACATCCTTCGGGTCTCCAAAGTCAGCAACCTTGGCATTTTCCTTGTCTCCTCCCTCACTTTTATCTCTCAGATTCAGCCTGTCATTAGTGAAGTTTTTCTCCATAATACATCCTGTATCCATCCCTTCCTCTTCCCCTATATGGTCACCAACTTGGGTCCAGGCATTCAACACATCCTGGAAAGACAACTGTATCAATCTTCTCACTCATTTTCCTGTCTTCAGTAACTCCCTTCCACACCCCCTTCAGTCCATATTTCACTCTGGACTGGAGAGAGAGAAATAACTGCCCAGATATTTCCTAAAAGTGATACTGCGCATATCTCCCCACTCCTCAAAAACCTCCCCCTGGTTGCCCATTCCTCTCTGCATCGAGAAACTCCTGATATTTGGCTTTAAGGCATTCCCTCAATTCTCTCCCTCCTGTTTATCCACTCTCTGCACACAGTAAGTGTTCTATAGATACTGTTGATTGATTGATTCTATTGGATATACTGGATTTATTTGAGCATGTTCGAACACCTTGGTTCATTTTTTTTTTGGAATGACAGCACTGGATTTAGACTTGTTGAGTATCAACAACAGGAAGTGCAATTTATTTTACAGCTGGTCATTGTATGTAGTCCAGTGAGTGGAAGCAATCAGATGTATCAGAGATGACTAGAGAGAAAGAGAATAAGAGAGAGGGAAAGAGAGAGGATGCTACCCAAAGTTAGATGGCCAAAGCTTTGGAAGCTAGACCATTGGGAAGGCACTTGTAACAGTTTAGCCTTATTATGAGCAGCCTCATGATTAAGGACCAGCTGAAGGTAGGGAGAGCTCAGAACTCTTGGCCTGGATTTTCATGTTATGGGAGGCCTCATGCCCAGATGAATTCATCTTCATTCTCCTCAACAGCATTTTTTATTGTGTCTACTTTATGCAGAGCTCTCTTCTAGGAAACATACAGAATAAGTAGAAGACATAGTCGCTGCCTTGAAGGAATTTATAATGTAATGGAAGAGACAGTTGGCATAAATTGATGGACTGTAATCCTTAAAGGTATAGGAGAAATAAATCCAAGTGAATAAATGAAACAAAATTTAGTACATAAGTGAATGAATGCTGACATGGCTGGTGGGATGGAAGATCCAACCAGGTAGATGAGAGGATTGATCAGGGAATGCTTTCTGGGAGAGGTGACTTTTGAGTAGGACTTTGAAAGAGGAGAGGGATATGATTTTTAGAGCTGAGGGGTGAGGACATTTCAGGCACCAATGGGTTTCATAGGCAATGGGTTGGAAACGGGAAGCTTGAGAGTGAGGGACAGTTAGAAGGTTCTCTTGGGTAAAGGAGAAGTACCTGATGAGGTGCAGCAGAAGAATAGAGCAGATAAGTAAGCAGGAGTTAGCTGATGGAGAGCTTCAAAGTCAATGGTAAGGAGTTTTTGTTTTCCACAAGAAGCTGTGCAGAGCCTTTGGAGATTTTTCAGGAAGGTCACAGTGTGATCCAAATAGCATAAAAGGATAGACTTATAAAAGACTGGGAGGCAGGGAAACCAGTAAGGAGACTTCATGGTTAATTTTTTTCTGTTGTTTATATTAAGCATGTTCTAAGGACTGTGGTAGATATAAGGTTATGTGATCACTGCTACACACAGAGCTCACAACCTCTCAGCCCCATTTTACAAAGCCTTCCCAACATTGTAAAGCATGTGGAGGCTTGCCGCTGCTGCTGCTTAAATCCCTCCCAGCCCCCATTTGTTGAGCATAGGTGTCCCCCCCGGTTCTGGGCTGGACACTATGCCAGCCAAGTCATTCTGGAATCACAAGATTTGGGGCAATGGTGATTGTGCCAGGGCTCAAGGACATTCCCTGCAAGGAGCCGGGTCACAGAATAACCCCAGAAGCCAGATGCCAACAACTCTCAAATATTCAGCCAGTTAGAGTAGTAAAATCAGGTTCCACATTAGGTATGAACAAATAATCAGGGCCTCCAGCATATAACAAAAAAAGAGTTGTTTTAGCCTAATGCAGAATTCTCTGACTTCTCTGCCAGTACCACATAATCAGGATAATTGGGGGGTCGACTTTGTATATTTTTCTGAGCGATTAGATTGTTTCTGGGCACTAGATAGAGTGAAGGAGCAGTGCAGATGATTAGTAATTATGGAAATGTTTACTAGAGCTAGCTGAGCTGACCCTAATAGTTCCTTGATATCCACTTACCTCAGACTGCTGCAAAACGTATCCACAAAGTAGTTAAAGCCGGGCTTTGTCTGCCCAAAGCAGCTCCTTCACTTTCAGCTTGAGCCTGAAAAACCATCACAAGAGTTATTTAAGGTCTTTCAGGTTTTTCTGGCAGATCAAGTTTTCTTACAATCATGCCTTCTTTATAAACACATTTTTCATCTCCCTAAGTATTTTGTCATGAACTTCTGACTCTTAGAAAGCAGAAGGCTGGGGCCGCCTAGGGCACATTCACCCTAGGACAGGGCTGATGCCTTTGGGTCTGTGGAAAGTAGCCATTGGTTAGTGCTGCCAGATGCTAATTCTAGAATCTCTGCTCCATTATGGGGTACCACGATCCTTTAGGACTGTCTCCCTTCTTGTGGAGTGCCAGGGTGTTTGCCTTCTCAGAAATGATGTGCTTAAAAGCCCCTACTTTATAAATCTTCTCTTAGAGGTACTCATCAGAGAACTTGGGAAAAAAGGGTCAATTGAAGTGTACTCTTCATACTAGGAGGAGTCAAAAAACCAACCAAGGCATGTGTAAAGTTGGAAAGAAACTTCATCCTTCAGAAAACATTTTTAAGTTCAAAAGAGCATTTTTTATTAAAGTATATTTTTCAGAGTCTATGGAGATGTTCATAAGTTTCTATAAAAGAAGCTCCTATCTATTTTTTATGGTATTTGTTAAGCATTTACTGTGTGCCAGGCACTGTTCTAAGCTCTGGGGGAGGCAGCATGGTGTGGTGGATAGAGCATGGGCCTGGGAGTCAGAAGGTCATGGGTTCTAATCCTGGCTCCACCACTTTTCCAATGTGTGGTCTTGGGCAAATCACTTCACTTCTCTGTGCCTCAGATGCCTCATCTGTAAAGTGGGGATTGAGACTGTGAGACCCACATGGAACAGGGACTGTGTCCAAACAAATTTTCTTGTATCCACCCCAGTGCTTAGTGCAGTACCTGGTACATAGTAAGTGCTTAGCAAATACCACTTTTTTCAGGTTGGACACAGTCCATGCCCCAAATGGAGCTCACATTCTTAATCCCCATTTTACAGATGAGGTAACTGAGACACAGAAAAGTTAAATGACTTGCCCAAGGTCACATAGCAAACAAGTGGCAGAGCCAGAACCCAGGTCTTTCTGACTTAAAGGCCCACTTGGCCACACTGCTTCTTCATCAAGATCCTCATCAATAGTATTTATTGAGCAGTGACTATGTGAAGGGCAGTGTACTAAACACCTGACAAAGTTCAATAGAAGTAAAAGGTATGCATGGTTACAGCCCTCTAGGAGTTTACAATCTAATGAGGGAGATTGCATATCATCCTGAATCCCCATAATTATACTTCCCAGTGCATTATTCAAGTGATTTACATACACTTGAATAATGACTTCTGCATTCTTTAAAAAAAAATTGTGGCATCTTAAGATGGTAAACACACTGGCAATAAATTTGGTGAGTAGTTAGGCAAGATCCTAGGCTCTACTGTTCATGGTGATGATAATACCTTCAGTTTAGTGTGAATGATATTTATTGAGCAATCATAATGTCCTGAGTACTGTACAAAGCATACAAAAGCAGTGGTTCCTATTCCTACCTTTTCCTTCCCTCTCCTCCACCCCACTGTCTGCCTTATGAAATCTGAAAGTACTCGGTGTTCATTTTCTCATTTCTCCTCACAATACCCTGGACCACTTAGGAGGAGGTAAGGACCAGAGTTCAAGTGGTAACGGGGTAGGGTCTCTTGGGGGGAAAGGATCTCTGAAGGAGAAGGCCTCAGAGAGAGAGGCTTCCAGGACCCAATCAGAAGGCAAGAAAGGAGAACAAAAAGAGAGTGAGAAAAACAAGGAGCAGAGACAGAGGTAGCTAGACAGCAGCAGAGAAAAAGATACATAAAGAAGAGGACAGGCAGCGAAGAAAGAGAGAGGCAAAGACAGGGAGACAGAAAGAAAAACAGGGTTGGGTCAGGGGTAACAGACTCACACACAGATACTGTGGCTTCCTCTGTTTTCTTGTTTGCTGTTCCAGTGCACTTCTAGACCTAGTGGAAAGAACACAGAACTGGGAGTCAGAGGACCTGAGTTCTAATCCTGCCTTTGTCACTTACCTGCTGTGTAGCCTTGGGCAAATCACTTAAATTCCCTGGGTCTCAGTGTCCTTATCTGTAAAATAATAATTGTGGTATTTATTAAGTACTTATCACGTTCCAGGCACTGTACTAAGCACCGGGGCAGATACAAGATAATCGGGTTGTACATAGTCCCTGTCCCACATAGGTCTCACTGCCATAATCCCCATTTTACAGATGAGGTAACTGGGGCACAGAGAAGTTAAGTGGCTTGCCCAAGGTCACACAGCAGACAAGTGGTAGAACCGGGATGAGAACCACGACCTTTGACTCCCAAGCCTGTGCTCTTGCTACTAGGCCTTGCAGCTTTGGGCAGTCATGGCAGCTGAGGAGGAAGAAGAGGAGTGGAGGAGGAGATTCAGACTGTGAGCCCCATGTGGGACAGAGACTATGTCCAACCTAATTAACTTGAATTTACCCCATTGCTTAGTATGGTGCCTGGCACAAAGTAAGTATTTAACAAATACCGTAAAAAAGGAGGAAAAGGAGACAGCTTCACCGTCTCAACTTACCACAACTCCACTTACCTACTGCAACACTTCTGGCTATGAATGCCATGTTCTCTCCTGCCACCTGATCAAAAGTGGACCTTAAAAAATGTCCTGCTGGTCATTTTTTCATGTGGAAGGGTGGGCCCTCAAAATATGGGGCTGGACCATTTATTGTGGGATGGTCACTTTACATTTTACAGATGAAGAAACTGAGGCATAATGTGGTTTAATCATTTGCCCCAGGTCCCACAATATGGTGGAGGTAGCAAATAGAAGCCATGCTGGAGGTAACCTATCAGAAAGCTGGTCAGTCTCTCAGTCCCCGCTTTCTCTGTAAAAACATGAAACCACTCATATATATATATATATATTCAAACATCATTTGGATTGCAGGGTAAACAAATCTGTGTAAATGCTCCATCTGAACATCACTCTATTGTAATGGGACTAAAATGCCTAACTTTTTTTCTGACTGGAACTTTCAGAATAGAACCTCAGTAGGTATCTTTAGATGGAAAATAACAAGATCTATCCATTTGGAGAAGGTGGCAGAAAGTCTGCATCATTTGAAATCCAGCAACTGAGAGCAAGGGAATTGAAAGTGAATCCTAACAATTACTTCCTGTCCAGGGACAGATGGTTGTTTCTATCTTGTTATTAAAGCCAGTCTGTTCTTTATAAGGATGTCTAATTTGACCTTTTGAAATATAAAAAGTAAGATCTTCCCAAGGACTGAAACATAATGTTTTAGCACTTGCCAAAGTAGATTCCAAATGTTGACTTGTTTTTTTTTCTTCTCTGTAACGGCTATTTAAAGATCATCTGTATGACCTTCTAGTACATCTTAGCCATCTTCATATTTACTTGTCTGGTATAACCCAATCCGTCATTAAGGCAAAGAGTTAAAGAGATGGAAAATTTAAACCTTTCCAGCTTCTGCAGGAAAGTTTTCCCCCCAACAGCTGTCTTGCTTTATGAAAGCATGAAGTCAGTTCATCCAATCTCGTGCTATCAATCTCCCAGCCTGACGTTTCCTGCAAACTGTGTCCATAAGACAAACGGAGAAGGGGAACCTAAAAGGAACATCAAATTGCCAAAAAGTAAATGTGCTTTCGTTTAGATTTAGCCGTTCAAATGAGCCCGGACTAAATGCCTGCCCCTTGAAGATGACGGTCCGGAGCAGACATTTGCACTGCTGCTGAAAACACCTGACACTCGTATTAAGAAATATTGAGTTTAATTGCAGTCCATTAAAATGGGGAAATGTCTTCAGTGCAGGATTAATGGTTTAAGTGAACTGGAGGCTTTTAGAGTATTTTTAAGCCCTCCTGGTGCAGATGCCTCTGTCCCCTTTCTCTCCCTGAACTTATCCAAGAAATGTTTGCCACATGTTTCTCATCTCCCGGCTTTAGGTAAGTAGCATTTTAAATGACTGAACATCAAGCATTAGTGATTTGTGACTTTCAGAAGAATGTTTATGTACACAAAAGGATGTTAAATTGTTGCTTTTTTTGAGAGCTTAAATAATTGTCATTTCCCCTTTCGGCGAACATTTCCTAGTTTCTCCCAAAACAGGAATTTGATCTCTCCAGATCCAGTTCCTTTTTTTTTCCTATATCCATTTTGCTCTACGACTGCCTGGAAGGGAAGGGCAGCCTCCCCGCCATTCACTGAGTGGGCTTGGTCTAGGAAGCTGGGCTTTGGCCTCTCAAATCCATTTGTGGAGTGTATGCACACATTTTTTCAAAGATGAAAAATTCCGTTCTTTCTTGTGTTTTCGTGCTTGTGTGGGAGAAAGCAGTTTTCACCTGTAAAAGTTAAACTAGCTGCCAAAGTGCCTCCTTTCCTTTCTGGTATCGTTCAGTGATCTACTCCAGGCCACACGACAAGTGGTTTCCCTCACCTTGCAGATCCTCGACAACTTTCTTTCCTACTTCTTCTCCACTGCTGCTGGCCCATAGTTGGAGAGCCAAAAGAGTTATTGCATTTATTTTTTTATGGAGAGAGTGCTGTCTAGCCCATTGAGCAGAGGGGCTTGAAGCTGGGAGCTGGAGATTGATCCCTTCATCATTCCACCCTTTGCTTTCTTTACTGTTGACAAAGTACTTTGGCTACAACTATCAGAAGGAGAACCCAGGTTCATAACTGGAGCCTGCCACCCAAAATTTGTAGCCTGAACATTTAGAATGGAGCAACCAGTTCCCGTTCACTTTTCACTCCTACGAAAAGGAATTTGAGAAAGACTAAACTGCCTTATAACATTGTGGACTGGGCTAGGGATTAACTCAAAGGTATTTGTATGAGCCTGGACTGATGTGCTTGTTTTGGCTGTGAAACTGCATTCTTGGAAAGACCTTCTTATTGGCCCAAGAGTTGGCCCAATTGACAGCTGCTGCCTTGAGCTTGTCTCTAGGGGTTGCCACAGGGTTGGCAGAGTGATAGCAGGTGAGGGTGGGACTGAATAATCTCAAACTGACTGTGATGCTGGCATGGTGGTTCATAGCATAAGCTCTGGGGCAGGACTATTGGTCATGACTCTAGAAGCATTCTCCCTACCTGCACGGTACTCACTCCCCACTACCGGTTTTGTATCGATGCCAAGGGTGAGATGTGCCCTGCTCAGATTCACATCTCCTCCATTGAATTGCAAGATTCTTGGGAGTAAGTGTGGTCTAGTGGTAAGATCATGGGCCTGAGAGTGAGGAGACATGGTTTCTAATCCTGACTCAGCCAGCTGCCTGCTGTGCAACCTTGGACAAGTCACTTAACTTCTCTGTGTCTCAGTTTCCTCACTTATAAAATGGGGATTCAATATCTCCCTCCCCATTAGACCGTGAGCCCCATGTGGAGCAGGGGTTGTGTCCAACCTGATTATCTTACCTCATTATCTTACCCCAGCACTTAGTACAGTGGTCTGCACACAATTGACACTGGGTAAATACTATCAGTTGATTAATGGATTAGTCACAAGAAAAATTTTCTACTAGAAAATTCCTCTCAAAAAGTCTGATTTACTCAGCACAAACCTAGTCTTTCCACACCTCCACTCTTCATTTGTACAGGGAGGAGCATAACAGTCAAGTTCATAAAGTGTGTGCAAAATGCTCTGCTCAAGTTTCCAACTGTGAATACTGACCAAATGTCAAGGGCATCAAACTCTATCTTAAATGTTAATACTGATTTATGACAGCCCACTAGATCCCAGAGAATTAAGCTCAAAATTGTAATTGAGTCCAACTCTCCTTCCCAAGGCTCCTGAGGGCATAGTGAAATCAAAGGGGAAACAACCTCCTTCTGCCTCCTCCCTTTTTCTCTGTTTTTGTTTTGTTTTTTAATGGTATTTGTTAAGTGCTCACTATAGCCCAGACAGTATACTAAGTGCTGGGGTAGATACTAGGTAATCAGGCTGGACACAGTCCCTGTCCCTAATAGGACTCGCAATCTTAATTGCTATTTTACAGATGAGGTAACTGAGGCACAGAGAAATTAAGTGACTTGCTCAAGGTCACACAGCAAGCAGGTGGCAGAGCTGGGATTAGAACCCAGGTCCTCTGAGTTCCAGGACCATGGTCTACCCACCAGGCCATGCTTCCTTCCACCTTATATTGGGAATGTTAAAAATACTTATGATATTTGTTAAGTGCTTACTATGTACCTGGCACTGGATGGGAGTTGGGGGGTGGGGGGACACAAGCAAATTGTGTTGGACACAGTCTTTGTCCCACATAGAGCTCAAAGTCTTAATTCCCCACTTTACAGATGAGGGAACTGAGGCACAGAGAAGTGAAGTGACTTGCCCAAGGTCACACAGGAGACAATGTTCATCTCCCCTTTTAGAGTGTAAGCTCTTTATGGGAAGGGAACACATCACTTCATTATTCTGTATTTCCCAAGCACCTGGTACAGTATAGCATGCCAAGTAGAGAAGCAGCATGGCTCAGTGGAAAGAGCCTGGGCTTGGGAGTCAGAGGTCATGGGTTCTAATCCCAGCTCCGCCGCTTGCCAGCTGTGTGACTTTGGTCAAGTCACTTCACTCATCTGTGCCCCAGTTACCTCATCTGTAGAATGGGGATGAAAACTGTGAGCCCCATGTGGGACAACCTGATGACCTTGTATCCCCCCCAGCACTTAGAACAGTGCTTTGCACATAGTAAGCGCTTAACGAATACCACCATTATTATTATTATTAAGTTTTGCTCAATAAATGCTATTAATCAATCAATATATTATTACTATTTCTAATACTATTACTAGAAGGCATTTTTTGAAGGCCTCCAACACACCCAGACTCCATCTGGCCAAGACAGTGCTGAAAGCCAGGAAGAGGAGAGGCAAAGCTGAGACTGGCAAAGGCAGGGAAGAAAATGCCTTGTTCTCACACTGCTATTCCTGGCCTTTTTGTCAGCAGAACACTGGGAGTGTGTGTGGTTTGGGAGGAGGAGAGGGGAGTGTTAATAAGCCTTCTTCTCTGATCCCAGGAATTCTTCAACCCAGAGAGAGGGTTTACATAAATCCTCAGCCTTGCCCCCACCCCTCCCAGTAGATCCTGAGAGCGAGCTAGGTCTCCACACAAGCTAGGAGGTAAGGTGGAAAGGACAGAGGCCCACAGACAATAGAAAAAGGGAGAGAGAGAGGAAACCAGTAAGCAATCTCCTATACAGCACTGTTGAACTCACATGATGGAGGAACTCAGGCTGTCTCCACATTACTCAACCCAGAAATATGTGGTAGCAGGAAGCACCTTTAGTTGAGTCTGACAGTGCTGTATATTTCCAAGCACTTAATACAGTGTCTAGCATTTAGTAGACATTCAATAAATGTACAATGGATTCATTGAGATATGCTTACAGAATGCCATTTTAGAAGGATGAGCTGAGCAGTAGAGTAAAATATGGATTGGAGAGGAGAGGAGAGAGGCTGAATGGAGAGAAACCAGTGAGGAGGCTGGTTCCATAGTCAAGCAGGGATACAACCAGCACCTGGATAAGGGTGGTGGCCATTTGGATGGGAAGGAAAAGAGGAATCTGAGAAATGATGTGAGGATGGACAAACTCTCAGAACTTAGGGACAGACCAAATGTGGGAGTTGAAAGAGAAAGTCAAGGATAACACCAAGTTTATGGGACTTGAAGACAGGGAGGACGATGGTGTTGTCAACTGTGATGGGAGAATTAAGTGAATGAGAGAATTTGGGAGGCGAGATGAGTTCAATTTTAAAGAATATCATAATGATTTGAGGCATTTTTCAAATGAAAGGTAAGACATTTATTAAGATAAATATTTCCTTGTTCTTTTAGGTAATAAAACATTCCAAATGAGGAAGTCTAACAAATGGGGAAGTCTAATCCAATGCTTCGAGCCTTACACACAGCACTGCCATTCCTCTGTCACAATGTTCTTTCTGAATCCAACACATGGGAGTAAGCAGGCGATGCCTTTCTCAGAAGAGAGCTGTGGCTCTACTAATCCAAAATCTCCGTAGCTGAGAAAGCAGCAGGCCAGAGGTCCCAAATGCTAACACATCCTCAGATCCAAGGATGAGATAACCGAAGGAACTAGAAACAGAAAGGAAAGAAGCTGTCTTTACTAGGTAGCATAATTGGCCTAATTAATGAAACGGTGCAATTAAGGTTCCTCGATGGTATGTGCACTTTATGCATCCAGACAGAAGTTTCCCTATCCAAACAATTTGCCAAAAAATGGTGTTGGGTTTTACAGGCCCCTGAAGGATGACTTTCCCTCAGCTTTCGTGTTGGGGTGCCAAAGCCAAAAGACTGTAAGCCCGTCAAACGGCAGGGACTGTTTCTATCTGTTGCCGACTTGTTCATTCCAAGCGCTTAGTACAGTGCTCTGCACATAGTAAGCGCTCAATAAATACTATTGAATGAATGAATGAATGAATGAATGAAAAGTGAATAATGAAAGTAGCTCCCAGCTCCTATAACAAAATATGTAGCGTGGCTCAGTGGAAAGAGCCCGTGCTTGGGAGTCAGAGGTTATGGGTTTGAATGCCGGCTCTGCCACTTGTCAGCTGTGTGACTGTGGGTAAGTCACTTAACTTCTCTGTGCCTCAGTTACCTCATCTGTAAAATGGGGATTAACTGTGAGCCTCATGTGGGACAAACTGATTACCCTGTATCTACCTCAGTGCTTAGAACAGTGCTCTGCACATAGTAAGCACTCAAGAAATACAAATATTATTATTATTATCATTATTATTATTAATTGAAAGATATGCATTGTTTCTACTACTGAAGGAGAAAAAAACAACAGACCAAACCTTTCCTTTACAGAAATGTCATTTGGCCCTGGGCAAATATAACCTACCGTTGCCCTAATTATTAGTATAAGAAATTATTTGTTAGCCTATAAAACAGTATACAAATTTTCTATATAAAGCATTTGCAATGCTATACAACAGAACTTCAAGGTGTAGAGAATATTTATGTTATAAAAACAGAAATGCCTTCCAACAATCTGGTGTTTTTTCATAGGTGTATTTAATGTTCTTTCTCCCTGTTAGGGTTTTTTCTATTTTTATTTATTTTGCCTAAGACTGTACATCTTCTGAAACCTCCATAGCCTTGGCTTCTGCAGCCAAATTTGAGTAACAGGCTCAGCATTTTATTTAACTTGAGTAGAAACTGTACTTGAATAGACCATATAATACTCATAATCCTTAGCTCAATGATAATTTCTCTGAGTATCCTAGTAATGTACCACCAAACAAAGGAGAAAAAGAAGCAAAAAGTTCTTATTTGACCCTTCCTCTTCCAATTTTGAGTCAATCAGTCAATCAATCAGCAGAAGTATTTATTGAGCACTTACTGTGTGCTGAGAGATGGGATAACTTGAGTCAGGGAGAAGTGCATATATTCCCAAACGCCTTGTACAACCTTACAGGCACGGTAGACATTCACTAACTATTGATGACTTTGATGATAATTCACAATCCACCATACGTGTGTGAAGGTTCCTGTCTGCCCATGTGGATTACAAGACCCATAATCCCCCAAGGACAACCATGGAAGCTCCACACATCATGCACGCATGCCCAGTCCTACTTCCCTGATGGACTGTGTCTGACCTAATTAACTTGTGACTAACCCACACTTAAAACATTGTTTGACACATAGTAAGAGCTTAATTCATTCAATAGTATTTATTGAGTGCTTACTATGTGCAGAGCACTGTACTAAGTGCTTGGAATGTACAATCCAGCAGCAGATAGAGACAATCCCTGCCCAATAACAGTCCCACAGTCTAAACGGGGGAGACAGACAGCAAAGAAAAACAGAACAAAACAAAACAACAACATCAAGATAAATAGAATCATGGAGGTATACACATCATTAACAAAGTAAATAGGGTAATAAATAATATATATAAATGTGCACAGTGCTGAGGGGAGAGGAAGGGGGAAGACCAGAGGCAGGGAGAGGTGGGGAATGGGGAGGGGAGGAGGAACAATAAATATCATAAAAAAGCCAAGCTAAATTGGGTGTGTGCTGGTTATAAACCCCACTGAGACTTGACTTGTGTTGGACAGGGTCCAGGTTCAGGCTGGATTGGATTGGGCTGGGCCACTCCCAAGATGTTCATTTTACCTGGGGCTCTACCCTAGTGGCCTGGAGAGTGACTATAGGAAGAAGCTTAAGGGCAAGAAGAATCTGGTTGAATAGCATTCAAAGGCTGAGGAGGATGCCACAATGTGACATCACTCTGGAAGGCATTTCTCCTGGAGCTGTGTTTGATTTGGATGCATACACCCCAGTGGATGGGCATGGAAAGCTTCCATTGGATTCAATAGATATTGCCAAAATGTGAGACAAGTGGGAACTAATCATTGTTATTACTGTTATTATATTATTTGTTAAGCACTTACTATGTGCCAGGCACTGTCCTAAGTGCTGGGGTGGATACAAGCAAATCGAGTTGGACACAGTCCCTGTTCCACATGGGGCTCACAGTCTCAATTCCCCTTTTATAGATTGGGTAACTGAGGCCCAGAGAACTGAAGTGACTTGCCCATGGTCACACAGCTGATAAGTGGAAGACCTGGGATTAGAACCCATAACCTTCTGACTCCCAGGCCTGTGCTGTATCCACTACGCCATGCTGCTTCTTAACTAGTCATGAAGATCCAATATGATGGATAGTAGGGAACGCATCTTCCCTTTGGCCATTTCCTGGCTAATCATTTTTGCTCAGAATTTTCCTCATCTCCCATGGGAGCAACCAGGGGCAGATCAGTTATCAGAGTATAGTATTTATTGAGTGCCTACTCTGTGCAGAGAACAATACTAAGTGCCCAAGAGAGTACAAGAGAATTAACATACATGAGCCCTTCCTGCTAGGAATTTACAATCTAGTATGGGATGTGTTAAAATAAATTACAGATCATTAGAAGAAGGAAAAGAGGATATGCACATGAGTTAGATCTTAAATGATTGAATATGTAGGATATGTACATAAGTGCTACAGGAGGGTGAGGCAATTTAAATGCTTAGGTGCTTAGATTGTGCATTTCTCTATGATTCAAGCAGAAATTCCTCTTTCTTGGCTTTATGCACTCTTTTCCCACTACACCCCAGCTCAATCACTTCATTCCTCCCAAGCTATTCTATTTACTGTGCCTTGTTCTTCCCCAGTGTCGACCTCTTGCTCGCCCATTCTCCCCTGCCCTGAACTCTCTTCCCCTTCAAATAGAACAGAGCACAGATTTCCCTAGTTTCAGAGCCATTCTAAAGTCAAATCTACTCCAGGAGGCCTTTCATGGTTAATTTCTAATCTCCCAAACAGCTTGTTCAGTACTTCTTTGCCATCTAAACATTTAAGAACTAATAACCTCATACAGGACTTTTGTTCATAATTAACATACTGTGGCATTATTATTATTATTATTAATAATAATTATTATTATTGTGGTATTTGTTAAGTGCTTACTATATGCCAGGCACTGTTCTAAGTGCTGGGGTAGATACAAACAAACTAGGTTGGACACAGTCCCCGCCCCACATGGCACTCACTGTCTTAATCCCCATATGACAACTGAGGCCCTAAGAAGTTAAGTAATTTACCCAAGGTCACACAGCAAACAAGTGGCAGAATCAGGATTAGGATTTAGGTCCTTCTGACTCCACGGCCCATGCTCTATCCACTATTGCTTAAACATTAACTCATGTTCTTCATATACTCTTTTCCTTTTTCCTCCTAAGTGAAATTTATTTTCGTGTCTGTGTTCTCCATTAGATACTAAACTCCTTGGGGACAGGGATCATGTCCACTAATTCTACTGTACTCTCCCAAGTGTTCTGAACACATAAGGCATCCAGGTAAGTACTACTGATTAATTGATATGTCGTACAGAAGTGCTGAAGTGGCCCTGAAGGCCTCCTGGAGAAGATGGGATTTCATAAGTGCTTTGAAGATGAGGAGAACTGTGGTCCTTTGAAGATGGATTGGGAAGGGGTTTCCTGCAAGAAAGAGAAAGCGAGCAGTTGGTGGCAGGAGAGATGAGAACAAGACACAATTAGTAGGGTAGTTTGAGAAGATTGAAGAGTACAAGCTGGGGTGTAATAGGGGAAGAAAGGTAATAAGTAGAAAGGAGAGATCTGATCAAGTGCCTTGAAGTCAGTGGTCAAGAGTTTCGACTTGATGCAGGGGAGAATGGGTAACCATTAGAGCATTTTGAGGAGGCGGGAGATATGTGCAAAATATTTTAGAAAAATGATTAAGGCAACAAATTGAAGTATGAACTAAAGAAGGGAGGGACTGGAGGCAGGGAGATTGGTGAGAAGGCTGATGCAGTAATTTGGCCAGGATATGACAAGAGCCTGGAGCAGCATATTGGTCATTGGAATAATTATAAGTAATTATTATTATTATGTTTGTTTAGCGCTTACTTTGTGCCAGGCACTGTACTAAGCGCTGGGGTGGATACAAGCAGTGGAGAAGAACGGGTGTATCCTGGAAATGTTGTGAAGAAAAAACCCATAGGGTTTGGTGACAGAACCTCCTTGACTTCTCAGCTGCCTTCAACACTGTGGACCACCCCTTTTTCCTGGCTATCCACCAACGTTATTCAACCTTGGCTTCACTGACTCTGTCCTCTCCTGGTTCTTCTCTCATCTCTCTGGCCGTTCATTCTCAGTCTTCTTCATGGGCTCCTCCTCTGCCTCCCACACCCAAACTGTGATTAGGTTCAGTTCTGGGTCCCCTTCTATTCTCCATCTACACCCAGTCCCTTGGAGAACTCATTTGCTCCCATGGCTTCAACCACCCCATCTACGCAGATGATACCCAAATCTACATCTCCAGCCCTGATCTCTGTCCCTCTCTCCAGTCTCACATCTCCTCCTGCCTTCAAGACATCTCTACTCGGATGTCCTCCCATCATCTCAAACTTAACATGTCCAAAGCAGAGCTCCTTATCTTCCCATCCAAACTCTGTCTTCCCCCTGAATTTCCCATTACTATAGATGGCACCACCAACCTTCCAGTCTTACAAGCCTGGAAACTTAGCATTATCTTTGACTCCTCTCTGTCATTCAACCCACATATTCAATCCATCACCAAATCCTGCCAGTTCCACCTTCACAACATTTGCTAAAATCTGCCCTTTCCTCTCCATCCAAAATCCATCCAAACGTTAGAACAATCATTCATCCTATTCCACCTGGATTACTGCATTAGCCTCCTTGGTTGACCTCCCAGCCTCCTGTCTCTCCAGTCCATACTTCATTCTGCTGCCCAGGTCATTTTTCTACAAATACGTTCAGGACATATCACCCCGCTTCTCAAAAAATTCCAGTGGTTGCCCATCCACCTTGGTATCAAGCAAAAACTCCTCACCATTGGCTATAAAGCACTCCATCAGTTTGCCCCCTCCTATCTCACCTCACTTCTCTCCTTCTACAACCCAGCCTGCACACTTCTCTCCTCTAGTGCTAACGTTCTCACTGAGCCTCAGTCTCTCCTCTCTTGTAGCCAACCCCTAGCCCATGTCCGGTCTCTATCCTGAAACTCCCTCCCTCCTTAAATCCACCAGACAATTGCTCTCCCCACCTTCAAGCCTTATTGAAGACATGTCTCCTCCAAGAGGCCTTCCCAGATTAAGCCCCATTTTTCCTCATCTCCCTCTTCCTTCTCTGTTGCCCCTACTTGCTCCCTTTGCTCTTCCCCTCTCCCAGCCACACAGCACTTACCTATAAATCTGTAATTTAATTATTTGTATTGCTGTCTTTTGTATTGATGTCTGTCTCCCCCGCTAGACTGTAAGTTCGTTAAGGGCAGGGAATATGTCTGTTCATTGTTGTATTGTACTTTCCCAAGTGCTTAGTACAGTGCTCTGAACACAGTAAGTACTCAATAAATACGATTGAATGAATGAATGAATGAAGGGAGGGAGGAGGCAAGGATAATGCCAAGGTTGCAGGCTTCAGAGATGGGGGGATGGTAAAATCACCAACTATAATAGGAAAATTGGGTGGCAGAGGGGATTTGGGAGGGAAGATGAGGAATTCAGAATTGGCCATTTTGAGCTTGAGGTGTTGGTGGGACATTCATAAAGAAATGTCCTGGGAAGCAGGAGGAAGTGTAAGATTGCAGATGACATTTGAATATGTGTTCACTGCCAGTCATTCCTACTCCAGAATAAAGCTGAAAAGGTTCTTTGAGGAAAGGGAAAAAATATGGGTTTTCAGGACCTAATCAAAAATTTCCACAAGTGAACAAACAGAAGCACCTGATATTCAACCTGAACTTGGAGGGTCTGTTGATGTACCCATGGGCAATTTTCCAGAAAGAAATTTTGTCAAAAAGGAATTCAAGTGGCATTTAATGACCTAAAGAGACAGCTAAAGTGCATGTGTTGGTAATTAGTGTCTTGGATAAGCTATTTTTAAATTTAATATGAATGACTGAGCTTTGATTAGGTGTGGTTTCAGTTCCTCTTCTTTAGTTGATGAGCTAAAAAGTATGAAGCATCTTCAAGGAACACCTGATAGCTTGATTTATTAACATTTCTTCCCATGGGTTTATGCATTTTTCTATTAATTAAATATTAAACTTTAGCAAATACCCTCTGGCTTGTGTGTACGCTAGGCAAATACAGAGGGAACATATGAGCTACAACAGAAGCAGGATTCTGCTCTCCCTCCTCCTGATTCAGCCTGCAGCCTCAGCACCCTCCCCTTTCCTCCTGAGTACTCCATGTCCAGTATCCTGCTATAAATACCCCAGGTCCCAGCCCTTTTTCCTAAATCAGTTTCAAAATATGTGCAGACATAAGGTCCCGATAGATCCTGTCCAGTGTCTGGTATGTCCAAATTGTGTTCTCCAAAGCCCAAAGTCAACACACATCCAGATTGTTTCAATTACAGCAACCAGACATCTCACATTAGACAGGGTAATTTTTTTTGGGGGGGGGACAGTCACAAAATTTTCACTGCTGTCCCACCACCCAAATAATGACTGAAGGGACCCCATGAGGCCGACATTTGTTGAGAGTGGTGGTGGTTGGGGCAAGAAGAGTCCACAGGGACAGCAGCAAAAGCAACAGTAGCAGCAGCTATCGTGGAAGCAGCAGCGAAGGCTGCACTCAGCCCCGATTTCTCCTCAACTCCTGCTGTGCATCTGCCACCGCAGTTCATTACAATATCATTCTGATGACTGAGAACACTTTGCGAAGGAGTTTGGGTGTGTGTTTCTGTCACCCAGGCCTTTATGACTGGGTTGGCTTCTCTCTATCTCTGTCTCTCCATCTCCCCATCTCTCCTCCTCTCTCTTCCTCTCCCTTTTCTGACTTTTAGGCCACACTCTCTGCCCCAGTTTGCATTCCACAAATGTTTAATTCTACTGAAAAATTGCTGGGGATGCCCAGCAAAACTGCTCGTAGTAGACTCATCTCCAACTAAAACATATATTGTGCTACGATATTTCACTTGGTATACACAGGGTAGAGAACAGCTTGTAAGTGACTTTCCCCATTTGCAAGAATACCTCCCAAAATATTTAATGTGAAATCTGAACAGCCTTACCCAGCCTCTTTGTAACTCCGGAGAAATTGACTTTTAAACAAATGGCTATTTTTGTCTTGTAAAATAAAGTACTACCTGATGCCTAAAAGCCTTAGATTGCATGATAATTACCATACTAAGTTACACAATAAATTTGTGTGGTGATGGGAGCCCTGTAAAATGAAGTGATGTGCTGTGGTTTAAATGTTGAGCTTTGTCATTAAAGAGCCAGGAGGATCCAGCTAGGGAACATTTATTGCTCTTGGGAAACATCCGGAGTTAAAAATCTAAATGAGAAGTTTGAGTCGTTGTCTTTATTCCACTCAATTTGCTCACAGAGCCCATTCCAGAGGAGCTTAAGTGTTATTTAGATTGTCCGACTTAATCAACAACAGCGACCAGCTCTAGACCCAAAAGGTTAACTTTCCAACATGTTGGACTAGGAAAATAGTTTTAAAATTGAAGTAGTGACATAGACATGGTGGGGCTCCAAATAACAACTGAGGGATGGGGTTGTGGATTTCATCTTGGAGGAATTAGCTCTAGGCCTGCAATTTTATTATTTTGTGAAGAGAATGTAACCATGGCATTTTCATCCATTACCATAAACTACCATAAACCAGTAGGTGAAGTGGAGTCTTTCCTGGGAGAGCGATTATTTCAACACTTTGACTTACTCCTTTTGCAAACTATTTTGTTTATACTTGGGTTTTATATGACACCTTCCCTTCTCAAAGCATTTTCACAGATTTAGCTCATAATTATTATCCTCTGTGATATTCATAGAATGTGTTGCAAGTCAGAATTTATTGGAACTCCTTTCAGAGAAATATGGCATTCAAAAAGAATAAGAAACAGGCTTGTAGTCAAAGCCAGAAATTTGGTATTTAAAGGTGTTTGCCTAATTCAAACTTTCAGTGCCCAGCCAAAGGGACTACTTCTAATTGGTAATCCCTGTCTCTTGCCAGTTTCTCCAGCACAGTTCTCTTCAGTTTCAAATGGCCACTTGTCCAAAGTAAGCAGAGTCTGATGATCAAGACAGGTCCACATGATGCCAACTTGTTCTTTGGTACAGGATAGAATGAGTTAGCCATGATATTTCCGAAGCAATTACCATATGTCTGGGTACTCTGGTACATACAAGGTAGCCCCTGTTCCACATGGGACTCACAATCTAAAAGTTAGGGAGAGAAGGTGTCTTAAGCCCATTTTACAGATGAGAAAACTGAGGCACGGAGACATTAAGTTACCCAGTAGGCCACTGGCAGAGCTGGAATTATAAACTGGGTCTCTTGACTGCTCCAGTGCTCTTTTCCACTAGCCTGCACTGCCAGTTTGCTCTGGTATGGTTTCTGCCTAGCTTAAGTCTCATTTTTCTGGCCCTCAAAAGAGTCTCATCCCTGCTGTGTAACCTTGGGCTAGTAACTCTATACACCAGCTTCTTCAACTGTCAAATGGGGATAAAATAGTTTGCCTTCCCTCCCTCTTAGATGGTGAGCCCCAGTTGGGGCAGGGACTTTGTTTGATCTAATTATTCTTGTCTCTGTCCCCGTGGTTCACACAAGTAAGTGCTTAATAAACACCATCATTGTTATTGTTGTTACTGGTGGCTGTTTCCTTACCCCTTTTTGTGTGTGGATGACAAACTGCTTTTGCCTCCTAACAAAGCCACTGGATGTTTATTTCCCACAGTTGGATATTTTATTCTTCAACAGTCATGGCTGGTGGAAGGAGGCCGTGTGCAGAGCTATTGGCTACACTCAGTTGTGCCCAGGTGAACATTATTCAAATTTAAAAGGAAAAAGATGTCCATTCATATGGCTTCTAGAGAGGCAGACAGCTGGGAGCTGTCATTATCTAGGTAGCAAAAATCTCAATATTCTAAGGATCTCAGAGGTCTTTTTGCTAGCATTAGCTCATTAATCCTCTCACCCTGGGAGGTAGAGAGGGAAGAAATATTAGGACTGCTACTTCCCATATGAGGAAATGAATGCCGGGAATGGTAAAAGGGGACTTGCCCACTGTCACCCAGCCTTAGCAGGAGTCCCAGCAGGAAGTCCACTTTCCGGATTCGGAGGTCTCTTTTCCAAATCAACTTGTCAGGGAAAAAGAAAAATGAAAACTTTCCCAGCCAAAGATTTGAAGCCATCTCCAGGTCAGTGGCCAAGGCGCAACCTTTCCAGCCTGAGAGTTTAATGACAAAGTGAAGCAGGGGAGTTTATTTCTCTGCACTGTTGGAGTTGAATGTATTATGTGTTTCTGTCCCTTGTCCTTATAGAAATCTATTCTGTTAATCCTCTCTCCCCCAGTAGACTGTAAGGACTTCAGAAGTCTTCAAAAGTATGTACCCCTTCTTTCATTCTGGGAGGGACAAATGAAATCAATTGTGTCAAAGGGTTTTGAATTACTTGGAAAAAAGACATTGCAGGCGTACAAGACATTCTTGTCCTTCCAAGGTGAGTTCAATCAGTGGATCAGATGATGAGTGTAGGGTTCTATTGTGATAGATGTAGTATCTGCCATAGGCAGAAGCTCTAGAGAAAGATACTATTTACATGTGTGCCCAACAAGGGTGCCAAGCTGTCCTTTGGCAAGCTCTACCATTCACCCACTCTCAGTTGAAGGTCACTCTTGTGACTTTGGATGGTGAATGCCCTGCCCCCAACCCTGCCCCCAGTTCACCAATTCCACATCCCTAGCTTCCTGCTTCCACTTTAGCTCTGAACAGCCAGCGTAGGGTTCAGGAACTGGGAAGCCTGGCCTTCCTCTTTTACAACCCCAATCCTTGACTCTCCCTCACTCATTCCATCCCTTGACCCCAGCCAAACCTGACTCAGAACAGGAGTGAGTCCTGTGAGTGATTGGAGGTGAGGGGAAAATAATTTGGTTGGAAATATTCTGGGGTGACTGGGGGAGAGGGACAGATGTGAGACCAAGGGTGGGTTCAGGGTTTGACATCCTCTCCTGATCCTCAACCTTAACAGATTCCTTCCCACCCTGACAGGACTGCTGGTCAGCAGAGGATATCCCCAGCCAGGCCCCTACCCTGCTGTGCCTGGTCCCTCCCACTTCCACATTTCCCAACCCAGACTCTCCCAACAACCCTTGCAGTTTTTCACCCTTGACCCTCCCCTAACCCATTTTGCTCCATCCAGTACCATCCCTCCTGAACCACTAAGACCAACCTTAGCTGTCTTCCATTCTTTCTGCAGTATTTGACATCTGACCAGCCCCACTCAGCCAGCTATACCCAAGTTCCTGGCCCCAAGTTGTCCCCAAATCTGTCTCACCTGACTCCAATGCTTCCCAACCTACCTCACCCCCAATTCCTCTTCTCAAACCTGATATGCCTAATACCCTGCCTCCCTCACAATCCCAGTAGTTCCTCACCTGACCAGCCTAGCAACCTGAAGGCCCTGATCCCATTAAGATCCCTGCAATCCCAGGGTTAGGTCCAGCAGACTGGAGGGACAGTTGGAGACTGGATTCACTGGGTTGGGAGAAGCTCTCGTGTGATTGGGATGGAAGACGATTCAGAGGCTGGTTAGTGAGAGGGGGTGGCGGTCAAGAGTCGCAGAATCTGAGGGTGAGGAGAACAGTTAGCAGTTGAATTTCCCTCTCTCCAGTCCCTATTCTGCTGGGCCTCATCATCTCCTTTCATCCCAGGCTACACTAGGAATCAGGAGAGGCAAAGAAGTCCAGAAGCACTGTGGACTGGGGGAAGCTATGGAGTTCAGATTCTATACCACAAATCCCGAGCTCTGCTACTGCTGGCTCCCAAAACTTTGAGGGTGTGTGACCTGGAGGAAGAGCAGCAAGGCTCGGGGAAGGAACATCAGATGACCCTGTATGCTTTGTGACCCATAAAGGTAAGAAGTGGGGTCGGGGACCTGGGCAGCCCAGAGAGGGGATCATACCTGATCTATCCTGATCTCCATCCATCCATCCATCCATCCATCCATCCATCCCTGCCTCCCTCCCTCCCCATCACCCTCAGCTCTTGACCCCAGTTGGGATGGGGGAACAGATGGGAGGTGGTAAAGACTGGGTCCATTCTCCCACCTTGGGAGCCAGAAGAGCAGGGAGTGGGATGTGGGGCCCAAGAAGCCAGAGGATGGTGAGGGGACAGTGGAGGTGTGATGAGAAGGGATCAGATCCAGTCTTTCTTAACCCCAACCCCCATCCCCTGGCCTCTTGAAACCTGAACTTTCAGATGGGGAGCCTTCAGCCTGAATCCTTGAAGCTAGAGTAAAAGACCCTCAAAGCCGAGCAAAGGCCTTAGCCTGAGAAAGACTGTGGAAACTCAGGGCAGGTAAGGAAACTTCTGAGCTAATGAGTTGACTGTGTTTTGTTTGTTTTGATCACTAAGAGTTGTAGTTTTCAGCCCTCATCTGTTCCATTGCAGCGTGGCTCAGTGGAAAGAGCCCGGGCTTGGGAGTCAGAGGTCATGTGTTCAAACCCCAGCTCTGCCACTTGTCAGCTGTGTGACTGTGGGCAAGTCACTTAACTTCTCTGTGCCTGTTACCTCATCTGTAAAATGGGGATTAAGACTGTGAGCCTCATGTGGGACAACCTGATTACCCTGTATCTCCCCCAGCGCTTAGAACCGTGCTCTGCACATAGTAAGCGCTTAACAAATACCAACATTATCATTTTTATTATTATTATTGTTATAAGTATGCCAGGCTTACAGGGACAGTTTAGTTTACAGTAATGAAACAGGCAGGCCTCAAAGCACCTCTGACTTCTGCCACTCCCAGGGCAAAGAAAACAACAAGGGATCAACACCTTCTTCACCATTTGAAGGTCCAGAGAGCATTCGGTTTCAGAAACTTTGTTTAACTACAGTACACCCAATCTGCAAACACAGTCCACTCTGTTGTCTTTATGTCAATGTGCTTGAAACCCTTCTCTGCCATTGGCATGTTGGGAGTCTTGCTCTACTATGTGAAGACTGTTGAGAAATGGGAGAAATGACTGGGGAGAAAGGAGTCTCAAACTGAAGTCTGGCACTTTGGAGGGTCCATTCCTCCCTCTGCAAAGGGGAATTGCCACCCTACTGGATATCGTGCTTGGTGATCCCGAGTGATTGGAGTTCTGTCGGCGCCGAGGATTTGGATTGGCTTTGTTTTGCTCAGTGCTGGGTAAGAGAAATAATCGTGGTTGCTTTGGCAGGCTCCTTCAAATGCAATGATACTGGTTCATCAAAGTTTATGTTTCCAGGATGTTTTGGGATTAGTGGTTTAAAAAAAAAGAGTCTTAGAAACAAGCCTAGAGCAACTGCTAAATATTAAAACAGGATGGAAAAAGTTATTCTATTGATGCCAGTTCTGTTAGTCCACTAGCCTAAATGATTAATGTTGATAATTCCTCTCCAGTGGACTCATTAAAGCTGCTCTTATTTTTCTTACAGGCCTTTGACATTTCCTACTTTCTTAATATCAGAGGTAATGACAGTGGCGTGATTATATACTTATTCCTTTCCACCTTCGAGCAGTTTTCTTTGGCAGGAGTTGGATTTTTTGCAGAAAACCTGCACATGAGTACTCAGTCTTTCCTCAAAAAAACTGTTACAGCTCCATTAGCAACACTAAATGTCAGTGCTTTGCTGGAATGTGCCACAACGCCCGAAAGCATAAAGCCGTCCAGGCCTTTGGAGCCACAGCAACCTAGAGATGCGGGCAGGGGCTGGCTAGCTTCTAATGGCGTGTTTTCTGAAGGCTTTTTTGGTGTTGTTCTCCTTTTTTTGAATCCTGTTGTCGAAAAATGTCCAAGTTAAACAAAGGAGAAATTACAGAATGAATCTGGAGCTCAGCCTTGAAGAATTAGGTTTCACACTAATTGAGATCATACGCTGCATGTGCAGTTTTGGCACATAAGTCTTATTAATCAGAATCTCTTTAATCGTGGATAATTTCTCGTGTGTGTGCCAGATTGGGCATTCTCCTGTTGGCTGGGCTTCTTAGCCTGCGTTTAGGAGTGCACCTTTGACTTCATAAACACCCGCTTACAAAATTGGGGTCAGCTTCCTTCGAGGAATGGCATGCTGGGCTGGCGCTGGAAAAGTCCCCTTAATGATTAAATTGCTTCTCTTATGGAAATGAAATCCTGCAGATTCCTAAGGGCTGACTGGGCCTGGTGATTGCAATTTATTTTGGAAGTTGTCCCTCCCCTTCTTCTTGACTTTCCCGCCTCCCTCTCTCCTTCCTAGGTAGGGGAGTACTCCAGGAGGGACTCTGAAGAAGAGTTACCCCTGAAGTACACTGAAGTATGCAGTGTAACTGAAATGAACATTGTCCAATCTACTGTTTGTGGAGGGCCAAGCCTGCTAAGTATAAACAAGACATGAGCACTGTTTTGTCTGTTCCACATTTTCCAGGATTCGGTGAGCTCACTCCAAAGGACAACATGCCTGAGGTGCTTTGATCTTTAATCTTTTGTGGCCAAGAGAAAGTTAGATCCAACGAGGTAGGTATTCCTGGAAAAGGCCGAGTGGTTACTCAGTTATGTCGGCAGAGGTTCAAAAATGTTTTCCTTCCACCATAAAATGTTTTCCTGGGAAGAGATTTTTCAGTTCCGTGTCCGGTGCAAATCATGGCTATCTGGAGGATATTGAGAGCGTGGAGATGGAGCAAAAGAAATCGAGTCCAAATTTCCTTTTCCTTTCTTTGTCAAGGCCTTTAGTTGGCATAGAGCGATGCACATGTATAACTCAAAAAGGAGATAGAACATTAGTTTGTTCATTCTAGACTGTTAACTACTAAAAACAATAATGGTTTACTGTTCATTTCATAATTTGATGCCTGCACTAGTATCACAAGATGCCAGGAAGCAAATAAGAAGGGGAGGCTTGTCTTTACTACCACATTTGCCCAGTATGCAGTGCACTACCGTAGAAAGGATGGAATAATAGTCTTTGGCATCTCTAAAAGACCAGACAGAAGTGTCCCCTTTCCCATCCTTTACTGTTGTCATATCTGCTGACTTTCTGTAATCAGCACAGCCTCAGGATCTCACAATTCAACTAGAAAAATGCCACTCAGAGAGTTAGCCAAATATTAAATAAATGAGGGATTATGTCTGTGCGTGTGTGTGTGTGTGTGTGTGTGTGTTTTATTCAAGGAGTTAGTTAATTGCAGGCAGGGACCGTGTCTACCAACTCTGTCATATTGTACTCTCCCAAGCGCTTAGTACAGTGTTCTGCACACAATAAGTACTCAATAAATATGACTGATTGATTGAAGGAGGACACCATTAACAGTGATGTTTACCTATGGGTGCAAAGGTGACTGAGAAGGCTGATTCAGGACTGAAAGATTGTCATTTGTACTTACCCCAAGGCTTAGTATAGTGCTTGCTCCATAGTGAGCACTTAACAAATATTATTATGATTATTATTGTTATTATTGTTGTTTTGTCATGTTTCCTGCTTGCAATGGTGACTGGTGCTGTTTCTGCTTTTACCTCCATCTCATGATCTACTCAAAGCTCCTCCTCAAAAGGAACCACTTTTTTTTTTCCAATGTTAGTATATCACCAACCTGACTCAATTGTCTCTGGCCTTTCAGCTGTAACACACACAGAGTGAACCTATTCTTTGCTATGATTCCTCTGCTCTCTTGCTTTCAGTTGTCAGTCATTTGGGTATCTTACTGTCATCAATTCTCTTCACATATCCAACCCAGCAAAGTTGTGTTGTGGTGAGTATAATTTCAGTGCCAAAGCTCTGTTTTTTCTTACCCTGTCTTGCTCCTTGAAGTTGAGCATGGCCCATAAGGAATGCTGACACACTCGCTCAGGAAGTAAGATGGGGTGGTTTTTGTGGGTTCAAACCCACCAACCATACAGGTTGGGAAAAATTCTGCAGACCAGCAGACCTAATTTGGTCTGTAGCCTCATTGCCACCCCTTCTAGCTGAAAGTCTCCCAAAGAATATATTGACTTTCTCAATTTGATCTTCTACGTCCTGGTCCATCAGTCAGTATGTATTGAGCACTTATTGTGTGCAGGGCTGTACTAAACACTTGGGAGAGTACAATATAAAATATAACAGGCACATTCCCTACCCACGATGAGCTTACAGTCTCGAGGGAGAGTCTCCATTGCATTGCCGGACTGTGCATCCTAAATAAGAATTTTGTGGTACCATTCAGTTCCACCCTGCCAATGGAGATCTTGGGTTGTGTCCAAATTTTTTTGGTGGAGATGGATACGTTACCTCCATTTTTTCATATTTAGTATCAGTCAGTAATGCTGTGCTGCCTCTGCCAAGTAGTTCATAGTCATCTTCATGCCTTCTTGGGTGTCGACTTTTAGGGCACAGCCATCCATAAATAGCATCTCCTGAATGGCTATCTCTGGGATGTTCAGTGACACTGTAGCTAGCCAGTTCACAAGTGACAAGTGTTGTTCTTCTTCCTCTTTCCGGGCAATGACTGTTCTTATCATATGCTTCCAGTAATGTCGGAATGCTGGTGGTTATTTTCTTGGTATGTAAATTGTATGACAGAGGTAGGCTAGTGTTTCTCCATCTCCAGTGAGGATTGAAGAACTGGAAGTGGTCCTCAATTGCAGCAGTAGAGATTTAAGTGAGATATAAAGAAGAATTCCCCATCAGTAAGGAATGACAAATTCTGGAATGGAGGACTAAGGAAGGGGGCAGAGTCTCCTTGTCTGGAGGGCTTTAGCATAAGCATCCATCTGTCTGAAATGGTTTATATATAGTTCTGTTTGGAGGCAGGGTGATGGACAAGTTGACCTTTTAAACTCCCTTCCAACGTGACGATTTTTTGATTTATGAAAACGTTTCTTAAAACATTCCCTTTTCTTTCCCCAGGTGCAAGAGCCTTTGTCCACCTTAGTTTGCCTAGGACAGGTGTGCCTTGGCTCTGAGAAATGTCCCATGTATCCTCCTCACTGCTGGATAACTTCCTCTGAAACAACCCAAACATATTTCTTTTCCTTTTCATGTCTAAATAAAGAACTCTGGCTGCTAGAAAAAAAAAATGTGGAACACTTTAAATCTTTGAAGAAAGGTGATCCAGCAATGAAAATCAAGGCTTTGCTTTAAACACGGGCATTCAATTAAAACTAAGACTTCCCTTCAGGACTGTAATCTTTCAAGAATGCTCTTTGGTTCCAAGTTGAAAAGTCAACAATATGAGGAAGGCGGAAACTGGAGGGTGGCAGAACAGTGAGAATCAACAGCAGAGCCCTGAGAGGAGGCTGCTACCTAAGCTGCTCAGCAAGCCCTCAGACTTTCCCAAATGATCCAGTCCAGCCCACGTGACAAACAGGGGACAGGATTTGAGTGTAGTCTGTTTCTCAACTCAGTAGCCTCTGGGTCACCCCTTTTCCCAAAAATGACTTGGATGGCTTCACCCTCGAGTTCCAAGGTTTTTCCAATTTGGTTATCATCCATGTGTCCCAGAAGGGCAAACTGGTCTGAGGGATACTTAGAGAAGGAATAACTGTGTGACCTGGGGGAAGATAGTGTGCCTCAGCACACCTGTGTATAGGTCAAAAGAAGACATTGGGAGCAGAAAAAACTGTGGCCCTTTAGTCACCACGTAATTGAGAAGGATAGTGACTTCCCAGTAAAACTCAAAAGGGAAAATCAAAACAGGGTTCTAGCACCTAGAAAGTCTTCGTGATCTATCTGTCATACCCTTAATCCCTTGGGGCCCTTAATTCTGAGAGTTAAACGTTTTGGGTGTTTTGTTTTTTTAATCTCAGAAAATTCCCAATTTGAGCATATCTTCTACCAGTTGACCAATCTCAAGTTTTTATTAAGCCCCTATTGTATGCAGGACACTGTACTAGGCCCTTGGGAGAGTACAAATAAAGTCATGGGTCCGACCTTCCAGTAGCTAATGGGGGAAACAGGCAGGCAAAGACTGTTAACAAATAGATACAATTGGTTCATTCATTCATTCATTCAATCATATTTATTCAACGTTTACTGTGTGCAGAGCACTGTACTCAGCACTTGGGAGAGTACAATACAACAGTAAACAGATATATTCCATGCCCGAAGTGAGTTTACAGTCGAGGGGGGAGGGGAGATAGACAAAATACAAATAAATGAATTACAGATAGGTACATAAGTGCTGTGGATCTGGGAGGGGGGAAGAACAAAGGGAGCAAGTCAGGGTGATGCAGAAGGGAGTGGGAGAAGAGGAAATGGATTCTTAGTCTGGGAAGGCCTCTTGGAAGAAATGTGCCTTCAGTAAGGCTTTGAAGAGGGGGAGAGTGTCGGATTTGAGGAGGGAGGGCATTCCAGGCCAGAGGCAGGACATGGGCTAGGGGTTGGTGGCGAGACAGGTGAGACCGAGACCGAGACCAAGGCACAGTAAGAAGATTAGCACTAGAGGAGCGAAGTGTGCAGGCAGAGTTGTAAAAGGGGAGTATCAAGGTGAGATAGGAGGGGGCAAAGTGGTGGAGTGCTTTAAAGCCAATGATGAGTTTTTGTTTGATGCGAAGGTGAATGGGCAATCACTGGAGTCTTTTGAAGAGCGAGGTGACATGTCCAGAACGTTTTTGTAGAAAAATGATCCAGGCAAGCTGAGTGAAGTGTGGACTGGAGTAAGGAGAGGCAGGAGGTTGGGAGGTCAGCAAGGAGGCTGATGCAGTAATTCAGGTGGGGTAGGACAAGTGATTATATTAACGTGGTAGCAATTTAGATGTTTAGAGAAGCAGCAAGGCCAAGTGGCAAGAGCACGGGCTTGGGAGTCAGCGGACATGGGTTCTAATCCTGCCTCCACCACTTGTCTGCTGTGTGACCTTGGACAAGTCACTTAACTTCTCTGTGCCGCAGGTACCTCATCTGTAAAATGGGGTTTGAGACTGTGAGTCCCACGTGGGACAACCTGATCACCTGTTATCTACCCCAGCACTTAGAACAGTGTTTGGCACATAGTAAGCACTTAACAAATACCATAATTATCATTATATTATGGAGAGGAAAGGGTGGATTTTAGCGATGTTGTGAAGGTGGGACCAACAGGATTTAGTGACGGATTGAATATGTGGGTTGAATGAGAGAGAGGAGTTAAGGATAACACCAAGGTTACAGGTTTGTGAGACAGAAAGGATGGTGGTGCCATCTACAGTGATGGGAAAGTTAGGGGGAAGACAGGGTTTGGGTGGGAAGATAAGGAGTTGTATTTTGGACATCTTAAGCTTGGGGTGACAGGAGGACATCCAAGTAGAGATGTCTTGAAGGCAAGAGGAAATGTGAGACTAAAGAGAGGGAGAGAGCTCAGGGCTGGAGATGTAGATTTGGGATTCATCCGCATAGAGGTGGTAGTTGAAGCCATGGGAGCAAATCTGTTCTCCATGGGAGTGGGTGTAGATGGAGAATAAAAGGGGACCCAGAATTGAACCCTCAGGGACCCCCACAGTTAGGGGGTGGGAGGCAGAGAAGGAGTCTGCAAAGGAGACTGAGAATGACTAGTATTAACAAGAGTATGGGAGAATTAATGAAGAGTCTGTAAACTCATTCTCTTGTCTTTAAACTCCTTGTGGGCAAGATCATGTCTACCAGCTTTACTGAATTGTACTCCTCCAACTAAGGTCACAATGAATACTATTGATTGAGTGAGAGAGTGCAAAACATGACTGATTCCATCATGTTTATTGAGTGCTTACTGTGTGCAAAACACTGTATTAAATGCTTTGGAGAGTACAATATAACAATAAACAGGCACATTCCCTGCCCACAATGAGATTATATATGCCCAAGTGCTAGAGAAGCAGCGTGGCTCTTACTAGAGAAGCAGCGTGGCTCAGTGGAAAGAGCCTGGGCCTGGGAGTCAGAGGTCATGGGTTCTAATCCCGTCTCCACCGCTTGTCAGCTATGTAACCTTGGGTAAGTCACTTAACTTTCCTGGGCCTCAGTTACCTCATCTGTAAAATGGGGATAAAGACTGTGAGGCCTACGTGGGACAACCTGATTGCCTTGTATCTACCCCAGTGCTTAGAACAGTGCTTGGCACATAGTAAGTGCTTAACAAATACCAACATTATTAACAGTGGCTGTTGTGGTGGTGACATGACAATCCAAGTTGGTGAAAAATTAAGGGAATATCTCTTGGGTGACATGGGTTTTCTGAAGGGCTTTGAAGGTGAGTCAGGGCTCATGAGTTCGAATCCCAGCTCTGCCACTTGTCGGCTGTGTGACCGTGGGCAAGTCACTTCACTTCTCCGTGCCTCAGTTCCCTCATCTGTAAAATGGGCATTAAGACTGTGAGCCCCACGTGGGACAACCTGATTCCCCTATGTCTATCCCAGCGCTTAGAACAGTGCTCGGCACATAGTAAGCGCTTAACAAATACCAACATTATTATTATTATGTGAAGGGAGTTTCAGGCAATGTGATCAAGGGGTCAGAGGAGCGAGAGTCAGGAGCCAGGCACAGTTAGAAGATTAGCTTGGGAGGAGCCAAGAGCACTACCTAAGGAGTAGTGAGTGAAGAGAGCAGATATGTAATGAAATAACTGGTGAAGAGCCTTGAAGCCCTTGATCAGGAGGAAAATGGCTAGTCATTGGAGGTTTTTGTGAAGTAAAGTGACTTGTGCCAAATGGTTTAGAAAAATTATCTGGTGGCAAAGTGGATAGAATAGACTGAAGAACTAGGAAACATTGAAGAAATGTGACATGATTTCAAAGAGGCCACAGTCATCAGCTTCTTCATGAAGAAAAGTTAAGAGAATTGAGGATGGAAAGCATCATGGGATCTCATTGTTCTCTATTGCTGGCAAGCTCCTAGCCAGAATCTTCTTGGACTGACTACAGAAGAACATAATAAAACCATGTGCTCCCAGAATCTCAATGTGGCTTCAGATCCCAGTGGGGCACAGGGGACACAATTTTTGCTATGTGTAAAAGTGGAAGTGCGGGGAGCAGCACCAAAACCTCAATACTATTCAAATAAATTTTGCACAATGATTCAATCCCAACAGTAGAACCAAGCTCTGGCAATTGCTTTCGGGAATTTGTCTACCCTGAAAATTAATCAAGATCTTGAGATTGCTACACAGTGGCATGGGTGGTGGTGTCAGAGTTGAAGATGCTGAGTATGACCCATTGCCCAGTATAAAAAGGGTAAAGTGAGCTGTGTGATAGGTTCAGTTATACCCAATTGAGTTCTTATTCTGGAGATCCACATAGTAGTAATAGTAGTAATTGTATTTATGAAATGCTCATGGTGTCAGAGCACTGCACTAAACACTGGCAAAGAATAAGTGGCCCATCTCTTAAGGGTGATCACAGTCTAAGAATCAAAAAGAGGAGAGGGGACTGGCAACAAATACATATGGAGAGATGAAACAAAACACTGAGCCTATATAAAGGCAAAAAACAAAGATCAGCAGGGTACTGTGGCTAGAGGAGCAGAATGTCAGGCTCCTCACAGCTCAGAGGCCACAGTACAACCTCAGCCACGATGAGCACTCCATTAGCAGCCATCACAGTCCTCCCGAGGTTTTGTGGAGGCGGCGACAGGCTGCAGCCGCTTTTCTCCATCCTGCCGAGGTGGTAAAAGGCAGGTTGGGATGGAGGCTCCTTGGTGATGTGGAGGAGAGCCAGTGCAGCTCCCTTGGACACTGGGGTTGGAATATGCTTCAAAACCTCCGGGAAAGTCTTCCAACATAAGCTACCTATGAGCAGCATCGACTCTCTTAGAGACAGGCACATTCAGGAGTTGCCATACGCGGATGACTGCACCCTAGAGGCACATGCCCAAGAAGACATACAGAGAGACGACTGTGGACCACTCTGCAGAGTCAGCAGAGCACGATGAACTGACCATAAGCCTGAAGAAAATGGAGGCAGTGCAAAGCCTGTATCAGAGAAACCCTGCACACAACCAATGAACTTTATTAGCACAATGAACAGAAAGCTGCCTAGGAATTCTGTTCTCTAGGTAACACTCTGTTCAACATTGCACTGATAGACCAGGAAGTAGAAATCCAAATCAGTAAGGTCATATGGCTTCTTTAATGATAAATAACATTCCTCACTTTGATGGCTATTGGCATATCTCTGTGGAAGTGAATTTCATGCAATCGTAATTCAATTTAGAAGGTTGTAGAGTCACGTAATTGTGAAATTTTCTTCTCAGTAGGTAACTATAATGTAGTTGTAGTGCCCATTTTGGTATAATGCAAAAAGACTGGATTAATTGGGAATAAAAGTACAGTAATCAGTGATCTATCTAGAACCTTACTGCACAGAACATAGTGTCCTGTTCCTGTTGTGATGGACCTGACACATTAAGATGAAGCCAATATGGCTTGCTTAATGGGCACCTCACCCTTCTTTCCTCCATCTCAATCTGGCAGCCTGTGGACCTGTTCATTGCAGTCTAAGAGTTTTGAAGATGCCCTCAGGGGTCCCGTAGTAAGTGAGAGAAAATAGCCTGAATCCTGGGCTGGGACTTCCCAAATGATCATAACACACAGTGGTGAGTTGAGCAGAGTGAGAGAGAGCGAGGAAAAGGGGCAGACATCTACAAAGGTAAAGCAAAGCATCTAATAAAAAAAAATAATATGGTATTTCTTAAGTGCTTACTATGTTCCAGACACTGTTCAAAGCACTGGGGTGGATACAGGATTATCAGGTTGGACACAGTCCCTTTCCCACACAGGATTCACAGTCTAGGTGAGAGGGAATAAGATTCAATCTCTATTTTACAGATGAGGAAACTTTGGCATAGAAAGGCTAAGTGACTTGCCCATGGTCACATAGCAGACAAGTGGCAGAACCAGGATTAGTACCCAGGTCCTCTGTCTCCCAGACCTGTGCTCTTTCCATAAGGCCACACTACTTCTAGTTGACCAGGCATCCAGAGAACTGTATCACTGTATGCAAACCACCTGTATAATTGTGTAATGCAAATCATTTTATCTGTGCATTTCTTTATTTGAACTATCGGGATAATTGTCTCAGATGTTCACTTGGCTTGACCTGTGTCAATGTGACCCACACAGAGTCCACTGGAAACTCACACTTCTCTAACTCCAAATCCCAATCTGTTCAACAGATTTCCTATTTGGAGTAGGAAGGGGGAGTAGGTCTATTGCAGAACCCAGCCACATTAACAATTGTCAAGTAGTGTCTGGAATAGAGAGGCATGGGAGGGTAGGCAGGCCAAGCTCTAATACCTTAATACCATTTCTTGAAAGATGAGTTTTTCAAAAAGCTTTTGTCAACGGGAGGAACAAGCAAAATGTTTTCTTTTTTTTTTCCTTCCTGAAAGATCAAAATTTGTGCCAAGCCCTTTTGTTAGCTAATGGCACAGGGCTCTGAGTGGGTCCATTTTCATGCTGACAGTCCCAGTTGCCTTTAATCCTGCCAGCTATCCATTAAACTGTTTACACTAAGTGTAAATTACTCTTGCCATAAATTTGCACCAGCTGAAGAGACTTTCATTTCAGGTTGTGCCCAGACACAACCACAGCCTCAGAGCCCTGGACATAAATATCTATATGTTTTCAGAGTAAACCTGTGCAGACTATCCCTGCAGGTCTCCAAGCACTGCCAGTACTAAAAGCAATGGGGGCTGCCTTAGAGCAACACATTCTGCCATTTTACCATCAGAAAATGACTTCTTGTCCTAATGGACTGGGCCTCTTTACCTTCTGCTGCTTTTAAAGTCCCTAGATCTCGCAAAGCTAGCTGGTGAATTAACTTGAAGGGATAAGGTGGTTATTCTAATACTACCAACCACCCCTGGCATTGATGCACCGAGTACCTTTATACTAAGCAATGCTGCGGTTGTTTTCTTCAGTTAGCTCAGGGATTAACAACCTGAAGACAAATGTTAAAGATCAGTTACCAACCCACAGCAGATCCCTGGAATTGAAGGGCCTTTTGATTCCAATGTGTTTAACCAGGGCTGGTAGTCGATAGCCATGGCTTTAGCGCCACCAACCTTCCTGGCCTTTGATTAAGAGAAACAATTTGCCTTTGAAATCAGAGAGGCTGTTACCTTCCAAGTAATTGGCAGGTGGGGGAAGGGAGAGGGGGGAGAAGGAATTTTGAGTGCCATTTTCCCAATTTTTCTATGACATCCCATTTTCTCCCTATCTGCTACGGCAACCACCACTAAACAAATCCTAAAGAATCGCTTCAAGTATTGCAACAAGCAAGAGGAAGAAATATGGAAATGCATTTTCACCAGGCCTGTCTACTCACACTTGACTCTCTAACGATGGTTTGCAAAATGCACTTTAAGTTGTATTTGACAAGAATTTAAAATGTTTGCCAAAGGAACACTATATAATATGCCTCCGCTTATTCAGTATTTAACTTTTGAGTCAATAAATCTCAATGTCTCTTTAGTATAACTTGATATCCGCTTACCACCAAGGGTATTCAAATATTTCCAGCTTAGCACAATGTGGGTCATAAGTCTTAACAATAGCCCAAATCAGCAATCACTGAGAAAGCAGTGGAACACTGCAAGGTGCAAAAATACATTTTTCTTGGAAAATAAAATTCCTCCCCTGTGTGACAGATGATAAAACCCTGATGAATTATTGCAAAAGTAAAATAATTTTTTGAAGCCTGCTTTACCTTTTGCCCTTTCGCTACATCTTTCCATTTTGAATTCCACCCAAACTGGGCAGTAAAAAGAGATGAATTTGTCTCAGGTTTTCACGGGGGGTCATTTGCTGGTTGTTTCTTCTGCACCACTGTCATAACCATAGTAAGTGGATGGCATTCACTCCAGAGCTTAAGACCATTCATTCATTGGGCGCTTACTATGTGCAGAGCACTGTACTAAGCGCTTGGAATGAACAAGTTGGCAACAGATAGAGACAGTCCTTGCCATTTGACGGGCTTACAGTCTAATCGGGGGAGACAGACCAGCCACAAGAGAATTTGTTTGATCATTATGACTTACTTAATTCCTGAAATAGTCCATGTGTGGTCAGTGTCTGCAAAATCTGGTACTTTCCAAAACCTAAACTTGGGGTGTGAAACTTTCTGGTGCAAAAGGCTGTCCCATTATTCATTTGACTGTTTTAACTTGATTATCTGTTCAGTCCCTGAGCTTACTTTTTATCTGGTCCTATGGAAGATAAAGTAGCGCAATTTGGGAGGAACTTGCAGTTTTTTTACTTCTTGACTGGACTGGTTATAAAGACCCTATTTCTGGATACTTAAAATACAAATTTGTTCCAGGACAGTTTAATGGTCCATAACTACATGCAATTATTTCTTCCTAGACTTTAATGACTAGCATTAAATACACCAAAATGTTTTCTGTATTATCATAAATCATTTGATCTTAACCCAAATCCACAACTTGAAAATTAAAAATGAACTTCCTAAAATTAATGTCCTCATTTTATTAGGCTCATATTTGCTGAGTCTCCCGAGAAGCCTGGCTTATAATTTCCTTCAACCTCCTCTTACGGAGCCTGGTTCCTTAAATGAACAGGAAAGGGTAATTAAATGCTGTGTCAAGTAGGAAGACCTCTATAGCACTCTCCTTTTTAAATATGAAACAGTGATCAGTTTGTGCTGACAATAGACAGTCACAGGGAAATCTGTGCATAAGCCACTGCTTAGTTGACTCTGGGCTGCAGATGATTTGTGAGGGCTATGAACCTAAAGCCGGCACAGACAAGTTTAAAAGGAAAATCACATCTATTGACTCTTGTGTGCCCTCTCTGAAGAATACACAGGTGAACACCACGAGCTCATGACTAGAATAAGCAAGCCACCAACATTTATTTACATCCAGAGCCTGGATGAGGCTGTCTTTAAAACACAGAACCCCTTAAGGAAACTTGCAATCTCTTGGAACTAAAACCAATGAACATAAATTGGTTCACGCCTCATGAGTGCTCTTATTATCTCTATCAACTCCCCGTGCTTGCCACACAGCTTTGGCACATAGGAAGTACTTAATAAATAAAATTGAAATATAGATAAAGCAATTGTTTATATATTGTTTTATTGTTTTTATTTCCCTGGGGGAACAGGTTTCCCCAAGACAGTTGAGGACCTATTTCCACCAGTCATTCTCCACTGTTGTGGTAGTTCTATCTATAAATAGAACAATCCCAGCTAGAATTCATTGTTTTTAGTGCCTTTGAAAAGACCCCACTCCCACTCATACTGTTAGGAGCAGACCATTTACTGGGACAACAATGGCAGTACATAAATTTTCCAACTTGTTCATCTGTTTCATGTCCATGGTGAGGTTTCATGGTGCACTGACAATTGTTTTGCGATGATGAGGATGATGATGAAGATGATGAGATTCATTTTCTTTCTCGTGGTGGTCAGGAGTGCCAGTTTTTCATTTTACATATGGGGTGGGGGATTGAGGGTGGAGCATTGAGGGGAAGGAAATGGGGAGAGGGAGGAAAGCAATATGAAAAGGTGGGGAGGGAGAAAGAAGAGGGAGGGAAAGAAGGGGGATAAGTGGGGGAGATGAAGGGGTAGAAGAGACAAGGAAAAGGGGAATGATGGTAAAGCTTGTCACCCTTCCTGTTGTTCAGTCACCACCACCCTGGGCTTTCTCTCCCCTGAGGCCACAGAGCCTGCAAGAACAAGTCAGGGCAACCGCTACCACAGCATGAGCCCTGCAGGATCACACCATCTCTGAGCTACTTCCTGGTTTGTGCTGTGCTAATAGCAGTTGGCACCTCCAAGTTGGGAAGCGGCATGGAGATCGTGCAACCCCGGAAGGTTCATGAGAAGCTGCATGACCTAGTGGATAGAGCACAGGCCTGGGAGTCAGAAGGATCTGGGATCTTCTAATCCTGGCTCCTCCATGTGCCTGCTGTGTGACTTTGGGCAAGTCACTTCTCTGTGCCTCAGTTACTGCATCTGTAAAATGGGGATTAAGATTACGAGCCCCATGTGGGACAGGATACACCTGATTTGCTGTATCCACCCCAGCGCTTAGAACAGTGCCTGGTACATAGTAAACGCTTAACAGATATCACGATTATTCTTATTTTTATGCCACCACAACAGCTAGAGAGCCGCAACCCCTGCAGAACCACGACCAGGGAGGGCCCAGAGGAGCCTCTAGCTTAGCCCCACAACTCGTAAAGGTGAGAAAATCCAGCTGTGGTGGCCACGTCCTGCCAGCAGAGGGCCAAGGGGTAGAGTTAAAATCTTGGCTCCACCTCCAATCTCTTTCCTGGCCTAAGGACTGAGGAGAGAAAGCTGCGGTTGCCTACCCTGTCCTCAAAATTTTTCCCATAGGTATCAATCAATCATTCAATCAATCAGTGGTATTTATTAAGCACGTACTATGTGCAGAGCAGTGAACTAAGCCCTTGGAATAGTACAACAGAATTAAAAGATACGTTTCCTGTCCATAATGATCTTACAGCCTAACAGGGGAGACAGGCATTAATATAAATAAGTGATTTATAATATATGATTTAAATATATGTACATAGTGCTTCGGGGTTGGGGGTGGGGCAAATATCAAATGCCCGAAGGCCACAGCTCCAAATGCATAGACAACGCAGAAGGGAGACACGATCCCTGTTCTTGAGGAGCTTACAGTCCAGTGGACGCTTACTATGTAGTGGAGTTCATGCCCAGATCACTTCCCTTCCTTTATAAGATCTGAATTTGTATTGAAAGGCTTTGAGAATTTGGCAAAGGACCTGAGTCAGGCCCCAACCAGGACAACCAAACCACACACCCACACCCAGGAAATCCCTCTTTGTGATCCTTTTTTTCCCTCCTGAGGGGAAATAACTGGGAATAGATCTTCAAAATGAAATAAAACTTGGTCTGAATAACACACAGCTTAGTGCCACCCCATTTCCTCAGTAACGTGGCTTGTTTGCCCATATGACTATTAATGATGTCATTATTGAGGACTGCATGCCATTGGGTAGCAAAATTGGGCCATCATCAAAGTTCATCTTTCAGGCTCACTAAGCTCTGGATTTGAAAAAAATCACACAAGAAAATTACGGCACAAAATATACCCATTGTAATACAACTATTTCAAAATGTACTTAGATAAAAGAGCCTGTATCTTTGTATTCAAGTCCACTCTAGTATGGTTTTCATTTTAGAGGATATTTAAAAATATTTTCCACTCATAAATAGAGCAGATCTAAAAAGCAGAGCAGATTAAATGTTTAAAAGGGAAATTGAATGTGGTGGGGCTAATGGTGATTACTGAAGCATTCAATGCAAATATTGAAAAATATCAGGCTCCATTCCAATGAAAAAACATCCTCAGAAGTTTTGCAAGCTTTTGAGAAAAGAAACACTGCGGCTGAAGGCTTCCAACCAGTGTCTCGACTCAACGCTGATGGTTACACTGACGGAATGTCTGGCCGAGTTGGGTTTGAAGTAGAGTTTCTTTGTCAGATGTTTTTTTGTTTTTCCACAACTTTTTTTCTGGGTAGCCCCTCATTAGGAGACAGATAGAATTTTTTTTCTTTACACCAGGTTCTGATGCTTCTGAGCACTCACACCTTATAGCCTTTCAGCCAAGGATAGGAGGAGGGGACTAGCCTCTGGAAATATTATCTTTGTTAAAGTTGATTCAGTTGCTGAAAGTTTTATCATATTGTTGTTATTGTTGTTGAGTTCACTCACAGGGAACTTTCTTTAAGTGACTAGCACTTGAGGATGATATTTGGGTGCTTGACCAGTTAGTCTTCACTGATATCTCCCCAGTCATTATTCAGATTCAGTTTTTCTGACATTGACTTTTTCTGCATATTTTCCCCCTCTTTTTTATGGTATTTGTTAAGCACCTACTACGTGCCAGGTACTGTACTACACACTGGGGTAGATACAAGTTAATCAGGTTGGTCACAGTCCCTTTCCTAGCACTCAGAGTTTTAATCCCCATTTTACAGATGAGGCAATTAAGGCACATAGGAGTGAAGTGACTTGCCCAAGGTCACACAGCAGAGCTGGGATTAGAAGCCAGGGCCCTTGCTCTTTCCACTAGGCTCTCTGTCAAAATGCAGACTCTTCTGCAGAATTCTTACAATGCAGCTGATAATGCTATTCATTACTAAAAACAACCATGTTTTTGGCCTCAAAGAGGGCTTCCTTGGTTATGCTTTGGAAGATGGTATTGATGATGGCATTCTTACGGTCCCTTCATTTTCACTCTATATTGGTCTCACCACATCAAGATTCATTTTCCTGTTCTCTCGGGGCAGCCCAAAATTTATGGGGCAGGGAGGGAAATATTAAATTCAGTTGATTGGTAATGCCCCAAAGTCTATAGTCTTGCCCACAACAGAGCCTCCTTCTGGGGATAAAAGCCAGGGGAAGAAATGAATAGTCAAGGTACAACTTAAAAGGTAATGCCACAAAGAAGTGAGATACAATGCAACCTTGACAGAGGTAAAGTTAGAGCAGAATGGAGTCCTGCCTTTCCAACAAGGAGCCTCTGAGGAAGCAAGCCAGGGTTATGGGTTAACTTCACCTTCATGTCACAGTACCTCTTGAGCTCTTTTATAAATGAAGTTTTTCAAACTTACATGTTCCTGTCAATCCCAATATTTTCCCAGCAACTCCTATGTGTTTAACCTTTAAGCTTGTGGCCTTTGACAGTTCCATGAAGCTGCTTGCTGCTCTCATAATTCCACTCTTTCTACCTTCCTGCATCAGGCAACCACAATGGAGCAACATCTCTCAGACCCACTCCTTTATTTGCCCTGGCAATATTGCCTCATACTGGAACTCATCAGTCAGTGGATCTTGGTCTCAAGGCTGCTGAAGCAACCAGCAATGTAACAAGCACTAGAGACATTGGGTCTGGTTTTGATGATCAACTCCTTGGGCAGATGGGACTTTTCCTTACAAGTCTTTCATTCTCTCTCTCTCACCCCCTCCCCGCCCCCCATTCCCACTAAATCTTCCTACACAGACTCACAGAAAGAAAGAAAAAAAATTTCTTTCCTGGATGCTTCTTTAAATAACAAATATTAAAAATGAGAAATTCTTGGAAATAGATTGAATTCAACTGAGTACATTTTAATAGAGTAGTTTGTTCTTTCATTCTTTTTTCCAACCTTCTTCATTTTTGTCAGACATTTAATACTTCCTTTACAGAACATACAGGTTTTTGGACATACTGTATCATATTGACTTTGGATGACATTCAGCCATTTAGCATTTTGTGGGGATTGAACGCAGTAAATTACAAGATTCTTTCCCCTTCAATTTCTTCCAGAGAATGTATGTTTTTGATGGCTAAATTATGGATTAACTATAAACATCTGTTTATTTGATATTGACATGCTTATGAGATCAATTGTAGACAAAATTACCTTTGGAAGCACTTTTGTAAGTGTTGTGATAAATTGCATGTACTTTACTAAGAAATGTTTGAGGCTCACTGTGATTAACATAATTAGAGCAGAGAGGAGTCAGCAACCAGCAGTTATCACATTGAGCCCTGATTGCTGCTGAGCAACAATGTCCAAACAAAACAATTTATGTTTTTAAATAAAGCACAGGGGCCAAATTTGGTCATTAATGTCCATGGTATCATTCTATTAATCCTTGAAAAGTCCTCCCCCAGGTTCTTGTCTCTTAGAATCTCAGAATCCTATAACTGAAATGAGCCAACAGAGATCATCTGATTCACCCCTCACCCCCCACCTCCCTTCCAGTGGGTGAGTGTATCGTTATTCAGGATAGATGGTTGACTCCATTTTAAAGATTTTCACATTTAGTAATTGGTTCTCCTTGTCCTATGTTTAAGCATCCTCTTCCTTAAAGCTAACTGAATTTTTCTCTTACTGCACTTCAAGCTGATTTTCACCCTTTGGGTCCCCTGTGAATATGGACAATTGGACAGTAGCATCCTTGAAAATATCCTTGACCTTCTCCAGCCTAACCAAGCCCAAATCTTTTACTCTTTTCTCTTAACTATACAAGATACCACTTTGCCATAGTGAAATAGAACAATTTTAATGAGGGATTGACCCTAAGGTTATTGCATTTCTAACCTTTATACCTCATCAACTGCATTTGCCAGGCTGAGTTAGGATTTTCTATTGATGCCTGTCCTCTTCATTTCTACTGAGCTTTTTCATCAGCTAAAAGCCATTCACATAGGTACCCCAGTGACTCAAGAATACTAATCATTTCAAAGAATACTAATCATTTCACTGTATGTTTTGGCAGAGGGCACCAAAGAAGCTTGATTTGGGGGAAATAGAGCTGCAGCTAACCAAAAAGATTGGCAAGAGGGAGATATGAGTCAGCAGGACCTGGGTTCTAATCCTGACTCTACCATTTGTCTGCTGTGTGACTTTGGGCAAGTCACTTCACTTCTCTGGGCCTCAGTTACCTCATCTGTAAACTGGGGATTAAGACCATGAGCCCCATGTGAGACAGGGACTGTGATCAACCTGATTACCTTGTATCTACCCCAGTGCTCAGAACAGTACTTAGCACATAGTAAGTGCTTAATAAATACCGCAATTATCATTATTATTATTGTAAACAAGAAGCAAATATGTGATGACTCTATGGCATCAAATGAAAAAAATGGAATAATTATCTAGAATGGGCACCGTGGTTTTGAGCCATATGGGCAAAGCGGCTCAAAACCTCCAAAATCTATACACAGTGCATTGCAATTTTGCAGGTGTTTTTGCTTGTTCTGAGAAGCTTTTGTCAGCTAAATTCTAAACTGCCTGATTTGGCAACCTGAAAACAAGCAACTGATGGGAACTGAATTGAAGTAATCTTTCCCAAAGGCAGAAACAGAAAAAGAGATTTGGTACAGAGATTTGATTTGGAGAAGCAGCGTGGCTTAGTGGAAAGAGCATGGGCTTGGGAGTTAGAGGTCATGAGTTCTAATCCTGGCTCTGCCACTTGTCAGCTATGTGACTTGGGGCAAGTCACTTCACTTCTTTGTGCCTCAGTTACCTCATCTGTAAAATAGGGATGAAGACTGTGAGCCCCAAGTGGGACAACCTGATAACCTTGTATCTATCTCAGCGCTTAGAACAGTGCTTGGCATGTAGTAAGCGCTTAACAAATACATCATTATTATTATTCAGATAAGAAAGAAGGCCAATATTGAACTGGTGAGCCATAAGTTCAGGCAAATTGAAAACCCAAAGTGCAATTCTGATATTTATCATTCAGTGCTATAACTGCTATAACATTTTAAAACATTATAAATGTCATAGGAAAGCTTATGCAATAAGTTATCGGTTTAGATACATAGGCTTTATTCTGATTTTGAAATTGTTTTACATCCAAGTAGGGAATACCAAATAACCCAAAAACAACAAATAGTTAAGCATCAGTGTATCCTGTCAAGAAATGTTATTCCATTGACACACCAAGCATATCTCAAGAGAGTCATTATATCACTACCCCAACCCTAAATCTTGTCCTTTGACCTTACCCTAAATCTTAACCATTCCACTGCCCTAACCCTAGCTCCAGAACTTTTTTTTATTTTTAATAAAAAATGTAGCTGGTTGGTGCCAGCTGTTTCCCCTTCCCCTTCCTTCTCAGTTCCTGCTAGGGGGAGGAAGAGCACTGTCCCAAGTGCTTAATACAGTGCTCTGCCCATAGTATGCACTCAATAAATACAACTGATTGATTAGTGACCACCCTCAAACAGGTAGCAGTGGTGGCATCTCTGAGGATACAAAAAGCTATCCATCTGTGCTGCTCCCATGTCAGCGATCTCACCAATCCCACCAGACCCTGATGAAATGCAATGGTGCCCAGGTAGAGAAGCTGCATGGCCTAGTGAAAAGAACACAGGCTTGGGAGTTGGAGGAAGTGATTCTAAACCTAGCTGTGCCACGTACCTGTTGTATGATCTTGGCCAAGTCACTTATCTTCTCTGGTCCTCAGTTCCCTCATCTGCAAAATGAGGAATTCAATACCTGTTCTCCCTCCTACTTAAACTGTGGGCCTGATTATCTTTTCTCTACCCCAGGTTTTACTATAATGCTTGGGCCATAGAAAGTGCTGAACAAATACTACAATTATTATTAACATTTGATAGTGTATTGATTTTGATGACTAAACTTGGATTTTTGACATTGCTGATTCGATATAATTGTTGATGCTTGACCAAGAGGTGTTTGATTTTTGAAGATTTGACACCCATCATTCAGGCTGCTGGAAAGAAGTTTATCCATCTTAAAGAATATAAAATTCAGGCTCGAGAATGAATTTGCTAAGTGTGAATTGTGATATTTTGCCATGCCTAAATAATGAAGGAAACACTGAAGATATCTTAGTAAGAGCAGAACTCTACTAGCAATTTAACATTTTTCTTTCAGAGAAGGATGTTAATTCCATTTACTGATTCTATTGTGATTAAGGCCATGTGACTATAAAGAAATCCAAGTGTGAAAATTATACTGTAGCCAACAGCAGTTTGAAAGGCCACAGCAAAACATTTCTTAAGCCTATTACCTTAAAAGTGAAACTCAGGTTGTAGTTTTCCTCAAAAGTAGAATGTTATTCTAAAGGAACAACTTAGTTCTTAGAGTTGAAATAATCACTTCATCTGGTTAACAACTCGTGCTCTGCCCTGGAGCAAGGAGTTGCCAAAGATATTTGCATTAACCCAGGCAAACTGTAAGGTGGTAGCATGTCCTTCACACACTAACATTCTACTGTCTCTAACAGTTTAGACCCTGCCAGGTAAGAAAGTCATTCCCTGATCAGATGGGGTTTTTAATTTTGTTTTTTGGTTTTTTTTGAGTATTTGTTAAACACTTACTATGCTCTAGGCACTGTACTAAGCGCTGGGGTAGGTACATGCTAATCAGGTTGGACACAGTCACTACCCCATGTGGGGCTCACAGTCTTAATCCCCATTTTACAGATTAAGAAACTGAGGCACAGAGAAGTTAAGTGACTTGCCCACAATCACACAGCTGACAAATGGTGGAAGGGACAATGTTTGGGAAAGGGCATTATTCATTCATTCAATAGTATTTATTGAGCACTTACTATGTGCAGAGCACTGTACTAAGTGCTTGGAATGTACAATTCGGCAAAAGATAGAGACAATCCCTGCCCAATGATGGGCTCACAGTCTAATCATCTCTTGCATGTTCCTGGAGTACCACTGGATAAATCACTGCTCCACCACTTCCCAAAGGGTGACCCCTTTATCCCAAGGTATCACATACCTAATAGGATCTGCTTACAATGTAAAACCTTAAAAACTTAAGCATGGGGAGTCCCCCCTGTAGTTGTAATTAAGACATACAAGACGTTGTTAACAACAACGTAGACCACAACGAAGACTGGTAAACATTGCCCAGAATGAAGAAAGCAGGGAGCCCAGGCCAGGGAGTCAGATGGATCTGGCTTCAAATTCTGGCTTCACCATTTGTCTGCTGTGGGACCTTGGCCAAGTCACTTAACTTCTCTGTGCCTCTGTTACCTTATCTAAAAAAAGGGGATCGAGACTGTGACCCCCATGTGAGACATGGACTCTGTTCAACTTCATGTTTACCCCAGTGCTTAGTATGGCACCTGGCACACAGTAAACATTAACCAGTACCATTTAAAAAAAAATCTTATTCAACACTAATTGAAGAAGATGATGAAAATATTTGTGAATGATTATTTTGTTCCCAAGAGAGGTCATGGAGCTGTCTTCACTGGAAAAAGGCTTCCCTCTGCCTGAGGTGGGCTTGATAATGCCATTTTAGAAGAGCTGTTTCCAGAAGTGGTGATGGATCCAGGATGGGTATGGTGACCTCTGGAAGATCCTAAGACTTTAGGATTCCATAGTGCTCCGCTGCTCTTGAAAGGTCCTCTTTTCCCCCTACTGTAATGTGCCATCTCAGATGTTCTCAACCTCGAGGGTTTGACCCATGAGTTCTGGCAAAAGCCTTTGATTTTCAAATTATTTTCCTCTTCCTGACACCTTAATTCTGGATTCCATTTTTTAACGGATTGTTGTTTATGGTGGGGAGGAGGATGGAGCAGATTTATGACTGATGGTAATTATTCAGAGGAGAGAAGGCTACTCTTGCTTCACCCAAATTTCCCATTGCTCCTGCTTCCCAGAGTAACATCCATGCTTCTCCTCATCTCTACCAGGGCTAATCATTACTATGCACACAAGGCGAGGTTTGTTCCTTCAGCCAACCTCTTTCGTCTTGCCCACCAATGCCAATCCAAACACCATTTTTACTCATGCAAAGTTGAAATAGTGGCACCAATGTAAAAAGAAGAAAAATAGTTTAGCTTGTCAGGCTCTCATTTCAGGTGGTGTTTATATTTTCATAGTATTTGGTGTGTTTTGCAGTAATTTGACTGTCTCTCTCTTTTTGAGGCCAGGATCTCCTGAGTTATTCTGAAATGAAAATTTCAGCTCATTGAAGTAAGCCTTTATCTGGGTTTGGAGAGGCACTGTGGGGGAGGTTTATGAATAATGTTCTGAACTAGACTTGGATTATTCCGTTCAGATACTGGAGTGTTTGGGGAGGCCAGAGGGAGGGAAGAGAAAATGTTGCATTCCCAACTGATCCCTAAACTGGGGAATTGGGGAGTGGAAGGGATGAAGGGAGGAGAGGGAGAGGTTGCTGCTGTCTCATTTTTCATCACTCAGCACCACTACCTCTGAAAACAGTTTTTTCCAAAAATGGCATCACCTCTCCAGACCACACGGACTCTTGGACAGTCTGCCTGGTGGCGAAGGGGGAAAAGGGAGGAGAGAGGAATGGGATAGAACAGAACTGGACTGAGGGTGGTTGCTGCCCAGGCAGAGCTTTCTGGCATCTCCAACTTCATTCCCAAACTCTCCCAAATGAAAGAGATGATTTGTAGCAAGAGTGATCCCAACCAATAGCTATTGCCTAGCACATCTCAATTGCTTGCTATAGCTTTCCTCGCTCCCTCCTCACCCCCTCCACCTGTCCTCTCTCTGAGCTCTTAAGGTAGGGTGGCAAGGTATTAGACTGTGAGCCCGTTGTTGGGTAGGGAGTGTCTCTGTTGCTGAATTGTACTTTTCAATTGTTTAGTACAGTGCTCTGCATACAGTAAGCGCTCAATAAATATGATTGAATGAATGAATGAATTAGGTTTGTATCTTGATTGCAAGGATCATTGCTATTATTTCCTCAGACTTGAAATCATTTATTCTGCCCTCTCAATTTGCATGTCCCCCTCTTTCTTCTGTCACTAAACAGCAGATGCTTAAGTATCCTAGCATAGTGGCGTAACAGCATGGCGTAGTGGATAGAGCACCAGCCTGGGAGTCGGAGTCAGAAGGTCATGGGTTCCAATCTTGGCTCCACTACTTGTCTGCTGTGTGTTCTTAGGCAGGTCACTTCACTTCTCTGTGCCTCAGTTACCTCATCTGTAAAATGGGGATAGAGACTGCGAGCCCCACATGGGACAGGGACTGTGTCCAACCCGATTTTCTTGTATCCACCCCAGTGCCTAGTAAAGTTTGCCTCACACATAGTGAGCCCTTTACAATTGTAATAATAATAATAATAATAATATGCTCATTCATTCTCCTTATGTGCCTGGCCCAGCAGAGATATTTTGCCATGAGCATTGCTTCAGTGCTGGTGAGCTGACTGCCTTCTAAGACCATGTTGTAAGTAATCTTGCCTTGCCATTTAATGTTGGGTATGGTTAAGACATAGCGAAGCACAGTTTCAAACAATGCAGTATAAGAGTGGTTTGTTGGGAGACCCCTGAAACAAACAGAACAGTCTAGTGAACAGCAACTGAGAGCAGGGTTCCTGGGGTTTTGGGGGATTTTTTTGCTTGTTTGTTTTTTAATGGTATTTGTTGAGTGCTATGTGCCAGGCACTGTACTAAGCACTGGGGTAGACACAAGCTAATCAGGTTGGACACAGTCCATGTCCCACATGGGTCTCACAGTTTTAATCCTCATTTTGCTGATGAGGAACCCAAGGCACAGAGAAGTAAAGTGACTTTCCCATGGTCACACAGCAGGCAAGTGGCAGAGCAGGATTAGAACCCAGGTCCTTCTAACTCATAGGCCCGTGCTCTATCTACTAGGCAATACTGCTTCTCTTTTCTCCAGGAAAGCTTCACAAAGATTGGAATACTAAGAAGCAGACTAGGAAACAGATTTATGAAGGAGAAATCCGTTAGCACAGCAAGTCTACACAGTTGTCCTTTTTGCTCGAAGAAGACACCACCTATGGGTGTGTACGTGGGTGATAAGGCTAATTCAGGACCCACAACCAAATCCCACTGTTATCAAAGACTATCCTTTGTAGTCTTGTCACAGTTGTTTATGCACCTGATTTTGCTTTTGCTTCCTCCTGGATTCAGTGGTTGTTCTTTCCTTGATTGTGGAGTTCCATGTTAGTTTATCTATGGCAATTGACTCTCACTCTTCAACTGAGATGCACCAATGTCTGAGGATTGTTTTCTTATATCCTTAAAATCTTTTAAATTTGCCTTCCTAAATTCAATTCACTATTCAGCAGTTGTTTGTGTGTCCTATTGTTGTCCATTCTCGTCACACATCCCACCTAATGCAGCTATGTTGAGGTGAGCATAACTTGGTTATTTGTGATTGTCTTACCATTTGAAGATGAATGTAGTGCATAAGTGATACTTATTAAACGGTCCAAAGAGTCAGAGATGGCATATGTGGGGAGTCTAGGTTTCACAGCAAAATGAGGATTAAGACTGTGAGCCCCATGTAGGACATGGACTGTGTCCAACCTGATTAGCTTGTGTCTTCCCCAGTGCTTAGTACAGTGCCTGGCACATAGCACTGAACAAATGCCATTAAAAAACAAACAAACAAGCCATTAATTATAACAATTATGATATTCGTTCAGTGCTTACTAGGTTCCAAGCCCTGTACTAAATGCTGGAGTATGTACAAGATCATCAGACCTCTAGACCTCAGTTTATTAGACTGTACACTCATTGTGGGCAGGGAACATGTCTACCAGCTCTGTTATATAGTACTCTCCCAAGTGTTTAATACAGTTCTCTGCACATAGTGAGCACTTAATAAATACCATTGATTGATCTATAAAATGGGGATGATAGATTATGAACTCTGTGTGGGAAATGCACCACTTATATCTACCCCAATGCTGGCACATAGTAAGCACTTAATAAATGTGATTATGATTATGACTGTGTGATTATGACTGTGATTGTGGTTATGATTATTGTAGTTATTATTAAAATAAATGTGTAGACATGATCCCTGCCCTCAAGGAATTTTCAGTGTGTCCCTTCCATATTTGTAAAGGTCAGTGGATATGCTCATCAGGTCCAGGTGCTTTGCCATTGTGTATGGCTCTGACAGCTGCTGTGACTTTCATAATCATAAAAACAAGGATGTACCCTTACATGCAAGCAATGCTGAAGGGAGTATCAATCCCACATCAGTCTTTTCAAACACCTATGCATGCATGAACAGGGTCTCAACATCAGTAGGGTCATCTTTTAAGACAAAAGACAACTATATATTTCTTGAGTGCTCATACTGTCCTAAGGATCACTGACCAGGGTGGACAAACACACACACACACACACACACACACACACACACATGCAAAACACAGATCTTATCCTTAAAGAGTTAACATTTGTCCTCACTCTACAAAAAAATTCATTCCAAGCTTGAAATTTCAGGGAAAACAGCACTTGTTTGAGGTCACATTTGTTTGAGGTCACAGGCTTCTGCTTCAGAACTACTGTGAAATTTCTGCCCCTTGCACAGGATTCTGGGTCTCTGACAAACAGAGCTCTCTGTTAAATGGACACAAACCTGATCCATCAGATATCTCTGGAGTGGCTGTAATTACCTCCCATCCCTAACCCACCTAACTCTTTAGGAACTGTCTGCTACTTGTGTTCACAGGACTGACATTCTCTACAGTAATCAGACCCCTTTATAACTCAAATCTGCACTGTTTTGGAGAACACCTTTCCCCTGCTTTGTTTGAGGGAGAGAGCTTTATGTCAGAGCAAGTGCAACTGACAATCGCAAGATGAAATTTGATTGTTAAATTACAACAGAGAATGAGGTCACTTGCCTGCTATGAGACCTTGGATAAGTTACCTAACTACTCTGTGCTTCAATTTCATCATCTGTAAAATGGGGAATCAATACCTGTTCTCCCTCCTACTTAGACTGTGTACACTGTGTTGCCTATCAACCTCCGCTCCAAACAAAAACTCCTCACTCTAGGCTTCAAGGCTCTCCATCACCTTGCCCCTTCCTACCTCTCCTCCCTTCTCTCTTTCTACTGCCCACCCCGCACGCTCCGCTCCTCTGCCGCCCACCTCCTCACCGTCCCTCGGTCTCGCCTAACCCGCCGTCAACCCCTGGGCCACATCCTCCCGCGGTCCTGGAATGCCCTCCCTCCTCACCTCCGACAATCTAATTCTCTTCCCCTCTTCAAATCCCTACTTAAAGCTCACCTCCTCCAAGAGGCCTTCCCAGACTGAGCTCCCCCATTTTCCCTCTGCTCCCTCTACCTCCCCCTTCACCTCTCCTCAGCTTAAACCCTCTTCTCCCCCCTTTCCCTCTCCTCCTCCCCCTTCCCACCCCCCCCCAGCACTGTATATATCTTCATCACCCTATTTATTTTGTTTATTTTGTTTAATGAGATGTACATCACCCTGATTCTATTTATTTGCCATTGTTTTTATGAGATGTTCTTCCCCTTGACTCTATTTATTGCCATTGTTCTTGTCTGCCTGTCTCCCCCGATTAGACTGTAAGCCCGTCAAAGGGCAGGGACTGTCTCTATCTGTTGCCGACTTGTACATTCCAAGCGCTTAGTACAGTGCTCTGCACATAGTAAGCGCTCAATAAATACTATTGAATGAATGAATGTGTGGGATTGGGACAGTGTCTAACGTGATTATTTTGTATTTATCCCAGTGCTTGGAACAGTGCTTGGCATATACTAAGCACTTAACAAATACTATTATTTTTTAACAAATTTTTTAAAACTTTACTTGTTAAATAAATTACTTACATTATTTGTTAACAAATACCATTACTGAGTGAGGAGATAATAATGTTGGTATTTGTTAAGCACTTACTATGTGCAGAGCACTGTTCTAAGCGCTGGGGGAGATACAGGGTCATCAGGTTGCCCCACGTGAGGCTCACAGTCTTCATCCCCATTTTACAGATGCGGTAACTGAGGCACGGAGAAGTGAAGTGACTTGTCCACAGTCACACAGCTGACAAGTGGCAGATCTGGGAGATGTAAGCTAAACATATTTTTAAAAAAATGATCCAACAATGGAGTGGAGTAAAGGCTGAACTGAGAAGAGACAGGAAGCGGGGAACTCAGCGAGGAGGCTGATGCAGTAAGCAGCTTGGCTTAGTGAAAAGAGCACGGGTTTGGGAGTCAGAGGAAATGGGTTCTAATCCCGGCTCCGCCACTTGTCCGCTGTGTGACCTTGGGCAAGTTATTTCACTTCTCTTGCCCTCAGTTACCTCATCTGCAAAATGGGGATTAACACTGTGAGCCCCACATGATTAACTTGTATCTACCCCAGTGCTTAGAACAGTGCTTGGCACATAGTAAGTGCTTAACAAATACCATTAATAATAATAATAATGTTGGTATTTGTTAAGCGCTTACTATGTGCAGAGCACTGTTCTAAGTGCTGGGGTAGATACAGGGTAATCAGGTTGTCCCACGTGAGGCTCACAGTTAATCCCCATTTTACAGATGAGGTAACTGAGGCACAGAGAAGTGACTTGCCCACAGTCACATAGCTGACAAGTGGCAGAGTCGGGAATCAAACCCATGACCTCTGACTCCAGAGTCCAGGCTCTTTCCATTATTATCATTATTATTATTATTGTTAGTCAAGGTGGAATAGGATAAGTGCTTGGATCAGAGTAGTAATAGTTTGGATGGAGAGGAAAGAGTACATTTTAGCGATGTTGTGGAGGTTGAACTGACAGGATTTGGTGACAAATTGAATATGGGGGTTGAATGAAATGATTTGAGGATAATGCTTAGATTATGAGCTTGTGAAATAGGGAGGATAGTGGTGTTATCTACTGTGATGGGAAAGACTGGGGGAAGACAGGGTTTGGGTGGGAAGATGAGTTCAGTTTTGGACACATGTAGCTTGAGGTGTTGGTGAAACATCCAAGTAAAGATGTCCTGAAGGCGGGAGGAAATGTGAGGCTGCAGAGGAAAGAGGTCACTGGGAGAGAACCAAGAAGACTGAGGAAAGCGTACACTTCCTTTAAGCATGTAAGCACAGGGGTAGATACAAGTTAATCAGGTTGGACACAGTCCCTATCCCACCTGAGGCTCAATCTCACTAGCAGGGAGTAGGAGTCAATTCCCATTTTATAGATCAGGCAACTGAGTCCCAGAGAAGGTAAGTGCCTTTTCCAAGGTCACACAGCAGATACATGGCAGAGCTGGGGATTAAAACCCAGGTCGTCTGACTTCCAGGTCCGTGCTCTTTTTACTAGGCCATGCTGCCTTTCATGTTCATTTTCTCCAAGGACTTTCCACCTCAGTAGGGTCGAGAGAGGAGGGAGTGGGAAGATCCTTTCTGAAGGCCATACAGAGATGCTGTGTCCATATGATGACAAAGGTTAATCATCTAGATGGAGAGAGAATAGTAATAATAATAATAATTGTGGTATTTGTTAGGTACTTATTATCTCCGGGCACTCTACTAAGCACTGGGGTGGGTACAAGCAAATCGGGTTTGACAGAGTCCCTGTCCCATGTAGGGCTCACAGTCTCAAATCCCCATTTTACAGATGAGGTAACTGAGGCACAGAGAAGTGACTTGTCCAAGGTCATACAGCAGACTAGTGGCGGATCCAGGATTAGAACCCATGACCTTCTGACTCCCAGCCATGCAGAATGGTCCCCTACCAGACCTCTGGTCTTAAATGTGGGAGCCCTCCTTGGGGAAGTGCTCCTTTTTCTCTCAAGTAGAAAGGTTTGCTGTCAGAGATATTTGGATCAGTCCTTGACCTTTGCCACGGGAACTGAACTGATGGGGAAAATCGCTCCCGGGTACAGATAACAAAACACCAGGAGGTACTAACTATTCAGTCCATCAGCCAATCAATAGGGGTTTTTTTTGTATTTCTGCTGTGTGTCCTCGGGCAAGTCACTTCTTCTCTGTGCCTCACTTACCTCATCTGTATAGTGGGGATTAAAACTGTGAGCCCCATGTAGGACAGGGACTGTGTCTAACCCAATTTGATTGTATCCACCCCAGTTCTTAGTACAGTGCCAGGCACATAGTAAGCACTTAGTAAATACCACAGTTATTATTATTACTATTATTTCTAACTCTGGGGGCAAAATGTTATTTTCACCCCCGCTGTTTTCTGGGAGGGGTGTTGGATACTATTCTTCTTATGTCTCTAAAGAGGTTTGAGAGTCTCTAAGCTGAGAAGCAGCCTGGTGTAGTGGATAGAGCACAGGCCTGGGGGGCAGAAGGACCTGGGCTCTAATCCCTGCTCTGCCACTTGTCTGCTGTGTGACCTTGAGCAAGTCACTTCACTTCTCTGTGCCTCAGTTACCTCAGCTGTAAAATGGGGACTCATCCTCTCTCCCTGTGCTGAAGGACTGAGGCTGAGGCATGGCCCACTTTTTCTGGGGCAGTGGCTGATTGGGGCTGAAGTAGAAGTATGGCTGAAGCCAAGGGAAGTCTAATGACTTCCAGCCCCATGGTTACTGGAGACTGGCCACCCACCATCTCTATAGCTGGGAGGTGGGAGGGGGAATAGAGATATTACTGATATTATGAGGCCTCTTCTGTTGTTGCTGAAACCTCTTTTGCACGATCAGTGTCCACATTAGTGCTACATAAAGTCACAGGGGAAATGTACAATCAAAAAGCAGCAGCCGGATGACAGCAAAATGGTGTGACTACAGGTTGGAGATGGCACTGAGAAAAGGGAGGAGGTGATGGTGGCAACAGCAAGGAGACTGTAAGCTGCTTGTGACCAGGGTTGCAGCATGGCTCAATGGAAAGAGCACGGGCTTTGGAGTCAGAGGTCATGAGTTCAAAACCCAGCTCTGCCACTTGTCAGCTGTGTGACTGTGGGCAAGTCACTTAACTTCTCTGTGCCTCAGTTCCCTCATCTGTACAATGGGGATGAAGACTGTGAGCCCCACGTGGGACAACCTGATTCCCCTGTGTCTACCCCTGCGCTTAGAACAGTGCTCTGCACATAGTAAGCGCTTAATAAATACCAACATTATTATCAACTCTGTTTTACTGTACTCTTTCAAGCACTTAGTATGGTGCTCTGCACATTAAGTGCTCAATAAATAGGGTTTTATTGATTGATTGAGGAGAAAAAAAAGTATGATGGTGGTGGTGGTTGTAATGGTTCAAACCCAAATCCTGATCAGCATGAAGGGGACAGTTACCAGGGAAGTTCCAAGGCATAAACTGGATCTGGAGAGAGGAACAAGGATGGAAAAGGCCAACTAGTTCCCAAAGGTAGTGGGGAGCTGTTTGACCTCTGGCTGATGGTCATGGTTTGCTCAGCCTCATGGGATTAATAGAATCTTTTGGAACAATTATCAAACCCACTTTTATTTTTAAATGACTTATCTTCTAATTTGACAGTCACTTCAAAGCATAACTGCTTTTTGATAAAATTTCTAAAAAGATCCAACCTCCGAAAATGCTGAAGCCATTTAACCCCATACTCAAAAATTGGCACTTAATGATCAGAAGAGAGAACTCTAAGTGCAGTGGAATTTAGAGAGAAAAAATAAGGCCTGGTCCCTTCCCTCAGTGAGGGAAGCAGGAAAGACACAAATACACAAAATATCTGACCTGATTAGCCTTATCTGCCCAAGCACTTAGTACAGGGCCTGGCATAGAGACCATAAAAGCAAAAAATAAAAACAAACATAAATAAGATAGAGGAAGCAATGTATATCTCAACATTTCTCAACAAAACAAACACATCATTTTACACAAATACTTTGTAAAAAGATTCTAAGGTAGGTGCTGCTAATTAGTGGAGTATTTATTGTGACTGGGATTAGGCCTCTTGGAATAGGTGAGTTTTAAATGTTAAAACTAAAGCTCTTTCCTGATTTCTGGGAGCAGGATGGGAGTCAGGGGATCTGAATTCTATTCACAGCTCTGCCACTTGCCTGGTGTGTGACCTTGGATAAGTCATTTAACTTCTCAGGGCCTCAGTTTCCTCATCTGTAAAATGAGGATACAAGGTCACATCTCTTCCAAAACATTTTCCCCAATTAAGCCCTCTTTTCCCTGGCTCACTCTCCCTTCTACTTTGTCTATGAACTTGGATCTGGGACCTATGGGCATTTGATATTCATCCCACCCCCAATGCCAGAGCACTTAATTACATCTCTTTAAATTATTCATTATAAATTACTTATTCATATTATAGTCTGTCTCCCCCTTTAGTCGGTAGGCTCATTATGGTCAGAGAACGTGTCTGCTAATTCTGTTGTATCATACTCTCCCATGTGCTTAGTATAGTGCTATGCACATAGTAAGTGCTCAATAAACACCATTGATTTATTGATACCTGTTTTCCCTTCTTAAACGGTGAGCACCGTGTAGGACAGAAAGTGTGTATCTTATATCTACCCTAGTGTTTAGTACAGTGCTTGGCACATTGTAAGCACTTAACTAATAATAATAACAACAATTGCGGTATTTGTTAACATGTCCGTGCCTATTGGGGACTTCACTCCACAGAAATCGCCCTCTTGAAGGTCACCAATGATCTCCTTTTTGCCAAATCCAGTGTCTTCTATTCCATCCTAATCCTCCTCGACCTCTCAGCTGGCTTTGACACTATGGACCACACCTTCTCCTGGAAACGTTATCCAACCTTGGCTTTACTGATGCTGTCCTCTCCTGGTTCTTCTCATCTCATTAGAGAAGCTGCATGGCTCAGTGGAAAGAGCCTGGGCTTCGGAGTCAGAGGTCATGAGTTCGACTCCTGGCTCTGCCACTTGTCAGCTGTGTGACTGTGGGCAAGTCACTTAACTTCTCTGTGCCTCAGTAACCTCATCTGTAAAATGGGAATTAACTGTGAGCCTCACGTGGGACAACCTGATGACCCTGTATCTACCCCAGCACTTAGAACAGTGCTCTGCACACAGTAAGCACTTAACAAATACCAACATTATTATCTCTCTGGCCATTCATTCTCCGTCTCCTTCATGGGCTCCTCCTCTGCCTCCCACCCCCTAACTGTGGGGGTCCCTCGAGGTTCAATTCTGGGTCGCCTTCTATTCTCCATCTACACCCACTCCCTTGGAGAACTTATTCGCTCCCACTGCTTCAACTACCATCTCTATGCAGATGATACCCAAATCTACATCTCTTCCCCGATCTCTCTCCCTCTCTCCAAGGTCACATCTCCTCCTGCCTTCAAGATATCTCTACTTGCATGTCCTCTTGTCACCTCAAACTTAACATGTTCAAAACAGAGCTCATCTTCTCACCCAAATCCTGTCCTCTCCCTGACTTTCCTATGGCACCACCATCCTTCCCATCTCACAAGCCCGTAACCTTGGATTTATCCTTGACTCCTTTCTTTCATTCAACCCACATATTCAATCCCTCACCAAATCCTGTCGGTCCCACCTTCACAATATCGCTAAAATCCGCCCTTTCCTCTCCATCCAAACTACTACCACGTTAATGCAATCACTCATCCTACCCCACCTAGATTACTGCATCAGCCTCCTTGCTGACCTCCCAACCTCCTGCCTCTCCCCACTCCAGTCCATACTTCACTCTGCTGCCCGGATCATCTTTGTTCAAGACAGGTCACCCCCCTCCTCAAAAATCTCCAGCGGTTGCCTATCCACCTCCGTATCAAACAAAAACTCCTCACCATTGGTTTTAAAGCACTCTATTACATTGTCCCCTCCTACCTCACCTCACTTCTCTCCTTCTACAACCCAGCCTACACACTTCGCTCCTCTGGTGCTAACCTTCTCACTGTGCCTCAATCTTGCCTGTCTCACTGCCGACCCCAGGCCCACAACCCGCCTCTGGCCTGAACACTCTCCCTCCTCAAATCCACCAGACAATTACTCTCCCCCTCTTCAAAGACTTATTGAAGGCACATCTCCTCCAAAAGGCCTTCCCAGACTAAGCCCCACTTTTCCTCATCTCCCACTCCCTTCTGCATCGCTCAGACTTGCTTCCTTTGTTCTACCCCTCTCCCAAGCCCTATGGCACTTATGTACATATTGGTAATTTTGTTTATTTGTATTGATGTGTGTTTATTTGTACTGTTGCCTGTCTCCCCCCACTCTAGAATGTGACCTCACTCTGGGCAGGGATTATCACTCTTCATTGTTGAACTGTACTTTCCCTAGTCCTTAGTACAGTGTTCTGCACACAGTAAGGACTTAATAAATACGAATGAATGAATGAATGAATACTGGGGGTTGAGAAGAAATAATAATGATTTGTGTTCAGCAGAGAGATAAGCCAAGTATTCCAATTTTCCTGAGGTTTCTGGTTGGGGTGAGAAACCGGTGGTCCTGATTTCTCTAAGACTTGCTCAAAATAAGTTCCCTCCTGATCTGAATATGTGACAGGACAGATTATGTCTGTGACTAGTAATAGCCTTAAAAGGCTGTGTCAGACTTTTCAATGATGCCTACTTTTCCCCTTAGAAAATGTCTTAAAAAGGCAAGAAGAAACATCATTAAACTCTCCGCCACTGACGCGCTGGGCTCTGGTGAGGTGGCGTCTGGCATTCTGCTCCTGACAGTGCGGCTTACTAGCCAATAGATGGCACTGCACCGTGGCCAGAACAAGCCAGATGTACACTCAAATAACCAGGCACGAGTCATGGGAGCCACCTTTCCTCTAGAGCCTTATGGTTTTTCATGTCCACTTTTCGATTGTTTCACGTACCCCTGCAGGTCTTTATAAGCAAGGCAACACACACACCCGGTTTTAAACATCAGCATTGGTTTCTCTGTGGAAAGAACCTGGCAGAGAGTTGCTGCACAATTCTTTTTTTTTTTAAATGTCATTTGTTAAGCGCTTACTATGTGCCAGGCACTATTCTAAGCGCTGGGGTAGATACAAGGTAATCAGGTTGGACAAGGTCCTTGTCCTACGTGGGGCTCACAATCTTAATCCCCATTTTACAGATGAGGTAACTGAGATATAGAGAAGTGAAATGACTTGCCCAAGGTCATACAGCAGAGGAGTAGCAGAGCCAGGACTAGAACCTGGGTCTTTCTGACTCCCAGGCCCGTGCTCTATTCATTAGGCCATGCTGCTTCTCAATTAGCTGACTCTTAGGAAAGTAGATAGAAGACTAACTGATGGACACAGAAAACTAAACACTTTTGGAGGAATTTATCAGAGGTGTCTATATTAACCTAAGATGAGGCTGGAATTATCCTTTAATCAGATTCTCTGGGCCCACTGAGGCAGGACTATAGGTGAAATCACAGGAAGAGTGGTGCATCATTTCTAAAACCCAGTTGGAAAGAGCCATAGTGTTTTTTGCCAGTAATGACTTGAGGAGGCTAAATAGATTCCCACTTCAAGGCTCCAAGTGAAATATACTCATTAATTTGACTGGCACTCACTGCTATGTGTTCACATTGAAACACATATGCATTTTAGTGATGAATTTTCCAGAAATTTTGTGCTGGTGAACAGACACTCCTTCCTCTCCATGCCGTTTGGATTGCTTGGGCAGTCAAGTTATTGTCCAGGCCCAGAGGAGAGCCATGGTTGCAGAGAACACCATTCTTTTAGACTGTCAGCTCATTGTGGTTGGGGAATGTGTCTACCAACTCTATTGTATTCTCCCAAGCACTTACTATAGTGTTCTGCACATGGTAAATGCTCAATAAATACCACTGATTAATTGATTTCTACTCCCCAAACCCTTAAATTTGGTCCCATCAAATAATAATGCCTTGTATTCCTTTGGTGCCTTCTGACCAGTGTTGAAAGCAGTCTGCATGCCTTATACTTAGCCTCACAAGGTCCTCATTGAATTGTAAAATGCTACAGGACATAAAAAGTAGGTCTCATACAATTACTGTCCTTCCCATTCTTCATTTCAATCTTCTTTTTTCACATAAGATTATCGCTCTTATTTGATTCTGTGAAAATGGTGTTAAGTGAAAGAGCAATAAAACAAAGTATTCTTCTCCTAGGAAGTGATGTAAATGCATAGATGCATTCCCAAGATCCCAAAAAATGAGTTAGATAATATAAATATATTTTTAAACGTAATAGAGCTACATGATCAAATACTAACGTAGCAAGATTTGAATTTGTTTTTCTTGTGTACACGTGGAGAAACAGTACTTAATTTTCAAAATTTAATCTCTTGCATCCTATTCAGGAAAAAGGCACCTAGAGGGAACATATTAGAGATCTGACATTTTATATGCAAAATAGCTACCATTATGTAATGCTATACTGAAATTGGCTATAATCACTCCATTCATTCATTCAATCATATTTATTGAGTGCTTACTGTGTGTACAGCACTGTATTAAGTGCTTGGGAGAGTACAATATAACAATAAACAGACACATTCCCTGCCCACAATATTCAAGTCAATCAAAATATTTCAAGGGGGTGGAAGGAAAATGTTTAAGCCAAGGTAAACTCTGTAACAGTTACATAAAAAAATCATTCTACCCATCTCCCCACCCCTCTCAAAAATCCTCCAGTGGTTGCCCATCCATTTATACATCAAGCAGAAATTCTTCACTATCTGCTTTTAAGGCACTCAGTCAGCTTTCTCCCTCCAACCTAACCTCACTCCTCTCCTAATACAACCCAGCACAGACACTTTGCTTCTCTAAATCCAAGCTACTCGCTTTACCTAGCTCTCCTCTCTCTTGCCCTCAATCCCTAGCTCACATCCTCTCTCTGGCCAGGAACTCCATTACCTTTCCTAGCCAATAGACCACCACTCTCCCCCCCTCCAAAGTCTTACCCTAATCTCTTCCAGGTAGCCTTCCATAACTAATCTCTCAACTCCCCACCCTATTTCCCCTCCCTATGTGCATCACCGATGAACTTGAGTCCATTCCCCTAGCACTTATGCATTCACCACCAGCCTCCAAAGCCCTTATGTACATATTCTTATACTCTGCTGCTTCCCCTTCCTGTAATGTATTTTATTGTCTGCCTCCCTTACTAGATTGTAAATTCCTTGATGGCAGGGATCATGTCTATTTTATTGTATTGTATCTCCCAAGCGCTTAGTACAGTGCTCTGCACAAAGTTAATTCTCAATAAATTGATTATCTCAAAATGAGAGAGGCTCTAAGCAATACTGAAATTAAAATTCATCTTGAAATATCTTGAAATAGCACTATCAATCTATCGTATTTATTGGGAACATACGATATGAGAACACTGTACTAAGTACTTGAAAGAGTATATACAACAGAATTAGCAGACATGTTCCCTGCCCGTAACGAGTTTACAGTCTAGAGGGGGGCTAACAGTCTAGAGGGGGATTACGAGAAGAGCCCTATAACAGAATGTGAGGGAAATGACTGAATTATTTTTCTAGTTACAAACTCAACTTCATTTTTCCTCACCGTATCTCCAGTAGAAACAGAAGGAACAAGGATGGGGTTCCTAATTTTACAAGTAGGTTGGCAAACACAGAGAGGTCAAGTGACTTGTCCAGGATAGAGTAAAACAGTGGCAGGATTGGGACTAGAGCCACGTTGTTCCATCTTCATCAGCCATGTATGGATTTTAGAATGGGACTATCTGCAGAACAATGATCTCTTGCTTTGAGAAGCAGCATGGCGTCAAGGATAGAGCACAGGCCTGGGAATGAGAAGGTCATGGGTTCTAATTCCGACTCCACCACTTGTGTGCTGTGTGAACTTCGACGAGTCACTTCACTTCTCTGGGCCTCACTTACCTCATCTGTAAAATGGGGATTGAGACTAAGAGCCCCATATGGGACAGCGACTGTGTCCAGCCCGATTTGCTTGTATCTATGCTAGTGCCTAGTACAGTGCTCAGCATATAGTAAGCGCTTAACAAATACCACAGTTATTATTATTATTTTGTTAAGAAGCCATCCCAGGGTGAGGAGGCAGAGATTTATGGAAAACCACCCCACTTTGGGCAGGGCCTAGATCATGAGCAAAGAGAATCATGGTGGCCTAGTGGAATGAACACAGAACTGGGAATTAGAGGACTTGGGTTCTAATCTCAGGTCTGCCACTTGACTGCTGTGTGACCTTCGATAAGTCACTTCATGGCATAGTGGATAGAGCACGGGCCTGGGAGTCAGAAGGTCATGGGTTCTAATCCCTGCTCTGCCACTTCTCTGCTGTGTGACCTTGGACAAGTCACTTCACTTCTCCGGGGCTCAGTTACCTCATTTGTAAAATGTGGATTAAGACTGTGAGCCCCACGCAGGTCAGGGACTGCATCCAACCTGATTTGCTTGTATCCACCCCAGTGATTAGTATAGTGCTTGGTACATAGTAAGCGTTTAAAAATTACCACATTTATTATTATCTCCCCCTCTATACTGTGAGCTCGTTGTGGGCAGGGAATATGTTTGTTGTTGTATTGTAGTCTTCCAAGTGCTTAGTATAGTGCTTTGCACACAGTAAGCGCTCAATAAATCGATTGAATGAATGAATGAATGAATGAATGAATAAATGAATGAACTTAACTTCTCTGTGCTTCAGTTTCATCCTCTGTAAAATGGAGACTAAAACTGTGAGCCCCATGTGGGACAGGAACTGTGTCTAATCTGATTATTTTGTATCTCCCCCAGTGTTTAGTGCAGTGTCTGACACATAGTTAAGTGCTCAACAAATACAATTTTAAAAAAGGGAGGCTACATAGAATTCGAACTATTTTGGCCCCACTCAATGTGAGATAATTGGATGATTTGCCAATAATGAAGCTGGTAGATTCCCTCACCACCCTAGAAGAGCCTCCCCACCACCCAGTTCATAGAAGAATTGTTCTTCTTTGGGACCCTTCCCTGACCTGGCCCTGCAAGGCTTGAGCAGAGGGAGCAATACCAAGGTACACTTTCTGCCATAAGCGGGTCAGCCTAGGAGGCCCAAATTGAAGCACTGTTTCTCCAAAGGTAGAATTTGCCAACCAGAAAATTGCTTTGAAGTGAAATCCCATTTTTACTGTACCGGTGCTAAAAGTAAAAAAAAAAAAAATTCTAAGCAGATCACTGATCTTTCAATCTCCCAAGTAGGGGTCTGGGAGTCAGAGGACCTGGATTCTAATCCTGGCTCTGCCACTTGCCTGCTGTATGAATTTGGGCAAGTCACTTTACGTCTCTGGGCCTCAGTTTCCTCATCTGTAAAATAAGGACTAAATACCCGTTACCCTCCTACTTAGACTGTGAGCCCCATGTGGAATATGGACTGTGTCTGACCTGATTACCTTGCATTCACTCCAGCGCTTAGTACCATAACAAATACCATGATTATTATCTAAAATCCCACCTACTAAACTGTTTGGCCTAGTCAGGTGTTAGATGTCTCCTCTTCCTGCTGTGCAAGCTGGAAGCATGAGAGTAGGCACTGCTTCTTACACCATGTCACTTGTGTGGTAAATCAACACTATCATCATCAGCGTGTGCAGAACTCTGTTTTAAACATTTGAGAGAGCACAATAGAGGTAAAAGTCATAGTCCCAGCTCTCGGGGAGCTTACAATTGAATGGAGAAGACAGGTGGACACAGATTATTTAGAAAAAGTGGGAGAAGGGGGTGAAATCATATGCAGTTGATAACTGCCAGAATATGGCAAGACAAATAACTGAGTGAGTTAACTGAGTGATGAGTAAATAAGTAAGTAGAGAATGTGAACTACTATATAGGTGCGAAGGGTGACTGCTGGGATAATGTGACCACGGGTGGGGTATTTAAATTAGGGAAAGCTTCCTAGAGGAGGGGAAATTTCTGTCTTCCCCTCTAGATTATAAGGTCCTTGAGGGAAAACAACTCTAGGGTATTCCACTTTCCCAAGTGCTTAGTACAGTGCTCTGTACACAGGAAGTGCTCAGTAAATAATGTTAATGCATTGAGGTTGGAATAAATTGGATGAGGTTCAGGGTGAAGCTGATGAAGTCAGTTCCCAAATGTATTTTCATTGCACAATAAGAGAAGCAGCGTGTCCTAGTGGCAAGAGCCCGGCCTTGGGAGTCAAGGGATGTGGGTTCTAATCCCGGCTCCCTCAGTTTCTGCTGTGTGACCTTAGGCAAGTCACTTAACGTCTCTGTGCCTTAGTTAACCTCGTCTGTAAAATGGAGATTAAGACTGTGAGCCCCACTTGGGACAACATGATTACCCTGTATCTACCCCAGCGCTTAGAAGAGGCTAGGCACATAGTAAGCACTTAATAAATACTATCATCATCATATAACACAATGAAATAATTAGGAAAAATTCTTCTCAAAGAACCAATATGGTTTGGGTATAGCACCAGCTGGCACAAATAGAGTTGGTGAGGAAATGGTTGTGCATATGTGTGGGGGATCAGTCCAGGCTAGATGCTGCTAGGTTTGCCAGATTCTGCCTTTGATTTTCCATACGGTATCATACAATATCTTGTGTTTCTTTTTTGAAAAATTACATTGTTTCATACAATAAAAGAACGAGTGATGAGGGTGTAAAGCATTCTGCTAGTGGTAGACATAACAATAACACAGGAATTTGCCACAAAAAATATTAGTCAAGCTGATATCTTCCCCTTCACCAAATCAATCAATGATTACTCTAAGAGTGTAAGGACACAACCACCACATCACAGTAGACATAGCTGTAATTGTTCCGATGAAGAGCTAGGTTCTTGGTTGCTTGTTCTGTCTTGCAAATCAACCATTCCCTTGACTCTGAACTCCCTTTTTTCCAGTGTCCCTCTCAGCCATGTACCAGCTACTACAGAAGGGCACGGAATGAAACAGATAAAAATGCTTCTCTGGGAATTCCTTTGGAGGCCTCTCATCTTCCCAGATTCTCTAATCTCCCATTTTCCTCAGTAAATGTCTTCCAAGTGTTCTCTTTGGCAGCAAAGGCCTGTAAACCTGACTGGATGGGTTTGGGGGCTGGATGAGAGGGTCTGTCAAAGTCTCCTTCAGCTTTGTCCTCAGATGGTCTAGCAATGATTTTGATGTGAGACAGGCATGTATCCAAGGGTGAAAGTTGGAACGGAGCAAAGCAGAGTGAGCCAACGGTGAGCCTCAGGATAAACACAGGGAAAGCCTGCATGTTTAATGCCAGTCTGTAGAGCTTGTTTACCAACTGCTGGAATGCCCATCAAACCGCGAGCTGCACATCACAAGGATGGTGCTCTCTGGGCCCCAAAGTCAGGAATGCCGAGATCTAGGGTCTGGACCTGCAGCCAAGGGGAGCAGAACTCCCTTGGGGACAGCCAGGATGATTGCCCTAATGTTCCTGAGGTTTAGGGGTTTCAAATGAGGCCTGGCCCATGCAGAAGAGGGCCATCCCATCCCCTAACTCATCCCATCACAATCCCCATCCCCTCTTATAATCCTCTCACCCCCGACAATCCCCTCCCCACTGTGGCCTAGTGGAAAGTGCCCGGGCCTGGGAATCGGAGGACCTGGGTTCTCCTCTCCGCTTTGTTACTTGTCTGCTGTGTGACCTTGGGCAAGTCACTTCACTTCTTTGGGCCTCAGCTACTTCATCTGTGAAATGGGGACTAAGACTGTGAGCCCCATATGGGACAGGGACTGAGCATCCAACCTGATTACCTTGTATCTACCCTAGCATTTAGAACAGTGCTTGGCATGCAGTAAGTATTTAACAAATACCACAGTTATTATTATTATCAAGTAGAGGGGCTAGAGTATCCCAGCTGCCTCAAGCTAATGCAGCCCATGGAAGTTCAGGCAACTCCAAAAGCCACCAGAATGTTTTGTGTTTGGGGCTGGAAGCATTGGGAGCTCATCTAAGTATCTGGGTAAATATCTACTTATAAAGATCCTTAGATAGTTCCCCATGCACTGACTCTATTCTTAATCAAGTAGTCAGTAGTATTTCTGGAGTACCTACTGGGTGTATGCCAGAGAAAAAAGAAACAATTCCTTCCCACAAGGGAATTACAATTGAATGGGGAAGACAGAGGCAAAATAATGTACAGCTCGGAGGAAGAAATATTATTAATATTATGCTATTTGTTAAGCACATACTGTGTGTCAGGCCCTGTACTAAGTGCTGAGGTGGATACAAGCAAATTGGGTTGGACAAAGTCTCTGTCTCACTTGGGGCGACAGTTTCAATCCCCATTTTACAGATGAGGAAGCTAAGGCACAGAGAACTGAAGTGACTTGCCCGAGGTCACACAGCAGACAACTGGTGGAGCTGGGATTAGAACCCATGACCCTCTGACTCCCAGGCCCCTGCTCTCTCCACTACGCTGTGCTGCTTCTCATAAATAGGTAACTAGCAGAAATAGTAAATAGAAATAGGTAAATAGCAGAGTAGGTAAACTGCTATCTACATGTGCAATGAAAAGCTGTGTGTGAAAAAGTGCTGAGGTGCTGGGCAGAAAAATTGGGTGAATTGGGCAGAAGAAAATTTAATCAAAGGAGGTGGGATTTCAGAAGGGCTTTGAAAATGGGAGAGCTTAGATGTGGCAGATTTGAAGGTGGAGGGAGAAGGGGTGTGAGCCAGGAATTGAAGGCAGACAGGTCGAGCATGAGGAACGGCGAGTGTGAGCTGGGTTGTAATAGGAGAAGAGAATGGTTAGGTAAAGGAGAATGAACTGATGGAGTGCCTTAAAGCCAATGGTCAGGAGTTTCTGTTTGATGTGCAGAGGAATGGACAACTATTGAAAGGTATGGAGGAGTGTGAAATGTGGAGATCAACATGTGCAGAAAGATATACCAGGCAGTACAGTGAAGAACTGAACCAAGTATAGAACTGCATATAGAACTGAAGAAAGAAGAGGTTGGAGGCAGGGAGACCAGTGAGGAAGCTGGTACATTAGTCAAGTCGGGATATGGCAAGCACCTGGACCAGTATAGTAACCACTTGGATGGAGAGAAAGGGAGGATTTGAAGAATGTTTGGGGAAAACACCAACAAAATTTATCAGCAGACTGAATGTGAGAATTGAAAGAGGAGGAATTGAGGATAATGCCAAAGGTTGTGGGCTGGGAGACGGGGAGGGTGGTGATGTTGTCAGATGGGATGGGAAAGTTAGGTGGAGTAGAGAGTTTCAAAGGGGATATTAGGAGTTCAGTGTAGCTATACTGAGCTTAAGGTGCTGATGGGACATCCACATGGAGAGATCCTGGAAGCAAGAGGAAATGCAAGATTATACTTGGAGAGAGAGGTAGGAGCTAGTGAAAGAGATTTGGGAGTCACCCGTGTCGAGGTGATACCTGAATCCATGGGAGCAGATGAGCTCCCCAAGGAATATTAAGTACTAAAAGTCCCAGGTCTATAGGCACATGAACTTTGAAGTCCTCTGTCTCCTCTTCTTCCTCTCATCTTTTCCATGATACCAAGAAGGTAAAGGCTCTGACCCAAGCCAACCTACCAATCAATAGTATTTATTGACTACCTACTACTTACTGTGGGCAGAGTACTGTACCAAGCATTTGGGAAAGTACAATAAAAGTAGAAGACATGATCCTGCCCTCTAGAAGCTTACCATCTAGTAGAGGGAGAGGCAAAAACCCAATTTATTTACTCAATCGATCAGTCATATTTATTGAACACTTATTGTGTGCAGGGCACTGTGCTAAGAACTTGGGAGAGCACAATACACAATATAACAGACACATTCCTGACCCACAGTGAGCTTACAGTCTAGAGAACAAGCTTGCAAATCAAGGAAACAACAAAACGAAACCAGAAAAGGGAGAAAACCCCTCCCAGCTCTAGGGTGCACCTTGCTTGTGAGGGGTAGAAAAGAAGAGAACTTGGTTGGGCTAACGCAGTCTCAATTCATCACCAGTCCACTGCCTCAGTTCTGCGACCGCTCATTTCAGAGCCTGAGTAGTGCCAATAGGGAATAGGCAGTCTCAGACCAAGTAGTATTTTGGTGGATGCAAGGAAAAGTGGTTGATAAATATCACTGGCTAGCAGATATCATCATCATCAATGAATGAGCCAGATTCTTCCAGGTGAAGAACAGCAGGATCTAGTGGAAAGAGCACAGGCCTGGGAATCAGAGGATCTGGATTCTAATCTCTGCTCTGCCACTTGCCTGTTGTGTGACCTTGTGCAAATCACTTAACTTCTCTGGACCTCAGTTATCTGGAAAATGGGGATTCAAAACCTGTTCTCCAATCTACTTAGATTGCGAACCGTCTGTGGGACAGGGACTGTGTCTGACCTGCTTATCTTGAATCTTATCCAGCACTTAGAACAGTGCCCGACACATAGTGAGAACTTGACAAATATCATAATTATTGATTATTATTATTATTGTAAGGTTGCCCCCATCTCCTTTTGGAAACCCAGATGTATGCTTCCGAGCAGGCAGGGCCAACTTGTATGTGATACCAGTTGATCAATCAGTTGAACTGTGAGCCCCATGTGAGAAAGGGACTGTGTCCAACCTAATCCACTTGTAACCACCTCAGAGCTTAGAACCGTATTTGACACATAGTAAGTGCTTAACATAGTAAGGCAGCGGAATTTGAACCCAGACCTTGCCATTTAGACTTGAAGTCCTGTAATAGGACTACTCAGCATGACCAAATGCAAATCAGAGGAACAAATGTACATTCCTGAAGCACTAATGGAGTCGAGACTCATCTGTGAAAGCCAAGGAAGTACAGTGCTAAGCACTTAGTACAGTGCTAAGCACTTAGTACAGTGCTCTGCACATAGTGAGCACTCAATAAATACGATTGAATGAATCTAACCCTGTTTGGAGGCCAGGGACTTTGGTCAAAACCTAGAAAGATAATAATAATAATAATAATAATGATAATAATGGTATTTGTTAAGCATTTACTATGTGCCAAGGACTGTTCTAGGTGCTGGGGTAGATACAAGGTAATCAGGTTGTCCCACGTGGGTCTCACAGTCTTCATCCCCATTTTACAGATGAGGTAACTGAAGCACAGAAAATTTAAGTGGCTTGCCCTAGTTCACACAGTAGACAGGTGGCAGAGCCAGGATTAGAATCATTATCTTCTGAATCCCAAGCCCGGGCTCTGGCCACTAAGCCATGCTGCTTTTCACTAAGCCACCCTCCTTCTCACGATGGCAACCTTAATTCAGCCCTTCACTCCTTCTCTGCCCCACCCTCCAGGTGCTAGTCAATCAATCAATTTAAATTTACTGAGGAATTACTGTGGGCAGAGCACTGTACTAAGTGCACGGGAGGATACAATACAAGGAGAAATAGCATGGTCTAATGAAAAGAGTATATACGTGGAGGTCAGAGGGCCTGAGTTCTAATCCTGGTTCTGCCAGTTGTCTGCTGTGTAACCTGGGCAAGTCTAATATCTTCTCTGGGCCTCAGTTTCCTCATCTGTAAAATGGGGATAAAGACTATGACCCCCCCCCCATCTGGGACAACCTGATTACCTTGTGTCTACCCCAGCATTTAGAACAGTCCTTGGCACATAGAAAGCACTTAACAAGTACCATTATTATTATTATTATCTTTCTAGGTTTTGATCCTATTTCCTTCTCATTAGACTATTAACCCCATGTGGGACAGGGACCATGTCTGACCTGATTATGTTTTATCTACCCCAGTGCTTAGTATATGCTTGACACTAGGTAAGCACTTAAGTATCATTATTATCATCATTATCATTATTAGAGTTGATAAACACAATTCCTGCCCACAAGGAACTTATCAACTAGAGGGGGAGACAGACATTAAAATAAATTACAAAAAGGGGAAATAGAGCATAAGAATAGGTACAGATTCACTGTGGGGCTGGGAATGGGGTAACTATCAAGACTTCGCTCCTCTAATGCTAACCTTCTCACTGTACCTTGATCTCGTCTATGTCGCCGCCGACACCTCACCCACATCCTGCCTCTGGCCTGTAACACCCTTCCTCCTCATATCCAACAATGACCCTTGTCCCCTTCAAAGCCAAGAGGCCTTCCCCGACTAAATCCTCCTTTCCTTTTCTCCCTCTACCTTCTGTGACACCCTGACTTGCTCCCTTTATTCATCCCCCCTCCCAGCCCCATAGCACTTATGTACGTAGCTGTAATTTATTTATTTATATTAACATCTGTCTCCCCCTCTAGACTGTAAGCTCGTTGTATGTTTATTGTTATACTGTACTCTCCCAAGCACTTAGTGATGTGCTCTGTACACCATAAGTCCTCAATAAATACAATTGAATGAATGAATATCAAGGTACTTAAGGGGTACACACCCAAGAGCAAGATCATAGACGACACACAGGGGAGGAAAAATGGGATGAGGAAATAAAAGTCAATAAATTTAACATTTCACTCTGCTTAATAATGAATGAATGATGACCAAATGATGGTATTTGTTAAGCACTTACTATGTGCCCAGCACCGTTCTAAGCACTGGGGTAGATACAAGGTAATCAGGTTGCCCCATGTGGGGCTCACAGTCTTAAGCCCAATTTTACAGGTGAGGTAACTGAGGCACCGAGTAGTTAAGTGACTTACCCAAAGTCACACAGCTGAAAGCTGGCGGAGGCAGGATTAGAACCCCCAACCTCTGACTCTCAAGCCCGTGCTCTTTCCACTAAGCCACGCTGCTTCTCAATGTCAGACTCCGAAGAGGTAGTTTATGTAAAGAAGGATACTTTCTGAGGACTAAAAGTCAGTAGCACATCATAGGAATTCTTCCTAGACTCAGGGAGAATCATATGGCATAGCATTTATCAAGCTCTTCTTTGGTGCTTGATTGTGTACTAGGTAGGTGCCTGAAGACAAACAGAGAGATGGTGCTCTGTCTGTTCCCATTTTGAGGAAAGATATATAAATTCCAGGTATTATTAATATTAATGCACTTTAATTAAATAACTAGAGGTTAAGTCCTTCCTCCGTCAAAATGTCTTCTCTCAGACAATTGCTGATATGAAAACTCATAAGGACAGACAAAAGAGGAAGGCTGGTAGAAGGGGTTTTCCCACACATAGGAAAGGCATGTTTAACCACCTTTTGCTGTTCCCTTAAAGCTCCCATCATGTGAGATTAGGAATTGGCATACTCTCAACCTTGATTTAAGGATGGCAAGACAACTTGGTCACTCTGTTAAGTGTTTCTCTTCATGCTAGCAGCCTTGAGCTTTAACTAATACAGATGGACTAGGCAGAGGATTGCTTATTATGTTTTTCAAACTGTACTAGCAGTAAATTAAAAAAAGAGCTTCAGCAGTTCATACAGTGTATTCCTAAACTGTACTATATGCCTTGACTTTAGTCCTTTGCTTCTCATCCAGTTTCCGCTGTCTCTTAAAGGCCCAGAGTTGTTTACATCAGCCAGCTTCAATTATTAACTCAGTTTAGGAGAAAGCTTTCTACATGGTTTTCATTTTAATCCCTTCACATTTTTCACCTAATACTCTCCATTTTCCCTACCAGAGCCTCATCCTCGGTGTTTTCATCTGGAACGAGAATTTGACTGGGATTGGGGAAATGTTTTTTCCCTTGGGAGGCTCCATTGACTGGTCACCTTGGAATTCTGGTCCATGGTATATTGGGCCCTAGAACAGGAGACCCCTATAGCACCTATTTTGACTCTCTTTGCATATTAGACAAATCAAATTTATTTCCAGCTCTAGATTCATATCCTCTTGAAACAACTGGACTTTGGTGCAGAAATAGCATGATATAATCCAAATGTTTGACAGATAATCTGAATAATGGCATGGTGTGGATGTTGTCTTCATTTGAGTCAGAGTTGATTGAAAGCTTGACCTGTGGAGTGGAGTAATAAAAATGAAGTGCAATGCCTTTAAGAGACAGTGGCAGCCAGTCATCATCAGTGACACTTCCAAAATGGAATAAAAGAAACCAGTCTACCCACCTTAGAAAGCCTTCCTTTGCCACATACATAAATAGTTGCTTCCCTGAATGGTGCTCCCTTAATGTTAAATGATTTTCACTATGATTTTCTCCAACAGTGAATATGTGAAAGAAAAAACGTTGAGAAATGAATTCATTCGATATGCATAAGACTTGGTGATTTTTCTGGAGGTGTACTTTAAAGAGATCAAAGCAGCATGGCTTAGCGAAAAGAGCTTGGGCTTGGGAGTCAGAGGTCATGGGTTCTAATCCCAGCTCCGCCACTTAGCTGTGTGAATTTGGGCAAGTCACTTCACTTCTCTGTGTCTCAGTTTCCTCATCTGTAAAATGGGGATTAAGACTGTGAGCCCCACGTCGGACAACCTGATTACCTTGTACCACCCCCAGTGCTTAGAACAGTGCTTGATGCATAGTAAGCGCTTACCAGATACCATCATTATTGTTATCTGGGAAGACTCATTCCCATGATATTACAGTTTCTTTAAGGTGACCTCCTGCCATTGAGCAAACCTTAAAATCAAGAAGAGCCTCTGGGTGATTTGTCTGATTTGCAATTCCCTCCCTGAGTCCCCAAGAAGAGCACATCCCATGGAGCAGCTAAGGAGTGCAACTGGATTCATGGATGTTCCTGCCTCCTCTTCCTCTACCTCTCTGACTGTCACAAGGCCCACTTATTTCAATCAATGGTATTTATTGTGCGCTTACTGTGTGCAGAGCACTATACCAAGTTCTTGGGCGAGTGCAGTGCAATAGAGTTGGGAAACATGATCCCTGCCCACAAGAAGCTTACAGTCTAGAGGGAAAGCTTGTCATCTAGAGGAGGAGTTTTGGGAAGCTGAAGGCAGCCAGGAAACTGGGATAAAGAGTTCGAGTCAGTTGGGCAGACTCCCAGGAACTCTTCAGCCATACATGCCGCCTGTTCCTCCTGTAGCCTAGAAGTCGGGATCCAACCACAGCCCCCTCCTCCACCTCCTGCAACGCTGGATTTCAGCCTGCTGCCAGAGTTGGTTTCCCCCTTGTGCTCCTTCTGGGGCCTGGTGCTATGTGAACCAGGCTCTAGGAGTGTTTGGAGCCACTTGTCTGCTGTGTGACCTTGGGCAAGTCACTATATTTCTCTGTGCCTCAGTTCTCTTATCTGTAAAATGGGGATTGAAACTGTGAGCCCCATGTGGGACAGGGACTGTGTCCAACCCAATTTGCTTGTATCCTCCCCAGTGCTTAGTATAGTGCCTGGCACATAGTAAGCGCTTAACAAATGCCATAATTATTATTAGAATTACTATTATTATTATTAAACTCACTGGATTATGTCTGATGAGCAAGGGTCCATGGCCTCCCAGATTCAAGACCTGAATGCACCACTGCCTGACAAACTCTCACCCGAGCTGAGCTGGGACAACACCAAGCTGCCCTAGAAGCACAATCAGATTGCTTTCAGCAACCACCTTTCCAGTCAATCTGAACTGCCCTTCCTGGGCAGCCCTTAAGATGCTCCCCCTGGACCAATCCCTGGAACCATTGGTTCTGAGGGCTGACTTGATCCTGCACCAACTGTGGTCTAGTGGTTAGAGCATGGGCCCGAGAATCAGAAGAACTTGGGTTCTAATCCCAGCTCTGCCACTTGTCTGCTGTGTGACCTTGGGCAATTCACTTAACTTCTCTGTGCCTCAGTTCCCTCATCTGTAAAATAGGGATTAAGACTGTGAGCCTCATGTGGGACATGGACTGTGTCCAACCTCATTAACTTGTATCCACCTCAGTGCTTAGAACAGTGCCTGGTGCATAATAAGGGCTTAACAAATAACATTTTTTTAAAAAAGCTTCTTGTTGGGAGAGCAGGGCCTCTTTGATGCTGTGGGCCTGGGACAATTGTTCCATTCACTCTACCCTAGGAATGGCCTTGCAAGAACCCAGCCTTTCCAATAGCTGAATATACCACAGAAGATAATAACATGAATGTAGTATAGAGTTCAAACCGTTTTTTCCACAAAATTATCTCGTTTCTAAGAGGTGGGGGAAAGAAAGGGGGGTGGGAGGGAGAAATGGAGCAAGGGAGGGAGGTCAGGGATAATTTTCCCCTATTTACTAAGGGAGAAACAGATTTTAGGTGAATTGGCTAGGGCACTCTTGAATCAATGGCAGAGCTGAGACTAGAATCCAGTTGGTCTCATTTCCAACTCAATTCACTAACCACTAGACAATGTTCAAAGTGGCCCCCTAGTCAGATCTAGGCAAGCCCCGATAGTGGGGAATTGCTTTACAAAAAAACAGCTCCTCACTGGCTTAGTCGCATTCACTGACTCATTCAAACATCCTGGATTGTATTCCAGTTCCTGCCATGAGTCTGTGCCAACACTTTGTGTTTTGGAATCAGACATTTTATCTGAACACCCTTTGACCTTGATTAAGTTTTTTCTGCCCAATTATGGATTTAAAACTCTCTTCCCCCTCACAGCTGTAAAAAAGCCCACTATAAATGAAATCACTACCTATTCTCTCCCCCTTCCCTACCCTCCACCCCTCTCTGCCATGGGCCAGAAGCCTTCTGATGGTTTTAATCATCTTGCTTCAAACACTGGCAGGAACTCCTCACTCCATAAAATATAGGCCTTAGGAGTGAAGGCTTTTTCAATTTTTTTTTCTAAGTGGCAAATCATCTGATTCTTAAAATAAGACATAAATCACAAGAGACACTGAATTGGCTACCTTGGGCACAAGATCAAGGCACAGCCCACTCCTGAAAGAGAAGGGCCCTTTCTTGGAACTGATCACTCCAAGCAGCCAAGCCTGTGGTCATCTTATAGATGGTTTTTCTCAAGAATCAAAAAACTACTTACTGGATTCCCAGTCCTCCTCTCCATGCCCTCCTCCTCCTCCTTTTCCTCTTCTTTCCTTCCTTTCCCTGACCCCTTCAATATGCTTTCCTAAAACAGGGTCCAGATTTAAAAGTTCCAGGAAATACTTCCTCATTATTTAAGCCCTCTGGTCCAAACTGCTCCCCTATTCCGTCATCAAATTCCTCAAGTGATTTCAGCTAAGGGAGATGAGGAGGCCCTCTCACCAGAGAAAGGACATCACCATGGTCATTCCCCACTTCCTGGGCTCTTTACCCCTTATTTTCATTGGGGCAGGTGCAGCTTTTTGGCATTCTCATCCGTCTTTCCCAGAAGCAGGGGCTTGCCTACTGCCCACTCAGGATCCCAAGCCTCACCACAGTCCTCTCCTGGCCCTTTCTGAGGGCTCCTGCTGAATATTCATCTCAGAGTGGCACCTGCAGAGATTCCATCATGAGGGTACCTAATTAGAGGACTCATTGAGTGAGGAGAGGTGCAAATAAGGAATTAGGTGAGGAATCTAATTCATTCATTCAATCATATTTATTGAGTCCTTACTGCGTGGCTCAGTGGAAAGAGCCTGGGCTTCAGAGTCAGGGGTCTTGGGTTCGACTCCCAGCTCTGCCACTTGTCAGCTGTGTGACTGTGGGCAACTCACTTCACTTCTCTATGCCTCAGTTACCTCATCTGTAAAATGGGGATTAACTGTGAGCCTCACATGGGACAAACTGATTACCCTGTATCTACCCCAGTGCTTAGAACAGTGCTCTGCACATAGTAAGAGCATAACAAATACCAACATTATTATTAAACACTTGGAAAGTACAATTCAGCAACAGATAGAGACAATCCCTACCCAACAACAGGCTTACAGTCTAAAAGAGGGAGACAGACAACAAAACAAAACAAGTAGGCAGGCATCAATACCATCAAAATAGATGAATAGAATTATAGGTATATACACATCATTAATAAAAAAGAGTAATAAATATGTACAAATATACACAAGTGCTGTGGGGAGGGGAAGGGGGTAGAGCAGAGGGAGGTAATAGGGGCGATGAGGGGGAGGAGGAGCAGAGGACAAAGGGGAGGCTCAGTCTGGGAAGGCCTCCTGGAGGAGGTGAGCTCTCAGTAGGGCTTTGAAGAGGGGACGAGAGCTAGTTTGGCAGATGTGAGAAGGGAGGACATTCCAGGCCAGAGATAGGAACATGGGCCAGGGGTCGACAGTGGGACAAGCGAGAACGAGGCACAGTGAGGAGGTTAGCAGCAGAGGAGCAGAGTGTGCAGGCTGGGCTGTAGAAGGAGAGAAGGAAGGTGAGGTAGGAGGGGGCAAGGTGATGGAGAGCTTTGAAGCCAATAGTGAGGAGTTTTTGCTTCATGCGAAGGTTGATAGGCAACCACTGGAGATTTTTGAGGGGGTCAGTGACATGCCCAGAGCGTTTCTGTAGAAAGATAACCAGGCAGCAGAATGAAACATAGACTGAAGCGGGGACAGACAGGAGGATGGGAGATCAGAAAGGAGGCTGATGCAGTAATCCAGTCGGGATATGATGAGAGATTGTACCAACAAGGTAGCGATTTGGATGGAGAGGAAAGGGAGGATCTTGGCGATGTTGTGAAGATGAGACCGGCAGGTTTTGGTGACGGATTGGATGTGTGGGGTGAATGAGAGAGCGGAGTCAAGGATGACACCAAGGTTGCGGGCTTGTGAGACGGAAAAGATGGTAGTGCCGTCCACAGTCATGGGAAAGTCAGGGAGAGGACAGGGTTTGGGAGGGAAGATAATGAGCTCAGTTTTGGACATGTTGAGTTTTAGGTGTTGGCTGGACATCCAGGTGGAGATGTCCTGAAGGCAGGAGGAGATATGAGCTGGGAGGGAGAGAACAGGGGAGGAAATGTAGATTTGGGTGTCATCTGCATAGAGATAAAAGTTGAAGCTGTGGGAGTGAATTAGTTCACCAAGGGAGTGAGTATAGATGGCGAACAGAAGGGGACCAAGAACTGACCCTTGAGGAACCCCTACAGTTAGGGGATGGGAGAGGGAGGAGGAGCCCATGAAGGAGACTGAGAATGAACGGCCAAAGATAAGAGAAGAACCAGGAGAGGACCGAGTCCGTGAAGCCAAGGTTGGATAATGTGTGGGGTGCCTGTTGTAGAATCTGAACTCTCCAGACTTTGGCCAGTGATGAATTGGCCACATTTGGTATCTTCAAAATGATGAAAAATTGTCAGATGAAAGAAGAAAGTTGAAGGGAAAAGTTCTCTTTACCATGAGCTCTCAAATCCTGCCAGGTGGATGATGGAGCAGGTGGGATACAGATGGCCCAGCAGGAGCCTGCTTCTCTGGGCTGGGAAGAGCTGACATACAGGTGTTTCATTTTGGAGCTGTCAGCTTGCCAAGCCAAAATCTACTCTTTTTTCCTTCTTGGGCCTGATCAGGGAGAGGTTCTGGTTCATTATTAGAAATATATAATTGTCTGTGTTTGAAGTTGACACCACCGACAGTGAACTTTTCCTATGTGAGAGTGCGATTGAAAAAGTCAATTGAAAGCCCTGACCACCACATGTACACCCAAAGATCCTCCCCTGTTGGGCTGATACATTTTCCATTTCCAGCATCTGGCGCTGTTTTTTGTTTTTGCCTCTTAGTCTCAGTACTCTTGAAACTTCTGCTCAAAAGGACACTCACCTTTCTTGATTGATGTAGTCTCCCAACATTTAGTCAAGATGTGACATTGTGGAGGTTGAACTTTACTGTGTCATCACAAGGCTTTTCTACTGCTCCCCTTGTTTTTGGTTGCCTCATTTCAGCTCACCATACAGCAGCTGTCTGGGTATCTGTTTGCTTTTTTGTTTATTCATGGCATTTGTTAAGTGCTTACCATGTCCCAGGCACTGTAGTAAGCACTGCAGTGGAAACAAGCAAATCAAGTTGGACACAATCCATGTCCCACATGGGGCTCACAGTCTTAATCCCCATTTTAAGATGAGGGAACTGAGCCACAGAGAAGTTAAGTGACTTGGCCAAGGTCACACAGCAGACAAACGGAAGGTGCTGGGATTAGAACCAAGGTTCTGCCAACTCCTGGGCCCATGCTAGGCCACTAGGCCATACTGCTTCTGTTGTCATCCATTCTTCTTATATGTCCTGTCAGAGCTTTGTAAAAGTGAGAATAGCTTCAATGATAATATAACTACTTTGTAGTGATGGTAGCAAAATGGTATTTATTGAACACAACAATAATGATAATTGGAGTATTTGTTAAGCACTCACTATGTGCCAAGCACTGGGGTCGATACAAGATAATCAGGTCAAATGTAGTTTCTGTCCTATGAGGGACTCACTGTCTAGCAGAGAGGGAGAACAGATTTTTAAACCTCATTTTACAGCTCAGAGAACTGAGGCACAGAGAAGGTAAGTGACTTGCCTAAGGTCACCCAGCAGGCAAGTGGTAGAGCTGGAACTAGTACCCATCTCATCTAACTCTTAGTCACTGGATTCCTTCCCTAGGCCATACTGCTTCCCTAAGACCACTATCCTGTTTTCATAGACCTTATAATAATAATAATAATAATAGTATTTGTTAAGCATTTACTCTTTGCCAAGAACTGTTCTAAGTGATGGGGTAGATACAAGATAATCAGGTTGTCCCATGTGGGGCTCACAGTCTTAATCCCCATTTTACAGATGAGGGAACCTAGGCCCAGAGAAGTTAAGTGACTTGCCCAAGCAAATAAGTGGCCTCAGTAGACAAGTGGCAGAGCCAGGATTAGAACCTACAACCTCTGACTCTGAAGCCTGTGCACTTTCTACTATGCCACGCTGCTTGATCTGTAATTCATTTTAGTGTCTGTCATCCCCTCTCAACCTCCCCCATTAGATGGTAAGCTCCTTGAGGGCAGAGATTATGTCTCCTAAATTCCACTGTATTCTCCCCATCACTTAGTACAGTGTGCTGCACACAGTAAATGTTCAGTAAATATATTTTGATTGACTGATTGACTTGACACCCCTAGCAAACTAAGACTCTGGGAACTGCTACATAAATGTAACTGCCTTAAGAAGTTCACTAAGATCCATAGGCTACTCCCTTACAATATGGTCAGTCAAGTGAGAGTTGAAGGCATTCTGTCTGACCTTTCCCCCATTCTGTAGTAGTAAAGCACGACTGTGTGGTAGACTAAGACCTGTTCTAGCTTATCTATACCACCGTTCTTGAGGATGCAACAAAGAACTTGGAAGCAGTGTGGCTTAGTGGAAAAATCATTGGCCTGGAAGTCAGAGGACCTGGGTTCTAATCCTGACTCTGCCAATTGCCTGCTGTGTGACCTTGGGCAAGCCACTCGACTTTTCTGCATTTCTGTTTCCTCACCTGTAAAATGGACATTCAGTACATATTTTCCATCCTACTTAGACTGTGAGCCTCATGTGTGATTGGGACTGTGTCCAACCTGATCAACTTGCATCTACCCCGGTGCTTAGAACAGTGCTGGACACATAGTAAGTGCTTAATAAATACCATAAAAAAAACTAGAGTGAAATTATCCATCTGACCTCTGAGAAACTCTTCCAACTCAACAGGCAGGGAGCATAATCTTTCATAGAGTCTTTGAAACAGTTATCCTGGGATTGCTGCTACTGATGACTGTAATCTACATGCAGCTGATTTTGAATCACACTGCAATATCAACCTGAGTGCTATGAACTAAAAATAAGCTCCAAGGAGACCAAGATTGTGTGGCAGACTAAACCTAGAAAGTCTTACAAACACCCAAATATTTTCATCAGCAGCACAGAAATGAATGCTGTAAACAAACTCTGCTAACCTATCCAACAATGCACAGAGAGAGAAAGAAAATTAAAAAGACTGACATGGCTAATGGAAGATTGATTGGAAGAATTTGTGAATAATGGGGCCTCAAGTTTCATTCCAAATTGAAAGTCTGTAAAGGTTGAGAAGTGGCATGGTGTAGTGGATAGAGCACGGGCCTGGAAGTTAGAAGGTCATGGGTTCTAATCCCAGCTCTGCCACTTGTCTGCTGTGTGACCTTGGGCAAGTCATTTTACTTCTCTGTGTCTCAGTTACCGCATCTGTAAAATGGGTATTGAGACTGTGAGCCTCTTGTAGGACAGGAACTGTGTCCAACCTAATAAACTTGTATCTACCCCAATGCATAGTACAGTGCCTGGCACAAAGTAAGTGCTTAACAAATGACACAATTATTATTATTATTATTAAAGTTAGGAGGACATCTATCCCTCTTTATGTCTGTAAGACCTGGTTGTACTACAAAAGACATGGCCAGCAAAGACATCCAGCATCATCTATTATCCACTCTCAACATCAAACACTTAGAGCAATTACAAGCAATGAGATTCTGGAATTCATTCAGTTCACCATCATCAAGTCAGTGTTCACAGCAATATAGCTTTGCTGTGAGGAGAAGGGAAGAGAGCAGAATAATCAAACATCTGCAGAATAATCATTTTAAAGACCTAATGAAGCTCAGGGTCGAACAGTGAGAAAGAGCATTGGATTGAGAATGGGATGGACTGAGATAGAGCAATGCACACACTAATTGCTCGATAAATATGATTGAATGAATGAATGAATGACTGAAGGGTAACCACTACTCAGGTGGGGAGCATTTATGTATGATGGGGATTGGGAAGAGAGAGAGGAGGCTAGCAGCTTTGCTAAAATCAGAATACCAAGAGACAGTCTTAAAAACAGAGAGACAGGCTGGTATGGAGGCATAAGCATCAGCACAAGAAGGCACGACATGCACAGTAGGTGGAAATGATTGCTGATTGCATGTCATACTTTTCAGCCACATCCATATACATGGATTGATGATGATGAAGATGAAGTCTCGCACTGAAAAGCCTAGACGAGTCTCAGTCCTCAAAACAGAGAACCTGTGTGAAGGAACTGATTAAAATGATACTGATTTGCATAGCACTACTTAGCACTACTTGTACTCTCATTGAGAAGCAGCATGGTGTAGTGGATACAGCACGGGGCTGGGAGTCAGAAGGTCATGGGTTCTAATCCCAACTCCTCCACTTGTCTGCTGAGTGGCCTTGGGCAAATCACTTAACTTCAGTTACCTCATCTGTAAAATGGGGATTGAGACTGTGAGCCCCATGTGGGACAGGGACTGTGTCCAACCCAATTTGCTTGTATCCACCCCACTGCTTAGTACGGTACCTGACACATAGTAAGCACTTAACAAATACCATAATTATTTTATATATAATGCAAAGCAGCGTGGCTCAGTGGAAAGAGCACGGGCTTTGGAGTCAGAGGTCATGAGTTTGAATCCCAGCTCTGCCACTTGTCAGCTGTGTGACTGTGGGCAAGTCACTTAACTTCTCTGTGCCTCAGTTACCTCATCTGTAAAATGGGGATTAAGACTGTGAGCCTCACGTGGGAAAACCTGATACCCCTGTGTCTACCCCAGTGCTTAGAACAGTGCTCTGCACATAGTAAGCGCTTAACAAATACCAACATTATTATTATATATATATGTATGTATAGTGTTGAGGCATTGCTCATTTTGCTGCAAGGATTCATTTGATCTCTCACTCATTTTCATTGAAACAGTCTTGTAGACATCACCTAGCTAAGGCTAGTGTCTTGATGGCTTCCTAGCAAGCAGTGCTACAGCCCATTCACTTTTATGTTGGAGCCTGTAATCAGTCAATCAATCAATCAATCAATGGTATGTACTGAGTGCTTACTGTGTGCAGAGCACTATACTTTGCGCTTGCGAGAGTATAATACAACAAAGTTGGTAGGTGCGGTCCTTGACCACAAGGAGCTTACAGTCTACAGTCTGTAGAGGGGGTTCCTGGTTCCATCATAACTCCACACTGTATCATGGTGTGATATAGGGATCTGAAGAACAATTGGATCATGTCAGTCACACATGAAGCAGTGCTGAACTGACCACATTCTGAGACACATCAAGGTCACAATGGAGTCTTTCAAAAAACAGTCCCCAAACCAAGATGGCTCAATAGTAAATTTCTTGAGAGCAAAAAGAATCTACTACAGGCTCTGCAGCTACATGACAGCAGCCCTGGTTCACGTGCACAACCATTTCTTCTGACACCACATCCCACTGAATGCAGACAGGCGTCTATTGTCAGAAGAACGTTCCCTAATTCTATCGTCGCGTTCTAGCCAAAGCGCATAATGAAAATATGCATTCTGGCTGAACTGAGTGCACTTACAAATGGAGAATTAAGACCAGAGAACCAACTCCAGCCAGAGCAGTGCTTCATGAACTCATAATGGGAATCCAGAAGAGCGTGAGTAACTGAGATGAACAATCATCCAAATACTTCATTTTAGCCAGTAGTTCCAACCTCCTCCCAGACCAAGTTTTGATCCTGGGCTGCATACAAGCGGCCAAATTGGCTGATGCGAATTTCTCTTCTTTCCTTTTCATCGTCCTCCCTCTGCTGGAGGTGCTAGTGAGCAATGGAATGCCTCAAAGTCAAGAGAGCAGAAAGGAGAAGAAGCAGAAGTCAGCGACCTGGATAATCCACAAACTGGATCATCAACTCCTGTATAACTGAGACTTGACTGTTTTTCCAACTAATGGAAAGTTTTGCTTACCAGCCAGGAAAAGGGATGGAGTGGAGGCAATGAGTTTGAGGTTATTTCTCTTTTCTCTCTGAAGCTCCCGTTTACAGGAATCAGAGCCACACAGGTGAACTGGAGAATAGGCTCTTTTTGAATGGTCTGAAAGATATTCCCAGAAGCAGCACAGATTAGAAATGGAAAGTACACATCGGTTATGGAGAGTGGAGAGAGCTTCCTTCAGAACTGTTTACAACACTGTACTCCTTAAATATACATGTCCGTAGGTTAAAACCTTCTAATTATATTAGGAACATTTCAAATAAGAAGCCTTTAATAAAGGGAAACACATGGTGCTATTTAATCTACAAGTGCAGAATATATTAAAATAATTTCAAATGTATGAGCCAAATATAAAGAGCATTTCAAAAATCACAAACAGCACTTTGTAACGGATAGATGGATATTGCAATGAACGGGTTCTTTAAAAAAATAGCCAAATTGAGATGGTAAGAACTACAAATTCATCATAGTGGAGCCTTGTCCTCAAGAGGTTCTAAGGAAAGGGAGCAAAGTTAGTTACTGGAAGTGGGAGTTGGCGGAAACCTAGGTGGAAATGGGAAACGTAGCTCTGATCTGTTTGTGAGTCAGGAGAGTTGACTGATTAAGAGCCCTGGCCTAGGAGACTAGGTTTATACCTCTGGATCCATCACTGACAAAGTGGGAAACCTGGCATAAATCATGAGAAGCAACATGGCGTAGGGGGTACAGCACAGACCTGGGAGTCAGAAAGCCATGAGTTCTAATCCCGCCTCTGCTGTCTGCTGTGTGACCTTGGCCAAGTCACTTCACTTCTCTTTGCCTCAGTTCCCTCAACTGTAAAATGGGGATTGAGACTTTGAGCCCCACTTGGGACAGGGACTGTGTCCAACACGATTTGCTTAGATCCACCCCTGCGCTTAGTACAGTGCCTGGCACATAGTAAGCACTTAACAAATGCCATTATTATTATTATTATAAATCACTTAAGTGCTCTGTGCCCCAGATCCCCCAACATGTAGAATGGAGGAAGGAAGTAACCCCCAGCACTTCCACTTTTCTCAAGGATAAATTTCACATTTCAAAGGTGTGAGGGTAAATTGAGGAAAGTGAAAGGATCCAAAGAGTGGTGAGGACCCTCAGGTGAGGGGAATAGGGAAAAATGGACCCCAGAGAGCTAAGAAAATTGCTGGACTGTTAACAGCCATAGAACAAGGCAAGCTCCCATTGTAGTACTCGCTATATATACAGTGCCATGTATGAGGCCCTGCTGAATCCAGACATATGCACGTGGTCAGAAGAACTTTTCCTAATTCTGCCATCATGTTCTAGTCAAAACTTGTAGTGAAAAAACATGTTCCAGCAGACCTGAGTATATATGATATTTGCACAGTATTTTAGGGAAATGAGGGGTATATACCAAAAGAGTAGAATGAAAAATGCTGGCAGAAACCAAATGCTTTAATTATTAATCTGGCTGATGCCTCTGGAATATTTTAGATAAAAATATCATTTAAATCAAATGGGAAAATGGAAGTGAGACAATAGATCCACTAGACTGTAAGCTCCTTGAGGTCAGGGACCATGTCTACCAACTCATATAGTTATGTACTCTGCCAAGTAGTTAGTACAATGCTCTGCACACAATAAGCATTCAATAAATACTAACGATTGATCTGTACTCTTGGGGCACTAGAAAAACCCAGAGTTATATGGTTATCATTGTTATTGATTATATTTCTCAAATTGATCTGCTCTTCATTCCATATGAAAAATACTGGAAATAGCCAAGACTGTATTAATCTACTGCTGAAACTCAAGCCTCCTGCTTGTATGGCAGGTATCCAGAAGTACAGCTTTCTAAATTGAAACTGGCATGCAGTGAATCTCCGGTTCAATCAAACGTTTAGCTGGTGTAAGAAGAGGCACCCCTTCAATATACTTCAGAAGAGGGAAAGCTGCTCATTTCAGAGAGTTCATGGTTTTCATGGGATCGTGTCTTCCAACTATATTGTACTGTACTCTCTCAAGAGCTTCCTGCAGAAACGATCTGGGCATGTCACTCCCCTTCTTAAACAACTCCAGTGGTTGCCTATCCACCTCTGCTCCAAACAAAAACTCCTCACTCTAGGCTTCAAGGCTCTACATCACCTCGCCCCTTCCTACCTCTCCTCCCTACTCTCTTTCTACCGCCCACCCCGCAGGCTCCGCTCCTCTGCCGCCCACCTCCTCACCGTCCCTCGGTCTTGCCTATCCCACCGTCGACCCCTGGGCCACGTCCTCCCGCGGTCCTGGAACGCCCTCCCTCCTCACCTCCACCAAACTGATTCTCTTCCCCTCTTCAAAACCCTACTTAAAACTCACCTCCTCCAAGAGGCCTTCACAGACTGAGCTCCTCTTCTCCCTCTTCTCCCTCTACCACCCCCCCTTCACCTCTCCGCAGCTTAACCCTCTTTTCCCCCATTTCCCTCTGCTCCTCCCCCTCTCCCTTCCCATCCCCTCAGCACTGTACTCGTCCGCTCAACTGTATATATTTTCATTACCCTATTTATTTTGTTAATGAAATGTACATCGCCTTGATTCTATTTAGTTGCCATTGTTTTTACAAGATGTTCTTCCCCCTGACTCTATTTATTGCCATTGTTCTTGTCTGTCCGTCTCCCCCGATTAGACTGTAAGCCCGTCAAACGGCAGGGACTGTCTCTATCTGTTGCCAACTTGTTCATTCCAAGCACTTAGTACAGTGCTCTGCACATAGTAAGCGCTCAATAAATACTATTGAATGAATGAAAGAGCTTAGTACAATGTTCTGCCCACAGTAAGCGCTCAATAAATACCATTGATTGATTGATTGATTTGCCATGCTGGGAATTCCCACCCTTGCTATAACACAGCCCCACCTAAAGAAGGGCCCTGGGATTTTGACCCTGTAGACAATTCCAGAGCGGGGTTTCACTCTATCTTCGTGTTTCTATGTCTATCCTGTTTCCACTATTAGACTTCCTGCCTTCGCCGCTCTTAACCATCAACAGCACCTAGCAGAGAACTGTGCACACGGTAGGTTTCAACAAAAACTGATGGTGATGCCGATGATGGGCTGTGATATGTTCTCTTCGTATTCCAGTAAAGAGAAAATCATGAAAACTCCTAGTTCAAGAGTACAGCCAGAAGCATTGCTGTGTCCAAACTTCCCAGGGAGGACCTCAATTAAACTGAGCTATCAAGTAATCAATCAGCCAATGGCTTTTACTGAGAATTTACTGTGCGTGGAGCACTGTACTAGGCACTTAGAAAAGTGCAATTTGAGAGAGTTGGTTGACAGGATCCCTGCCCTCAAGGAGTTTACAGTCTACTGGCAAAAGTAAAGTGACCATATTTTGGGATAGCCGAAGCAGGTTGGGGATGGTTCAAAAGACACATAAGAATACACAAACACGTACACCAAGCACTCAGCCAGCCTCTGCTGTCATCAACTGCCACTACTGCAGCTGGTACCACATCACTGAGCCCGCCACTGAACACCATGTTATGACAGTGTCCACCATGGCCAGAAACTCATCAGAGAGATGGTGCCAAAAACCTCAAGAAAATGGCCCAGGAAGAATTAAGCAATTACGGCTGCTGCTCCTGAAGAGGAGGCGGAGAAGGGAAAGTAGTAAGAAGAGGAGAGAGGGAAGATAAAGGAAGAGGAAATTAGACAACCCCCCCCTACTCCTTCGTTCTCTGCGGCTGAGCTGCTTCCACTACCGGCACTGCAACTTTTTATTTTAATGGCATTTGTTAAGCACTTACAATGTGCCAACAGCATAGTAAGCATTGGGGTAGAAAGAACCAAATCAGGAGAAAAAAAGTATTTCCAGGCAGTAAGAATCCCAGCTACCCCACTCAGAATCATACCTGGAGAGTTTCCAGTACTCTAGCAGTCTTGGCTATAGGAGGGAGAATCAAGCAGAGGCCTACCCATTCCATTCCATTCCTAGCTTGGGCAGTGGCTAGTGAATGGAAGGCAATCTGCTACAAGTCAAAACTTACCGTGCTGGGCAACAGCAGCTTGGGAGAGAGTAGAGGGCGGAGACTCAAGCTACATGGGGCTCACAGTCTTATTCCTCATTTTACAGATGGGACAGCTGAGGCACAGAGAAGTGAAGTGATTTGCACAAGATCATACAGCAGACAAGTGGTGGAGTGAGATTAGAACGCAGGTCCTTCAGACTCCCAGGGCTATGCTCTATCTACTAGGCCATGCTGCTTCTCAACTATCAGATCCCCTTCCCATCATCCTGGTCAAAAAAGCAAGACCTTAATGGGCCCAATAAAAACATGTTGATGATGATGATGATGATGATGATGATGAGGCTTCTCGGATTGTGAGATGGAATGTCAAAAGATGTGACCACCCTATTAACATGAGGATCTTGTTTTGTTCTGTTCTGTTTTGTTGTCTGTCTCCCCTGTTTAGACTGTGAGCCCATTGTTGGGCAAGGATTGTCTCTATCTGTTGACGAATTGTACATTCCAAGCATTAGTACATTAATACAGTGCTCTGCACATAGTAAGCGCTCAATAAATACGATTGAATGAATGAATGAATGAATGAATGAATGAATGAATGAATCTTATGAAAATAGAGGAGATTGCTTGGCAGAGGTCCTGAAATCCAAAGATGTGACTCAGATCTCATAGCCTGAGTACCTTTTATGCTGTCAAGTCATTTCTGACCCATAGCCACTCCATGAACACATCTCTCCCAGAATGTCCCACCTCTACCTACAATCATTCCGGTAGTGTATCCATAGAGTTTTCTTGGTAAAAATACAGAAGCGATTTACCATTGCCTTCTTCTATGCAGTAAACTTGAGTCTCTGCCCTCAACTCTCTCTCAAGCCGCTGTTGCCCAGCACCGGTAGGTTTTGATTTGTAGCAGATTGTCTTCCACTCACTAGCCACTGCCCAAGCTAGGAATGGAATGGGTATGCCTCTGCTTGACTATCCCTCCTGTAGCCAAGACTGGTAGAGTACTGGAAACCCTCCAGGTACAATCCTGAGAGGGGTAGCTGAGGTTCCTACTGCCTGGAAATTTTTTCTCCTGCAGGCCTATCAACCAAGCATCATTTTGTCTAGCACTAAATTCACCAGAAGCGTTTAAAGAGAAGAAAACCACCTACCACTAAAATCTGTGGGTTGGGATAGGAGCTGTTGCCACATTTTCAGTTCTCTCATTGGCTGAAGTTGCTCACAACATTGGGAAATGCCAAGACTTATCTGGGTAAAGCTGGTCCACCTCTCACTGCAGTCATTTGTTCTGTGATTGGAGATGGTTTACTCAGACTTTTGTTTATATTGACTTCATTTATAATGCTTCAGAAGTTGCCAGTAAAATATTTATTTAGCAGTTAAAACATTCTGCAAATGATTTTGCTCCCCCAGAGGTAAATATTTCTCAGCATGCTAAAATGATACATTGCTGTTTTTGAAAAAGCAATCACACATTGATAAACTCTCTCAAATTACAGTTCAGCATATGATTTCTTGGTGTTTAAACTGGCAAAATTAATTTTCTTAATATTTATTAGAAAGACAAGTTGTCATGAAGGATTAGAAGTATCTGTTTCTCATAGCACTTCCACCACTGAAAAGCAACACATTTTACACACTATACCTAACTAAGCATTTCAGTTGCAGCCTTATGGAGGCAAAACAGCCCTGGATATTTCATCTTAAGGACTCAGTGATAATTCAGTACCTCTGAAAAAAACTTTTCCTTCCCACTTTACACCTAATCTCTCCATCTCATAGTTCTTCTAAAAATCCCTCTTCTGTAAAACCTTTCAATACTGACCACATCTATGGCCATTTCCCCTTTTTGTGGTTTCCGCTATAGGCAGCTTGTTTCTCTGACTGAGATGGGAGTTTTCTTTCAAAGATTCTGTCTTTTCTGGGCTTATTACAGCATATTGTGAATCTGTACAAAATTCCAGAGATGGAAAGTTAAAAGTTCTTATATTTCCTCATTTTATCTCCTTTCCCATGAAAGACTTCATCTCATAGCTCTAATATTATCTGACCCCTGAGAGATAGGTAAATACAATAATAATAATAACAATAATAATAATTTCAATAATGGTATTTGTTAAGCACTTACTGTGTGCCAGGCACTGTACTAAGTGCTGGGGTGGATACATGCAAATCGAGTTGGACACAGTCCCTGTCCCACGTGGGGCTCACAGTCTCAATGCCCATTTTACAGATGAGGGAACTGAGGCACAGAGAAGTGAAAGTGACTTGCCCAAGGTCACACAGCTGACAGATGAGAGACCCAGGATTAGAACCCACGACCTTCTCCCTGGCTCATGCTCTATCCACTATGCCATGCCATAATATTACTTTATCCCCATTTTATTGAGGGCAGAATTGAGGCACAAAGAGATTGAAGCAAAGACCAGAAGAGGTCCCTTAGCAACAGGGTTCCGATTGGAGAAGCACAGATAAAGTTCAAATGGAAGAGACTCTGAATGATGAGAATAATTGTACTGTATTCCTAAATGTCTTGATTTAGTAGACATAGTAATAACAACTGCTATTTTCAGTAGCGGTTTTTCTCACCAAACATTTTCTGATGTGAATCTCAGCCTTTGTAAAGGGAGACAGCGTGACCTACTGGAAAGAACTCAGGCCTGGGAGTCAGGAGATCTGGGTTCTAATCCCAGCTCTTCCACTGGCTTGCTGTACGATCTTGGCCAAGTCACTTAAGCTCTCTGAGCTTCAGTTTCCTCATCTGTAACACGGGGAGAAGATACTTGCTCTCCCTCCACCTCAAACTATTAGCCCCAGGTGGGAGAGGGGCTCTGTATTCAGTCTATCGTGCATCTATCCTAGTGTTTAGCCCAGTGCTTGGCCAGTAGTAAGGGCTTAATAAGTCCCTTCACTTCTCTGTGCTTCAGTTACCTCATCTGTAAAATGGGGATTAAGATTTTGAGTCCCATGTGGGACATGGACTGTGTCCAACCTGATTACCTTCTATCTATCCCAGCGCTTAGAACAGTGTGTGGCACATAGTAAGTGCTTAACAAATACCATGAAAAAAACTTAGCAAATGAGTTTGTTGCTTTCATATTTGAAGATGGCACCGCTGATAGTGAAATTTACCCAAGGTTATATGCCAACAAATGATATTTCTACTTCACCATTATTAGACCCTAAGACTCAATGAGAAAGCAAGGTTTGCTTAAATTAGCATTAGGTTAATAGTTAGCAAAAGCATTTGGGTCAGCTGGCTTCCACCTTAATCAATAGATGACACTCTTTTGGCTGCATCTGTGTGTGATGAAAAACTTTTTTTTGAATAATAATAATAATGATGAAGGTAAGCACTTAGTAAGTACTTAAGCACTGTGGCCAGCACTGGGGTAAATAAAAGAGAAATCAGGTCTGACACAGTCTCTGTCCCACAAAGGGTCCAAGGGGGAGGGAGAATGGGTGTTTAATCCCCATTTTACAGGTGAGGAAACTAAGGCACAGAGAATAATAATAATAATAATGTTGGTATTTGTTAAGTGCTTACTATGTGCAGAGCACTGTTCTAAGCGCTGGGGTAGACACAGGGGAGTCAGGTTGTCCCACGTGGGGCTCACAGTCTTAATCCCCATTTTACAGATCAGGTAACTGAGGCCCAGAGAAGTGAAGTGACTTGCCCACAGTCACACAGCTGACAAGTGGCAGAGCCGGGATTCGAACCCATGACCTCTGACTCCCAAGCCCAGGCTCTTTCCACTGAGCCACACAAAGTGATTTGCCCAAAGTTACCCAGCGGGCAAGTGGCAGAGCCAGGACTAGAATTGGGTCTCCTGACTCACAATCCCATTCTCTTCAGGTAAGTGAAAAATAATCACACTTTGAATTTGTAGAGTTCTTTTCTTTTTTTCCACAGTTCTTTTACATCTAGCACTTTACATGATATCTGAATTATTAGAGAGCTAGCATTAGAGTGATTATATTCTAGTTTCGAGAAGCCATAGAGCAGGGGCCTGGGAGTCCGTAGACTTGGGTTCTAATCCCGGCTCCACCACATGTCTGCTGTGTGACTTTGGGCAAGTCACTTCACTTCTCTGGGCCTGAGTTACCTCATCTGTAAAATGGGGCTTGATTGTTAGTCCCATGTGAGACATGGACTGTGTCCAACCTGATTAGTATGCATCTATCCCAATGCTAAGTATAATATCTGGCACAGAGTAAGCGCTTAATAAATACCATAGTATCTTTACAGTAAGACGAAATTGAAAGACTGAAATGTTGACAGTTAAAGCAAAGCCACCCTGAGGGTACTAGCAGTAATGACACAAGAGTCGAAAACAGAGAACAGGGGAGCCCTTAGCAGTTCCCTGGAAATTCCCTGGAAATAGTACTTCTGACTGAGCACACAGAGGCTCAAAGTCGAATTGAGGATTTGGAATGCTTGAGGTTGTACTCTGGGCCATATCCTGGAACTCGAAATCTGAGTAGTGGAAAGGCTTACAGAATCCTGCTCCTTTTCCCTCACTTGCTCTTAAACTTACCACATGCCAGGTTCTGACCTCTATTGGATGTGACTTGTAAAGGCACACAATGGGTCATGCAATGAGCACAGAAATACCTGACATCCCTGGATTGGTGACATAAAGAGAGAGCATATTTTTCTAGGGAATCATTTTCTCATGCATGCTTTCTTAGAGGTCTGGAGGTCCATTCATTTGGCAGCTGCTGGCTGGTTCTGACAATTCTGTTACAATCTCTCTCACCTCATGGCCAACTGCCTGGATTCTGAGGACTATCCTGAGACCATTAATCCATCAATCAATCCATCAGCGGTGTTTCTTGAGCACTTACTGAGCATACAGTACTTTACTAGGCTCTTGGGAGAGAACAACAGAAGCAAGACATATGTTCCCTGCGTCTCAAGGAGTTTACAATCTAATGAATGAGGCAAACCACCAAAAATGACTTATAAATAGAGCAGGAGGAACCACGAGAATATAACAGGTACTAATACAAATTTGATGGGATGAAATAGCTGAACAAATAAATGAATATACATATGGACATAAATACATATGTTAAAGATGGGAATAAAATATATAAATGCTAAGGGATTGACACAATTTAAGGGTTGTGAATTAATCGAGAAAGTCTTACTGGAGGAGATGCTACTTTAGAAGGAATTTATTATTATTAATAATAATAATAATAATAATGGTATTTGTTAAGTGCTTACTATATGCCAGGAACTGTACTAAGCACTGCGGGGGATACAAGCAAACCACATTGGGCAGAGTCCCTGTCCTGCACAGTCTTAATTCCCATTTTACAGATGCAATAACTGAGGCCCAGAGAAGTGAAGTGACTTGCCCAAGGCCATACAGCAGACAAGTGGTGGAGCCGGGATTAGAACCCATGACCTTCTGACTCCCAGGCCCTTAAAAGATGGGGAGGCCTATGCTCTGGCAGATTTGTGGAGGAAGGGAATTTTTCCAGGCTGGGGGAACAACATGAGTGAGGAATCAGAGGCATGGGAGTCAAGAGCAAAGTACAGTTAGAAGGTAGGCTTGGGAGGAGCAAAGGGTGTGAGCTAGAGAGAAGTGGGTGAAAAGAGGTGAGATATAAGCTCGAGAGATTGGTGGAAACTGTTGAAGCCAATTGTGAGAAGTTTTTGCTTGATGCAGAAAGGCATGGAAAGCCATTGGAGGTTTTTGAGAAGTGGAGAGAGGTGTGCTGAGTGATGTTTCATAAAGATGCTTTGGATAGCAGTGTGGAGTATGGACTGAATGGGTGAGAAGCTGGAGGCAGGGAGACCAGTGCAGAGGCTGATGCAATAGTCCAACTGTGATATGACAAGAATTTGGACATTGGTGGTAACTGTTTGAGTGGAGAGAAATGGATGTTGTAGAAAAAAAACAGGCAGGAATTGGAAGGTGATTAAATGTGAGAGCTGAGAGGCAGTGAGGATGACACCAATGTAGTGAGCTTCTGGAACAGGGAGGATGGTAGTCTTATTGACAGACAAGGGAAAATTAAGGGAATGTATCGGTTACATTGTTGTATTGTACTCTCCCAAGCTCTTAGTATAGTGCCCTGCACATAGTCAGTGCTCAATAAATATAATTGATTGATCAAGGGAGTAACAGACTGAAAGGAACAATCTGGGGAAGTGAAAAACCTGGATTCCTTGGGTTGGCTCAGAGGAAAGATGAAACACTGATACTGCCTCCCTGACTCAATCCCCACTGATGGTAAGTACAGCTTCCTGTGAAATTTGCACCTTGGAGATTTTTGTAGAAAGGTTGTCATCTAAAAGCACACCTGACCCATGCAGACCACAATCGGATGAACCTAATCTTGATTCTACTTGAATAACTGTTCTTAGAGACTTCCAGGGTTGGCAGTCCAGGGCTCAGCCACCAGTATTAGCCTTGTCTCTTCTGGTACCAGCTGGGGCACTGAAATGAAACACCATCCAACAGGAATTGACTCAGTTTAAATAGAAGTGGCCAGAAACTTGCTTCTGGAAGCTACTGTAGTATGAGTAAGTTTATTCCACTTCACAAACACTGTGGGTTTCCAGCCATTGGGAAAAAGCCATTATTTTTGCCCCCACAGCCTTCTTGGGCTGGATTTACAAACTCTTTCACCCAAGATCTCCCACAAGATCTGAAATCCTCCAAATGAAATCGAGTCTTTGAAGCCTGCCTGCCACTCCTAAATCCCATCAATCAATCAATCAATCAATCAATCGTGTTTATTAAGCACTTGCTGTGTGCAGAGCACTGTACTAAGTTCTTGGGAGAGCACAATATAACAGAATTGGTAGACACAGCTTGCTCCCTCCATTTTACCCCAGTCTTGCACACAAAATGAAAAGATCACGCCTCATGCTTCAGTTTGTGTCTCCTCACCTGGTGTTGTGGGATTTGGTAAATACCAATTCTTTATTTGCCCTGCCCACACTTTTTATGATTTTGTAGACTATGATCAAGTCCCTTTTTAGCCATGTCTTCATGTTTCAGTTTGCTCCTCCTATGTCTATCAGCTCATCTTTGGACAGCGAGCGTCTCCCCTTGAAAAGGACAGGTGAGCCTCAATCCCCATCACTTCAAGGTGTGCGGAGAGGCCAAGGTTTGAGGCACATGGCCAAAAATGGACTGTGCACATGAAGATTTGCACTGGTTGTTGTGCAGGGCTTAAAACCGCCTTTCACCTAGAATGTCCTCCTTTGCTGTTACAATGCATTTGTTCTCAGAAGATAGAGTAGCCAAGTGTCAAATCTGACTCCAGTATCTGTCTCAAGCCTCAAGGTCCCAAGCATTAGTATCAGTGGGATACATTCTGAGGTAGTCCTTCATTGGCCAGGGAGTCAGAGGACCTGGGTTCTAATCCTGATCTGTCACTTGCCTGGTGTGTGACCTTAGGCACGTCACTTAAGTTCTCTATCCCTCAATTAGCTCATCTGTAAAATGGGGATAAAATACCCGTTCTCCCTCCTTTTTAGATTGTGAGCCCCATGGAGGAAAGGAACCGTGTCTAACCTGTTTACCATTTTTATATCCCAGCACTTAGTAAAGTGCTTGGCATGTGGCGAATGTTCCTACCAACTCTGTTGTGTTACTTTCTCAAGCACTTAGTACATTTCTCTGCTCACAGTAAATGCTCAATAAATACCACTGATGATAGTAAGTGTTTAACAAATACTGTTATTATTATCATTATCATTATTATCATTATCATTATTATTTCCTCTGGTCACCTCTGAAGAATGCTGAAAAGAGTAGAAACAAAGCAACATTAGCAACTCCTCTCTCAAACAATTCAGAGTGGTTTAGCACTTTAGGTGGTTGTTATTTAGACATTTCAAATGCTAACAAACACTTCAGAAATGTTCTCTTTGTGATCACTCACTCTGGAACTATAGACATAAGTGAATACGTGAATAACTCTCCAAGTACAGACCTTCTAGTATGGAGACTCCTTGTGGGCAGGGAACATGTCTACCGATTCTGTTGTACTCTCCCAAGAGCACGGGTCTGGGAGGAAGATGGTCATGGTTTCTAATCTCAGCTCCACTACATGTCTGCTGTGGGACCTTGGGAAAGTCCCTTCACTTGTCTGTGCCCCAGTTCCCTCATCTGTAAAATGGGGTTAGAGACTGTGAGCCCCATGGAGGAACAGGGACTGGGTCCAACCTGATTTGCTTTAATAATAATAATAATAATAATAATAATGTTGGTATTTGTTAAGTGCTTACTATGTGCAGAGCACTGTTCTAAGCACTGGGGTAAACAGAGGGGAATCAGGTTGTCCCACGTGGGGCTCACAATCTTAATCCCCATTTTACAGATGAGGGAACTGAGGCACAGAGAAGTTAAGTGACTTGCCCACAGTCACACAGCTGACAAGTGGCAGAGCTGGGATTCGAACTCATGAGCCCTAACTCCAAAGCCCATGCTCTTTCCACTGCACCATGCTGCTTCTCTGCTATAATAATGTTGGTATTTGTTAAGCGCTTACTATGTGCCGAGCACTGTTCTAAGCGCTGGGGTAGACATAGGGGAATCAGGTTGTCCCACGTGGGGCTCACAGTCTTGATCCCCATTTGACAGATGAGGTAACCGAGGCACAGAGAAGTGAAGTGACTCGCCCAGTCACACAGCCGACAAGTGGCAGAGCTGGGATTCGAACTCATGAGCCCTGACTCCAAAGCCCGTGCTCTTTCCACTGAGCCACACTTGTCAGCTGAGTCACACTTGTCAGTGGGTCAGCTTTAACCCACCCCAGCACTTAGTACAGTGCCTGGCACATAGTAAGCACTTAACAAATATCACAATTAGTAGTAGTAGTAGTAGTAATAGTACAGTGCCCTGCCTACAGTAAGTGCTCAATAAATGTCATCAATTGAGTGATGGAGAGAAGTGGCTGGGAACTGGAGCCATCCCACACTGGGCCTGAAAAGCAAATAATGAAAACAACTCAAGTTTTGCAAGGACCCTTGGACATAACTGCCATTATCCACATGTCATACAAGGAGAGTAAAATTAAGGACATTAGGGATCTTCCCCACAGAACAGAGTTGTCAAGATTCAACCAGAGAGAAGTTATGAGAGAACTTTCCTCTTAGGCAAAATCTAGCCAAAACCTTTGTCTTGGGAAAATTCCAAAACAGAATGCCCTATTTCTCTGGGAATATGGCGGCAGCAGAAGCTGAACAGAATTCATATGGGCAGAACTCCCTTGGTTTCTGTACAACAAGCCTCAGGCTTTTTAAAGGGACAGGTAGGAGTGTCCTGATGCCTCCAGGGTATTATTCAGCCAAAGGAAAAGATCTTTCTATTTGCCAACACTGATTGGAAACAGATTTAGCTGGAATGCAGTAGGCAATCTGACCAAACAAAAACAAAATTGCCTTCACTGCTTGGTGACCATAGACTGCGGCTGCTCTGGAGTAGGGCCTCTCACTTAGTCACTGCACACCCGGGAGGCCCACACACTAGTAAACCAGATGGCTCCTTTCTAGTCACAGGTCCACACTGTTCCTTAGGAGGGACCAAACCTTTGCTTCTCCTAGGCTCTGGGAGGTAGGGCAGCATCACTGCCAAAGGAAATGCGCTGAGGGATTGGAATCAATTGCCACAGCTGTTACTGCCGGGCTTTCTGAGACAGGGCCATCAGTGAAACATCTTCAACCTGGAGGATGCTCTTCATTTGGCTTTCTACTAAAGAAAGCATGGGTGTAGTTCTCACAGAAATGAAAAACACATTTTTCTCCAGTATCTTCATCCCCAAACTATCAGGTTGTTTTCAGTCTGGTGATTTGAAGTTAGGAGGTTCAGATTGAAACATAACCAAGAGTTCTGAGCTCACAGTACATTTATGTACATTCAGTTCTGCTATAACACATGCTGTCATTGTATGATTTGGTTGTAACATAATGGAAAAATTAGGGCACGCTCCTCCCCCATCACAAGTCTTTCTAGGTAAGCCACCATCTACAAATTGTCGTGAGTAGATTTGGTGTAGAAAGAAATGGTTCATGCGTATGCGTGTGGTGTGGCCCCGGGTGGGATGCTGCAATGCTTCCCAACCTCTGTCTCAGTCTTATTGTACTGTAAGTACTTTGTGTTTCCTTATGATCCTGCAATTTTACAGTATTTAGCACACTGAAATAACAGTGAGTGGCATCTTCCCTCCTAAACCCACTCTTCCTCTAGGCTGAAGTTGGCTGTGGGCAGGGAATGTGTCTACCAACTCTGTTACACTGTTACATTGTACTCTCCCAAGTGCATGTCCAGTGCTCTGCATGCAGCAAGTGCTCAATAAGTATGAGTGATTGATTGAATCTTCCTAATTTTCCCAACCCTGACAACAGCACCACCATCCTTCCTGTTGCAGAAACCCTAAAGCATTCTAACGATTGTGGACATAACAATAATGTAAGAATAGATATCAAAAAACATCAGTCATGGTGGCATCAGCTCCCAACCCATTCAGTCTCACTGAATCAACTGTTACTAAAGCACTTCATTATAGCAGAAATGAAGTGGGGCACTATATTGCCCCATCAATCAATTGTATTTATTGAGTGCTTACTGTGTGCGAAACACTATACTACACACTTGGGAGAGTACAATATAACAGAGTTAGTGGACACATTCCCTGCCCACAATGAGTTTACAGTGTCAAGGGTTACAGCTTACAGTCTAGAATTCAGTCTATTCTTTCTAGACCTAAAAAATAAGGGGATTTAGGAATAATGACTCACTTTTCTGTTTGCTCTCTTATCTTTTGCCCTTGGTGTTTGTTTACGGCCTGACCTCTGCTTTTCTACTGGATTCAGGAGGACTCTGCCCTGTACATGGACTTCCTTTTATGTAAGTTGAGTGGGAGCTCACAAGACCTCAAATCTAGCCCTGGTTTATTAATTAGGCAGAGAGAGGTGCTTAGAATCAATCCCCCCTCCTCAAAAATCTCTATTCCTGATTCACGTCCCACCCCTGGCCTGGAATGCCCTCCCTCCTCAAATCTGCCAAACTAGCACACTTCCCCCCTTCAAAGCCCTACTGAAGGCTTACCTCCTCCAGGAGGCCTTCCCAGACTAAGCCTCCCTTTTCCTCAGCTCCCATTCCCCCCATCACCCCAACTTGCTCCCTTTGCTCTACCCACCCCCCACCCCACAGTACTTGTGTATATATGTACATATCTATAATTCTACTTATTTATATTGATACCTGTTTACTTGTTTTGATGTTTGTCTCCCCACTTCTAGACTGTGCGCCTGTTGTGGGCAGGGATTGTCTCTCTTTGTTGCTGAATTGTACTTTCCAAGCGCTTACTACAGTGCTCTGCACACAGTAAGCACTCAATAAATATGATTGAATGAATGAGTGAATCAATCAAACAATTAATGGTATTTGTTGAGCACTTACTTTGTACAGAGCACTGCATTAAACACTTGGAAGAGTACAATACAACAGAGTTGGTAAACAGGATCCCTGTCCTCAAGGAGCTTATAGTCTAATGTGGAGAGACAGACAATAAAATAAATAGAATAGGCTATAATTCTTGTTTGCCTAAGTGTTCTCTTCCTTAACCCAAACCCCCACCCCAGATACTTTTTCTTCTATAGTATATGGACCTTGATTTCTCTTATTGTTAATTTCCAAACCCTGCATTGTCTACACTTGAGTATGAGCCAGAAAGATGCTTAAGAATTCCCCCTCAATACGGTATTTTTCTACATTTGTCCACTAAGTCTTCACCTTTCCTCACCCCAGCCACATGCTTTCTGGCTGTCCCCTGGCAGAACCGTGAGCTGAAAGAGAGATAAGCATACTTTACATATTTTGCAAGTGACAAATATGTTACCTGCATCTCCTGGGGGCATAACAGAAACACCAAAGTTTAAAGTAGCATCTGTCACTTGGGATCCCTCAAGGTCTGCAAATCCTTGCAGGTAATGGCAATCACTATTTTCCATTTTGGGACTGTCTTTCATTCAGTCATTTCAGCACTCAAATGCCTCAGGCCTAAGACTATAGGCTCCATGCGGGACAGGGATTGTGCCCGACCTGATAATCTTGTTTCTACCCCAGAGTTTAGTGCAGTGCTTGGCACATAATAAGTGCTCCTAAATACCTCATACTTATTATTATTATTATTATTACTAATAAAAATTATTATTCTTCGATCCAGAATAGTAAGAGAACCATCCAGCTGAGGGATGTACTTCTCTATGAAAAGGCAAGCAAATGTTCTAGACTCTAAGCTTGTTATGGGCAGAGAAAGTGTCTCCTAATTCAGTTGTATTGTACTCGCCCAAGCGCTTAATACAGTGCTCATTGTAAGTGCTCAATAAATACCAATAAGTGATTGATTGATTGATTGCCTTTCCCCTGCTTCATTCCCTCATCTGCCTGCAAAGATGCTCCAAAATCACATGAGAATATCCTCCCACCGGATGTATTGGCAGCCAGTAAAGGCTGAGCAAAAAATGGAAAATTAAATTCTGGTCTCTAGCCCAGCTTCCTGGAATCCAATCTCTCAGAGTATCCTGACACCCACATTCCCCAGTCGATGATTATTTCCTTCAAAGACCACAGATACACTGAGAACACTTGAGGTTTTAGCCCAGATGGTTTTTACAGCCCAACCTTTGAATCTGTTGAAGACTAAGACATGAATCCTAGTCTTTATAAAATAAGGATTCATACCAACTGGAGGAGTCTGGCAACTGAGGCAAAATTGCCATCATGGTGCAAAGCATGTTCACACTAAGAGCCACACTCGGGGAGCTTAAAAGTGAGCTAGGGAGACAGCAGGGTGCAATAAGAAAGGAGAGAAACTTAAATAAAATTTGAAAAATTGAGTTTGAAATAACTTTGAGAGTTTAAATAGGAACTGTGAAACTCAATTCTCTCCCAATTTATTGCTTTGGAACTTTGCATTTCCCAGGAGATGACTTGGTCAAGGCTGGTGGTACCGTCTGAAACCTGAAGGGAACCTGGGCCCAGGACAGAACTATAAATATTTTTATTCCTGTAGTAAATTTTGTCCACTAGTTCCTGAACTGCCTCAGTTTGTACCTTCCACATGCTCCCAGAATTCCTAACAGAGGATGGGAAGCAGGGAGAACAGCCTGTGGGACTCACAACCCACTCTCCAACTTCGGAAGGGATCCTGTGGAGTGAGTGGCAGCAGCCCAGAAGGACCATGCCTGGCATGACTCCAACTCCCACCCCCATCCTCACCACCCACACCTTCCGGCTGTCATAGCTACTGCTACCACGAGGAAACATCTGTCCTTAATGGGAGGAGGGATAGCCAAGAGCTGGAGAAGTGAAGTTTTCTCAAGCCTCTGGCTTGGGAACCAGAGCCAGAGCATAGGTAGGGCTCTTATACACTTAGCACCTCAGCCCTCTGATTGTCTTGCTTCTATGTTACAAGTCCTGTGAGATGGAGCCAGGAGGAGGTGGAAGAAGGGAGAGGTTTGTCTGCTGTGCGAGTTTGGGCAAGTCACTTAACTTCTCTGGGTCTCGGTTACCTCATCTGTAAAATGGGTATTAAAAGTGGGAGCCACATGTGGAGAAGCAGCGTGGCTCAGTGGAAAGAGCACGGGCTTTGGAGTCAGGGCTCATGAGTTCGAATCCCAGCTCTGCCACTTGTCGGCTGTTTGACTGTGGGCAAGTCACTTAACTTCTCTGTGCCTCAGTTCCCTCATCTGTAAAATGGGGATTAAGACTGTGAGCCCCACGTGGGACAACCTGATTCCCTTATGTCTACCCCAGTGCTTAGAACAGTGCTCAGCACATAGTAAGCGCTTAACAAATACCAACATTATTATTATGTGGGACAGGGACTGCTTAGAACAGTGCTTGGCACATAGTAAGCACTTAACAAGTACCATAATTATTATTATTATTGTTATTTGCTCCAGCTAAGCAACTGCCCAGGTCTGATAGTACCCCAGCCAGAGGCAATATACAAAACTGTCCTTCCTAATTCTACACCAGGAGACTGAACAAATGAAAAAGGTCATGTAACTGTGCGATTATTTACTGATTCTGATCATGGATTTGATTGAAATTCTGCTCCTCTCCTCTAGCCAGAGCACCCTACTAATCTTTGATTTTGTCTCGCTGTTATCTTGGTGTTTTTGTTTCATCTCTCCCTGTGAGTCTGTTGCCAATCCTCTTCACTCCTTTTTATTATGAGATTGTAAACCCCACAGGGACCATGCCTAATTCAGTCAATCGTATTTATTGAGCACTTACTGTAGAGCACTGTACTAAGCACTAGGGAGAGTACAATATAACAATAAGCAGACACATTCTCTGCCCACCTGTATAGTCTTTCCTAGGGCTTAGTACTGTGTTCTGCACAGAGTAAGCACTAAAATAATATTCCTACTATTACTACTACTTACTGAGGTTCTTGGATAGAAAAGTGCCATTTTTAAAATCTAACTGTTAAATACATGTTTTTATTTTTTATATTCCATTATGCATATTTTATTTCTATTCTGATGTGGCAGAAAATAGTTTATTTCAATCTTTAAAGGAATTAGCCATGTCCAATGCTATTGTTGAAAGTTATATTAATAATAAAAAAGTATATCAACAGCCATGCACACACATAATTCTAGAATTACAGCTCTTAAAAAACCAAAGAAAACATCACTCCCTGTAGCAGTTACAAAATTTGGAAAATATTCCCCAAAAGGCTGAAAAAAGGAAAGAAGTACTGGGATTTTAAAGTTTTCATCATTTTTTTGAAATAAAAAATGAGAAGTCCAACTTTGGGATTTCTTTCTGAAGTGTCCCTAACTTAGTGGTTCTTGGAAAGGGGGGGGGGGGGAATGTACCTCATCTCAGAATTTGTGGTTTTGAATCTGTAATTTTCAACTAAATCGAACATGGCTAAATGGAAGGGAGGGTGCATGATTGACAGGACCACATCTGCCACAAATCCACCAGGAAAATACTCCCAAGGAAAAGCCAGGAAATGGAGATGTGGAATACAAGACACTGGACTAAACCTTATCCTTGGGGTGTGACTGAAACTGAGCCCAGTGAAACACCTTTGGCTTTGTTTATATTTGGGGGGTTTTGTACATGAAAGGAAGAAATTATAGAACCAACCCACAGTCTTTGGCCTGACCATGGATTTGTCTGCAGTCAGGCCAGGCGTTTGGAAAGAGAATGTTTCCTCTTAGGATAATACATATAACGATGAAACCTGAACACCTCCTCTCCCTGCCAAACGGGTATCTGGAGCAAAAACCCTCTTTCAAAAATCTGCTCCTCAAGGCTCACTGCAGAAGAAAAGAGAAGCTCAGGTAGGGCCTCTCATTGTCCACCAACTTCATTTAGACCCTTGGAGGAGCTGACTGACACATTCTGCTTTTTTATCTTTGTTTTTTCCTGCTGAACTTGTGGCTACTAGAACATGTCTACCAACTCTGTTGTTTTGTACTCCTCCAAATGCTCTGCTCATAGTAAGTGCACAGTAAATACCATCTATGGTAGTCATAATGGTATTCATTGACCTCCCCCCTACTGCGTTCAACACACTGTACTAAGCACTTGGGAAAGTACTACAGAAATGCGGGACATGTTCCCTGCCCTCAAGGAATTTACACTCTTATGGAGAGATGACATAAAATATTTTCCAATAGGGTAATTAGAATAAATAAATTGAAGTACAATCAAGTACTCATGCATACTTGGGTGCTGAGGGAAAATACCAATAAATAAATACCTAAGTGCTTGAGATGGATGTTAGGTTGATGTGATCTGGAGTTTGGGGAGTTAATCGGGGAAAGCTTATAGAAGGAGTTGAGATTTTAGGAGAGCTTTGAAAGATATAGTTCACCTCAGTGCAAAAATAAGATACTTGGGGAAAGCAGTAAGCTTCTTCAGGAAAACTCTTTTAGCAACATTGCACTCGAGGGGAGTTTGAAGGAGTAGGCACGACTAAGGAGAAGGTAGAAACATACTTATTTAGAAGTGTTTACTTCAAGTGTGTGAATTCCCAAGTAAGGATTGGGAAGGAATGTTTAGTGGATCTCTTTGTCCTGAAATTAAGATTGCGGTTTTCTTATTTAAACTTCTTTTCTCTTCACTGTCATTAGAGGCACATGTAGGACTTCAGAGAGAAGGCCAAAGGGCTACTCAAAACCTAAAGTCTTCCCCAAATTCAAGACGACAGGACCCAAAGCGCCACTTGTGTTTCTTTTTCCAAACTGCTGGAATGGCCCTTGAGCAGGAAGAATGGAAAAGTACTCTGAATGGAGCAAATCTGGTTGCAGAGGACCAAGTAGAGCCTCTCTCCCCTCGGTCATTGAATACCCTCATGCAGGGTGGGACATTAATCCAATTTGGTGCTTATGCCTCACCTGGCTCTCAGTGTTTGGCTTAATAATAAAAATAATTGTGATATTTGTTAAGGGCTTACTATGTGCCAAGCACTGTTCTAAGTACTGGAGCAGATACAATATAATAATAATAATTATTATAGTATTTGTTAAGGGTTTACTATGTGCCAGGCGTTGTACTAAGCGTTGGGGTAGATACAAGCTGATCAGGTTGGACACAGTCCCTGTCCCACCTGGGGCTCACAGTCTAAAGGGGAGGGAGAAGAGGTATTTAATCTCCATTTTACAGATGAGGAAATCGAGGTCATATAGCAGGCAAGAGGTGGAGCTGGTATTAGCACCAGATCCTCTGACTCCCAGGCCCATACTCTTTGCACTAGACCACTCTTTGGCTTCTTCTCTTTGGCTTACAGTTCATCCCATTCAGTTAAGAGTCAGCAAGCACACATGATGCTCAAGGCTTCAAGCCTGAAAACAAAACTGCCTTTGAACTCAACTCCAAGACTTTCTCTAGGATGCTTTGAAGGATACATGTTAACATACTGAAAAGAGGAATTGGCAAAAATCACTCCTTTCGGGACAAGCTGCTGATGGGAAATATCTATGAACAACCTTTGAGGGACCCTTCTATGGAATGGGGAGTGTAGTACCAAGAGTTTTACTCCAAATAGTCAAGTAAAGGTGGTAAAACTATCAGGGGCTGCAGGAGCAAGAACCCCAGGTCTATGGCATTTTGTGGGAGATATTTTTACCTTGCAACAATGTTGGACTTTTTCAGTGGGAATAATGGTGAATTTTAGATACAGAAAAAGACCATGTGTGTATGTACTAAGTCCTCATTTGGATTAAACACTTGTTAAATTAAATACTTGTTCTCCTTCCCCCTTAGACTGTAGAACAGAGACTGTATCCAATCTGATCATCTTTAATCTACCCCAGTGCTTGGTACCAGTGAATGGCACATAGAACTTCTCATCTTCCCACCCAAACCTTGTCTTCTCCTTGACTTTCCTATCACTGAGGACAATGCTACTAGCCTTCCTGCCTCACAGATCCTTAACTTCGGCATTATCCTCTACTCATCTCTCTCATTCAACCCACATAGTCAATCTGTCACCAAATCCTGTCAGTCCTACCTCCACAACATCTCTAGAATCCACCCTTTCTTCTCCCATCCAAACTGCTACCACTCTGTCCAAGCACTTATCATATCCCACCTTGATTACTGCATCAGCCTTCTCGCTGGCCTTCCTGCATCTCCCCTCTGCATCCAAATTCACTCTTCTACCCAGATCATTTTTCTAAAAAACTCTTTGGTCCATATCTCCTCACTGCTCAAAAACCTCCAATGGTTGCCCATCTACCTCCACATTCATTCGTTCATTCATTTAATTCAACTGTATTTATTGAGCACTTACTGTGTGCAAAGCACTGTACTAAGCAACTGGGAGAGTACAATACAACAATTAACCAACACATTCCCTGCCCACAGTGAGCTTACAGTATAGAGAGGCAGAGACAAACATTAATATAAATGAATAAATAAATGACAGATATGTACCTAAGTGCTGTGGGATTGGGAGGGGGGATGAACAAAGGGAGCAAATCAGGGTGATGCAGAAGGGAGTGGGGGAAGAAGAGAGAGAGGCTTACTCAGGGAAGGCCTCTTGGAGGAGATGTGCCCTCAATAAGGCTTTCAAGTGGGGGAGAGAAATTGTCTGTAGGATTTGAGGAGGGACTGCTTTAAAGCCAATGGTGAGGAGTTTTTGTTTGATGTGGAGGTGGATGGGCGATCACTGGAGTTTCTTGAGGAGTGGGGAAATATGTCCTGAACGTTTTTGTAGTTTAATTGAGTGCTTACTGTGTGCAATGCACTGTACTAAGTCCTTGGGAGAATACAATATAACAATCAACAGACACATTCCCTGACCACAATGAGCAGAAACTCCTTATCATCAGCTTTAAGGTACTCAATCAGCTCCTTCCCCTCCTACCTTACCTTGTTTATCGTCTATAACAACCCAACCCACACTTTTGGCTCCTCTAATGCCAACCTGCACTCTGTACCATGATCTCATTTATCCAACCGCTGACCCTTTGCCCACATCTTCCCTCTGGTATACCACTCCCTCCCTCTTAATAACTGATAATCCACCATTCTCCCCATCTTCAAAGCCCTCCTAAAATCACAACTCTTCCAAATGGATTTCTCTGAAGCCCTCATTTCCCCTATCCACCATCCCCTTTGCGTCACCTGTGTACTCAGATCTGTACAACTTAAGAACTTGATATTCACCCCATCTTAGCCCCACAGCACTTATGTACATATCCGTACTCTCTGAAATTTATTTCAATGTCTGTCTCCCCCTCTAGACTGTAAGATCTTTAAGGGCAGAGATTATGTCTCCCAACTCTATTGTATTATACTTTCCCAAGAGCTTAGCACAGTGCTCTGCACATAGTAAGTGCTCAATAAATACCATGGATTGATTAATAGTAAGCACTTAAATACCATTACTATGATTGTTATTTCCCTTGGTGACATGTAAATAATAGAATGTAAATAGAAAAGACAATATTCGGCTTCTTGAAGGAAAGAAAGGAAGGTTTGAATGCAGAAAGCAAAGTGTAAGAAAAAACATTAAAAACATTAGAAGGAAACACAATGAGATGACTAAATTAGCTCTACATGTTTCCTTTAGATGTGTAAAATTGGTGTGTAAAATTGGGAAAAGTGTTTCTAGGAAGGAAATGGAAACCTAACCTAAAGTAGTAATTGGAATAATTCTGACTACTAGCAAAGAGTAATTTCCTATCTGATGTCTTATAGAATGAGAACAAGAAAAAAAGCAGACAAACCTACAGAAATAAAAGCAGTATAGAGAAATCAGTCGGGAACTGTGCAAGAAAAAGGGCAAGAAACAGTTTGGACTCCTCCAAAGCTGTACTTTTAAGGAGAATATGGTTAAAGTCTACCAGGAAAACCACAAAACAGACCTGCTCGATTGTCAAGAACCTGAGGGAAATGGTGGAGGAAGCGCTGACATATTGCAATAAATATGGTGCACATACATCACAACACAATACTTATTACCTAAGAATATGTTGGGTGTGGTTTATGTACAGTGTCCAGTGTGTGGAAGATATGTCATCCTGGCCATGGGAAAAGGCCTTCTAACATGGTCACTCAGCTGATGCTATGCAAATGATGATACTATCCTCCCTTCTACCTTTATAAAGATCACTAAGAGCATGTTCAAAATGAAACTTCGCCTCCTTGCCCCAACCCAGACTTGTAATTTGAAATAAATCTGTAAACAGGATGGATTGGGGCATGATAAATCATCCACTGAGGGTTGGCATTCAGTATCCTGTTGCCCCTAGTGGCGGTAAAACCAGAAAAGGAAGGAGAAGGAAAGTGTGACTTTCTGCAGTTTTTTGCTAAAGTTAAAATTGCTTCTGGGGAATTTTCCCCACAGAACCACCACTGCATGGGAAACCCCCCCAAGTGGCAACTTTAACACAAAACCAGAAAGCCACACCTCTGTACATCCTTCACCAAAATCTCCACTGCCCAGGGACAACAGAGTCCAGATGACCTCTCCCCAGATTAAGAGCTGTCAGGGATACAGAATAAATGAAATTTAGTAGTAAATCTGCTACAGGGAAAAGAGAAAGGAAAAAAAATTACTGATTGTGAAATACAACTCCAAGAAGAATGCAAGAAATTTTCCCTTTGCAAATGGAGAGAGGCAGCTTTCACGCTTGTCCGAGTTAAACTTATTTTTCACCTTCTCATGGTCCTTAACCTTTATTTACACCTGCTAGCCTGCCCTTCCTTTAGCTCAAAATGAATGGTGATAGGAAGGTAGGAAGGAAGATGTAGAGGTCATTAGTCTCCCACACATTAAGTATGAGTCAGGAATTTAATGCTGTTGGTCACAGATCAAAAATCTGCTGTGCTTGAAACCAAGAGATGATCGGATTTGGGAGCGTTGAATATATTAGCCAAGGATGGTGGTCTTGATTTGAACAGCAAGTAAATGGAACACCCAAGGCTACAGAGCCAGAAACAGGAGGCCTGTCCTAACCCAAGGGGTAAAAAAGAAGCAGCAGCAACAGCAGTCCTGCCCTGAAGGGATTTTTCTCAAGGGGGTGTGAGGAGCCAGGATCCTGGACATAGAGGGAGACAACAAAGTCACCCTATAAGAACACAGGAACAGCAGCAGTATCCCTGGGTGGAAGCGTCAATGAGTCAGCAGTTACCCCTCTGCAGAATGGATTTGCATTTTCCTTCTCTTGTTTTATGCCATCGAGTCATTTCTGACCCATAACAACACTATGGACACATCTCTCCCAGAATGCCCCGCTCTCCATCTGCAATTGTTCCGGTAGTGTATCCATAGAGTTTTATTGGTAAAAATATGGAAGTGGTTTACCATTGTCTCCTTCCGCGCAGTAAGCTTGAGTCTCTGCCCTCGACTCTCTCCCCTGCTGCTGCAGCCCAGTGCAGATGAATTTTGAATTATAGCAGATTGCCTTTTCATTCACTAGCCACTGGCCAAGCTAGGAACGGAATGGGTGTGTATTTTAAAAAGCTAATATGGTATGGGGATATATTACCAAAACTGTAACTGCAGGGGGAAGGAAGCAATCTTCATCATCATCATCATCACTATTTATTGAGCTGACTGTGTGCAAAACACTGAACTAGGACCTTGAGAGCAGATGGTAAAAGAAAAAGGCATGGTCCCTGCCTTCAAGGATCTTGCAATCTAATGAGGAGACAGACAGATATGGATGATGGGTAACAAGAAGGAGAATGTAAGTACAACCAGTTACAACAAAAGGAAGAAATAAATGAATGAATAAATAAATGGAATAAATAAATCAATATGCACATAAATAGTAAGTGAGATAGATGGGATTACCTGATCAGAGAAGCGAGGATTAATCTGGGAATGCCTTTGGGCATTTTAGAAGAGCTTTGAAAGTGGGGAAGGAAGTGATTTGGCAGAGCTGACAGGGAGGGAGTTCCAGTGAAGAAGGAGGGAGTTCCCAATGGATCAGAAATGGGAGACTCGAAAGTGAGGTATGGTTCAAAGGTTACTTTAGGAGGAACAGAGTTACAAAGGTAAGAAATGCTGCTGGCAAAGAATCTTTAATTCATTTGTCTGTAGAGAAATGGCTAGCCATAGAGGTGTTTTTGAGGAAGGAGTGATGCTTTCTGAAAAGCATTTTAGGAAGATGATCCAGGCAGCAGAGTATTGGATAGACTGAATAGGGGAGAGGCTGAAGGTGAGGAAACCAGAAAGGAAGCTAATGCAGTAGTCCAGCACAAAGTGATGAGGGTCCAGACTAGGGAATGTGGTCCTGAGGGTGGAGAGGAGGGGTGGATTCAGGAAATATTTGGGGGGAAAAAAATGGCAGAACAGAGAGAAGTCAAAGATGTCCTTCTATTCTCCTCTGCACTGGTGAGATCTTAAGAATATTGTGCCCAGCTTGGGTCTATACTCTAGAGGTCTATCGCTCTAGACTGTGAGCTCACTGTGGGCAGGGAATGTGTCTTTATTTTTATATTGTACTCTTCCAAGCATTTAGTACAGTGCTCTGCACAGAGTAAGCGCTCAATAAATATGAATTAATGAATACAATTTTAAAAGGAGGAAAACTGGAAAGAGTCCAGAGAATAGCAGCAAAAAATGATTAAAGGGATGAGTAGGTCCTATGAGGAAAAGTTAAAGAATAGGGATTGTTGAGCCTGGAAAGAAAAGGCTGAGAGTTGGTTTAATATCTGTCTTCAAACATATAATGTGACTATAAGAAGAGGATACAAACCAGTTTTTTCCATGTCTGCAGAGGATCGAACAAGAGAAAATGGGATTAAATTGCAGTAGGAGATAATTCAGTTGGACAGAAGGAAGAAATAAGAAAGCAGTAAGAGTGATTGAACACTCACAATGGATAGCAAAGCAGGTGGTAAAATCTCCATCCCCGGGAAACCTTTAAAAGAGGAGAGAGGAAGAGGGAAAGAGAGAGAAAGAAATCCACCTATCCTGGTTAAGCCACTCAACTGCGTAAAGGCAGGGGACTGGTCCAGATAATCACTCGAGGTCCTTGCCAGAACTATGATTCTATGACTAGAAAATGCCAGTAAGAGAGCTAGATGATCACCCAATCCCTCATCATGTTCCAGGGAGATAAGTGCTCAGAGACACTTAGATAGTAATGAAATGGCCACACACTGCCTTTTTCATACACTTATGTTTCCTTCTCCCTATTCCCACCCTCCCTCCCAAATACTGTCTCCCTAAACATCTTTTTTCCTCTTCAAACTTAACTTGTCTTCTATCTAGGATAGTGGGGATAATGAGCAAATCCCAAATCATTTTTAAAGGGATTGTATTTCTTCACTTAAACTACACTGGCAAAGTCATCTGAATATTCAAGGTATTCTGCTATGCCCAGGTCTAAAACATGCACTTATTTTTCTCAGTTCTTTCTTTGCAGTGTGTTTCCTTTAGTTGCATCTTCAGTAAAGCAATCTGTCAATTTAGCCTGTTTGGTTCCTGCCATTTGCAACCATCTGCGAAGTAATATGCAACCAAATCCTATTTGAAGTGCATGGGGAGGGATTGAGGTGCTCCACTAACGTAAACCTCACTGCAGCATCTTCGCATGTCATAGGAAATGTTCCCTGTTACAGAGAGGTTTAGTATCAAGAGGGTTTTTATTAAGCAACAGTTCCATGTATGTTTAGTTAATCCAGCACCCCATGCGGCCTCCATATGTAAATCATTCAACTGGTCTAGTTAGCGAATGATGTCCAAGTAATTTGTTGAGCTTGGGAATAAGTGGATATTCAATTCCACATCAGAGCCAAAAGGGCTGAAATGTGTGCCGAGCTGGATCTTTTGGGAGTCCTTCAGCAGTGGGGCTGCTCCCTGTTGGCCTAATCGAAGAAACCACTGCCATTAAATAGTCTGAATTATATATGGTAGACTTCTTTCTCATGGGACTGTTAGAACGCAAGATGAGGCTAAATGCCCTTTATCAACATTGTGAATTTCATTCTTTATTAAGCACAAACCATTCCATTAGAGATCATTTGGTGGAGTTAAATTAGGTGATCATAGAAACTGAGTTACAAACAGGCCCCCACTAGAGACAAAATTAAAAGCAGTGTGCATTCAGTTCATGCTACTAGTGGGAATTCTCCTTTTCATAAAGCTTCTTTTTATTTTGATAATCCAGGTCTTTTAAAGTTTACTGACTCTGTTTCTGGAAGAAGAGAGTAGGTGATGTGTTTCTGATTGTAAATGATGGATTTGAGATTTCTTTCCCAGATTTTTTAGAAAACATGTTGATTGTTTTAAGTGATTTTTGAGTCCCAGTTTGTTGATCAGCATTCTCTCCTGCACAGAGAGATCAAGTGAGCCTGTAGGAAGCACTCATACAGATCAGGGATCATTGTGTCCCATATGCCTGCTGGAGCTATGCCATCGGTGGTGAAAGTTTCTGAACAAAGAATCACCTAGGGCATCTCATGTGGTGGACCAGCTCAGCAGGAATCCAAAAGAAAAATATCTGGCTGTTGTTGGTGGCAAAGACTACAGTGGCTAGTCCCTGGCAGCCACATGATGTGTCACGGTATTAGGGCATAGCATCAGAACTCTGTTGTCACTTTGGCTATAAATGGATCCTGCCATAAAAACCCTTTGTGGGCACTTTTTTTTCTGGGGTATTTGTTAAGCGGTTACTGTGCCTGGCACACTACACTAAGTGCTGAGATCTCACTGGGTTGGACACGGACCCCATCCCACAGCCTTAATCTCCATTTTTCAGATGAGGTAACTGAGGCCCAGAGAAGTTAAGTGACTTGCCCAAGGTCACATAGCAGACAAGTGTCAGAGCCAGAATTAGAATCCAGGTCCTTCCGACTCTTAAACCCATACTCTCTCCACTAAGCCATACTGCTGACAGCAGGAGCAAGCAGAAACGTTTTCTCTCCCTCTCCTGCGTCCATGGCTGCTGCCCTGCCCTCTAGGCTCCAGCTTCAGTGAGTATTCCTAATTGTGCGAGAATAGGGCAAGGAGGGACTTTGTGTGAAGAATGTTGGGAATCAAGTGTGGGGGAGGAGGGGCTGGGACTGAGGGTAAGGTTGGATGTGAGAGAGACTTAAGATAAAACCGTGATATCGCAGGAGTACAGTTTCTAAGAAAGGCTGAAATCGTGGTGGTGGAACATTCTTGAACTCTGAAGGGAGCCTCCGCTTTCCCTAAAGGAAGAAATGGATTCAATCTTATCTGTGTGAAGTCCAACAAGGTCCAAAGCCAAACATTGTATCTGGTGAGTGGCGAAGTTCTGGAATACTCACACCTATATCTCAGCATTCTCCACTTAACGTACTTCCTTTCCACTCTAACCTCTTTCTCATCCCCAGGGTTTATAATTGCACACACGCCCTTCTCAACCAACTTAGTTGAATGGCAGATTATTTATTTTCTCTCCATCCTGTTAATCGGTGTCTCATTGCAGTTGCAGGCTGATTATTGTTTATTAATTTACTGTCTTTGGCTCAAACTGACTTGTTCAAGCCAAAAAGAGATGTACAGTAAAAATGACAGCTTAAAATGAGCTTGTTTTTTAACCCCCACCCTCCCACACCTCTTCTCCTCAAAGAGGTTGGCTACATTCATGCCAGGACACATTTCTTAGACCTGAAGTCAGTAAATGTGTTATCCTTATCAAAAATACCCTAGGAAAAAAAAAATAACATCATTGGTTAAATCTTATGACATCACTCATTCTCAACAAAGATTTGTTAGTTTTGTAAGAACGTTTAATGTATTTCATATGTTGTGTCAGTCAAATGCCCATATAATGTTTTAAAGCATGCAGAAAATTGCATCCTCATGAAAAAAAAACAAATTACTGGGTCTGAATTAAACTTAAGCTCCATATTTTGTAGTAGTTAACACGCCATGGAAATGGATCGCATTAACTCAAAATGTTGCTTACTTTAAAAAATATTGTTTTTATCAATTCATTACATTTCAAAAACATCTTTACAAAATTTGATATGTTAAGACTCAAGTCATTTGTGTTCATTTTGTTCTTTATATCGCTTACAAAATAGATGTTCAAGTTAAAATAAACACTTTTAAACTATCGGCTGACAGTTTTTCAAAGTTGTCATGCGCCTGAGAGAGGGGGGTGCGCTGCAAAGTGAATCAAACCATGACAATGTTTCTCCAGCCTCTGCAGCACCTCAGCAAACCCCAAAATGGTTGCTAAGCAACTGCTTACTTTCATCATCTCTTTGAGGTGTTCAACAACAATGAACCTGAATGTAAACTCCTGGAAGGTAAGGGATCGTGTCTACCAGCGTGGCTCAGTGGAAGGAGTCCAGGCTTGAGAGTCAGAGGTCATGGGTTCTAATCCCGGCTCCGCCGCTTGCCAGCTGTGTGACTTTGGGCAAGTCACTTTACTTCTCTGTGCCTCACTTACCTCATCTGTAAAATGGGGATTAAAAGTGTGAGGCCCACGGGGGACAACTTGATTACCGTGTATATACCCCAGTGCTTAGAACAATGCTTGACACAAAGTAAGCGCTTAACAAATACCAAAATTACTATTATTATTATTATGTCTCAGTGGCTGAGATCAGAGCCTTAAGGAGATAAAGTTACTTAATTTCTCCCACTATCCGCCTGCCAAGAATGATTTCCCCAGCCTTTTCACCTTACACTCATCAAGAACCAAATGAGGTAGATTGACACTCAGGTAATATCGGTCCTTATGTTAGGCATAGTGAGAACCTAGTCAAGAGAAGGAGACTCAAGAGCTGATCCTGGTGATACCCTCGCTTCTTTCATCTCTATCCTGGCACCGTTCATCTGGGATCTTCACCGAACGAAGAGAGGCCTTCCTTCCTCTTTTCATTTATTGAGTGCTTACTATGTGCAGAACACTGTACTAAGCGCTTGGGAGAGTACAATACAACAATGTAACAAACACATTTCCTGCCCACAATGAGCTTGCAGTCTAGAGGACAAGCTTACCACCGTTGCCTCTTTAGAAAACAAAGCAGCCAACACTGAAGAACAACAGATACTACCAGTTCCTCCGCAACTTTTGAATGTTGAAAGGGAAAGGTGGGAAGGAAGTCACCAAGTTAATCCGTGGCTAAGTTTCCCGTTTACCCCTAAAAACAACTGCTAATGTGCTCCTCACCCTTTGTAACCTAGAAAAATAAAAACTATAAAAGAAACTTCCCAAAGGAAAAGATGCATCTTTACCTATTCTATTTCCTGAGTTCCTAAAAGACAGGGATAAGAACAATCCACCCTAAGTCTGTAATATATAATAAATCACCAGCACATATTAGTATGAGTTCCTGTGCTCAAGGTCAAAAGGAAATCAGACTTCAGATGTAAGAAAGATCATATCTCAAAACTAAGAGAAATTGAGTGACTTCTGGTTCTCCTTTCTATTCAACTACTGTTAGATTTTCAAGATAACTTCTTGCAGAACCGGGAGAACTCAATAAATCTGTAGGATGTGGAATGGGTATGGTGAGGAGGAGGAGGAAGAGGAGGAGGAAGAAGGGGTGGAGAAGGTGGAGGAGGAGGAATGAGTGGGAAAGGAGAAGGAGGAAAAGGAGGAGAAAAAGGAGGAGGAGGGGGGAGGGGGGAGGAGGAGCGGGAGAAGTGGGAAGGGGAGCAGGAGAACATTTGGTAAATTACTAATATGCAAATTTTGGGAGCTGGGGAATAATTGAGATTAACAGCAAGGCCTAGTGGAAAGAGCTCAGGTCTTTGGTTTCTAATCCTGACTCTGGCATTTGTCTTCTGTATGACCTTGGGATGTTTCTCAGTCTCCTCATCTGAAAATGGGGATTAAATCCTATTCCCTCCTACTTAGACTGTGAGCCCCATATGTCCAACCTGATGATCGATTAGACTGTAAACCCGTCGATTAGACTGTAAGCCCGTCAAACGGCAGGGACTGTCTCTATCTGTTGCCAACTTGTTTATTTCAAGCGCTTAGTACAGTGTTCTGCACATAGTAAGCGCTCAATAAATACTATTGAATGAATGATCTTGCATCTACCCCAGTGCTTAGTACAGTGCTTGACACATAGTAAGCACTTAACAAAAATAATAATAATAATGTTACTTTAGAGATTTTCTGGACCTATCTGCCAGGCTGTGGTAGAAGCAGCATGGTGTAGTGAGAGTCAGAAGATCTGGGTTCCAATCCCAGCTCTGCCACTTGCCTGCTGTGTAACCTTGGGCAAGTTACTTCACTTCTCCATGCCTCAGTTTCTTCATCTGTAAAATGAGGATTGAGACTGTGAGCCTCATGCAGAACAGGGACTGTGTCCAACCAGATTTACTTGTTTCCACTCCAGTGCTTAGTACAGTGCCTGACATATAGTAAGCGCTTAACAAATACCATTATTATTATCATTATTATTATTATTATTATTAAGTTGAACATTCAGCCTCAGCTTCTTTCATCTCCCCATTTCTGCCACAAGTCCTATCTAGTCACACACCTGGTCTTTCTCATGTCTAATGAGCTCTCTGAGAGCCAGGCCACTTTCATGGAAGTGCTGGAGCTGACCCACCATGTGAAAGAAAATCAACTAAAGTATCCAAGTTCTTTATCTGCTATAGTTGGCCAAGCAGCCAAGGATAGAGGAGAGATCCTCGGCCTCAACAACAGTAGAACAGAGTTTGAGACCCCGGACAGCCAGTTCATCTTCCATTTTGGTCACCTGGCTTCAGATTGACATTGTCTAACCTCCAACTGACATCTTCTAACTTCAGTAAACGGGTGCTTTTTTTTGGTTAATAATAAATAATAATAATAATCATGGCTTTTGTTAAGTGCTTACTATGTGCGAAGACACTACAAGCAAGATTTAAAGAATAGGTCTGTGGTAAGGAGCACATAGTACATGAAGCAAACAGCAATTCCTCAGATCTGCTTGGGTAATTAACACTGCCACTACCAAACTGTTGGTTATGGCTTCATGCAAAGCAAACCCATTAATTCTAGAGATTTATGTTATGAATTTCAGGGTCTCGATATATGCAGCTTGACATCTAAGAGTGCACTGAGCTATACACCATGCTTTTAATATCAGGGAATCCAGGAGAAGAAGGCTGTTTGGAGGCCCTTGGCATCCTTCTGGTGGAGATTGTCACCCTGCAGGAGACCATAGGCTTCTGCATTTCCTTTCCCAACGAGAAGAATCTGCATGGTTCTTATTCATCGCAAAGCTTCAGTGGCCTGGGGGCAATGGGAACCTAACAGCCCTCCCAGGCAAAAGTTTACTCCTTCCTGATAATTCTATTTATTTATATTGATGCTATTGATGCCTGTTTACTTGTTCTGATGTCTGTCTGTCTCCTTCTAGACTCTGAGCCTGTTGTTGGGCAGGGATTGTCTCTGTTGTTGACTTGTACTTTCCAAGAGCTTAGTACAGTGCTCTGCACACAGTAAGTGCTCAGTAAATACGATTGAATGAATGAATGAATGAATGAATGATTTCTCAAAACATTTGGGTGTTCCTACATCTATGTGGGGGCAATGCTTCCCTTCCCATCACTACTGAGGCTAATTATTTGGTCCAGCAGGATCCAGGTTAGAATAAAGGAACAGAGAGAGTGCTGTTGGGTCAGCCAAAATAATAATAATAAGCATAATTATGGTATTTGTTAAGCGCTTATTATGTGTCAAGCACTGTTCTAAGCACTGGGGTAGATACAAGATAATCAAGTTGTCCCAAGTGGGGCTCACAGTCTTGATCCCCATTTTACAGATGAGGTAACTGCGGCACAGAGAAGTAAAGTAGCTTGCCCAAGGTCACACAGCTGCCAAATGGCGGGATTAGAAACCACGTCCTCTGACTCCCAAGCCCGTGCTCTTTCCACTAAGCCACACTGCCATGTTGAGCCCCCTGGGTCCCTTTCTCCCCTCCCTCTCCCCAACCATCGAAGGCAGTGAGTCCGTGTGAGAATAAGGAAAATGTCACTCTTGCCCAGGCACTAAAGTGGTGCTGGCATGAGGACCCAGAATACTTTTGGCCTCATTAAAGATTATTAATTGCTTGCTTTAGAGGCTGTGTTTAAGCTCTGAGATCACTAGGCTGGATTAACATGCAGTATATCAAAAGTTTATAGCCAGTTACAAAATAATGAGAGGTCTATTTTTCCTCACAGTATCCTCATATTACAAGTTGAGGCTATCTCAGCTCAGAAATCTGGCAATTGACTTTGAACTGTGGTGGCGTCAAGAAGCTGCCTGTTTCAGCTATGGACAGGTTTTCCCTAAGATAGATGCAGACTCCTCTCATGAGGAGTAGCTCCCCATTCATGAAGGAGGACCACTTCAAAGAACAGCATAAAGAGTTCACAGTCCTGTCCCTAAGAACCAGGTCCCGGCCACCTGAAAAGTATCTGATTTTTAGTTAATCCATCCATCAGAATCTAATGAACACCCACTCTGGGTAGACTATTCTACTAGGCATTGTGGGAAATAATAATAATAATAATGTTGGTATTTGTTAAGCACTTACTATGTGCAGAGCACTGTTCTAAGCACTGGGGTAGATACAGGGTAATCAGGTTGTCCCACGTGAGGCTCACAGTTAATCCCCATTTTACAGATGAGGTAACTGAGGCACAGAGAAGTTAAGTGACTTGCCCACAGTCACACAGCTGCCAAGTGGCAGAGCTGGGATTCGAACCCATGACCTCTGACTCTCAAGCCCTGGCTCTTTCCACTGAGCCATGCTGCTTCTCAAGGAAAAACAGAATATGGTCCCTGCTCTTCAGGAATTTACCAACTAATGGATGAGGGGAAGGGAAGAGGAAAAAGATATATACACCAGGATGCAAGTAATCATATTGGAAAGTGAACAAGTAAAATTAATTCAGGATCAAGTCCATGATGATTGTAGGCCTCCCTCCTCCAAAAAGCCAAACCATATAAAGACAATTTATGAACCACTTTCCCCTTCACCTATACTTCTTTTACTTACTCCTACATTCTCATTAAGATAAATTATTCAATGAGAGAACATTTTATACATTTACCTATTAGTTTGGCAATCATAAAAATTCACCACTCACAAAGTCCAGCTGAATCATGCAATGCCCAAGAAATGGCTCCCTCAGGCCTGTGCTGTTTTCCATAACTATTCCCCAGACTTGTGAGCTTCTGAGGCCAAGACAAGTGAAACTTCCTTCCTTCCCTCAGCCAGCTGCCTACCCAAACTGTCAAAAAGCTATTCCTGCCCTTCTGGTTTAATCCAATTCCATGTGTCCCTGAGTGTTTAACAACATACCCTTCTCCACGATTTTCCCAAGGGTCACATCTAGGTCTAGGAAATAATGAGGGCCCCAAGCATATTTGCATATAATTTGCACTTCATTAGCATGTGATTTGCTTTTGCTCACATAGACTGTAGAGTCTATTCTGAGCCAATTAAATATTATTCTTGCTCCCCAGGAGGCTGCTATGCCTTGATTTTTCCTCTTCCCTGTCCCTCACTCACCTACTCTCCCTGACTCAAATACACTGACCAGAGATGAAATGCACTAAAGCGGAGACTCACTCAGCTGTATCTCACTCTTAACTCTCCCCTCTCCATTTTGTCACCCACATTCTTCCCCTAGCCTGGAACTTCCTCCCTCCCCAAATCCAACAGACCACAGAACTTCCCACATTCAAAACTCTCCTAAAATCCTAGCTCCTCCAACAAGCCTTTCCCTGATTAGTTCCCAGCACCCCGAATCATACACACCCACCAGCCTTCTCCAGCAGTTAAGCACATATTTGTATCCATCCTGAGCACTTTTGTATTTATTATTCAACTGTACAGTCAAGTACTTTTATTATTCTATTTGTAAATATGTTATATCTGTCTCCTCCATTAGAGTGTAAGTTCCTTGTGGGCAAGGAATGCGCCACTTCTCTGTTTTGTATTTCTCAAGCATTTAATACAGTGAAACTCAATAGACACTATGTCTACTGCTACTATCAATGAGGAAGCACTGTAGCCTACTGGAAAGAGCACGGGCCTGGGAGTCAGAAGAACTGAATTCTAATCCCTGCTCCATCAGTTGTCTGCTATGTAACCTTGGGCAAGTCACTGAACTTCTCTTGCCTCAGTTACCTCAAGTGTAAAATGGGGATTAAGACTGTGAGCCCTATGTGAGCCCTATAAATACCACTGATGATGATGATGATAAAAAAAGATGGCCAGGAAAGAAATGCACAAGAGTTACACTTTCATTCAGATCCTAGGATCTGAATGCAGATTCTAAATAAATCCAAATGCAGATTCTAGCAGCTTAACCAAGAATCTTTCCTTCCCATCCTTCTTCCATCTTCCCAGGCTCCTACTCCATTCTGATCCTCCTTGACCTCTCTGCTGCCTTTGACACTGTCGACCATCCCCTCCTCCTCCATACCTTATCTCACCTTGGCTTCACGGACTCTGTCCTCTCCTGGTTCTCCTCTTACCTCTCTGGCCGATCATTCTCGGTCTCCTACGCTGGAGCCTCCTCCCCCTCCCATCCTTTAACTGTTGGAGTTCCTCAAGGGTCAGTTCTTGGCCCTCTTCTGTTCTCCATTTACACTCACTCCCTCGGTGAACTCATCCGCTCTCACGGCTTTGACTACCATCTCTACGCAGATGACACGCAGATCTACATCTCCGCCCCTGTCCTCTCCCCCTCCCTTCAGGCTCGCATCTCCTCCTGCCTCCGGGACGTCTCCACCTGGATGTCGGCCCGCCACCTAAAACTCAACATGAGCAAGACTGAGCTCCTCATCTTCCCTCCCAAGCCCGGTCCGCTCCCAGACTTCTCCATCACCGTGGATGGCACGACCATCCTTCCCGTCCCGCAGGCCCGCAATCTCGGTGTCATCCTTGACTCGTCCCTCTCGTTCACCCCACACATCCTATCCGTTACCAAGACCTGCCGGTTTCACCTCTACAATATCACCAAGATCCGCCCTTTCCTCTCCACCCAAACGGCTACCTTACTGTTACGGGCTCTCGTTATATCCCGGCTAGACTACTGTGTCAGCCTTCTCTCTGACCTCCCTTCCTCCTCTCTCGCCCCGCTCCGGTCTATTCTTCACTCCGCTGCCCGGCTCATCTTCCTGCAGAAACGATCTGGGCATGTCACTCCCCTTCTTAAACAACTCCAGTGGTTGCCTATCGACCTCCGCTCCAAACAAAAACTCCTCACTCTAGGCTTCAAGGCTCTCCATCACCTTGCCCCTTCCTACCTCTCCTCCCTTCTCTCTTTCTACCGCCCACCCCGCACGCTCCGCTCCTCCGCCGCCCACCTCCTCACCGTCCCTCGGTCTCGCCTATCCCGCCGTCGACCCCTGGGTCACGTCCTCCCGCGGTCCTGGAACGCCCTCCCTCCTCACCTCCGCCAAACTGATTCTCTTTCCCTCTTCAAAACCTTACTTAAAAATCACCTCCTCCAAGAGGCCTTCCCAGACTGAGCTCCTCTTCCCCCTCTACTCCCTCTGCCATCCCCCCTTTACCTCTACGCAGCTAAAGCCTCATTTTCCCCTTTTCCCTCTGCTCCTCCACCTCTCCCTTCCCATCCCCACAGCACTGTACTCGTCCGCTCAACTGCATATATTTTCGTTACCCTATTTATTTTGTTAATGAATTGTACATCGCCTTGATTCTATTTAGTTGCCATTGTTTTTACGAGATGTTCTTCCCCTTGACGCTGTTTAGTGCCATTGTTCTTATCTGCCCACCTCCCCCGATTAGACTGTAAGCCCGTCAAACGGCAGGGACTGTCTCTATCTGTTGCCGACTTGTTCATCCCAAGCACTTAGTACAGTGCTCTGCACATAGTAAGCGCTCAATAAATACTATTGAATGAATGAATGAATGAAAGGTATACCTCATTAAAGATAGGTGTGTCAGAGAGTCGGAATTAGGATCAGAGTTGAATCTTAATTCTTCCTTCTCTGGGTAGTTGCTCCACTGTGATGGTGGGAGAAAATTGCTGCCTTTATCTGGCCCCTTTGTGACTTGGGCTACACCACTCCAGTTAATCTGCAAGTGCTTTCTATGTGCCAAGCACTGCACTAAACGCTGAGGTAGATAAAGATCATCAAGTCCCATATGGGGCTCACATTCTAAGTAGGAGTGAGAACAGGTAGTGAATCCCTGTTTTGCAGATGAAGGCACTGAGGCACAGAGAAGTTAAGCGACTTGCCCAAGGTCACACAGCAGGCAAGTGGCAGAGCTGGGATTAAAACACACGTTCTCTGACTCCCAGACCTGTGTTCTTTCCTCTAGGCCACATAATTCAGACATCACAGTAAGACATCTTTGATTTTGATTTAGTTTCCTTTACCTAAAGAATTAATGTACTAAAAAGGAAAAGTTGAGGGAGGGAGGAGGAGGAGAAGGAGGAGGAAAAGAAGGAGATAGATCAGGAGGACAAGAAGAGGAGGAAAGTAGGCAGTGGTGGAGGAGGCAGAGGAGGAGTAGGAGGAAGAGGAGGAAGAGGAGGAGGAGGAGGAAGCAGAGGAGGAGGAGGAGGAATAGGAGACAGAGGAGAAGGCAGATGAAGAGGAGGAGGAAGAGAAGACAGGAGGAGGGCAAGGAGGAGGAAGAAGAAAGAAAGAAGAAGAAGAAAGAAAGAAGAAGAAGAAGAAGAAGAAGAAGAAGAAGAAGAAGGAGGAGGAGGAGGAGAAGGAGGAGGAGGAAGAGGAGGAGGAAGAAGAAGGAAGAAAAGAAGAAGAAGAAGAAGAAGAAGAAGAAGAAGAAGAAGAAGAAGAAGAAGAAAGAAGAAGAAGAAGAAGAAGAAGAAGAAGAAGAAGAAGAAGAAGAAGAAAAGAAGAAGAAAAAGAAGAAGTTTTTTTTGATCTAAAACTATTTCTCGGACCCTCTTTGGGCAGTGTTTTCCGGTTTGATAGTTACCTTTGTTCCTTTGGATTGTTTGGGAAAGTTTCAAGTGACTTTCTCTCGTGGGGCTTTCAGGGTTATTTGTTTGTCTTTCTTACTGCAGCTTCCAAAGGCTCCTCAAAAGTCGGGCCGTGGAGAATCTGGGGTCCCCAGCTCGGCCAAGCCGGATAAGGCCCGTGCTGCCTGGGGGCGGGCACATCCTCCCTTCTCGGGGAACCTGGGCCCCGGCCGATGGGCGACTTAGCCAAGAGCGTTCGGGGAATGGTCAGTTTCGCCCTCTCACCCCTCAGTTTCGGGAAACGATTTCCCCGAGATCGGGGCTTCCGTGGTGCCGGAGTGTGGAAGAAGCACCGTCCCCCTCTCAGTCCTAGGATCGGCGGGTCTCCCGGGCCCTCCTGTCCCCTCGCCTCCCCGCTTCGCACGCGGTCCCAACGTTCCCGACCGGGGGAGCGAATCTGCCTTTGGAGCCCCAGATTCGTTCTCCTGCCAGCCCATTTTAGGGAAGCGTTTACAGGTTCCCTGCATCTCCCTGCCTGCCAGACCGACCCCCTCTCCGGGAGCCCGGAGTGCTCGGAAAACACGGCCACAACCGAGGGAAAGGGAGAGAAGGAAAGCCTCCCGGAAGCCGACTCTCTTCGCCCAAACCCCGTTCCAAGTGTCATCTCCCCAAATCGCCCCTCCTCCGGCACTCCCCTTCTCTCCCTTTCCTCTCTCCTAGGAGAGCCACCCATGTTTCATCCTTCACGGGCCCATTAGCTGCCAAAGCTGAGGCTGAGGGCGTCCTATCCCAGGCTGGACCCACGCTCCCAAATCGTCTCCTCTCCTGAAAGCGCTGTGCCCAGGCCTCCTCTCGCGCTGCCTGGGAATCAGCATGGCCTAGTGGCAAGAGCACGGCCTTGGGAGTCAGAGGTCGTGGGTTCTAATCCCGACAACAATCCCGACAAGCAAACACTTGTCTGCTGTGTGACCTTGGACAAGTCATTTCACTTCCTCTGTGCCTCAGTTCCCTCATCTGGAAAATGGGGATTGAGACTGTGAACCCCATGGGTGACAGGGATTATGTCCAACCTGATTACCTTGTATCTACCCCAGCGCTTAGAATAGTGCTTGGCACATAGTAAGCGCTTAACAAACTCCGTAATTATTATTGTTATTGTTATTAATCTTAGGATGCTAAATAGGTGGATGAGGGAATAAGGAAATGAAGTTAAATGGTAAATCGAGAGAGCGGGAATTGTATTCGGGTCGACCTTCATAGAATCCTCTGGATACCGTGTCACACCTGAACTACGATCTCAATGCAGTCTTTCCAAGTGACAGCTATAGAGAAGCCACGCTATCAAGCACCCGCACAAGGCCCTAGGGACAGAAAGCAATCAGAAAGCGGCTAGGAAACAAATTTAGGAAAACTTATTTCTTCCTCCTCCCCGCAGTGGAACCGTCCGTCAAACTGCTGCTATTCCCTGCTGCTGGATGCACACACCCTAGCCCCCGGCATATGTGAAGCATTGGGGAGAATGTTTATGGACAGTTATGCATTGGATGATATCTACAAGGCTGAGATAGAGGTTGTGTGGGCCGATTGAAACTATGAGATTTGCTCTCAAAGAATTGATTCTTCGCTGCAGGGGAAGCAGTGGAGGCTCACCCGGGAAAGAGAGGGATCTGCTGTTCCTTCCCAGATGTTCGGTCCCGTCCAGCCCCTCTAACTCGAAATCTAAGAGCGAAAACAGCATCTCGCCTGGAGGCTAAACTTAGAGACAGAGAGACAGAGACAGTAAGAGAGAACGTCTCTCCTTCTCCATAGAGAGCGGACCCCTGTGCCCATCAGAACGCAAAGAACTGATCCAGGGAGTGAAAGGAAAAATCGGGATGTGAGAAAGAAAGCTAGCACTGATTCATGACCCTTAAAATAAAAAGAATAACAGGACGGGAAGTTGCTTTGCATTTTATAACTAAATATCTCTCTCTCCCTCTCTCTCTCTCTCTCTCTTTCTCTCCTTCCCGCCAGTAACTGAAGCTCACCCCCCGCGACTCACGGAAGCCTCTAATCAGAACATGGAGCTGCCTTTCCGTCCAGGCTAGGCCGTCTTCTTCTCCCGAACAAATACCACCGTATCCCATTCCGTCAGGTCTTGGGGTCGCTTTTGACCCTCCAGTTCCGTTGCCCCGGGCCCCCCTCGAGATTCCCTACTCTTTCCGAGAGCCAAACCGGGCCTGGGCCGCAGTCTTTTTGTTTCCTGTTGTTGTTTTTCAGAACAGGAGGATAATTGCGCGTTTCAGTTACTCTATAATTGGCTATCGAAATAGAAAGACAACTGCAGTACTCGCTGGAATGGGAGGCAATACCCACTTCCTCCAAACATCAAGCTGCTGCACAGGGAGAGGAGATCCCCGATATTCTAGCTAGCTTTGGCTCACTCCCCGAAACACCCCTCTCCGTTCTTAAAAATGCCCACCTCTCTGAGAGAATGTGGAGCAGCCCCTTCTCCCTTCCTCCTTCACACCTCTAGCGCTTGAAGAAAAGAGAGGAAGGGGGAGAAAGGTGGAAAAGAGAAGAGATCTCTCGGGTGAAGATGACAGACCGCAATGAGATTAAACTCCCATTTCGGTCTACACTGCCTAGCTTTGGCAGTGTGGCAGTGCGGATATAGATAACTGCCGTCTTAGTCACTGAAATGACGAAGAAATTAACGAACAAAAAATAACCCACAAAAAAAAAACAACTAAACGCCAAACCCATTTGAAATACTTTGAATTTCACAGATAAAAGCTTTTTATCCAGAGCTTTCAGAATGAGGAAAAAACGGCGCCGGCTTCACTTCACCACTTTGTCTATCCCCTCCTTCTCTCCGAATTAACTTCTGGTTCGAGCTCCGGGGTGGACAGGAGAGGTGCCAACTCTTCATTTTGGAATAAGAGGAAGAAATGGGGCGGGGCTTTGGGGGGACAGGAAGCGGGGTATAGCTTGGGAGTGGCAGGTAAACTGCGGAGAGCTAAAGGGCTAAAAGGACTGCTTTGGAATCATCTCAGCCACTCCAGCCCTGCTAAAGTTTTGTCAGAGGGCTTGGGATAAACGAGGCCGGGAGTCCAAGCTAAAAACCAGTAAGGGCAAAAACAATGAGTTCGTGCCACCACTCCCCCCTCGGTGGCCCCCAATGTTCCCACGGAATTGGCACCTATGAGGCCAGACCTCGCCATTCCTTCATTTGATGGTATTTATTGAACGCTTTCTGTGTGCAGAGCACTATACAAAGCGCTTGCACTTGTACTAAGCGCTCGCGTTCTATCCGAATCAGAGAGCGGTGAGTGCGCTGTGCCACTCGGTTCTCCGCGAGAAAGAGGCTCTGTCGTTGTCCCGAAAGACCACAGAACTGACACCGAACCTCAGCTCAGGAACAGAAAGAGAGTGGCAGACCTTCCTCTAGGAGAGGTGAAGCAAGGAGGTGAAGGGAGGAGACCTGCCACGATTCCACAGTCAACTGCGACGACGATCTGGATAATTAGGGATAAAAGAATCCAAACTCCTAAATGAACCCCCACACTCCCGTTTTAGTTTAGATGATCCCGGTGCGATTTTCTGTTCCAGGAATGCCGGGGAAGAAATGCTTTTAAAAAGCAAATGTAAAGGGCACTCTCCCGGCCCTTGACCCAGTCGGGTCCCCAACCGTTTTTATGAAGGGGAAAACCGCCGAAAACCTAAGCCGAGGGGTCGCAAACAGTGACTCCAGCCCATTTGTCGTAAAATACTTTATTGAAATAAAGTAAATATTTCCGCATGGGTAAGGCTGATTGGCATAAAATGCATTTGGGTTTGGTTATCTGATGGCTCGGAACACTCCACTCCCTCGCCTTGTCCGGCGCCTCAGAAGGACAGACACAAAACAAGAAAAACCACAACAAAAGGTCTGTCTGGGAAACACCCGAACCGCAGCGACAGAGGCTAGGGCATGCGTGTGTCTCCCCGGGAGAGAGGTGGAAGAGAAAAAAAAAATTAAATATGCCGGGTTCCTCGAGTCCATTAATACTCGATTCCCCGAACCGTTTCTTAGTTTGCTGTAGTTGAAATTCGGATCCCCTTCCTAACTACTCTTCCTCCTTCCCTCTTCTCTCTCCTCTCTTTCTCTCTCTCTGGAAGCAACAATGAAAAGTAAAACAAAAACAAATGCAAAGTCACACAGCCTCCTTGGGCTTGGTCCTTATTACAGTTCCAGGTAAGATCCATCCAGTCCGGAGACCCGGGAGGCAAGGCCGGTTGCGGGAGGGGGAAAGGATGAGGTGACCCCGGCCCCAGCCTGGCAGGTTGCTCTCTGGAGTCTAGGAAGTTGGAAGAAGGGAGGAAAGGGGGCGGGGTGGGGGGAGAGGGATGGGGGGTTGGATTTTTTTTCCCCCTCCGGGTTAATCCAGTCCTCGGGAGGGAAGGTGCCGAAGGGAAAGAAGGCCTCTGGTGGAGTCCTTTGGTTCTGCTTGGGGGGGGGAGGGGGGGCGCAGGCCCGGGGCGGCGGGAGCGGCTCCTCGGCACTGTCCGCCCCGTCGGCTGGGCTGGGCTGGGCTGGGCTGGATCCTCCCCGCCGCCGACTCACTCTTCCTGGCTGACTTCGCAGGGCGAGCTCAGGCCCTCCGCCTGCTTCTCCGCCTCTTTGGCCCGCTCCTGCTCTGTCAGCTGTTCGCTGGTGGGGATGGAGTTTTTCTTGGGACGGCCCTTCGGTTTGGTGGGTGACTCGAGCCCGCCGCCCTGTAACACCTGGGAAGGGGGGGAGAGGGAGCGAGGGTGAGACAGGGCAGGGAGAAGGAGCCGAGGCGAGCCCAGAACGCCCCGTGGAATAGGTCTGGGCAGGGATCTGGCCCTTGGCGCCGTCCATGAAAACCGAAGCGCTTTCCTGGGGTGGAGAGACAGGAGAGTGGGGCCTGCTGGCCCAGGCAGAGTCGCCTACCGGTGCCCACGGGCACCGAGCTTGAGCTTGGGCTGGCTCTGCTCAGTGGTGGTCCTGGGTCGTTGTGGGATCCCGAGCAAGGCAGTCCTTCGCGGCCCCGGAAAGCCCAGTTTTGATGAGCTGCTACCGAAAGCCCGGACCTTTCAAAATTATTATTATTTGTTCGCTTGTTTGACTTTCCGCTTCGCGTGGCCTTCTCCGCAAGTTGCAAGGACAGACTTTTAGGCAATTGGAGAAAGAAAGCGCTTTCTGAGCCCCGGTCCATGTCCATTGCCCCCAAGTGAGGGGGTCGCGGCGGTCTCTCTCCCCTAAGGCCGCTTCTGCCCCGCCCCTGCCCCGGCCGCTTCCCGGCCTTCGGAGTCGGCTCCCTACTCCTTTCCCGAGGCTCCTGTTGGCTCTGCCCGTTCCCTGCCGCTGCTCCGGGGCGAGCACCCCGGAAACCCAGGGCAGTGGCTGTGCCCCCATCCGAGCTGCTCTCCCGGGCCAGAGGGGCGCGTAGAGGGGCGCAGCTGGGACCCGGGAGCAAGCTGGGGGCCGCAGGCCACACACTCACTATTTTCTTCCACTTCATCCGCCGGTTCTGGTACCACGTCTTCACCTGCAGCTGGCTGAGTCCCAGCGATTCGGCGAGGTCTATTCTGCGGGAGAGCGGAGGAGGGGCGACGGCGGCCGTAAAGCCGGGATGCCACCCCGACGGGTCCGGGATGCCTCCGCCACCCCGTGCTTCCTCCCGCTGGGATTGCCCACGCGGAGGGCACTGGGGGAGTCTTTCTGAGCCGAGAAGCCAGGACCCTGGGGCCCATCCCGCCCCGTCCGGCCCGGATCCCCCAGCCCTCAGCCCGCCCGGATCTCAGGACCTGGAGGGAGTCAGGAGGGCGCGCCCCTCTCCCCGCCCGCCAATCCCCAGCCCCTCGGCCTGGTACCTGTCGGGAGTGGAGAGATACTTCTGCTTCTCGAAGCGCTTCTCCAGCCCCATGAGCTGCAGCTCGGTGAAGACCGTGCGGCTCCTCCTCCCCTTCTTGGCCTTGGCGCCCGGCTCCGGCGGGGCCGCCTCCAGCTTGCCGCGGAGGTGCAGCTCCAGGGGGAGGTGGGGGGAGGCCGAGCCCCCCTGCAGCCCCGAACCCGCCGCCAGGAGGGCCGAGCCCAGGCCCGAGCAGCCCAGCGGGGCCAGAGGAAACTTAAACACCGCCGCCTGCTCCGCCTTCAACACCGCTGCCGATCCGGAGGGAGAGAGGGGAGAAAGAGAGAGGGCCAGGTTAGGCCCGTCTGGCCCCTCGCCGAGTCCCTGAGCCGCCGCCCTCACTGGGGGAGCCGGGGTCCGCTCTGCAGTCAGGACCCGGTCGCGCACTTGACCCCCCCCCCCGCTTCCCCTCACCGAGTCTGGGACCCCCCGTATCCCAAGTCCCCGGGCCCTCAAGGCCCTGACTGAGGTGCCCTCCTCAGTTCAACTAACGAAGCCACGGGAGGGCTCATGGTTCCGTGGAGTAAAGAAAGCGAGGGACCCCACAGCAAAAACAGAGAAGGAGATTAGACAGCCTCCTCATCCTCTCCGGAGGGGGGACGGGAATAGTCGCCCCCACATTTCCGGGATAAAGTGGGCTTTCGAAGACGAGATTCGCCGCTGCTCAGAAAAAAAAAAAGAAATCTGAGTGTGCTTGGATCTGTTTGCGAATCGGTAGGCGTGCCTAGGTCGACCAGTTGCATTCTAACGCTATGTAGAAACAGAGAATGCGCGTTCATGTGAATGGACGGATCTGTAGGTGCCCGATGGTTTTAAACTTGGTATTTCTCTGGTCAGTGATAAACAGATGGGAATGTTTCACGGTCTTTACGTTGGACCTACAATATCCCAATTAAAGGAATAGCTTGGAGTGGCAAACAGCCTGTGAGTTTCTAGCGATGACTTCTAAATTCGTTTGCCACCCATTTTAAAGGATGGTTATAATGTCTAACCAAATCTGAAACCTGGGTCTTTACGTGAGGTTTTTAATTCCTCAGACCAAAGAGGGTCGTGCTCAATTTCCTGCGGTCGGTTACTTAGGAAAGTCCAATATCGCTCTCCGAGAAGCGTGTGTACCCTGGATACTACTTTCCCGTCAAATTCCATATCATGGAAAAAACATGAAACACCGGGATATTTTTCAAGGCCTTCTCTAAATGTGTGCCTGGCCCCAAAAACGGTCAGCAACGAAATCGCAAGGTATGTTTAATCTTTTCGAATCTTCAAAATCTTAAAATTCCATTCTTCGTCCGAATTAAACCAGGCGAACTCCAACACAAGCAGCGGCACCATTCCCCGAAGCCGGGCCCCAGCGATGGGGAGGAAGAAAAAGGGAGGGAGGAAAGAAAGAAAGAAGAGGGGAAGGAGGAAGGGAATAAAATGAGTAAGAACGAGAGAAAAATGAAATCGAAAGAAGAGCAAGGGGTAAGATTAATTTAAAAACCCTATCGAGCTAATGGCAGACTCCTTTTTGTTGTTGTTGTTGTTGTTGTTTGGAAAATCTCTCGCTGGGAAGAGAAAAGTCAGGAGGCTATTGGAGAGCTTGCTGGACGGGAGGTTCAATTTGCCTGTGGCCCCTGTTCCACTGTCCCCGAGTTCCTTCCTTAGCTCTTCATCGGGTACACACACGCGCGCGCGCGCGCACCCAGACGCGCGCGCACCCACACTGTGCAATTTCGATTGGGGAGGAAGCCCTCTGCGTCCAGCTCGAGCGCAGCGGGCCGGGGGCTGGAGGAGGTGGGAAGTGGGAGGACGGAAAGGGGAAAAGAGGCGAACGAAAGTTGGGGGTGGGGGGAGTTGCGGGGAGGAGGTGGAAGAGAAGTTATCTTGCAGAATCCATTTCGGACACATGAGTGCAAATCAAGGGGGAAAAGAGGAGTCGGGGGGCGGGGGCGAAATAAAGTACCGAAAACAGGCTCCACGTCAGCTAGGTGCAGGGGCAGGGAAGAATTTTATGACCCCTGGATGGAAACACCAGGAAATGGGTTTTAGGCACGCTGCTCCAACGTGGTGCTGTTTGAAAGTTAACGGTCTAATAACCCCTTTACCTCTTCCAGATCATTTCCCATTAGCGCTCTCCGGGGCTTAGGACGGCCCTGGTCGTTTGGATCGAGATGCCAACAACAACGGCAACAAAGAAGCCACCCGCTAGCGTGTCTGTGCTTGTGAGTGTTCTGTGCATTTGTGTGTGTGTGTGTGTGTGTGCCATGTATGTATGTGCGAACGTAAGAACATGTGTGTGTGTGCTGGGGGAAGGGGGTGCGCGTGCTCGTGTCTTAGAAAAATCAGCGCCTCGGTTCCCTCGAATGCTTCCATGGCCTAAACTCTGCCCTGAGCCTTCCAAAGAGTTGATTGCTGTTGATTTCCTTCTCTTCTCTCTTTTTAGTCTGAATCGGAGCAGGCCACGGAAACAGTGACAGTAATTCTATCGGCTGGATGGGGTTGAGAAGTTGGGTTTGATCTGTCAGCGTTGACCGTGTAGGCCAAAATGCGCCCCGGAGTCTTGCTTTGACGTGGGGAAATGTTGGTGATGGGAGAGTGTGGCTCACATTGACTCCAAATTCTCAAATGTAGGGTCTGAAAATGTGGAAAACCGTGCTTCTGCGCTCTTAGAGCTCCAGCCACGCTGGGGAGGAGCGTGTGGACGCCGAAACGGGCGGGGGCAGCTGCCTGCTCACTCCAGCCAGATTCGCGTCTCCCACTCTGTCCCCAACAGCCGGGCTCAGTTCAGATCTGGCCGTCCCTACCCCGGAACCCCAATCCCTAGAGTCGTCGGGCTTCGGGCCCAGGCCGAGTGAGGGACATTCTAAAGAAGTAGTAAACCAGGTAGCCCAGAGCACCTGGGAGAATAGAACCCTCCCATCCCAACCCCGTTCCCACAAAACTGAACAAAATTAAAAGACGTGTGTGGAGGATGGGAAGATTTCGATTCGCTCCTGGACAGCACGAGGGACGGGATTTGGATGAATTCTTCCTAGCACGACTCGATTGATAAGAAACCAAATTCGCGCTGCTGACAAGAAGGAAGCTACACATTCCGCCTTCAATTTATAACCTGTATGCTATAATGTTGTATGTAAACCTGCTTAAGGGCGCAGTTATGACCCTGGGTTAAAATCGGTTTTCCTCAGATAGTTCGTATTAGTGGATTAATAACAGGATAAACCCATTAGGCACATCATCCTCCTCCCCGGGTTTCTGGGGTCTCTGCTCCTCCTCCCTGACCCTGAACTTGGTCCTGGGCCAGGCACTCCCTGAACCTGGACAGGTTGGATGGCGACGGTGGAGCCTGGGGGAGCCGGACAGGGTGGGGAAGCACCGGAGCTGGGAAAGGAGAGGAGCCTCGACTCTCTCTCTCCCGGGCCGAGGAAGGACGGGAAGAGGCCAGTCCCAAGGCTCTACGCTGCACACCTCGACGCCGGGGTGGCCCTTTTTTTCCTCCGACCTCCTCTCTCCCTGCTTGGTTCCCTCCCTCATTCTCCTCCCCAGCCGGAGCCCGGCGGCTGCACGTACCCAGGTGGCTGTGGTAGGGCCGGGCGGACAGCAGTGCCTGCACGCCGAACTTGAGCAGCTCGCCGGCTACTGGCGCGGAGCTCTTAGGGTCGGGATGGTCGGTGAGGATCTCCTCGATCATGAAGCTCCGATAGCGGTGGGAGCGGTGGTCCGGAAAGGCTTCGGCTGGGAAGTAGTGCGCGGCGCCCAGTTCCAGAGGATGCTGCATCCTGCACTCGGGGCGGGCCGACTCCGGCCGGGCTAGGACACGGTCCCCGGACCCCTGCCCCGCGTTCTTCCTCCCCCTTCTCTTCTTCTTCCTCTTCCTCCTCCTCTTTTCCCTCCTCCTCCTCCTTCCTTTCTTCCTCCTTCTCCTCCTCCTCCTCTTCCTCCTCCTTTTTCTCCTCCTCCTCCTCCTCTTCCTTCTCCTCCTCCTCTTCTCCCCGTTCCTCACCGGACCGGATCAGAGCAAGTTGGGGAGGCCCTGCCCCCCGCCCCCCGCGGCCCCTAGGGCTCCCCGCGGGCCGCGGCGCCTCGGGGACTGCTCCGGGGCGCGGGAAGACGCCGGTTCATTCTCTCCGCTGCCCCAGGCGGCTCGACTGCTGCAGTTGAGCTCGCTCCTCCTCCTTCTTCTCTTCCTCCTCCTCTCCTCCTCCTCCTCCTCCGCCGCCGCCGCCGCCCCGGATCCCTTTTTGCTGGCCCGGCCGGCAGGCCTCCTGGCCCCCCGGGAAAAGGCGCACGAGCAGCGCTGAGGCCGGGAGGGGAGGACTGAGCCGCGACTGGACCGCCTCACTGCCTCATGCGGCCCGCGCCCCCGCGCGTCATAGCCAACTTGGCTTTTCTCCGCCCCTCCCGAAAGGGGAGACAGCGGCCTATTATATCCCTGACCTCAGCCCCGGGACTGCGGGAACAGGGGCGAACTAGGGGAGGGGGCAGGGCGGGGAATGGGCGGGGAGGGAAAAGGGAGAAGGAAAGAGAGAAAGGGAGAGAGGGACGGAGAGAGAGACACAGAGAGAGAGATCCTACCCTCCAGCCTTCTTTTCCTCCCTCTTTTCTTCCCTCCTGCTGTTTAGTCAGGATAGGGCACCCTGCCTCGGGGAAGGGGTTGGGAGCTGGAAAGGATTCTGTGACAAGCTACTGTCCCGGAGTACCCCTCTACACCGAGCTCACCCTAACATTTTGGACAGCTAGGACAGTCCCGGCTCCCGGCTCCTCGGGGCCTAGCCGACCCAGTCCCTGTCTCCCTGACCCTGACCCCATCCTCTTCTTTTTCTTTCCTCTTCCTTCCCCTCCAATAAACACCTAGGCGCCTGTCCCGGGGAGGGTGGGAGTGCGGGGATTTCTGACTCATGGGGCTGGAAGATGTCTTTTTGTTCACCTGGTGTTTATTTTGCCACCACCCTCACCTCCAAAGCCACTCGTGCTTCCGGGTCTCCCGGGGGGTGGAGTCTTGCTCCTAGGAAGAGCCTGGCCTGGACCTGGAGAGGGAGGGAGAGCGGAGGGATGCAGACTGACCCTTCAGTCTTCAGGCACTTGTGCCCCACCTTTCAAGCCGGTCCTGAAAATAGGTTGTGGCTCCCAGGTTAACCTCTCCCCATCCGCCCTCATCCCTTAGGCATGTCAGAAATTTCCCAGCCAGGTCAAGTGTACGAATCAAGTGTACGAACGTTAGGGGAGTTCTAGTCCTCTGCTCCCCCGCAACCCTAACCCTTGCTCCCTTGCTCCTCGCCCTTTCCCCTCCCAGGGTTTGCTCATCTCATTCTCCGTAGGACCCCGACCCTTAGAGGACTGTCCGGTTAGGCACAGGGGAAGGAAGTTGGGCAATGGGAAGAAGCTACATTTGGTTTCTGGAGAGGGATGGGTATCATTTTTGAATTAAAAAACAAAACAGAACAATTGACTGTCACTGAAATAGAAACCAAACTTGAATGCTCTCGGGGAGTCTCTGTTCCCCCGTGTCCTGGTCTCCGAAAGAGAGCTGTCCAAAGCCCAGTTAAGGAAGAGGAGGCTCTGCTCGATGTTTCTGGCCGGGACTGATGGAGCAGAGCTGACGAAGATGGCACTAAGAGGCAGAGGAAGTGGAGGGGATCGTGATATGTCCAGGGGACGGATAGTGGCATCCAGCCGGCTGGGGCCTAACGCGAGAAAGGCGCTACGAGGACCCAGGGGACTACTGACCCCTCACCGGCCCGGCTCAGAGCATGGAGAGAGGAACAGTATCCTCCCTACTCATAACGGGCGGATGAGCTGTGCCCAGGGCCGAAGGGTCTTCAATCCAGCGGGTATCAAGGGAGGCAGAGGAGGAAGGGAGAGAGTAATGAGAGATAGGATGGAGACGGAGAGACCAAGAGAGACGGAGGCAGTGAGAAACTTAGAAGCACCAAAAGGGAAGAAGGACCCCTAACCCTTCCCCGCAGTGCTGGGGAAGGATGGGGCAAAGACCAGCTCTCTTTTGCCTATACCTTGCCTCCCCTCGGAGGAGTCTGGAGCCTGTATTTCGGACAGGATTTTCCGTGGTCCCGCCTGTCCGACTCTCTGCGGGCCTCGAAGGACGAGGCGCAGAACCGAGACTTGGGACTCGAGGTCCCGCGGGGGGTTGAAAAGAACGTGGTGGTGGGGAGGAGAAGACAGAGGCAGCGGTGTGGGTTCACAGGCGGGAAAACTTCAACCGACCTTGTGAAAGGAGCAAGCCAAGAGCGTCCCCTGGGGAGCCGAGGGAGCGGGATGAAGAGTAAGACAGGGACTCGGGAGCATAACCCCGGCTAGATCAGCGAGTTGCGGGATCGGGACCGGGTTTCCCGGCTCCTTCTCCTAGAGTGGTGGTGCCGGAAAGACAAAGCCCTGGGTCTGGACACGGCCGGATCAGATGGTGTCTGTGGCTGGGGCTGCGCGTCAGAGGCTCTCAAAAGGAAAGGGTGTCGCAGGACCCGAGATGCGCGGGTGGAGGCCTGCCTGGGTCGTTCTCCGCTCTAATGAAAAATAATAATAATAATGGTACTTGTTAAGGGCTTACTATGTGCCAAGCACTGTTCAAAGGGCTGGGGTAAATGCAAGTTAATCAGGTGGGACATAGTCCCTGTCCCACACAGTGTTCACAGTCTTAATCTCCATTTTACAGATGAGGTAACTGAGGCACCGAGAAGTGAAATGATTTGTCCAAAGTCACCCAGCAGACATGTGGGGGAGGCGGGTTTAGAACCATGACCTTCTGACTTCCAGGCCCGAGTTCTATTCACTTAACCAAGGTCATGGCCAGGGGAGAGACCCGAGGCCGTTAAAGGAGCGAGGCACCGGTCAATCCCGAAGCTTTTCTTACATATGATACCATCACCGTCGTTATATCGTTATCCTTCATCCGGTGGCTCCACCTAATAATTATGGTATTTGTTAAGCGCTTACTATGTGCCAGGCACTGTGCTAAGCGCTGGGGTGGATACAAGCAAATCGAGTTAGGATTGTCAGCATCTGTTGCCAAATTGTACTTTCCAAGCTTTTAGTACGGTGCTCTGCACGCAGGAAGCGCTCAATAAATACGATTGAATGAATGAGTTAGACACACTCCCTGTCCCATATGGGGCTCACAGTCTCAATCCCTATCTTACAGATGAGATAACTGAGGCCCAGAGAAGTGACACAGAAGTCACACAGCAGGCAAGTGGCGGAGCAGGGATTAGAACCCATGACCTTTTGACTCCCAGGCCCGTGCTCTATCCACTACGCCATGCTGCTTCGCCAAGGACATAGGCAGCGTGGGGCTGATTCGCTCTCTGACCTGGCGGGGGGTCTGCGAAAAGGCTCTCCTTTGGAGGACTTGAGTCTCCGTGGGCTGAGGGAGGAGCATAAAACCTTGCCCTCTGTGGGCAGCAGTTTCCTGCCCTCCAGTCCCAGCCCCACGGGCTGAGGTGTGGAAAGAGGGAGATTTGGAAGTGTGGAAGGTGGGCTGGAAGATTGGGATGGGGGTCGTCACCTGACCCTGCGATGCGGGAGCGGGAAACGATCCGTGTGCGAGGGCCACCGCCCCGAAGAAACCCAATATCAATAATAACCCCAGATATTGGGACCGACCCCCTTTTCTGCTCACTCCTTCCTTTCTCCCTCTTCCCAGAGCCTCGAGCGGCGAGATTTCGTTTAGCTTCATGGATATTTAAACCCGGATCCCTCCGGGGTTTTGGGACACTGCACTGTCATGGATCGAAATCTTTGCCTCTTCCTCCTCCTCTTCCTCCTCCTCCTCCCCTTCACCTCCTTCTCCTCGTCCTCCTCATTCTCGCCCTCCTCCTCCTATTGAATTACAATTAGGAAAGTTATTGGAAGACACGTGGCACTTTAAATTCAGGTCTACACGGCCCAAGGGGTTTCATATATCCGGATAATTCAGGCAAATCTCCACCTCAATTATCTAGACCATTTAGAAGAGCCTTTTTATTATTATTTTCTTTGAACTACCCAGTTGTAGTGGCCGTGTTGCCCGGGTCCGAAGCGCTTTACAGATCTGAAGTGTACGAAAATGCCCCGGGACAATTTGGTATTCGCGTTAGGGAAATGATGATCTCAATAAAATCGGGAGAGGCAGGAGGCCAGGAGAGGAGAGTTATGTGGCTAGGTTATCACTGTCAAATCGAAGTTGAGAATAATTACATTTATCCGGAGAATTTAAACGAATGCCTTGGCTAGGTCCTCACTCCGCTCGATTCGGGGAACGAAAACTTTTCGTGGGTCCGAAGATACAGTCCGGGCACCGGGGAGGGGCGAATCGACTTGTGATGCAATTAAAACTGTATTTTTGTTGTTAACAATCATAACAATAACCACAGTCAGATGACGGCAAAACGGCGGGGGTAGCTGTTGATACTTCTCTACCTTATCTTGCACTACCTCAAGTTTTCTTTGTCCTCGCCTAGATCGGAGACAGTGGTTACTTGTCTCTATTTCTCAGCAGGGAAACTGAGGCACCAAGATCACTAAATGGAAGATGGAACTTCCCAGGCTCTTTCCACGGTTCTCGTGTTCCTCCGAAATGAAAAACAAGATGACGACGACGATGATGATGACGATGTCGCCTCTCCTGCAATAACAAATAAAATTCATCATCATCATCATCGTTATCATCAACAAATAAACTAATAGCCGACCTGTTTCGGCGCTTCTCTCGCCGTTTCTCTGTGCTCAGGCTAGATCTCCTTACCCATCCCCTTATAAACCGAACCAACCATTGCCCGCCGGTCCTTTGGAAGTGAAAATGGCCAGGCTTCTACTCCAGGGCCAGGGTTTATAATCTGAAATAAAACCTCCTCCTTCTCCTCTCTTTCCACCCTCACACCCGTGACCTGGCGCTTTCGAGGGATGTTATTAGGATTTGGTCAGTGCCTCCGGAGGTCCCCTTCGAACCCTCCCCTCACCCCGGCGCAGAGTAGCGGAGGGAGCCCGTCCGGCCGAGGCGGCCCCGGAGGGGGAGCCCTCGGGGCCTAGCCCGCTTTAGGAAAGCCGCCTATCCCATCTCTCTCTCTCTCAGTGACTCCCTTCCCCCCGCCCTTATCCCCCGAGCCGCGGCCCCCAGCCAGTGTTCCCGAGTCCCGAAGCTACGCCGCCGGGCTTAGGACGGGGCCGGCTGCTGGCGCGGCGGAGGGGGCCCGGGGGGCCGGAGCCGGGAGCCGCCGTGCCCTCGGGGCATTTCCGCCGTTTCTCTTCGTTCCTTCCTTTCTCCACTGTCCACTGTCTTCCAGGACCGGGCTGCCCGCCTCCCCCCCCCCCCCCCCCCCCCGCCCCGCACCGTCCCCCGACCGTGCCCCGGTCCTCCTCATCCTTCTCCCCTTCCACGTGTCCCCCTTGTCCCCTGGCGGCGCGGCCTAGCCCGGCCTGGCTCGGTTTCCCCTCTGGGCCAGGAGGTCTAGGGTGCCCTTGCCGGCTGACCGCCCGCCGGAGCCCCTCTCCGGACCCGAACGGACGCCGCGAGGGTGGGGAACCCAGAACCCCTCCCTCCCCGCCTGCTCGCCCTTTTCCCTCTTTGCTGCGGGCGGCGCCGTACTGGGGAGCTCCCGAAGCCGGCTGCGTTGGGGATAGCCGTGGGGGAGGCCAAACCCCGGGCCGCCTCCTCGGCTGCGCTGGGGTTGGGGTCGGGGGGGGGGTCGGGATCTCACTCCTCCTCGGGGCCGAGGTCCCGGACAGAGGCCCCGGAGGCGGGACGCGCCGTCTGGGAACTTCCCCAGCCCTCGGGCGGATGGGGAGAGGGGAGGCCGCCGCTCGGGCCATGCGGCCCAAATCAAACCGCTCCCGCCAGTCAGAGAACAACGGTCCCGTTTGGGATGGCCGGGATTATCCGGGCTCGCCGCCTAGCCGGCTCAAATTCGTTCCACTCTCCGCTTTGCTTGTGTAGACACAGGCTCGCTGAACAGGAGCCCGGGACCCCAGACCGCATCCCACGCCACCCTCTATGGCAGTATCTTCTGAGAACTGAGATACAGAAGTGGGGAGCCCTTGGTTGGTATTGAATCCCCTTCCTCTCCCCCCCGGCGGAATACGTGAAGGAGTAGGAACCACACTGCCCACTCTTCCTACCCTCAAAGAGGAAAAGCCCTATGGGATGAAAATAAAAGACAATAACTGTTTCTTCTCTCTCCCTCTGCCTCTCCCTTTCTCAATCCTTCTCTTTCTTTCTCTCTTTTTTTACGAGCTCTTGACCAATTAGTCCCCGAGTTCTTTGCTGCTGACTTTCCTGTCAGGAAAACTCCCTGTCAAAACACCCAGGAAGAGACGATCCCCTTCTTGCTTGGAAGACGGAGCAGGACTCCAAGCTGGAGGCATGGAAATCAGGACAGCTCAGATACTCCACTCTAAATTCTGTTCGGTGAGAGAGTGAGCTCCAAACGGAGAGACTAAGTTTGCTTTTGCTTTTGCAGACTTCCTTCTGTGTTTGGGAAGGAAGAGGACGGTTGAGGAGTGGTGGAGATTTTGCTCTTGTCGGATTTCCCCCGGTTTAATAAGAATTGTAAAAAGGTAAGAGATTAAAAGACTAGCAAATTCATTTCGCCCTAGTTTTGAGCCGCCACTTGGAATGCTCTTCCAATAGCAGCGTTGAGTCTTTCGGTCTATTCTGCTTCAGCAAACTGCCTCCTCGATGACCAGAGAAAATTGGGGGGGGGGGGAGGCAACTGCCATTCCCAAAACTGTTTTGAAACTCATTTGGGGGGGGTGTCAACCCCCTGGGCAGTGTAATTCACCCTGACCCTCCTGTCTATAGCCAGTTGTGATAAACTGATAAGGGTCGTCCAAGACTCTATATAGATGACTTTTTAACCTAGAGTCAAACCAAGTCTGTTCAAAATAAAATGAAGGTTTAAAGTAATTCTATGAAGATACATGTATCATGAGGGTGTATGGTGTGGGAGTAGTGGGGCTCTACCTATAATCAGTATATCCTTGCACATGCACACACATTCAGGCCAGCACTCCATGCAACATAGTGTAGAGAATTGAGGTGATTATTTGCGTAAATCAAGTCAGAACTTGAACAGAATTGCCTCAATTATTTGGGGAACTTTTTTTTCCCCTCAATTTTGCAGATGTGTCTCACCTTTTGACTTCATTGTGTTCGAGTAGATCTTCCCAGATGTATTTCATACCGTTTTGTCTCCTTACATTTTTATGACAGAGCTGGAATATGCTCTCCTGCCATCGCCCCTCAAGCTCCCAGCGCTGTTAAGAGTAGATCTGAGACTCACTGCAAATGGATCGAGCTCTCGAGGAGCCAGAACAGGTACTCTGGGTGGCAGCTTCCGGTGCCCAGCCTTTCCGACCAGATCACCAGCTGCTTGCAATTGGCAGTGACCTGTTGCCTGTTCCAGGGAGCCCTCCTGCCCCTCCAATTGCTGCAGGGGATCTGAAGAGGGAAATTAGCCACTATAATCTCCCCTTCTTCCCCTTCTCCCTTTCCATGGCACTTGATATTCAGGAAACCCACAAAGTGGTAGGAACTGAGTGGAAAACGTGACATCACACGCTAATTGCATGAGAGTCCCTCAGTTAGGGAATAGCAAAGGCTTGAGTAATATGTTACGTGTAACGGTTGAGTAAAGTTTCATTAGTATTTATACACGTATTCTTCCAAAAATGATTTTTTTGTGGACACCTGGTATATCAGACAGCTTGGGTATTTTGCTATCTCCAAAGAAGCGTGCTTACAACACACAGCACAATTTTCCCCACCGACTGTTTGGAAGTGCACTCTGATCCCTTGACTTCCTTACCAATTAAAGTGCATCACTAATTCCCCACCACCCTCATTCTGACAGCGAAGTGCACACAGCTCCTCATGTCTAAATTTCTTTCAGTTGCTTTGCGCACTTGGCAAGCTGAAGACTCACCCAGTCCCAAATCTCTGCACCCTCAAAACCAAATTCTTTTTAAACTAAGCTAAACATAGGTCCCCATAAGGTGTTTTTTTTAATCAAATATGCCGAATGACACTCCAACTGTAGTGTCTGACTTTAATAAAGTATGCTTACATTGAATCACTCCTTGTTCCTATACCACTGTGCGCTTGGATCCTTGAATCTCATTTTGTAACAATGATGAAACAAAACACTTTTTCAGAGAGAGTGAAGACACCGTGAATAAATGACATTTAATGCTCACCCAAAATAATTTTGGTGTAGGCTACACATTTTCATCAAACAGTAAATGAAAATGAGGGTGCCTGCTGCCCACAACATAGAAATTCCAAGTCAGTCAGTAAACTGAGGAGAAAAAAATGCAGTCTACTAGGAGTAATTTAATAAAACTATCTATCTTTACTTCTGTTCATATATCCAATTTTTTATAATGTTTAAAGTAAAATTCATTTACAAGTTTTGTTTGAATCTGTATTTTACCAGAAACATGGATATTACATTATTAACCACAGAACCAAAATGCAAAACTACAAATATCTGGTCAGTGTTCTTAATTCTTAGAATTGAGAAAATCTAGTCTTCATTTTCTTCTTCAAAGTTAATTTATCAATGAAGTGGTATTCTAATTAAGAAAACTTGAAGCATTTGTAAAAAGGGAAAATGCTATTAGGATATTATATATGCATGATCAGTTCTTTTTGATAATGCTTTAACTGAGTTATTAAAATGCATGGAATAATGTAAAAATAAGCATCTTGCTTGTACTTTTTTGCCTATCTCACCACTTGGATGAAAATAGGCTTTTGTTTCTAATCATCTCATGCACTGACAAATTGTCTTTAGGATTACAATTGCTGTGGGAAAATTTAGGTCTGCAAAAATATCTATCACTAAAATAATTCCTTTTAAAATCATGACGAATGAAGATTTTAGTTTTTGATTGAGATAAGTTTAAAGTTCCTTGTTATACAGTTTTGAAATTTTTTTACCAAAAAAAAAAAATGAATCTTGATGGAGGTCTGGTTTTTTTGGTTCTTATACAGTCCAAATATTGAAAAAAGAAAAAACACTGGGAATTTTTTCCAAATAAGGACTGGAGTTTTAAGCCCTTGGGTAAGCTGACATTAAGATGCATTTTGCAGTCCTACCACTTTTAATATCAAAACAATTTACTTGCCATCAAGTATGTTCGAAATGGCATTGTAATATATGTCTTTTCCCCGCAATGAGCAAGATGACAAGGTAATTCAATATTCAGATTTTTCATGATAAATTTGTCTCCAGTGAAATCCAAGAAAGGTAGTTGGTTAGCTGGTATGTAGCACTAAGTTTAACAAAATTAAATAACTAAAATGGAGGCTGGTAGGCTAAATATTTAAACCAATACACAAGCTAGTTAAAAATCAGTAAATGTAAGTAAATGTATACAATGTAAACAAATACAAGTCCACCGAAGAGCTCAAGCTTACATTTCTAGAAAAGGAAAATGGTCTTTGAACTATTCTAAAATAGCTCCTGTTTTATAAACTGACAAAACTGAATGTCCAGACTGCCCAGAAATATATCTGGAGTGGTAGCATAGTTCCAAAATTAAGGAATCAGAGTTTCAGCTACTGTTGCTGCACCCCCTAAATGTACTGATGCTGCCCACGCAGGCGGATGTTAGTGACAGACTGTAAAGCTTTTTTCTAACTCAAGCTATCTGAGTGTATGGAAAGTTCAGATGTGAAGGTAATGTGATTTATATTCTCAGTCTAGAATAACACTTTGGAACAAAATCCACAACACATGAATTAAATACCTTATGTCATTTACATTTCCAGGATCTTTAGAATACAGACCTTTCACTGTATTCGTCTTGGCTGAACTCCAAAGGATGCTAAAAGGTAATTTTTTTTTTTAGTCATCTTATTCATAGACTGATTGATTCAGTTATTATGATAAAACGATATTGAGGATAATGAAGATTCTTTGAAATGCTATAATGAGTTCCCTCCTTAGGAGCTCAGAGACTTCACCCACTTTTTCCAAGTCATGCTCAGCCCATCTTGGGGTCCCTGGGAGGCAAACAGGTAGTTTTCTCTTTATGGGGGAAAATATGGTGCAGCAAGGTTACAGAAAGGTCACCTAGAGAGTTAGGGGAAGATTAGAACCCAGATTTCCTGACTCTCCACTTTCCCTCTCCGTAAGACACTCACACCCGTACACTCCGCAATCCCTTCTGTACATGTACACGTCAATATACAAAGCAAGAATATTTATGTTTGTTTATTCTCGGACTCTAAATGGCTTTAAATGATTCTATGAGCATGATTTCACTATTGTTTGCTTTATGCACAGAAATCATTTTAAAAGGAGCTATTTTATCCATTCTGATCAGAAAAGGAAAGTACTTGATAAATGGAAAACAGTCTAACAACAGAATTCAATTACCATGATGCAGGCCAAGAGATTTTTTTTTTTTAAAGAAAAAGCTCCATGTGAGAATTCAATAGTCCATTTTCCAGAAAGCAAAATGCATCACAATAACAATCAGCAGAGTATGCAATGTGGATCTATACCAGTTTTTTTAAAATGCGTTTTCAGTTGAGAATCCTGGACACATTTCCCCCTAAATAAAGTGCAGGTAAATCAGGCTCTTCTGTATTTGGAGACGGAGCATTTTGAACTGCAGCTGCACAGTGGCCAGTTCCTTTCCTATGCATATATTTTTGATTATTTGCTCCTCAAATTTACAACTTGATTTATATTACACAATCCATAGAACATTTCTTTCATCTACCAAATGTAGTGGGGACCATATATTTTTCTGGATAAGAATCTCTATATAGATGCTCATTATATTTGATAGCCATTTGATGTATGCTCCCCTTCCTCACACATGCACATATATGTTCCCATTTCTGAAGGGTATCCTTGATTTCTTGTTATCCACATTTGGGAAAAATCTAATTTCGGGAATTCACGGCATCCATCAGTGTCCTTTTGTCAGGTTTTGAACTTTAAATACAGAATTTTAAATGCTTTGTATTATTAGACCAGAATGTTGTGTTTTCCTCAGGGACTTGCTTCTACTTTCTTCTCCCTTCTCTTTTTGATTTCCTTTAAAGCGTTTCTAAATCGTATCTAGATGAAATAGGGTTTAAAACCTGAATGTTCTAACTAGTTTTATACCTTTCTGAGTTTTTCTAGATTTAGACTTTTCAAGTTACCTATCAGAGATCATTTTCAACTTTCGGGTGATAGACTTCTAAAGGAATAAGAAACGGGCAAGAAGATGTTAACGATGATAAATGCGTTACTTGTTATAGAAATGGTTGTAAGAAGTCTCGACGGATTTCCAGGAAATTGTTGCAAATACGCATGCGCGCGGGTGCTTGCCGCTTTTTCCAGCAACAAGGGTTCTGGCGCCCTCTGCTGGCTATTATCAAGCCTTACAACCTGAAATTGCGGGCTCAGGATCCTGATAGAAGTGAAGCGTCTTTGAGTCATTCATTCATTCATTCATTCATTCATTCAATAGTATTTATTGAGCGCTTACTATGTGCAGAGCACTGTACTAAGCGCTTGAGTCCTTGAGCTGCAGTTGGAGGTCCCTCCTAGGGGAAGGGAATTGCTAACTCACCTTCCTACGCGTGCCTATAAGTTGCAGTCATTTGATTAAAAGGTGCACATGCTCTTTCATCACTTGCAATTCATTTTCATAGCGTGAGCAGCTTGAATAGCTACAGTAGTGCTTATGAATATAGCCACACCTGTTGGTAGGTAAATAATTACTGGATGTGTGTGAGAGATATCGGAAAGAAGATTCATTCAAGGGTCTTTCGACACGTTGTCTGGACAGTTAAGGCTAAAGTCATCTGAATATTTCAAGCCAGAAAGCGAAAGATCATTCAGCCTGAAATGTCTTGATAATGAAGACGAAAATGTTTTAGGTTTTGTGTGTGTGTGTGTGTGGCAGGGGATGTCTATGGGATTAGCCTGATAATTTGATTACATAGACATTGCAACAGGAGGCATGGACAAAACAGGTCTCAACACTGCAGAATTAGGGGCCATCTTTTGTTTGTTTGTTTGTTAATCCCCGTGGTCAAATCTTACCAAAATGCTGTTAGTTTCTGAAACTTTCACATGTATACCTGTTACCTGGGATAGGTGATTGCCCTCGTTTGGCCTTTTTTATGCATCTTTCTTTTCTGTATTGTTTTGGGGATTTTATTGTTTCATCCTTATGTGTATGCACCTGTCCCCTCCTCCCTCTCATTTTCTTAAACTGTGAATCCCTTGGTGGATAGGGACTATGTATAATTTTCACCTGTGTCATTTTTCCCAGAATTTAGTACAGGGCTCAGCATGAAGCACGCTTTTTTTTTTAATGCTATTTGGTAAGTTCCCCTCTTGGGGTCACACCTGGAGAGTTTTTTCCAGTACTCTACCAGTCTCTACTACGGGAGGGAGAGTCAAGCAGTGGCATACCCATTCCATCCCTAGCTTGGCCAGTGGCTAGCCAGTGGAAGGCAATCTGCTACAAATCAAAACTCACCTGTGCTGGGCAGCAGCGGCATAGGAGAGAGTCAAGGGCAAAGACTCAAGTTGACTGCGTGGAAGGAGGCAGTGGTCAACCATTTACAAATTTTTACCAAGAAAACTCTACGGATACACTACCAGAATGATTGCAGATGGAGGCGGGGAGTTCTGGGAGAGATGTGTCCATGGTGTTGCTATGGGTCAGAGATGACACAACAGCATAAAACAAGACAATTTAGTAAGTGCTTTCTCTGTGCCAGGCACTGTACCTACCACTGGGTTAGATACAAGCTAATTACGTTAGACACAGTCCATGTCCCACATGGGCTCACGGTCAATCCCCATTTTACAGATGAGGTAACTGAGGCACAGAAAAGTGACTTACACAAGGTCACATAGCAGACAAGTGGCAGAGGCAGGGTTAGAACCCAGTTCCTTCTGACTCCCAGGTCTGTGCTCTGTCCACTACGTCACGCTGCTTCTCTTAATAAATACCATTCCCACTATTTGGATGTATTTTATTTACCCACAGATTAAGTATATCTGACAAATTTCTAAGTGTCTTGTTTGAAGTGGGGCTTTTTCCCTTACTTTTTCTCCCTGACATTAGTTCAGGAGAATTTAGCTAATTGAGGTACAAGGAACTCCAACCAAAATCCTGTCCTCCCTCCTGACTTCCCCAGTCACTGTAGACAGTACCATCAACCTCCCTGTCTTGCAACTGGTAACCTTGGCATTATCCTCAGTTTATCTCTTGCGTTCAATCCACGTATTCAGTCTGTCACCAAATCCTGTCAGTTCTTTCTTCACAACATCTCCTCTCTCCTCCGCTCTCTCGACCCCATCCATCTCTCTCAGCACATCACATCCCATTCACATTAGGGAAGCAGCGTGGCTCAGTGGAAAGAGCCTGGGCTTCGGAGTCAGAGGTCATGGGTTCGACTCCCGGCTCTGCCACTTGTCAGCTGTGTGACTGTGGGCAAGTCACTTAACTTCTCTGTGCCTTAGTTACCTCATCTGTAAAATGGGGATTAACTTTGAGCCTCACATGGGACAACCTGATTACCCTGTATCGATCCCAGCGCTTAGAACAGTGCTCTGCACATAGTAAGCGCTAAACTAATACCAACATTATTATTATTATTATCCCACCTAGCCTCCATAACCACTCTACCCATTCTTGATGACCAAATTAGATGCTCTCAATTCCACCCTCTTTATTCAGCTCAACTCACTCGCTCTCCTATCCCTTCATTGCTCTGGTAGCACTAACCCACAACCCTGGATCACCTGCACCGTCTGCATCCTTTGCTCTTATGCTCAAGCCGCTGTATGCTGCTGGTGGAAATCTAAACACCAGGTCGACCTTGTCCACTTCAAGTTTGTCCTTTCTTGCCTTAACTCTGCCCTCTCCTCTGCCCGGCAAAACTATTTCCCTTCCCTTATTGACACCCATGCCCATCACCCTCATCAGTTGTTTCGGATATTTAACTCCCTCTTCAGGTCTCCCACCCCTCCCTCCCCCATTCCTCGCCCCCAGTGATCTGGCCACCTACTTCATTAAGAAAATTAACACCATCAGGTCTGAGCTCCCCAAAATCACCACCCCCCCCTCTATCCCCCCTCTTTCTCGGCTTCCTTTTCAATTTTCCACTCACTCTCCAATGGCTTCTTTCCCACTGCCTTTAAACATGCCCACGTCTCCACCGTCCTAAAAATACCCTCCCTTAACCCACAGCCTCCTCCAGCTATCACCCCATCTCCCTCTTACCCTGCAGCATGGCTCAGTGGAAAGAGCCTGGGCTTGGGAGTCAGAGGTCATGGGTTCGAATCCCAGCTCCGCCACTTGTCAGCTGTGTGACTGTGGGCAAGTCACTTAACTTCTCTGTGCCTCAGTTACCTCATCTGTAAAATGGGGATTAACTGTGAGCCTCACGTGGGACCACCTGATTACCCAGTATCTACCCCAGCTCTTAGAACAGTGCTCTACACATAGTAAGCGCTTAACAAATACCAACATTTTTTTTTCCTTTCCAAACTCCTGGAGCGAGTCATCTACATTCGCTGCCTCAAATTCCTCTCCTCTAACTCTCTCCTGGACCCCCTCCAATCTGGCTTCCACCCCTCCACTCCACTGAAACCGCCCTCTCGAAGGTCACCAATGACCTCCTTCTTGCCAAATCCAGTGGCTGCTACTCCATCCTAATCCTCCTCCACCTCTCAGCTGCCTTTGACACTGTGGACCATCCCCTTCTCCTCAATACATTATCCAAACTTTGCTTCACTGTCTTCATCCTCTCCTGGTTCTCCTCCTATCTCTCTGGTCATTCTTTCTCAGTCTCCTTTGTGGACTCCTCCTCCCCCTCCCATCCCCTATCTGTAGGGGTCCCTCAAGGTTCAGTTCTTGATCCCTTTCTATTCTCCATCTACACTCACTCCCTTGGAGAACTCATTTGCTCCCACTACTTCAACTATCATATCTATGCAGATGGCACCCAAATCTATTTCTCCTCCCCCATTCTCTCTCCCTCCCTCCAGGGTCACATCTCCTCCTGCCTTCAGGACATCTCTACTTGGATGTCCTCCCGCCACCTAAAACTCAACATGTCCAAGACAGAGCTCCTTATCTTCCATTCCAAACCCTGTCTTCTCCCTGACTTTCCCATCACTGTGGACGGCACAACCATCCTTCCCGACTCACAAGCCCGCAACCTTGGTGTCATCCTTGACTCTGCTCTCTCATACCCCACATATACAATCCATTACCAAATCTTGCCGGTCTCATCTTCACAACATCGCCAAGATCCGTCCTTTCCTCTCCATCCAAACCGCTACCATGTTAGTACAATCACTCATCCTATCCCGACTGGATTACTGCATCAGCCTCCTTTCTGACCTCCCGACTTCCTGTCTTTCCCCACTTCAGTCCATACTTCACTCTGCTGCCTGGATTATCTTTATACAGAAACATTCTGGGCATGTCACCCGGCTCCTCAAAAATCTCCAGCGGTTGCCTATCAACTTCTGTATCAAACAAAAACTCCTCACTACTGGCTTCAAAGCTCTCCATCACCTTGCTCCTACTTACATCACCTCCTTTTTCTCCTTTTCCATCCCAGCCCGCACACTCCCCTCCTCTGGCGCTAACCTTCTCACTGTGCCTCAGTCTTGCCTGTCCCGCCATCGACCCCTGGTCCACGTCTTACCTCTGGCCTGGAACACTCTCCCTCCTCAAATCTGCCAATCACTCTTTCCCCCTTCGAAGCCCTACTGAAGGCTCACCTCCTCCAAGAGGCCTTCCCAGACTAAGCCCCCTTTTCCTCAGCTCCCCTTCCCACATCACCTTGACTCGCTCCCTTTGCCCTTCCCCCCATCCCCGCCCCACAGTACTTATGTACATATGTATATATCTATAATTCTATTTATTTATATTGATACCTGTGTACTTGTTTTGATGTCTGTCTCCCCCCTTCTAGACTGTAAGCCCAGTGTGGACAGGGATTGTCTCTCTTTATTGCTGAATTGTACTTTCCAAGTGCTTAGTACACAGTGCTATGCACATAGTAAGTGTTCAAGAAATATGATTGAATGAATGGGTGAATGAATGACCATCTCTAGAATCCACCCTTTCCTTATCCATCCAAAGTGCTTCTAGGCTGATGCAAACACTAAGCCTACCCTGCCTTGACTACTGCCTCAGCCTTCTCTCTGATCTCTCTGACTACTGTCTCTCCCCACTCCAGTTCTCCACTCCCCGCTCCACTCTAGAGAAGCAGTGTGGCTTAGTGGCAAGAGCATGGGCTTGGGAGTTGGAGGTTGTGGGTTCTAATCCCGGCTCCACCACTTGTCAGCTGTGTGACTTCGGGCAAGTCACTTCACTTCTCTGTGTCTCGGTTACCTCATCTGTAAAATGGGGATTAAGACTGTGAGCCCCATTTGAGGCAACCTGATAACCTTGTATCTATCCAAGTGCTTAGAACAGTGCTTGGCACATAGTAAACACTTAAATGCCATTACCATTATTATTATAATTCATATTTCACTCCACTGCCCAGATCATTTTCCCAAAAAAGTTCAGCACACATCTCCCCACTCCTCAAGAAACTCCAATGGTTGCCTATCCACCTCCGCATCAAACAGAAACTCCTTACCATCAGCTTTCAGGCATTCAATCCACTCTCCCACTCTCCTCCTACTTTACCTCGCTGATCTCCTACTACAACCCAGCTTGCACGCTTCACTCCTCTAATGCCAAACCTACTCCCTGCACCTTGATCTCATCTCTCATAACTGACCCTTCATCCTCGTCCTCCATCTGGCCTGGAACTCCTCTCCCTTCATATCTGACAGACCACCAATCTCCCCATCTTCAAAGTCCTACTAAAATCACATCTCTTCCAAGAGGCCTTTCCGGACTAAACTCTCATTTCTACTACTCCCTCTCCCTTCTATGTCACCTCTGCACTTGGACCCATACCCTTTTAGCACTTCATATTCACCCCACCCTCAACCCCGAGGCACTAATGTAAGTATCCTTAAACCCTGCCATTCCCCTATCTGTATTTATTTCACTGTCTGTCTCCCCCTCTAGACTGTAAGCTCTTTTTGGGTAGGGATCATGTCTACCAACTCTGTTGTATTATACTCTCTCTAGCACTTAATTCAGTACTCTGCATGTAGTAAGCACTTAATAAATACCATTGATTGAGAAGCAGCCTGGTCTAGTGGAAAGAGCACGGGCTTGGGAGTCAGAGGACCTGGGTTCTTAATCCTGGCTCTGCCAATTGCTCTGCCAATTGTTTGCTGTGTGACCTTGGGCAAGTCACAACTTCTCTTTGCCTCAGTTTCCTCAATTGTAAAATGGAGATTCAATACCTGTTGTCCCTCCTACTTAAGATTGCAGGACAGGGACTGTGTCTGATCTAATTATTCTGTACCTACCCCAGTTCTTAGAATAGTGTTTGACACAGAGTAAGCACTTAACAAAGACCACAAAAAAGACACTGTACTGAGCACTAGGATAGATTCAAGCTAATCAGGCTGGACACAGTCCATGTCCCACATAGGGCTCCCAGTCTTAATCTCCATTTTACAGAGGAGGTAACTGAGGCCCAGAGAAGTGAAGTGCCTCGCCCAAGGTCACACAGCTGACAAGTGGCAGAGTCAGGATTAGAACCCATATACTTCTGACTCCTGGGCCTGTGCTCTGTCCACTAGGCCAAGCTGTCTCTCATTCAGTAATGGCCCAAAAGACTAACGAAGGAGGTTGCAGGTAAGAGGACACTCCCAAGACAGGGAGGCAGCAGTCTTCTGCTACATTCAATATGCTGCCTCTGCTGCCTCCAACTGTCCCTCCACCACTGCGGGTAACTCCCTGTACTATGAACACTGAGTCCCAGAATGCGTAAGGATCCAAGTTCTGCCTCTTCCTCCAATACCTTCCCTTGCTTTCTCACCCATATGAGGTGCCAAAGAGGGTTGCTTCTCAGTATTGTAATTTAGCTACAGTTGGCCGTGGTCTCAACCCTGGTAGAAGATACTTTTAGGTAGCCCCATATTGATTACTTGCCAGGAAGCTATGACAGATATGATTTGCTCTGCTAAGGCTGTCCAGATCGTCATCACATAACTTAAACCCACCACATTATCAGCATTTAAAACTGGGCAATTTTCTGTGAGCTGCTCAGCATCCTTATGTATCCATTTACACAATTTGTTTGGGATCTAAACTTCCTGTCGCCACTCGGATACGCCTGGCTTTGTGTTTGTCTTGTAAATAGTATTTAATACAATCCAGGACCACTGGAGAGAAGGTAAGTGTTCATTAACGAACACGCCCCCTATCGCTTTGGCATTTACCGAAGGATTGGAAGCAGAATAGTGTGAGGAAATGAGTGGGGTAAAGAGTGCAGGGAATGGGGACCAGAGTGCAGGATCCGTATCCACTTCCTGAACCCCCGTTCATCTTTCAGAACTCAGGTAGCCATAGGTTCACTTATTCTGTCTGCTGCTTCTTTCCTGCCTGCTTGCATTAATAAGGAATATTTTTGCATCAGGTCCAAATAACAACAGGGCACAGTGTATCTACCAATTCTGTTATAGGGCACTCTCCCAAGTGCCTAGTACAGTGCTATGCACTTGTAAGTGCTCCATAAATGAGATTGATTGATTGAATAACAACAGGAATATGTGAGCTGAGAAAGCCTAAGACCAGAGGACTCATTGAAATACAGGAGTTGATGATGTTAAAGTGGGTCCCTTTGCTAAGGTGTGGAGCCTTGGTGGCTTGAAGGGGATAAGTGACTCCCAAATGGCTATAGGGTTTGCTCTTTTTATATGATCAGCTTGCTGCCTGATATTTAAGCTACCACCATCATGCACTGGTCTGCTTAAATTGTAAGAGAGAAAAAGCCCCCTGGTTCAAACACTTGGGGATTGTTGCTCAGTAGACCAATACTCTCAGGGAACCTCCACCCGCTGAAATCCCACTCTTTGTGATAGCTGTCCAACTCAGTTGCATTGTACTCTCCCAAGCTCTTAGTACAGTGTTCTGCACCCAGTAAGTGCTCTATAGATACCACTGATTGATTGATTGATTGATTAATCGAGCAGTCAGAGGGCTCCCCAGTGAACCATCCACCTGCAGTGATCATCTAGTTCACCTCTTGTTTCCAACTCCTGGGGTGCCTTCTGAATTGGTGAGATAACTCTAGTGTGGTGGAATGATTATCCTAGATGATCTTCAAGCAGTCAGTCAATTGTATTTATTGAACACTGTGTGCGGAGCACTGTAGTAAGTGCTTGGGAAAGTACAAAACAAAAATATAACAGACACATTCTGTAAACTGTAACAGACTGCAAGCTCGCTGTGGGCAGGGAACCTGTCTGCCAACTCTGTGGTATTGAACTCTCCCAAGCACTTAGTGCAGTGAGCTGCAAACAGTATGGGCTCCATTGTGAAACAACTCAATTGTGAAGCAGCATGGCCTTGTGGAAAGAGCATGGGCCTGGGAGTCAAAAGACCTGGGTTCTAATCCTGATTCTGCCACTTATCTGCTGTGTGACCTTGGGCAAGTCACTTAACTTGGGCAAGTCCTTCTTTGCCTCAGTTCCTTCATCTGTAAAAATGGGGATTCAATACTCGTTCTCCCTCCTACTTGGACTGTGAGTCCCATGTGGGACCTGATTATCTTGTATCTACCCCAGCACTTAGTTCTATGCTTGGCACATAGTAAACACTAAACAAATACCATCATCATTATTATTATTATTACAACATGAGAAGCAGCATGGCTTAGTGGATAGAGCATGGGCCTGGGAGTCAGAAGGGCCTGGGTTCTAATCCTGACTCTGCCACTTGTATGCTGTGAGATCTAGGGCAAGTCATTTAACTTCTCTGTGCCTCAGTTACCTCATCTGCAAAATGGAGATTAAGACTATGAGCCTCATGTGGGCTCAGGGACTGTCCAATCCAATTTAATTATATTCACTCCAACTATTAGTACAGTTCCTGGCACATAGTAAGTGCTTAAGAAATACCACAATTATTATCATTATTATTATAAATTATGATGATAATAATGGTATTTCTTAAGCACTTACTATGTGCCAAGCACTGTTCTAAGTGCTGGGGTAGATACAAGATAATCAGGTTGTCCCACGTGGGGCTCACAGTCTTCATCCACATTTTACAGATGAGGTAACTGAGGCACAGAGAAGTGAAGTGACTTGTCCAAAGTCATACAGCTGACAAGTGGCGGAGCCAGAATTAGAACCTACGACCCCTGACTCCCCAGCCGGTGCTCTTTCTACTAAACTACACTGCTTCATAATAATAATAATAGTACCATTGATGATGATCTGAGGTGCGGGAAAAACAACCATGTTTTCATCTGATGTATCTTGCCCGAAGAGGAGGAGTCCTTCCTGGATGGAAGGTATGGAGATGTGGAAAGGCGGTCAGTGTGCCCTGGCCTCTTGAGGATGAGCCCATTGCTTTGTAGGATGCGCCTCTCACCTCCATCTGACCTGTTTCCCCCGAGGGATACAACCAACTACCATTTTAAAAAGCTTTCATCACTGGTTAGCCTCTCTCTTCTCCAGGGTTCTACCCTCTGAAATACCCTGGATTCCCATGTTTGCAGAACCAATTCTGCCAGGAGTATGCATTGTTTTTTGAGAGGAATTTTCCAATAGGAAATTGCATTTTTGACCTTAATATGTGTGGGGGAAAAACTAAGTTTTGTACTAAAGTAGTGTTAGTGGGGAATTGTCCTGTGTAATCTCATACAATTCTTTCTACTGCAAAGTCCACTCAGGAAACTCCGATGTCAGTACATCTGCTTGTTTGGCAGATAGCATTTCAGACTTTCCCACCCTTCCCTCCCAGTCTTGCCTGCCACTCCCTTGTGTGGCCTCTGGGAAGTCTCTGGAGTCCCTGCAGACTGATGTGGGGTGAGAGTTGGGAGGGTACCTTCCTCTTGACTATCCTTTATTTGGTTTAATTTCTCCACAGGCCTCCTGTTCCCAGTCAGACTCTAATTGTTAGAAATCCTTAGGAGGTAAGAGCAAAAGAATCAGCCTCCCCAGCCAGCAGCTATCTATCAGGTGGATGCAAAGGACAATTTAGAGGCCACTTGAGGAACCGTTTACATGGGGGAAAAATAGAAAAACCACCTCAAGACCTCATCTGCATGGATTTTAGCCATACCTTGCTAACTTGTGACAAAAAAGCCCCATTTACAGATCCCTCCTTCGGTGAAAAATGAAGCTGTTTCCTTTGTGTCATTATGAAATGAGAATGCTGAAGGGATTTTTTTCACCTACTTTGTTTTATCTCATGAACACTTGGCCATTGTCTAATCAAGGCAAAAGAAGACTTGGAGAATTTCACTATCTTCCCTCAACACATCCCTCAAAGTGAATCTTCTTCTCACTCCGATTGGTGAATATGTGGTGTGAGGCCTGCCAGAGACTGTTCCTCCATCATCTGACTACCCATCTCCACCTCACAACTGCTAGTGTGTCCCACCCCTGTGGACAGAACTCCATGAGGAGACCCCTAGAAAGATATTGGACTGGAAACTTGCTATAATTTCCCGAGTCGCTTAAAAAAAACCATCTAGCAACCTAGATCATTCCTCCATGAGCATCAAGGAAGCAAACCAAACTGAAAAGACAGTAGAAACAGTACTCCTTTTCTTGTCCCAGAACACTTATCACCACCATTAACTGCCCCTCCCCAGTCCCTCCATCCTCCTGTCCCTCCTTCAACTCTCCCATCTTTTCCAGCAGTATCTCAAAAGCAGTATTTTGCCTTCTCTCAAAATCCATGCCCTCCACTTGTGCATCCTACCCCATCCCTTTGCAAACACTTATCAGAACACTACTTGCCCCCTCCTTTCTTCCCTCCCTAATGGCCGTCTTCAACTGTCCACTCTCCACTGGCTTCTTCCCCACTGCTTTCAAACATTCCCATGTCTCCCTTATTCTAAATGCCCATCCTGCCTTGACCCCACAGCTCCCTCCAGTTATCACCCCATCTCCCTCCTACCATTCCTCTCCAAAATCCTTGAGCGAGTTGTCTACTCCTACTGTTTCTAGTTGGTCTTCTCCAATTTTCTCCTTGGCCCCCTCCAGCCTGGCTTCCGTCCCCTTCACTCCACAGAAGCCACCCTCTTAAAGGTCACCAATAATCCCCTTCTTGCCAAATCAAATGGCCTCTACTCCATCCTAATCCCCCTCGACCTCTCAGCTGCCTTCGACACTGTCGACCACCCCCTTCTCCTGGAAACGTTATCTAACCTCGGCTTCACTGACACTGTCCTCTCCTGGTTCTCCTCCTATCTCTGTGGCCGCTCATTCTCAATCTCTTTCACAGGGTCCTCCTCTGCTACCCACCCCCTAACTGTGGGTTCCCCTCAAGGTTCAGTTCTGGGTCCTCTTCTATTCTCCATCTACCCACTCCCTTGGAGAACTCATTCACTCCCATGGCTTCAACTACCACTTCTATGCGGATGATTCCCAAATCTACATCTCCAACCCTGAGCTCTCTCCCTCTCTGTAGTCTCACATTTCCTTCTGCCTTCAAGACATCTCTACTTGGATGTCCCAGCATCGCCTTAAACTTAACATGTCAAAAATAGAACTCCTTGTCTTCCCTCCCAAACCCTGTCTTTCTCCTGACTTCCCCTTCACTATAGACAGCACCACCTTCCTTCCTGTTTCACAAGCCCATAACACTGACATTATCCTTCTCCTCTCTCTCATTCAACCCACATATTCAATCCATCACTAAATGCTGTTGGTTCAACCTTCACAACATTGCTAAATTCTGCCCTTTCCTTTCCATCCAAACTGCTACCATGTTAATTGAAGCACTTATTTATTCTAGTCTGTCTTGATTGCTGTTTCAGCCTCCTTGCTGACCTCCCAGCCTCCAGCCCCTCCCCACTCCAATCCACACTTCACTCTGTTGCCCATATCCTTTTTCTACAAAAACGTTCAGTCCATGTTTCCCCACTCCTCAAGAACCTTCAGTGGTTGCCCATCCACCTCTGCATCGAACAGGAACTCCTCACCATCAACTTTAAAGCACTCGATCACCTTGCCTCCTCCTACTTCACCTCATTACTCTCCTACTACGACCCAGCCTACACACTTCTCTCCTCTAATCTCAGCCTACTCACTGTACCTCAAGCTCATCTATCATGCCACCGACCTCTCGCCCACCTCCCGTCTGTGGCCTGGAAAGCCCTCCCTCTTCATATCCTACTGAAAATTACTCTCCCCCACTTCAAAGACTTATTGAAGGTACATTTCCTCCAAGAGGCCTTCCCTTTTTAAGGCCTCTTTTCCTTTTCTTCCATTCTCTTCTGCATTGCCCTGGCTTGCTTGCTTTATTCATCCCCCCTCCCAGTCCCATAGCACTTGTGTACATATCTGTAATCTATTTACATTAATGTCAGTCTCCCCCTCTAGACTGTAAACTCCTTATAGACAGAGAATGTGTCTGTTAAATCGTTACAGGGTACTTTCCCAAGCATTTAGTACAGTGTTCTGCACACAGTAAGTGCTCAATAAATACAATTGATTGATTGACTGAGTGAATAGAACCTGCCTCCAAGAAAACAACGAAGATGGGTAACTGACCCATGACACAAAAACCCAGTTGCAACACCTAACTCAATGGGACTGAGTTTTATGGTGATGAGGCTATGTCTGTTGAAGGTTCCTGGAAATTGAATGCTGTCAATGTATGCAGCAGGCGGCGTGTTTTCCTTCATGTTTGTAATAAGCTTCTGTAGTAAAGAAACACCTAAAACAAAACAGAAAAGGAGGATATTTGTATACAAGTCAATTGAGCTCTAAATCATATGGAAACAAGCTCCTCTCACTCTGCCAATGGCTGGATGCAGGACATCTGCTCAGCTCCCTGGGACTTTGAAAATACTCCAGTGCTTTGGCCTCACGTGTTTGATCCCGAAGCTCTGTTGGGCATTTGGTACAGTCACTATAATTGAGGAATTCAGACTCCTGGCCGCAAGACATTGACCTATTCTCTAGGAACTGGCTCGGGAATTGTTGGCTCTTGTATGTTAATCGGTAACAGTTCTCTGTCAAACTGTGGATGTGCCTGCAATTTCCCCCACATCTGGCTCCTCATTCATACCGTTTGGCTGCTTGGCTAAATCCCCTTTAGTCCATATCCACTAAGCTTTCTTCTGTGGAAAGACCAGAACTGATTGGGGGTCTGCAGCAGGCCAATTTGTTTGCATCTCCTGCTCCTCCCCAAAACTCAACTTATTTCATGGTTTCTGTCTGTGCAAAGCAACCTCCTGATTATAGAGTTTCCATCTCTGTGAAGTGATCTTCTGAGTCTCAAAGATAGGCAGGGCCGGGTCAGTAAACTTGGGGTTGCTCCAAATGGGTGAGATGTTTGCCAAGTCTTTCTTTTCTTCCATAGCACATGCAGCTGTTCTAACCTCCCTTCTTCTGCACTGACCTCTCAGTCGAACTGTGAAAGAGGGCATGCATCCTAAGGGCTCTGCTGCCAAGGGGAGGGAGGGCTGGAGGTGAGTATACAGGCTGATATGCTTTCCATCTTTCCTTTTAAGCTTCACTAGTAACCACTGAAGGTGCTCCAGATGGAGCCCAGGAGATAGAGTGAGCTTCTTCCCCCATTTTCCATTCAGCCTCATTCTCACCCTGTAGCAACTCTGCTAAAGGCATTTAATGATGAAGACAAAAGCCCCAGCTCTTTTGACTGTAATCTCCCTTTTTTGTGGTATTTATTAAGCACTTACTGTGTGCCAGGCCCTGTGTTAAGTGCTGGGGTAGATACAATCTTGTATCATCTGATCGGGTTGGACACAGTCCCTGTCCTACATGGGGCTCAGGGTTGGGGTACCCGAGGCACATAGAACTGAAGTGATTCGCCCAAGGACACACAAGGACAAGTGGCAAAGCTGGGATTAGAACCCAGGTCCTCTGACTCCAAGGCCTGGGCTCTATCCAGTGGGCCACACCGCTTCTCATGACAACTGGAGGGAGGGCAGATTTCCTAGTCCCTTCTCTCAGTACCAACTCAAAAGGCTGAGAACGGGGCAGATTCCACCCAATTTCAGCCTTGACTCTGCCATCCCTGTGCTTGCCGGCCCAGCCTTAGAAGCCTGAGCTCTCTGGGAATCAGGGTTCATTGTCCAACCCCAGGGGAAAAGTGGGGAATCCACTTTTGTGATGTTCTGGTCGAATGGGCAAGAACCCTCTGGTGGGAGAGGTACACCAATCCAGATACCAAACCAGAAGGTAACCACCTTGATTTCAGTTGCTCCCATGCAGCTTTAATAATTGTAATAATAATTGTGGCATTTGTTAAGGGTCTACAATGTGCCTAGCACTGTGCTAAAGGTTGAGGTAGAAACAAGATAGTCAAGTCTCACTTGGAGCTCACAGTCTAAATAGGAGGGAGACAGGTATTGAATTCCCCATTTGGCAGATGAGGGAACTGAGGCACGGGGAAGTTGAGTGATTTGCCCAAAGTTACACAGCAGACAAGTAGCTGAGTAGGGATTAGAACCCAGGGTCCTTGAGGTCATGCTGTTTTCCCTAAAACACTTTGCCCTTTCTCTTCAGAATGGGATTGGTTGATAACATTCTCGTGGATGTTGCACTTTTCACTGCGACCCATGCAATGCGCTGTAAGTTTTGCCCAGTGGAATGTCAAGGCCTCATATGGATGAAATTATTCTTTCCAGAGCAAGGAAATGTACCAAAGAACCACTTAAGTTTAGAAGCCGGAATCGAATTCCCAATTGAACTTTTGCTTGAGTGTGAACTTTTGATTGAGTGTGCTTTTTTTTTTTCCTCCTTCCCAACAAAAGGTATGAAAAATCTAGCCAATCCAAACAGCCAGAGCTGGATTCGATATAGCCCATACCTAAGTCAAAGCAAGAAATTGAGTAAAGTATTTTCAGACCCATCCCTGGGATTTTCAAGAAATTGATACGATGTGTGGAAGAATGTTTCCCAGAAGGTGACAGACCTTTTTACTGCACACCAGGGAGAATACAGCTTTCTCCAATTAGGAAGAGGAGACTGATCACTCTAGCTATATTTTATGATTGTCTTTCTCATTAGAATGCCATCTTCTTGTGGGCAGGGAAAGTAATTCTTCTTTGTATTGTATTTTCCCAAGTGCTTAGTACAGAGTATTGCACACAATAGGAGCTCAATAAATAGTCTTACTGCTACTGCTACTACTATTGCTATTACTACTGTTACTACTACTATTACATTGCTATCACGTTAATGTAATCATTCATTCATTCAAGAGTATTTATTGAGCGCTTACTATGTGCAGAGCACTGTACTAAGTGCTTGGAATGGACAATTCGGCAACAGATAGAGACAATCCCTGCCCAATGATGGGCTCACAGTCTAAATGGGGGAGACAGACAGCAAAGCAGATCACTCATCCTATCCTACCTAGATCACTGCATCAACCTCTTTGCTGACCTCCCAACCTCTTGCCTCTTCCCACTCCAGTCCATACTTCACTCCGCTGCCCAGATCGTCTTTCTACAGAAACATTTAGGACATGTCACCCTCTCCTCAAAAATTTCCAGTGGTGGCCTATCCACCTCCCTATCAAATAAAAACTCCTCACCTTTGGCTTTAAAGCACTCTATCACCTTGCCCCCTCCTAACCTCACCTCGCTTCTCTCCTTCGACAACCCAGCCCACACACTTCAATCTTCTGGTGCTAACCTTCTCACTGTGCCTCGATCTCGCCTTTCTCACTGCCCACCCTTGGCCCACATCCTGCCTCTGGCCTGGAACCCCCTCCCTCCTCAAATCCGCCAGATAATTACTCTCCCCCATTCAAAACCTTACTGAAGGCACAACTCGTCCAAGAGGTCTTCCCAGACTAAGCCCCACTTTTCCTCATCTCCCACTCCCTACTGTGTCGCCCTGACTTGCTCCTTTTGCTCTTTCCCCCACCCCCAGCCCCACACCACTTATGTACATCTCTGTAATTTTATTTGTAGTGATATCCATCTCCCCCCTCTAGGAGAAGCAGCTTGGCTTAGTGGAAAGAGCCCGAACTTGAGAGTCAGAGGTTATGGGTTCTAATCCCGGCTCCGCCGCTTGTCAGCTGTGTGACTTTGGGCAAGTCATTTAACTTCTCTATGCTTCAGTTACCTCATCTGGAGAATAGGGATTAAGACTGTGAGCCCCATGTGGGACAACCTGATCACCTTGTATCCCTCCCAGCGCTTAGAACAGTGCTTTGCACATAGTAAGTGCTTAACAAATGCCATCATTATTATTACTAGTATTATTATTAGACTGTGAGCTCAGTGTGGGCAGGGATTGTCATTCTTTATGGTTGTACTTTTCCAAGTGCCTACTGCTCTGCACACAGTAAGTGCTTAATAAATATGATTGAATGAATGAATGAATGAATACTACTACTACTACTGTCATTCCTGAAATGGTGAATATTTTTGTCTGGGTAACAAAACTTCCACCTAAATTGATTCAACTTCTTCATCATGGACTGTTTCAGTGGCATCACCTTCTGTCAAGGTGCAATAAAATTTCCTTTTTCAGCAAAGTAATCAAATTCAGAACTATGGACTCTGAGAATATCTTATAAATATATAAATAACATATATAATTGGTGAATGACTGCCTTGCCTGATTAACTGATTGATGGAACTGTGAGTTGGAAGACCTGCTGTTAAAATTCAAGCTCTGACAGTGGTACACTCTAGGATTAAAGGGTAAAAACACCCTTAAACTCTCTGTACCTTAATTTATTCAACAGTGTTTATGTATCTGCATATATCTGTGGACGGGGGGGTGTATGTGTACGTGTACAATTCTCCTAGAGTGTGAGGGTTGTGTTCTTGTGAAACATCATGTAAAGGAAAAGTAACGTTGTAGTACTCACCCGTTCTGACAGTGCATGAATGCACACAAGCAGTGCGAAGCACAGTGAGAAGCAGTGTGGCCTAGTGGATAGAGCACGGGACTGGGAGTCAGGAGGACCTGGGTTCTAATCCCCGCTCCACTGCTTGTCTGCTGTGTGACTTCGGGCAAATCATTTAACTTCTCTGTGCCTCAGTTACCTCATCTGTAAAACTGTGAGCCCTATATGGGACAGGGACTTTGTCCAACCTGATTAGCGTGTACCTACCCCAGTGCTTAGTACAGTACCTGGTATATGGTAAGTGCTTGATGAATACAATAAAAAGGCAGGTCCTTCAATAACGTGGCACATTGAGGACAAGTAGTCATGTGTTGACAGAAGAATGTTCCCTAATTCCCTAATCATGTTCTAGCCAAAACATGTATTGAAAACATACGCTGTAGCAGATCTGATTGTGTACGTTCTAGGACCTCAGTGCTTGTGAACCTGTCATACCACGTACTGTTAAGCACTGTGCATAGACGGTATTGGTGAAACAGCTCTAGAAGTCAAATGTGGTGTGCGTAGTAGCCAGTATCCCGACCCCTGGCCCATGTCCTACCTCTGGTTGGAACACCCTCCCTCCTCAAATCCTCCAGACAGTGACTCTCCCCCGGTTCAAAGCCTTACTGAAGGCACATCTCCTCCAAGAGGCCTTTCCAGACTAAGCCCCACTTTTCCTCATCTCCCACTTACTTCTGCATCTCCCTGACTTGCTCCCTTTGCTCTTCCCCCCTTCCCTGACCCACAGCACTTATGTATATATATGTAATTGTATTTATTTATGTTGATGTCTATTTGTATTCGTGTCTGTCTTCCCCCCCTCTAGACTGTGAGCTTGTTGTGGGCAGGGATTGTCTCTCTTTATTGCTCTACTGTACTTTCCCAAGCACTTAGTACAGTGCTCTGCACACAGTAAGCACTCAATAAATACAACTGAATGAATATCACAGCCAGAAAGAAGGTTGGGTACTTTAATAATAATAATTATGGCATTTGTTAAGTGCTTACTATGTGCCGAGCACTGTTCTAAGCACTAGGGTAGATATGAGGTAATCAGATTGTCCCATGTGGGGCTCACAGTTTTAATCCCCATTTTACAGATGAGGTAACTGAGGCACAGTAAAGCAATTTATTCAAGGTCACAAAGTAGACAAATGGCAGAGCTGGGATTAGAACACACGTCCTCTGACTTCCAAGACCGTGCTCTTGCCACTAGGCCATGGTACTGCAATTGTCTCATGTACCTTCAGTCTCATCTCCAATAGTACAATTGGAAAGATAATATCATCTGCCTCTGTCTACTTCACAGGGATTCCACAAAGGTAAGTGCTATAATCCCTGCAAAAATGCTATATAAATACAGTGGAGAATTGTGATTTTTTTCGTTCTTTTTCAGATTAAGAAGCAGTCTGGCTCTGTGCAAAGAACCTGGGCCTGCATGGGCCTGGGAACAGAGGACCTGGGTTCTAATCGCAGTTCCGCCACTTGCCTGCTTTGTGCCTTGGGCAAGTCATTTAACTTCTCTGTGCCTTAGTTTCCTTTTTGGTAAAAGGAGAAGCAGTGTGGCTCAGTGGAAAGAGCACGGGCTTGGGAGTCAGAGGTCATGAGTTCGAATCCCAGCTCTGCCACTTGTCAGCTGTGTGACCATGGGCAAGTCACTTAACTTCTCTGTGCCTCAGTTACCTCATCTGTAAAATGGGGATTAACTGTGAGCCTCACGTGGGACAACCTGATTACCCTGTATCTCCCCCAGCACTTAGAACAGTGCTCGGTACATAGTTAGCACTTAACAAATACCAACATTATTATTATTATTATTATTATTAAAAGTGGAATTAAATCCTACTTAGACTATGAACCCCAAATGGGACAAGGACTGTGATCATCCCGATTATCTTGTAACTACCCTAGTGCTTAGTGCTTGACACTTAGTAGGTGCTTAACAAATACCATAATTATTCATTATTAATTATTATTAATTGTGTCTTTACATATTAAACATTATTAGCTCAAGCCAAATACACTATAATAATCCATTGGTTACATTTTGTGATTAAATAATTGCTTAATTATGTCATATATAATAATAATTTAAAATTATGGTATTTGCTAAGCACTTACTAGTGTACTGTACTAAGTGATGAGGTAGATTCAGGGTATTCAGGTTGGAAACAGTCCCTATTCCACATGGGGATCACAGTCTAAGGAGGAAGGAAGGAGGAAGGACAGGCATTGATTTCCCATTTTATAGATGAGGAAACTGAGGCACAGAGAAGTGAAGTAACTTGCCAAGATCACACAGCAGGCAAGTGACAGAGCTGGGATTAGAACCCAAGTCCTCTAACTCCCAGGACTGTGCTCTTTCCACTAGAGCACACTGCCTCTTAATCTGAAAAAGAGATAAATAATCACAATTCTACTTTGGATTTATATAGCATTCTTTCAGGGATTATTTCCCTTGCCCTCATGGAATCCCTGTGAGGAGGAGAGAGGCAGATATTATTTTCCCAGTTTTACTACCGGAGTCAAGACTGAAGGGATACACATACAAACACACACACACACACACACACACACACACACACACTCATGCGTAAAGAGAGAAATGACCTTTGTTTTTGGAGATGGATCTACTGCCAGCTAGAGCTTATCCATGCAATGTGGTCATTTGTGTCCCTCATGCCTCAGCCTCCGCACACATCTTGCAACACACCCAAAGTGACAGGACTGAGGCTCAACTATCGTTTTCAGTTGGAGACTCCATCAACATCTTCATTGTCATCCATATCCAGGCGTGGGGGTGTCTGAAAAGACCCACGCCCGATTGACAATCCATTCCATATCCTTGGCTTAGAAACAGCCACCCCTCTTCTGATTGCTGCTCCCCAGACTGATCTCTCAGCAACGTTGGTCTCTCAACGATCCACTGCTCCAACATATTATTTGAGACTATGTTTCACTATGCCTTTAAATGATCTATTATGCCCCCTCTTTCCTGTCCCCTTGTAGCTTACCATCCAGCAGCCACTTGGGTAGCCTGCTATTGGACATTCTTTTCACATGGGCTGCCTAGAGGAGCTATATCGCAGGGTCCTTACCTCAATGGCATTGCGTTACTACGGTCTACAGCCTCGTTGTTGGGTATCTCACCCACCCTGCTACTTGATGCTGTTGAATAGGGAGACTTGGAAATGCTGATGAAGCTGCTCAAGTTGGCCTCTGTGTCTTCAACTGCAGGTTCAGGCGTCACTACCATTTAGATGACAAGGCAACTTCAACTCTAATTTGATTGATCATACTGTCGTTGAGTAGTCCTATGGTTCTTGGTGAACTTTTCTGATTTTACGTGACGTTCTTGGGCTGGGTGAGGAGCAGTGTGGCCTAGTGGAAAGAGCACTGGACTGGGAGTCAGGAGACCAGGGTTCCAAACCCAGTTCTGTCACTTGCCTGCTGTGTGACCTTGGCAAATCACTTAACTTCTCTGTGCCTCAGTTTTCTCATCTGTAAAATGGGGTTTAAATACCTGTTCTCCCTCCCTGTTAGACTGTGATGCTCATATGGACAGGGACTGTGTCTAACCTGATTATCTTGTATCTACCCTAATAATGATAATAATAATATTTGTTAAGCACTTCCTATGTGCCAAGCATTGTACTAAGCACATAGGAAAGTGTTAACAAATATTATTATTATTATTATTATTTCAGACAGTGATTCTACTATCAGTACGACCTCCTCTGATGTCCTCTCCTACAATGTCTTTGCAACAACTACTTCAAATCAAAAATAAGTGAAAGGGCAGAAAGAGTTTGCTCTCCTCCTCTGTGATTCCTGATTGGTGGGGAGAGCCAGGCAGGCTCAATATTAGCAATATAGTTTGATTTTATTTCTTATGACATAGTTCATCCAATGAAAATATCTCTCCACCTCTTCTGTTGTGCTTGCTCATTGCCTATAGGATTACCTGCTCATCAAATTCCATCTTTCACAACAGCATTTGTTGGGCCTTGGCTTAGTGGATAGAGCATGGGCCTAGGAATCAGAAGGACCTGGGTTTTAATCTCTACTCTGCTACATGTTTGCTGTGTGACTTTGGACAAGTCGCTTTAACTTCTCTGTGCCTCAGTTATCTCATCTGTAAAATCCAAGACTGAGCTCCTTAGCTTCCCTCCCAAACCCTGTCTTCTCCCTGACTTTCCTGTCACTGTGGTTGACACTAACCATCCTTCCTGTCTCACAAGCCCTTATACTTGGTGTCATCCTTGATTCCGCTCTCTCATTCACCCCACAAATCCAATCCGTCACCAAAACCTGCCTGTCTCACCTTCACAACATTACCAAGATCTGCCCTTTTCCTCTCCATCAAAACCACTACCTTGTTAGTACAATCACTCATCATAGCCCAACTGGATTACTGCATCAGCATCCTTTCTGGTCTCCCAACCTCCTGTCTCTCCTCACTTCAGTCTATACTTCACCCTGCTGCCCGGATTCTCTTTCTACAGAAATGCTCTGGGCATGTCACCCCCCTCTCAAAAATCTCCAGTGGTTGCCTATCAACCTCCGTATCAAGCAAAAACTCCTCACTATTGGCTTCAAAGCTCTCCATCACCTTGCCCCCTCCCACCTCACCTCCCTTCTCGTCTTCTACAGCCCAGTCCGCATACTCCGCTCCTCTGATGCCGCTAACCTTCTCACTGTGCCTCTTTCTTGCCTGTCCCGCCATCGACCCCTGGCCCACATCCTACCTCTGGCCTGAAATGCCCTCCCTCCTCAAATCTGCCAAACTAGCACACTTCCCCCCTGCAAAGCCCTACTGAAAGCTCACCTCCTCCAGGAGGCCTTCCCAGACTAAGCCCCCCTTTTCCTCTACTCCTCCTCCCCTCCCCATCTCCCCTACTCCCTCCCTCCCTCCACTCTGCCCCCCTCCCTGCCCTACAGCACTTGGGTATATATGTACATATTCATTATTCTATTTATTTGATATTTATTTATTTATTTATGTGTATATAGCTATAATTCTATTTATTATCTTGATGCTATTGATGCCTGTTTTCTTGTTTTGATGTCTATCTTCCCCCTTCTGTACTATGAGCCCATTTTGGAGCAGGGATTGTCTCTATTTGTTGCTGAATTGTACTTTCCAAGTGCTTAGTAAAGTGCTTTGCACACAGTAAGCACTTAATAAATATGACTGAATGAATGAATGAGCATGAGCCTCATGTGGGACAGGGGCTGTGTCCAACCTCATTAACTTATATCTACCCCAATGCTTAAAATAGTGCTTAGCACATAGTAAATGCTTAACAAATACCATAATTATTTTTATAATTTTGTGATTACTCTTGCTTCTTGCTTCTTTACCCTTTTTTAAGTTCAAGAATGCAACCACCTTCTCTTGATGGGGATATCCAGACAGACCATTACTGTGATCTTGCCCACCAAAGGAAGAAAGTGTGTAAGAGATTCTCTCTCAATCAATCAATGGTATTTTTTGGGTAATGATATTTGTTGAGCACTTGCTATGTGCCAGACACTGTACTAAGAGCTGGGGTAGATATGAGATAATCGGGTTGGACACAATCTCTGTCCCTCATAGGGCTCACAGTCTTACTCCCCATTTTACAGATGAGGTAACTGAGGCACGGAGAAGTGAAGTGATTTGCTCAGGGTCACACAGCAGACAAGTGGCGGAGCTGGGATTAGAACCCAGGTCCTCTGACTCCCAAGCCCAGGCTCTATCCACTATCCACTCTATCCAGGCTCTTCTCCAAGCACTTTTTGAGCACTTATTCTGTGCAGAGCACTGGACTAAACAATGGTATTCATTGTGCAATTACTGTGCGTGCAGAGAACTGTACTAAGCACTTGGGAGAGGACAATCAGGTTGGTAAGAATGATCCCTGCCCTACTCAATGGTGCCAGGTAGGAAGATAGAGTCACACCAAGCAGCTCAGGGGAAAAATTTGGTCTGGTACCCCTCTTAACCTGGCTCCATGGATGGCATGAGTGAGACCATGACTAATATAGCCTGATGTAAAAGCCATATCCAGCTGCTTTGGAAGGAACATTCAGAATATGGAAACAGGAAACTGCATGTAGCTCACAAGTAGAGGTTTACAAAAATCCATTTTAATAGAAAATAATTAACCAGCATATCGAGCCCAATAAGGTAGAGATGCTGATTTAAGTTCCATGTGCCAATAAAATATGTCTAAGAACAAAAACACAATTTTAATGTTTATAGTGTTTTCCCTGTACATGAAACAAAAGTTAATCATAGCAAGCAGAGCTTCAAAAAGCTGGAAGAGACTGATATTGCCTCCAGATGACGGTCCTGGGCTTGGCAGAATAATGTGCACCACTTCTTAAACAAGGAGATAGAGTCCTGGATAGCAAGAATAGTAGGGAACATTTCAGCAGACTGACTGGAACATTCTTGTAATCGTATTTATTTTTTGCCATCGGCTTTGACAAGGGCTTCATGAAGTGTGAGGCTACCTCTGATGGGTAGAAACCTTGTGACATACAGAGTTTGTCAGGAACAGAAACAAAACTTTCTAGGGTATGTTTGTTGTTTTTGTAAGTATACAATACTGGAAGCCAAGTGAACCATTTTCTGTGCTTTTGAGATGACAACTTAATCCCTTTCCCGAACCAGGCTCACTCCTGCCAAGTGTTTTCGATCGTTGTCTGCTGGGCGAATGCACATGACATGAATAAAGTCTTCAGACTGGAAAGAGTCTTTGCTCAAAATAAATCAATCAGTACAATAAAAATGTCCCTGCAATTTTCTTCCTAAAGAAGTCTGGGTCATTTGAAGTTGTGTGGTGCTTCCCCCTCCACACAAAATCTCCAGGATGCTAATAGAAGGACGGCAAGAGAATCCAGAGACCTAAGAAGACTCTGTGGGAAGTCAAATGGAGCATGGCCCTTCCCAAAGGGCACTGGGCATTGGCCTGTGGGATGGTGCTATTTTTCAGGGACAAGAAAGAAAGAAAAGAGCAGCTTCACTCAGCCTCCAGCCTCATCTCCTCCTCCCTCCTAACTAGTCCCCTAATGTCATCATTGGAGACACCACTAATCCTTAGGAAGCCTTGCTCCCAGCAGACCCCTCTACTAGTGTGGCATCATGGGAATTTGCCCAACCTGCTGGATGTTGAGGCAACCTCAACCTCCGTGATCCTGGTGGAAGAGATTTGAGGTGAAATAGTCTGTGGTCAAGGTGCTGGTATTTGAGGTGAAACAGTCTGTGGTCAAGGTGCTGGTGTCCTTGGGAATCTCATCAAGAAGGAAAGAGATAAAGAGTGAGAATGTTGAGCAGCCGCTTGGCCTAGTGGTGAGATCATGAGTCTGGGAGTCAGAAGAACCTGAGTGCTAATCCCAGATCTGCCACTTCTCTGCTGGGAGACTTTGGGTAAGTCATTTCCTCGATAGTATAATGGTAAGTATCCCTGCCTGTCACGCGGAAGACTGGGGTTCGATTCCCCGATGGGGAGGGATAATCATTTTTGTGAGAAGTAGTGTGGCTCAGTGGAAGGAGCCTGGGCTTGGGAGTCAGAGGTCATGGGTTCTAATCCTGGCTCCACCACTTGTCAGCTGTGTGACTTTCGACAAGTGACTCAACTTCTCTGTGCCTCAGTTACCTCATCTGTAAAATGGGGATTAAGACCGTGAACCCCACGTGGGACAACTTGATCACCTTGAATCCCCCAGCGCTTAGAACAGTGCTTTTCACATAGTAATCACTTAACAAATATCATCATTATTATTATTATTTCTCTTCTCTGTGCCTCAGTTACCTCCTCTGTAAAATGGGGATTCAGACTGTGAGCCCCATGTGGGACAGGGACTATGTCCAACCTGATTTGCTTGTATCCACCCCATCACTCTGTATGGTGCTTGGCACATAGTAAGCACCTAACAAATGCCATAATTATTAATTATCATCATGAATGCTTAAACAGTCTTGAATTACAATACCGTTGAGAGGATTAAACAACTCCATGATTATAAAGGTCCTACACCCTTTCTTTGGAGTGATCCTTGTTAGATAAGGAGGAAAAGAGAAGTGCGAGACATTTGTTGGATAGAAACCATATCATACGTATTTCACTCTCTCCCCTTCTAGACTGTGAGCCCATTGTGGGCAGGGATTGTCTCTCTTTGTTGCTGAATTGTACTTTCCAAGCGCTTAGTACAGTGCTCTGCACACAGTATGCTCCTCAATAAATGAGATTGAATGAATGAATGAATGAATGAATGAATGAATGAATGGTCCCAAGTCACTTTGCCCAGGTTTTCCTGACCTGTAGTACTCACACATTGAGATCTATGCCCAGTGGTGGTAATGTGAGTGATTTCCTACAAGAATCATTGGCCTGTCATACGTCAATGATTTATGTATTGATGGAGCCAGGAGTCAGGAGGACCTAGACTGGTGTTCCCAGATATTTCCAGCACTGGTAATACTTCATTTTTCTTCTTAATTAACCTTGCTGGGCTAATGAGCTGTTAATTAAACATTAATGGAACAGATGGGCTTTCTGCCTAATGTCTAATAGTGCTGGGTATAGAAACAGGCAGGGTCACAAAGATCTATCCTGCACAGTGACAGGACATAATCTCTGGAGGTTCCCTGCAAGAGAAACAGTTTTATTTCATTCTTGCAGCTTTTGTATTCATTAGAGAAAGGGTAACATTTGAAGACAAAAGAAAACCAGCAACAATAATACAGTGCAAGTTTCTAAGGGGAATTACAAAGATCCATGTATATAGCTGTCCTTTGTTTTCAAAGATGAGGCTACATTCAGGCCCTACCTATGCGGGTGGATGTGGCTGAAAAGACTGGATGTGAGACTGAAACTTCCCGTGGACAGGGAATGAGTCTACCAACTCTGTTATATTGTCCTCTCCCAAGCGCTTAGTACAGTGTGCTGCACATGGCAAACGCTCAATAAATACCACTAATCAATAGATTGACAGTGCATCTATATTGCAAGTAGGTCAGCTGGTTCCTTGCAGCTCCTGTCTGTGTTTGAGTCTGTCTCTTGGTATCTGGATCTTCCTAAAGCCTCCAGTTAAGGAGAACTGCCCCTCTTCTGATTGCTGTCATCTGGTTAGCCTGGCCGCTGCCGTTACCTCCTCACAGTCTATTGCTGATTCACACTGAAGTTACGTTTCATCACATCTTTAAACCGCTCTTCTGCCAGGGAAGCGGCATGGCTTAGCGACAAGAGCATGGGCCTGGAAATCAGAGGACGTGGGTTCTAATCCTGACTCTTCCACTTGTCTGCTGTGTGACCTTGGGCAAGCCACTTAGCTTCTCTGTACCTCAGTTACCTCATTTGTAAAATGAGGATTAAGCCTGTGAGCCCCACGTGGGACAACCTGATTAGCTTGTATCTACCCCAGCGCTTAGAACAGTGCTTGGAACATAGGAAGTGATTAACAAATCACTTCAGGCTCGTATCTCCTCCTGCCTCCAGGACATCTCCACCTGGATGTCTGCCCGCCACCTAAAACTCAACATGTCCAAAGCTGACCTCCTTATCTTCCCTCCCAAACCCTCTCCTCTTCCTGACTTCCCTGTCACTGTGGATGGTACGACCATCCTTCCTGTCTCTCAAGCCCGCAACCTTGGTGTCATCCTTGACTCAGCTCTCTCATTTACCCCACACATCCAATCCGTCACCATTGCCTGCCGGTCTCACCTTTACAATATAGCCAAGATCTACACTTTCCTCTCCATCCATACAGCTATCGTACTGGTACAAGCTCTCATAATATCCCAGCTGGATTATTGTGTCAGCCTTCTCTCTGACCTCCCTTCCTCCTGTCTCTCCCCACTCCAGTCTATTCTTCATTCCGCTGCCCGGATCTTCTTCCTGCAGAAACGCTCTGGGCATGTCACTCCCCTCCTTAAAAACTTCCAGTGGTTGCCCATCAACCTCTGCATGAATCAAAAACTTGAAAGGCTCTCCATCACCTTGCCCCCTCCTACCTCACCTCCCTTCTCTCTTTCTACTGCCCACCCCGCACCCTCCGCTCCTCTGCCGCTCACCTCCTCACCGTCCCCCGTTCACGCCTATCCCACTGTCGACCTCTGGCCCACGTCCTACCGCTGTCCTGGAATGCCCTCCCTCCTCACCTCCACCAAACTAACTCTCTTCCCCTTTTCAAAGCCCTACTGAGAGCTCACCTCCCCCAAGAGGCCTTCCCAAACTGAGCTTCCCCTTTTCCCTCTGCTCCCTCTGCTCCCTCACTGCTCCCCCTCCGTCCTCTGCTCCCTCCCCCTTCCCCCCTTCACCTCCCCTCAGCTAAGCCCCCTTTCCCTCTGCTCCTCCCCCTCTCCCTTCCCCTCCCCTCAGCACTGTGCTCATTTGTATATATTTTTATTACCCTATTTATTTTGTTAATGAGGTGTACATCCCCTTGATTCTTTTTATGGTGATTATGTTGTCTTGTTTTTGTCCATCTGTCTCCCCCAATTAGACTGACCCCAATTGGGCAGGGATTGTCTCTATCTGTTGCCGAATTGTATATTCCAAGTGCTTAGTACAGTGCTTTGCACATAGTAAGGGATCAATATATACTATTGAATGAATGAACGAATAACAAATACCATGTGCCCTTCCAGTTGACCATTTAGCTGTTTTTGGACCTCTCCTATTGTACTGCTCATGTGTTCTACTCTGTTGAGAAGCAGCCTGACCTGGTGGAAAGGGCGTGGGCCTGGGAGATAGAGGACCTGGATTCTAATCCCAGCCCCACACTGTCTGCTCTATGGCCTAAGACACTTAACTTCTCCGTGCCTCAGTTTCTTTGCCTGTAGAATGCAGATTAAATCCTACTCCCTCTTACTTAGACTGCGAGCCTCGGGTGGACAGGATCTCTGGCCATAAGCTTGTTGTGGTCAGGGAACATGTCTGCCAATTCTGTTATATCCCAGGCACTTAGTACAATGCTCTGCACACAGTAAGCACTCAGTAAATATGATTGATTATGTTGTAACTATCCCAGTGCTTGGCACACGGTAGGTGCTTAACAGATATCGCCATTATTATTACTGTGATGAGCATTGCCTAAATGTTGATGAGCCAACTGCATGCCATACCTCATTGTTGGCAATCTTGTCCGATCAATTGATCAATCAACCAATGGAATTTATTGAGCACTTACTGTGTGCAGAGCACTGAGTACTAAGCATTTGGGAGAGTACGATACAATAGAGTTGGTAGACAGACGATAAAATGAATTATGGATAGGTACAGAAGTGCTGTGGGGCTGAGGGTGGGGTGAATTTCAAGTGCTGAAAGGATTTTAAATTGATATTAAGGGAGGGTAGTGGATGATGCTGGGGAAACTGTTAGTCGTATTTATTGAGTGCTTACTATGTGTAGAGCACTGTACTAAGCGCTTGGGAGAGTACAATACAACAATAAATAGAGAAACTGGATGTACCTTCTGCAGAAGCTCCGGGTACACAGACTTACAGAAGGTTGGTCACCACCACAGCTTTAATAATAATAATAATAATGTTGGTATTTGTTAAGCGCTTACTATGTGCCGAGCACTGTTCTAAGCACTGGGGTAGACACAGGGGAATCAGGTTGTCCCACGTGGGGCTCACAGTCTTCATCCCCATTTTACAGATGAGGTAACTGAGGCACCGAGAAGTGAAGTGACTTGCCCAAAGTCACACAGCTGACAAATGGCCAAGCTGGGATTTGAACCCATGACCTCTGACTCCAAAGCCCGTGCTCTTTCCACTGAGCCACGCTGGTGGGAAGTTGATGCCCTGAGATCTCCACACTCGGTCTCTCCACACTGTCAAAAGCCATGCCAGTCTTCCTGATTGGGCTATCTCCTTTTTGGGTCTATTTGTGCAATACCTAAAAGTGCCCCTCTTAGCTGGCAGAATTCAGTGACAACATTAAGTTCCATGTTGTCACAGAAAAGTGTTGATTGTGTGTAGAGCTTCTGGGGTTGAATCGGTTGCAAGAAACAGTCCCTGCTCTCAAGGAGCTTGCAATGTAAAGAGAGGGTCAAGGCTAAAATGGATATACAAACGCAAGTTGACAAAAGCACAAGTAATAGCACCATAAAATATAAAAGACAAGAGTAGGCAACAGAATCATATTCGCATAATTACAGCTTTATCCATCTAAGTGTTGAAATGATCAGGATCAAACTAGAGGTGATAGACTGCTGTTGGGGACTGAGGTGTGGAAGGTAGTTCATAAGAAAGGACTTTCTGTTTTATTAAGAGATCATGATCACTTTCCAACCTTACCTCATTGATTTCCTACTACAACCCTGCCCCCACACTTCACTTCTCTGATGCCAACCTACTCGCCGGACCTCGAGCCCGTCAATCTTGCCACCAACTGCTCGACTGCATCCTGCCTTGGCCCTGGAACTCCCTCCCCCTTTTGTGTTTTTTTTAAAATGGTATTTGTTGAGCGCTTACTATGTGCCAGGCACTGTTTGAAGCACTGAGGTGGATACAAGGTAATTGAGTTGGACACAGTTCCGAGTTGGACACAGTCCCTGTCCCACATAGGGCTCACAGTCTTAATCCCCATTTTACAGATGAGGTAACTGAGGCAGAGAAGCTAAGTGACTTGCCCAAGGTCATACAGCAGACAAGTGGCAGAGCTGGGATTAGAACCTTGATCCTCCTGACTCCCACGCCTGTGCTCTATTCACTAGGCAACACTGCTTCTCTATGACATATATGATAGACATTCACTCGGGCCACCTTCAAAGCCTTATTAAAATCACATCTCCAAGAGGTCTTCTTCAACTAAACCCTCATTTCCCCTACTCCCTCTCCTTTCTGCATCACCCATTCACTTGGATCTGTACCTTTTTCAGCACTTGATAGTCACCTCACCCTCAGCCCCACAGCACTTTTGTACAGATCTGTGATTTATTTTAATGTCTGTCTCCCCTTCTAGATTGTAAGCTCCTTGTGGATAAGACCACCTCTACCAACTCTATTGTATTGTCCCAAGCATTTAGTACAGTGCTTTGCACACAGTAAGCACTCAATAAATACCATTGATGGATAGATTGATTGATTGCTTGATTGATGGCAGCATAAAGCCAGTCAGCAGTGCTCTGGGGTTGGGGAGACTCTTTGCCACTATGGTTTCTTTGGCCATTTACCCCCACCTACCCTGCTTTTCCTCTAGCCCTGATTCTCTGACATCAAAAGATCAATCAATCAATCAGTGGTATTTATTGAGTGCTTACTGTGTGCAGAGCACTGTACTAAGTGCTCAGGAGAGGACAGTATACAGGGTTGGATGGCAGATGCTAGAAAAATGAGGTCCCATCTGAGCAGCTAGCCCCGGGATTTGTGATGATGCTGGAGAGAGCCTGGAGAGAGCCTCAGTTGCCGAGTCTGCATGTTGTGGTATGGGAGAGGGTCATAGACACGGTGGCAAATGGCGAGAATTAAAAAATCTGTCAGCAATATGCTACAAAGTGGGCTGTCTACTTGGGACAAACAAGAGTTATCTGTAAAAGACATTAGCTTCCTGGACACTTGAGAAAGCCAGTGTGGATGAAGAGAGGTATCTGAAATGTGGGCAGGGAATGGGCCTGTTATATTGTTATATTGTATTCTCCTAAGTGCTTAGTGCAGTGCTCTGCACTCAATAAGCGCTCAGTAAATAGGTTTGATTGGTTGATTGATTGATCCCAAAGAAGAAAACCGATTTTGAATAGGTAGCGACCATCTAACATCCCAGAGAAGGGAAGACAGCCCATGATTTACTTGAATTCTGCTGGGGAGAATTAGTTCCAGACAGTGCAAGTGCGGGACATCAGATTAACCACGAAAGCTTAAATAAGACCCATGAAGGATCCAGCTCGTACTGTTTGGCTGAAGGTCACAGAGACTGTCTTCCCTGAGCCACTCAGAACACATCCATTTGAGCAAAACAGAGGAAGCAATGGCATATCCTCAGAGCATTCAAGCCAAAAAACACAATCACTCAGCCCCATCCAGTGACGAAGGTTGCAGGACCCAGAGGCTAAGGATTTGTCTCCCACCTCACATATAAACACTGGGATTGCTCTTGGCCCTGAAGACCAGGAGGCCATTCTTGGGTGGCAGCAATCCTGCACTGCCATTTTCTCCTGTCCCCAGGCTCCAGTACTTGGAAAAGATTTTCACTGGTCACATCTTCAGAGTGCAAGGTCTGCCAAGAGGAAGCATCTTGGGACTTCCCATCTTCACTACAAATAACAACTGGGGTTTTGTTAAGCATTTATTATGTGCCAACCTCTGTACTAAGCTCTGGAGTAGATACAAGATCAACAGGTTCCACATGGGGTTCACAGTCTGAATAAGAGGGAGCACAAGCTCTGAATCCCCATTTTGCAGATGAGGGAACTGAGGCCCAGAGAAGTTAAGTGACTCCCCCAGTTCACACAGCAGGTGAGTGGCAAAGTCAGGATTAGAACCCAGGTCCTCTGACTCCCAGGCCTGTGCTCTTTCCACTTGGCCATGCTGCTTCCCAATGCAAACAAGACTTTTTTCAGGGAATTATAAAAACAACCCCTTGAGACTGTGAACTTTAAACAATCCTGAATTTCCCTAACATAATAATGATAACTGTGGTATTTGTTAAGCATATACTGTGTGCCAGGCACTGAACTAAGCACTTGGGTGGATATAAGCAAATCGGGTTTTTTTTTAAGTTGGTATTTGTTAAGTGCTTACTATGTGCCGAGCACTGTTCTAAGTGCTGGGGTAGATACAGGGTAATCGGGTTGTCCCACGTGAGGCTCACAGTCTTAATTCCCATTTTACAGATGAGGTAACTGAGGCGCCGAGAAGTTAAGTGACTTGCCCAAAGCCACACAGCTGACAGGTGGCAGAGCCGGGATTAGAACCCATGACCCCTGATTCCTAAGCCCGTGCTCTTTCCACTGAGCCACACAGTCCCTGTCTCACATGGGGATCATAGTCTTAGTCTCCATTTTACAGATGAGGGAACTGAGATGCAGAGAAATGATTTGCCCAAGGTCACCCAGTAGACAAGTGGCAGAGCCAGGATTGGAACCCAGGTCTTGCTGACTCCCAGGCCCGTGCTCTATCCACTAGACCACACTGCTTCCCTAATCACCACCCAGGGGCGACAGGTCCAAAGAGCCCAGGGGATTTGGACTGTGGGGGTGAAGCTGTTAGCTTCACCCTCACAGCATTTGGGGCAGAGCAGGCAGCTATACCTAACCCATCATCCTCCGAGCTGGATGAGAGTACCAACTGGAGCCGAGATGTGGTCCAGTTCTTGTCCGCGGTTCCTTGTCCCCGTGCAGAACCTGATGGGGCTTGTCCTACTCCTGCTGGGCTATGGAACTGGGTTGAAGGCTCCTCTAGGCCCTGGAGCCTAGTGGGCACTCCAGAAAAAAGTCAGGTGTCTTTCTTGCTCCTGGTTCAGCCAAGCAGCCTGGTGGGTGGTCCCAGGGTCTGGCGGGGGCTCTGTGGGCAAGCAGGAGACCCTGAGAGGTGTGAACTGGTGGCTTTTCTCACCCCTGTAGGCTATGGGTTCGGCCCTGGCCTGGCTCTGGAGCCACCCTGATAAGGACTCTGAGAGCTGGCTGTGGGCCGGGAATGGGTCGATTTATTGTTATATCGTACTCTCCCAAGCGCTTAGTTCAGTACTTCGCACACAGTAAGCACTCAATAAATGCGATTGAATGAATGAATCAGGGCATCCATCTTATCACCAACCTGGCTCATCAGCCTGATGAGTATTCTGGGACTTTGGAGGCAAGGAGGGGATTCTCAACTCGACCCCACTACGGGGCCTGCTGGACAGAGCTACTTGTGGCCCACTTCCCTTATTCTCACAGACCAAGCAGTCGCAACTATTGAGCATTTTCTGTGTGCAAGCACTCCACTAAGTGCTTGGGAGAGAACGATATGACAATATAACAGACACATTCCCTGCCCACAACGAGCTTACAGTCTAGAGGGGGAAACAGATGTTAATATAAATAAATAAAATTGTAGATATGTACATATTCAATCATACTTATTGAATGCTTACGGTGTGCAGAGCGCTGTACTAAGTGCTTGAAAAATACAATACAGCAATAAAGAAAGACAATCCCTGCCCACAATGAGCTCACAGTCTGTGGGGGGAAGACAGACATCAATACAAGTAAACAGGCATCAATATAAATAAATAAAATTATACATAGAGACATAAGTGCCATGGGGATTCAGTCAGGGCTATCCCAGCTTGAGGTCAGAACGGGGAAGGAGAGCCCAGGGTGAGGAGGGGAAGGGGAATGGGCCTGGGAGATGGGGGGCAGTGCTGGAGGAAATGCAGAGGGGGAACCAGGGCGATCGGTCCAGATGGTCCCTTACGTGCTGTGGGGCTGCGAGGGGGGGAATGAATAAAGGGAGCAAGTTAAGGCGACCTAGAAGGGAGTTGGAAAAGAGGAAAGGAGGACTTAGCCAGGGAAGGCCTCTTGGAGGAGATGTGCCTTCGATAAGGCTTTAAAGGTGGGTTGAGTCACTGTCTGTTGGCTATGATGAAGGAGGATGTTCCAGGCCAGAAGCAGGCATCCCATCGGCTCCAACCCCAGCACTTAGATTATAATACCCAATTCAAAACTGCTTTACTAATTCAAATTTATCCTTTACAAGCTGGACACCTTCACTTTGACTACTGAAAATGACTTAAACAGTCCGGCGAAGCTTCTTGCAGGGTCCAGGGGCTTAGGGCTGCTCACCTGCTGCAGGGCAGAAATTCTGCTCTCAAATCTCTCCCTCCTGCTCCTAGTGAGCAATGGAATGTGTCGACCAACTCTATTTTATTGTACTGTTCCAAGCGCTTAGCACAAGTGGTCTGTACATAGTAAGCGCTCAGTGAAGCCCATCGACGATGATTAGGTCCCTGGAGATTTTTTTCAGATTATTGTATCGGCCGCCTCCTCCAAGAACTTTCTTGTCCTCTAGAGGGCGCCCCTCCATATACAATTCATTCATTCATTCATTCAATCGTATTTATTAACTGCTTACTGTGTGCAGAGCACTGTACTAAGCGCTTAGGAAAGTACAATACCACAATAAACAGTGACAATCCCTGCCCACACTGAGCTCACATGCCTTTCACTCCTACATGCTTCCTGATAACTGACCACCTTCCTCTTCCCCTGTCCCTGCCCCAGTGTTCCACTACATTGAGACAACAGTCCAGGGTACTGCTTGCCAGGAGGAGTAGGGTCCTTAGGCTGCAGGGCCTGACACAGTTGCCCCTCTCCTCCTTGCCCTAGAGATGGCCCTGGCTCTGTGTTTTAGGAAGAACCATCTACGCAGCCACAGCACAGCACTATCTAAGACCTGCCCTGCCCAAAATGCAAAGCAGCTCTCCACCACTGGCGTCAGTTCTCTCCCTCCGACCTCCTCTCCACTCCCTCCTCGCACCACTTCCTACCCACAGTCATCAGCCCCGAACTCTACTATTCAGGGCTACTATTTTTTTGGTTACTTTTAGTCATTTCGATGAAACACCCTTCAGGGCAAGTTCATTTATGAATGTAGTCAGCACCCCAGAAAATTTGAATATAGCTGTCCTGGAGCACAAGCTCAAGTGTTACAGAAGGTTCTACTCAAAAGCAGCCATCTAAACAATTCGTACCCAGCCTCAGAAAGTAATCGGGCAATAGACTTAAAAGAAACTTAGTTAGCTTAGCTTCACCTTTCCTTTCTCATTTTGTTTGGTTGCTGTAGGTATTTTTTGTGGTAAAAACGGGGTTCTTTGGGCAGGGAGGGCATTTTATGCTCTTTTTCCCTAGTGATAAGGGGAGCAGGAGGGGAAGGGAGGGAGTGGTGGCTTTGATAAGTGTGAGTGTGAACAAAACATTTTCAGTGCTGGGATTTTTTTAAAACGCTGTCTGGGCTAAACAATGCTGCCTTTTGACTTCTGAGCCAGAAATGTGGCATAAAGAGACCAGAGCCAACAGGGAAACCCGTTACAGGGCATGCATATGGAGTGTGTGAAAAGATTCTGGCAGTAAACACCAGCTGTCTGGCATAGGGAGTCAGCACCATCGACTCAATATTCACAACTGGTTGTGTGCTTCCCATTAACATTAATGTGGGGGGGGGGGGCGTGGATGGGAGGGCTGGCTGATAGATCTCTGCACAGCAGATGGCAAAAAAATGTAACCCCTTGTGTCTCCTGGTAAGAGACTCAAATAAGCCATGGAAAATGGCAGGACTGTAAACCTTCAGGTACCGAAAGCTAAACAGTGCTCAGAGCATCCAACCTGAAAATGATGAAGAAGGGCTTGTTCCAACATCTTTCTGCAATTGGGTCTTAAAGCCAAGGCCCTGTTCACTTGCTTCCATTTATAGGCCAAAGGGAGTTTTGGCTAGATGGCATCACTAGCCCCCATCCAGGTGTCAACCTGGGCAATTACCAAAAGATCCCCTTGAGGCTCTGAGAGAAAGATTGTTAAGCCTCTCTCCCTTCCCCACTCCCATCTGATGTGCAGTGATCCTGACACACTCTTATCTGCTGAATCACCTCCTCAGGGAGCCACATCTGAAGGAGTGACTCCAGCCCAGAAGTTGAATCCAAAGAACTAGACCAGTTCGATTTGGCAACTGGTTGTCTTTTCAGCTTCTTCAGTGAACTACCCTGGGTCTCCCTGGTTGGAAGATGCCATTTAAAAGTGTTAAAAAAGTGTGGGGATGTGATAATGGATTAGATAAGAAGTAGAGTCTTCCATCAGAAACTATGGATGAGCCTTAGTCCTGATATCTCAAGACCAAGAACCTGAGCAGAGGAATTGATCACATTTCCAGTGGCTTGGGCAGCATCAAGTGCACATTTTCTCTTCCCTCCCAGTCAGTCATGGGCAAGGAATGCATCAGTCAAGTAGGCATGCAGGGGTGCAGCACATTCTAAGTGAGTTTGAAGCTTTTTTACATGAAGGAACTATTTATGACCTAAATGAACACAGCATAATAATAATGATAATAGTGATTGTGCTATTTAATAATGTTGGTATTTGTTAAGCGATTACTATGTGCCAAGCACTGTTTTAAGCGCTGGGGTAGATATAAGGTTATCACATTGTCCCATGTGGGGCTTACAGTCTTCATCCCCATTTTACAGATGAGGTAACTGAGGCACGGAGAAGTTAAGTGATGTGCCCAAGGTCACACAGCTGACAAGTGGCAGAGCCGAAGTTAGACCCCCATGACCATTTGTTAAGCACTTACTAGGTGCCAAGCCCTGTGCCTCAGTTACCTCATCTTTATAATGGGAATTAAGAAGGCTTAATTCAGTCAGGGAAGGCTTCCTGGAGGAGATGGGCCTTCAATAAGCCTTTGAAGTGGGAGAGAGCAATTATCTGTCTGATATGAGGAGGGAGGGTGGAGGATCCCACAGATTCACAGGACTTCAGTGTTCAGGATAAGGTCTTGCCATTTTATGCCAGTAACCCACCTCCGGCAGGATGGATGGAATTGGTCCAACTGGTTGATAAGCCGTTGGGTTGGCAAAATTTGATCATTCATCTTCAGATTGACTCTTCTTTCCTTCCAGAGCCAATGTTCCAGCTTTCCAAACACTGTACTAGCCAGAGAGCATTATACTAGGCACTTGGGAGAATACAGGAAGGATAAGACACAGTTGCTGTCTTTGAAGAGCTTGCATACTATGCTAGCGTTCTTTACCTCTGGGTTTCTTACTCCTTTTACTTTTCAATAATTTCCAACCCTAGGCTGTCATGGTGCCTATGATGCTAAAAGGAAGCACTAAATTACATCTGCAAAGTACAAATTTTTACTGGCAATCCCTGATTTCTGTAGTTAGGAAGGGGCAATGTAGGTGCAGTGGTTACCAAGGCAACTGCCTTGTGGATGAAGGTGCCAAGGTACAGCTTTGGCACTAGAGAAGCAGCGTGGTCTAGTGGAAAGAGCATCGGCCTGGGAGTCAGTGGACGTAATAATAAGAATAATTGTGGTATATGTTAAGCGCTTACTATTTGCCAATGACTGCACTAAGCACTGGGGTAGATGCAAGATAATCAGGTCCCACATGTGGCTCACAGCCTAAGAAGGAGAGAGAACAGGGATTGAATGCCCATTTTTTCAGAAGAGGGAACTGAGGCACAGAGAAGTGAAGTGACTTGCCCAAAGTCAAACAAAAGCTATGTGGTTGAGCTGGGATTAGAAGCCAGGTCCTCTGCCCCTCAGGCTCATGTTCTTTCCACTGGGCCATGCTATTTCTCCACCTGGCTTCTAATGCCCACCCTGCTACTTGCCCATTGTGTGTGACCTTAGATGAGTACTGACTTCTCATTTAACTTCTCATTTAACTTCTCTGTAAAATGGAGATTCAAAACCAGTTCTCCCGGCTCTTACATTGTAAGCCCCACGTGGGACTTGCTGCTTTAGAGAAGCAGCATGGCTTAGTGGAAATGGCATGGGCTTGGGAGTCAGAGGAGGTGGGTTCTAATCCCAGCTCCACCACTTGTCTGCTGTGCGACCTTGGGCAAGTCACTTAACTCTCTGGGCCTCAGTTACCTCATCTGTAAAATGGGGATTAAGACTGTAAGCCCCAAGTGGGACAACCTGATTACCTTGTAACTACCCCAGCGCTTAGAACACTGCTTGGCACATAGTAGGCACTTAAGAAATACCATTATCATCATCATGGGACCTGATGATATTGTATCTACCACAGGACTTAATACGGTACTTTTTTTTCCTCAATGGTATTCATTAAGTACTTATTATGTGCCAGGCACTGTCCTAAGCACTAGGGTGGATACAAGCAAATTGGGTTGCACACAGTCCCTGTCTCACAGCCTCGATCCCTCTTTTACAGATGAGGTAACTGAGGCACAGAGAAGTGAAGCGACTTGCCCAAGGTCACATAGCAGGCAAGTGGCAGAGCCGGTAGTAGAACCCATGACCTTCTGACTCCCAGGCCCGTGCTCTATCTGCTGCGCCGTGTTACTTCCCTCAAATCTGCTCCCCTGACACTAGTACATGGTACTAGTACTGGTATTAGCACAAGCACTTAGTACAGTGCTCTGAACAAGGTAAGCATTCAATAGATACGATCGATTGATTGATTAATGGGACCTCGTGGTACGAGACAGGTCCTCCTGGCATCGGATCTGATCTTCGGCTATTCTGTCTTTTGGGGACAAACACATTGCGATAGCAAAAGAGAAATGTGCTAGGCCAAAGCTCATTTTAAACTCTGCTCCATGAAGGTCTACCTTCACATGCATGACCTATGGTTGGCTATGTGCCTCACACCTTGGCCCCCGTAGACCACGTGAGCACTTCAGATGTGATGGAACTGAGGTTCACTTGTGATTTTGGAGGGGAGACTCCATCCCCCTGTGAATGAATGAATTAAACTAGTTAGAGTGGCTTCCCTAGACAATCCACCAATATTTCCTTATTGTAGCATGAGAGCTAAAGCTTTGGAATTTCCAGAACATGATGGCCTTATTAGTTAGAGGGATGCAGGACAAAAGGAGGTTCAAGTGATTTAGATTAGAACCTGAGGACTATTGCAGATGTGTAGATGGTATTATTCTTTATGAAATAAGAGATAGCATGTTCCGGAGGAGTTTCAAAGGCCTGAATATGAACGTAGCACATGCGGAGATGTATGAAGTTTTGTGAGGGATGAGTATGGACCCACATGTAAAAGAGCGGGATTGTCTTGTCTTGTCTTATGCTGTCGAGTCGTTTCCGACCCGTAGCGATTCCACATCTCTCCCAGAACGCCCCACCTCTGTCTGCAATCGTTCCGGTAGTGTATCCATAGATTTTTCTTGGTAAAAATACGGAAGTGGTTTGCCACTGCCTTCTTCCATGTAGTAAACCTGAGTCTATGCCCTCGACTCTCTCCTGCACCGCTGCCGCCCAGCATAGGTGAGTTTTGACTTGTAACCGATTGCCTTTCACTCGCTAGCCACTGCCCAAGCTAGGGATGGAATGGGTATGCCTTTGCTTGACTCTTCCTCCCATAGCCAAGACTGGTAGGGTACTGGAAACTCTCCAGGTGTGATCCTGAGAGGGGAGTGGGATTGTAGGGATTGTAGAATTGTATATCTAGCCAACCCTCAGCCCCGCAGCTGTTACGTACAAATCCATAATCTATTTTCTTGTCTGCCTCCCCTTCTAGACTTAAGCTTCTCTGGGCAGGGAATGTGTGTACCATTTCTGTTATACTGTACACTCCCAAGCACTAGTCCAGTATTCTGCACACAGTTAGCACTCTATTCATACCACTGATACCAAGGAGAAGCAATGTGGCTTAGTAAATAGAGCACAGGCCTGGGAGTCAGAAGGATCTGGGTTCTAATCCCAGCTCTGCCAGCTCTGTCTGCTGTGGGACCTTGGGCAGGTCACCTAACTTCTCTGTGCCTCAGTTACCTCATCTGTAAAATAAGGGTTCATTCATTCATTCAATCGTATTTATTGAGTGCTCACTGTGTGCAGAGCACTGTCCTAAGTGCTTGGAAAATACAATTCAGCAACAAAAAGAGACAATACCTGCCCACAACGGGCTCACGGTCTAGAAGGGGGGAGACAGACATCAAAACAAAAGTAAACAGGCATCAATAGCATCAATATAAATAAATAGAATTATAGGTATATATATATATACACGTCAGAACAAGTAAACAGGCATTAATATAAATAAATAGAATTATAGATATGTACATATATACACAAGTGCTTGGGCTGGCGGGGAGAGCAAAGGGGCAAGTTGGAGTGATGGGGAGGGGAGGGGAGTCCACGTAGGGCATGGACTGAGTCTAACCTGATTACCCCAGTGCTTAGTACAGAGTAGAGCAAAGGAAGCGAGTCGGGGCAATGGAGAGAGGAGGGGGAGTTGAGGAAAAGCTTAGTACAGTGCTTGGCACATAGGTGCTTAACAAATATCATAAAAAACTTGATTGATGGATAAATACCAATGCCAAGCTATAATAAAAATGAAGCGGCATGTTGACTGGGGTGGAACCTTAGGTTTCTACCTTTATTTGCTGTCTCATGCAAGAAAGCCAACGTTGTGTGATTCCTCACCATCAAGACCCTGTTAGTCTTTCTGTGTTTGTTGTTAAAGTAGCTGTTGGAATCTGAAATACTTCTCATAAGTCAGTTCATAGATTTGAATCCATTCCCCTCATACCCCAGATGGTTTGGTACATTTGCAAGGCAAAATCTCTGCTGAAGCACAATTCTCAGATGAACATTTTTTAATGGTAATTTGTTAAGCGCTCACTGTGTGCCAGACACTGTACTAAGTGGTTGGGCAGATACAAGCTAATCAAGTTGGGCACACTTCATGTCCCAAATAAGACTCACAGTCTTAATCCCCATTTTACAGATGAGGTAACCAAGACAGAGAGTAGTTAAGTGACTTATCCAAGGTCACACAGTGCACAAGTGGCGGAGCTAGGATTAGAACCCAGGTCCTTCTGACTCCCAGCCCCGTGCTCTATCCACTAGACCATTCTTCTTCCCCATTTTGGAAGGGATGGGTTCTACTTCATAGGAACCAAGTTTGCAACCTTTCATGTCTCAGCTGGACTTTTTTCTTTCTAGTATTTGCTACTTTGAGGATATGACACTTAAGCAAAGTTCATCACCAGGAGCAGAATCACAGAATCCAGAACTTCAGCTAATATGCTCTTTTACCCATTTCCAGCTCCCTTCAAGTAATGACTTCAAAATGTTGCATAAATATTAATTGGTTAAATTAGGAATTAATCAATGAAACCATTATTTAATTAGGTTCCATTTGGCTTTAGCCTAGAAAATACCTTGGAGAGGAAACTACACTTTCAAACTTTTAAAAAATACATCACCAAATCCTTGTTTGGCAAGAAAGTGATCACTGCACTCTAGCCAGGGTCTCACTATCTGCAAATTGTCACTGAGAGGGCCGTCATTCTGAGCCATCGCACCACCGTAATGCCAACGGCGTGTGATGTAGCAGAGCCATCTGGCTCCTGGAGGTTCCCGGAAATACCTGCCTCTTCTTTATTTTCATTTTTAAAGGACACTCGTTGACTCGATGACGATCGGCTCATTGGCCAATTGAATGGTCACTGCTGGACTTGCATCATACATACCTTCTTCAGGTTGTATTTATCGAGTGCTTACTCTATGCAGAGCACAGTATGAAGCATTTAGGAGGATGCAGTGTGTTGGAATTAGTAGACATGTTCCTTACCTACAAGGAGCTTACAGTCTAGAAGGGGAGACAGACATTAATAGAAATAAATCAATTATGGATACATCCAGCAGTGCTGTGAGGCTGGGGGGGATGTGGGGGGCGCAGTGCTGAATAAAGGCTGCAAATCCAAGTGCAAGGGTGATGCAGAAGTTGGAAGGAATAGGGGAAAGGAGGGCTTAGTCGGGGAAGGCCTCTTGGAGAAGATGCGCTTTTAATAAGGCTTTGAAGGTGGGGAGAGTGATCACCTGTCAGACACGAAGGGCGTGGAAGTTTCAGGCCAGAGGCAGGACGTGGGTGAGGGGTCGGTGGTAACATAGATGAGATCGAGGTACAGTGAGAAGGTTGGTGTTAGAGGAGCCAAGTGAGTGTGCAAGGTCATAGTAGGAAATCAACGAGGTAAGATAGCAGGGGGCAGAGTGATTGAGGGCTGTAAAGCCGATGGGAAAGAGTTCCTGTTTGCTGCAGAAATGGATGGGAAACAACTGGAGGTCCTCAAGGAGTGGGGAAGTGTGGACTGGACATTTTTTTTTCGAAAAGTGATCCGGGCAGTCAATCGAATTTATTGAGCTCTTGCTGTGTACAGAGCACAGTACTTAGTGCTTGGGAGAGTACAATATGACACTAGAACAGACACATTCCCTGCCCACAATAAGCTTACAGTCTAGAGGGGGTGACGGACGTTAATATGAATAAACGAAATTAAAGATATGTACATAAGTGCTGTGGGGCTGGGAGGGGGGATGAAAAGGAAGCAAGTCAGGGTGACACAGAAGAAAAGGGAAAGAGGATTTAGTCAGGGAAGGCCTCTTGAAGGAGGCAGCAGCAGAATGGAGTATGGACTGGAATGGGCAGAGACAGGAAGCAGGGAGATCAGCAAAAGGAGGCTGATGCAGGAGTCAATATCGGATGGGATAAATGCCTGCATCAGCGTGAAAGCAGTTTGGATGGAGAGGAAAGAGCGGACTTTAGTGATTTTGTGAAGGTAGAAGTGACAGGATTTGGTGACAGATTGACTACGTGGGTTAAATGAGAGATGAATTGAAGATAATGCCAAAGATATGGCCTTGTGAGACAGGGAGGATAGTATTGTTTTCTGCAATGATGGGAAAGTCAAAGGGAGGACAAAGTTTGAGTGGGCAGATGAGGAATTCCGTTTCGGACATGTTAAGTTTGAGGTGTGGGCAGGACATCCAGGTAGAGATATCTTGAAGTCTGTAAGAAATACGAGGCTGCACAGAAGGAGAAAGATCAGGACTGGAGATGTAGATTTGGAAATTATTCTCATAGAGATGGTAGTTGAAGCCTTGGGAGCGAATGAGTGGGTGTAGATGGAGAATAGAAGGGGATCCAGGACTGAGCCTTGAAGGACTCCCACAGTTAGGGGGGAGATAGAGGAGGTAGAGGAGGAGCCCACAAAAGAGAATGAGAATGGTAGGTCATAGAGATAGGAGGAGAACCAGGTAAGGACTGTCACTGAAGCCAAGGTTAGATAAAGTTTCTGGGAGAAGAGGGTGTTTCCACAGTGTCGAAGGAAGCTGAGAGGTCGAGGAGGATTAGGATGGAGTAGAGGCCATTGGATATGGCAAGAAGGAGATCGGTGACCTATGAGAGGGCAATTCCTGCAGAGTGAAGGGGGTGGAAGCCAGATCGGAAGGGGTCAAAGAGAGAATTGGAGGAGAGGAAGTGGAGATAGCAAGTGTAGACAACTCAAGGTGTTTGTAGAGGAATGGTAGGAAGGAGATGGGGAGATAACCGGAGGCAGCCCTGGGGGTTAAGGGAAGAATTTTTTTTTAGGGTAGGGGATACCTTAGCCTGCTTGAAAGCAGCGTAGAAGAAGCCACTGGAGAGTGAACAGTTGAAGATGGCGATCAGAGACAGAAGAAGGGAGGGGGCAAGTGTTTTAATAAGTGTTTGCATAGGGATGGGGTTGGAGGTGCAGCTGGAGGGGATATATTTTGCGGGGAAGGTGATCTCCTCTTGAGATACTGCTGGGAAAGATGGGAAAGTCAAAGCAGGGGCAGGAGGAGGGAGGGACTGGACAGGAGCAGCAGAGATTTTGGGGAGAGCATGCCTGATGGTTTCATTTTTGTCAATAAAGTAATTCTATTGGCCATATGACTTGAGTCTGCTACTACTGAAGGAATTCTCACCACTCCTGCTAGGCTGTAAACTCTTTTTAGGCTGGGATTGCGCCCACTTACTTCATCGTGCCCTCCCAAGCGTTTAGTACATCTTCTCCCTCCTATTCGGAGTGCGTCCCCCAAGAGGGACAGGGACTGTGTCCGACCCGAGTACCTTGTATCTACCGCAGGGCTCGGCGCAGTGCTGGGGACACGGTAGGCGTTTAAACAAATATCACAATTATTAAGATGGATCTGTCATGTTACAATAAGCATCACGCTCGACACCTATCAAAAACTTTAAAACGGGGGACGGAGTTTCCATCGTATGGTATCACAGTCACTTTGGCCTTCACCGTGGTGAAGTGATGAAGTAACAACTGATACAAAGGTATCAAAGCACTCGGGGGAAACAACTCTACAACTCAGAAATTGCTTTAGGCCTTTATGCGTAGAATGAACCTGACCCAGAACTCCCCCTCACCTCTCTGTAGCAGAAGTTTTATAACAATTTTCTGATGTTCGCATTCCAAATGAGAGCATGCCTTTTTTGAATTTCAAAAGGAAGCAGCCGATGGGGAAAATGTAGCAGGGTGGGCGAGCGTGTTGAAGAGGACCACTGTACGATGGACAAGCTATTGACCGTACCCTCCTGCATTTCAAAGCGAGGCGCACTACGCTCAATTGCCACACTGTGGCGCATGCTGCTCTAGTAATGGCCCCACATGTCTCAATTTTTCTTGATTTCTCCATATGCGTGCGAGCTGGGTCGTTGCTCCGGGAGTGGTGACCTGCACACCGTCCACCATGGATGGCGGGTGATCTCAGGGGGTGACCAGTGACATCGGGGAAGGTTAGGTGGGCTACTGCTTTCCATATTTTGTTCTCTTCCTGAAGTTAAATTCGTTTTCAGGGTCTCTTCCCCGAGGGGCTCATCTCTTCTGACCGAGATTTTCCTCCCTGAGAAGTGAATTGCACGGGGGCACTCCTAAATAATTCACTTTCAATTTGGAAACGAAGTTGGGGGCCCCTCTGTCGTGTCCTTCCTCTCCACCTTTCCCCCCACCCACCCCCCATCCCCCAAAAATCTAACACTTGAAGAGTTTTGGCCTGAATTATGATCATGGTATATCTTGGGTATTTGATGGACAAAAACAACTGCTTAAAGATCGCTGAATCCTAAAAGCTCATTCTTCTCCTTGCAGTGCCCGGCCGCGATATTCCGGCTTCCACCAATACCAGGGAGGTGTGCAAAACAATCTTCTCCTTAGGATATATAATTAATAGACTTGTTTGGAAACAAACTTGGTCTGTTGTGGCTAAATGCAGCTTGAGTACAATCTGTCTTGCAACTTTCATCTGTTTCTCATGATATTCTGATTTTATATATTCATTTACATTTTCCCCGGTCTGAATACCAAATGTGCAGTAGGGCCAAAGACTCGGATTTTGACCCGATATTTTGTACGTTTTAACAATTTCTGTAGCACTTACAATTTTCGGAGGTGGTTTATCTTAAAGCTGCACTTTAACAGAGCTACCGGCAGCTTTTGATAAAGTGAACTTTAGCACAGGATTAAATGAAGCAATTTGTAGACTGAGGTTTATTATTGGTCTGGGTTTCACCGTTAGACACAGGTCTGCTAAATATCATTAAGGCAAAATGAAAAAGGATCTCTATGGAATCAAGCAGAAATACTATTCTGATTTTGGGTTCTCACCCCCAGATGTGTTATCTAGTGTGTACATCTTACGTGAGGTGGATACTTGTCTGTGAGAAACAAGCCTGACAGGTCGATCTGTCAATCAGTGGTATTTATTGAGCAATATCACTGAATTAAGTGCTTGGGAGAATACTACGGGAGCAAAAACAAAACACGGTTCCTGCCCCGGAGGACCCTGTGATCTAAGTTCCTCCTAGTTTTGTATAATTCTAATCATCGAAATGCCATTGAATGTTTAGACATGTGGCTTGATTTAGAAAGATCCAGAATACAAGTGGCATCTCTGTGCCGTGACCCGTCCCCTGAGTTATGTTGTTACTCAAAAAAGAGCCATTGTAGAACAACCCTCCTCGGTGAGTTTTACTCCAAGGCAGAGGTGAGTAGTCTAAGGACCGATTTGAGTTTGAATATATGTGCTGCCACTCACCATAGGTCACTTTTGCCCTGGGCTGTAGCTATTTAGAGTTTTCGAAATACCAAATGCCATGGCTCCGGATGAAGGTGAGTATGTCAGCCCCAGCAGCTCCAAACTGACTCTTGGAATTGTTGAAAATGTTTACAGAAATAGCAGTGCAATATTGGAAGTTATCGACAGATTTCTCCCCTGCTAATTTCTTCTTCAGAGGTTTGATCTAATGAAGTAAGTGCTGGGGTAGATAGTAGTTATTTAAGTCAGACGTAGACCCTGGGTCACATGGCGCTCACAGTCTAAGTAGGAGGGAGACCAGGTATTGAATCCCTATTTACAGATGAGGAAACTGAAGTACAGAAAAGTAACGCGACTGATCCGAGGTCACGCGGCAGACATGTGGCAGAGCCGGGATTAGAACACCAGGTCCTCTGACTCCCGGGCCGGTGTTCTTTCCAATAAGGCCATGCTGTTCCTTTTTATAAAAACAACAAACATCTATGCAAAACACCTGATGTATAGTTGTGCTTATAGAAGTCAGTGGGTCTCTATGTGATTATGGGCCAGGACTCTTGTCGAGAATCCTCCTAAGGTGTCAGACTACCCTTCCGATGCTAGTACATAATTAAGTTTCCTCTTCCTCGTACCTAACCTCCACTGCTTATCTAGTTTCACAATATTTTCACCTTTCAGAGTGAAAGAAGGAATTGGAACAGAATTGGATTTTGGGATTTTGGTTTCTCGTGTGTTTTTTTTAAATCAGTAGGGCTGGGACATTTTCTTTCAGCTTGCCCGCTGGGTGGAAAATGATTTCTTGCATAAAATTCTGCTTTTCTGGATTGAAAAAAAAATTATTCAGAAAGGGGGGAAACCAAGACTTATGCAAGCTATTCAATTCTGTCCAGCCACCAGGATTTCTCTTGTACCAAATTCCTTTGGGCTAGTTTGTTCTTGGGCAGATGGTGTAATTCAGAGAAAGGATCCCTGCCGTACATCATCCCTACTCTGAACTCAGCTTCCATCTAGACATTGCTTTATATCTCTCGGTCTCCTGTTTTCCAATTATGGTGATATGTGCCTCCCGCATCCCTGACAGGAGGTTGCTGCCTGGGTGCCCCCTGGTCTCACCATTATAATTTCTGAAAGCCACCGTATCATGGTGAGTTCATCATCCAATATTTATGAAGGGCCCTCCTGTTTATGGTCCTTTGCTAGATCTTCCTGGTCAATTGGGCTAATTTATTCCCTGCAGTAAATTTCGACTCTTACAGTAGTATTTCAGCAGAGATGCCAAATTTCAAAGAAATTTCCTGTAAAGTGAATTCTACAGAAAGTGAGGACCTTTAAAAGAAGTGCCTGATGAAGACACTCAGGAGTCTAAATTGATTTGCTGTTCGTTCACATTTTCCATGACTAAATGACAGGGCATGGCATCTAAGGTGTTTGCTTCAATGTAACAATCGGTCACGTTTAGTGAGCATCTAACTATGGGCACAGAACTGTACTAAGTGCCTGGGACAGTTCAACAGAAGTAAATGACACAGCCCCGGCCCTTGAGGAGCTTACAACCTAATAGGGCAGGCAGACATAAATCATTTACGAATAGCAGGAGAGGAAAAACAAAGCAAAAACAGATCATGTGATACTAGCAAGAGCATGGAAAAATGAATGAGTGAATAAGCAAGTGGAGTATTTTCAGTAGAGAAAGTGTGGCCTAAGGGAAAGGGCAGGGATCTTGGACTCAGGGGATCTGGGTTCTAATGCCGACTCCCCCGCTTGCCTGCTGTGTGACCTTGGGCGAGTCACTTAACTTCTCTGTGCTTCAGTTTCCTCATCTGTAAAATAGAGATTCAATGCCTGTTCTCCCTCCTGTTTGGACTGTGAGCCCCGTGTGGAACAGGGCCTGCGTCTGACCTGATTAGCTCGTATCTACCTCGGTGCTTGGTACGGTGTTTGAAATCAACTAAATACGATCGATTGAATGAACGAACGTGGTAAGCGCTTAACAGACATTAACATTATTATTATGAATAATGCTGATAATAATTGAGACACTGTCAGCTGTGCTAAAATATGAGAGTTATGCTCACGAAGAACCCCGGGCTATGGAAAAATTGCATTGATTTAACAGGAATTAATGGGTTAGGGAGTAGACGGTTCCAAGATACCACCGGGGCCGACTTTGGGGTGTAAATTAATATAGTCTCATGTCCGCCACTAGCAGAACGTTTTGCACCCGTGTCACTCATTGGTTTAACATAGGAAATAGCCAAAAGTTGCAAAAACCCTAAAAACAAAAAAGTCCAGGACCGAAAGGCCAAGGCAGAGCCCGGGAAGTGGAGCAGTATGGCCCTGTGACCGATACCTCGTATGCAAACGTTTCTTCCAACACTAAATCTTCTTGTGACAACCCGTGAATCGTATTCTACCGAGAACGGAACATTCCCTAAAATTTCCATCGTGTTCAAGCCAAACTGGATCGTGAAAATGTGTAGAAGGGCAGAAATGGCTCGCTACCTAAGTGCAAAGAGTTGACTGCACGTACCGGGCAAGTGCTAAGGGTAACGACCTATTTTAAAACGCCTTCGCTGTGAGAATGGCTAAGAGTAGATAGAACCTCATTCGAAAAGTCGATTTGCGATCGCTATCGCTGCTGCAACCTATGACACATCAGCTTTAGAAATATATCAGCCTTAGAAACTCAAGCCTAATTTTAAAGCGATCGGGCCCGATTAGTAATTACGAACTCCAACTTCCAATCCCGCGGCCGACATGAAGATTTTAGGATCGAGCCCCGCCGCGGAGGGGTGGAAAAAACGCCTGAGCGGGGCCCCTCGCAGCGGACATTCCTCCGGCCTTTGGGGAGCAATATTCTAAATGCGGCTCCCGGAATTCAAGGTACAGTACTCTAGTGTGGTTCGGGCGCGCGATGGAGTTGCTTGGGCCAAAACATCCTAATTTAATATTTTGCATGGAAGGCCCCAGCATTTTGATCTGGGGGTCGGGAAGCGCCGCAGAGATCTAGGACAGCCCTCCTCCGCCACGCACGCAGTTTGGCTTAGACGAACGCGTACACACTTACACCCAGTTTCCATGTGTAAACAGTGAGAGCCAGCCAATCTCAATATGCACACTGACAAACACACGGTACGTATTCCAGTTCGAAATGTGTTTTTTTCAAAACTTCCAACCCCGCACAGACATGCCCGGCCACCCCGCCCTTGCGCGATCCGCCCGACTCCCTCCCGCTCCGGTGGAAATGGCCCAAGAGCTCGGCGGGTCACGTGGCTGGAACGCTCGCTCGCCATTGGGCGCGGAGGGGCACGTACGGCGCCGTGGAGCTCCGCTGGGGCACGGGGTGGGGAGCTGCCGCGAGACTGCGGCCGGGGGGCCCGCGGGGACGGGGTGGGGTGGGGAGGGAGAGAGAGAGGGAGGGCGGCTGATGCGTGGCGGTGGCGGGCGGGAGGCAGGCAGGCAGGCAGGCAGCTAGCTAGCTAGCTTCAAATGCGGGCGCAGAAGCGGGGGAGGGTGGCGGCTGAGGTGGTGGAGGCGGAGCCCGAGCCCTAGTCCTAACCCTAAGCGGAAACAGCCCGGGCCAGGCCGGTGAGTCCGTCCGTCTCCCCGTCCTCTCTCAGCCCCCGCTCTCTGTCCCTTAGGGAGCCGCCCGGGCCCCTGTCAATCAGCCAACCAGCCCTCCATCCATCAGTGTCCCAGAGTTTCGCGCCGCTCCTCCTCTCCCTCCAGCCCCGCCCCCGGCCCCGAGCCGGGCCGAGCCCTAGGCCCCTTAGGAGCGCGCGTTCGATTGGATTCCGGGTAAAGATGGAGAAGAATTTGGCGGGAGTCGGGGGCATCTCTGAGCCCTACGCCCCCGGCTCAGAACTACACATAACAGTGTACGTTGAAAGCGAGCTCGCTGGCCCCGTGCCGCCCAAGCTGGTCTCGGCGCCTTCTCGTTTAGAGAGCCTGGCCCCTTTTCCCTACGCCCCGGTCGGGATCGGGTGGGGTCGGAAAGTTGCGGGCGGAATCGGAAGGGAAGGCGGTCTGGGAGGCTTTCATCGAGGCGAGGATGATGAGGCGCTCCGAGGATCGGACGGAATTTGGCGTTTCTCCTTCAGGGCCCTGCTCCTGACCCCTACCCCCGAGGGCGGCTACGCGGTAGACATACGGCCCGGCCCTGTGAAGGGACCGGACAGACGAACGAAAATCCTCAGACCCCCGTTCACCGGAACAGATCTGTACCCGGAGCCGGCAAATACGGTTCCGCTTTCCTAGTTCATTAACACACCCCGATACCTCTTTTCACGGGTATGGTTAAAATCACACCGAATAACGGAAGAGATTATACCAGGCGATAAATTCAGAGGGGAGTGAGGCGGGTTGGGTCGATAGGCGGTCGGGGATTTCAAATGGGAGGCCTTGGCGTTAGGTGGACATTGCGGCTCGGCTTTCATTTCTCTGCCTCGTAAAGGGAGGGAAGAGGAAGAAAACTGGTATTTAAGAGTCGCGGTTAATCGACCCCCCACAGTTTCTGAATGTTAGCACTTCCGAGGCGAGTGACCTGAGGAGAGGATGAGTTCAGTTCAAATAAAGGCGATTTCGGGGAAAACAAACAGTGCCCTGCACATAGTAAGCGCTCAATAAATGCCACCGATCGAACGTATCTGTCATTTTGTTTATTTGTATTGATGTCTGGCTCCCCCACTCTAGACGGTGAGCTCGGGGTGGGCAGGGAATGGCACTGTTTATTATTGTAGTTTCCCCGAGCGCCTGAGCACTCGAATACGATTGAATGGATGGATGGATGAATGAATGAAGAGTCGCTTGGGAGAAAGGAGCAAAATGGAAACGGCCTGATATTTAGAAGAAAACAGATTGTGCGTGCGTGGGCGAGCGTGTGGCCGGGAAGGGTGGGGAGAGGTGTCCGATCGTTCACTGAACTTCCCGAACCCTGTGGTGGCTTGGTAGAATCCCAGGACTGTGAGGAGTTGAGGGCAGATTTAGGGGACCTGCCCCAGCAGGCTTCAGGATAGCGGTTCCCTGTTGACATATATCTTCCCTGCCTCTGTCTAATTCACCCGATCGGATTTATTGCGTGCTAACCGTGTGCGGAGCCTTGCACCAAGCGCTTGGGAGAGTACAATACCACAATAAACAGACACATTCCCTGCCCTGCCCTCCCTCGGCCCCCCGACTCATCCGCGTTGCTGTCTCCCTTGGCTCTCTGCCCTGCCCTCCATGTTCCAGGAACACGGATGCCTCCATGTTCCAGTCTCGGGTCCCAGACTAGCAGAACTTTGTGAGGGGAGAAAAGTCTGTAATTTCCCTAGTCTCTCATGTGGGCTGACTTCTGGAACTCACCTGCGACCTGGAGTGAGACCCCCGAAGCCGCCCTGAGCACCCATGGTGGTTGGGGATTTCTGAACTGCCATGGAGTTTGGCCGTACAAGCGGAGTGAACTGGCAGCTAGGTGAGTCTCGGCCTGCAGGGAGCCTGCACCTGCACAACAGCTTAATGAAATGCCGACTTGGCCTTTCGATCCTCCTGTCTGTAAGAGAAAAGGCTGTTCAGACCCCTCTCCTGCTTCTACCCCTTCCCAGCCACCCTACAGATTAGGGCAGGTAGTGGCCGGGTCCAGCGTGTTTGAGGTTTTAATTCCCTGGAACAATAATAGCACCTTCCTTACTCCCGGTGAGACAAGGCCACATATAAACCCGGCACAAAACTCACAACAAACTACATCAGCTTTAGACTCTATTTTGTGAATTATCTGTTGCACCAACCTCAAATGTGGTTTCTATATGTCCTCATGCAGTATTGGGACCCGTGGTCTGCGACAGTGGTTTTCCGTACGTTTCGTCGATAACTGGGCTACTTCCCCTCGGTGCCCAAACAGATCTTAGTCCTCCCCTCCCAGCTGCCGACTGAGGCTCGAGTTGCTGCCTCTAGACTTTGTGCCGCTTTTCCTTCTCCGTTATAGTGATTGACAGTTGACTCTGTTTAAAAAGGTCGTGTTCTTGCAAAATCCTGCATTAAGGAATAGTCCTGCTACAGTACTTTCCCCTTTTGACGCTGAATGCGTGCACACATACACAATCCATTCATGTGCACAAGCCGTTTCTTCTGACACCGTGGTGTCAGTCAATCGGTGGTATTTATTGAGCGTTCAGGGGAGTACATTACTAAAGAGAAGCAGCACGGCCTAGTGGGAAGGACACAGGCCTGGGAGTCCGAGGAACTGGGGTCTGAACCCAGCTCCGCCACTTATCTGTGTGGCCTTGGGCGAGTCACTTAACTTTTCTGTGCCTCAGTTCCCTCATCTGCAGAATGGGGATTCATTAACTATTCTCCCACCTACTTAGATTGTGAGCCGCGGGACCCGATGATCTAGTATCTACCCCCGTGCTTAGTATAGTGCTTGGCACTTAGTAAGCGCTTAAGAAATACCACTTCTTATTGTTGTTATTCTAAGTGCTGGTAGGCATGTTCCCTGCCCACAAGGAGTTTACAGTCTAGCAGGCGAGACAGACAAAATAAATTACAAATATTTACGTAATTGCTTTGGGGCTGAGGGTGGAGTGAATATCAAGTGCTTTAAAGGATACAGATCCAAGTGCATAGGTGACACAGAAGGGAGGGAGAAGGCCATGCTGTAGCCAATGGGCCCATGACACTGGACAGATATTCCCTAATTTTCTTATAATGGTCTATCGAAATACCTCGTGAAAATATGGTAGAACTAAGTTATTTGCATATAACATAAATACGTTTAAATTTATCTTGCGTATGGCACCTAGTCATTTGATTTTTAAAAGAAATTCACGTTATTTTTAAAATTCATGTGTTATATATTTCTCCTTTTTCATCTGTTTCATTGATCTTGATTCTAAAATATTCTGTATTTCAAATGCTATATTGAACATCTCTCCTTTGATGTGTAATAGCGATGTAAGATGCCTCTCTACGATGTTAGACTTGTTTAAAGCAGTGAGAAATCATCTTAATGCGCCCACACCTGTTTGGTAATATCCATAAATAATTTATGCATTAAAAACCCAGGATTAGAAACTGTTGGATTAACTGAACTCTGTTCAGCACGCACATTTTCCACAGGCGGCTCTCTTCTTACTCAATAATTAATTTAATTATGGTAGCTGTTAAGTACTTGCTATGTATGACAGAGCGCCAAGCAAGGTAGATTCAAGATAAGCAGGTCAAATGCAGTTCCTGTCCCACATGAGGCTCACAGGCTAAGTAGGAGTGAGGACAGCTACTTAATCCCCATTTTACAGATAAAAAACTGAGGCACAAAGAAGCGAAGTGACCTGCTCAAGGTCACACAACAGGCAAGTGGCAGAGCCTGGATTAGAACCCAGGTCCCCTGACTCCCAGGCTCATATTCTTTCCACTAGGCCACTCTGCTTCTCCATCTTTATTTTCTACTTCAGTTTTAGTTTCAACCTTCCACCAATATAAACACCAAGTATTCAAAGTACCACCTAATCCTAACCCTTTCACTTACATCCTTTTGAGACATTTTTCACCTTTTCCCGTGATTTTACATGTAGCCTTAATTTTTGCACCAGGCAATTCAGCATATACATTTTGAAACTTTTTTTTTTCTTCCCCCAAATCCTCCATTGTGACCAATGATACTGTCCACATATGCTTTAACCGAACTCAGTGTACTTCTTAACTTTTAATTTTTCGTCTCTGTGTTTTTGTCCATAAAACATCTCTAAGCGGTAGAAAGGGCAGGTGGCGTTGTCCCCATTTTCCAGATGGAAAAGTTGAAGCATAGAAAGATCCAGAAACTCGATCAAGATCATGCATGCATCTACTCATTTACAGAGCTGGAACCCCAATCTCTTGATTCCAGCTCGGTGCGCCTTCTACCTAACCAGCTGCCATTTGAAGGGTGATGGAAGAATTTTTGATCTGTGTCTTTCCATGAGACATTTCGTTGCATTGCTTCTCCACCCGGGTATTCTCATATTCCAACCCATGCTTGTGTATTTTTGCAGACATTCATATGCTTTTGTATTTGACCCACCTTGTCTTATCTGAAGAAAGTTATTCTGTAGACCAGTGTTTCTCCAACAAAATTGGGCCGTGCCTCCAAATTGGCCAAGGAATCTGTGGCTGCTGCCGTCTGGTCATACCGGGGCGTCTAGTACTGTTCCTCTCAACTCATTTCCAGCCTGCAAGGGCACTGTAGACTGTCCCATGACCTCCCCGCACAGCAGAAATGGGTGAGACCAAGGGTGAAATGTAATGTGTCAGACAGGAGGATTCTAATCCCAGTTCTGCCACTGGTCTGCTGTGTGACCTTGGGCAAATCTCTGTGCCTCAATCTCCTCATCCGTAACATGGGGATTAAATTTTACTCCCTCCTACTTCAACTGTGAAGCAGCGTGGCTCAGTGAAAAGAGCACGGGCTTGGGAGTCAGAGGTCATGAGTTCAAATCCCGGCTCTGCCACTTGTCAGCTGTGTGACTGTGGGCAATTCACTTCACGTCTCTGTGCCTCAGTGACCTCATCTGTAAAATGGGGATTAACTCTGAGCCTCACGTGGGACATCCTGATTACCCTGTATCTACCCCAGCGCTTAGAACAGTGCTCTGCACATAGTAAATGCTTAACAAATACCAACATTATTATTATTATTATTATTAACTGTGAGCCCCATTTGGGACAGGGCCTTGCCCCCTACCTTCTCTTCTTCTACATCCCAGCCCGCACACTCTGCTCCTCTGGTGCCGCTAACCTTCTCCCTGCGCCTCGTTCTCGCCTATCCTGCCATCCACCCCCGGCCCACGTCCTACCTCTGGCCTGGAACGCCCTCCCTCCTCTTATCTGCCAAACAATCACACTTCCCCCTTCAAAGCCCTGCTGAAGGCTCTCCTCCTCCAAGAGGCCTTCCTAGACTAAGCCCCCCTTTTCCTCAGCTCCCCCTCCCCTTCCCATCGCCCCGACTCGCTCCCTTTGCTCTACCCTCCCCCCCTGCCCCAAAGCACTTGTGTATATATGTACATATCTATAATTCTATTTATTTACATTAATGCCTGTTTACTTGTTTTGATGTGTATATATCTATAATTCTATTTATTTATATTAATGCTATTGATGCCTGTTTACTTACTTCGATGTCTGTCTCTCCCCTTCTAGACTGTCAGTCCGTTGTGGGCAGGGGTTGTCTCTATTGCTGAATTGCACTTCCCAAACGCTTAGTAGAGTGCTCTGCACACAGTTAGCGCTCAATAAATACGATTGAATGAATGAATGAATGAATGATTTTGTAGCCACCCCAGCACTTAGAACAGCGCTTGGCATATAGCAAGCGCTTAACAAGTACCATAGTTATTATTATTATGATATGCCAAGATTCCTGGAGTAGACCTGGAGGCTGGATTCATGGTGAATAGCTCCAAAACTGTAGATTTTCTCTGCGTGGCCCAATCCCTAATATGCTTCTAAAATAAATCTTGCCGACGTTAATCCATTAGTGATACTTTTGAGTGCTTACTGTGTGCAGAGCACTGTACTAAGTACTTGGGAGACTACAATATAACAGAGTTGATAGATACATTCCCTGCCCACCGTGGGTTTACAGTCTAGAGGGGGAGATAGATAAATAAATAACCGGTACTTACATAAGTGCCGTGGAGCTAAGGGAGGGATGAATAAAGGGTGCAAATCCGAGTGCATATACCCAATCTCCTCCTCCTTCCTTTCTTTCTCCTCCTCCAGTGGAAAAATATGAGAGCTTATTAGACATTGATACTGCCTTCTATCAGTGGTGTTTATTGAGTGCTTGCTGTGAGAAGGTTGTACAAAGGACTTGGGAAAAATACAATACAACAGAGGCGGTAGACCCATTCCGTACCCAAAAGGAGCTTTTGGTCTACAGGGGGAGACAGCCATTCAAATGAATTATGGATAGGGGAAATAGTAGAGCATAAGACTATTTATACACATACCGTGGGGCTGGGGTGAGTAGTGAAGTGCTTATGGGATACACGGCCAAGTGCAAAGTTGGAAAATGGGGGAAAGGGGGAAAAATGGCTTAATCAGGGAAGGCCTCTTGGAGGAGATGTGATTTTAGGAGGGTTTCGAAGGTGGGGAGAGTAGTGGAGTGTGGGATACGAAGGGGGAGGGAGTTCCAGGCCCGAGGGAGAACGTGGGCAAGGGGTCGGTGGCGAGATAGGTGAGATGGAACTACAGAGATTAGGTTGGTACAGGAGCAGAGCGTATGGATCGGTATGTAGTAATAATGTTGGTATTTGTTGGTATTTGTTATGCGCTTACTATGTGCAGAGCACTGTTCTAAGCGCTGGGGTAGATACAGGGTAATCAGGTTGTCCCACATGAGGCTCACAGTTAATCCCCATTTTACAGATGAGGTAACTGAGGCACAGAGAAGTGAAGTGACTTGCCCACAGTCACACAGCTGACAAGTGGCAGAGCTGGGATACGAACCCATGACGTCTGACTCCCAAGCCCGGGCTCTTTCCACTGAGCCACGCTGCTGCAAGTTAGGTAGGAGGGAGAGAGCTGATTGAGTGCATTAAAGCTGATGGTAAGGGGTTTCTGTTCAATGTGGAGGTGGTTGGGCAACCACTGGAGATTCTTGAAGAGTTGGAGAGGTGTGGACTGAATGGCTTTTCAGAAAAATGATCTGGGCAGCAGAGTGAAGTATGGACTGGAGCAAGGAGAGACAGGATGCAGGAAATGAAGACTAAATAACACATAGAGGTATTTGCAGTTATAGAAAAATAGTTTCATATGATGCCTGTATTGGGGATTAACCCAGCTCAAAGCTAAACACCATGCTTAGGCAGGACTTGAAGTCAGATGGGTTGAGGCAGTTTTTTGGAGGGTCTGAAATCGTCTCGCTTTCAGAGACCACATCTTTGCCTGCAGCCGCACCAGTCTGTTTTCTTTTTATCTACTCTCACTTCAGTAACTGCTCAGGTCATTGCCATCAAACAATTCCTTTTAAAAATCAGGTTACTAGATAGAGTCTAAAATGTAATACAGAAAATGAAAAAATCAATGTATATTGTATTCTTGGACTTGAGATTCCAAATTGGCGGAGTACTGAAGGGAATCTGCCCCGCCTTCATCGTCAGCTTTCAATTAGTATGTAATTCTGCCTCATATAGTTTCATTACAAGTAAGTTTGACTAAACAATAATTAAATTAGGGTTTTTAATCTTTTTAGGGAAGCAATATTCATAGCTGCCGTCTGAAATCTTAGCTCCGATCTACTCAGGGAGGGAGCGGGTGTTTTTTTCCCCCATCCCTCCGTGCCATCTGGAGGGAGGGGAATCCCCACCCACCCTGGAGAGTCCTGTGGGCTCAGCAGTTCTTTGGAGCCAAGAGGGAAGGAGGGAGACGGGGAACCATGGGCCAGAGCAAAGGCAGAATTTAGCCCCAGGAAGCCCACCCCCGGCCCCTGCACCGGAGGAGCTTCCTGGGGCTAAATGGTACTCCCAACGCATGGGGTGGGAACTCCCTCCTGCAGGGTGGGCAATCAGTGTGGTGTAGGGCAGCCTCCAACTGGGACTCCAAGGTAGAGGACTATGTTCTGCGCCTTCTGAGCTGCCCATTGCTGACCTCTTTCCTCCCCGCCCCACCGGCTCGCCTCTGCTCCAGCCACGATGGGCCGGAAGGAGCCCAGCAGCCCCACGCCATCTGCCGTGGCTTACAGTTAGGTTGTGGCTGGGGGTGCCATGCGTGGTAGTGGCGTCACGTATTACGGAGTCCTTCCTTAACCTGAGGCCCTGCTTGAGAGCCTAAGTTCATCTCCAAGGAGGGCTAGATATGGCTCGAGGGCCATAGGTTGCTGAGCCCCGCTCTAAACTCTTACTGGCGTTACAATCAGCAAATTAGTGGGGGACGTCCAGATCATCGAGACCACTTCATTTTTGGCTCTTGGGTAATGAAGATACTTGCAAAGTACTCTGGAACAACCTCACAGCAAAATTACAGCAGCACTGTTGCCATCAGGATTGTGGGCACAGTTAACTGACACCACCAAGTCTGGTTTGATGAAAATGACTCAGATCAAAGGACTACTTGCAGCAGAACAAGCAACACTTTGTCAACGCTTTGCAGCCTCTCAGAATCCTGACAAGAAAGACTGAGAAGCCTTCATCATGACGTTCAAGTTAAGAAAAGAGTATCCTTGACCAGTAGTAGCAGCCAAAACTGACAAAAATGCCACCAAACTAGGGACTGGTGATATGCATCCCTGAAGATGCTATCTACCTCTTCCTGGCCCCGACCACCACCCTGCTGAAAGTGCGGGTGGCACCACCCTCGTCACAGACAGGGAAGGAATCCTGCCAGGGTGGTACACGTTTCAGTTATCTCCCCCCCCGCACACCTATTAGTGTCGAAGGTGAGGTCCTTCCTAAAAGGAGTAGGGAATGAAAAAACATGCCCTCTTCAAGAAGTGATTCCAGTCTCCCATTCTGTTGGATTGTCCTCTCCCAACTGCTCCAGTGCTCTGCACATAGTAAGCACTCGATAAATATGATTGATTGATCGCCTATTGTGGCATTTCATTGCTTGCTGTTATTAGCGAGGTCGTAGCCAGAATCCTTCTGGACTGACTACTGAAGGATAATGTCATGTACATGCTCCCAGTGTTATAAAATATGGCTTTAGAACACAGCATAGCAACCATGATCTTTGCAGCGTGGCAAATACAGGATCAGACCAGGGACTAGCCTCAAGGCCTCTCTACTCTCCGTTACCGGAACCGAATAGCCTCATCAAGGGCTGACATTTAGATCATGGCAGCTTCCCCTCCCCCCACAGATAGTCTAAAGAAAGCAATATGTTAATTTAAAGAATAATAATAACGACCTTGTTATTATGTGCTTACTGTGTGCCAAGCACTGCACTAAGCGCAGGGGTGGATACAAGATAAATCGGTCCCTGTCCCACATGGGGTTCACAGTCTAAGTAGGTGAAAGAGCGGGTATTGAATCCCCATTTTACAGATGACCTTGAAAGGGAAACAGACTGTATGGCTTGTGTTATGTAAGAAACTGAGATCAAAGGAAAGCATGACTGTCAACATAGATAAATGTTGCCCAAGAGAAGGATGTTGGAGGAGAGAATCCCAAGCATGCCTATTTTGATGCCAAGTTGGTAAATACTTTTGGGCAGTGAGGGCAAAAGAATTGGAAACACAGAAGGTGGGATTTTTAATTAAGACTGCATATTTTTATTAAATCCAGGAACCACAAACTGCAGGAGAAGCAAGTTATTAGCAGTAGTATTTTATGAGGAAAGTGGGAATGCAATGGCAGAAAAGTCATCTCGAGTAAGGTGAAACTGTATTTTTAAGATATGTAAATGTAACATTGTTTTTGAGAGATGATTAAATTTAAAAAACCAATCAGTGGCATTTATTGAGCCCCTACTGTGTGCAGAGCACTGTATTAAGCGCTTGGGAGAGTACAGTATAACAATATAAGAGACACGTTTCCCCCCCACAATGGGCTCAGTAGAATTCTGTAAAGAGTTCCCTATCTCTGTATCCTGACAGTTGAGGTGTCCTTCTGCTATCCCCTGTTCGTCAATCACTGGTCTAGGCATCTGCGGGGGCCTCAATCCTGCTTTGCTTCCCCGATAACTCATTGTCATCATCAGTAGCAGAGCACTACCCCAAACGCATTGGATGAACTTTTTTCTAAAAAAGTAAGTAAAAGGCACATTCCTTATTCTTGAAGGGTTTATCAATCAGTGCTATTTATTGAGCGCTTACTTTATGCAGAGCACTGTACTAAGCACTCGGAAGAGTACGGTACAATTGGTAGACATGATCCCTGCCCTCGAGTAGCTTACAGTTTACAGCCCATCTGCTTGTCGACCATATGGTTTTGCCTGCCTGGGCTGCCCTATCCTTTGCTCTGCCTACTGGGCACCACTAAAGCTTACTGCCCTGGCTCTTGATTTCAGTTGACCCAAGCCCTGGCAACCACTCAGTGAGTTTGGCTCTCTCGAGAAGTTCATCAAGTTGCCAAGCTTATTGGTTGAATCAGATTTTATAGTGACCTCTCTGACCCATCCCCTGTTACCATGAGGGGAAAACAGGAATGTGTCTTCCAGAAATCATCTACCTCAACAGGCTATGAACAACATCAAAATTCCTAGACAGTGGGTTAGGAAGTGCTATGGGCAGAAGACTGTGCCATAGAAGATATGCAGATGATAATGAACCACTTGGCAGAATCATCCTGATGATACGGACTGATAAGCCTGGAGAAAACTGAGGTAAGGTACCAGTCTGCAGCAAGGGATCAGTTCCCAAACAACTATTGCAGATTTTCCATTGCAAAATGGAACCGAGGCTCTTCATGGAATTTCCTTACCTAGTCAGTACACTGTCCGATGACACACTCCCTAAATAAATATAAATCAAGGAGGCCAGCTTGTCCTTTCCTGACAGAAAGAGTCCGCTCACAATGGGGCAGCAGGCTTCAGACCAAACTAAAAGGCTACAGAGCTGTTTTGCTTCTTTTTTTTCTTTTCTCCTTTTGGTGTGGTGTTAGTTAAGCGCTTTCTATTTGCCAGGCACTGTACTAAGCCTGGGGTAGATACAAGATAATTAGGTTGGACACAGTCCACCTCCCACATGGAACTCACAGTCTTAATCCTCATTTTATAGATGAGGTGACTGAGGCACAGGCTTACCAAGTGAACTTGCCCCAGGTCAAACTGCAGGCAAGTGGCAAGCTGGGATTAAAACCCAGGTCCTTCTGCCTCCCAGGCCTATGCTCGCTCCACCAGGCCAATCAATTAATCAATCAATGGTATTGAGAAGCAGAGTGGTTTAGTGGAAAGAGCATGGGCTTGGGAGTCAGAGGTGTGGATTCTAATCCTGGCCCTGCCACTTGTCAGCTGTGCGACTTTGGGCAAGTCACTTTACTTCTCTGTGCCTCAGTTACCTCATCTGTAAAATGGGGATTAAGACTGGGAGTCCCATGTGGGACAAGCTGATTACCCTATGTCTCCCCCGGCACTTAGAACAGTGTTTAGCGCATAGTAAGCGCTTAACAAATACCACCATTATTATTATTACTATTTATTGAGTGCTTACTATGTGCAGAGCCCTGTACCAAGAGCTTGGGAGAGTACAATGTACCAGGATTGGCGGACACATTCCCTGCTCATAACAAGTTTGCAGTCTAGAGGCAGATGGACATTAATAAGAATAAATAATTTGCAATAAATAATTTAAAGATGTACACAAGTGCGGTGGGGCCGGGGGGTGAGGGGTGCAAATATCAAGTGTCCAAAAGTCACACATTCGAATGCAAGGCCACTCTGTCTCTCCACTACCCAGCCTTTTATATGATTGAGACACATCTCATCTGGCCTTCTTGGCAGTTCTGTTAGCTTCACATCTGTGCCGTGCTCAACATCAAGCGGCAAAACAGGTTTGAGAAGCAGTGTGGTCTAGCGGAAAGAGCACGGGCCTGGGAGTCAGAGGACCTGGGTTCTAATCCCAGTTCTGCCATATGTCTGCTGCGTGACCTTGGGCAAGTTGCTTCGCTTCTCCGTGCCTCAGTTACCTCATCTGTAAAATGGCGATTAAGACTATGAGCCCCGTCTGGGAGTTGGACTGTGTCTAATCCGAATAGCCTGTATCTACCCCTGCACTTAGTAGAGTGCCTGGCACATAGTAAGTGCTTAACAAATGCCATTTAAAAAAATAAAAAAATGTAACCTTAGAAAAACGTCAGTCTACTAGGAGCAAAGCTCTGCTGGGTGGGTCAATGTATGGAATGAATTTCAGAAGTATACCCAAATTGATGTGTGGTGAGCTGAAATGGGATGCTCCAAAGCATGCTGGGGACAGACTAAACAAGAATGCGGTGAAACCCAGTTCCAGGCAAGGCAGTAGGGTAGCTGAAAGTTGTCAGATGACTGCAACGGACAACTCCGCCTGGCAGGCTGGGTTCAAAAAAGTGACTTTTTTTGAGCAGAGAGATGGAGAAACATTGTGAGAATGAGGCAAAATTGAAAACAGCAGCAGACAGCGCAAACAGCAACAGCATCAACTCAATAGGGGGCAGTCTTTGGGAGTAGTCAGCCACACTCAACCCAGGAATAAGTTTCATGGTCTATGGTTTAATCCCCCAAATGAAGGAAAATTTGTGTGTGTGAGTGTGTGTGTGTGTGCATGCGTTGTGCACATATACACATAGACACATCTCATTTAAAATAACGAAAACTGTTCAGGGAGGATCAAATAGAGTGCTTGGTAAAAAACTGATTTTATAAATGAACAAAAATGCATAGTGGTTGCCTGAAGGTAGGCTTTGATCTCCTATTTGAGACATCTCAAGTAGGACAGACGAGGCTGCCACTGATTTAAATCCTCCATTTAACCTCAATGATTTCAAAAATAGAATTCTAAGCACAAGTCTTGGCAGATGGTAAGTGAAGGTGTAACTATTCCAGAAGTCTATAGATTAAAAATGCTATGGTCATTTCTGCTTTTAACACACCCATGTGTAGTTATTAATAAGACCCGAATACTATAGAGAACTGTATTTTCTAATCACCATATTAGAGGTGGATAGCGGAGTAGCAGAAAGCTCAGTTTCTCCTCCTGAACTATGCAAAGGGCCGCTAAATCCTGGCTGTGTGCACAGTGTGCTCCTGTTCAGCCGACAACAAGGCAGCACTATTCAGAGGAGGCGTTCTCCACTCTAGCAGGGATCCTTTTCTCTCCCCAGGACTTAGGACAGTATTCGGCATTCAGTAAGTGCTTGATCCACCTTACCACCCATACAGCATTGCTCACAGCCAACAGTGTCCCTCTCTAGAGGCAGGGCTGCATGGGTGGTGGATTTCGGAGGCGGATGGGGTGGAGGGAGAGAAGAAAGGAGGGAGAGGAGGCTGCCTCAAGCAATAGTCTGGCACAGCCGTGAGGCTCAAGGCTGCCTCAGAGGACCTGATTCAAGCCAGGCTGGCTCCTGCTTTCAGGGACCCCTTTGGGTGAAGGGAGGAAGAGGGTTTCCTAGAACCAACCACCACAGCCCCAGAAAACTGAGTCTGGTTTCCAGAAGACTGTTCCAGTTTTAAATTGGTTCTTCCAGAAGACACCTGTTGCTTGAGGCAGCCTCCTCTCCCTCTTCCTCTTTTCTCCCCTCCCTCCCCAACCCTGATTCAATCTGTCCAAATCCACCTCAGAGAGGGCCACGGATACCAGAAGTACCATAACAGCCTGGGGATTCTGGAGGCCCTTGTAGGTCTGGTGATCCTGTTATCAAGACAGGCATACGCTTGCCTTATTTGGCAGAATCTGGCTCAACAGTTCCACAACATAATTTGCTACGGATTGCACTTGGTTGTTTTTATTCTTTTACTAACCATAATCACATCATTCGCTTGTGTGTTCCCAGTCATTTTTATAGCACAAAAAAGTGCATCATAATAGACCATATTGCTGGAAAACCTTAATGTATAAAGGAAAATGTACTTCAGAACGTCAAGTCAAGTGCACTATATTTTGCATGCAAATTAGAGCAGGAATCAAAGCAGTATCTTTTCAAATTTTCTGTTTCCTGTGTAGTTCTTAATGCATTCTGCTGCATGTGGGGGAGATTAGGAAGCCCATTTGTAGCAAATCAAACGTGTGTGTGCATTTGTATTTTTGAAATTTTATTTAAGTGCTTACTCTGTGCTCGGCACTGTACTAAGTGATGGGGTAGGTACATCCTAATCAGGTTGGACACAGTCCATGTCCCCCCTGGGGCTCACAGTCTTAATCCCTATTTTACAGATGAGGTAACTGAGGCACAGAGAAGTTACGTGACTTGCTCAAGGAACCTAGGTTCCTTCTGACTCTCAGGCCCGTGGTCTATCCACTAGGCCATATTTAACTCATATGTATGTATATGCATACATCTAGATATATATATATATTATATATATAATTTCAGACCAGTAGAGTATCCAATTCATGTCTTAAAGTTTGAGAGCTTAGAGATTGTGAGCTGTGAGCTGCCTTTTGATTACAGTTTCTGTCCACACACTTCACCCAAATGTTCTGAATCCAGTTTTCCTGGTCCAATGCTAAATAATCCCAAATCACCCAAAGAGTTATTGCTCCTCTCAAGCATTAGAGGCAGTGTAGTCTACTTTGGGTCTTAACTCTGCCACTGGCCTGCTGTGTGAATTTAGACAATCAACAGTGTTTCTTAAGTGCTCACTTTGTGCAGAGCACTGTACTAAGCACTTGGGGAAGTGCATTAGAGTTAGGCATGATCCCTGCCCTCAGTCTAGTGGGGGAGACAGACACTAAAGTAAATTACAGTATGAGGAAGCAATAGGGGATAAAGATCTTAAGCAGAGACACCCTCCTGGAGGAGATGTAATTTCAGAAGGTCCTTGAGGATGGGGAGAGCAGTGGCCTGCCAGATATGAAAGAGGAGGGAGATCCAGGAAGGAGAGATAGTATGAGCAGGAGGTTGATGGTGAGAGAGATCAGAATGAAGCATAATGAAAGGAGTGAAGTAAAAATAATGGCATTTGTTAGGCACTTACTATATGCCAGGCACAGTGCTAAGTGCTGGGGTGGATATGAGCAAATCGGGTTGGGCACAATTTCTGTCCCATGTGGGGCTCACAGTGTCAATCCTCATTTTACAGATTAGTTCACTGAGTCACAGAGAAGTGAAGTGACTTGTCACACAACAGACAAGTGATGGAGCCAGGGTTAGAACCCACGATCTTCTGATTCCCAGGCCTGTGCTCTATCCACTATACCATGCTGCTTCTCCTAAATGAAGTGTACTAATGAGAGAGGAACAAGGATAAGTAGGTGGGAGAATGCTGACTGAGTGCCTGCAAGCCAGCAGTCGGGATCTGCTTGAAGTGCAGAGAAATGGGCAGCCATTAGAGGTTTTTGAGGAGCGTGAAGATGGGTGCTAAACAGTGTTTTAGGAAAATGACCCGGGCAGCAGAGCGAGGAGAGAGAGTGGAGACAGGGAAATGTGTGAAGAGGCTGAGGCATAGTCAGGTTGGGTTATGACAAGTGCCTGAACCAGCATGGTGGCCACTGGGTGAAGAGGAAAAGACAGATTATGTAGATATTATGGAGGGAGAAGTGCCAGGATTTGTTGACAGTGCGAATGTAGGTATTGAAAGAAAGGGAAGAATGAAGGAGAACAAGGGTACAGGCTCGAGAGATGGAGAGGGTGGTCATTTTGTCAACTGTGATGGAAAACTTGGAAGATGAGGAGTTCAATTTTGGACATTTTGAGGCTGAAGTGTTGGCAGGACAACCAGGTAGAGATGTCCAAGAGGCAGGAGGAGATGTGAGATTGTGGAGAAAGAGAGAGGTCAGGGTTGGTGAGACAGATTTTGAAGTCATCTGCATAGAAGTGATAGTTGAAACCTTGGGAATGGATGTGTTCCCTAAAGGAGTTCAGTATAGACGGAAAATAGAAGGGTACCCAGAAATTGAGCTTTGTGGGACATCCACACTTAAGGAGTTGGAGGCAGAGGAAAATCTGGCAAAAGAGATTGAGACAGAGCAGCTAGTGAGGTAGGAGGAAAACTGGGAGAGGACAGTATCAGAAAAAACAAGGTTCGATATTGTATTTCCAGGAGAAGGGAGTGGCCTTCTCCTGTGTAAATGGAGTGTAAAAGGCAGCCGAGAAGTAAAGATGGATAAAGTTGGAGTAGAGTCCAGTGGATTTGGCAAGAAGGGGGTCATTAGTGAGCTTGGAGAGAGAGCACCTTCAGTCGGGTGAAGGAGGCGAAAGCCAGATTGTGGAGAGTTCAGGAGGGAATTAGAGGAGAGGAAGCAGAGGCAGCAGGTGTAAACAACCCCTTCAAGGAGCTTGGACAGGAATGGTAGAAGGGAGATTTGGGGGGGAAACTGAATGGTGCACCACAGTTAAGGGAAAGTGTTTTAGGATAGGGAAGACGTGAGTGTGTTTGAAAGCCGAGGGGGAAGAAGCCACCAGAGAGAGTGGACTGTTGAAGATGGCAGTCTGTGAAGGAAGAATAGTAGGTGCAAGTGTTTTTATAAGGTGTGAAGGGGTGGGGACCTAATGTGCAGTCAGAGGGGATAGATTTAGGAAGCAGGCCAGAGAGCTCCTCTTGAGAGACTGCCAAGAAAGATGAGAGAGCGGATGGGTGGTAGAAGGTAGCTGGATAGGTGAGAGATTTGGGGGAGCTCAGGCCTGATGGCTTTGATTTTGTCAATAAGTAATTGGCAAGGTGAGGGAGGAGGGAGGTGGGGGCACTGGGGATTTAAGGAGGGAGTTAAGTCAGAAACAGTTGGGGTGGGAAATGGGCATGGGAGGCAAAAAGGGAGCAGGAGTATTGTTTCTGAGCAGAGGAGAAGGCCCAGTTACGGTAGGGGAGGATGACTTTGAAATGGCCGAGGTCAGCCCATTGCTGGATTTCCCCCAACAGCATTTCACAGCACAAAGACAAGAGCAGAGGAGGCGTGCTGTGGAGGTGGTCCAGAGCTGAGGGTTGGTGAGATCGACAAAAGGACAGGGGAGCAAGGGAGCTGAGTTTGACACAGAGGGCATAGTTGAGGATGAGAATTTGTGCATCAAAAGAGGGGAGGTTGATTAGGAGGTCCAAATGAGTATCATGGCCTGAGATCTCTCTCTCTGTCATTTTCCTCAGCTGAGTGTAGAGAAAAGAAGATACCTGTTCTCCCTACCTCTTAGATAGTAAAACCCATGTGGATCATAGACTGTCTGGTAAGACTGGGTATCATATCCAACCCAGTGTTTAGTGCAATACGTTGGCACATAGTGAACACCTATTAAATACCGTAAGCAACATGAAAGTGCTTGGGATAAATAAAAGTGCTACACCAATTCAAGGTATTATTATAGATTCCAAACTTACTACTAGGGAGTAACTTTGGGTACTGTAAGACTTGGGTTCAGTTGATTCATTCTTAGTATTTTGGTGGGGCCAACCAAACATCTGGACCAATAAATATGTCATTTTTTTGTGAGCTATGATAAGAGCAACTGATCATCCATATATAGATGTGATAAAGAATCAAAATTCGCTAGTCACATTAGACTTGGCATTTCACATGCTTAAATTATGACTCACGAAGAATACCCACCACAGTTTAAAGCAGGAATATGAGTTAAACTATTTCTTTTCAACTGGTGCCAAGGAGTGAATGAATAATCTGTATTCGTATTTCTTTGCTGTATATTACATTATATCACATTTAGGTTGTTTGCTATTAAAATTTACTGGGTCCCTTGTAAATGTACTAATTCTACATTCTGGGTCTATTAGTTGCCACCCCTGCTGAGGAGCCACAAATCTAATCAGTTCTCCATATTTTATTACACAACAAGTAACTTGCTTATTGATATTGTCTGTCTGCAAGTGAGCCTTGCTCAGATTCAATTTTCGTTCTGGCACTCCCAGCATGTAAGATCATAAGAAATACCATTACTGAATCAGACTAATGGTCCATCCAGCCCAGCATTCTGTCTCTTGCTTGGAGGAACCTGGCAATGGTTGCCTTCTTTAGTAGTTACGATATTTATTCAGTGCCTACTGAGTTGTTTAGGGATGCATCATCTAATAGCCCTAACTTTCCCACTAGCAACCCGTTATCGACTGCTCATTCCTGAATTTATCCACATTCCCGTTAAAATGAGCATTCATTCTCCCCTAATGCCGGGATTACATTCTAGGCATACCCCATGGTAAGAAAAACTCATGTTCTACGGTGTTTGTCCCAGTCGACAGCATGCTCATGTGCACAGCCCTTTTTTTCTTCCAACATTTCATCGCATTCTGTCCAGACAGATGTGCTTTGAAGGAAGAATGTTCTCTACTTCCCTAACTGTGTTCTGTCCACACCGTGTAGTGAAAACACACGTTATGGAAGAACTGAGTGTACTGACGTTTTCAGCCTGCACAGTTTCCTGTGGTAACCAATTTCCTATGCTTACCACCACCCACTGTGTGGAAAAAGTGTTTTGTTTTTTTTATGTATTTTAAATCTAATACCGTTAAGTTTCAATGGGTGTCTCCTTGTCCTGGTGACGTGGGATCTGTTTATCACCAATTCCCTATTTGTCCTATCTACACCCTTCTGGATTCTAGAGGCTTCAGTCCCGCCCCTCTCGGCCTCCATCTTTCCAAACTGAAGAGGCCTTGCCCTTTTGTTCCTTCTATAACTTTCCTTCTAAAAAAAGTATATTATCTTAGGCCCCGCTCTTTTCCGACTGCTCAGCAGAGAGAAGGCAGAAGAGTGCAGAGCCTGTCTGAGCGGAACTCTTTAAAAAAAAAAAGAATCACATCACTGAGCTAAATTAACCCCTGCAAAAGTATGTTATTTAAATTGCTCTGCTTTTTGATATGCTTTAAATAAACTGTTCCTTTAATGATTCTGAATTAAAATGAAATTAAGTGAATTTGTTTTAAAAAAATGAAAAATGTTCTAATTTAGATTTTATAAAACCATTTTTAATAGATATGAGGTCATGGGGGGGGGGTGAAATCTACAGCCTAAGCTACTTAGATGCAAGTTCCTACAGACTGAAATAATAATCGTGAAAGCAAAGCTGTCAGGTAAGTCTTAAAAATAAAGCAGTGACCTAATAGTCAAGTATATAAATATCATAACAAGTAGATCACAGCACTACAGTTGAAGTGGTTCAAAATGATAGTCCATCTAAAGAAAAGCTGGGCTTCAAAAATTGTGATTTTTATTCGCTAAAATTAGCCTGTTTCTATAATTCTGGATTAGCTCTAATGCCTTCTAAAGATAGACTACTTTAGGATACTGGGTGGAAAATTCAACTAATGAAAATTAATTCAACAAATCAGCAAAAATTTCCACGATGTTTAAAACACACACACACACACACACACGCACTAAGCTATTCACAGCTTTACATTATATCCAAATGGAAAATTCCATTAACTAGGAAAAATCTTGATTCCAGGTAACACCTCCCATCTAGAAAGGTCTTAATCCCTCCCTGAGTATAAAAATGAGGCATCATGGATTCACTACTGCTCTTATAGACTAAATTTCTTAAACTTGGAGCCTTGTTATTTCTGTGAAGCAGAGATAGCAATGCAACTAACGCTTTCAGGGTACCCACAATTGCTGGATGGTCTAGGTGGCTGGCAGAAGAAGGAATGTTATAGAGACTATATTGGGCTGAGAAACCAAACAAACCCAAACCAACAAACAAACAAAAAAATCCCGTTTCCCCAGATTAACCATTTATGCCTGTTCTACATCTTCATTGTATTTCCTCTGTATTACCTCTACATAATTTCAGTCCTCAAAAAAAGGAAAACGAAAGAAATTGCCACTGGTTTATCCTCAGTGCAGGATGGAAAGATTTAAATCCTGTCACTGAGAGCTAGAAGCCCCAGTGGGATTGTTGAGAACCTTTTGTCCACTGATAGAAACCTGGTTAAAAGAGTGGAAAGGAGATAGGAATAAATAGCTATTTTTTGGACATGGAGGAACGTAAATAGCAGGGCCCTCCAGGGAGCAGTGCGAGGACTGGTTTTGTTTAACATCCTCATAAATCATTTGGAAAAAGGAGTATGCCGAGAAACATTTATATTTGCTGGAAAACTTTCTGGGGTGTGAAATGCCATGGTTGGGTGGGGGTGACGAGGGTGGGGAGAAACTGCAGGAAAATCCCAAGGAGTGGGCTGAAAAATGGCAGGTGAGCTTCAGTGTGACTATGAGGTAATGCATCTAAGGAAAAATAATACAAATTACAACTACATGATAGTGGGCTCAGAAGTGTCAGCATTGACTCAGGAAAGATCTTGGCGTCATTGCTGACTGTTCTTTTAAATCGGTCCAACGTGAGGTGGGAGCCAAAAAGTGCTATCAAATGATAGGAATCTTCAGGAAGGAGATATAAAATACAACGAAAGAATTTTTCCACTCTAGAAAACTGTGGTATGATTTAAAACTGAAATACTGGGTCCAGTCGATTTACTGCATTTTAGGGAGAATGTGATAGAGCTGGTGAAGGTGTAGTGAACAGAAAAAGGAAACAGCATGGCCTAGTGGATTAGGTGTGGGCCTGGGAGTCAGAAGGACCTGGGTTCTAATCTGGGCTCTGCCACTTGTCCGCTGTGTGACCTTGGGCAAGTCACTTAACTTCTCTGTGCCTCAGTTACCTCCTCTGAGAACTAGGAATTATTGCTGTGAGTCCCATGTAGGACATGGACTGTGTTCAACCCGATTAGCTTGTATCTACCTCAGTGCTTAGTATATTGCCTGGCACATAGTAAATGCATAACAAATACCATTTTTAAAAAATGGAGAAGCTGAAAATGTTAGGACTCTTATATCTGGAAAGATGAAGCCTGAAAGAGGACATGGTCGAAGTCTACAAAATCAGGAAGGGTGAATGCAAAATTGTTGATCACCAAATCTCACATCACTAGATGATGGGGCACCCAATGGAGCTTGAAAGTGGGAGGTTCAAAACCAACAAGAAGGAAACCTTTTCTCACTCAGTGAGAAAAACAGCAGAAATTGTGCAAGGAAAAAATATCAGTAAATTCAAAAAGGGTTTGGGTAAATCCATGTCTGAGTAGAAGTTAATGGGTAGTACTCCATAGAGATGAGGGGTGCTATTGCCCCTTTGGGAATGGCACTGAGGCAGTGAAGCATATCAGCTTCATCCCCGCTGCCTTTAGGGATGGAGGGCAGGGGGCAGCCCTGGCTGGTCCACCCTGACCCGTGGAGCCAGAAAGGGAGAAGAGGTGGAGTCAATGCCAGCAGGACACTGTTCCCATGGCAGTATTTTTCACCCTCACCAGGTGGCTCCAGGGTTGGGTCACAAGGTTGGATTCTTAGCCCCAGCCCCCAAGAACTGTGGTAATGAAGAGTTGTGGCTCCACAACTGCTGTGGTGGTGTGAACCTTGAGGGGCCACAGACTGTCTGGGTTGAGGCTCAGTTTACTACCACGGTTTGCTCCCACTTGCTGCTTGAGTTGGGAAGTGGCATGGAGAGTGTGGGGCCCTACAGGGTTCGTGTTGCCATGATGTCTGTGGAATGTGGCCCCTGCTCTGTCGTCACAGTGCTTAGGGGCTAGAGGACCCTCCCTGGTTTGGCCCCAGATTACAGTGAGGACAAGAAAAATGGTGATGGCGGCAGTGGCAACTGAATGGAAAGGAATGGAAGTACCTTTGCCTTCTGCCTCTTCCCCCACCCCTTTGTCTCTATTCCCTTCCCTCTTCCTTTTCCTCCTTCCCTTCCCCCCTCTTTTCCTCCCTCTCTTTCTGTTCCCCCTTCCCTCATGCTGAAAATGAAAAGCTGGCTCCCACCAAGTGAAGAACTAGAGGGAAAGTAGAGGTTAGTTGGCACAACCTGAAACATCAGGATGAATGATAAGAAGGGTAACCATCCCATGTTTCCACCAAGCGGCATCTACCCAGTCAGAGACAGCGCTGATCCAAATAGACCATCGTTTACGTTCATATGTGTTCCGGAGGCTCCGAGTTCCCCCTCCTATGTTATGCTTTCACAGTCCATGAACAGATGAACTTCACTTCTCTGTGCCTCAATTACCTCATCTGTAAAATGGGGATCGAGACCGTGAGTCCCATGTAGGCCACGGATTGTGTCCAACCTGAGTAGCTTGTATCTACCCCAGCACTTAGTACAGTACCTGGCACATAGTAAGTGCTTAGCAAATACCATGAGAAAGAAACAAGCAGAAAATAGATAAAGGGTCATTGGCTCAATCACTGAATCAAGTGGGCCTCAAAAAGCAGGAGAAAATTCCTGGTTACTAATGTTAGGATTCATGTGTCTTCTGATGGAGATATCATTAGGGATGAAAGAACTACTAAATTTTGTATTTCAAATGAAGTTTCAGATTTTTGCACCTCTAAAATACATGCAGAAACATCATTTATATACATCGGTGGTTTACAGAACAAGTAGATGCCTCGTTAAATTGACCAAGTTTCCCGCAGTTCAGGATTTTGCCAGGCTCTAAAGCTAGCTCCTGATGTGCGGCCTCAACGGAGATCAATGAGGCAGCCTCCATTAGTTCAGCACCCTACCTACAGCGTGGGAGGCATATGGGCAGTTTTGATGAACTTAACAACAATTAAAAATCCAAGGAGGAAGTGGAGGTTAAAACAAACAAGACAATCAGCTACCTTCTTAAGCCTTTGTATTATTGCCAGGGCTCAACACAGTCCCTAGCAAAACTGCCCCGACTAAAATTCAATAAAGATCTTTTAACTGGTTGATTTGAAAATCACATTTTCTTTAACTGAAAAAAGAAAAAAAAGGCAGTATTCAATGAACAGTATTTTGTGTGAGTTATGTAGCCTGAGGCTTCTTGAGGTTTATTCCTTTCTAAGGCTGATTCATGAACCGATCTTGAGTAAATATTTATATATATGAGTTTGGGGATGAGTTTTCTACGAAGAGCAAACAAACTTATATTGCACCTTCTAATACCTTACAGTCTAGAAAGCAAGCGTAGGGTAAAAACAGGTAAGATACATGACAGTGAATGCTTTGTTACATTAGCCTTCCACCCAAATAGAAAGTAAGGAATCATTTACAAATGATTCCGTGGCAAGAGACTGTGTCTGCTAACTAGAAAATCTAAAATTCTAAAATTAGAAGCTATAACTCATAGGTTTGAAGAAGCAAGATTATCAGGATATTTTTCCTTTTTCCAGTTTTATAATTTTCATGGGATTCCCTTATACCAATTTTACAGAACTTGTATATGTTAAATGATACAAGGGGAAACTACTCCAAAGCAGAGAACAGTTTCCAAACTTTGCCCACCTTTCTTAGACACTAATTGCCAAGTAGGCTTGTTGCCCAGTTTTTCTAATTAGGGTGTCCAAGATGCCTGGATTCTTCTAAGAATGGAGAATCAAGGGATTAGCACTGGAGAATAATGCCTTTGTGACTCCAATAATTAACTATTGCTTTCCAACATGTCAACTACTTACATGCAATAATTTGTTATGAAACCTGTTTGACATATACACTGATGAAACTGTAAATATCACTTCATAAAATCTAGTTTAATAACTACCTAACCATTGTCTTCTTTATGGTTTTATCTATCTGTATAAAAAGGATAAAGAGAGGACTACGGCTCTCCCCACTCAGAAACTGCATTCCTCCCCCTAAACTGTTACCCTTCTTCTTATTCCCGTCTCCTCCCCACACGGCCACAGGCATCCAAGCTCCTGCAGCAGCAAAAATCCTTGCCAAAGCCATACCTCCCCTCCCCCCCGCCCCCCCCCCCCCGACATTCCTGCCCTGCTCCCATACAGCAACAGTTTTGAAAAGCAACATGTCCTACTGAATAGAGCATGGGCCTGGGAGTCGGCAGGACCTGGGTTCTAATCCTGGCTCCACCACTTGTCTGCTCTGTGACCTTGGGTGAGTCACTTCACTTCTCTGTGCCTCATTTACCTCATCTGTAAAATGGGGATTGAGACAGTGAGCCCCATGTGGGATGTGGACTCTGTCCAACCTGATTAAGCTTGTATCTATCCCAATGCTTAATGCAGTGCGTGGCACATATTAAAAAATATCAGCTGTATTTACTGAGCACTTCCTGTGCACAGGGCACTGTACTAAGCGCTTAGGAGACTACACTATAACAGGATTGGTTGACACATTTCCTGCCCATGAGAAGTTTACATCCTCTTGCGATTCATTTCATACACGTGTCCCACTCAGTGGCACACTATTGAGGTGAGCAGAGCTTCAGTACGGATGGACTGACTTCTTTCCAGGACTGTGTTTGTGATGTTTTCTAGCCCTCTATGTTGAGTGCACCACAGAGTTGAAACTGACAGAACTAAAGAAACTGAGTAAGGCAACTCACAACCACATAAAAGACTGGGGAGAGTTATAGTTCTGTAGAGCTGGAGTTGAAGTGTAAATTGTACTGCCCAATGGTTACCCCACTCTGACTGCTACCCAAAGGACACACTACTGGCCGTCTTAATTTATTTTTACTTTATCATTGCATCGTAGGCAAGTGAGCTGCCTAGGTAACAGAATTCCAGATCCAGATTGTTCCATTTTGCCAATAAAAATATTTCATTGTGTATAGTATTTCTCTGATGCAGGCAGGGCCTGGGAAAACACCACGATAAATGTGAAACTCAAGTAATTGCATCCTTAATTGGATTGTGTAGTTGCATGGTTAGTCAGATTTCACTGAGGATTAAGGGAGTCACTGAAGTGCAAATTACTTCTGAACTGTTCTAAATGGTATCCCATGGCCTCCCACAGGGCCTAATTTAATCCTAGGGAGTTGTTTATTCTCTGGCAGGATCTGGCTCCATGCATCTATAGTGGAATCAGGAATCATACCTAATGGACCCATGTACAGGCCTAAATTTTAAGGCCCTAGCTTGACCCAAGTTTGCCATGAGGTAGAACAAGAGTCAGTTGATCAGTGTTGTTTATTGAGTGCTTACTGTGTGCAGAGGACTGTACTAAGCACTTGGGAGAATACAGTACAGTTGAGTTGGTAGAAACATTCCCTGTCCATGAGGAGCTTACAGTCTAGAAAGGGAGATAGACATTAAAATAAATTATGGATATGTACATAAGTGCTGTGGGGCTAAAGGTGGGGTGAGGACCAAGTACTTAGAGTATACAGATCAAAGTGCAAAGATGACAGGAGAGAAAGAGAGAGAGAGAGAGAGAGTAATGGAAATGAGGACTTAGTCAAGGTAGGCCTCTTGGGGGAGATGTGATTTTAATTAAGGCTTTGAAAGTGGGGTGGGTGGTGGTCTGTCATATAAGAAGGGGGTGGGAGTTCCAAGCTAGAGGGAGATCATGGGCAAGAGGTCGGCGGTGAGATAGATGAGTTGGAGGTATGGTGAATAGGTTGGCATTAGAAGAGCGAAGTGTGCAGACTGGGTTGTAGTAGGAAATCAGCGAGGTATGTTAGGCGGGGGAGAAGTGATTGAGTGCTTTAAAACCGATGGTAAGGAGTTTGTTTGAGTTGGAGGTGGCTAGGCAACCACTGGAGGTTCTTGAAGAGTGGGAGACAGGAACTTAACATTTTCTTAGAAAAATGATCTGGGCGGCCGAATGAAGTGTGGACTGGAGTGGGGAAACACATGAGGCAGGGAGGTCAGTGAGAGGCTGATGCAATATTCAAGGCAGGATAGGATAAATGCTTGAATCAGCATGGTAGCAGTTTGGATGGAGAGGAAAGGGTGGATTTTGGAGGTGCCGTGAAGGCAGAACTGACAGGATTTGATAGAGTGAACATTTGGGTCGAACGAGAGAATTGAGTCGAGGATAATGGCAACCTTGTAAGGTGGAAAATAGTGGTGTCATCCTGATGGGTAAGACGGAGAAGGCTCAGTTTAAGAGGGAAGATGAGGGGTTCAGTTTGGGACATCTTATGGTTGAAGTGTCAGCAGGACTCCTAAAGGCAGGAGGAAATGTGAGATTGCAGAAGAGGGGTCAGGGCTGGAGAGATAGATTTGAGAAACACCCATATAGAAACGGTAGTTTAAGCCATGAGAGCGAAGGAGTTCTCCAAGGGAATGGGTATAGATGGAGAATAGAAGGGGACCCAGAACTGAGCCTTGAGGAATTCCCTCAGTTGATGGGCGGGAGGCAGAGGAGAAGTCTGCGAAAGAGACTGAGGCTGAGAGGCCAGAGGTTAGCACAGTTTTTGACATATAGTAAGGGCTTAAATGCCAAAATCATCATATTTCCAGGGGGAAATAATAACAATAATTGCGGTATTTGTTAAGTGCTTTCTATGTGCCAAGTGCTGGGGTAGACAATCAGTTCCCACATAGGGCTCACAGTCTAAGTAGGAGGAAGAACAAGTGTCAAATCTCCATTCTGCAAATGAGGGAGTTGAGGCATGGAGACGTTAAGTGACTTGCCCACAGTCACACAGCAGAAAAGCGGCAGACCTGGGATTAGAACCCAGGTCTTCTGACTCCCAGGCCCACCACACTGCTGCTGAACTGGGGGTGGTTCACAGCTCAAAGGCAGCTGAAAGGTCGTTCGTTATGGGCAGGGAACATGTTTGCTAATTCTGTTGTATCATACTCTCCCAAGCGCTTAATACAGGGCTCTGCATATAGTAAGCACTCAGTAAATACGATTGATTGATTGTGAAGGATTAGGAGGGAATAGAGGCCTTAGATGAAGTAGGTGATTTTTTTCCAGCTAGATCCAGTATTATTTTCCCTCTTCCCTTCCATATTTGCCTGTCCCTGCGTTCAGACCCTAGGGAGGGTTCCTCGTCCTCCTTCCTTCCTCTTCCCTCCCTTCTCTGTGAGTAGCAGCATGGCTCAGTGGAAAGAGCATGGGCTTTGGAGTCAGAGGTCATGAGTTTGAATCCCAGCTCTGCCACTTGTCAGCAGTGTGACTGTGGGCAAGTCACTTAACTTCTCTGTGCCTCAGTTCCCTCATCTGTAAAATGGGGATTAAAACTGTGAGCCCCACGTGGGACATCCTGATTCCCCTGTGTCTACCCCAGCGCTTAGAACAGTGCTCGGCACATAGTAAGCGCTTAACAAATACCAACATTATTATTCCATGTTGGGGGTCTCAGAATCTGGCTCCACCTCCTGCTCTTTCCCCACCTCTGGGTCAGAATTTGGGGTTGTGGACAATCAAGTGACAAACAGGGGAATTAGAGCCATCTGGGAGGCCTGGGCAGGAGGGGGGCTTCCTGAGGGTCAGTGCATTTTAGTTTTGGGGTTTTTTTTATATTTGTTAAGCGCTCACTATGTGTCAGGCTCTGTACTGAGCACTGGGGTAGATACAAGGTAACCAGATTGGACCCAGTTCATGTCCCACATGCGGCTCACACTCTTAATCTCTATTTTACTGATGAGCTAACTGAGGCACAGAGAAGTTAAGTGACTTACCCAAGGTCATGCAGCAGACAAGTAGCAGAGCTGGGATTAGAGTTCAGGTCATTCTGATTCCCAGGCCCATGCTTTATCCACTAAACCAGGCTGCTTCCCAGTTGCTTTTAGATCAGCTGCATCTGTACACCGGCACCCTGGGGTCAGGGTGAAGTTTTCTGCTTTCACTTAGGTGTAGGGAAACTTTGGAACTTGGTCTTAGCCTAGACCTTTTAAAAAAATTACTGACCTTTTGGTCAAACCCAAAAAGAGAAGCAATGTGGTTAAGAGCACGGGCCTGGGAGTCAGAAGGACCTGGGTTTTAATCCCGGCTCTGCCATGTGTCTGCTGTGTGACCATGGGCGAGTCACTTAACTTCTCTGTGCCTCAGTTCCCTCATTTTAAAAATGGGTATTAAGACTGTGAACCTCATGTGGAACAGGGTCTGTGTCCAACCTGATTTGCTTGTAACAACCCCAGCGCTTAGTAAGTGCTTAACATTATTATTATTATTATTATTTGTGCAAGGCTCTTAACAAGACCTCCTAACCTGAATTCTACTACTTACTCTATATCATCATCATCAGTAGTGGTAGTATTTATTGAACACATAGAAAGCACTGTGCTAAGGATTTGGACTATAGGCTGTCAGCTCGTTGTGGGCAGGGAATGTGTCTACCAACTCTATGTCATACTCTCCCAACTGCTTAGTACAGTGCTCTGCACATTGTAAGCACTCAATAAATACCTTTGACTGAAAGCACATGTTTCCTGTCCTCAGGGGTGTACAATCCCTCAGGGGTGTACAGGGGAGATTAGGCTTGCAGTATTTTTACTAAGGAAGTTGTGTGGGTTAGGGTTTGACCTGATTAAGTTGCCTCTGTATCAAGACTACCCCAGATTTCCAACTAATCTCTTAAAAATTGAATGTTTAGGGATTACAAAAAAATTCAACCTCCCATTTACCTTCCCCTATATCACTCTGTCACTTGTCTCTTGCCATAAACCATGGCACCAGCAACAGATCAAATGTAACAAGAAGCAGTGTGGTCTAGGCCTGGGAGTCTGAAGGACCTAGGTTTTAATCCCACTTCCACCATGTGTTGGCTGTGTGATCTTGGGCAAGTCACTTCATTTCTCTGGGCCTCAGTTACCTCATTTGTAAAATGGGGATTGAGACTGTGAACCCCATATGGCCTTGACCTTGTATCTACCCCAGTGCTTAGAACAGTGTCCCTCCCCTCTCCTCCTCCCACCCACTGTTCTTCCCCCATCCCCTCCCCTCAGCACTGTGCTCATTTGTATATATTATTTATTACCCTTATTTTGTTAATGAGGTGTATATCGCCTTGATCCTATTTATCTTGGTGATGTTGTCTTGTTTTGTTTTGTTCTGTTTTGCTTTGCTGTCTCCCCCGTTTAGACTGTGAACCTGTCAATGGGCAGGGATTGTCTCTGTTGCCGAATTGTACATTCCAAGCTCTTAGTACAGTGCTCTGCACATAGTAAGCGCTCAATAAGTACTATTGAATGGATGAATGAATGAATATGGGACAGGGACTGTTTCCAGCCAGATAGACTTGCATTTACCCAGAACTTAGGACAGTACCTGGCACATACTAGGTGCTTAACAAATATCATTAAAAAACCTGCATAAGTAAGCACATCATAAGGACACTCATGAAAAGGTTCTTTGTAGAAATTCACAGAACCTCTATAGATGCTGTGCATTTGCCTGGCCATGAATTAGTTTTTCAAGGGTCTCCAGCTCCTCTCTCACCAGCTTCCTAGCACCTTTGGGGATATTTTTTTTGAAAGGTGTTAGGAATGCATGCCTGCACACAAGTAGTAACATATTTTAACATTTTTTGAAAGGTGCTAGGAATCTGGGGGTGAAAGTACTACCATGGAGAAGCAGCATGGTCTGGTGGAAAGAGCACAGGACTGGGAGTCAGTGGACTTGGGTGCTAATCCTGGCTCCTCGCCTTGCCTGCTTTGTGACCTTCAGCAAGTCACTTAACTACTCTGGGCCTGTAAAATGGGGATTGATTCCTACTCCCTCCTTAGACTGTGAGCCCCATGGGGGGCAGGGAAGGTGTCTGATCTGATTATATTTTATCTACCCTGGCCCTTAGCACAGTGCTTGGTACACAGTATGTGCTTAACAATGACCACTATTATTATTATTAGCAGTAGTAGTAAAGAAGATGGTCAAGGAGCATAGATGCTAAAGGCACCAGAATTCAATGTTGGGGTGTGACCACTGAGTCTGAAAATCTCTAGGGGAATCTTCTCTTCCTTTGGTACTGGTAAAGGCTATGGGCTGATGGAGGACTTAATTTAAAGACGTAGTGCTGGGCTCCAGAGCTGAAGTGTGTACACTGAGTTCTAAAAAAATTAGAGGGGCGGATTGCATTTATATCTGGAAGCAGCCGTTGACCCTCAAAGTCCCTAAGTTTGGGAAGATTCTTCCAGAGATGATACAGAAGCAGGGAGTTGGCTCCTGCATGCTCAAATTCATTAATTCATTCATTCATATTTATTGAGCGCTTACCGTGTGCAGAGCACTGTACTAAGCATTTGGGAGAGTACAATACAACAATAAACAGACACATTTCCTGCCCACAACCAGCTAATTGGCTTGTGGGGGTCCTCGGGTTGAGCTAACTAGAATTAACCTATTCATGACCATGTTCTTTTTAAATCATGGGAAAAGACTGGATTATGGATATGCCTGTTTCCCAATCTCTCTCTCTCTCTCTCTCTCTCTCTTTTTTTATTGGTACTTGTTAAGAGCTTACTATGTACCAGGCTCTGGACTAAGCACACTGGAGTAGTTACAAGATAATCAGATTGGACACAGTCCCTGTCCCACTTGGGGCTCACAGTCTAAATTGAAGGGAGGAGGATTTAATTCCTTTTTCACAGATGAAGTAAAAGAGGCTCAAAGAAGTTAAGTGGCTTGCCCACGGTCACACAGAAGAGCAGGGATTAGTAGCCAGCTCCTCTGACTCTAGGCTCATGCTGTTTCAACTAGGCCACGCTGCTTCTCTTTGGTCTAACTAGCTCCACAGGTCTGGAGGGGCACCCATTCACATCTAGTCTCTCTCTCTCTCTCTCATTCACCTTTCCTCCTCTCCCCAAAACAAGATTCATTAACCTGGCCAGAAGGGTGGAAGAGACTGTGTCAGATTTTAGAGCTCATTCTCTGAGGATTTGGTGCTGGCACTTTAGTAATAGTGCCAAGCAGGGTGACTTTGAGTGTGATTTAAGATGAGTGTTTTATTTGAAAAAGAGTGAAAACAACAACAAAACCCATTTTTGTTTGAGCACTACTTGTCTGGTCAGAATGCCCATGCTTGGGTAATGCTTGATATGTGCTCCACAAAGTGACTCAAGCCCAGGCCCTGCCCTCTAGGTACATACAGTTTACACACAATTTTACATGAGTCTATCCAATATTGAACAAATAAAGTAATGAATTATTTCTGTAGAACCCCCGGAGCCATTGTATTTGTGTAGTGGAAGAGTGAAGAGCCAGGGGAGCTGAATGTTCAGAATGAAGGAAAATGTCTACCTCTCCTAGTTAGAATGGCTTCAAGGTAGATTTGAGAGTCTTTTTAAGTGACAGAGTGTGGAAACTTTGGTGAGCTGAAAGAGAGAGGTCGTTCCAAGCATAAGGTGTGGTCCGTGAGATCTGTGACTGTGGGAGTAGGACAGTGTCTATTAACTATTTTTATGTCTGACAGGCTACGGACTTCAGATTAAAATAATGTTCTGCTGATTGCCATTTAAATCTGTGTTTTATCAGATGGTGATGATATAACATCTGACCCAGACCATCTGAAAAGAAAATGGGGGTTGTGAGTCAGCCAGCTGTTTGCCAGAGCAAATTGACCAGCTTCAGAACTGAGATCTGTGTGTCTCTGTACAAGGCTGCGGTGAATCATTAGAGCTGAATCGAGCAGTGTTTGCGGCTGTTTCTGATGGCTTTATTTCAAGTTGGGATTTTTGTCTTTGAAAATATCATTAGAACAAATGTAGCACATTTATCACAATCGCTCTTTTCAGAGTTCGTGCTCAAGTTGTCATAATGCTACACCTGGTGCATTTTACAGTTATTTTCATTCTATTCTAAACAACAAATGAATCACTGAAGTCTCTATATGTGGTAAAAAAATCCTCTGAGATCAACTTCAATAATACTGGAAAAGTAGTAGCATTTATAATGCTGTCAGTTCTGACTGAAAATGTGTTTTCACTACGTGTTTTGGATCGAGCGCAACAGTAGAATTAGGGAACGGTCTTCTGACAATGAGTGTGAAAGCTTCTTGGGGACGGGAATCATTTTACTAACTCTTTTGTACTCTCCCAAGTGCTTAGTTCAGTGCTCGGCACACAGGCACTCAATAAATAATATTGATGGTAATGTTTCAGCTTACCACGGTGTCAGAAGAAATGGCTGTGTGCATATGCGTGACGTCAAACGTGGGGTGAGTACTACCATGTGTGTTTTCCTTGAATACAGTATTCTGCAGGAATACAACCACCACATTATAGGAGAACTGGGTGGTTCATATGTGTTGCCTGTGAACTGAATCCGTCGTTTAAACAGTTACTTGGAATTTCTGCTTGAGTTAGGAGTTTGACTTCAGACTCATGATCAAAATCTGGCATGCCAGTTGATACAAAGCTTTCAAAAAATCTCAAGGTTTTTGTCTTTTTCGTTTTTTTTAAATGGTATTTGTTAAGCCCTTACTATGTATGCATGTGTATACGTAGTAAGCACTATGTGTGTGCTTACTAATACAGCGCTGCAGTGGATACATGCTAATCAGGTTGGACACAGTCCTTGTCCCTTGTGGGGCTCACAGTCTTAGTCCCCATTTTACAGATGAGGTATCTGAGAGACAGAGAAGTTACAAGGTCACAGAACTGACACGTGGCAAGCCAGCATTAAAACCCAGGTCCTTCTGACTCCCAGGACTGTACTCTATCCACTAGGCCACGCTGCTTCTCTATTTAGCGATGGTAATATAATTCTGAATCAGCGAGTCTTCAAAAGCAAAAATATACATTTGACGGTTGCTTTTTTCCCCAGGGTGTTTCTTAAACAGTTAATTCAGCCTCACTTCTCCCTTTGTGTATAAATGGAAGCAGGATCATGCCATCCATTTAATTGTTTTCTCTATGAAACCACTTCATTGTTCTAGCCTGATTACTAGAATTGACCTTTCTGAGATACGGGGGTGGTTTCATCACTCATGAATAGTACAGCCGCCCTTTCTAGAGGCAGATAAAGTCTAAACCCATGATATAGTTATTACATATTCACTTTATCCAGCCCTTCATCTATTAAATTGTTCTTGGGGTTTTAAATCCACTCATTGTTTTATTAATCTCTCCCGTACCACACTGTTCCAAATTGGTCCTTTAGGGACGGTTCTAATTGACAGGGAAGGGGGAGGAAGAGCCAGAAGAGAGAATGTAGGAAGAAGACATTTTGAGACTGAATAAGGAGGATTTGTTTAAAAAGCAGCCTACTTTGATGAGGAAAGTTAGAGACTATTGTGTTTGAAAACAGTTGCTATCTTACCTTGAAAGCAGACTGAAATTTAAAGATGAACTTGGTTTCTCATTCTGAAACTCTTCTATCTAGAAATGGAATTGAACCGAACCTAATCAACAAGTGTTAGATACACAGTCTTTGCTGAATTTGCCGTGTAAACACAAACGCACTTCACTTAGGAAAAGGTGGCAACCCTATAGATGTTGGATAAGGATAATCGATCAGTGATATTTATTCAACAGTTACTGCGGGCAGGACACTGTACTAAGCCCTTGGGAGACTATGATCTGATAGAGTTTGTAGACGCGATCCCTACCCTAGAGGAGCTTACAGTCTGCCCTGTCAAATCTCTTTGGCACTGTCTAGAATTTCACTGGTCGCTACTTCTCGATATTATAAAGTGCATGGAAGATGCTTTTAAAGCAGACACGGTTCAAAATTTGTGAATCAGGATGCTGCCCTCTATTGCGGTGGTTCCAACGTCATCAAGGGAGTACTCCAGTTTGAGGCCATTTTTTGGCTGAGCTAAGTGGTTTCATGCTGATTTGAAAATTGACCTGCCTTATGATCAACTACTTTCAAGATTAGTTGCACAGGTTTAAAGTTAGCATGCATCTGTCATTTGAAAGTGAGTGGTGAAAAATTAAGTGGGTTGCGAGACTGCTGCGAGATACTCGAATTAATTTGCCGTGTTAGTTATGGACTTAAAACTTTAATCTGAGCAGATTCATAAGGCAGACAAAACATTTTCTCTGTCGTGCTCATAAGTGACTCCTTCAGCTTAATTGGGAGTGCAGCTGGAATCAGAAATCCCAATCATATGTCCAGCAAAGCCGGTTTGGACAATCAGGGTCTTGATTCTCGCTGTCCTTGGAGGATCTTTTTCAGGCAGTGTTACGTGTATGTTTCCAACACCTAAAGGTACCTTCCGTGTGCTGCAAAAGTCTCGGTTCTGTTCAGCAAGGGGTGAATCTCAGTGGCCTGGCTATGAAAATTTGGTTTCAGAATTCGTGCTGCAATTCTCAATTATTGCTTTCTTCAGGCTGGGTTTGCACCTTTTGAATTTCAGTTTTCTCTGAAATGGCATTCCAACTTGTCCAGCATCTCAGCATGAATCTGAATGGCCAGACTTGATGAGGTATCTCAGTCTTCTGGATGTTGTCTCAATCCCATTTTTTAGTGTGCTCTGCTTGCGTAGAGAGCTGCTTCTGAGTGATCTCATGCTTCAATATCATCTGCATGTGTTCAATGTTTTAGCTGAGATTGAACAGATTTCCATCTGTTCTATACTTAACTCTGTTCCAGGTCAAAGTTTATTGGTTGTCATATGGTGCAACATAAAAAGAAACATAATGAAGTGTCTTGGTTTGATAACACAACCTCAGTTAATTCTGCCTTAACATCAGAGGGATTTGATGTTTTAGATCCAGATCTGCTCACATACTGTCCCAAGGGGCCAGTGGAGAGTGGTATCCACATTTTCGTGGAATGGTATTAACTCCCACAGATATAACTACCACCTCCATGCAGATGACTCCCAAATCTATCTCACTGGCTCTGACCTCTCTCTTCTGCAATCTCTCATTGCCTCCTGCCTCCAGGACACCTCTTCATGAATGTCCTGTCGACCCCTCAAATTCAATACGTCCAAAACAGAACTCTTCATCTTCTGTCCCAAGTCCTCTCCACCACCTGACTTTCCATCACAGTTGGCAATAGCCCCAGCCTCTCCATGTCTCAGGTCCATAACTTTGGCATTATCCTTGACTCCTTCCTTTCTTTCAACTCACATATTCGGTTTGTTGCCAAATCCTTGTCAGTTTTCCTTCCTCAACATTTCCAGTATCTGCTCAATCAGTCCATCAATCAGTGGCAATTACTGAGCGCTTACTGGGTGCAGAGCATTGTACTAAGCACTTGGGAAAGTACAACATAATAGAGTGGTAGACATGATCCCTGCTCCCAAGGAGGTTACAGTCTAGAAGGGGAGACAGGCATTAAAACAGCGCTTTGCACACAGTAGGTGCTCAATAAATATGATTGAATTAATGAAAATAAATTACAGATAGGGACCTGGCAGATTGTCAGGGTATGTACATAGATGCTGTGGGGCCGAAGGTGGGGTGAATATCAAGTGCTTAAAGGGTGCAGAGCTGAGTGCCCAGGCTACATAGAGGTGGCTACCATGCTGGTCCAGGCACTTGTCATAGCCTGACTTAACCACTTGCTTCCTCCTGCTTATTTGACCTCCCTGCCTTCACTCTCTCTTCTCTCCAGTCCGTACTTCACTCTGCTGCCGGGATTATTTTTCTTAACCATCCTGCTCGTGTCCCTCTATTCCTCAAAACCCTCCACACATTCTTCTCCACGTCAAGCAGAAATGATCGGCTCTCTCTTTCCTACTTATCCACTCTCTTCTTCGACTACACACCAGCTTGCATTCTTCACCCCACTTGAATTAACCTACTCCCTGGACCTCGTTCTCATCTTTCCCTTCACTGACCTCTTGTTTGTATTCATTCATTCATTCGATCTTAAGTATTCATTGAGCGCTTACAGTGTGCAGAGCACTGTGCTAAGCGCTTGGGAGACAACAGTACAACAATAGACACAGTCCCTGCCCACAACGAGCTTCCAGTCTAGAGCTCATAGCCTCCCCACTACCTGAAACTCCCATCCCCTGCATATCCAACAAACCACAGCTCTCCCCGATTATTTTCTAATGTCCCCTTAGTTGCCTCTTCAGCACTCCTATTCCACACCTAAGCACTTGAGCACTCGAAACCCCTTGTCGCACTTATTCGCATATCTCATACTCTATTGCTTCCTCCTCTCTGTAATATATTTCAAGGCTTATCCCCCATGCAAATTGTAAACTACCTGAGGACACATATACATTAATCCTATCATCCTCTCCAAAGTGCTTAGTACAGTGCTCTGTGCACAGTAGGTGCTCAATAATACAATTTTTTATGGAATGTGTTAAGCACTTATTATGTGCCAAGCACTGTACTAAGCACTGGGGTAGATACAAGATACTCAGGTTGGACACAGTCTCTATCCCACTTGGGGCTCACAGCCTAAGATTGACAGGGAAGCAATGGAGAAGACTGAGTCGTCATCACAGTTTCCTCTCATTTGCTGCTGCTGTGTCTCCATCTGTCCTTTTTCTCATTGGCTCTCTATCTTTTTTACTTTTCAGCTTCGCCCCCATCCCACTTTGAGCTCCCCAGCAAGTTGGAGAAATCAGTTAAAGAGATTTTCCTGAAAAGTTATCTTCAGAGATATTAAGTAAAGCAGTAGTCCAGAAAGTTCCTCCAGCTTAGTCTATGGTTTCTCCTTTGGGATTTCATTCATTCAGTCATTCAGTCATATTTATTGAGCACTTACTGTGTGCAAAGCACTATACTAAGCGTTTGGGAGAGTACAATATAACAATAAACAGACCCAGTCCCTGACCACGGTGAGCTTACAGCCTAGATGGGGGGAGGCAGAATTAATATAAAGAAATAAATGATGGATATGTACATAAGTACTGTAGGGCTGGGAGGGGGGAAGAACAAAGGGAACAAGTGAGAGTGAAGCAGAAGGGAGTGGGAGAAGAGGAAAGGGGGAGTTTAGTCAGGGAAGGCCTCCTGGCCTTCAATAAGGCCTTAAAGGGTGGGAGAGTAATTGCCTGTTGGAATTGAGGAGGGAGGGCGTTGGAAGACGTTCCAGGCCAGAGGCAGGACGTGGGCGAGGGGTCGACGGTGAGATGGGCGAGGGGTCGGCGGTGAGATAGGCGAGATGGTGGCACAGTGAGAAGGTTAGCATTAGAGAAGCGAAGTGTGAAGACTGGGTTAGAGTAAGAGAGTAGCAAGGTGAGGTAGGAGGGAGCAAAATGATTGAATTCTTTAAAGCCAATAGTGAGTTTTTGCTTGATGTGGAGGTAGATGGGCAACCAGTGGAGTTTTTCGAGGAGTGGGGCAACCTGTCCTGAACGTTTTTGTAGAAAAATGATCCGGGCAGCAGAGTGAGTATGGACTGGAGTGGGGAAAGGCAGGAGCACGGGGAGGTCAGCAAGGAGGCTGATGCAGTAATCCAGGTAGGATAGGATGAGTGAGTTGTATTAATGTGATAACAGTTCGGATGGAGAGGAAAGGGTGGATTTTAGTGGTGTTGTGAAGGTAGGACCGACAGGATTTAGTGATCGATTGAATAGGTGGGTTAAATGAGAGAGAGGAGTCAAGGATAATAATAATAATAATAATAATAATATTGGTGTTTGTTAAGCGCTTACTATGTGCTGAGCACTGTTCTAAGCACTGGGGTAGACACAGGGGAATCAGGATGTCCCACTTGGGGCTCACAGTCTTAATCCCCATTTTACAGATGAGGTAACTGAGGCACAGAGAAGTGAAGGGACTTGCCCACAGTCACATAGCTGACAAGTGGCAGAGATGGGATTCGAACTCATGACCTCTGACTCCAAAGCCCGTGCTCTTTCCACTGAGCCACGCTGCTTGGATAACGCCAAGGTTACGGGCTCGTGAGACAGGAAGGATGGTGGTGTTGTCTACAGTGATGGGAAAGTCAGGGGAAGGGTAGCGTTTGGGTGGGAAGATAAGGAGTTCTGTTTTGGACATGTTAAGCTTGAAGTGACAGGAGGATATCCAAGTAGAGATGTTTTGAAGGCAAGAGGAAATGTAAGACTGCAGAGAGAGAGAGAGAGATCAGGGCTGGAGATGTAGATTTGGGTATCATCTGCATAGAGGTGGTAGTTGGAGCCATGGGAGCTAATGTAAGGCTATAAATTATTTTCTCCTCTCTCCCTCACCTCCCCTTTTTCAAGATTTCAGCAGAAATTATATGCTCCTGGTGCCTTGCCATGTTTGATTGCCTCTCATAAAGCGTTAGTAACATTCCAAGATCACTCCGACTGAGCATTGCAGAAAGGGTTAAGTACATTATTGTCCACAACCAAGTCCTGATTGCCAAATAATCGTCAAATTGCCCCTCTTAACAGGCATTAGTGGCTTTTTCTTTCTTTGAGCCAATTTGCTCCAACCTTCAATCACAAGAGAGATGGGCTTTGGGTGCACAGTCCACAGAAGGCTTTAGTAGTACCGAAGAAACCAAGGGTATTGTGCGAATGTCAACGAGATGTTAAATTAGCTTTGCTTTGCCTTGCCTTTCTACTACTTATTTTTCTTTTCTGTGAGCTTTCCTTTGGCTCTGGACTTGATTATTTATCTCTTTTTGTTTGGAACCAATGGCAATTTGCTGGGCATAAGAGCTTTTGCACTCGAGGCCAGGTCAGTTCTTGGATCTTCCAGTATTATTGAAGCAGTCAGGCTTTCCAGTAAAGAACTCAATAATATCTTCACAGGCAGTGATGACTAAAGATTTAAAGTCACATCTATTTTTGTTAGCATGCTACAATTTTGGTTGAGATTTATGAACTTTCCAATTAAGCAGTAAAGAAGAAGAACCTGTTTTGTTAGAGTCTTTCAAAATTGACCTTGTTGGTTTAGCTGTGTTAATGTCGTTGCTTGGAAGCCAGATTGGGACATAACTGAGTGAATGGGTTAATAGTCAATCCAGAATTCTTTAGCTGCTAGAATACTGGGGGTATTTCAGTCAACTTTGTGATTTTAGGCAGAAAAAATGCCATGATCAATGCTATTACTAAGATTCTGGCCGTTGCAATGTTGCCTTATACAGTAGACAGTCAAAAAACCCCAACCGTTTGAAACTTGCAATCCCAGATATCAGGGCCCCGATGAACTGTACTTTCAGGATTGTGCCCATCTTGCCCCTGGCTAGAAATGGAGTAGAAGTTAATTTATTCAGTGATATTTGTTGATTGCTGACTGCATGCAAAGCACTGTACTAATCTCTGGGGAAGAATTCATTCAATAGTATTTATTGAGCGCTTACTATGTGCAGAGCACTGTACTAAGCACTTGGAATGAACAAGTCGGCAACAGATACAGTCCCTGCCCTTTGACGGGCTTACGGTCTAATTGGGGGAGATGGACAGACAAGAACAATGGCAATAAAAAGAGTCAAGGGAAAAAACATCTTGTAAAAACAATGACAACTAAATAGAATCAAGGCAATGTACATTTCATTAACAAAATAAATAGGGTAATAAATATATACAGTTGAGCGGATGAGTACAGTGCTGAGGGGATGGGAAGGGAGAGGAGGAGGAGCAGAGGGAAATGGGGGGAAAAGAGGGTTAAGCTGCGGAGAGGTGAAGGGGGGGCGGTAGAGGGAGTAGAGGGAGAAGAGGAGCTCAGTCTGGGAAGGCCTCTTGGAGGAGGTGAGTTTTAAGTAGGGTTTTGAAGAGGGGAAGAGAATCAGTTTGGCAGAGGTGAGGAGGGAGGGCGTTCCAGGACCGCGGGAGGACGTGGCCCGGGGGTCGACGGCGGGATGGGCGAGACTGAGGGACGGTGAGGAGGTGGGCAGCAGAGGAGCGGAGCGTGCAGGGTGGGCGGTAGAAAGAGAGAAGGGAGGAGAGGTAGGAAGGGGCAAGGTGATGTAGAGCCTTGAAGCCTAGAGTGACGAGTTTTTGTTTGGAGTGGAGGTTGATAGGCAACCACTGGAGTTGTTTAAGAAGGGGAGTGACATGCCCAGATCGTTTCTGCAGGAAGATGAGCCGGGCAGCGGAGTGAAGAATAGACTGGAGTGGGGCGAGAGAGGAGGAAGGGAGATCAGAGAGAAGGCTGACACAGTAGTCTAGCCGGGATATAACGAGAGCCCGTAGCAGTAAGGTAGCTACGATACAGGGGGGCTCTCTGGGGGCTCACATGCTAAAAAGAGGTGCTGGGCAGTAGGCAATGGGCAGATGAGGAATGATTGAAATACACGAAAACGATACAGCAACGACAAACACAAGAGCTCAGTAATGTTGGGGTTAAAAGCCATTTTCCGAAATCCTAAACTCTTTTGCATCTGGATTTAGTCTACACCGCAAGTAGGCTTTACTGGGAGCAGAAGTGGTCCTGGCCTTCACTTCAAATAGTTCTTTCACGTATGCGAGGCGTTTTTGCAAGTGTGTGATTGCCCCATTAGACTGCTGGGACTTGTTTGCCCAATAGCACATTAGAGCAACTGTACACGCATAGTAACAGCCAGAGGGAGACTATCCAAGCCTGGCCCGGTTCAGCTCTGTGTCAGTTTGATCCAGCCCCATGGGATTAAGATGGGCATGGCTCATGCAGGGTTTTCACAGGCACTTCATCTAGCTGGTGGAGATGCTGCTGACTGTAAACTCGTTGTGAGCAGGGAACGCGTCTACCAAGTCTGTTATATTGTACTCTCCCAAGACCTTAGTGCAGTGCTTTGCACACAGTAAGTGCCCAATAAATACAATTGATTGATTGCTGCTTCTTCTCCTACTTCCCTTGGAGAGCCCAACTGCTTCTTTTCCTCCTGGACCTGGCCCAGCCTCTCCACTCAGCAATTTCAGCCCTCCCCACACTACTTGGTGGGACTGACTAGGATAAGCTTATTTTTTTGGACTGTTAGAGAGTAGAGTCCATGGGTCCTATGGGACCTGATCCTACTGGACTGAGGAGAGCTGCACTAAGCCAAACTCAGTTAGGTTTAGGCAGCGTCTCACGAGCCCTGATAATCAGTCATTCATTCCGACAGTTTAATTCACTGGTTTTCATCGTTCGCTTTAAAAGCAATGCATTCTGGGACTTGTAATCATACAAATATGTGGGGGCCCCAGTGAAAGCACACAGACCTGCCACAGTACATATACATACGAGAAGCAGCGTGGCCTAGTGGATAGAGCACAGGCCTGGGAGTCAGAAGGGCATGGGTTCTAATCCTGGCTCCTCCACTTGTCTGCTGTCTGACCTTCCTTGGGCAAGTCACTTCTTCTCTGGGCCTCAGTTAACTCATCTGTAAAATGGGAATTAAGGCTGTGAGCCCTATGTAGGACAGAGACTGTGTCCAACCCAATTACCTTGTATCTCCCTCTATGCTTAGTACAGTGCCTGGCACATAGTAAGTGCTTAACAAATACCACATGCAAATCGAGCCCTCTGCCAGCCACTCAAAGGAGCTGCTGTAATGATAACTGTGGCATTTGTTAAGCACTCACTATGTGCCAATCACTGTTCTGGAAGAGGTACCGTAGAGAAACAGCGTGGCTCAGTGGAAAAGAGCACGGGCTTTGGAGTCAGAGGTCATGGGTTCGAACCCCGGCTCTGCCACTTGTCAGCTGTGTGACTTTGGGCAAGTCACTTCACTTCTCAGTGTCTCAGTTCCCTCATCTGTAAAAATGGGGATTAAGACTGTGAGCCCCACATGGGACAACCTGATTCCCCTGTGTCTACCCCAGCGCTTAGAACAGTGCTTGGCACATAGTAAGCGCTTAACAAATACCAACATTATTATTATTATTATTAACCAGATCAGCTACAGTATGTGTCCTACACTGGGCTCACAGTCTAAGAGGGAAGGAGAGCCGACATTGAATCCCCGTTTTACATATGAGGGAACTGGGGCACAGAGAAGTGAAGTGATTTGCCCAAGGTCATACAGAAGGCAAGTAGCAGAAGCAGCATTAGAATCCAGGTCTCCTGACTCCCAGACCCATTAGTAAACGTGGCCTTTCTTTAAGAAGCTAGCCTTGTTGTATCGTTAAGACTTAAAAATTCAGAGCCAAGACTGGCTGAACACTAAATTTTACCGAGATTGTTTGGTTTGGCATGGGCCTGGAAAATCCAGTCCATTTAGAGCAGGAAGCTCTGTCAAGATTGACATCAAATTCCTCTTTGCCCAGATTCCTCTAGTAATGAATTCCATATTCTTTCCACCTACTGTGTGAAAAATTGTTTCCTTTGGTTGAGAAACAGCATGGCCTAGTGAGAAGCAACGTGGCTTAGTGGAAAGAAAATGGGCCTGGAGTCAGAGGACCTGTGTTCTAATCCCAGCTCTGTCACTGGCCTGCTGTGTGACCTGGGGTAAGTCACTTAACTTCTCTGTGCCTCAGTTTCCTCATCTGTAAAAAGGGGCTAACATATCTGTTCTCCTTTCCCTTTAGACTGTGAGCCCCGTGTGGGCCAGGAACTGCATCTGACATGATTATTTTTTATCTACCCTAGGGCTTACCCTGACCATTTTGACGGCTTCTCTGCACCTCCTTTCTTAGGCTGTGGTGACTAGAACTGCAAGCACTAGTCCACATATCATTGTTTCTGCATAGGGCTGTAGGTGTCCTTCCCACCACCTTCTTGGCCCCTTCTCAGAGCCAAATCTTTCCCCCTGGCCCCCAGGTAGGACTAAGGTTTTGTGCTGTGCTACCTCTCTTTGCATTATGTGGGACTAAGGATCTCTTCTTTGTCCCTCTCCTGGATCCCATGCGAGTTTTGGGGTTTTGTAATTTTTTTTGGGGGGTGGTGGTAAGGAGGGAGGGAAGGGACAGGGGTGGAGGAGTCTCCTTCTGGCTTCTACATGGGAGCGGGAGGCCTCCTTTTAGCTAGTCCCTTTTTTATTCTGGCTCTTAGCTGGATCATGATATAGCAGGGGTGGCCAAGCCTCATGAACTGAATGGAAGAGCCCCGAGCAAGAGCCAGCCAGCCATCGTACTCCTCCCTGGCTCAAGCCTGCATCAGCAGGGACCCCACTAAAGGGCTGGCTCAGCAGTTCACTGCAGCCCGCAGGGGTGGTGAAATAATAAATAATAAAAACATATGTGCAAAAGCCATGCAGAAATGAATGAAGAATGGCCATTTGGCCATTCCTGCACTATATTATAGTGGAGGGCAGGCTCACTGAATAGTCAGCCACTTTGGGGGCCTCTGTGGTCTACACAGGATAGCCAGTGACAGCAGGAAAACAGGATGGGGGGTTGGGGAGGTGGGGAGAGAGAGAGAGAGAGAGAGAGAGAGCGCTAGCTAGCTGAGGCCATACCCATCCCTGCCTTTGTTCTCTATCAGGCTCCTTGCTGAGACTAGGGTGCCACTTACTACTGCAGTTACCAGGGACTGTTCCCTGGGGTTTCTGGGTTTCCGGGAATTGTTCTAACCACAGTACCCGCCATGCTAAATCAATCAATTGACCAGTCAGTTATATTTAGTGAATGCTCACTGTGTGCAGAGCACTATACTAAGTGCTTGGCAGAGTACGCTATAACAACATTGGTAGGTGAGGTTCCTGCCCACAGTGAGCTTACAGTCTAGAGGGTAGCCTGGATACTTCAGAGAGCAGCCTCCAAAATCTGTGGGAGTAGTTGTGACACATTTGGCCCCAAATGAGAAACTAGACTATATATTTAGAGAGAGAGAGAGAGAGAGAGAGTAAATGTATGTCTCTATTTCCTGGCTTTTTCAAAGATAGACAGTTCTTATTCACCAATTTCACTACCTTTTGTTCTGTTTAATAATGTATTAGGTTTCTAATTATTTTACAAAAAGTATTAGCAATTTCCAGCTTTTTAGAAAGGTGACCTCCATATAAATGTATAAACAATAAATAGCCCTTCCACAGAAATGAGTCTGACATGCATGGTATAGTGTATGCTTAGATTTTGTTTTTTAATTGCCTAACTAATTATAATGCGGTCTATAATAATCTATTCATTACAATCCACTGTTCTGTGGTGTCTTTTTTTTCTTCTGTGCTGATATAGGATTTTTCACAATGTGAGTAAATCTTCATCAAAATGGATGTAATTATCTTCTCCATGTCAGGCAAACATGTAATCAATACATTGTTATTTTGTTGCATTTGAAGTATTGTTCTTTTGACAAAAGAAAACTGTTTCCAAAGGTATAAATCAGACATTTCTGGCTCGCATTACTATCATGGAACATCTTGAAATATTTTTTCATGAGGGGATTAAGCAATAGGTTATGGTTTGGTTGCTTTGGAGGAACTCACTACTTTGCTTCAATATGAATCAATTGTATTTATTGAGCACCTACTGTGTTCAAAAACACTGCACTAAGCATTTGGGAGAGTACAGTACAGTAATATACATGATCCCTGCTCTCAAGGAGTTTATTAACTAGTGGGAGAGACGGACAGTAAAATAAACTAAAGGTAGGAGAAAGCAATGGAGTATAAAAATAGGTACAGAAGTGTGATGGGGATTAGAGGTGGTCGTGAGAACCTAAGAGCTGAAGAGGCAGTTGTGCGGCAGGGGGAAGGAGGTATAAAATGGTATAAAATGGGGGGGATAGATTAATCAGGGAAGGCCTCCTGGAGGAGATGTGATTTCAGAAGGGCCTTGAAGATGAGGAGAGAAGTGGACTTCTGGATATGAAAGGAGGACTTCCAAGCAGAAAAGAGGGTGTGAACAAGGGATCCCAGCAGGAAAGAGGAGAAAGAGCACAAGGGGCAGATTGGCTTGAGAGGAATGAAGTGTGCCAACTGCAGTGTAATGGGAGAAGAACGAGGCTAAGTAGTGCTCAGAGAGCTGATTGAGTGCCTGAAAGCTGGGTTCAAGACCTAAGCAGTGTGGCTTATTGGCAAGAGCCCGGGTTTGGGAGTCAGAGGACGTGGGTTCTAATCCTGGCTCTGCCACTCGTCTACAGTGTGACCTTGGGCAAGCCACTTAACTTCTCTATGCCTCAGTTACCTCATCTGAAAAATGGGGATTAAGACTTTGAGCCCCTTGTGGGACAACCTGCTTACAGTGTATCTACCCCAGCGCTTAGAACTGTGCTAACTTCTCTATGCCTCAGTTACCTCATCTGAAAAATGGGGATTAAGACTCTGAGCCCCTTGTGGGACAACCTGCTTACCGTGTATCTACCCCAGCGCTTAGAACATAGTAAGCACATAACAAATAGCATAATAATAATAATTATGCTTGATGTGGAGAGAAATGAGTAACCATTAGAGATTTTTGAGAAGTAGGGAGTGTGAAATATGAACTGGAGAGGGGAGAAACTGGAGGCAGAGAAGTCTGTGAGAATGTTAATGTAGTAGTTGAGATTCATTCAGTCATATTTATTGAGTGTTTACTGTGTGCAGAGCACTGTACTAAGCACTTGGAAAGTACAATTCAGCAATGAAGAGAGACAGTCCCTGCCCGACAAGGGCTTGGACTAGTGTGGTGGCAGTTTGGATGGAGAAGAAAGGGTGGATTCTAATTAAGCTAAGGAGGAAGAACTGACAGGATTTGGTGACAAACTGAATATAGGAATTGAAAGAGAGGGAAGAATCAAGGTTAATGGCAAGGTTACAGACTTAAAAGATGAGGAGGTAGGTGATGTTGTCAACTATGAAGGGAAAGTTAGAAAGTAGAGAGGATTTGGGAGGGAAAATGTGTTCAGTTTTGGATATGATGAGCTTGAGGTGTTGGCAGGACACCTATATAGAGATGTCCTGGAGGCAGAGGAGATACGGGATTTCAGAGAAGGAGAGAGGTCAGGGCTAGTGAGTTAGAGTTAAGAATCCTTCACACAGCAGTGGTAGTTGAAGCCATGGGAGTGGATGAGCTCCCCAAGGGAGTGATTGTAAATTGAGAAGGTCAAGAGGGAGACCTTAGGGAATGGGAAACAGGAAGAGCTAGTGAAAGTGACTTAGAAGGATCATCCAGAGAGGTAGGAGGAGAACCAGAGGAGGACTATATCAGTAAAAACAAGATTAGATAGAGATTTCAGGAAACAGAGGTGGTTCACAATGTTAAAGGCAGCTGAGAAGTTGAGGAGAATTATGATAGAGTAGAATCTGTTAGATTAGGTGAGAATGAAGTCATTGGTGACTTTGGAGAGATCAATCTCAATGGAGTGAAGGGGATGAAAGCCAGATTTTAGAGAATTGAGGAGAAATGATTGGGGCAGCTGGAGTTTCACTTCCTGTTCAGATATCCCAAGTATGACAACTGTATCTCTCTGGGTTTTTTCTTTCTCACAATTACCTTGTTTCTAACCCTAGACAGTAAACTCTTTGAGGGCAGGGATTGTGTCTAGGGATTCTGTTGTACTCTCCCAAGCCCATAGTACAGCATTCTGCACATTCTGCACACAGAAGGTGCTCAATAAATACTATCAATTGATCATTTCATAAGGTCTAAGTACTATAAAATGGAATCAATCCATAGTGGACCAGAATTTTCACATCTTCAATCTGTGGTCACCCACATTTTAATTGATTTATGTATTTGTTTTTGTAGCCGTAGTGAAAATTCTCTGGAAGTTCTGATTTCTATATTTTGTTCTCTTGGCTTTCTCCATATTTTCTCAATCTTTTAAACATGATTTCTATATATTTTTGCTTCAGTTATTCAGTGCTAGTAGAGTAATTATCTGGGCAACATCAAACATTTCTTAATTGATTTTGATTTTTGTATTGTGGTAGATACGAGATCATCAAGTTCAATGTGGGACTCACAGTCTAAGAAGGAGGGAGGACAGTGAGAGAACTGAGGAACAGAAGAGGTTACACAGCCGGTATGTGGAGTAGCCAGGATTAGAACCCAGGTCCTCTGACTCCCAGGCCTGTGCTCTTTCCACGAGGCCACGCTGCTTCTGTGCTGCATATGTGATGCGTTAAAATAGTTTAATATAGGTGTAAATGGCACCCATCTCTACCAGGCTGATTGGGAAGGGGGAGAAATCCTGCCCCCTCTCCCTCCTCCTCCCTGCATGGTGGCTTTGCTGGGGATTGGAGGACCTGGAGCTCAGTTAGAATGCCCTTCCTGGAGGGCTGCCAGAGCACTGGATCCAGAGGTGACTGCTGCTGGTGTTGGGAAAGGGTGGAGGGGGGCTGCTTTCTCGAGTTTCTGGAGAAGCAGCATGGCCTAGTGGCAAGAGCATGGGCTTTGGAGTCAGAGGTCTTGGGTTCTAATGCCATCTCTGCCACTTGTCTGTTGTGTGACCTTGGGCAAGTCACTTAACTTCTCTGTGCCTCAGTTACCTCATCTGTAAAATGAGGATTGAGACTGTGAGCCCCATTTGGGACAGGGGTTTGCCCAACCTGATTGCGTTGTATCTACCCCAGTGCTTAGAACAGTGCTTGGTTCATAGTAAGTGCTTAAAAAATACCATTATTATTATTATTATTATTATTATTATTCTAGAGTTCCAGGGGGCCTCTTTGCAGAGAGCAGTCCCAAGCCACCGACAGCACCTCCTGCCCGGGTCAAAAATCTGGGTGGAAAACAGGAGTGGTGGAGAGACTGTGAAGCTCTAGACTGTGAGCTCACTGTGGGCAGGGAATGTGTCTGTTGTTATATTGTACTTTCCCGAGAGCTTACTTTGTGTTCTGCACACAGTAAGCACTCAATAAATCTGATTGAATGAACAAATGAGTCACTGCCTTCCTTCTGCTGCCACAGTCAACAAGCTGTTTGAAGAGCAAATCATCGCCAAGTCTCCAATGCCCTATATCTAGTCAAGTAGGTGATTCAGATCAGGATATGAGAGAAAAGAGAAAAATCCGTCCGCTCTCCTGTCCCCCAAAGCTGCTGGGCAGGGCGGCTCCTAGGAAAGGGTGACTTAGTGGGCTCCACACCTCCCACTGGGAGAAATGGGCAGATGAATGAGAAGCAACAAGGCCTAGTGGAAAGAGCATGGGCCTGGGAATCAGAGGACCAAGGTTCCAACCCCGGCTCTGACACTTGCCCTCTGTGGGACCTTGAGCAACTTACTTAACTTCTCTGGGCCTCAGTTTTCTCATTTATAAAATGGGGATTCAATACCTGCTCTTCCTTCCCTCTTAGACCGAGAGCCCCATGTGGGACAGAGACTGTGTCTGACCTGACTATCTTGTATCTACCTTAGCACTTAGTACAGTGCTTGGCACATAGTAAGCTCTTAACAAATACCACTATAATTATAATTATTATTGCTATTAATATAATAATAAAAATAATGGTATTCTTTGAGTTCTTACTATGTGTCAAACACTGTTCTAAGCATGGGGGTAGATATAAGGCAATCAGGTTGTCCCACGTGGGGCTCACGGTCTCAGTCTCCATTTTACAGATGAGGTATTTAGGCAGAGAGGTTAAGTGACTTGCCCAAAGTCACACAGCTGATAAGTGGTAGAGTTGGGATTAGAACCCACAACCTCTGATTCCTATGCCTGTGCTCTTTCCACTGAGCCACGCTGCTTCTGTAATTATTATTACCTGGACCAGGGTGTATTTTCATGTTTATGTGTGTATTTCTTTCTGTCTCCTTTCCTGCCCTTTTCTTCCTCTTAATCTTGGTCCACTCTTTCTGCCCTCATGAAGGACCCATCCACTATCACTGTACCTGCAGGAAATGGGTGAATCAATCAATTAGCAGCGTGGCTCAGTGGAAAGAGCCTGGGTTTTGGAGTCAGAGGTCATGGGTTTGACTCCCGGCTCTGCCACTTGTCAGCTATGTGACTGTGGGCAAGTCACTTAACTTCTCTGTGCCTCAGTTACCTCATCTGTAAAATGGGGATTAACTGTGAGCCTCACGTGAGACAACCTGATTACTCTGTATCTCCCCCAGCGCTTAGAACAGTGTTCTGCACATAGTAAGCACTTAACAAATACCAATATTATTATTTATTGAACACTTACTATGTGCAGAGCACTGAATTAAGCACTTGGGAGGGTATAATACAACAGAATTAGCAGACACGTTCCCTGCTCATAATGAGTTTACAGTCTAGAAGGGGAATAAAACTATTTTTTATAATTTTTAATAATACATCAGGTTGCTAATTAATTTACAAATAATTTATTGGCCTACGTACCAAAGTATAATTGCACAGGCCACCCATCTGCAGGAGTTCATTTGACATTCCCACTTTTAAGTGATAGTGAGCGTCAGTGAAAGATGCATCATCAATTCAAAAATAGTACTTGGTACTTTCTCCAGCCGTACCAAAAGAAACTCTCATTGAATAGTTCAACTGTACCTTTAATTCTAACAAATTTAAGTTTCAAATAATGGCAAGATGTTTAATTGACACTATCTGGAATCTGCTGGTGATTGTCACGGCAGAGTCAGAAGGTAGTGCAGGCATGAAGGTGCATAATAAATTTAATTCATGCTCGATGGCAACACAGATGATTCAGTAAAAGACACATAGAGCTTTAAATTGGAATTTAGGAAATATTGAGTTTTAATCCATCTCCCTGGTTTAACATCTTTAAACTGCAAAATATGAGTTTATGAATTACGGTTTGAAACTTTTTTTGTGCTGGGTGGCAATTTGTTCTTAGAACCAGAAAAACAAGTTGTCTCCATAGCTACTTTGATAGAGTTTCAGAAAATATCCCCCCCTTAGAACTGATTGCTCTCTTTAGATGATGGTCGGAAAGGGAGGAAAATGGCCCTGGAGTGCCTACTAATGTCTTAAAAGCTTACTGATGTTTTGAAGTGCGCTCTTTGAAATTCTCAGGTGCCCAGACAGAAGACAAATGACGTCAGGTGCCTGCTGTAGGGTGTTCTTAGAGCATGCTTTACTAGAAAAACCACCACAGGCCATGACGAGACCAGACTGTTATCCTATGTATCTATAACGGAAAGTTCTCCATTGTACAAGTGGATACTAAAGCACAGAGAGGTTCGGTGATTGCTCCAGAGGACTTGATAGCAAGGCAAGCTGAGCCCCAAATAATTTGTCGTTCTTAGCCTGGTCATCAAATTTCTACACCCCACAAGAATAATGTGAACAAGGGCTAATATTAGGTCTCTAGTCTGGAGAATTTGCAGCAGGACCAGTTGTCCAACCAGAAGATTCAACCTGGCAGCTCCGGCTGACCAGCTCATCCGGCAGCCCTACCGTCCTTCTTCCCCCATCTGTCCTTGGAGCCCACGTCTCTCTCTCCTCAACTCACCATCCCCCTCTTCCCCTGGAGAGGCCTCCCCCAATAAAGTCCTCATTTCCTCTTCTCCCACTCTGTTCTGTGTCACCCTTGCACTTGGATGTCGCACCCTTAATTCACCCCACCACTAGCCCCACAGGACTTATGTACATAGCCGAAGTTTATCTCAATGTCTCTCTCCCTGTCTAAACTGTAATAATAATTACGGTATTAAGTAATTATGGTATTTTTAATCTCGTTGTGGGTAGGGAGCGTGTCTACCAACTCTGTCACATTGTACCCTCCCAAATGTGTAGTAGAGTGCTCTGCACACAGAAAGTACTCAATAGATATTATTGATGGATTGGCTCTGAAAGAATTACACTGTGAAGATACCTGCTGTGTGACCTTGGACAAGTCACTTCACTTCTCTGAGCCTCAGTTACCTCAACTGTAAAATGGGGGTTGAGAATGTGAGCCCCACATGGGACAGGGACTGTGTCCAACCCGATTTGCTTGTATCTACCCCAGCGCTTAATACAGTGCCTGGCACAAAGGAAACGCCTAACAAGTACCATCATTATTATCATTATTATTACTATTAGAAACATCACTTATGCGCTTAGTACAGTGCCCTGCCCATAGTGAGAGCTCAATAAATACAATCCATCGCTTGATTAGAAAAATTCTCAAAACATAGTGAGGCTTAATGGAAATTACATATTAAATATTTGAACACCAGGTTACTTAAATCTTTTCAAGTTGCCATCTTTAAATCTGATTTTGGCTTATGTTTTGGATGTCTAGTTCTTTAATCAGAGTCTTTTGATAGTCATAGGCGACCATCTGTCCAAGATGGCTCAATACCCTATTTAGAGCTAGGGCACTGTTGATCAGGTTATAGCTATAGGCCACTTTCAAGCTCTCTGGTTCTTTTATCTTTGTGGCATTCCTATAGGCAAGAAAGACAATGTTTTTAAATTCCACCTTCATGTTATGTTAACACTGTGAGAGGATAGTAATTTGATTGCATCGTGGTCATGATGGATGAAGTCCTCCAAAACAGGTCAACAGAAGACGTTTTGGGTCGAGAGCATTGAATTGTTGGTAAAATGAAATGAAATACATTTTTGGAGGAAGAGAACAAGGCACTCTTTTTGTCAAGTTCCTGTGGCCCATTACTCTGGATCATCCTCAAATCTTAACGAGACAAAGAAAGCAGTTTATGTGGTAGTAATCTGCCCAGCCCTGGTTTATTCTGTCTGTAGAAGCTAAGGGAAAAAATTGGATTGGATTTGCAGCAGTAATCTGGGAGGAGCTAATAACAATTACTGTACTAAAAATTACAGGAATAAGACCCCAGTCCGGTTGCCGTAACATACCTTTCTACAGATGCCTTCTGGCGTGCCACCAAGCTGAAAGAATACTTGCAATAATGAAAGGAATGACTGTAACCCGCTCTTTTTTCTGGGTAACAGGTAGGTGTAAGAAGTTGAAATTAATTGTGTTTTAGAATCGAAATTATGGCAAATGAGCTATAGCATATAGCATTCTAAGTGTGTGTATCTTAGAAGTAGGGATATTTTGACTGTGAAATAATCAAATTTTAAAGACTAATCCTGGAGTATATATTAGATTTAAATGGTGTGCTGAGTTTAAGACAGTGACTAGTGCAAGTTCTCCTGCATGAAATTCATAAGGTGAAACAGGTGAACTATTGTTAGCATACTATTAAATATGAGATCAAACGGATTCATCTGAGCAACCAGTTTTCTGGTTGCAGTAGTTTGCCATCCTGTTTCAGATTTGTTGGAAACCATTTCACCGAGCTCAGATGTATTTTGATGATAACATTTGGGCAGTGGCCTAAATAATGCCATATGAGACCCATGTTAGAAATGGTTCTGAGAGAGAATATAGTGAGAGGTTTTGTTTGCTGAGCTCTTGCCTGCCTTATTGTAGGACTTTATGCTGTTCCACCTTAAACTGCACCCCCCACCCCCACCCCCTTCTGTTCTGTTGAATTGTGTCCTTTTGTTCCCTTGATAGGTACAGGACACATCACAAACAATCCAAGTCATGGGTAAACATTTTGCCTGCTATTTGTGTTGCATTCAATTTTCTTGGAGCCCAATAGGTAGTGTTCTTTTTAATGGGGAGCAAAAAATAAACAGGTACAAATGTAAGAGGCTGTCAATTTTACTCTTTATGCCATTTTCTAATTGCACGTCCCTTACTGGCATTACTGTCATGTGGGAATACGAAAATTATTTTTCCCCTCTCCCACATATCAGTGGGAGTATGGCTGAGGAGACTAGAGATAGTTTTGACAAGACCTACAAAGCTGAAAAAGCATTTGAGTTGCAAAATATATCCTGCTTGACTGAATTGACTCCCTCAATTTTGTGTTAAAACAATGCCACTATTTTTTGATAATTATGTCTTGTTAGCAGTGTCATAAATGTTTTATTCTTGGAGTCTATACTGTGGCTTGACAATTATTTGTGGGTGATTGAAATTTGATCTGCTAGCTTCCAGTCAAGAAATCGTTTTTAAGTTTAATTTTTAAAACTACATATTTGATTTGAAGTTCGTACAGTATTTCTTTTTATAAAAATTGAGTGTTAATTATTTAGAAAAATTGCCTTTTATTCAACATAGCATTGATTTTAAAAACTGAGTTTGAAAAAATGGCCGAGTTTAATGTACTTCTAGATTTGAAGAATTATTAAATACCTTGAGGTTCAGAAGTCAATAAAGTACATTTTAAAGAAGTGACTTTAGCCAAAACATCATAAAGAGTTTTCTCACGATTGGCCACAGGTAATCAATCAATCATATTGATCAAGCGCTTACTGTGTGCAGAGCACTGTACTAAGCGCTTGGGAGAGTACAGTATAACTATATAACAGAGTTGATAGACACGGCCCCTGCCCACAATGAGCTTACAGTATAGAGGAGGAACTTCCATTCTAGAGTGGGTACCAGCTGAATTGGCACAACCAGTGCAATTAATATTACATATGAACTTTTCTAGTTTCATCATTATTTGTTGAGCATTACCTTAGAGCCCTACAGAGGTCTGAAATTGGAGCCTTGACTCACCCCAGTTCCAGCCCAGACCTGTCCTAGCAAGGTAGAAATCCAGCCCCGAGTGTCCAAGCACCGAAATAACTGGAAGTGAACCTAGGCTAAGGTGACCAGAATTTGAGGAATTGAAAGCGGGATGGTAGTGGATCCAGAGAAGAAAGCCAAGAGAGGGGAGAAAGGGGAAAAAATAGCATGGGATGGGGGAGAAATGTTCCAGAGGAGGTATGCAGAAGTATGGGAGAGGAAGCCCATTTCCTTATGGCACTTAGCAAATGCCATTTTTAAAAAGCCAATAATGGGTGGAGAATGTAAAAAAATGGGCAATTTTTTGCAAGAACTCTTTTTGTCATTGACTCTTTGTAGTTATTACTATATTGAATTTAAGTTAGTAGTTTGTCCAGTAGTTATCAGCAAAGTCTGCTTTCCATCTGTATCCTGTTCCCAGGCCCTATGTATTTTGATAGGTAAATTCAATTTGAGGAGTATTGTTTAGCACTTGTCTGCTGTGTGACCTTGAGCAAGTCACTTCACTTCTCTGTGCCTCAGTTACCTTATCTGTAAAATGGGGATTGAGACTGTGAGCCCCATGTGGGACAGGGACTGTGTTCACCCCAATTTGCTTGTATCCACCCCAGTGGGTAATACAGTGCCTGGCACATAGTAAGCATGTAACAAATACCACAATTATTAGTATTAGAAAGAAACCCGAACTGAGAGATGAAACCAGAACTAGAACCCAAGCCTCTTGTCCTCAATGTTTAATCATCAGCAAGTCATTTAACCTTTCTGTCCCTCAAGTGCCCTGTCCTATCAAGCAATAATGCTACCTACTCCTTATCTTTACAAAAGAGAATATGGGAAATAATGTGGAGCTCTTTGACTTGCTCTGGGGTGGTAGCTGGTGTTACAGATATGGGTAGAAGGGTGAACTGCCTTGCCACTTCCTGCTGCCATGTTTTTCTTAGGTCACCTGAGGGGAAATTGAAAAATATTAAAATTCACAGTATCGAAAAATCAAATGCACTGGGATACAAACAGCCAATTTATAATATGACTATATGGGAAGAAGTGCCCCTTTTGACCACTTCAAGATTATGAGTAATGTTCTTGCCAATAGAGACAAGTGAGAATAAATGGGAAAGTGAATCATTATTCCTGGGAATTGTTGAGATCATTCCTGAAGATGGTACAGTAAGAGGTGTTGGTGAGTATCATGGGCCATGAGTATTGAAGAATCACAGTATACAGGGATCGAGGAATTCAAATGTTCTTAAAGTCTTACTGTGCCTCAGACAGTAGAAGCTGTTAAGAAGAAAAAGCTTCACTGTCTGATGAGGTGGGGTGGTGTTTACACCATAACAGTGATCCTTGAGAAACTCACTGACCCACTCCAATTGATGGAATGTATGGGCCTGGTAATAATAATAATTATGGTACTTGTTAAGCATTTAATCTGTGCCAAGCATTGTTCTAAGCTCTGGGGTAGGTACAGCTTAATCAGGTTGGACATAGTCCTTGTCCCACATGGGGCTCACACTCTTATCCCCATTTTAAGATGAGGTAACTGAGGCACAGAGAAGTTAAGTGACTTCTCCAAGGTCACCCAACAGTCAAGTGACAGATCCGGGGTTAGAACCCAGGTCCTTCTGACTCCCAGGCCCATGCTGTATCCACTAAGAAACACTGCCTCTCTGGCTACCTGTGTGACCCATGAGAAGAAAACAGCTTCTGTAGTACCCAGGTGCCTGACTGCCTGAGAAATGTCTCCTACCTCACTTAGCCCCTACCACTGGCATTTCTGCTCTTTGATTCCCACTATGTGGCAGGTATGAAAGAGCTGGCAGAGGTAGAACCTGAATGGTAAACCAAGGAAAATATATACTCATTAAATGCTCCCCAGTTCTCTAGACTGAAAGAAAAAAAAGAAAAAAAGGGTTGTTGGGTTTTTGTTTTTTTTAATTAATGGTATTTGTTAAGCATTTACTATATACCAGGCACTGTACTAAGCACTGGCGTAGACACAAGCTAATCAGGTTGGACACAGTCCATGGCCCCCATGGGGCTCACAGTCTTAATCCCCATTTTACAAATGAGGTAACTGAGGCACAGAGAAGTTAAGTAACTTGCCCAAGGTCACACAGCAGACAAGTGGTGGAGCCGGGATTAGAGCCCAGTTTTGTGTCACTTCCTGGATAGTTGAAAAAAATCAGTAGTCACCTGGTAAAAAATGAAGTTGTGTCTAAGCATTTCAAGAAACCTCATTGGCATCGTACTTTAGTTAACCTCCCCAGGACCCTTGGGAGGCAGAGGAGCATTGCAGTTTTCTTCATTTAATGGTAATAGGTGGGGAAACTTGAAATGTTTGGACTGAAATGATGATTAGGACTCAAACTTATGCTTAGGTCCCTGATCCTGAATACCCACACTAAAATGTGGGTATTCACAGTATACCATGTCAGCAAGCTCAGGCTCCAGCAGACTGTATATGATTAGAGATCAGGAACTGTTCTGCTTCCCTGGGTATGCATTTTGATGGAAAGTGAGCTTAGAATGGGTTCTATTCAAAGACAGACATTCAAAATCATTTTTGCTTCTGGACCAGCTTGGCATGCCATGGTGCATGCAAGGTGCCGGGTGGGCTCAGAAGTTACCCCTTCAACCACATCTTCTGAATTCTGTGGCTTTTCTGTCACTGTGATGCTCTTCCATCTCTGGGAGCTGTACTCTCTAAAGTGACCTTGCCCCTTGAGTTTAGGGGAGAAGCAGCCTGGCCTAGAGGAAAGAGCACAGATCTGGGAGTCAGGAGACCTGAGTTCTAATGCTGACTCCATAACTTGCCTGCCGTATGACCTTGGGCAAGCCGCTTAACTTCTCTCCACCTCAGTTTCCTCTAATGTAAAATGGGGATTAAATCCCTGTTCTTCCTCCCCATTAGGCTGTGAGCATCATGTGGGACAGAGGCTGTGTAGGACCTGATTATCTTATATCTACCCTACACTGTCTGGCACAGAGTAAGTGCTTAAAAAATGCCATTATTATTAGTAATTATTATATGGTCAGAAGGCCCAGTGGACTGACGGGGTCCAGAAATATGGGAAAAACAGCCATCCCTGACAACTGTCAGAAGTCTAGTGGATAGAACATGGGTCTGGGAGTCTAAAGGACCTGGTTTCTAATTCCGGCTCCACCATTTGTCTGCTGTTTGACCCTGGGCAAGTCATTTAGAGAAGCAGCGTGGCTTAGTGGAACGAGCATGGGCTTGGGAGTCAGAGGTCATGGGTTCTAATCCGAGCTCCACCACTTGTCAGCTGTGTGACTTTGGGCAAGTCACTTAACTTCTCTGGGCCTCAGTTACCTCATCTGTAAAATGGGGTTTAAGACTGTGAGTCATGTGGGACAACCTGATGACCTTGTATCTCCCCCAGCACTTAGAATGGTGCTTGGCACATGGTAAGTGCTTAACAAATACCAACATCATCATCATTATTATTATTATTATTGTCTACCCCAGTGCTCAGTATAGTGTCTGGCACAATAGTAAGTGCTTAAAAAATACCACTAAAAAAAAAAAAGGTCAGTGTGCCAGGTGAATATCCTGGTATCACCCTCTGGTGTGAGTGCTGGGGTAACTGTTGCTTGTTCTCAGAGATCGTCATTGTCATTAATTATACACTAGCCTAGAGCTGGTCTCAGGAAGCCAGAATCAAGTCATATTAGGTTGGAGGGGAAAAAATTCTTTCATTTTCTGGGTCAGGATGACCTGAGCATCCATCTTACTTCTTGCTCTGTACCATTGCTTTTAATCATCCCATTCCATTTTATTTTTAAAATATTCACACAAAGTAGCCGAATATCATCTTCAAGATGTGGTGTGCTGTTTCTCTCCCAGACTGGCCTCCTTTGAGCGCAGTAGCTATCCCTAAAGTGGATTTCAAATGTGAATCAAAGATAAAAGGAGCCTGCCTAGTTCCACCAGATATATTTTGTTGAAGAAGCCTCCTTACCTGCTCCCTGGAGAAGGACGCCTGTTGATGGAGGAGGTTGTTTGAGTTTCATGCCAAGGAGTGAGATCGGGTCACGTTGGAGCGGGAGTAGAGATGGAGAAATGATAAGGGATAGATTATTAATCACAAAACACAGTTCCGTCTGATTCCAAAGGTGATTGTAAGCTTGTTGTGGACAGGGACTGTGTCCGCTTATTGTTATATTGTCCTCTCCCAAGTGCTTAGTACAGTGCTCCTCACACAGTAAGCACTCAATAAATACAATTGAATGAATGTATGAATGAATGAATTATAGGAGGGAGGGAGATGGGAAGCAGAGTGGCTCTGACACAAAAGTCAGGGTTTCCACCCTAAATGGTGGTAGCCTTCAACACTTAGGTCCCATTTAATTTTAAATTAATTGTTTGATTGATTGATATGCTTTTTTAGGGGGTGGGGAGGATTGAATTTTTTGGTTGTTGTTGTTGTTGCAGCATCCCGTTGGATGCTTCCTGACACTAGCGATTTGGCTTCCAGCAATATTGCTTTGGGGGAACTTGATTTACTTTTTGCATGCTTTCGTGAATATTGTCCTTGGTTCATTAGTGTAAGAACATGAGGAGGTGTACATAAGTGCTGTGGGGCTGGGGTGAGTGTCAACGTGCTTAAGGGCTGAGAAGAGGGCAGTATGTGAGGGATCAAAGAAAGTCTGATTTAAAAAAAAAAGTTTTGCTTGACTGCATGGATAATTTAAAAAAAATGAATTGTCACCTGGGAAAAAAAAAAGAGTTATTAGTAAGCATTGCAAAAAGCCCTAATTGCTAATTGGCATCATACTTTAGTTTTTTGGATTTTTTTTATGGTATTAAGTGCTTACTATGTGCCAGGCACTGTACTAAGTGCTGGGGTAGATACAAACTAATGAGATTGGACACAGTCTATGTCCCACATAGAGCTCATTTTAGTCCCTGTCCCATTTGGGACTCACAATTTCAATCCTCATTTTACAGATGAGGCAACTGAAGCACAGAGGAATAATAAATAATAATGGTATTTGTTAAGCACTTACTATGTGCCAAGCACTCTTCTAAGCACTGAGAGTGAAGAAACTTGCCCAAGGTCACACAGCAGGCAAGTGGCAGAGCTGGGATTTGAACCCAGATCCTTCTGACTCCCAGGCCCATGCTCTATTCACTAGTTAACCTTCCCAGGACACTTGGGAGGCAGAAGAGTCTTCTTTACAGTCTTCTTCATTTAATGGTAATAGGTGGGAAAACTGAAACGTTTGGGCTGAATTGTTGACTATGATTCAAGATTACTCAACTTGTGCTTAATTCCCTGAACTCTGAATACCCACACTATACCATGTCAGCAAGCTGTGTTGAACTAATTATCAATACCATCAAAATGTCACATCATTTTGCAATCTCCACCTGCTCTTTATACATACTACCCCAAGGGCCAAGTCAAATGACAGGGGTGGGAAGAGGTGTGGAGGGATAGTGGTACGACTGGGGAGAGATTTCCCAGGGAAGCTTGGGGAAGAAACGGCAGAAGGGTTGATGAGCGTTCCAACTGTTATGGGAAGCCTGGCTTCACTGACCTTCCTCCAGTTTCCCCTGGCGGGTTTCTCTTCTGGTCTCCTGACTGCTCTCCCAGTCTGCTTTCTTTCCCAGCCTTTCCGTAATCTCCCCTGCTCCTCTTCAGTCCCTTCCTCTTCCTGGCCTTTCTTCAACTCGTAATCAATCAATCAATCAATCAATCAATTGTATTTATTGAGTGTTTATTATGTGGAGAGCACTGTACTAAGCATGTGGGCGAGTATAATACAACAGAGTTGGTAGATACATTTCCTTCCCACAACAAGCTTTCAGTCTAGAGGGAGAGACAGACATTAATATAAATGAATGATTCACTGATATGTACGTAAGTGCTGTGGGGCTGAGGGAGGGGTGAATGAAGGGCGAAAATCCAGGTGCAAGGGCGATGCAGAAGGAAGTGGGAATTTCAAGTAATATGTCAAGAGGAGATTTCCCACCTTCTCTGAAATTCTACTCCCTCCATCTGCACCTCCGACCCCATCCCTTCCCACCTTATCAAAACACTCGCCCCACCCCCACCCCCTCTTCCCCACCCCGCCGACTGCCATTTCCATTATTAATGTCTGTCTCCCCTGCTCTAGACTGTAAACTCATTGTGGGCAGGGAATGTTTCTGTTTATTCTTGTATTGTACTCTCCCAAGTGCTTAGTACAGTAAGCGCTCAATAAATACAATTTATTGAATGAACTGCTCACTCTCCAATGGCTCCTTCCCCACTGCTTTCAAACATGCCTGTATACCCCCTGTTGTAAAAAACCTTCCCTTGACCCCGTGGCTCCCTCCAGTTATCACCCCATGTCCCTCCTACCATTCCTCCCCAAACTCCCTGAAAAAGTTGTCTACACCCACCGCCTTCATTCCTCCCTTCTAATTCTCCCCTTGATTCCCTCCAATGCAGCTTCCATCCCCAGAAATGGCCCCCTCTAAGGTCTTCAGTGACCTCCTTCCTGTCAAATCCAGTGGCCTCTAATCCATCCTGATCTTCTTCTACCACTCTGCTGCCTTCGACACTGTGGACCACCCCCTTCTCTGGGAAACATTTATCTAACCTAGACTTCACCAATACCATCCTCTCCTGGTTCTCCTTCTATCCCTCTGGCCACTCATTCTCAGTCTCTTTTGCTTGCTCCTCCGACTTTCACCCTCTACCTATAGGGGTGCCTTATGGCTCAGTTCTGAATCCCCATCTATTCTCCATCTACACCCACTCTCTTGGAGAACTCATTGGCTCCCACATTTTCAACTACTATCTCTACACAAATGATTCCTGAATGTACCTCCCCAGCCGTGACCTCTCTCCTCTGCAGTCTTGCATTTCCTCCTGCCTTAAGGACATCTGCTGATGTCCTGCTGATGCTTCAAACTAAACAAGTCCAAAATAGAACTCCTCATCTTCTCATCCTCCGCCTAACTTTCCTATCACCGTCGACAACACTTCCATCTTCCATTTCACAAGCCTGTAACCTTGGCATGAGAAGCAGCGTGACTTAATGAAAAAAAGCACAGGCCCCAAAGTCACAGGACCTGGGTTCTGATCCCAGCTCTGCCACTTGCTTAATAATAATTATGGTATTTGTTAAGTGCTTCCTATGTGCCAAGCACTGTTATAAGCGCTGGGGTAGATACAAGGTAATCAGTTTGTCCCACATGGGGCTCACAGTCTTAATCCCCATTTTACAGATGAGGTAACTGAGGCTCAGAGAAGTTAAGTGGCTTGCCCAAGGTCACACAGCAGACAAGTGGTCTCCACCTGGATGTCGGCCCGCCACCTAAAACTGAACATGAGCAAGACTGAGCTCCTCATCTTCCCTCCCAAGCCCAGTCCTCTCCCAGACTTCCCTATCACCGTGGATGGCACGACCATCCTTCCCGTCTCTCAGGCCCGCAATCTCGGTATCATCTTTGACTCGCCTCTCTCGTTCACCCCACACATCCTAACCATTACCAAGACCTATGGGTTTCACCTTTACAATTTCGCCAAGATCCGCCCTTTCTTCTCCACCCAAACGGCTACCTTACTGCTACAGGCTCTTGTTATATCCCGGCTAGACTACTGTGTCAGCCTTCTCTCTGATCTCCCTTCCTCCTCTCTCGCCCCACTCCAGTCTATTCTTCACTCCGCTGCCTGGCTCATCTTCCTGCAGAAACGCTCTGGGCATGTCACTCCCCTTCTTAAACACCTCCAGTGGTTGCCTATCAACCTCGGCTCCAAACAAAAACTCGTCACTCTAGGCTTCAAGGCTCTACATCACCTTGCCCCTTCCTACCTCTCCTCCCTTCTCTCTTTCCACTGCCCACCCGGCATGCTCCGCTCCTCTGCCGCCCACCTCCTCGCCGTCCCTCGGTTTCGCCTATCCCGCCGTCGACCCCTGGGCCACGTCCTCCCGCGGTCCTGGAATGCCCTCCCTCCTCACCTCCGCCAGGCTAATTCTCTTCCTCTCTTCAAAACCTTACTTAAAACTCACCTCCTCCAAGAGGCCTTCCCAGACTGAGCTCCCCTTCTCCCTCTACTCCCTCTACCACCCCCCCTTCACCTCTCCGCAGCTTAACCCTCTTTTCCCCTCATCTCCCTCTGCTCCTCCCCCCTCCCTTCCCATCCCCTCAGCACTGTACTTGTCTGCTCAACTGTATATATTTACATTACCCTATTTATTTTGTTAATGAAATGTACATCGCCTTGATTCTATTTAGTTGCCATTGTTTTTACGAGATGTTCTTCCCCTTGACTCTATTTTTTGCCATTGTTCTTGTCTGTCCATCTCCCCCGATTAGACTGTAAGCCCGTCAAAGGGCAGGGACTGTCTCTATCTGTTGCCGACTTGTTCATTCCAAGCGCTTAGTACAGTGCTCTGCACATAGTAAGCGCTCAATAAATACTATTGAATGAATGAATGAAGTGGTGGAGCCGGGATTAGAAGCCATGTCCTCTGACTCCCACACCCGTGCTCTTTCCACTAAGCCACGCTGCTGCTTCTTGCTTGCTATGTGACCTTCGGCGAGTCGATTAACTTCTCTGTGCCTCAGTTTCCTCAACTGTAAAATGGGGATGCAGTTCCTGTTCTCTCTCCTACTTAGACTGTCAGCCCCATGTGGTTCAAGGGCTCTGTTCCACCTGATTAAACTGTATCTGTCCCAGAACTTAGAACAGTGCTTGACACATAGTAAGCGCTTAACAAGTACCATATATCATATTATTCTCAACTCATCTCACTCATTCAACCTGCACATTCAGGCTGTCATGAAGTCCTATCAGTTCTACCTTCATGGCATCACTAAAATCTGCACTTTCCTCTCCATCCAAACTGCTACCATGCTGATCCAAGCACTTATCATATACCATCTTGACTACTTGCAAGCAGCCTCCTTGCTGACCTTCCTGCTTCCTGTCTTTCCCCACTCTAGTTCATACTTCACTCTGCTGCCCAGATCATTTCTCTGAAAAACCATTCAGTCCATATCACCCCGTTCCTCAAAAGCCTCCGATGGCTGCCCATCCACTTTCACATCAAACAGAAACTCCTTGCCATCAGCTTTAAGGCCTTTAATCAGCTCTCTCCCTCCTGCCTTACCTCTCTGTTCTTCTACTACAACCCAATCTGTGCACTCCGCTCCTCTAACACCAACCTCCTCTCTGTACCTCCATCTCATCTATCTCGCCAGTGACCCCTCGCCCCTCTTCTCCTTCCCTGCCTGGAACTCCCTCCCCTTTCATATCCAACAGTCCACCACTCTCCCACCTTGAAAACCTTCCGAAAATCACATTTCCTCCAAGAGGCCCTCCCGGACTAAGCCCTCGTTTCTCCTCCCCCTCCTTCCCCTTTGCATCACTTATGCATTTGGCTGTATATCCCTTAAGCACTTTGGTACTCAGCCCAGCCCCACAGCACTTATATACACATTCTTATACTCTATTATTCCCCCTATCTGTAATTTATTTCAGTGTTCACCTTGTGGGCAGGAATCATGTCTACCTACTCTGTTATATTGTACTCTCCCAACCACTTAGTACAGTGCTCTGCACACAGTAAGTGCTCAGTAAATACCATCGACTGATCGATTCTGCCACTTGGTGGAGAGAATGGCAGGGTGAATGTAGATTGTTCAGAAATACCTGACGTGCAGGAGTTTCTGATAACCAACTAACATCATAATGTTAACAATAATGTTGGTATTTGTTAAGTGCTTACTATGTGCAGAGCATGTGTGGGTCATCAGGTTGTCCCACATGAGACTCACAGTCTTCATCCCCATTTTACAGGTGAGGTAACTGAGACACAGAGAAGTTAAGTGACTTGCCCACAGTCACACAGCTGACAGGTGGCAGAGCCGGAATTTGAACCCATGACCTCTGGCTCCCAAGCCCGGGCTCTTTCCACTGAGCCACGCTGCTTCTCTATCCTTATAGATAACAATGTATATGCAGTAGATAACAGTGGTTGAACATTTCACCCAAGGTACCCATTCCACATACGTTGGAGATGAAGGATAAGAATAATAATAATTAGTATGGTACTTGTTAAGTGCTTACTATGTGCCAGACACTGTTCTAAGCACTGGGGTAGATACAAGTTAATCAGGTTGAACCCAGTCCCTGTCCCACATGGGGCTCACACTCTTATCCCCACTGTACAGATGATGTAACTGAGGGACAGAGTAGTTAAGTGACTTGCCCAAGGTCACAAAGAAGACATGTGACTGAGTCGGGATTAGAACCCAGGTCCTTGTGAGTCCCAGGCCCGAGCTCTATCCACTAAGCCATGCTTCTTCTCTCATGGCCATGAGGGTGGCATGTTTACCGATTTTGATCCTATTAATGTATTTCCATTTTTACCTAGAGACTCGTGACTTGATTTGCTGTGGGAAAACAAGAAGAAAATTAATCAGTAATAACATTCAGTAAAAGCTTTATAATGTAGCCTGCTCAAACCCCTACCCATAGCACTTTTATGAACACAGCCATTCTTAGTGGCTATCTATATATTGATCTGTACTACAGTACTTATTTGTTCATTTATTCATCTTTCCTTATTCTTGCTAATTCTAGTTGGATCCTTGTTCTTCCTCCTGCTTCTGTTTGCCTCTCTCCTCCATTAGAGTGTAAAGTCCTAGAGGACAGGGATGCTCCCAAGTGCTTTGTACTATGGATTGATTGAGTGAGTGACTTCATTAGGCGGGATGTTGGCTGCTCCGAATAAGAAAAAAAAAAATTGTTGAAGTTGTTGTTAAAGGGACAAGTCTGTTTTCTAATCTCATTCTCCTTCTAATCTCTGATCTCCCCCTTTCCTCCCCCCCAGCCCCACCCCGAGACTGCAAACTCTCCCCCTCCCCAGACTGCAAGCTCTTTGCAGGCAGAGATTCTGTTTACTGTTGTATCATAACCTCCCAAGCACTTAGTACAGTGCTTTTCTCACAGAAAGTGCTCAATAAATACAATTAAATGAATCAACAGAATAGCAAACCATGTGCTGTGCAAGATGGACTCAGAATAGTTAATGTCCAGTGCCCCTGAGGAGAGCATAGCACTTATTTACTGACCTCCTCCCTATAGCTACCACCTTCCAAGAGGCTGGGCTGAGCCAAACACACATAGGGTCAGGGAAAGGGAAGACACAGACACGTTCAGGGACAGGGATGGGGAGACAGCAACATGTTGGGAGGGAGGAGACACAGGAACACGGGCCAGGGAGGGGGAAATACAGATCCAAGTTTAGCTGGGGAATAAACAGGAAAAGCAGCAGGGCGGGGGATTGGGTGGGGCCCTATTCCAGCTATGTTTCTCGCCCCCAGACCACCTGACAGACGGCCTGGCCAGGGGTGAAACGAACACTTGGCTCCCTCCTACAGTCCTCGGCGAACTCCCGGACCAACTCCGGAGTGAGAGGAGTCTCTACCTTAGCCCCGGATCCTGGGTCGGGTGAGACGAGGCCCCACAGATGGACTGGAAGTACAGCCCCTATCTGATACACCACCCTCCCCCTGCCCCCAAATCAAATTCCAACAGTGGGGGGACAGATTAGACTGCTGTCCCATTCTAGCAGCAACAAAAAAACCCCTGTAGGAGCCAAAATCAAACTCCAGCGGGGGCAGAGACAGATTAGACTGCTGCTGTCCCATTTTAGCAACACCAAAAAAACCTGTGGGAGCCAAAAGCTAATGGCTTCACCCCCACAGAGCTAATAATAATAATTAAGATACTTGTTAAGCAGTTACTATGTGCCAAGCACTGAGGTAGATACAAATTAATCAGGTTGGACACAGTCCCTGTCCCACATTGGGCTCACACTCTTAATCCCCATTTTTTACAGATGAGGTAACAAACACAGAGGAGTTACGTGACTTGCCCAAGGTCACACAGCAGACAAGTGGTGGAGCCGGGTGGAGTTAATCTCCTGAGACCGATGGTCCCCTCTCACCCATGTGGAGCTGGCACCCCTGGCTGGGTAGAACTCAAATGCAACCTGATCATTTCCATTTTAAACGAAAGGCACAGAATTAAAAATTAGACTGAAGTCAAATGAAAGGAAATAACTGCATCTGGTAAAACCATGGATTAAAAATAAATTAGGGGGACCACGAGAAAGCTGATGGGGTTTTTTTGTTTGTTTTTGTTTTTTAATGATATTTGTTAAGCACTTACTATGCACCAGGCACTGAACTAAACGCTGGGGTAGAGACAAGCTAATCAGGTCGGACACAATCCATGTCCCACATGGGGCTCACAGTCTTAATACCCATTTTACAGATGAGGAAACTGAGGCACAGAGAAGTGAAGTGATTTGCCCAAGGTCACACAGCAGACAAGTGGCAGATCTGGGATTAGAACCCAAGTCCTTTTGACTCCTAGGCTGTGCTGCTTCTCAAGGTGAAAGAAGATGGTATTTATTCGAGTAAGTTGAAGCAAGTGAGGCCACACAAATTAAGAATAGAATCCCCTACAAAAACCTTTCACCTGAGGAACAGACAGTGAAGCAGCATGGCCTAGTGGAAAGAGTATGGGCCTGAGAGTCAGAGGACTTGGATTCTAATTCCAGCTCTGCCACTTGTCTCCTGTGCAACATTGGACAGGTCACTTAATTTCTCTGTGCTTCAATTTTCTCATCTGCCAAATGGAGATTCTCCCTTCCACTTAGAGTGTGAGCCCCATGCGGGTCAGGGTTGTTGTCCAACCTATGATCGTGTATCCACACCAGCACTTAGTACAGGGCTTGGCACATAGTAAGGACATAACAAATACCATGGTTAAAAACAGACATCAGTGGGATGAGGGGGCTCGCTGATGGACAGTGAATTGAATGTTTTCAGAGAGTTTAGGGGAGCTGCATTCCCCTCTGGAGGTCGTGAGCATCATTAACCCCTTCTCCACAAGGGGTTTATATGAGGGATGTCAGAAGGGCTAGTTAGTGGTATAGCATTCCATTTGGTAAAGTGCCAGCTAAAGCAGCATTTGCATTCAAAGCCTGTTGAACAAGGTGGAAGGAAATCTATTCTGACATCCAAATTACCTCACTTCAAAATTAAAAGTTAAAAATGCATTTGATTCTAAAAAGTAACAGAAGATACCACCTTTTTTTCTGGAAAATATTGAACTCTGAGGGCATTTCATTGTTATCATCAGAGTATCTGCTTTGTTCAGAACAGTATACCGAGCACTAGGGTGAATTGCAAAAGAAGAATCAAAAATAATCCCAGCATTGTGAGTTTAACTATAATGGAGAAACAGGAGAAAAAACAACCCCAAAACATGATCATGCAATTAGATAAAAATACAAGTGTCTGGGACATAAAATTTGGGAATATGAAATGTATACAAAAGAATGAATATAAACATAAGAGCTGGTCGTGAGAGTTGATGGTATGATCCAGGGTTGGGGAAGGCTTCAGGCAAAAGATGGGTTTTAAGTAGATTATTGAAGGAAAGGACAGGTGTGAATGGGTGAAAATGATGGAAAAGGACATTTCAGGATGAAAGAATGGGTCCTCCATGGCTCTGGCATGAGGATGAGGATGATGATGATGGTGATGAGCAGGTTTGCGTGGGCTCTGTGGAGAGTCCAAGCTAGGAAAAGAAGGGAGATGACATTCCAGGGTGAAAGAATAGCTCTGCAGTGGTTCTGAGATGATGATAAGCAGATTTACGTGGGCCGAGCAGAGAGCCTGAGCCGGGATGTCAAAGAAGAGAGCTCTTTGGTACTGGGGAGCCAGTTATTAGATCGTTAAGAACCACTGCAGGCATTTTGAGGAAGGGAGGGGCACGATTCAATTGATGCTTTAGAAAGATGATTCTTACCGTTGGTATTGAGGAAGGGAAATCATCGAGGAGATTTTTGCAGGAATGTAGGTAGGAGGTACTTGTTGTTTTGTTCCAAGCCTCTGGAGGTAGGAGTGGAGAGGAAAGGCAGATGATGAAATAACCCTTGGTAGTGGCTTGACTGTGGATGGTGAATGTGAGTAAGGAATCAAAGAGGACTCCAAATTAGTGTGGAGGACATGGAGTGTAATGGTGCAATTGAATGTGATGACAAAGTTGAGGGAAGGGAAGGTTTAACTGTTTTTGACATTATGTTTGCGATAGCAGTCGCACATGTAAACATGGAGAGGTCCTTGAGATAGCAGTAAAATATGAGCCTGCTGACACAGAGAGAGTTCAAGGCTGGAGATAAAAGTTTGGAAGTTATCCAAGTAGAAGTGGCAGCTTAAACCGGTTAAATGAATATGTTCCTCAGGAGGGTGAGTATAAAGCAAGAAGAAAAAGCCCACCAGGCTGAATCTAAATGGGTGCCCACAGTGAAAGGTTTCAGGAAAGGAGGAGGAACAAAAAAGAAGGCCGAGAAGAGTGGTCAGAGAAGTAGAAAAAAGAGGGTATTCATTCATTAGTATTTATTGAGCGCTTACTATGTGCAGAGCACTGTACTAAGCGCTTGGGATGAACAAGTCGGCAACAGATAGAGACAGTCCCTGCCGTTTGACGGGCTTACAGTCTAATCGGGGGAGATGAACAGACAAGAACAATGGCAATAAATAGAGTCAAGGGGAAGAACATCTCGTAAAAACAATGGCAGAATACTGACCTTAAAACCAAAGTCACAGAGACTTTCGAAGACAAACTTGTAGTCAGTACCTTAAAGACATCAGAGAAATCATGAAGGATGAGAACAAAAAGGTACTTCAACACATTTTTCCATGAAACAGAAATTTCACTAATTTGTTTTTTTTTTAAACCCTGAGTACCTTGAATACATTTGTCATACTTTACATTAATTTCTACCCTCCGTCAGCACCTCTGATATATAATAGATTGTTCAGTCAATTGATTTATTCTGATTTTCCCATTTGTACGTATTTTTACGTCTGGCTCCCCTATTGGAATGTAAGCTTAGGACGGTGCATTGCAACTAGCGGGTGTGCAATAAGTATCTTTTCTCCTGCTACTACTAGGACACTACTAGTATGCTTTTGCATTTTTAAATCAGGGTAAATCTTCAATGACACATATTTTGTTTTCAGAAATGTCACCATTAAATGGGAACATGTCCGCCAACTCTGTAATATACTCTCCCAAGAGTTTAGTACAGTGCTCTGCACATAGTAAGCACTCAAAAAATACAATTGATGATGATGACAACTTAATAGAGGTACTATACCTTTTAGATAATATAATGGGAAATCAAAACCAAACTTGGACAAAGAGAGATGTCGAAAAGGGATCGAGCTGATGGTTAAGCAAGACTGTCCTTTCCACATTTAATTTCTGGGTTCATGCAGTTAAATTCTTAAAATAAGAGGACAAAATCAAAAATAGGTCATTAGGTTTAATGAGGAGGCAGTGGAAAGGACACAGGACTGAAAATCAGGAGACCTCATCTCGAATCCTGTTTCCACCACTGATTCTATGTGACCACTGCCACTGTGTGACATTGGGAAATCAATCAATCAGTGGTTTTATTAGCACTTACTACGTGCAGAGCACTGTACTAAGCACTTGGGAGAGTATCGCTTAACCTTTCTAGGCCTCAGTTTCCTCATTTGTTAAGTGAAGATAAGATAGATTGGGAGCCCGGTGGGGGACAAGAGCTGTGTCTGATCTCATAACCCATTTCTAACCCAGCTCTTAGCACACATAAGTGCTTAAGAAATGCCATAATTAATAGCACATTAAAGCTAAAAACACTTGAGCTGCAAGATAGGCTGTGTATGGAAGGATTTCTGTTTACAAATGTTCATTCAGCTAAATCTATTAGCCAAATGAATTATCACAAATCTGAGTGCTTCCTATTTTTAGCCTGGAAGTAAGGTCTGTTTTTCATTTCATTTAGCCTGTTAACAAGACCTCCTGTAAAAACGTAACTGCTTAAATAGCTCCATGTTTTGATCTTGCAAAATATTGAAATCTTGGTTATCTACCACATGAATCCTTCTAGTATATGATATAACCTTGAACGGGTTTGTTTCTTTAAACATCTGTGAGGAAAGTGTTTGTTGTGTGATCTGTTGGGGGTTTTTTGTTGCTTCTTTTTTGCTAATTTCTTTTTCAGTGGAGGTAAGGGGGTGAGGGACATTGAATGAAATCACTGGACCTTGGATGTTCAGGACCTTCTTTCAGTATTTGAAATAAATTGATGAATTTTGCTTTGCTTGTCAGCCAGCATAAATTACATCACCTTCCATCATTTAAAACAATCAATCAATGGTATTTATTTAGCACTTACTATTTTTTATGGGGTTTGTATGCCAGGCATCGTACTAAGTGCTGGGCTAGATACAAATTAATCAAATTGGACCTAGTCCATGTCCCACAGTCTTAATCCCCATTTGACAGATGAGGTGACTGAGGCCCAGAGAAGTGAAGCGACTGAGTGAAGTCACACATAAGGCAAGTAGCTGAGCCCAAGTCCTTCTGCCTCCCAGGCCCATGCTCTATCCACTAGGCTATGCTGATTCTCTACGTGCTTACTATATGCAGAGCACTATAGTAAGTGCTTGGGAGAGTACAACACAATAGAGTTGGAAGACACGATCCCTGCCCACAAGGAGCTTTCAGTCTAGAGGGTGAGATATTTTTATTTTTATTATTGTTATTTCTTCAGCTGTAGAATGGGAATTACATCCTACTCCCTCCTACTTAGACCGTGAGCCCCAAGTGGGACAGGGACTGTGTCCAGCCTGAACAACCTGATTAACTTGCATCTATTCCAGCGCTTAGAACAGTGCTTGACACAGTGCTTAACCAATTCCATTATTATGATCATATTAAAATAAGTTACAGAGAGGGGAAATGACAGAGTATAAGGATATGTACATAGGTGATGTGGGCTGGGGTGAGTCTCAAAATGCTTAAGGGGTATATAGCCAAATGCATAAAGGACACAGAGGGGAAGGTGAATAGAGAAGGAAAATGAGGGGTTAGTCAGGGAGGGCCTCTTGGAGGTTATATGATTTTAGGAGGGTTTTGAATAATAATGATGGTATTTGTTAAGTGCTTACTATGTGCTGGAAGATGGGGAGAGTGATGGTCTGTCAGATATGAGGGGGGAGGGAGTTTCAGGCCAGAAGGAGGATCAGGGCAAGGGGTAGGTAGCAAGATAGATGAGATCGAGGTACGTTGAGTAGGTTGGCAGTAGACGAGCGAAGTATGAGGGCTGGGTTATAGTAGGGGATTAGTGAGGTTAGATAGGAGGGGCAGAGCTGATTGAGTGCCTTACGGGAGTTTCTGTTTAATTTATCCAAGTGGCTACCAGTAGCACTGCATAGGAGGAAGTTGGACTCATCTTTGCTGAAAGTTTTCAACATTTCAATCAATCAAGAGTGTTTATTGGGCACTTACTCTGGGCAGAACACTGTTCTAAGTGCTTGGGAAAGTACATGATCCCTGCCCTCAAGGATTTTATAATTCAGTGAGGGACAGAGACACTAAAAGAAATTACAGGTAGGGGAAACAACCAAGTCTAAGGATATATAAATTCTCTGGGGTGGGTCAAGTACCTACATGCTTAGGGGGTAAGGATTCGAGTGCATAAGTGATGCAGTAGGGAGGGAAATAAGGTCAGAAGATGAGAAGCAGCATGGCGTAGTGGATAGAGCAGGGGCCTGGGAGTCAGAAGGTCATGGGTTCTAATCATGGCTCCGCCACTTGTCTGCCGTGAGACCTTGGGCAAGTCACTTCATTTCTCTGTGCCTGTGTTACCTCATCTGTAAAGATGGGCATCAAGACTGTGAGCTCCATGTGGGACAGGGACTGTGCCCAACCCCATTTGCTTGTATCCACCCCAGCACTTAGTACAGTGCCTGGCACACAGTAAGTGCTTAACAAATACCATAATCATATTATTATTATGAAAAATTAGTCAGGGAGGGCTTCCCTACACATCTACACAGTGTTGGGCAAAAAAGACACCATTTTATGTGAAAAGATGATCAGTTGCATTCACAGCTCCAGCCAACTCTGACTTGTTCTCAGTTAGTGTTTCTGAAGTAGGATTCGGTGGTCTCTCACATTCCCTTATGGTTCATGCATAGGGCTCCATGGAGCAGAGGATTCTGTAGGCGGAAGAGGCAAAATTAGTAATAGGTGGAGTAAAGAAGGTAGGAGCAATGATTGAAGGGATTATTTTGAGAGAAACAGAGCAGGGGCTGACAACTTTGTTGGGAAGGATTAGAGATGGGAGGAGCCTGAAAAGGGGGAGTAAGAATTTGTGGAAGGAAGTTTTGGGAAGGGGAATTTAGTTCTGTGAATTGAGAAGCAGTGTGGCCTAATGGAAAGAGCACGGGCCTGGGAGTCAGAGGACCTGGGTTCTAATCCTGGCTCTACAAATTGCTTGCTGTGTGACCTTGCTCAAGTCACTTGGCTTCTCTGTGCCACAGTTTCCTCAACTGTAAAATGGGGGTTAATTACCCCTCCTCCCTCCTACTTTGACCGTCAGCCCCATTTGGGACAGGGACTGTGTCTGACGTAATTAACTTGCATGTACCCCAGCACTTAGAACAATTTTTGACACAAATACCTTTAAAAAAAAATTGATGAATGATTTATGACATTTAGATGGAGGCCACAAGGGATCCTTGGCAGAAAAATCAATCAGTGGTATTTATTGAGCAGTTACTATGTGCAGAGCACTGTACTAAGCGTTTGGGAGAGAACAGTACAACAGAGTTGGAAATTCTTTTTGTAGACCTACAATATTTTGCAGATCTTCTTTTATGATGTTATTGGATGAAGTGAACCGTGGGTTTGGTGGTGCTTTATGTTATAGTTGTAACAATGAGTGCATTGGTCTTTTGCTTCTTGCCTTCTCTTCAGAACTCTGCAAAATGAGTAATGTTCAGCTTCTGACATTTATTTTTCAAAATTAGGTACTAATTAGTAAGCTTGTGACTAATCCTAAATGGATGAAATGATAATGGGCCCTTTTTGAAACAAAGGCAAAATGTAGCTTGCTGTGAGAATTTCTGTAATTTGAAACAGGAAATGTTCTTAAGTAATCCTTTGGTAATGTGAATGCTTTATGCAGTAACAATGACAGGAGTTTTATTAAAGAATTCCTTTTATTCTACAGCACAGCAGCTTTAAAGTAAAATCTGGTGTGTGGATGAAGATGATCTTAAATGCTGACAAAGAGAAGGGTGGAGAAGTCCTGTGACCGTCTCAGTTTGAGGGTTGAATTTGCATGGAATCATACACAGGATTAGCCCGGGCACCTTTGTGCACAGCCCCAAGACAAGAAGGGAGTAGTGCAGGAGAGAACTTCTCTCAAGTGTTCCCGTTCCTTCCCCCGCCTGCCACATCCAAGGTGTCAGCAGTGGTGGCGGTCCTGGCAGTTAAGCCCTGGCACCTCTTCCAGGGCAAATTCAGAACTGCCCCACTCTGAGCAGTTTTGTAATTTTAAGTAAAAGTCTTCATGAAGGAGACCCAGTGACTTTTGTTGCTCCGTCTGAGCAATCCTTTCCCAAATGGCAGCTGTTTCCCCTATCTGTAATTTTTTTTAACATCTGTCTCTCCCTCTAGACTGTAAGTTCCTTGTTGTATTGTACTCTCATGAGAACTTATTACAGTGCCCTGCACAGAGTAAGCTCTCAATAAATACCATTGACTGATTACTGAGTCTTCATGGACAACATGTACAAATGTGCGAGAGAGTCTCTCTCAAAGACCCCACATTCATAGGTTCGAGTCTCATTGTCAGCAGTGTCAATCTTAAAACCGAAGAACAGCCCAAGTACTACTAAGAGTCCTGAAAGTAGCCAGCTATTAGGAGAAAATGGTGCCTATATGGCGTACTGGCAGAAATGATGCATGTGAAAAAGAAAATGCCGCAGGAATGACTAGAAAGATATTAAAATATATACATGTAAATGGCATGTCCCTCCCATAACACTTGTGGGCAGGGAACACGTCTACCAATTCTGATATATTGTGCTCTTCCAGGTGCTCAGTACAGTGCTCTGCACACAGCGCTCAATAATACAATTGAGTGATTGATAAATGCGATTGATAATTCAACAAAATTAATTTAACATTTCTTTTTAGGGTGATATATGATAGAATATTATCCTAGAGTCATTAGCACGGAATAATATCCATTTCTTAGAAATAAGTAAACAGTGGAAATACTGACAGATACCTGATTATATTAACTGTAGCATAGTCTTGTTCCGTGCTTTGTGGTTCTAAAATTCTATGCAGAATTTACATCCTGCCATAGGATTATCCACCCCAAAAATAAGGTATAGATATATATGCATTATATACATATAGATACATTGTGTAGTTGTCCTTCATACTCAAAGATGACTCACAGACAGTGAAACTGTAGAAGAGTAGCTGTGGTTGAAGAGATTGGTATGTGACCAGCAATCTCTTCCCCACTGTGTAATCAGCGTGGATCAGTGGAAAGAACACTGGCTTGGGAGTCAGAGGTCATGGGTTCTAATCCCGGCTCTGCCACTTGTCAGCTGTGTGACTTGGGCAAGTCACTTCACTTCTCTGGGCCTCAGTTACCTCATCTGTAAAATGGGCATTAAGAATGTGTGAGCTCCATTGGGACAACCTGATCACCTTGTACCACCCCCAGCTCTTAGAACAGTGCTTCCAGTGCTTAGAACAGTGCTTCGCACATAGTAAGCGCTTAACAAATACCATCATCATTATTATTATTAATCAATCAATGGCATTTATTGCTTGCTTACTGTGTGCAGAGTACACAGTACTAAGTACTAAGCACTTGGGAGAGTATACTATAACAGAATTGGTAGACACATTCCCTGCCCACATTGTGAATAGCATCCTTTGGTTTAGGGCCGCAATCACCATTTGCAGCATTTGGTGCTGTTTTAACAATAGTAATAATAATGGCATTTGTTAAGTGCTTACTATGTGCCAAAGACTGTTCTAAGCACTGGGGTAGATACAGGGTAATCAGGTTGTCCCACGTGGGCCTCACAGTCTTAATTCCCATTTTACAGATAGGTAACTGAGGCACAGAGAAATTAAGTGACTCGCCCAAAGTCACACAGCTGACAAGTGATGGAGCTGGGATTAGAACCCATGACCTCTGACTCCCAAGCCCGTGCTCTTTCTACTAAGCCACGTGTTTTCCAGCAGCTTTCATGACTAATAGCCTGACCAAAGACTTTGCTCAAGAAGAACCACTCCATTCCTCATCGCTACATGCAAGGATCACTATGTCTGTTTTTGTCACCCCCCAGAAGTCTCCATGAATTCCACATTGTTGGGGTGGTGCTTGATTGTGCCCCAAAATAATTTCTTCTGTGCCTCCCTCCCTACCTGTGGATACCCAGTTTCATCTCCTACCTCTGTGTGAGTGTAATGTCACCCTTCATTATCTGCACATATCCTATCCTCAGGGGAGTGCGGGTTCCAGGACTACATCCTTTAACTTTCTATTCACTTGATTCCCTTAGCCGTCTAATGGGAGGAAATCATTTAGTGCCCAGGCCAAATGCCCAGTTTGTCTTAGGAGTGGCCCTGGGTATCCAGTAGAGCTATAATGGCATTTATTAAGTGCTTGCTATGTGCTCAGCACTGGGGTAAATAAATCAGATCAGACATAGTCTGTCACGCCCAAGTTTCTCAGTTTTAAAGGGAGAGCAGTTACTTTATCCCCATTTTACAGATGAGGGAATTGAGGCACAGAGAGGTTAAGTAACTTGCCCATGGTCACACAGCAGGCTAATGGTACTAGAATCCAAGTCTCCCCAACTCCAGACTCATGCTGTATCACCTAGGCCACACTGCTTCTCATGTTCTATCAATCATTCAGTGGTATTTATTGCATACTTACTGTAGGCAGAACAGTGTACTAAGTGCTCAGAAGGGTACAGTATAACAGAGTTGGTAGACACGTTCCCTGCCCACAACGAGCTTACAGGCTAGAGGACTTCAAGAAGCATCACTTCAGTGCTGGCAGATCGTCAATGTTCCAGGCCTTCATTTTGGGGGAATCTTGTCCTGGCATTTCATGTTAAGTGTTTCAAGTAATCCTGCTGTTGGTTTAGTGAAGAAACTACTGCTCTGGGAGTTAGGAGACTGGGTTTTAGTCTGGGTTCAGTCTGTAGCTGGCCAGTATAAATGAAGACCACATATGTACTTCTCAGTGTGCTGCACCCCACCTGACTGGTAGAGCTTAGAGAGTGCAAATAGCACTGAGCAAACCACTAGCAGTATAACCAGTATAACTAGAGAAGCAGAGTGGCCTCATTCATTCAGTCAATCATATTTATTCAGCGCTTACTGTGTGCAGAGTACTATACTAAGCTTTTGGGTGAGTACGATACAATAAGCAGACGCATTCTCTGCCCACAGCGAGTTTACAGTCTCGAGTGGGGGAGACAGACATTAATATAAGTAAATAAATGACTCATATGTACATCAGTGCTGTGGGGCTGGGGGAGGGGAAGAACAAAGGGAGCAAGTGAGGGCGATGCACAAGGGAATGGGAGAAGAGGAAACAGAGGGCTTAGGCAGGGAAGGCCTCTTGGCAGAGACATGCCTTCAATAGGGGTTTAAAGGCAGGGAGAGTAATTGTCTGTCGGATTTGAGGAAGACAGGTATTCCAGGCCAGAGGTAGAACGTGGGTGAGTGATAGGCGGCGAGACGGGCGAGATCGAAGCACAGTGAGAAGGTTGGCATTAGAGTAGCGAGGTGTGTGGACTGGGTGGTAGTAGGAGAGTAGCGAGTTGAGGTAGGAGGGGGCAAGGTGATTGAGTGCTTTGAAGTCAATGGTGAGGAGTTTTTGTTTGATGCGGAGGTGGATGGGCAACCGTTGGAGATTTTTGAGGAGGGGGGTGATGTGTCCTGAGCCTTTCCAAACGAAAAAAAAATGGGGGTGGACCTAAATACGCTATGTAGACTCCTCTTTTCCTCACTGTTCCCTTTTTGTTAGTTTTTCATAGGAGTGTGTTTATTGCAGGCATGTGTTGGAATTCTCTTAGCCTGAAATTCCAGAAAGTGTGAACTGGTGGCATGACGTAGGCAAATGTGAGTGGAGGCAATACAAATATTGAAGTCCCAATCATTTTATTAAACAATTTACAAAGTTATATTAAGGTATAAAATTATTTTGAAACTACCTTCGCATTTCGAAGATAATAGGTTTCGGGTCTTTTAAATTTGCATTTTCTGGCAGCCAAAAAAAATCGTATTTGTAAAATTAAGATCTAACGAGGTTTTTTTTCAACCTTTAATACTAATGGAAATTCTTTCTAATTAAATTTTTGCTAATGACTACCTTGGAACAAATTGATCACAGCATCATTAGCTCTTTCACTTCAGTTGTTTGGTGACATTCACTTTAGAGGTTTATGTAATATACAGAACTCATATTTTCACTTGTGATACCATATTTTGGTGACACCTAAAATATCACTAATTCAAGGACCCTTTCAAATGAAGGGAGGGGGTGAAGGGGCAAGTACTGAGGTGGCTGTGAGAGCCGTGGTAACAGCAGAGGCATTAGGAGAAGGAGCCAAAGAGAGCTGGTCCAAGGGAAGATGAGGGAGGAGAGAGGGGAAGACACTGAAACCTGGCTTTGGACTCCCTTAGACACACCCCCCTCAAAATTCTCCTAGATCCACTTTCTACCCAACTTGAGGGAGAGAGTCAGGATGGATATTGAATGATCAGCTGTTCCTAATAATAATGATTGTATTTGTTAAGTGCTTACCATGTGCCAGGCACTGTACTAAGCACTGGGGTGAATACAAGCAAATTGGGTTGGACGCAGTCCCTGTCCCACGTGGGGCTCATAGCCTCAATCCCCATTTTACAGATGAGTTAACTGAGGCACTAACTGAAGTGACTCGCCCAAGGTCACATACCAGACAGGTGGCGGAGCTGGGATTAAAACCCATGACCTTCTGCCTCCCAGGCCTGTGTTCTATCCACTATGCCATGCTGCTTCCTGACAGAGGGTAAGTGACTTAAGTTCTCTAGGCCTCAGTTTCCTCATCTGTAAAATGGGGATTCACTGCCTGCTCTCCCTCCTATTGTGAGCCCTATGTGAAACAGGGACTGTGTCCAATCTGATTATTTTGTATCCACCCTAGCACTTTGAACAATGCTTGGCACAATTAACAAATGCTACAATTCTTGTTGTTATCATTACCAATATAATTCTTAATGATAATTGTGGTATTTGTTGTAATAATGATAATAATGATATTGAAGCAGTTTCAACCTTCTTCACTGCTGTTAAAACAGAAGTTGCAAAGTATTTTTTATGGTATTTGTTAAGTGCTTACTATGTGCCAGGCACTGTACTGAGGTAGATAGAATCTAATCAGGTTGAACACAGTCCCTGTCTCATGTGGGACTCACAGTCTTAATCCCCATTTTACAGGTGAGGATACTGAGGAACAGAGAAGTGAAGTGACTTGCCTAAGGTCACATAGCAGACAAGTGGTGGACCGAGATTAGAACCCAGGTCCTTCTGACTCCCAGGTTTATGCTGTATCCACTAGTCCACACTGCTTCTCAAATGGCTTAGTGGAAAGAGCCCGGGCTTGGGAGTCAGAGGTCGTGGGTTCTAATCCCGGCTCCACCACTTGTCAGCTGTGTGACCTTGGGCAAGTCACTTCTCTGTGCCTCAGTTACCTCATCTGTAAAATGGGGATGAAGACTGTGAGCCCTACGTGGGACAACCTGATTACCTTGTATCTACCCCAGCACTTAGAACAGTGCTTGGCATGTAGTAAGCGCTTAACAAATACCACCATTATTATTATTATTACAAACACAGGGGATGATGCTTTTCTGTGTTCGTCATTAAGAAACATAAATCGCTGGAACTAGCACTTGAGATAAAAGACTATTCAGTATCACACTGCTATGTAGGGGAATACAAAACTGATCAGTCCAAGTTTCCACTCCTCAAGAACCTCCAGCGGTTGCCCATCCACCTCCGCATCAAACAGAGACTCCTTACCTTAGGCTTTACAGCACTCAATCACTTTGCCCCCTCCTATCTTACCTAACTGATTTCCTGTTACAAACCCATATGCTCACTTAGCTCCTCTAACCCCAACCTACTCACTGTACCTTGATCTTGTCTATGTCACCGCTGACCCCTCAGTCACATCCTGCCTGTGGCCTGGAACTCTCTCCCTCTTTATGTCCGACAGATGATCACTCTCCCCACCTTCAAAGCTTTATTAAAAAGCACATCTCCTCCAAGAGACCTTCCCAGACTAAGCCCTCATTTCCTCTTCTCCCCTACCCTTCTGCATTGCCCTTACGCTTGGATTTGCACCCTTTATTCAGCCCACCCTCAGCACTTATGTATATAACTATATATATTTTTTTAATTTTAATGTCTGTCAACCCTCTAGGCTGTAAGCTCCTTTTGGGTAGGGAACATGTCTACCAACTCTGTTATAATGTACTCTCCCAAGCACTTAGTACAATGCTCTGGACACATTAAGCGCTCAATAAATGTCATCAAATGATTGATTGATCTCCTCTTGAAAACAGCTGGGAGGTTGAGATTGTGGTTGTGGAAAGAGGAGAACACTGAGGAAGGGAAGAGGACTTTTCAGGGGGGATCATGGCTGATAGCTTCTATTTGGTTAATGAAATAAACTTTCCAAGGTCATCAGGAGTTTTGGAGGGAAATGCCAGGCACACTGGAGGCTTTAGAAGGGAATTGAAGGTCTGGAATAGTTGGTGGGGACTCTATGTGAGGTAGTTGACAAGGGAGAAAGAGTGACATTGTCTTGCTAGTGAAAGGGCAGAGTTGTTACTGCAGAGGGTATTCTCACCCTGGGGGAGGGGAGAAAGCACAGAGGCCATGGAAGACAGGAAGCCCCAGGGATGGAAGAGAACACACTGAAGAGTGAGGAAATGGGACAGATCAAGTAGGCTGGAACCAACAGGCACTGACTGACACATTTCTGTTCACACGCACACTCACACTGACTCTCATCCAGAGCCAGGGCTCCAGAAGAAAGTTCCTGTGGAGAAACGGGGCTCCTTCCCTTATGGGGTTGTGGACAGACTTGGTGGCTAGCTTCATGGGCTGTGAGGCTGAGAGCTTTTCCTTATAATAATAATAATCGTGGTATTTGTTAAGCACTGACTATGTGCCAAACACTATACTAAACACTGGGATAGATATAAGATAATCAGGTCCCACGTGGGGCTCACAATCTAAGTAGGAGGGAGAATAGGTACTGAATCCCTATTTTGCAGATGAGGGAACTGAGACACAGAGAAGTTAAATGATTTGCCCAAGGTCATACTGTAGGTACATGGCAGAGCAGGGGTTGGAACCCACGTCCTCTGACTCCCAGGCCCGTGCTCTATCCACTAGTACACGCTGCTTCTCTATATACGTGTATGCTTCCCTAAGGTTTTTGCACCTGTCTTTTTTCCTTCAACTTGAATATCTTCTAGACTGTAAGCTCCTCGGGGGCAGGGAATGTGTCTACCTACTCTGCTTTATTGTACTCTCCCAAGCGCTTAGTACAGTGCTCTCCGTACATAGGAAGCGCTCAGTAAATACCATTGATGATGTTGACGATGGGCAATGAACATAAACAGTCATTTTAATCATGTTTGTAAATCTCTTTGCTGTTTCGACAGACACGGCAATGACTGCGGGAGTCTTGTCTCAGAATGAACAACCTTACAGCTCGCTGGTAAACAGCAGTGTGTATTTTACAAGCATGAAAGGTAATGTTTCTTTTATTCCACCTCTTGTTCTTTTTAATGGGTAGGAGAGATGAGTTTCTAAAGAATCAACTCTGAATACACAAATTAAAAGCCAAAGAAAAGATCCAGTTCTTCCCAGCCAAATTTCAAAATGCACATTTGTAGTCTTTCATGATATAGAGCTTCAGACTTTTCTCTACTTCAGCTGTTGGCTCTATCGTGGTTTCTTTAACTTGAAATACTCAAGGAATTTTGCAATTAATACTCCCCTTCCTTTTATCTCCTTCTTTGACTGAAATCATGAATTCGACCCCTCTCATCAGGACCCTTTGGGAATGATTCATCCCAAACGTCTTTCTTCTCCCTTAGCAACAGTGTAACTCTGAAACATTACCCACATTCAAGAGCATTATAGCCTCGCTCCTATTAAAATTCTTACTCGCCTTTATCGCCATCCCACATTTTATCAAAAGTTTATCGTGTCAAAAGTTAGCCTGTTGGAGATGTAAGTCCTTTTGGCCCATCCCAGGATTTTATTCTGTCTTGCTGTATTGTTCCATGAACTGGTGATCAAGTGAGTTTCTTGGAATTTATGATCAAGAAGCAGCCCGGCCTAGTGGATAGAGCTTGGGCTTGGAGTCAAAAGGACCTGGGTTCTCAACCCAGGTCTGCCACTTGTCTGCCATGTGACCTTGGGCCAGTCATTTCACTTCTCTGTGCCCAATTCCTTCTTCTGTGAAATGGGGATTAAGACCATCAGCCCCATGTGGGAAATGGACTGTGTCCAGCCTGATTAGCTTGCATCTACCCCAGTGCTTAGAACAGTGCCTCGCACATAGTAAGCGCTTAACAAAAACCATAAAAAAGTCCTGCATTAAGCAGGATGATCCTGAATTTTAAAGACCCATCCCACCAGCTGAAAGGCCAGCAAGACTGCTTTTGGAGCCTGGCTTTAGCCTCGGAAATGGGTGGAGGTCTCTGTGGTAATAGGGGCAAGGGCGGCGGCAACATTTCAAATAAATAGTGAAGGAGAGACTGCCCAGCCACCTCTGCCATCACTTTCACTATTTCCTTGGCTGCACTGAACTGCCCTGGCAGGCCCTGGGCTTCCAGTGCTGCCAGTTATGGAGGTAGAACAGGCTGCAGCTACCCCAGGGGCAGCCAGACTCTCAGCTGCAGCGGGGTTGGCCGGACCCTGCAGCTGAGGCCAGGACAACAGGAAGCCACAGCAGCAGCTGGGTAAGGGCTGCTATGCACCCAAATATGGATGTGGGTATGTCTATGTGTGTGTCTTTGTCTGTGTGCAGCTGTGAACGTTACTTCAATGCAGAGAGCTAAGTTCCAGGTTCTCATCGTTGGTAATCTTGTCCTGCCGATGTTGACGATAATTTGAAGGTGATGATGAGGAAACTGCTCAAGAAATGGATGAGTCGTCTGCTGGTAAAATGTGTGTATATATGCATGTACACACACACACACACACGCAAAGACACACACACATATATATGCATACACACGCAGATTTTTAATTTTTTTTTATTGCATTTCTTAAGTGCTTACTATGTGTCAGGCACTGTACTAAACTCTGGGGTAGATACGTGATCATAGGGTTGGACACAGTCCCTGGTACAGACATGTTAAGTATTTTGCCCAGGGTCACACTACAGATGTAGATTTGGGAATCATCCACATAGGAGTTGAAGCTGTGGTAGCTCGTGAGTTCTCCAAGGGAGTAAGTGAAGAGGAAGAGCAGATCTAGTCACAGATTCACCAAGAACAGAGTGATGATAAATACCTGATTTCAGTGGTCATGAGTATCTTGAAACTTTCCACAAAGAGTGTTGCGGATCATATTTCAATTTTTATTCAGATTCTTCCAGGATGATTACTGTTGTACCAACCTCATTTTTTTTAGGCAATCCTGGTTTAGGCTTGTACAAAACTGTATACAGATATTTTCTCACCTGATTTGCAAAATGAGTTTTATCAGGGGAAAAAATAGAATTTGATGTTAGCCAATAAGTGGTATAATGACAACAGTGGTCTTTCAGACCTGTAAATTAGATGCAATTTAGGGTTGAAAAGAAAAACGGGGAAGGAGGAAGAGGTGAAAGGAGCTTGGGTAATGTTTAAACTCCCTCCATGGGTTGTTTGTAGATTTTTCAGGCTCAGAGTCCTGCATTTCATATAATAATCCCTCTCCCGCTTTCCTCCCAATTTATTTCCCCTTTCTGTAATTGGATTTAATGTCTGTTTCCCCCTGTAGACTGTCAAGCTCCTTGTGGGTAGGGATTGAGTCTTCCAACTCTATTGTATTGTACTTTCCCAGGTGTTTAGTTCAGTGCTCTGCACTCAGTAAGCACTCAATAAATACATTTGATTGACTGATTGAAAGTCTACCTTTTACAATAGCTCCTCCAAACCCAGAAATTAAGCAGAAGAATGTAAACATAATATACAAAATATGAAAGAGCATTATAGTATCTTATCTGTTGCTGTGCCCCATTGGAATTAGCTCATTAAAATGGATAGTTTTGAAATATGCTCTTTTAAGATATGGCAGGAGGGTCTACGTATTTGAGAGCCTCTGAGATGCTATTAGTATCCCTTTCATCATTCCTTGCCAACTTTCCTTTTCCTTTAAACAGAGATACAAATCTACTTTCCTACAGATTTTTGGGAACAAAGTGTGTGGGTGCATAGGAATTAAGGCGCTGACCCACAAAATTAACGAAACAAAAAAATGTCAAAATCTCAGGAAAGAATCCTGGAATGAGGGCAGAAGGTACAAGAACAGTATTTTGATGGTGTTCTAACTAAGGAATGCAAAACAAGGCTATTAAAACCATTGGAATGATTTTTACCATATATGGTTGAAAAGCCTCTGGCTCACAGATGTATAGGTGATTAATAATGAATTAAAATATGGATAAAATTACTTGGCACAGAAATCAAAAGTGATGTACCTTGAAATAGAGGCTGACTTTATTGCCGGGATTCTATGAATAGTCCCCAAAGTTCTTGAAATACTGTATGAATTGAGTAGTTGAAGGTGTTTCCTGAATTTTAACCTCTTCAGATTTTAGGCTACTGTTCTTATGAGGCAAGGTGAATATGATCAGGCATACCTCCTCATCCTTTAAATATAAGTGCAAAATCCATCTCTGCTAAAATGCCTTTTCATATTAACCCCACCCATTCTCTTACAAGCCAATACAATACAATTCATGTCCTTCTTCATCCCCTAAACTCATTCTAAATGCATAAAGGGCCCAGCCCAGGGGTGTCGGCTTGCGTGAGAAGCAGCCTGGGAATCTAATCCCACCTGGGTTCTAGTCCCACCTCCGCCACTTGTGCGAGATGCGACCTTGGGCAAATCGCTTCACTTCTCTGTGCCTCAGTTCCCTCTTCTGTAGAATGGGGGTTAAGAATATGATCCCCATGCGGGACATGGACCTTGACCAACTCGATTAGCTTGTAGCTACCCCAGCACTTAGTACAGTGCCTGGCACATGGTAAGCGCTTAGCAAATACACCAAAAAAAATATTGGGTGTCACCTGTTAGCCAGGCTACAGTTGGCCTTGAGGTTGGTTCAGTCTTCCCTGTTTCTACCCTTTCAGGGTATTTGGAATAATCTGTAGAGGGATTGGCTCATAGTCAATAAGGTGAAAACCTCTCCCCATCCATGGGGGCAAAACTGAGCTCTGGTGAGGAGTAAGGGGAAAACTTTAGCGCTGTTTGGATTGACCTGAGCAGGGAAGCGGCAGGCTTGATTCTCCTCCTGAGAGACCTCAGTCCATCTAGGATGATGGACATAGATGTTCCCTTAGACTGTGAGCACCATGTGGGATGGGGACTGTGTCTGATCTAATGTTGGTATTTGTTGGTATTTGTTAAGCGCTTACTATGTGCCGAGCACTGTTCTAAGCGCTGGGGTAGACATAGGGGAATCAGGTCGTCCCACGTGGGGCTCACAGTCTTAATCCCCATTTTACAGATGAGGGAACTGAGGCACAGAGAAGTTGTGACTTGCCCACAGTCACACAGCCGACAAGTGGCAGAGCTGGGATTCGAACTCATGAGCCCTGACTCCAAAGCCCGTGCTCTTTCCACTGAGCCACGCTGATCTGATTGTATTGTATCTACCCAAGTGCTTAGTACAGGGCTTGGCACAGAGTAGTATCACTATTATCATTTATTCTGTAGTAGTAAATTATGTCGCTCTCTCCAAGCTACATCTGGATTAAAAAGGAAGATTAGTGGGGGTTAACTGTGTTAAAAGCATCACTGTACTGGCTATTAGGACTGATTTCTAGGTGAGTGGTCTGTTAATCAGCCCAAAAATCCTTCAGGAATTTCAAACCTCTCCTTAAATATTCTGTGTTGTTCCTCTCAATTTATATGACAAGTTAAATTCTGGTTTTTTCTCTCGCTTCTCTGTGAGTGTAGCTCAGCTGTACCTACTGAGGCCTATGAAATTCATTATTGGAATCCCACACAAGTCTATTTTTTCCTTTGATCCTCGTGAATAGAGGATGAGTGGAGTGGTCCTGGCTTATGGGTATATAACAGCCTGGCCCCCAGTGAAGTCCAGGAAGAATGCACATTTTCCTTGGGGTTCTCACATCATCTCCTCTTTTAGTTTATTAACTCCTTGAAGGCAGGAACCATGTCTACTCACTAACTTCTAGAGCCCTGTGAGCTGATGGTGGTAGAAGGCCTCAGTGAATCAAAGAAAATTTAGGCTTTTAGAATGTTGCTTACTTTTTAATTGGAGCTTTCAACCAGTTATAGTGTAGAATTTAGGGCAAATGTCCTGAGACAATTTCATGACAGGATTGCCTGTCTGACTGTATTTTGTGGCTTGTGTTTGGTTATATTTTTTTAGGGTTGTTGGTATTTCAGTCACATAATTTCCCAATACTTACCATGGGCTAACCATCTTAATAGTAGCACTCTGTCGCCTTGTATTAGGATGAACACTTATGTTTCAGAAGGGGAGAAATCTCCCCCCAAAGCCTCCACTTGTCACTCAGTAACACTGGGCTCTAGAATCTCACATTAGAAGGCTTGTAATGTACTTGAAGATAAATGGGTTCATAGAATTATAATGCAGAAATGAACTAGGACATATTATTTGAGTTAGCTCTTGCATTAATCATTCTGCGCATAACACATCACCAAGTTCATTGGCAGCACAGAGTTAAAAGCAGTAGCTGATTTGGGGCTTCCATGGCAACATATTGTCAAATGATGTGCTAATAGTCAAGGAGTTTGGCTGTCTTTTGGCAGATAGAAATGCTTCTGGTGCCTTAAGAGACATCAGTTTTTAGGCTAGACTGAAAACCTACCAAGCAATGGAGAATCAAATCTACTGGGTGAATATGAGACCTAATAATATAGTGATAATCATTCATATTTATTGATGCTTATTGTGTGCAGAGTACTGTGTGAAGCACTTGGGAGAGTAAAATATAATAGAATTGGTGGATATGTTCCCTGCCCACAGCAAGCTTAATTGTGATATTTGTTAAGTGGTTACTATTTACCAAGCACTGCACTAAGCACTGGGGTAGATACAATACAATCAGATCAGAAAGTCCCCATCCCACATGGGTCTCTCACTCTAAGGGAAAGGGAGAACAGGTATTTATTCCCTATTTTACAAATAAGAAAACTGAGGCATAGAGCAGTTAAGTATTTCTGCACTCCTCAAGAAACTCCAATGGTTGCCCATCCACCTCTGCATCAAACAAAAACTCCTCACCACTGGCTTTAAAGCAATCACCTTGCCCCCCCCCCCCCCCCACCTCACCTCGCTACTTTCCTACTACAATGCAGCTACACACTTCGCTCCTCTACTGCCAACGTTCTCACTGTAACTAAATCTTTCCTATCTTGCCACCGACCTCTCACCCATGCCTTCCCTCTGTCCTGGAACACCCTCCCTCCTCAAATGCAAGAGACGATTACTCTCTCCTGCTTCAAAGACACATCTCCTTCAAGAGGCCTTTCCTGACTAAGCCCTCCTTCCCTCTTCTCCCTCTCCCTTCTGCGTCACCCTGACTTGCTCCCTTCATTCATCCCCCACTCCCAGCCCCACAACACTTACGTACCTATCTGTAATTTATTTATAGTAATGTCTTTCTCCCCCTCTAGACTATGAGCTCGTTGTGGGCAGGAAATGTGTCTGTTTATTGTTATAGTGAACTCTCCCAATTGCGTAGTACAGTGCTCTGCACACAGTAAGCACTCAATAAATACGAATGAATTGAATGAATGAATGAATGAAGTGACTTGCCCAAGGTCACACAGAAGGCAAGTGGAGGAACCAGGTTAGAACCCACGTCTCTTAATTCTCAGTCTGGTGCTCCCTCCTCTAAGCCACACTGCTTCTCTGGAAAGTACAAGTAATATCAGGGAGTGAACGTGAGCCCATCAAAAGAGTACAGGACTGGGTGACAGGAGATACAGGTTCAAGTGCCAGCTCTACAACTTGCCTGGTGTGTGGCCTTGGGCAAGTCACTTAACTTCTCTTTGCCTCAGTTTCCTCATCTCTAAATTGGGGATAGAATACATCTTCTCTGTCCCTCTTAGTATGTGAACCCCATGTGGGACAGGGACTGTGTCCAACCTGATTATCTTGTAATTATCTTATAGTGAAGCAGCATGGTCTAGTGGAAAGAGCACAGGCCTGGGAATCAGAGGACCTGGGTTCTAAACCCGGATCCATCACTTATCTGCTACGTGACCTCAGTTGCCTCATCTCTAAAATAGGGATTACGACTTTGAGCCCCATATGGGACATGGACTGTTTCCAACCTATCTTGTATCTGTCCCAGCACTTAGTACAGTGCCGGGCACGAAATAAGTGCTTAACAAATACCACCATTTTGTCCAGCTTCTTCCTTGAGAAGTTCCAGGGCAATAGCCCAGAATTGACATTTTGAACTTTGGTCACTGCAGACACCAAAACCTTTTCTTCTAGACTCGTCATGGGAGGAGAATGAAGGATGCAGATTGAAAAAAAAGCCAACAAAAAACCAATTGTTGATATTAGAACTAAAAGGGAGCACTTGTACATAAACTGAGGCAAAAGAAGCACAGCTTCAGGGTATGTATGTGACAACATTCAAGCCTCAGCTTCAAAATTCTGACACCTTAAGGACTCTGTTTCTCCCCCTTTCCCAAAGCCCTTGTTGCTTTCCGAATATCCAGGGTGGCTTCTGGGAAACTATTTTGGCTTGCAAGCACCCCAGGGAATTCAAGTCAGAGTAGCTACTGATTCAGAGACACCTTCAGGTTCTGATTTGACCATCGTGTAATGTAACATTAATGTTAGTGGCAATCAGGTTGGACTGATGAGCTCAGAATTGAGGTTGTTTTGTTGGCAGAAAACGTAACCTGAGCAGAGCCATGTTCCGCACTGGGCTCAAAAAGGGTCTGTACAACGGTAGTGGTAGTTGGGTATGAGGCCCTGGGGCCCGAGTAAGTGCCAAGGTTGTGACTGGGGGGTATTATGCCAGTATTTCTTCCTTTGCATCCTCATCATTACCCTGTCTTCTGCCAACTGAATTTCTTTCCCCTCTTGAAAAATGACGCATAGGGTGTTAGATACATGCTTCATCTAATTTAAGAGACGTTTTTTGAAAATGCCTTTCTCATTCTGTGTACTTGGGTTGCCAACCTTTCATTTTGAGCACAGGGACAAACTTGGTGAAGATCTCTGAGTTTGGGGGACTTCAAGGGGAAGTGATGTCCAGGGGGTTGTGGCTTCCAGTGAGAGCCCCCGAAATCCCCTGACCCAGCTCCAGAGCCTGATGAAAGGGGCAGAAAAGGCCCTGATCATTGCTGGTGCTGAACGGGGTGCAAAGAGTCTGCACCTGAACTCTGGAACACCACCAGAGGCAAGAGACCCCTGACTCATCCCCAGAGCCGATGGTGGGGTTTGGGGCTGGGCCAAGGGAAGGGAAGCCTCCAACATAGCTCCCAATGCCCTTAGAGCCCCTGATGGTCTGGATGGGCCTGGGGCCAGACCAAGGTGATCAGAATTTGGATTTTGGAAGAGCTGTGAGAGGAAACATAGAGACTGGAGGGGAAGGAGGAGCTGGGGGGAAATAGGAGAAAAGAGAGGGGAAGGAAGAAAGGGAAAGGAGAGAGAACTCACCCTTTCAACTTTTCACTTGAGCAGCTCTTTCCCTGCTAATTATCCTTGCTCCTCTCCCACTACATCTCATCTCGCATGGTTCATTTCTCCCAAGCCAACCTGCTCACTGTGCCTCATTCTCGTCTCTCTCGTACTGACCTCTTCTCATGCCCTCTCTTCTACCTGGAACTTCCTCCTCCTTCTCATCTGACAGACCATGGCTCTCCCCACCTTCAAGGCCCTTTGGAAGTAGCATCTCCTCCTGGAGGCCTTCCCTGATTCATCTCTCATCTTCCCATCCTATTTCCATCCCAGATGACACTTCAGCATTTCCTTGTCCCCTATGTGCTTAGGTTTTCTCTCACCCCCATTGTACTTTTGCCCATATCCTTATACTCTGTTGCTTCCTCCCACCAGTAATTTATTTTCATGTCTGTCTCCCCTGCTAGGTTGTAAGCTCCTTGGGAGCAGGGATCTCGTCTACTTACTAACTACCTCTACTGAGCTCTCCTAAGCACTTAGTGTCATGCCCTGCCCAGAGTTAGCACTCAATAAATACTTTTGACTGATGAATTGCTCTGCCACTGTCACCTGCCAAAGTACTGCAGCTATTGCACTCTGTCCGGCTCTGCAAATCAGTCCTCCGGAATTTGCTAACCAAAAACCTACTTCACCCCAGAGAACATCTGCTGGGCTCTACAGAAGTCTTGGGGCTAGATGGGACCTTGCCTCGCCCCCACCGGAGACCCGCAGGGGCAAGACAAATCTGGCTGTGTTCCCCAGCCAGGGAGCTGTGACTTGCCTTTAAATGGAGAAGAAGGAGAACTGATATCTTGCCTCTATTTCTGGCCACCACCCAGCTCCAAGAGCAGAGTGGGCCAACTACAGCTGCCCACCCTGTCCAAGAAGCTGTGGAGGTAAAGCCATGAGCTTCACCACCACCCATGGTGGCCAATCCCATAGGACTGATGGCCCTCGTTGCCTCAAAGGAGATAGGCATCCCTGATTGGCCCGTTCTGGATAAGTACCAAGTCATACCTACTGAGTTGGAAAAATTTATTTCAGATTTTCAAAAATGAGAGATAGGAACTTAAAAGTGCTTAAAACATCTCACCACATAATTTGTAGGCTTTGATGTATTTCCACCTGATTGTTGAACACTTGAATCAAGTTGCTTGAGGAAGGAGGTCTATCTTGGAAATAAAATCCCTGGTTATCAGTAAACTGGAGAGATTCATGAGGGAAGAGTCTCAAGTAGTTCAGTATGTTCTTCAGTTCAGTGGACCGTGTTTCTGTAAAGTCCAAAATAACAATTTCAGAGTGTCCTGGGAAGGAGAAATGAGAGGGTTGAAAGGACAGACAGAACGTTTTTCATTTTTATTAGGCATGGAAATCTGGAAAAGCAGAACTTGTACCTTGCAAGCTAGAGTATTTTTTTTTTGTCTTAAGTATTGTATTTGTGTCCTTTGTAGCTCTCCTATAATATTCAGGCCTTTTAAGACCAAAGTGTTTTGAGAAACAAAAACAAAGGTCTGAATAATCCCTCTCTGAGGCTTTTAGCTTGAAATACATGCTATTCTTACCCACATTTTGAACAATTTGTCCAGAACGGAATTCGTTCATATAGTATTTTGCTTCCACAGAGTTAGAGAGAATCAGTGGCTTCATTGTTTGTTACTATGGAAACCAGTCAGCCTATCCTGAATATATCTGTTAGATCACAGAGAACGAAGCACATATCTCCGTATAACTTCATCAGTGAGCAAGTTGAGAATTCCTAGTCACTGGTCTTCTAAGGTGTGACAAGATTCTTGCAAGGGTGATCATGCAGGGTTCGCCCCGGAAGCTCTCAGCTGTGAATTTTCTCAGTACATTTTTCCAAGGCCGAAGGCATTCGACTTCGGATCCCTTACTCCGTCTATACCAGAGGCGTCGGAGCTCAGTGATAGAGGTGCTTTCCTCATCCTCTCATCGGGTCATGGTGGCTGTTTCCTCTGTCAGCAGCGCAGAGCTAAATCCAACTTTTCCTGAAAGAAAAAGTAAAGTTCTTTTTCTTTTTCTTATAGATTGCCAAAACCTTATTATTTAGAAATGGGATTTGAGAAAAATGCCTTTCTGTCTGCATTTTGTGCATTAAATTGTAGATTTAACTACTAATAGCAGGGACTTGGCTTTCTCAAAGTATTTTTAAAAGCTTTAAAATGAGAAAAAAACACCAAGTGTTTCATGTATTTTCACAGTGTTTTCCATTCATATTTCCTGAACAGAGCTTTATCTCCTGAGAAAGTTTTAAATGAGACAGTTCATTTTCAAAAATAATGCTTGGGATGATGGTAATTAGCATCGCAAGAGGAAGGCTCTTTGGTATTTGTTTCAAAACAAAGCATACTATGTACCTGTGATACGAGGGAAATGGTTAATCTCTTCGGGAAGAAACCTGGCTTGATCAAGCCCTAAAACAGTGTGGAATTAGACTCACATCTAGTTCTTGCTTTAAAATATTGAAATAAAATTGGAAGTGATGTTATTTGCCACATCATTAAAGCTGTTTGCATCCTGTTTTCTATTACAATGTCTTGGTCCTTCCTCTTGCTGTGTTTTAGGAGGCTCAAGACGTCCAACACCAAAATATACTAAAGTCGGAGAACGGTTGAGGCATGTTATCCCCGGGCATATGGCATGTTCAATGGCATGTGGTGGTCGAGCCTGCAAGTATGAAAATCCAGCACGTTGGAGTGAGCAGGAGCAAGCCATTAAAGGGGTTTACTCTTCCTGGTAATTTGGAGGACATGTTTCCTTATAGCTCTCCCTCAGTGATAAATAACATGAATGAATTTCATTGTAAATAATACTATTGTAGTGATGATTGCATCGCCTGTAGTAATAGTTGCAAGAGTAAACATGATCAATAAACTAAAAGACATCTGAGGTTACTGGAGTGAGATGAGGGTTTGAGAAAATCTTGAGCTGTAGGATTTCAGGATTTTCACTTTTGAAATAACTTGGATTTCTGTTGTCTGTGAAGACATAACATTTTCACAGGAACACATGTGGAGCCTCTCTGAACAGGAATTGCTGTTTCACTAGACCCCACATTATTTGTGGCATTTTTACTATGGAGAGTGTCTTGAATATAAAATGTGTTGCTTTTATAATGCAACAGGCTGTTTATGTATTTTCTGTATTCCTAAATGCCATTCTCTCCACTGATAAGAGGGTGAAGGAGCTGTTGTAATTAGAAGACTTCTCTTTGTTGATGAAAAGGAATGGGGAGTTGAGAAGAGGTGGTCCCCTTCTCTTGTCTGTTTCCTCCCCAGACAGAGCACCAAGATGCTCTGCGACACCTTTGTGCTGGTGGGCAAACTATTGTGCACAGAAATATAGGCAGGAGTGGGGTAATGGGTTTGTGTTTACAGAAACTCTGCCATCAGCACAGCTGCTGCCGCCACTTTGCTTCCCCTCCAGCATCTTCCAAACACACTTCAGGAAGGCAGTTGGAGGCAGAACAGAACAGAGCAGGACAGCACCACAGGCAGCTGCTGTCCTGGGAATGAGTGTTCTCTGGACGTTTAAGCCTGTTTTCAATGGAGAATTTTTTTTAAAAAGGGTAGAGTGAAGCACTCTCGAGACCCCAGGAGGGAAAAATGGGCTCACTGATCCTTTATTTCCAACTATGCGAGGGTTTTTACAAAGAGCATTATGATCCTAGACCTTTAAATAGATGTGGGCGCATTTGAAACTCCAAAAGCGGTGGGGTAGTAGCCCTTTTGTCTAATGAGCAGCTAATCGGTTCCCTCTCTCACCCTTTCCAGGGTAACAGATAACATACTTGCGATGGCTCGCCCATCAACCGAAGTGATTGAAAAGTACAACATCATTGAACAGTTTCAAAGGTAACTGGTCACATTTTCCCCACCACAATTTGGGGACCAGATGGATGACTGCCTTTGTGTGTCTTTTCATAGTCCTGTGAATAGTCGATGGGGAAGAAGCATGTTCATTTTAACAATAGGTAGGGAAGAAATGTGTTCCAAATAAACAAGAAAGCTGTACTTCCAATATACCCGGTATGTTTCTCATTCCAATTTCAGGTGAATTTGCTTTTTAGTACTGTTCACCGTGTGATTATTTTTTCCCCCTTGCTAAAGCAGTGGCATCAAAACAGTAATTAACCTTCAGCGTCCTGGAGAGCATGCTAGCTGTGGGAATCCGCTAGAACAAGAAAGTGGTTTTACTTACCTTCCTGAAGCTTTCATGGAGGCTGGCAGTAAGTTCACTCCTGCTGATGTTCTTCATTAATTATCAACTACAGTATTTGCAGAATTTCTGCTGCTGTGCTCTTGGGATAAGAGCAGTTATGTAAGTGCTGCTGCACAATAGAACTCATGAAAAATGAAAATAAGCTAACTGCAACTTTGAATAACTCAGTGCTGTGTGCATTGTGTTGCTGTTAGGAACCAAGGGTTGTTTTCTTGTATTAGAGAGAGATGAATTAGGCTCTGTATGATGAAACTGATAGAGACAACTACCGTAGTCCTTTACTAAGGGGAGCCTTAAGTTAGAGTACATTTAGAGACCTGAGCTGCGCATGGCAATATAGCAGATGTCGACCCTAAATGCATATGTGCAGTAGGCAGTCCCTTCATCTTTATTGTTCACTTAAGGGGGGGGAGAAATCTGAGTCTGCCTTATACAGTCTTTTAAAGAGGCATTTCTGCCAAGAACAATGTTGCATATTTTCTATCTATATCTTAGTAATTTGAGTGTGAATCACTCCACTTGTTAAATTCACAGTTATACCTTTCCGTAAATTATTCCAACTGAGCTTGGGTCTGAAATATCTCCCAGAATCCAAAATGTGTGTGTGAAAAAACATTAACAGCAAACTCTATTTTCATATGAGAAAATAACCCATTTCAGGCACATACACATATCCCATAAGTCCCAGGCTTAAGATCATTGAGTATTTTAAAATAATTTTGTTTAATTTTATTGGGAAGTCTCCCTGACTAAATTGTGAACTCCTTGAGGTCAGAGATCATGCCTCCCAACTCTATGGTATTGTACTCTCCCAAGTGCTTAGTAAAGTGCTCAGCACACAGTAAGCACACAATAAATACCATTGATTGATTTTAAAAAACCTTTTTCTTTGCAAATTTTTTACCTCCTTTTTTTTTTTAAGTTTACTTCTACAATTTTGGATGGAAGGATTATGGAGTAGCATCTCTCACTACCATCCTGGATATGGTAAAGGTGATGACATTTGCTTTACAGGAAGGGAGACTAGCAATTCATTGTCATGCAGGACTTGGACGAACAGGTAAACTGTTGTGGTGATTTTTGTTGTTGCTGTTTTGTCAGCGTATGAAGCCATTAAGATGTTCCTGTAATATTTTTTGAGGAACACAATTAATGTCACAGGTCTCAAGTATTTCTCTTTCTAATAAAAGAAGTGAATTAACCATAAGCTCATTATGGGCAGGGAATACGTCTGCTAATTCTGTCATGTTGTACTCTTCCAAGCACTTAGTACAGTGCTCTGCACATAGTAAGTGCTCAATAAATACGATTGATTGAATTGAAGATTTTTTGAAACCGCTCAACAAGTAATCAGGAAATGGGTAGGGGGAATGACAAAATTAAATCCTTTCACAAGAATATTTCCAAGTATATCTTTTAATGGTTTGGGTAAAAGCAGCAACTTCAGAAAGAAAACACTCTTTTAACACGTATAGTTTTCAGCTGTGGACAAAAGAATAATTATAAAGCAGATGTGCCATTTTACACAATTCATCTTTAATGGAAAACACAACCTCCCTAATACAACAAAAATGCTTCTTGATCAGAACCCATAGTGTTTTTTTCGGACATGCCTTGCCATGATGGTTCTTGAATATTTTTGTCCTTTTAGGAAATTCTTTTGAACTGCATTTTGACCATGGAATCATCTTTTCAGGGCATCGGAAGTTTAAGGTTGATGGCTACCAAATTTTCCTAACCTCTTTTCGGGCAGAGATGATTTGACTCAGTGCATTTTTTTTTTCCTGATGTTCAAGGGATTTGAAAATGTATGGGATGCAGGGTGGTTAGGGCTTAAAATTTAGGCTTAATGCCAGGAAACTCGGAAGTTGAGGGGAGAAATAGAAACAGAACGAATAAAAACAAGATGGATCAGAGAAAAGGAAAAAGTACTCAGGAATTGGACTGGCTAATGATCAAGAAGGAAAGTGGGTTGGGAATGTGAAGAATCCAAAAGCAAGAGCAGTAAGAGTGGGGAGAGAATTGACTGGAATGCTTCGTTAGTCAGGAACAAAGATAGCAGTAGGTGGGGAAGGTCAAGGGGCAAAATGAACTGGAAATCAGGAGTAGGAGTGTTGTAAATGAGTGTTTAAGTCTTTTAAGCAATTCCTTCACTGCTGCGTCCAGAGCAAAAGTGGGATGGGACCAATCAGGAAAGGATCATTTCTTCTTCGAAAGAGTGACAGGGTCGGGGAGAGGAAGAGGAGGGATTAGAACAAGCAGGAAAGAGGAAACCCATACTACCCAGTAGAATTATTGGCCACTAATCTTGGGCACTGCAATTAACAGCTATAATATGATGTAAAACAACTGTAAAATTGACATGTAAATATAAGGGGGTATTTTAAGACTATGCTTGAACAATGCAATCCCTCCCCTCCCAAATCTGGACTATAGTATTGTAAATCTAAACCCACCTAATGGTAATCTGCTCTTCACCTTTCTAGGTGTTTTAATAGCGTGTTACTTAGTTTTTGCAACAAGAATGACGGCAGATCAAGCAATTATTTTTGTTCGGGCAAAGAGACCAAATTCCATACAAACCAGAGGACAGTTATTGTGTATAAGAGAATTTACCCAATTTTTGATTCCTCTTCGCAATGTGTTTTCTTGCTGTGAGCCCAAAGCACATGCTGTCACTTTGTCACAGTACCTAATTCGCCAGCAGCACCTACTTCATGGTTATGAAGCGCGACTTCTGAAACACGTGCCCAAAATTATTCATCTAGTTTGCAAATTGCTGTTGGATTTGGCCGAAAACAGGCAAGTGATAGAGGAAGAAGTGCTAGAGGTGCCAGATCTTACAGCAGAAATTGAAAAGACAGTTTCTGAGATGGTCACAATGCACCTAGATAAAGAGTTAGTACGACAAGGTTGTGATGCCCCCGATTTGTTCACCCCCTCAGCAGTGACAACACCTTTTGAGAACCAGGATGCCGTTTTCTCCATTGAACGGGAATATGACCCTCTCTGGAAGAGACGGAATGTTGAATGCCTTCAGCCTCTGACTCATTTGAAAAGACGCCTCAGCTACAGTGATTCAGATTTAAAGAGAGCTGAATTTCTTTTGGAGCAAGGAGAAACTCCATGGACAGTGCCGGCACAAATACTATTCTGCCGCAATCTCAAGCAACAGAAGAGTATGAGCCATTGTTATGTTCCACAGTCTCCTCAGTTGGATTTAAGTAAAGAAGACTTAGTGCGCAATACATTTTCTTTCTGGAATCAGGCTAAGTTCAGTGGTATGGAAGGACCTAAAGGTAATGGTTCACCAGTTTTCCATAGGAGAAAAGTTCTGAAAGAAGTGCAGCGTAGTAGAACATTTTCTACAGGCTTTTCAGGGGCACACAACAGTAAGGAACTGGAAACATCAAAAATTGCCAGTGTACATGACAAGGAACCGAGTAGGTTGCCGCAGAAAGTTAATGATCGTAAGTGTGAATCTGGGGGCAAAGAGGGCCGCGGACTGGTGAATTGTGCTGGGAATTTTTGTGGTGCACAGGACCATGCTGCTTCTCCTAAGGCAGAATTCTATGTTGGATGTGAAAGCCAAGAAAGTAAAGACGCATCAGAAACTATTCCACATATTGTTTTGCAGTCTGAGTTGAGTATCGAGGCAAGAAGAGTTTTGGCAGCTAAGGCCTTGGCGAACATAAATGAATTTGTGGAAGAGGAGGAAGTGAAGCAGAAGGTGGAAATGTGGCAGGTAGTTTTATTTTGATAAATATGATTGCTATGAATCTAAATACTTGAAAATAAATCACAGTGTTCAAAGCAAAATCTCCCATTCAATTAGAGATTACCCCTCCCACTCCCACCCCCCTGCTGCTGTGCTTCCCCTACACCTCCCAAGGTGGTTCACTAATGGAGTTTTACAAGTTAATCCTGTTTTTAACTTTGCTTAGCATCCATTAGACACACTGAGCCTCTATCCACACAAAAAGAAACCCAGTAGGATTTGGTCCCAGGTGGTCTGTTTTGTGTCCATTATCTACTGACCTGGAGAAAATTAGATGATCCTCTTCTGGAGCCCGTCAATGCCATTCTGAATAAGCCAGAAAAAGGTTTCTGCTTGGCAACTGAGAAATTCTGCTCTTTCCGGGGCTTCATCAAAGTTCTCAAATTTTCAGCTTTCGCAAATCCTTGGCTAAAGATTCAGCCTCTTTGTGAGTCTATGGGCTCGTTTGAGTAAAAGTGAGCAGTCAGAGGGTGCCTAAACTGGAATTTGTGACCTTTGGGTTTCTTTCTGTCAATTTCTGTTTTAGAACCTGTGAAGTGCAAATTTGAAAATTAAAACTGTAACCGTAAGGATCCAATGGTATGAGCCTAAGCCCATTTGAAGCATGATTGGGATTGCTTTTTTTTTTAAATGGTATTTGTTAAGTACTTATTATGTGCCAGGCACTGTTCTAAGTGTTGGGGTAGATACAAGGTAATAAGCTTGGACACAGTCCATGTTCCCCTTGGGGCTCACAGTCTCAATCCTCATTTAACAGATGAGGAAATTGAGGCACAGAGAAGTGAAGTGACTTGCCCAGGATTACACAGCAGACAAGTGGCATAGCTGGGATGAGACCCCAGGTCCTTCTGACTCCCAGGCCTGTGCTCTATCCACTAGGCATTATGGTCATGGACTCATGCTTGTGTGTATATATGCATATATAATATATAAAATGTGCAATATATATATATATGTATATATATATATTTACCACAGTTGAGAGCACATATGCTGGAGTGGGAAGGGTAGGGAAAATGACCCCACCCTGGTCAAAGCAGCCGTTATGATTTTGCAGGGGTGGGGGGACTGTGGCTGGAAGTTCTATTTTTATCAGCTCCTACTGTTACTGCTCCACTTCTTCCTGAACTCCCCCTAGATCTTGCCTCTACCCACAGCCCAGAAAGAAGTGGAGCAATAATGGCAGGAGAAACTGCCTCTGGGGCTGTTGCTGCAGTTACTGTGGCCTCTGTGCCTCACTTCCAGCTTTTGGCTGTGGTGACTGTGAAGATGTTGCCCCGGGGTCTATAGCCCTGTCTCCCTAACCCCAGGTGAAGTTAGTGGAGCGCTTCCTTCTCAACTCCCCCATGTCAGCTTCCTGTTGATTACACTGCTGACTCACATTTAGCTTCTGATTCCCTTGAATCCCAGGCCTTATAGTGCCACTTCTGTGCCTAGCCAGTCTTTCTCCCTCCTGAATCTGTGGTGCTTACTGCACTCAGTACAGTGCATTGAACCCACTAGACACTCGATAAATACCCTTACTAAATGCATTGCTTTATGTTTATCCTTATTACATTTGATTGTGTTTCTGCAGGCCCATTTTCCTATTTGTTCAAGTCACTCTGAATTCTGTTCCTTTCTTCCAGAGTGTAAGCAAACTTGCCTTATTGCTGCTATTTTTGTAAATGTGACTAGACCCATTCTTTAGCTAGGTAATAATCTTGGTATTTGTTAAGCGCTTACTATGTGCAGAGCACTGTTCTAAGTGCTGGGGTAGACACAGGGGAATCAGATTGTCCCACGTGGGGCTCACAGTCTTAATCCCCATTTTACAGATGAGGTAACTGAGGCACAGAGAAGTGAAGTGACTTGCCCACAGTCACACAGCTGACAAGTGGCAGAGCCGGGATTCGAACCCATGACCTCTGACTCCAAAGCCCATGCTCTTTCCACTGAGCCACGCTGCTTCTCCAAGGTCACCAGTAAAGATCCTGAACAGATACTTAAATGACCCAGGGCCAACCCTCATGGCCAACCACTTAACAGACCCCCCCACCCTGCCATTTGATATCTTTGGGGTGCACCCTCGAACCAGCTGGGTACTCACCCCCTACCCCCAGTAGGATGGTTAGGAGTGGACTCTTCCAACTTGTCGATATGGCTGTCCTGACATCCAGATAGATTATTGCTATTATCTCATTATTATTTATGTATGTTTTATTGCCACTTTATCCTAGGAGAGTAAATTTGCTATCCAGGGCCATGTTTGGTTGCTTCCTGATACCTTTTGCTTTTCTTGGTGGCTGCAAATTGATTGTCTGATGCTTCGTTCTCATATCTTCCCAAGTTATTGATGTTAAACTGACCACATCTAGTCTTCCTTTTCTCCTCTCATCAAGAGGGGTACATCATTTGCCCTATTCCAATCCTCCATGATTTCTCAAAGTCAATAGCTAGTGGCTCTCCATTCACATCTGCCAATTACATAAATTCCCTTGGATGCTGCCTTCATCCCACCTGATTTAAATGCATCCGGTTTTTAAAATACCCTTTAACCATACCTTCCCTGATTCTAGTTTGACTTTCCAACCTTTTACTCCAAGGGGAGCTTGCCTTGGTCAGTAGTTCACTTCTGATCTTTTTTGTAATGTGCCTTTTCTCATCCATCTGTTATTAGATTTCCCTTCCTGCCTACCGGGGGGCATGACATTTTCCCTGGTTTCCTCTCTATCTAATACAATTGAAGAATGCTTTTTATGCTTCATTCTAGTTTTCCTTTCAAGCCTTCATTTTTCTAATCTTGTCCTTACCTAATCACACTAGTTCTTTGTACTCTTGTGGCCTAATTTCCACTTTGGGGGTAGTTTTTCCATTTGCCCTTTAGGACCTCAAGAATTCAATTTATTGTAATTTGTAGCCGCATATCCTTAAGTGAAAGGCATTAGTAATATGAAGAACTATCATTAAGTTGCTAAGAGCATTTTTTTTGCTCCAAATCCTCAGTATTATTTCATAGGCACAGTCTGCAAAATAAGTGGACCTGACCTAAAATCATGTCTCGGTAGAAGCACTTTAAATTTAATTTAGAACTTGTTTTTATGAGCACTAGATTCAGTGGAGCTTTACTTATTAGGATTGATCAGTAGATTTATGAAGTTAAGCTGCAAGGCCCTCATTAATTTTTCAATAAGATATGTTTATTGTTTCTAAATATCCTTATTCAGGTGCTTTAGACTTAAATCTTTAAACACACAAGGCCCTTCATTGAAGGTGCGTTTATTCCTCTAGGCCTTCCTAGTCCCCGTGATTCCTCTAAGTAACACTGGGATTTGGGAATAAGCAAGGGGAAAGGCATAGGAAGTCAATTAATAGCCAAGGATGGATATTGAGATGCTTTCCCGTTTTCCCTTTATTTGCTTTAGGATCAAGTTAATTTTCTTGAGCTAAGAAAAGAATGAAGTTGGGGGAAAAGAGGAAAGCTCATCTTCTAACAGGATAGTCTGAGCATATACATATTGTGTGTGTGTGTGTGTGTGTGTGTGTGTGTGCGCGCACGCATGCATGCGTCTAATCTTCCGTTTAAAAACGATTACCAAGAATTTTCTGAAGGGAAAATTTTATTTTGTGATGCCATTTATCTCTTTGTATGTGATAAATAAGGATATTTTTCCAGATAGATAAATTATTTAGGAAGCCTGAGAATTCACAATTTTTCAATAACATAAATCCAGTGGAGTTCTGGAAGGCTCCAGAGCAACCTAATTGGATTGAATTCAGAATAGCAATATTTCTGCCTGTTTTACTATGCATGCCTTACTGCACCCTGCCTACACTGTGCTGGAGTAAAGGTCAACCTTTTATTCATTTACATTAAAGATAATGGAATTAAAATGACTAGAGATAAGTGACAACTCTTGGAAAGTTTTGAGTTGAGAATCAAGGGCGGCCCTCTGCTTTGAAGAGTGTGTTTTATTCAATAGAACTTTTGCTGCAGTGTTATCAGTTAAAGAAATTAAAGCTTAATTTCAAAGATAGTAAATTACCATTTTCATTTTCCCAGACGAAATGTGAAACTGCCACCAATTTAGGTAGTTGGAAGGCTTTGGGGAGATTTTTATGAGGTCTTCAAGTCAATCTAATGGAATCAGATTCAAAGGTGTGTGTTTGGTGTGTGTTTTCTTTTTTTTCCTCTTCAAGGTACCACGTATGATTCTGAAACCAGGTTTAGTAGAAATAAATCCTTTACATGTAATCCCCTCCTAACGAAAGTCAGATTCTAAAGCTCTTCCGTAGATTAAGCTATCACTCTTCTGGCTTTCTTTCATTTTGAGAGTCCATTTGATTGCAGTAGATTAATATTTGTGTTCCCCTGGATAACCTCTTCTGCACAGCCAAAAGCAGCCAATGTTGACAATAACAAAAAAATATGTTAACGTTAAGAAGAGCCATGCCATTGTTTTTGTGTTCTTTTTTAGAAAGAGCTGAATTCCCGAGATGGAGCTTGGGAAAAAATATGTGGAGAAAGAGATCCTTTTATCCTCTGTAGCTTGATGTGGTCCTGGGTAGAACAACTAAAGGAACCCATTATAACTAAAGACGATATTGACATGTTGGCCAGCAGATGCACAGACACCCGGGAAGCACTTTCTTTCCTAGAAAAGGTAATAACGATGTTTGCCCAGATATTATTTAGTTACTGTGGAAAGTCAATTGTGCAAATGTTGGTATTCTGAACAGATCAGCTATCTGACCTAAGGCTAGTCCGTTGAATAAAAAAAAAAAGTTAAAATAATTGAATACAATTGTTCATATGCTTTATCTGATCCAAACCCAATTTTGTTCAGTTATCCAGATTCTCTCAAAAGCAGGTATAGGTCTCGTCTGCTCATCAGTTAGTTGCACCTTAGACCACGGAACCGCAGAAGCTTCAGGGCTGGGCTGATAAGTGATCTGGGTCTGCCCTAGTGGGTTCTCCTGCCTCCTCTTCCCCTCCCCTCAGCCCCCCAAGGCGCCTTTGGACAGACAAGCCACAGCCCTTCTCTCTCTAGTTTCCTTTTTCCACAAGACGAAGAAGCTGTAGCTCCTGAAACTCCTTCAGCAATCCCCAGAAGACGTTTCTCACAAGTAAGTCTAACCCTCAGGCCCAGGGCAGTGAAGGGGGAAACACAGGTATCCCTGCTCCCTACCCACCCAAGCAAACTGAGTACCTGTGATCTGAATTAGCCAGCCTGTGGTGTGCCTGATGGAGTGCCTTTTTGCTCCTGACATTGGGAAAGAGGGGGGCTCCCCATCTTGAAAACTTCTAACTCTCCCAGAGGGGGTGGGGAAGGAAGCAGCCCTCTCAACCCCCATTCTCAGGGTCTGCTAGGGGATAGGACTATGTCCCCCTTCTCCTGTCCAGTGACACTCTGCCCTCCAGAAAGATTCTTCTTCAGTGGAGACCTCCAGTTATACCCTGGGGACACTTCCAACAGAGGAGCAAGCTGCAGAGGATCCAGGGGATACAGGACCTCTCTCTTGCCCGGGGGAGTTCACACTCCCTGCTGCCACCCTAAGAATATACAGACATTCAATTGAACTGAATTTTTTCCGACTCCACTGCTTGCAAAATATTTTTACGTCTGCCCCCACCATTGTAAGTGTAAGCTCCTTGTGGGCAGGAAACATGTCATGTGCTTCTGTTGGACTTTCCCAAGCATTTAGTATGATGCATTGCATTCATTCGATGTTCAATCAATACAATTACTAATACTCCTCCTCCTCCTCCTACTTCCACTCTGTCCCCCAACATCCTGGGAAAGGCTTTCAGGCCAGCGCCCATCCCCCCCACCCATGTCCCCTCTGCTGGAGTGGGTTGGGGGGGTGGGAAGAACCTCTCCCCTATAGGGGAGCCCCTTTTCTGGCCACCACCTCCTCTACTTTACTCCACCCTTCACACTGGGTTTCTACTGGTTAGAGAAGCAGCATGGCTTAGTGGAAAGATCATGGGCTTGGGAGTCAGAGGTTGTGGGTTCTAATCCCGGCTCTGCCACTTGTCAGCTGTATGACTTTGGGCAAGTCACTTAACTTCTCTGGGCCTCAGTTACCTCATCTGGAAAATGGGGATTAAGACTGTGAGCCCCATGTGGGACAACCTGATGACCTTGTATCTACCCCAGAGCTTAGAACATTGCTTGGCACATAGTAAGCACTTAACAAATACCAACATTATTATTATTATTATTATTATTCCTGCTTAATTCAATCCCGTGCCCAGTGTGTTGCTCAGCCCCTTCCCCTCACAAGTGCTTGGTCTTCTCCCTTAGGCCAAGGCCCTGTCTTTGGTATAAAAGATGGGAAGACTCTCCTGGCTCGCAGCACCGAGTGGGTAATAGCCTGCCAGCTCTTCTGACCATATCCCTTTTGACTGCACTCCTTGTGGGAGGCCAAAGTCCTCTTGGCAGCCTCCTGTGCAGTCGAGTTGTCCTTCGGTTCAAAGATGTGGGTGGCAGTGGGAAACGCCAATGTTACTTGCACAAACACGGGGTCGCCAACCACCCCCGCCCCCTTTCTCTATTTCTCTATCTCTTATCCTTTCTCTCCCTCACCTCAGGGGGAAAAAAATGCTCTAGCCCTTAAGAGGCCAGAGTGCATCCTAGAAGCAAGAGCCACGCCCAGCATCCTTTATTCAGCTGCCGTTCTTTACCTGGAGACGTAATAGGGAGGGGAAGTTCTTGGGCGATAGTTCCCTAGCCCAGGGGCAGGTATCCTTAACAGGAGGGTCTCCCAGGTAAGGAGCCCTCCCGGGAGTTTTTAACGAACAAACAGAAATCAACCTTCCTTTTCCTCTGGGCACTTCACCGCTCCTTAGACTCAGTCAGGCAGGCCACCACTGTGTAAGAGCTGTGGACCTACTCCCCACTGCTCCGGCTGCTCCCTCCCACTGTAGGTACCAGGGCATCGACCGCTAAACCAGCAGCCCCTTAAGTGCCTGTCCTGTGAATCACCCCAAGCCAAGCAGTGTGGGCATTGCGCAGACCGCTCCATGGTACTGGAGTCTGCTGCAGCAATGCCACGCACAGGAATCCTAGATGAGGTAAGCCACTCTGCGCCAATCGCCACCTCAACCGACCCCATCCTGGGCCGCTCAGGCAAGCGTTTGATGTAGCGTAGCGAGTATAAGCCCAGCCCCCAAAAGGGCTGCAGTTCGAGACTGACTGAGCGTAAAATTCTGGCATTGATTGTTCAATGATAGCATGCTCCCTTGCCAAAGAGGAGGCTTAAATTTGAGTACCAACTGAAGTAGATGCATTCTCTTACCTTCCCTACTTCCCACTACCATGTGCCCTACCTACCCAATGCTCTTGCTCACCCTGCTAGAGATGCAGGACAGAGACCCTGTTCTCCAGGGACGGCTCCTGCTCCTTCTTCCTTCAAGGGCCAAATCTGATGAGGAAGAGAGTCCCATCTTACCCACTACCTACCCAAGCGGTGAATTTCCCAGAAGGTGAACTCCAACGGAGATCTCGGAAAGAATGGAAGAAGTAAGTGGCCTTACCCCTAAACCTGCAGACCAAGAAAGTGACCCAATTTCCCCTCAAAGATGGTGGGTGGTGCCATCTGTGACGAGGCAATCCTACATGGGACCCTTCTGGAAACCCTCTAATTTCGAATATTGCACCTACATCAGGGAGAAATTGTGTCTTATACAGAGGATCTTGGGTGAGCTTCTGATTAAACTCAGAGGGCTATGAAATCATCTGAAATGTGTTGGAGAGCTGGCCTTTACTCAATTTCAATGAAACTGTGTTCAGGGCACAAAGCGAACTACCCAAAGATGTTTGGCTCTCAATAGGATCCTCAGATGAGGACAGCCTAGATGCAAGAGCCCTCTAGTTCCAAGGCCGGAAGGACCTCTGCATCCTGACCATGACCCTTGAGGCACCTACCCGACTCCATTCCCAACATCTGAAAGTGATTTTCTCATTGCTAACGCAAGAGCCCATTGAGCCGCGGCAATCCCACTCCGACGATAATTCACCAAGAAAATTTCCAATAGCGGAAGCATCGGCAAGCTGCATCAGGGAGCTGTAAGCACTAGCGTCTCATCTCTCTCTCTCTCTCTCTCTCTCTCTTTCACACACACACACACAAACACACATGCACACCAAATCCGAGGCCATTCTTCGTACCCTGTCTGGTTTCCTGCTGAAGGTCACAATCAAGTTCTCCGAAAACCAACAGTTCACCTTTTCAGCCTTCTTTTCCAACCTACACAGAGACACCTGGGAAGCAGTATTATTCACCTTGGCACCTGAAGGAACTTAAGTCACTGCCTAGACAGAACAGAACAGGACCAATCCATCAGCTGAAACCACCACCATTCATATAGTCTGGTTTTCATGTCATGGAACAACCTGTCTCCAAAAGAACACTCTATCTCTCCATCTCTCTCTCTCTCTCTCTCTCCCCCCGCTCCCCTCTCTCTTTCTGTGACTCACAGACTCTATCGAATTCTGCCACAACAAGGCTGGCATCTGATTTGACTAGCAGAAAGCAGCCCACTCTGTCAGGGATGGGCCACCAGAGCCAGCATCCTGTCCAGCATATGCAAAGCAGCAACCTGACCCCCTCAACAAGCACTTACTAGACCATGACCCAATACCAGATCGAGAAATTCATTTCGGATCCTCGGTCCTTCGGACCTACTCTGGTAACAGTCTTTTTTCTCCCACCTGCAGGAGTTTTCATTAGACTACTTAATTAATGAGCTGATAAGACTTATTCCCCTCTTTGAGAGAAACAGAGGTTACTTCCATGTAACCTTTGTTCTCCTAAGACAAGTAGTTTCATCAGCTCATCATTAGGTAACCCCTTCAGGGTGTACTTGCGGACTTGTAACTACAAAGTTTCAGGGCTAGGCTGCTAGGAGACCCGGACCTATCCGAATGGGTCCAGGCCCTGCCCCTCCCCCCTCCCCTTATCCTCCACCTGATGGGATTTGGGCAGATCAGCCCTTACCCTCTCCGGGTTCTGTACAGAGTCAGAGGTGAGATAAGCCAGAACTGGTAAAACAGTAAGTGCCATTGCAGCTGTTCCAGGATGAATGACTTCAAAGCAGATGGCTTTGGTATTTTTCTTTATGGAATGGCTCCCGGCTGGGGTGTAGGGGGCCACTCTGGGGTTGGGGTGGAGGGAAAGCTGGCTGCTCAAGTCGCAGCTCTTTCAGCTGACAGGACACAGTTCCCCGGCCAAGCCAAGGGACATGTGGGGTTCCCATCTTCTTCTCTGGGCTACAGGGAGAGCTGCTCTGGCTCATGCCCTCCTCCCAGCATGCCGCCCACTCATTGCCATCCTCCCTGGTCACAGGTTCTTAATGCTTGGGCCGTTCTGGTTTTAAAAAAAAGGACTTTTACTTTTACCCCCGATCGGTGTGCAACAGGGAAGCATAATAGAAATGTTCATTAAGTGCGTACACATATACACACACACACACACGCAAGCACGCACCCTCCCTAAGATCGATCTCACCAGCAGGACAGTAGGGTGAGGTGTGATGAGCTGAGGAGGAGATACACACCTTCAGAGAACAAAGGTTTCAAGTAAGTAACCTCAACTTTTCTGGACTAGCCTGAATCACAATTAATTTGGATAATTGGCTTTCTTCAGTATATAATTCTTGTTTCTTTGAGGATTAAGTTATTAATCCTTTATATCAACAACTCAGTATAAGCTTTCATTTATTAAGTTTAATAAAGACTAATTATTACAAAAGTTGAATATTGAAAAAAAGCCGATGATCAAAAATCTCTTCTCAAGTTGAAGTGTAGAAAATTCTGAATCTTTGGCTAAAAGCGAAAAAAGACCCACAGGGCTTTGATATAAGATCTAAAAGGCCAGCCTAATGGGCTTGCTGTTATTAAATGGCTCAACCACTAACATTTTTATTTCTTTTGGAAGCAGCAACTATGAAAAGAAAGAAAAAACCCTTTAAGTTCATTGAGGGAAATACCATTCCAATCTCTCGTTGGTCTTCAGAGTCCACTAGAATTTCAGTGAAATTCATCATCAGTACTGTGTGATGCTACCCAAACTTGAGAATCACATGAAAACAGTAATGGATACTTATTATATAGTACATAAAACTTATTTTTTAGCTTCTTGAGCCAAAATCTATTGATTCTGTTCACTCAACTGCACTTAAGTCTTTTCTTGAAATATATCTTTTAAACTTGCTCTCATTTTCATTTTGCTAAAACAGGGACAACACCAGACTATTCTCTGTATCTTGCACTGTGTAGTAAACTTACGAGCGATTCCAGTGGAAGTGGAGGAAGCTTTTCTTGTGCGAGCCATTAAAGCTTTCACTAAGGCAAGTAGCCATCGTTATCTCCAAATTAATGAAATTTTATTAAAATTGAGTGCTCAAAAGTTACCACGTTTTCTTTTCATTGAAATGCTTGTTAACTCTTACACTGACTCTTTGACAAGGAATTTTCAAATTGTAGTAATACACATATGAAAGGATACTTAGGTCTTTTTTATGGTATTCGTCAAGTGCTATGTGTCAAACACTGTTCTAAGAGCTGGGGTAGATACAAGTTCATTAGGTTGGACACAGTCCCGGTCCCGCATGGGGCTCACAGTCTAAGTAGGAGTCTTTTAACAATAAAGAACAGTGGGATAAAGAATTTATATACAAGTAAGGGAAGAAACATACGATTGTATTTTGATGAAATCATGTAAGCCCTCAGTAATTATCCCTGATGGATAAATTGATGTACCTTGTAAAAACCAGAAAATTATTTTCTTGCTGAGCCAGTCCTATTTTGGTCTTAAACCAAGAATAATTATTCAATCAGTGGTATATGAGCACTTACCTTGTGCAGAGCACTGTACTGTTTGTGAGAGTACATTACGGTTGGTAGACATGATCTCTGCCCTCAATCTAGTGCTGTGAGGGTGGGGTAAGTACCTAAGTGCTTAGGGGATGGGGCTATGTGCATGGGTGAAGCTGAAGGGAGGGAAAATAGGATGGGAGGACGAGAGCTTGGTCAGAGAAGGCTTGCTGGAGGAGATATTATTTTAGTAAGTCTTTGAAAATGTGGAGCCTGAGAAGGAGCAGCCAGAGAGGTAGGAGGAGAACCAGGAGAGGACAGTGTCAGTGAAACCAAGGTGTCCAGGAGAAGGGGTAGTCACAGTGTCAAAGGCAACTGAGAGCTCAAGGAGAACTAGGATGGAGTAGAGTCTGTTGGTTTTGGCAAGGAGGAGGTCACTGGTGATTTTGGAGAGAGAGCAACTTTAGTGGAGTAGAGGTGGTGGAAGCCAGGTAGCAGAGGGTCTAGAAGGGAGCTGGAGAGGAGGACGTGGAGGCAATAGGAGTAAACAACTCATTCAAGAAGTTTGGGCAGGAATGGTAGGAGGGAGATGGGGCGATAACTGGAAGGGGCAGTTGAGATTGTGAGAGCGTTGGTTTTTTTTTAGGCTAGGAGATACATAGGTGTGTTTTGAAGGGAGGGTGGAAGGACCCATTAGAGAGTGAACTGTTAAAGATAGCAGTGAGGGAGGGAAAAAGAGTGGGTGCAGGCATTTTAATAAGGTGCGAAGAGATACAGTCAGAGGCGCAGGAGGAGGGGGTAGGTTTTGAAAAGAGATGGGAGATCTCCTATTGGGAGATGGCTGGAAAGATGAGAGAGTAGACATGGGATTTGGAGGGATAAGGGGGACATAACTGTGGTTTTGTTAAGTGCTTACAAATGTGCCAAGCACTGCACTAAGCATTAGGGTAGATACAAGATGATCAGGTCCCTTATGGGGCTCACAGTCTAAGTAAGAGGGAGAACAGGTATTGAATCCCCATTTTGCAGGTGAGGGAACTGAGGCATAGAGACGTGAAGTGACTTGCCCAAGGTCACACAGTAGGTAAGTGGCAGAGTCAGCATTAGAACTCTAACTTCCAGGCCTGTGCTCTTTCCACTAGGTCACTGTTGCTTCCCTGGGGGAGTTCACACCTGTTGGTTTTTGTCAGTTAAGTAGATGGCTAGGTCATTGGGGGCGAGAAATGTGGGAGGCGGTGGTGCTGTGGGGTTTAAGGAGGGAGTTGGAAGTCAACAATAGTTGGCAATCCACTGAGAATTTAATATTCAGCATTGGCAGTTCAGTTCTGGGTTCTGGCCTTGGAAAATCCTAAACAAAGAACGTAGAATACTCCATTTCACCTCTTATCCTCTTGGTTTGCTTCAACCTCACAACACCAGGCTGATCTAAATCTGAGATTTATACTTCAGATTTAGGCAGGGAAACAATTGATTTTTCTCAGCTAAATTAACAATAATAAGGTTGGTATTTGTTAAGCACTTACTATGTGCCAAGCACTGTTCTAAGGGCTGGGGTAGATACAAGGTAATCAGGTTGTCCCACGTAGGGCTCACAGTCTTCATCCCCATTTTACAGATGAGGTAACTGAGGCACAGAGAAGTTAAGTTACTTGCCCAAGGTCACACAGCTGACAAGCGGCAGATCAGGGATTAGAACACATGACCTCTGACTCCCAAGCCTGGGCTCTTTCCACTGAGCCACGCTGCTTCCCTTGTGCCCACCCTCCCACCCCGTGGCTGAAATTTAAAATGGACGTAATCAAACAACCTTTTTTGAACCCTGAGCATTTTTCTGTCGAAAATGTTTCCGTTAGCATTTAATCTCCAGGGTATTGCATGAAGGCTAAGCATAGTTAAGTTTTGGGAATGCATTCATTCATTCATTCAATCTTATTTATTGAGTGTTTTCTGTGTACAAAGCACTGTACAAAACGCTTGGGAGAGTACAATAAACAGACGCACAATGAACTTACAGTCCAGACTGTATAGAAATCAAGGTCAGTTATACTGAATGAGTTCCAAATATTTTCAAGCGTTCAGAGTCCTCAAGATTATTTGATTGCCTACTGGGAGAGAGGCACTATTCTATGTACTGTAGTGTTATAAAATCAGTTTGATTGTGTTCACTGCTCTCAAGTCGAAACAAATACCAACTAAGGGAGGTTTTTGCTCTATGGGATCTGCTCTTCCTTTGGCAAAAGTCAAAAAGTAATTTGCACTTAAATTTTGGTACACAGCTAGTAAACACTTCCCACTGTATGGAATTTTGTATTTTATTGTTTTTTTAAAAAAATACAATAAGAACAGATCTGCAGACCAGCTAAGGAGTAAGGAATATTCTCAACAGAGAAAGTTGAAGAGGTAGGGAGGGGTTGGTTCTTAGAAACAACGTGTTTTTCTTTGTCAGATTTAGAAGTCTTAACTCAAATTGTTAAAGCTAATTGGAAAGAGAGAAACATAATTTTGGATTCATAATCCACAACCATTAGTCTGAGGCTGCAAAAACAAGTCCAAAGTCCATGTAGGTATCCTAGGAATATTCGAGCTGCAGGATTATTTTCAAAACCAACAAATGTCAACATTCAGGGCTTTCCCTTCAGCCCCTGGAAGGAGCCCCTGTAGAAATTGGCTCAGGGAGCTGATTTGGTTCCGCATTGAGTAACTCTGTTGATTTCCAGGACGGGTGGGGCCCTGCAGGGCCCCCATTTAGAACATTTGCCCCAATCTCCTCTTCCCTAGGGACAGGCTTGTTCAAACTGTACCAGCATTCAAATGTCTTCAAATATCTGAGGCAGCCTTTTGGTTTAAAATATCTGAACTGAATTCTGACTAGACTTTTCTTACAGTTTTATGTAATTTTCTTTCATGCTTTACCTGTGAATTAGACAGAGCCTTGTTTTAGCCCCACTCCTAACCACCCACCACCTCAAAGAAAAAAAAAACCCTCAAGGCATAGAGAATTATGGGGGCCTCCTTATATATTGAAAATCTTTTCCTTATACTTTTTGTAGGTGAACTGCATTTTAATAAAGTTTCCTATTTGTTACCAGATCAGTTTTGATTCTGAAAATGGACCAATGGTTTACCAGACCCTGAAAAAAGTATTTAAACACACATTAGAAGAAAAGAGAAAAGTTTCAAAAGAAGGATCAGAAAACCCTTCTTGATGTTTACAGATATATGTTCGGGTCCTCGAAAGATGCCAGGAAATGAACTGTGTGATGCTAGCTCCTTTATATTTGTGTTTTTTTCATTGCTGTGTATTTTAAAGTTGAAAAGCTTGATAAGATTTATGAGCATGCATGAAATATGTTGGATTTTTAAGCTGCTTTTTGTGGCTGTATCTGAGGCACTTCATATAAAATGAGATGTTTTTGTGGATTGTGAGTGATCTCTGTTATTTTGAAACTATTGACTTTAATCAGTGACCTATTGTGTGTGTATGCGTGGGTGTGTAAAATTGCCATAAGGTCAGTGCCATTTTCTTTTATTTAATTAATATTGTTGCATTAAGTATGTGAAGTTCACATTAATCTATTCTATTTTATATTATAGTTAATAAATGTGGCTATCTTCTCCAAAACAGTCAATTTGCTAGTCAAACTCTGTAGAATTCTTCAATGTAGGTAGTTTAGCAATAGAAAAACACTTAGAATGTCTGCCTTTTTTTCCTGTTGCTTAACTTATAGTAGGTCACCAAATGTCTTAAAATATTGCTCTATATTTGTGTCTGCAAATGTTGCCGTGGCAAGATAAAAAGCTTTTAAAAATAAATGATGGTGTGTTTCAAGGTGTTTTTATTATCTTCCAAGAGTTTTAATTAGCCCTGAAATGGGTTTCACTGAAAAACTGTTTCAGGAATTTTGCACCTGGAAAAACAGATATGTTTTTTCTCCAGTAACTCTGCAGCAGTACACTGACCACCCTTGAGGACTTAAAGCCCTGTTCACTTTCTCTGAACTGCTACTTGGCAGTTATCTGTGTATTAACTTGAGAAATGTGCGACTCATTTTAATGAGGGAAGAAAACTGAGCACTAGGTGATTTAGGAACTTAGAGGTGTGACTGGTTTTACCCCAGGGAAAGTAGGTACAAGCACTCTGGAGCCACCATTTTGGGGTGAGAGTGGCCTCTACAGAAAATCGCAACGGTACCAAGTCATAGGTGGAGGGTGGTCTCTACTAGTCCCACAGTGGACTTGTGGCTATCCTGGAGTCACTGCCGCCCCTTTCGTAGGGTGCTGTGGAGGTGGGGGGGCCAAAGAGGGGGGTCCCTGGGCTTTTTTAGTTCCCAGGTTACTGGTGAAGCAGTGTGATGATGAGAAACAACCGTGGCCTAGTGGAAAGAGCATTGCTGGGAATCAGAGGACCTGGGTCCCAATCCCAGCTCTGCCACTTGTCTCCTGTGTGACCTTGGGCAAGTCATTTAAATTCTCTGCACCTCAGTTTCCTCATCTGGAAAATGGGGATTAAAAATCCTACTCCCCCCTACTTAGACAGTGTCCCACCTGACTGTCGCGAATCTACCCCTCCGCTTAGTACTGTCCTTGGCACATAGCAAGTGCTTAACAAGTATCATTTTTATTATCACTATCATGTTGTAATGAAACAATAAGCCCTGCCATGACTGGATCAGACCCCTGGTCCAATCAACCAATCAATCAATGGTTCTGGGTAGGGGATGAGGCTATCAGCTCTGTTGTATTGTACTCTCCCAAGAGCTTAGTACACTGCTCTGCACACCATAAGAGCTCGATACTGTTGTCATTGTATCTATTGAGGGCTTACTGTGTGCAGAGCACTGTACTAAATGCTTGAGGGAGTACATTACAAGAGAGTTTGGTAGATATGACCCCTGCCCACAAGGAGCTTGCAGTCCCCAAGGAGAGGTATGCATTAAAATCAATTACAGATAGTGGAAATGGCAGAGTGTAAAGATAGGATGTAAGTGCTGTGGGGCTGGGACTTAGTATCAAAGTGCTTAAGGCTAGTATCCTGGCCTCCACCATAGCAATAGATGCTTGGAAAGAACTGTATGACGACGGTCCTCCCTGGTTTCTATCCCTCTAACATCCAGTTAATTGATCAATTGTATTTATTGAGCAGTTACTGGGTGCACAGCACTGTAATAATCATAATAATAATAAGGGTGGTATTTATTAAATGCTTACTATGTGCCAAGCACTGTTCTAAGCACTGGGGTAGATACAAGGTAATTAGGGTGTCCCACGTGGGGCTCACAGTCATAATCCCCATTTTACAGATGAGGTGACTGAGGCACAGAGAGGTTGAGTGACTTGCCCACAGTCACACAGCTAAGTGGTGGATCCGGGATTAGAACTCACGACCTCTGACTCCCAAGCCTGGTCTCTTTCCACTAAGCCACGCTGCTAAGGGCTTGGGAGAGTACAACAATATAACAGACACATTCCCTGCCCACAATGCGCTTATGGTAACTTTTCCCTCTAGTAACCAATTTTGAACGGCTCAACTGTGAATTTATCTAAAGCCCTCAAGAATGTGCTGATACTTTAGGCCCTTGGTAGCAATTCCATATGTTGAACACCCACTGTGTGAAGAAGAGTTTCCTTTTATTGGCTCCAACTCTGTTCTATTGCACTCTCCCAAGCGCTTACTGTGTGTAGAGCGAGGTACTAAGCACTCAATAAATACAATTGATTGTTTTGAACCAACTAACTTCAGGTTTCAATGGGTTCACCCTCATCCTGTTGCTTGGAGATTCAAACGAAAACAATTCTGCATTCACCCTTCACATGATTTTGTAAACTTCAACAGGCCCCCTCTCGACCTTTGTAATAATAATGATAATGGTATTTGCTAAGCACTTAGTATGTAGCCCTGGGGTGGATCCAACTTAATTAGGTCTTTCCAAATTGAAAGGTACCAGCCTTGTAAATCCCATCTTGTTTGTCCTTCCTGAGATTCAGCTACCGAAGCTGCAGACGGGTATTCCAGGTGGCAGAAACGATGTCTTTAGTTTTGTATTCCCTTCCTGACGATGCCTAGCATTTGACTGACCTTTTAAGCTGCTGTACTTTGGACCATCAACAATGGCTTTGAGATCTGTTTCCTGATAACTCAGAGCCCATTAGGTAATTGCAATTACTCAGGGATGGATTTTCCTTGCTGAAGTGCCTTGCATTTGCTTTCACTGAAGCTTATCTGCCAGGTTTCAGCCCCTCACTCAACTTTATGAGATTTTTCAATGGTTTATCCCCATCTGAAGGGTGTTTCAAAACCCAGAAAAGCATACTGTCATCTGCAAACTTGGAGATTTCACTGCAAGTTCATTCTTCGATAGATCAATCAATTATCGATCAATGGTACTTAATAGTGCACTTACTGTATGCAGAGCATTGTACTCACCTCTTGGGAGAGAACAGAACAACAGGAGCTTACAGTCTAGAAGGGAAGACAAACATTAAAATAAATAAATTACGGTCATGTACATAAGAGCTGTGAAGGTGAGGTGAATATCAAGTGCTTTAAAGGCTCAGATCCAAGTGCGTAGACTGTACAGAACGGAGAGGGAGAAGGGGGAAAGAGGCCTTAATCCCCCTTCTGGATTGTGAGCTCACTGTGGGCGGAGAACATCTCTACCATCTCTCTTACATTGTACTCTCCCAAGCACTTAGTACAGTGCTCTGCACACAGTAGGTAATTCAATTGATTGAAGGCCTCTTGGAGATGTGATTTTAATAAGGCTTTAAAGGTGGAGGTCTGTCGTATATGAAGTGGGAGGGAGTTCCTGCCCAGAGGGAGGACGTGGGCAAGGGGTCAGTGATGAGATAGATGAGATCGAGGCACACTGAGATCGAGGTACTTGGCATTACAGGAGCCAAGTGAGCAAGCTGGGCTGTAGAAGGAGATCACTGAGGTAAAATGGAAGGCGGAGAGCTGATTGGCTGCCTTAAAGCCAATAGTAGGGAGTTTCTGCAGCGGTGAATGGGCAGTTACTGGAGGTTCTTGAGGAGTGGGAATGTAGACTGAATGTTTTTTTCAGAAAAATGATCCAGGCTGCAGCATGAAGTATGAACTGGAGTGTTTGTGAAAGTGTTCAGCAAAGCTAGTCCTAGCACTGACCTCTGGGGGACCTCATTAAATACATATCGCCATCCTAAAAAGTAGCCATTTTTCCACTCCTGTGACCCAATTCCTACTCATGACAGATCCCCTCCAATCGAATCACTACTTAGTTATTTAAAAGCCTTTGATCTTGAACCTGGTGAAAGGCTTTTAGAACATCTAACTGTATTAGGTCTTCTGTCCACATGGTTATTGATCCCTTCCAAGAACTCCAGCAGATTAGTGAGGCATGATTTCCCCTTACAAAATCACGTCCTTCTCCTATAGATTGTGTTTCTTTAAATGCTCGCTGAGCCTAAATTATTGATCAATTTGCCAGTTATAGAAATGAGACTCACTAATCTATAGCTTCCAGGATCGCATTTGGAACCCTTTTTATAGATGGGAGTTACCCTGGCAGTTTACCAGTTCTCTGGTACAAGGACCATTTGTAACAATAGAACGCACTCTAGTCGGGAATTCAGTAACCACCTCCAAGTGCCTTGAGAACTCTCAGACCCAGTGACCTGTTTACATCTGGTTTATCAATCTAATCTAAAACATCTTGTGTGGTCACCATCATGTGATCCAATTCTTCTGAGCTGTCTGCTACTAAAAAAACAATTTGGCTGTGGGACTCTAATATCTCCCTCAATAAAGACTGAACTAAATAATTCACTGAGTCTTTCGGCTATCTCCTTCTCATTGTACAGTGAACCTTTTACCCAACAATCATTAAGTGGCTCCACTGATTCCCCAGCCAACTTTCTGCTTTTGATCTATTTGAAGAATCTTTTATTATTAGCTTTGGCATCGCTTGCAAGGTGATTTTCAAACTCCATTTTGGCTTGCCCAATTTCCTATTTGCACCTGACCTGTCACTCTATAGACTTTTTTGCTCTCCTTGCTCATGTGAGCTTTTTATCTTTTGAAAATGAATTCTTTCCTCGACCTTTTTTACCCTTCTAGTCAGCCAGACAGGGTTTCTGGTTGATAGCCTGTTTTTCTGTTGTTGTTATGACACACGTTTTATCTGGGTCTCTAAGATGGTGTTCGACAGCCACAAGTTTTCTAGTAAATCACTTGTCCCTTTAACTACTGTTTTCAGCTCTTTGATTACTAAGTTCCTCATATTTCATAGTTTCCTTTTTGAAAGTAAAAATACTTAGGGGTTTTTTTATCCTTGTTGGGGTTTTTTTGTTTGTTTTTTAGTCTTTCCCATTCCCCAGGTTATATTTTATCATTTTCATGCTGGGTGGAGGGATGGGTTTTTTTTTTACGGAATTTGTTAAGCACTTACTATGTGTCAGGCACTGTGATCAGCACTGGAGTAGATACAAACTAATCAGGTTGGACACAGTCCATGCCCCACAGGGGGCTCACAGTCTTAATAGCAAGGCTCAGTGGAAAGAGCACGGGCTTGGGAGTCAGAGGTCATGGGTTCTAACCCCGGCTCCGCCGCTTGTCAGCTGTGTGACTTTGGGCAAGTCACTTAACTTCTCTGTGCCTCAGTTACCTCATCTGTAAAATGGGGATGAAGACTGTGAGCCCCACGTGGGACACTCTGATTACCTTGTATCTAACCCAGCGCTTAGAACAGTGCTTGGCACATAGTAAGCACTTAACAAATACCACCATTTTATAGATAAGGTTACTGAGGCCCATAGACATTAAGTGACTTGCTCAGGCCTGGGAGTCAGAGGACCTGGGTTCTAGTCCCTGCTCCGCCACTTGTCTACTGCCTGACCTTGGGCAAGCCACTTAGCTTCTCTGGGCCTCGGTTGCCTCACTGTAAAATGGGGATTAAGACTGTGAGCCCCATGCGGGACATGGATTCTGTCCAACCCGATTAGCCCTGGCGCTAAGTAATGCTAACCTAGGCTGAGAACATCCACTAGGCTACCACGCAGGTACTACAAGAGGCCCACATTCCAGGATCTCCCTGGCTTTGCTCTTCCAGGGCAGTGGCGAAACTGACAGAGTCAAATCCGTTACACCATCCTGCTGTCCGACCATCCATCCTCTAGTGCCTTATTGGAGAGCTGCTTTAACTGCAGGTCCGAGGACCTATGTCAGGCCCAGGATGCGGTGTAGGCAGGGTAGCCACCCTTTAGCATTTGCTCTCCTCTTTCCACTTTCCCGAGGAAAGAGGCCCTATCATCGGCTTCTTCGTCAGTCGAGGCATCTGTGATGTACCTGAAATCTATGCAGGACAACGGCTGCTCGGGGGCCATGTCGACTGGTAACTTAATAATAATAATGTTGGTATTTGTTAAGCGCTTACTATGTGCCGAGCACTGTTCTAAGCGCTGGGGTAGACATAGGGGAATCAGGTTGTCCCACGTGGGGCTCACAGTCTTAATCCCCATTTTACAGATGAGGGAACTGAGGCACAGAGAAGTTAAGTGACTTGCCCACAGTCACACAGCCGACAAGTGGCAGAGCTGGGATTCGAACTCATGAGCCCTGACTCCAAAGCCCATGCTCTGTCCACTGAGCCACGCTGCTGCTCCAAGCAGCTGCTCCGGAAGCAGCAACTTCCGGAGTAGCTTTCCCTCTTGCTTAACCCACATGTCCCACGCAGGTTTCAGCACGGCCGCTGTAACCGTGTGCACGGGCCCCTTTCTGGACCCCAATCCATCTGAGCTGTCCATTAGTGGTGAGCTTCCTGTAGAATCCTCTGAGTATAAAAGACAGAGTATAGAGTTTAAAGTGTATAGAGTATAAAGATACACACACAAATACTATGGGAAATGTGAGGACCCAAATGCTTAGTTGACCCAAAACTGCTGAAGTAGCAGTTGGCAGGGATGCAACCAGGGGAGATTAGAGATTAATCAGGCCTCTTGGAGATGTGATTTCAGAAGGACTTTGAAGATGAGGAGATCAATGGTCTGCTGAATGTGAAGGGGGAGGGAGTTCAAGGCAGGCGGAAGGGGGTTGAGCAAGAGGTCAATGGTGCGAGAGATGAGAATGAGGCCCCGGGAACAGGTCGGCTTGAGGGGAAGGAGCAGGCAAGCTAAGCTGTGATGGGAGAAGAGCAAGGATAAATAGTGGGGAAGGGGGTCGGGGAGAAGCTGATTGAGTACTTTAAAGTCAAAATCAGGAGTTTCTGCGGAGAGGAATGGGCAACCTTTGGAGGCCTTTGAAGAGTCAGTCGGTCGTATTTATTGAGCGCTTACTGTGTGGAGAGCATTGTACTAAGTGCTTGGGAGAGTGCAATATAACAATATAACAGTTACGCTCCCTACCCCCAACAAGCTTCCAGTCTAAAGGAGTGGGGTGCTGTGCACAGAATGATATCTTAGGAAAAATGATCTGGACAGCACAGTGAAGTATGGCCTGGAGAGGGGAGAGGCTGAAGGCAGGAAGGTCAGCAAAGAGGCTGATGCAGTAGATAAGTCGGAATATGAAGGCTATGACTAGCATGATGACAATTTGAATGAAGAGAAAGGAGCGGATTTCAGAAATGTCGCAGAAGAAACACCAACAGGATTTGGTGACAGACTGAATAAAGGGGTTGAAAACCAGTCAATTGTATTTATTGAACACTTTCTGTGTGCAGAGCACTGTACTGAGCACTTGGGAGAGTGCGATATAACAATAAAGCAGACACATCCCCTGCCAACAACAAACTTACAATCTAGAGGGAGAGGCAGACATTCATAGAAATAAATAAATAAATAAATAAATAAATAAATAAATAAATAAATTCCAGATATGTACATAAGTGCTGTGGGGTTGGGAAGAGGGATGAACGAAGGGAGCAAGTCAGGGTGACACAGGAAGGAGAAAGAGAAGAGGATAGGAGGGCTTAGTCAGGGAAGGTCTCTTAGAGGAGATTTGCCTTCACTAAGGCTTTGAAGAGGGGGAGAGTAATCGTCTGTCGGATTTGAGGAGAGAGGGTGTTCCAGACCAAAGGCAGGATGTGGGCGAGAGGACAGTGGTGAGACAGGTGAGATCAAGGTACAGTGAGAAGGTTAGCATTAGAGGATCGAAGTGTGTGGGCTGATTTGTAGTAGGAGAGTAGCAAGGTGAGGTAAGAGGGGGAAAGGTGATTGAATGCTTTAAAGCCAATGTTGAGGAATTTCTGTTTGATGCAGAGTTGGATGGGCAAACACTGGGGGTTCTTATGAAGAGGAGAAACATGGCCTGAATGTTTTTGTAGAAAAATAATCCAAGCAGCAGAGGGAAGTATGGAATGGAGTTCAGAGAGACAGGAAGTTGGGAGGTCAGCAAGGAGACTGATACAGTAATCAAGGAAAAGCCAAGGGTAATGCCATGCTTTGGGGCTTGAGAGACAGGGAGGATGATGGTGTTGACGATTGCAAGGGGAGAGTGTTGCAGTGGAAATTTGGGAGGGAAGATCAGGAGTTCAGTTTTAGATATGCTGAGCTTGAGGTGTCAGTGGGACATATATGTAGAGATGTCCTGGAGGCAGGAGAAAATGTGCAATTTCAAAGAAGTATGGAGATTGGGGCTAGCGAGGTGGATTTGAGGGTCATCCACGTAGCATGAAACCATGGGTAGAGACGCGCTCCTCAGTGGAGTGAGCATATATATATTGAGAAAAGAAGGGGATCCAAAACTAAGCCTTGGGGAGCACATCCAGCTAGGGAGCAGAAAAAGGAGGAAGAGCTGGCAAAAGAGATTGAGAAAGATTGGCCAGAGAGATAGGAGGAGGACCAGGAGAGGACGGCATCAGAAAAAACAAGGTTATATAGTGTTTCCAGGAGTTGGGAACAGTGAGAAAAGCATTAAAATTGCTCAGGAAATTTGAGATCAGCCCAAATACCTTGGGGAAGGCGAAGGAAACGATGGCAACCAGCAATTGAAGTCGGGGCGGATATGGGCAGATGACATGGGCTTCGAAGGAAGAGAATGTGAGGGATGGAGGAGGGTGGGGTGGTGTGAAAGTGGCACTGGGGGACCAGGAACAGGCTGACAGCTCCCTCTTTCCCCAAGAATTTGGGGAGAAAGGGGAGTGGAAGAAGGTGAGGCCCCCCTGGGGGAGAACAACAGGAGTGAGCCAGACCCCAGCGATGGTGAGGAAGAGCAGCAGCTGGATTAGCATGGCTCAGTGGAAAGAGCACGGGCTTTGGAGTCAGAGATCCTGGGTTCGAATCCCGGCTCTGCCACTTGTCAGCTGTGTGACTGTGGGCAAGTCACTTAACTTCTCTGTGCCTCAGTTACCTCATCTGTAAAATGGGGATTAAGACTGTGAGCCCCACGTGGGACAACCTGATTCCCTTGTGTCTACCCCAGCGCTTAGAACAGTGCTCTGCACATAGTAAGGGCTTAACAAATACCAACATTATTATTATTATTATTAAATAGGTCGAGGAGGGAGGTGATCGTTAAGCACTTACTGTGGGCCAAGCACTATACTAAGGGGTGGGGTAGATACAAGATAATCAGATTGGAGTTTGCCCACGGTGGAAGGATTGTTTCTATCTGTTGCCGAATTGTAGTTTTCAAGCACTTAGTACAGTGCTCTGCACACAGTAAGCACTCAATAAATACAATTGAATGAATGAATGAATGGTTGCAAGGTGGGGGGAATCGGAGAGGGGTATGTGAGATATGGGAACGGGTTGGGTGGGGGTGATCTTGATGGGGTGCGAGGTGGGGATGGGAGATTTGGGGCAGGAGTGAGAAAGGGGGACAGGGATGAGATGAGCAGAGGGAGGGGTTGGGAAGGATCAAAGCTACCGGTCCCTGGCCCTGAGGGGCTATGTCTTCCAGACCTGGGTTTGGAATGACAGCAACTTCCAATCCCAGGTCTGGAGTGACCACGACTTCAGTCCCTGGTCTGGAGTGGCCATGGCTTCCAGTTCAAACATCCTTGACTGCAGAGAACGTAGCTGATCTTCGAGGGTCAGGAGCGCCTTGAAACCCCGAGCAGGTACCAACGCATCCCACACCCAATCTGCTAGATTGTCAGCCCCTTAAGGGCAGGACCATATCTACTAAATATTTTGTACCGTTCCCAAGTGCTTAATACAGAGTAAGTGCTCAGTAATTACTATTGATTGAGTGAGTGATGGTATGATGCATTGTCAAGTCTGTCTCGGTTGGAGCCCCTCTGGTCAATCTAGGCTAGGGTAATCAATCAATCAATCGTTGATATTAACTGAGCACTTACTATGTGCAGAGCACTGTACTAAATGCTTGAGAGAATACAGCAGAGTTGGTAGACATGTTCCTTGCCCCCAAAGAGCTTACAGTCTAGAGGGGGGGACAGATATTAAAATAAATTATAGATATGTACACAAGTGCTGCGGGGTATATCACGTTCTCGGAGGGGACAGAACCAGGTGCACAGGTGACGCCAAAGGGAGGGCGAGTAAGGGAAATGAGGGCTTAACTGGGGAAGGTGGTTGGAGGAGATGTGATTTTTAATAAGGCTTTGAAGCTGGTCCGTCAGAAGTTGGCAGTTTAGAAGGTGAGGCAGACATTGAAATAAATTACGGACAGGGGAGATAGATGAGTTTGAGGTACAGTGAGTAAGTTGGTGTTAGAGGAGTGAAGTCAGCAGGTTGGGTTGTAGTAGGAAATCGGAGAGGTAAGAAAGGAGGCGGCAAGGTAACTGAGTGCTTTCAAACCAATGGAAAGGAATTTCTGTTCGATACAGAGGTAGGTGGGCAACCTCTGCAAGTTCTTGAGGACTGGGAAAACATGGACTGAAGATTTTTTTTTAGAAAAATGATTCAAACCGCAGAATGAAGTATGGACTGGAATGGGGAGAGACAGGTGGCAGGGAGGTCAGCGAGGAGGCTGATGCAGTAGTCAAGGCAGGCTATGATAAGTGCTCAGATCAGTGGAGTAGCAATTTAGATGGAGAGGAAAGGGCAAATTTTAGCCATGCTGTGAAAGTAGAACTGACAGGATTTGATGACACTGAATATGTGGGTTGACAGTCTAGTTTGTTTTCTGTTTTAGTTTTCTTCCAAAAAAATGTGAAGCCCAACTAGTTTAGGGCAACTCCTTTAACAAACTGCCACAAAAACCGTCCTGTTTGCAAACCCTATTGACTGCTCCCTGCCTGAACTCTGCTTCATACTTTTGTTTTTTAATGGCATTTGTTATGTGCCAGGCACTGTACTAAGCACTGGGATAGATACAAGCCAATCAGGTTGGATACAGTCCCTGTTCCCCATGGGGCTCACAGTCTTAATCCCCATTTTACTGAGAAGTGAGGCCCAGAGAAGTGAAGTGACATGTCCAAGGTCACATAGACAGCATACCAGTGGTGGAGCTGGGATTAGAATCCAGGTCGTTCTGACCCCCAGGCCCACACACTATCCACTAGGCCTCGCTGCTTTTCATGTTGAAAGCTACCCAGCATCTCCCCGGCCTATTTACCTACAGCAGCTTGACCCCCACACACTCTAGAGTCACTGAGAAGCAGCATGGCCTAATGGAAAGAGCAGAGGCCTGGGAGTCAGAGGCCCTGGGTTCTAATCCTAGCTCTGCCACTTGCCTGCTGTGAGGGGAAGCAGCGAGGCTCAGTGGGAAAGAGCCTGGGCTTCAGAGTCAGAGGTCATGAGTTCGATTCCCGGCTCTGCCACTTGTCAGCTGTGTGACTGTGGGCAAGTCACTTAACTTCTCTGTGTCTCAGTTACCTCATCTGTAAAATGGGGATTAACTGTGAGCCTCACGTGGGACAACCTGATTACCCTGTATCTACCCCAGCGCTTAGAACAGTGCTCTGCACATAGTAAGCACTTAACAAATACCAACATTATTATTATCCTCCTCCCTCCCCATGTGGGACAGGGACCGTGTCTACCCCAGCGCTTGACTAGTGCTTGACACATAGTAAGCACTTAAAAAAAATACCATAAAAAACAAATACCCCAAAACACCACTGCGGGAACTCCTTTATCAGGAGGCTTGTTTTCAGGCAGAGGACCTGGGAGGTGGGAGGGTGGGGAGATTTGAACCAGGTGGATCAGTTCCACCAGTGCCACCCACAAACCACAGTTCACATGAAACAACAAGACAGGGTCACCAACAATGAGATCTTGGAACGCAGGCAGCTCACCAGGACTGAGGTAACACTCACAGCCACACAGCTTCTGTGGAAAGGAGAATGGACGGGAGCAGGATCCCCAAGAAGCTGCCGTAGGGTGAACTGAAAGAGGCCACAAGCAATGAGAAGAAATGTTTTCAAGAGTCCGGCATACTCTCAAACAGTGTGGGGTAAACTGTATACCTCTAGACTGTAAGCTCATTGTGGGCAGGGACGATATCTGTTTATTGTTATGTTGGACTTTCCCAAGTGCTTAGTACAGTGGTCTGTACACAGTCAAAGCTCAATAAGTACAACTGACTGACCATTCTATTGGGGGGCCGCTGTGGCAGACAGGCCAGACTGGTGGGTGACAGGGGAGTCTCCTACAGCAGAGGCTTGGGAAAGATGAAGGTTCCAAGAGGCAGCCTTGAAAACCCAGACTAGCGAGAGGCAGTCTTGAAAACTGAATCTGGCAAATGAGGAATTCTCTTTTCAGGCTCAAGTCATGGAATGGATTTTATGTCTCTCACTGGTCTTGTTTGCCGCATTTGCGCACATGAATCATCGGTCTCCCCATCCTCAAAGCCCTACTAAAATCATATCTATTCCCAGAGGCTTTCTCTGGCTCACCCCTTACTTCCCCACCCTATTTGTCCCCCTCGCCCCCGCCCCGGCCCCCTTCTTCAAGGCCTCTCTGCACTTGGGTGTGTACCCCTTAAGCATTTTGATACTCATCCCACCCTCAGCCCCAGAGCACTTATGTCTCAATCCTTACACTCTGACATCTCCCCTATTTGTAATTTATTTAACATCTGTCTCCCTCTCTAGACTGTAAAACTCTTTGTGAGCAGAAATCGTGTCTACCAATTCTGTAAAATTGTACTCTCCCAAGTGCTTAGTACAGTACTCTGCCCACAGTCAGGGCTCAATAAATAGCCTCGACTGAGAGGGAAGATTTCTGTGTCAATGTCACATTTGAAAATCGAAGGAGATTTTCAAGCAGCAGCAGCCTTCTATAGTTAAACACAACTACGAAAACCACAAAAGCTTTGGACACCCCTGGCATTCTGTTTAGCCGTTTCAGAAAAGAGGCCAAAACCTGAATAGGCATAGAGGGAGACCTCTGTTTTCCCCCATAGAGGTGCTCTCTTCCAAACAAGATTCAAGCAACAAAGCCAGTCGCTGCCTGATTTTAAAATTAAGGAAGACATTTGCTGGGAAAGCTAAATTGAATTTAAACAGATGAAATATTTCAACTTGTCAATTGAAATACAACACTTCTAAAATAGAAAATGTAGTATCTTTATAAATACTGCCAATTACTTCCTCTGGCAAATGCTAAAGCAAGAAAAAACAAAACAAGATCGTTTACGAGCCGTTGTAATTTCCTAAAGTGACTATTCTTTCTGTGATAAGCTGGACTGCCCTCTGCAGGATGGTCTAAGGCAGGCTTAAAGTTCCTCACTTGGAGCCTGAGTTGGACAAAGCTCATTGGTCTAGCCAAAAGTCGTAACGATTTATGTTTTTGCACCAGAAAACGTAAGTCCTGTTCGCCAAGCTCTGTATATGTTGGCAGCTGATGACCAGGCCGATTTTCACGTACAATTGAAACATTCATTTCGACTAGGAGGCCCAAAACCCAGGTCTGATGGTAAGGCAGTTTTCTATTAGAACCTGGTGTGCACACTTAATGAAAGCAAAAGACCTGAAGGAAATTGGACTTGACCTAAAAGCAATCAGGCAAGTTAAACATTTTAACGAAAATGGAAAAATCAGCCTGCTGGATTAGTATTGCACTGTTTCAGTGGTGCTCGCTGTTCTATCGTGTCACGGTGTTGCCACCGAATAGTGGGGAAGGGCTGGGGACCTCTCATTGCCTGGAAAAATCATTTTTGTAAATGAAGTGGTTCATGAAAATCAATCTAGCTGCAAAGCTGTGTACATCCCTGGCCTCAAATCTGAATTGTACCTTCCTTGTTGTTGGTAAAATACCTTAATGCTAATTAAATCAGGACAGGCACAATGGCTCGCTCCTTCTAATTAGGCCGAAAGTGTATAAGCCCTTTCATGGGATTTTCTATCTGGGGGAAATCAGTGGTTGCTTATTGGTACTGTGCCTAACCAATTTTTGTACATCATTTTGGCTGTAATTTGCTAGAATCTGTTTTCACTTTTTTTCTCTACTGATAGTTGGGTTACTTTTGCTTAATTGGCTATTTCCTTTTGGCAGATCACTGGCGTGTTCAACATTGCAGTCAGGGATGGCCTTGCTTATTTTCAATCTTCCTTTCATGACAGGGAATGTCTGTCACTGTTTCACTGTCCTCCCCAACACCCCACTGCTAATTTTCCTGGCGTAAATTAGTCATAACTTAGATGGCTCTCCAGATTCAGCTGGGGAAATGGGCCAAAATGGCCCCTTGGATGAAAATGGGACCCCCACCCAGAGCTTTGAGAATAACACCTGAAACCAGTTGGGAAACAATTTACCCATTTTATTCTGAAGAGACTGTACTTGCAGAAAGGTTGTTTGTACATTTAGATTGCAAACCCTTATGGGTCTTCAAATGCCTTCTATAATATTTTTCCCTTTGGCTGCATGGAAACCTCTCCTCGGAAGTTCTCGGGCGTGGTTTGGGAATGTACTGCAGACAGGCTGACCCCTAGCTCCTTTGTAGTGTATGCCCGCCTGCACAATTGAGGAACCCTGACCAAAATACTAAGTGGGAAGCCCTAGCCTCCAAAGGGGAGTTTACACACAGGGTTGTTTTTGTATTACAGACTAACAAGCAGTAATAAATTTTGATTTACAGATAAACCCAAGAATGTGGCTAAAATGCCCCTCATGCTTTATCATTAATTTGGCACCAGATTAGCGATGTACCAAAGGGAAGTTAAGTAGCCACTCAAACGGTTAGATGGCTGACTATTATTTCCTGATAAAAGTGGCTGGGAGAAGAATTCAGCCAATCCAAAGCCTTCTTATTCACAGTGGCACATTAGGTTTTAATTGTGCTTTTTTGGATGAGCTGATTTCTGATTAGTTGAAGTATACACAATAAGACTGATTTATAAGCAATCACAATGGGGCTATTCAATAGTAGCACTGTGGTCAACCCTTATTCTCCTGCACTAGGATCCATTAAAACCATGATTGAATCTGCATCTGCTTCAACCACTTAAGGAGGTAGAAATAAAGTCATTGTAAGGGAATAGTGGCATAGGATCTCCTGCATTGAAAATGTAAGTTTCAAATGTCCCTTGGAATTTACATAGCAATATGAGTCCATTATCTTGGGCCCATTCTCCTTGCATTATCTCTTAATTAAAATGTTTTCTTTTGTGAAAGGTGTTTCACTTTTCAGACTGCCTGGCTTCGCTGTGGGGGAGGTAGGGGGAGGGGAGGGCAGGGGCGGACGGGGAGGGGGGCAGGGGAGGACGGTGGGGGGGTGGGGGGATTGGGGAGGAGGAGGAGAGGAGAAGGAGTGTGGAGGGAATGATCTTGTACAACTCAGCTAATGTCCACAAAAAGCAATTATTTTCCCAAGTACTAACCATCATGATGTGGCATTTAGTTCTGACATGTTTTTACAGTGCATGTCAGAAGAGAGACCCTGCTTCCCTCCTAATGCAGTGGCTGTCAGTCCTATGACAGCTTTTGGGGATGGGGGGAAAGTGGGGGAGGGCAGCCTAGCATTCTAGTTCAGAATCATAGTTCAGATAACAACTCTACATGCTGGCTGATTAAGAGTTTCCTTTTGGGTTTTAATTGGATTCGATTTTCGGTGGGTTAGTTTACCCCTTCCCATTCGTTCTCTTGAAAAAGAAAATCCCCCAACCAGCATTCTTATGATGTGGGCAGTATAGTTGAAGTGATGTGTTCTGCTGGATGTATCTTTGGGCCAGGCAAAGTGATCATTATGCGTGTCACCTCCTTAAAGTTAAATGACATGATGACTGGGCTGCCTGCTTTTGGAAAGGATTTCTTTGTGGAAAATTTCCAATTCTGACTAGAAACTTCACGGGGGGGGGGGGGGGGGGGGGGGGGGGGGGGGGGGGGGGGGGGGAGGGACACACACACTAACTTTTGTTGCCAAACACGCTGTGCCAAGGAGAGCACTGAGCACTGAACGGGTCTTTGGACCCTCCTGTCCATAAAGACGGAAAGGCATCCTTCCGACCTAGTGGAAAGAGCCTGGGCCCGGGAGTCAGAAGACCTGGCTTCTAATCCTGGCTCCACCACTTGACTGCTGTGTGACCCTGAACAAGTCACTTAATTTCTCTGTGCTTCAGTTTCCTCATCTGTAAAATGGGGATTCAATCCTACATCCTCCTAAGTTATCTAATGAGCTCCACATGGGACAGGGACTGTGTCCAACCTGATTATCTTGCATTTATCCCAGCACGTAGTACAGCCCTTGGCACATGGTAATTGCATGACAAGTATTGTTATTATTATTACTATTATTTCCTTGTTCCAAGATGATGCTACTGACGGTGAGATTCTTTTGGCTGAAAAGACCAATGTGTGACTGACACTTCCTTCCACCTCGTTTGCATGTCAAGATAGTTTCTTGCTGCAATAATAGATTTGTCGCATACAGGCCCTGTCACTGTTCTAGTTATTGGTTCTCTATTTGTTCCGGCACCACAAGATTCAAATTCACCGGGAGCGGTACTTTGGTGGCTCAATTTTGAGATTGGTGACAGGCAAAGTTTCTGGCACCCTTTCTATCCCTTTCCCGATTTGGGGAGAGTAGTATGTTCCTAGACTGGGCTGCTCAGAATCACTGGGTGCTGTCTCACAGCCCACCCCGGCTATCGAGAAGCTCATCTGATTGACCGAGAGCGCAGGGCGGAATTTCCAGCCCCCAAGCCCTGTTCCTCCATCCCGCTGCTGTCCTAGAGAGCCTTGTGCCAAGCAAGCTGGCAGCAGACTGAGGGCAACAATCACAATGAAGCTCCCAGGACTCCCAAGCACCACCTGTCAATTGGGCTCGATCCAAGCCAATTAGTGAGCCCACTCGATTATGCAACCTCATGGCTGAAAATTCACGTATGAATGGGCTCAGCTTTAAACCAGTGCTGAAATGTTCTGACAATTAACTGTTTGCATTTCTCCTTTGGAGCTTCACACGCTTGGGCCACTGAGATACGTGAGTTTGGGATTGCCTCTTTTTGGGGGAAAAAAGCATGGGTTTTGCCCTCTGTTGTCACAGCCAATGAGTTATTTTAGTGAAGGGGCCAATAACCTTGACAGTATAGCTGCAATCAGGCATCTCCAACTCCTTCCTTTGGGTAGGCCGCTTATGCTGGTATCCATTTGTATGTGGGCCATACTTTAAAAAAATGTAATGATAAATTACAAATGAATTATTAGCTACCTAATAATACACTATTATTAAATAGAAATGAACTTAGAGTCTAGAACTCTCCCCAGAGTGATAGCAATGAAGATATGCTCCCCCTTCCAGCCCCCAACACGTGCGTGCGCACACACACTGCACACACACACACACACACACACACACCCAGGTCACAGCAGTAGGAAGCGTGAGCCTGCCCCACCTCATCTCCTCCAGGAACTGGGCTTGGGCTCCACGCTCATTGCTGCCAACCCAGGGTCAGGGGGCTGATCTCGAGGGTTCAGAGTAGCCCCCTCCCAGGACCCCAGAGAGCAGCTTCTGGAAGCAGCAATGTAGTACGTAGGCCCGTTAGCACACCATGCGCAGCCTAGGGTTATAAGTTTGACATGTCTGCCTTAAATAATGCAAAAAAGAAAAGAAAAAAAGAAGAGAAGAAAAGACATTTCCATTTTTCCCACAGGACCCTTTATTGCTTAGGAACACTATTTTATTAAACACCAGACCCATCTTTGATATACAGAAATAAAGGTCAAGTCCAGAAATAATGTAGGTGACAGATTATGAATCCACACTTGGTTGCTTTTTGTGTTGAATCTATTTTCTTAGACTTCTTTTTCAGTAGTACACATGCATTAAGAATGCACTTTGAGTCTGTGCTAATTACTGAATGATGTAAATGGCATTCCCTTTTAAGTCGATCATGGTGTTTTCTTTTATCCACCATGTGTTCATGAGCCTAGGCCTAGAGAGCAGGAGAGTAAGCAGGATGAGTCCCCCAACCCCCACCCCAGCACCCCCACCTCTCTTTATGTTTTTTTGTTCTTCAGGCTCCATGTCCTTCCACTGGCTTAGCCCAGGAAAGGGGGAGGTGGGGAGGGGAGCGGAGGGAGAAGGGGCTTCTGGGGAAGTGCGGTGATTCCCCTGTCCCATGTGTCCTGACTAACATGGAGAACAGTATGAAGTTCAGGCTGCACTTTAGCACATGGCTACGCTCTGTATTTTAATTTTATTTGTCTTTCCCACTCTCTCATTATCTACACGCGGCACTGCCATTACCGAGAGTGTATAACCTGGATCCAAGCAACGAGAGGGAGGTAAGCAGGGTTAGCTATTTCTCTTTTTTATGTGTCCTTCCACTGGTCTGACCCAGAGAGGGGGGCTTCAGGGGAAGCAGAGCTCCCCCTTCTCTTGGCTTCCTACCCTGTTGGCTTTGATCTTTTTTAGGAAAAAAAAAGATAGGTCTGAGGAAGGCCGGCCCATGGAGACGGGTGCAGGAGTGGCGACTGAGGCGGGTGGTTTCGCAGTCAGTCAGGTGGTCACTGGGGGTCCAGCCTTGCCTATCGGGCCAGAGGGAGAAGTGATTTCCTGGCGATGCCGCACTGTCCCCTGAAACCACCCGGGGCCCGGGAGGCCCTGCCCTCATGCGCCTGCCATCTTCCGCCTCCCGTCTGGCCAGTTGGGTGAAGAATAACTGTACACTTGTGTTGATGCTGCTGCTCTTGTTTTATTTTTCATTTCGCTTTTCCCCAGTGTTTAACAAATAAATGGAATAGACTCCACCAACCCTTTCCAAGTGTCATACTCAACACAAAATGGGTGAAGTGTCTGCTGCTGCAGCTGGGTGCAAAGAGGGATCCTGCTTCCTAAAATTACTAATATCAAGTGTGGTATTTGTTAAGCTCTTACTATGTGCCAAGCGCTGCAATAGGTACAAGATCATCAGATCACTCACAGTCCAAGGGGGAGGGAGAAAGGTGTTTAATCTGCGTTTTACAGATGAGGAAACTGAGGCACAGAGCAGTTAAGTGTTTTACCTGCGCTTACCCGGCAGGCAAATGGCAGAGCCAGGATGAGAGCCGGGGTCTCCTATGCTCTTTTTGCTAGGTGGGATCGTGACCACCATCTGTGTTATATCGTCCTCTCCCAAGCACTCAGCATAGTGCCCCACACACAGTAAGCGCTCAATAAATACGACTGATAGGCCATCGTGACCACCGATCGCAATCTTTCTTCCCATCAGCCACTGCAATGCGTGCTGCTCAGCACGAGGCGGCTGGGCAAGAGAGTGTGGATGGCTCAGAGCAAAGCATCCCTGCTTTTGAAAAAACAATCAAGCACATATCCTGCTGGCGCTGAGACATACCTTTACCTTCTTGACGTTGGTGTCTGAACAAGGCTCGCCCTGAGTGGCCCCAGGCCAGAGAAAGGACTCCACTGTATTTTCAGGGACAAGACGTGTGGGAGTTTCTCCCTCAAAGACCCTTACACTTAAGGGTACGGTCTCACCGTTAGCAGGGTTGTCTTCAAACCAAAGGACAACTCTGTAACGTATGTGTTCATCAGAGCAGTTAAACCACCCACATTAAACAATAGAAAGATTGCTTTGCCTCAAGGTGATGAACCTTATCAGATGGTTCAAGCCTTTCTGCAAGTTCTTAATATCAAATACCCAATCAAAAGGCTAATATCATTTCTAGAACAAAGATTCATTGAGAACAGGCCAACGACCCCCTCCTCAGCCCCCCACACCTCAAGCAACCCTCTTCCTTCTCTCCCTGCTCCTCCCCCTCTCCTTCTCAACTTCAGGTTTGTTTCTCCAAGTGCTACACCAGCCCAGGGAATCAAGGCCACACTGGGCCGTGCTGCTTTCAGCCCCACAGCCCGGACCTATTCTTGCTGCTGCTGGGCCACACTGAGCTCTTAAGGTAACTAACCAGAAATCCAGAGGTAACTAACCAGAAATCCAGAGGGACAGGGGTATGGCCTAAACGAGGCAGGACCAGAGAGGTGCGGCAGAGCCAGAAAAAGGTGAAAGGAAAAATATGGAGGTGGGAAATGAAAAGGAGGGAAAGGGAAGGGGAGGGAGAAAAAGGAGAGTGGGAAACCGAGTTGGGGTAGGGGGGAGCTATGTCCTCCTCCTCTTCCTCTTCCTCCTACTCTTCTTCTTCCTTTGCTGCCCCTGCCTGGCCCCAGGAGTTCTACCTGGGTTGGAAGGCCCAGTGCCATTACCATCCACCGGCACCATGGCCACTGGAACCGGATATAGCCGCAGGCAGCAGCGAGTGGAAATAGGCAGAGGATAGCGGGCAGCAAACAGTGGTGGTGGGTAGCCACAGCCACTCTGTCATCAGCTGCCCTGAAATGGAGCTGCCCTCCTGAGATAGCTGCCTCAGCCAGGCGGCGCATTTTCAGCCTCCCCATAATGCGGATCGCCAGGCCAGAAAGGCCATTTCAGCCACGGTGATGACGGCAGGGGCGGCAGCGGCTTCCTCATCCTTCCCTAGCCAAAACAGCCATTACCCTTTCCAGCTGCAACTGAGGGGGTCTGTCGGTCAGACTGCAGCAGGATGGCAAACGGTGACCATCCACCCATCTGGGGATCTCTGGTCCCCTTTGTCCTTCTGCCTCTGGGGCAGCGTGGCCAGGTGGAACAAGCACCGGGTCTGGGAGTCAGAGGACATAGGTGCTAATCCCGGCTCGGGCAAGTCGCTCTGCTTCTCTGTGCCTCGGTTTCCTCATTCATCAAATGGGGATCCCCCATTCCCATTCGCCCTGAGACTGGGAGCCCCACAAGAGGCAGGGAATGTGTCTGAACAGAGTAACGTCTATCCACCCCAGTGCTTGGCACAGAGTAAGCACTTAACAAATATCCCAGTGATTATTATTATTGGGGCAGGAAAGTAGCTCAGCTTTGGGGAAAGGAAGCTGGGCCCACCTGATTGCTCTGCTGCCCATGGCGAGCTCCCACTCATAACTTAGGTGGGAGGAGCAAGGCTGGGGCAGACAGAGGTTCTCTGTAAGGAGAAATGTGGAGAAATGGTTCTTTATTTCAGGCAGTGGGGGGAGGGGGGAGAGGCGGTGGAGAGTACTGGGAAGGGGAATTTTTTCTTTCGTTTGAATAGTTTTTTTTTATTTGAAATATGTTATTTGGGATTAAAACGACAATGGGGCTAGGCTTTCTGGGGAGACTTGGAAATGTATTCCTTAAAGTAATTAGCGAGCTATTGTGGTGTTTGTTAAGATGGGAATTTACTGAACAGCCAATTTTTACTTGAAAGCCGAACTCTGGAAGTGGCAACCTAGTAAACACTGTGGCCGACTGGCAGCCCCGGATTCTGAAAATGTGGACTCGGTCCGGTGGTCTGAGCCCTGAAAAGGCAAAATGCAAAATCTGCAGTCCAGCAGGCTTGGAACCACACAACTCCAATGTTGAAGAAAGTGACAACTGGTAGGGCAAATGGCGACGGGGAGCAGTTTTACTCTGAGAAGAATCCAGGGTTTGTCAGCACATTTCTCAGCGCCCGCTCTCCTGCTGCCATTGTTGCTGAAACAAGAGAGTATAAAATATTTACTAATGAAGTCTCTTGCTTTAGCCTCAGAAACGCTTCGTGGCCCGACATTTTCACAATGGAATTTTCCTTTTCCAGAGACGAAGCTGCTCTTTATTTGCAAATCTTTCTTAAAAATCCCCAGATCCCTTTAGAGAGTTCTTGCTGCGTGTTCAAAATTCAAACATTTATCATTTACTTCGGAGAATTTCGAGGCAGTCTGTTCTCCTGTCCCAGACAGCTCTAAATTTCCCCTCAATCCTCTTTCTAAATATTACTGGTTTAAAGTAAAACATTTTTGTAGCTACTGACTAATGCGTGTATTTCCTTTTTTGGCCGCCACCAATTCTAAATGCAAAATAATTTACCAGATGTTTGCTTTCCGGCTTTGCATATTTAAAGGTTAAAAACAGAAGACTTGCCTGTTGCAGTCCCAGAATGCACATGCTTATTTATATTTGATATTTTTAAAATTTGGCAAAGAGGCTCGAGTAACTGCTAATTTTCAAACACCAAAAGGAATTGTTTTGAGCCTACAGTCCCTCCAAAGGCTTCAGTTGTCTGACTTGGGAAGAAAACAGACTCTCCCCTGTCTGAGTGCCCAGCAAGCTGTACTCAGCACACCCTCGGCCATGGAAAGTTGCCCAAGCGGCTGCTCTGGCAGTCCCTGCTTGTGAGAACAGCCCTCAAGTCTCCAGTCTAATGAAGTCTCCAATACGTCACCTCTCAAAAGTGAAGTTGTATTTTGTTGCTCAAGTATTAAGCAACAGATTCAAACCTTATTGGAATTGCACAAACGAGTGAAAGTCTTTCCCTACGGAACTAAATGGGACAGATCGCCGAGTTGGATGGAATGAGAAATCTCATGGCTTTCAAAAGAATTTTCATAAGCAGAATACAGCCCCGCAGTGTGCAGGCTCCCAGAGACTCCCCTGGCTGGAAACGACCTTGAGAGATCGCCTAGCTCACCCCCCTCCCCCCTCTGCCCACACGTTTCTCCCTTTCCCCCCCTCGGCCCCCCTACCGCCCCACCCCCTCCCTCGCCTAAACCGTCCGAGACAAATAGTCGAAAGATCTTTCTCTGGCCCGTCAGACTATTCCAACTTTTCCAAAGTCGAATGAATTTCCGTTACTAACGGATGTCCCTTACCCAGTACACGGTGGGACTCAAGGGGATAGCTGCAGCCTGGCCTGAAGGTGAGTAATGGATAAATGGCATCAATCACTCGGGATCCAACCAGGCTACAGCGGTAAATGTAAGCATTGTTTGAGATTTTTTTTGGACTCCTGGAGAAGCAATATGATCTTGTACTGGAACAGGACATCTGGAGACTCTAACTCAGCCATGTCAAACTCACTCTCACAGATGGGCTGCTTAGGCAGTCATACATTCGTACTTGGGCCCCACTTCAATTTAAAAGCTGCAAATTACTAATACACTCTTCGTAACATTATTAGCAGGCTAATTCGTGTATGGACTAAAATAAAATGAAAGGAAATTGGAGAATAAAATCAGTTTTATGATTTTCTTGCAGATTCAGTGTTACTGAGTGAGGCTTCTACGGTGGTGGAAAAAAATGGTCTGAGACTGGGGAGGGAAAAAATGGAGCAGGAGGGAGAGAGAGAGAAGAGAGAGGCAGAGAGAAAGTAGAGAGACAGAGATACAAAGAGAGAGAAAGTAGAGAGAGGCAGAGATACAAAGAGAGAAAGTAGAGAGAGGCAGAGATACAAAGAGAGAAAGTAGAAAGACAGAGATACAAAGAGGGAGAGAAAGTAGAGAGAGGCAGAGATTCAGAGAGAGAAAGTAGACAGAGGCAGAGATACAAAGAGAGAAAGTAGAGAAAGAGAGGCAGAAACAAAGAAAATAGAGGCAGAGATTCAGAGAAAGTAGAGAGAGGCAGAACTACAGAAAGTTAAGAGAGGCAGAGATACAAAGAGAGAGAGAAAGTAGAGAGAGGCGGAGATACAAAGAGAGAGAGAAAGTAAAGAGACAGATGCAAGGAGAGAGAAAGTAGAGGCAGAGATACAGAGAGAAAGTAAAGAGAGGCAGAGACAGAGAGAAAATAGAGGCAGAGATTCAGAGAAAGTAGAGAAAGAGAGGGAGAACTGCAGAAAGTAGAGAGAGGCAGAGATACAAAGAGAGAGAAAGTAAAGAGAGGCAGAGATACAGAAAGAAAATAGAGGCAGAGACAAAGAAAGAAAATAGAGGCAGAGATTCAGAGAAAGTAGAGAGAGGCAGAACTACAGAAAATAGAGAAAAGGCAGAGGTCCAAAGAGAGAGAGAAAGTAGAGAGAGGCAGAGATACAAAGAGAGAGAAAGTAAAGAGACAGAGAAACAAAGAGGGAGAGAACGTAGAGAGGCAGAGATACTGAAAGTAGAGAAAGAGAGGCAGAGACACAGAAGGAAAATAGAGGCAGAGATTCAGAGAAAGTAGAGAGTGGCAGAACTACAGAAAGTAGAGAGAGGCAGAGATACAAAGACAAAATGAGAGCCAGAATGAACACACAAAATGAGAGAGAGGCAGAGAGAGACAAATAACAAAGACAGTGAGACCCAGATGGGCAGGTGACGGAGAGAGACAAAAACAGAGACATCAACAGTGAAACAGAGAGAGGGGGAGGGAAGAAAAGGCAGGAAAGGGAGAGAAGCCCAGACAGAGGGAGAAAGATGTACAGATGACAAAGGCAGAGAGAGACAAAGACAAAATGTGACAGGATGAGACAGGACAGACACATAGAAACAGAAACATACCAGAAAGATAGAAAGAGACACAGACCAAAAGACACAGAGAGAGAGAGAGAGAAGCACTGATAAGGAGAGACAGGGAGAAACCCAAGTGAGAGAGAGACAGACTTACACACACTCCCCCACTCTCACCACAAAGCACGATGATAGAGCCGTCTCCTATCAAGCATGATGAACGAGCCTCGGTACCGGGATCTAGGGACCGAGAACCTGCGTGCAGGAAGGGATTATAGTGCTAGTGGTTTGCTCAGGACCTCTTTTGCCCCTGGCGGTAATGATCCCGCTGGGTCATGGAGTGCAACAAGCTAGTGGGGGGCAAGGGTATGATAGGGATTTTCTTTTTAATCTGCAGGCCCATTTAGGGCCAAAGTGACCGATCAGTCAACCAATGGTATTGATTGAGTGCTTACTGTGTACAGAACACGGCACAAGCGATTGGGAGGGTACCATGTAACTGGGTTGGTAGATATGTTTCCTGCCCCTAAGGAGCTTACAGTCTAGACCACAGCTTATGCAACGTTGTTCTGTGGTGCCCTGTGGTGTTCTGTAGGCGGTAGCCTCAACAGCCACCACACCCTTTTCTCCTCAAGATAGCCCGCCATTTCTCTCAGGATTCCTGCTAGGCCCGTCCCCCTCGCTGACCACCGTAGGTGGTTCTTCCATCAGAAACCTCCACCGCTGATGGTGGAGCCCCAGCAGGGCAGGAGGGGGACTAGATCCCAGGTCTCCTGATCCCCAGAGAGCACGTGCACCACGTGCACAGGCACCCTTGCACACACACTTGCACAGGCACACACGCACATGCACACATGGACACGCACACTCACATACACAGAGATAGAAAGATAAAGAAAAATGACCTTCCCCTCGGGCTGCAGCAGCAGGAGAGAGATGTACAACTCCTCCCCCACTTTTGCTGAGCTCCAGGCTGGAGGATCTGCTGCAACCACGGCTCTCCTTTCCGCCTGGAGCGGGAGCAAACGGCTAATCTGCCAGAGGTGGGGGAGGGTGCCTCAGCTGCATCTTTCTCCTTCGGCTTTTCGGCCATGGCCAGCTCTCCTGCAGGCAGACAACCTCACAGCAGGCAACAAGTGGGACACACACTCGCTCTAGTTTCAATCCTTCCTCCACTCTCTGACCGTAGGGAGAAGCATGGGACTTGCAGCACTGTTCCCCTTTATCCTCATCTGTACAATAGAAATATCTAAACCTGACTTCCCTCTATCTCTCAGGGTTTGCTGTAAGGATAAGTGGCAGGCTGATTGGAAAGCTCTTGCAGCTCTCAGGAGAAAGGTGCTGTAAGAGCCCAAGATGATAAGAGAAAATGCGTTCAACTTAAATTGCAAATAAGAGAGGCTGTTGCTAGGGAATTTTATGAAAGGTTATTCAGTGAGACTGTCTGAATAAATTCTAATGAGTGAGTGGCAGACGGAGAATGTAGTCCATCTGTGGAGTTTCCCTCAGAGAAGGAATGAGAGGAAAATGGAAAAATTCACATCTGATTCAAAATCAGAGGTGGGATACAATTCTCGAGGGCAGGCGGCGAGGGGAGCTGAAGAAAATCGGGTCTGTAACCCATCTTAAAGGGAGCGTCCTCTAGACAGAAATATGTTAAATGTGTGTGGTGAAAGGAAGTGGCGGGGTGGAGGGCGGGGGGGAGGGGAGGGAGTCTAGCCGTCTTCGTTTCTGCCTCCCATGAACATAGTAACAGGATTCGAATGAGGTGGAAGCACATATTGATGGGAAATGAGTTAGCTTGCGATTTCAATTTGGGCTCAGTTCGAACAGAGAGGCGAGACTGAGTTTTACCTCAGCGCCAATACTTCAGAGACAGCAGTCATGACTAATGCGATGTCACTATGGTTTCCATGGAGACGGGTTGATGCATATTCTGGAACTTTGGGTTATAGGTGGCAGAAGTTGGCAAGCTTTGGACGAGCCATGGAGGCTTTAGGCAAGGTGTTAACTTGCCCGATCTGCCTAGATCTTTTCACCCCACCAGTGATCGTCCTGAATTGTTCGCACAACTTTTGTAAGATGTGCCTCGATCAAATTCTTCTTTGTCAAAACTGCACTCATATGAATGGACAGTTCTGCTGCCCTGTATGCCGAAAAGTAAGGAGAGCTACTTAATTCCCTCGTAGAGCTGAGGGACTTCATTCCTCATCTAGAGAGGGGCCAGGAGACGGGGGTCTAGAACGAGGGCGGGCAATTACTTAGGCCTCTGCCACCGGTCAGAGCAGGGGTCGTGGGGCCCATTGAATGGCAGCCAGGGTCTGGCCCCGTGGGCTGTAGTTGGCTCATCCCTAGTTTTGAAGATGTGGGGATGAGGGTGGGGGGATTGGGGGTTGGGAGGGAGGCATAGGTTTAACTTTTCATTTTGAGTGGGGACGAAGTCAAGGTAGGAATTTTACGGGGGCTGGGGACTGGGAGGCAGGGTTACCTCAGCTAAAATTGACTGTGTCTGAAACATCTGTTAAAAAAAAACAAACTTCTATATCCATAAATTCTGAAGCAGAAAAATAGGCAAAGGGGAGAGAAGGAGAGGGAGGAAGAGTGAGTTACTTGTGTGTCTCCTCTTCCTTCACTACTGCGTCTGGGTCTTTGCTGGGTGCCAGAGATGGGTGCGGGTGCCCTGGGGGAGGAGGAGTGGCTTTTAGGTCTTCTTTTTTTTAATTCAGCCTTTCGCTAGCTGAAGACATAAGTTCATTTCCACCCAGTTGGGATGGCCTGATCTAAGGTGAGGGAGGAGACTTTATGAATAGTTGGTTTAAAATTCTTTGGCATTAAGCCACAAGTGAAAATTTCAAACTAGATGAGCAACTGGCTTGAGCCAATGGTCTGCTTCTTTTATAAAATGATTGGATGGTTGACAATTTTAAAGTTGGATCCCCAAATTCAATTCCTCCCAGTGTCTGGAAATCGTGAATGAGAACCCTATCATTTGAAAATAGTTTAAAGAAGTTGCAAAATATTTGTTTTCTTTTAGCGTGAGGTCAATTATTACCAGATCACTCAATACTAAATAATTTCCTCCATATTTTCATGGTCTCTTTAATACCTCAGGTGATATATTTGAGAGGCAGAGGAACGACTGCGTTACAGAGGAACATTCTGGTCGAAAACATGCTGGAAAAATTTAAGGATGAACAAAAGGTTATACAAGCTAAGGAGCAAGATCAGATGTCTCAAATGTGTGAAACACACAGAGAAATGATGACTCTGGTATCAATTTATATTTTCTCTTTATCGATACTATTTAGCTCTTCAACAGTAACTTTAGCCACTCCAAGTGCGTGTGTATGGGGGGGGGGGCGGGGGCGGTTACTAACTGGAGCTCTTGGTAGATCACCACACTCCATTTGCTTATTCATAAAATAGGTATGGTAGAAGACTCCAGGGCAATTCATATACTGTGAGCTATGTTCTCCCGGCATAGTCCTTGCTTGTCAACTTAGGCCCCTTTGGAAATTAGGCCGAGTTACTTTTTACTAAACAGTGGCTCCAAGGTCTGATATTGCCCCCAAGGTCTGACATTGCCCCCGAGGTCTGACATTGCCCCCTTGGTTGCCTCTCTTGTTTACAGTCTGAAGTTGGCCCTGCTGGAGATAGGAGAGAGGGACAGGTGACCAGGAGCCCATCGGGGGAGAGGGAAATCTGATAAACTTCATACACATTAACCATAGGATTAAAGACTAAAAGGTTTAAACTGCCACTCTGCTCTAAATACAGCCTCAGTTCAGAAACCCGAGTAGCCCCTGGTTCCTAATCTTTTAGTTGACATCTAGTTCCCTGCCACCATCTTTGATTGCCCTCTCTCACCTGGAGTGACAATACTTAGGTTACTGAAGTGAGAACTTCCTGCCATTTTTTAAAATCCCAGTGCACTGATGGTTTTATCATTTTGCCACCCATAGTCACTAAGCTTAGGGCTGCTCCTTAGATTGTTAAAACCTTTATGTAGTAAGAGTCATTTATTATAGAAATATCTTTAGAGTACATTATGAACTGACTTTGAATTCTACATGACATATGCGTCACCATTTCAGAAATGGAACTGATGATGTCACAGAAGGGCGCTATGGGCGATTCCGCCACATTGCATCCCTCTCATATTTCAGTGGCTAGATTGTTTTTTCTATATCGAGTGCCACTCAATTCTTTCGTGATTTAAAAGAAAAAAAAAAAGGCCCTCTCTTTCACATACGCAACTGTGCCGCTCCTGAAGGGAGCTTGATTCCCCCCCCCCTTTGAAGAACTGCCACTACCATTCCCCCCAACTCTTCATGCCCCACACATCCCCATCCCCAACCCTAGTCCTCCTCAGAATAGTTTCTAAGTCCTCGATCCTTTACTTATCCCATGGCCCATCTGGAGGGTCCCGCCCCTGCCACCCCCCCGCCAACCGTCTGTCTGTAGAAATGAATCGACTTAAATTTGCTAATGATGAATACTTGTGGGGCTCACAGTAATTTATGGGGGGGTGGTAGGGATGGGGGAAAAGAGTAAGATTGATTTCAGAAGCAATCTGTTGCTGTGCTGGGCACCAGGGCAGAGGGGTGTGTGTGTGTGTGTTTGGGGCCAGTGGGCGGGGGAGCAAGAGCCAAAACTGATCCGACAATCAACAACACCTTTGCTACAAAATGGCAGTGGCTACTAACATTGTTTCTTGACACCAAACTCAAATGTTATAGTATTGCTTCTGCTTCCCTTTCAAAGGGCTAATGTCACTGCCTCACTTGGCTGCTAATTTTTGATTCCTGCTGACTTTGGATAACTGCCTCCTATTTAGAAGGAAACCATTATCCTGGGACTGCAGTCCCATTCACTGACTAGCTCCTAAATGTGTCTCTGTGTGTGTGTGTGTGTGTGTGTTTGTGTGTGTGTGTGTGTGGTTATAATAAAAAAGAAAAAGATTTCATTTGAGCTCTCTCTTCTCAATCAGATGTGCCTCTATGACAATGAGCCGATATGCGGGACCTGCAAACTCTTCGGTGACCATAAGTCTCATAAGGTTATGAAAATTTCGGAAGCATACGCAGCCAGAAAAATTAGTTTTGTAGATGATTTACAGCTGTTGCTTCAGAAGTCAGAAAGCACAAAACTAGCGATTGAGGTATGGTTCATGTGACTCATTTCCTTTATATTATATAAATAGTGGGACAGTGTAATGTTCAGATTCAGACCAGCATTCTGATCTGGCTTCCAAGCAAATAATAGTAAGGCTTTTCATCCCAAGGAAGAAACAGCACATTATTTCTCAAGGCTGATTCTCCTAAGTTATTCACAAGTCTGCGATCTTTTGCTCGTAAGCCTTCAGAGGGCAGGGACCATGCATGTCTTTTGCTACCGAGGTACTCTCCCGAGTGCTTAGTAGAGAAGGCCCTCATTAATGACTGCTTATTGATCGATTTAGTTCTGAAACCCATTCACTTTAAAAATCTGGGTATTGACTCAAAAATACTCGTTCCAATTTTCAGGACCAAATGTTTACATTTCCTAACTTTTTACAGACCTAAACACTTTTTTCTTCAACGTACGGGTTTTCTCTCCAAAGCAAATTTGAAATATAAAGCTGAACTTTGGGTTCTGAAAACAAGAAGGGAATTATGAAAGCCACACTACACCAGCACGGTCTGTTGCCGCTCTGAACACCCTCAGCCTCTGTTCCTGATCCTTCAGTCTCTCTCCGGGTGCAGCCCGAGCCGAGTTACACTGCACTAGGTTTATATCAATCCATTAGTGGGTTTATCATCTGCATCAAGTGAGTGTAGAGCCCTGTGCTAAGGGCTTAGGAGAGAACGTCAGACACGGTCTCCCCCCCAAGGAGCTCACAATCTAAACTAGACCTATATAGATAGATAAATACAAAGATAGTTAGCTATCTAGCTATAGAATAGAGAGCTCCAGCTATTAGTTTGGGTTTTTTTGTAGATGATCCTCCTGACAGTGCGATCCTATCCATGCACTGTTTCCAGCGATGGCATTCACAACAAGTCCAGTTGTAAGCGACACGGTGTGTGATTGATGCTTCCAAATTGCATGCACCTAACTCGCCTTCTTGTGAATGCCACATCTAGAAACAGTGCTAGAAGGCCCTCTTCACGAGAAGAGAGCAGTGGAACTTCCTGGAGACCATCCATCCATCCATCCCCAGGTCACATTAAAGGACTCTGTCAGCTTAAATCTTAATGTATTCATTAAACGCCCACACGCCCATATGCCCATGAGCATTGTATGAGCAATGAAAACAAGACAGTGTCTCCCTATTTCTATGAGCTCGAGTCTCTCAACTGAGTTCCAAGTCTCCTCATTCTCAAACTTTTAGAAAAGTTTTGTTGCTTCTACTAAAATGTTATTCCTATCCCTTGTTCTGTTTGTTCAATTGAAAATTCTAAGTGGGTAGGAACATTTTCAATTGTGGATGAGAGGAGGTGAAGGGAAGGGTAAGACTCTGATGCTTGCTCTTGAGAATTCCAAAATTTGCACTTACTGAATTGAGTGCCAGACCCCAGGGAGTCCTAATTGACTGGTTAGGTTATTCACGGAGAGAGGATTTGTAAGTAGTTTGAATCAGATATGAGGAAATTTGAAGGGTATTTTGCAAGACATGGGGTTCGGAGCCAAGCAAGTGACTTCTGTGGTAATGGTGACTCCGAGTTCACTTCACGGCAGACATGAGATTGCCCAGTGGGAGTTGCCTTTACGCCGAAGCATTCTTCAGCATAACCTGTTTCCTGTGAAGTCCCATTACCTCATAAATGAAACAAAATTGATTAATTCAATCTAATGCCCATTATGAAACTATTTCCTCTAGTTTTAATTTTCTAATGAGTTCTTTCAGTTAGATGAAATAGAGCAATCCCCCAAAGTCCAGAAATTCGAACCAACTTGATTTTTTTTAATGGGAAATGGAAAATTGACATTCATCTAGTTAATGTCTAAATTTCCATGGTGTGGAGTAGGTCATTTAGTTAGTGCCTGCCGTGGCATTGCCTAATTTCTTGGGGGGGGGGCAGTAAACAGCCACAGAAGAAATATCTGGAATGAAGAAAACTCAAAGTCTAAGAGACAGAAATGAAATCTATAAACACACATTTATACTGTCTGTGAGCTAGATTAACGATACACTATGATTTCCAGTCCCTCCCGGTCTCTTGCACTAACTACAGTAAGCTAAACTCTTCAGCAGGAAGGTCAGTTTGCCACAGAGAGTTCTTCGGTCCAATTCGTCCGAAATTGCTTGGGAAAACAATGAGCTCATGTAAATAAACTGCCAGCCTTTCATTCCAGAACTGGTTGGTGGCGCTGCCTGTTTCCTCCATCTGGACTACAGAGCTCTGGGACCCAAGAAGAGGTTTGGGAGTGGAGTGGGGATAGTGTATATAAAGTTCATTCTTGCCCATTCACGTGGAACTAAAAGTGGACAAAAATATTCTTCTCTCACATGTCACTGTTAAAACATTCCTTCTCCCCACCACCCCCCAGCTCCGGATTAGGGTTAGGAGAGTTTTATAAAATGGGCAGGCATTCTGGGCAACAACTGATGCACTCCATCTTCACCCAACTCACGGGAATCTAATAACATGAACCCCAACCCCTTTAACTTTTTCCTCATGTTCACTCAACCAGGGAGATCATGCTCCATAAAGAGCTCCTTAGGTTTCCGGAGAACTAAATCCCAGCGCAGTGGGTGAACTCCCTGCAACCTCTAGATTAAACTCGGTAACAAATCCTCTCAAAACGAGCCTCGGTCGCATCTCCCCTTTTTCTCTTCTCTGGGCTTTTCCGGACACCAGCAGCGTGAGGAGCGAGCCAGACCAATAATCGGGTCCCCGTAGCTTTTCCCTGCATTTACCAGATGAATTTGGGAGAAAACGGGGGTTGGCCTGAATTATCCAAGTAATTTTATCACTCTCCCGCATCCCTTGGACATTTTAGAGCTCACCTAACCGTGCGATCTGCGGAGGAAAACAGGTTTTCAAAATCTGCCTTGAGCACCTACGGAGATTCCTTCCCGAGGGAAACGCGGTGTCCATTTCATACAAGTAATCAGGGCCCTTGATTAATTCCCACCTGTCTAGTCTCTCCCAGCTCTCAGAACAATGCTCAGCACACAGTAAGCGCTTAAGAAATACGATTACTACTATTACCCTTGACCCCCTGGGCAATTCATCTCAGTAGGGAGCAGAAGTGGAGGTCGGGTCTTTTCCAACTCTGCCTACGCTTTTTTCCAGGAAGTTGAAAAACTGAAGAATGAGCTCAAGACAAGCACTGCGGACACCCAGGCCATGATCGAAATCATTGGCCGCAGCTTGATTAATAGAATCAAATGCAGAGTCACGGCTCTGAAAAACAAACTAGACGAGGAACATTCTATGAAATTGGAGAAACTAAAGCTTGTCATCAAAGATCTTCAAATGCCAAAATTGCTTTATCAGCAAATGAAGACTCTCTTGGATCAACATTTGAATGCAGTACATTTCCATCAGCAAGACAAGAAGATGAAGGAGGAGATGGATAAGATTCTAAATGGCAATCCGCCTACTATTCCAGAAAGGGACAATATTTCAATCAAGTACTATTTTAGTGAACTTATCAAGGGAATGGACATTGGTAACTTTGTTCTGTCCAAAACAGACCATGTTATGATAAACACCGCTGAGGGCTGTGAAGACTGGAGCTTGGGGTCTTTGACACAGAGTCCTCTGTCAGATGAAATTCCCGACAAAATTTTCTGCCAAACGGTCTTGGCTTTATTTCAGAAAATAAATGAAAAAGAAATGAGCCTTCCTCAAAGCCCATCCAGCTCATCTTCATCATCTGAATCTGCAGAAGAGAGTGATGACAGCTCAATGGAATCCTCAGTTTAAATAACAAGGATTGGAGATGAATATTTCTTCTATCACAGTATGTAAAGAATAAAAACAACAATAAATAGAAAAATGTTCTCCCGACAATATATATGTTGTGATTTATTGCCTGGTACTTTCTTGATAATATTTCCTACAAAAATTGATTTAAAACACACACACACACATGCACACAAAAGCAAACATGTTCACTATGGGCTATATCATTGTTCTGCTTTATAAATAAAATAACTGTCCCAGTAAAACTGGGGAGAACTTTAAGCAAGGAAGGGCTCTGCAATTGGGAGAGTGAGTTCTTAGCAATCGTGTTCGTTTAAAAAGGTATTTTTCGCCAAATAGCAACGTCTGTGATGAGCCAGGGTGATTATCCTAGACAATGTATTATGGAATTTACTTGACTGAACTCTAGCAAGCTTTCCACGGGCCCTACTTTTCTATTTATTATTGCACCGAATTCCACAACAATTTAAACCCTGAGCTCAACCCTGCCAGAACACGTGTTTTCACTATGCATCCTGGATAGAGAGCCACAGCAAAATTCGGGGACATGCTTCCAACAACACGCGTCGCTTTGGATACAGCATGATACGGTGCTGGAAGAAATGGCTGTGCACATCGAGACGGCGTCGGGCCTCGGGTGAGTGCTTCAGCAACAGGCGTTTTCCTTATTGCGGGGTTCCGCCAGAATGCAACCCCCTCGCTACGGGAGAATTGGGTGTATTGATGGCTCCCTGAGCTACCTTGCTGTGTGTGATTTCTATTTCTCTGTCCTCGTGTACCCACTGATGCATTCTGCTTCCAATTAGGAAGCCTGCCATAAACAATAATACCTTGAACTTGAACGTGGCTTCTATTTTTCCAAAACACTTTCAATCACTCGTAACGTTTTCTCCTCATTATCTCCTTGTGAGATAGGAAGAGGAGAATGATTGTTTTCTCTCTTTTCAGAGGAGGAAATCGAGGCACAGGGAAGTGCCTCACAGCATGGCGATTTCAGGATTAGAACTCAGGTCTCCTGACGCTCAACTCCATACTCTTTCCACTCCCCGTGATAATGGAAAGAACCTTCACTCCCTGCCCCAGTCCCCGTGCAGTGCCTTTAAATTGGTGATTATAAAAGGACTGAAATAGGTTTTTCAGGGATTTTCAGCAGGAGACTGAAAAAAGGCTGCTCAAAGTGGGTAGGAACTACGTTTTCCTGTCTTATTTAGATAGTTGTGCAATTTGGTACCAGGCTTTACGTGGGCTAGTACACGCACAGGCCTTTTAAAACGGCCCCTTAACCAGGGCCCCACGGCCCAGAGGTTCAACTCTCCCTCTTCCCCCCCTCAATCCCTTCCCTCCTCTCCCACTTCCTGACTATAATATATATTTCTTAAGTATTCATTCAGTGACAGTATTAATCCATTCTTCCCAGCCATTTCTCAAACGGCTCTACCGTCTGCTTTCCAAATCGCGACCTCCCCCCTCCCCCCCACCAGCTCCCCTCCTGGGCCTCTTACCCCATTCCCTCTCACCTTCTTGGAACAGTTGATCCTACTTGACTCTCCTCCCTGACTGCCATCTCAACTGCTCACGCTTTGCGTTCAAAGTTACTCGAATCCCCCCAGCCTCAAAAAATCTCTTCTGGATCCCACCATACCATTCTGCTATCGCCTCACCTCCCTCCTCCCCTTTCTGTCCAAACTCCTTGAACGTCGCTTCCACCTCCACTTCCTCTCCTGTGACGCCCTTCTCGATCCTCTGTGGTCTGATTTAATAGTAATAGTGATATCTGTTAAGAGCTTACTATGTACCAGGCACTGTACTAAGCGCTGGGATGGATCCAAGCAAATCAGGTTGGACACAGTGCTTGTCCCACGTGGGGCTCACAGTCTCGATCCCCATCTTACAAATGAGGTAACTGAGGCACAGAGAAGTGAAGTGACTTGCCCAAGGTCACACAGCAGACAAGCGGCGGAGCGGGGGTTAGAGCTCATGACCTTCTGACTCCCAGGCCCGTGCTCTATCCACTACGCCACACTGCCACCCGGGTCATCTTTCCAAAATGCCATGCTGCCCATCTCTCTCCAAGCCTCGAACACCTTTATTAGCTACCCAATCCTCTCCACCTCATACACGAGCTTGGAACCACTGGCTTTAAGGTACTGCATCTGTTCTCTCCCACTTATTTATCCTCCTTTCTTCTCCCACTACACCCCGCCTCACGCTCTTCATTCCTCTCAAGCTAACCTTCTCTCTGTGCCTCACTCTCGTCTCTCTTGCCTCCGAACTTTTGCTCGAGATTTTCCTAGACTGTAAGCTCCTCGATGGCAGGGATGGTATACACTTACTCGAATGTACTCTCCCAAGTGTTTAGTATAGCGCGGTCTGCACAGAGTAAGCGCTCGGTACATACAACTGCTTGATTCCTCCTGCCTGTAACTCCCTCCTCCTTCATATCTGCTAGACCGAAACTCTCCCCATCGTCAGAGTCCATACAAAATCCCACCTCATCCAGGAATCTTTCCCTGATTTATATTTCTTCTCTCCATGTCATATCCTCCCAACTACCACCCCCAGCCCAGAACCCCGCAACCTTAATGTCATCCTCGACCCTCTGCTACCCTTCGGCTCTCACATTCGGTCTACTGCCGAATCCTGGCATTCTCCCTGCCGCAACAGAGCCCAGATCTTACCCTTCCTCCCTACCTGGTACAAGCCTTGGCCTTGCCTCGGCTAGACTATTGCATCAGCCTCCTCACGGGTCTCCCAGCCTCCAGCCTCTCCCCACTCCAAACTATCCTACCCGCTGCGGCACGGATCATCTTCCTGGAGCGTCCCTCAGCCACACCTCTCCTAAGAATTCTCCACTGGCTCCATGTGTCTCTCTACATCAATCATGAGCTCCTCACGACCGGCTTCAAGGCTCTGCATAACCTGGCCCCACCTGACTTATCTGCTCTTTTCTCCCTCCGTTTCCCCAGTTGCTGTCTTCGTTCCACCCGAGCCAACCTTCTGGCTTTACTTCGCTTTCGACTCCCCTGCCTCCATTTCCTCACTCACGCTGTTTTCCCGGCTTGGGAGCTCCCTCCCTCCTAACATCACACAGACCACAGCTCTCCCCCTATTTGAATCCCTCCTAACACCCCACCTCCTCCAGTGAACTCCCCCCTCCCTGAATTTCCCAGAACCCTGAGCCAGATCAGCATGGCCTAGTGGATAGAGCACGGGCCTGGGAGCGGGCCTGGGAGTCAGAAGGACCTGGGATTATTCATTCAGTCGTATTTATGAGCGCTTACTGTGTGCAGAGCACTGCACTAAGTGCTTGGAAAGTACAATTCGGCAATAGAGACAATCAATCCCTGCCCACAACGGGCTGACATTTCTAATCCCGGCTCCGCTGCTTGCCTGTGTGACTTTGGGCAAGTCACTTGACTTCTCTGCGCCTTGGTTAACCTCATCTGTAAAACGGGGATTCAGACTGTGAGCCCCATGTAGGACAGGGACTGTGTCCACCCCGATGAGCCTGTATCTACCCCAGCGCTTAGAACAGTGCTTGATGCAGAGTAAATGCTTAATAATCGCCATCATCATCATTATCATCCCTCCAGGACTTAGCCGACTCTAGCACTTTATGACCGTATTTCCCCCCTCCTCAGCACTCACATATATATAGATAAATATATTTATTTATACGTATGTATATATACCAGTTCGACTTATTTATTTTGAACAGATTTCTTGCGTTCCTCTCCCCCGTCGGAGCGTAAGCCCTTGGTGGACGGGGACATCTCACATTAGCCCATACTTCCCAAATGCCTAGTAGAGTCTACTGCACCGATACATGCTAATATTGCTTCTACTCCTTTGGCGACACGTCTGCACTTCGGCACCCACCACTGCCACAGCCCCGCTGTAGATTTCGAGCTACGTGCCGTACCGTTTAAGCACTTACTTATCCACAAATCCACCTTTCCATTCTCGTCTTCCTTCTCTCAGTTGATCGATAAATAGCACGTGTGGAGCTCCTACTGCCTGCAACACCCTGTACTAGCTGCCCGAGAAAATAGAATCGGTACACACGATCTCCACCTTCGTGCAGCCTACGACCTCCCGCGGGAGACGGACACTACGAGAGTTACAGCGTGTAGGAAGTAATACGGTATATACGATATAAAGGACGTGCACACAAGTGTTACAAGGTTGTGTGTACTTAAATCCTCATGCGGCATGGAAGGGCTAACAGGGGCAGTTGTTTATACAGTGTGGAGATTAATGATTAATCGGGGAAGGCCTCCTGGAGAGGCGATTTCATAAGGGCTCTGAAGATGGGGAGACCCTTGCTCCGTTGACTACGAAGTGGGGGAGAGATTTCCAGGCGAGAGGTCAGCAGTAGGAGAGACGAGAACAAGGCACAGCGAGTAGGTTAACCTGAGAGGAATGGAGAATGCAACCCGAGATGTAGGGGAGAAGAGTGAAGCTGAGTAGGCGGGAGAGAGCCGATCGAGTGTTTCGAAGCCAGCGGTCTGGAGTTTCTGCTTGATGCAGAGGGGAACGGGCAACCATTAGAGGGTTTTCAGGAGCGGGGAGACGTGCGCAAAATGGGGTTTCGGAAAAACCAAGCGAGCGGCAGAGAGGTGGGTGGGTCGGAGGGAATGGAGACGTGGAGGCCGAGAGAACAGTGGGGTGACTGATTCAGGAGCTGAGCCAGGATACGCCGAGCACCTGGACCGACGTGCTGGCCGTTTAGATGGAGAGGGAAGGGCGGGGCTCGGAAATATCACCGAGGAAGATCGGACGGGATTTGGCGGTGGGCCCAATATGGGGATCGAAAGCGAGGGAGTCAAGAATAATGCCACGGTTCAGAGCTCGAGAGATGGAGACGACGGCGGTGCCGTCGGCCGTGAGGGGAGAGTCGGGGGGGGGGGGGGGGAGGAGAGGATTTGGGAGGGAAGATGAGAAGTTCGGTTTCGGATATCTTGAGGACGTGACGGTCGGCCCGTTCCCCCCCAAGTCCTGCTCCAGCTTTATTCCGCCCCCCCCCCCCCCATCCCTCCCACCCACCCAAGAGCGGCGGTACCAGAGCCGAGGAGCCTTAATCAATGGTTATAAGTGATACTTCAGAGCGGGGCTATGCTTAAATGACCTCTGGATCTGAATAGCCCTGAATAATATATACAATCATTTAATCAAGCTCCCGATCTTCAAGGAGCTCGGGCGCACTTTTCAAGGCATTGTAATCAGTATAATAGACCGCTTTAGCAGCCGTTTAGAAGGCTAGTGCCTCTCGGCCCCTTTCCAAGAGGAGAAGCAAGTCGGCCCGTTCAGATGGGCGCCACGTCGGACCACGGGGCCCGTCCACTCCATCCGTTACTGGAGGAGAGCGGGATTCCCTGGGGCCTGAATTTTATTTACCTCTTCGCCTCCGAACCAGCCGAGGCGGCTCGGAGCGAGAAAAGGCGCCATCTCTACGGGGCCATGTGACAAGCAGGCGGGAAGGGGAAGGGGCGTAGTGCATTCCCGGGTTGGCCTTGAGCGGGAAAAAAAAAAAAGGCTCAACGTCTATCACTTTGGGGCATCGACCAATAGGGAGCGAAAGACGGCGGCGGGAGAGGGGGGAGCGGGCGGATCGAACGCTCCTCCGGCCAATGGCAGCAGGCAACGCTCCCCCCCGCCCCGGGGGGGCGGGACCGCCCTCTCGCATCCAATGGGAGCAGAGATGACGAGGCGCCGAGGTCGGGGGTAGAGTTAAACGTCTGTCCGTCCTCCCCTTGTCCACCAATAAGGGGGCGGGTGGCGACTTCGCCACCACACTGCCACCACTACCACCGCCAGCCCCGTGCCTCCCCTCCTTCCTTCCCGCGACGCCTTTACCGCGAGCGGCCGCAGCGGCGCTCGCCCCCGCGCCTCAATCCGAGTTTTCGCCGCTGCGGGTTACCCCGTCCGGCGGTAGCGGGAAGCGAGAGGTATTGGGGCTGAGGCGGTGAGGGCAGCGGGTGTGGGCTTTACGCCTTACCCTCAGCTCTGAGGTAAGACGGAGGAACCGCCATTTTCCTCCACCCCTCACGTCCCCCCCGAGGCAGCAGGTTTGCGCCAAGCGCGATCGGGCTCGGGTATGCGCCAGAGCCCGATTGCGATTTTAGGGAACTCCGGGGTTCGGGCTGACGCCGGCAAACGGGACACTTTCCCGAGAGGGTGGGGGAGGTCGGAGGCGGAGGGGGGGTGGGTAAGCGAAGGGCGGATTCCGCTCGGGAAGGCAGGCGGTGAGGCCGGCGTCGCCTCGATCAGTGACAAATGCTCCCCGGCCTGGAACTCAGGCGTGGGGCAGCGTGTATGTGCCTCGACCCTAGAGTCTGAGACGATATCCTTTCCCCTCCCCGGACTCAGTTCTATTCATCGCAGTGGGAGCTCCCTCTTTTCCCCCCCCCCCCCCCCCCGCTGTTCTCGTTCTCTCTGTTTTCGTCTCTCATCACTTCGTCTCTCTCTCCTCGTTTCTCTCCGTCTCGCCTCTCTCCCTCGTCTCCTTTTTTCCTCCTCTCGTCCCTTTTTTCCCCCTCCTCTCGTCCCTTTTTCCCCCCTCCTCTCGTCCCTTTTTTTCCCCTCCTCTCGTCCCTTTTTTTCCCCTCCTCTCGTCCCTTTTTTTCCCCTCCTCTCGTCCCTTTTTTTCCCCTCTCTCCTCGTCCCTTTTTTTCCCCCTCCTCTCGTCCCTTTTTTTCCCCTCTCCTCTCGTCCCTTTTTTCCCCCCTCCTCTCGTCCCTTTTTTCCCCCTCCTCTCGTCCCTTTTTTTCCCCCTCCTCTCGTCCCTTTTTTCCCCCCTCCTCTCGTCCCTTTTTTCCCCCTCCTCTCGTCCCTTTTTTCCCCCTCCTCTCGTCCCTTTTTTTCCCCCTCCTCTCGTCCCTTTTTTTCCCCCTCCTCTCGTCCCTTTTTTTCCCCCTCCTCTCGTCCCTTTTTTTCCCCCTCCTCTCGTCCCTTTTTTTCCCCCTCCTCTCGTCCCTTTTTTTTCCCCCTCCTCTCGTCCCTTTTTTTTCCCCCTCCTCTCGTCCCTTTTTCCCCCCTCCTCTCCCTTCCCCCCGTCCCTTTTTCCCCCCCTCCTCTCGTCCCTTTTTTCCCCCTCCTCTCGTCCCTTTTTTCCCCCTCCTCTCGTCCCTTTTTTCCCCCTCCTCTCGTCCCTTTTTTCCCCCTCCTCTCGTCCCTTTTTTCCCCCTCCTCTCGTCCCTTTTTTCCCCCTCCTCTTCTCGTCCCTTTTTTCCCCCTCCTCTTCTCGTCCCTTTTTTCCCCCTCCTCTTCTCGTCCCTTTTTTTCCCCCTCCTCTTGTCCCTTTTTTTCCCTCTCCTCTTCTCGTCCCTTTTTTTCCCTCTCCTCTCGTCCCTCCCCCCCGTCCCTTTTTTCCCCCCCCTTCTCGTCCCCTTTTTTCCCCCCTCTCTTCTCTCCCTTTTTTCCCCCCTCTCTTCTCGTCCCTTTTTTCTCCCCTCTCTTCTCGTCCCTTTTTTCTCCCCTCTCTTCTCGTCCCTTTTTTCTCCCCTCTCTTCTCGTCCCTTTTTTCTCCCCTCTCTTCTCGTCCCTTTTTTCTCCCCTCTCTTCTCGTCCCTTTTTTCTCCCCTCTCTTCTCGTCCCTTTTTTCTCCCCTCTCTTCTCGTCCCTTTTTTCTCCCCTCTCTTCTCGTCCCTTTTTCCCCCCCTCTCTTCTCGTCCCTTTTTTCCCCCCTCTCTTCTCGTCCCTTTTTTCCCCCCTCTCTTCTCGTCCCTTTTTTCTCCCCTCTCTTCTCGTCCCTTTCCCCCCCCCTTCTCGTCCCCTTTTTTCCCCCCTCTCTTCTCGTCCCCTTTTTTCCCCCCTCTCTTCTCGTCCCTTTTTTCCCCCCTCTCTTCTCGTCCCTTTTTTCCCCCCTCTCTTCTCGTCCCCTTTTTTTCCCCCTCTCTTCTCGTCCCCTTTTTTTCCCCCTCTCTTCTCGTCCCCTTTTTTTCCCCCTCTCTTCTCGTCCCCTTTTTTTCCCCCTCTCTTCTCGTCCCCTTTTTTTCCCCCTCTCTTCTCGTCCCCTTTTTTTCCCCCTCTCTTCTCGTCCCCTTTTTTTCCCTGTCGCCTTTTTGTCCCCCTCTCGCTCTCGTCCTTTTTTTCCTCTCTTCTCTCGTCTCTCTCCTCGTCTCTCTCTTTCTCTCTCCACGTCCCTCTCTTTCTCTCTCCACGTCTCTCTCTTTCTCTCTCCACCCCTCCCCCCTCTCTTCAATCAAACTTGAGGCGCCTGGAAGTCCCGCCTCCCCGACCGACACGGGTTGGCTGCCGGGGCCCGTTGCCAAGTCCATTTGCGTCATTTCCGCTATCAGGTTTGCCGAGACCTTGGCCCTGGGGGTTGGGAGAGAGAGAAGGCGGGGGACGTGGGGAAAAGGGGCGGAGTAGAGCAGTAGATGAGACGAGTGTAAAGGGCGAGTGGGTTGTCTCCATCTTCGTCTCCGACGTAGTTTTGACCGTTAAGCAGCTCTCCAGCTCTGGAGCAGTTCCTGCGATTGAAGGTCTCCTGCAGCTGCCGCCCTTGGGAGGGGAGAAAGAGTAAGAGGACGGGGGCCGGGTTTTACCGTTTCTAGCAGTAGGGCTGCCACATTGCGACTCACTAGAAACAGTTGCCGGTCCCCTGGCTTTTTTGCCCGTTTTACCTTTTCGAGTCCAACGTCGTTCCTCCTAAGTAACCAATATACCCGAGGATTTTTTTTTAAATGAGTACAATTAACCTCTCTGTCCTTGGCCAAAAAAAATCCGAAATCCACCCAACGGCTTTTACGATAGATATTCCGTCCCCAGCCGTCTCCAGTGGGTGACCCTTTGAGGCATTTCTGAATAATACCGTAATATACGAAGTGCCTTTGGATCCTTAAAAGATGGAAAGATCTCTGTTGATAAGAGAAGCCGGCGGGTTGTCATTTTCAAATTTGGGAGGGGCTGTGTTTTCAGGGAGAAGTCAGACTGTATTTCTTGTCACTTTGTTAAAAGGGAGACTTATAAAAAATTTTGTGAATTTTTAAATTCTACTAAATGTTTTACTGAAATGTTATTTTGCCAACACCTGCATTTCTAGCCACCGATGCTATTTTTTGCTTTACAGGTAATAATTTCGTGACCAGAGATGCGTGCATTTTTGAAACAAGTTTGATGAAAGGCTCGTTGGACCCAAAATTATTCAGTGAATTTATTAGGTATGTTCTGAAATGGGTAAGGAATACTATGACTTTTTGAGAACTTGTATATGCTCCTGAAAAAATCACCACACTAAATAATATTAATTTTGAGTTTGCTATAAAAATTTGCTATTACTAGCTACTAGCCAATTGCCCCATAAACCTATCCCTCGGATTAACAGATCACATTTGGGTCTAGCTGGGGGGAGGAGGCGGGGGGTGGAGTTGGAAGGATGGGGCAGTGAATTAAGTTAGAAAAGTCCATTCACTATAGGGGGGAAAAAATCACAGGCTGAAACAAATGAATGAGGGACATGGCCATTTAGGCATGAGGCTATGACAACAAAATCAGCACTCCATTCTTTGTTTAAGCAGTTGTATTTAATTTTTAATTTGCTCCTGTCTGTAAGTTATTGTACATAATTTAAAACCGTTGGGTTTCAACCTGTCGTTCAGGACCCCCCCCCCCCATCAACTGTCTTCTGTCACTCCACCTCAGCTCACCCTTCTTTGTTTTTCCTAATCTGTTCACTATATCTCCTCCTTCTCTCTCCTGCTTTCTGACCCCTCGCCTTCCTACCTGGAACCCCCTTCAAATCTGCCAAGTCCGCAGCTCATTTCATCTCCCAAACCATCCTGAAAACCCACCTCCAGGGGGCATTCCCCAATTAAGCTCCACCTTTCCAGGACTCATTCATACAACAGCTGCCCGTGGCATTTTTTTTTTTAATATACACCCTAGCTCATGTAAATTCTCAACTCCTACTCATTCGCACTTTTTAAAAAATCTATTTATCCTTCCCTTCTTTTCTGTCGAGAGCCGTAAATTTCCAAATGGCTGGTGTCTGTCTGCCCGCCCGCCCCTCCTTGTAGACTTAAGTTTCTTGAGAGCAGGGTCGGTATCGCTTACCCAGCGCTTAATAGGTTGCTCCGCACACAGGACGTGCTCGATAAATAGTATGGATCAATTGAGCGCCGTGTCTCCTCCCCACCTAAATTGTGGGCCTGGGATTGTATCGTAACTGTTATTTTTGAATTTACTCCAGCACTTAAAAAGTCAGTTGTATTTATTTGTCGATCGCTTGCTGTGTGCAGAGCACTGAAGCGAGCGCTTGGGAGAGTACGATATGACAATCGATAGACTCATTCCCTGGCCGCAACGAGTTTTCAGTCCAGGCGGGACTTGCCAAGTGCAATACAATGAACCCAGTGTGTGCTCAATACATGATTACTGCCGCTAACTACTACATTCCACACATTCAATAAATACTGTTTGAAAAAAAAAAAGCCATGTGATACAGATTTTCTTTTAGCCCTGGGATTGGACCTCTTTGTAAATTAGAAACCTCTAAAATAAAGTGCTCTGGGCTAAACATAGGAGCGGGTAGTAATGTGAAGTAATTTTTTGGAGGTATATGTCAAGTGAAAGCTTACTGGCGTCAGTGGTCAAAGAACACGGGGTGTAGTTTCTAAACATTTGTTTCTAGAAATTAGGACATGTGCCATCATAGCAGCCAGGATAGGCTGCGATGCTGAAGTGGGTAAGGTAGGTTGTTTGAAAAATATAGACTGTTGTTGACCTAGGTGCAAGTAATGATGCGATTCTGTAAGTACTAGAAAAAATACAGAATTTTAAGATTATTCAAGAATTCTGTGCTGGTCCTTTGTGTTGATAGTATTGAATATGCTGGAGCCTCACAGATAATACATTACAAGTAGAAGTTTTAAGTGGTAAAATAGCAACTGTGTGTCCTCCCACTTATAAAAAAAAAAATTCAATTGTAAATCATTCAGTTTGGGCTCTTAGAATGAAGAGTGCACCACGTTAATTTTAGAACCCATAGCTACTAAAAAGTGATATTCATAATTACTATTAGCATTCATGTGAGCTTTGTGGCTCAGCTGCACCTATTAGGATGAAAGAGCCACTTATACTAGAGGCAGTGTCTTCATCCAACGCAGTTGCCTGGGGTTCTCTTTTAACCAGGCTTACTAAGTGTCTGAATTAATTCCATTTGGGTAAATAGATACCTGATTTTGGTCCTTTTTATACAATGTATTCCAAACATTTTTCCGGTTTCACTTATAGCGCTAGCCTTTTCAATCAATTGTATTTGAGTGCCTGTGTGTGCAGAGCACTCTACTAAGTGCTTGGGAGTGCACAATACAGGTGAGTGCAATAAAATAAATACATATGATCCCTGTCCTCAAGGGTTTACAATCTAGTGGGGGAGACAGACACTGAAATGTACAGTTAGGGGGATATTCAACTAACATGAGTTAACTGAATGCTGTGTAATAAATTTTCATTTGCTTTTGTATGTTGCCTATCTGGTATTTTATAAATAGGATTTTTTTTAATGTCATTTAAGTGCTTACTATGTATCAAAGACTGTTCTCAGCACTGGGGTAGGTACACGGTACACGTTAATCAGGCCAAATGCAGTCCCTGGCCCACATGGGGCTCACAGTAGGAGGGAAACAGCGTGGTCTAGAGGATAGAGAATGGGCCTGGGAGCCAGAAGGACCCAGATTCTAATGACTATTAAGATATTCCCATGTGGGATACGGACTGTGTCCAACCTGATTAGCTTGCATTTACCTCAGCGCTTAGTAGGGTCCCTGGCACATAGTGCTTCATAAGTGCCATTTAAAAAAAATAAAAGGTATTGAGTCCCTATTTTTCTTGTGACTTGATCAAGGCACATGGCGTAGATGGGATTGGAACCTGGGTCCCCTGGCTCCCAAGGCCATGCTTCTCCATTAGGGCACATTGCTTCCCCATTTGCCACCACCTCATATTAAACTCATAATATTTTGATTTGTCTTTAACTTAAACAGTAATCTCACTTGATAAATATCACTTGATCGGATCCGGTCTCTTGCCTCAGAGCTATTAGTTTTAAAATTGCAAAATTCCTCAATTTTGTGGCTAGAGGTAATCAGCGTTCTCCACTGAAGAGTTATCAACATCCCCTTATCTGTAATCAGGGATGCCATTAATTTGCTGGTTATTTTATATTGCTCAATGATTTTTAGGATGCACCTCTACTAATCTAATCATCTTGCTTAGGTGTCTTATTTCTCAGATAGAATGAGACAATCTCTCTGGCATTCAAAGGTATTAAAGTCCCTGATAGAGACCCACTTGCAACACACCTTTCTAAAGCAGTTACCTTCCTTGGTTCATAAACAAGATTTTACAAACTTTTTTAATCAGTGCAAAATGTTTATTAGTACTTTTGTCAACACTCGGTTATCTTGTGACTAATTTTGTTAAATATCACAATTGTTACTATTTACCGTAAACATTTAAGCATGTACTATGGTGCAAAGCACTGTACTGAGAGCTGGGTTGGTTGCAGTACATTCAGGTCTGACACACTCTGTCCCGACTGGAGAGAGAGAGAACAGGTATTTAATCCTCATTTTACAGATGAAGAAACTGAAGCGCAGAGAAGTGAAGTGATTTGCCCAAGGTCACACAGCATACAGTGGCATAGCTGGGATTAGAACCTGGGTGCCCTGGCTCCCAATCATGTAGCCTGTCAACTAGCGCACCTCTTTATCTTCTTCTCCGCCCCCCCCCCCCCCACCAGCTGCTCAATTATTCTTTGTAAAAGTATTCTACTCTTACAGAGTCCTATTAGAAAAGCACCATAATCTCAGTTTTTGTTAGCTGTACCATTAGGGAATTGTGCTAAAATAGTTTTGTTTTTTAAGCAAAGTATTGGACACCTCTTGAACTCATATGTTTCAGAATTATTGGGTAGAGAAACCTAATATTCAAAGCCATTTCTTTGATTAGAGTAGTAGACAAAGTATTTGATTACACTTTGATTTAAGTAATTTTTTATTGTATGTTTCAGATGAAAGACCAATGCCCAATTATTAATAATTGGCTAAAAAAATATTTGAAGTTGTAAAGAAAGGAGCAAATACCAGTGAGAAGTTTCCTGTAAAGTATGCCTGGATATTTTTCCAGTTTCAGAATCAGATTACTTAAATTGACTTCAGAGCATGTTCTAGAAGGAAATGACAAATATAACAAGTACTAGTAGTATCAGTAAGTACCTTTTTCCTATCTTGTTTTTATTCAGTAAGAGTTCCATTTATCATTAAGTGCAACTGGTTATGGTGCATAAATGCTAATTTACCTGGAAACAAATTAAATAGATCCTTGTACAATAGAAGCCATTGCAGCCTTAGCTACTTTCTGCAATTCTGGCTGTGTTTAAAATCTCTCCATTGGAGCATTGTAGAACCTTATTTAGTTTCACAAAAATTTTAGGTCCCTGGAGTGGAGCACTCATTTTTATAACATAAATATGTGGCTGTCAAGTACGTTATCGTTTGACCATAGAAGTTTTTCAGCTTCTTTGGTCAAGCGTAAAATGAAAACAGACCACATTTCATTTTATCTTTACCAACTTCCCGCCTTTTCAGGAGAGGCTGTTATCATCCTCACTGTGCAGATGAGGAAACTGGTACAAAGTTCCGAAGGGACTGGCCTGAGGCCACTGTACCAGTGGCACAGCAGGGACTACAAGACCTGTGGCACTTTTCACTAGACCCCATTTAATTAACATATTAATTAAAACACTTTCCAATGGCTCTTTTCCCCACTGCTTTCAAACATCTTCATGTCTCCCTAAGCCCTCCCTTGACCCCCACAGCTCCTTCCAGGTATCGCCCTGTCTCCCAACCATTCCTCTTCAAACAACTTTGGTGAGTTGTCTACACCTGCTATTTCTGCTTCCTCACCTCCAGTTCTCTCCTTGCCCCCTCCAATCTGGCTTCTTTGCCCTTCACGCCATGAAAACTGCTCTCTCAAGTCACCAGTGATCTTGCCAAATACAAAGGCCTCCACTCCATCCTAACCCCCTTCTGGAAACACTGTCTAACCTTGGCTTCACTGGCACTGTCCTCTCTCTGACCGCTCATTCTCAGTCTTTCGTGGGCTCCTCCTGCCTCCCACCCAGCAACTGTGAGTCACTCAAGCTCATTTCTGGGTCCCCTTCGGATTCACTCTCATGGCTTCAACCACCGTCTTTGTGCCGATGATTCCCAAATCCACCTCCAGCCCTCCCCTCTGCAGTCTCTGATGCCCCCTGCTTTCAGGACATCTCTACTTGGATGTCCCGCTGACACCTCAAACTTAACATATCCAAAACAGAACTGCTCATCTCTCTGCCCAAACCCTGCCCTCCCCCTGACTTACCATCACTGTAGACAGCCCTGCCATCCTTACTATTTCACAAGCCCATAAAACAGTGTGGCCTAGTGGAGAGAGCATGGGCCTGGGACTCAGAGGCCCTGGGTCCTAGTCCCAGCTCTGCCACTTGCCTATTGGGAGAAACTCCTGTGCCCCAGTTCCCTCGTCTGTAAAATGGAAATTAAGATTGTGAGCCCCACGTGGGATGTGGACTATGTCTAACCTGATTATCTTGTATCTACCATAGTGCTTAGTACAGTGTCTGATGTATTATGCACTAAACAGATATCATTAGAGGAAAAAATCCCATAACCTTGGCATTATCCTCAGCTAATCTATCTCATTTAACCCTCATATTTAGTCTGTCACCAAATCCTGTCAGTTCTACCTTCACAACAGTGCTAATATCCATCCTTTCCTCTCCATCCAAACTGCCACCACATTGATCCAAACACTTCATCCTATCCCACTTTGACTACTTCATCAGCCTTCTTGCTGGCCTCCTTCCTGCCTCTCCCTACTCCAGTCCAAACTTCACTCTGCTTGGATCATTTTTCTTTAAAAAAAAATAAAAAAAAAATTCAATCAATGTTTTCCCCACTCCTCAAGAAGCTCCAGTGGTTGCCCATCCACCACTGCATCAAACAGAAACTTCTTATCATTGGCTTTAAATCACTCCATCTCCTTGCCCCCCTGCCTATTTTACCTCACCGATTTCCTACTGCAACCTAGCACGCTCACTTTTACTCCTAATGCCACCTTACTGAACCTCAGTCTCTGTCTCGCCCCCATCCCCTTGCCCACATCCTCCCTCTGGCCTGGAACTCCCTCCCCCTTCGTATCTAACTGACCATCGCTCTCCCCACCTTCAAAGCCGTGTTCTCCAAGAGGCCTTCCCTGATTAAGCCCTCACTTGCCTACTCCCTCTTGCTTCTCTGTCACCCTTACACTTGGACCCTTTATTCACCCCACCCTCAACCACACAGCACTCACGTACATATTGTACTCTTCCCTAGAGCTTAGTACAGTGCTCTGCACATGAGCGCTCAATAAATACAATTGTATTCTTTGCTATATAAAAAGGGCAAATATGATCTTTGGTTGTTTAGAGTGCTGCCCTGAATGGGCAATTCTTTTTTTGCATCTGGGTGGTTTACATGCATTTCAACAATAGAATTGTATTTGATTGAATCCAAGTGCCCAACTACAGTCTAGTCCAAAAAAAAATTACATTTAATTGCTCTGGGTCAGTTTTCTTGAACAGCTATTCTTTCCTGTCTAGCCAAATTTTGATTTAGCTGGGGGAGGGCGGGGGATCCCTTACAATTTGCTGACATTCACATACTTTTTAAAAAGTAGTGATGCTCTACTTTGGGCTCCTGAATGGTTGATAGAAGAATCTGTGTGAAATGAAAGGTTGTTGCAGACCACTCGGACTTTAAAATCAACTTTAAAAAGTCTTTGGTGGTGGCCGTGTTGAGTAGCTTGGTTTTCTTGGCTATCTTTCCCAATAGCTAGCATAACTGCAATTACACCGGTATTTAAATTTTACACATGTGAATTATTCACGTTTTTCCAGAGAGACCTAAAGATAGTAATTAAATGTATCCGTGAGTGTTAGACACTGAAATTGTAGCAAAAAAAAGTCCATGTGGTATAATGTGGTATTGTTATTCTCCCTCCTTACCATAACATTTTGAAAAATAATTTTGATGTTTTATCTTTTTCAGAGGTGTGCCATGTCAGTGTTGTTGCTTACAGTGGATATTCTGTAAATATAGATTGATGGAGTGGCATAAGTACAGTCCTTCTAGGTAACTATCTTCATGTCTTGAGTCCTGTTTCCCAGTACTTGTGTAGTAAATGGTGATGTGGCAACACATATTTTAGATTCCTCACGTTCTACTTCTCTGAAGACCATTTTTGAAAAGAGGTAGTTTGGGGAGTAGTGGATGAGAATTCATTTCCATTTAAATACTGATTAGTGCCTATTGTTCTAAGAGAAGAATATTGTATTTCTGCATCGTATTGACATGATTAGAGAAAATCAGATGATCCTTATCTTTTGGCTTATTGTCAGTTGTGCAGTGGTCATTAGTACTCATTTGTATTTTCGGATGATTTGATCCTAACAATTACATGCTCACCCTCAGCACTGTAATGTGTAGATCAGTTGCACAAATGACTTTTCATCCTTTATGATCCTAAATTTAGCTTATGTAAGATCTTCTGCTTTTTCTATCATACTAATTTGTTCCATCACTGCTCATAATGTTGATCCAAATCCTGTTTTTCCCCCAAGAAATTTTGCCCATGTCTGTTTTACCTTTAATTTGTCAAAAATTTTTGTTGCCTCAAATTAAAACTCAATCCTCTGTTCCACAGCAACCAGTTGCGTTTGTGGAAAAGAATAGGCTTTCAGTTAGAAAGTATAAAGCGGGATTAAAATACATTTTTTTTTCCACTGATTGGTAGCAAATAGTGGTACCAAAAAAAAACACCTTTGTACAATTAGAACCAGGAGAGAGTTTGAGAAGACTGAAATATTAAGACATATTAAGCCAAAAATGCCATTGCCAGGTAAGACCAATGAACTTGACTCAGTCTAGTATTCTATTTCTGATCATGGAACTGATGATTTTTAAATGGTATTTAAGTGCGTACTATGTCAAGCACTGTTCTAAGCGCTGGGCTAGATGCAACTTAATCAGGCTCCATAAAATCCCTTATCCCACAGGGCGTTCACATTCTTAAGTAGGGGGAATGGGTATGGAATCTCCATTTTACAGATGAGGAAACTAAGGCAGAGAAGTCCAAGTGACTTGCCTCCAGTCACACAGCAGGTAAGTGGCTGAGCTGGGATTGGAATCCAGGTCTCTTGGCTCTCAGTCCCATTCTCTTTCCACTAGGCCATGCTGGTGATGGGAGGAATGGTGCGATTGATAGCTAACCTTCTTGATAGCCACCCTGAAGCTGAAGCATGCGCCATCCCAAATCCCTCCTTTTCCTGCTTGTGCACCTAATGCCCATTCATCTTAAACCCTTCTTGAGGTCCTTAACTTGCCCTCTTAATAATCCATTTGGAGATCACTTGTCCATGAGTTTATCCGACTTCATCTTGAGCCTGAGGGTATTTTGGCCCATAAGACTTGTTTGGTGAACAGAGTCCATATATGTTTCCACCGACAAGTTGGTGTGCTTTTGTAAGTACCAAGAGGTCCAGTTTTAGATAAGAGGAAAAACTCCTCATGGGACCCCAGTAGATTTCTGGAAACTTAAAATGGCTGAAATGAAAATTACCCCCAGAGAATATAAGCAACTGGGGAAAGTTGTTTCAAGTACAATATTGTGTAAAGCAAAGCTGGTTATACTTCTGGTATTGGTTGTATATGGTAAGTGATTAAATTTCTGCCAAGAAAATCTGGGCTCTTATGTCAGAAGCCAGCAGATGCTTAAGAAAGATCCTTGGAGTAGAGGAAGCCAAGTTTAAGTCTTTCTACAAAAGGAATTGAGCAAGGGTAGCAGACATTTGGATCATAGGTACCCACTCCTTGGGGGTGATGGAGGTGATTGCCCCCACAAGTTTTCGGAGATGGCCTCCCAGCCTTGCTCAAATCTCTAATAAGACTTGAAGGTTTTGAAATCAGGGTGAAAAGCCTCAAATGGTGGCTTTCTGGCCTATTAACTCTTTTGAAGCCAATCCCTTCTCTGGTCTCATCCCACTAAAATTTCTGCCCCCCTTTCAGCCAGTGTGCAAAATGAAAAGGGAGCACCTAGGGTACGACCAAATATTTGCAGTTTTCATTTTGACCAGTAGACTGTCAGGAGCCTTTGCCTAACCTATAAAGGAATTTTAACCAGCCTACTAGTAATTTTCCCTTATAATTTAGTCATTAATGAGCCTTGCTTTAAAATGAGAAGTAATTTTCTTTGAGCAATTCAAATGCTCCCCATACCGTAGATTTTACTAAGTTGCAGATCATGTTGCAGTAAAGATGCTCAAATCGTTTGGCAGTTCTTTGCCCCACTAGTAGTGAGTGAGGGGGGAAAAATGTGTCTGCATCAGAGGTTTTTGGTTGCAGGTTTTCTTTGGATTCATTTTTTTTTCCAGTCAAACTTTTTTTTAACAGCTTGGTTAGAATCCACACTTTAAAATGGCTTCTGTGTGGTGGTTTTTTTTTTTTAATTGCATACCCATTTCTCCTATAATGTGGGGGTTGTATTCTTGCAGAACCCCATGTTAAGGAAGACTTGGGCCATAGTACTCATCTGTCCCTGTGCCATGCGCCTGCACACAGGCCATTTCTTCTGACACAGCAGCGTGAGGTATCCCAACAGACTGGTGCTGTCAGATGGACGTTCCTTACTTCCCTAGCTATGTACCAGCCAAACTGAGAGCATGTGTCTTGGCAGGACTGAGAGTTTGGGGTTCTCCAGCCCATTCATTTGGTCTTTCAGGACACCAGAGTGTTTACTTAATTGAGCATGTGTGGGTTGATAGATTCAAATAATTTCTGAAGGTAAGCACAGCGGCTAGTGAAAGTACAAGTCTGGGAATTAGCGTGAACATTTGAAGAATAATTCATTAAAATTCTGCACTTCCTTTGTAGATGTTTGCTGATTACGAATAATAGCATCATCCCTTTATGTAATAGTGCATTTAATCATAGGTTTGAAGTACCTGTGGTGGCTTCTTTAATGTGGTGAGGACATCAGGATTCATTAGAAGCTCCTTATCTCTCGTTCAGGCATAATTTTAAATCTCACCATGTGGATTCCAAAATGATTCAGTGTAGGGGAAAAAAAATTTAGCATGGCTCAGTGGAAAGAGCACGGGCTTTGGAGTCAGGGCTCATGAGTTCGAATCCCAGCTCTGCCACTTGTCGGCTGTGTGACTGTGGGCAAGTCACTTAACTTCTCTGTGCCTCAGTTTCCTCATCTGTAAAATGGGGATTAAGACTGTGAGCCCCACGTGGTACAACCTGATTCCCCTATGTCTACCCCAGCGCTTAGAACAGTGCTCGGCACATAGTAAGCGCTTAACAAATACCAACATTATTATTATTAACTCTTTGGCTGTTATGTAAAGTGTGTGAGGCATTTTATCCAGAGTCCATTCGTTTTCACAGTCCTAATACAAAAGATCCTATTCTCAATCATGTTCGATCAGCCTCCTTGCTGACCTCCCTGCCTCCTCTGTCTCCCTACTCCAATTCTTATTTTACCTTGCTGCCCAGCTCATTTGCAGAAAAAAACAAACCAGTCCCCATCTCCCCACACCTGAAGAACCTCCAGTGGTTCCCCATCCACCTCCGACAGAAACTCCTTACCATCTGCTTTAAATCAATCAGCTCTTCCCCCTTCTACCTTACCTAGCTGTGGCCCTGCTGCAACCAAGCCTGTGAGCTTTGCTCCTCTAATGCCGAAATCTACTCATTGTACCTTGATCTTGTCCGTCTTGCCGCAGACTCCTTGGCCTCCTGCTGGACCAGAACTCCATCCACCTTCCTATCTTCTCCAAGAGACTTTCCCTGACTTAAGCCCTTATTTCCTCTATCTTCTGCATTGCCTATGCATTTGGATCCGTACCCTTTAACACTTTAATATTCTCCTCAGCCCCACAGTGCATACATACATATCCATAAATTTATTTTAATGTAACTCTCCTCCTCTATACTGTAAACTCCTTGTGGACAGGGATTGCATCTACCAATTGTGTTTTACTCTCCCAAGAGGTTAGTACAGTGTTCTGCCCACAGTAAGCGCTCAAATACCATTGATCAGTTAGGAATTTTTATTTAATGGCAGTAACCAGAAAGTTTTTAAAATAGTTTTCAGAGAGACAGTCAAACACATTCATTAAGGGATACATAGTGCTGTTCTATGCTCATTTAAAGAAAAACGTTGTATTGGTTCATTTTTTATGTCTAGGTTTACTAAATATTTGTTGAATTTCTTACTCTCTAGTGAATTAGAGTAGTTTTAAGAAACATAACATTTAATGGAATATTTAAATCACCTACAGGAAATCGTGGTCATATGGACAGAAGATGTGATGAAATTCTTTTCCCGGAATTTGGTCTGGGCCAGACTGATATCCTTTTTCGATGACTCTGACTGAAGATGTTTTCACTGTGGGATGAGGTAGTAGGTTGTATAGTTTTAGGGTCATACCCACCACTGGGAGATAACTATACAATCTACTGTCTTTCCCAAAGTGGAGAAAATCAACAGCTGCATCATGGTTTTCATTTGAAATGAATAAAAGAAATTCACGACTGAGTAGTTTAAGACCATTCAGTGAGTTACCCTGTAAATCGTTCTGGTAGTGCATTTTACTTAAATGTGCACTATTTAATGAGAATCAGGGTTTTTTTTTTTCCTGATCCAGAAAAAGTACTTCTGTCTTTCCCCACCAAGTAGTAAACATCTTAATATATCTTTGTTTATCATTTTCTTCACGTGCATAATGGCCAATGGCAAAGTCATGCAAATTAGTAGGCACAAAAAGCAAATAAAAAAGAATACTTAAAATGTACTTGTGTTGTTTCCCAAATGCTAAAGGATTTGGGAAGAACTTGAGTTTCTTGTAACTGTTAAGCAAGATAAAGCTTGTTTGAAATACTCAAGTTAGTTTGTAAGCTCCTTGAGAGCAGGGGTCTTGTCTTTTTTAAATTCTCTATCTCCATTCCTTAGGTATTTTATACAGTGCAGTGCACCTTTAGGGTACTCAAAATATTGTTGACTTGTTAAGATGTGTGTGTGACTTTAAATTCACAAAGAAAAGACGTTGCTATAGATGTTCAAGTATTTTAGGTACAGAAGTCCTTGTAACTCAGTTGTTGTCTGTGTTTGCTAAGGATGGATTGCTCTGGCAGAGTGAGGTAGTAGATTGTATAGTTTTTAGGGTAGTAATTTTATCCTTTTCCGGAGATAACTATACAATCTATTGCCTTCCCTGAGGAGCAGAATTTCTACGGTGGTTTCTATCCGGGTTTGACTGTTGGGAGCATTTAACTTTATGCATTGTTATTTGTGGTATGTAAACTTGACTTTTTTTTTCCCCCTCTAAAGCTAAAATTTTCATGTCAATTTTAACATTCTTTCTATATCACCAAGGGGACAGGTTCCAGGTTCTGTTTGTTGGGTATGGTGCTTTGGTTATTACTGCCTGTTAACAATATTTCACAACTAAGAATTGACTAGATCTGGTCAAAGGATGGTTTGGCTTAGAGTGTCGTTGTCTCCATTGTCACCTGCAGATTGACTGGACAGGGCAGTGCATTAATTTTATGGTCTGTGTGGTGGGCATGGTTAGTGTGTGAGTTGTAGATGTTCCTGTGTTCCTGACCAGAGAGGAAGAGCAACTGAAAATCTCTTAAAAGCCATTGTAGCTAGAATTTACTGAAGAAGAAAATGGCTCCTAGCGCCCTCTGGTGTAAAAATTACTGAGGAGCTTAAGGGGACATGTTAGTTTGGCTGTGATGTTTTTTTTGTTTTTTCTTTCCAGTGAACCTTGGATCTAAGCCTAGGAACTGTATTGAAAATATGCTCTTACCCTTTTGTTTATATGCCATTTACTAACTTTTGTCCCAGGTAGTATGATATGGAAATGGGATTTTTTTTAAAAATTAATATATAGATTAGTTAACACTGAGATAACTGTACGTGCCATCAGGTTGTTTGTGTGTGGGGGGGGGGGGGGGAACCCACCACCATGTTTAATTCATTCCCCATAGTCTCTTCTAATTGTCCCTAGACAGATTATATTGATGTACCTAGGAAAAACATTAATTAGCAATAAACATTGCTGGGGGGGGGCATGATAACCATTTCTTTTGTACTTAATCCAAACTGAGCCTTCCATTAACTTCATATCAGATTTTTCTAATTTGAATTACTCTTGATAACTAAATTACCCCAAATCCTTGGAAGAGTGTGTGGAATCCAGGAGGAGCATACTCTGTCAAATTGAGGCAATGAGGAGTGAGTGGTGCAAGTTAAACCTCTTGGATTGCGATGAGACCCGCTAATTAAATTGTAGCTTTTTCTTTTGTTTGTGATTCATTTTCCCACATTATTAGGTAAGCACAGTGTACAAGTGGCCAATTAAACTTCAAGTTCTTAGAAGAAAGGCACAAATGGAAAGATGAAATTGATCTATATTTCTGAAACTACTAAGTCTAAACAAAGCCCAAATTTAACAGCGCTTCAGTGCACCTGCCAAATAGAAGAACCTTAGAAGAAACTATGGGCTCCTAGGAAGAGGTAGTAGGTTGCATAGTTTTAGGGCAGTGATTTTGCTCATAAGGTGTTAACTATACAACCTGCTGCCTTTCTTAGGGCTTTATTATTACACCGGGACCTGTTACTTGGCTCAGTTTAAGCAAACTTCTGCACGTTGAACTTACAAAAGGACTGGAAAAAACCAAACTTATTGAATGTTCTTTGAGCATTGCATCAGGGCATATAGCTCGAGTGTTTACATCCCAAGTTTGTGCTGAAGTAATGCAGGGTAAGTGTAGTTGCAGCTTACAGCATTAGTAACTTTAAGATAAGGGTTTTTGAGTTGAAGATGCTAAATGCTGCTGTTGCATTTGAGGTCAGTGATCTACTTAAAATTAATTGATCTCTGAACTTCTTGTAGCTTGTTTCCCTCAGTACAGTCGTGTTGCTAATTGGCTGCTATCTGATTGTTTTGGGCAGGGTATATGTCTGCTAATTCTCTTGTATTGTACTCTCCCAAGTGCTCAGTACAGTGCTCTGCACATAGTAGTTGCTCCATAAATAGCATCGATCTGGTCTGAATAGAAACTATCACATGTTGCCTTTTTAACATTAAACCTGGATGTTATATATTGTCATACTTTTTGTTCTGTACAATGTTTCCATAGATTGGAAATCTCCATTTTACAGAGCAATTGTGACTTTATATACACCTTTAGGGTACTAGATGTGGGCAGTCAGACTGAGAAATTTTGTTAACTTCTGATTAAATAAGACTGCATTAATCAAACTTGTAACATGTTGTAAACATTTTGACTTTCCTTAGAACTTCTGTTTTAATTCAGATGTGTAATAACTGTCCTGACTGTCATTTGAATAATTGGATGCTTCCCTTAGACACTTTACTTGTCAAACTCACTTGGTGAGTACCACAAACTTGTCTGAAGACTAGATTGTAAACTCATTGTGTGCAGGGAACATGTCTACCAACTCTTATTGTTCTCCCCAAGCATTTGGTACAGTGCTCTGAATGCGGTAAGCGGTCCATAAATGATCAACTCTTAATGACCATTGACTTGTTTGCATTGTTCTCATTTGCTAGCTTTTACAAATAAATTCTAATTTTTGGAAACCATTACTTGGAGTACTGCTTATTAATGCATTCGCAGTCATTTGAAAGTTAAAGGGGGGGAAGCATGCACACACTGGATGAAAAAATGTTCAGTTACTCAATTCTATAAATTATGTTCTTGATGAACTCTGCATTAAGGAAAACTCACATTCAGATACTCAAACATTGAGCAGTATCACCTTGCATTCTCTCCAGACAGATGTGCATTATCAGAGGAAAGTTGCATCATTTCCCCAACCCAAAACATGCAGTAAAAGCATAAAAGTAAAAGGGAATCCCGAACATAAACCATGACCACTTAAGACTATAAGCCCCATGTGGGGATAAGAACTGTCTGACCTGATGGGCTCGTATCTACCCCAGCACTTAAGGCAGTTCTTAGCACAGAAAGCACATAATGAATACCAGTCATTATTCCACAGTCAAAGATGATTGCCTTCACTAACTCAGTGATGTTCTCGGGATATGCTACTTGGCGCAGGGCTTCGGTCCATTTGGCAGTGATACCATCTAGTTTGCCTTAGGCTATGCAATTATTTGCTCTTCTGAATAAGTCTGTGTACTTTGCTAAATGATTTGCCCAAGATTACACTGAGGCCTGAAGTATAGGCTAGGTGTCAAATTGCTTTGTTTTATTACTCTAATACCCCCTGCTTGCTTCAGAACCCAGTCTACCACAATAGCACTAAGGGTGGATAGGAACCACATCACAAGAACTTCCTAGAAACAATGTAGTCTGACTTGAAAGCTTGTCAAAAGACTCACCACAGCTTCATTTAGTAGTGTTTGATTGCTTTTAATGCTCACTTCCAAGAAGTTAGCTTGGGTATGGACTTCAAAAGCAAGAATGAAACAAAAAACGTTGGCTCTGCTGTTCTTGCCCAGGCCTTCCAATCAGTTTTTTTTTTTAAATGCCATTTAAGTGCTTACTATGTGTAGGGCACTGTATTAAGCCCTGGGGTAGATACAAACTAGCAGGTTGGACAGAGTCAGTGTCCCAGATGGGGCTCAGTGTTAATCTCTATTTTACAGATTAGGTAACAGGCATAGAGGAGCTGTGACTTGCCCAAAGTCGCACGGCAGGCAAGTGGCAGATTAGAAACGAGTTCCTCTGACTGAGGGCCCTGCTCTTTCCACTAGACCACACTGTTTCTGAAATTATTATGCGTTTGGGCGAATAGAAGGGAATAGCTTGGAATGAATTTGCACTGGTCAAGTTTAGTGGAAGACTCAACAATTATCCTGTCACTTTTACCTCATGTAAACAGACCACACACATCCCTAAAGGTGCTTTTTGGACTGATGTTGGACTGGCTACATCCTTATATCCTATATCCTTATTCTCCTATCCTTCAGCTGTCTTTTCAACACTTCCGTGACCACTCAGCTCACAGTCCTCCATAGCACTTACCTCCATATGCATTACTTCCTCCAATCAATGGTATCCGAGTGCTTTCTGGGTGTGGCGGAAGCTCTAATTTTCTGAAACGTCTCCCTCCCACACTAAATTGTAAGCTCCATGAGGGCAGAGACCTGGTTTCTTACCTTAATTGTTAATAAAGGTTGGGTGGACCTTTGCCAGTAGGCAAATTGGGATCCGTAAACCCAAAGGGATGGTGAAATCGAGTAAGAGGAAAGGAGTAGCCAGCCAGGCAGCCCTGGTGGGGGGAATCTAGGCTCTGTGGAAAGAAGTCATAGAACAGCAGGAACCCATAGCTGCCCTGGAAGAAGTAGCAGAACAGGGCTTGGTCCAACAGGTCTCAGTCTCACAGGCTGAGGTACAGTGAGCAAAGGAGGAGGTGGAGAATAAATGGGGTTTTTTTGGGGGGAGGTTTGCAGGTTTAAGAACTGAGAAAGATCCAGGGATGGGAGTCTTAGGAAGGGAAAGGGATGTCGTCTTGTTATGCCCAGGTGGAACCCTTACCCCCACCTCCTTACCTGAAACACCCAGAAGTTCCAGAGGACCCAGGGCCATCGAACACCCTGCAGGTTCCCCAGTGACCAGAAGGACTCAGCACATATTACCCTGGGCTAGTCCACTTGAGTTGCAGAAAGGTTGCAGGGTACTCAGGGTGGGGTCTGCCCCTTTAGAAGATGACCACTCCCCAAAGCAAGAGGTGACAGAGCTCATCATGGCCTCCCTCTCATCATCCAGGAAATTTTAGGGCCTGGTAGAAAGGCCATGGGCCTGGGAGTTACAGGCCCTGGGTTAATAATAATAATGTTGGTATTTGTTAAGCGCTTACTATGTGCTGAGCACTGTTCTAAGCACTGGGGTAGACATAGGGGAATCAGGTTGTCCCACGTGGGGCTCACAGTCTTAATCCCCATTTTACAGATGAGGGAACTGAGGCACGGAGAAGTTAAGTGACTTGCCCACATTCACACAGCCGACAAGTGGCAGAGCTGGGATTCGAACTCATGAGCCCTGACTCCAAAGCCCGTGCTCTTTCCACTGAGCCACGCTGCTTCTAATCTCAGCACTGCCACTTACCTGCTGTGTGACCTTAGGCAAGTCACTTTGTGCCTCAGTTCTCTCATCCACAAACTGGGGGCTCAATACTTGTTCTCCCTTCCACTTAGGCTGTAAGCCCCATCTGGGACCTGATTATCTTATATCTACCTCAGCGCTTAGTTCAGAGCTTGGCATATAGTAAGTGCTTAACAAATACCAGTTATCTGGGCACCAAGGGGTGCTTGTAAAAGAACTAGGGGTGGCCCCAACAGAATAGGACTCTTACCAGTGGTTACTGGCAGTGGAGAGGGCCATGTCCGAGCTCTACGACAGTGGTCTGGCCAGAGTCCTTGTAGGAGGGTTTGCCCCTGTGGACCGGAAGGTAGCAAAGACAAATTTGGAGGGTATGCCCCATGGGAGTAGGGTCTGGAAAATGTCTGGTCTGCCCCATAAGCATCCCCAATGGACTGGTTGATCGCCTCTGGACATGAGCCCAGGTGTGCTGGAGATAACCCCACAAGGGCCAAGCGAAAAAGGCGAGACACTGTCCCCCAGTGAATGGAAGATTGCGGGAGCTCAGACTGTGGAATTGGGGAAGTTATTAGATATTGATTGATTATGGTATCTGTTAAGTGTTTACTATGTGTCAAACACTCTTCTATGCGCTGAGGAAGGTACAAGTTAAATAGGTCAGACACAGTCCCTGTCCCGCATAGGATTCACAGTTTAAGAAGGAGGGAGAACAGCTATCCCCATTTTACAGTTGAGAAAACTGAGGCACAGAGAAATTAAGTGACTTGCCCAAGGTCACAGAGCAAGCAATTGTCAGAGCCAGGATTAGGACCCAAGTCCTCTGAATCCCAGGCCCGTGGCAAGAGCCCATGCTCTCTCACTGGGCCACGCTGCTTCCAGGCTAGGCCACGCCGGTCCCAGCCGACTACTTCCAAATTTTGGCGGGCTCTGGAATCGTAAGAGGGGAACCCAGTTCCGGGAAGATTAGCCTCTTACCTGGCCAAGGCTCAAACATGGTGTGGAACCGAGCGGCAGCTGAAATAACTCCCTCTGGGGTGGCAAGCTCTAGACCCAGCATTTGACCAGACCCTCGCTTCTACGCAGGCTGCAATACAAAAGTTCGCAGAAACCCAGGGAATCTTTTGGTCAAGCTCCCTTGCAAAAGATCCTGCAGATATTCAAGTGTTATTTGACAGTGAGAAAGGAGGGCATCTGTGATAATGAGTCTAATGTTTGTGATACCTTTCATGTATTTTGCAATGAAAGCTCTGAGGGTATAAATCTAGAGAAGGAATGGGAGTGCCATATTGAATACTGGCCAGGATAAATCTGATATTCTTGGAGTTCAAATTCAGTGTTTGGTTATAGATGTCGAGTCTGCAGGTCTTGTTTGTTTATATGATGTGTTTGTCAAGAATTTGTAAGGGTCTGGAATCAACCCATGGAATTCTCACTTCTGTCATCTGAAGAGAGGCTGGGGAATGGCTTTTGAGCCTCTGATTCTAGGGGTTTGAGAAGCAACACAGAGGAAGAGCCTTACAGAACAAAGGCTAGTTTAGTTTTATACTAAGTCTTATATTTTTGAGGAATCTAGAGTGTGTACTGTTGAGGTATGTGCTTAGAAAAGAATTTTTTATCCATTTTAATAACCACATCCCAGTGTCTGTTATAGCCGAATATTTATTTTCCTAATGGTTACTTGATTACGATTGTCCTTGATAGGCTTTTACAAGGGTGTCGTGAGGCAATCGGTCATCCTAGCAGTGCAGCCAGATCCCGGCAAAGAAAAAACTTGCCTATACTCTGCGTGGGAATTGTTGGTGATACTGTGCTGTATTGGTGTGCTAACTGGCTCAGGGAAGGATGATCCAAAGGAGGAGGAGAGAGGTGTAATTTAGCCATATTAAATTAAGGATGAATTTGGGCATCGCTCCCGTTACCACATACCCATCAGCCGCCTGCCTGTACCCCACTGATAGGGTGAAAGTCACTACTGTAGGCTCATGCCCTCAAACCAAAGCAGCCAGTTGGAAAGACGCCTGTTTCGCGGTTGGGTGAGACGCCTTCAAAACATCTAGCCTCGACTACAAAAGGTGGAAATGATGGAGACAAGGTACTCAGAATTAAGGAAGAACCAAATGCTTGGGGAGAGTCACAGAGTTCAAAGAAATGGCTCAAGGGCTTGGTTCCAAAGCCAGACATCAGGCTAATACAGACCTCTGACAAATGGGGCCAGGAAAGGCAGGACTGGTTCCTTCAACTGCATTTGAATCTTGGAAATTTCAGAGAGGACAAAAAGAGTGTGCAAGTGTTACCAGTGGTCCAGGGGGCCACTACGTGCCAGTTGCAAAGCAGTAGCAGCAAGATACCCACACAGAGCCTGCATCAATCCAGGGCAGACAATCTGATCATCTCTGTAGCCGTTCAAGGAGAAGGTACACGCACACCAGCATCAAAACAAGGATTCCTCCCGCATAAGATTGTATCTACCAACTCAACTGCTCTGTACTCTCCCAAGCCCTGACTGCAGTGCCCTGCACACAGTAAGAACTCAAGAAATATGACTGATTGATTTTTTTTGAAGGCAGAGAGGAAGGAGTCGGGGGACAGGGAGCGGTTGAAGAAAGAAGTGAAAGAAGGGAGAAAAAGAGAGATAGGATTTTTCACAAGGTGACTGAGGAGGGGGTTCGGGTGGCAGGGTTAGTCTGTTGGATCAGGAAGGAGACCTGAGAGCAACAGGTAATTCAGGGTGGAGGTTGGCAGGGGGAGTGCCATGGAGGGACAGGAGGGCCACTGGTGGTGGGAGGAACTGACCAAGTCCAAGTGGGGGGATGTGACTGCTCCACTAATACCTGATAACTGATTCTAAGGCTAAGAAATTTCATCGGTCCAGATGGAAAAGGGGTTGCAGTGAGATAATGTTAATGTGAACATATTGCACTTTATTCAAGGGGTTGAAACAGCAAACTTTCACAAACCACATTTCTTACCTATTAAAGCCAAACTAGAGCATCTCAAGGGACATAAGTAATTGAAGACCAGTGTTCTAAATACAACTGTCATTACCTGCAAAGAGAAGCTAGATTTTCTAGTTTACCTAATGAATCTCTTAGGTTCCACTGTAAGATTCCTGAAGGCAGGGATCGTGCCTTTTACTATACTCTTTCGCGAGTTTAATTTAGTGCTCTGTCTCCAGTCGACATCGAATACTATTGATCGAGTAGAACAACAAGATCAACTCTTTGGCCTTAAAATACAACTTGATGCCAGATAATCAGATCATTCACAGTCCAAGAGGGAGGGAGGGAGAACAGGAATTTAACCCCCATTTTACAGATGAGGAAACTGAGGCACAGAGAAGCCAAGTGACTTGCCCAGGGTCACACAGCAGGCAAGTGGTGGAGCCGAGAGTCTCCTGACTCCCAGGCCCCTGCTCATTCCATTGGGCCATGCTGCTTCTCGGGATGTAAATTAGTGCAACTACTTTCTATGGCAAATGAATTTCTCCGAGCTCTATACGTACCAACATTCTCTACAAGAAAGGGGATGAGGTTACCTACAAACTGCTATCATTTTAAGCACATTAGAGGCTGAAGGTATATGCCCTTAGGAAGTCTGTCCCATCTCTTCCAGCTAACGCTCCTACAATGCTTACACCGTCACAGGTCACATCAGTGAATCCCCTGCAGAGAACGGAGAGAAAACATTTTAAATAAAGAGGAAAAACCTGTGTTTTACTGTCTATTTGGGCTGATTCATACACAAAACAAGTTCCATCTTCCTAAACATGTTCATATTGATCAGTGAACATCTATCTGATCCTAAAGACCAGACTGGATTTCCTGTTTTCCAGAAGCAAGAACACATTTCAGCTCTGTGCATGCCACTGAACCACTATGTGCCACTATGTCTCAGGGTGTGGGGGTGCCTATATAGTCTGAATCCCAACCTGAGGCCCTGACAGGTCAAGGGGGCCTTGCTGGGTCTTTGCCAAGTGTACCTTGCTTTCAGACACCTACTGGATTTGAAAAGTTCACTGCTTTTAAAGAACCAGGCTAAGCCACTCGAGGGAAAAATTCCAGGGTGGGCCCAGAAAAGAAGATTCCATTAACTTGATTTTTGCAGTTGTGAAATAAAAGTATTCCCATATAGTCAAAGGAAACTACTCCAATGTCACATCTCCCTTGCTTATTAAATGAGAAAACTTACTTCAGGCTACAATCACAACAAATCAAAAGGAAAGACATCTGAACTAAAACAGAATCAGGAGATTCTCCTTGAATCCAAGTTACTCAGTAAGAGACACTGCCATTTTTTTTTAAATAAAAGCATAGATCTATTTATCATCCTGGCCCTTGGTTATGGCAACTTTTTACTAGATTGTGGCTATTGTGCACCAAGGACAGGATTGCTTTAGTTGACTTGCTGCTTAATTGGACCGCCTGCTTTGCAAACAGCAGTCCTGCCTCTGCGACCAATACTATGGGGTAGATATGACCAAGCACTGTCTTTAACCAGGTCAGGGGAGGTGTTACCTTGCCCATCTGTGGGATCCCCCCAGTAAGTGATAACAACTCTTCAGCACAGTAGTGTTGCTCTCCCTTTTCCACATGTACACACGAAGAGAGAGGTCCCAGGAAGCAGTGATGACCCTAGAGGGATCCTGCAAATTAACAAAACTGCATGAGTTTACCCAAAACTCAAAAAGGGAAAAAGGGAGAGGGAAAAAGAGGACACGCTTACCACCCATATGGAAGAAATGGTACGTTGGTGATCCTGGAAGACCGCTAACTGCGTGCCAAAAATTGAGAAGAGCTTCAGCTCACATCCAGTTCCCAGAAGAATCATGTCAGCACCATGGCTTCTCAGCAGAGAGGATCTCGTGGTGGTCTCTGGTAATACGCAACTTGCGACCTCGTGTGCTTTTTCAAACAAACAAAAAGAAGCCCCCACCCTGTAAACATCTTACAATGGCATCCAGGTTGAAGAATAATCACTGACTGGTAAATATGTAGATTGTTTGCCATTCAGGGGAAAAAAAAAGGTCTCAGTGAGTAGTCAAATTTGACAACCTGGTAAGTCAACTGATTCAATGATAAGATTCTCCATTTATAAATAAAAAAAAAGAGAGGAATTCATATGTGGACTAAGATTGGGCTAAAGAAAGGGGAAAAAAAAATAATTTTCCTCTAAACCAAAGGTTCCTGTCCACTTCTTTATTTGGTCTAAGAAGCCCTTTGGAAAAGATCTAATCGTGTGGAGTGCCACATAGACACTTCACAACTTTCTGCTCCTGGGAATCAACTTTTCTGTAGACAAGCTCAGGGAGAACTGGGAGGTTTGTCACGAATGGGCTGGGGAAGGAGCAGAAGCAAGAAGCATCCTTAAAGCTTCCCTCTAATGAGGTACCTGAAGTGGCCAGATGAGTACCACGGGACTGCGAAGCTGTAGGCACAAGTCCAATGACCTAAAAATTAATTCTCACAAGCCACCAAGGTATTTCACTGCTAGTGGTGAAAAGGAGGAGTATGTGCTTCATATTCGGCACTAGGCTTCCAATCAATTTGTATTTCACGTAGCCTAAGAACAGCACTAATCTGATGCCTGCATTGGAGCTTTGAGGAATTAATGACTGACTTTTCCTTCCTTTTCTGAAGTAATCATCAGGTTAGAGCCCTGTGTGGGCTGGGTTTTGAGGGCCTGCCCTAATCTTGGTCCACCTGATTTGGAACTAAGTCTTTGAACCCAATATCTTGAGCCTGGCCTGGGTCCACATGGACCCTAGAATCCTAAATACCTTAAGTAAGCCCACTATTTAAGAGTATCGATGCTGCAAGTATAAGAGTTGAATCATAAACTTCCATTCTGTGAATATGAATCCAACGCATCTGTTAGAATCACTTATCTACCAAACAAGTTTGTTCACTTCATCTAGTTGAAAAGAAATCCAGGTCATATAACATGACACAGGAAAAAGAATGAGTACTGAGTCAAATGAGTACTGAGAAGCAACATGGTTTAGTGGGTAGAGCACGGCCAGGAAGTCAGAAGGACCTGGTTTCTAATCCCAGCTCTGCCACTTGTCTGCTGTGTGACCTTGGACAAGTCACTTCTCTGTGCCTCAGTTACCTCATCTGTAAAGTGGGGATTAAGACTGTGAGCCTCAAGTGGGACATGAACTGTGTCCAACTTGATTAACCTGTTATCTACCCCAGTGCTTAGTACAGTGCCTGCCACATGGTAAGCACTTAAATACCAAAAAGAAATAAAGAAGTAAATAAAAAATAAATAACTGCAACATGGGACGTACCCTGGATCTCCATTTTATACTTGGACTTCTTAGTGATGATATCAAAAGTGGTGATGGACATATGACCTGCCCAGCCATCTCCATGCATTATGGTTAGTCTTGCTTCCTCTGAGGGCGCCCAACTGGCTGCAGCACAGTTCATGATAGGCAGGCAAGTCGACAGAGGCAGGTTATCTTCAGAAGGACTAGTCAAGGAATCTATATGGAATACCTGGGGAGGGATTACAAGCACTGTTGCTCATTTGCGATCCCCAGGATGGCAGTTAGTTGACAGGATGTTGAACGGTCAGAGAAATTTCCAGAGTCTAACTTTTCCGGTTAGTCAGGATTTTGCTGCTCAAAAGGAGCATCATTCTGCTACTGAAAGGAGAATTTGTGTTCACAGAAGTCAAGTACGGCCACCAGATTTGTGCTATACCAACAGCCGGCTGGCCACATATGCCTTGGCCTACCAGGGGCAATTTATGCTTAGAAATAAGAGGACTTCAATGGCATTTTGGTTCTCTGTACAGATTTTCCTCTTTTTGGAGGCTTGGGGAAGAAGAAGAAAATAATGAGCGCTTCCTTGATTGCACTTAATACAGATGTTGGACTAGGGAAGAAACCATCTCACTCCGAGATGGCTGCCTGCCTTGAACATCCCTGACAAAACTGTCAAACATGGTGTTTAGAGAAGTGGGTGGGGCTAATGCTACAATTTTTACAGTCCAATGATTTGACAAGGCTGCTTCCACACAAGTCCCGGATGTATGCGCTTGTGTATGTTGAGTATCTGTAAGAGAATATTGTACCTTTGTAGGTGACTCTAAATTCACAATAGATCCTGTTACTATCCACTTCATGTTAGTTGAGCAGAGCAACAAATTAACATTGCTGCTTTGAGATGCGGTAACACGTGAAACCTCATTTAAATGAGGAACTGTTAATGTATACAGGGTGCCTCCTGCAGTGGCTGCCTGAATAAAGAGAAATGAGAGAAGTACACAGCGCAATATGAGTAAGAATTCACAACAGAAAGTTTTCCGATGTATTCTGTCCACACTTACAGGCTCGTTTACTGCTGTCAGCTTTAGTCTCGAAGATTAAAGAACAGAAAGTTGCTACTTATTACATTTGTTAAACACTTAGTCTGTGTGAAGCACTGCGGACAGGTACAAGGATAATTCAGACAGGGTCCCCTGCACCTTATGGGGCCTTTAATTTAAAAGTTGGGTTGGGGGGGACTAGCAACTGACACCCAAGAAAGAAATACGGTAAAAAGGGCAAAAACAATAAGAGCTGCAGTACATTACAGTTCAAAGGAGCTTTTAGATTCCTCACTGCTGAGACAGAGCTAGTCCTAGTCCCACAGTCACAACCTTCCCAAACAGTCCAGAAGTTGTTACAGGTGTGCTGCTACAGCTGCTGCTCTACCTTCTGTCTGTTCTTCTTCCACAACGTAAGTCTTCATCGCAGCGATGGAGAAAGAGCAAGGGTATTGCCATTTGGCAGATCCCAGAACCCCGAAGGAGTGTATCTCATGGGCTGAGATTAAGCAACTGGCCATGAATTGGATCTTGGAGGAAACTCTGGCCACAGTTTGTGTCACATTTTCAATGTGCAGAAGAGACCCCCTGAGCAGATGATCCAAGAAGTTACTGAACTGGGAAGATAATTTAGAAATGGATGATGTAGATGTCAACAAGAGAATTGGATCTCATTCAAAGGAAATGTTGTCCCAAGAGGACCTCATTGGATCTAGACAATCCAATGGATCGTCACAAGATCCCCAAATAAATGAAATGATAGTTCTGATTTCTCCACCACCAACTAAAATCTTGAGATTAAAAAGGTTTGCATCAATTTTTGAAGAGAGTGGATGAGCTTTTAAATTTATATAAAACTGAAGAAGATGACCCTCGGGGAGGAGAAGAGTTCAAAGGTACGCAGGTGTTCCGAAGCAGCCTGCTCCAGGGTGCTCTAAGGAAAAAAGAAGACTGGTTGCTGTTCAGACCAAATTGGATAAACTCTTCAGGAAAGTTGAAACGTCACCACCACAGTGGTTTGACTTCTGCAACCTCCTGCAAAGACTTAATCATATAATTCTTCATTTATTTAAAATTGTGATTTGATACTCTGAATTATTTTAATAAAGGTTAAACAATAGTTTAGTGAAGTTTACCACTGCAGTACATAGCATGGAAAGGAATTTCATATTCCTTTTCCAAAAATTCTGGAACATCTGGAGCAGACTCTAATTTTAACATGTAAGCCCATGGGGAAAATGAATGTCATGAAACAACTACGTGTGATAAAACCTCATTTTCTAGGAACTTCACCCAGTTGTATTGTGGAGGATGCCTGTATTGGGTCATTCTACTCATTACAGACATTCCTCTCTCCCTTCTACTTGTCAATTCCCTTCACCCACGACATCCCAGCTTGCACTCGGCACTCCTTTCAAGTTGGCCTTCTTACTGTGCCTCACTCTCGACTCTCCCACCTCTGACCCCTTGTTCACACCTTCTTTCTACTCCCCTTTCAAATCCACCAAACTACAGTTCTATGCACCTTACCCCCTGGAAATCCCACTTTTGGACACAAGGAATTTCCAGGTCAATCTCCTCCCTAGGTTATGTCAGTAAAACTGCCCTTAGCCATTATGTTTATATGCCGCCTTTAACATTTGGGAATCTCAAGACCCTGGAGAGTTTCCAGTACTTCATCAGTCTTGACTATGGGAGGGAGAGTCAAGCAGAGACATATCCATTCCATTCCTAGCTTGGGCAGCGGCTAGCAAGTGGAAGGAAGGCAATCTGCTACAAGTGAAAACTCACCTGTGTGGGGCAGCAGCGGCATGGGAGAGAGTCAAGGGGGGAGACTCAAGTTTACTGCGCGGAAGGAGGTAAACCACTTCTGTATTTTTTTTAAACAAGAAAACTCTACAGATACACTACCGGAAGGAATACAGATGGAGGCAGGGTGTTCTGGGAGAGACGTGCCCATGGTGTTGCCATGGGTTGGAGACACCTCAATGGCATAAGACAAATCTTACCATACCTCTGCTATCAACAGTTGTAGCATTGTTTCTTTCTTCTGCTCCCACTGCTTGTAAATAATTTGTCTTTTTTGTTTCCCTAGAAGATTGTAAAACACTTCAGGGCAGGGACTGTCTCCTACATATATTGAACTTTAACAAGCACTAACAAGCTCTCCACCCAACAGATGCTTAATAAATACCACTGATTGACTGACAGTAGTAACAAGATCCATGGAGGAACAGTGTTGATAGTGGCCCTTTGACATCTAGTTTAATAGTTAGTGATGTACCATTTACCATTCCTATCTCTCCCTCAAGTAACCATTTATGGACATTTGCTCCATGAATTTATCTGAACCCCTCCAGAACCTGCTAATGTTTTTGGCCACACAACTGCCTGAGATACGAAGTTTTGGCTGCTTGTTACCCAACGTTAGAGAAGCAGCATGGCCTATTGGATAGAGTGCAAGCCTGGAAGTCAGAAGGATTTGGGTTCTAATCCTGGCTTGGCCATTTGTCTGCTGTGTGACCTCAGGCAAATCACTTCTCAGTGCCTCAGTTACCTCACCTGTAAAATGGGGATTAGACTGTAAGCCCCATGTGTGACATGGACTGTGTCCAATCTGATTACCCTGTATGTAGCCCAGCACTTAGTACAATGTCTGGTGCACAGTAAATGTTGAAGAAATACCATTTAAAAAATCGTTTCATTTTGCTTGATATACAGCTACCATCATCAAGTTTTAACGGGAGCCCCCTCATCCTGCAGCTGGGGGAGGTGGTGAACAACTGCGTTTGCTCTGTCCCCATCCCTCATGATTTTGCACACCTTAATTGTATCCCCTCTCAGCCTGCACCTCTCCAGACTCGAGTTCTGATCTTTTCAGGCTAGCCTCATAAAGAAGCTGCTCGATCTTCACTTTGATCGCCCTTCTGTGTCCCAGAATAATAATAACAATAATAATAACGGAGGTATTTGTTAAGCGCTTACTATGTGCCAAGGACTGTTCTAAGCACTGGGGTAGATACAAGGTAATCAGGTTGTCCCACATGGGGCTCACTCTTAATCCCCATTTTACAGATGAGGTAACAGGCACAGAGAAGTTAAGTAACTCATCCAAAGTCACACAGCTGACAAGTGGCAGAGCCGGGATTAGAACCCATGATGACCTCTGACTCCCAAGTCCATGCTCTTTCCACTAAGCCCCGCTACTTCTCCATCTCCTTCTACCTTCTCCAGGTCTACTATGTCCTAAAGTTTGGCAATCCAAAACAATCTTTATATAACTCCCTGTGAAGTGGAAGGGGCAATAATATTATCTCCATCTTAGTAACTTGCCCAAAGTCACAGAGTATTTCAGTGGCAGAGCCTGGACTAGCAACCAGGACCAAGTTGTCCCATTTCAAGCATTATATTCTTTCTACTAAATCATTACTTTTTAACTGGTGGAAATCATACCGTTAACTGTACTTCATAGAACCCCAGGTAGCATTCAGGTCAAACCCCTACAGTTAAACCAAACCTTAAAGGGAGAAGGAAAGTAATGTGCTGACTTTGATAACTACTGGGTAGCTTACTGTTCATTCAGTCGTATTTATTGAGCGCTTACTGTGTGCAAGACACTGTACTGAGTGCTTGGGAGAGGACAATATTAACAACAGAGACACCTTCCCTGCCCACAATGAGCTCGCAACCCAGAGGGGTTTGGAATAAGGGTCTTGGGCCCAAGACAGGCCCCTCCCCACCCTGAACTGGCCAGGGTGGAAAAGAGCCAGGTGCTCTGGCTAAGCCGAGATGGAAAGCCGTAAAGGAGGATGGGGTCCACACCAGTGAAGAAGAGCTCCCAGTGTGCACCACGAGGCAGGCACTCGCTTATTACTACGTTTGTACTACACAGAGACTGTTTACGGTAAATGTTTACCAGGTCCCTATTAGGGTTTTAGTCCTCTGGTCTAGTTTTATTCGTCGTTCATTCCTCTCTCCACTGACACTGGGGATTACAATGCTTTTAAACCATTGGTGCAGGATAGGGCCCACGTTCCACTGGAACTACACTCTCAAAAAAAATGTCCTGAAGGCAAAGACTATGTTGTCCCCTGTAAATATAACTGTTACACATATCCAGTACAGAGTTCTGCACATGGGTGGGTGCTCAAACAATGCTACCGACTACCTTCTACCTGGCTCTTTGGATATGATTCATGGTAAAGCACAGCAGTTGTTGCCTTTCGTACTTACTGTAAGGAAGGGGCTGTCATTTGCCATATAGGTCGCCAAGGTACACGAGGAGGAGTGTGTGGAGAATGAAGCCTGTTCTGCCCCCGTTTCCCCGTTCCAGACCTTGATGGTTCCTTTCACATGTGTGGTAATAACCAGTTGGAACCGAGGCAGTGTTACAAGGCTTTGTGGGGGCAAGTCTGGTACACAGCGTGACCAAATTTCTTCACCCTGTTGAAAAGATCCAAATGTAATTATACACTCATTTACTGTTATTTTAAATATGCAGTTGAGGAAGCTTTGAACTAGAACACAGCGGGGTTTGTGGTTAAAAAAGAAGTCTCTCCCCCACCCCCCCACACACACTTTTTTATTTTCTGCTTTGAAACATTATTTTCTTTAGCTGTATTATAATAATGATTCAGCTTGCCTCATTGTGCTTCAGAAACGCTGAGCTGGAGCCAAGGAGCACTTTCCAAAGATTACATCATAGAGTGAAACAAACCGTTATTTCCTTTGGATCATGGGCCTTGCTCGTCCTTCACATCACGCTCTGTATCTCTGCAGATCTCAAGACTGAAAAGTTCTGCTTGTACATAAACAGAATGGGAAATGATACGGCTTCCCTATGTTTTTCACTAGTCTGTCTCCATTTCCTTTCTTTCATTGTGGTCCCCTCAGGGTCAAAATGCAACAAAAGGGAGAGTTGACCCTCTTTAGCCTCTCGCACTTTTATTTCCCTTCTTGGGATGTTAAGAATTATTAGCACATCACAGGCGGCAAGAGACACCATTTCTAATTGCCATAATTTGGACCCTTTTTAATGAATTAGGAGTTGGATGCCCATGGGAATGGACCAAGCAGAGTGAGCCAATGGCCAGATAATCACAAGACGTACCTTTTGGTCTCTTCCCTTTCCTGGATAGAACCTGAATTAACTCCAATCACCTAGACCATGCCAAATAGTAGGATGCGAATTGGACCAGGAGGACAGTATCACACCTATTTCTGGCCCAACACAGAGAGCACAGCCCTGATTTTCAGGGGCAAAGAGCATCTGCTCATGAAGGTTCGTGACAACAGTCACCCCGACTAAAAGAGGTTAAGAGCCTACAGTGAATGTGGTACTCCTAGGATTTTAGTTTCTAATGGGTCAGTCAGAACCTTTAATGCCCCTGAAATGAAGCAGAGGCAATAAAACAAATGATTCAAGCCTCAGTGGTGCAGTCTTACAGTCCCTTCAAATCTCACCTGTTACTTGAAAAATTTGCCCTTTCCCAGTTCTTATGATTCTATACCACCCCCCTCTGCTGCTTTTTTATATTCTTCATTCAGGGGTAGACAATCAGCCGGGGCCTCAGTCCACTTGCCCCTGTTCGTAGCTGTGGGCCGGCCAGCAGCAAAAAATGGGAAGAAGATGGGGGCATTTAAACTGCAGTCAAGACAGTCACTCTCTCTCCTGGCTGTTACCGGACTCTGAGTCAGCTGCAGATTCACTCGGCAATCCCTGCTCACCACTATTCTCGGAGTCGTAGTGGGGTGAGAGGTGGCTAAGTCTGTTCGTGACCACCTAGGTAGGAATCTCTGGGGTAGAAGTAAATGGCTTAAAGCCAAGCTGGATAAAACCATATTGGTGACTCATTTTGCCCACTCCTGTTCTAATGATTTCCATAATATCAGAATATCAGTTAGGCGAGCTCTCAGGCCATTCGAATGGCAGAAGTCTTCAGTGGCAAAGTTGGGAAAAGTACAGTCTGTGTAGCGTTGGAATCAAATGGCCGGGGTTTCACATTGTCTTCTCAAGTCAACCCTATCTCAGTGAAGCTCACCACTGTTCCTAGATGGTCCCACCTAAGTCTTTAGGTTTTTGTAGGCACTAAACCAAAGTCCAAACTGTGGAGGATCGGTTCAGTAAAAGAACCGAGAAGCAGTGTGGTCTAGTGGATAGAGTCAGAAGGACCTGGGTTCTAATCCCAGCTCTGCCACTTACCTGCTGTGTGACCTTGGCAAGTCACTTCAATTCTCTGGGCCTCAGTTACCTCATCTGTAAAATGGGGATTAAGACCATGAGCCCCATGGGGGACACGGACTATGTCCAACCTGATTAGCTTGTATCTACCCCAGCACTTAGAACAGCTGCTTGGCACATAGTGAGTGTTTAACAAATACCATCCTTATTATTGTTAGTGGACTGTGGCACTGAATAATTGTCCGCCCTTGAATGAAGCGTATAAAAAAGTGGCAGAGGAAGGTGGTACGGAATCATAAGAACTGGGAAAGGGAATGTGTCTGCTAATTCTGTTGTATTGTACTCTCCCAAGTGCTTAGTACAGTGCTCTGCATATAATAAGCACACAATAAATACCATTGATTGACCGATCTACCCCAGCACTCAGTACAGTACCTGGCACACAGTAAGCATTTAACAAATACCACAAAAAAAAAAAGTAAAACCAAACTAACAGAAAACTTGGCTCTTAAATCCAGCTGTAGATTCTGTGGAGCCCCAGGGTATGAATGAAGAGCCACAGATTGTACTCCTACCTGTGGAACAATACACAGGCATTGGAGATGCGATAGAGCCCACTATGGGCAGGGACTGTCTCTATTCCTGTATTGTACTTTCCAAGCGCTTAATACAGTGCTCTGCACACAGTAAGTGCTCAATAAACAGGTTTGAAGGAATGAATATGAGGTGGAACCTTCCAAAACAAAAGGTCCCACTACACCCCTCCCCCCCCCCCAATGCATACTGGGAAAGGAAATATTCTGCTCTTCCTTAAGAGCTTCAGACCTATGCAGACTTGATTCAACTGAGAGCAACCATTAATGGCTTTAAAGCGCTCAATCACCTTGCCTCATCCTACTTCACCTCACAACTTTCCTACTACAACCCAACCCGCACACTTTCACTCCTCTAACACTAACCTTTGCACTGTGCCTCGATCTCATCTCTCTCGCCGCTGACTTGACCACGTCCTGCCTCTGGCCTGGAACGCTCTTCCTCCTCAAATCTGACAGTTACTCTACCCCGCCTTCAAAGCCTTATTGGAGGCACATCTCCTCTAAGAGGCCTTCCCTAAGCCCCCCTTTCCTCTTCTCCCACTCCCCTCGGCACCACCCTGACTTGCTCCCTTTGTCCTTCCCCCCTCCCAGCCCCACAGCACTGATGTACACATCTGTAATTTATTTATATTAATGCCTGTCTCCACCTCTCTAAACTTTAAGCTCATTGTGGGCAGCAAATGTATTTGTTTACTGCTGTATTGTACTCTCCCAAGTGCTTAGTACAATGCTCTGCACACAGTAAGCACTCAATAAATATGACTGAATGAAGAAATTCCTACTAATAGCCACTCGCCAAGAGTCAGACAGATAGAAAACAACTCCGCTCGCCGCCCTCATTGTGTATCTCAGCCGTGTTTCCTCTGTTTTCCCCCCAAACTGGGTGTCTGAAGGAGATCAGGAACTGCTTCTCTCTTTGGTGAGAGCCCACCTGGGTGTTTGTTGCACTTCCCCTATCCCATGTTGCTTCTGGGCAAGGAACAGTTCATGGGGGAGGGGAGGAGGAGGTATTTAAGGAGCAGATGGATGGGCTGGATAGAGGGACATGAGCACTGTTGGGAGATGAAGTCTTCCTAATGATAATAATGAAAATAATAACATTTATTAAGCACCTGCTATGTGTCAAGCACTGTTTTAAGTGCTGGGATAGATAATGTTGGTATTTTTTTTAAATATTGGTATTTTTTAAGCGCTTACTATGTGCAGAACACTGTTCTAAGCGCTGGAGTAGATACAGGGTGATCAGATTGTCCCAAGTGGGGCTCACAGTTTTAATCCCCATTTTACAGATGAGGGAACTGAGGCTCAGAGAAGTTAAGTGACTTTCCCACAGTCACACAGTTGACAAGTGACAGAGCCGGGATTCAAACCCCTGACCTCTGACTTCCAAGCCCGGGCTCTTTCCCCTGAGCCACTCTGCTTAATCCGGTTTTCTAAATCAGTACATAAAACATGACAACTGACACCACAAGCATCCTCAAGTATAGTATACTGGGATACATCTGAACTGCTTCCTGATAAGTCTCACCTCGTGAATATCCCAGGCTTGGATGAGGCCATCTGAACCCAAGGTACACATAATGGATCTCTCCTGCTTCTGAAAGCTGTACTCGTATGCTGTGAGATAAGCCATGCTTATTATTTCTCCTATAATAAAACACAAAACTCCCATCAGCACAGAATAAGGTTAGGACTGCATAAAAGTTTAACGTCGACTAAAGACTCAGCTGGGGAAGCAGCGCAGCCTAGTGGCTAGGACAGAGACATGAGACTCAGAGGATCTGAGTTGTTTTTTTTTAATTCCAGCTCGGCCACAGGCCTTTGACGTGACCTTGGGTAAATCACTTCACTTCTCTGTGCCTCAGTTTCCTCATCTGTAAAGTAGGGATTAAATCCTACTCCCTCCTATTTAGACTGTGAGCCCCATGCGGGACAGGGACTATGTCCAAATTGATAATCTTCTATCTACTCCTGCACTTAGTACAGTGCTTGGCACATACTAAATACTTAATAAGTACCATAATTATTATTATTCAGTGGCATTTAGTCATTCCCTTTTTTTTATGGTATTTGTTAAGTGCTTATTATGTGCCAGGCACTGTTTTGAGCACTGGGGCGGAAACAAGCTGAACACAGTCCATTTCCCACATGGGGTTTCAACGTCTTAATCCCCACTTTACAGATGAGATAACGGGCACAGAGAAGTTAAAGGACTAGCCCAAGGTCACACAGCAGGTAAGTAGCAGAGTAGGGATTACAGCCCAGGTCCTTCTGACTCCTAGGTCTGTGCTCTATCCAGTAGGCCACACTGCTCTTCGGGAAGGATGAGAGCTCGTTGTGGGGATGGAATGTGTTTGTTGTTATACTGTACCCTCCCAAGGGCTTAGTACCGTGCTTTGCACACAGTAGGCACTTAATAAATACAACTGAGTGAACGAATGAAGCCTCTTATAAGACTGACTTTCTTCAATTTGGCTGCAGTACCTTAAGCAGCATTAGTTATGGAGATTGAGGCACATCATTCTTCTAAGAATTTGATTAGGTTAAATAGTGGTTTCCTAATAATAATGATGGTACTATTTTTCTTGTATTTGTTAAGCACTCACTACATGCTTAACACTGGATTAAGTGCTGGAGTAGATACAAGATAATCAGGTCAGACACAGTCCCTGCCCCCACGTGGCTCACAGTCCAAGCAGGAGGGAGGACAGGGATTTAATCTCCATTTTACAGATGAGGACTCTGAGGCACAGAGATGTAAAGTGACTCACCCAAGATCACACAGCAGGCAAGTGGCTTAGCTAGAATTAGAACCCAGGTCCTGGGACTCCTAGGCCCATGCTCTTTCCACTAGATAAGTCAGCTGAAAAAACCATTTCATTGAGAAAGTATTTACGTATCTGTTCTTTCTTGGGACCCAAACATATGTATAGTTCCACTAGATCAATAGGTCTCAAGGTAAAAGAGTGATCCAAACATGAATTCTCATTGAACGTTTCATTTTTCTTGCATAATTTCTGTTGGCAGGACCTGGGAGTTCAACGATTAGATTCTCATTTGCTTTAAAAAACTTTCAACTTCAAGCCATTTTTCATTGTTGATCTAATTTTGAAAAAGAGGAGACCATGGCAATACATCCCTGGAGAATCATTTAATTCCATTTACTTTAGTGAAAGTAAATAAGGTAGTTTTCAAAAACCACTCAGACACCAAAAACAACCATTTGGCTGCCTATGTTTCCTAGTGCCAACCCCCAAACTCAGCCATTTCTGTCATATTATTTTCCACATCTCCTATCAGTAAACAGAGATAACACACACACACACACACACACACACACACACACACACACACACACACACTCACCTGTAACAAACACAATAAACACCCCCACAGTTCCAAAATTGAACAACAAGTAGAGTAGCCTAACCTTCCTTTAGTTCAGCTGCCTAAACCCTGGGGAGCCCATGATGATATTTATTAAATGCATGATGATGACGACGATGGTATCTGTTAAAGGCTTACTATGTGCCAAACACTGTACTAAGTGTTGGGGTGGACACAAGATCATCAGGTTGAACACACGGATGACATACCTTTGAAGCCCTTAATGGCTTTAGATATATAATCAGTTGAAGGACTCCCCGATGCCATTTTGTGCTCAAGTTGGGAGCGATGAAGGTAGTACTCCTTCCATGTGAACGTTTCGAAGCTTGAATGGGAAACATTGCAAAACACCCAGCGTTCTAGGCAGAGTTTTCTAAAAAAAGAGAAACACGGTGTTGTGCTACCTCCGCTTGAGAGAAATATTTCTTGGGTCTGTCTGGCAGAGGTCTTCACCCAAAGAGATTTTTTTCAACCAAAGTTTCTGGATGTTCGGGTCGGGAATCCGATCCTCTCAACTTTAGCTACTGCTTTCTGGTGGGTGATTCTCTCCCTCCAGCACCCCTCCTCCATCCCCATCCCACCCCTCCTTACCTTCTCTCTGCCAGGAAATACCAACCAGATAAGCACATAGGTATAAGAATGATGGGAGTGTGGTACTCTGTGTCTCTCTGGGACTAATTGGCAGAGGCACCAAGTGCGAGCTAGTACGCGTTTGCCACTTCCATCACTTAATTGTCTGTCAATGAAAATGCATTGTGCTGTACTGATAATAGAAAGACAATCTTTCCTTTAGCTGTAGCAGGGATTGTGTCTGTTATTGCGTTATACCCTCCCAAGTGCTTAGGACAGTGCTCCGCACGCAGTAAGCACTCAATGAATACAACTGATTGATTGTGTTAAACTAAATATTTATGAAACAACTGCCGAGGAAAGGATAATGGTGAATCCTGCCCCTCAGGTGGAGTACTTTGGCTCTGACCCATATCATCCCTCACCCTCTATGCCAGTTCCTCTTTCCCACCTCCTCTTGAGGATGGGGGGGTGTTAAGTAGTTACTGAGGAAAGAGTTCCAGCAGGGAAGGTCCTTGTTCTAGGGGTGGGACCCCCAGCACAGCCACAGCGCGCACACACACGCACACACAAAGATTCTGATTTAGCTTCTTTCTCTTCACTCTTGTCCCTCCGCACCTCTGCTCATTTTCTAAAGTGAAACCACTTTCTGATGATCATCAATGTGGCAAGCATAGATGCCAACTTTTTATTAGGGGCACCAGGGTGATGTTAGGGCAGGGCTTTGGCAAGTATCCCACCCTCTAGACTGTAAGCTCGTTGTGGGCAGGGAATGTGTCTGTTTATTATTGTAGTGCACTCTCCCAAGTGCTTAATACAGTGCTTTCCACACAGTAAGCGCTCAATAAATACGATTGCATGAGTGACTGAAAGGGGAGGCTTCGAGGACATGTGGCATCCTGGGGCACGGTTTTCAGATGCTTAAGGCACAGAAATCTGAAGAGTCTAGTATGGTTACAAAAATCGCTGGGTTAAAGTCTGGGCAGCTGAGGCCCGTCAGATGGGCCAATTCAAAAGTGAAGCCACCATCATTTTGGAATCTACACATCCATCCAGCCTTCATCTGGCTCCAACGGAAAGGGCAGGCTGGCTATGGCTGCCCACCCTGCACAAAAAAAGGTGCCCTGATTTGGCCACTCATTAACAAATACAAACAATTTGGGGATGTGTATGGTATTTAAAGGACTTGTATTGAGCAAGGAAATAGGTCTGGAATTCAGTGTACTAGAAACATCTATCTGGGGTGGAGACTAGATATCCCCTGTAGCTCTGAGATGCCAATCCAAGATCTGTGGGAACATCATCTCCCCTATTGGTATCTGCGACCTTGACACATATCAGGACTAGCAACTTCCAGAGTAAGCAAAGTTCAATCCTCCCACACAGCACTCAAGCACACCAAATTATTAAGAAAGAACACCAAGCCCACAACCCAAAGAGTCCTCTGGCAGATAACAGGATGAGAAAACATTCTGAACTTTTTGATTCTGCTCCCTAGTACACTTGGATAAAAATCAGATCCTATCCTTATATTGCCGGCTTTTTAGTCCCTCACACCTCTTTAGGAAGAACCCTGTCCTCTTGCCCTGGGTGTGCTGTGCAAGGTGGTGGGTGTGGGGGAGGGTTGAACCACAGTGATATTCTTCTCATATCCCAAGTCTAGGGGAAGGTTTCTTTTTTGAGGGGCCTGCATAAGTTGTCATTTCGAGTTTTAGACTTGCTCTCCTTGTGGAGTTCTCTCTCCTGTTCAGCAGATCCAGTCAGGCTCTTACTTTCAATCATTCAATTGTATGTATTGAGCACTTACTGCGTACAGAGCACTGTACTGAGTGCTTGGAAAGTACAATTCGGCAACAGAGACAATCCCTACCCAACAACGGGCTCACAGTCTAGAAGGGGGGAGACAGACAACAAAAAAAGTAGACAGGCATCAATAGCATTGATATAAATGAGCAGAATTAGACATATATACATCATTAATAAAAGAATTAGAATAATAAATACTACATCTATTCACAAGTGTGGCGGGGAGGGAGGGAGTAGGGGCCTCCTTTCACCCCACCGCTCCTTTATATTTGGGAAATATTACAAAAAACAGGCCAGAAGTGATCAACTCACCTCCACAGGGCTGTTGAATCTGCTGCTGCGTTCCAAAACTTGGCAGGATCAGTGGGGTGCAGAATGAGGGAAGAAAAAGACATTAAGATCAGCTGCCCAAAGGGGAGAGGAGGTTGTGGTTACAGAGGAAGGAGAAACAGAGTCCGCCCCCAAAGAGCTTAGTTAACTAAGGTCCATCTGCTCCCTAGTACACTTGGATAAGAATCGGAGGATAAAAACCATGAGTCCATCGCTGGCCCACCACACCCAAAATTTTAGACCCCACCACCGAAAGATAGTTAACAGAACCCCAGAAGTCTCACTGCCAGTCGGGGTCGGGGGGAGGTCACGGCAACAGCCGTGGGAGAACAGGATGGGATTGGCAATGGGGGCGATGAAGAGGGAGTGGGGAGATCGGGGGGGGGGGGGGGGAAGAGGGGAAAAAAAAATCCCTCTCCCAGTGCTGTTGCTGAAGCCCTACCCGGAGTTTGGAACATCCCCTGACAGTAGTAGCAGCACCTGTCAGGGGCAGGATTGCGGCCTCTGTGGAAGGAAGCATTAGCGGGTTAGGGTCTCCCCACGCCGGTTCTGTGTTTAAGTGCCTGCAACTTCGGGGAGTGGGGAGAAGAAAAGCGCGGTGATTTCTCCCATTTTTATCTCTCTTCGCTTCTACGTCCCGGTGGCATCCATTTTCGGCTTATCCGTTACGAACCCATGGAGCTCTGGCGAGTGACGGGGGCTGCGGGGGGTCGCTTGAACCGCCCCCGTACTACGGTGATGAGGGTATCTGTTAAGCGCTTACTACGTGCCAAGCACTGTTCTAAGCGCCGCCTCGGCCTGGAAGCGTCAGCTCACTTCACCCCTCGCCCCCCAGCCGAGCCCGAGGCGAATGCCCCCTTGGTCGGAAGTCGCCCCGAAGAGGCGACTCCACACCGCCGTCCCTCTTCGGCGCCTTAACGACCGTCACCGCCACACACGCACCCTGTTCCTGGTGAGGGATCCCACAAGTTCCGGAGGGGAAAGGGGCGAGGGCAAACGTCAGGCGAGGAAGAAGAATGGGGTCGGCGGCAACCCCCCGCCCCCCCATGGCTTTTCGGGGAAGGCGCGGCACGCTCGGTGGCCCGGGAGCACCCCGAGGGGAGCGAGTCGGGGGCTCCGACGGGGAAGGGACAATGGATGAGGGGGAAGAGGCCGGTACCTTGTCCACCTGGGCGGCGCGGAGTAGATCCGGTGCCTCCAAGAAGGAAAAGACATGCAGAAGGCCATCCAACGAGAGCGACCCCATCGTAACCGACGAGCGCGCTCGCTCGCTCGCTCGCTCACGCGCACCCTCCTCCCAAGCTTCCGCTTTCCACGAGCCCGACCCCCGCCCCCGCCCTCTGCCCTTTACAGCCCGCGCCAGGGGGAGCTCCTCCCTTCCCGCCCGGGGATTCGGCTAGTCCGGCGGACACGCAAGGGCGGGGCGGGGCGGAGGGTGAGGGCCGGCTCGGGGACCGATCAATACCCTTTGCGATTTTGCAAGGCAGGGGCGCGGGGGGCGATCCCATGTCGACCCGGCCACGCCGGTTTGCCCAGAAAAATCCCTCCTCGCTACCCTCTGCCCCCTTGCTCTTTGGCCGGTAGAAGTCGGGCCACCCCCCCCCCCCCCCCCGCCCCGCTGTAGATTGGATTGGCCGGGCCGGGAACCTCCACGCTCACAGCCGCCCCACTCCACTCCATCCCCGGGACAGCTGCCAGCCGATATTACTTTGGGCACCCCCCAACCCCCTCGCGTTCATTGATGACGGAAGGTGGAAAGCGAGATTTCAGGGGCCAAAAGGGTTGATCATGAACCGTTGAAGGCGAATTATTGATAATGAGGATGATAATGATGACCCTAGTGGTGACTGTGCCCCCGGGTAGGTAGGAGATAATAATAATGTTGGTATTTATTAAGCGCTTACTATGTGCCGAGCACTGTGCTTAGGGCTGGGCTAGATACAGGGTCATCAGGTTGTCCCACGTGAGGCTCACAGTTAATCCCCATTTTACAGATGAGGGAGCTGAGGCACAGAGAAGTAAAGTGACTTGCCCACAGTCACACAGCTGACAAGTAGCAGAGCCGGCATTCGAACCCATGACCTCTGACTCCCAAGCCCAGGCTCTTTCCACTGAGCCACGCTGCTTCTCAGGTTGTACACTGCCCCTGGCCCACGTGAGTCTCACAGTCCAAGTAGGAGGCAGAAGAGATATGTCTGCTGTGTGGCCTCGGGCAAGACACTTAACTTCTCCGTGCCGCGGTCACCTCGCCTGTAAAATGGGGATGAAAAGTGTGAGCCCCGCGTGGGACAACCTGATTATCCTCTACTTACCCCAGCGCTTAGAACGGTGCTTCGCACCTAGTAAATGCTTAACAAATGCCGTTATTGTGTATTTTGCAGATGAGGAACTGAAGCTCAGAGAAGGTCACACGATCGGTCAATCGATGGTATTTACTGGGTTTAGAGCATTGAATTAAACGCTTGGGAGAGTACGGTGCAGTGGAGTTGGTAGGCACCGTCCCGGCTCCTCCGCCTGTCAGCTCTCCGACCTTGGGCAAGTCACTTCACTTCTCTCGGCCTCAGTTACCTCATCTGTAAAATGGGGACTGAGACGGTGAGCCTGTTGTGGAACAGGGACCGTGCCCAACCTGCCTCGCTCATATCGATCCCAGCACTTAGTATGGTGCCTGGCACATAGTAAGTGCATAACAGATACCACAATTATTATTATTATTATTATTATCCCTACCTACAAGGAGCCAATTATTTTTTAGAGCTAGGAGTAATGGCTGAGTATAAAGATACGTACATGAGTGCTGTGAGGCTGGGGGTGGGCCGAAGGTCAAGTGGTTAACGGGTACAGATCAAGCGCCTAGGCAACCCAGAAGGGAAGGTGAATAGGGGAAATGAGGGTTTAGTCAGAGAAGGCCTCTTGGAGGAAATGTGATTTTAATAAGGCTTTGAAAAGGTGGAGAATGGGGGGTATGTCAGATATGAAGAGGGAGGGCATTCCACGGCAGAGGGAGGGCGTGGGCAAGGGGTTGGCAGCAAGGTGGAGATACAGCGAGTAGGTTGATGTTAGAGGAGCAAAGTGGGTGGATGGGTTGGATTGTAGTAGGACACCAGTAAGGTGAAGTAAGAGAGGGAAAGCTTACTGAGTGTCTAATAGTTGATGATACGAAGTTTCTCTCTGATGCAGAGATGGATGGGTGACCCCAGCAGGCAAGTGGTGGAGTCGGGATTAGAACCCGGGTCCTCTGACTCCTGGGCCTGTGGTTCTTTCAGGAGGCCACACAGCCCCTACTCCCTTCCTCCGCTCTACCCCCCTCCCTGCCCCACAGCACTTGTGTATCTATGTACATATTTATTATTCTATTTCTTTTATTAATGATGTGTATACATCTATAATTCTATTTATTTATATTGATGCTGTTGATGCCTGTCTACTTGTTTTGTTTTGTTTTGTTATCTGTCTCCCCCCCCTTCTAGACTGTGAGCCCGTTGTTGGGTAGGGATTGTCTCCGTTGCTGAATTGTACTTTCCAAACTTTTAGTACAGTGCTCTGCACCCAGTAAGCACTCAATAAATACGATTGAATGAATGAATTCTTGTTCTCTCTTTTTACACCCATTAAACCCAACACTCTCTTCAAAAAAAAATCCCCCTCAAAGATATTAATTTAGCAGAACGTGGGATGAAGAAAGAGCACGGGAAAAAGAGTCAGGGAAGGGAGTATCTACTCTGAATACCAAGAGCCACTCACAGGTCTGAGGAAAGGACTTCAAGGGGACCTTGGAAGTTCTACTACTTCTGACTTGAAACTGGAATGGATCAAATACAGGACTGAAATGAAGTGTTTTACAACTAAGTATGAAAATGTACCAGTTCCCTTAAGGGTTTTCATATCCCTCCTTACCACAACACAGAGAGAAGAATCAATATTTCATTACAAAATTTGGTCTCATTCTGTTTTATTGGCTTTGGACATACAGGCAAGTACTTAATTTCAAGACAGGTGTTATACCTATAGCTCTGTCCAAATTTGCCTATTGTATCCATATTGCTGGAATATGACTATGTTATTATTGAATATTGAGGGTTCTGAATAATATATCTCAGTGCTCAATCAATCATCATTTATTTGCACAGCATGGTACTGAATGCTTGTGAGAGTATCGTATAACAGAGTTGGTAGCCATATTCCAGCCCACAAGGAAGGTACAGTCTAGAGGGGGTGACAGACATTAAAATACATTACAGATAAGTACACAGGTGCCGTGGGGCTGCTCCGTACAAAGTAAGCACTTAATAAATACTTTTACTAATACTATTACCACATGGTCCTTGACTTCTAGGGACCAACATTCTAAAGCAGTGCGACGCAAACATCCAACATATACTACATTCTTCAACACAAATACCATGCAAAGATCAGTTGATTATTTTTAGAATTTTTTATAATTCATTTCTGCTTTCTTGTTTCAACTATCATTCTTAACTTAGATTCAGAGTGCTCAGGGGGCAACAGCTGGATGGTTTTGAGAACAGAAAACCTAGTCAGGTGCTCACTAAATACATCGTGATCTGCTGATCTTCCCATTACCAGCCTAATCTAAAAAGACTCCTTTCTTGTGCATTTGATAGTGCAGAAGAGTACATAATCTCCATCTTCTTCAGACTGATTAACGGTCCAGAGTACTTTGCTGATGTTCTCCCCGACTTAGCCTTACTCATCTCCCACTACAACCAGCCCACACGCTTTGCTCCTCCAATACCAATGTATTCACTGTCCCTCTCTTTCATCTCTCTCACCACCAACCCCTTGCTCATGCCCCCCTTTCTGCCTAGAACTCCTCCCCCTTCATATCTGGCAAACAATTACAATACTCGTCTTTAAAGCCCTACTAAAAGTATACTGCTGTCATTATTATGGTATTTGTTGAGCACCCTCTCAGAGTCACACCTGGAGAGTTTCCAGTGCTGTACCAGTCTCGACTACAGGAGGGAGAGTCAAGCAGAGGCCTACCCATTCCATTCCTAGCTTGGCCAATGGCTAGCAGGTGGAAGGCAACCTACTACAAATCAAGACTCCCCTGTGCTGGGCAGCAGTGGCGTAGGAGAGAGTCGAGGGTGGAGGCTGAATTTTACCACCTCACCTCCATCTGCCATCGTTCTGGTAGTGTATCCATAGAATTCTCCTGGTAAAAATACGGAAGTGGTTTACCCTTGCCTCCACTACGCCATGCTGGGAAGTAGCACGGCTTAGTGGATAGAACATGAGCCTGGGAGTCAGAAGGTCACTACTTGTCTGCTATGTGACCTTGGCCAAGTCACTTCATTTCTCTGTGTCTCAGTGACCTGCCTCAGTGACTTCATCTGTAAAATGGAGATTGAGACTGGTAGCCCCACGTGGGACAAGGACTGTGTCTAACTGGATCTGCTTATACCCACCCCAGCACCTAGTACAGTGCCTGGAACATAGTAAGTGCTTAAATGCCATAGTTATTAATTATTATTGTTTATTAAGCATTTACTATATGCTAAACACTGGGGGAGGCACAAGGTAATCAGATCAAACACAATCCCCGCCCTACAAAGGGCTCACAATGTGGGGGAGTGGAGGGGGGAGAGAAACAGGCATTTCAGTCCCATTTTGCAAGAGAGGAAACTGAGGCACAGAGCAGTTAAGAGACTTGCCTAAGGCCACCCAGAAGGCAAGTAGCAGAGTTAGGATTAGAAATCAGGTTTCCTGATGCCCAGGACATGCTCTTTCTATTAGGCCATACTCCTTAATCTTATCTGCACAAAATAGGCTGAATGAGACTAGATCCAAAAAATAATCCTGCTTTATACTTCTGGTGGTGGAGCAATGATCAGCTAAGGCCCTTCCATTTCTGACACAAACAACCATACCATTATGGAGAAATAATAATAATAATAACAATAAGAAGAAGAATGACATTTGTGAAGTGCTTACTGTGTGCCAAACACTGTACTAAGCACTGGGGTAGAAACAAGATAATCAGATCCCACATGGGACTCACATTCTAAGCAGGAAGGAGAGCAAGTATTAAATTCTGTTTTAGACAGGATTAGACAATTAGCCTCCCCGCCTTCAAAGCTTTAATGAAGGTACATTCCTCCGGGAGGCCTTCCCTGACTAAGCACCCCCTTCCTCTTCTCCCACTCCCTTCTGTGTCTCCTTTCTCCCTTTGTTCTTCCCCACTCCCAGCCCCACAGCACTTATTTATTTAATAAGTCTGTTATATAATGTCTGTTCCCCCCCCCCCCCACCCCACCCCCATCTAGACTGTAAGCTCATTATGGGCAGGAAATGTGTTTGTTTACTGTTGTATTGTACTGTCCCAAGCACTTAGTACAGTGCTCTGCACACAGTAAGCACTCAATAAATATGATTGAAAGAATAAATGAACGAATGAATGAAATCCCCATTCCGCAGATGAGGGAACTGAGGCACAGAGAAGTTAAGTGACTTGCCCAAGGTTACACAGCGGACAGGTGGTGGAGTCCAGATTAGAACCCAGGTCCTTTGACTCCCAGGCCCGTGCTCTTTCCACTAGGCCACAGTGCTCATGGAAATGCCAAAAATGTATAGCCTAACAATTTTTGTAGGTGACTGAGCTCAGATCTACTGATGGTGTCGAATGCTTTGGCAAGATTTAGGACAACAGCTTAGAATTCTTGGTGGTGCTCCCTGCACTTCTCCTGCGACTGAAATGCAGCAAAGATCATGTCTGCTGTCCCCCACAATGGTTCATTCATTCATTCAATAGTATTTATTGAGCGCTTACTATGTGCAGAGCACTGTACTAAGCACTTGGGATGAACAAGTCGGCAACAGATAGAGACAGTCCCTGCCGTTTGACGGGCTTACAGTCTAATCGGGGGAGACGGACAGACAAGAACAATGGCAATAAACAGCGTCAAGGGGAAGAACATCTCGTAAAAACAATGGCAACTAAATAGAATCAAGGCGATGTACAATTCATTAACAAAATAAATAGGGTAACGAAAATATATACAGTTGAGCGGACGAGTACAGTGCTGTGGGGATGGGAAGGGAGAGGTGGAGGAGCAGAGGGAAAAGGGGAAAATGAGGCTTTAGCTGCAGAGAGGTAAAGGGGGGATGGCAGAGGGAGTAGAGGGGGAAGAGGAGCTCAGTCTGGGAACGCCTCTTGGAGGAGGTGATTTTTAAGTAGGGTTTTGAAGAGGGAAAGAGAATCAGTTTGGTGGAGGTGAGGAGGGAGGGCGTTCCAGGACCATGGGAGGACGTGACCCAGGGGTCGACGGTGGGATAGGCGAGACCGAGGGACGGTGAGGAGGTGGGCGGCAGAGGAGCGGAGCGTGAGGGGTGGGCGGTAGAAAGAGAGAAGGGAGGAGAGGTAGGAAGGGGCAAGGTGATGGAGAGCCTTGAAGCCTAGAGTGAGGAGTTTTTGTTTGGAGCGGAGGTCGATAGGCAACCACTGGAGTTGTTTAAGAAGGGGAGTGACATGCCCAGATCGTTTCTGCAGGAAGATGAGCCGGGCAGCGGAGTGAAGAATAGACCGGAGCGGGGCGAGAGAGGAGGAAGGGAGGTCAGAGAGAAGGCTGACACAGTAGTCTAGCCGGGATATAATGAGAGCCCGTAACAGTAAGGTAGCCGTTTGGGTGGAGAGGAAAGGGCGGATCTTGGCGATATTGTAGAGGTGAAACCGGCAGGACTCGGTAATGGATAGGATGTGTGGGGTGAACGAGAGGGACGAGTCAAGGATGACACCGAGATTGCGGGCCCGAGAGACGGGAAGGACGGTCGTGCCATCCACGGTGATAGAGAAGTCTGGGAGAGGACCGGGTTTGGGAGGGAAGATGAGGAGCTCAGTCTTGCTCATGTTGAGTTTTAGGTGGCGGGCCGACATCCAGGTGGAGACATCCTGGAGGCAGGAGGAGATGCGAGCCTGAAGGGAGGGGGAGAGGACAGGGGCGGAGATGTAGATCTGCGTGTCATCTGCGTAGAGATGGTAGTCGAAGCCGTGAGAGCGAATGAGTTCACCGAGGGAGTGAGTGTAAATGGAGAACAGAAGAGGGCCAAGAACTGACCCTTGAGGAACTCCAACAGTTAAAGGATGGGAGGGGGAGGAGGCTCCAGCGAAGGAGACCGAGAATGACTGGCCAGAGAGGTAAGAGGAGAACCAGGAGAGGACAGAGTCCGTGAAGCCAAGGTGAGATAAGGTATGGAGGAGGAGGGGATGGTCGACAGTGGGCTGTGGGTTAGTGGAGCGAGAGAGGCGGAGGGAAAGGGGGGCGAGAGAGTCGAGATGAGTAGAGAGGGTGGAGTTGAGAGTGGAGACCTGATCGTCGAGAGTGGGAAGAGAGGACAGGGCGGCGAGGTGAGGAGAGATGCTATTGGAAAGACGGATGGGATCGAGAGAGCGGAGGTCTCTGTGGGGCAGTAGCGAAGATTTGCAGGGGGAGGGAGTGTGAGAGATGGGGCAGGTGAGAAGGTTATGGTCAGAGAGAGGGATTTCAGAGTCGGTGAGGGAGGAGATAGTGCAGCGGTAGGAGATGACGAGATCGAGGGTGTGACCGAGTCGGTGAGTGGGCGCGGTATGGTGGAGGAGGAGGTCGGCAGAGTCGAGGAGGGATAGCAGGCGGGCGGTAGAGGAGTCGTCGGGTACATCCGTATGGATGTTGAAGTCTCCAAGGATCAGAGTGGGCAGAGAGAAGGAGAGGAGGAAGGTGAGAAAGGGGTCAAGGTGGTTGAAGAAGTCGGAGGTGGGACCGGGAGGGCGGTAGATGACGGCGACAAGTAACTGGAGTGGGTGGTAGAGGCGAATGATATGGGCTTCGAAGGAGGGGAAGGAGAGGGAGGGGGGAGGAGGGATAGTGCGGAAGCGGCATCGGGGCGAGAGGAGGAAGCCGACGCCTCCTCCCTTACCGGTAAGTCTGGGGGAGTGGGAGAAGGAGAGGCCTCCGCTGGAGAGAGCGGCGGCGGAGACCGTGTCTTCGGGAGAGAGCCACGTTTCCGAAAGGGCGAGGAGGAGGAGAGAGCGGGAGAGGAAAAGGTCATGGATGAAAGGTAGCTTGCCTGTAATAGAGCGGGGGTTCCAGAGGCCACACTTGAAAGTAGCTGTGGGTGCAAGGGGAGGAGGGGGGGAAGGGCGGGGGGAGGGGAGGGTTTGGATGGGAAGGAGGTGGCGGGGCCCTGGACGAGGAGAGGGGGATGAGGGGTGGCGGTGGGACAAGAGGACTGGGATGGGGCATGGGTGGGGAAGAGAGAAGGGGGGAGGGGGTGAAGAGGGGGTTTGGTGGGGGGAAGAGTAGGGGGAGGGGGAAGAGGGGTAGCGCTGGTAAAGTGGGGTTCTAGGGCGGGAGAGGGGAGGGGGGGAGGAGACAGAGGAGAGAGCGGGAAAGAGCTGAGCGAGAGAGGGGAAGGGGAAGGGGAGGATAGGAAGGGGCGGGGGGGGGGGGCGGAGGAGGGACATGGCGAGGCCAGAGAGGAGGGTGGCAGCCAAACTATGATTCTGGGAGTACATGGAAGCAATGTGGCTTAGTAGAAAGAGCTCGGGCCTGGGAGTCATAGGACCTGACTCTGCCACCTGCCTGCTGTGTGATCTTGGGCCAGTCACTTAACTTCTCTTTGCCTCAGTTTCTTCATTTGCAAAATGGGAATTCAATACCTATTCTCCCTCCTACTTAGACTGTGAACCCTGTGTGGGTCAGGAACTGCCCCTGACCTGAACATTTTGCATCTACCCCAGTGTTTAGATCAGTGCTTGGCATATAGTAAACATTTAACAAATCCCACAATCATTATTATGGCCAATGATGTTCTTTAGTGCCTGTTCCAGGATGACTCTGGATAGTCTCACCAGCAATGGAAGGCAATGATATTCTGCAGTAATTTTTACAGTCAACTTGCTGACCTTTTTTCTCGAAGATGGTGAGGATTGTGGCATCCTGGAAATCATGTGAGGAAGAACCTCTGCAGACAACTAAACGGAACATCCCCTCCCTGCTTGCAAATCTCAGCAGGGATATTATCAGGTGTGGGGTGTTTGCCATTCTTCAAGGCTCTGACTGCAGTAGAGACTTCATTCAGTGTTATGGTGAACATCATGAATTCACATGTTGGCATGTTAACCCTCTTTCACAGAGGTTCATTCTCAGTGGTATTAAGAAGGTCATTGAAATATTTTTGCCATCTCTTTATGACTCCCTATTTATCGGGTGGGCAGGGATTGCCTCTATTGCTGAATTGTACTTTCCAAGTGCTTAGTACAGTGCTCCGCACAGAGTAAGCGCTCAGTAAATACAATTGAATGAATGAATGAATGAATCTGGTACACAGGTGGAGTCATCCCTAGCACTTAGGTACTTATTTACACCATCCTCAGTGCTTATATCCCGTCTCAAGATCGTAGCTGGAGAGTTTCCAGTACTCCACCAGTCTTGGCTACAGGGGGGAGAGTCAAGCAGAGGACTATCCATTCCTATTCCTAGCTTGGTCAGTGGGCAGCAGTGGAAGGCAATCTGCTTCAAGTCAAAACTCACCTGTGCTGGGCAGCAGCGGCATGGAAGAGAGTCGAAGGCGGAGACTCAAGTTTACTGCATGGAAGAAGGCAGTGGTAAACCACCTCTGTATTTTTACCAAGAAAACTCTATGGATACTCTACCAGAACAATTGCAGATGGAGGTGGGGCATTCTAGGAGAGATGTGCTCATGGAGTCGCTATAGGTGGGAAATGACAACAGCATAACACAAGACAAGACTCCTTATATATACATTTATTATTTAATTGTGCACTCATTTATTTTGATTACTCTGTAAATACTTTTATGTCTCTCTTCCCCCATTACAGTGTTAGCTACTTGTGGACAAGAAATGTGCCACTTCTTTGTTTTGTACTTCTCAAGTGCTTAGAACAGTGCATCACATCCAGTGGGCATCCAATAAATGCTATTAATAATGGCATTTGTTAAGCGCTTACTATGTGCCAGGCACTATACTAAGCTCTGGGGTGGATACAAGCAAATAAGGCTGCACACAGTCTCTGTTCCATGTGGGGCTCACAGTCTCAATCCTTATTTTAACAGATGAGGAAACTGAGGCACAAAAAGTGAAGTGACTTGCCCGAGGTCACACAGCAGGCAAGTGGCAGAACCGGGATTAAAACCCGGGATTAGAATTTCTGACTCCCAGACCCATGCTCTATCCACTATGCCATGCTGCTTCTTACTCCTCCTCCTCATCCTCCTATTTTACTCTTCAGTAGTGCTGAGTCAATGCGTATTGTTCCATATACACTCTTCAGGGGTGCGTAAAAGTCCGTGGTTTGGTTTCTGCCTGCGTAGCTTGGGATCTCATCAGTCTTGGCATCCCCCAGCTTGTCACCCCATGTTCCCAGGCTTCTTTGGAGTGCCACAACATAGGCTTCAAAAGACATTCACCTTTTCAGGACTGGGAGATGGTGATGATGCATCGTTTGTTCGCCTTGATCTCGGAGTCATTCTCAACAAACCAGTTCGGGTGCTGTCTGCAGATACCCCCTACCGTATTAAAGGCTGCGTGGTAGCCAGTGCCTTAAAGTGGTACCCATTTGTATTTTACTCTCCCAAGCGCTTAGCACAGTGCTCTCCACATAGTAAGCACTCGGTGAATACCTTTTATCGATCGATTGATTGATTTATTGGTCACTTTAGTAGAAGCAGGTGGGATTTTTGCTCAATAGGGCTGCTTCATTGAATTTCTTACATTTTTCAGGAGTTTGTTATTCAAACATCTGGTGGTTTGCTTGCCACTTTGTGAGATACTCACTTCTTTTTCATTGTGCTTTTCCCAGGATGGAACTGGCCTCATTTAGTATCATAAATTGTAAGCAGCTTATTCAGAACTGCTGTCTTTCCCCTGTAGTCTTCCCCTCCTTCAAGATGCCCAAGAATCATCAAGGTCTATGAGGTTTTCTTTGGGGGAAGGTCCAAGAGAGCTTAATTCATAGAATCATAGGCCCAGAAAGAACCTCAAAAATTCATTTATTTCTCCCTTCTGTCGGTGGAAAATACTGGAATCAGACTTCCTTTATCCTGTTCTCCAGATTTCTCAGTGATCTCCTTCTTGCCAAATCCAATGGCCTCTACTTCATCCTAATCCTCCTCGACCTTTCTGCTGTCTTTGACACTGTCAATCACCCCCTTCTCTTGAAAACAGTATCCAATCTTGGCTTCATTCATCCTGTCCTCTCTGGGTTCTTCCCCTATCTCTCTGGCCGCTCCTTCTCAGTCTCTTTCACAGGCTTCTCTTCTGCCTTTTACCACTTAAATGAGGGAATCCCTCGGGGCTCAGTTCTGGGTCCCCTTTTATTTTCCATCTAGACCCACTCCCTTGGAGAACTCATCCTCCCCCATGACTTCAACTACCATCTTGATGTGGATGATTCCTAAATCTACATCTCCAATCCTGATCTCTCTCCTTCTTCACTCTTCAGTCTTCCTCCTGTCTTCAAGATGTCTCTACTTGGATGTCCCACCAATACCTCAAATTCAACATGTCCAAAACAGAACTCCTTATCTTCCCACCCGAACCCTATCCCTCCGACCTTCCCATCACTGTAGACAGCACCCCCCCCCCCCGGCCACTCTGTCTCAGAAGCCCATAATCTCAGCATTATCCTCGACTCACCTCTTTCATTCAACCCACGTATTCTTGTCGGTTCAACTTTCACATCGCAAACATCCACCCTTTCCTCGTCATCCGAACTGCTACCACGTTAATACAATCACTTACCCTATCCCGCCTTGATTGCTGCATCAGCCTCTTTGCTGATCTCCCTGCCTCCTGTCTTTCCCCACTTAAATCCATACTTCGCTCTGCTGCCTGGACCGTTTTTCTACAATACTGCTCAGTCCATGCTTCCCTACTCCTCCAGAACCTCCAGTGATTGCCCATCTACCTCCACATCAAACAAAGTTCCTTACCATTAGCTTTAAAACACTCAATCACCTTGCCCCCTCCTAGTTACCTCCCTGATTTCCTAATACAACCCAACTCATACACTTTGCTCCTCTAATGCCAACCTACTCCCTGTACCTCATTTTCCTCTACCTCACCGCCAACCTCTATTCCACTTCCTCCCTCTATCCTGGAACACCCTCCCTCTTCATATCTGACAAATATAAAGACATATCCGACTCTTCCCACCTTGAAAACCTTATTTGAAGCACGTTTCCTCCAAGAGGCCTTCCCTGACTTAAGCCCTCATTTCCTCTTCTCTGACTCACTTCTGCATCTCCCTTTACATTTGGATTTGCACCCTTTATTCACCCCTCTCTCAGCCCTCAGCACTTATGTACATAGCCGCAATCTATTTATTTATTTTAATGTCTGTTCCCCCCTCTAGACTGTAAGCTCACTGTGGGCAGGAAACATGTCTACCAACTCTGTTGTGTTGTGCAGTGCTGTACACACGGTAATTGCTCAATAAATACGATTGATTGATGGATCTCTCAGTCGACTTTTTCTCCATCTTCCCACCCTGACACCACTCCTATTTTCTCTGGAAAGGACCAGCTGGGGGAACTTGAGTAGAACTCTTTTTTTTCCTGGGTGCTTTACCCCCTCCAACCCTTTACCCCTCCCCTATCTGGTCCCTTGGAGTAATCAATCGTTTTATGATTTCTATTTTTCTTTCTCTTCCTGTACTCCATCTCAATTACTTCAGTAACCTGTTGTACTTAGCTAAAGGGATCATATTTTCTAGCATTCAGAGTAGAACAGAATTCTCATCTTCCTACCCAAACCTTGTCCTCCCCTAGATTTTCTCATCCTTTTAGGCAACTCCACTATCTCCCTGTCTCACAAGCCCCAAACTGTGTCACTAACCTTGATTCAACTCTATTAATCATAATTGTGATATTTGTTCATTCATTCATTCATTCAATAGTATTTATTGAGCGCTTACTATGTGCAGAGCACTGTACTAAGCACTTGGGATGAACAAGTCGGCAACAGATAGAGACAGTCCCTGCCGTTTGACGGGCTTACAGTCTAATCGGGGGAGACGGACAGACGAGAACAATGGCACTAAACAGCGTCAAGGGGAAGAACATCTCGTAAAAACAATGGCAACTAAATAGAATCAAGGCGATGTACAATTCATTAACAAAATAAATAGGGTAACGAAAATATATGCAGTTGAGCGGACGAGTACAGTGCTGTGGGGATGGGAAGGGAGAGGTGGAGGAGCAGAGGGAAAAGGGGAAATGAGGCTTTAGCTGCGGAGAGGTAAAGGGGGGATGGCAGAGGGAGTAGAGGGGGAAGAGGAGCTCAGTCTGGGAAGGCCTCTTGGAGGAGGTGATTTTTAAGTAAGGTTTTGAAGAGGGAAAGAGAATCAGTTTGGCGGAGGTGAGGAGGGAGGGCGTTCCAGGACCGCGGGAGGACGTGACCCAGGGGTTGACGGCGGGATAGGCGAGACCGAGGGACGGCGAGGAGGTGGGCGGCAGAGGAGCGGAGCGTGCGGGGTGGGCGGTAGAAAGAGAGAAGGGAGGAGAGGTAGGAAGGGGCAAGGTGATGGAGAGCCTTGAAGCCTAGAGTGAGGAGTTTTTGTTTGGAGCGGAGGTCGATAGGCAACCACTGGAGTTGTTTAAGAAGGGGAGTGACATGCCCAGATCGTTTCTGCAGGAAGATGAGCCGGGCAGCGGAGTGAAGAATAGACCGGAGCGGGGCGAGAGAGGAGGAAGGGAGGTCAGAGAGAAGGCTGACACAGTAGTCTAGCCGGGATATAACGAGAGCCCGTAATAGTAAGGTAGCCGTCTGGGTGGAGAGGAAAGGGCGGATCTTGGCGATATTGTAGAGGTGAAACCGGCAGGTCTTGGTAACGGATAGGATGTGTGGGGTGAACGAGAGGGACGAGTCAAGGATGACACCGAGATTGCGGGCCTGCGGGACGGGAAGGATGGTCGTGCCATCCACGGTGACGGAGAAGTCTGGGAGCGGACCGGGCTTGGGAGGGAAGATGAGGAGCTCAGTCTTGCTCATGTTGAGTTTTAGGTGGCGGGCCGACATCCAGGTGGAGACGTCCCGGAGGCAGGAGGAGATGTGAGCCTGAAGGGAGGGGGAGAGGACAGGGGCGGAGATGTAGATCTGAGTGTCATCAGCGTAGAGATGGTAGTCAAAGCCGTGAGAGCGGATGAGTTCACCGAGGGAGTGAGTGTAAATGGAGAACAGAAGAGGGCCAAGAACTGACCCTTGAGGAACTCCAACAGTTAAAGGATGGGAGGGGGAGGAGGCTCCAGCGTAGGAGACCGAGAATGATCGGCCAGAGAGGTAAGAGAACCAGGAGAGGACAGAGTCCGTGAAGCCAAGGTGAGATAAGGTATGGAGGAGGAGGGGATGGTCGACAGTGTCAAAGGCAGCAGAGAGGTCAAGGAGGATCAGAATGGAGTAGGAGCCATTGGATTTGGCAAGAAGGAGGTCATGGGTGACCTTAGAGAGAGCAGTCTCGGTAGAGTGGAGGGGACGGAAGCCAGATTGGAGGGGGTCTAGGAGAGAATGGGAGTTAAGGAATTCTAGGCATCGATTGTAGACGACTCGTTCTAAGATTTTGGAAAGGAAGGGTAGTAGGGAGATAGGACGATAACTGGAGGGGGAAGTGGGGTCAAGAGCGGGTTTTTTTAGGATGGGGGAGACGTGGGCATGTTTGAAGGCAGAGGGGAAGGAGCCCTTGGAGATTGAGTGGTTAAAAATAGAAGTTAAGGAAGGGAGGAGGGCAGGGGCGATGGTTTTAAGAAGGTGAGAGGGAATGGGGTCCGAGGCGCAGGTGGAGGGGGTGGCACTTGCGAGGAGGGAGGAGATCTCCTCTGAGGATACTGCAGGGAAGGATGGGAAAGTAGGGGAGGGGGTTGTTGGGGGGCGAGGGAGAGGCGGAGGGGTGACTTTGGGGAGCTCAGACCTGATCGTGTTGATTTTCGTGAGGAAATAGGTGGCCAGATCATTAGGGGTGAGAGATGGGGGAGGGGGAGGAACAGGGGGCCTAAGGAGAGAGTTAAAGGTCCGGAACAATCGGCGGGGGTGACGGGCATGGGTGTCGATGAGGGAGGAGAAGAAGCTTTGCCTGGCGGAGGAGAGGGCAGAGTTAAGGCAGGAAAGGATAAATTTGAAGTGTGTGAGGTCGGCTTGGTGCTTGGACTTTCGCCAGCAGCGCTCAGCAGCTCGAGCATAGGAGCGTAGGAGGCGGACGGAGGAGGTGATCCAGGGCTGTGGGTTAGTGGAGCGAGAGCGGCGGAGGGAAAGGGGGGCGAGAGAGTCGAGATGAGTAGAGAGGGTGGAGTTGAGAGCGGAGACCTGATCGTCGAGAGTGGGAAGAGAGGACAGGGCGGCAAGGTGAGGAGAGATGCTATTGGAAAGACGGATGGGATCGAGAGAGCGGAGGTCTCTGTGGGGCCGTAGCGAAGATTTGCAGGGGGAGGGAGTGTGAGAGATGAGGCAGGTGAGAAGGTTATGGTCAGAGAGAGGGATTTCAGAGTTGGTGAGTGAGGAGATAGTGCAGCGGTAGGAGATGACGAGATCGAGGGTGTGACCGAGTCGGTGAGTGGGCGCGGTATGGTGGAGGAGGAGGTCGGCAGAGTCGAGGAGGGATAGCAGGCGGGCGGTAGAGGAGTCGTCGGGTACATCCGTATGGATGTTGAAGTCTCCAAGGATCAGAGTGGGCAGAGAGAAGGAGAGGAGGAAGGTGAGAAAGGGGTCAAGGTGGTTGAAGAAGTCGGAGGTGGGACCGGGAGGGCGGTAGATGACGGCGACAAGTAACTGGAGTGGGTGGTAGAGGCGAATGATATGGGCTTCGAAGGAGGGGAAGGAGAGGGAGGGGGGAGGAGGGATAGTGCGGAAGCGGCATCGGGGCGAGAGGAGGAAGCCGACGCCTCCTCCCTTACCGGTGAGTCTGGGGGAGTGGGAGAAGGAGAGGCCTCCGCTGGAGAGAGCGGCGGCGGAGACCGTGTCTTCGGGAGAGAGCCACGTTTCCGAAAGGGCGAGGAGGAGGAGAGAGCGGGAGAGGAAAAGGTCATGGATGAAAGGTAGCTTGCCTGTAATAGAGCGGGGGTTCCAGAGGCCACACTTGAAAGTAGCTGTGGGTGCAAGGGGAGGAGGGGGGGAAGGGCGGGGGGAGGGGAGGGTTTGGATGGGAAGGAGGGGGCGGGGCCCTGGACGAGGAGAGGGGGATGAGGGGTGGCGGTGGGACAAGAGGACTGGGATGGGGCATGGGTGGGGAAGAGAGAAGGGGGGAGGGGGTGAAGAGGGGGTATGTGGCTAACACTGTACACTATGTGGCTAACGCTGTGCACCATGTGGCTAACACTGTACTAAGCCCTGGGGTAGCCCTTATCTTCCCTCCCAAGCCCTGTCCTCTTCCTGACTTCCCCGTCACTGTGGATGGTACGACCATCCTTCCTGTCTCTCAAGCCCGCAACCTTGGTGTCATCCTTGACTCAGCTCTCTCATTCATCCTACACATCCAATCCATCACCAACACCTGCCTGTCTCACCTTCACAGTATCGCCAAGATCTGCCCTTTCCTCTCCATCCAAACAGCTATCTTACTCGTACAGGCTCTCACAATATCCCGGCTAGATTATTGTGTCAGCCTTCTCTCTGATCTCCCTTCCTCCTGCCTCTCCCCACTCCAGTCTATTCTTCATTCCGCTGCCTGGATCATCTTCCCGCAGAATGCTCTGAGCATGCCTCTCCCTTCCTTAAAAACCTCCAGTGGTTGCCTATCAACCTCCGCATGACACAAAAACTTCTCTCCATCACCTTGCCCCCTCCTACCTCTCCTCCCTTCTCTCTTTCTACTGCCCACTCCATAGGCTCCGGTCCTCTGCCACTAACCTCCTCACCATCCCCCAGTTTCGCCTATCCCGCTGTTGACCCCTGGCCCACGTCCTCCCGCTGTCCTGGAAAGCCCTCCCTCCTCACCTCCGTCAAACTAACTCTCTTGCCCTCTTCAAAGCCCTACTGAGAGCTCACCTCCTCCAAGAGGCCTTCCCAGACTGAGCTTCCCCTTTTCCCTCTGCTCCCTCTGCTGCCTCTCTGCGCCCCCCCTTCACCTCCCCTCTGCTAAGCCCCCTTTCCCCCCTTTCCCTCTGTTCCTCCCCCTTTCCCCCTCCTCCTCTCCCCCTCCCTTCAGCACTGTGCTCATCTGCTCATTTGTATATATCTGTATTACCCTATTTATTTTGTTAATGAGGTGTACATCCCCTTGATTCTATTTACTGCTATTGTTTTTGTCTGTCTCCCCCGATTAGACTGTAAGCCCGTCAATGGGCAGGGATTGTCTCTATCTGTTGCTGAATTGTACATTCCAAGCACTTAGTACAGTGCTCTGCACATAATAAGTGCTCAGTAAATACTATTGAATGAATGAACGGCACAGTCCCTACATGAGGCTCACCCTCTAAGTAGGAGGGAGAACAGGTATTGAATCCCCATTTTGTAGATGAGAGAACTAAGGGACAGAGAAGTTAAGTGACTTGCCAAAGATCACACAGCGGAACTTGGAGGAAGTGGGATTAGAACCCAGGTTCTTGACTTCCAGGCCCATGCTCTTTCCACTAGCCACACTACTCCTACTGACCTCCTCGCCTCCTGTCTCTCCCCTCTCCAGTCCGTACTTCACTCTACTGCCCAGATCATTTCCTCAAAAACCACTGAGTCCACATTTCCCCTCTCCTCAAAAATCTCCAGTGGTTGCCCATCCATCTCCATAGTCATTCATTCAGTCGTATTTATTAAGCGCTTACTGTGTGCAGAGCACTGTACTTGGAAAGTACAATTCAGCAACAAAGAGAGACAATCCCTGCCCACAACAGGCTCACAGACTAGAATGGGGAAGACAGACATCAAAACAAGTAAACAGGCATCAATAGCATCAATATAAATGAATAGAATTATACATTTATTTACACACATCAAAACAAGTAAACTAGCACTAACATAAATAAGTAGAATTATAGATATGCAGATATATACACAAGTGCTGTGGGGTCGGGAGGAGGAGTAGAGCAAAGGGAGCAAGTTGGGGCGGAGGGGGGAAGGGGATGTGAGGAAAAGGGGGGCTTAGTCTGGGAAAGCCTCTTGGAGGAGGTGAGCCTTCAGTAGGGTTTTGAAGGGGGGAAATGTGATTGGCGGATTTGAGGAGGGAGGGCATTCCAGGCCAAGGGTAGGATGTGGGCCAGGGGTCGACAGTGGGACAGGCAAAAACGAGGCACAGTGAGAAGGTTAGCACCAGAGGAGCAGAGTGTACAGCTTGGGATGTAAAAGGAGAGAAGAGAGGTGAAGTAGGAGGGGGCGAGGTGATGGAGGGCTTTGAAGCTAATAGTGAGGAGGTTTTGTTTGATATGGAGGTTGATAGGCAACCACTGGAGATTTTTGAGGAGCGGGGGGTGGACTGGGGGGTGACATGCCCAGAACGTTTCTGTAGAAAGATAATCCGGGCAGCAGAGTGAAGTATAGACCGAAGTGAGGAGAGACAGGAGGTTGGGAGATCAGAAAGGATGCTGATACAGTAATCCAGTCGGGATAGGATGAGTGATTGTACTAACGTGGTAGTGGTTTGGATAGAGAGGAAAGGGCGGATCTTGGCGATGTTGTGAAGGTGAGACCAGCAGGTTTTGGTGATGGATTGGATGGATTGGATGAATGAGAGAGCGGAGTCAAGGATGACACCAAGGTTGCGGGCTTGTGAGACGAGAAGGATGATAGTGCTGTCCACAGTGATGGGAAAGTCAGGAAGAGGATAGGGTTTGGAGGGAAGATAAGGAGCTCAGTTTTGGAGTTTCAGGTGCTCTCCATCACCTTGTGCCCTCCTACCTCACCTCCCTTCTCTCCTTCAGCCCAGTCCACACATTCGGCTCCTCTGCCACTAACCTCACTGTGCCTGGTTCTCTCCCGTCCTGCCGTCGACCCCTGGCCTACGTCCTAACTTTGACCTGGAATGCCCTCTCTCCTCACATCCGCCAAACTCACTCACTTCCCCCCCTCAAAGCCCTACTGAGAGCTCACCTCCTCCAGGAGGCCTTCCCAGACTGAGCCCCCCTTTTCCTCTGCTCCTCCTCCCCTCCCCATCACCCCAACTCCCTCCCTCTGCTCTAACCACTTCACTGCCCCACAGCACTTGCGTATATAGGTACATATTTATTATTCTATTTATTTTATTAATGATGCATATATATAATTCTATTTATTTATTTTGATGCTATTGATGCCTGTCTACTTCTTTTGTTTTGTTGTCCGTTTCCCCCCTTCTAGACTGTCAGCCGGTTATTGAGTAGGGATTGTCTCTATCTGTTGCCGAATTGTACTTTCCAACCTCTTAGTACAGTACTCTGAACACAGTAAGCACTCAATAAATATGATTGAATGAATGAATGAATGACATCCAGGTAGAGCGCTTAGAACAGCCCCTGACACACAGTAAGTGCTTAACAAATACCACGATTTTTATTATCATTATTATTAGAACCCAGGTGTCTTGATTCTCATCCCCACACTTTTTCCCATTAGGCCATGCTACCTCCCGATTGGTTGCTTAAAATCCAAGATCAAATGTCCACTCCCTAGACAAGTGACTCCCCTTCTCACCTCTCTGCCCGCTTTTATTCAAAAATAAATGGACAGAAACTTTAAAAGCCTCAAACAGGAGAATATGGAATGACTATAGAGGTGGAGTTCTGCACTAACAGTGACAGCATCCTAAAGTTCAGAAAAAAACTCATATCAAAAAGAAACTCCTTACCATATCGGCTTTAAAGCTCTCAATGAGCTGTCCCCCTCTTTCTTGACTTGCTGTCTCCTACTAGAACCCAGCCCTCACTTTTCACACCTCTAACACCAACTTACTCACTGTACCTTGATCTCATCTTTCTCACCTCTGATCCCTTGCCCACATCCTCCCTCTAGCCTGGAACTCCCTCCCACTTCATATCAGACAGACCACCATTCACTCCACCTTCAAAGCTCTTCTAAAATCATATCTTTTCCAGGAGGCCTTCCTTAACTAAGCCTCACTTCCTTTTGGATCTGTACCCCTTAAGCACTTTGATATTCACTCCACACCCCCATCCCTATACTCTCCCATTTCTCCTGTCTGTAATTTATTTTAACTCCTGTCTCCCACTCCAGACTGTCAGCTCTTTGTGGGCAGGGATCATGTCTACCAACTCTGTTGTAATATTCTCTCCCAAGTGTACTTATCTTAGACTTACATTATACTTTCTGCCACTTTTTTAATGATATTTGTTAAGTGCATACTGTGTCCCAAGCTTTGTTCAAAGCTCTGGGGTAGATACAACTTTATCAGGTTAGACACAGTCCCTGTCCCACCTGGACTCACAGTCTAAATTGGAGGAGGAGGAGTTGACCTCCATTTTACAGATGGGGTAACTGAGGCACAGAGAAGTTAAGCGACTTGCCCAAGGTCACCCAGCAGGCAGGTAATAGAGCTGGGATTCAAACCCACGTCCTCTGACTCCCAGGCACAGGATCTTTCCACTAGGCCATGTTACTTCTGTAGGCCTTGCTGCTTCTGTAGGCCACGCTGCTTCACTTGTCTGCCGTGCGACCTTGGGCGAGTTACTTAAATTATCTGTGACTCTGTTTCCTCAGCTGTAAAATGGGGATTTGATACTTGTTCTCCCTCCTACTTAGAAAGCAAGATCCGTGGGGGACAGGCACTGTGTCTGGCCTGATTAACGTGTACCTACCCCAGCTCTTAGAACAGTGTTTGACACATTGTAAGTGCTTAACAAATATCACAATCATTATTATTATTATTTGCTTAGTTCAGGGCTCTGTACGCAGAGCACTTAATAAATATTATCATTTGATTGACAGGTAATGGGCTTTTCAGATATGGAGATGTGGTCCATGCTTGGGAGAGGGTGGATGGAGAAAAAATAGTCAGGAAAAGGAAACAGAAACAGAGATACAAAGAGAGACAGAGAGGGAGACAGAAAACAGGAGTGGATGGTAAACACATACTCACCCACCCAGACATACAGGCGTACCTAGACAAACACACACACACACTCTCACCCACTTACCCTGAGACTTGCTACTCAGATGCATGCTTACTGAAAGATATAGCCAGATAAAGGTCTGGTTTTATAACAGGCAGATTGCTCTGATTTTCAACTGGTCTATCCCCTCTCTGGTACCAATATGAAACTGGACACTTTTATCAAGCAGAGGCAACATGGTGTAGTGGATAGAGCACAGGCCTGGGAGTCAGAAGGTCATGGGTTCTAATCCCAGCTCTGCCACTTGTCTGGTGTGTGGCCTTTGGCAAGTCACTTCACTTCTCTGGGTCTCAGTTCCCTCATCTGTAAAATGGGGATTCAGACTGGGAGCCCTAGCTTGTACCCACCCCAGCGCTTAGTACAGTGCCTGGCACAAAGTAAGCACTTAACAAATACCACTATTATTATTATGTCCATTTTTCTTTTTATTTTAAGCACCCAGCCTACCTATGCCATGACTCCTGCTGCTGACTTCCGTGGCTCCAATGTGGCACTGGAGTCAGTGGTGGAAGTACACTGAAATGCGCTACATCTTGGCTCTGGTAAACGAAAAAGTTCTGGAGGGGTTATTCCAGGGTGAAAATTGTTTGCCTGGGGAAGCAACCCTTCGGGCTGGCGGCAGGGGCAGCAGTGGCATTCTGGTTAGAAATTATTTCCAGTTCATTAGTCAGCCCTGTCTGGAACTCATACAGACCTGAGAGGGTAATGCAATGGGTCGGGAGTAAGTGTGTGTGTGTGTGTGTGTGTGGAGGCTTTCTTCTACAAAATGGCTCCTTGGGACATAATCACACTATGCTACCCACCCGGTGTAATGCATGTAACGTCGCCTTGTCCACAGTTTGTGAGGTCCATCAGCGGTCATCTTAATCCAGGCTAGCACGTACTCATCCAGAAAGACATAGTCAACATAGAGCTGAGCAAGTAGCAGGAGGAGATAAGAGAAGCAATAACAGCCAGGTTCAGTCACTGCTATCCCCACTGACTATCTGAAGTCCTTGTCATTGAGACTGTAGGCAGGCCATCTCGGGGGTTGGTGGAGACAAAACTCCAGACATCACTGGTGTACTGGTAGAGGCTATGGCCAGTTGATATTTCTCCCTCTTACCTTTACTCCTCCAGCTGCGTGACCTAGCGTAGGTCATTTTCTCTGTGTCTCAAGTTCCCTCATCTGTAAAATAGGGGTACAGTGACTATTCTCCCTCACTCTTAGATTATGGAACTGTCTGTTCTGATCTTGTATCATCTCAGTGCTTGGTATATAGTGAGGTGCTTAATAAATGCCATTATTATGATAAAGGAAGATATGGGTATGTATTTTTCTCTGCCAACACCTCAAACTTAATGTGTCTGAAGTAGAACTCCTCATCTTCCCACCCTGTCCTTAGCACACTTCCCCGCTACAAGACCCTACGGAGAGCTCACCTCCTCCAGGAGGCCTTCCCAGACTGAGCCCCCCTTTTCCTCTGCTCCTCCTCCCCTTCCCATCGCCCCGTCTCCCTCCCTCTGCTCTACTCCTCTCCCTGCCCCACGGCACTTGTGTATATGTGTACATATTTATTATTCTATTTATTTAATTAATGATGTGTGTATATCTATAATTCTATTTATTTATATTGATGCTATTGATGCCTGTCTTCTTGTTTTGTTTTGTTTTGTTGGCTGTCTCCCCCCTTCTAGACTGTGAGGCCGATGTTGGGTAGGGATTGTCTCTATTTGATGCCAAATTGTACTTTCCAAGCGCTCAGTACAGTGCTCTGCACCCAGTAAGCGCTTAGTAAATATGAATGAATGAATGAATGAATGAATCCTCCCCTGACTTTCCCATGACTGTAGACAACCCCAATCAATCAATCAATCAATGGTATTTATCAAATGTTTAGATCACTCTACAAGGTGCTTGGGAGAATACAGTATAACAGAGTTGGTAGACACGTTCTCTGCTGACAAGAAAATTGCAGTCTAGAGTGAAAGACAGACATTAAAATAAATAAGTATTATTATGGTATTTGTTAAGCACTTACTAAGTGCCAGGCACTGTCCTAATCGCTGAGGTAGATACAATTTAATTAGGTTGGCCACAGTTCCTGTCCCACATAGGGCTCACAGTCTTAATCCCCATTTTACAGAAGAGGGAACTGAGGCTCAGAGAAGTTAAGTGAGTTAATAATAATAACAATAATTATGGTATTTGTAAAGCGATTACTATGTGCAGAGCACTGTTCTAAGTGCTGGGGTAGACACAGGGTAATCAGTTTGTCCCATGTGGGGCACACATTTTTTAATCCCCATTTTTACAGATGAGGTAACTGAGGCACAGAGAAGTTAAGTGACTTGCCCAAGGTCACACAGCAGATAAGCAGCAAAGCTGAGATTAGAACCAGCTCTGGTTTCCAGGCCTGCTCCCTATCCACTAGGCCATGCTCCAATCAATCAAATAGTTAATGGTATTTATTGAGTGCTCACTGTGCACAGAGCACTATACTAAGCAATTGAGAAAGTTCAATACAACAGAGATTTTGACACAATCCCTGCCCATGAGGAGGTTAAAGTATATAAGGGGAGAGAGACAGTAAAATAGATTCAGTAGAGGGGAAATAGAGTACAAGAATATCTAAGATTGTTGGGGGTGGGGGTGAGCATCAAAGTGCTTTAAAGGTACCCAACTAAGTTCATAATTGATGCAGAGGGAAGGATGGATAGGGGAAATGAGGGTTTAGTCAAGGAAGGCCTCTTGGAGAAGTTGTGATTTTAGGAGGGTTTTGAAACTGGGGAGAGTGGTGGTCTGTTGGATATGAAGAGGGAGGGAGTTCCAGACCTAAGGGAGAACATGTAATAGATGAGCTCGCAGTACAGTGATTAGATTGGTGTTAGAGGAGAAAAGTGTGTGGACTAAGTTGTAGTAAGAAATCAGTGCAGTAAGGTAGGAGGAGGAGCTGATTGAGTGATTTTAGACGTATGGTAAGGAATTTCTCTTGGATATGGAGGTGCATAGGCAGTCACTGGAGGTTCTTGAGGAGTGGGGAGACATGGACTTGAATTGGTTTTAGAAAAATGATCTGGGCAGCAGAGTGAAGTCAGACTGGAGAAGGGAAAGTCAGGAGGAAGGGAGGTCAGTGAGGAGGCTAATGCAGTAGTGAAAGTGGGAGATGATAAGTGCTTGGATGGATAGAAGAGGGTGGATTTTAGCGATGATGTGAAGGTAAAACTGACAGGATTTGGTGACAGACTGAATATGTGGGTTGAATGAGAGAGATGAGTCGAGGATAACGCTAAGGTTATGGGCTTTGAGACAAAGAGGATAGTCATGTTGTTAACAGGTATGAGAAAGACAGGGGAAGGACAAGATTTAGGTGGCAAGATGAGTTTTGTTTTGGACATGCCAAGTTTGAGGTGTTGGTGGGACATCCAAGTAGAGATGTCCTGAAAGCAGGAGGAAATGTCAATCTGTGGAGAAGGAGAGAAATCAAGGCTGAGGGTCAGAGAAACAGCATGGCATAGTGAAAAGAGCATGAGCCTGGGAGTTAGAGGACCTGGGTTCTAATCCTGACTCCACCACTAGTCTATTGTGTGACCTTGATTTCTCTGTGCCTCAGTTATCTCATCTGTAAAATGGGGATTGTGAGTCCTGTGTGGGATAGGAACTGTGTCCAACCTGATATCTTGTACCTATCACAAGGCTTAGTATAGTTCCTGGAACATAGTATGTGCTTAACAAATGTTATATATATATATAGGCTTGGAGAGGTAAATTTGGGAGTCATCGGCTTAGAGATGGTAGTTGAAGCCGTAGGAGCAAATGAGTTCTCCAAGGGAGTGGGTGTAGATGGAGAATAGAAGGGGACCCAGAACTGAGCCTTGAGGGACCCCCACAATTAGAGGGTTGGAGGCAGGGGAAGAGCCTGCAGAAGAGACTGAGAAGGAGCAGCCAGAGATATAGGAGAACCAGGAGAGGACAGTATCAGTGAAGCCAAGTTTCACCATCATCCTCCCTGTTTCACAAGCCTGTAACCTTGGCATTATCATCTCATCTCTCTCATTCAAACCACATATTCAATCGATCACCAAATCCTGTCGGTTCTACCTTCAAAACATCTCTAAAATCCACCCTTTTTTCTCCATCCAAACTGCTACCATGCTGAACCACACAAGTGCTCATCATATCATAAACACTTATCACTGGGGAAGCAGTGTGGCTTAGTGGTTAAAGCACTGGCCCGGGAATCAGAAGGACCTGGTTCTGCCATTTGTCTGCTGTGTGACCTTGGGCAAGTCACTTCACTTCTCTATACTTCAGTTACCTCATCTGTAAAATGGGGAATAAGGCTGTAAGCCCCAACTCCTCACTATTGGCTTCAGGGCTCTCCATCACCTTGCCCCCTCCAACCTCACCTCCCTTCTCTCCTTCTACAGCCCAGTCTGCACACTCCGCTCCTCTGGTGCTAATCTTCTCACTCTGCCTCATTCTCGCCTGTCCCGCCGTCAACCCCGGCCCATGTCGTACTTCTGTCCTGGAATGCCCTCCCTCCTCAAATCCACCGAACTAACACATTTCCTCCCTTCAAAGCCTTACTGAAAGCTCACCTCCTCAAGGATGACTTTCTAGACTAAACCCCCCTTTTCCTCTGCTCTCCATCCTCTCCCCATGGTCCCACTTGTTCCCTCTGCTCTACCCACCTCCCCACCCCATAGCATCTGTGTATATATGTACATATTTATAATTATAATTCTATTTCTTTTTATTAATGTGTATACATCTATAGTTCTATTTATTTATAATGATGCTACTGATGCCTGTTTACTTGTTTTGATGTCTTGTCTCCCCCCTTCTAGACCGTGAACCCACTGTGGGCAGAGATTGTCTCTATTGCTGAATTGTACTTCCCCAGCACTTAGTTCAGTGTTCTGCACACAGTAAGCACTCAATAAATATGACTGACTGACTGACTGAATGAATGAATGACATGACTGTGTCCAACCTGATTACTCTGTATCTATCCCAGAGCTTAGAACAGTGCCTGGCACATAGTAAGTGCTTAACATATACCATAAAAAAAATCATATCCTGCCTTAACTACTGCATCAACTTCCTCACTTTCTTGCCTCACTCCAGTAATAATAATAATAACATTTGTTAAGCACTTACTATGTGTCAAGAACTGTCCTAAGCGCTGAGGTAGATACAAGTTTATCAGGTTGAACACAGTCCTTGTTCCACTTGGGGCTCATGCTCTCTCCAGTCCATTCATTCTTCACTCTGCTGCCTGAGTCATTTTCCTAAAAAAAGTTCAACTCATTTCATCCACTTGTATTTACTGAGCACTTACTGTGTGCAGAGCACTGTACTGTTTGGGAGAGTATAATGTCACAATAGACACATTCCCTGCCCACAATGAGCTTACAGTTTCCCTATTCCTCAAAAACCTTCAATGGCTGCCCATTCACTCCGCATCAAAGAGAAACTCCTTACCATAGGCTTTAATGCACTCAATCCTCCTCTAGTTGTAAGCTTCACTCATCTAAAACCAACCTATTCACATACCTCGATCTTGTCTACCTAGCTTGCAGTTGACTCCTTGCCCACCTCCTCCCTCTGGCTTGGAATTCCGTCCCCTTTCATATTTTACAGACAACCCTAAAGTCACACCCTCCTAAAGTCACACCTCCTCCAAGACTAAACTCTCATTTCCCCCGCTCTCTCTCTCTTTTTTAAAATGGTATTTTTTAAATAATTATGGCATTTGCTAAGTGTCAGGCATTGTACTAAGCACTGGGATAGATATGGGACAGTAGATACAGGACAGTCAGGTTGGACACAGTCCAATTCTCACAAAGGGCTCACAGTCTTGATCCCCATTTTACAGATGAGATAACTGAAGCACAGAGAAGTTAAGTGACCTGCTCAAGATCATCCAGCAGACAAGTGGTAGAGCTGGGATTAGAAACCAGGTCCTCTGACTCCCAGGCCTGTACTCTCCTCATTAGGCTTATTTGCTCTTCTTTATGCATCACCTATGCACTTGGAGCTATACCTTTTAAGCACTTGATATTCACCCCACCCTCAGCCCCACAGCTCTCCTGCATATCTTTATTCTCTGCCATTTCTCCTAGCTGTAAATTATTTCAATGTCTGGCTCCCTTTCGAGACTGTCAATTCCTTGGGAACAGGGATAATGTCTACCAATGCTATTGTAATGCACTCTCCCAAGCACTTAGTACAGTGTTCTGTACACCGTAAGAGCTCACTGAATACCAGCGATTGACTGATGGATTTGTGTTCTTGTAGCTCATTTGTCCATATATTTCTTCCATTTTTTATTGCGCTTTATTTGACATTTTTGTTTAATTATTGTATTTGTGCCTGACCTGTTTCCCACATTAGACTGAAAGCTCTTAGAGGGCAGGGGCTAGGCCTTCTCTTTCCTCTTCATTACCTTCTGGGATTGGGGTGTTTAATTAATGCTGTTGACTGACAGACTGATTTTGCCGTTTCCTCTGGCACCTCTGCCCTGTGCAAATCCCATGAAGGCTGGGGCTTGTTTTGAAACCAGAGCTGGCCAAGAACAGAAGGATAAACAAGGCCAGCTCAGTGCCAGGATGGGCTGGTGAAAACTTTTCCACTGAAGGCCAAAAGGTGGGGGATTGAGTCCTTTATTTTTTCCATCCACAGCATGCTCACTGCTCACCCCTGCCATCTCTGGGAAGCAGCGAAGGGGTTCTATGTCCTATAGAGAGGGGCCTTATCTCTGAAAGAGACTGCATTTGATGCCTTCTCTTCCTGTCCTGTTTCGGGACCCTCCTCAGCCCTCTGAGACTCTTCTCCATCCTGGCAACGATTGATTGAATGCTGTTCCTTGGAGTGACACAGGCCAGAGCAGTGGGGTTGGGAGGGGCCGGGGAGGGGAACTTAGCTGGGTTTGTCCCTCTCTCACTCGGCATGTGCCCAGCAGGAAGTCACATGTGGCACACGCCTGACCCAGGGATAGTGCAGGGAGGGGAGATATTTCAGGCGTGTGAGGAAGGGCAGGGATGACAAGATGAATCACTGTGGCCATGATTATCCTGAGGAAAAGCCTTGAAGGGCGGGTGAGCTGTGATAACTGTCCTTCCAAGGTAACAACAAAGCAAATTGTCAGCTGCCCTGAACTGTTAAAAACAGAAAGTGCCCTCCTGCAAAAAGTAAAAGTGGGGGGCGGGGGGAGAGAAAATGGCCAGAAACCCCACCCCGATAGACAGCGGCCCCAACAAGCCTTGTCCTTTACCTCCATTCTAACATTCCAGCTAACACACAGAGCAACAGCAAAATGGGAACCGTTAGCTTCCAAGGTTATTTTTAGCAGATCAGACCTCCAATTAAACTGCAAGAAAAAAATTTTTTTGAAAAGTCAGTTGCTATAAAGCAAGGAAATAAACTTTTGAAACTATTTTGGTTTCAACCAAGCAAGGTGAGTGACCCAGAGAACTACTGAGCCCCGAGGATAGTTCCAGATCAGGTCAACTCCTACTGATAAAAATACAAATTGTTTTTCGCATGCTAATTGAGCCAGTCCTGCCCTGCCCTGTCCTGTTTCACCCCAAGGTGGGGCAGGGTTTCCAGCTGACTGAGGTGTCCTGCCGTCCAACCAGGGAGTCCCTGTGGTTAAAAACATTCCAGCTGAGACCCAGGCATTCAGCTGGTTCCAGCTCAGGGCCCAAAGTGAAAAGTACCAAAACAAATGGGAAATTCGCCCACTTAGGGAACCTCTTGTGTCATTTCTACATTAATTTGTTGGGTTTTTTGGCAAAGAATGAGGCCTCAAAAAATCTGCTGGATCTGCCTGTCATTCTTGTTTGCCTGCTGCTAGGAACCAAATATGCTTAGTCAACAGGTTAGCGCAATTCTGTGAATGAATTATCTTTGCTCATTGAAACCCTCCCGGGCTGCTGTTTGGGGATGAAGGCTGGTGCGGTGCTGAAAGTGCTCTGGTGTGGTCATCTTGTTCCCACTCTCCCTTCCCTCAGGGAAGTGCACTGTGCTGGTCCCAGCTTTATGACAGGCACCAAGTTGCAGCGTGACCCTCACCCTCTGGATGAATTTTGCCAAATCCTTCTTGCCAAATCCAATGGCTCCTACTCCATTCTAATCCTCCTTGACCTCTCTGCTGCCTTTGACACTGTCGACCATCCCCTCCTCCTCCATACCTTATCTCACCTTGGCTTCACGGACTCTGTCCTCTCCTGGTTCTCCTCTTACCTCTCTGGCCGGTCATTCTCGGTCTCCTTCGCTGGAGCCTCCTCCCCCTCCCATCCTTTAACTGTTGGAGTTCCTCAAGGGTCAGTTCTTGGCCCTCTTCTGTTCTCCATTTACACTCACTCCCTCGGTGAACTCATTCGCTCTCACGGCTTTGACTACCATCTCTACGCAGATGACACGCAGATCTACATCTCCGCCCCTGTCCTCTCCCCCTCCCTTCAGGCTCGCATCTCCTCCTGCCTCCAGGACGTCTCCACCTGGATGTCGTCCCGCCACCTAAAACTCAACATGAGCAAGACTGAGCTCCTCATCTTCCCTCCCAAACCCGGTCCTCTCCCAGACTTCTCTATCACCGTGGATGGCACGACCATCCTTCCCGTCTCTCAGGCCCGCAATCTCGGTGTCATCCTTGACTCGTCTCTCTCGTTCACCCCACACATCCTATCCGTTACCAAGACCTGCTGGTTTCACCTCTACAATATTGCCAAGATCCGCCCTTTCCTCTCCACCCAAACGGCTACCTTACTGTTACGGGCTCTCGTTATATCCCGGCTAGACTACTGTGTCAGCCTTCTCTCTGACCTCCCTTCCTCCTCTCTCGCCCCGCTCCGGTCTATTCTTCACTCCGCTGCCCGGCTCATCTCCCTGCAGAAACGATCTGGGCATGTCACTCCCCTTCTTAAACAACTCCAGTGGTTGCCTATCAACCTCCGCTCCAAACAAAAACTCCTCACTCTAGGCTTCAAGGCTCTCCATCACCTTGCCCCTTCCTACCTCTCCTCCCTTCTCTCTTTCTACCGCCCACCCCGCACGCTCCACTCCTCCGCCGCCCACCTCCTCACCGTCCCTCGGTCTCGCCTATCCCACCGTCGACCCCTGGGTCACGTCCTCCCGCGGTCCTGGAACGCCCTCCCTCCTCACCTCCGCCAAACTGATTCTCTTTCCCTCTTCAAGACCCTACTTAAAACTCACCTCCTCCAAGAGGCGTTCCCAGACTGAGCTCCTCTTCTCCCTCTACTCCCTCTGCCATCCCCCCTTTACCTCTCCGCAGCTAAACCCTCTTTTTCCCCTTTTCCCTCTGCTCCTCCACCTCTCCCTGCCCATCCCCACAGCACTGTACTCGTCCGCTCAACTGTATATATTTTCGTTACCCTATTTATTTTGTTAATGAATTGTACATCGCCTTGATTCTATTTAGTTGCCATTGTTTTTACGAGATGTTCTTCCCCTTGACTCTATTTATTGCCATCGTTCTTGTCTGTCCGTCTCCCCCGATTAGACTGTAAGCCCGTCAAACGGCAGGGACTGTCTCTATCTGTTGCCGACTTGTTCATCCCAAGCGCTTAGTACAGTGCTCTGCACATAGTAAGCGCTCAATAAATACTATTGAATGAATGAATGAATGAATCCAGGTTCTCTAACTCCCAGGCTGGTACTCTTCCACTAGACCATGCTGCTTCTCTGTGAGGAGCTGAAATCTACTGCAGTATTGAAAACAAATTTACACAAAATAATAACTCCCTTCTAGGCTCAAGGTACTTTTGGCCTCACTCTCTTCACAGTCAAAGTGAGCTATTCACCTGCAAATGTGGAAAACACCCTGGTAACACCACCCAATTATGTCAAACCAAACTGAATGGTTGGGTAGGGGAGTGGTGTTTATCTCCACCCTCAAGTGACTTGGATTAACATTGGGGCTCATCCCCTTAAAACAGACATTTTCCAAAGTATCTGGGGCAGCTGGTTTCCTGCCCACTGCATAGTTCCCACACCCAAGCAAGGAGAGAAACTGGTCCTATTGGTCTTCACTCCCTCTCCTCAGGCCTCAACAGTCGAAAAGAAAGAAGAAAAAACACCTTCAAGATGGGGGCTTGTCCTCCGCCACCCTTAGCACTTGAAGTGCACGCGCGCGCGCGCACACACACACACACACACACACACATCTCTCCCTACTCCATTTATTTCTTCCTGTTTTTAAGTTACCCATGCTCTTGCCATTACCAATAGTATTTATATTTTCCCTATCTCTCTCACTGTATGCATACAATCGGAGTTTGCCTTTCTCCCTCATTAGACTGTGAAAACCTGGAGAAGAAGGACCAAGTCTCTTACTCCTATTGTACTCTTCCAATTACCTAGTGTAGTGCTCGGCACCCAATGGATGCTCAATAAATACTCCCCCTTTAGCCTGTAAGCTCCTTGTGGGCAGGCAGCACGTCTACCAATTCTATTATATTGTACTGTCATGGGTTTGAATCCCAGCTCTGCCACTTGTCAGCTGTGTGACTGTGGGCAAGTCACTTAGCTTCTCTGTGCCTCAGTTACCTCATCTGTAAAATGGGGATTAAGACTGTGAGCCTCACGTGGGACAACCTGATTACTCTGTATCTACCCCAGTGCTTAGAACACTGCTCTGCACATAGTAAGCGCTTAACAAATACCAACATTATTTTTATTATTATTACTGTCCCAAGCACTTTGTACAGTGATCTGCACACAGTAAGTGTGCAATATAAATATGGCTGGTTGGTATTTCATGGAATGGAATTTCCTTGTTGGAGGGAGGGGGCTAAGGAGAGCAATGCAGGTAGAAGAACTTAATCTCTGAGAAATGGCCAAAGCAGCATATAGCTGTAGGTTGGGCTTAGTCCAGTTGGTTTCCTGGGAGATCTTCCTAGCAGGCTGCTCCTCAAATAGGTTTGGTTGTAGCTACTCAGTTTTAACTCTTGAAAAAAAAAATCCTCAAGTTTGGTTCAGTGAGTAAGTGTGGTGAAAACTATCTCTCAATTTCAATCTCATCATAGACTGAATCCATGCTAGAATTCCAAGTGCCAACTCTGGTGGATAAACAGGGGTAATCATTGCTTGGGATTGAGATGGTGGTGGGGGCAAAGTCAGAGTTAGTTTGCCCAACTGCTTGAAGCTAGGTGGGGGAGCTGGTTGGAAGTTAGAGCCATCAAGAAAATGGCTCAGTTTCTGGCTAGGCCCATGTCCATCAGGCTGTACAGGTTTGGGTTCCCTGACCTGCTGGCCAAGGCAGGTGAAGAGCCACCTTCCATTTGTGGTGGCTGAGAGACTTTTTTGCCCTTCCCGGAGTAGCAGCTAAGACCTGATCCTTTCCTAGCCCTGGGACCATGGTGGGGCTTTTCTCATCTCCCCTCCAATTCCTTCCCCACTCCTTAGTATGGTCAACAGTTTTGTGGCCAGGAAGGTAAATGGAGGGAAGGTGGGATAAATACTTCACCCCATCCACAATCAGCCAGTTTGCCTCTAATAATAATATTAGCATTTGTTAAGTTCTTACTATGTGTCAAGCACTGGGGTAGATATAAGATAATCAGGTTGGACATAGTCCCTGTCTCACGTGGGGCTTACAGTCTTAATTCCCATTTTGCAGATGAGGTAACTGAGGTACAGAGAAGTCAAGTGACATGTCCAAAGTCACACAGCAGACGCATGGCAGAGTCAGGATTAGAACTCAGGTCCTTCTGACTCCCAGGCCCGTGCTGTATCCACTAGGCCAAGCTGCCTCTGTCATCATCAAGGAGCTGTTCAGACCTCTTCAGTTCCGGTGTCCTCGACCCCCTTAGAACTCCTCCCCAACCCCTCTGGGAGCTCTGATCTCCAGGAAAAAGCATTGTGATAGAGAATGAGAAATTTCCTATTAGTCATAGGTGTCAACGTTACATTTTGAGCGTGAGAGTGAAGTGGGGGCTGATTTCTAGGGAGTGGCAAAGAGAGAGACCCAAAGAGATAATGAGACCCAGTGAGACCAGGCGGTGAAGTTGTGGGGGGTGGGGGGTGTCATCCTCCCTGCCATCCATCCTTTATCCCTATTCTTTCCTCCCTTCTTTTTAAGATATACTGCAGGATCAGGAGAGAGACTTTTCGGTGAAAGGGTGATGTTGTAAAAGGTAAGTAGTCAATAAATTCTGTTGATGATAATGTTGATTATGCGAGATGTGAGAATATTGGTTTTACAGGCTGTTTACATTAGCCAAAACGGTCTACTGTGTCATGGGGGCTTATACCTCCTGCATATTTAATTCCAATATTTTGATCTAGCTTTTGTCTTCTTTAGTTTTGCTGACCCAATTCTCTCCTGGTTCTCTACCTTATCTCACTGGCAGCTCCTTTTCAGTCTCTTCCATTGGCTCTTTCTCTGCCTCTCATCCCTAGTTGGCAGGATCCCTAAGGCTCTATTCTGGGTACTTGTCTCTTCTTAATTTACACTTACCCCCTTGGGAAACTCATCTGCTCTCACAGCTTCAGGTATCACAGTTGACAACACCACCATCTTCCCTGTCTCTGAGGCCCACAACCTCGGCATTAACCTTGACACCTCCCTCTCTTTAAGAACCCATATTCAGTCTGTCACTAAATTCCATCCATTTTTCCCCTATAAAATATCCAGGATTCCCTCCCCTTCCTCTCTGTTCAAAAGGCTACCATGCTGTTCCAGGTGCCTGTCATACTTGCACTTGACTGTGGTATCAGCCGTCTCACTGATCTCCTTGCCTCCAGTTTCTCCCCTCTCCACTTGATACTTTACTTATTTCTTTAACGATCATGCTGCACACAATTCCCTGCTACTCAAAAAAAACCTAACATAGTTATCCATTCCTCCCTGCATCACGCAGAAACTCCTGATCATTGGCTTTATGGCATTCAGTCAGCTCTCTCTGTTCTACTTATCCACTCTCTTTTCCTACTACACCCCAGCTCACACTCTTCATTAATCTCTTCACTGTGCCTCATTCTCATCTCTCCTGCTGACAACCTCCTGCTCATGCTTCCCCTGCCCTTTTTTTATGGTATTTGTTAAGCATTGCTATGTGGGAAGCAGCGGGGTCGAGGGGATAAAGCACGGACCTGGGAGTCAGAGGACCTGGGTTCTAATACCAGCTCTGCCAATTTCTTGCTCTGTGACTTTGGGCAAGTCACTTAACTGCTCTGTGCCTCAGTTTCCTCCACTGCAAAATGGGGATTCAGTACCTGTCCTCCCTCCTACTTAGCTTCTGAGCCCCAGGTGGGGCAGGGACTGTATGCAACCTGATAAATGTGTATCTACCCCAGTGCTTAGAACAGTGCTTGTCACATAGTAAGGGCTTAACAGATACCATAAAAAACACTGTTCTAAGCGTTGGGGTCGATACAAGTTAATCAGGTCCAATACAGTCCCTCTCCTACAAGAGGCTCACAGTCTAAGTCGGAGTGAAGTGGCTGGAACTCCCCACTCCCTTCAAATTTGACAGAGCACAGCTATCCTTGTTTTCAAAGTCCTTCTCAAATCATATTTACAAGAGGCCAGTCTCAGTTAATTTCTAATCTCCCCCTTTTATATTCCCCCCCACCCCCAGCCTGTTCTACACTTCTGCACCATCTAACCACTTCAGTATTCACTACCTCTTATAGCAGTTTCATCCATAGCCCAGGAAGAAAATCAGTACTTGAACTATTTTAGATAATAATGGTAATAAAATAGATAGATGTAATCACTGACATTTGTAGTCACTGAATGAAATTTGAAGAGCATTGCATGTTCAGCTCTGGGGGACTGTATGGACAAAGATAATGAAAACCCAGAAAAATCACTTCTAAATTCATGTTAATCACCTTTCCTGTAGAAGCTAGCAGGGTGGTGGGGGAGAAAAACACTAAAATAAACTGCAGAAGGTATTAGGGGAAGAAAAGGGGGATCCGTTCAATTCCTGCTTTTGAAACCATTCCCATTCCTTCTCTGCCCTTGAACTCCCCGCAGCCTGGCCAGCCCCAAAGCAGGCTTGAACATCCCTGCCACATTCAAGAACAAAGAAAGGCTCAACTGTCCTTGGACTGAACCAACAGCATTACAGAGTGGCCCAGGGATTTGGAGTTTCGCTTGGGCTGTAAATGAGAATGCATTTTATTTCGATGTCAGTCTCCCCCTCTAGGTTGTAAGCTCCTTGTGGACAGGGATAGTGCTCGCCAACTCTATTGTTTGTAGTACACTGTCCCAATTGTTTAGTACAGCGCTCCACACACAGTAAGCTCTCAATGAATTCGATTGATTGACTGATTCCTACTCTATCCTAATCCTCCTTGACCTCTCAGCTGCCTTTGACACTGTCGACCATCCCCTTCTTCTCCACACCTTAACTCACCTTGGCTTCACGGACTCCATCCTCTCCTGGTTCTCCTCTTACCTTTCTGGCTGTTCATTCTTGGTCTCCTTCGCAGGCTCCTCCTCCCCGTCCCATCCTCTAACTGTAGGAGTTCCTCAGGGGTCAGTTCTCAGCCTTTTTCTGCTCTCCATCTACACTCACTCCCTTGGTGAACTCATTCGCTCTCACGGCTTCAACTATCATCTCTATGCAAATGACACTCAAATCTACATCTCTGCCCCTGTCCTCTCCCTCTCCCTTCAGGCTCGTATCTCCTCCAGGACGTCTCCACCTGGATGTCTGCCCACCACCTAAAACTCAACATGTCCAAAACTGAGCTCCTTATCTTCCCTCCCAAGCCCTGTCCTCTTCCTGACTTCCCTAGCACTGTGGATGGTACGACCATCCTTCCCATCTCTCAGGCCCGCAACCTTGGTGTCATCCTTGACTCGGCTCTCTCGTTCACCCCACACATCCAATCCGTCACCAAGACCTGCCGGTCTCACCTTTATAATATTGCCAAGATCTGTCCTTTCCTTTCCACCCAAACGGCTATTTTACTGGTACAGGCTCTCATAATATCCCGACTGGATTATTGTGTCAGCCTTCTCTCTGATCTCCCTTCCTCCTGTCTCTCCCCGCTCCAGTCTATTCTTCACTCTGCTGCCCGGCTCATCTTCCTGTAGAAATGCTCTGGGCATGTCGCTCCCCTCCTTAAAAACCTCCAGTGGTTGCCTATCAACCTCTGCAAGAAACAAAAACTTCTCACTCTAGGCTTCAAGGCTCTCCATCACCTTGCCCCCTCCTACCTCTCCTCCCTTCTCTCTTTCTACTGCCCACCCCGCACCCTCCGCTCCTCTGCCGCCCACCTCCTCACTGTCCCCCATTCTCGCCCATCCCGCCGTCGACCCCTGGGCCACGTCCTCCCGCTGTCCCGGAATGCCCTCCTTCCTCACCTCCACCAAACTAACTCTCTTCCCCTCTTCAAAGCCCTACTGAGAGCCCACCTCCTCCAAGAGGCCTTCCCAGACTGAGCTTCCCCTCTTCCTTCCACTCCCTCTGCTGCCTCTCTGAACCCCCCCTTCACCTCCCTCTGCTAAGCCCCCTTTCCCCCCTTTCCCTCTACTCCTCCCTCCTCCCCCTCCCGTCAGCACTGTGCTCATTTGCATATATTTTTATTACCCTATTTATTTTGTTAATGAGGTGTACATCCCCTTGATTCTATTTATCGCTATTGTTTTTGTCTGTCTGTCTCCCCCGATTAGACTGTAAGCCCGTCAATGGGCAGGGATTGTCTCTATCTGTTGCCGAATTGTACATTCCAAGTGCTTAGTACAGTGCTCTGCACACAGTAAGTGCTCAATAAATAGTACTGAATGAATGAATGATTAGCATCCGGATTAGGGCCAGGTGTCATTTTTATTATCTTTCGTTAAAAAAAATAAAACTGCCGGGCCCACTCTAGCTTTCTCAATCCCGTGGATAATTTATTTTTTTTGTTTATTCTGAAAACGGCATCTCGGCTCTATACGGTGAAATCAATTCTGTTCCCCTTTACTACTTTTCTCCGAGGAGGTCCCGCCTTCATCCTCTGCCAGCATCGGCTCCGGTACAGGTTTTCCCGCAGGCGAACGCCCGGGGGCTCTTCCCGCTGGACTCCGCTCTATTCGCTCAATAAATACGATTTGAATGAATGAATGAATGAATGAATGAATGGTTGGATGGATGAATGAATGAATGGATGAATGAATGAATGTAATTCTTGTGGCTACCAAGCTGCAGGGCGCCACTGTGCCCACCAGATGGCGCATGCACAAAGAGAACGCTCCGTCGGCGCGCGGCAGGTGGCGTGTGGGCCGACTTTCCAGTGAGCAGCGGTTGCCGTCTAATCGACTCGCCAGACACAGCTTGTTCTTAACCTCGGGGTCTCCGATTCCCGTTGCAGTGCTTCCTGGAGCTGTCCCAGGACGGGCAGAGGAAGGGGACTGTAGGAGAAGCGTGCGGCCCTGTGCGCCCTCCGTTACCGCGAGTCTCATTCCTCGGTGGGACGGGTCCTCGGAAAGCCCAGCCCGACCTCCGCATTGCACGCTCCATCTGCGGTCTGACCCCGAACCGCCTAGTCGCTCGCCCAAGCTGGGTGGGGGAGGAAGTTCCCTTTACTACCCCCAACTTCCTACTCTCCAAGTCTCTCACCCCCCCCCCCCCCCCCACTAAGGTAGTGCAGAATCGCGTCCCTGACTCACTTGGCGCGTTGCGCGAGGACCCGGGGTGGCTCAAGTCGCTGTCCCCTCGCCCCCTCCCTGAGCGCGGAGATGCGAGGGTTCCCTCCCCCCTCCATCATGCCCTCGCCGCATGACCCCCAGGGAGTGTCTAGAGTCCACTCCCTGTCGCCCACTTGTTAACCTCGAAGCCCCAGGGTGGACTGCGGGGAGGGAGGTCCCGGGGTACGTGTCGGGAAAGATGAGGGAGGGAGTGGGAGGGAATTAAAAATAAATCCTAGTTTTTATTGTTATTTCCCTTGTCAGGATAACAGCGGGAGTGGAGTCCTGATTCCAGCCCCACCCCTGTTATCGTTCCGGTCACCTCCAGGCCCTAGTGCAGCGAGGCGCGGTGGCCAACGGTCCCCACCCCAGTCCCGCTCGGTCCCGCTCCCCACTTCGGGGCCTCCGACTGGCTCCGAGTCCCCTCGGTGAAAACTAAAAAAAGTGAGAGAAGGGGAGCTGGGCAGGGAAACGGTGAGTTGTCTGTCACCAGTGAAAACTCAGCCTTCAGCATCCCAAGTTCCACGGGTTTTGCCAGGGCACAGAAGCAGCAGAGCGCATGGAGCAAGGTGATCCCCATCCCCATCCATGGCACCAGTCAACCTAGGGAGCGGAGAGAGCCTAGCGGAACTAGGCCTTCAGACCCCCCCTCCTCTCCCCCGTACAAGACACCTGGGAGGCAGGAGGGTCCTCCCACCCTTCGGCTCTCTGCCTCTGCCCCGGAGCCGATGACCCCTAACTGGAGCGAAGGAGCAGCCCCTCGAGGCCCCGGGGTGGGGGTGGGGGCGGGCGAGGTCAAGAGCCGCGGGCCAACAAAGCGCCCTTTCTCCGTGGGCGTCCGGTGGAGAGCCGCCCCTCAATAACCCGAGATAAAATCGTCGTCAGCGACCAAGACCTGGGGCTCCGCGCCGCCGGGCCGAACTAAGCGCTTCTCCCTCGGCGCCCCCCCCCACCAGGTTCCCCTGCCTTGATTTCTCCACCCCCCTCCACCGCAACGACGGCATCTCTGCTCCCGTCCCGGGTGTGTTCCCCCCCCGCCCCGGTCTACCTAGCGCACACTCGACGACCTAAGGAGACCCATTAAACCCTGTAGAGGGAAGGAGGCAGGGAGGGAGGGGAACGGGAGGGCAGGGGACAGCAGGAAAAATTCCCTAGGGCCGCCTCCACCCTCTTTCCAGCCCGAGAGAGCAGGAAAGTGAGTGCCGTGTCCCGCGGGAGTTGTGCGGGGTTTCTCTCCGGGGGAAGAGCAGGTGACGGGGAGGGGAGAGGGCGGGGGGCAAGGGAATTTGTGCCCGGGGGAGAGGGAGAGGCAGTTTCGCGAAGCTGCGAAGGCGAAGCTCCGGGATCGCACCGCGGAGCAGACTCGCGCCACTGCGCTCTCACAGCACCCCGACACTCCTCCGACCCTATCCCATCCTCGGGGACCCCGCAAGGTCGCTGGAGAGTCCAGATCAGGAGGCGGACAGCGGCAACCCGGGCAGTGCGCGCTTTCAAGCAGGTGATCGGCGGGCGGGCGGGTTCTCACGCCCCTCTCCTCCTCCCCCCTTCCCCCCACCCAGCCACACTCCCCTTCCCAGCCTCCGCCGTCTCGCCCCACTCCCTCCCCTCCTTTTTTTATTATTTAGGCAGTCCGTCCCCCCAACCCCCCCGTCCCCCTTCCCTGAGAACACGCCCCGAATATTGGGAGAAGAGGAGAGAGATAGTAACATTGAACCAGAGGGGCTCGGGAGAGACGCGCAGCCCCAACGCTCTGAGTAATCCCAGTACTCAGGGGGATACGTGCGACAAGGAGAGAAATCCAAGATAGAAAGAGAGAGAGGGAGACAGACAGAGAGGGCCACGGAGAGATAGATACCTAGGGAGAGAAACCGGGATAGAAAGAGGAAAGAGAGAAAAAGAGCGAGAGAGTGAGAGACCTAGATAGATCCAGATAGACGGCAGACGCTTCAGAGCTTCAAAGAGTAGTCTTTCCAACCCAGAACAAACCGGAGACCTTCCCCATCATAGAGGCACGGGCTCTCTCTTCCCGCTCTCACCCCATTGCCCCCCTGCTCTAGCCTTAGCCCCGGGAGCCCCTGTGCGGGATATGGTGATTGCTTTGATTGTCTCTTGGAATTTACAAAGACTGCTCCGGGCTCCTGCTCAGTGTCCGACTCTTCCCGGCCCCAGAGGTCCCGCCTGCTGCGTTGCCGGGGGGCTCAGCCCCGTGCAGGGCGCCCCCGGCCCGAGCCCAAGCCTTAGCCTCGCAGCCCCCAGCCCCCTCCCACCCTGTGCATGACAAGCTGAGCGCCGCCAGCGGGGAATATGAACCGGAAAACAAGGCGTTGGATCTTCCACATCTTCCTGAGCCTGGGAATCGTCTATATCAAGATTGGGTAAGACGCCGGGGGCAGGGGCTAGAGGGTGGGAAGTCGGAGGATCGGGGGACCGGGGATGCGGAGCTCCTAGCCTCGACGCCCCTTCCTCCCCCCACCCTCTTTGTCTGACCCCTGCCCGGACTTGCTCGTGCCTCCTGGGGAAAGTTGGCGGAGTTGGGGTCTGGCGGAGACAGCGAAAAAGAGGATGCGGTGGTCAGAGCCAGGAGTGGCCAAATCTCCTGCCCAGAACGGAGCGAATCCGGGGCGGGGCGGGGGTGGGTGGGTGGTGGTGATCAGAGAGAGGTAGGGATGGGAGAGATGCGGAGAAAGGGACTGGGGATAGAGATGCACAAACACACCCAGGTACGGTACGGTACGGTACCCGGAGATAACGCCGGCCGGGGACTTGTCCCCTCTGCTGCGCGCGCGCACACACAAACACACAAACGCACACTCCTTACACGTATAGCGACACAGACATACCTAAGCACAGATCCCCACGGTCATCCACAAAGCGAGACTCACACAACGCTCTACAGACCCGGCGCGGAGTGGACAGCTCTGCACCTCTCCAAGCCCGGCCCCCGCTCGCGCCCCTCACCTCCTTGCCTTCACCCCCTCCCTTCCTCTTCCTTCCCCTATTCCCAGCTTTTCCAGCCGGGACTGGGGGTCACAGGGCAAGTTACTCCAGCGGCGAGTTGGGGTGACTGAAGCCCCGTGGGGGTGGGTAACCAGCTCTCGTCGGGGTGGACGTTGAGTCCCCGGGCGGAGCGGGGCTTGGACTGGTGTCGGAAGGATTGGTTCATTCGTTCAGTCGTGTTTATTGAGCGCTTACTGGGTGCAGAGCACCATACTAAGCGCTTGGGAGACTACAATACAGCAATAAAAAGAGGCGATCCCGAGGGGCTAGTTCCCCTCCCGGCTCCCTTCCCACCGAGGGACACCCCGGTAGAGACATCAAACAGCGGCAGGGAGGTACCCCTGGCAGGTTGCTACCCCGTAGTGCTGTGGGTCTTTTATTGGTAATTTAAAAAATCTCCAACTACTCCCCCCGCCCCCCCTCCGCCACCCCCCCCCCCCACACATATACACACTCCGCCCCCTGCCCACACGCCGGCCCGCGCTCTCACTTAGTTATCAGAAAGTCCGGTCACGTTTCGGCGAAGACCGAGCACGCTCTTTGATCCTGAGCCTAATTACGAATGAGGGGGAAAAAAATTGACAAAGAAAATAAACCAGTCCCCTCTCCCCTCCTCTCAACCGCTTCTACTCTCCTATCGCCCACCCGCCCCCCAATCCCCACCCCATCAGCGGGAAAAAGGCGAGGCGGCCACACTGATCCACTCTTTCCTCTAAACGTCACTGTGTTCTTGTCCCCAGCAGACACGTTGGGTTTGCCTCCATTACGGGAGGGAAAACGAGGACGACGGTATATACTATATTACACCCCCCCCCCCGCCCGGAATACACACAATCCACCAGTAACATTAACCTCCATTAGCAGGGAGGAGATGGGGTAGCGGTCAAAGAGGACCTAGGTTCTAATTCTGGTTCCCCGGCTTGTCTGCTGTGTGACTGGTGGCAAGTGACTTAACTTCTCTGTTCCTCAATTCCCTCAACCATAAAATGGGGATTAAGGCCGTGAGCCCTATGTGGGACAGGAAATGTGTCCAACCTGATTAGCTTGAATTTATCCCAGCGCTTAGTACAACGCATGGCACATAGTACGCATTTAACAAATACCATGAACAAAAAAAGTTCTGTATTTAGAGAAGCAGTGTGGTCAAGTGGATAGAGCACAGGCCTAGGAGTCAGAAGGACCTGGGTTCTAATCCCGGCTCCACTACTTGTCTGCTGTGTGACCTTGGGCAAGTCACTTAACACTCAAGTGCCTCAGTTACCTCATCTGTAAAATGGAGATTTAGACTACAAGTCCCATGTGGGACAGGGACTGTGTCCAACCTGATTTGCTTGTATCCAGCCCAGGGCTCAGTAATAATAATAATAATAATAATAATAATGTTGGTATTTGTTAAGCGCTTACTATGTGCAGAGCACTGTTCTAAGCGCTGGGGTAGATACAGGGTAATCAGGTTGTCCCACATGAGGCTCACAGTCTTCATCCCCATTTTACAGATGAGGTAACTGAGGCACAGAGAAGTGAAGTGACTTGCCCACAGTCACACAGCTAAGTTGCAGGGCTGGAATTTGAACCCATGACCTCTGACTCCCAAGCCCGGGCTCTTTCCACTGAGCCATGCTGCTCCTCTGACCAGTGCCTGACACATAGTAAGCGCTTAACAAATACCACAATTATTAATATTGTAATATCTATATGCACAATGCCATATAACTTGCATTAGCATAGCATTTATTGCTAATCATCACAATACTCGTAGTCCTTTAAGCAAACTTCTCTTAGTTCTCCGTGGCTTGAACTAAGGACCAGATCCTGGTGATTACATGCTTTGCTGAGATAAAGTTCAAGTCTTTTCTCTTTAAATAAAGCATCCTGAATTAGTCTCACACACCCCCACTCCTCCCAACCCCTATCCCCACCCCCGTGTAGGGAATCAATGTGACCTGAGAAACTGTTTTTTGCCCTGATGACTGGTTTGTCTTTCTTCTCCTTCCAGGGGCTTCTCCTCAGTGGTGGCTCTCGGGGCCAGTGTCATTTGTAATAAGATCCCAGGGCTGGCTCCCAGACAGAGGGCAATCTGTCAGAGCAGACCTGACGCTATCATCGTGATCGGAGAAGGGTCTCAAATGGGAATCAACGAGTGTCAATTTCAGTTCCGCAATGGACGCTGGAACTGTTCTGCTCTGGGAGAGAGGACGGTCTTTGGAAAAGAGCTGAAAGTGGGTATGTTACCTTCTTGCAATGTACGGCTGGGGCTGGAACCACAAGGCCACCAATGGGGTCAGGCAGAGGAGGCTGTCTGAGGTAGTAAAGAGTTGAATGAGATGAACTTTCTTCTTCATCAGGGATGCTGAGGACAGTTCAGACAAGCTCATATCACCGGGTACCTCTCTGGGACATGCACTGCAGGAGAGTAATATATAGCAAAATAATTCTGTAACTGCCTGCATGTTAGCCTGTATTCCTACAAGCTCATAAGTTGGGTCTACACTTGCAAATTAACCAAGATCTCAGGTCCTCCAAGATACTCTCTCAGTATTCCAGGAGAAAGTATTTATTTTGGCCTGAACTATTTATGTATTTGTAGGCCTGACTTACTGAAATAATTTGAACAAAAAGAACTTGACCTAAGAGAAGATGCACATCCTTTCACACACAGTCTAACCAAATAAACACTGTGTCAACCAGTGAAAACTGAAAAAAAGCAAAGGGATGATGCTAAAAATTTGTAAAATGGACACCTTCAAAGCAGTCTCAGGCTGGGTAGAAACAGGAAAAGTAAAAAGTTGAGTCAAAAAATGGAAGCATTGGGGAAAAAAAGACACCTAGGCAACAACTGAGGAAAAAAAAACCAGTTCTCTGAAAAGCCGTTGGTCTATATGGATCAAGTGACTGAATAATTGCTCAACTCTTCACTTTAATTTATCTGTTTAAATACAACAGCCTTAGAATAATGGTTACCCTTTACATGAGTCTTATGTATTGCAGAACATACACTGTCACCCTCTCAAAGCTCACTGAATGATCAACAAGGCATTATCATTGTGTGGACACTTAGATACCTTGAAATGTCATATGGGGAGAGGGCAAGGGGGAAAGGAGAGAGAGAAAAAGAGAGAAAGAGAGAGAGAGAGAAAAAGAGAGAGAGAGGCTTTTGGCCATTTTGTAGTTGGGGGAGTGATTTTTATTCACCCAATTTTTCTCCCTAAATGAGGAAAACCCTAGAACACAATTTTTAAAATGTTGTGCATCTTAATTTAAGGGGATCCATGTTACTGTTTTGAGATATCACTGCCACTATAGTCAAAAGGCATTAGGAGTTTTGAAAGATAGCAAGATTGGGTATAGTACTTGGAATGAGGCTAGGCTGCTAAATTCAGCAGGAGTTAGAAACCTTTGATAAAACTGAAATTTGGGTCAAACAGATCAAGCCACATCAACTGATCCCCTTCAGCTTTATCAATATCGTTGAAGTTTATTTTCTTTAAAGAAGGGCTAAATTTTCCTCTAGTAGGCTATAGGTATATATAGATCTGTCCTTCACATTCAAAGCTGATGCTGCTGAAGTGGGACTCCATCTATGTGTATGACTGATGAAGAATAGTCGGTACACACAAACAATATAGTAAGGTATATTCACTAGCCCTTTGACTCATTGGATGAGCAGTACTCTACTGGCTGCTTATTAAGACTGTGAGCTCCATGTGAGGCAAGGACTATGTCCAACCTGATTAGCTTGTATCTACCCCAGTGCTTAGAACAGTGCTTGACACATAGTAAGCGCTTAATAAATATTATTATTAATCTCATGGATGCTGCTGAATACCTCTGTTTTCTCTTCGGCTGGTCCTTCTGATGACTAATTGCTGCCTAGAAAGACCAACTCTCTTTTATCGTACTCTCCCAAGTGCTTAGTACAGTGCTCTGCACACAGTAAGAACCTAATAAAGGTGATTGATGGATTGAAATGGGTTTTGCCCATTTTGGAGACAAAAGCCGCACTAAGGCATAGTGCACATAAAGAACAGCCTCTGGCCCTAAGAGCTTTGATCTTTCTAAAATGACAGGACACTGCTAGATTCATATGTAAATCAATATGGCTTGTGATGGGTTTTGATTTTTTCTTTAGATTTTGAGAAGCTTTGCTTTTGTGTCTAAATCTGGACTGCTGGGATAAGTGTTAATGTTTTTCATTTTTGTGTGAGACTCCTTACTCCATCCCTCCTAATCAGAGAAGCCTTCGGGGAGGAGGTGAAATTTGCACTTTGAGGAAGGTGAGAAATGAAATGGTGGATGCCAAGGGGGATGCTGTTGGAAACATCAGGGTAGTTGTGGTGGAACCTGGCAGAGGGAAAAGGCCAAAGGAGATTGAGAGAGAGGATCAGGAGGGAGGGAGAAAGAAACATGCTGCTCCATCCTTTCCCCCTAGCTCTGTTCACACGGGGCTTGGCAGATGTGCTTCAGAGAAAAGAGGACGGACATTAAAACCTAAGAACACACACACATAAAAAAATGCCATTACTGGATCAGAACAATGTTCCATCCAGTCCAGTATCCTGCCTCTTAACTGGATGCTGGGAAGAATGGGCATTGGAAGAAACCATGTGACGAATGTCAAAGACAACAACTACCACACGGTTCTTCCACTCAATCTATCAATTAACCAATGTATCTACTGAGGGCTTATCATTGCATATGAGGGGTCTTTTTTGGAAATTAAGTGTGAAAGACTGGAATCTGAAACAGGGTGGTGGGAACCCGTTGGAGGGTTTGGGAGGAAAAAATAATACAGTTGAAACGGTAGGAAGTAAAGACCAATTTTTAACCAAGTAGTGGAGGGCTTGGAGGTGATTAGAGTGTGAGTCAGACAGATTGAATGTCCACTCTATTGGGTGCTTGACATTGATCTCTGTTTGATCTCTGTTTGTTCTGCTTCCCATGGGTCCTGTGTCTGAGGGCCAGGTAGGGCCAGACCAAAAAAAGACACCACTCAAGCCCCTCTCTGCCCATTTCTTCCTTGGGTAAGACCAGACCCAAAAAAGGCAACCAGATTTAGAAAGTTTTGCTCTAATTTTACCTAGACAATCACTGGGGATTTCTTTTTTTTTGTTTCTTCACAAAGGCTCTGAACAAAGAGAAAAGGCAGCTTTGAATCCCATAGAAGACTTTGTTAAGCTGTTGTTTTGTCACCATTCTGTGATCAGTGCACTTTTATTTACTGTAAATTAAAAATAAATTTGCCTGAGTAATCCTCAAAATACACCGACCAGTTCAAAAGGAAAAGCTGTCATATCAGCTTTACCTTTTAATAGTAACCTTCATGGGCTTCTCTGGTACCTTCTTTGTATTGCACTCCTCTGCCTCCCTGCTACCACCCATTCCTTTCCCATCACCACAGCAAATTGGAGAAAAGTGCAGGTTAAAGTTCTTCATGACAGTGGCAAACATTTCATAAAAATTCTATCTAGAAATCATTGCTGTCTGTAGCTGTGATGAGATTGTTCCTCCTCCTGCTGCTCCATCCTTTCCCCCTAACTCTGTTCACATGGGACTTGGCAGAAGTGCTTTAGAGAAAAGAGGATGATCATTAAAATCCAAGAACACACACACACAAAAAATGCCATTACTGGATCAGAACAATGTTCCATCCAGTCCAGCATCCTGCCTCTTAACTGGATGCTGGGAAGAATGGATACTGGGAGAAACCACGTGACAGATGTCAAAGACAGCAACTACCACACGGTTCCTCCACTCAAACTATCAATCAACCAGTGTATCTATTGAGGGCTTATCATGTGCAGAGCACTGTACTAATCACTTGGGAGAGTGCAGTACAACTGAGTTGATAGACGCATTCCTTGTCTATAAGAAGTTTACAGTCTAAACATATTGTTACCCTTTTGGAGATTGAGCAGGTAGAAGTGGCAGATCCGCCCTTTCCTCTCCATCCAAACTGCTACCTTGTTGGTATAATATCCCGACTGGATTATTGCATCAGCCTCTTCTCTGATCACCCATCCTCCTATCTCTCCCTGCTTAAGTCTATACTTCACTCTGCTGCCTGGATTATCTTTATACAGAAACGCTGTGGGCATGTCACTCCCCTCCTTAAAAATTTCCAGTGCATGAAGCAAAAACTTCTCACTCTTGGCTTCAAAGCTCTCCATCCCCTTGTCCCCTCCTACTTCACCTCCCTTTTCTCCTTCTACAGCTCACCCTGTACACTTCGCTCTTCTGCCGCTAACCTCCTCACTGTGCCTCGTTCTTGCCTGTCCCGCCGTCAACCCCTGGCCCACATCCTACCACTGACCTGGAATGCCCTCCCTCCTCACATCTGCCAAACTAACTCTCTTCCCCTCTTCAAAGCCCTACTGAGAGCTCACCTTCTCCAGGAGGCCTTCCCAGACTGAGCCCTCCCTTTCTCTCTGCCCCTCCTTCCCTCCCCATTGCCCCTACTCCCTCCCTCTGCTTTACCCCCTTCCCCTCCCCACAGCACTTGTGTATATTTGTATATATTATTTCTCTATTTTATTAATGATATGTATATATCTATGATTCTATTTATTTTGATGGTATTGATGCCTGACTACTTGTTTTGTTTTGCTGTCTGTCTCCCCCTTTTACACTGTGAGCCCATTATTGGGCAGGGATTGTCTCTATCTGTTGCTGAACTGTACATTCCAAGCACACAGTAAGAGCTCAATAATACGATTGAATGAATGAATGAAAGGAGTGAGGAGGAGGAGATCAGTTGGCATCACAGGAGTGTATTTGATTTCTTTTCACTTTCTCCTGTTCTGGAGGGGTGGGAGGGTTTATCTCATACTTATTTATATTAATCTCTGTCTCCTACTCGAGACTGTAAGATCACTGTGGGCAGGGAACATGTCTGCTTATTCTGTTGCATTGTACTCTCCCAAGTACTTAGTAGAGTGCTCTACAAGTAGTTGATGCTCAATAAATACAATTGATTGATTGACTGATTGCTCAGACCTCTGTTTAAAGCATTTGGTGCACTGCAAAACAGTTTTTTTTCCCCTAGTGGAATTTCATCTGGCCATTTTTGTCCTAGCAATGATAAAGCCACATCAGAGCGAGTCTAGCGAGAAGATAGGGTTACATTATGGGGCATGAACATGGTACCAGTAGGGGCAAGCCATGTTTGCAAAAGATTGAATTTTGAAAAATTCTCACATCATCTCCATGTATTTTAAGAGCCCTAAAGATTGCTCCCATGCTAGCCAGATAATGTTAGGAGGATTTGATACTATTACTTTTTCTTGTAATTCTGTCCAGAAGGACTCAAAAGCGTTAGATTGAGCAGGTGCAGGCTGTGAGATTACAGATTACAGATCTATGAGATTATATATGTGTATTCCTGATTTGCAGCAGCTTCCTAGGAGTGTTGGCTGCTCTGTACTGTCTTCCTCACCCTGCCATCCTGCCACCCTGTCCTGGGTTAGATAAGGTTTCAAGGAGTAGAGGCATGGGGATTGCCCCTAATATGGCAGTGGGGTGGGTGAGCAGGGCAGGGTAAGTAGGAGAGCTCAAAATAGTAGCCTGCCAATCAGGGGGACATGCTGACAGCAGGGTGCCTCTGATAGGCTAACAGGTGAGACTAGTGGTACATGGCTCCAAAAATATTAATTTTATTTACGTCGGGCCCTGCCCACTAACATTAGAATTCTGCCTGTCTCCCCCGATTAGACTGTAAGCCCGTCAAAGGGCAGGGACTGTCTTTATCTGTTGCCGATTTGTACATTCCAAGCACTTAGTACAGTGCTCTGTACATAGTAAGCGCTCAATAAATACTATTGAATGAATGAATTAGAATTAGCTCCTATAGACTGTAAACTCCTTGTGGGCAGGGAACCTCTCTACCATCTCTGTTATATTTTACTCTCCCAAGTGGTAAGTACAGTGCTCTGCACACAGTAAGTGCTCAACAAATATGCTAGATTGATTAAGTTGGCATCTAATATTAGGTTTTCTCTCTGCAGATTTGGGCCCAAATTAGAGTTTTCTAAAGGAAAATTTATTTCAAAAATTCTGTCTTCCCCAGCAAAGTTATAGTTGAATTACAACCAGAGGTTCAGTGGCCAAAATGAAAGGTAGCAGCAGAAAGCATATTTCTATGGGCTCCCAGCTTGTGTAAAATCCTTAAGGGCAGGGATTGTGTCTACTAGGTCTATTGCACTGTACTCTCCCCAGCACTGTAAACTGCTCAACACGAATTAGGTGTTCAGTAAATACCATTTATTGATTAATTGATTGATTGATTGAGGTGGCTTTAAGTTACTTATTTTCAGCCTTGAAAGATCCACAGAAATGTGAGAGGTGTGGCCATGTCTAAACAGACAAACTGAAATGGAGTTTTGAGGCAATTAAATAGAGGCCACCCAAGCATGAAGCAGGGTGGGAGGATGGGAATGTGAGGGGGGTGGCAAAGTCTAAGATGTTTCCTGCCAGGTCCAAGTGCTCAAGTCAGGGTTGCTGGGTTGGCTTGGAGCTGGGGCTAATGGTGTGTGCCTCTGTGAATAACTGCAGTACCTACAGGATCTCTCTTCTGTGAGTACGAGGTGGGAGAGCAGGCAGCTCATCCCAGGTGGTAATGTGGCCAAAATAGAAGTTTCAGTGGAAAAATTAATTAAGGAAAGGGATGCTTTACTGGTGGAGACAGGAGTTTTTGTCTCCTCATCTCAAATTCACTAGAATATTGCTCAACCCTCCATTTATTTCATGCTCTTAGTGTAGGCAAAGGGTGTTTGCATGGGGTGGGGTGGAGGAGCGAGGAAGAAAGAGAGAAGATGAGAATACCTGCATGTGGCAAACATACTTTTTGAAGAGAGCTTTAGCAGAGAATATTCAGTTGGGAAGCAGCATGGCCTAGTGGATAGAGCATGGTCCTGGGAGTCAGAAGGACCAGGGTTCTAATCTCACTCTGTCATTTGTCAGCTGTGTGACCTTGGGCAAGACACTTAACTTCTCTGTGCCACAGTTACCTCATCTGTAAAACAGTGATTAATACTGTAAACCCCATTTGGGACATGGACTGTGTCCAACCTGATTATCTTGTAACTACCCCAGTGTTTAGTACGGTGTCTGGCACATAGTAAGTGCTTAACAAATACCATTAAAAAAAATCTCCACAGGGAAAGCCTCAGTACCTATTTAACTGTAACAGTGACTGAGTTATGAATTCAAAACCAACATGAGAGCCACATACGTCTAGTCCTGCCCATCTGACTTTAAGTGGCATCCACATAAGAAGCAGCGTGGTCTAGGGGATAGAGTATGGAACTGGGAGTCAAGAAGGTCCTGGATTCTAATTCTGGCTCCACCACATCTGCTGTGTGACCTTGAGCAAGCCACTTCACTTCTCTGTTACCTCATCTATAAAATGGGAATTGAGACTGTGAGCCCCACATAGGACATAGACTGTGTCCAATCTGATTAGCTTAGTGGCAAGAGCATGGGTTTGGGAGTCAAAGGACAAAGTTTCTAATCCCGGCTCTGCACTTGTCTGCTGTGTGACCTTGGGCGAGCCACTTAATTTCTCTGTGCCTCAGTTACCTCATCTGTAAAATGGGGATTAAGACTGTGAGCCCCACGTGGGACAACCTGATTACCTTGTATCTACCCCAGTGCTTAGAGGAGTGCTTGACACATAGCAAGTGCTTAATAGATACCATAATTATTATTATTATTATCTACCCCAGCACATAGTACAGTACCTGGCACAAGTACACATTTAACAAATGCTATAAAAACAAAACAAAAAAACCCCAAAACATGCTGACTTGATTGGCCGGAAGCATCAGAGATGTTTCGGCCCTCCTCAATTTTGTCCTTCTATCCCACTACTGACCTGGGTGACCTCAGAATAGTTTCCAGAGTCCAGTAAGGCAACAACAAGTTCGGAATGGGGTTGAAGGGCAAGGCCACTACCACATCTGGACCACAACAGTCAATTATGAATATTTCCCTGCCAATGAGGAGGCACTCACAAGAAAGCTACTAACTGCCTTGTCTCCACAAGTCTGGCATTCTCAAGGTGAAATGATACTTAATTGTAATAAAAAACAACAAAAAAGGAGTTATCGACTTCCCTTTCATTGGACTGAAAACATGGCAGGAAATCTTCAGATCATACCAACTTGAATTCTTTTTCTTTTTCCCCTAACTGCTATGAAGCTGGCCCGGTATGCACATGATGTAGTCATATTAATCTCTTCTGGCCTCCACCAAGAAGCTAAATGGAGGATTCACCTATCCTTCTTCTCAGGTTTGATTCCTCTCTCATTGGACTTGCAGGAACAAGGGATCACCAAATAGGTTCTAATTTAAATTCTTTGTGCAGCAGAACTATCTGATTTGAACTTTACTTCTTCGTTTCTGGTGGAGGGGCAATGAAATGACTAAAAATGGGGACTAGGAGAGAAAAAGAAGAGAAGTAAAGAACGTGGATAATCCAAAAACTAGATAGATAATCAGTACCTCCAGATTTGGCAGTTCAGTGGTTTACCTTGGGACCTGCCTCCAAGGGGTGAGCTTGTTTCTTAGAGATAATTTCTCAATAGAAAAATGCAGTTTTTGCCCTGAATTACTATGGGACAAGTCTCAAGTTAAGGGACTGACTAACTGCCTTGTCTGCTCTAATTCATTTTAACCATTTCTAGCCCTATTTGGCTCAGTAGTGGCAAAAGGAATTATTTACCAGGCCCATTTTCATTAGCTTGCTGAAGTCAGTTCATGTTGGCATCACTAAAACGGCACTGGGATTTGTGATTTTTTATTTTTCATTTCAAATTCTTGTCAGGTGTGCCTAGTGCTGAAATGTGTCCAAAGTCAAAGGTGTGCCTTTTCAGGGGAGAACTTTGGTTGAAGGAGATGAAAGTTTTCTTCTTTGAATGACCAAGATGTGAAGTATTACACTGAACAAGGATCTTGATTTGGACTTTAGAGATTAATCAAAATTCATAATAAAATGTTTTAATCTGGGGACAGGTGAAACTCTGCTGGTGCACTGTTAGCACACTTGCATACATTCAGGATTTAGAATAGTGCTTGGCACATAGTAAGTGCTTAACAAACCCTATTATTATTATTATCATTACTTACATGATCTGGAGGCTCTAGCTCTCACTTTGCCCTTGAACTACCCAAACATTTCAGGGAGAAATACGTGGCTCTTTCAGACCAAAGGTTTTTATGCATCTAAGTACTTTTCAGGAGTGTAACCATGCCAAGCTCACTCTTCAGGATCTGGATTGGAGTCTTGGGGATCTAGTGGGGCTAAAGGGATCTAGGTTTTGGTCCATTGATCCTATCAATCTCATTTCCATTGTAAGTGCCAGTGGCAAAGCGGTGCCCGAAAAGTAGCTTTGTGGCCCAGGCTCAGACTTTGAAGAGGTGATGATTGTCACAGCAAGATAAAGAAATGGCCTCAGGGTCCCTGTACTGTAGCTGGAATTCACATCAGAAAGGTTTCATACCTGACATTAGATGATATGTCTTGTGGGTACATGTTTGAAAGAAACAAAAAGAGTTACGTTTCATGAGAAGAGGGTGGGGGTGGGCCAGCTTAAGTGCATACTGTACTACACCTGGTGCGGTCGATGCATTTTTCACCCTGCAGTGAATGCAGCTACATATAATATACTGTCAGAATGAAATATACATCAATGAGGGACATATTCTGAAATACCAAGTGTTGAGAATGATTCATACATTCCTAAGAGAGGCTTTCATTCTCTTTTGAGATCTCCCCTGTACCTGGAAGGATAATTGAAACCTCGGTTCAGAATTTCAATAATCTGTGTGTTCATAAAACAACATGAAGCACAGAGAGCAGCATGGTGTAGTGGATAGAGCACGGGCCTGGGAGTCCGAAGGACCTGGGCTCTAATCCTGGCTCCACCACTTGTCTGCTGTGTGGCTTTGGGCAACTCACTAATCTGTTACCTCAGTTGCCTCATCTGGAAAATGGGGATTGAGACTGTGAGCCTCCAGTGGAACAGGGACTATATCCAACCCGATTTGCTTGTATCCAGCCTGGCATTTAGTACGGTGCCTGGAAGATAATAATCGCTTAACAAATACCTTGATGATGATGATGATTAAAAGTGGTTAATGGTCAGAGATTGAAGAGCTAGTGAGGGCTCACATGCTTGAGAAGCAGCATAGCCTCATGGAAAGAGCACAGGCCTGGGAGTCGGAGGATTTGGGTGCTAATCCCAGCTCTGCCACTTACCTGTTGTGTAGGCTTGGGCAAATCACTTCACTTCTCTGTGCCTCAGTTCCCTCACCTGCAAAATGAGGATTCAATACCTGTTCCCCTTCCTATTTAGACTGTGAGCTTCATGAGAGGCCTGATTTTCTTATATCTACCCCATTGCTTGGCACATAGTAAATGCTTGGCAAATACCACAATTATTATTATTATTATTTTCAATGGTAAATGTGTATTAAAATCTTTTCAAAACTATTTGAGTGGGGGAAAAAGAACTTCCTTTCACACCATATTTTCAATCTTCCAGAAATGTGACTTGCATGATGTGTGCGTATGTATTTGGTCTTAAATAACAGGAATACTAGAGAAAAATGGTTTTTGGCACCACTGCTTCATCAGGTTAAGATCGTAATAGGCTGTGACTACCCCTTCTCCTCCAGTAGGGTTTAACCATCTAAAAGTTCCAGAGTTATGTGTCTTCTTTCTTTGTTATTCATTCATTCATTCATTCATTCATTCATTCATTCATTCATTCGTATTTATTGAGCGTTTACTATGTGCAGAGCACTGTACTAAGTGCATGGAATGTACAAATCGGTAACAGATAGAGACAGTCCCTGCCCTTTGACGGGCTTACAATCTAATCGGGGGAGACAGACTGCCTTTCGGATCACCCAGAACAGGACTTTCCCTGCAAGATGCCATGTCTACACAAGGACCCCAAACCGATTTTTCATGGGAAAGCTCAGTTTTAGTTATGAATCCTTATGGGGAAAGCCTAATGCCCATCTCCTAGCTAATGGCAGCAGAAGCTATGGAGTGTAGACCCAAAACTACTTAGCCCAATTCTGAGTCCATTTCAGAAACCATGACATCAGCAATCAGCCTGATTGACATTCTATCATCCCTGGGTGGACTGAGAGTCAAGGCAGGCAGGCACTGTGGGGAGGGGAGGGAGGTTAGGTCTGCCACCACGGCACCCTTTGACATTTCCTGCCTTATTATGAACTCCTGAACTCATAATATTGATTATGAATTAATATTAATATTGGTATAAACTCCTGAACCAATTAGAAGGCACATATGAGAAAGTTGTACCATGGACCTGCTGCAGGGCCTCTAATCTCACCTTTTCAAAGGATCTGTGCTGAAGCTTGACCAAAAGGACAGATACCTTCTACTTCCTTTTGTTGGATTGAAAACTAGGCTGGAGGCAGGTGTAGTCTGCTCAGATTCTTTCCATTTTTGAAACTACTGTTTGCCTGTTGTAACCACATTATTTGAGTGATGCTGTTTTTTTAAATACCTGAAATTTTTTCTATATTTGCAATCTCTGTATAAATTGTTAGCTTTATTAACTCTTCTCGGACCAGACTTCTGTGCTTTCCTTCCTTGATATACAGTACTTTATAAGTCTTTTTGGCTTCACCAGTGGTTATTACCCTTTAAAATTTGATTCAATACTCCAAGACAGTACATCAATGAATAGGAAGAGGCAAGTCCAGTTCGCAGGCAGAGAATGAGCTTCTGCTTACCTTTGTACTGACTGGAGGTTTTGAGATCAGTGAAATTCTGAGCTGGTGCTAATCATGCTACAGGATTGGCAAGATATGCTGTATTTTCCATCTATATATTTTCATAATCATCATATATTTCAACTCACGTCAAGACAGATAACTCCCTCTCTGACCCATTGGCTTTAAATAGCAAAAAATACAATGTGCTGTGTGGTTTCCAGTAAAATACTGAAATACACTCTGATTATATTCCGGTGCAGGCAATTTAGGGCCAAGCTGGAGAGTGATAGGACAAAATTTATTAGGCATGTTTGGATACCATTTTATTTCCTTTGAACAGCAACCTATCATGATCATTATCTTGCTTAACTGTATTCTAGTTTCACTTAAATGAACTAGACATGCCTATGTGAAACAACATGATTCTTTAAATCCAATTCTTTAAAGATTGACAAACCATTTAACACACAGAGTTACTAGTCAAAATATTTTAAAGCCAAATAGTTGTAGGATAACTCAGTTCTTCCCTTATGCAAAGTTTTAAGTTCGGGGCTTTCTGTTTTCACCTAAAACAATCCTTTAGAATGGCTCAGTGCATCTTCAGATAGTCTAAGGTCCACAGCTCCTTCTGTCCCTAAGCCAGTGTGGAAACCATCCACGAGAGTCAGCACCTGGAGCCCAAATAATAATCCCAGCTCCTCTACTTGCCTGCTGTGTGACCTTGGACAAATCACTTAACTTCTCTCTGCCTCAGTTAGATCATCTGTAAAATGAAAATTAAGGCTATGACCCCCACGTGGGACAACCTGATTACCTTGTATCAACCCCAGTGCTTAGAACAGTGCTTGGCACATAGTAAGCACTTAACAAATACCATCATCATCATCATTATTACTATTAAATAAGAATGAGAAGCTAATGCTTCACTGCTTTCTCACAGGGCAACGTCACCAACTCAGGTCTTGTCTGACAGTCTCTCCGAGCTTTAATGTTGGTGCAGAGTAAAATGGAGTTATGTTGGTGTTGGGTTGGTTCTTACCTGCAAGGAATTTTCGGGAAGCCAACTCTGGCAGAAATCCATGGTCCCCCTGCCTAATTGGCCTAGCTGCCCAAGGACCTAGAAGCCCTGATTTCACACGTGATTCAGTAAGCTGAATCAAAGAAATGGGGGAGTCTCCAAGCCCCTTAAATTTTGAAATGACATCCGGCAAAGGGGAAAAAAGCTTCCTCTGGGGTACGCTCCTTAGGATTGAGCAGGCTGTGCTATGTCCAGCTGCTGCTCCTCTCCTTCTTCTTCTGCTTGGGAACCTGAAGAAGCTTCTGGAACTCCACTTGTCAATACCGTGGAGACTGAGGATGGCAGAACAAAAATGGATAGAACTTCCTTTTCATGGCTTCCACCCTTCAGCCCTACACTAGCTACCCCACAAATTGTTTCAGGATTCAAATGAGTAGAATACAAAAACTTATTTATGTACAGTGCTGAAGAGGAGCAAGTGCATTCCTAAATTACTCAGGAAACTATTCAAGAAGAATTAATTCTGCCAAATGTGCTGCACCTATAGTTCTGGCCAAGGTCAGCAAGACCTTGGGTTCTCTGCTGTGGAATTGCTCGGGCAGACTTCCTTTCTGCACATGAACCAAATGCTGCAGCTAAAATAATCTTCCTTCTCACTCTTTTCCCTGATTCCCTTTTATCTTTCAGATCAATGTTTAAGCTCCTTGTCCTTACTGTCAAGGCTCTCTACTACTCTGCCTGCCCAGACTTCCTTTCTCATCTCCACCTACTCCTTAACTCACTACTACCTACTCGCTCATCAAGCACATCTTTCCTTTTTATTCTTCCACTCCCACATCTTCGCATGTGGCTTCAAGCTGCCTTTCACACTACCTGTCTGGTGAGTCACCTAGCTTCCCTCATTCAATTCCCTCACTTCTTCCAGGATGCTTCTTCCAGGCTAAATGATCAATCTCTAAAGGCTGCCAGAATGTAACCAAGAGTGCGGGTTCAGGCTCACATTTTTATTCCCTTGCATTATTCATTCATTCATTCATTCATTCATTCATTCATTCATTCATTCATTCGTATTTATTGAGTGCTTACTGTGTGCAGAGCACTGTACTGAGTGCTTGGAAAGTACAATTCGGTAACAGATAGAGACAATCCCTACCCAACAATGGGCTCACAATCTAGAAGTGATTCACAACCACTAGATTTAGAGTGTAAGGCCACATGCTGGGACAGCCCATAATTCTAAACCCAATACATTTAAAAGTTTGAATACTAAAGCACCAGTAACCAAGTAAATGAGAAAATGTGGTTTTTTTTAGTATGTAAAGTACAGGTCAACTCTGTTTTGTGCTGTAACAGCAGGCCCAACTTTTACTTCTGCAGAAATGAAATATTGGCAGCATCCTTTTATGGCTGGTGAACAGATAACTGATAACTCTTTCCTATCCCCATTCTCTCTTATTTTGCCTCCTCAGCCCCTCTTCAAACTTCCCCCATTCCTGTGGCCCCTCCCCTTCCTCTGCTCCCAATCAGTATCATTTGAAAACATTTTTTTTTTTTTACAAACCTATTTCACTTCTGTGGTCATGGTCAGTCCCCTGCCAAATTGCAGCCCCCATGGCTGCTGTGGTACCAGAGGCTGCAGGGAAGGGACCAGCCATAGCCATGTTGGTAAAACAAGTGGTTTCCCTGGGCAGAGGGAGAAGGGGTGGAGCCACAGAGATGGAGGCAGTGGGTGGGGGGTGGGGAGAGGGGATGGGAGGGCATGTATGGGAGCTCTGGGGGAGTGGTGGAAGTTTGAAGGTGGGGAGCAGAATGGGAGAGTCCAGAGGGCAAGGAGGGAACAGGGTTACCTGTTTGCCACCTGGAAATGTCAAAGAGGGGGAAGCACAACTATTTTGCTGAAGCTAAAATAAGTCAGCTATCCTCTCAGGGTCGCACCTGGAGTACTCCAGTACTCTACCAGTCTGCAGTAAAGTAAGAGGCCTACCCATTCTGTTCCTAGATTGGGCAATGGCTAGTGAGTGGAAGGTGATATGCTATAAGTCAAAACTCACCTGTGCTGGGCAGCAGTGGCACGGGAGAGAGTTGAGAGTGGAGATTCAAGTTTACTGCATGGAAGGAGGTGATGGTAAACCAGTTCCGTATTTTTACCAAGAAAACTCTATGGATACACTAGCAGAATGACTGCAGATGGAGGTGGGGCATTCTGGAAGAGATGTGACTGTGGCGTCGCTATGGGTCGGAGATGACTCAACAGCATAAAACAAGACAAAATAAGTCTGCTATATTAACATAGAACCCTCTGTTGGTAAGCTCACTGTGGACAGAGAACGTGTCTGCCAACTCTGTTGTGTTGTGTTATATTCTCCCAAGCACTTAGTACAGTGTTCTACACATAGTAAGCACTCAATAAATACCATTGATTCCATCTCATTATTTCATTTCCACTCTATACATATAAATAACGAAGGACAATGAAGGACACTTTTTCACATATAAATACGTATACGTGCATACACACACTTCTAGATTTGTGTGTGTGTGTGTAGCTGTCCTTCATTTTCAAATATGACACTATTGATGATGACATTCTATCTGTGTGTGGATGTGGCTGAAAATACTGAAAGGTGACCAACAATTCATTCCACATTGTGTAGCTGTGAAGATTGCTTTCCTTGCTGAACTAGTGCATTTACCAAATGCTGGGCCTGATAGTATTTTCAATTCTGCTCCTTGGAATTCCAATTTTTCTGAAGTTTTTGCTCAAGGAAAACAATTCCTCTTCTGATTAGCACTTGACAGGCTGGTTTGCTGCTGGTTTACCCAAGAGTCCACTACTGTATCACATTCTTTGAGACTGTGTTTAACTATGTTTTTCTAATATTTATTTTGCCCTTCCCGCTTACATGTGCCCACAATATAGCAGCTATTTGAGAATACTGTTATCATCCATTCTTCTCAAGTGTCCCTGCCCAGCACAACTGTGTTGCTGTAAACATTGCCTCAACACTGGTGAGCTAATGGCATTCCAAGACCTCACTGTTGGTAATCTTGTCCTACCATCTTATTTTGGGTATGGCTTACAGATGATGCTAATGAAACTATTTAAGAAGTTGGATGTGTCTCACAGTCATATAAGAAGACTGGTTTTCAATCAATCAATCGATCAATGGTATTTATTGAGTGCTTATTGCAAACAGGGCACTGTACTAATGCCACAAATGCTTTATAGGCCTTTAATTTGGCATGAAGCTTGATGCAACATTGTTACCTGTCAATCTCTCAAAGAGCATGCTGGCTTTCTGTGTTTGCATTAAATAGCATAGCGAGAGTTAGTGGATAGAGCATGGACCTGGGATCAGAAGGACCTGGATTTTAATCCTGGCTCCTCTACTTGATTGCTGTGTGACCTTGAGCAAGTCACTTCACTTGTCTGTGCCTCATCTGTAAAATGAGGATTAAGACCAGGAGCCCCATGTGGACACAAACTGTGTCCAAACTGATTACCTTGTATCTACCTCAGCGCTTAGTACAGTGCCTGGCATGTAGTAAGCACTTAACAGATACCATAAAAATAACTAAAGGGAGATTTCACTCTATTTGAAATTTTCATTTTATTATCATCATCCACTATCAGTATTTACTGAGTGCCTCCCTTGTCCAGAGCAGTATTCTAGATGCTTGGATCATGCAATAGAAATCCATCATTCATTCAATAGTATTTATTGAGCGCTTACTATGTGCAGAGCACTGTACTAAGCGCTTGGAATGTACAAATCGGCAACAGATTCAGTCCCTGCCCATTGACGGACTTACAGTCTAATCGGGGGAGACAGACAGACAAAAACAATAGCAATAAATAGAATCAAGGGGATGTACATCTCATTAAAACACTAGCAATAAATAGAATCAAGGGGATGTACATCTCATTAACAAAATAAATAGGGTAATAAAAATATATATAAATGAGTGGACAAGCACAGTACTGAGGGGAGGGGAAGGGAGGGGGGAGGAGCAGAGGGAAAGGGGGGGAAAAGGGGGGCTTAGCTGAGGGGAGATGAAGGGGGGTTAGAGAGGCAGCAGAGGGAGCAGAGGGAAAAGGGGAAGGTCAGTCTGGGAAGGCCTCTTGGAGGAGGTGAACTCTCAGTAGGGCTTTGAAGAGGGGAAGAGAATTAGTTTGGCTGGGGTGAGGAGGGAGGGCATTCCAGGACAGTGGGAGGATGTGACCCAGGGGTCGATGGCGGGATAGGCGAGAATGGGGGACGGTGAGGAGGTGGGCGGCAGAGGAACAAAGCCTATGGGGTGGGCAGTAGAAAGAGAGAAGGGAGAAGAGGTAGGAGGGGGCAAGGTGATGGGGAGCCTTGTAGCCTAGAGTGAGAAGTTTTTCTTTCATGTGGAGGTTGATAGACAACCACTGGAGGTTTTTAAGAAAGGGAGTGACATGCCCAGAGTGTTTCTGCAGGAAGATGAGTCGGACAGCGGAATGAAGAATAGAGTGGAGCGGGGAGAAACAGGAGAAAGGGAGATCAGAGAGGAGGCTGACACAATAATCCAGCTGGGATACTATGAGAGCCTGTACCAGTAAGATAGCCATTTGGGTGGAGAGAAAAGGGCGGATCTTGGCGATATTGTAAAGGTGAAACCGGAAGGTCTTGGTGATGGATTGGATGTTTGGGGTGAATGAGAGAGCTGAGTCAAAGATGGAGTTTACATTCTAATGGAGGAGACAGGTATATACAGAGAGTGTACGTATACATTGGGAATGAAAGAAAAAACATAGGTACGACTGGATACAATAGTGAACAAACAAAAAAAGAGTAAATAAGTGGTGTAAATAAGTACCAGTAAATAATCTGATATATGCTTAAAAGCTGAGGATGAGGATTTGTTGGAAAATGCCTCCTGGAGGAATTTTTTTTAAGAGAGCTTTGAAGATGGGGGGGACATTTTTAATGGATTTGAGTGGGAAAGGGAGTCCCAGGCAGGGGGAAGGACATGAACGCTGGATCAGAGATGGGAGAATTGAGAACAGAGTATAGATAGTAGGTTACCTGGAAAGGAGTTGAGAGTGGGTGGTGCGGTGTTCTGGAAGAAGAGGGCAGGAAAGAAAGAGAAAGAAAGGGAGAGCAGGTAGAGAACCTTGAACTCGATGGTCAGGACTTTGTTTGATGTGGAGGAAAATGGGTACCCCTTGCAGGTTTTCAAGGAAGGGAATGATGTGCACTCTGGATGGCATTTTTGAAAGATGATTCTGGCAACCCAGTATAGGACAGATTGAAGAAGGAAGAGGCTTTATTTAGGGAGACCATTAAGTAGGCTGATGCAGTAGTCCGCCCCCAAGGTGACAAAGGCTTGGATAAGGGTGATGGCCTTTAAGGACAGAGAGAAAGAGGCGAATCTAGAAAATAATAAGAGGCTCACTTAGACTGTAAGACCCATGTGGGACAGGGACTGTGTACAACCTGATTATTTTGTAGCTAACCTATTGCTTGGAACAATGCTTGACACATAATAAGCACTTACCAAGTACCATTAAAAAAAGGAAATTTCTAAAAACTTTTTTAAAGGTTCCCATCACAAATTCTTGAGCATATTCTTGAAGTCAAAGTTCTAGAAGCTAACCCACTAACTGGCTTTTGATTTTTAAGGATTTGTTTGCCTTGATGCATTTGTCTGCTTCCATTCCCAGCCACTCCTCTACCTGTTTTCCTTATCTTTAGCAGCCACAGCCACCCGAATCATAAGAGTAGACTCTTTGAAAACAAAGTACTTCCCTCTTCCTAACCCTAACCTTCCTCCCAAGGTCACCATTTGCCCTTTTCATGGCATATCCCAACTGAGTCTTCCCCCATTTCATAGTAGTACTCCAGTTTAAGTTTTACACACCATTTTCAGTTCAAACCACAGTTACAACACTTTAGATTTCTATAGCATCTTTCTTCCTGATAATTCAAAGCACTTTCACTTCTATGATCTTATTTTATCTTTGTATCTTTTCTGTGAGGCAGGGAGGTGGCTGGTATTATCCCTGTTTTCAAAGAGGGATTGTAAAACACAGTGCAGTTAACCTGAAGTTGTCCAGTGAGCCACTAGTGGAGCTAAGGTTAGAAGCCAGGCTTCCTGACTCACTTCTCAGTACTCTTTCTCCTAAACCAATTGTCCATCCATATCTTTTAGTTTTGGGCAAATTACTTGTGCAGAGTTCTGTTAACTTGTACCTTCAGAGGTTATACCAGTAGCCAAGTTGCCAAGGATAGGTGGCATTTCTCTTTTCCAGCCCTGTTCTAAAATTTGCCACTGTTGCTTTGGGGGCATCTAGTTAGGATGTACATACTTGTCTGCCTGAAGCAAAATCTGGGGGAATCGTGAAAATAACATCTGAGCTAATCCCGCCCTCTGCTTAATGGACCATATGTTCACTGTCTTTTACAACTCAATGAACCAGAGATTTGTAGCTGATGATATTCATCCCAATTAAGACAAGCTTCCCTTGAGATTGCTCACTTGACCTCTTAGAGAAAAGGCAGCCAGTTTGTGGACCATGATACTATTTCCTTATGTGTGCTTCCTGATTTAGCCAGGGAATATGAATAATTGACAGCAGTTAACATCAAGGGATGCTGGCGGTTCCTCTGTACCAGCTACTCACTACTGGACTCTGGGTATTGCCCAAGGCCATCCAAGGAAGACAAAGTTGGAGGGGGTGAAAAAGCCCAAGATACTCTTACTGATGTCATGATTCCTGTGACAGATTTGGAAGTGGAATTAGTGGTGGAAGGCCCTGTGGCTAGTTGTGCCATCTACACATTTCTACTCATCTTCTTTTCCTCCAGTAAGTGCATGAATGGGCTTGTGTGGAATGGGAGCCCAAACAAATATTTCTAGAGAAAAATCTGTTCTGTAAATATATCATTGCCTTGGGTAGATTTTACATGGTCTCATTATTCCCACTGCCTACCCCCAAGTCAAAACCCTTCCCATCCACTCACCATGTCCTCTCTCCTTTGAGTTCCTTGATTTGGACACAGTCTCCAATTATTTAATATATTGAGTCATTTTTGGAGAGCAATTTTCTTGTGGTTTACTTCTTTCCTTCCTATCTTCCAATTCCCGCAGTCTTCTGCTGGCCAAGGTTCCCGGTTTGGAGAAAGACACTTTTATTTATCAACTTGAGAGCTTAGTTCTTTTCTTTTGCTATCATCATTATCTATTTACTGTTTCCTTATTGCAATACATTACACAATGTGTCGAGGGAAATCACAAGAGAAGTATAAGACAGGGAATTTACTGTCTAAATCGGAGAGATAGGCAAGCATGACAAACAAGTGTTCAAATAAAAAGGACAAGAGCACAAAATATATTCAGGCATTCACAGCTATGTTTATAAGTGCTAAGGAAGTAGATGTAGTTGATGCATATATCTGTACATTTGTGTATGTTTCCTTTAGTCCTCATTTGCATCTCTTATGTTTTATGCCGTGTTTACCATGTTTTAAATTAGTGGTGGGCAGAATACAGCCCACTAATTACTCCTATCTGGCCCACCACTGTCTCCCACAAAAGTAATTATTATATATTAGCAATCCACTCAAGAATACCTATATCAAGTTTATTAACATGTTTAGAAGTAGTAGATGCTGAATGCAGTTGTTGACTGATCAACACAATTTCAGATGTACATATATGTAGGTAAATATATAGCTATACATACATGTATATACATGCATACATATGTGTTTATATAGAAATGAGAGCATATACAGTTGTCCTTCACTTTTGAAAATGACGTTACTGACGGTGAGTTCCTATCTATGCATGTGACTAGCTGAAAAGACCGACGTGTGTCCGACACTCTCTCCCACACTGTTTGCACGTAAGGATGGATCCCTGCTGCGCTAATGGGTTTGTCCTATACAGGACCTGTCTCTGTTTTCGAGCCTGCCTCTTGGTCTCCCGATCTTCACGAAGCCTTCATGAACCAGCCAGATATGGAGTCGACATCATCAAATTGAGTGACACTAGACTTCCTGATGAAGGACAGCTCACAGAGACAGGTGCTGGGTACACTTTCTGGAGAGGCCTCCTTCTCTTCAGAGCAACACCAGAGTCTCTGGCCTCCCAAATCTGCCAAGAGGCTCAAGGGACTGACTGATGTCCCTCTGCCTGCCTCCTAGAGCAGAAATGCTTTGCTACTATCATTAGTGGCCGTGACCCAACAATGACAAGTAGAAATGAAGAGGAAGAAAAATTCTGTAAGGATAAGAATAAGTTCATCAGATCTGCTTCAAATTCTAACAAGATGAGCATCATGGGGGATTCCAGTGGGCAGAGATTCTGAAACAGGGAAACAGGGAAAAAGAGTCATTGGCCTTCATAAAAGTAGAAAGCCTAAATGGTTACGTCCCAGTTTTACTTAATGAAATTGCAAAACAGCAGCTCAAAATGGCCAACACTATCTCTTACTTCCTAAAAAAGATGAAAACATCTTGGATGAATTTAGAGCCTAAACAATGGCACCTCATAGATTATGTCATCAAAAAGTGGCATTCAAGCCACCAAGAAGGCGAAGCATCAAGCTCCAGGAAAACAAAGAGATCTGCAAGGTACTCAATAACAGCAGTGCTATTGGAATGTGGAACTCCAGCTATGAGTAACAACTTTGACAGTGAATAAGCACCTTTCAGCGACACCGCCTACCAGGCAGCCTTCAAGATTGTGGGTGGGTATGGGAAGGAGACACCATCAAGACAGGTTTGCCGAAAATGACTCGCAGATTAAAAGACGGTTTGTAGCAGAGGAGGAACTGCATCAACACCACCTCAATCCCACCTTGCAAATTCTCATAATCATCCCACAGTGGAGGCCTACAAAAATGTGTGATGGGCCATACAGATCAAACTAAGAATTATGTGTGACCAGTGGTGGGACACCAAAGTTGAAGAGATCCAGGGATACATTGACCCCAACCAAATACTGACTTTACCTTATTATTAAAGACACTCTGTGTACTGAGGAGTACAAGTGAGATCACACTCATCACTGACAAAGAGGGGACGTTACACAGATGGCAAGAAAACCCCTAAATGGGCTTTCCACCATCGAAGAAGAAGCCCTGTGTGGCACAGAAATCAGAGATAGTCGCAGCTGCAAAAAGAATTACTGGAATGTTTGGAGTGACTTTCATCGATTTTATATCAACAAACTGAATCAACCTCTGGCCAGGTCTACACTAGCATATCATTCAGATAACTGAAATTAAAAATATAGTGTCTTCTGAATTATTCAGATTGTTTGCTAGTGGAGACCTGGATTATACGTAGCAAGCTTCTAAATTTTCTTCCCCAACTCCTGTGTGTAGATTTCCTTTAGATAGTACCTTTCTTTCCATCTTTTGTTCCTTCCAGGGAATGACCACAATATTTGGCCCCAAGAAGTAGGGCATGGAAGTGTGTATTTAAATCCAGTGAGTGGGCATTTTATCTATTCAGTTATCCAGTGTTTACTCTGGTGGGTCTAAAGTTGCTTCCTGAGAGTAATCTCATGTTTTGTAAAACTGAAAGTAAGTTCTGTGAAAGTCACTTGCTTGTAAATGTTATGCTGCATGGGGCAAATCTTTGCTCCAGGCTCTGCCCTCATCCCATACTGGAGGGAGGGGCAACAAAGATTGATTGATTGAAGGGGTGACTCCCAAGGAAGACATCCTGTCCTTCTCCTCCTCTTTTCTCTCCTTTTCTCTCTCTCTCTCACATGTGTGAATAGAGCGATATATATTATATATCTATATCCACACGCACACTTGTGTATGTCTGATTCTCCAATAAGCACTCTGGATCACTAATAGCCCAGTTGGCAATTGACTGGGTGGGTTGCAGTAGGAGGTGAGGGTGCAAAGTGCTTACCCACACCCACTACTGTAAGATGCCCTCTTCATGCCTGCTTCAGCCCTGTCTCCTGGAGGAACAAGGCTGCAACGAAAATGGGAACTTGGGGAGGGGGCCTGATAGTAAACCCTCCATCCCTCTTCCCTCTTTCCTGCTGCCACCGCAGAGGCACAAACTCCTGCGGAGGTAGAGCTCCTTGTCCTTCCCCACATCCCTGCCTCATGTTCTTGCTGATCCTTCTCCCTTGACCATTCCCCTGCCCATTTCTGCAGGGGTCAGAGCCTCTGTGGTGGGAAACAGACACCCTCAACCTCTCACTCTCTCTTACCAGCTTTTCTTCCCGGTTCCCACCATAAGGACCCAGGTCCTCATGGTGGTGCCACCCCCTCCCCCTGCATTGCCCATTCCCATTGCCAAAGTCCCCATGTCAGGAAATGTCACTCCCCACCCCAAGTTCCCACCATCTGCCCCTCTGCCATCTACTTACAAGCTGCCTCCAGCATCGTTTCTGGTAAGTATTTGGGGTTGCTGGGGGTGGGTATTTGTGGCTCCATTGCCGTCTGTGTGTTCACGTTGCTGTCAGTGACTGTGTATCTATGTCAGTATCTTCGTATCTGCATGTCTGCAACGCTGCTTGTGTTTCTGCGTGCCTGCTTTGCTGTCTGTGTACAGGGCCAGGTTTGCACTTCACATTTGTTCACATACGCCCTAGACATATGTTCTTCAACCTCACTTGCCTTGCCCGACTTTCATTTTTTCTGTAGAAAATATGGAAAAACTGGAAATACATTTTATAAATAAAAATACTAGTCATTTAAACTGCGAGGAGTTTGATAAAATCGGTTAATCCATCTAGCTGAACGTAAATCAAATGGCATCGCAGGTGTAACTGCATATCCAAATGAATTGCATGCTTATTTGATCTGAAATGATAGCAACAGGTAATATGTGCTTCCTTTATTACCAGCAGTTCTTTGTTTTAGGTATAGTACTCTACTAAAATAATATTATTTTCTAGTGACGTGCTTTTATGGGTTCAACCTTTTTGACTCTGATCCGTTGCTGTCTGATCTAGTGGACACCCGTACAGTGGGTAGTTCCACCAGAAGGTATCAAACGTATACTGTAGTATCTGGGAATGGATGTGCTATTCATTTTCCCTAGCAGTAAAACCGTATATCCTTATTATTATCATTATTATTGTTAACTTCAATTAAAAAACAGTCGCCATGCTGGAGTACTGGTGTCCCTGGGCACATGCCTATTTTGCTTGTGGGTAATCCATCCCTATCTATGTGTCCGTGTGGCTGCATTGCTGCCTGAGTGTCTCTGTGTTATATTGCTGTCTGCATGTCATGTGTGGGTGAGTGTGTGTGTGTGTGGGTGTATGAGAGATGCACACTCATATGATGATGGGTCTTTGCTAGTGTTACATTTCGGGCCTCATACCTGGCAGGCAGGAACAGATGGATGTTCAGGTGGAAGCCTCTGCCTTTCCTGACCCAGAACAGGCAAAATCCTTCCATTTCAGCAAAAGTTGGCTCCTCTGTCTGCCACTGTGGGATGGTATTCCCTTTTCAAGGCGCCTAAAGGCGCAGGACAATTAATCTTTCTTTGTAAGCTACTTGTGTTGCAGGGGCTGATCCCATGGCCTACCCCCCCTCACACGTTCCATTGAGGAGGACAATGGCAGAGCTGGGCCTCAGCTCTGTGAATCCCGGCACGATCATACTGTGAGCACAAAGTTCTATGATATTATTGTTATGCCAAATAGCTTTTAAATTTCCCTCACCTCCTTGACAGGTTGAACTAATGGCATTTTCGTCTTCATTACGCCATTACCTCTTTGCTGAGGCAGATAAAAGAAGCAGATATTTTCATGAAAAGACTCACTTATTGTAAATCTAAAAATACCCGCACTAATGTGCAGCTGCGTAGGGTGGGGGTGAAGTGTAAAATTTCTCATCCAACCCTTCTGCCAACATGTCTACTTTCTCTGAGATTGTTGCGCCCCAGCCTTTGGAGATGTCATTGGGCCTTGCTGGCCAAAGACAATATCCTTTCAAACGAAAAGGACACTTTCTCTCCAGTTTCTCACTTAGGAACATTACCATGTGTTTTCACTTGACATTTATAATCTCCCTAAATCCATTCTTCGATTACAAAGAGAACAGTGAGTAACCGGTGGACCTAGTCACCATGCACTAATCCGCAACTCTAGCAGAGGTTGTGGATTAGTGCATAGTGAATAAACCCCCTGGTTACTCACTTTTATTCCTAGGTGTGATATTATGGTGATTAACACTGCTATGGCTGCTACTAAGGATAATGATGCTATCCCTTGTTATAATGTGTGAAAATAGTATTAATCTGAGAGGATATATACAGTGTACCCAATTCTGCTGCTGCGAAAGGCAGAGATAGACTGTTGTCAGTCAATGGAGGGACACCACACTGGCCTTACATGAAGAAGGGTGGAAATACTACCCCGCCTTGCCCTGTGCAAGGATGCTAGACAAATCTTTGCTCTAGAGGTATGTCCTCACGGTTGCTCAGCTCCAGGGCCGAGAAGCTGGGCAGCTGCTGGTGGGGAGTCTGCCATCAGTATAACATCACAACTCCACTCCCTGTTGCTTCTACAACGATGTGAGGAAAACAGCTGTGTGGTTAAAGAGAACCGAGCGGGTGAGGGCACAAAGTACTATTATCAGATAGATGGCTCCAACTCATTGGTATTAGCACAAGCATTTTCACTGTAGCTTTCAATGCTGGCTCTCAAAGAAACCCTGAGAGCTTTTGGGGAAGTTTTAAAGGATCCCAAACCTGGAGCTGCTGAGCTCTGTAAAGCTGATTGTGGGTGAGGGGGGTGGGGGGGCGGGAATTTGTTAGCACAACACAGTCACCTATGTTCTTTCTTCTTAGCCACCTCATCTTCTTTCCTTGCCCACCCCTCCCTTTATCACCTCATTCTCCATTATTTCCTCCTCCCCATTGGCTTCTCTTCTTGCCCATGAAAGCAAGGGAAGATATCATTTTCACTTGACCCTTCTCAAGAGTATGGAGATGATGCAACCCTCCTTTTTTGTTTGGTAAAGAGGTGATGGGGTCCCCGGCAGAGTCACTGAATGAAAAAGTCTGAGAACAACTGATCTTTGTTATTTCCTGAATCCTTGCCCACATCCCTCTGAGGTGAGTTTGAGGCAAATATCAAATCCAGGGTAAGGAGGAGATCCTGGGGCATGGAGAGGTAAGGGAATTGGTCACCCAGCAACCTGGGGTAGATCTTGGAAAAGGCTTCTTCCTGGTGACTGACTTCTCTAGCCCAGCACTCTGGGGGAATCCTTGTGATTCAGTGTTAAGATTGATGCTGCTGAGAATGAGTGGAATTGGGGGGTCCACTTCCAATTCACCAATTCTCAAATTCCAGATCCTTGGTCATGCCACGTTTTGTCTTGGTGTCCCTATCTGGTCAGCACAAAGAACCGACCTTGCCATCTGCCCACATAATGTAACTAGATTTCTTGATTTGAGCAGGCCAGTAGATCATGATTTTTAGGACCCAACTTGGTTCTGCCTTTGGACAGGGGAGCGGGAGGGCACCCAACATGCACAGCAATTGCGGTTCCAGGACAGCAGCAGAGTGGAGGAGGCAGAGTGGAGGAGAAACTGCTCACCCTCTTTCTCCTTTTTCCTCTCCTCCTCTTCACTCTTCTTCACTCTTCTCTTCCTCCTCCTTCTCCTTCTTTTCTTCTTTGGTAGCAGCAGCAGCAGCAGCAGCAGCAGCAGCAGGCAGAGGCTTACCTGGCCCTTCCTGGGTCAAAATTTGGAGGTTCCAGTGAAACCAGAATGATGTGTTGGTAGCTGTGCCAGAATCTCCAAGGTACTGCCAGGAAGGGGCCAGTTAAACCAGGGCAGATGCTGCTCCCGCCAGTACTTCTGCTTCCTCCCAGATGGTGGTAGCAGAGGGTGGCATAGCCTGGCAGTGGTGATGGCAGATGGTGGCTCAGTCGGGGCCCCCTTTCCTTCTCTCTTCCTGCCATCTCTCTCCCTCTTTAAATGCTCTTTTCAGGAATGTGATTCTCCTGAGACTTCTGTTAAATTCAGTAATTGTGGGGCTCAAAGGAAAACAGAAACTCTTGTGGCTCTGTTTCTTCAAAGCCCAACTTGTTAGAAATTAATTAGGGAGGCATTGGCTTTGCTTGTCAGTCTGGATGAAGTGCGTTCTCTGAGCCAAACTCTCCCTGCAGTTTTGAGGGTATGCTCTGCACACCCAGATACAGCATTTTGTAATATTCAGTGAGCAGGGAAATGTGCTGACGCTGCACCCACTGCTAAAGCATCAGCTCCTGGGGTACCAGCATGTTATCTGTATACAAATGGTGGCCTATTCAATTTCCTTTTAATGACCTGATACTATGTTTCTCTACTATGAAGCCCTGATGGGGCCCCGCACTGTTCTGGGCACTATAAACACTTTTCACAGTTGAGGCATTGATTGTCAAAGACAGGAAAAGAACTCAGGCAGTCTGGTTTGGAGACCTATGCACCTTTCTTGCTACCTACATAAAAAGAATCTATTTTGAGTCTTAAAAACCTCTGATGCTAGAGTCCTGAAGGCCAAACCTATAGGCCTCCAGTGAGGTATGTACTAATAAGGATTGAGTGGCATTTTCAGGGGCTGGCTTTCATTGTGTCTTTTAGTCCTACAATCTTAGGCTGGGAGGAACCTTGAGAGATCTTCTAGTCAGGCGCTTTCCTCATCTGGGTTCCACTTTTTCCACAAGACTGTCAAAGCAGGGTCGATAAGGATGCTCCCAGGCTGCTGATATAGTGGGTGGGCTCTTCACTTTAGTACTTGGGAAATGGGAAATGTGTGCTGCAGAATGGAAAAGCTATCAGCTGCTTTTCTGAACTAGTGCCTCGGGTGGGCCCAGGCTTGAGGGGGCTTGGGAAAATATCCACTCAAACAGGGTTAAAACAAAGATGGTAGCATGCCAGAATTCACAGGCACAGTAGGGAGATTAGCATGGGAATCTAATTGGAGTCCGTCCCCTTCCACCTAGGCAGGGTCATATCTAAACCCTCCCAGCCAGATGAGAATATATCCCTTTTGAAAAGCCCTCCAGAGATGGAACTTCTATGCTTTTCCTCTGATGCCCACCTATAGAATAGACTTTACTGTCAGAAAACTCTTATTTTAAAGTCAATCTCAATCCCTCCCTTTGTAGCTTAAGCCCATTTCCTCTTATTCTGTGTTCAGGAAAGAGAGAAAACAGCCAGTCATCATCTTTTGTCTTTTAGTTACTCTAGAACTGAATACTAAGCTGTCTTGACCTTCTCTTCTCCCAGGTAGAGCAATCCCAGTGCCCTAAAGCTTTTGATTCTTAGTATGACATTGACAATTCCATTTCTCATTTCAGGGAGCCGGGAGGCGGCCTTCACCTATGCCATCATCGCTGCGGGGGTTGCCCATGCCATCACGGCCGCCTGCACCCAGGGCAACCTGAGCGACTGCGGCTGTGACAAGGAGAAACAGGGGCAATACCATAAAGAAGAAGGCTGGAAGTGGGGTGGCTGCTCTGCAGATATCCGCTATGGAATAGGTTTCGCCAAGGTGTTCGTGGATGCGAGGGAAATTAAACAGAATGCCAGGACGCTCATGAACCTCCACAATAATGAGGCAGGACGGAAGGTAGGTCTGCACCCGTCACCACTAAGGCAGGTACATTTGAAATTCCATGTTGCCAAGGTTCTACTTTTAGGTGCCTCCCATTGTTAAAAAAAATTTGCTTCCCAGAATCCAATGGCTGGAAGGAACCTCAGGGGGCCATTTAATATACTTGAATACCTTAGGACTACTAGTCAAATAGCCCTTCTGTTGTATACGTTTCTGTGCTCTCTGCAGCTTGTTTCCCATGCAAACTCCTGATTGGCTGAAATGTCCTTGCACAGTCCTTAGTCCTTGTCCTTAGCACAGTGCATGGCACATAGTAAGTGCTTAACAAGTACCATAAAATAGAAAAACTACAAAGGAAAACCTGGTGGAGTCTGCTGTCTGTCAGCCCAAGGCACGAAGGAATGGTGAGGAAAGGTGATGGAAAACAGAGCTCAGAAGGGAAGCTCAGACCAAAGGCATAATAGAGGATGAGGTTGGTAAGAGTGTGAAAAGTTAACACCACCTTCTGCCATCCAATCTGCGGCTCTGACACCCATTAGTGTCCCTTCTCTATAGATCCAACCCAGTTGGGCTAAGGGATTTCATTCTGTAATTGTTCATATATACAAAATGCTAGTGTCCAGGAGAGGGCCAGATACTTTGCAAAGTGCTCATGAACAGTGATCTGGGACATAGTATGTGTTTAATAAAAATATCATCCTTATTATTAATTGTTAATTATTATTAATTATTAGGGTGAGGTGGGGAGAATTACATGAACTTGACAAACAACTGAAGTACAAAGGAGTCAAAACTAATTTAAGGATGACAGGCTTGCCTACTTCTTCCACCCAGTAATCTGCTGAGCTCCTAATCCTGGATTGCATGCTCCTTGAGGGTAAAGAATGTGTCCTACTTCTCTGGTATATTGCCCAAGCTCCCAGTAGAGTGGCACTCAGTGAGAACTGTTGATACCGGTCCTTGAGGAAATCACCAAGGTCAGCAGCTCTCCCTGCGGACAAGGACTTCACTCCAGGGCAGATTCCTCTCTGTGGGAAACAATGCGTCAAGGCATTTGAATGCAATCACCTGACCCAAAGAATCCAGCGTGACTCTGTTTTGGGAAAGGATGTTACTGACAGTAAGATCCTATCCAGATATGTGAGAGTGACTGGAAAGACCAATCAATGATGGACACCCTGCCGCATTGTTTGCACATTGCAGCCATGCTACGCAGATGGGTTTGTCCCCAAAAGGGCCTGTCTCCATTTTGGAGCCTGCCTTTTGGTATCCTACTCCCCACAATAGAGCAACCCTTCTTCTCGTCCATCGGGCTGGCAACTACCAACGATTCACTACTAATTCGCATTGTTTGACTGGGTTTCACTATGTCTTTTAATTGCTTATTCTGCCCTCCTAGCTTTCATGTGCCCACTTTTGGTTCACCAAACAGCAGCTGTCTAGGCATCCTGCTGTCATCTATTCCTCTTACATGCCTGCCCGTAGAGCTGTGTTGCTGTGAGCATTGCTTCATTGCTGGCGAGCTGAATGCGTTCCAGGACCTCATTGATGGTGATCTTGTCCTGCCATCCATTTGATGCTGAGTATGATTCGTAAACGGTGCTGGTGAAACTGCTAGAGAAGCTGGATGGGACTTCTATAGCAAGTCCAGGTCTCAGTCATTCTGGAACCATACAGAAGGTCATAGGGGCTTGATCAACAGCTGTATAGACCTTCAACTTGGTATGGGGTTTGATATCCCATTATCACCACACTGTTTGGCAGCTGCTGAAAGCCATGCTGGCTGTTTTTAAATCTGTTTTTTAACTTTTGCTTATCTATGCATACCCAGGAGGTTAAAGGGAAGCTTCCTCTTTGGGTCTCTTGCAAAGTAAAGAGTCTCTGTGCTGTAAAGAAGCAAATCTGGCCCCAGGAAACCAAATCATAGCAGGGGGATTGGAGGAATAGGGAGGGTGGGAGAAGGGAGGCATGAAAAGGTGGAAAGCAAACTGAAGAGCAAAGAAGAGAAGCTGATCTGAGTATTCTTGTGTCTCCATCTGAATTGAGACTGTCATCATCCTCGTTCAGTATCTGTTACACAGGTGAGAGATGACTAAGCCAGAGCATGCCTCTGGAGAAGTTGCCACTCAGGACAAATGGCCCTAAGTATGTCCAGGACAGGTGTGTGTGGTGTACTACATTTTCCTTGGTTCCTTTTTTTCTCTGCTCAGTGTCTGTGTCCCGAAAGGTGAGAAGAGCACGGTCACCCCTAGCTCTGAAATGCCCGACAGATTCTTAGGCTTAAGGCACCAGCGTTAGTACTGCTGCTGTTTTTTTCTGCTCTGGCTTTTTCAAGCCAGCAGTGCCAGGGCTCAGCATGCTCTGTGCTCAGACGGGAACTGCCACTGTATGGTAGGGAGAAAGTCTTCCTTTGTCTTTTAGGGCAGTGCTGACTTTCCCAGTCATACTGAGTTTTCTTAAGAAAGTTTAAACCAGGACTGAATGGGACCCATAAACTGCTAAGGACAGCTATGTGCTCCTAGGTCTGACCCTGGTCCTTTCACCTTTGCGCTTTACTTTTTAGTCATTTCCAGCTCTCCCCATGACACTCTAAACATTGGGGACATCTCCTCGTCCCATCATTCCCTTGCTGTGCTCAGTTCCTGTGATATTTTTCAACAGACTACTTCACATAGCACACTCTTCAGCCATTAGATCCCAGCCCTGCCCAGCCTGGTATCTTTTTCATTTAAATGAAAATATTCCAGGAAACTTCATGTCCCTGTTCAGGCCAAATGGTATTTTTAAGTTCAGCCAGGTCTAGATGAGTCTGTGTGTGTTTGTGTCAGATCTTCTAGGAAAGACATTTATGGCATGTTTCTGTCAATGGGACCGCTAGTAGGGACATGGAGAGGAGCAGGACATTTCTAGTGAAGGAAAGGTCTATTGTCCCATGTTACTTTGGGTGGGTGGTGAGGACAGGATCAAATTTGTCTCTTCCTTGCCGTGCCCTTTACTCCTCTTTCTTTCTGACATTGAGTTTCCTTGAATGGCAATGTATGTCAGTGTTACATCACTGCTGTGCTGAGTACAACTCCACTGGATGAGTCACTGGGATGAATCACTGATTAGATGGCTGCCAGGGCCATGACAATGCAAGGGGACCCCAAGGTGGCTCTTTACTGACTATTTCTCTTTGAGAAATGACAACACCACCCGATTTACAAATTCTGACATCACTGGGATGAGGGGACTGTAGAGGCAGCTTCTGAGGTGTTTGTCTGGAGAAGTGTGGAATGAGGGTAAAGTTGGGGAGAATTGGGTCTCTAGAGCTTGGGTAGAATAGACTAATAATAATAATAACAATATTGATAATAGTGATATTTGTTAAGCGCTTACTAAGTGCTGGGCATTGTACTAAGTACTGGGGTAGATAAAAAGTAATCAGGTTGGACACGGTCCCTGTCCCACATGGGGCTCACTGTCTTAATCCCCATTTTACAGATGAAGTAACTGAGGCACAGAGAAGTGAAGTGCTTGCTTAAGGTCACATAGCAGGCAAGTGGCAGAGCCGGGATTAGAACCTCTGTCTCCCAGGCCCTTGCTCTTTCCCTTAGACCATTCCATTTGCTCTCCTATCTCGGGGAAGAAAGTTGGACTTGTTAGGATGTGCAAATGGAATAGTTCTGTATTATCACCATGTCTCTGTGAAACTAGCATTAGGAAATTAGCCTCCTTTCTTCCCGGAGACTCCTTTCCCACACCTCCTAGAGACCCAGCTTAAAGATCTCTCTGATTAGAAATAAATCTTCCCTCTATCAATCTTGCAATCATTAGTAGTATTTACTGAGCACCTACTATGAACAGTGCTGTGAGAAGCAGCATGACCTAGTGGAAAGAGCCTGGGCCTAGAAGTCAGAGGACCTGGGTTCCAATCCCAGATCTTCCACTTGCCTGCTGTGTGACCTTGGGCAACTCACTCAACTTCTCTGTGCTTCACTTCCCTCATCTGTAAAATGGGGGTTAAGACTGTGAGACCCATGTGGGACATGGACTGTGTCCAACCTAATTAGCTTGTATCTACCCACCGTTCAGTATAGTGCCTGGCTCATAGAAAGCATTTAACAAATACCATGGAAAAAAAGAGCGTTATATTAAGCACCTGGGATAGTACACTAAAGTTAGTAGATACAGTCCCTGTCCTTAAGGAGTTTACAATCTAGTGGATGTACAATCTCCTGCAGTCATTATCCCTCCCTGGAAAGCAGCTAAAGCACCAACAACGTGTCATTCACTTTGGTAGCTCCTTATTCCCAGTCCCATTTTCATTCCAATTCTGAGGGATGGACTGGACAGTCTGGAGGACCTAGATCACATTCTGATCTCTAGAGCATGTGGGCTCACACCCCAGGTTTCTCAGCCTCAGAGGGAGTGCTGGGGGAAGTTGGGGCCTATAGAGGGTCTAAGGAGGCCCTCAAATTCATATGAACTCTGATACTCTCCTCAAATGGGTCAGTCAGTGATCGAATGGGGAATAGCCCTATGCCAAGCAGTCAGACATGAGACGAAGAACTCATCATATATCTTGGTTCAGCAAACCACAATCCTCTCCCGTTTCTTTCTGTGTTCGAGCTGTGACCTTAGCAAGGTCTCCTTTACTGAGATGGACCTAGGATGAAATGGTGAAATAATATAGTGCCCTCTAAGTCAAATGTTTCAACTCAGGAATCTAGAGGGAATGGCAGCCTGGCTGTATTTAACTCTCACCTCAATCGACCAATTGATCAGTGATACCTATTGAGGGCTTATTGTATGTGAATCACTGTACTAAGCATTTGGGAGGGAACAGCAGGGTGAGTAGACATGATCCCTGCCCTCGAGGTCTCAGAAGGTTCTAAGCCGAAAACAGCTGATTACCCGGGCACAGCAACAAGGCATAGCTCTGTGGGGGTCTCTGTTCAGGGAACCTCAAGCTTGGTCTCTGCAAGAGGATTATTAGGTGGTAGGGAAGACAGCCCTTGATCAGTTCTCTCTTAGGTTTGAAGCTGCTGAAACTTGCCTTAAGCCTGAGGGAGTCTAGGGATTGACAAAAATGAACTGAAATAATTAAAAGTTGGGTGAGGCTGCTCCGAATCGTCTGGATTCAGGAATTGGGACAGATTACAGTCAACTAGGGGAAATGGGGGTCCTGAGGTTGATTGAAAGGGCAGGATTCAATCTAACCTTGCAGAGGAGAGTGCAAACTGATAATTCTTCCAGCAACTCCATCCTGCAGACTGAATAGAGAAGAAAATCACATTCTTCCCTCCTGGTCCACTCCTGAAAGATTAATAGCAGCCAGATAGGCTTCCTCTGTGCCACAGAAGGAGAAAAAGCAATAAAACCTTGTGGTGCATTGGAAATAGTGAAAAATGATTGAGATAAAGGCAGAGATTGAGTTGAACCTTTTTTTATGGTATTTGTTAAGTGCTTACTAAATGCCAGGCATAGTACTAAGTACTGGGGTAGATACAAGCTAATCAGGTTGGACACAGTCCATGTCCCACAAGAAGCTCACAGTCTTAAGCCCCATTTTACAGATGAGGTAACTGAGGCACAGAGAAGTGAAATGGCTTTTCCAAGGTCAAACCGCAGACATGTGGCAGAGCTGGGATTTAAACCCAGGTCTTTCTGGCTCCCAGGCCCTTGCTCTGCCCACTGTCACGCTGCTGGGCCCTGCCTCCAGACAGGTGAATGCTTCTCAATCTCAGGGCAGGTTGATGTCAATATTCTTTAAAGATCTTCAGGAACAGAAACCCTACCATTTCCATTGATAACCTGTTCTACTGTTTTCCTGTGGCCAGGAAATTCTTCTGTCTAACCTCTCTCTTGCTGCAATTTAAGCTCATTTCCTCTTGCCGAATCATCTGAAGACGTGAAGAAAAGCTTCATTTTTTTCAGGGTACTCCCGATGTGCTTGAAGACATTCCTTAACTTTCTCTTCTCCAGGACAGACAACTCTAATTTCTTTACGCTCTCCTTTTAGATCAATGTCCAGCTCTTTAACTTTTCCTTTTCTCTCCTCCTTTTCTTTGCCCACCCCGTGCGGCCCGCAGGTAGACTGTGATTGCTCAGAGAGAGACCAACCTGACCCCTCACCCATGCCTAGTGGCATTTCTCTTCTATTTGTTCTTTGATGAACGAGTCAGAATCAGCAAGGGCCAACCTGCCTAGCCACTAGGTCTGCATTGGGTGTGCCTGCCCCCAACCTGACCCAACCGTGAGTTGGTGCTGCTGAGCTGACGAAGGAAAAAAACCCCAACAAACCTCAATGAAAAAAAACACAGGTCCTGGGCTCTCTCACTGAATTTTGTTTGTATTTGAAAGGATCAAAGATCTATTTTATAGCTCTCTCACTGTTTTGAGATAATAGTCCTAAAACAAGACTCAACTTGACAGACGAACTCTGTATCTTGTCAACAGCAGGAGTAGAAGATAAAGGCAACATTAATGTTATTCTAAATTATGAGATGGCATCGGACTGCACAAGAGCCATAATCCGCAAGAATTAATTTTCATTCCACTTGTCCTCTAGTTTCAACTAATCAGAAATTGTGATACATGGTCTTACTTGTACTTTGGCTTTCAACTTCTTTTTCTACCTCATGTGGTTGAAAACCGAATTCCTGATTTACACTGAAGATTAGGAATGATAAATGTTGATCATTCGCCTGCAGTCACTGTTTTAGTGGATGCTGTCAGCAGGACCCAAGCCTATTCTGAATGAGTTTTGCCTAGACTGGGGAGTGGGGGGATTACAGAGGATAATCCACTCGCCAAGACGAAGCCCCAAGGTCTCTCTCTCACCCCCAGCCCCTGATTTCCAGCTACATTCGGTTCTCCTATAATCCAGCAGTTACCTTCTTCATAAACCTCACATTAAGGAAAACTCACGCTACAGTCAGTTTGCCTTGATTGGGGCTGGGCACATGCTCCCGATCCTTTCATACAACCTTGTATCGCATTCTATCCAGACAGATACCTCTGAAGCACGGGCTGATAGTCAGAGGGCCTGGGTTCTAATCCCTGCTCTGCCAATTGCTTGCTGTGTGACCTTGGGCAAGTTACTTAACTTCTCTGTGCCTCAGTTTCCTCAACTGTACAATGGGGATTCAATACCTGCTCTCCCTCCTACTGAAGACCGTGAGCCCCATGAAGGGCAAGGACTGTGTCTGACCTAATTGACTTGTATCTACCCCAGCACTTAGAACAGGGTTTGACACATAGTGTTTAATAAGTTCCATAAAACAAACGGACAAACAGAAGAACATTCCCTAAGTCTCCAAAAGTGGTCTATTCGAAACTTGAGAACTGGGATTCTGGAGGTACTGAGTGTGCTTGTCCTTCTATAACACACATCTTTGACCTGCCATTCTTAAAGAGGATCAATGGAGATGACCAGAGTCTTAATAATCAGGGTATAAATGATCAGGGTTTTAATAAAAAATTCTGATATCACTGACTTAGGGATTGTGGCCTGGAGATGAGCATTAGATGCTGTTTGGCCAAGGAGGATGATCTGCTGAAGCCTAGAGTATGGAGAGCCACACACCTGCTCACCCTGCCCACATTGTTGTTTATTTTGCTCTCAGTGAACTCCCTGCTGGCTCAACCCTGGATGATGGGGATCTAGACAACACTAGTTTGGGGTTTCTGGTCCAGGCCTGGGTCATCCCCAGTCCAAAGATCTTGAGGATTCTAGAAATGATCTAGGGGTTCAACTCCACTTTGGGGGACCATACCAGTTAGACCCCCTGGAATTGCTCTATTCTTTGCAATCTGAGAAGTAATAGCCCTAAGGTTATTTCTCTGCTTTGGCCTCCTGCTTCTTCAGGTGACTTTCCTTCTCCTGAAGCAGAAAGAACCTCTCCTCTTTGCCTAGAACTTTCCTAGGAGGAGGAAGAAGAGAGAGGCAGGGATTCCTTGGTCAATCAGGTGACTGGTGGGGATTGACTACTGAGCCTAGGCCGACATGCTCATCAAATTCTTTCTCTGCTCTGTGACCTGCTGCTTTCCACATGAAGACAGAGGACTCAGAACCTAGCTGGATCTTCAGCGTTGGCCCAGAGAAGCAACTGCCCCTCTGACAAAGTGCACCGAGACAGCAGGCTGCGTAGAAAATCTCTCTGAGGAATACAACATTGGGAAGGGATCTATGGTGCCAAATTGCTACTGAAGCCTATTTCAGCATTTGCTTCTCGAGGCCATTCAGACTGGTAGGACCAGTTAAAGGGTAAGATCAGTTGGCTTAGCATACAGGAGACCTGGGCAGCTAGTGGACCCTCCAGGAGCAGATGACTGCCTGATGGCTTGCTGTGAGGGGAAGGGTCAGAGAGGCCAGCCGTGCTCCTGGCATGCTCCAGCTCTAGGGGCCCATGGGGGCTGTGAGATGGTTCAGACTGAATTGTGTAACTCCCCAGGAAAGTGAGCTCAGGTAGGTGGAATTCCCCTGGAGGAGTGTGGGAGGAATTAGAGAGCTAGGGACACTCCTAGCATCTTCTGCCATCCCAGGGACAAGAAGGGACTCTGCTCATGCCATTCACTTTCTGTTCTTTTCCTGGCACATGTTGTGGCAGTGAGAATTGAATCATCCACCCCTCCTCTCCCTCCACCCTACTCTTCACCCTACCCTCCAGTGACAAAGGGTGAGCCAGTGAGACTGGAGTGGGGAGTCATTTCCTGAGGGCCAGACTGCTATGGAAATGGAGCCAGGCCCAGGGGGAGCCTGGCGATAAGGATCTCCCTGCTATGCCTACCCAATCTCTCACCCACCTCCCGCCAGCCACAAGTACCACTTGGACCCTTTGTATATTTGCCAGCAGTTGAAGAGCAGTGAAGCACAACTATAGATTGAACATGGGCACCCTGCCCAACAGCTTCAGGGAGAAGCCAGACGTTCTGGCCCCTCCTCTCCACCTGCTACTACCAAACACACATTTTCTCCTCCCCAAACTGGTATTTGGCCCTGCTCTGGACTCTCCCTGACCTGGCCCTGGAGGCTGCTGCTCATTTGGGAAACTGGGCCAGCTAGGAAGGAAGTCTCCAACTCTGCAGTATTGTACTCTCCCAAGTGCTAAGTATGGTGGTCTGCACACAGTAAGCACTCAATAAATATGATTGATCAAATGACTGGGGTTCCCTCTAGTCTTTTCCACAGGAGCTCTGGAAGTCTTGGGTATTTTCCCATGTAGAAAACTCAGCTGCTCTGAAGAAGCAAGGAGAGACAGGGACAATCAATCAATCAATCAATCAATCAGTAGTATTTACTGAGTGCTTAGTGTATGTAGATCACTCTGTTAAGTGCTTGGGAGAGTACAGTACAATAAAGTTGTTAGACATAATCCCTGCCCAAAAGAACCTTACAATCTAGCAGACCAGAGCACTATTTTTCTTAGAGACACTGCCAAATGGGAATCTCTCAGGATTCACAGAAACAATGTTGACTCTGCGTCTCTGCTCAGAAGGCACATCTGGATTAAGGAGACTCTCCAGCCCAGGCCTAGGGATTTTAGGCCTCTAGCTGAGTCCCGGCTCCGCCACCTGTCTGCTGTGTGACCTTGGGCAAGTCAATTAACTTCTCCGTGACTTAGTTAGATCATCTGTAAAATGGAGATTAAGACTGTGAGCCTCATGGGGGACATGGACTATGTCCAACCTGATTACCTTGTATCTACCCCAGCACTTAATATAGTGCTTGACTCATAGTAAGCACTTAACAAATACCATAAAAGTAAAGCAAAACAAAAAACTTCATCTGACCTAGACCCAGTAGATGTTTGTGGATACTAGTGATAGTGATTAATTTTTCTTTCCCAAGATAGCCCAGTTCAGGGATAGCCCTCTTGGACAAAGCCTCTGCCACTTGTCTGCTGTGTGACCTTGGGCAAGTCACTTAACTTCTTGTGTCATGGTTACTTCATCTGTAAAAATGGGGATTAAAAGTGTGAGCCTCATGTGGCTGATTACCCTGTATCTACCCCAGCACTTAGAACAGTGCTTAGCACATAGTAAGTGCATAAGAAAAACAAATACAATAATTATTAAAGTCACTGACTTCTTTTAAAGAGATTGGAGTGAGATGGGACCAAGGGATTTCAAAATTTTGTTTCCTGGAAGATAGCAAACCTCAGCATACTCCTCTTTCCTCCTTCCCCTGCATTTCTAGTCACTGCAAAGAAAAATCTCCATTGCATCTCAGGCATTTACAGAGAAGGGATGTGGCTATCAAGTTGTTATGTGACAGGCTGTAAGTTCTGAATGGGAGTGGGAGTGCTACAAGCACATAAGCAGAGTTAGGAATGGGACCCATGAGCCAGGACTTTCAATCACTATTTTTCTGCCAACACTTCCTTTCTTTGTTTCACCTTTGTCCCCAGGACAAGATCTCTTCTTCCAGTCCTGACTATTTCCATAACTCTAGTCACTGGCATCTAAAAGTCAGCAGCTCTCATCTTGGGGTGCTTTATCAGGAGAGACTATCAGCTCTCTTTCCATCATTAACCTGGTAACTCAACCAAGGTGGTGGAGTGAGCTCCTCCCACCACCACCACCCCATCTGTCACCTTATCAAACTCACTTCTTCAGGGAAGATTCTGACTCTGCTGCTTATTCTCACACAAGTAGGGTGCAAGATGGCTGTTGGTTTGTCTGCCACTGATGTTCATGGGCACATCCTTCCACACCAGGTCGCATAGGTACCTTAAGTGCCACTGAGTTCTCCACAGAGCCAGGCTGGGTTCCAGCCCACTGGTATGCATCTCAGAAACAAGCTGATCAAAATCATGACATAGAATGTAAGGCCTAATTCTTTCTCCAGCCAAGTGGCTTTCTGTTCCCATGGCTTCATTTGCAGCTCTTCTTAAATGCTGGATTTCCAGAAGAGGTGTGGGTACAGCAAAGGGCACCAAATTTCCGCTGCAAGAACCCAGTTCTCCTTTATCCCAGGGAGAGGGCTTGCTTGAAAATTACGAATTATCACCTTACAGGTTTAGTTCCAAATGACAGAAGGGGCCTAAAATGTTGGTCATTTGATTTTTACACAGACTATTGAAAACTTAGCTGTGGCCATTCAGATCAGGAAAATGTTTGAAATCCTACCTGAACCAGGGTGACTGGTCATTTGTTTCAAAGGTCCTAAATGAGAGGGGAATTTATTGGTTTCGGTTTACGTTTTGGTGAGCCGTTGAGTCAAACGCTTCACTTCAGGGACAATCGGGGCCTTTGTTGAAGATCTAAACCTGAGTGAGCTGGGGGACCATGCGCTATCAAATAGGATGGGGTGGAGATGGGGAGAGGCTGGCGCTGGAGGGGGCAAAGAAATGGACTCCCCAAAGGTCAGAGTGAGGGACTGAGGGGGATATATCCTGCTTCAGAGAGGGAGAGCCAACTTCATTAACTGAACTCACGCCTTGATGTGTCTTAAAAGCCCTGCTAGCATGCTGCTGCCTGCATCCTCGGGAAATCTGGAGATAACACTTTTGGATGCCTTTCCCCATTCTTATGATGTACTGGATAATAAATTATGGGAAATGGACAGAGTTCTTCTTTATAGCATTAGGAAAAAAGAGAAGGAGAGTGTGAGAGCAGTTTGTGCTTATCCTGTTTGTCTTCCCCCCAGGTCTGGATCTTCTCTCCCTAATACTTTGCATTCAGAAAACTCCAGGGTCAGGTTGGAGTTGAAATTTCTCCTTTCCTTTAACTTTGGCTCCTGGGCTAATGTGCTATTTTCTCTGCCTTTCTAATAACTAGATTTGGGTTGGTCTTACCTTTGCTGTCAGAGACTTTTTTTTCCTTAGCTTTATGCAACCAAGTTTTATGTTTTCAGAGGCTGATTATCCAAACTGTTGATTTTTCAGACTCTTTTGATTCTTCTTCTCCCTCATTTCCATATTTTAAGCATTACTCTGCCTGTTAGCTAGCGCCTGTGGCATAAAGCAGGCAGGTTCAGGAGGGATCAACTTGGTGAAATATAGCTCCAGATTTGGTGGAGGAGAGGGTTGAAAATATCAGCTGCAAAAAGGATTTTAGATTATCCATTTATTCCTTTTACTCATTACTATGGATAAGTACTTAGTACAGTGCTCCTGCACACAGTAAGCGCTCAATAAATATGATTGAATGAATGAATAACTGATCTTGGGCTGAATTTGGGTGTTTAATGACTCTGAAAAGCCAGGTACTACTGGAAGTTCTCTTGATAATTGATTTTTTTGGTGGAATCCAAACTGGAAACTTCCATCCCTTAGACTATGATGTATCTAGGTATCAGAAAAGGTAATTTACTGGTTTCACAGAGGAGTTGAACAGACCTGCCTTAAAGCTTTCTGCTTGGAGGGTTAATTCCTCCCCATAACTTGTCCATCCCACCTCAGCTGATTAGAGTAGGAGGGTTGCTTAAGGGTGGAGTAGTGGAAATTTGCAGTAGATGTTATGATTCCTATCTTTCTTCCAGGCAGTGAATAGTGATGGGTTCTATTTGACATGTGTGTGCATGTGTGTGCGTGCGTGTGTGTGTGTGTGTGTGTTGTGTGTTTTCACTTCTGGATTTGAGACTTTTAGAAAGCAGACCATGTCCAACCAGTAGGTTTTCTAAGTTGGGCTTATCCAATCTAGTGCACCAGAGGCTGAGAGAGGAAGAAGGGAAAGGGATGTACTGGGGGGATTTCTCTGAATTTTGATACTGAACGGACAGCATGCAAATGATATGTAAAACAGCATCTTTTGTTTTGAGTCAGGCAGTTTTTGTAACAGTACTACATCCCTGTGAATTAGATTACTTTCAGTGGGGAGAAAGAGCATATTAAAAAACTAACAAACTTGATTTGGCACCCTCTGTGGCTAGTTCTTTTTGGTTTAGTAAAAGATCTCCCTGAAGAATCTTTCTGTGCTTGCCAGGAGCCACAGGTCCACTGGGCCAAGAAAGCCTGTAAAGGCAGTTGCTTGGTCCAGTCCACTTCTGGCCTAAGCTTTGTTGACCAATCCAAAGTCTGGCCCAGTCCAAAGGCCATGGAAGGGTAAAATGTAGTTCACTAAAGTGGTAACACTGAATTACTGTCCACCAGGCTGATCTTTCTCCTTCAGTGGTCTCTCAATAGTCCTCTGCTATGCTGCATTACTTGAAACTGTGTGTCTTCTTTAAGTCATTTATTCTGCCCTCCCTGCTTACTTATGCCTCCTTTAGCTGCTTGGATATCCTGCTTTCATCCATTCTCCTCATATGTCCCACTCACTGGGATTGTGTTGCAGTGAACATTCCTTAAAAAAACTGACTGCATTCAACAACAACTCAAGCTGTTTTCCCCCACCTGGAACTCCCTCCTCTTCCAAATCCACCAGCTCACAGCTCTCCCAATTTTCAAAGCCTTCCTTCAGAATCCCACCCCTCCAGGAACCCTTCCCCAATTAATTCACATCATAATTCTATAAACTCCACAAAGTCACCCTTAACACTTATTCCTAGCCTCAGCACTTATGAATGTAGATTTATGTGTATGATCATTAATTCAGCTATTTCATCCTGACATATTTACATAGCTACCTGCTAAATCTTTGTTCTTCCTCCTGTTCCCACTATTTGTAACTAATTTTTGTCTTTCTCCTCCTTTAGTAGTAGTACATGGTATTTATTAAGTACTTATTGTGTGCAGAGCACTGTACTGAGTCCTGGGAAAGAATACACAGGTGGGAATTAGACAGGGACCCTGTTCCTCAGAGGTGCTTTAGACTGTAAGTTCCTTGGGGGGAGGGAATGTGCTTGCTTTTGTTATACTCTACCAAGTGCTCATTACACTGCTTTGTATTCAATAGGAACTCGATACATATCATTGGTTGATTGTGTTTGTGGGCCTCATTATTTGTAATCTTGTTCTGCTGTTTGAGGTCCCACGTGGTTTGTAGGTGATGCTGGTGAAACCTCTCAAGAAGTTGAATGTGTCTTTGGTAGTAGGTTCAGGTCTCACAGCTGGACACCACTCAAGCTTGGTATGTAGGTTGGTACCCTGCTGTGTGTCAATCTCCCAGAAGCCTTGCTGGCCTTCTGGATTCTATTTTATACTCCTGTGTCTATTGAGAAGGGTTGCTCTCCTTGGGAACAGGCTTCATGAAGGTCAGGATGCCAAGGCGCAAATGCAATCACACAGTAAGGAATATCTTCATGTGCAAATGATGCGGAAAGGTGTGTCGGTTGCATGTCAGTGTTTTCAGCCACACTCCCACACATGGATAGGATCTCGCTTGTCAGGATATCTGGCAAAAAAAGAAAAGGACAGCTCTATAAAAAGTTATTAAAGAGCACCCCAGTAGCTTGAAAGATTTAATGCAACTTTCGAAGTAGCTCACCCCAGGCAGTAATTTTGGCCCAGTGAGAATGAGACTCGTGGTGTTGGAAACCTTTATTCTATGGAGACAGTTGAGGAATAAGGCCAAAGCTCACTTAGATGCACCACAGAAATGAGGGAAAACTGAGTGGGTAGGTTTGGGGGTGGAGAGGAACATGGGGAGAAAGACTGATTTTTGGACAGCCAAATAAAATTCCAAGCCTGGTCTGCCCCCATGTCCACTGTTGGGAACTAGAAGTTGAGTGATTTTTTTCTTTTTTCTTCCCAGGTTCTTTTGTTTGGTATTTTAGAAGTGGTGTTTGTGCCATTTAGCAGTTGGGAGTCTGTCAGCATTTTAATTACAGGCCCTAATTTTCAACAGTTTATAACTCAACTGTAAAAATTTGCTCTCAGCTAAAACTTGGCAATGGGACCCCACCTCTGAGTAATTTTCTCATTCATTTATTTCTATATTTACTGCCATTAAATACCCACTTGCCACTTTTTTAGCATACAAGAGAAAGAAGAATTTACTTTTTTTATCTAGTCCTATATTACTGATCTGACTACAAAATTTTTCTTTCCATTGTTGAGAACGCTACAGATAGAGATAAAATCTATGAAACAATGTTGCATATTATTTAAAATGATTGACTGTGAACTACCTTTTGATGACTAGACAATATGAAATTCCACTTTTTGCATCTTCTTCATTTGTTTCGAAAAGGTGTCTTTCAAAAAAACATGAACTGTGGTGTTTTAAATAACCCCTCTGTCCCATAAGTGGGGTTCATCAATTTATTAATTCATCACACTGGCCTATAGTAATAATTATAGTATTTGTAAAGTGCTAATTATGTGCCAAGCACTGTTCTAAGTACTGGGGCAGATACAAGGTAATCGGGTTGTCCCACACGGGGCTCAGAGTCTTAATCCCCATTTTACAGATGAAGGAACTGAGGCACAGAGAAGTGAAGTGACTTGCCCAAGGTCACACAGCAGACAAGTGGCAGAGCCGGGATTAGAATCCACGTCCACTGATTCCCAAGCCCAGGCTCTTGCCACTAGGCCATGGTGCTTCTGCTCTTTGCTCAACACCCTGCACTTCTTTGTTAATGGTTTAATTTTCTATAACCTCTTACTGCGAAATGAAATATAATCACAGTGGAAAACTTCCAAATGAAATGATCCCTTATTCCCACCTGAAAGCCTCCTCTGCAGCTCAGTGTAATTGAGCCCAACATGTTTTTTGAAAAAAATGGTTACTCCTTCCAAACACAGGGGCTGAAAATATGGCCTGCCTTTCCCTTGGTGGGAACGGCTTCCCTAGAAGACCCTTGAACAATCTTTCAACTGGAAACATTGCACAGGGAGGGAGATAAAGCGAGACTGGAAAAAAACGGATTCAGCTAGAGGCAGGAAGACAGATATTGCACTCTGAAAATGGTGTTTATGAGTTGGTCTTCCACGCGCTTATCTTGGTGGAGCAGAATGGGAGTTCTAAAAATGATTCCAGCTCCCCGGACTCGTGACACATTTTCTGGGATGCCGTCTGCTCTGCTATATACTTTTTTTTTTTAAAGGAGGTTAGTTATTTGGGAGGGAGGGTCTACATTTTCACCATGGTGGTAAAACATCAGATCTGGGGGGGATTCAACCACTCCACTTTACAAATGACCATGAGCCCCTCTTAGCTAGCATTTGCAGTAGCTTCCTGATTGAAAAATGGCAACTCACCAAACTGGGTGGAGGTAGGCAGAAAAGCTGGATAAGCCAGGAACGGTGAGTGATTCCAGTGACCTAATGATAAATATTTTTCAGACAATTTGCTTTCAAGATTCAAAAACTCAGTAGAGATGCCAAACAAGACCTTAGGAGGCTTTTCTATTATTTCCAAACCAGAGGCATAGAACTAACTCAGGTGTGAATAGAGGCAGAACTATCCAGTAGCTGGGAAAACCAGGTGCTTGGGGCTACCCACAGGGAGGAGAGATAACTGCATTGGGTTCCTGCTTTGGATTTTTTCAGGCCTATTCAGAAACTGGAAAGAGGGGCAGGGGCAATGGAGGCAGCTGCTGAAGTGGCAGGGTGAATATCAAGACATCATGGTTTAGTGGAAAGAGCACGGGCTTGAGAGTCAGAAGATGTGGGTTCTAATCCCAACTCTGCCACTTGTCTGCTGTGTGACTTTGGGCAAGCCACTTAACTTCTCTGTGCCTCAGTTATCTCATCTATAAAATGGGAATTAAGACTGTGAGCTCCAAGTGGGACAACCTGATGATGTCATATCTATCCCAGTGCTTAGAACAGTGCTTGGCACATAGCAAGCACTTAACAAATGCCATAATTATTATGACAGCAGAGAATGGAAACAACCTCTTCTCCACTGCCCCACTTCTCCACCTCCTCCAACAACACCTGGGGAGGGGTATGAAAAGAGGTAATCTTGGGGAAGTGGGGGGCCCTCAGCCTGCCTGTGCCTAAGGCTTGAGTTCTGCTCTTGGGCCTGAAGTCAGAAAAAATGTTCTGTTGGGTGTGACTTTGTCTTTATGGGCTAAGTGGCTGAAATAGTGATCTGTAAATCTCAGGGGAATCACCTGTTACTGAGAAAATAGGAGTTTTTTGTTTTTTTCCTGCATGGTATGATCCAGACTGACTATGAATTTAGCTTGCCACTCTTTATAAACAAAGCTTGGGAGAAATAAATGGGCTGTCAACTCCTAAAAGTTAGGTACTCCTTAGGTACTTTTAGGAGTACTGTACCAATATATAGTCAGCATTTTTTTTTTTTGATGGTCCTGTGATAGTGTTTCCCATCTCTCTTCTGAGTACATGCAGGATATCAGTAAAAGGGAGCTGACATTTGGGTACAAATTCTGGTTTTCAGTGTGAATGGCAGACTTTTTCTCATCAGGCATGTATATAGATCAGTAGAATATCAGAATTTAAGCTGTCCTCTGAATTGAAGCCACAAATTAGGTGTTAAATGACTAGATGCCTGTGCTTGTCAGTGGACAGGAAAGGCAAGGGGAATTTGGAGTTTAAAATGGATATAGATCTTAATGTAGCAAGTAAGTCTAGTATTGGATGACTGTCAGTAGGCTGGTCAGTCAGGTGGCAGCGGGACTGTCTCCTCTATGCTGAGCTTTAGACAGTACTTGAGGCTTGGAGAGTGGAAGAATAAGACATGGCCCCTGCTTCTTGAGGGGTTTTCAGTCTACTGAGATAAAATAAGTCCTGAGAGATGCTGGAGTGATTGGAGTCACTTAATTGAGTGGTATAGCAAAGAGGTTTAGTTTAAACACCAGTGATAGTGAGTGTGGTAGAAATAAATGTTATTTATTGAGTGCAGTGCACTGTGGTAGGTTGGTGGGTAAGCACAGTAGAAGCAAAATGCACATTCCTTGCCCATGAGGAGCTTTCAATCTAATGGGAAAAGGGGGCTGAAGGGACAAGTAGCAGGGGCCATTCTAGGTTCCTGGACAGATTTATATTAGCCTTGCATGGTGACTTCTACTTTTTAGCTATTTCCAAACAAAAAAAAAAGGGAAAATACTTCTTAATTTGTTATGTGTACAAACCTAAGACAAATTTTGTTACCTTTGAACTTTCTATCTCCAGCAGAAATCACTTGCCAGAACTTGGGCACCATTCTCCTGCCAAAAGCTTTGTGAAGATGTGAGCTTCTTAGATAGCCACTGATAAGAAATGTTCTTGACCTCTGTTTGACTTCATTGTCCAGGAATGGTATTATGTTCATACTTGCAGGTATTGATGAGGTTTCTGAATTTAAGAAGGCAGACTTGGGCCACCTCTGTATCACTGGTGATGAAAACAAAGCTTTCCCTAAAGACACTGGGCATGCTTGCTTTGCTTCAGGTTATTTCACTTGCATTCCAACAACATAGTTGTTGGAAAACTTTTTTCCAGATGAACATGAATACTTGGTACAATTCAGTAAGTACAATAGGGCTCTAAGAATGTGATTAGAAAGAAAATACTCCAACTGTTTACTGAAGAAATGAGTTTTTTTTCTTTCATCAGAGTTGGCCAGAAGGAATACACCTGCAGTTAAGTGAAATTTAACTTCTGGTTATGATTAATAGATGCTATGTAATGATAAGTGACTCTTCTTATACCAGGTAACATGCAAGAAAGGCTTGTACTTTTAACCCTTAGTCAAATCTCTGACAATTATATTTAATTGAGAAATGGCTGAATGATTATAGATTAAAAAAAGGAAAAGCTTGCTGTGAGAGGCAAAAACAAATTGTATTTTCCAAACCCAAACAATTTAAAAGCCAAGTCTTCTAAGCAACATACTGCATTTAATCAAAACTCATGTCATCAGTGGCGCTCAGATGAGCTGTAGATGAGATGAAGGTAAAACAAACTTGTACCTCCTCCAGGCAAAAGCCCACAATGTGATCTGGTCAAAGGTAGTTTCTGCTTGGGAGCAACAAGTCTCTTCTCTTCCCTAACTGCTCAGCTCCGAAGCTCAGGTCTCAAAAGTCCTCCTAGAAATAAATAGCCTCCTAGATAAAATGGTCTCTTCTTTGCAGACTTTTAAATCTCCATGACTGTCTTCTACCCTCTCCTTTACCTCCTCACATCATAGCCTCAGCATCTGTGTGTATATATGCATATTCCCTCTCTAGTCTGTGAGGTAGTTGTGGACAGGGAATGTGTCTACCAACCCTGTTGTACACTCACACACACACACTTAAGTGCTCAATAAATGTGATTGATTGATTCACGATTTCTATGCCTTTCTGCCCTGGTTGAGCGTCAGATCCTTTGTGGCAAGGAACACGTTTTGTGCTTCTGTTGTGACTCCTAAGCAGTTAGCTCAGTGCACTGCAATCAGTAGGTGCTCAGTAAATATCAGTTACTACCACCAGTAATAGGGTCTGCTGCTCTGCTGAGTTCCTCATTCCAGATTTAGTCATTCAAGGGAGCCAAACACAAAGGTCTCCTATCTGATTTCCTTTGAGGCCTGGGTATTTGGCATGTGCTGATTTTCGTGACCAATAGTACTGGGGACCTTGAAGGCTCAGAAGGAGAGAAAGTGTGTCTGGGAAGAAGCCAAAACCCACCTCAAGAAGGTGTGGCATCTCTGCTGATTTCTCTGTGGAGAGGTTACAGAGTGGTGTAGCTTGAGCATCTAATCCTCCTCAGAGTTCTCTAAGATGCTCTGGCACAGGAAGGGCCAGTCTTGGTTGTGAAATAATAACGTTGTTTCAACCCCTTTGGCTGGAACCTGAAGAATCAAACAGTCAATCAATTAGTCATATTTATTGAGCACTTATTGTGTTCAGGGCACTGTACTAAGCATTTAGGAGAGTACAACACAATGATATGACAGATATAATCCCTGCCCTCGAGTGACACACTTCCTGGGGTCTATGCTCCATGAGCTTCCAGGTTGACTGGCATTAAACAGCCTAACATCAGCTGAGGCACCAGATTCCACCTGATTTGTTTTTTTTTTCCAGGGCTTTTCCCCAGATTTCAAACACTAATTCAACAATGACTACCTGAAACTACACGGGTGAGATAAGGGACCTGCTAGATATGTTGAGACAGTTAAAGTGAGAATGGACGACAGTGACCTAGTGGAAAGTGCACAGGCATGGTAGTCAGAGGACGTGGGTTCTAATCCCATCTTTGCCACTTGCCTATTATGTGACCTTGAAGCAAATCAGTGAACTTCTCTGTGCTTCAGTTTCCTCAACTGTAAAATGGGGATTCAATATCTGTTCTCCCTCCTACTTAGATGGTAAGCCCCATGAGGGTCAGGGACTGTGTCTGACCTGATTAACTTATATCTACCCCAGTACTTAGAACAGTGCTTGGTCCATAGTAAGCCCTTAACAAATTCCATAAAAAAAGACCTTCCAAATAGTATAAAAAATCAGTGTAAAATGGGCACTGGTCTTCTTCTCCTCTCATTTCTTCCTCATCTCCTCCTTTTCTTACTTCTCCCTCAACTCTCTATTTCACCAGGCTCAGAGAACCCAAATATCTTCTTGCAGCAAGCACTCTGAGACACAGAGAACCCCATGGGAGCTAAATATAAAGGGATTCAAAAGGAGAAGCAAAAGTGTTCAATTTCCTTTAGACCTCCTATCTGATATTCTTTTTACCTGCTGTCTAATGGATTCGTGTTTGTTTTCACGTTGGGGTTATAGCAGTCAGGAATGGACAATTTTCAACCATTTAACAGTTAACCAAGGCAACCTTTAATATACTGGACCTAACCTTTAAAACACATTGGTAAAATGACTTTACTCTCAGGGCAGCTGCTGCTGATCCAACTCCCCTCCAACATCTCACTGTATGGGAGAGAGGGGCATATTGGGAGCTGTGGAATGGGCAGCAGCATAAACAGCTGCCACCCCATGCAGGGATTCTGCTTCCTGCCTCCAGCCAAGAATGAAGGAAGCAGTGGCAGGAGGTTGTTTGCAAAGGCACTTAAAGATAATATATATGTGGGTAGATTGGGAGCTAGTTAATGATTAACCAGTTAAACAGATACAATTTTAATAGTTTCAATACTTTAAAAATGAAATTTGCATCCATAAGTAGCGACACCGATATTGGTCTTTGTTTAGGAACAGTCTAGAAAGTGACTATACAGTATAAAGGACAAGAGATCTCAGCAGGATCTACCCAACTTGAAAAAACATGCAATGCTTTACTTCAGAGTGGAGAGCTAGAGGTGAACTTGTGGGGGGCTTTTGAGATTGTGGAGAATCGATCATTCATATTTATTGAGTGCTTACTATGTGCAGAACACTGTACTAAGTGCTTGGGATAGTACAATATAGCAGAGCTGGTGGACATGTTCCCTGCCCACAACAATAATAGTAATAATAATAACTGTGGTATTTGTTATGCACTTACTATGCACCAAGCACTGTTCTAAGAGCTGGGGTAGATACAAGGTAAATCAGGTTGTCCCACGTGGGGCTCACAATCTTAATCCCCATTTTACAGATGAGGTAACTGAGGCACAGAGAAGTTAAGTGGCTTGCCCATGGTCACACAGCAGACAAGTGGCAGAGACAGGATTAGAACCCACGTCCTCTGACTCCCAAACCTGCGCTCTTTCCACTAAGCCACGCTGTTTCTCTAGTCTAGAAAGGGAGACAGACATTAATATAAATACATTAAATTATGGATATGTGCCTAAGTGCTGTGGAGCTGGGGAGGGTGAATAAAGGGTGCAATGCCAAGGACAAGGGTGATGCAGAAGGGAGTGGGAGCAGAGGGAATGAGGGCTTAGTCAGGGAAGGCCTCTTGGAGGAGAAATGTTTTCAATAAGGCTTTGAGGTGGGGAGAGTTGGAGCCTGTCGGATATAAAGAGGGAGGGAGTTCCAGCCCAGAGCTGTATGTGGGTAAGCAGTTGGTGGCGAGTTGATGAGATCTAGGTACTGTGAGTATATGAAGGATATGAAGGAAATGGATTTGCCTCTCTTCTGTAACTGGGTAATGGGATTGAAGTTCATTCACTCAACAGTATTAATTGAGCACCTACTGTGTGCAGAGCATTGTATTAAGTGCTTGAGAGAGTAAAAGAGCAGTAAAGATCACAAAAGCAGTAAAGCTCCTGCCCTCCAGGACCTTACAATTTCATGGGGAGAAAGGCAGATGTAAATTGTGCATACAGTGGAAGTAACAAGACCATGATGAGGGAAAGGAAATAAAAACATATCACAGATCATTATTATAGCTGTCTTCCTTGGAGAAGGCACCGTTTACTTCCCTTTTGAACAGGGTTCTCTAAGCAGTAGGCAAACATAACCTCCATTAGTCTCTTTAACTGGGCTGGAAAACGTTTTCATATCCATTTTAATTAAGGGAAAATAAAGGTCTGGAAGACTGCAATGCCTTCACTAGGGTGAAAGAGAGGGAGAGTTGCAAATAGCTTTCACCCCCAAGCTCCCTGCTTTCCAGATTAGGCTGATGGAGGGCACTGTACTCTCAGACTGGGGTAGTTACCCTAGCTAAAGGATTTTTACTCTCTTGTGTTCATTCATTCAATCGTATTTATTGAGCACTTACTGTGTGCAGAGCACTGTACTAAGCACTGGGGAGAGTACAATATAACAATAGGCAGACACATTCCCTACCCACAGTGAACTTACAGTCTAGAGGGGGAGACAAACATTAACATAAATACATTACGGATATGTACATAAGTGCTGTGGGGCTGGGAGGGGGGGATGAATAAAGGCATCAAGTTAGGGTGGTTCAGAAGCAAGTCAGGGAATGCCCCTTGGAGGAGATGTGCCTTCAATAAGACTTTGAATGGGGGAAGAGTGATTGTCGGATTTGAGGAGAAAGGGCATTCTAGGCCAGCGGCAGGATGAGGATGAGGGGTCGGTGGAGAGAGAGATGAGATTGAGGCCCAGTGAGAAGGTTAGCAATAGAGGAGCAAAGTGTGTGGGATGGATTGCAGTAGGAGAGTAGCTTTCAAACAATTAAGAACAATAATAGTAATAATTATGGTATTTGTTAAGTGCTTCTATGTACCAGGCACTGTCCTAAGCTTTGGGGTGGATACAAACAAATTGGGTTGGACACAGTCCCTGTCCCACACAGGGCTCACACAGTTTCAATCCCCATTTTACAGATGAGGTAACTGAGGCACAGAGAAGTGAAATGACTTGCCCAAGGTCACACAGCAGACAAGTGGCCGAGCCGGGATTAGAACCCATAACCTCCTCACTCCCAGGCCTGCGCTCTATCCACTATGACATGCTGCTTCTCAATTAGCCATTGGCAACCCAGAAACCATGCCTGGGATGGGGGTGGGGGGCTTCTGATGTGCCCCACTCCATTATTTTCCTTGGATTTGATGGCTAGTTGCTTTTTTCAGTACTGGAGTTTGCTTAAAAAAAGTTTAAGCTCTTGGCTCAAAGAGGATGAGGTCCAATTTGTGTATTTGTGCTATTCACTTAAAACCTAAATGCATTGAAATCCCCTCAATCCTTGCTCCCCAAATTCCTCTAGTCGTTTGCTTATTTGGGCACTGAAGTGGCTGCAGCGCTCCTCTTCCCAGTTAGGCTTGCCCCTTCCAAACAAGCTCTGGGTAGGATTTTGCCTCAGGGTGTACTCAAACTCCACTCTAGTCCTCCTTCAAGAACTGCCCAGCTTCACTTTTCTTATTTTGCTTTTGATTTATTTTTTCCTTGGGGCCTATTTTCATTTTCTCCCTTGACATTTGTTTTCTCACAGCATCGCTCCTCCCACATTCCCCGCACCTCAAGCACATTGCTTTCCTCTCAAGAACCTCTTGGCTCAGTGGTCCAAGGTGGTACGAATGCAAGTTTGAGTAATTCTGAGTCTACTAAGGGCAGGAATGAGAGGACATTGGGTAGTTCTATTGCCAGTTCTGCCTCAACTTATAAAATAGGCATGAGGTGAGCTTATTTTGGGGAGAGTAATTACTCATGGAAAATGTCATGCTGACCACATTCCTACCATGCCATGCCTAATAATAACAATTCTAGAGCTGAATAAGTAAAATGCACACATTAAGTGCTCGATAAATGTGATTGATTGATTGATCAGGTAGTCATGCACTAGTTCCACTCTTGAGGCCAGCAGTTCTATCTTTTCCATTCACTCTATGCAGTCTGGTAGGGATCAGGGTAGTCCCTAGAACCCAGGCAGGCAGGCCAAGCTAGGTGGGAAGGCAAGAGTTGACATCTTCCCCCAACCCAATCCCCAGGCAAAAGTTTTCGCTTGGGCCAATCAGGTGCCATGTGAGACAGTATTCTTACTGCAAATGACCTTGTCTCCATGATCTCACTCTAATGCTTTGCTCTGCTGAACGAGAACCAAAAATTCAAGTTAATAATAGTAATGATAGTAATAATGTCTACTGAACCTCTACTGTGTGCAAAGCACTGTACTACGCATTGGGAAAGAATATACAGGTGGAGATTAGACATGGTCCCTGGCCGCCCAGGGATTTACAATCTCAGGACCAGGGGGCAGGGGGAACTGACAACAGATATAAAGAAAGAGAAAACAATAAAAAAACAAAAACAGCATAAAAAATGAGGACAAGGATAAAGAGAAGGAATAAAAACAAAAAGAGCAATAGGGTACTCAATAAGTCATAGGAGTTCTCTGGCAACCCTCACTAACTTCATCAAGCCGCATTTATAGAGCTCCCACACAACTGATCCATCCCATCAGTCCACTAAGTTTCTTCCTGTATCAATCAATCAATTGTATTTATTGAGTGCTTACTGGGTACAGAGCACTGTACTAAGCACTTGGGAGAGTACAAGGGCTGTCAATTTCTGTAAGGCTGTCAATTCCCTTTTGAGCTAACAGAATGCGATTGAATCATACTCATTGGAGTTTTGTTCAGGAGTGTATTATTTCCTAGAACAAAGAAGTCAGTACTGGGAGGGTTCTCCCCCTTCCCTTTTTTTTTAAAGGAATGTGCGGTTGGGGGAAGACTGGGAGACTTCTAACAGTCTGGGGACTTTGTTCTAGGGCCTTGGTCATCCTTAAAAAATGAATTAAAAAAAACTAAAAAAACCTCCAACTCAGTTTGAGTTTTTGGAGGAAAGGAGTTATGTAAATTTGAGGGACTAAGATTAGTATCATCATCATCACTGTCACTATGGTTGAGCCCAATTATCCCATGCATGTGGGTCGGAGATTAAGATGCTCCAAAGAACAGGCACCTCCAAGAGATCCAGCCTTGACTAAGCCATTCCCCCATTTCAGAGAGCTCATTAATACCCCATTCAACTTTAGACTCCATTTTCAAATCCCTCACTGGATGGCTGATTGATAAAATTGGACCTGGCATATTAGATCTGCTCTTTCAACTGCGAACCCCAGTTAACTGTGACCCATCTGATTCATGAGCCAGTGATCAAAATGGCCCTGGAGCGACCTTTGTATCGGGAGCAGATCAACTGCTCTTTGTTCCCTTGTGACAGGCTCTGAGATTACAAAGGAGCCCCTTGCCCCCTGTTCCAGAGAAGAGATCTGAGAGAAAAGGGAGAATGGCCCCAGTGGGAGCTGAAGAATAGGAAGATTATTTTAATCAACTAGCCAAACTGTTGCTAAGGTCCTGAGTGCTGGATCCATATACATATTTTCCTCTGCAAGCAGATATTTGAGTGTCAGTTAAACATGTTCAATCAGCCTGCAGCTTTAGTATATAAATGCTGAAATACAGGCAATTCTCAATTTCTTGGGATTGTGGGGCCTGGTGTCAATTCAGTTTATCCGGTAGTTTCAATATTCTCACCCATCAAGCCTTTTACCAGCTCTATGGGCAAGGAGCAAAACTCTACTTGATTGAGTTCTACCTCTTCCCTCCATCTCCTGCATATCCTCTGGCAGAGATGCTTATGAGCAATGAAATGACCAAAAGATGGAAAGTAGGTGAGAAAGGCAAAAGCCCTGGCTAACTCACAAACCGGATCATCAGTTCCTGTAGAATTGAGAGTTGGCTGAACCAAACTGTGTCTTACAAGTACAAAAATGTACCAGGATTGGAGAACCAGAAAGAATGCTCAGGGTGCCTTTTGAAGGGACTGAGACAAGTGGCTGTCCCTAAACTCTTTTTGATCAAACTGCTGTATCATGAGGGTTTGGGAAACAACACACTGGTTTTCAAAACCCAGATTTTGAGAAATAGGAGAAAACATTGAGCCCAATAGGATCCCTTTTGTGTGAGCGTGGAAATTATTTACCAGCTAGATTTTTCTCCTTACCCCTCAATCAGCAGAGACCCATGTCTAACTCTGTTTTCTAGCATGCTGTTTGTGCTCCTTGGGTAGACTACCAGAGGAGAGATTTATTTCCTAATTCCTACCAGGCAGAAGACCTAAACTAGGGTTGGAGGAAAGAGAGGTGCTAAGGCAAGTTTATGGTGGCAGAGAGGCTTAGGTTCCAACTTAAACACATAAAGTGAGGAAAATCAAGCACCATGGTCTAATGGAAACCCTGACTTTCACAACACCTGTCCATGCTACGTTTATGGCATTCTCCGTAAGCTCTGTGAATGGTGGATGGGTTTGGACTGCCTTACTTCTGCATGTATTGGGCATATAGATTAGTGTTGGTGATAGATATCATTTGAGACCTTTGTAAATCAGTCTCCAGTAATGATTTTCAAACCCTAGGGAAACTTGATTTATAGAGCTCCCACCTGCCATGGAAGTGCTTTAGGGAAAGTGTTTTGGAACTTGCACTTCGAAAGTTTGCTGAAAATAAGTGCATGGGGAGAAGACCAGGGCATTGTGACCATGGTGGAACACTCCGCTTTATTACAGTTTAATATAAACACAGGGCTTTCCAAATGCATAGTTTCATAGGATTAGATCGGATGAAGCTAATCTGATTATAGTGCCCATCAAACCCTTTTCACAGAATGCTCTACTGCATACTGATCACCCTTAAAAAAAAGGTCTGCATTCATTAAAGGATAAGCACCTCAAATCCGCAGTGCTCTTGTGTGATCTTACCAGGATCAAAGTCATTTGGATGGGGCAAACAACCAAACGGAGGGCCTACATTTTAGGAAGAGTATGAAATTTAGTTCAGATGAGAAAAACCTGGGATCTTAATATTTGTTTAATAAGCAAATTGTAATAAATGTGGAGTTTGGAGAAAAGTGGCATTAAAAGAGACAGACAAATATTTAAGAGATGATTACTTACCAGTCTACAACAGTCTTCTGTAGTCCACTCTTCCTGCAGGAGGTAATGAGGTACTCAGGGAGCAAAGTATTTTACTGGCAGAATTGCTTTGCCCATCATCTATGCTTTGTTGAAGTTCTAAACCAGTTCAGTGTCCTTCCCCTCCACTCAACCCTTGCACTGGTGGGAATGGCTGTAGCTTGACTGTTCAAAGGTGTGCCTGGGCTGGAATTGCATGGGTACAAAATGATTGCTACCCACCCCAGTCCTCTGATCCTGCCTCAAGTGGTGCTATGCACTGTTGAAGGGGAGCAGGGCACCCTGTCCTCAGGGATGGCAGGTCTATCTTTGTTCATGGCTATGTGATCCTCTCCTCCCTACCTTACTACATAAAATGGCTTAAAACATTTGAAGGCAGATTTTTTGGTTTTTAATTTTCCCTGTTCTCTTTCATGCATGGGGGAGAATAGAAGTCAATATTTCGGTGTTAGGTGTTCTGGTCAAAAACAAGTGGTACTCACTTATAGATTCCATTAGTCAAAGGCATTGACCAAAATGATCTTGTAGTTATATAATAATGCTCATCCAAGTAGCACTCTCGAAAAAAGCAGAGTTTTTTTGCATTGGATTGTTAAGTATACTGAGAGTCAAAAGGACCCTTAACATTCACTTTAATGCTCGATAAATACCTCTGATTGATGGATAGATTGATTGTACTCTCCCAGAAACTTAAGACAGTGTTCTGCATAAAGTAATCTGACTGATTGATTGGTATTGTCTATTTCCTGGATCCATATCACCTGAAGAAGAGATGATCGCATGGGGAATAAAGAGTGCCCTTCAAATAGCTGAAGGAATTTCTGAGTGAAAAACTCAAGTCCATTACCTCAGTATAAGATGATCCAGTGAAAGAGAACAGCTCTGGGAAACAGGAGGGCTAGGTTCTAGTCCAAGCTCTGCAAGGAGGGGAAGCCTCCACCATCAGTGGGTGAAGGTTTCTGACCAAAGAACCTACCACCTTGGGCATTTGGCAAGGTGGACAGGCCCAGCAGGAATCCATCAATCAATCAGGAATCCTGGCAAACAGCTGGTTAACGTGGGTGGGAAAGACAAGGGAGTGCTAGTGGCGAGTTGTAACCCACTCTCCTTTTAGCCAATTCCTTTGGGTAGGTCCTCAGCCTTGAAGTCTCAGGCTTGGCTGTCATTCCTAACAGATGAGAGAGTGAGCTTAAACTCTAGATTAGGGAGTCAGAAGAACTTGCTGGCTATGAAGATCTGTAGTGTTAAAGAACTCTTCCTTTTCTGGAGAAATTTAAGAACAGGGTCGACCACAATCTGTCTGGGTTGGTTTTGCGACGGTACAGCCCTGAGGCAGGGGGACAGATTAGATGACCTCTGGAGGTCCTTTCCCATCTTGTGGCTGAGATGAGATGAAATGGAAGTGAGGCAGAGTTATGTGGCTGTGTTTTGAAATCTCAGTCTGGGAAAAACAGTTTGGCCTCCAGGATCTTGGATCATGGACCCCCGAGTGATGTGATCCCACTGTTTTCCGCTTTGTCCATTCAGATCCTGGAGGAGAACATGAAGCTGGAATGCAAATGCCATGGAGTGTCAGGCTCCTGCACGACGAAGACCTGCTGGACGACACTCCCCAAGTTCCGGGAGCTAGGCTACATCCTCAAGGACAAGTACAACGAAGCGGTGCACGTGGAGCCAGTGCGGGCCAGCCGCAACAAGCGCCCCACCTTCCTCAAGATCAAGAAACCACTGTCCTACCGCAAGCCCATGGACACGGACCTGGTGTACATTGAGAAATCACCCAACTACTGTGAGGAGGACCCCGTGACAGGCAGCGTGGGGACCCAGGGCCGGATGTGCAACAAGACGGCCCTGCAGTCCAACGGCTGCGACCTGATGTGCTGTGGCCGAGGGTACAACACGCACCAGTACTCACGGGTGTGGCAGTGCAACTGCAAGTTCCACTGGTGCTGCTATGTGAAGTGTAACACGTGCAGTGAGAGAACAGAAGTGTACACCTGTAAGTGAACAGTGAGAATGGGGTGGAAGGGAGAGGTGACCGCTACCTGCCCCTTCCTGCTGGGAATGAAAAAATAAAATAAATGAATAACTTACATTTGCACATGATCTGGACTGGCCTGAACGAGACTGTAGCAAAGATCGGCCCTCTTCCGAAAGGAAAGGATTCATTCCCTAGCTCCTTCCCTCAGTACCAGAACTCCCGCTGAGATGCTGTCAGACTAAGGAGAGTCAGAGAATGCTGCCAAACCAGCCAATGACAGCAGCAACTTGGAGGGAACCCCAACCACACAGAACATGCCCACCCAGCCCCCACAGCCTGATAAGTCCTCAAATGTAGATTTGCAGCTCTAAGATGACAGCCCTGGGGAAAAATGCCAGCTCAGTGCAAGGATTGGAGCCGGGAAACTGCTGTCAGTTTGGAAGTACAGCCTTAGATGGTTAAATGCCCAGCTACTGTTCAAAGGAGGAAAACAAGGTTAAAAAACAAAACAAAACCCACTTCAGCTTTCAGATGGTCTTTGCACAAGCTCGGCGAAAATGCCTCTGTGTGAATTCCTTCTTAAGGGTGTGGATTACGTGGATGAGTTTCTGCACTTGTGAACAACTTCCGGTGTCTCTCACCCATTTTCATTTCCACAGTTGACTTCCGCAAACATCACTGCTGCTGTTTGGCCTCAGACACTGGTTTGTCTCCTTTGTTCATGCTGCAGGTTTTTGCAGGGATTTGGGACATCTCAGCATAATAATAGCAATATTTAACAATTTATTCATATAAAACTAATATTAATTTATTTAATGAAAAGAACTCTACATTCGGAACCATTCTGCAATTAAAGTAGATGGCTGGCTTTCTTTGTGGAATAATTGTATAGATATGGCAAGAAAAAAAATGGGGCTGTATATATTATTCTTTACTCAGATATTTCTACTAGATGTATTTGCAGGATATTTCTTGCAGTACTAGTTGTTTAATTACAAAAGCAGGCATCTTTTATAAATATATATATAGATATATTTTTTTTGCTGTTTGCTGCTAGTTGTCTGGAAAATCTAACTGGGAATGATTTGGATAATTTTACTAAGACACACTTTTTTGTTTTGCATTTAAACCCCATTATGAACATCTAGTTTGGAACATGGATAGTTAACAAAAGAGAGCGAAAAAGCAAACCTCCAGACAATTTCCATCTTTTGGAAAATGAACCATAGGATAAGAGAATATATTTTGTAAGAGACTATTTTTATATGGATATTTTATTTATACTACATCTGCTTGTATATTCTATAACCATGCATTCTTTTCAGAATAACCACAAACATCATCATTCCTTGGCTATCTGATGGAAAATGACAGGTTGGCTCCCAAACCCCTCAGCAGCATGTGGGCTCTGTTCAACTGTTTGGGATGAACATATCAGAAACTCTTCAAGCCTTCTTCCAGGAGTGTGTTTACAAACTGTTCCTTGGGCTCTTCCCTAGCAGTTCCGATTTGCAGAATGTGCAAAACAAGGCCAGGGTGGGTAGCACTGGGCTGGTTGCTTGACCTGGCGACGCAATGGGTATTAACTGGTTGCTCATTTATCCCATTCAGTAGAAAGGAGAAAAAACCCAACAACAAACAAATCTGAAAAAGCTTCCCTCCTGTGCTAGTCATTAAACTGTGGCATTATGATTAGCAAATGTGCTGTTTGTGCTGTCATTTAAACCTTTATATTGTGTTACTGTCAAATTTGATTTTATCAGTGGAGGATAGTAGACTATGATTTTAAAAACCAGCATGACACACAACAACTCATTCTCCCAGCCAGGATACAGAGATTACACTTGACCTGATCAAAAGGCTTTCACTGCCATATTCCATCCCTAGGCCAAAATAGAACTTTGGGGTTTTAAAATGCAAACACTTCACGGTATTTGTTATGCGCTTTCTATGCGTCAAGCACTTCTAAGCGCTGGGGTAGACATGAGTCAGATCGAATATAGTTCCTGTCCCACATGGGGCTCACAGGCTAATTAGAAGGAATAACAGGTTTTGAATTGCCATTTTGCAGTGGAGGAAAATGAGGCACAGAGAAGTTAAGTGATTTGCCCAAGGTCATACAGCAGGCAGGTGGTGGAGCCGGGATTAGAAGCCAGGACCTCTAGTTCCCAGGCCCTTGCTTTATCCACTAGGCCACGCTGCTTCCTCCCTCCTACCTTTCTCCTTGGAATTTGGCAGTTTCATTTCCTACTATGGAAACCATTGCGGTCTGTGGATCAAAGATATTGGGAATAGATGAGCGACTGAGCTAAGGAAAGGGAAATCTGTATATTTCTCTTGTGTTCATTTAGTTGATGGACTAATATGTCAGGAACCATCAAGTCAGGAAGGGGGCCTAAATCTAGAGGCATAGAAAGGAAAGAAGTGTTTAACTGAGATTTTGCCCAAATATCTTCCTTGTCTTGATTTGCTCGAGCTAAAAATTCTCTTCCTTGCCCTCTTCCTTTAAAAAGACAGTACCTGCTCCTTGCAATGTACAATTACCATTAAATATATAGTGTGACTTTACAGACCTGCCATTTACCACATAATATACAGTATTACAGAAATTCAGACTCCAATGTATGAGAAATCAAAGACAAGTCAGTTAAGATGATCATTTACTTTCATGCTTGTGAGTCGAGGCTCTCAACATATAATTTAAAAGAATGAAAATATTTTTTATAATAATGAAGTTTATACTTTTTTCAGGCTAGTAATTTTTGTGTATTAACAACACAGATGAAAAATAGGACCGAACATGGAACAAATGTGAACGCCACGAAGATTTTAATCACATCGGTGAAGGAGCTGTTAGGAACTGTCCAACATGCTTTAACCACCAGCCCAGCCACGGATATTCAGTACCTATTTTGCAATTCTTACTGTTTTCCCAAGAGATTGAGTCAATCCTCGCTAATGTATGAATATCCCCCGACTTCCGTTTTGTTACAGCAGAGTCTTAGCTCTTGGTTTTTACAATAGGGACATGTCCTGCAAAACTGCAACTTCCTGCAGCTTCCTCTCCATTCCGCATGTGTACAGCCACACTGTGTGCACTGGGGTTTTGAACACAGGACTGGAAGCCCCAGGTTTTATCTCTGCACTTATGACTCCCTTGCCGCCCTTCATCCCCATGGTGTTGGCCCCAATCTCCCCATCTGTAAAATGGAGATAATAATACTTACCTACCTCACAGGGTTGTTGTGAGGAATGATTCACTGATCTTTGTAAAGCACCATTGAGGGGAAAAGTGTTATATGAATGTTAAGTATTATTATTAACTCCTAAGACAGATTTCTCAAACAATTTTACTCATGGTAATAAACAACTGGATGTATGTATAATGAGAGGCTATTTTTTCTTGGATTTTTTTTTTTTTTTGCTGAACTAGCTGAGGTTGGTTTTTCCTGAAAGTGTTTTGAAGTGTTTAAGTCCTTTACTGGGAAAATAATTTAAATCATTATTTGAAAACCACAGGCCTAATCACAGGACTTCTTCGAAAACATGCTTTATTCCGAGTGTAGAAAATGATGAGGATCATTAGTGCTGAGAGCAGGAGTTCCCAGACCTGGGAGAGGCATATTGTTTCTTAGTCATGTGGAAAAAGTAGAAGTTCAGAAACAACGTCTGAAAATTGGGCTGTATCTTTCTAGATAAGAGATATCTGCTTCTTCAGATTCCTGAGTTAATTGTCCATTCCTTACATGTTTTTGAATGGCATGAAGGCGGGGGGGGCGGGGGGTAGCAGGGAGAGAGAGACAGAGAAAGAGAGAGATTCAGACAGAGACAACAGTGGGTGGGAGAGGAGAGGGAGAGAAAAAGGATTTATGCTTTTGTTAATTTTTTACCCTTGAACAGTTTGTTCTTTGTTCTTTGGGAAAAAGGATCTAGCTGAAGAACCATACAACAGGGATGAAATGCACATAAATGTAGCACAATCCAATCATCGATAGAAAATTCATCCTTTCACTTCTACACACTGGTTCCTGCAGCCACATTCATGCTGACAACCTGGTAATCTCCCAGAGCCAGTCAGTTTTGCTATGTAAGAAAGACTAGTCCAGGGCAAAAACATAAAGCAGTGATCTTTCTATACATGGAAGTAAAAAACCTTCATTTTCACCTGTTTCTAAAATTTTACTTGGTCAATACAGCAGGTGAAGTTCCAGAAAGTTTGCCAAGGAAGTGAAAGAGCAGTGTTGCTCACCCTTTGTACTTTATGTTTTCGATGGGCAGATCCCTGGACCACAGATTTTTATAAAGACCAAAGAGCCACCAGGACTCCAAATTGCATGTCCGTAGTTATGCAAATCTCAATGGAGTCCTGTCTTTCCCAAGCACTCATTACTCTGGGGAACATTCCACACTCTAGGTTGGAAATGTCACTGACTTATTGCACCAACAGCGATATTCTGAGATTGCGTAGGTCCCAAGAAGAAAAAGCGAGCACAGAGGAGGAAGTGAAGTTGACTTTAATGGCAATATATTTCTGGGACAATAGCAGTGGCTGAGTGTGTTTGGAATTGGTGGGTCTATTGGCTCTCCTTTCTTGGAAATTTATTTTGCCCTTCATCTACCTCTGTGAGGATATTCTGGAGGTAAAGGGAATGTTTTCAGAGGCTTGGATCATTTGCCGAATCCCAGAGCCCTTCCGGATAACCCTAACCTCTGAACATATGTCTCCTGGACCACTTATTACTATTATTATTAAGTGCCATTGAGTCGTTTCTGATTCACAGTGATTCCATGGATATACTTTCTCCAGAACGTCCTGCCCTCTGCCAGAATCTGCAACCTTTCTAATAGTTTTTCCATTATCGTTGTTATGGTCTCTATTCATGTAGCTGCTGTTCTGTCTCTTCCACGTTTTCCCTTGACTTTTCCTAGCATTAGTGTCTTCTCCAGAGAATTAGTCCTCCTGATTATGTGTCCAAAATCAGCTAATCTAAGTTGAGTCATTTGGCCTTCCAAAGACCACTTTGGTTTAATTTGCTCCAAAATCCATTTGTCTGTTTTTTGGTCAGTCCATGGTATTCGCAAAAGCCTTCTCCAACACCACATTTCCAAAGAATCGATATTCTTTCTATCCTGCTTTTTCACTGTCCAGCTTTTGGATCCATACATTATCACTGGAAACACCCTAGAGTTGACAATTTGACCACTTGGGGGTTTTCAATACTCCAGTTTTGTTCCCCTGCTTGGTTCTCTTGGGACTCTCAAAGCAGTTTCCAGAGTTCAAACAGCCTGGCAGTAGGGTAAGGGGGCAGAGTGCAAAGCTGCCAGTCCTTCTAGGAAGCAGCTGTCAATCAAGTAGCCTCCTAGGTTAATGAGGAGGCAGCATCTCAACCAAAAGAACCCTGTCTGCGTGGGCAGAAAATGTGGATCAGATTATTGGCTGATCCATAGAAATTGCAATAGAAACCACCATTCGAGATCATCACTCCATTTGTGTGGAGGATAAGTCTACTGATATTTCAAAATTATTTCTTCCATGGGCCTTTTTTTCCTCTGAGCAGACTTGCCCAATATTTTTTTGTTTTTCAGACTATCAAGATAGTAAACTGATTTATTTTTATGTGTTGGAGCTGTACAGTATATGAAGTGAAAGAAGGCATGTTACATTTATGTGGTGTCTTCATCAGCCAATTAATTCCTACCAGGTTCCCACTGAACTTTTGACAGAGTTTCTATTCTGGGAAGCAGAAATCAGAATGAGTTAATGTAAACAGCCACCATCAAAATGAATTCCTACCATAGATGTCCATGAGGAAATATTGTAGAGTCAGGCTCCCCTAAAGGGAGCTAGAGGCCATAGTTGGCCCAGTGTAGGAGGGAGGCCTAGAAAGTAGCCCCATCAGGATAGGGTATAGTGAAGCAGCATGGCTCAATGGAAAGAGCCCGGGCTTGGGAGTCAGAGGTCATGGGTTCAAATCCCGCCTCTGCCACATATCAGCTGTGTGACCTTGGGCAAGTCACTTAGCTTCTCTGTGCCCCATTTACCTCATCTGTAAAATGGGGATTAACTGTGAGCCCCATGTGGGACAACCCGATTACCCTGTATCTACCCCAGCGCGTAGAACAGTGCTCTGCACATAGTAAGCTTAGAACAGTGCTCTGCACATAGTAAGCGCTTAACAAATACCAACATTATTATTATTATTATAGTGCTCCCCTTCATACCAATGGCAAGAACTGGAGGTTGTGTGACAAAAGTAGACAGAACTGGCTTTGAAAAGTGAAGAAGACATTAAAATATGACTATCTCTGTCTTCTTCTTCCCCTCTTTCTCTCTCATTCTGTCTTTCTTTGCTCTAACAGGATATTTCATCACTTGCCCACTTCTAATTGCCAACCGAATGAACTGAATTCAGATGAAAACAGGAGAGGGGGAAAAACAAAACCCAACAGCCCTTTCTCAGAATGTATATTGTTTCTATGTAGAACGAGAAGGAGAGTTCTGAATCAATCATGGAACAAATGTAAGCTGGCAGGTCCCCAGTGACTTAGGTGGACTTCACTTCCGTTCATCGAGAAAGTCCAGGGCAAGGAAGTAGAAATGCTTAGTATCAGTCACAAAACACCAACCGATTTCATAACAAGTTGAGTAAAGGTAATACAAATGCCTTAATTGATTACTTTGACACCAAAGCTGTCATGTTGACAACTTGCTGGAGCTGAAGGGGAGTTAGCCATTTGGTGATAGATTGTTCTGTCTTTATCCTGTTACAATGACATCTGTTGATTCACAGACCAGCCACCAGTTGCTACAACAACGCCACTGGGCTTTAGAAAATGCTGTTGAGCCTCTATGAAAGTCTTGGCTCCCCATTAGCAAAATGTTAACTATGCAAAACCAAATAACATTTCGTTTTGTTTCTTAAAAAAAAATAAAAAAAATACAGAAGACGGAAGAAGTCAACGCTGAGCAGAGAATGAGAACGTTGAAAAGATTCTGAGGGCTGAGACGGGACTCTAACTTGCTTATAGGCCATCACGATGATTCAGTGATCCCCTGGAATGCATTAGTGTGACGCTCAGCCCAAGCAGAGAAAAGAATGTGATTTACACAACAAGTGGTTTGGTTTTCAGGCTTCACTAGGTCCCTGTGGACTATTTCAGTTGTGGCCCTGCAGCCATTTTGTAGGGCATGCAGGAGCTCTTCTCAAATTCGGTCTGGTGTTAATAATATTAAGACATTTCCAGAAATGCAGAGTGCCAGCTGCAGGGCTGAAATTTGGTGTTTGGTCTCACACATGGTCTCAGGTTTTTAGCTCTGGAGGGCTTCAGTTTGCTGTAAAATGTTAGAAACCAGGACTTGAAGATTGGGGCCTTATTTTTAACAGTAGAAAGCGAGGCTCTGAAGCAGGCTTAGGTGTAAGAGGTACAAGCATGGTCTGCAAAGTCTTCAAGGGAGGTGAGAAAGCCAGTAAAATCCAACAGCCTTCTGGATCATCAGCAGCACCTGTGTTTAGTAATAGCTCCTCACATGCACACACATGTACGTAGTATGTAGTACATGTGTGAAGCTATTACTAAACACAGATGCTGCTGATTGCCCTTTACTTTGAAAGATAGTGAGATGCTATCACTGTATGGGGAACTGACTGACGAGACTGACAAGCAACCAATGATCCATAGCACATGTGTAAGGATAGTTCCTTGCTGTGCTGTTGTGTTGGCTGAATGTAGAATCTGTGTCTTGCTATCCTGATCTTCCTGAAGTTGCTACTCAGGTAGAACAACTCCCCTTCTGTTTGCCAGATGACAGGATGGACTGTCTGCTGTTACTGCCTCCCAAATGCCACTGTTAAATCACACTGTTTCAGATTATGTTTCTCTGTCTTCAAAATGTCTGTTCTGCCCTTCCTGCTTGCTTTTGCCCCCTTTCAGTTCAACATACAGCAGCTGCTTGGGATTCCTGCTCTCATTTATTCTTCTCAAGGGTCCACTTCAGTGAAACCATGCTGTAATGAACCATTGCCTCAATGGTGAGCTGACTTCCTTCCAGGACCTTATCGCTGGTCATCATGTCCTTCCATTTGATGTTGAGAATTGCTCACAGGTGATACTGGTGAAACTGCTCTAGAAGGTGAAAGCATCCTCTGTAATACGTCCAAATCTCACAACCATACCGAAGGTCGGATGCCACCACACACTTATAGTCCTGAATTCCCTGATGTTTTGTTCTCGTCACACTCTGTCAAACTCTGAAAAGCTATGCTGGCCTTTTGGAATTCTGCTCTGGCTTTCTTTGCGTATCCATGCATCATTGGATAGTGCATTGCCTAGGTCAGGGGTGGCCAAGCCTCATGAACTGAAGAGCCGCAAACTAAAAACACAATATGACCGAGAACCATAGATCAAAACAGTGAGCAGACATGCTGGGGGTGATGAGGTCGTGGAGAGCAGGCATTACTTCTGGGGAAGGGAGGGATTGAGAAGGGCTAGGGGTGCTGGTAAGTGGTGGAGAGCGGGGCCTCTCCGGGGTCTAGGGGGTGATGAGTGTCAGTGGGTGGGACTGCTAGGGAGCTGGAGCTGAGGAAGAAACCATGTAGGCAGGGATACTATCACCCTCTGCTGCCAAGCCTTGACTGTAAGCTCACTGTGGGCAGGGAACATATCTTTTTATTGTTATACTGTACTCTCACAAGCGCTTACTACAATGCTCTGTACACAGCAAGCGCTCAGTAAATATGATTGAATTGAATGAATGAGCAATGGCACACTGCACCCTGCAACTGCTCTCCCCATGAAAATAATAAATTGTGATGCTCACAGGAGGTGAAGAACAGCTGTGAAGCGGCCTAGACTAGTGGATAGATCATGGCCCTGGGAGTCAGAAGGACCTGGGTTCTAATTCTAAATCCACCACCTATCAGCTGTTACCTTGGGCAAGTCACTTCATTCAGTCATTCAATCCTATTTTTTGAGCACTTACTGTGTGCAGAGCACTGTACTAAACACTTGGGAGTACAATGCAACAAATAGAGACAATCCCTGCTCACAACAGGCTCACAATCCAGAAGTGAAGACTGTGAGCTCCATATAAAGGTCTTGGTGGTGTTCTCTGCACTTTTCCTGTATCCGTCATGCTGTAAATATCATGGAAAAGGAACAAATCTTTACACAAATGGCAAGAACAAAACAATGAACTCCTAAACATGCCTTGCAAGGGCCCTCCAAAGCACAGAAAATCATCCAGAACACTTTAAGACTGACAGCCCCATTTAGGACAATGACTGTGACCGACCTGATCAGTTTGTATCTACCCCAGCATTTAGTACAGTGTCTGGCACATAGTAAGCTCTTAAGAAATACCATTAAAAAAAAAATATGTTCTCAAACTGCATTCTGGTGACCACTGGCCTAGACAGAAGAATTTGGGTGATAGAATTGAAGGTCTGTATTGTTATTGACAATCATTGCTTCTTAATAGGGTTTCCTGGCTTAAAGGCTATTTCAATACCTTAATTATCAGTCTATACTGCAGTACTGACTCTGAGATCATATATTCTGGGTCACAACTTGATCTGAAGCCACATTTCGATTTAAGAAGTACACCGTAGATTATATTCTTCAGTCATCTGTTCAGAAGGACTCTGGCTAGAATTTTGCCAGCAATGGAAGGCAGGGAGATTCCCCTGTATTTTCCACAGGCAGCTCTCTCCCCTTTCTTCTTGAAGATGGTGATTATTGTGGTGTCTTTGAAGTCTTGTGGCACTTCCTCAGTGATCCATATGTTGAAGAAAAGCTTGTGCAGACTTTTGAGGACCTAATCCTCACTCCCGAATTGTTGATTTCTGCAGGATTGCCATCAGATCCAGGTGCTCTCATTTTCATCAAAAGTCAGATCTACAGTCATAGCTCCACACTCTGGCTGATTTTCTATGCTTTGGAGGGCCCTTGCAAGGCATGTTTGGGAGTTCATTGTTTTGTTCTTGCCATCTGTGTAAAGATTTCTTCCTTTTTCATGATATTTACAGCATGACAGATACAGGAAAAGTGCAGAGAACACCACCAAGACCTTTATATGGAGTTCATTGTTCTTACAAAAGCATTCAACACCATCAACATAATAGAGCTCTGGAAACTGCTAAGCAAATTTTACTGCATGAGAAATTCACCAAGATTCTTAGGCTACTCCATGAGGGGATGGTTGAGTTTCTCTGGGGAGGGGAAGCATAATCTTTCTCCAACTTTCAGATTCCTTAACTCATCCTCATCAAGGTGGCATAGAATAAATCATTCATTCACTGGTATTTATTGATGGAGGGGTTAAAAAGTACTGGATCTACCACTTAGCCCTGCTTTATTCTGTTGATGATGGGGAAAGGGTCAAACAGGATCTCTTCAAGTCTGACTTGATTGACTTTGATGTTGTGGAACAGCCCAGAATATTGGCAAACTTCTCAGTGCAACCAAATTGGCCTAGCAGTTGCCAGAATTCAAGTCAGTTAATGGTGTCAAATACTTTCAAAGCGACATGAAAACTCTATGGAGGTTTTAGTTTTGCTCCCTGTGTTTCTTTTAAACTTTTCATGCTGCAAATATTGCATCTGCTGTACTTGTGATTTAGAGTGAAACCACAGTGCAATTCAGAAGCAGTGTTGCCTAGTGGACTGAGCACAGGCCTGGGACTCAGACGGACCTGGGTTTTAATCCCAGCTCCTCCACTTGTCTGCTGTGTGACCTTGGGCAAGTCACTTCACTTCTCTGTGCCTCAATTACCTCATCTGTAAAATGGGGATTAAGACTGTAAGCCCCATGTGGGACAGGGGCTGTGTCCAACCTGATTGGCTTGTATCTATCCCAGCACTTAGTACAGTGCCTAACACATAATAAGCACTTAATAAATACCATTCAAAAAGACGTTAGTCCATGTTTAGCTATATTCTTTGATAATGTGTTCGGAAGGAGTCTGAGTAAGGTCTTTCCGGCAATGATAAACAGTGGAATGCCTCAGTAGCTTCCACAGTCACCACTCCCATCAGATTCCCATACTGATCCCCAATCAATCATTCAATAGTACTTACTAAACTCTTCAGTGTACTCAATCCATCGTACTTGTGTGCTTTCTGTGAGAACACTGTATTTAGTGCTTGAGAGAGTGCAATATAATAATTATAGTATTTGTTAAGTGCTTATTTTGTGCTAAGCACTGCTCTAAGCACTGGGGTAGAAACAAGGAAATCAGGTTGTTGCACGTGGGGCTCACAGTCTTAATCCCCATTTTACAGATGAGATAACTGAGGCACAGAGGAAGTGAAGTGACTTGTCCAAAGTCACACAGCAGACAAGTGGTGGAGCTGGGGTTTGAACCCATGACCTTCTGACTCCCAGAGCCTCACTCTATCCACTATGCCATGCGACATGTTTCTGGCCCACAATGAGATAAAAGTCTAGAGGGGGAAACAGACATTAAAATACAGATGAATAAAGGGAGGGGTGAATAAAGAGTGCTAATCCAAGTGCAAGGGCAATGCAGAAGGGAGTGGAAGAAGAGGAAATGAGGGCTCAATTAGGGAAAGCCTCTAGAAGGAAATGTGCTTTTACTAAAGAGAGTATAATAGAGTTAGTAGACATGATATCTGTCCTCAATAAGACTACATTCTAGCATTTCCTTCCTGATATTGGGTAAAAGAATTGGATTCAGACTATCTCTTCTATGGAGAGGGCTTTTTGGTAAAGAATGAAGACATCTGTGCTGAAACAGGCACCTTGACTTGCCTCTTAGATGCGATTGCTTTTGATGAGCCTCTGAAAGGAAACCTAATGCAAATGACATCTTGATTCAGGTATATAATCTATCCTACTTTATTGGCATATATTTCATTCAAAGGGAGTGATTATATTTATATTAGTCTGCAAAGCCAATTTCCCTTTATGTCTCCCCCGGAAGACTCAAAATCCTCATCCTGAGGCCTTTCTGTCCATCTCTATCACCGTTCCCTGTAGTCAGAGTCAGATTATTGCAGTAAATGCTGAGGGGATTATAAAGGAAGAATCTATCCCATCTCGAGTTTAGAGTTTAATGGGGAGAAATAGAGAAAAAGTACAAATATCATCCTGGAAACAGAAAAAAGATAAAAACAAGTCAGATAACAGAAACAAGGGAAGCCGCGTGGCCTAGTGGAAAGAGCACAGGCCTGGAAGTCAGGGGACTTGGGTTCTAAGCCCAGCTCTGCCCCTTGTGTGCTGTGTGACCTTGGGCAAGTCATTTAATTTCTTCATGCCTCAGTTACCTCATCTGTAAAATGGGGATTATATCCTTCTCCCTCCTACTTAAACTGTGAGCCCCAAGTGGGACAGGGACTCTATCCAATCTGATTATCTTGAATCTACCCAAACACAAAGTACAGTGCTTGGCACATAGTAAGCATTTAATAAGTACCAAAAAGCACCCCCCAAATACAACAAGGATCTGGAAGACTATAAATGACAGGAATATACTGGCCTTAGGCTTTGAGATTTACCTGTAGTAATTGGTGTGACAAGTCATAAAGGGTTAACCTGGTAAGGATTGCCACAGAAAGTGTGTTTTTTTCTGTGACACTTTGAAAAAAAAGGAGATAGTTTAGAGAATAGGAAGGGCCAGGATCAGGAATAGGGCCCCGGAATAAACCTGGGAGAGTGGCTGCATGAGGGAAACTGGAGCAATACACTTCACCCTCTTGCCAGCGCAGTCTGAGTTGAACCGAAGAAGTGCAAAGCAAGGACTCCTCCTCCTCCTCCTCTCAACAGCCTCCTCTTTATGGTGGGAACCCTGAGGCTGAGGTCCTGGCCATCCTGATAATCATTCTGCCTATAGGAAAGACAATCCCAGGTGGGGCAACAGCTAGTGCAGAAATGGAAGAGCTGTGCTGAAGGGGTGACCAGGCAGCAAGCCAAGAGCAGAACAGGCAAGCTGCCAGTGTGCTAGGACCAGAACAGGCTAGCTGGGGTGTAGTTTCCTGACCAGAGAGAGTGATCATTCTGTTTGGCCATTCACCATTTCTTCCTCCAGTTAAGTCACAGAAGACAGGGTCTGAAGGGAGAGTTCAGGGTGATTTCAGTCAGACTAAGCCATCTATCACCCTTCGCTAGAAGAGTGGAATCAGAGCCCAATATGAGCTCACTTGATGGTGGTGAAGGCAGTCATTGGTGCTGGGCATTAAAAGCAGTGGAAACAGGTGCTATGAGATCTAGCTTAGTTATTCCAACAGAGGTAGAGGTTTATTATCATCACTTAAAAATGGTGGATCTAGAGGAGGGAAAAGAGATTTATTGCTGGATCTGGATACGGGGAGAAATCCTCTATCTGAGATTCTTTAGACATTTATCAGCCTGGAAGCAGGGAACTGGGCCAGATGCCCTTTTGAGGTCCCTTTCTACTCCATGATTGCAAGATTTTATGATAATGGTCTTTATTAGATACTTATAATGTTCCAGAGCACTGTGCTAAACACTGGGATCAATACAAGATGATCAAATCAGACACAAGTACAAGGTCCCATAGAGGGGTTCACAATCTAAGAGGAAGGGTGAGCAGGTATCATTCTGATTTTACAGATGAGGAAACTGAGGCACAGAAAAGTTAAGAGATTTGCCCAAGGTCTCAAAATAAGCCATAAGCCAAACTAGGATTGGAGCTGGGTCTCCTGACTTCCAGCTCCATGCTCTTGTGTCTAAGCCATGCTGCTTCTTGTTTCATCATTCTTTGGGTTTGCTGTTCCTGCCACCTTATGTTTTGGGGCTTTGCTCAATTCTTTGATGAGTCTTCCCTATTCCAGGGGAGAGGGCCCAAGTAAAGGAATAACCCTCCCAGGTGAAGAGAAAGAAGATTGCTGTTCCCCTGCCGAGCCTGGTTGTCTTGGTTACAGATCGAAATTCCTATGTCCTTCAAACATACAGTATGTAACCTGGGAGGAGGCCAAATAACTTTGAAAAGCCACTAGCATCTGATAGTACTGCCTTGCCCAGGGACGACGCCAGAGTGGTGGCACTTGTTCTCACTTCAGCTCTTTATTTGCTATCTGACTCTCCAACCCCTCCTTGCCTAGTCCTCCCAGCTCTCACTTAATCCCTCTGAATTCTCCCAGAACAAGGCTTTGATTCGGAAAAAAGGAACGAGGATCTGACTCAGGCCCAGATGTGAAGCTGTCTGATTTGGAAGGTTGTCCCCAAGAATTTCCTCTCCTCCCCTCAGTGCTTAGCCATGGATCCTATTCTCCTTTCTTTTTTTAAAAAAATGGTATTTAAGCTATGTGCTAGGCACTGAACTAAGCACTGGGGTAGATACAAGTTAATAAGATTGGACACAATCCCTGTCCCACATAGGGCTCACGGTCTTAACCCCCATCTTACTGATGGTGTCCAAACTGAGGCCCAAAGAAGTGAAGTGACTTGCCTAAGGTCACAGAGCAGAGAAAGTGGCGGAGGTGGGATTAGAAACCAGGTCCTTCTGACATCCAGATCCGTGGTCTATCTACTAGGTCATGCTACTTCTCAGAAGCAGTTCTGAAAGCTTAACTGGTAGCTGCCTTATAAAGAAGAAGAGGAAGAAAAGGAGGAAGAAAAAAAATACACCTTCCACACATACTTTGTTCCAGCCTGCTCTGTGTTATGGAGGCGACAATGGTGGTGGAATGGATGACATCAACACTCTGTACCACCTGCCCAGCACAAAATGCTACATTTTCAAGGAGAATAAGAGGCTGGTATTTCCTAGACCCATTTAAGCCCCTGCTAATTGATTCGAAAGTTCTGGAAAGGCACATCAGACCTGAAGAATATTATAATCATCATGCGAGCAGAGACACAATCACCCAAACCCACCATACTCACTAACATTTGACATTTCAAGTTAATTTAATTAATGTTGGTATTTGTTAAGCGCTTACTATGTGCAGAGCACTGTTCTAAGCGCTGGGGTAAACACAGGGGAATCAGGCTGTCCCACATGGGGCTCACAGTCTTAATCCCCATTTTACAGATGAGGGAACTGAGGCAGAGAGAAGTTAAGTGACTTGCCCACAGTCACACAGCTGACAAGTGGCAGAGCTGGGATTCGAACTCATGAGCCCTGACTCCAAAGCCCGTGCTCTTTCCACTGCACCACGAGTTAATTATATAGCTGGAGTATTATTTCCTGAAAATGTGTGTATTCGCTTACCAGAGAGACATGGATAACATCTTCATCTGCCAGGAACAGGATTAGTTTTGACAGAGTTATGTTTACCAACATAAATTTTATCACCTATTTCTTACAGCACCTAGGTACACCTGGAATGCGACAGTGGTTAATGATTTATGTTGGACACTTTGACGACGGCTGTTTTTGTTGGAATTATGCCATAACTTAGTGTCTGCAACTCTGCCCTACTGGGTCAGGACAACACATCAGTCAAGTAAACCACTTAAGTAAATTATTGAGCACTTAAATTGACTTTTTCACTTAATATGTAATTACTTCCTTGAGCAAAATACTTTCCCTGAAATCACCTGCCCAGGATGCTTTTTGTGTTATCGAAGATGTAGTATTGACTGTGTGCAAACAAGAGCTGTGGTAGGGTTTGGGCCCAGGAATCTGACTGCCTCATTCAGGAACCATCTACCCTACAAGTGTTCAAAATGCTGTATACACAGTAAGCTAACCCACCTGTGAAAAATAGGATCATTGAGCCAGTCATGTGTTCCCAAACAAGGCCTCCTTGTTGGAGTCTGCTGAGGGAAATTATGGGGTGGTGGTGAGGATGGTGACCAAAATGGTGGTGCAACTGGGTTGGGTTCTGTGGAGAAAAACTGAGTCCAGTGGATCAGAGAGACCAGTGGGAATCGGCCAGGACCTGTGGCCCCAGATGTCCCAGAGATAAGGCAGGACTGGAATTAACTTCAAGTTCACAGACAAGAGCTTTCAGTTCTAGAGAAGAGATAAATTCTTCTAGACTGTAAACTCACTGTCGGCAGGGAACGTGTCTTATCAACTCTGTTATCAACTTTCGGGCACTTAGTACAGTGCTCTGCACTCAGTAAGCACTCAATAAATATGATTGATTTGACTCCTCCTTTTCATTCCCAATTGAATGAGTAAGGTTTTCTTGAACAGTTTTGCCTCACGACACTATTAAGGATTTCTAGTTAGTGTTCCAGTTGAAACTAGGACATGAAAGAGGAATGCAACCACCCCAAAACAAGAAAATGTTCTCCACCCTCCCCAGGATGGCGTGGATCCTGATTGTAGGGTATTACCTTTCCCCTCCTCTGCTCTAGTTCATCTGTCCCAGTGGGGCCTCAGTTTCCCCATCATGCATTCTAGGTCCCTTGGGTGGTGTGGGAGGATTTTTTTTACGATAACATTGGAAGAGGTAAAGGCAAGAAAGGACATTTATAGGAGTTGATAGGATGGAAAGGATAGAGCCATCTGAGGATCCCCTGCTCTCCAGGAAAGGGGCTCTCAGGGGGCCCTAAGTACCTGGAACAGATTACTCATTAAATGTTGCCCTGGGCTCTATAAGCATGTGTTACCTTCCACAGGTGAGCAGAGGAGGCTGAAAAAGGAGTTCCATGGACATTAGGATCAGGTCCCTTGTTATTAGACAAGATTTCCCCAAAGTCAAACATCTGCTGCTTCTTTTCCTTTCAGGTTTTTGGACACTTTGTTCCATTTCAAAGATTTGGGGTGGGGAGAGGGAAGTGGAAAGATGAAACTCCCTTTTCCAGCCCAAGGCTACTCTAGGCAGCTGCCTCACACTGTTTCTCGTGATGTCCTGGAAATGACCTCAGCTCTGATTTCAAGGGGCCCGAGTTTCAAAGGAAAAAAGGTAACAGGGGTCTCCGTTAGTGGCTCAGTGGCTTCCGGTCGGTCTTCCTGAGACTGGGTGAAAGGCATCAGTGGTCCCAGAAGGTGAGTTTCTGTAATGGGTTTGGAAGTTCTTCTGTAGCTCCAACTGAACACTCTGTTTGTCATTCCTAAGGCCCAAGGGTCATTTCCGTCCAGGCGACTTTGAGCACTTCCAAACATTAAAGGTCACCAAAGGATGACCTGAGCTCCTTTCAATGCACTGGTCAAAAGAGCAAAGCTCAGTTCCTCGCCCTCTTCCCGACTCGTAAAGACGTCAGATTCTCGAATAAAAGGCCCCATACATCTGGGTTCCTGTGAACTCTAAGCCTCATGCACTTACATTTTAGACTGCAACAATATGTTCCACAGGCCATTTGACTCATTGATGGAGCTCCCATTTTACTTACTGGGAGTTCTTAAGTGATTTGTTCCTTGAGATTTTCAGTTAATGTGCTGGGGATTTTAAAGTAAGTCATGCAGTAAGAACAGTCACATCATGCCATGTACCTAAAATAAAGCAACAAAAAAACCCCAACCCACACCAGGGATTTTCTTGGTTTCCCTGTAGCAACTCATTAGTAGGGAATGAAAGTTGGATACCAGCAGCCGCAGTCATCATATTTGTTGTGGATATAAAGATGGTGATTGTTGCTGCTGGTGTTTTATTTTCGTTCCATTTTATCTTCCTTGTTGCTCTACACACCCCACTCCACCCCCACCCCACTCTAACCCTTGCCCAGCAGCTCCACAGCAGCTACAAGGCTGCAGGGAACCAGGCTACCCTTAATCTTAGATTTCTACCTAGGCCCCCTTGCCCTATGTCCCTGGTCCATTGCAGCTGGGTTTCTCTCTTTGTTGGATGACAGTAGTCTCCCAAGAAAGATAGGCTGGGGAGAAGTGTTCTCCAGGCTTCCTCACAGGGCCAAGGAGGTGAGCTTGGCTGTATTTCTTGCACCTTGCCTCTTCCCCAGCTGACTCCAGACTTTCCTATTGTTCCCACCCATCTTTTTCCTTCTCCCAGTGGTTCCACAGCAGAAACGAGGCTGTAGGAACCAGGTTCCCCAGCTCCTGGGTGTCAACCCTGCCCTCTGCCCTAGACCCCCAGTCTGCCTACACAATTCCTGCACTTAGAAGCAATGTGGTGTAGTGGGTAGAGCACAGGCCTGGGACTCAGAAGGACCTGGGTTCTAATCCCGGCTCCACCACATGTCTGCTGTGTGACCTTGGACAAGTCACTTCACTTCTCTTGCCCTCAGTTACCTCATCTGTAAAATGGGGATTGAGGCTGTGAGCCCCACCTGGGACAGAGACTGTGTCCAACACGATTTGCTTGCATCCACGTAGTAAGCTCTTAACAAATACCACAATTACTATTGTTACGCTAAGCTACTTTAGCATAGCACGTCTTGAGATGAATTCCTATCATGCTTGAGCAACCGGGTCCAAAGCCGGTCCACATCATGAATGTATATTACATAAAATACATAGACATTTTATCATATGGTGTCGTTTCCATATTTTAGCGGTTAGATTTCTATCACTAGGTTTAATCTCTTAACCCTATTCCAACTCTAGCTCTAACACTAGTCCCAGCTCTATCTCTAACCCTGGACCTAATGAGATTTTTCAGTGGTTGAAGATGCTAGTAAGACGCCTGTGTTCATTTGGTCTCCGCCCCACCACCACATGCAGAGTTCTTTCATTATTTAACCAATAGCATTAGTTTCACTGCTGAAACTTTTTTATGGGAACAAAACCTAGATGAAAGCCAGAGATCCCAAACTGTTTGTTTAATAGTCATCCAACTATTTTTGGCTTGTAACCACACCCACCACCTGCATGGGTAAGAACTCACCCCATTTATTCCCAGAATAAATGTGATAAACACAAAACAAAGTGCAAGCAATCTGCAAGAACCATGCTCAGTCAATTCCTAAGAGTTTCATGCTTCAATGCCCCTTCACCTCCTGCCTTGCAAGGACAGAACCACAAATCTGTCACAGCTACATGCACCAAATTATTTGCTTCTGCATTTCCAAAACCAAGTTGAAACTCTGCTTCCTTGAAGAAGACTACACCAAACTGAGTCATAGGAGGCAAGCCTTTCTGTCTGCCTCTCACCACAAACAAACTTCTTCACCGTGATAATGGTAAGAAAGATATCTACAAAAGCAAATCATAATTGGAGATGTGACCTTTAGATTCTCTCCTCCAAGAGGCCTTCCCTGACTAAGCCCTCATTTCCTCTTTTCCCACTCCCTTCTGTGTCACCCTGACTTGCACCCTTTATTCGCCACCCCCAGCTCCACAGGTCTTGTAGTAATTATGGTATTTGTTAAATGCTTACTATGTGCTAGGCACTGTGCTAAGCGCTGGAGTAGATACAAGCAAATTGGGTTGAATACAGTCCCTGTCCCACATAGGGCTCACAGTCTTATCCTCCATTTTACAGATGAAGTAACTGAGGCCCAGAGAAATTAAATGACTTGCCTAAGGTCACACAGCAGACATGTGGCAGAGCCAGGATTAGAACTAATGAACTTCTGACTCCCAGGCCTGTGCTCTGTCCACTACAACCATGCTGCTTCCCAATGTACATATCCACAATTTATTTATATATGTTAATGTCTGTCTCCCCGTCTAGACTGTAAGCTCATTGTGGGCAGGGAATATGTTATAGTGTTGTGTTGTACTCCCCCAAGTGCTTAGTATGGTGCTCTGCATATGGTAAGTGCTCAATAAATTCAACTGATTGATTGATTGAAGTTCCAGGGAGGCAGGGACTATACTCTAAGTTTCTAAAAGTGATCACTACTATGAAATTAAATTGAAATGGATTTTTATCAGTTTGTACTCAATCAATCAATGGTATTTATTAAGTGCTTACTGTGGGCAGAACACTTGGGAGAGTACAGTACAACAGAATTGGTAAACATGTTCCCTTCCAATAAGGAACTTACAGTCTAGACGGGGAGACAGACATTAAAATGAACTATGGATATATTCATGAGTGCTCTAGGGGGAGAGTGTGGGGTGGATATCAAGTGCTCAAAGAAGGCCTCATGCTCAGTCTGTTCCGTGGACTCCTCCTCTACCTCCCACCCACTAACTGTAGAAGTCCCTCAAAGCACAGTACTGGATCCCTTTCTATTCTCCATTTACACCCACTCCTTTGGAAACCTCATTTGCTCCCATGACTTCAACCAGCACCTCTATGCAGATGATTTCCAAATCTACATCTCCAGCCCTGGTCTCTCCCTTCCAGACTGTAAACTTGTTGTGCAGGGAATGTGTCTGTTTATTGTTATATTGTACTCTCCCAAGCACTTAATGCAGTGCTCTGCACACAGTAAGTGCTCAACAAACATGATTGAATGAATGAATGAATGAACTAGCATCTCCGGGCAGATGATTCCAAATCTACATCTCCGGCCCTGATCTCTCTCCTCTCTGCAGTCTCACATTTCCTCCTGCCTAAAGGAACATCTCTATTTGGATGTCCCACCGACGCTTCAAACTTAACATGTCCAAAACAGTGCTCCTCATATTCTCACCCAAACCCTGTCCTCTTCCTGACTGTTCTGTCATTGTAGACAGCATCACCATCCTCCCTATCTCATGAGCCCAAAATCTTGGTGTTATCCTCAATTCATCGCTCTCGTTCAACCCACATATTCAATTTGTCACCAAATCCTATCGGTTCAACTTTCACAACATGGATAAAATCTGCTTTTTCCTCTCTATCCAAACTGCTATCATGTGAATCCAAGCACTTATCCTATCCCACCTTGATTAGTGCATCAACCTTCTTATTGACCTTCCTGCCTGCCTCCTGTCTCTTCCCACCACAGTCCATACTTCACTCTGCTGCCTGGATCATTTTTCTATAAAAATGATCAGTCCATGTTTCCCCACTCCTCAAAAACCTCCAGTGGTTGTCTAGCCACCTCGGCATCAAACAGAAACTCCTTGTGATTGGCTTTAAAGCACTCAATCACCTTGCCCTTTCCTACCTTACCTCCCTGATTTCATACTACAACCCAGCCCACACACTTCGCTCCTCTAATGCCAATCTACTCACGCTACCTCAATTTCATTTATCTCTCTGATGACCTATTGCTCACATTCTGCCTCTGGCCTGGAATGCCCTCCCTCTTCTTATCCACCAGACGATCACTCTCCCCACCTTCAAAGCCTTACAGAAAGCACGTCTCTTCCAACAGGCCTTCCCTGACTAAGCCTTCATTTCCTCTTCTCCCTTCCCTCTGCGTCACCCTAGCACTTGGATTTGCACCCTTTATTCACCCCTCCCTCTGCCCCACAGCACTCGTGTACTTATCCATAATTAGTTTATTTATATTAATGTCTGTCTCTCCCTCTAGACTGTAAGCTCATTGTGGTCAGGGAACATGCCTACCAACTCTGTTTTGTTGTAATCTCCCAAGCACTTAGTATAGTGTCCTGCTTACAAGTAAGCACTTAATAAAGGTGATCAATGATTGATCATTGGGTAGTGAACTGCCTAAGTAGCAGAATTTGGTGAGAGCATTAAGTTTCATGTTGCCCATGACCATCTTAGGTCACGTTTAGGGCTTCCCAGGTGTCAGCTAGTACATAACCTCAATTTACTTCAGAGTTATTTTCAATCTGTATCATTATGATGATTCTGTAAAGCAATTCATAGTTGTCTGCTTGTGTGTGAACTTAGAACACAGTCATCAGGATGTAGTTTTTTTAAGGTATTTGTATTTTAAGGTATTTGTAGTACATATGCTACAACCCAGCCCACACACTTTGCTCCTCTGGTGATAACCTTCTCACTGGGCCTCGATCTCGTCTGTCTCGCTGCTAACCCCTGGCCCACATCCTGCCTCTGGCCTGGAATGTCCTCCTTCCTCAAATCCGCCAGACTATTACTCTCCTCCCCTTCAAAGCCTTACTGAAGGCACATCTCCACAAAGACGCCTTCCCAGATTAAGCCCCACTTTTCCTCATCTCCCAATCCCTTCTACATCGCCCTCACTCACTCCCTTTGCTCTTTCCCCCCTCCCAGCCCCTCACCACTTATGTACATATCTGTAATTCTGTTTATTTGTATTGATGTCTGTCTTCCCCTCCTCTAGAATGTGAGCTCATTGTGGGAAGGGATTGTCACTCTTTATTGTTGTACTGTACTTTCCCAAGCCCTTAGTACAGTGCTCTGCACACAGTAAGAGCTTAATAAATATATTGAATGAACGAATGAATGCTATGTGCCAGCCACTGTATAAAGCTCTAGGGTTGATAAAAACTAATTAAGTTGGACATAGTTCATGTCTCCCATGGGGCTCACAGTCTTAATCCCCATTTTACTGATGAGGTAACTGAGGCACAGAGAAGTAAAATGACTTGCCCAAGGTCACACAGCAGACAAGTGGTGGAACTGGGATTAGAATCCAGGTCCTTCTGACTGTTAGGCCTGTCCCACTAGGCCATGCTGTTTCCCCAAGCCACACTGCTTCCTCTGTGGTAATTTACCAGTTACTGATTATAGCGCAGGGCACATGGTAGGTGCTCAATAAATACTACTATTACAGCAGCTCTCGGATAATTGTCTCAATCATGATATTCTAGATGGTTTGATGAGGTTAATTTGGAAGAGTTGCCCTGTAGATGGGAAGCATCTTCTGCCCGTATTGTTGCCTGAGCATTTTGGTGAATGTTATGGGCTATCCAAATACACTTAGTTGCTGGATGAGCCCTTGTCTATTGATGGCATCATTTTTTTTTAAGATCTATGAAAACAGTATAAAGGCATTAGTTTTGCTGTCCATGTTTCTTCTGTATCTCTCATAATACCAATATAGCATTCCTCTTGCTGCTTCAGTAGCTCAGTCCAAAAGGATTTTTAGGATATTTGTTCAGTGCCTACTTACTATGTGCCAGGCACCATATTAAACACTGTGATAGATACAAGCTAATCAGGTTGGACACAGTCCATGTCCCCCATGGGGTTCACCGTGTTAATCCCCATTTTACATGATGAGGTAACTGAGGCACAGAGAAGTTAAGTGATTTGCCCAAGGTCATACAGCAGACAAGTGGTGGAGCTGGGATTAGAACTCAGTTCCTTCTGACTTCCAGGTCCACACTTTATCCACTAGGCTATGCTCCTTCTCAACGTTTCTGTTTAGATTAAGGATTCTGGTTAGGATCTTCCTGGCAGTGGAAAACAGTGAGATAACTTGCTAATTTCCTCTTCTTGATGTTGGTGATTAAGGTGGCATCCTTGAAATCAAAACAATCTCATATGTATGAGACTGCTGGATATGACATGATCTGTCAGCTCCACATGAGGCTGCAACTCACATTCAGTTGGAAAAAGCCCAAATGAGTGTAGCAATTAATCAATCAATCAGTAATATTTATTGAGTACTTACTGTGTACTAAGCACTGTATTAAGCACCTAGGAGAGTACAATACAATGGAGTTAGTAGATAGCAACCCTGCCCAGAAGGAGCTTAGAGTCAACAGAGGTGTCCAGACATTAAAATAAATTCCAGATAGGCAGCAGGGAAGGATACGTATAAAAGTGCTGTGGGATGAGGATGGGGTGAATATCAAAGTTTTTAAGTGGTACAGATCTGAGGCATAGACTGAGTCCATAGTAGCATTATTCAAATAATTCAGGGCCCAAGTACACTTTGCTTTCAGCTGTTTTTTATTTAAACAAAAATGTGCTTTTTTATTGCCCAGAAAAATTTCCACTGGCCAGTCACTGCCTAAAGGAGTCCATGGGAAGTTTCTGAGAATTCTCTCAATTCCATGATACTCAAAGCAGCCTTACTGCACGTAACAAAAGAGGTTTCTTAAAATTTTGGGGGAAACATCCAGACAATGCAAGAGGTACAAAGCACCTCTGGTTCTTCTGAAACATTTAAAAGTAAATAGACTTAGTGAAAATTGCTAGTTAGTTGCAAAAAAGTATTGATCACTGAGCTTTCCAGTTTAACTATAGGGGATTAGAAGTCCTTTAAATCAGTATTTTTACTTTCCTAATATTTCACATAAATCTTTCTTTGCAGTGGACTTTAACAGAAGTTCGCTTGAATGTTGGTGATAACTCTTGGAGCCTTTATGGAATAGAACTCACTTTCTGCATTGTTTTTTATTCCTAGGTGGGGTGGTGGAGATCCATTTTTATTGTTTTTCTTGATATGAGAAGTCCTTCTTACACAGCATAACCTAGTGGAAAGAGCATGGGCGTGGGAGTCAGAAAACCTTGGTTCTAATCCTGGCTCTGTCGCCTGTCTGTTGTGTGACCTTGGTAAAGTTGCTTAACTTCTCTGGACCTCAGTTACCTCATTTGGAAAATGGGGACTAAAACGTCCTCCCTCTGACTTAGACTGTGAGCTCCATGTGGGACAGCAACTGAGTCCAACCTGATTATCTCATATCAACCCCAGTGCCTGGTAGAATCCCTGGAACGAAGTAAATGCTTAACAAGTGCAATAAAAAAAATTCACCAAATGAAACTGATCTTTGTCAATAAAAGACAATTGGATGTAATTAGATGTAGGCTACCTTAGGTCTGTTCACTGAGATAGGTATTTGGGTAGATAGAGTTACTGAGTAAACATTTGCCCATAATCTTGGCCTTGTCCTCCACTCATCTCTCTCAATCCACATATTCAATCTGTCACCAAATCTTGTGGATTGTACCTTTACAGCATCTTTAAAATCCACCCTTTCTTCCCCATCTAAACTGTTACCACGATGATTCAAGCACTTATCCTATCCCAGCTTGATTACTGCATCAGCTTCCTTACTGCCCTCCCTTTCTCCTATTTCTCCCTACTCCTCTCCACACTTCACTCAGCTACCTGGATCACTTTTCTAAAAAAATGGCTCAGTCCATGTCTCCCCACTCCTCAAGAACCTCCAGGAGTTGCCCATCCACTTCCAACTCAAATAAAAACTCCTCACTCTTAGCTTTAAAGCACTGTCACCTTGCCCCTGCCTACCTTAGCTTGTTGATTTCTTACTAAAACTCAGCCCAATCACTTCACTCCTTCAATACCAACCTACTCACTGTACCTCAATCTCATCTATCTTGCTGCCAACCCCTTGCCCATGTCCTCCCTCTGGCCTAGAATTCCCTTCTGCTTCATATCCAACAGACCACCATTCTCCTCACTTTCAAAGCCTTATTAAAATCACATCTCCTCCAAGAGGCCTTCCTTGACTAAACCCTCATTTCCCCTACTTCGTCTTCCTTCTGCATCACCCTTACATTTGGATTTGTACCCTTTAAGCACTCGATATTCACTCCACCCTCAGTCCCACCACACTTATGTACATATCCATAATTTATTTATTTATATTAATGTTGTATATCTCCCTTATGAGGGAGAACAGGTATTTAATCCCTATTGTACAGATGAGAAAATTGAGGCATTGGGAATTTAGTAATTTGTCCAAGGACACAGAGGTGCAATTAGTGCAGTGGTCTACACATAGTAAGTGCTCAATAAATATCACTGATTGATTAGAACCTAGGTTTTCTAACTCCCAGGCCCATGCTCATTCCTCTATGCCATGTTGCTTCTCCTAACAAACTACAACAAATTATGCAATTTCTAAAGTGTACCTAAATCAATCTGAGCCAGTTTAAACATATCAAAATTTCAGATTAACCAATAAAGTTTCCCAGAGATCCATTAACTTTTCCATTTAAACTTCTATCCAATCTTATTTATGCTGTAGTACTGTAGCTGTGTCCACCCAGTATCTCTAATTAAATTGAATTCTCCCTAAGGGGTGAGGATCATAACCTCTCAGCATCTCCTTTAAAGTTCTACACACAAAGTAGGGTCTCTATAACTAATTTTGACCACAAACTCCTCCCAACTCAGCAGCTATTCATCTGACAATTTACTTTTATTGGCCCTTCTTTGGGGCTTCAGGAGGCATTTTCAGATGGCTAATTACAGATGGATAATTCATGAAATATATCTTTTTTTAAAAGATATTTCACATTAGAATCAACTTGGCAAGTCCAAACTCCTGCTAGGAAAGGTGGAACAAAGTTTTCTTAAGGCCAAGTCCACTCACATACGATTCTCTCACACTTGAGAGAAATGATGTTCTGAGCTCACCTCACACCTCACTTGGCAAAGCTTAGTCTCACTGAATCACTTACTTGAGTGAAAACAATTTGTGGTGGAGATGAAGCTACTGTCAACTTGCACTACAAGCATTTTTTTTTTACAGGAGGTTTTCAAATGCCCCCAGTGAAACTTCCCTGGATTACTAGTTGCTTAGTTTAACACACTTGCAAAGACTTGAACAGAAGGATGGAGGGTTATTAAAGAACATGTATATAAACGCATTTTTAAACTGAATTTTTCCATGATGCAGATGACTAGTGAATCTTTCCAATGTCATTAATCAAAAGAAGATGAAATCAAAATACTTCTATGTGTTCTCTTTTTTTTCTTCCAAAAATGTTGATTCTTGATCTACTCTTGCAGGTTTGCAAGAACCTTACCCTTGCCATTCTGACACTTTCAAAGGCCTAGTCATCACACCCAGTTCTACAACACCCACCTCTAGACACCAGCTCTTTAGCCAATCCATTCATCAAAAGTCTGCTAAATCGTCACAGAAGGCAAGATCAACTTCAGCTGTCACTTTAAAATGCATCATTGCTTAACCCACCTCAATTACAGAACTAAACACAGAGACGTTAATGGATGTACACGGGGCACAATTTATCTAATATGCAAAAGACACATTTTTAACAAAAACGAGTGTTAACTTGTTGGCTCAATTTAGAAAAAAATGTAGAAACAACCACCATGAAACAAATGGGTTTTATTTGGACTTCATGGCAAACTGGTGTCTTCAGAAGTCATCCTGTCTGTAGTTTTATACTACTTTGGATCTGTTTTTATGAAAGTGAAAGAGAGAGAGATAAAATGAAAGAGAGAGAGGGAGAGAGAGAGATTTAATGCCAATCAGAGGCAAGGAAGATTTGTATGGAATATAACACAACCAAGTGACAGCTTGATCAATCTAAGTTTCCAGATAGATTTATCCAAGATCAATAGAGTGGTGGTTGGGAAATCCTTCCAGGACTGACCCGTCTATGGGGGTGGGAGGTCCTTAACGTGTTTATCACTCTGGGTAACAGCTTTGTTTTTTTTCTCAAGGGAGGATTAGCATACAGCAGAGACTAAGGAAAATGGAACAACTGGATGCATTCTGAGGTAAAACTCCTCTAAGTGTTAGAATTTAGTTTATTTTACCTAGTTCAATTTATAAAATAGCAATCTTTGTTATTTTCAATTCAGGGGATAACAAAGAGGGACCCTTATTTAATCAGAGAAATGTGGTGTTGAGAAACCATTGCTTTTTAGGGAAGAATCCAGAAGCATTCACAGAACCCTGATGGGATTGGTTGGATGGCTTAAACTATTTCAAGATGATACAAAAGGTAGGTGGGATGTGTGTCCTAGGAGAGATTGATGCCAGGGCTACCACAGCACTTTAGCTGCAGCATGGGGTTTGGGAGTTGGGGGAGGGAGAGAGAGAGAGGTGTGGGGGAGGGAAAGAGAGAGAAGTGGGGGGGAGGGAGAGAGAGAGAGGTGTGGGGGAGGGAAAGAGAGAGAGGTGGGGGGGAGGGAGAGAGAGGAAGAGAGAGAAGAGGGGGAGAGAGAGAGAAGGGAGGGGGAGGGAGACTGAAGGGAGAGGGTGGGAGAGAGATAAGGGAGAGAAGGGAGAGGGAGAGAGAAGGGGAGGAGAGAGAAGGGAAAGAAAGGGGGAGGGAGAGAGAGAAGGAAGCAAGGGGGGAGGGAAGGGGGGAAGGAAAGGGGGAGGGAGAAGGAGGGGAAAGAGAGGAGAGTGGAAGAGAGATGGGAGATAATGAGGAGACAGAGAGTAAGGGAGAGAGAAAAGGAGAGGGAGAGAGGGTAGAAGAAGGGGGAAGGAGGGGGAAGGAGAAGAGGGGGAAAAGGGGGAGGGGGAGAGAGAGAAAGGGGAGGGAGAGAGGGGAGGAGAGAGGAAGAGAAATGGGAGGGGGAGAGGAGAGAAGGAGAGAAATGGGAGAGAAAGAGAAGGTAGAGAGGAGGGGGAGAGAGGGGGAAGGGAGAGAGAGGGGGAAGGGAGAGAGTAAGGGAGAGAGAGATTAAAGGAAAGGAATGGGGGGAGACAGAGAGGAGATCAGGGGGAGAGACAGTCAATTACTGAATGCTTACTGTTTGCAAAGCACTGTATTAAACGCTTAGGAGAGTACAATATAACAACACACACATTCCCTGCCCAAAATGAGCTTACAGTCTAGAGGTATACTGCTTACTCCACATTGTTTGAGAGTATGCAGAAAGTAAGGAGGAGAGAGAGTAAGGGGGAGAGAGAGTAAGGAAAGAGAGACTAAGGGAGAGAGGGGAAGAGGAAGAGAGAGTAAGGGGAGAGAGACATAGTGTGAGAGAGAGTGTGTCTGGGAGAAAGATTAAGAGAGAGAGTAAGGGAGAGAGACATTCATTCATTCATTCAATAGTATTTATTGAGCTCTTACTATGTGCAGAGCACTGTACTAAGTGCTTGGAATGTACAAATCTGTAACAGATAGATACAGTCCCTGCCCTTTGACGGGGCTTACAGTCTAATCAGGGGAGACGGACAGACAAGAACAATAGCAATAAGACACACAGTAAGACACATAGAGACACATAGTAAGGGACATGGAGAGAAAGAAAGGAAAGAAGCAGTGTCCAGTGGAATGGCCATGGGCCTGGGAGTCAGGGCCTGGGCCGGCTCTGCCAAATGCTTGCTGTGTGGCCTTGGGCAAGTCACTTAACTTTTCTATGCCTTGGTTCTCCTGTTCTCCTCCCACTTAAACTGTGAGTCTCATGTGGGATTTGGACTATGTCCAACCTACTTCACTTGTATCTACCCCAGCCCTTAGAACAGTTTTGACACATAGTAAACACTTAACAAATACCATTAAAAAAGGGGGGGATAGAGAGAGTAGGGGGAGAGAGAGTGTAAGAGAGAATGAGAGTAAGGGGGAGGGAGAGAGAGACTAAGGGAGATAAAGAATAAGAAGGGGAAAAGAGAGAGAGGATGGGAGGGTGAGAGAAGGGGAGGGAGGGGGAGAGAGAGACTGAAAGAGAGGCGGAACGATCCATCGGATTGGCACTGTTTTGGGGGGGAATTGATTTTGGCTGGCTTTGCAAATTTCATATGGAAAAGACTCTTTCTTTCCGAAAGAGCCCCAAGGAAGGTTTTAGAACTGTGTTATATTGGCAGCAGCCATATCATCTGTTCATTTAGCACCTAAAAATTCAGTTGCTAAACAGGACCCTAGGAGTTCAGGCCTAACCCACCCATGAGCATCTGATTTCCTTCTTTCTTTCTTTCTTTCTTTCTTTCTTTCTTTCTTTCTTTCTTTCTTTCTTTCTTTCTTTCTTTTTCTTTCTTTCATTCATTCAATTATATTTATTAAGCATTTACTGTGTGCCAAGTACCATACTAAGTGCTTGGAAAAGTACAATACAACAAAGAGTGACAATCCCTGCCTAAAACGAGCTCATAGTCTTGATGCACTAATCCTACAAACTTACTTTACCACCTCAATATCCCAAGCTAACTTTTCTCTCCCGATTGGAAACCAGGAGAAAAAAACACCAAATCCCTCTTTTCCTATGAGCTATGATAGTACGGTTCAGGTGTCTAAGCCAGATGGTGTCAGCCAGCTTCAAATGACTTGGCAACTACTCTTATAGTAATAATAATAACAACAACGATGGTACTTGTTACACTCTATGTGCCAAGCACTGTTCTAAGCACTGGGGTAGATACAAATTAATATGGTTGGACACAGTCCCTGTCCCACCTGGGGTTCACACTCTTAATCCCCATTTTACAGATGAGGTAACTGAGGCACAGAGAAGTGAAGTGACTTGCCCAAGGCCACACAACAGACATGTGGTGGAGCCGGGATTAGAACCCAGGTCCTTCTGACTCCCAGGCCCATGTTCTATTCACTAGGAGTTAACACAGTCTTACTAGCAGCCCCACTCTTCCAGGTCATGTAAGTTGGACCTTTATCATCTGAAGAGAAGCACCATGGCTAGAGAACCAGTGTGGAAAGAGCCTGGGCTTGGGAGTCAGAGGTCGTAGGTTCTAATCCCAGCTCCGCCGCTTGTCAGCTGTGTGACCTTGGGCAAGTCACTTCACTTATCTGGGCCTCAGTTCCCTCATCTGTAAAAATGGGGATTAAGACTGTGAGCTCCACGTGGGACAACCTGATTACCTTGTATCCTCCTCAGCACTTAGAACAGTGCTTTGGACATAGTAAGCGCTTAACAAATGCCATCATCATTATTATTATTAAGAGACCCAAGTTTTTCAGAGTAATATTCTCCATCATAATTTACCTACTGGGAACTCCCAATAGGTGTATGGATCTAGGACATTTCATCAAAAAACCCTCCTGCCTTCCCACTTTATTGTGTGCGCACGTGTGTGTTGTGTAGACCTTTGAAGAAGCTGGGGATAGAGAAATGGAGTAAGAGAAATGAGGCATTATCTATAAAGAAATAAGGAGACCCTTTTCTTTGAAAAGCATTACTAAGATACAGAACACATCAGCTTTATAGTCTTGGTCAGAATTGTTGAATTTCTTTGCCACCCCATTCTAGGAAGACCTGCTCTGGAAACCTGAAGCACTACTTCTGATATTAGAACATTTTCATTATTTCCTTGGCCTGAGAAGAACATATGGGGTGAGAAATGTTGCAGCTGGTGAGTATTACAAAGAAGAGCTGAGGGACAATGTGATCTCTCCACAGTCAGGTGCTGAGGTATGTTGCTTTTGGATTACATATGCTTTATACTTTCCCCAAAGCAGTGTGCTTTGTCTCATTGATCTGGTTTACTCCTCATGGACTCCATCCCAGTCCTGGGTGCCAAGGCCAGGGGGATACTCCCCATTCTAGAATTGGCAGCTGGTGTCCCTACTGGACTCTGGGACTAGGTTGGGAATTTTTCCCTCTCCTGCCTGGCTCTGGGGCCAGTCTTAGATCCCTATCCCCAACTTGTCCTCATCTGGCACAGAGACCTGAGGAAGAATTTTCTGAGCCCCAGCCAGACTCTGTCTCTCCTTTGTCTCTCTCATTTCTGTCAACCCTCTGTCTCCCCCTTTCTCTGTCTCTATCTTCCACTGCCTGGAGCCCCCCACCCTTTGAAGCCCCACCTCTCTAGAGCCTCAAGTTCACCTTTGTGCTCAGATAAATGGTTGGCACCTGTGGCCCAAGTAAAATGGACCCTACCATGTAATTTTGGTTTGCTAAATTGTGAAATCAGAAATGTTTTTGGGTGACATACAGTGCTTGCTCGTCTGCTCTGCTGTTATGATCCAAGCGAAGAAAAGAGGAATAAACATCACTTTCTGATGATGGCTGTCTTGGTAAATAACCATTTTCTCTCAGTCTAATCCTCCCTGGGAATATGATCATCTGTCATAACCCCCTCGGCGCCCTCTGCCCAGGAGCACATGCCCAGGTGAGAGAGAACTCAGTAGACTACAGGTGATGCCCCCTAAAGCTACAATATTGACTTTTCTTTCTCCTGGACATATGTTCCTGATTTTATGGCAGATTTGGAACTTCGTTTCAATGGCAGGTACAGCTGTGATTGCCATCTCAGCCAGAAGGTTCCCAGCATTTCAGAAGTTCCCAATTCTTGTTTATGAAAAAATTCAACTCTTACAGTTGAATCTATGAGTTTGCTAAAGTCTCAGGTGCAGCACAGTTGTCCCTTAGTTGAAATGGCAAAAAGTACATTTCCCTGGCTTCTGCAAGCATCCTCCCTTTTCCAGAGGAAAGTTAATGGGTGAATGCAAATATTTGACACACCCTGTGACTTATTGATCTAAAATGAAAGCACAGGGGCTATTTAAAGATGCTGATTATCACAAAAAAAACCTCAAGATCCGGACAACTACATCGTAAACGTTTAATCGCTAAACTTGAAAAGTGCTGCATCACTCTCTTTCGTTGTGAGAGGTGGGTGTTGCTAACTGATTTATTTTTGTTGTATTTTCCAGCAGACATCAATGGAAAGATTGATGAGTCCACTGAGAAAATAAAACAAGGTGAAATTTGGATATGCTCCTAGTTTTCTTTGGGCAATGAGCTGAATATCAAAGGTTTTCACAAGTTCTTTTCAACAGGCCAACAATTAGATGAATTGTTAACTTTCTAGGGCAGTACCCCCTCTTTGCTTTTCAAATTGGGTCATCCAGAAAACAAAACAAGCTGCTAGCCCTAGACTTCCTGCCCAGCTTCTGGTCTTCTGTGGTGCTTTCATGAAAAAAAAACCCAAAAGAGATTTCCAATCCTTATCTGCCAGTGGAGATCCCAACTTCACCTCTCTTCTCAGCTTCTCTCCCTTCCCCCAAGAAGATCTGGATTTTAAAGACAAACAAATAAGGCCTCTGATCAGATTTATGGGAGCTGGCTCCCAATTTAAGCCCCACATTGGGCTCCTCTTCCCTGGAAAAGAGCAAGAGGAAGATGATATGCATGCACCTCTCCTTTTCTCATTCCTAGAGATGGGGGGGTGGGCTTTCCCCATCAGAGTCGGGAAAGTCACCTGATTTGTTGGGAGATCTTCAAGTGCTTGCAAACTCTGCAGTTTCATATGTATGACTGGGACACCCAATTGCTAAAAAACAATACTCACTTCTAAAATGATAGTTCCAAATTAGCATGATTAATTAGTATGTTTAATTCGTTAATAAAGAGAAAGATTAAAAAAATTTACTCTTGTTGAATGCACTAAGCTGGTGGTGCAAAGTTCTGTAGACATGTCCGTGTTTGATTATTTTATGATGCCTCTCCTTAAGCAAAAAATAAGGCCTCCTGTGGAGTTCAAGAGGCCAATGTGAGACCCACAGTCTTGCCCACATGGTGTACACACGAAGAGCAACTCTTGCCACAGTCATGTTCATTTGCAGTGCCTGGCTCTGTCTTAATTTTTATCTCCTTTCTTTTCAAGAACATAAAGGGAGGTCAGTGTCAGCGCAAACCTGCTGGAGGAGAAGGTGACCCATTCACCCCTTCTGTGCATGGACTCATGCAGACTCTTTTTTTTAATGGAATTTAAGCACTTACTATATGCCAGGCACTGTATTAAGCACTGGGGTAGATATAAGCTAATAATAATGATATTTAAGTGCTTATTATGTGCCAGGCACTGTACTAAGCATTGGGGTGGATAAACAAATTAAGTTGGACAGAGTCCCTATCCCACATGAGGCTCACAGTCTTAATCCCCATTCTACAGATGAGGAAACAGAGGGACAGAGAAGTAAAATGACTTCTTCAAAGTCACACAGCAGGCAAGTGGCAGAGCTAGGATTAGAACCCAGGCCCTCTGACTTCCAGGCCCATGCTCTTTCAACTAGGCCATGCTGCTTCTCTGTTCTTGGACAGGAAACTAGGGGGTATGAAGCTTTGGGCAACTCCTATCTACAGGTTTGGATTCGCTTTGTTTTTGGGGTGAAAGTGTGAGTGAATGAGACTTCTTTAAACATACACAGACTTTTAAATTATATGAATTCCTGACATGGGATCTTAATGTACTGTTATTCATCTGGGATCTGACTGTTTACTGTGAAGTTCCAGTCAGGTGAATGGGGGAGCAAAAGAGAGCGTGGGAAATATTTGAGGTGAGCTCCTGCTATCCTTCCTATTCCTTGAAGTAAATCCTGGTAGGTAGGTGGGTGTGTGGGGTGAGATGTTGATCCTAGGAGACACTATCTCTAAAATTACCTCCCAATTCTGCCTCTAAAACACCACCTCCGAAGCCAGAAGAAGGTGGACACTCTTATGCCGAGAATGGCAACTGCAAATTCAGCTGTGTGAATGTGCAACAGATTCACTTGCAACACACAATGTAGAGGTGGGGTTGGGGGATGGGGGAGAACACAAGTTGCAACAGGAGATATCAAGGCATGTATTATACAAGGAAGTTGTGCTTTGAACATGGTCTTAGCCAAATGTCATTATATGGTAATTATGGCCCCATCTCCCACTTAGATTTGCATCCTAGGCATGTGGAGGCCTATAATTTCAGGACTACCACAAGCAGGCTTACAGGGCACTGTCTCCATAATGAGGATTTCTGCGGGCTTTGAAACAGTGCAAAGAGGAATTTGCCAAAAGGGTCTGAGTTTGGAGTGAAAAACCTTAACTTCTAGCTAAGAAAAGGTAACTAGAGGCCTTGAATTGACTGCTGGAAAGAGCTCGAGGGATGGCACCTGCATGCCAGCATTGTCTTCTCAAAGTATTGTCCCCTTTAGTGTCTACAAATCTAACACAGCCAAGGGCCCAGCAACAGTGGCACCTGCTGAGGACAGTGCTGGTTTATGAACAATGCTGGGTGTCTCCTTCACGCCAGCACTCGAGTTGTTTCAGCCTCTTTAAATTGAAGATATAAGAAATCCTCAAGCACTCGAGCTGTTTCAGCCTCTTTAAATTGAAGATGTAAGAAATCCTCAACATGAGGAAAGGTCAGTTTCTTTCCCCTCTCATCCCATTGCTTACTTCTCTTCATTTCCCAGGTGAGTCCTTGCTTTGAATTTTACATTACTGTTATTTGTCAAATCGAGCCAGTTGGGGTTTTCCTTTTGTTAAGCTTTTATAAAGGCATGATACTGAGCAGGTGCTAGTGAAAGTCAGTTCTGGGTTTCCCCAAACTGTACCATAAACTGTTCTTAATACAACTATTGCCCAAGATACATAGCTGCTGGTTTCTGAGGAGCTCGGAGCACACTATATGTGTTATTCCATTTTCCTTCACAAGAGGCGTTGCAGGAAATTGGTCCTATGGGGCAAAGTTAATGAAGGAATTGGGATGGTTAACCTAGAAGAGAAGAGTGACTTAACTGTTGGGACATACTTGGAGGATTTTTCTGAAGCAATTATAGACTTTATATTCTCCGAGTCTATTGAGGACCCAACAGAAAGAATTAGGCAGTGGTAGAAGTAGCATTATTAATAGTGTTTACTGAGCTTGCAATGGACATGATGCATTTTCCCAAGTGCTTGGGAAAGTACAACAGAAAGAAAAGACGTGTTCTCTGCCCACAAGAAGCTTTTTTACAGTGATAAATGTTAAACACTTACTATTCACCAGGCACTGTAGTATGTGCTGGGGTAGATACAAGATAATTAGGTTGGACACAGTCCATGTCCCACACTAGGTTCACAATCTTAATTACCATTTTACAGATGAAGTGACTGAGGCACAGAGGAGTGAAATGACTTGCCCAAGATTACTCAGTGGACTAATGGCAGAGCCAGGATTAGAACCCAGATCCTCTATCTCGCAAGCCAGTACATTTTCCACTAGGCCACACTGCTTGCCAATATACTTATATTCTAACCAGGGAGAAAGACAAACACAGTTTAAATGGTGGAATCAGAATTAATTATTCAATGTATAATTTAATATACCTATATAAACGAATGCCAGGGATGAGTACAGTTAAATGCATAAGTACTGCAGGTGGCTATTGGGCTTGATACAATTTAGGGTTTGGAAAATTAATCAGAGAAGGCTTTTGGAGGATGTAGGAGTTTAGGAGGGCTTTGAAAGTGGGGGAGGGCTGATGTCTGGCAGATTTTGGTGGAGGGGAAATTCCAGGCCAAGGTCACAGCATGAACTAAAGGCCTGAGGTGAGTAAAATGAGAGTCGGGTATAATTAAGAGGCGAGCTTGGCTATAATGAAGAGTATGAACTGGGGAGTAGAAGGGGCTGAGAGTTGATATGTAAAATGGAGTGAGATGTGGAAAAACTTGAAGCCAATGGTATGGAGTTTTTGTTCGCTTTGGAGGGAGATGGGAAGTGTTTGGAGATTTTTGATGAGTGGAGAAGTGGGCTGATCAACGTTCCAGAAAGATGATTTGGGGATGTTGATATAGCAGTAGTCTAGCAGGGACAGGACAAATGCTTGGAACAAGGGTGATGGCTGTCTGGTTGGAGGGGAAGGGCGTTATCTGGGAAATGTTTTGGGGGAAGAATCAGCAGGATATAGCAGCTGATAAGATGTGAGAGCTGAATGCTTAGTGAGTTGTGGACATCAAGGACAGAGCAGGATGGAGGTGTTTGGGAAGGAGATGGGTGATGCCTGTTTACTTGTTTTGATGTCTGTCTCCCTTCTATACTGTGAGCCCGTTGTGGGCAGGGATTGTCTCTATTTGTTGCTGAATTGTACTTTCCAAGTGCTTGGTACAGTGCTGTGCACACAGGAAGTGCTCAATAAATAAGATTGAATGAATGAAAGCTAGAAGGAAGGTAACGTTTAGGAGGGAAGATGAGAAGTTCAGTTTCAGCTACGTTAAGGGTGAGGTGCTGGGTGGCCATCCAAATTGAGATTCCTGGAGGTAAGAGGAGATAAAGGATTAAGTAGCAGGGGAGAGAGCAGGTCTTAGAGAGATAGATTTGGGAGTTATCTGCAAAGAGGTAGTAGCTAAAGCCATGCAAGTCAATAAACTCAGGAAGAGAGTCAGTGTAGAGTAAGAAGAATAGAGGACCTAGAATAAAATCAGGAAAGATTTTATTTGGACATGAAAAAGAGTTTTTTGAAAGGACTAAAATAGCCAACCCACAACAGTGGATTCACTTCCTCTTGAATTGATTGCTGTTTGGGTCCCAGCTGTGGCAAATTCATCCGGGAAGTTCTTCCTCCTGCCCCGGCTTAGTTCCCAAGACTTTTGGCTTTCCTGTCTCCCCTCCCTGAACCCCAAACATGTCCCCCTACATTCCTGGTACTCTCCATAATCCCCTCTATTCCTTTAACTGATTTATTTTTTCTACAGCTCCAACCATGCTCAGTCCCATCAAGGGTCTTTCTTCTTTTGTTACTGCTGCCGCTTCCCTGGCTGCTTCCATGGCTACTAGACCCTGTTTTTCTTGGATGCAAAGTCAGGAGCCCACCCTGTTGCATTCCTACCCCCCCCCCCCCCCAGGTTTTACAGACCTGGAAGGTGGGGACCACCAAACACAGAAGCAGCTGGGGTGGGGAAATGTGGCTGATGAACTGGCAGGAACAGCCAGCTCCCTGGTGGGACCCAGAAAGGTTTCTTGGGGTTTTTTTTAAATGGTATTTGTTAAGCGCTTACTTTGTGTCAGGAACTGTACTAAGCTTTGGGGGAGATACAATGTAATCAGGTTGGACACAGTCCCTATCCCTCATAGGGCTTAATCCCCATTTTACAGGTGAGGTAATTGAGGCACAGAGAAGTTAAGCCATTTGCCCAAGGTCACATAGTACACAGTAGCAGAGATGTGATTAGAAACCAGACCTTTTGACTCCCAGAGCCATGCTCTTTCCACTACTCATGCTGCTTCTCAAAGTTTGGAGCAACAGAAAAAAAAATCAGTTAAAAGAATAGATATAGAATGGGGGATGTAAGAGAGGATCAGGGAGACAGGAATGGGAATTGGGGGAGCAGAGAAGGGGAGCAGGAAAGCTGAATACTGTAGGGAACCCGAGGGAGGGGGTGCGGGCAGGGTTGGATTTATATACCTTGGTTGGGGAATAGGGCCAACTTAATTTACCTCAGTGGAAAAGTCATTGTGTAAATAACTCCTGAGGTTCCGTGGACAGGGAAATTTGTTTCACTGACAACTAACTGAATGAATGGTTCTCTGAGGAAAATCATGAGTCTCTAACTTGGAAGAGTTCAAGAAAAGAGTCAGCAACCTCTGGACCTACATAGTTTAGTCAACTTACCTGTCTAGAGGCAGGGAAAAGCTCTCTCAAGGTGCCATCTGTGATTCTGCCCATTTGACAGATGGGGTTATGTGATTTGACCAAGGTCCCAGAGTAAGTCAGGGTTTCTCTTCTGTGCCTTAAAATGATTGAATGGTTAGCCAATGGGTTGAAAATGGGAGTGTGAGTCCCTATGCACTTGGATATTCCTAGCGATGGTCTTTGGCATTTGGAAAAACCAGAATCAGTGAGTCAGGGATTGAGTTGGGGCTAGGACCAAGGCTTCTGACTACCAACCTAGGGCTCTCCACTAGGCAGTAACCTAAATGACCCCCTTGGGCCTGTATTTAGGGTCAGCCGTTTCACCAAAATTGGTGGATGATCATGCTGAATCAGCCCCCTAGACTAAACTGCTTTCTATTTTCTTTGAATACCTCTTGGTTTTCCACTGTACATTTCTGAACAATGGATGTTGAAATCAAATATTTTTCCAGGTTATTCATCACTCCTTCAAAGCCAGCCTTTTATTAAGACCATCATTTTTAGCTACTCCCTTTTCTACATCACCGCAGAAAAATCTCAAGTGCAACCATTTCTAACCCCCCCTGATCACTAAACCCTAGCAGTTTGCCCGCTTCCCTCTCATTTATCACATCTTGTTCCCAAGCCTTGAATGGACTAACCTTGTGGTTGTGTAACATTATTATGTGGTGCAGACAGCCTCCTCCAACTTGCACGCCTTTAAACATTCACCTCCTTTTCATACGACTTCAGGCACAATGGGTCTGAAAAGTCAAATTCGATAACCCCTCCCTCCCACATTTTTCTCTACTTTTGGTCATGGACAACCACCTGAAATTCTGAAATGTGTGGTTGGGGTATCCCCTTTTCCCCTCCTCTCTGCACTCTTTTAGCCCCAGGGCCCCAGCCCCCAGTACTCTATGTTTGCCTCCTAGGAAACAGCATTGGCTCTCCTCTGCACCATCAAGGAGACCCCATCCCGTTCTGCTTTCCGCCACCCTGGTGGAAAAGAGAACAGCACCTGCAGCGTGAGGCCTCACATAACTTGTGGTTACGGGTATACCCTGGATTCTGGAGCTTGAAATTCTCCTCCTCTACCCACAACATCGTACTGACTTGTTTTTATTTTGTGCAGCATGTATTTGTCCTAGTCTCTTATGCCGTTTTAATGTTTTATTGTTTCATTGCTCCAGATGTGTGTCTCCAGACCTTTTCCCTACCTATATTCATAGACTGTGATCCCCTCGAGGGACAGGGTCCGTGCGTAATTCCCACCTGTACACTTTTCCAGGGCTTAATACAGAGCACCGCACACACTAAGCACTGAATAAATACTACTACTAGTACTATTCTAGGCTTTATCAGAAGCTGTAAATTAATTCCAAGACTGGAAGAAAGTATATATCCTAAAACCATGGGATTTCATTAGGAAAGCTTTTTTTATTTATTTTTGGATGTGGATAAATTGAAAACACCCTGCTCTCCTGAAATCAAAAGCTGTCTGAGGCACTATTAGGTACTTTTAACAATTTTCAGAGAGTTAATGGTCTCAAAGGCTCCACCTGCCTCTCTCTCCTTCAGTCTATATTACAGCTATCTCATTCTGACATTCTTGCACATTATAACCTTTTTCTTCTTCCTGCTTCCACTATTTGTAAATAATTTGGATAATAATAATTATTATGGTATTTGTTAAGTGCTTGCTATGTGCCAGGCACTGTACTGAGTGCTGGGGTGGATATAAGCAAATCGGCTCACTGTCTCAATCCCCATTTTACAGATGAGGTAACTAAGGCCCAATGAAGTGACTTGCCCAGGGTCACACAGCAGACAAGTAGTGGAGCCAGGATTAGAACCCATGACCTCTGACTCCCAGGTCTGTGCTCTGATCCAACTGACTCCTACAATAAATTGTTAGCTCCTAAGGGGCAGGGGACTGATCTTTTGCTTCTGGGGTACTCTTCCAAACACTCTAATACCATGCTCTGCACACAGCAGGTGCTCATTAGTACAGTGCTCTGTACACAGTAAGTGCTCAGTAAATACCACTGATTGAAATGCTATTGATTGACTGATTTTCCTACAGCTGTGAGGAAACTTTTTAATGTATGGCTATTTAAAAAGAGAGGAAGAAGATAACCCTAGGTGGGTATTTAATTGCACTTAAAATTGCATTCATGCTTTCAGGCTAGCCTTTCACTAGACTGTGCTTACATACTGTTTTTTAAGATACTTATTCAAGAGCATTCCTGTAATGGCAGGTTTGCATTCATGAATGAAATAGTCTTAGAAATTAAATGATACTTTAGAGTTTGTCCCTTCTTGTAGAGTCCCTACCATCTCTCATATATTACCTGACTTGGTATACCTCCCTTTTTTCCTCTAATGAGTGGTATTGCTAACCAGCCCCTAGGCCCAACTTAAAATTTTTGGATGCCCAGTAACAGGAGAAAAAAAATTGGGGTCCTTTTTTCATAAAATTCCAAAACCAATCTTAAGCATTTTTATGTTTTCATCTCTTGACAATGCATAATTTACTAATTCAAAGTTGAAAGCAGCAGGACATTTAAAAAAAAACACCCCAGTTTTAAAAAAAACAGCTAAACAAAAACTTTTGAAGAAAAATTGTATTTTATGATAAAAACTCAATTGAATATAAATTATCATAAAATGGGAAACACATTTTGGTACTCTCAGAAATCAGTGCCTTGGGTGACAGCACTGCTGGCACCCACCGGCACTATTTGGGCCTGCCAGTTTCTGAGCAGAAGAGGAACCTAGCAATACTGGAAGCCAGTTGGAAAATTCCATTTGCTTTTAGGGTTCAGCAAGCACTGGGGCTACCCTGATCCTTGTGATACATTCCAAGAGCAGGAATCTCATTATATTCTGGGACCAGCTTCTTTAATATGCGTTACTGTTCCTTTCTGAAGCCTGGAATGTTTTCATTCCACATGCCTCTCTGCTCTGCTTTGAAGTTTCTAGGGCTTGCCACACCTTTTCTTGCTTCCCTATTATACTTACTCTGTGAATAGTAAGGAAATCTCAGAATTCTAGAATGCTTGTAGCTACTACTCTTGGCTGCCATCGCTACTCAGTGTGCCTGCCACTGTATGTCTCTGCTTACCTGTGCTCTGACTGAAACCATTGCTCAAGAAGCCATAAGAACGTTGGGTCAGACCAAATAGTCTATGCAGCCTAGTATTCTGTCTTGGATAGTAGCTCTAAAGAACTCTAGGAGGAACAGCATGATGGTTGTCCTTCTGTCTATCCTTATTACTTTTACTCCTCCCACAAATTTTCCCTCTAATAACCCATGAACCTTTCATCTATGATTCTACCTAAAGTCATTTTGAGCCTTCTAACATCACTTACTTTTCCAAAACCCCTAACTTTCCCACCTAATAACCCATTGTGGACCGATTGTTCATGAATTTATCTAAACCCTTCCTGAACCTACTGATACTTTTGGCCTGGATCGCTTCCGTTGTAACAGTTCACATGTGCTTACCTCCCACTGTTTAAAAAGTGTTTCCTCTTTGTTTTGACCTTGTTATCTTCAAGGTTCTAAAGGGTGGCCCTAGCACAGGTACCAACTTTTCATTTTGAGCAAGGGGACGAAAAGGGGAGAGAGGAATTTGAGAGGGGATGGGGACTGAGAGGGGACAGGCTTCAAAGAACTAGCCAGCCAGAAAGCCACCATTTGGGATCTATCCATCCTTGATTGAAAACTCTTAGGTCTTGGCATGAACAAGTCTGGGAGTCCATCTCAAAAATCTGTGATGGCCAACTATCCCACCACCCTCGTAGAGGGGATGGCTGCGGCCTCTAGTCCTGCTACTGTGGGATCTGTTGAAGAACAATTCAGTGTTCGGCTCATCTGCATCCTCCTTGATTTCAGACTCGATCAGGCCCTCTCTCAATCTTTGCCTTTCCATTTTGAAGAGGCCCAACTCTTTTGATTTAGCCTGATGCAGAAGCTACTTGCATCTTCCTGATCAGGGCTTGTGCTAGGAATTTGATGGCCCAGGAAATTGGCATTGCTCATTCTGGGCTCCCTCAGTGGGGAAGAGAAGAGTTTAAAGAATGAAACTACCTGTCATTGTGACTTGAACGTCCCACTGCTCCAGATTGAGCCCTGGAGACATTGGCTCCAGAGTTCCACTTTACCCACGATCAATCTGGGGAGGAGGCAATTTATGGAGTGTTTAAGGAGTTTCAGGAGTGCAGCAGCAGCAACAGCAGCAGCAACACACCCTACCCTGACCGAGACCAAGGACATGAAATACTGGCTTGCCCAGGCCCACCAAACTTTCCACACTGCTGGGGAAAGGGCAGGGGGAGGGGTGAAGGTAGGGAGATTCTCTCAGAGCCTCCACCCTCCAGGGGTTCTTCGGCTTGTGTGGAAAAAGGCAAGCTTGGAAAGCGCAGCTTTGGGAGAACGCCTGATTCCCAGCCCCTAAAACCGGCTCAGTTCCTGGTCCTCCCCCGTTCCTAATTACCACTCAACAGGTTGATCTGTGTTGCTGTTGCCTCCCAGCAACATCTAAACTATAGTGTTTAAGTTTAGGCTATATGCTGTGTCTTTAAATAATTTTTTCTGCCTGTCCTGCTTGTGGCAACAGCATTTCGGCCCTTCATTAGATAAGGCTTTTGGGACTCCTGCTATCACACATTCTCCAAACATGTCTTGTACAGGAGAACTGCATTACAATAAGCATCATTTCAGTGTTGTAAGACTGACTACATTACAGGCCTTTATTGATGCTGATACTGTCCTACATCTGAATATTAACCCGTCAGTACAATCACTCATCCTATCCCGACTGGATTACTGCATCAGCGTACTTTCTGACCTCCCAACCCCCTGTATCTCCCCACTTCAGTCTATACTTCACTCTGCTGCCTGGATTATCTTTCTACAGAAATGTTCTGGTCATGTCACCCCCCACCACTCAAAGATCTCCAATGGTTGCCTATCAACCTCCGTATCAAACAGAAACGCCTCACTTTGGCTTCAAAGCTCTCCATCACTTTGCCCCTTCTTACCTCACCTCCCTTCCCTCCTTCTACATCCCAGCCCGCACACTCTGCTCCTCTGATGCTAACCTTCTCACTGTGCCTCACTGCCGCTGACCCCTGGCCCACGTCCTTCCTGGAATGCCCTCCCTCTTCGAATCTGCTAAACAATCACATCCCCCACCCCCTTCAAAACCCTACTGAAGGCTCACCTCCTCTAAGAGGCCTTCCCAGACTAAGCCCCTCTTTTCCTCAGTTCTCCCTCCCCTCTGTGTTGCCCCAACTCACTCCCTTTGCTCTACCCCTCTCTCCCCACCCTACAGCACTTGTGTATATATGTACCTATCTATAATTCTATTCATTAATACTGATGCCTGTTTACTTGTTTTGATGCCTGTCTCCCCTCTTCTAGACTGTAAGACTGGTGTGGGCAGGGATTGTTACTCTTTGTTGTTGAATTGTATTTTCCAAGCTCTTAGTACAGTGCTCTGCACACAGTAAATGCACAATAAATACAATCGAATAAATGAATGAATATTAAGTATGGCTCATAATTGACAATGATTAAACTGCTCAAGAGTTGAATGCTTTTATGGTATACGTTAAAGAAGAGATTATCTCTACCCTCAAGGAGCTGACACTTTAATAGGAGAGGAGAGGCAGGCAAACATGAAATTGTCAAAAATGTGAACTGATCAATGCAGTCTTTCAAGAAGTAGCATGGCTTAGAGGAAAGAGGACAGGCTTGGCAGTCAGAGGAACTGGGTTCTTATCTTGGCTCTGCCACCTGCCTGCTGTGTGACCTTGAGTAAGTCATTTAACTTTTCTGGGCCTCAGTTTCTTCATCCATAAAAGAGAGTTTCAATACCTTTTCTCCCTCCTACTTAGACTGTAAGTTCAAGGTGGGACCAGGATTGTGTCCAACCTGATTATCTTCTATCTATCCCAGTGCTTAATACAGTGCTAGGCACAGAGTAAATGTTTAATAAATCCCACGATTATTTTAATTACTAAGAATGAGTTGAGGCAGAGGAATAAATCTTGAATTGTGCTGGTAATATGGTGAGTGGGTGATTTAATACAGGAAAGGTTCCTGGAAGAATGTGGTATGGTTCCTCCCTATTTCTTTGGAAAAGAGGAGAAGAGAGGCAGGGTTGCCTAATGGAGAGAGACTGGTCCTGGGAATCAGGAGGATTTGAGTTCAAATCTCAGCTCTGCCACTTGTCTGCTGTGTGACCTTGGGCACATCATTTAACTTCTCTGTGCCTCAGTTACCTCATCTATAAAACAGGGATTATGACTGTGAGTCCTATGTGGGACAGGGACTGTGTCCAACCTGATTAACTTGTGTCTACCCCAGCACTTAGTACAGTGCCTGGCAGATAGTAAGTGCTTAACAAATATCAAAAAAAGAAAAAAAAAGAGGAGGATAAAAATCTTCCCAAACTATACAGAATCCCAAGAAAAAAGGTCGTGGCAATTCTCCAACGGGCACCCACCCATCAGGAAACACTTCACTGATTTAGAACACTCAAAAGAACATTTGTTAAACCCCAAACTCTTGCTTTAAGTGCAATATATAGGCACTGTCCTTCAAAGATACTACATTTATGGGGAAACCTCCAGAAGAGGTGTGTTGGAAGAAATTTGGTTGGCTTATTTAAGTGGAAAAGGAAAAAAACCAACTAATTGGATGATGAAACTTCTATCCCAGCCACCATTTCCTACCCCTGTCTTTTCCAAGATGTGCACTGTTAAATCAGCATAATAAATGTGTACAGAATTAGAAGTTGTTTAACCAGTGTAGCTATTTGTTGCCAGATGTTCCATGCTGATGTGCTAATTTATGCAGAAAGAGTGGGAGGGAAGTGCTGAGCAGATGCACAGAGAAGGGAGAGGGGGAAATTCACTCAAACATCTTGAGTGTGACCAGGCCTAGTGGCCCTCTGCAGCTGGTGTACCCCACAAACCAAAGCAAACAAAATGGGGGGAAGTAAGTTCACATTTTGGAGGCAAAGAAAATAAGATGATTTCCCTCAACCCCCATTCTGGGGTTGTGTGAGACTTTCCCAGGGCTATTCCATGGGAGTTTTGATCATCCTCTCCAGCCAATGTTTGGACAGCTTGAGCAGGCACAGTGGAGAGAAAGCGGATATGCACGCGGCCAAGACGGCGGCACACACAACTGCAGGCGTCTTTTAGTCATCATCTAACAGCACGATAGGAGGAATCTTCCCAACCTGCAGTGATGTATGCATGTCCTCCTGGCCTCAGGCTTCAGAACATCACCCATTCCACCCCAGCAGCATCTAAAGGCAGGTATGCAGATTTGTTGTTTAGCTTAAAGGTGGGTAACTGACAATCATGTCTCTCTCCTGGATAGACTGCATCAGAGGCCAACAAGCACTTGGTGCAAGCAAAGGAAGGAGACACCCTATGGTGGTACTCGAGCAAGGGGATCCCTGAGCGGAGTAACCCTCCAAGGTTTGTAGGGTCACATAGGAGGTTCCTGAGCTTCCGGCACCTGGATTACCTGACCCCCAGCTCACTTAAGCTCTCCTTTCTGCCAGTTAAAGGCCTAATATCTTCATTCCCCTAATAAAGCCTCTCCTCTCTAGACTCTAAGCTGTTTGAGGGCGAGAAAATGCTTCTTCTTTTTGCTTCCGAGTGCTGTTCTCCTACTACTTCTGCTTCAATGCTGCCTTCTCTCTGCTCTGCTGCCATCTCTCTGCTGCTTCCAAATACTCCCCCACTCTTCCCCCCGCCCCCCCAAGATTCAAAGTGAGCACCTTTTATCTGCCTTAGGTGTCACAGCTGGGGCTCTAAGTGGAGGTCATTGATTGGTCCAGGCCCGTTGCTGGGTAGAACAGGGAGGGAAAGCCCTGCCTCCCTCCATGCTCCGCCCCACAGCCCAGCAAGCACCTGCCTCAAGTAGAGTGCATCAGTGCCTTCACAAATCTCTTTCTTCTTGTTGATCATGGGATCACAAACAGTCAGTAATAAGGCTCACCACAGTTTCTTCCAATCTTCATCCTTGATTTTCAGACCATCCTAAGTCACTCATTGCATTCTGCACTCACCATCAATCAAAAGATGTTTGTGTAACAGCATACACAGAAATGTTCTACGGATCTATTCTACGGAGACTATAGGCTCCTTGTGGGCAGGGAACATGTCTAACAACTCTGTTATACTCTCCCAATTTATTATTTAGTACAGTAATAAGTAATGCTATTAGTATCTTAATACCGTTGATTGATTGATATTCCATGCCTGCATCTGAGAGCCAATCAGTTGTTTGTCCTTCCATGTTTTGTCAGATTTCAACTCTCTCTCTCTCTCTGTCTTAATGATAATAATAATAATAATAATGGCATTTGTTAAACGCTTACTATGTGCCAAGCACAGTTCTAAGCGCTGGCGTAGATACAAAGTAATGAGGTTGTCCCACGTGGGGCTCACAGTCTTAATCCCCATTTTACAGATGAGGTAACTGAGGCACAGAGAAGTTAAGTGACTTGCCCAAAGTCATACAGCTGACAAGTGGCAGAGCTATTAGAACCCACTACCTCTGACTCCCAAGCCCGTGTTCTTTCCACCAAACCACGCTGCTTCTCTCTTAGAAGGAGGTTGTTGACTTGGAGGGCACAATTAGCCCTAATTGGTTCAAAAGCAGTTCTTCGCTGGTGTTTGGTTTAGAGGTGTCTCCTCATGTCTGAGAACACCCAATTCCCGCCTGCTGTAGCTCTGTTTTCTGGGAGAGCAGGGTTGCAGCCACAGCGGCCCAGAGGCAGACAGGGTCCAGGGGGACTGGATCAGTGTTAAGGACAACAAGAACTAGTGAGGTTCCTGCTTTGGTCCTAACGACCATGAAGGGACAGAAACAGGGGTAAGTGTTCTCTCCCAAGTCTTGTTTCACTTCCTTGTTACCTCTGGGCCTCCCTGCAACTCTCCTCCATATCCCTAACCCCACTCCTTGCGACCATCCCCTTCTGAACCCCAGATCTGAGACTCCTTCACTCATCACTCCTGCACTCCGAAATAACACCATGGTCCACCCTCCATCGCTTGGAGACTCTCCTGCCATCCATTCTTGGGCTCTGAAATTTCCCTTCTCTCTTTTGTTACCCTACTTTTCTATTTCCCATCCAGGGTCTCTCACCTCACCTCCTCTGACTCCTGCAGCAGCTACAAAGGCCTCCACAATGGAAAATAATCCCTCTTCTCTCCCTCACCTTCCCTCTACCATTTCCTTGTCTTGTCTTATGCTGTCGAGTCATCTCTGACCCATAGTAATGCCATGGACATATCTCTCCCAGAATGCCCCACCTCCACCTGCAATCATTCTGGTAGTGTATACATAGAGTTTTCTTGGTAAAAATACGGAAGTGTTTTACCATTGCCTCCTTCTGTGTGGTAAACTTGAGTCTCCACCTTTGACTCCCATGCCGCTGCTGCCCAGCATAGGTGAGTTTTGACTTCTAGCAGATTGCCTTACACTCACCAGTCACTGCCCAAATTAGAAATGGAATGGATATGCCTCTGCTTGACTCTCCCTCCCACAGCCGAGAATGTAGAGTACTAGAAACTCTCCAGGGGTGACTCTGTGAGGGGGCTGTATCCTTACTTGCTGTCATCTCTCATTTCTTTTTCTTTTCTGTTTTCTTTTTGTATGTATATCGATTCCTCCATGCAGGTTCTTGTTCCTGAAATTTTAGGACTGAGGCTCATCTGTTGTTCTCCTTGGAGGATTCTATCATCATCTGTGTGTGTGTGTGTGTGTGTGTGTGTGTGTCTGTGTCTACCACACCATCTGGTATATGAATATGCATCACGAGAAGCAGCGTGGCTCAGTGGAAAGAGCACGGGCTTTGGAGTCAGGGCTCATGAGTTCGAATCCCAGCTCTGCCACTTGTCGGCTGTGTGACTGTGGGCAAGTCACTTAACTTCTCTGTGCCTCAGTTCCCTCATCTGTAAAATGGGGATTAAGACTGTGAGCCCCACGTGGGACAACCTGATTCCCCTATGTCTACCCCAGCGCTTAGAACAGTGCTCGGCACATAGTAAGCGCTTAACAAATACCAACATTATTATTATTATTATTATCACTATCTGCATTGTTCTCTGTGTGTGCATGTCTACAAGGCATACCTGTACAAAGCATGGATTTTTTTGCTAGCAAGTTCCTAATCTTTTGATGATGAGACTGATTTGACCTGTCACCCAAAAAGTGGACACTTAGCTTATAAATCCTGCAAGAGAGGCAGGTAAGAAAGATGCAAGTAAGATACACACACACACTCACATATACACTCTTTTGCTCAGAAGCAGTAACATGTCTGAGTGTCCAGGTCATCTGCCTCAATGTCTAGACTCTGTCACAGAAGAGATTACTTTTAAGGGAGAGTAATGGTGCAGTGGGTTGGAAGGGTGAAGAAAATAGGATAGGGTTAGTGACTAAATGTGTGCCTATCAATTCCAAGACATGAGGTAAAAAAAAAAAAAGAGCACAGGCTGAAAGTACCCATTTGCCACCTTCCCTGTTGTCAAGCTGAAAAGGGTAACCCAGAGGTTGAGTGAAATTCTTGTTAGAATGAGGCTGTGGCACCAAGGCGAGTCTCTTGCAATGGAGGCTGACCAGGGTACATTACTATAAACGGATACCTTTAAAACCCAGCTAGTAGCGACAAATCATTTACTTGGCCAATGCAGAAATACAACCCAGTCCTGTGCCAGCTCCCAGCCCCAGTTTCACTCAAATAAACTGAACAAAGCCCTTTCATTGGCAGTGTAATTGAGGCCACCCTGGTAAGAATGGTCAGGTGTATAAAGGGGCCTTTGGAACACTAGACAGAGACAAATTCACATGGAGTAAGCGAAGCACTTTGCTGGCATGCGGGAGCAGGTTCCGGACACTATTCCCAATACAGCAGACAATCATTGGCAGGTAATGAAGGAGGCATTTATGTGATATGTCAGCGGTTAGTGCACAGCTTAAAAGAAATGAGATCATGTGGCCAGATAGCACTTTCTGCCTCTCCCCTAGGGGGAAGGAACACTACTGTTATTACTATCAGCCATTGTTACCGCTACTTCTTTGAAATAAAATGTGACAGAGTATCGTCAGCTGATACTTGTGCGATCGCTACTATCATAAATTGTGGTCTCACAGAATATTAATCTCTAGTTACACAATACAGTGAACACACAAACGTGCAAAGTGGAATGGTGATGAAGGGCTGCAATTAACTGCCTTCTTTTTGCGATTCCCCCAAAACATAAGAAAGAGAAGACTTCTCAGTGGCAGAATGGGAGTCTAATACCATAACAATCTCACTTGGCAAGGAAGAATGGCAAAGTTTAATTTTGGTAATTTAATCACATCAACATTTTGGGAGGGCTCACCTAGTCTGCACCACATATATGAAACTAAATGCAAAAGAAAAATAAGGGAACAGAGCAACATTCAATCGAAGGGGGACATGAAATTATGGATAATTTCCCATTGTCCATCATCTCTCATGTACATTTTCTAAGGACTGATTTGTTCAAAGTTAAGCCAAGTAAGGAAAATGGTTAAACTTTCAAAACACATTGATATCAAAGTGTATTCTTTGTTTGCATTATAATATGACTGTCATTTTAATCACAGGCCTTAACGGTCCACCATTATTGACCTATCAACAATGCTTAAATGGGACAAAATCATAGGGTAATTAATAATTAAGGATCATTTCTGCTTATCAAGTAGAGTATTATTGGGAGATGTAAAATTCTCCAGTTCCTGATCATTTATCTTGGTTTGATTATATCACCACCTATTCAGCCTGCATGAACATATACTGGAGATATCATGGACTTTATCTTAATTTCAGGGGAAATCGGTGACTTATCCTCATGCCTATGTCTGAAGTACGGGATGACTGATGAGATGATAGGTATCTATATATAATAAAAAACCAATCCCAAGTATTACAGAATGCCGTACAATGTAGCTATAGTGCGGTTGTGCAATATGGTGTTAAATGCTGCATAGTCTAGAATTGAGGGATGCCAACAAGGAGTGGCTTTTGGAACACACCCAACTTAAGTTGTTCATTCCTTTAAAATAAACTCTGAAGGTCTCAGAAGCTCAATGATGGAAATGGGGTTGGGAAGCAGGCAGGTGAAATTCAGGGAAGCACCCTGAATTGCACCTCACTCAGTATGTAAATCATTTAGCACTGTACAGGGGATTTAACAGGAATAACAGGAATTCAGGAGATCACCTCTGATTATACAGCTGCAGGAATGTTCACTGATCAAAAATTAGATTAAGGCTCTGGTGGGCCAGTGGCAGTGGCCATATGGTGGGTGCCGTTTCCTGTCTTCCCTGAAGTAAGTTCCTCTACCTAACACTGCCAGATCTATTTTTGAGCCTAACATTAGTGTCAGAGGAAGCAGGAGTGGGTGGGTTGATGGGTGGCAGGGGCCGATGGAAGGTGTCTGAGGGGATCGAGCCCGGGGCCAGTCACAAAAGTGGCCCTGTCAGAAAGGGCTCTGTCTCCGTAATCTTTGGTCAAAGCAGAGTTTTGCCAAGAGTCTGTAGGGCAAACCTCTACAGACGTTCAGGATCGACATTCTGCACGACACATTTAACGTGACTGGGCACAAATAAAAAATGACCTTGTAATAGCAAGTTCCACAGGGTGGCTGGAGGGCTTGGTTCTGCTAATGACTGCTTGAATTTCTCAATTTCTAGCTTAGGTTCTAAAATGGTGCAGTGACTATTTAACACTTCTCGAAGTCCCACTAGCTTCCTCTTGGTGCAACTTCAGCTAAAAACAGGTAGGATGTTGGTGATGGCAGTGACTGTCTGTGAAAGGGTCCCAGTCAGTCTGAGCTGTTTGATGATTTGGCTGGTAACATACCACAAAAGCAGTGGTGGGACTTGCACGCAATGAGATTTTATTAGGCTCTCACAGTCTTTATCACTATTTCATACTAAACAAACCATGCTCTCCACCTATCCCACACATATTTCTAAACATTCTCCACCTGGATTAAAAATTGATTTAAAAACCCCCCAATAACATGCTGTTTCCTGACCAATATTGATCTCACTCCGTGAGAGCAAGCAGAGGCACCTCCCCAGAAGAGCAGCAGGAAAGATAGATGAGTGTTGAATAGCCAGGCTAGACAGTTCTAAATGAGTCAGGCTCAGGTCACCAAAAATGGAGCAAAGATAGCCCTACCCTTCCGCCTACTTGCTCAGTTTACTTTTGCTTGTCAGAGCCAAACTCACTCTGCTCTGAGCATATACACCTTCACTCTTCTGTTCATGTGCCATTTCATTTAGCATTTCATTTTCCTCTTTGAGCAACTTAGTGGGAGAGAGACATAGAGAGTCAAAAATAAATAAAAGTCGGGACCCAAGGAGAAGGAGCCTATGCTTTGTAGGTACAACTGACTTCCTGGGGAAAGATGGGGTATGGAAGGGTAGGGTGGGAGTGGAGAAGCTTCCTGAAGGACTTTCTTCAACAAGCTGCTGAATTTTTCCCTGTACCTCATTTTGTCTCATCTGTGAAATGGATGAAACAACCTATGTCAGTGACACTCAAATGAATGCCTACCAGATATAGCTCAATTACAGTCTCTGGTACTGAACATTCCTTTTTTTAATAGTATTTCTTAAGTGCTTTCTGTATGTCAAGCAGTGTTCTAAGCACTGGGGTAAATAACAAAACAATTAGGTCAGACACAGCCTCTGTCCCAACTCTAAGTAGGAGGGAGAACAGGTATCGAATCCCCATTTTACAGATGAGGGAACTGAGCCGCAGAGAAAGAAGTTAAGTGATGTGCCTAAGGTCACACAGCAGGTATGTAGTGGACTAGGATTAGAACCCAGGTCCTCTAACTCCCAGACCCATGCTCTTTCCACTAGGTCTCGCTCCTTCCCAAGCCCTTAGTTAAAATCTCCAGATTTATGGAAATACACATTGTTTCTACATCTGGCCAATGAGTTTCATCATCTGACCTGCCCAGAGTGTCTTTGGTCTTCTGAGTGGCCATTTACAGTCTCTATATGTTCATCTATTATCTTCACAATGAGACACGAGTATTGTCCACTTACATTTATCTCCACAGGTTGCCTGGACTACGTCTGTCACCCCTGTCAGTTGCTCAGTTGCTGTAATTGTTTAATACGTGATTGCATAAGGATACTTGCATCTGATCCTTCCCATTGCTCTTTGACTTACTGGCAATATATTTTCTTCGGCTTGTGTCACTGACGAGAAACCGGCAATGTATAGCACTGAGGGTAAAATGGCAGAGCTGAACACTCCTCTTTCTTTTCATTGACAGCAGGTCATCAGTCAATTAATTGATAGTATCTTTTGAGTGCCTACTGCATGCAGAGCATGGTGTTGAGCCCTTCGGAGGGTACGAAAGAAGTAGAAGATATGATCTCTGCCCACAAAGAGTCTATATTCAAAAAGGGAGACAGACACAGTCTAATTTTCATAAAGGAGAAAAAAGAGAATGTAAAAAGGGATATGTGGATGAGTAAGTGTTTAAATAGTGGAATAGGTAAGTAGAGATGAATGGAAGTACGGATTGTGAGTGCTTAAGTGCAGAGGTGGTGCAAAAGTGCTTCATGTGGCAAATGGGTGGCTATGACCTGGGTAGAAGAAAAATTAATTGGCTAAGGCCTCAACCACTAATGAGGTCATCCAGTAATAGTCTCTATTCTTTTGTAACTGACCCAATCTGCCTTTCTTCTTTTTCTGCATTCACACCATCAAAGGTATTTCTGTTGTTCACCATAGGCCTCAGATATACATAGCAGCTGGTTTCTACTTTTTGGGTTTGGAGAGTCCTATTCAGAGTTCTCATGGCACAAACACTTGGTCTTGGAGATATGCATTTCAAGATCATTTCTGAGTAATGTCTATTCTTTGTTCCAGTTTGATGGGGTCTTTATCAGTGACCCAGAGCCAGATCACATCTCACCACTCCTCAAAATCCTGCAATCACTGCCCTCTTTGCATTAGATAGAAACTCCTCACCACTGACTTTGTGGCTTGCAATAAACCTTCTTCCCCTATCTACTTTCTTCTCCCACTGCACCCCAGCTTACACTCATTTATTCCTCTCAGGCTAACCTAATCACTGGACCTTGCTCTCCATATCTCCTTCTTCTGACTTCTTGCTCATGCTCTTCCTCCTGCCTGGAGCTCCCTCCCCCTTCATATCAATCAATGGTATTTGTTGAGCTCTTACAACGTGTAGAGCACTGTATTAAGCATTTGGGAGAGGACAACAGAGTTGGTAGACACCTTCCTTGTCCTCAAGGAGCTTATAGTCTTGAGGTTAACCAGATAATCTTCAAAGCCCTTCTGAAATCTCATGTCTTCCAGGAGGCCTTCCTTGATTCATTTCTTCTCCTCCCTGGTTTTATCCTCTCAACTACCACCCTAGGATTATGTGCCAACCTCACACTTATGTGCCAAAACCACTTATTGCACTTTTGTGCACATTTCATTGCTTAAGCCCTGACCTTCATATCCTCTTTCCTGCTAATGGATTTTAGTATCTGTCTTTCCCACTCGACTGCAAACTCCTCAAGGTCAGGGATTGTATATGCTAACTGTATTGTACTCTCCCAAATGCTTAGTACAGTGCTCTGCAAAGAGTAGATGCTAAATACACTTGATTGATCAACTCTTCCCATGAACAGATGTATTTCCTGATTGACTTGACTGTTCCTTGCACTTTCTTTCCTTTGTTGGTTGGCGCTGCCTCTGTTCATGCAGAGTGATGAAAGGTAATCTTTTCCCACACCCAGTTCTGTCTCTGTTTCAGATTTCTTCTCATCAGCTCAACAGCCACGGCCTCAAACATCGAAGCAGGGACTTATCAGTTGATTTTTGGCATCCTTTACATGGCTTGCGCAGGAAACTTCAGCGTCAGAGGTAACACATGGTAAGTGATTCTTACCATGTGTCATTCTCTCCTGGACCCCCTCCAATCTGGCTTCCGTCCCCTCCACTCTACCGAGACTGCTCTCTCTAAGGTCACCCATGACCTCCTTCTTGCCAAATCCAATGGCTTCTACTCCATTCTAATCCTCCTTGACCTCTCTGCTGCCTTTGACACTGTCGACCATCCCCTCCTCCTCCATACCTTATCTCACCTTGGCTTCACGGACTCCGTCCTCTCCTGGTTCTCCTCTTACCTCTCTGGCCGGTCATTCTCGGTCTCCTTCGCTGGCGCCTCCTCCCCCTCCCATCCTTTAACTGTTGGAGTTCCTCAAGGGTCAGTTCTTGGCCCTCTTCTGTTCTCCATTTACACTCACTCCCTCGGTGAACTCATCCGCTCTCACGGCTTTGACTACCATCTCTACGCAGATGACACGCAGATCTACATCTCTGCCCCTGTCCTCTCCCCCTCCCTTCAGGCTCACATCTCCTCCTGCCTCCAGGATGTCTCCACCTGGATATCGGCCCGCCACCTAAAACTCAACATGAGCAAGACTGAGCTCCTCATCTTCCCTCCCAAACCCGGTCCTCTCCCAGACTTCCCTATCACCGTGGATGGCACGACCATCCTTCCCGTCTCTCAGGCCCGCAATCTCGGTGTCATCCTTGACTCGTCTCTCTCGTTCACCCCACACATCCTATCTGTTACCAAGACCTGCCGGTTTCACCTTTACAATATCGCCAAGATCCGCCCTTTCCTCTCCACCCAAACGGCTACCTTACTGCTACGGGCTCTCGTTATATCCCGGCTAGACTACTGTGTCAGCCTTCTCTCTGATCTCCCTTCCTCCTCTCTCGCCCCGCTCCGGTCTATTCTTCACTCCGCTGCCCGGCTCATCTTCCTGCAGAAACGATCTGGGCATGTCACTCCCCTTCTTAAACAACTCCAGTGGTTGCCTATCAACCTCCGCTCCAAACAAAAACTCCTCACTCTAGGCTTCAAGGCTCTACATCACCTTGCCCCTTCCTACCTCTCCTCCCTTCTCTCTTTCTACCACCCACCCCGCACGCTCCACTCCTCTGCCGCCCACCTCCTCACCATCCCTCGGTCTCGCCTATCCCGCCGTCGACCCCTGGGCCACGTCCTCCCGCGGTCCTGGAATGCCCTCCCTCCTCACCTCCGCCAAACTGATTCTCTTCCCCTCTTCAAAACCCTACTTAAAACTCACCTCCTCCAAGAGGCCTTCCCAGACTGAGCTCCTCTTCTCCCTCTACTCCCTCTACCACCCCCCCTTCACCTCTCCGCAGCTTAACCCTCTTTTCCCCCCATTTCCCTCTGCTCCTCCCCCTCTCCCTTCCCATCCCCTCAGCACTGTACTCGTCCGCTCAACTGTATATATTTTCATTACCCTATTTATTTTGTTAATGAAATGTACATCGCCTTGATTCTATTTAGTTGCCATTGTTTTTACGAGATGTTCTTCCCCTTGACTCTATTTATTGCCATTGTTCTTGTCTGTCTGTCTCCCCCGATTAGACTGTAAGCCCGTCAAACGGCAGGGACTGTCTCTATCTATTGCCGACTTGTTCATTCCAAGCACTTAGTACAGTGCTCTGCACATAGTAAGCGCTCAATAAATACTATTGAATGAATGAAGTGATGAATTTACCCCTTGTGGATGACATTCTTCCCAGAGATTATTCCAAGTGTATCTGCCCAGTTGCAGCCGATTTGGTTAAAAGTATGCCTATCTGGACTTCTCCAAGTGCACGACCTGTTTTCTCCCTTCTGCTATTTCTTGTCCATGGTCCATGATGTGCAGTTAGTTTGCTCCAGAAAATTCCCATCCATGCTCCCTCCACTATTTCCTTAATCGGGTATACAGACGTAGCATTCTTGTTCCTTCACATAGCTTCTGATGATTGCCTTGAATCCTCCTTTCATGATTGCATACATTAACAACACCTTCTGCCAAGCTGCTTCTCAGCTACTGTAGAACTTATGTCCTCTTCTTTGGTTTATGGTGCCATCTATACATTTGGATAAGCTTAACAGTTGGCTGTTTTTTGATCCACAGGGGCAAGTGTCACCATATGGAAAAAAAGACTTCCCTCTTGACTGGGGGTAGTACCTTCTGTGTAACAATGAGAGCGCCCACTCAGACTTTCCTGTTGATCTCTCTCCCTCCCCAGGTCCATCTTTTGCAAAATGACCACCCTCTTTTTTCAGCCCACTAGATGACGAGTTAGGCTCATCATGGGCAGGGAATGTGTCTGTTTATTCTTATTTTGTACTCTCCCAAGCAACTAGTACAGTGCTCTGCACACAGTAAGTGCTCAATAAATGTGATTGAATGAAAGAATGAATAGGTTACTCTCCTTCTCAGAAAGATGTCTGTTGTCTCTTTCCTTAAGTGTCCATTAAGGATACCATGGCTGAAGCCTAAGACAGTCTTATAACATGCTAGCTTGTAGACCTCAGAGCACCTTCTCTTGTGAATCTTCACCTCAATCAAGATAGCAGAACCCTAGGCTTGGCCAGACAGGCTTTGAATGACTGAATGTGGATCTGGGATTTGTCAAGGGCAGTGCCAGAGATCCTCTCTTCAAAAGTAAATTTAACATTGGGAATTTCAAGGAAGACAGAAATTATACAAAAGTGATGTTTAAAGAACCTTACCGCCCAGGGAAAGAGGAAAACAAAATCAAATCTGAAAAAGCAATCTTCTACTGGCTAAATCTCTAACCTTCATATGTGCTCGTGACCCTCTTGATTTCCAAATGCCAAGCGTCGGTGTGGTAGATTCGGTTTCCTGGTTTTTAATCCATCGTATCATCTAAGAGTCAGGTTTGGAATATTCTCCACCAGTCCTAATAATGAAGTCTCGTAAAACAGAACAAAACTTGACCAGTTTACAGTTCTTTTTCCCCTAGGCCTCCTTCTCCCTAGGAAGCATACAAAGTCAGATAAATGACATCAATGCTCTTTACTGCCCATCTAGCATAAATAGCCACTTGCTCTGGGAGAGTGAGTAAGGTGGATTTTTATGGGGCTCAGAGCAAAGCACAAAGGCAGAGCTGGGTGAATACTAACATTGGTGCCCGGGGCAGGAAGTCGTGACATCATTTTGAAGCCATGCATACTCCAGAACAGTACTGCTGCTGGCTCCGCCCTCTGCCAGCTCTGCCCACTGCCACCTCTGGAACCTGCTCTAGTCCTGGTCCAAGTATTGTGCTGATGCTGGGATAGGTGGGCAGCAGTGGTGGAAAACCTGCCCCTGACTTGAGTGGTCTGCAGGGGCCTGCAGATTGTTGGGGTCGCTTGTACTGGGGCCAGTGGAAGGCTCTCACTACCACCCTGCAAGACCACTCTGGCCCAGATTGGGTTTTCTGTTGCTGTTCTCCACCTCCCTCCACTGGGTCTGGAAGCTGGCCCTATCGTCATCTTGCTTTCCTTGGATGGTGCAGGACTGGTTTCCATGCTTGAGTTCCTCCCTACCTGCCATTCCTCCAGACCTGCCTGAGGGAGCTATTCTTTATTAGAATATGCTACCCATGAGCAGGGCTCATTTTCTGCCAGGCCATTTTGGGTCACTGACACAGATCCTTTTTGAACTGGGAGCGGTAGTAATGGAGAAACTGATGGCTATCACACTCACTGCCCCCATTACTGTCTCTGCCTTCCCTGCCTGACTCACTTGCCAAGCTCTTATTTTGCATAGGTGAGTCAAAGCTTTTTGGCCTAGTTCTGGTTAGCCATGGTAGCAGAGGTGAGTTAAGGATTGCCACAGCCATTCAATTTCCCCCATCCCAGAGATAAGGCCAGAAAGATGGGGTTAAGGGTGCCAACTCTGTAGAGGTAAAAAGCATCATAGTTCCCCTTTTATCATCCTGCCCTGGACTATGATGCACAGCAGCATATTTTAATATGTCAGCAGCAAAGGGAGTGCTGCCAGCCCTTCCCCTTCCTGTTGGTACAATGGATTGGAATGGATTCAGAGGGTGCCAAAATGGTGACTCATGTTATCACCATGATATCCCAGCCACCCCAAGGAACACGCAAGGTGCTCTCTAGCAATGACCCTGACCTAGAATTTCATCCTCCGGAATCCAGGGTGCCCCCTTGAACAGAACTGAAACCTGGAATCACTAATTCAGTGAAGGTCCCAGCTCAAACATGCCCTCTTTACCCTCTCCCCAGCATTACTCTGGATTTGGTTCCTCCTGACAGGCCCTCACATGGACACCCTCTCTTGGGGGTGGCTCCCTGTATCTGTCCTGCCCTTCCACAGGCTCTGACTGGGGCTTGTCTCTAAAGGGGTGGCTGAGAACTGAAATTAGTCTCCTCCACACAGGCCCAACCTGGACTTCTATTCCCCTTCTTTGTAAATGATTATTGTGTCTCTCATTTGATGTAAGCTCCCTAAATGCAGAGAACATGTGCCTTGATTCTGTTGTACTCTCCCAAGCACTTTGCACTCAATAGACACTCCTTAAATAATGATAATAACAATAAAATAATAATAATAGTAATAGTATTTGTTGAGAACCTACTATGTGCCAGGCACCGTACTAAGGACTGGGGTAGATATACAAGATAATTAGGTTGGACACAAGTCCCTGTCCCACATGGGGCTAAGTAGGAAGGAGAACAGGCATTGATTCCACATTTTACAGCTGAAGAAACTGAGGCACAGAGCAATTAATTGACCTGCCCAAGATCACTCAGCAGGCAAGTGGCAGGGCTGGTATAAGAACCCAGGTCCTCTGACTCCCAGGCCTGTGCTTTTTCCACTAGATTATGCTGCTTCTCCTAAATCCCATTGATTGGTTAACTCATCCCCCACCCAAAAGGAAAGAAATGAAGAAGGATGTGCCATAGCCGCTTCTAAGCACACAAAAGAACTTGAACACACTCAGCCTTGAACAATCAATCAACAGAATTTACTGAGAACCTGACATGTGCAGAGCACCATACTAAAACACTTGGGAGAGTACAGTAGAAGTAGATGATATGATCCCTGCCCACAAGGCGCTTCCACTCTAACAGGCAAACTTCTTCCTCTCCATGTATGTCTCTTCCCGAACCAGAGCTCAATCTCTCTCCTCCCTGAGTCCTGGTCTTGGCAGTTCTGGCTGTGGCACGGGGTTCTGACTATCCCTCTGACACCAGGTCTCTCTGGCTGTGCCTTTGAATGCCTCTTTCCTGTCTTCTCTTACCTAGCTCTGGAAGTCCCACCTTAGGAAGCCTCCACTGAAGTCCAGACTCTGTTCCCTCCACACCCAATATAAAAGCTGATAGCAACCAAGTCAATTCCTTTCATTAAAAAAAAAAATCACTTTCCTATTAGTAAAAGTTCCCAGGGGCTTTGAAAGACCGACAGCTTCCCAAGATTATGGAGCAGTTTTTACCAATTTCCAAGCATGGTATCATGCCAGGAGAATACATAGATCAGTTTAAACTTTATCACTAAAGAGAGATTCAGTCATCTTATTGGTTAAAAATGGCCTTTTTTCCCCCTAGGAAGGTTGCAATCACTAGCATCTCCTTTGTTGCAGGTTCCTCTGACCTTGACTTCTATTACACACCCCCTCTTTTATCTTGGGAGGTATAACTCACTTTGTGGTCAATTATCTTGCAGCAGTGCCCACAACAGAGGTTTAAATGCAGAGACACTGTGGGTAAAGCTGCCTGAAATCAGGACCGCCAGACTATATGGGCATGTCTCTCTCAGCCCTGGAAAATGACCTATTGCAAAATGGAAGGCACAGAGACAGGATAACCACAAGTTCCTGTAAGCCTGAGTGTGCAACCCTGCAATTGGATCAATCTGGGGAAGAAGGAGAGTAACGCGAGGGATGTGTTTACCTCATCTGGCAAAATCCAGCTATGTTTCTCCCTTGCTGTTCCTCTCTAATGAAATGGCACTTGCTTTTTAATCGAAGGACTTGCAAAGTAGCAGCCCCTGAGAAGTGGGTGCTTTGTTCAACCTGGCAGCAGACATGTGATGTGGAATGAAACTCACATGCCTGACCTTTATGGTAGGAGAGCACTACAGGGTATAGATGAGGCTGCCCCTGGCAATCAGTCAATCTTTGATTCTCTCTCTTAAACTGAATGTGAGCTCCTGGTGGGCAGGCAACAGCAGTCAATCAATCGATGGTATTTCTGGAGCGCTTTACTACATGTAGAGATCTGCATTAAGTTCTTGGGTGAGTACAATACAATAGAGTTGGTAGGACCAATCCCTACCCTCAAGCTTACAATCTAGCAGTGGGGCTTACAACCACATCTTGTGACTGTGGTATTATTCCAAGCACTTAGTACAGTATATTGCATTCAGTAGGTGCTTAATAAATACCATTACGACTACTACAAAGTTTCCCGTAGTTGTTGGGACAGTTTTCATCTCCTCAACCCTTCCAACTTCCACAGCCATATTCCTCCCCATGGTTCAGTTACAGCCTGGGAGAAAGTGAAGAAGTTGTGTTGCTTTTTTCACACTCACTCTGCATTTCTTTTTGAGTCTTCATATCTGGGCTTTCTTCTGTCTCCTTCAGTAGACTGCTCTTTAGGGACAGATATGGTGTCTTCTCCTGCCTCTGTAACTTCCTCAGTGTCTATTCTAGTGGGTCTCAATTACTATTGCTGACAGATTGATGGGAAGATAATCTGGTTGCCCTGGCCCAGAGAGAATACAGCTCAACGTCTGGACAGTCCGAGGGAGGTCCAGAAAAAGAAACTCTTCTTGGCCTAAATTCTTAAACCCAACCAGTGAGTTGGAAAGCTACTCCAGGCAGGCCATTTTCAGCTCTTTCGAGGTCGAAGCAAACATGGGAGCGAGTGCACCGCTCTTTCTGCTGTCCCAGGGGAATTAGTTGTGGCATTGCTGATTCAGCAACCAGCCATGAGCAAGCAAAGTGGGCCAGGCAAACAGATTTGAAATGCCATGAGTCCACTGAACTTCAGCTTGCTATCTCCTAGGAGATCCCCCTCCCCCTCTGCCCTCCTCACACAGTACCTGGATGTTGCCCCACTGTTGCAGAACGAAGGAAGATTAGTTCCATGCATAGCAAATAGTCTGATTGTTAAATAAGTTTCCAGGGCAGTCATCCGGTTGCAAAGCTGGTGAGTTTCAAATGACTCACTCTCCAGACACTTGCCTTTCATATAATTCTAGTTTAAATCTGCAGCTGATTGACATAGTCTCGGTGAATAAAAAAAGAATCTCCAATCCTGCTCTTCTTATCATTTAACTGCTGCGTGCGTGGAAAATGAGTGGAGGACACAGACCTACTCACTGAATGCACAGATTTGGAGAGTTTCATTATTCTTGAAATAAGCCTGCTATGAACTTCGGTGACTATTTACAAAGTCCTGAAAGAGGGCCCCTCTCCCTTCCTCTGCCCCATCTCCCCAAGAAGACCCATGTTGTTTTTATCTGTGAATTTTAGTTCACACACTTAGGTTAGGACCAAGTAAAGTTCCCTTGCTGCCTGCCTTGTTCTTTAGTTCCCCTTTGAATCCTCTTAGGAAAGTCAGATACCCACAAACAATAGAATTAAAAATCTGCCTTTGGGACTGGCAAACCATTCAGAGCCCTGTCTAGCTGCTTAGCATAGACTGTGCTAGGCTTCAATAAGAGAAGAGGCTCCCAAGAAGCAATAATTTTCAGATTGTTGTGTACAATGCAGTGATAAAGCTTCCTGTCACATTTTTCTTCCCAGTTACTAAAGTTCCCATTCAGATGAATTGTCACCGCTTCTTCAAACCAAACAAGCACCCTTCCGGCCTTGTTTGCATTAAAATGTGATAAAACTAAAGGTGACTTTCAGCCCAGCTGTGCAGAAAACGGGATTAGGTCAAAGTGACAGAGTTTGTTAAGGCTTGCCACAAAGGTGGCTCAAGATGTGTCTACAGCGCTAATGTGTGAGAAGCAAGAATCCCTTCTACCCAGACATTTGTAATAAGGCTGCCCCAGAGGGGGAAAAAAATAGAATTTCTTTCATTCTGGCCCCACTTCCCAATGGCATTAGGCCAGTGGGCTGACCTGTTGTCAAAGGAAAATTTGGAGTCACAAGCATTGACAAAGTGTCTTGTATTTGTTCTTCTTCTTGGCTCTCATACAGAAACCAGGACCCCTCTTGGCCAGTGAACTGCCACGGGGGTCAAAGGGGCCCATTAGGACGGGATTTGGGAAGGAGAGTAGTTTTCCACAGGGCTCCATCCTGGCCGAGTGGGGAAAGAGAACCTGGGAGTTGACAGAGTGTGGATCCGGTGTTGGGAGAGGACCTGTGATTCCCTGGGACACCCCCTCACTGGCATCTGCCCCTAGGCACTCTTTAAGCTCATTTTTCGGGGACTTGAATCGTGCACAAGTGGCACCCTTTGCATGCCACCTGCTGGCAATTTTTTGTATCTGGCACAGAGCGCAGCATTTCACTCGATCTTTCTTTGGCAAAGCCATAGTGACAGGTTGAGAAGTCTTCAAGCTGCACTGTCCTCACCTTAGGCCAAACAGGGCATTGTATGTCCTCATTTAAATCTTCCAAAGGAAGAAAAATCCAAAAACCTCCCTCAGCAACCCATTCCAGTGTCCAACATGGCTCAACTTCAGCAAGTTTTTCTGCTTCAGCAAGAAGCAGTGTGCCTCAGTAGAAGGAGCATGGGCTTGGGAGTCAGAGGACGCGGGTTCTAATCCAGTCTCGGCCACCTGTCTGCTGTTTGACCTTGGGCAAGCCACTTAAATTCTCTGTGCCTCAGTTACCTCATCTGGAAAATGGGGATTTAGACTGTGAGCCTTACATGGGACAACCTGGTCACCTTGTATCTCCCCCAGCGCTTAGAACAGTACTTGGCATATAGTAAGCGCTTAACAAAAACCATAATTATTAATTGTCATTATTATTATTACATTTCACTTAAATATAAGTGCAACTGATTGGTTAAACCCCTCATCCTGCAGTTCCATTTCCTCTTGAGAGTAGCTGGCAGATAATAGTGTTCATGTGCTAGGTTTGAAGATTTTGGAGAGAAGCCGCCTGCCCTGAGCATCCCACTGCAGCAGTAGAACCACAAAAACTTGGTACGAAATTCTTGTTGTGCTTAGATCTCCGCTCGATAATTTGACTTGTATCATCCTACAGTTTCAGTTGCTAAAGGGGCACCTGTGGCCTTTATGAAATATTTTAAAAAAACAAGGTTCCTGCCTGTATGTGTTTCATAACTAACACTGAAAAATCCAAGTTGGTTTATTTTTTGAAGAAAGCTTAGGTGTTTATGATAGGTAATTCTGTGGGTCAGTATTATGCAAGAAAGACTATTTGCACCAGCATATACTGCCCTGCCACATGTCTGCTGTGTGACCTTGGGCAGGTCACTTTACTTCTCTGGACCTCAGTTCCCTCATCTGTAAAATGGGAATTAAGACTGTGAGCCCCATGCGGTACAGGAACTACATCCAACCTTATCAACTTATATCTACGCCAGCGCATAGCACAGTGCTTGGCACAAAGTAAGTGCTTAACAATTACTATAATTATTATTACTCTATTTCTATTTCTTTCTCTCTCATTCCTTCTCCCTCACCCCAACTCCTCCAACCTCTCTCTCTCTTCCAGTTCATCTTTGCTCCACTACCTCAGGGCCAGTAGAAGTAGAGGTAGGCAGGGTAAGGCCTTCTGGGTCCTGGGCCTGGGGTTCTGTGCCAAGCCAAGGCCCATGTAGGCCTAGGAGATTGCAGTGGTGCACAGTCTTACTGGTCTTGAGCAGTCCTGACGCTGGGTCTGTACCACTTACCACTGTCACCTTCACAAACCACTTCAGTCAGGCAGGGACCCTAAAGGTAGAGAAGCTCAGCAACAGCAACGATGATGGCACAGGGCTTTCCCTGCCTGTGGGCAGCACTGCTTCTCTGAACAAACTACTGCCCAGATGAGAGTGAGTTGCGGGGATGGTTGTGACACGTGTCCTCCATTGGCCTGGTGTAGTTTTGTCAGTGGCCCCAAAGACTGCTGGCACCAGCTGTGCTGTCCTGGGGCTGAGAGGAAGGTGAACATATTTACAGGAGTAAAAGCAAGAGGCAGATGAAGTGCCTCTAGGAGGTGGTGCCATTCTTTTCTAGTCAGCAAATGCCAAGGGAAAGAAGGGGAGGAGAAGTAGAGGGAAAAGAAGAGAACTCTTCAAGACTGGTGGGCCTGGCCAGCTTGTTAATAATAACAATGATGGTATTTGTTAAGGGCTTACTACATGCCAAGCAGTGTCCTAAGCACTGGGGTAGATACAAGGTAATCAGGTTGTCCCACGTGGGACTCACAGTCTTAATCCCCATTTTATAGATGAGGTAACTGAGGCACAGAGAAATTAAGCGACTTGCCCAAAGTCACACAGCTGATAAGTGGCGGAGCTGGGATTAGAACCCACAACCTCTGATTCCCAAGGCCGTGTTCTTGCCACTAAGCCATGCTACTTCTCCAGCAGGAACTTTTGAGCAGCACCATAGCTTAGTGGAAGGAGCACAGGCTTGGGAGTCAGAGGTCGTGGGTTCTAATCCCGGCTGCACCATTTATCAGCTGTGTGACTTTGGGCAAGTCACTTCTCTGTTCCTCAGTTACCTCATCTGTAAAATGGGGATTTAGATTGTGAGTCCCACGTGGGACAACCTGATAACCTTGTATGTCCCCCAGAGCTTAGAGCAGTGCTTGGTACATAGTAAGCGCTTAACAAATACCATTATTATTATGATTTTTTTCATTGAATTTGGTAATGCTGGTTTTGTTTTGTTCTGTTTTGCTTTGCTGTCTGTCTCCCCTGATTAGACTGTGAGCTCGTTATTGGGTAGGAATTGTCTCTATCTGTTGCCGAATTGCACATTCCAAGTGCTTAGTACAGTGCTCTGCACATAGTAAGCGCTCAATAAATACTACTGAATGAATGAATGAATTATGCCACTGTGGGTTGGTGCCTGCAAATGATATAGGCACGATGTGATCAAACATGCAGCATTACATAGGATGGTTGTGCTTCAAAAAGTTCCACCCTCCACCTGAAAGAGGATCCATTAGGATTCTGGTTTTTGCCAGAAGTTTTTAATCAATCAATCAATCGATAGCATTTATTGAAGACTTACTGTGTTCAGAGCGGTGAACTAAGTGCTTAGGAGAGTAGAGTGTTACAGAGTCGGGAGACATGTTCCCTACCTTCAAGGTGTTCACAGTTTAGTCAGCAGTAAGAGAGGTTGAGGAGTCAAGAAGAGGCTGCCCAGTTTCATTCTCTTCCACCTCTGTCTCTGGCAGTTGCCACCTTCACACATGACTTGGCCCTTTCTGGCAGTTGGGTGAGTACATCCACTCCCTAACATACACCTTCTCTCTCTGCCTTTCCTCATCTCTCTTTGTCCCTATGGCTTCCTTCTTTATTTATGTCTCCTCCCTCTCTCTGTTGCCTTTTTTCTCTTCTTGTTCCCTCTCTGATTTTTTTCCCCCTTTCCTGAGTTTTTAGCCTCATCTCTTGCATTCTGTTCCCTGATAATCAAGTCACTATATATATATATCTATATATATAATCAAGTCACTATATATATATCTAGATATATATATATCTAGATAGATATATATATACAGCATGGCTTAGTGGAAAGAGCACAGGGCTTGGGAGTCAGAGGTCATGGTTTCTAATACCAGGTCCGCTGCTTATCAACTGTGTGACTTTGGGCAAGTCACTTAACTTCTCTGTGCCTCAGTTACCTCATCTGTAAAATGAGGACTAAGTCTGTGGGCCCCATGTGGGACAACCTGATGATCTTGTAACTACCCCAGTACTTAGAACAGTGCTTGGTACATAGTAAGTGCTTAACAAATGCCATCATCATTATTATTATTATTATTGTTATATGCAGGACTACTCCCTGGTCTCTCTCTTGCTTCTCTGGGCAGGATCAGGAGCCCCAAAGCCTAGACTCCTTCTTGGATTTGCTCTGCACCCTTGCACAAGTGGTTAACTTCTTTATGCCACAATCTCCCAATCTTTAAAATGGAGAGGACAATTCTTCCCACTAGATTGCACCCAATTTCAAATGAGATTCCACATGAAGAACAGAACTTAAAAAATTTTGCAGTCAGAGGAGACCTCCAGGTGTCATCTGGTCCAACACCCTGCCTCCAGGCCGCACAGCCCCTGAATCATCTAAAACACGTGGTCATTTGGCCTAATTGTAAAGATCTCATGGGATAGAAATTCTAATAACCTCCTTCAATCAGCTGTTTCAGGTTTTCATCATCCTCATGAACAGGACACCTATCCTAAACCTTTCTCATTGGATTCTCTAAACCTTTCTCAATGTAGTGGAATTAAGCCCATTCCAGTACATTCTATCCTGGGGGGCGGGGGAGGAGGTGGAGAGGAAGAAGGAGAAGGAGAGGGAGAGGGAGTGTGAAAGAGAGAGAGAGAAAGAGAGAGTGAACACACACACACACACACACACACACACACACACACCATGCACAGCTGATCAACAGCCTCCTAAAAAGGGATCATCATGGTTAGTACCCTTCACAGGCCCCTATATGGCCTGCCTTTCCCTCATTAACAGTTCCACAACTGGTTATGAATTTCCCTAGGCATAAGTCAAGGTAAGTGAGCATTTTTGTGAATTCAATGAATCTCTGATTTTGGAGGGCCACTTTCCTGGAAGACTTGAGACCCCACCCGTCCATTCATCTTTGTCAAATCAACTGGAGCTGACCTTCAATGCGATTCAAAAGCACCTGGATTGGATTGAACTTCCCCATCTCCCCAGCCATCCAGAATCAGGCTGTTGTTCCTGCTGTGCCGGCTGCTGCTGATCTCTGGCAGTGATCTCCTTCTTTAGAGCCAACTCTTACTTTAGTGTCAGGCATGGAAAAATTATCCTGACGGTACACTGGTTTTGCAGCTATACATTAGATGAAATAGCATTAAAAATGCCATAACTACAGTTTAGCAAATTACCCTATAATTTGTATGCAGTTGCAGGTAGTTACACAGAAATTGCAATTAAATTCGCAAACTATATAATTATATGTTTTTATGAATTATGTCCAGAAATATTAATGTCAAATTTGTAATTACTGCACCTACCCCTCATGTTACAGGCTCATTGTTTTTATTTGGATGCTGTTAAAGCAGGACTGGGTGAGGTAAGCCAAGGTGTCAAAAGAGAAAAAACTTCATTTTTGCATTGCCCCATAGATATTTAAAAAACTCCCTTCCAAGACCCTGAATGCAGGAGATTGCAGAGCTGAGTAGGCTAGTGCCACCACCCTAAACTGTTTGTATCTCATGGGAACCACTGCTATTTCACCTCCATGCTCCTGCCCCAGCGGGAGCATCCATACACCTCAGAGCTATAGGATGCTCTTGATTGCCAAAGCACTTCACAGAACAGTCCTGGGGCCCAAAATGACTTGCTCTCCTATCCCTTCCCTGGAGCTTACACCACCCCAGGATTGGGACGTATCCAGGGCCGGGTAATCATCCCCCCCTGGAACTAGTGTTCGCTTAGGATGTTTGGAAGCCTGAGCAGAGTGAATAAAGAGATCATTTGGTGGTGAGTGCTTCATTGAGAAGCAACAGGTGATCTGGGCCTTTTTTTGGCACAATGAAGCTGCTGAGGCTGAGCACGAGTATACTGGCTTCAGAGCTGAACAGGATGAGTTGGAGGGTGGGGGTGAGTTCGGATTTGTGCCCTAAGCCGGGGGAATAGCACTTACTTCGACACCAAACCGGATCCCTGCACTCTAGCTTTCCACCACTACCCTGCCCCCTCTGCTGTGCCGAGTCCAAGCGATTCTCACTTTCCACTCTCACTGCCCAAGCAGCGAGTGAATGGGCATATTGTTTCTGCTGCTCTAGCCTGTTGATGCACGCCCTGGGTCGGCAGTATACTGGAGTTGAGATGACTCTTCTTCTCTCTTTCTCAACCCCAAGGCAAATGCCTCCTCCATCATCCAGAGACAATATGCTGAAGTGCATTGCCCCTCCAGGCTGGACTCTGGGCAAAGGCTGGACAATGTACAAAAGGAAGATAGGTTAGAGACAGATAGGTCTAGAGTGCATATGATCTTAATCGAGAACACCCACAGAATAGGCTTTCCCAACCTTATCACTGTGACTCTGGGATGCTGAAGCTATCTACTTCCAATTTTGTAGTGCCTGCCTTCCTGTCCTCCACACAGTGCAGACTCAGCCAGTAGTGTCACTGTTAGTGACACCAAATGACCCATATCCTTCTGCAATTGGAAAAAGCTTTAGGTGCAGTGGAGTAAAATGAACAAGACTCCTTTGCCCAAGTATGTTTGTGCATATCCCGGGAGCTTTACCTATACTGCACAAATCAGCCCACTTCCAGTGAAAGCCCTGCTCTACAGGGAGGCCTGTCGGAATTTTCCCCAGTGAGTCCCAGGCCCATTTCACCAGAACAGAGAGTTGGCGAGAATGAGGGCATGTGGCCAAAAGGATGATGAGCAGATGCTGGCAGTTGGGGCCTGGTTGGCAGGGTCCATCTTTTCACAGTAGGCTTGCCTGCACCCTGAGGGGTGGATGCCTTTACCAGGTGTTTGAAACCTTCTGCTACTAGTTCGTTTCATGTATTTGAATAAAGGTTTCGCCATTTGGGCCTGATCCCTGAAGCAAAGTGGACATAAGGGCACCATCTTAACCAATGAAATAATAGTGACCCCCAAATTCACACTCAGTGGTGGTGTGGATGGTGGCTTGAATAGCTAGATGATTCACAGATGCGTGCTTGCTTTTCTGCTTCTCAAAGTCAACTGAGCTAGCCATTTACTCAGCACTATTGGCAATCATTCTCTGCTTCACAGAGGCAACCAGAAGGTCAACTATTCAATCAACTATTTATGAAGGATACTGGCTGGGAGGGGTGGGATTGCTTGAAAGAGTTCAGAGTCCCTCCTCAGCCCCCATCACCCTCACTTTCCCCATAAGGAGAATGGTGATAATTCAAACTTCCAGACAAAAATGCAGAGGAAGCACTAGATTAGTCTCTGTACCTCGATCTTGTCTATTCTGCCGCCAACCCCTTATCTTTGTCTTATGCTATCAAGTCATCTCTGACCCATAGTAATGTCATGGACACATCTCTCCCAAAACATCCCACCTCCATCTGCAATCATTCAACCCCTTGTACAATATAACAATAGCAGACACATTCCCTGCCCACAGTAATGATGATGATATTTCTTAAGTACTTACTATGTGCCAAGCACTGTTCTAAGCTCTGGGGTAGATACAAGGTAATCAGGTTGTCCTACGTGAGGCTCACAGTCTTAATCCCCATTTTACAGATGAGGGAACTGAGGCCCAGAGAAGTGAAGTGACTTGCCCACAGTCACACAGCTGACAAGTGGCAGAGCTGGGATTCAAACCCATGACCTCTGACTCCCAACCCCAGGCTCTTTCCACTGAGCCACGCTGTTTCTCTAGACCAGTGTCTATACAGATATAAAAAAAATGCCTGGGGGTGCCCACTGAGACTACAAATAGCTTCAGACTTCTTAGACAGTCATGCACGTGTGAGATTCTGGTTGAGCCCAGCCTGGTGGGAGCAAAGTTCAAGACAATGGAGATGGATGGGAAGAACTGGCTTTTGTGGCTTTTAGGTGAACCGGAAAATTGGCAACAAACAAAAATCACCACTTTTCATTTAGAAAGCAGCAATAACTTAGGAAAGGAATGTTTCTTCCAGGTCTGATCTGGTGATTGAGATTCCTGGATTCCTCACCTACTCTTCTCAGGTGATGAGCATGCTACAGTGCAGTTCCAGATGAATAAATCTAAATACAGTCAGGAGTTTGGCCTGGTGGTGGTGGTAGTATTAGTAACAATAATAGTAGTAGTATTTATTGAGCACCCACTTGGGGCAGTGCACTGTCTACTACTACTGATAAACACTGTGATATTTGTTGAGCACTTTTTCTGTGCCAACCACTGTACTAAGCTCTAGGGTAACTGCAAGATAACCAGTTCAGACACAGACCCTGTCCCACAGGGGGCTCACAGTCTAACTAGGAGGGTGAACAATTATTTAACCTCCTTTTTACAGATTAGGAAATTGAGGCACAGAGAAGTTAAGTGATTTGCCTGAAGTCACACAGCAGGCAAGTGGAAGAACCAGGATTAGAATTAGAACCCAGATTCTCTGACTCCTAATAATAATAATAATGTTGGTATTTGTTAAGCACTTACTATGTGCAGAGCACTGTTCTAAGCACTGGGATAGACACAGGGGAATCAGGTTGTCCCACGTGGGGCTCACAGTCTTAATCCCCATTTTACAGGTGAGGTAACTGAGGCACAGAGAAGTTAAGTGACTTGCCCACAGTCACACAGCTGACAAGTGGCAGAGCTGGGATTCGAACTCATGACCTCGGACTCCAAAGCCTGTGCTCTTTCCACTGAACCACACTGCCTGTGCTCCTTCCACTAGGCCATGGGAAGTACAAAATAAAGAAAACATATTTATCCTGACCACTTGTAGCTTACACTCTAATGGGGGAGATCATTATAATAATATTCAGAAAAAATCCAAATAAATCATTGAATGCACCATTGAAAAAATGCATACGCAAAAGCATATGCAATAAATGTACTCCCAGAAGTACTGAGCATGGGTATAAATGAGTCCATAAATGCTAGAGATGGCTGATTGGTTTATATGAGTCACAGTTCTGGGAACTAAATGGGGAAAGTTTGTTGGAGGAGGTGGGATTTTAGTAGGGTTTCGACTGGGTAGAGAACTGTGGTTTGTTGGATTTGGGGAGCCAGGAAATTCTAAGCCTGAGGAAACAGTGTGAGTGAGAGTACAGAGACAGGTGAGTCAAGAATGAGGTAGAGTTAGAAGGTGGAGTTTGAGAGGAACAAAGTGAATGGCTTGCGGAGTAGGAGGTGAAGAGAACAGAAATATAAGATGGGGTGAGTTGGTGGAGAATCTTGAAGCCAATTGGGGGGTTTTTTTGCTTGATGTAGAGGGAATGGGAGCCCACTGAAGGAGAGGCTGGAAGCAGGGAGACTAAAGAAGAGGCTGATGAAACACTCTAGCTGCAATGTTACCAGAACTTGGAGTGGAGAAGAAGGGACAGATCCAGGAGGTGTTGTGAAGGAATAACCAATGGAATTTGGCAGTAGATTGGATGTGAGTTGAAGGATAGTGAGAAATCAAGGATGACCCCAAGGCTGCAGGCTTCATGGGATGGGAGGGCGGTGGTGTCATTGACTCACATAGGAAAGTTTTTTTTATGGTATTTGTTAAGCGCTTACTATGTGCCAGGCACTGTACTAAGCACTGGGATAGATACAAGGTGGGGCTCACAGTCTTAATCCCCATTTTACAGATGAGGTAACTGAGGCACAGAGAAGTTAAGTGACTTGTGACACAGTTGACAAGTGGTGAAGCCGGGATTAGAACCCACGATCTCTGACTCCCAAGCCCGTGCTCTTTCCACTAAGCCACAGTTGCTTCTCTGTGCTGCTGGTTAAGAGGAAGAGTAGGTTGAGGAGGGAAAATGAATAGTTTGGATTTAGACATGCTAATTCTGAGGTACTGGATGGATATTCCAGGGGAGATATCCTGGAGTCAAGAGGAAATGACATGATGGAATTGTACATTAGATGAGAGGTCAGGGTTAAGAAGCTTTAGGAGTCATTTGTATAGAGGTGGTAACTGAAGATGTGAGTGGATGAATCCTTCCCCATCCCCCAAGGCAGTGGGGTGTAGAGCATGAAGAGTAGGGGACTCAGAACAGAGCCTTGCAGAATACCAAAAGTAAGAGGGTGGAAGGTAGAGAGGCAGCCAGTGCATGGTCGGGGGGAAGGAGCAGAACTGGGTTAGAGCCCCTTTCAGCCAAATCAACTCCTTATAGCATTTCAAGGAGGAGTGAGTGGTCCACAATGTCAAAGGCAGCTGAAAGGTCAAGAAAGATTAGGACAAATTAGAACCTTTTGGATTTGGCTGTCAGGAGGTCATTGAGAGGGGTGGTCTTATTAGAGTAAGGGGGATGGAAGCTTGATTGAAGTAGATCATGAAGAGAGTGGAGAAGAAGTGAAGGTAGCAGGGGAAAATGACCCATTCTGGGAGTTTGGATAGGAATGGAAATGGGGAGATGGAGTAATAGGAAATTTTTAAATGTGGGACAGGGGACTTGGGCATGTTTGAAGGCAGGTAGGAAGCAGCTAACAGAGAGTGAGCCATTGAAGGTGGCAGAGAGGGAGGAGAGAAGAGTGGTGGCAAGTGTTTTTAGGTGCTGAGGGGGTTAGGATCAGTGGTGCCGGGAGAAGGGGTAGACTAGTTGGCAAAGATGTCAGGGGTGAGGGAGAAAGGAAGGGAGGAGGTGGGGGCACTGGGGACTTCAGGAGGGAGTTAAAAGTTTGGAAAAGTTGAGGGGGGATGTGGGCATGGGATTTCATGAGGGAGTTGATGACTTGTCATAGCAGAAGTTGGACTGGTAGTTGTCCAGCTGTAGTGTAAGCAGGAGCAGAGGAGGTGATGTGGGAGTGGCCCAGGGCTGGGGGTTGATGGCATGAGAGTAATGAGGGGAGGAGGACAAGGGAGTCCAGACTGGTGGAGAGGACAAAGTTGGGGACATGTATTTGGTCATCAAGGGAGGACGGGGAGGGTAGGGAGTACAGAAGATGTATGATAGCCTGGGATAGGCAGAGTGGGTCCAGAATATTGGGATCACGGTAGTGGATGTAAACCGAGTTTGTGGGGAAGGGGTTGCATTTGAGTTGACAGGTCAGAGAGTTGTACTAAGCCTAAATTGGTGAGGTTTAGACATGGCACAGTGTTTCAAGATGATGGGATCCAGTGTGTGTCCACATTGATGTGTGGCTGAGGTGGGCTGAAGCAGGAGGTCAGTGGAATTGAGGAGTGAAAGGAAATGGATGATTGGGAGGCCAGGAGGATCACCAATATGGAGGCTGAAATGCCCAAGAATCAGAGCAGAATATAGTAAGAGTAGAAAGCTGAGAAAGGCATTGGAAGAGAAAGGGTGTATGAGTGTGTGTGTTTGGGCGGAGGGGGAGACAACGAGGGAGTGAGTAAAAATCAGGCCAGTAGAACAGCATGGCCTGATGGAAAGAGCCCAGGTCTGGAAATCAGGGGACCCAAGCACTTGTGCTCTGCACATAGTAAAGCGCTAAATAAATACCATTGATTTATTCTAATCCCAGCTTTACCACTTTCCTGCTGGTGCTTTATTTCCCTCATACATAAAATGGGGATGAAATACCTGTTCTCCCTTCTCGTTAGACTGTAAAGCCCGACATGGGAAAGGAACTGTGCCTAACCTGAGTGCATTGTATCCACCCCAGGTCTTGGCACAGTGTTTGGCAAATACCACAGTTATATATGGACATGGGCACACATCACAGAAACACACAGTTATAACTACCTAACAGACAATGTTGCCACTAGCATTGCTGTTGGGCTCCCTACTGCTGCTCCTCTTCTGGCAGCAGGACCAGAACAGAGAGGAGCCGTGGCAAGGACACCCGCAGCAACCCAGGGTGGAGGAGTATCTTTACCTCCATTCTGCTCCCTGCATTTCCTGCTTCTCTCCATGCACAATTACTCCCATAGTGACTGGGGAGCTGTCTGCAGCCGTAATAGAAATAATCACGGAAAGAGGGACCCTACTGTGCTGCTCCAATCCACTTCTCTGTGCTGGGTCGTCTGCCTGCTGCTGCTACTGTCCCTCCTTCACCGTCATCACCACCACCCTGGTGGGCGTTTCCACCCACCATTTTTTCAAGTGGTGGGTCAGCAGTCAAAAACTGAGAACTGAAATTAGGTTCTTATCACTGTATTACTAGGGAATTAAAGTAGGGCAGCAACAGCCATCCCCAGTATCTCTGTTGCAGTTGCATGTGCCATTTTCATTCCTCACCATCTTCCCTGCCACCATTTCTCCCTACCATCTGGCAACTCCACAGGAGTTACATAGTGTTATAGGACTCCAGGCTTCCCCTGCCACTTGGCATCAATCCTGCCCAATTGCCCTGTTTCCTTTGCCCGGGCTGCACTCCAAGTCCCTCCTGCAGCTCTTTGGTTAACTGGAATGCAGCAGGTCCCTGAGAGATAGAGTGGTGGGCTGCAGACTGAGGTGGGATCTGCAAGAGTCTACTCAGTTATAGTGAGGGTCTTACACTATTTTTTTTATGTGGCCCAGGTATCCATAACCCTCCTTCTCGCCTCCCCTGGCAGCTTCATGACAGAAATGAGACTGAAGGATCGAGGGTTTCTTTTCCCCAGGATTCAACCTTGCCCTCTGCCCTAGGATCCCAGTCCACCCACCCTTTAAGCTCACTGTGGGCAGGGAATGTGTCTGCTATAATGTTATATTGTCCTCACCCAAGTGCTTAGTACAGTGCTCTGCACACAGCAAAGCGCTCAATAAAAATATGACTGACTGACCTACCCGATTTTTGCACATGCACTTAGCTATTTGAATTCAGCATTCAGTATTCCCAAGGTGGGGCTGTGACACAATGCAAAAAAACAAGATTGTGTTGGAAGCATCAGAAGGGCATGCTGAGCTTGCATAGCATGAAGTGACATTAGGCAGCATATATTTACACCGTTTAGGTCCAGAGAAAGTAAGCATCATGAGTATACATTACAAAAAATGAGTAGACATTTTAACCTATAGTCTTATTGCCACAATTTTAGATTTCTGGTCACTCATGCATTGGATGACTTGCTGACCTGACTGCTCACCTCTGTAGGAAAAACATTTTAGATACCTGGAACTAAAGCTGCAAAGAAGTCTATGGTGGGGTTTTGTTTTTTTCTAAGAAACCAATGATTTTGTACAGTTGACATGCTGTTTTTTCTTATTTCTAATAGAAGGACTCTAGACTGTAAGATTCTTTTGGGCAGGGAACATGTCTACCAACTCTGTTGTATTACACTCTCCCAGGTGCTTAATACAGGCCCCTGCACACAATAAGCACTTAATAAATACCATTGATCGATTAGATCTGAGGCTACTTGAGCAGAGGAGGGCTTTAGAGGACAGAAGATGGGAGATAGTTAAAACGATTGGAATAAAGAATCTGGTAGAGTTATGTTGTGGAGGCTTCATGAAGGAAATTTCAGATCCATTTTATAACCTACTTGGTCATTTTCTCACCCCATTCCCTCCTACCCATTTTCCAGCAAAACATAGCCCCAAACTCATCATCATTTAACTAAGTCTTGTGAATAAGTACAAAGTGTTAGCATCCTACAGTAATTTACTAGCCCTGCCTCCCCACAGGTTTTCCAGAGAGGAAGCTAAATAAAATCAGCACGCTTTACTATTGTCCTGGAATCAAAAAATGTTAATGGCTCAGGAATGTCAGGACAAGTGTCTAAATGCAAGGCTGATCTAAACCAACTGTGAAGTGTTTCTAGAGCCCAGACTGGTGAAGCAGAAAAAAGTGAGTGACCAGTGGAGGGGTTTTCAGAGAATCTAACTAAACACAAATCACCAAACATAAACCCATCAACAACTCCCTTATCATCAGGAAGGAGAAGCATTGACTGAGTGTGAGGCCCTAGAGTAAGCATTCCAGGCATTGATGAAAACCTATTTGGAACTTTTATTTCATTTTTTTGTTGTTGTTCAAGGAGTGCCTTGGCCCAACGCAGTCCATCCTCAACTTCCTTGGAAACAGAGGGGTAAATTTTCAAAGCTCTGTGTGGGGGATTTAGCCACACAAATGCCATTAATGTCAATGAGTCATTCAGCTAAATCACCGTGCACAGCTTTGAAAATTTACCCCAGGGGTTTATTCTCTTCTTGATACGCAGGGGGATTTATATGCCTAACTCCCATTAATGCTAATGGCAGTTAAGTGTCTCTCTCTCCTGTGCATTGATGGGAGAATAGTTTTCGTACTTTTGGACTAGTAATTTTCTAAGTCCTGAAATGAAATGGCTGTTTTGCCTTTGGGAAGGGAGGATCATCTGGCTCAAAAGTTTTTCTCCTTGTAATGTTCCCTTCCTGGAGTATGAAAACACACACACACACACAAACACACACACACACACACAAACACCTCCGGCTATCTAACTTATCAGCCAGGTGAGGGGAAAAAGCTGCTTTATGTATGGCAGAGACATGCATGGGAACCCAAATTAGTACACAACGTCTGAATGAAGTTTCGTCAATTAAAAATAATGATGAAGCCCAGGTGTAGGGGTAATGTCTCTATAATCTCCTAGTACCCCTGAATTCTGTTTTACCAACTCTTCTCTCACTTTCCCTTTCTCCCTCTCTTATTCTTGACCCCTTCTCTTCTGTCATATTCCCTCTCTCTCTCTCTTTCTGTGCTCTTTCTTCTCTCTCATTTTATTTGGAACCAAATAAAAGATTAAGATAAAAAAATAATTCCCAGAAGGTAGATCATTTGGTAATTATATGCAGGTGTTAAATTATTTCTGGCTCCCTTTTTGGCATCTCCTCCTCTCTAGAGTGCTGCCTGACAACACTAGGATCATTCAGGAGAGAGGGTCTCCTTGATAATCCCCATAATCATCAAAAGACACTGTGCTTGGCTGCCCAAGGCACTACACTTCATTTTGATTAACTTGAGACTCTTCTGCCGATGGGTCAATAAACTCTGATTTGCTTTCCTCAGTTCCCTGGCTTCCCCCTCTGTTTGGTTTCAGCAGAAATGGAGAAGCAGTGTGGCCTAGTGGAAAGAGTATGGGCCTGAGAGTGAGAGGACTTGGGTTCTAATCTTGGCTCTCCAATTGCCTGTTGTGTGATCATGGGCAAATCACTTAACTTCTCTGTGCCTCAGTTCCCTATCTGCAAAATGGGAATTCAGTGCCTGTTCTCCCTTCTACTTAGACTGTGAGCCCCATGTGGGACCTGATTATCTTGTATCTACCCCAATTCTTGGCACATAGCAAGCACTTAACAAATACCACAATTATTATTAACTTGCAGTCAGGTAAGACTACCCCTCAAGTCTCTCTTTGAGCATTTTGTATTTTGAATACCTTTCTTCTCATCTCCCTCCCCCTGAGCCCTGGGTGGGACAGAGATTGTGTCTGACCTGATTATCCTGTACCTTTACCCAAGTGCTTTGCACAGTGCATGGCACCTGGGAAGTGCTTAAATATTATTATTACCTTTCAGCTTTCTGAAAATGACCTCTGGAATATTAGGCTCTTCACTGGGAAAGCAGTGGCCTCCTGGGCTATCTGTGCACTCTTCATTCCTGTTTGAAGTTTGGGGTCTCTACAGGCTCAAAACAAGGACAGGGGCAGAGTGAACCCTTTTCAGAGAAGAAGAAACTTTCCAGCCAACAGATCCCCATTTCTTGCATGTTTATCCAGAAAGGAGTTGTTCTAGTTGTTACCTGGAGGGCCAGGCAGCCAACTTAGTGTCACAGAGAAAGACTGTGAAGTCTTTGTCTCTGGAGGGTATGATCCTTGTCTGAAGACTGGAGGAATCAAAAATTTTCAAGAGCTCTTCCAATCTGGGATTTCGAGGATTCCTATCAGCCAGAATTTCTACAGAGAAATTTTGGTTGAGCCCAAAACACTTTAAAGATGATCATTAAAACAACAACAACAACAACAAAAAACCACCCCAAAACAAAACCCAGGCACCATAGTGCCATTTCTAGAGTTGCTTTTCAGGTCAGATCTCATTCCAAGATCACATTTCAAAAAGCCCAACATTTCCTATCAGTCTCCAGAAATTTTAATTCCCTGACATAAAGACAACATTTTGTGAGAACAGAGTTCCAGCTGAAACGTGTCACACTGATCCCGTCAAACGTTTGAATGTTTCCGTCTGCATCTTTCCTGTAAGAAACAGAATCCACATTGAGGAGAAATAATCCTCCCTTTTGGCAAAATGATTATTTTAATTAGACTCCCCACTAGGGCTCTGCAAGTCATGAGTCAGCAAGTAGATCCCCCCTCTCTCGGAGAGGAATGAGCTCTGCAAAGCTGCCTCTTGCTAAAGTATCTCTGTGCTCCAACTTGCCTCTTTTAACCACAGTGCTTTGTGAAGTTAGCACTCCACAAGCCCTAGAAAACCATGGGATGAGGACAGGAGAAAGTACCTGCAACCTCTGCAAGGAGCCTGGCCTCTTCTACTCCTCTTCCCTTCTTCCTCCCTCCCACCCAAGCTTGACTTCTGACTTTTAATTTCCACATTCCTTACATTTCTGTTCATGATAAATGACTCCTGAAAATAGGTCTGCCTTCAGGGGAACTTTGACAGCATTCTCCCCAACCCTATGTGTCTCACTGCCTCTGTATTCTCCCTGATTCTGCCAGCCTAAATTAAAGGAGTTAAGAGGAGCCTCTCAGGTGCCCAAGTCTCCCCGAACCATTGATGGCTCTTGTTGCCCCCTCCCTGGCATGACTGAACGCTATTCTTGGTTCACTGTGTGCAGTCAACTCATCTGTGTAACAGGACTCTGGCTGAAAAATCCATGTTATACTGCTCTAGAGATGAGGGTCTTGAGGGATTGTAGTTCTCTCTTCCCCCAAGGAAATTCCTAATCCCATATCTCATGAGTGGTCAGCATTACACAAGCACTAGTGTAATGCTCTAGCCCAGCTCACCTCTAGCCCATCTCCAGCTCTCAGCATTGGCTTTACCTGGAATTTGGAGCTGCAAACCAGCTCTGCTATCACTGTGCTATCCCTTAGGGGCTGTTTTACCATTCTTGGTTACTTGGGTCCAGAGCAGGAGGCATTTCTCTTGGTCCTTGAATTCAAGCCTCTGCTTGACCCTTCAGATGAGCGTCATTCTTCATGGGTGTTTTATAGTGGTAATGGTAGAGGACATCGGTGTGCTAAGTTACATGCTTAACTGATACCAGTTGGGAAACTAACTAGTGCTCTACAAGTATGATCAAAACTGAGTAAAGAGATGAACCACTACAACCCAGAATGTAACGAGTTATTGGCTCTGTGGGATTACAGAAGATTCTTTATGAGAAGCAGCATGGCTTAGTGGAAAGAACAAGGGCTTGGGACTCAGAGGTTGTGGGTTCTAATCCTAGCTCCATCTCTTGTCAGCTGAGTGACCTTGGGCAAGTCACTTAACTTCTTTGTGTCTCAATTCCCTCATCTGTAAAATGTGGATGAAGACTGTGAGTCCCACGTGGGACAACCTGATTACTTTGTATCTACCCCAGTGCTTAGAACAGTGCTTGGCACATAGTAAGCGCTTAACAAATACCAGCATTATTATTATTATTATTACCAGTGAGACACCTTTCTCCCATTTTTTTTTAGTTTCTTTTCAGTCCTCTCATGAGTTCTGTGATCCTCTCTGATGAGGTACAATGGGCTACCTGAAAATAGGATGTGTGGTTCAAACTATACAAAGAAAGATTTAGGTTTGACTTAAGGAAATATTTCCGGATAGTGAGGGTAATGACACACTGAGACCATTTCCATTCTGAAGTGCTTCAAGAACAGAACAGCTAACTAAGTTTCATAGATGGTGAAGGTGCAGGACTACCTGGAGGCAAAGAGCTGCAATAAATGAGCTTTGCCTCCCAGATCAAGGATTCTATGTTTTATGCTTCTTGTACACAACTAGGGCTAGCCAAAGACTCTTTGCAATTTGCCCTTCTCCCACCCCGCACCCTCCGCTCCTCTGCCGTCCACCTCCTCACCGTCCCCTGTTCTCACCTATCCCGCTGACAACCCCTGGGCCACGTCCTCCCGCGGTCCTGGAATGCCCTCCCTCCTCATCTCCGCCAAACTCTCTCCCCCTCTTCAAAACCCTACTTAAAGCTCACCTCCTCCAAGAGGCCTTCCCAGACTGAGCTCCCCTTTTCCCTCTGCTCTTCCCCCTCTCCCGTCCCATCCCCTCAGCACTGTACTCATCCACTCAACTGTATATATCTTCATTACCCTACTTATTTTGTTAATGAGATGTACATCACCCTGATTGTATTTATTTGCTATTGTTATAATGAGATGTTTTTCCCCTTGATTCTATTTATTGCCATTGTTCTTGTCTGTCTGTCTCCCCCGATTAGACTGTAAGCCCGTCAAAGGGCAGGGACTGTCTCTATCTATTACCGATTTGTACTTTCCAAGCGCTTAGTACAGTGCTCTGCACATAGTAATTGCTCAATAAATACTACTGAATGAATGAATAATTTTGAGAGGAGGGAGCAACAAGGTGTGTGAGAAGATCAAGTTCCCTAGAGAAATAGCATGGCCAAGTGGACAGAGCAGCGGCCTGGGAGTCACAGGACCTGGGTTTTAATCCTGGCTCTACCACGTGCCTGCTGTGTGACCTTGGGCAAGTTATTTAACTTCTCTGTACCCAAGTTTACTCATTTGTAAAATGGGGATTCATTACCTGTTCTCCCTCTCATTTAATCTGTGAGCTCCATGTGGGACTGGGACAGTGTTCAACCTGATTCTTTTATATCTACCCCAGCACTTAGAACAGTGCTTGGCACATAGTGAGCACTTAAATACCAATTATAAGTATTATTATTGTGAGGGTACAGTGTGTCAAACACCACCTGAAAAGTCTGCTGGAAACTAATACCTCAGGAGCCAGTGGGTGAAAGACCATCAAGCACCACTGAGGGATGGTCATTCATCTGTAGTTCATATAGTTATCCAGTTCATTGTGTTAAAGTGTTTCAGTGGTACAGCTCTATTTAAGAAAAAAATGGGATTTTTTTATGGACCTCGAGGAAAAAAAAATCACTTTGCAAGGGCCTTGTAATAATTGTGTTTGTTAAGCGCTTATTTTGTACCGACCACTGTACTAAGTGCTGGGGTAGTCACTGTCTAAGCAGGAGGGAGAAAAAATATTTCATTCCCATTTTACAGATGAGGAAACTGAGGTACTGAGAAGTTAAATTTGTTTGATATTTGTTACACGCTTATTTTGTGCCAAGCAGTTTTAAGCGCTGGGGTAGATACAGGGTAATCAGGTTGTGCCATGTGGGGCTCACACTTTCAATCCTCATTTTACAGATGAGGTAACTGTGGCACAGAGAAGTTAAGTGACTTGCCCAAGATCACACAGCAGACAAGTGGCGGAGGTGGGATTAGAACCCATGTCCTCTGACTCCCAAGCCCATACTCCTTCCACAAATCCATGCGGTCACACAGCAGGTAAGTGATGGAGCTGGGCTCAGAACACAGGTCCTCTGACTCCCAGAACTGACACCGCCTCTGAGAGCCAGGTGCCAATAAATTCATTGCTGCTTGGTGAGTCCCAAGTGGTAAGAGGGGTACATCTCTCTGAATCTTTCATCTGGACTTTGGAGTTTCATAAACAGTGAGTTTGGAGGTTTCTTTAGTCACCCTTTCACCCTTCTCCCCTCTATGGGAGGGCTGGGCTCTTTCCCCCAGAGAACAATAACCAGAAGTCAGCTAAGACCCACCTGCTGTCTTACTGCCAACATGGTGAGATGGATGGGGAAGAAAACAAAAAGAGAATAAATTCTCATCTTTAGGTTTTACAACCTCTTGGCTTATTAGATGTTGCATAATATTATGAAATGACTGTATGTTTTGCAAGACTCTGCCAAACTTTTGAAGCTCCATGAAAGCAGATGAAATTTCTTGTTGTCAAATCTTGTCGGCCAAATTCAGTGTTTCTGTCACAAAACCCTCTCCAAGGGAAGACTTGGAAGTAGTGTCTTCCTAAAATAGTTCAGCCTGCCATATGTGAGGTTAGTCATTCAAGATTCAGAGTCAGTATCCAGAACTAAAATGTCCACCCATTGCTCATCTTCTCTACTTCGCAAAACTCTTGGATGTAGATGGTGCTATTTCCCCCAACCAGATTTTTAGGGTGGCATCTCGGGTGGCATCTCTGGTGCATCACAAGGGAGGAATAGAAGGTGTTCTGAGCTATAGGAAGGCCACTCTGTGTCAGAGGGAGTAACTCTGAGCTAACCCTTTCTCAGAATTACTCCTAGAAACCAGTGAAAAAGAGGAAAATTATCTCTGCGCTCCTAGAGAAAATGAAAGGTTGGCATTTTGGTGTGAAATATTGGCTTTCACTTTGAAGAAAACATCTATCTGGGTGGTCCTCAGGAGACATGGGAAATCAAATGGAAGACACCAAACCTTTCCCAAAGCCCCTTGGGGTCTCAGAAGAGACTAATGTCTTTCTAAATTCTAAAAACAGATGAGTTTTTAGGAGTGCTCCTGGTCTTTGGAATAAAGTTTAAAAGTTGCCTTTCCTTTGCCCTGGACTAGGATTTCAGCAATATTTTTTCCTGAAAAACAGGTATGAAATAGGAGCTTAGTCTATGTAAATTCTGTTAGGTGTGTGCATAAGCCTGTTTTAGTGACTCAAGGTTATAATCTGCCTCACAGCAAGAAAATACTACTTAATAATAATACTTAGCACTTGTATAGCATTCTTAATCTTCAAAGTGCTTTATAAAACATTGACTAATTAATTCTCTAAATTACCATTAAGGACAGCAGAGGTTGATTATGTATCAACCACCCCCCCACCCCCACACAAAAGAAACACCCCACAAACACTATCCACCCCACCTGCAGGTTTCATTTCTACTATAATCTGATTTAAGAATGGCTCCTTTGAGAGCTCTCTAGATGGCAGTAATGATATGAACTCTGGAGATGTAGGTGCTTAGATTTATTCCCTGAGAGATAAACGCTGTACTATAGACAGAAAACACAAAGATGAATGAGCCATAAACTAGCTCAGATGAAACTGTGTAAAGCAGAGAGTGAAAATAAAAAGAGAGAGAAATCAGAGAGCAAGTGGAAACTGCTTAGCATTCTGGTCTGGTTCAAGCCTTTTGTGAGTTCCAGAAGGTTTAACATAGACTGTGTTTTGTGCTGTTCTTCCTTCCAGGTAGAATTTTGCTCTCAGTTTATAAAAAGAAAAGCTGAATCAGTGACAGGGACAAGAAAACACCATCAACCCAAGGACTCATCTCTTGTGTGGTGCCACTGAGAATGGAGTGGGGAGAGGGAGTCCCCTACACCCCCCACTCAGGAACTATTAGAGAAGGGTAGTTCAGGATCCACTGCTTATGACTCTCTGCCATATGGAGGGAAAGCTGGAAAAAGGATTTCCCACCAATCTGTATTTGAAACCAAGGTTGGAATGGGGGTGGTTTATAAACAACCCGGAGCCTATGGAAACATGACTAGTGTCATCAGCTGACAACTTGCATGTTGCAATGTTTCTGTGGTGCATCGTGTAAAGCAGGAAGCTAGAGTGAAGGGCTTGGAAACCACACAACCACATAGGGTTTATTTCGCCCCTTGGCATGAGGGAACCCTTTGATTAAGGACTAAAAATACTCTCATTTGGTTGTTTATGAGCACCTGATGCTTTCTCCTTCACACAGCAGTTTCCCACAGATCCAAACTGGGGTTTCCCATCTGGTAGACACAAAAGCAGCCATGGTCTTCTCAGAGATTTGCATAAAGGATCAGGGCAGGAGGGCCAGGTTTCTGAGGTTATAGCTGACTTCCCCAGAGAGGAAGGTTTCTGATTATTTTTTTTTCCTTAGGGGAAAGAAGAGGAACAAGAGATTTTCCTCCCCCTGAGGATAGCCCCTGCTTCGGTCCTTCTATCCCCAGCTATACATATATCCACAACCATCTACATTTTGGGGGAATAGTCCTCCATCCCAAAGGTCATTATTATTCCCTCCTTTCCCAGCGACTGTGAATATTGGGATGGACTACATTGTCTTTATAGTGGCTACACTCATGAATGGATTTTGCTTTATATCATTCAGGTTTTGGCTTTTTGAATTTAAATTGTAAATGAATGTAGGTATTCATTCAATAGTATTTATTCATTCAATAGTATTTATTGAGCACTTACTATGTGCAGAGCACTGTACTAAGCGCTTGGGATGAACAGGTCCTTATCCAATCACAACAAAAATATATTCCCAAGCTTTCTGGAGAACCTTCTCTTGGGATCCAAGTGTAAAACTTAGCTGAATGAGTAATGCCCACTTGTATCAGTCTGAGTTGATAACACTGGGGCTATAATTAGAAGAAAGCAATATTGATGATAAGACACCTATTTGGTTGATTTTTGGTCTTTCAAACTTGGGATTAACCTTGATAGGAAGGGTTTAGCGATGGAAAGTATTTCTCATTTCTGATTAAATCTTGTGATTTTTTTAAAATGGTTCCGTAATTGTATGCTGATTGTACTCTGGCAGTGATTCACTCATAGTATATAGCTATGGTGCTCTGCACACAGTAGCTCTCAATAAATACCATCGATTGATTGATATAGTGACCAGAAGACTGAGGAAGGTTTTTTCTTTTCCTTTTAAAGTGTTTCTGATGATCACATATGTATAAATGAGGTGTTAGCTTTTTAGGAATAATTGATCACTTAAATTACTTGCCCACAAAAGGATCAGGTCTGCTTTCTCAAAGTCATTGGTGGGCAACCCAATGGCTAGTCCTAGTTCTCAAGTAGTTCCAGACTTAGCACTTGAGTCAAATGAGCTAATGAAACTTAAACATATCCTCCACCCTCGGGTGCATGGTTAAATTTTCAGGGAGAGAATGCTAGCCAGTACCACCTATCCACTATTTTACAGACTACTGTCACTCTATTATTGGCCATTAATTAGAATATATAGCAGTAAGTGATAACAATGTGCTAGGAGATCTGCAGAGCTGTATAATAATGATGGTATTTGTTTAGCGCTTACTATGTGCCAAGAACTGTTCTAAGCACTGGGGGAGATACAAGATAATCAGGTTGTCCCACGTGGGACTCACAGTCTTAATCCCTATTTTACAGATGAGGTAACTGAGGCACAGAGAAGTTAAGTGGCTTGCCCAAAGTCGCACAGCTGACACGTGACCTAGCCAGGATTAGAACCCATGACCTCTGACTCCCAAGCCCATGCTCTTTCCACTGAGCCACACTGCTTCTCTTAACTATATCCAGGTTGAGCACAGTGAACTGGGTACCAAATTTCCCAGGTGTAAAGGAACAATACTTGTGGAGAGCATGGGAACCTGCTTAAGGAAAAATTAGGTGATCAGCCTATATTGAGCTCTCAGCTGTGCTGAGTTGAGGTTTATGGATCTCAATCTGGTGGTGTACCACAGAGTCATTTTGCAACTGTTTGTTTTCTTTTTTTTGACTGCCTCTGCTTCTTTGGATTTTTCCTCACAGAAGAAATATATTCCAGATTGTGGAAATCATTGGCCCACAAAGATGGTTCCATGACGTTATCAAACCATCAATCCATAGTACTCATTGAACTGCTGGGGGCAGAGCACTGCACTAAACTCTTTGGGAATTTACAATCTAGAAATAAGGTGATCAGATTTTTCATCACTCAAAGTGGAGTGGCTGAGACTTCCAGTTAGGAAAGCCAAGGAAAGGGAGAACAGAGAGAAAGGGAGGGAGAGAGAGGGGACAGAGTGGAAGAGAAAGAAAGAGGGAGAAGGGGAGATTGCAAGCTCCTTGAGAGCAGGGATTATGTCTGTTAACTCTATGTTGTGCACAGACTAAGTACTCAGTAAATTTGATGCACTGAATATTAGTGAGGAAGAAAAGAAAGAAAAGGCCTACTAACTCACTTAACTGTTATAATCATCTTCTACAATCCTCTGCTAATGCTGCTACCAATGCTATTGCCACCTGGATGGGAATGGTGGTGATAGCTCCCAGCCCAATTGAACAATCCCACTTGAGCTGTTCCTATGAGTTTCTGGTGCAGCCAGAAATACATCATTCTGACCACATTAGAAACTTGCAGGAATGGCTAGGTTAGCTGTGATAATGCAGCAGCAGCAGGGCTCTGACAACTGAAAAGGAGGAGGTAGCTGAGCAACTTCTCTCACCGGCTGCTGTGTCATCATCACCACAGTTACTGGGTCTCAGCTTAAAATGGAGGCTTCTCAAGTGTCAGGATGGTACTTCTCAAATCATAACCATTCCATGGTTCCACGAAAGCAGGAAGAAATTATGGTCTATGAACCTAGGTTGAGTCTTTTGTTAAAGCTGTACCTTGACCCTTCTTCTTTAGACAGAGAACAACTTTCCTTTTCCTCTGACTACATGCTGACTTTGATTCACTCATTCGTATTTTTAAAGCTCTTACAGTGTGCAGAGAACTGTACTAAGTGCTTGGGAAAGTGCAATAAACAGTGACAATCCCTGCCCACAACAAGCTCACAGTCTAGAAGTCGGGGGGATACAAACATCAGTACAAATAAATAAAAATACAGATATATACATAAGTGCTGTGGGGCTGGTCAGTGGAAGAGCAAAGGGAGCAAGTCAGGGTGATGCAGAAGGGAGTGGGAGATGAGGAAAAGTGGGGCCTCCTGGAGGAGATGTGCCTTCCTTAAGGCTTTAAGTGTGGGAAGAGTAATTGTCTGGTGGATTTGAGGAATGAGAACATTCCAGGCCAGAGGAATAACGTCAGCCAGGGATCGGCGGCGAGACAGGCAAGATCGAGGCACAATGAGAAGGTTAGCACCAGAGGAGAGAAGTATGTGGGCTGGGTTGTACAAGGAAAGAAGCAAAGTGAGGTAGGAGGGGTCAAGGTGATGGAGTGTTTTAAAGCCAATGGTGAGGAGTTTTTGATATGGAGGTGGATAGGCAACCACTGGAGATTTTTGAGGAGTGGGGGTGACATGTCCTGAAAGTTTTTGTAGAAAGTCGATGCTATCAGTTCCTAAAAGAGATCACTTCCCTAGCAGGAAAGAAATAGAAATGAAGACTTAAAGCATTAGCAAGCAAATGCCCATAGAAATTAGATATTGTATTCTCAAGGAGCTCATTGACTCCTACGTCTTCAGCTACCACCTCTATGCAGATGACTCCCAACTCTACTTCATTACCCCAACTGCTCTCCTGCTCTATAGTCACATTTTCTCTCCCCCCTTGGGACATCTCCACTAGGATGTACCATTGGCTTCTTAAACTTATGTCTAAAAGCAAATGCCTCATCTTCCCTCTTAAGCCCACTCCTCCTAACCTCCCTTTTCTGTCAAATCACAACATTCTCTCCTCAGGCCCAGCCCGCAACCTAGATTTCATCTCTGACTCCTCACAATCTACAGAACTCTCTGCTACTACTAATAATAATGATGGTTGTTAAGCACTATGTACCACACACTGTACTAAGCCCTGGGGTGGATACAAGCAAAATGAGTTGGACACAGTCCCTGTACCACATTGGGCTCACAGTCTCAATCCCCATTTTACAGATAACTGAGGCACAGAGAAGTGAAGTGATTTGCCCAAGGTCATACAGCAGACAAGTGGAAGAGATAGGATTAGAACCCATGAACGTCTGACTCCCAGGTTCATGGTCTATCCACTACGTCATGCTGCTACTAAATTCGGTAGGTTTTTTCTCCAGGAGAGTTTTGGGATCCACCACTTCCTTTTCATTCAGTCAGTCACATCCTGGTTCAAGCTCTCATCATCTTCAGGTTAGATTCCTATATTGGTCTCCTCACTGACTATGGTGGTCATTGATGGCCCTCACAGATGAATGGGATGTTACAAGTGTTACTTTGGGCTTGTAGTGTAATGTAATAACACCATATACACCATGCTGCAGTAGTCCATTCAAGTCCATCCACACCTAGAACGTGTTTCCACTTGATCCAAAGTCTGTATGTTCCCTTTGAACATGTGAGCCCCTCTCAGCTGCAAAGTTCAGCAGCAGGAGCCATGGTGGAGGGAGGCTGGACACTTGAAAATACTGGACATTAAAGTTTCTAAATTTTTGTCTTTAATGGTATTTGTTATCTGCTTATTATATAGCAGGGACTGTTCTAAGCATCCAAATGCCATAACCATACCAGACAGGGTAAAGACCAGCTGAAAGCTGGATTGTCCAGTATAAAACCAGATGAATGGCTGCTTTATCACTGCCTCCATCCACTCCTCCCTTCAGTCTGCACTACACCCTGTAGTCTGGATTATCTTCCTAAAATATTGTTTCACTCTTCTTACCTATCTGAGCTCTTCACCAGCTACTTATTCTCTACCTTCCTCCCAAGAAAACTTTTTCACTATCCCTTGCTCTTGCCTCTCCGACTCCAGCCACTTGCTCACACCCTACCCCTTGCCTGATATTCACTTGCCAGTCCATTCCCCCAGACCAGATCTCTCTCCATCTTCAGTGCCCTCTTGTATTCCCACCTCCCCCAGGAAGCATCCCCTGCTTAATTTGCTTCTTCCCAGGTCATAAACTCCCAACTATGACCTCAATGCTTGTGTACTTATAGCCACCAACAGCACTTAGGTTGAAGCACTTATTTATTCAGGTATCCATCTTTCCACTGTAGCTTTTTCCACTTAACTATAAACAACTTTGTGTCGCCTGCCCCAGCTAGACTGTAAGCTCCTTGAGGGCAGGAATCAGATCTGTTAATTCTATTGTGCTCTTAAAAGGGTTTACTGGTGGGTTCTGTACACAGTAGGTGTCCAATAAGTACAAGTGATTGATGGATTGATTGATTGATTCAGACATTCACCCCTTCCTCTTCCCCACAGGCCTTATGTACATAATCTTACACTCTGCCATTTCCATTATCTGCAATTTATTTTGTCTGTCTCTCCCTCAAGACTGTAAGCTCCTTGTGGGCAGGGATCATGTTTGCCAACTCTACTGTACTGAACTCTCCCAAATGCTTAGCAAAGTGCTCTGCACACAATAAAATACGATTGATTGATAGACAGTTCCCTGACCAAGGGCTAAAGGGCCCCTGGCTTGGGACTGGATTCCCTTTGTTATTGGGGGAACTTCTCTTTTTCTTATTTGGTAGAGAAATGGCTATTGGAGACCCCCAGATTCAGCTTCTCCTCAACAGAGCTACAGAGCTGTGGAGGAGGGAGAGTTGGAGGAGTCCCTGGGGTGACTAGGTCAGTCTTATGGCAAAGTTCCAGCAGGCTGTCCCTGGTGGAGCCGGGACTCCCTGCTGCATTGGGAAGCCTAAAATGCCAGAAGTGCTGGGTCCTTTGTCTCAATCCATCTAGATTGCAAAGAAGCCTGTTTTTTTAACAAGGTAGCAAATCATTCGCCTCCCTTTTCTTCCTCCCACACCAGCTAATTGAACATTACCTGTAAGAGTCCCTGCCAGCTCACCCGGTTAAAGGCATAGCCTAGTGGAAAGAAGGAATATTTACAGAGTTTCAGAGAGACACACAAACCTACAATTATTGATAAGATGGATTCTTCCCTCTGACAGGGAGATGGAGATACTGAACCTGTTATTACAAAAAGTCCTAATTACAACGTCTCTGGGCTGGAGCTCTCATTTTAGGAGAAATACCTAGTGGCTGGAAAACACTGCTAATTGTTCCCTTTTTTAGAGGCATTCAATCTAACAGAAATAATTATAGACCTCCTTCTCAGCTAGCTTCAACTCTGAAGACTGTTGATTTTTTGGGAGCACAGATTTCACCTTCATCAATCGAGAGTCTGCCAACAGAGCTTTTCCTGTCAAAAAGAAGGCTAAAGTAATTCTGGCCAAAGCAACTGTTTTCTACCATTGAGTTGCCTGATTTTTCCCGAAGAGCACTTTGAAAATCCTTTGCTTGGGTAATGCTGAGAGAAGATAGGTGACTTCATTACTGAGCCTGGGAAATGTGCTACATTTGCAGGGTCCCATACAGAAATACAATGAAGCTCAATATCTATTCTCAAGAACTTCCAACCTGAATGAAAGATAAAGATAAGCTGAAACTTCAGCAGGTTGGTAGAGGCTTATGAACTCGCTTAGACAAACTGAGAAAGAGCACTTTTTAGGAAAATTTTCTGCTCAGAAAATACTTGCAAATTCACTTTCTGGGGCTCAGTTGGTATCTGTGTGTTGATGAATATAATTGAAGAGGCTAATAATGAGGCCTACAGTCACATCTCTGCATCCAGGACATATGTCTTCCACTTTTTATTTGACATTCTAACCAGTTTCAGAGCTGGTCACTGTCTCAAGACTGCAAGCTCACTGTGGGGAGGGATTAGAACCCATGACCTTCTGACTCTCAGGCCCATGGCTCTATCCACTAGGCCATTAACTGGAAGAGAAAGTGTCTAGTGAAATCCTCTGTGGATGGGAATAAACTGCAAGAAAAATGCTGAGTGAATGGGAAGAAAGGAGACAGGTGAGCTTTATGGTGAACAAGTGTAAGTTAATGCATCAAAGTAAAAAAAAATCCAAGCTACAACTGCATGATGATGAGAGCTGAGCTACAGGTCACAACCTGGAAAGAAATCTTGGGAGTAGTTGTTGACTTTCTTCAGTTGGCCAGAGTGGGGTGGCAGCCCAAAAGGCAGACAAAATGCTGTGTAGCATCAGTATGAGAATAGAAGTCAAAACACAAAGCTAGTTTTGCCACTATATAAACACCACAGTACATCCACATGAAGGGCATTGCATGCAGTTCAGGTCTCGGCATCTTAACAGGGGCAAAATAGAGCTGGAGAAGGTAGAATATAGGAAAGATGAAGGCTGATAGAGGGCACAGGGCATGGACAGGATGAACACAGAACTGTTGTTCCCTAAATCCTACCCCAGAACTAGAAGGGACTCAGTAAAGTTTAAAGGTTGTACATTCAAAACTAACTCAAGGAAAACTTTTTCCACTAAAAAGTTGGAAAGGATATGGAATTTGTTACCTAGGAAAGTTGCACCATGGCAAAAATCTACAGCTTCAAAAAAAGTTTGGATAAATTATGGACAAGAGTTCCACAGTGGATTATCCGAGGGAAAGTTAGCAAAGTTAGATGGTGCATTCCTAACCATGAGGGGGGATGTAAGGATGGCAAATACCACTGTTCTTCATGCATCCTTTGCTGTCACTGTTGTGACAGAATACTGGGCTAACGATTGGTCTGATCCACTATTGTCTGTCTTATGGTTTCAGTGTTTTACCACTGGATGCTTGGTTTGATATTTAAGTAATGGAAATGACCCTATGTAAGGAGCCGCATGTGACTGTTGCAAGTTCAGCTTTCAAAGCTCGATAGAACACTGGATGCAACCACTGCCATATAGCTTAGGTTGGGACTTGAAGGATGCTGTATTGTTGGGTCGTTGTATTGTCAAGTGTGCCATACTGCTCAGGAGTTTATCAGAAAGTAGTGCCAGTTTGCAGGTTGGTGCTACCAACAAAGACCTGTGGCTCTAAGTAGGATTGCCACTACACCATCTGGTTCACGACCTTAGTCTTCAGTGAGTGTGCCTATTAGGCTATACCATTATGTTGACTCGACCAAAGGCACATAAACGAATATCAGTGACTGCTGAGTGAATAAGGTCAAATCATTTTAGATTTCAGCACATTTACTAAGGAATGTTTGTTTGATATCAAAAAAGCAAAGGCAAATCACTTGAATTCCCCCAAAGAGAAGCCTTATTAATACCCTTTCAATGAATAACTGTATGGGATGCTCATTTACTGATAGAAGAACAGTGCTAGAAATGTTACAGAAAAATCCAAAATTCAAATTAAGTGAGTTGTTTATTTCTAATGGGTAAATTTAGACCGATGGGGTAATGAAAGGGGCATTGACAACCACTTTTGAGTTTCTTTAACATGTCTATTTTCAGGAAATGTAACATCTGCTGTACACCACATCCATTATCCTATCTGTCCAGTTTAAGTGCACACCAATAATATATGTGCTTGACTGATTTTCCTCCTGATGTCTTTATTATTACTTTGAACAGATGAAATCTGGGCATTTAGACCATCCTTTCACTGTTAAGTTTCATTTGGTGCATTCCAATGTCAAATAGTTTAATTATGTGATATTTGGCTATTTCCTAACTAAATATTTCTCGCTGTCAATCTAATTACTCCATAGATAAGACCAAACAACAAACCATCTCTCAGTGATACAAAGCCAGGCAAATTATAAAGGAAAGTTGCAAATTACTTGCATCTAGCACTATAATTTCCAGATTCCTCACAGAAGTCAGTTCACTAACACTGTTTTAGGAAGCAAGGATTTCCTTTTGTGGAAAAAAAATTGCATTGTTGTAAGGCATGTTCATATGCCTTCTGTAAAGGAGGCTCAGTGTTTGGCAGTGACTTTACTGTTGCACTCTATGATCATTCCCTCGTGCAGAGATATTCCCAGTGGCTGACATAGGTTATTTTCATATAGTAGCTTTCTCCCTCCTTCTTATCCTCTCTCCCACTACTTTAAACTTTGTTCCTTTTAATGCAACCTTACTTACTGTGCCTCATTCTCTTTTCTCCTGCCACTTACCTCTTGCTCATTCCCTCTCTCCTGTGTAAATCTGGGAGACCAGATTTAAAATTCCTAAAATTTCAGATTCTTAAAATTCCTTCTGAAATTACATTTCCTCCAGGAGACCTTCCTCGATTCATTTCTCATTTCCCCACTCTATATCCTCCCCGAACTGTCACTTCGCTCATTCTCAATCTCTTTCATGGGCTCCTCCACTGCCTCCCACCCCCTAATTGTGGTCGTCCCTCAAGGTTCAGTTGTAGGTCCTCTTCTAGTCTCCATCTACACCTACTCCCTTGCAGAACTCCTTCGCTTCCATGACTTCAACTATCACCTCTATGCAGATGATTCCCAAATCTCCATCTCCATCCCTGATCTCTCTCCTTCTTTGCCAACTCGCATTTCCTCCTGCCTTCAAGGCATTTTTATTTGAATGTCCTGCTGTCACTTCAAACATAACCTGTCCAAAACAGAACTCATCTTCCCACCCAAACTTTGTCTTTCCCCTGACTTTCCCATCACTGTAGACAGCACCACCATCCTTCCTGTCTCACAAGCCCATAACCCTGGCATTATCCTTGACTCCTCTCTCTCATTCAATCCACATATTCAATATATCACTAAGACCTTTTGGTTCAACCTTGACAGCATCGCTAAAAACCATCCTTTCCTCTCCATCCAAACTGCTACCATGTTAATACAAGAACTTAGCCAATCCTTAAACCTTCTTGCTGACCTCCCTGCCTCCTATCTCACCCCTCTACAGTCCATACTTCACTCTGCTGCCCGGATCATTTTTCTACAGAAACATTCAATCCATTATTCCCCACTCCTTAAGATCCTCCAGGGGTTGCCCCTCTACCTCTGTTTGAAACAGAAACTCTTTACCATCAGCTACAGAGCACTCAATCAACGTGCCCACTCCTACCTCACCTCACTACTCTCCTACTACAACCCAGCCTGCATACTTCACTCCTCTAATGCCAAGCTACTCACTGTCTCACCCATTTCCCGCCTCTGGACTGGAACACCCTCCCTTTTCATATCGACAGACAATTACTATCCCCCCATCAAAGCTTTATTGAAGGCACAACTCCTCCAAGAGGCCTTCCCTGACTAAGTCCTCATTTTCTCTTTTCCCCACTCTGTTTATTCACCACCCCCGGCTCCAGCCCCACAGCACTTACATATATTTCTGTAATTATTCATTTATATTAATGTCTGTCTCGCCCTCTAGACTGTAAACTCATTGTGGGCAGGGAATGTGTCTCATATTGTTTGTACTCTCCCAAGTCAGTACAGTGTCCTGCACACAGTAAGCAGTCAATGAATACAATCGATTGATTGCCTACAGCACTTTCATGCCACCTAAGTACTTAAGTACTCTCCCTCCCACCACCGTAGCACTTATGTATTTATCTTTACTCTTACTTCCTCCCATCTGCAATGTATTTTACTATCTGTCTCCTCCACTAGCTGTCAGGTCCTTGAAGGCACAGATCATGTCCACTAATTTCATTTTACTCTCCAGTGTCCTCAGTACAATGCTCTGCACACATTAGGTGCTCAATAAATACTAATTGATTGATTGCCTATGTGTTTGAATAAGCTGTGATCTTTCCAAAATTTATCTTCTAGATCCAGATGGTGTACACAAAGATGTCAGCTAAGGATAAGATCCCCAAGCACTGAAATTATACAACCTCTCAGCTAAGAGCTAGGCCAAGCTTTGGTCCACTACTGAAAGGAGTGGGAAAAGCCTCAAGATGCAAATGCTTTGATAGTTCTAGTCTTGCTCACACATTTTTCAGCCTTATCTAATACATAGCTTTGCTGAGGAAGTGGATTTCCAGGTATGCAGGGAAGTGTTACATTCTAAGAGAAGTCTGCAATATTTTCTGGACAATAGGGAATCACCCAGTTAATGAAAGTGTGTGTGTTGGAGTAGGGGGAGGAGAAGGGAAGGGACCTGCAGGGGGCTCTGCTATAGTAATATGCTCTGAAGATTCAACATGCCATATAGCACTTAACATCCAAAATCCACTGGGAAGTTTCAAGAGTAAACCTTCAACTTCCCACTGTAAAATAGGGATGGAGAATGACCATTCATGGCAAAGGGCCTGGGGATTGGGTTGATAGGTTTCCCTAAAAATACCTAGAGATCTATGTACAAAGGAGGTTCTATGCCCAGATTTCTTCCTGAAGCACGAGGACACTGAAAGTAAAATATCAATTTTCACAGCACTAAGCAATGCCTACCCAGTAAGGTACATACATCAGTAAAATCCAACTGAAGGAGGAGGGATTGCAAATTGAATGAGAAAACTCTGTCAGATTGGGTCTCAACAGGCACAGGATTCAGACAGATCCTAGGAAAATGGAGGAAAGGCAGATTAACTGCTTCAAACACCTACTTCATTTTGTCTTGAAGAGTTAGACTCCTAGAATATCTAGGAGGTGCGTACAAGTCCCCATTCTGCAGAATGGGGTCATACTGTTTATCCCACCAGATAATGGGGACAAATTAGAGGGTGCCTGGAAAGGGCCTTAGAATCTTGATCAGTGAATGCCCTACAAACATGGAGTATTATGGATTTTCCTAGCTGATTAGCCAAAAGAGATTTCTCTCCCTTTATAAGGAACATAGTTGGGCCACGAGGAAGATAGTTGAGCTGCGAGTTGAGAGAGAGCATCTCCACCCACTCTTGGGGACAATAGCTTCTCAAAAGGACTGTGACAAGGTTCAAAGAAAAAGGGAAGGAACCAGGAATGGGACAGTTTGGCTGCCAATGGTTCCACGTGGGCTGATATCCTGGGAAGGGAAGTGATAACACAACTCAGCTGAAAAGCACCATCAAGAGACAAAAGGGAAGCAGTCTGGCTGTGCTGCATTTAGAAGGGAATAAACTGCTCTGTCCTCCCCCCATGCCCCAATCATTCCTTATATGGGAGGTTGCTATGGTGATGAGGACAATTATTCCTGATCAGCAGGATACAATAATTACTGCTATAAAATCTCGGATTGCTTATAACTGCCTGAGTGTGCCAGGAGGAACAGGAACAATTATGCTTCCTCCCTCCCAGATGATTTTGCTTTCTTTGTCACCAAATGTAGGTATTTGATGGGTGCATTTCCACTCCCCCAGCAAGTGTCACAATTATGATTAGTCTTTTTTCCATTTTTATGATTGTTCAATGCCAGCAGCTTTGGGACTGCTTTGTGTCACCCAGTTTCAGGCCCTGCCACTATAGTGTCTCGCCGTGGAGCACCTAGGACAGCGCCATCCATACAAACAGGCAACACAGCAGACATTTTTTTTTGGACAATGATGATGATGGCATTGGTGTAAGAAAAAGAGGAGCATATGAATTTGGGGACCCAGGTCCTTCCTTTACTTACTCTGGGGAAGCTCTAGGCAAACACTACTGAGAATTTCATTCTAAATTCTCTTGCTTTCCAGCCTGCTCTCTCCTCTTAATCAATAGCACATAGTGAGTACTTACTCTTGGCAGAGCACTGTATTAAGTGCTTTGGAGATTACGGTTGGGCACGTAATGATCCCTGCCCTCCAGAAGACAGACACTAAAATAAATTACAACTAGGAGAAAGTATTAGTGTACAAAGGTATGTACATCTAATGTTCTGGGGTTGGGGGATAAGGGTAAGGACCCAAATGCTTCGATGATGTGGAATTGCTGAAGTGACAGGAGAGGGGGAAATAGTGTAGGGAGATGAGAGATTAATCAGGAAAGTCCTCAATTGTATTTATTGAGCATTTACTGTGTGCAAAGCACTATTCTAAGTGCTTGGAAGAGTACAATATGACAGAGTTGGTAGACATGTTCCCTGTCCACAAAGAGCTTACAGTCTAGAGGAAATGTGATTTCAGAAGGGCTTTGAAGATGGGAAGAGCTGTGGTCTGCCAAATGTAAAAGCAGAGGAAGTTCCAATTAGAAGGAAGGTGTGAGCTGATGAGGAGTAAGATGAGAACAAGGCATAGTGAGTAGGTTGACAATTTGGAAATTGGAAGTCCCAAATTAAGGGGTCCTGCACTCCCCATTGGCAAGAAAATAGATGGTGAGACCCCCAAAAGAAACATATTTGTCTGAAGTGGTTGGAAGCCCAGAATGGCACAGCAGTTGGTAAGAATGGATAAAATCAATCAGTGGAAAGCAGTTTGGCCTAGTAGAAAGAACACAGGCCTGGAAGTCAGTGGGCCTGGGTTCTAATCCTGGATCCACCATTCGCCTGCTGTGTGACCTTGAGCACATTACTTAATTTCTCTGTGCCTCAGTTTCTTCATCTGTAAAATGGAGATTAAATTATCCCCCTGCTTACTTAAACTGCAAGCCCCATGTTGGACAGGGGCTGTATCCAAACTATCTTGTTTCTACTCAGGTGCCTAGTATGTTACTTGGCATATAGCAAACATTTTATAAATACCAATCATTATTATTTATTATTATGGTATTTATTGAATACTTTCTGTGTGCAGCTCACTATACTAAGCACTTGGGAGAGTGAATACATTAAAGTTGATAGATACGGTCTCTGTCTTTAAGGAGCTTACGATCTAGCTGGGGATACAAACATTAAAATACATTACAGATAGAGGAAGCAGCACATAGGTGCTCTGGGGCTGGGACAACTTTCAGAGTGTTTAGAGGATACAGATCCAAGGTCATAAATGATGCTGAAAAGAGGTTGAATAAGGTGGGGAAATGAGTGTTACTGAGGGAAGTTTTCTTAGAGGGGATGTGATTTTAGTAGGGCTTTGAAAGTGGGGAGTGTGGCGGTCTCTCCTATATGAATGGGGAGGGAATTCCAGGCCAGAGAGAGGACATGGGCAAGGGTGCTGTGGTGAGATAGACAAGATCGGTGTGCAGAGAGTACGTTGGCATTAGAGGAGTGAAGTGTGCGGGTTGGGTTGTAGTGGGAGAGGAGTGTGGGCAGGGAATGTGTCTGTTTACTGTTACATTGTACTCTCCCAAGCACTTAGTACAGTGTGCTCCGTTACCAAAACCTGCCGGTTTCACCTCTACAATATCGCCAAGATCCGCCCTTTCCTCTCCACCCAAACGGTGAGAAGCAGCGTGGCACAGTGGAAAGAGCACGGGCTTTGGAGTCAGGGCTCATGAGTTCGAATCCCAGCTCTGCCACTTGTCAGCTGTGTGACTGTGGGCAAGTCACTTAACTTCTCTGTGCCTTAGTTCCCTCATCTGTAAAATGGGGATTAAGACTGTGAGCCCCATGTGGGACAACCTGATTCCCCTGTGTCTATCCCAGCGCTTAGAACAGTGCTCTGCACATAGTAAGCGCTTAACAAATACCAACATTATTATTATTATTACCTTACTGTTACGGGCTCTCGTTATATCCCGGCTAGACTACTGTGTCAGCCTTCTCTCTGACCTCCCTTCCTCCTCTCTCGCCCCGCTCCGGTCTATTCTTCACTCCGCTGCCCGGCTCATCTTCCTGCAGAAACGATCTGGGCATGTCACTCCCCTTCTTAAACAACTCCAGTGGTTGCCTATCGACCTCCGCTCCAAACAAAAACTCCTCACTCTAGGCTTCAAGGCTCTCCATCACCTTGCCCCTTCCTACCTCTCCTCCCTTCTCTCTTTCTACCGCCCACCCCGCACGCTCCGCTCCTCTGCCGCCCACCTCCTCACCGTCCCTCGGTCTCGCCTATCCCGCTGTCGACCCCTGGGTCACGTCCTCCCGCGGTCCTGGAACGCCCTCCCTCCTCACCTCCGCCAAACTGATTCTCTTTCCCTCTTCAAAACCCTACTTAAAAATCACCTCCTCCAAGAGGCCTTCCCAGACTGAGCTCCTCTTCCCCCTCTACTCCCTCTGCCATCCCCCCTTTACCTCTCCGCAGCTAAAGCCTCATTTTCCCCTTTTCCCTCTGCTCCTCCACCTCTCCCTTCCCATCCCCACAGCACTGTACTCGTCCGCTCAACTGTATATATTTTCGTTACCCTATTTATTTTGTTAATGAATTGTACATCGCCTTGATTCTATTTAGTTGCCATTGTTTTTACGAGATGTTCTTCCCCTTGACGCTGTTTATTCCCATTGTTCTTGTCTGTCCGTCTCCCCCGATTAGACTGTAAGCCCGTCAAACGGCAGGGACTGTCTCTATCTGTTGCCGACTTGTTCATCCCAAGCGCTTAGTACAGTGCTCTGCACATAGTAAGCGCTCAATAAATACTATTGAATGAATGAATGAATGTGCTGTACACAGTATGTGCTCAATGAATACAATTGACTGACTGATGGGTAGGAGGGAGAGACCCGATTGAGTGTCTGAAAACCAATGGTGAGGAGTTTCTGTTAGATGCGGTAGAAAAGCCCACCCTTTGCTGTTGTCATCTTGTTCAGTACTGCTGCACTGGCTGGCTCCGCAAACTGGTTCCTAGATGTTTTTGCCTTGGCCAGAACTGAGGACAGGGCAACTATTCTGGAAAGCTTTGATGAGTAGCTTGTGGCTGTAGTGACAACAGTGAATAGACCATAAGCTATGCTGCAGTCTGGAAGCTGTAGACTGGAAGCTCACTGAAGGCAGGGAATGTGTCTGTTTCTTGTTATATTGTACTCTTCCAAGTGCTAACTGCAGTGCTTTGCACGCAGTAAGTGCTCAATAAATACAATTGAATGACTGATTGAATGAAAGAATATGATAAATGATTGAATGAAAGAATATGATAATTGAATAGCTACCTCCCACCCCCTCCCCCTGCCGCTTGCCTTCTGCTGCCATAGTTAGATTCCCGGAGTCAAAGACATCATTATGGTGAGATTTTCTGTATATCTTTCCTTGGGGAGGGGTGGGGAAGAGTCAAGAGTCAGGCACTCCACCTCCCTTTTTTGTAATGTTATTTGTTAAGCATTTACTACATGTCAGGCACTTTGTGCCTACTGGGGTAGATACAAGCTAATCAGGTTGGACACGGTCCATGTCCCATGTGGGGTTCACAGTCTTAATTGCCACTTTACAGATGAGGTAACTGAGGCCCAGAGAAGTTAAGTGACTTGCTAAGGACAGACAGCAGACAAGTGGAGGAGCCAGGATTAGAATCCAGGTCCTCTGACTCCCAGGACCATGCTCTTTCCACTAGGCCATGCTGCTTCTTAGTATCATTTCCTTCCCAGCATAGAGAAATGCCATAGAGGAATAAGTGATAAGAGCAGTTGGGATGGGGAAGTCAAAGTGCTTAAAAGCCCCAAAAGATGGATGGAGTTTATTATGGCTGTATTAGGGAGCACACAGAGGGGTAGCGGGAAGCGGTTGTAAAGGGAGGAAAGCCTAAAAAACGGTTAAAGAAGGACAAAGACAGACACAGGAGAGACAGAGGGGGGAGGAGGAATGAAGGACATAAAGAAATAAAAAAAAGCAGGGACAAAGAGATGGGGTTTAGGGGATAAACTGACTTCCACTGAAAAATTCTGTACTTAGCAATAGTCCCTGTGCCATTTAGGAAAAGCCATATGGGTAACCATGGTTCCAATAGGGATGGAGTGCCTTTTCTCTATAGAGTCTCATCAAGGTAACCCTGTAAAAACTTGTTTACTGTATTCTTTAAAACCAGGTTATTCTCCTTGTCCTTCCCCTCCCAGGATCCATGGGTCTCCCTCTCCCAATTCTGTGGTAAGGGATTTGGGACAGAAAAAGTAGGCAAGAAAGAACAGAGAAAAGAAACCAAGGCAGCCCCACTTCCAAGGTGCGGTGATGACATTTTACTCCATAAGTACCTCAGAAAAGCCTGCAATCAGGGCAGAAATATGTAAATGATACATTTATATAACTCTTCTGTTTCTCCTGAGTGGGGTCTATGGGAAATGTCACTCTATGGATTTGTCTCTGCTGGTAGGGAGCTGAAAGAGTAGGCTTGCTGGCCTCCCCAGCCTCCAGTCTCTGTCATAACCAACTGAACCGGCACAAAACAGCAGGAACAATTCTCCTCGAAGACTGAGCTGATAATGTCACATCCTTCGTGGCTCAGTGGAAAGAGCGCGGGCTTGGGAGTCAGAGGTCATGGGTTTGAATCCCCACTCCGCTGCTAGTCAGCTGTGTGACCTTGGGCAAGTCACTTAACTTCTCTGTGTCTCAGTGACCTCATCTGCCAAATGGGGATTAAGACTGTGAGCCCTACATGGGACAATCTGATCACCTTGTATCCCCCAGCGCTTAGAACAGTGCTTTGCACATAGTAAGTGCTTAACAAATACCACATTTTTCTTTTGTATTCTTATTAAATCAAGATTCAGCCTTCAAATAGCTTCCTCTAATTCCTCCTCCAGATGGTCTTCCATTAGTTAACTCACATCCTCCACAACTCCTCTCAAGGACCACCTCCTCCATGAAGACTTCTTCAAATAATTCAATTGACTGAGTGTTCCAATCACTCCAGCTAATACCCAACACATGCTCTAGTGGGAAAAGACCCCCCTGCCCCCTCAACCCCCAAACTTAGATATTTCTCTGGAAATGTGCTGTAAATACACTCTTGTTGGCATGCACATGTTCCACACCTCTATTTGTGTGTTTGTGTTCTAATATTAGTCCTGGCTTCCCATGTCCCAAGAGCAGGAGCCACTCCTTTTTCTTCCCATGTCACTTCTCCCAACATCTAATATTGGGCTTTATACACAATGGGTGGTAAGTATATACTGTTGAGTCAGAGGTGGCCCAATTGAAATATTTGTCCTTTGGTGCCCTGGGTGCTAAAACAGAGCTACTCAGTCCATGAAGGAGGCACCCACCCATTTCTGGCAGCAAATGCAAGCGTGGTTAAGAGAGGGGCAGAGGGAGAGGAAGCAGTGTGCTTGTTTCTCACTTACATTCTGGGTCACATTCAAGTGAACTAGACAAGTGCTGGCCAGCACCCAGGAAAGACGGGCTGGAGGGCTAAGACACCCTCAAAAAGGAGTTCAGGCTTCCCTTTGTTTCCTGAAATCTCTCTAAAGCTTTTTCTCTCTCTTTTTTGGTAATTATTTTTAAATAGAGGTACTTTCAATTGCCACCTAAGGAAAAAAAATAATGGCTGCAAATCCTATTTGTGCAGGAGGCAGAGATGGTTTTATAATCCCTTTCATTATCCTTTGGCTGAGCAGGAATAATTATCCCACCATTCAGTAATTATGGTTAGCGGAGGAGTCTGACAATGAACATCCTTGAGCAGGGGAAAATGTGCACCACATGCCACCCAGTCCCAGGGAAGCTGGAATACCATCCTATCCACCAGGAATGGAAGACCGGCCTTCCCTTGGATTAGGCAAGGGGAAAGGGGGGTTTTGAAAGGGAGAGGAGGGGAGAAGAGAGAAAAAGGAGGTTTTCAGTATCTACTACCAGGTTCAGTCACTGTAAATAGTGGGAGTAGTACCCCTGTCAGACCTAATGAATTCCTTTCTCCTTAAATGGAGAACTTGAAATAAGGAAAAAAATCATTGCTTTTGCCTCTCTGAGAAAACTCACTTCTAAATCAACTGATTTTGGCACTTCTGCCTAATCTGAGAGATAGCGAGAGTGAGAGAAAGCAAGAGCTAGAACAAGAAGCGAGAGCAAAAGCGAGCAAGAGAGTGAGAGAGAGAATGAGAAAGTGAGAGTGAGCCCCCATTTGCAACATACTATGCATGGATTCCAAAGCAGAGATGCTTTTTGTAGCCTTCTACACAAGGAAGGAAATTAAATCAATGGCAGCTTTTCCTACTCACTGAGCATCCATCTCTACTTGTCTTGGTCAAGGGGCAAATAGCTAGATGCAAGGCATCAAGGGAGTTCATGAAGTTTCAGTGAGAACACAAAAGTTTCTTCTCAGCTTGCTGGAAGTCAGGGTGGCACCATCAGACTGAGAGATAGGAAGAGGACTTTTCCACCTTCTGCTACTCTGATTTTTCCAAGCCCTCTTGTTCTGTCCTCCAAAAAAACCAAATCCAGGATCCAGGGAGTGTGAGAGCTATAAAAGCTCCTTTCAGAAGAAATGGAGCAATAAGTCTTCCAACAAAACACCACCTCACTAGACCCAACTGGATTCATTCTTCTCTTCTCTGAATTTCCTGGCCTCCAATATCAGCAAGCTGGCTGCAGGGGTAGATGCAAGATAATCAGGTTTGACACAGTTCCTGTCCCAAATAGGGCTCACAGTCTTAATCCCCATTTTACAGATGAGGTAACTGAGATATAGAGAAGTTAAGTGATTTGCCCAAGGTCACACAGCAGACAAGTGTTGGAGCTGGGATTAAAATCCAGGTCCTCTGACTCCCAGACCCATACTCTATCCACTTCCCTTTCTGCACTGTTGTAACAAGGCAGTCAGTTAACCTCTCGGGAGCTCAGTTTCTTCATCTTTACAATGGGGTTAATGATATCTGCCTGTCCTCCACTCTCTATTCATGTTTAGGACAATTAGGGAAATAAAAGTGGTATATCAATTTAAGGTATTAGCAACAGTACCTTGTCTTTGTTTTTTCCTCTTGGTGCCATTATCCGCTGGAAGCCTCTGACTTAAGACAGTCAACCCATTTCTGAATGCCAGGCCAATCATCATGGTCAACAGGAGCAACAGCCTTTATTAAGTATCTAGAAAATAATATTCAGTCCCCAACCTTAAGAATACAGTCTAATTAAACTATGTCTGCTGTTGCTGTCTTCCCACCGTCCTCTGTTTTGCCTATCATTAGAAGTATTACTTCACTGTGTCCTTCTGTTCACTCTATTTTTACTCCATCCCAACTCACCCTAGAGCAGCTGTGGGGGTAACCCGATGTCTTTATTCTCCTCACATGTCCCGACCCAGTGAAAGTATAATGTGATGAGCTTTGTTTGATGCTATAGACTGGGAGCTCCTTGTGATCAGGGATCGTGTCTACTAACTAGCCTGTGTTGTACTTTTCCAAATGCTTAGTACAGTGGACCTGGGTTCTATTCCACCACTTGTCTGCTGTGTGATCATTTCACTTTTCTATGCCTCAGTTCCCTCATCTGTAAAATGGGGATTAAGACTATGAGCCCCATGTGGGACAGGGACTGCGTCCAACCTAATTTTCTTGTATCCACCCCAGTGCTCAGTACAGTGCCTGGCACATAGTAAGCACTTAATTACCACAATTAACGCAGCCCATAGTAAGTGCTCAATAAATACCACTGATTGATTGTGGCCTGTGTTCCAGGACCTTATTATTTGTGTTCCTGTTTTGTCATTTGATGTTAAATACTGCATATGGATGATCTCGATGGAATTCTTCCAGAAGTTGGATTTAGCATCTGTGGTAAATTCAAGTCTCACATCCCAAAGATGGACAATACAATTGCCCTGTATGTCCTTAAGTTGGATAATTGATGACATGCTGGCACCAAACTGACTTCCAGTCTCTTAAAAGGACATACCATGACTTAGTGGAAAGAGCCTGGGGTTAGGAGTCAGAGGTTGTGGGTTCTAATCCCAACTCTGCCACTTGGCTGCTGTGTGACTTTGGGCAAGTCACTTAACTTCTCTGTGCCTCAGTTACCTCATCTGTAAAATGGGAATGAAGACTGTGAGCCCCATGTAGGACAACCTGATTACCTTGTATCTACCCCAGCACTTAGAACAGTGCTTGGCATATAGTAAGCACTTAACAAATACCTTCATTATTATTATTATTATTATCACTGATCATTGTCTGCCTAAGTAGCAGAATTCAGTGACAGCATTCAGCCCTCTTGCCAGTGGAGATCCTTGTCTGGGTACAAGGTTTACCACTTGCAGGCTGATACATGTCCTCAGTCACCTTCTGGCTGATTGTCCTTCAAACACGTTGCTGATTCTGAGAAGTAAATTAATCAAAAGGCTGGGGCATCATGAAAAGTTCTTGATTCACTCATACTCATGTATGCTGATGTGTGTGTGCTTTCAGAGTACAGTCAGGACAATATCCAGATGAGGAACCTGAGGCTGTAGCTGTAATACTGAAGTGGCAGGGGTTTAGCAGGTGGAATTCCTTAGGACCTTAGATCTGGAAGAAGGGGAGAAAGAGACTAGAAATTCAGTTTCATCTCTTGAGGGAGGAGCAAGGAAAAGAGTCAGGATTTGAGACAGGAAAGAGAGCAAGAATCTTTTCTTTGCCGATTATAGCTTAACCCTTGAGGCTCCCTGTTAAATATTACACAATAGCACTTACAAAGGTAAATATTACACAAAGCACTTACAGGGTGCCTGATGTCCCGTTCTTGTGACCTACTATAGGATAAGGCATTGCCAACTCACAGTCTTCCCTGAGCCTTTAAATCCCTTTTCTAGTGAAGCAGCATTATTTCTATTGTGTTACAGGGCCTGTGTGAAACTACAGAGACTCTGAGCCTCATGTGGAACAGGGGCTGTGTCCAACCTGATTATCTTTATCCCATAGCCTAATGGCAAGAGCCTGGGCTTGGGAGTCAGAGGACATGGGTTCTAATCCTGGTTCTGCCACTTGTCTGCGGTGCAACCTTGGGCAAGTTGCTTCACTTCTCTGTGCCTCAGTTCCCTCAAGTGTAAAATGAAGATTAAGACTGTGAGCCCCATGTGGGACAGGGACTGTGTCCAACCTGATTACCCTCTATCCACCCCAGTGCTTAGAACAGTGCTTAGCACATAGTAAGGACTTAAGCAGTACTTTACAAGTACCATTATCATCATTATTATTATTACTCTCATGAGCAGTGTGAAAAAGATTCATGTGCAAATATTCTACTAACTCTGTGGCATTGTACTCTCCCAAGTGCTTAGTACAGTGGTCTACACACAGTAAGCACTCAATTAATAACATTGGTTTAAATGTTGATGCCTACAAAGCTGCCTGGAGCCACCTCTCAAGTTTACTTCTTTCTAGTACTGATAGCCATGAAGTAACACAGTGAAAAGTTAAAACAGTGAGGTCAAAGTAGTCACTGAGATGTAAATGGACATGACAGAGCTATTCTGGCCTAAAATTTTACAGGAATGATGCTGTGATTTGAACTGCAGAGGAAATAAGCAAGATGACATGCAAGTATTTGTTGTATAAATGTTTGTGGATGAAGTAAGGGTCCTTGTATGTAACCTGCAGGTGCCTGGATTCAACACTAAATTCAGTATAATAGCCCTTGTAGGAAAAAGCGTCCTTTGTTTAGACAGATGTCAAGTTTGCTATAAACGTTTTATCTTTTTTCTATTGTTTTCTAAAGCTGGACTCTTGCATTTATTATCAAATTTGTTCCTCAGAGTTCCTTCTCTGACTTACCCAGAACAGAGTGAATTGTCATCCCCCAAGTAGACGAAGGGCTAGAAAATGGTAAAGTCATGCATTCCCTCTGCAAACCTGGACAGCTCTCTGCTCTAGACCACTGGCCTCCACTGAGGACCTTATTCAAGAACTCCAAATGTGCAACACTCTGAGACAACCAAGAAACAGGAGAGGAAAATAAAATCCCAAGATGACAAAAGGATGTGATTGGGCACACATTCTATAGAAGCTTTATATATGGTCATTCCTTCTGCCCATAAGCCCCTGCCATAGTGGTTTATAGACTATATTGATACTTGGACCACATCTGAGGGCTGAGTAGATACTGGCTCCTTGAGACAGACAAGCTGGTTTGGATCAGCAAAAGATTCCCTTGTCTTTAGACATAATGGGTTTCTCCATCTTCCCCAGTACTTTGGAGCAAACAACTAATGGCCTGGTTTCAGAGGGGTGCGAGCTCATTGTGGACAGGTAACCTGACTACCAACTCTGTTACATTGTACTCTTCTGATGTTTAGTACAATGCTCTGCGTGCAGTATATGCTCAATAAATACCATTAATTGATTGTATCCTCTAAATACAGACTCTGACATAGATTCTCCTATCAGAAGCAGATGAGTTGTATTTAAGCTTCATTGGCCTGTGTATCCAGACCATTTTTCCCAGATCCGAGAGGTCTGGTTAAGCCTTGCCCAAGCCAAGCCATTATTACTATGATTTTTTGAAATGGTATTTGTTAAGCACTTAGTACGTGCCAGACACTGTTCTACTGTTCTAAGCATTGGGGTAGGTACAAGGTAATCAGGTTGGACAAAGTCTCTGGCCCACATGGGACTCACAGTCTTAATCCCCATTTTACAGATGAGGGAATTGAGGCACAGAGAAGTGGTGACTTGCCCAAAGTCACAGAGCCGACAAGTAGCAGAGCTGGGATTAGAACCCAGGTTCCCTAAGCCATGCTGCTTCTCTATTTTGGGGGGGAAGAGTAAAGGTACTTACGTAGGGGAGATGCTAGGTGCTTGAACCAAGAATGATATGACATTTGAAGTAGCTACTGCATGTGATGACACCTACTGGTTCTCACACCCACCATGCCAGGCAGAAACAGGGCCTTCCCTGAATTTCTGCAGCTCTGGACAACAAGTCAATGGAGAAGGGAAATTCCAGTCCTTGTGAGCCACCATCGGAAACATAGATACTCAAAACCTGTACACCATTGGCAGCGTAGGTCTGGACACAGTACAGAAGCATGCAATCCTTATGTGCACAGCAGCCATGACAACTGTAGTACTAAAATATAATAACATCTATTTAATAGATAATAATACTTGTGGTATTTGTGAAGCACTTACTATGTGCCAAACTCTGTACTAAGCGCTGGGGTAGATACAAGATAATTAGGTCAACATGAGGCTCACATTCTAAGTAGGAGGGAGCACAGGTATGGAACCCTCATTTTGCAGGTGAGGGAACTGAGGCAAAAAAGAACTTTAAGTGACTTGCCCAAGATCATGCAGCAGGTAGTGGCAGAGTCTGGATTAGAACCCAGGTCCTTTGACTCCCAAGCCTGTGCTCTTTTCAATAGGCCACTCTGCTTCAGTGGGTGTTCATTACTCTTACATTTTGGGGGCCAAGGCAACATAGGCATGTTATCTACTCTCATGTTGTGCGGTCTGAGCTTGGCATGCCTAATGTGGCCAAAACTTTTATTTTCTTGTGTCCTGTCAAAGCCACTTCTTAGAAGTACAGCTTAAGTCATGCTTTGTTAAGTAAGGTAGCTTACTTAGCGCATGTGCAGAAATTGGGAGGGTGGGCTGGGGAAGCAGGAGAATCCTGGTATCCTACAACCTAGTGTCTGATGTGGAATGGCCTGGGGAATGGGAGCAAAAGAGAAGATGGGAGGTTCAGCTGGGAAGAATTGGCATGTGGAAACCTCACTCTGCCCATGTGAGCAGGCCTCGAGCACACCCCTCGCCAACCTGCAGTGTGCACCCGTGACTACCATCAGCATCTACATAATCTATTTCTAAATTGCTACCTCCCCATCTTAATAATTTTTTCGGTTTTAATAATATTTGCTAAGCATTTACTATGTACCAAGCACTGTACTAAGTGCTGGGGTAGATGCAAAATAATCAGGTCAGACATAGTTTCTGTCCCACATGGGTCTCACAGTCTAAAAGGGAGGAGAACAGGTATTTCATCCCCATTTTGCAGATGAGCAAACTGAGGCACGGAGAAGTTGAGTGACTCACCCAGGCTCACACAGCAAGTGGACGAACTGGGATTAGAACCCCAAGTGCTCTGACTCCCAGGCTGCACGGTTTATCTGCTCAGGGATCTCTTCGATGCCTTGAAAATTTGCTACAGGCAGTTTTTTCTAAGATCCAGCTATTGTTTATTGCTTGATCACAGCCCAGTTGGGAGGGATTTACTTACCTACAGCATTTGGCTGGAAAGTCAAGGTGGTCAGGCAACAAGCAATATAGGTATACCTTAGTTGTATGTGTTATGTGTGACTGTAACTGGGGATGTGCTTGTACTGTCCCCCAAATCTTCTCCCTGGGTAGCACCCTATCCAATGGGGCGCCAAAAGACAAAAGAGATAGAAATCAGACTCAACAAAGTAATATGGGTATTGGCAGACTGCAGGACAGAATGTGGTGAACATGGGGCATCAAGTGGGCAACTATAGGCTGTTGGATTGTCCAACCTTCTATGTGGTCATGAGACCTGTACTTCTCACACAGGGGACAACCACCTTTTTGATCAGTATTATCATCATCACTTACGAAACTAATGGAACCTCAAATGGCAGGCCTGCACACTTCATTCATCGATGGCTAACCTTCTCACTGTTCCTCGATCTCGTCTATCTGACTGTCGACCTCTCGCTCACGTCCTGCCTCTTGCCTGGAATGCCCGCCCTCCTCATATCTGACAGACAATGACTCTCCTCCACGTCAAACCCTTATTGAAGGCACATCTCCTCCAAGAAGGCTTCTCTGACTAAGCCCTCCTTTCCTCTTCTCCCACTCCCTTTTGCAATGCCCTGACTTACTCCCTTTATTCATCCCTCACCCCCAGCCCCACAGCACTTATGTACATATCTACAGTTTATCTTTTATTAATATCTGACGCCCCCTCTAGACTGTAAACTCATTGCAAGCTGCTTAATTTCTCTGTGACTAGAGCATGGGCTTGGGAGTCAGAGGATGTAGGTTCTAATCCGGCTCTACCACTTATCTGCTGTGTGACCTTGACCAAGTCAACTTAACTTCTCTGTGCCTCAGTTACCTCATCTGTAAAATAGGAATTAAGGACTGTGAGCCCCACATGGGTCAACCTGATTACCTTGTATCTACCCCAGAGCTTAGAACAGTGCTTGGCACATAGTAAGTACTTAAGAAATATCATCATCATTACTGTGGGCAGGGAATGTGTCTGTTTATTGTTATATTGTACAAGGGGTTGAATGATTGCAGATGGAGGTGGGATGTTTTGGGAGAGATGTGTCCATGGCATTACTATGGGTCAGAGACGACTTGATAGCATAAGACAAGATAAGGGGTTGGCGGCAGAATAGACAGGATCGAGGTACAGAGACTAATCTAGTGGTGAAGATGGAGACAAATAAATTACAGATAGGGGGAGTAATAAAGTTTAGAATATATGTTCATAAGTGCTCCAGGGGCCATGGTAAGTTAAGAGGTTAGTTGGCACTTAAGTGCCCAGGTGGCAGTTGGGGAATAGTAGATGAGGAGATGAGAGAATAATCAGGGAAGACCTCCTGGAGATGTGATCTCAGAAGGGTTTTTAAGATGGGAAGAGCTATGGTCTACTTAAAGACAGAGAAGCACGATCTCAAGCTTAAAGACAGAGAAGCACGATCTCAAGCCATGCGACATAGAACTGGCCTATTGTGAGACCACTGCAACAGATAGTCCAACTCCAGGAGCAGAAATTGGGAGAGGCTCCTTGATTGGGACACCAAGAAGGAGGCTCAAAATTAGGGACAGACCCTATATGGGACAAACCCACTGGTGCAACAAGAATCAATCTTTACACGCAAGCCCTACATACATCATTCCAGCCATCTTCTCACACATGTATAGTATCTCACTATCAAAATATCACCCAAAATGATGGTCTGGCCTAGAACACTTCTCCAACCCAAAACAAGGTGTTTATCCCTCCCCTGTTTCCCATTTTTTAGACAGTTTTCATCTCCTAACAAAACACTCCCTACAATCCCAGGATAACTTTTTTTTAAAAGCATGGCCTTTTGGAGGGTGGGGGAAGGCACTCTCATTCATTCATTCGTATTTATTGAGTGTTTTCTGTATACAAAGCACTGTACTAGGAGCTGGGGAGAGTAATATACAATGTATTGTGTAATATATATATAATATATATACACACTTTGCTTGTGTAGACACCGCCCTGACATTTTTAAAGCACTTTAATGGGCAAAGGACAGTTTCAGATGCTTTCTTGTCTGGGGGATAAAGTTTTTACTACATTTAGGACACTGGGATATTGACAGAAAGATACCTGAACCTCCCACACAGGGAGTTTTGAAGTTGAAGCATTCAAACTTTTCATTAGATCTTTTACCAGTGCTTAGCCTGACCACTAGCTGGTTGCCACTGGAGTTGTACAGCTGCCCAAGCATACAAAATGTACACGCTTTAGAAGATAAACTGTAAGCCCGTCATTGGGCAGGGATTCTCTCTGTTGCAGAATTGTACATTCCAAGCGCTTAGTATAGTGCTCTGCACATAGTAAGCACTCAATAAATACTACTGAATGAATGAAGATAGATTTTGGAAACAGAGTTCTAGGTTAATTGGAACCCAACAAGATTCCTTTCAAAGATACACCCCTGACAATAGGATGTGCTTTTGGAGTTGGTTTAATTTCAGAACTTGTGGGCAGGGAATGTGTCTGTTTATTGTTATATTGTACTTTCCCTACCGCTTAGTACTGTGCTCTGCACACAGTAAGTGCTCAATAAATACAATTAAATGAATGAATGGATAAAGAAATTCTCTCAGTTTTCCTGTTCTCCCTCCTACTTAGACTGTTAGTTTCATGTGGGACAGGGACTGTGTATAACCTAATTAACTTGTACCTACTCCAGCTCTTAGAACAGTGTTTTATACATAGTAAGCACTTAACAAATCCCAATTTTTTTTAAAAGAGTAGTTGTGTCATGAAAACTCACTAACTGCAGTTTACAGATTTCCCAAGCAGCTGTTTTTGGAGGAAACTCTAGTCTTTAAATTTGTTGTGGGCAGGGAATGAGTCTACCAACTCTGTTATACTGTACTCTCCCAAGTGCTTAGTACAGTGCTCTGCACACAGTAAGTACTCAAATTCCATTGATTGAAGGAGTACAGTTGTGAAGCAGAGCAGAAACAAGACAATTAAAGGGCAGAGTGTCACTATAGGCATAGTTTGTAAGGCTCCGCTTTTATTTGTCTTGGCATCCATTTTCTTACATAGTATCAGAAAGGTGAATTAACATCACTTATCCAAAGCTCACTTAATAATCCTTCCACTGAACAACAATCAATCAAGTCATTTGTTTCAGAAAAATGAAATTCTGATGAGTAATTTTAGGACCACTTAAAAGATATTTGAATATGAAAAGACTTCACTTTGGTGGTATTAATAGGAGCAACACATTCTGCAAGCTGCCATGGACAGCCTAGGCAATTTGTACTTCAATAACACTTACAGACAACGCTCCCCAACCTCCACCACACATGCGTGTGGGCGCCCCTCCCCCACCCTCCAAACACTCCCAACTATGTCTCATGGAAAAATGCTTCAATTTCTCCATTCTCTCCATTTGCAGGCTGTTCTGGCAGACATTTCAGCATTTGTAATGCAGGCCATGCCTTGGGAAGACAATTTAAATTGCTCTTCAAAAGGCAGAAAATGTAACATCATTAGAATGACATCTCTACTCTTAAATGCACCAAGGCGTTGGGGAGATACGGGAAAGTTCTAGGTAGTTGTAAATGAAAGAGACATTCTTTAAATCAGTCATTTAAAAACATTTGGAAACAAAAATGCCTTCATGGCAGATCATCAGGTGCTTTTTCCCTCATCAGCAGAGTTCTTCAAACTCATATGCCAGATAGATGAGCAAAGACGCTTTGGGTAATAATAATAATAATAATGTTGGTATTTGTTAAGCACTTACTATGTGCTGAGCACTGTTCTAAGTGCTGGAGTAGATACAGGCTGAAAGAGCTTTTGGTTAAGGAGCAAGGATTTAACCTGACAGAACAACTTTGTTTTTGATTTGCCTTCTTTTGGCCTTTTCCTTCAGACAATGGACTTCAGCCCCTTGGGCCCAGTGAGTGGAACTGTTTGGAATAACAGAACACGACTGCTGTGGTTGGAGATGGGAGTTTAAGGGTTCTGGAGTATTTTCTTCTGCATCTATCACTCCCTTTCCAGAAGTGAGCAGTGACTTTCGGAGCTACTCCACTGGAATGGCAGGAAGTTAAACCAACTTGTACATGGGAAGGATCGGTTGCTTCCCTTAGATTCTCAGGCTTCAGTGGACCTGTGCTCCTTATCCATATGAAATGAAGCTTAAACTCATGGAATCCTCATTTGGATGGCATTCTAGTCAGAATCACATTCAAATCAGCCAACCAGATGAAAGTACCTCCTGTTTTGCAAGGAGAATGAACTGCCTCGACCTCCCATAGTCACATGTGCCAATATCTCATACCTTGCCCTGGTAGGAAATTCTTGGTTGAGGACAGATTCTTTTCAGACAATGGCCATGAACTTGTTTTCAGCCTCTGACTCCTTGTGGTGGCTTCCTTCCTTTTATCAAGCACAATTGCATCATTTCATATGGCTCTTGGCCCCAGTAATGATGGATGGAAAAATACATGGTACCAGAAGAATCTCCAGCTTCTAGAACAATGTTGGTTGAACCATTCATTTTATTAAAATGCCAAGCCCAAGATCTGGAGCAGGCAAGTTTTACATCTCTTACCTTGTCCCAGAATGAAGGATCGTGAAGCAAAGGCCTGGACCCTTGCCACGTAGGTGGAAGGGCAGTTGGGCTGGGCCCAGGATGAGAGGGTTGGCAGGAACAGGAAGAGGGAAACTACTCAGATGGTTGTTCCTGTGCTATTCAGTCTCCCCACTGCTTTCAATGAAGAAACCTTCAAATGACAAAACAAAAAAGCACAAAATCTTACAACCTTCTTCCTTTTACACAACAGTTTCCATTCATTGGTTTTCCTTTCAGTCTTGGGCTTGTGTTTCTGTCACCACCAGCCAAGGTCACCTTCTCAGCCCCTTTCCCCACCCCAGTGGAAGCTGAGCTCCTCTGGGAGTCTTGGGCAGACCAACTACTGGGATTGGTTTCCAGCACTTGGTGCAAGTGGATGCCCACTTTGGCTTCCAGATTCACAAGGACCCAGACCCAAAGTATAATCTCCCGGGCTTGGCGGGGGAAACCCAAACATGAACCAGTGTAGACTTCACCTGAAACTTGGCCCCATCTCTCCAAGAAACATGCTAACCTCAGGGAGCCTTGCAGTAAATCCACCCCTACTTTCCAACTTGTCTTGAAACATGAAACTAAGAGAACACACACCCGGTTTCACCTTTCATTAGGAAAGCTACACACACACACATACACACACACACACATCATTCCTTCCAAGGGCTCTTCTTGCTGGCTCTCTTTTCTACTTGTGCACTCCCTCTGATCACTTGCCCCTTGACCTGAGGCTTCTCTTTTTTCAGAGCCACTAATGAGTGTTTACAGGATCACTCTGGTGGTCTTTCCACTGACAAATTAATGCAGGTTTGTGGTGAGGTTAGCCCACAGAGTGGGTAATTTTCCACCACCACCATCTTTTCCACAATGAGGTGGACTAATGCAAGTAGCTAAAAAAGGGACTAAATCAGGGGGTTTTTTTAACCTTAGGGAGAACTGTGGGCTTCCCCACCCCTTTTGCTTCATCTCCCTTTTCCAGAGCAAATCACAATCCCAACAAATCCCACATGGTCCTTCAGAGAGCTTCCCCAGACACTGTTAAAAACTTCTCTCCAGTCACTTTACATTAATCCTTCCTCCAGTCAATAGCATTTATTGAGGGATTACTGAAGGCACCGCACTGTACTGAGCTCAATTCCTGGTTCTTCCATCTTAACCTGTTTACTTAGATGACTTCTCTCATCAAGAGTCCTTTACTTTTATAATGACCTGAAAGGTGGTGGTGGTGGGGAATTGGTGATCATCTGGAGCTTAAAATCTATCCAGAGAAAATGACATTTGCCCACTAAAACAGACTACTTGTTCCAAAGAATACTGCAACTTACCCCTAGTAAGGAAGAACTTCTAGACTGTCAAGGTGTTTTGAACACTAGAATAGGCCTTTGGAAGGTAGTGGGGCAGTCAGCATTAGAGATGTTTAAAAATAGTAAAGAAAACTACTTGCCATAGATAGTTTTAAGTGTTCACCTGCCTGAAGGCAAGGGTCTGGATTAGATGACGTCTTGAGGTCATTTCAGCATTATGACTATGAATTGTTCTGTGAGTAAACATTCCTTTCAAAGCCCACCCACTAGGTTAAAAACCTTATGTGTGGGATATGATTACCTTTAATCATGGCTTTTATGGTAATTAGGTTCATGGTTCTTTAAAGTATTGCTGGTACTTCATAAATGTCAACTAATACCAATGACAATAATGATCTATGCCACTTAAATATGTTTATTAATAACAAGGTTCGCAAGCACAGTATGGAAAGCCATCTGGGGAATGCCCTTGGCTATGCTTTCATATGCCTTTTTACCACATCATCATGTTTTTCATCATTTTATTTTCCTAATTGTCTAAGAGACAAAGAGCAGAGAGGAGTTTTGGATATATGAGGTGAGCATATTGCACTTCAGGCAAGACAGGCCCAAATATATTGATTTACTCTCCCCACAAAGGCCAGCTTCTGACCGTTTGTGAAGACTCACAAGTTCAAGTTCCTCCCAAACTCGATGACAAGTCCTAACCTACTTAATGCCAGAAATGAATTGAAAATAATAAATGGAGAATGAATTAACCAGATACGCCCACTTCCTCTGTTCAAGAAAACAAGAAGCAGAGAGCATTTAAGGAAACAAGCTGGCAACAAATTGAAAATTGACAGTCATGAATGTCTGAAATCACTGAATCTCTGAAATTCACCCTCAGAAGATATGTCTGGAAACAATGGCAAAAAGAGTAGTTTTAGGAGAAGGGATGTGACAAGACAATCATCTGCAAAATGCATCAGAAAGGAGAACATCTCAGCCAACGCTGTCAGAGCATTTACTGACTGCCCTATAGATTAGGACTAATTAAGCTCTCCTCTTCCCTATCAGTATGTTACTTCAGAGTTGAAAAACTGAATCTAGAGGGCAGTGAGTGGATGCAGAAGAGAAGCCCACAGATGATTGTTTTGTTTCGGGATGACAATTCCTCTTTTCTGAAACAAGGGAACTGCATCACGCTCAGTGGGCATTCTATTAATACCATTACTTGCACTAATATCAATCCTGCATGGACAGGGCCAGACTTGGAAAACACAGAGCATCCAGCTGATGTTACACTGACATGTGCTCTTTCAGGTACAGGAAAGGAAAGAGGCATTTGGGAAGAAAAAAGAACACAACTGCAGGCCAATTTGGTAATTAAAGCATTTAAAGAAAAGACACTATACACAGAACAGTTTAGTGACCCAGTTTAAGCATCTTACACCGGCAGAATGAGCTGCAAGACTTTCACGTGATTAACTTCAAATTCATTAGGGTGCCTGTACTCTATTTAATAAACATAAGGCATGATATTCCTTCCAAACAAAAAGAAAGAATTCAAGCAAATAGATACACAAATCTAGAGGTATATTTTTATTTGTGTTCTTCATGAAATAAAACAAGTTGGAGCAAAGCATGAAATTTGACGAGGATTCTTCCTTACGGAAAAAAAAATCACCTTTTGTAATAACAAATAGTTGGAAACAGTGCATTACTTTAGTGACATTGTTCCCCTCCAGACAAGTCTAAACTTCTCAACATTATGAAAACTCTGTCTATTGCTTTGCAACAGAAAATTTATTACCCCCAAATCATTTACAACAGACAGCATGCATTCCAAAACTGATTTGTTACTTTAGGCCACAACAATCCACTCTCAAAGTTTAAAGAATCCATTATACTACTCAAAAAGGCAAGAGCATAATCAAGGTAACTTACATGAGGCAAAATGAAATGGTGTGTTTATATCACCTCCTAAATAATGCAGATTAAAAAACTAAAGCACGTAAAATGACTCTCAAAATCATTCCTTCCCATCTCATTCACTTTAAACATTTCAGTTGATAACCTGCACTTTGTAGATCTAAACATGTTTAGGGAAATCCCTAGGTAACTATCTACAAATACCACCTACATATCCAATCAATCAATAATATTTATTGAGTGCCTGTTCTGTTCTTAGTCGAGCACTATACTAAGCATTTGGGAGAGTACAATGCAGTTAGTAGACACAATCCCTGCCCTCAAGGAGCTACAATCTAAAGAGGGAGATGAACATTGACACAAATTACAGCTAGGGGGAAGAAACAGAGGCTAAATATGCCTACATAAATGTTATGGGTTGGGTGAGGGGTGGGCTTACAGGCTGAGTACCCAAGGTGCATAGGTGACACACAAAAAAAATTGAAATGACAGAGGTGGTGGGAAATAGGGTGGAGAGATGAGAGGTCAGCAAAGGCCTTCTAGAGGAAATATGATTTTGGAAGCGCTTTGAAGATAGGGAGAATAATGGTCTGGCAGATATGAAGGGGGAGGAAGTTCCAGGAAGGAGGAAAGGCAAGAACAAGAGGTTGACTGTGAGAGAGAGAGAGAGAGGAGGAGGAGGCACAGTGAGTAGGTTGGCTATGGTGTAGTGGGAGAGAAGTGAGGATAAATGAAGGGAAGAGAGAGCTATCTCACTCCCTGTCAACCCACTGCTCACAACTTCCTTCCATCCTGGAACTCCCTTCCCCTACATACCTGACTGACCAGCATACTTCTAAAATCACATCTCCTCCAGGAAGACTTCCCTGGCTAAACTCTCCTCCCTCCACTCTTTTTTCCTAGTCTTACCATGCACTTAGTCCCACCACCTAAGCATTTAAGTACTCACCCCCCACCCCACAACATACTTGGTTGCATCCCCTACCTGTAATTTATATCAATGTCCATCTCCCCTGCTAGACTGGAAGCTCTTTGAGGGCAGGGCTTTTGTCTACCATCTGCATTGTATTCTCCCAAGCACTTAGTAGAGTGCTCTACACACAAAATAAGCACTCAAACACCAGTACTTGATCAATTAAAGCAGGTGGTCAGGAATTTTGGCTGGATGTGAAGAGGAATGGACAACCATTGGAGGATTTTGAGGCATGGGTTGATGTGGGCAAATTAATGCTTTTGAAAAATGATCCAGGTAGCAGAGTATTGAATGTATCTACTATGTTCAGATGCCCACCATCACTGTCCTCTGTTTTTGACTTTTCAAGATTAACTTTCTCTACTGCAGGGAACCCTCTCTGGACAGTAGAAGGCCTGAGTGAGAACAGTCCCCTAAACTGAACCTTATGCAAGATCGGAACAGAGACAAGAAAACATTTTACAAGAATAGAAAACAACTGAGTTAGAACACACTACTGAGCTCCAGAGAGACCTCACTAGGGTGACTAATTGCCGATGGTGAGGGTCTTCAGAAAAGAGAGGGCTTTACCTTCAAGGGACATAGGTTAAGCTGACCCAAGGTAGGGTGTCCTTTGAGAGATATGGGGCAAAGGTTAGAGAAAGGAGAGAATGAAAGTGATAGAGGGAGAGAAGGGAAGAAAAGAAAAAAGAGGAAGAAGGAGAAAAAGGAAGAGATGAAGAGGGAAAGAGAGTATAAGGAAAGGAGGAAAGTGATGAATAGGAAAAGGGGAGAGGGAAAGAGGGGAAGAAGAGTGGGAAAGGGGGGGGGCTTTTTTTTTCCTTCCTGAAAATTTAGGCATAACAAAACCTCCATCCCCTCCAGACTGCAAAGGTTTTCTTTTTTCTTCTTTTTCCCCCTCAAATGGCTCAGAATGGGGTCTGGGCTGATCTAGGCTCCCTGGGCATGCAGATACCAGGATTGGGGGCTGCATCAAACTGAACCTTGTCCTTTGAAGTTCAAAGAGCACAACTCACAAAAAAAAGGCAATAAATAAAATTAGGAGGAAAAAAAATCTGTCTATCTCCCTTGAGTTATAGCAGTGTTAACAGAAGCAGGAGCCTCAGGACACTTAGCTCTCTATTACTCCTAACTCCTTCCCCTGCTGCCCCTCACTTTTTTTTTTAGTGGATTCTTAACATGAATATAAAGTTGAAACCACTGACAACTCAAAACAACCATTCAGAGTTCTGAAGGTACCTCAGCAATGCCTGAAGGTTTGTGTTTCCATCCCAGCCTTGGTAAACCACCCATCTCTTTGAAGTGTTTCAGGTCAATGGAATTAGCTTGAGCTGTTCAATCAAACTTCATCCTACTCAGCCAGGAGTTGAATATTAGAAGTGGGGGGAAAACCTTGTGTCTATTAGGAATAAGCACTGGTTTGTAACCTGGATTCACTTGAGCTGAAAATTTTATTCAGATTTTAAAAATTCAGGCCCTAGGACTGCATTTTCTGACCGGCCACACTTCCCCTCATCAAGATCAACAGCTCACATATGATTTTTTTTTTAATAAACTGGAAGCATTTTCTCCCCATCCCCTGAGTGTCTTCAATAGAAAGGTCTCAGAAAAACAAACACGGCTGTGATCTGGAATGTTGTGGGCAGGGAATGTGTTCTGTTTATTGTTATATTGTACTCTCCCAAGCATTTAGTACAGTGCTTTGCTCACAGTAAGCTCTCAATAAATACGATTGAATGAATAAAATGAGACACTGATGATTACGCAGTAAGAGACCAAAGTCTCTTGCAAACCTCAGAACTCACTGAGATCTTCTAGGCAAAACAATATTTTTTCATCTGTGAGTAAAAGATTCCTCAGAGCAGTGAGTGGGGTTGACTCCTTGTTTCTGAAATAGCATCCATTTGTCAACAAGCTGCTACCTTCCAACCAGAAAAGTTTTCCATCCTGCTAAGTGCCACACAGAATGTGGAAGGAGAGTATCAGTCATCATCCTAATTAGTTTTTGTTTTTGCACCTTGGCCCACCTCAGGGCAGGTGATGAAAATGCCAGTTAGTGTGCAGTCATCTCTGCTCTTTCCACTCTTCCTTAATGCTCTCAGAATGTTCACATAGCATTGGAACAGAACACATCATTCCAGTTGATTCTAATAAGCAGAAGTTTCCTCAACTGAACAGAGCAAGCACAATCATCAAAAGCTTAGATTCATTGGAGGGACTTACAGAGGGTCTCATATCAATAGAGCACTCCCATGGAGGGTTCAGAACAGCAAATACCGCAATCCTTACCCTCAAGTGGCTTACAATCACTGGCTGCTGATCTGCCTGCCTCAGACTAGATTGGGCACATTGCAACAAGTGGGTTCTCATTAAATGCTACTCCTACAGTCAGCACCGCCATCTAGAAGAGACATTAGATATGAGTAAAGGAGGTTGGCCCTTCTCTAGGTCACAACTGGAGAGTTTCCAGTACTCTACCAGTCTCGGCTACGGGAGGGAGAGTCAAGCAGAGGCCTATCTGTTCCATTCCTAGCTTGGGCAGTGTCTAGCGAGTGGAAGGCGATCTGCTACAAGTCAAAACTCACCCATGCTGGGCAGCAGCATAATGGAAGAGAGTCGAGGGAGGAGACTCGAGTTTAATGTGCAGAAGGCAGTCATGGTAAACCACTTCCATATTTTTTACCAAGAAAACTCTATGGATACCATACCAGAATGATTGCAGATGGAGAGCAGGGCGTTTGGGGAGAAATGAGTCCGTGGCATCGCTATGGGTTGGAAACGACTCGATGGCATAAGACAAGACAAAGGAGATTCGGGGATGGAAGTATGGGCAAGGGACTGCCCTTTTCAGTGGCATACTATCCCACGCTTTGACTCAAAGAATTTCTGCAGACAATGTAACGGCTTGTGAGATGAAGCTCCTGGCAGCGAGGTTTGCCCATGAATGCACGTGGGACTAAAAAGATCAGTAAATGACCGACAGTGCTGACCACACTCCACACTCTTAAAACATTGCCCTTTGTTGTGTTGCTTTTGTTCCTAGTGCTGTTTTCTCTTTTGCCTCGGTCTCGCCATCCTCACAAGACTTCTGATCAAAAACAGCAGCTCCTTTTTTGATTGCAGTCCTCTATGTTCATCCACTGCACTCATTTCCCAGCTTTCAGTTGCTTGAGGGTGCACTCTACTGCACTCCCTAAAAAAAAATAAAATCCCTCCCCTCACTGTAGACACCACCATCCTCCCTCTCTCACATGCCCATAACCTTGGCATTATCCCCAACTCATCTCTCTCATTCAACCCACATATTCAATCCAGCACCAAATCCTGCCAGTTCTATTTTTACAACATGGCTAAAATCCACCCTTTCCTCTCAATCTAAACTGCAACCACGTTAATCCAAGATTTATCCTGTCCTGTCTTGATTACTGCATTAGCCTCTTTGTTGACTTCCCTGCCTTCTGTCTTGATTCTATTTATTGCTATTGTTCTTGTCTGTCCGTCTCCCCCGATTAGACTGTAAGCCCATCAAAGGGCAGGGACTGTCTCTATCTGTTACCGATTTGTACATTCCAAGTGCTTAGTACAGTGCTCTGCACATAGTAAGCACTAAATAAATACTACTGAATGAATGAATCCTGTCTCTCCCCACTTTAGTCCATACTTCACTCTGCTGCCCAGATCATTTTTTTACAAAACCATTCAGTCCATTTCCCCCTCCTCAAGAACCTCCAGTGGTTGTCCATCAACCTCCACAAAGAGAAAGTCTTTAACATAGGCTTTAAAGCACTTAATCGCCTTGCCACTCTCCTACTACAACCCAACTTGCACATTTCACTCCTCTAATGCCAACCTACTCACTGTACCTTGATCTCATCTATCTCACTGCTGTCCTCTCACCCTTATTCTGCCTCTGCTCTGGAACTCCCTCCCCTTTCATATCTGGCAGACCATTACTCTCCACATCTTCAAAGCCTTATTAAAAGCACAACTCCTCCAAGAAGTCTTCCCTGACTAAGGCCTCATTTCTTCTCCTCCCACCCCCTAGTGTCACCCTTATGCTTGGATTTGCACCCTTTATTCACCCCTTCCCCAGCCCCACAGCACTTACACACATATCCATAATTTATTTATATTAATGTTTATCTCTCCCTCTAGACTGTAAGCTCATTCCCTGTGGGCAGGGTATGTGCCTACCAACTCTGCTATACTCTTCCAAGCACTTAGAACAGTGCTCTACACACAGTAAGCACTCAATAAATACAACTGATTGATTTGCCCTCGAGGGTTTTTTTTTTGAACCTTTTCAACTCACCATAAAGAACATTTCAGGTATGCTTTTTTTAAAAAAAGAAGAAAAAAGCTCTGGGATAGATACAAGTTAATCAGGTCAAACATAGTCCCTGTCCCACACTTTATAGATAAGGAAACTGAAGCCCAGAGAAGTTAAGTGAGTTGCCCAGGTCACACAGCAAGTGGGAGAGCCAGGATAGAACCCAGGTCCTCTGACTTCCAGGCCCGTGCTTTTTTTTTTTCAGTGGCATTTGTTAAGGACTATATTAAGCAGTGGAGTAGATACAAGATAATAAGGTTGGCCACAGTCCCTGTCCCACATAGGACTCACAATCTTAATCCCCATTTTACAGGTGAGGTAACTGAGGCACGGAAATTTGCCCAAAGCCACACTGCAGACAAGTGGCAGAGCTGGGATTAGAACCCAGGTCTATATTCCATCCACTAGGCCATGCTGCTTCCCTCTTGTCATCCATTCTCTTCACATGTTCCACACACCAAAGCTGTGCTGAGTTGAACAAAGTCTCAGTATTAGTAGATTTCCTGCCGCATTACTTAGGGTTGGGTGAGGTTTGTTTAAAGCCCTGGGGTGGTGGGTAGCATTTTTGATGGGTTCAAATCTCCTATCCCTAAGGAAGATTGGGCTGTGCTATCACTTGGAAAAGTTTGGCTTGGTTAGAAGCATAATGCCACACTGTTAGTCTCTTTAAGAATTTGCTGTCCTTCTGGACTCAATTTTTTTCCTTCCCTAACTCTGGTTGCATCGTTCATGGGTGTGCTGCAAGCAACAGCTCCTTGCACATAGTAAGCACAGTACTAGGCACGTAGTAAGCGATTAGCAAATACCATTATTATTATTATTGTTAGTGACGGGGACTGGGTCCAATTGATTGAAGTAACCGGATTCTGTGATGACAGTGAAGATCTTTGATTGTGGCAAGGTTTTCTTGGAAAAGGCTACTTATACAATTTCCACGTTCTTCAAAATTCCCATCAATGCATAGCATGGTCTAGTGGAAACAACACAGGTCTGGGAGTCAGAGCCCCTGGGTTCTAATTCTATCTCTGCCACTTGTCTGTTGTGTGACCTTGGGAAAGTCACTTAACTCCTCTGTATCTCAGTTTTCTCAATTGTAAAATGGAGATTCAATAGCTGTTCTCCTTTCTACTTAGACTGTGAGCCCCAGAGAAGCAGCATGGCATATTGGATTACGAACAGACCTGGGAGTCAGAAAGTCATGGGTTCTAATCCCACTCTACCACTTGTCTGCTGTGTGACCTTGGATAAGTCGCTTCACTTCTCTGGGCCTCAGGTTACCTTATCTGCTTATCTGTAAAAAGGGGATTGAGACTATGAGCCGCATGTGGGTCAGGGACTGCGTTCACCCCAATTTATTTGTATCCACCCCAGAGTTTAGTACAACTCCTTCCACATAGTAAGCACAGTACTAGGCACGTAGTAAGCGATTAGCAAATACCATTATTATTATTATTGTTAGTGACGGGGACTGGGTCCAACTGATTGATTTGTATCTACCCCAGCTCTTAGAACAGTGTTAGACACATAGTAAGTGCTTAAATACCATTTAATAAACAAAGCAGTTCACAATCATCTGCACATCTCCTTGAGTTTGTATGTGTGTGTGTCTCTCTAGAGAGCACACATCACCATATAGCAATTCTTGAATGACAGTCTCAAGAGGCTGTGAGCATTATCCGAAGTCCAAGAGCTTCACGGAGGATTGGAAGCATATGCTAACACCAGTGTCCAGGTCCCCTGTTGCATCCTTGAACATGGCTGTATAAAATAATTCAATTTTTTAAGACTTTCTTTTTACTTTCACTGAAGAAAAAGAGTTGTATTAAAATTGAAAGTCCCCAAAACTTAACAACAATCAATAACCAGCAAATTCCCGGACCATCAGAGCTTCAATAATTTATGGGTACCAAGAAAGGAAATAGGTTACAATGTTCCATTGTCGGCCTAATACTCAGCCCCACTTTCCCTTCGTAGTCAGTCTAATTTAAATCAGGTAGCAGATGGGAAGATCTGGTAGCTCCAATCCTGTTTGAGCAAGAACTATGAACAAGTTGGATTTTTCAGGGATTTTTTTTGATATCCCTTCAAGAACTTAGGAGAGTCTTCCAGGAAACCCTGGAATTCTAGACATTCCCAAAGGCAAATCCATATAGAGAAGCAGCATGGCCTAGGTGATAGGGCATGGGCCTTGGAGTCAGGAGGACCTGGGTTCTAATCCCATTTCCAGTACTTGTCTTCTGTGTGACCTTGAGCAAGTCATTTAACTTTTCTGTGCCTCAGTTACTGCATCTGTAAATGGGGACTAAGCATGTGAGCCCCATATGGGGCATGCACTGCATCCAACCTAATTAGTCTGTATCTGCCCCAGAGCTTAGTCCGTGTCTGGCACATACTAAGCGCTTGACAAATACAGAAAAAAAACCAACAACACTATCAAATGTAGCAGAGTCTGCCACATTGCCTTTGAAGGGTGAGCCTACATTTAGAGTTGTGCTCTTTGGCTCTAGACTTCATTTTGAAGGCTCAGTGGGAGCTAGGGACAGAGCTACTAATCCATTCCAGGATACTAAATGGTACACAAGTGACCCGAGAGAGGGAATTTGCTGTTCATAGATGAGAACCTTGCTCTGAAGGCAGGGTTCATGTCCACTAATGCTCTTGTTTTCTCCCAAGCACTTAGCACAGTGTGCTACAATCAGCAACTGCTCAGGAAATACCATTGGTGAATGATTCTTTTGCCCACTTAGTTTCTTTATAGAATCTGGTCTTGCTTTGTCTGTAATCCTGTTCTGCACCAGCATTAAGCCCTTATTGAACATTCTGCATCATCTTTTGCTTTAGATACATCTCTTCTCTCCCCAACCCCCAACTCACCCCAGATTCTTTTCCTTGTCATGCTAATGGCACTAGCTGAAAAGCCCTGGCCCTGGATGATGTTTTCCCTTACAGGATATAGGATGGAAATGAATAAGGATGTGGAGGGTGGTGGGGTGAGGGGGATGTTCCTTTCCTGTTTTGATTGGCAGTCACTTGCCATAGTCTCTCTATGCTGTGGTGATGTCAATACATAGGAATAGCTTTTTAGCTAATCTACAATACTGATTTCTCCATGAGGTTTGGAAGTAGGTTAAATGAGTTGAGACTCCATTCAAGGCACAAAAGGCATTCAGTGACTGTCTAGGACATCCAGTCCTTTGCACACTATGACTGAACTAGAGAAAAGTCAGAAAACGCCTCCAAATAGAAAATGACATCGCAGTAGACGCTTCACAAAAGCCTCGCTGCAATAGGGCACGCTAAAGTTAGCCTTGGTCTTAGTGAGAAATTGATCACTTTTTGGATTTCTCGTTTCAGTAGAGAAATACTGTTCTCAGCTCGGCTCCTTGTGGCTCTATAAATGCTAAGAGTTTGGAAGAGTAGCAGGATATAGAGCTTTGTTTGTAAGTCCTATTTGGATTTCTTTTACTCATTTTTAAAAACTGTGGTTTCCACAGTGTTGGCAATGCAAATAATTTCCTCCAGAGCCCTGAAAAGCCCTGATTATGTCATCTGAAGATTTGGCAAGAGGGGCTGAAAAAAAAAAGCCCATGTGCCCCTCCATTCTCCCCACTGTCCCTGCTAAAGGTTGAATTTGTTGTAGAATTTCCTTCTGGGCCTTTCCCAGGAAGTGTGGAGCTCAATAAATGAACCTGAGATCTCTCTTATCCACTGCAGGCCCAATTACTGTGTGCAGAGCACTGTACCACTGCTTGGGAGAGTACAAGAAAGTTAGGAGATACCATTCATTCAATAGTATTTATTGAGCACTTATTGTGTACAAAGCACTGTACTAAGCACTTGTGAGAGTACAATACAACAGCAGACACAGTCCCTGCCCATAATAAGCTCAAAGTCTAGAGGGGGAAAGCATCCATGCACTCAAAAAGTTTACAGTCTAACAGGGGATAGCACTGGACAAGTGCCCTCTAGACTACAAGCTCATGGGCAGAGAATCTATCTACCAACTTTTTAAAAAGCATCACAGGCCTGCTCTGTTTGTGAGAAGGGATTTGCAGAGCTGAGACAGCAGCCAAAATAAATAAGTAAATAAAAGAACATCATGTGACTAAGGTATACCAGCACACTACTATGCTATGTGCTACCTCTCCCTGATGATGATGAAAATGGAGTCTTTCCAAAAATGATGAATGAATCTTGATACTGAGATGTCAGAACCCAGAATCTGCCTCCCACTTTCCAACTGAGGCACAAAGTGCAAAGAGTGAGTAGGCTGTAAGCTTCCTGTGGGCAGGGATGGTGTCAACCAACTCTATTGTTTTGTACTTTCCCCTATGGATTTAGTACAGTGATCTGCAAAGAGTGAGTGTCCAATAAATGCCATTGATTAATTGACCTTGGGCAGGAGTGAGGAGGATGTCAAGACAGGAAGGACTGAAGAATTTTTTGTGGGGAGGGAGGTTCTAAGATGGCATTCTTTGCCTCCAGAGCATAAAATCATCATAGTTACATCACAGTCAGCTAGACTATGACTTGAAGAGATAATGGTTCCCATTTGTGTTGGAGAGGGGGAAAAAAAAAAGTCAAGGGTTTTGACTAAGTTTTTCTCCCTTACCTTGAAGAAGCCATATTATCTTTTTCTAAACTTACCCATATCTCTGCCATGCAGACTTGTTGAGGGGCAAATAATGATTTGGTAAAAGCACTTACCTGAACCCAGATGAATGAGTGAAGTACACATCAACAACATTATTGTTATTCTTTCCCACATCCTCCCCCTAGCCTAGAACTCCCTCCCCCTCCATATGTGCCAGACCATCACTCTCTCCACCTTCGAAGCATTACTAAGTTTGCATCTCCTCCAAGAGGCCTTCTCTGATTAAGCCCTCTTTTCCCTGGCTCGCTCTTCCTTCTACATCATCTATGCACTTCAATCTGTGACCTCTGGACATTTGGTATTCACCCCAACCCCAAAGCACTCATGTACATATCTTTAAATTATTATAAATTATTCATATTAACATGGCTCTCCCTTTGGACTGTAAGCTCATTATGGGCAGGGAACATGTCTGCTATTTCTAGTGCATTTTACTTTCCCAAGCGCTTAGTACAGTGCTCTGCACATAGTAAGTGCTCAATAAATACTTTTGATTGATTCTTCCTACTCCTTTTATTCTCATGGTGATCCAGTCTACTCATTAAAATGGTTCTGTACATCTTCTTGGCAGGGTGTTTACCCAGATCCAGCTGAGTATTTGAGTATCAGAGAAATGGGAGGGCAATAACCTGGATTTCTCATCAAGTTGGGTCCTGCACAGGTGAGCTGATATGGGCAAATTTTCCAACTTGGCTCCAGCTTGAGACTCAGTATCAGGACTCTTCGGCAGTTCCACTCCAACCTGTTTAAGCTTCAGTCTGCACTGATGGAATTTCATTAATAAATTTCAGACGTGATATGGCAGATTGTTTTCCATAGTTTTCAGTCTCTGCCCCTTGAGCAGTCTCAGTGTGCTGGGATGACTTCTCCCTGTATTTTACTGGGACAAACTGCAACTGCTGTGGAGATTAGAGGAGGCAACTAGGTGACTATCAATCCCAGAAAGATAGATTTATGGAGAGCTTGTCTGGTCATGTCAGAAGGTGGAATAACAAATCATAGAGCCATTTCACATGAGCCTACTTAAAGTCTGAAAAGAGGCAGGTTGCAAACCCCACCTCTTGTTCTACTTTGCCTTGTTTTAATGGCTAGTGGCTGACTGCAGTCAAGAACTTTGAAAAACACTAGATTTTCCTATAGCACTGATTGTTAAACTGGGAGAAACATTCAGGGAGACCAAAAAAATTGTTCAAGTTCCTCCTTCTCTACGTCTCAGACAGAGGTTGAGTCATTCAATTGTATTTACTGAGCATTTACTGTGTGCAAAGAACTGTACTAAGCCCTTGAGAGAGAACAATATGACAATAAACAGTCACATTTCCTGCCCACAACAAACGTGCAGTCTAGAGGTGCGTGAATTCCACTCAGGAGTGAAGATCACATTAGGGCCTGGAGACCAAAACATGTTTACAGACCTGGATACTAGCCCTTCTGCCTACAATTTCTAGGAAGGTCCTGAGAGCCTGTGAGTCAATTTCACTGAATGGATCCATTTTAAATATATATCCCAAAGAAACCTTGAATTTGCAACATGCCAGGAGAATAAAATCTTCTGAAAACAATGAGGCAAACCTCTGACTGCTCTCAGGACAGCTGTCATTTGGGAGAGTCCATTAAAAGCAATGCAAGCTCCTTCCTAATAACGCCTCCCTGTGTCCAGCTCCAACCAAAGTCAAAACCAGTCCCTAGATCTCTTGGCTTTAATGATAGTAGGAGCCACAATTACTGAGCACCCATTTGGTGCCTGGAAAATCCAGAATAATGAAATGACATATTCCCTGCCCACATTGAGCTTACACACTAATGGAGAAAAACACACAAAAATATTTACAACTAGAGGGGCCAGAAAAATACATGAGGGCTAGAGAGGATGTGAATACATTCATAAGTGCTAGAGCTGGTTGAAGGGATGATATGATTCAGGGATTTAGGAAGTTAACTGGGAAAGGATTGTGGGAATCGGTGGTATTTGAATGTGGGAAGAGCTGTGTTCTGCCTGATGTGGGGATAGAGGGGAGTTCAAGCTGGGATAAAAGTGTGAGTGAGGGGAAGGAGTTGGGAGTGGAAAGAACAAGATTCACTTATGAGGTTGGTTTAGGATTGGCAGGTAAAGAGAACTGATAGGGAAGTTGGGGTCGGGGGGCAGATGGTGGAGATCCTTGAAGCCAGTTGTGAGGAGTTTGATGAGAAGAGACAAAGGGAATTGTAATGTAGACTGGAGGGAGGTGTTGGGTGTAGGTGGGGGGCAGGAGGAGATGATTGAAGACCTGCTAGAAGGTTAATGCAATAATCTAGCTGAGGCAAAGCCAGAGCTTGTACCAGGGTGGTAGCAGTTTGGGTGGAGAGGAAGGGGAGGGTGTGGGAGATGCTGGAAAAAACTGTAAGGATTTGGAAGTAGACAGTGTGAGAGTTGAAGGATGACCCCAAGTCTGTGACAGGCTTTTGGGATGGGGATGATGGTGGTGGTATCAACTGGGACGGGAAAGTTAGGGGGAGGAGTGAGGTTTAGGGAGAAAGATAAGGCACTTTGCTTATGATATGTTGAGTTTGAGGTGCCAGGAGGCCATCCAGGTGACAAGACACTAGAGGTTAAAGGAAATGTGAAGCCAATGCTAGAGATCAATCAATCAGCCATAAAGAGGTAGAGAACCAGTGTGGCTTAGTGGAAAGAGCACGAACTTGGGAGTCAGAGGACATGTGTTTTAATCCCACCTCCATCACTTGTCTGCTGTGTGACCTTGGGCAAGCCACTTAACTTCTCTGTGCCTAAATTCCCTAATCTGTAAAATGGGGATTTAGACTGTGAGCCCCACGTCAGACAACCTGATTACCTTGCATCTACCCCAGCTCTTAGAACAGTGCTTGGCACATAGTGAGCACTTAACAAATACCATAATTATTATTAGTTGAAGTCATGTGAGTAGATGAGCACTCCAAGAGAGCAAGTGTAAAGTGAGATGAGTGGAGAACCTAGGTAGGGCAAAACCTTGAGGGATACCCACAGTAAGAGGATGAGATAGAGGAGGAGTCAGGGAATTATATGGAGGAGGGGTGTCAGAGAGGTAAGAGGAGAACCAGGAGGATAGCATTGTCAGCTGTTTGTAGTAATGATTTTTTTTTGGTCTTTTCTGTTGCCTTGTTTACCCACACATAGGGAACATCTGAATATTTTTAGTTCATGGCCCAAAGGCAGTTTGGTATGTTACTTCTTTGTTCTAGAAGTCAGCCCAACTCCATTATCAATCACATGTATTGACCTTTTAATGGGTAGAGAACACTGAACTAAGCACTTGGAAGAGTACAATTTAACAGAATTAGGCTGAAGGTGTAAATTTGGGAATCATCCACATAGAGATGTTAATTGGAGCCATGGGAGCAAATGAGTTCTCCAAGGGAGTGGGTGTGGGTGGGAAATGACACATTCCCTGCCCACATTGAGCTTACACACTAATGGAGAAAAACACACAAAAATATTTACAACTAGAGGGGCCAGAAAAATACATGAGGGCTAGAGAGGATGTGAATACATTCATAAGTGCTAGAGCTGGCTGAAGGGATGATGCAAATGAGTTCTCCAAGGGAGTGGGTGTAAGTGGAGAATAGAAGGGGACCTAAAACTGAGCCTTGAGAGACTCCCACAGTTAGGGGGTGGGAGGCAGAGGAGGAGCCTGCAAAAGAGACTGAGAAGGAGTCTCAGAGAGGTAGGAGGAAAATCAGGAGAGGACAATGTCAGTGAAACCAAGATGGGATGTTTCCAAGAGAAGGGGATGGTTGACAGTGTCAAAAGCAACTGAAAGGTCAAGAATGATTAGGATGAAGTAGATGCTGTTGGATTTGGTAATAAAATCATTGGTGACCTTTAAGAGTGCAGTTTCTGCGATGTGAAAAGGGAGGCAGCCAGACTGGAGGGGCATCAAGGAGAGAATTGGAGAAGAATTGGAGACAGGGGGTGTAGAAAACTTGCCTTAGGAGTTTGGAGAGGAATGTAGGAGGGAGATAGGACAATAACTGGAGGGAACCATGGGGTCAAAGGAGGTTTTTCTTTTAGAATAGGGAAGACATGGGCATGTTTGAAAGCAGCGGGGAAGAGTCATTGGAAAATGAATAGATGGTGGTCAGAGAGGGGAGAAGGGTGGGGGCTAGCACTTTGATAAAGTGCGACAGGATGGGGTCAGAGTTGCATGTAGAGGGGGTGGATTTTGAGAGGAGGTGAGAGATCTCAAGATCGCTGAGAAAGATGGGAGTGTTGAAGGAGGGGCAGGAGGAAGGAAGAATTGGAGAGAAGCAAGGGAGATTTTAGGGAGATCACACTTGATGGTTTAAATTTTCTCAGTAAAGTACGTGACCAAGTCATTAGGAACAAGATATGAAGGTAGGGAGAGAGAGGGTCTGAAGGAGTTGTTAAATGTCTGGCACAGCTGGTGATAGCAATGTGCATGAAAGTCAATAAGGATGAAGAAATAATTTTGCCACGCAGAGGAGAGGGCAGAGTGAGCTAAAGCAGGCAAGAATGAACTTGAAGTGGACAGGGTCAGCCTGAAATCTGGATACCTAATCAGCAGCGCTCTGCAGCTCATGTACAGGAGCAAAGGAAGCAGACTGTGGAGGTGATCCAGAGCTGAGGATTAGTGGCACGAGTTTGGTGAAGGGATAAAGAAGCACTTCTCTGTTCCTCAGTTACCTCATCTGTAAAATGGGGATTAAGACTGTGAGCCCCATGTGGGGCAACCTGATACCTTACATCCTCTCCAGCACTTAGAACAGTGCTTTGCACTTGGTGATCACTTAACAAATATTATTATTATTTATTTTTACAAAGGAGTGAGTACTTTTAGCCACATTGCCTCTTCTCCAGTCACTCATGGTCAAGGGGTGCTAAGACTATCCTATCTGGTCTTCCTCATTTCATATAATAATGATGGTATTTATTGAGCACTTTCTTTGTGCCAACCACTGTTCTAAGCACTGGGGTAGATATAAGGTAATCAAGTTGTCCCAAGCAGGGCTCACAGTCTTTATCCCCATTTTCCAGATGAGGTAACTGAGGCACAGTGAAGTAACTCGCCCAAACTCACACAGCAGACAAGTGGCGGAGGCGAGATTAGAAACAACGACCTGACTCCCAAGCCCGGGCTCTTTCCACTGAGCCATGCTGCTTCTCTATTGGATCCCACTATCTTTGGTAAAGCAGATCATTCAAATAAGGGGCAGAAAACCAACTTTTCTCATCTTAAACCAACTTTTCTCATCTTTTCCTTCCCATTCCATGCTCAACATGCATTTTTGTAGGTCACCTCTACTATTTTCCACTAAGAATAAAGGGACCCTTAGTTTTTGTCTTCTCTTGTGTTTGATGAGAGCTGAGTCATCACAAAAGAAATAAGCAGTTGTATTCCCTTTCACCCACTAAATGAGGATGATTGGAATTAAGCAAATGGGACCTTGGTTCTGCTGTCAGCTCTGCTTTCACCAACCCTATTTGCCTTGCCTACATGAACTTGGGCAAATCACTTAGTTTCTCTGTTTCGCAGTTCTCTCATCTGTAAAATGGGAATAAAACACTTGCTCTGTCCCCTATTTAGACCGAAAGCATCATGTGGGACAGGGGTTGCATCTGACCTGAAAATCTTGCATCTACCTCAGTGCTAAGTGCAGTTCTTACCACATACCATTATTACTATGATGCATCAATTTCCCTATTCATAGAGATAGAACAACAGTGGTTTCTCAGGATTTTCCCAGACACAAAGGCTAAAGGGAGGGTTGGTAATGGGCCCAGATTAATCAAGGGTATGAGCACGTAAGATTCTTCACACCCACATACACACACACATACACAGAATACGAACCAAACCGGACTTGGGCCTCAGACAAACGAAGCCAGAGACTGTGCATGTATGGAGTTGGTTTGTGCCTGGGATCTCTTCCTAAATGTTCTTAAAACAATGAGAACCAGTTTGGCCAAGTGAAAAAAAGTACAGGAGGAGACAGAGAAATTAGATTCTAATCCCAGCTTTGCAGCTACCTACAGTGTGACCTTAGACAGTGACTTTACTTCTCTGTGCCTCAGCTTCCACATCTATTCAATGGGGATTCAGTACCAGTTCTCTCTCCTAAACTGTGAATTCCATGTGGGATAGGAACTGTATCCAACTTGATGATATTGTACAGGTTGAGCATAGTATTTGACACATAATAAGCATTTAACAAATACCACAATTATTATAATCTCTGGTATTCTTTTAAGGAGCAGCAGCAACAGCGGGCTGGAGAGCTGCCAAAGAGGGTTCAGGGGAAAATGAAGTGTCAGCCTCTTCACTTTTAAGCCAAAGAGGCCAGAGCAAAGGAGAAGGAGAGAGGGACAAGAAGAGGCGAGGTGAGGGGACAGAAAGAGGCAAGGTGAGAGAAGCTTTCAGTCGGTTCAACTCATCAAATTGTGTGGACTTGAGTTGCTTTTTTCATTGCCAACAGGTGGCTTTAAAAGTGATGAGTAAACATAGGTCCTCCTTCTAAAGCTTGAAACAGAGTGGTGATGTGTTCAGGCAGGCTCCTAATGTAGAGCTCTGTCTGAACAACACAGATCTCTGTCGCTAGATGGGCAGAAGATGACAAACTCTGCTTGGAGAGACTGGTGGCCCACACCTCTCCTATTACTCTGAAAGCTGTGTGGGCAGGAGAGAAAACTCACTCTGAGGAGACCAGGGAGCAAAAGCTAGGTCATCAACAGAGAGCACCCACTGAACACCATTTTAATGCTGCCAGATTTCTGCCTAGGTTTGAGGTATAGTAAATTAACCAGAAGGCAAATGCCTCCCAGTTCTAAAATAAAGTTCCAGGTTCAAAAGTCTTCCCTACCCAATGAGAGGCCCTCAGCTGAGGTGAATCCTAGGATTCATTCATTCAATGGTATTGAATGCTTACTGTGTGCAGAGCACTGTAGAAATGATATTTGGATGAAGATTTCTCCCTGGCTTTATAGATAAATGGCTCCCAAACCACTGTATTCAGCTTAGACTAAGACTGAGGATTTTGGTGTCCATCTCCCCCACTGGATTGTAAACTCCCTGGAACAGGCCTTATGTCTACTAATTTTTAGTACAGTACTTGGCACACCATAGGCAATCCATACTATTGATTGAACAAGTCAGAGTGCATGGAAGGAGATACTCCCTTTTCTATAGGATTATATCCTTGCTTCTAAGAGCTGTGCCATATCATTTCCAGACCTTTAAGGTACTCATAGCAAGTGAACCTAGAAATGTCTAATTGGAGGTTCCTTGGGTTCTATTAGGGTGACAACACACATATATTGGGTCTACAACAATAGACCTGTCCAGCTGTATGGAAAGACCATGCTGAACACCATGCTCTTCCAGGCTACATTACACTGTTAAGCGTGGCTCAGTGGAAAGAGCCCAGGCTAGGGAGTCAGAGGTCTTGGGTTCGAATCCCAGCTCTGCCACTTGTCAGCTATGTGACTGTGGGCAAGTCACTTAACTTCTCTGTGCCTCAGTGACCTCATCTGTAAAATGGGGATTAAGACTGTGAGCCTCACGTGGGACAACCCGATCATCCTGTATGTCCCCCAGCGCTTAGAACAGTGCTCTGCACATAGTAAGTGCATAACAAATACCAACATTATTACATGGCCAAAACTGAGCTCCTCATCTTCCCTCCCAAGCCCTGTCCTCTTCCTGACTTCCCTATCACTGTGGATGGTACGACCATCCTTCCCGTCTCTCAAGCCCGCAACCTCGGTGTCATCTTTGACTCGGCTCTCTCATTCACCCCACACATCCAATCCATCACCGAAACCTGCTGGTCTCACCTTTATAATATCGCCAAGATCTGCCCCCTCCTCTCCACCCAAACGGCTATCTTACTGTTACAGGCTCTCATAATATCCCGGCTGGATTATTGTGTCAGCCTTCTCTCTGATCTCCCTTCCTCCTGTCTCTCCCCGCTCCAGTCTATTCTTCGTTCCGCTGCCTGGCTCATCTTCCTGCAGAAACGCTCCGGGCATGTCACTCCCCTTCTTAAAAACCTCCAGTGGTTGCCTATAAACCTCTGCACAAAACAAAAACTTCTCACTCTAGGCTACAAGGCTCTCCATCACCTTGCCCCCTCCTACCTCTCCTCCCTTCTCTCTACTGCCCACCCCACACTCTCCACTCCTCTGCCGCCCACTTCCTCACCGTCCCCTGTTCTCGCCTATCCCGCCGTCGACCCCTGGGCCACGTCCTCCCGCTGTCCTAGAATGCCCTCCCTCCTCACCTCTACCAAACTAATTCTCTTCCCCTCTTCAAAACCCTACTTAGAGCTCACTTCCTCCAAGAGGCCTTCCCAGACTGAGCTTCCTCTTTTCCCTCTGCTCCCCCTCTACCCTCCCTTCACCTCCCCTCAGCTAAGCCCTCTTTTCCCCCCTTTCCCTGTGCTCCTCCCCCTCTCCCTTCCCCTCCCCTCAGCACTGGGCTCGTTCACTCAATTGTATATATTTTCATTGCCCTATTTATTTTGTTAATGAGATGTACATCACCTTGATTCTATTTATTGTTATTGTTTTTGTCTGTCTCCCCCGATTAGACTGTAAGCCCGTCAATAGGCAGGGACTGTCTCTATCTGTTGCCGATTTGTACATTCCAAGCACTTAGTACAGTGCTCTGCACATAGTAAGCGCTCAATAAATACTATTGAATGAATGAATGAAACCGTGTTTACTGTTGCCACTGAGATTGATGCACCTAGTTAGGCTTTAAGAGACAAGTATGACTTTTCTGCGTATGATTCCTAATTGGCCTGGGGGCCCACATAATTGACAAATAGTACCTGGGGAATAATAATGGTGGTTAAATCCACCAATCACTTTCTCAGCCTTCTTACTGACTTGGCTAGATGCTGTGAGCACCACTTGGGGCAGGGACTGTGCTCAACATAACCAAGAGGTCCTCCACAACTAAGCCCTCATTTTCCCCCACTCATTCTCCCTTCTGCATCACTTATGCACTGGGATCAGTAGCCTTTAAGCACTTGATATCCATCCCACTTTCAGCTCCACAGCACTTATATTGGTTATGACTTTTTTTAAATAAGGCTTTGAAGGGAGGGAGAGTGGTGGTCTGTCATTCATTCAATCGTATTTATTGAGCACTTACTGTATGCACAGCACTGTACTAAGTGCTTGGGAGAGTAAAATATAACAATAAACAGACACATTCTCTGAGCACAGTGAGCCTTTAATCTAGAGGGGGAGACAGACATTAATATGAATTACAGATATGTTCATAAACACTTAGTAATAATCATAGTATTTAATATTATATGCATTATACTCTCCCAAATGCTTAGTTCACTGCTCTGTACACAGTGAGCACTCAAATACCATCAGTTGACGTGGTGCCATAGTTAAAAATAAAGCTTTCCTACTAAAAGCCTCAGCCATCCAAAACGTTTCCTTCTCCAAGGGCTCCTTCCCCTCTGCCTTCAAACACGCCCACGTCTCCCCCATCCTAAAAAAACCCGCTCTTGACCCCACTTCCCCCTCCAGTTATCGTCCTATCTCCCTACTACCCTTCCTTTCCAAAATCTTAGAACGAGTCGTCTACAATCAATGCCTAGAATTCCTTAACTCCCATTCTCTTCTAGACCCCCTCCAATCTGGCTTCCGTCCCCTCCACTCTACCGAGACTGCTCTCTCTAAGGTCACCCATGACCTCCTTCTTGCCAAATCCAATGGCTCCTACTCCATTCTGATCCTCCTTGACCTCTCTGCTGCCTTTGACACTGTCGACCATCCCCTCCTCCTCCATACCTTATCTCACCTTGGCTTCACGGACTCTGTCCTCTCCTGGTTCTCCTCTTACCTCTCTGGCCGATCATTCTCGGTCTCCTACGCTGGAGCCTCCTCCCCCTCCCATCCTTTAACTGCTGGAGTTCCTCAAGGGTCAGTTCTTGGCCCTCTTCTGTTCTCCATTTACACTCACTCCCTCGGTGAACTCATCCGCTCTCACGGCTTTGACTACCATCTCTACGCAGATGACACGCAGATCTACATCTCCGCCCCTGTCCTCTCCCCCTCCCTTCAGGCTCGCATCTCCTCCTGCCTCCGGGACGTCTCCACCTGGATGTCGGCCCGCCACCTAAAACTCAACATGAGCAAGACTGAGCTCCTCATCTTCCCTCCCAAGCCCGGTCCGCTCCCAGACTTCTCCATCACCGTGGATGGCACGACCATCCTTCCCGTCTCTCAGGCCCGCAATCTCGGTGTCATCCTTGACTCGTTCCTCTCGTTCACCCCACACATCCTATCCGTTACCAAGACCTGCCGGTTTCACCTCTACAATATCGCCAAGATCCGCCCTTTCCTCTCCACCCAAACGGCTACCTTACTATTACGGGCTCTCGTTATATCCCGGCTAGACTACTGTGTCAGCCTTCTCTCTGACCTCCCTTCCTCCTCTCTCGCCCCGCTCCGGTCTATTCTTCACTCCGCTGCCCGGCTCATCTTCCTGCAGAAACGATCTGGGCATGTCACTCCCCTTCTTAAACAACTCCAGTGGTTGCCTATCGACCTCCGCTCCAAACAAAAACTCCTCACTCTAGACTTCAAGGCTCTCCATCACCTTGCCCCTTCCTACCTCTCCTCCCTTCTCTCTTTCTACCGCCCACCCCGCACGCTCCGCTCCTCTGCCGCCCACCTCCTCGCCGTCCTTCGGTCTCGCCTATCCCGCCGTCGACCCCTGGGTCACGTCCTCCCGCGGTCCTGGAACGCCCTCCCTCCTCACCTCCGCCAAACTGATTCTCTTTCCCTCTTCAAAACCTTACTTAAAAATCACCTCCTCCAAGAGGCCTTCCCAGACTGAGCTCCTCTTCCCCCTCTACTCCCTCTGCCATCCCCCCTTTACCTCTCCGCAGCTAAACCCTCATTTTCCCCTTTTCCCTCTGCTCCTCCACCTCTCCCTTCCCATCCCCACAGCACTGTACCCGTCCGCTCAACTGTATATATTTTCGTTACCCTATTTATTTTGTTAATGAATTGTACATCGCCTCGATTCTATTTAGTTGCCATTGTTTTTACGAGATGTTCTTCCCCTTGATGCTGTTTAGTGCCATTGTTCTTGTCTGTCCGTCTCCCCCGATTAGACTGTAAGCCCGTCAAACGGCAGGGACTGTCTCTATCTGTTGCCGACTTGTTCATCCCAAGCGCTTAGTACAGTGCTCTGCACATAGTAAGCGCTCAATAAATACTATTGAATGAATGAATGAATGAGTTTCCTTGGTCTAGGTCTGATAATTGAGTGAACCAGCCATGGATACTCTGAAGAAGTGATTGACAGATTGTGGCCAGAACTTCAGTGGTCCCCACTTTTCCTCCTTTTCTTGCTTCAGTTCTAAAGAGTGTGGCTCTTTTAGGCAACTGTAACCGTTACCATGTATATGACAGAATATGAGAAATTTGTCTTTTGTGTTCTGTAGTAAGAAACTGGGATTCCACAGAACTGTGATGCTAATTGGGTCAACTTGACCCAGTGGCTCCAGGCAGATTGCCATAGAGATAAAAATGACTGGGGAACTGAAGAGGAAAAGGAGACAGAATGCTGAGATAAAACCAGGAAGTGACACAAGCTTCCTCTCACCTGGAGCACCCTCCTCCTTCACGTCTGACAGACTCTCCCCACCTTCAAAACCATATTAGGAGCACATCTTCTCCAAGAGGCCTTCCCCAACTAACCCCTCACTTCCTATTCTCCCTCTCCCTTCTGTCGCCCTTGCACTTGATTTTACACCCTTTCTTTGCCCCTCCCTCAGTCCCACAGCACTCATGTATATACCAATAATTTATTTATAAACAATTGTCTGTCTCCCCCTCTAGATTGTAAGCTCATTGTGGGCAGGCAATGTGTCTAACTCTGTTATATTGTACTCTCCCGAGCACTTAGTACAGTGTTCTACATATACTAAGCACTCAAATACAACTGATTGATCCACAGGGTCTGATAGTATCTTCATACCTCTTTATGCAAGTCTATGCACTCTGATCTGTCCCCTTGAAGCACTTGCTATTTACTCCACCTTAAATAAACATAATTTAATACTCACCTCCCCCTCTAGACTATAAGCTCCTCATGGACAGGAAACATGTCAAACAACACTATCTTCCAAGCACTTAGTACAGTGCTCTGCACACAGTAAGCCATCAACAAATGCCATTAAAAGCCACAAATTCACTCTCATGTTGAGCATACCCAGTCAAGATCTTTGCAAATAAACTTGATCTTGCTACCAAGAAGGGCTTAAGGGTGAAATTATCCAGGTAACTGAAACCTAAAGCTACTCTTTGGTCTTAATTACTTCAGGCCAAAGGATACTCTGGCAGTTTGTGTTATCTGGATAACTTGTAGATATATACACACCAAGAAAAAATAATAGATCTTCATAAGTATAAAAACACAGAAGAGAATTTGGGTTCCCTCTGGAATAAATTCAAAGCTGATTTGCTATTTACTATGAAACTAGGACTAGAAGGCTTGACCACCCTAGACAAGTAAGGATTTAAATCCTCCCTCCAGCTAGTCCTAAAAACAAACAAACAAAAAAAACCCCAATGACCATAAATTACACCCATACACAAAGAAGAGAAACAAACCATACTCAATCCAGAAAATAAATAGAAGACACAGAATAGTAAAAGGAAAGTTCACAAAATAAACTACAGCTCCCTAAAGAAACTGAGGACTGATAAAACATAACATCCACACAAAAATTAGTCTTGATCAGATGGCCATGTAGCCTAGCTAAGGTCTGCATTCTTCAAGAGACTCCTGAAAATCTAGGCTTAAACTGAAATCAATAACACCTAAATTTATTCATACTAACAACCCTTTCTGCCCTAAATGTAGCTTAGTGAGAAAAAATAACTTATCACATGCAGCAAACTAAACCACAGAAACCTCTACTCTTATCCCCAAATCCCAGCAAAGGAGAGCTAGACTTTACTCTTCTTTCACCCACCAAAACTCACCAAGCTCCCACCAGGGTAGCTTTTTAAGCTATTGATTCAAAAAACCATGTCCTCCCCAGCTGTTTCCAACCACTTTGAAAGGATATGTAGGGGGGCGGGGGGGGGGGGGGGGGGGGGGGGGGGGGCGGGTGGAGCTGTACCAATCTGGTGGCTATCTGTGGCTTAGCTAAAAGTGAGCTACTGACCCAATCTTACTCTGCATGCCCAGTGGTTACTGGTCATCAGACTGCAGTTTTTTAATGGTATTTGTTAAGCATGTACTGTGCACCAGGCCCTGTACTAAATGCTGGTATAGATACAAGCTAGTCAGGTTGGACACAGCCCATGTCCCAAATGGGGCTAACAGTCTTAATCCCCATTTTCCAGATGAGGTAACTAAGGCACAGAGAAGTTAAGTTACTTGCTCAAGGTCACACTGCAGACAAGAGGCAGAGCTGGATTAGAATCCAGGTCCTTCCAACTCCCAGGCCCATACTCTGTCCACTAAGCCATGCTACTTCTCAGACATTCCTGAAAGCATCTGGGTTTCTGCAGACTCTTGGTTTCTTCTGGCCTGTAATTGCAATGCAGAGGCCACAGAATTCCTCTAGATGGGATGTCATTCCTGCAGTGGCTGAATTCAATTCACAGACCCCAAATCCTCAGTAACTGAGGCCAGGCTCATATTAGCAAAACAAAAATGAGAATTGAGGCAATTCAATTATAGTCATTTCTGCTTATAACCTACCAGCTGGCTTCTTGAAAATCCTTGTGTTATGGGAAAACTGTGTAGTAGTATTCACAGAGAAATGATAGGCTAGAGGATAGTTGGTTCAAAATGGAGATGTGACATTTCTCAATACAAATTCTTATATTATTGCTATGATCAGCAGAAATCTTTACACCCTTTCTTTTACTGAATTGAATACTGTATAGTGACAAAAACACAAAGTACTGTTTGGTACAGTGAGGCTGAGACAGGATCTAGGAAGTATAGAGCATAATACCTTAGCTGATGCCAATCACTTTTTTTTTCTGAAAATCTAGATAATTGAAGTAAAAGGCCTGATTTATGTAAATAATTGCCCCCACTTTACGCTGATAGTGTGGTTTGATTTGATTGTGTCTACCAGGAAGAAAAGATGGAAGAATAGATCAGTCTTCCATTGCCTCTGGTGGTTTTTAAGTCATGTATTCCTTAGGTTTCTTTCTTTCACAGAGAATCATGGCCCTTATAGAAGATATTACAGTTTCCATATCAAATAATAATTATGGTATCTATTAAGAACTTACTATTTGCCAAATGATGAGCTAAAGGCTATGGTAGATATGAAATAATCAGATTGGACACAGACCCTGTCCCACATAGGAAGGAGAACAAATATTTTACTCTCATTTTACAAATGAGGAAACTGGGGCACAGAGAAGTTAAATGAGTTGATCAAGGTCACACCATAAGCAGGAGGCAGAGCCAGAACTAGAAACCAGTACTCCCAGTCCTGGGCTCTAGCTATTAGTGCACAGGAAGTTGAGAAGGGATTAGGAAGCAGGGGAACCATAGAAGGCACAAGTGAAAGAGGAAAGGGAGAAGGGAAGAAAGAGTGGGAATGGCTAATTCAAACCCTGGCACAAGGCAGTCAATCACTGCAACCCAACTGCTAACCTCTCATCAAGGAAATTGGCTCCTTCTCCCAGTTCCTAATACATGAAATAGTTATTCAGGGTAAATTAAGACTGAGGAGCCTTGGCAAAGATGTTGGGGTGGGGGGAGGGGTCAAAAGGGAGACTTGCCTGCATTAGACTTGCTCAAGCTTGTGCTTGTTGGTTGTTTTGTTTTATTTTGTTTCATGCCCACACAAAGTGAAGTGAGTTTACCATCAAGCATCCCATATAGTGCCTGGCAAAGGTAAACAAGCAGAGGTACCATTTGTTTGAGAGAGAAAGAAAGATAACTAAAAACTCAAAAGATAGTCAACTTTTGATTATCCACTTTTGTGGAGGACTGGGATAACATGAATAATTGGAATCCACAGATAAAGCCAAAATTTAATGCCAACTAATACACTATGCTTTCTCCTGTCCCTAATCTTTCACTGGAGCAATAATTTGTGTCTCCCTTCACTTCCCTTTAGTAGTAGAGGTGGTGAACAATGAAAAAGTGGAGAGGTAGGCAGCAGAAGGAGAAGCAAAAAGACCTGGATAATCCACATAGTGGGTAATTAACCACTGAATAACCAAGAACACAGAAACAGAAATGGGAAATGAAAATGCAAAGAAAAATAAGAGAAATGTGCCATGGTGTGATAAGCATCATAAAACCCAGTGAAGAAGAAAGGCTGTATAGAAAAATACATTTCACTCTGCTTCTAATCCTCAAGAAAATAGAAAGCAAATGCTTTTAGGAAAAGAAAATTCACTTGATTGTAAACTGAGTCTCCAACAAGAGCAGCTAAAAATAATTTCTTTAACAGCATTTCAAATGGGAGGCAGCATTTAGATATTGAAATAGATTGCGATGATACAGAAGAAACTGTGCCCAGAATTTGCCAAAAAGACAAGATTCAATAGAACCCAGAGGCATCAAAACACACACCCTTCTTAGGAACAGCAATTAGAGTCTCAAAATAAATTAAATGAGCTTTTCTTTGCAGATAATGCACAAGGGGCTGGAGCTCTAGGCTCCTATTTTCTCATTATCAATACTAATTTTGTAGGATTAGTTCTAGGCTTGGCTTTCAGTAACTCTTTAGCTTTAGGATGAGGCGCTTCTCTTCAATTGGAGTAAACCTTGAGATCCTTTTTAGTAACTTTTTCTCAGCAGGGTGACAAAGGTGAACACTCAGAACTGTGCCAAATCAAGTCCATCCCCAAAGCAAAATCTTAACTAAGTTTTGGAGTGACTGGATGATGAGGGATAAATATATTGAAAATTATTACTTTTTTTGTAGACATTCTTCTGGGAGAGGTAGATGGTGCCTAGTGTTTTTCAGTTGATTTTCCAATTTTCTGAGCTTTCTACCTCCCAGAAATGGTATTGAGAATGGCAGCTCTTTCTTAATGGGGACAGAAAGCACAAGAGTGGTTGATTTTCTTTTTCATCTTCTAAAATTTACTAGGAAAATTGATATGAATCTCCTTCTGGATCTGGGTCTACATCCAGATAATCAAAAATGTTTTTGACCCAAAGGGTTAGGTGGACAGAATTATCCAGATATCTTGCTAGTGTAGATTCAGCCAGAAAGAGAGCACTCTCTTTCTTCACAGTGGTATCACTAATGACCCAAATTCTCCTCATACCTACACCACTACCTGGCTTTATATTAACATTAACCTTGGAGACAGAGAGTGAGATAAAACTTATATTAGTCCTTTCTCTCTCTCTCTCTCGCTTGCTCCAGTAATAGCTTTGTTTGGGGGAGAAAGGTGAGACTATTGGATAAAATTGAATTTTTGCTTTCTCTGTTGATTTTAATTATCCATATTTCATCTTTCTGCCATCCCATAAAAAAGCATCTACCATAGAAAAGCAAGAGTTGACTGGAAACAGGCCCATTTGACTGATAAAACTCAATGATGACCTTATTCATAACAATTATTTGGTGACGTGGCTTTTCTGCAGACACCATACTTTGTTTCAGTTGGACACCCACTTAGACAGTTTGCCAGTCAATCCATCATCAGTATTTGCTGAGTGCTCACTGGATGCAGAACACTATACTAAACACTTGGGAGAGTACAGGTTCCCTGCCCACAAGGAACTCACAGTGTAGAGGGGGAAACAGACATTAAACTAAATAAATTATGGGTATGTACATAAGTGCTGTGGGGCTGAGAATGGGGTGAATATCAAGTGTTTAAAGGGTACAGATTGCCTTTCCTGGCTCTAGTGCTTTGTGGATCAGTGGAATTGCTTTAAAGGTCATTCCATCTGATATGGGGTTCACCACAATTTGCTTTCCTTTGAACAGATTAAGAATCTTCTGGATGTGTTATGGGAAGAAGCAGGCCTGGCAGCTTATCTGACAGCAGCACCCACATAGATTCCTGCATATGGGAAGCAACACCAAGCTGAAAGGAGGGGTTCCTGAACAATCATTGGCCAGAAATATCCCTAGACAACAGCAAACTCGAGAAGTGGGAAAAAAAGCAAGGGAAACCACAGCCCTCTGCATGTTATGTTTCTAAATGTAAAGTTCATTCTTGGGGATTTTCCCTGTAGAACTCCAACCCCACAGGGAAAATCCCTGAGAAAAAAAACTTACCCTACAGGGAAATCCCCGAGAAAGCACTTTACATTTAGGAAAACACCACCCAGAAAGTCATGAGCCCCCTCCTACAGAGTTGGCCTGGGAACAACTGAGTGTGGATCATTCATTCATTCATTCATTCATTCATTCAATAGTATTTATTGAGCACTTACTGTGTGCAGAGCACTGTACTAAGTGCTTGGAAAGTACAGTTTGTCAACAGATAGTGACAATCCCTACCCAACAAAGGGCTCGCGGACTAGAAGGGGGAGACAGACAACAAAACAAAACAGGTAGACAGGCATCAATACCTTCAAAATAAATAGAATTATAGATATAAACACATCATTAATAAAATAGAGTAAAAATTATGTACAAATATATACATTCATTCATTCAATAGTATTTATTGAGCGCTTACTATGTACACTCTACTAACCACTTGGAATGTATAATTTGGCAACAGATAGAGACAATCCCTGCCCAATAACAGGCTCACAGTCTAAATGGGGAGACAGACAGCAAAGCAAAACAGAACAAAACAAAACAACAACATCAAGATAAATAGAATCATGGAGATATATGAATCATTAACAAAATAAATTGGGTAATAATAATATGCAAAGTGCTAAGGGGAGGGGACGAGAGAAGAGCAGAGGGTGGGGGGGGGGAATGGGGAGGGGAGGAGCAGAGGGAAAGGGGGGACTCAGACTGGGAAGGCCTCCTGGAGGAGGTGAGTTCTCAGTAGGGCTTTGAAGAGGGGAAGAGAGCTAGTTTGGAGGATGTGAGTAGGGAGGGCATTCCAGGCCAGAAGTAGGATGTGGGCCAGGGGTTGACGGTGGGACAGGCAAGAATGAGGCACAATGAGGAGGTTAGCAGCAGAGGAGTGGAGTGTGCGGGTTGGGCTATCGATGGAGAGAAGGAAGGTGAGGTAGGAGGGGGCAAGGTGATGGAGAACTTTGAAGCCAATAGCGAGGAATTTTTGCTTCATGCAAAGGTTGATAGGCAGCCACTGGAGATTTTTGAGGAGGCGAGTGACATGCCCAGAGTGTTTCTGTGAAAAATGATCCGAGCAGCAGAGTGAAGTATAGACTGAAGTGGGGAGAGACAGGAGGATGGGAGATCAGAAAGGAGGCTGATGCAGTCATCCAGTTGGGATATGATGACAGATTGTACCAGAAAGGGAGCAGTTTGGATGGAGAGGAAAGGGCAGATCTTGGCGATGTTGTGAAGGGGAGACCGGCAGGATTTGGTGATGGATTAGATGTGAGGGGTGAATGAGAGAGCGGAGTCAAGGATGACACCAAGGTTGCGGGCTTGTGAGACGGGAAGGATGGTAGTGCCTTCCACAGTGACAGGAAAGTCAGGGAGAGGACAGGGTTTGGGAAGGAAGATAAGGAGCTCAGTCTTGGACATGTTGAGTTTTAGGTGGTCGGCGGACATCCAGGTGGAGATGTCCTGAAGGCAGGAGAAGATAAGAGCCTGGAGGGAGGGAGAGCGAACAGGGGAGGAGATGTAGATTTGGGTGTCATCTGCGTAGAGATCGTAGTTGAAGCCTTGGGAGTGAATGAGTTCACCAAGGGAGTGAGTATAGATGGAGAACAGAAGGGGACCAAGAACTGACCCTTGAGGAACCCCTACAGTTAATGGATGGGACGGGGAGGAGGAGTCCGCGAAGGAGACTAAGAATGAACGGCCCGCTGCTCCCAAGACAGTGATTTGTTAGCAAGGTGAGCTAAGTGACTGACTTGCACAATGATGAGGTGTAAGCACTTTAGAACTTGAGCTACTTCAGGCAGAGCTCCAATCTGCTATCCAGGGAACCTCTGTCTCTCCCTAGCTTGGATTACTGAAGACCTCCACTTTAGAATTTGACATCCTGAGTTCGGCTATGGTTGCATGCTAAATTCTCCACTGCACACATGTGTTGCCCAGACTACTGCTCTAAACTGTAAGCACATTGTTGGTTGGGAATGTGTTTACTAGCGCAAAAAATACCATTGATGACCACGATGTTGATGATCAGAATGATGCACTAGGTTTACTTTCCTCAGTCTCCCTAAAAACATGGCTCCATGGCAGTGCTTTGGTGATCCTGGGGTTAGCAGAATTACATAGCTGTGGCAGAGACATAGTCTGGAGTGACCAGGCACTCTGCTGATCAAGGACTCGGTGCATCAGGGTGGAGGGAGAAAACTATATTATAGGGAGGCAGCATGGCCTAGTGAAGGTAAATGAGACTGGGAGACAGGAGACCTAGGTTCATTCATTCAATCATATTTACTGAGCGTTTACTGTGTGTGCTTGGGAGAGTACAATATAACAACAGACACATTCCTGCCCACCATGAGCTCACAGTCTAGAGGGGGAGGCAAACATTAAATATAATTTAACAAATGCATAGATAAATACATAAATACATAAATTACAATTATACATATGTATATGTATATGTATATATTCATATGTATAATCCCTGCTCTACCATGGCCTGTTGTGTGACCTTGACCCAATCACGTAACCTCTCGCTACCTCAGTCTCCCCATCTGTAAAATAGAAATAAGGTACTCTTGACTAGAGCAAAGAGTCATCTTCTTTTCTTCCAAGGGACTTGCCCCATTAGTTGAAGGCTAGTAAAGGAGAGAAATCTCACATCCTCCACCCTCTGTTTTACATCTCTGGTTCAAGGAGGGAGACAAGGTTGAGGAGAGACAAGAGATATAATACAAAGCAGCATATTCAAACTAATTGGGTCAGAGGTTACTTCAGACAATGGAAAACTGGACCAAGTAGGATCATGCTCTCCCAGACAGGTTCTGTGTCAAGTTTTGTTTAGTTCCTTTTTGGGCTTATCCATGCTGACCACAGTTAAGACAACCAGTCATTTTAGAGAATTCTCATTAAGAGGCAGTGAGGCCTGTTGGAAAGTGCATGACACTGTGTGTCAGGAGACTTGGGTTCTAATCCCAGCTCTGCCATTGCCCTGGGGTTAACCTTGAGCAAGCCACTGAACTTCTTTGTGGCCCAGTTCTCTCATTTAGAGAATACGGTTAAGGTACCTGCTCTTCCTCTCTCTTAGCCTAGGAATCCTTCATGGGGTAGGACCTTGGCTGATCTGATTTTTATCTTATATCTATTCCAGTTCTTTGGAACATAGTAAGTGCTTAATAAATAGCATCTTTATTATAGCAATCATAGATTCTTCCCTTGCTGGAGATGATTTTAAAAGCTAGAGCACTCTGCAGCATTGAGAGGGATGAACCTATGACTTCACCTCCTTCTTGGTCCAAGGGGGAGTGTGTGTGTATAGCTGTTACTCCACTGGGGCTTAGCCTAGGTACCGGCTTCTGTCCCTTCATTTCAAGAAAACATGAAGTTAATGCAGTGGACAAAAGCAGTTCTCCATGGGGCACCAGGAGGAGCGGATATACCTCCTGGTACCATGGCTGGTATTTCTGGGCCTCACCTTTGGTAGAGAGAGGTCTCTGAAAGGTTGGCAGGATCCATGTTGGCACAAAACTTTCTCATTAAGATGCCAACTACTACTACTACTACTAATTGTGGTATTTAAGTTCTCATTTTGTGCTAAGCACTGTACTAAGTGCTGAAGTAGATACAAGATAATCAGGTACCACGTAGGTCTCACATTCTAAGATGGAAAACAGGCATTGAATCCCCATTTTGCAGATGAGGGAACTGAGGCACAGAGAAGTTAAGTGATCTGCCCAAGATCACATGGCAGGTATGTGGCAGAGCTAAGATTGGAACCCAGGTCCTCTGATTCCCAGGCCCTGGCTCTTTCTACTAGACCACTGTACTCTCCCAAGCACTTAGTACAATGCTCTGCACACAGTAAGCACTGTGGTTGCTTTCCCAAGAGTTCACAACTGAGACAAAATCCAGCAAACCTTCTCGGGACTTGGGTACCTACATCAGTCTCTTTACCACATGAAAGCTTCAATTTTCAGTATTGATTTCCCTCAATAGTCTTGTCACTACCTAATAGAGTGCTCCTGTGGGTTGGGTCTTCTCAGAGACCTGCTGGGATTTGATATGGGGATTCTCTCCTCCATTTGGGAAGATTTGATGCTCCCCAAGCTCCTAACTGGAGCTGTGAGCTTTCCCGTTAGAGAACCAGGGGCTTGACTCTTCCCCTAATCCTTGTATACCCAAACTTTGCTACATATTAGTTCCTAACACAGTTGGCTTGTCCGGCGGCACCAGAATTACAATGCCACAGATTTCTAGGAGTAAAACTTCAACCAGCTCATGTGCTGAAAGGGGTTGTAGCTCCTGATTTTGGGGAAGCCCAGGATTCTTCAGAGCATATGATCTCCTGGGGGAATATGTCAAATGGTAGGTTAAGTGCAGTGATTTTTCATTAATTTTAATTACTGTCACTCTAAATGATGGTTAATATCCTGAGCCCCAAGTGTCCAAATTGAACTGAGATTTGGGCCAATTTTCTGCTCCATCATTGGTTCCCTCCAGCACTGTTACTAAATAATGAACAGTTTTTGTGCATTTTACATTAAAAAATGTTGAACTGCTACTGTAGTTCAAAACTCTGGATGAAGAGAACCACAACTTTGAAATACATGCTCATCACTATTTGCTTCTAAATTCTCCTCCTTTTTGAAGAATATTAATCTACACAAGGGGTTCCTGGCTTGCCCAGTAGTGGACCAGAGTGTGCCAAAGTCCATGCTATGGAGTAGAAGGGAGAGGAGGGCTGGGACAGTAACCACTACTTGGGACTAAAACCTGCCATTTTGAGGTAAGTGGGAATGGATAAAGGAAGAGATGCACTCCAATTCCTAGTTCTCTGCCAAGGGTTTTGGACTGACCCCAAGCTCTCTCAGGGTGTCACGTAGAAGCTGAGAGAGAGTGGAGTCCCAGAGGGGAATGCAGGGCAGGCAGTCCAGCAGGAGGAGACTTATTGCCTCCATGAGGCTCCCATGAAGATAACACATTTCATAAGTAGGAATTAACCTGGCCTTGCAACACTTCTGCATGCAAGGTGGATATTAAGCCTTTTGCCCAAGTGGGGAAAACAGAAACAGAGTGGTTAAGGAATTTGCCCAAGGCCACAGCAGTTTCTAGCAACTAGGGTTGGAATGAGAACTTCACATTTCTTTAACATGATCCTTGTCTGCTGCCCCAAGACAATCCTTTTTCATCAATCAATCAACCAATCAATCAATCAATGGCATTTACTGAGCATTTACTATGAGCAGAGCACCATATTAAGTGCTTGGGAAAGTACAGTGCAATGGAGTTGGTAAACACAATCCTGGCCTACAGGGAGATTACCTCTTAATCATCATAATAATAATAATGTTGGTATTTGTTAAGAGCTTACTATGTGTCAAGTGCTGTTCTAGTGCTGGGGTAGATACAAGGTAATCAGGTTAATAATAATAATAATTTTGGTATTTGTTAAGCACTTACTATGTGCAGAGCACTGTTCTAAGCGCTGGGGTACACACAGGGGAATCAGGTTTCCCACGTGGGGCTCACAGTCTTAATCCCCATTTTACAGATAAGGTAACTGAGGCACGGAGAAGTCAAGGGACTTGCCCAAGTTGACACTGCAGACAAGTGGCGGAGCCAGGATTAGAACCCATGACCTCTGACTCCCAAGCCCATGATCTTACCACTAGGCCATGCTGCTTCACTGGCCATATTAGTACTGTTCTAGTAGTAACAGTAATCAATAGCCATATCAATCTGTGCAATAACAGTAACTCTAGTCATTTGATTTCCTATTTAAACACACATTATACAATCAACTACATACAATATATTTTGACTTCATCACAGGGTAATTTGCCTGACATTCCCTTCTGAACATTCTAATGTCCATTACATTTTGGGGAATGGGGAGGAAGAAAAGACCCCATTCCACTATACCACTCACTATGACATCACAATTGGAAGAGAAGAGTCTACATTAGCAAGTTATGTAGATATTTGGGACTCCAGAATATACTTTAGCATCAACCTTCTAAGAAGTTTGAGACAAAAGTAGATCATTCTTAGTTGAGGCCAAAGAATATTTTTAGTCCTGAATTATCTAGACCATTTGTTGCTGTAAGTCCAACCTAAGAGATATATTGCCCTTTGTGTATATGTGTGTGTGTGTGTGTTTGTGTGTGTGTGTGTGCATGTGTGTATAATTTTCCCAAGGCCACAGAAGTATTCAGTAGGGTTGAAATGAGAACTTAGCAGTTCTAAAAAATACATATTCAGAATCATGTTAAAGAAATGTTAAGTTCTCATTCCTTTGTGCTCCTTATAAGACAAAAACCAATCTTATGTTCTAAATGTGGTATGGATTGACTTTTCAGGCTTGTCCCAACTAAGTGGACAACGACAGAATTGCTTTTACCAGTTTCATGACTGCCAACAGTAGAACATGGGGCAGGGGTTCAGAGGGTTGTCCTTTCCTGTTATGCTTTAAGGGGTGGACACAAGAGGCAAAGCATCTCTCAAGCAGCTAACTAGGAGCAAAGGCATGGAAATGTGGAAACTCAGGACATTTGACCCTGCAGGTAGCTTGTTTCACCCTCATTGAGCATGGCTTAGTGGATAGAGCACAGGCCTAGGTGTGAGAAGGACCTGGGTTCTAATCCCAGCTCCACCACTTGTCTGCTGTTTAACCTTGGGAATGTCACTTAACTTCTCTGTACCTCAGTTACCTCAACTGTTAAATGGGGATGAAGCCTGTGAGCCCCATGTGGGACAGGGACCATGTCCAACCTGATTAACTTGTAACTACCCCAGTGCTTAGATCAGTGCTTGACACATAGTAAATGCTTAACAAGTACAATAACAGCTCCTGACCCTTCAGCCAGACTGCACTGGAGATCCTCTTAAGTTTGAGCCAGTCAAAGGAAGGAATGGAGAACTGAATTGACTTTTTCTGGACTCAGACTTCATTTATGTGCCTTCTTTAGCTTTGGGATCCATGAGGATCTTCTGAAGGGAAGTGCCAAATATTCAAGGGAGCTTTAATGGGTCTAAATGGCCCACAGCCAATCAATCATATTGATTGAGCACTTACTGTGTGCAGAGCACTGTACTGAGCACTTGGGAGAGTACAAGCAGCGTGGCTTAGTGGATAGAGCATGGGCCTGGGAATCAGCAAGACCTGGGTTCTAATCCCAGTTCTGCCATGTGTCTGCTGTGTGACCTTGGGCAAGTCACTTCTCTGGGCCTCCATTGCCTCATCTGTAAAATGGGGAGTAAGAACATGAGACCCATGTGGGACAGGGACTGTGTCCAACCTGATTGACTTGTATCTTCCCCAGCACTTAGAACAGTGCTTGACATGCAGTAAGTGCTTAACAAGTACCATAATTATTATTATAATTATTACAATATAACAGAGTTGGTGGAATCGTCCCCTGCCCACAAGTCCACAGAAACAAAATGATTTCCCACATCACCTCAGTAGTTCCTTGTAGAGAAAGACCAGGGCCTGTTTACCCATCCCTCATGTTTACAACACTCAACCCAGCTAGGATAGTAAACTGGAACGTTTTCCTGACTTCATCCTCTCTTCCAAGAGAGAAAATAAAGACAAAATTAGTGAATGTTTGTACAGAGCTTTGAAGATGAAAAGTGCTAAGTACTACTAAATAATAAAATCTGATTACTAATTAAAATCAAAGTTTGCCAACATCTCTAAAGAGATAAAAAGATAGGTGCTCTTTGGAATGAGAAAGTGCCAAGCTGTGTTTTAATTAACAATCCAATCCAAATTCATGAGAATAGCTACTCCCTCTTACTAGGTTTCTTAAAGGGATTTCAGAAAGAGAAAAGCAGCAGGTCAAGAAAAATAAAACAACCTGCCATTTGTCATAGGTCCAAATCAGATCAGCCTTGGACCCATACTCTCTGGACAAATGATTCTCTGGCCCCAGAAAAAGTTGAGGGGACATGCAATCCCCTCTTGTAGTTAAGCACAGTGTGGCTGAAAAGCATTTGATTATGCTAGTGCAGACAGGTTATTGCTCCAGTGAGATTGTGTCCTTGGGAGTCCACTTAACTGACTCTTACCCTCCTGGTATTCTAAATTTTTTCCCCACTTTCCCCTGTACTTTGCCAATATTCTGTCTAGACTCTGGAAACCATCTTGAGACACCCCTCTCTACCCAAGGGAGCCAGAGGATCAGAAGGCAGAGCCAGAAAGTAGAGTGTGGAAAAACTCCCAAATAGTGTCTGTCGAGGGAAGCCTAGTGGAAAGAGCCAGGTCTGGGAATCAGAGGACCTGGGTTCTAATCCCAGCTCCACCTTTTGTCTACTGCGTGACTCTGGGCAAGTGTCTCAGTGTCCTCATCTTTAAAATGGGGATTAAATGCTATTCCCTCCTACTTCCACTGTGATCCACATGTGGTACAGGGACTGTGCCCAAACTGATTATTCATTCAATTCATTCAAAAGTATTTATTGAGCGCTTACTATGTGCAGAGCACTGTACTAAGCGCTTGGGATGAACAAGTCGGCAACAGATAGAGACAGTCCCTGCCGTTTGACGGGCTTACAGTCTAATCGGGGGAGACGGACAGACAAGAACAATGGGAATAAACAGCGTCAAGGGGAAGAACATCTCGTAAAAACAATGGCAACTAAATAGAATCAAGGCGATGTACAATTCATTAACAAAATAAATAGGGTAACGAAAATATATACAGTTGAGCGGACAAGTACAGTGCTGTGGGGATGGGAAGGGAGAGGTGGAGGAGCAGAGGGAAAAGGGGAAAATGAGGCTTTAGCTGCGGAGAGGTAAAGGGGGGATGGCAGAGGGAGTAGAGGGGGAAGAGGAGCTCAGTCTGGCAAGGCCTCTTGGAGGAGGTGATTTTTAAGTAGGGTTTTGAAGAGGGAAAGAGAATCAGTTTGGCGGAGGTGAAGAGGGAGGGCATTCCAGGACCGCGGGAGGACGTGACCCAGGGGTCGACGGCGGGATAGGCGAGACCGAGGGACGGTGAGGAGGTGGGCGGCAGCGGAGCGGAGCGTGCGGGGTGGGCGGTAGAAAGAGAGAAGGGAGGAGAGGTAGGAAGGGGCAAGGTGATGGAGAGCCTTGAAGCCTAGAGTGAGGAGTTTTTGTTTGGAGCGGAGGTCGATAGGCAACCACTGGAGTTGTTTAAGAAGGGGAGTGACATGCCCAGATCGTTTCTGCAGGAAGATGAGCCGGGCAGCGGAGTGAAGAATAGACCGGAGCGGGGCGAGAGAGGAGGAAGGGAGGTCAGAGAGAAGGCTGACACAGTAGTCTAGCCGGGATATAACGAGAGCCCGTAATAGTAAGGTAGCCGTTTGGGTGGAGAGGAAAGGGCGGATCTTGGCGATATTGTAGAGGTGAAACCAGCAGGTCTTGGTAACGGATAGGATGTGTGGGGTGAACGAGAGGGACGAGTCAAGGATGACACCGAGATTGCGGGCCCGAGAGACGGGAAGGATGGTCGTGCCATCCACGGTGATAGGGAAGTCTGGGAGAGGACCGGGTTTGGGAGGGAAGATGAGGAGCTCAGTCTTGCTCATGTTGAGTTTTAGGTGGCGGGCCGACATCCAGGTGGAGACGTCCCGGAGGCAGGAGGAGATGCGAGCCTGAAGGGAGGGGGAGAGGACAGGGGCGGAGATGTAGATCTGCGTGTCATCTGCGTAGAGATGGTAGTCAAAGCCGTGAGAGCGGATGAGTTCACCGAGGGAGTGAGTGAAAATGGAGAACAGAAGAGGGCCAAGAACTGACCCTTGAGGAACTCCAACAGCTAAAGGATGGGAGGGGGAGGAGGCTCCAGCGAAGGAGACCGAGAATGATCGGCCAGAGAGGTAAGAGGAGAACCAGGAGAGGACAGAGTCCGTGAAGCCAAGGTGAGATAAGGTATGGAGGAGGAGGGGATGGTCGACAGTGTCAAAGGCAGCAGAGAGGTCAAGGAGGATCAGAATGGAGTAGGAGCCATTGGATTTGGCAAGAAGGAGGTCATGGGTGACCTTAGAGAGAGCAGTCTCGGTAGAGTGGAGGGGACGGAAGCCAGATTGGAGGGGGTCTAGGAGAGAATGGGACTTAAGGAATTCTAGGCATCGATTGTAGACGACTCGTTCTAGAATTTTGGAAAGGAAGGGTAGTAGGGAGATAGGACGATAACTGGAGGGGGAAGTGGGGTCAAGAGCGGGTTTTTTTAAGATGGGGGAGACGTAGGCATGTTTGAAGGCAGAGGGGAAGGAGCCTTTGGAGATTGAGTGATTAAAAATAGAAGTTAAGGAAGGTAGGAGGGCAGGGGCGATGGTTTTAAGAAGGTGAGAGGGAATGGGGTCCGAGGCGCAGGTGGAGGGGGTGGCACCTGCGAGGAGGGAGGAGATCTCCTCTGAGGATACTGCAGGGAAGGATGGGAAAGTAGGGGAGGGGGTCGGTGGGGGGGAGGGGAGAGGCGGAGGGGTGACTTTGGGGAGCTCAGACCTGATCGTGTTGATTTTCGTGAGGAAATAGGTGGCCAGATCATTGGGGGTGAGAGATGGGGGAGGGGGAGGAACAGGGGGCCTAAGGAGAGAGTTAAAGGTCCGGAACAATCGGCGGGGGTGACGGGCATGGGTGTCGATGAGGGAGGAGAAGAAGCTTTGCCTGGCGGAGGAGAGGGCAGAGTTAAGGCAGGAAAGGATAAATTTGAAGTGTGTGAGGTCGGCTTGGTGCTTGGACTTTCGCCAGCAGCGCTCAGCAGCTCGAGCATAGGAGCGTAGGAGGCGGACGGAGGAGGTGATCCAGGGCTGTGGGTTAGTGGAGCGAGAGCGGCGGAGGGAAAGGGGGGCGAGAGAGTCGAAATGAGTAGAGAGGGTGGAGTTGAGAGCGGAGACCTGATCGTCGAGAGTGGGAAGAGAGGACAGGGCGGCAAGGTGAGGAGAGATGCTATTGGAAAGACGGATGGGATCGAGAGAGCGGAGGTCTCTGTGGGGCAGTAGTGAAGATTTGCAGGGGGAGGGAGTGTGAGAGATGAGGCAGGTGAGAAGGTTAAGGTCAGAGAGAGGGATTTCAGAGTTGGTGAGGGAGGAGATAGTGCAGCGGTAGGAGATGACGAGATCGAGGGTGTGACCGAGTCGGTGAGTGGGCGCGGTATGGTGGAGGAGGAGGTCGGCAGAGTCGAGGAGGGATAGCGGGCGGGCGGCAGAGGAGTCGTCGGGTACATCCGTATGGATGTTGAAGTCTCCAAGGATCAGAGTGGGCAGAGAGAAGGAGAGAAGGAAGGTGAGAAAGGGGTCAAGGTGGTTGAAGAAGTCGGAGGTGGGACCGGGAGGGCGGTAGATGACGGCGACAAGTAACTGGAGTGGGTGGTAGAGGCGAATGATATGGGCTTCGAAGGAGGGGAAGGAGGGGGGGGGGAGGAGGGATAGTGCGGAAGCGGCATCGGGGCGAGAGGAGGAAGCCGACGCCTCCTCCCTTACCGGTGAGTCTGGGGGAGTGGGAGAAGGAGAGGCCTCCGCCGGAGAGAGCGGCGGCGAAGACCGTGTCTTCGGGAGAGAGCCACGTTTCCGAAAGGGCAAGGAGGAGGAGAGCGGGAGAGGAAAAGGTCATGGATGAAAGGTAGCTTGCCTGTAATAGAGCGGGGGTTCCAGAGGCCACACTTGAAAGTAGCTGTGGGTGCAAGGGGAGGAGGGGGGGAAGGGCGGGGGGAGGGGAGGGTTTGGATGGGAAGGAGGTGGCGGGGCCCTGGACGAGGAGAGGGGGATGAGGGGTGGCGGTGGGACAAGAGGACTGGGATGGGGCGTGGGTGGGGAAGAGAGAAGGGGGGAGGGGGTGAAGAGGGGGTTTGGTGGGGGGAAGAGTAGGAGGAGGGGGAAGAGGGGTAGCGCTGGTAAAGTGGGGTTCTAGGGCGGGAGAGGGAAGGGGGGAAGGAGACAGAGGAGAGAGCGGGAAAGAGCTGAGCGAGAGAGGGGAAGGGGAAGGGGAGGATAGGAAGGGGTGGGAGGGGGAGGGGGGAGGAGGGACATGGCGAGGCCAGAGAGGTGGGTGGCAGCACTGACAACAATAAACAGTAATAAACGAAATCGGTAATATAGCAACATGATACAGTATGATACAATACAGTAGTGCTAATATAGCAACATGATACAGTATGATACAATATAGTCGTGTTAATAAAAGGGGTGATGATCAGGGTCGGGGGTAGACTCGATTAAGGGGCGACCTGATCAGATTCAAAGTCTGACGACAATAAACAATGACAAGCGAGATCGCTAATATAGCAACATGCTACAGTAAGGCACACTACAATAGTGTTAATAAGCAGGCGATGACCAGGGTCGGGGCACGAGCCGACCCTACCCGATCAGACTCAAAGTCAAGTGGCCAGCGGCCGAGAGAGTCCCAGAGCTCATGACCAAATAACCCTGTGGCGGCGGGGGGGCCCTGAGGTTGTCCGGGGTGGGTGGCGGCCGTGGGCGGCGGCTAAGGTAAGGTAACATGGTGAGAACAAGGACGTCGTCGCCCGGGGCGGGGGCGGGAGAGATGAATCACCTCAAGAGGGAAGAGGGAGTGAGGCCTTCCCAAAATGGCCGCCTCAGGCAGAGTGGCGGCTTCCCAAAATGGCCACCTGGGGCGGAGTGGGGGAGCGGTTGGGGAGCACAATGTCCCCTGAGGACACAATGTCCTTGGGGCCGAGAAGGGGAGCACAATGTCCCCAGGATCGAGAAGGGGAGCGCAATGTCCCCGGGCCCGAGCGGGGGGGGGGGGGGGACTGGAAGCTGGTGGCTGGGGGTCTGTGGGGGTGAAGATCCGTAGTGTCGGAGTTCCCGAGCGGGGGTGCGGAGGTCCAGGTTGCGAAAGGCTGAGGCGGGCGCGGGTCCGGGCGGTCCGAGGCTCAGCTCCACGGTGGAGGGGGAGGAAGCGCAGATGAGTCGGTGAGCGGCAGGCGAAGGGGGGGCTTGTCGGGAATCGGGGCCGGGCGGGCCGAGGCTGCGCCCCAGGGGAGCAGAGATCCCGAGCCCACGAGGTAATGGCTCCAAGGGTCCGGGCGATGACAAGGCTCAGCTTCCCGGGAGAGGGGGGTGGTCTCGGCGTGGATGAGTCGGCGGTCGGCGGCCAAAAAGCCGCTAAAGTCGGCGGTCGGTGGCCAAAAGGCTGCTAAAGATCTTGTACCTATCCCAGTGCTTAGAAAAGTGTTTGACACATAGTAAGCGTTTAACAAGTATTATAATTATTATCAAAGGGATTGTCCTAACGTCAGGATTCCAGGGAGGAGGTATGAGTGGATCATACTCCACAAACATGAATCCCCAGAATGTAGGGTGCCACTTTGTTGACATTAGCTTGATACCCAGCATTAGGTTCAGTGGAAAAACTCAATCTTCTGGGTGGGTGATATGAAAACTTTAAAACACTTAAAAGCCCAAACAATTAAAAACTCATTTGAACACAATGGAATGAGGGGAGCAAAAAAAAAATCTGGGCAGGGTGCCTAGGGCAGAGTGGCAAAAAAACCCCAATATCATGGTACTGATGCAGTAAAGAAACTATCAGCCCCAGGACCATAATCACAGGTAGCTCAACCAGAAGCAGTGCATGCATCTACAGCTGTAACTCTTTCATCGTGTTGCCGGTTTAGCCACTGAAGCTGTCCACAAACCAGCTCCCTTCCACCCCCAACCCGCACACTTGTTGGTAAATACAAATGCATTCAGAATGCTGACTCTATTTAAATTACTGATAATTGAAGAAAGCTCAGGAACAGAATTTGAGACTTGTTCGACAATACTTTATAGTAAGTCCAGCAGACCCACCACTGCTTAGGTTAGCCTTATGACACTCTAGGGTAAAAATGGAATTTTCCCCCCAAACCTATACCTGCTCCGGCCAGGCACACTGTCTGTGGGACAGCCCCAGCATGCTGCTGCCTGGGAATTGAAATGTTCCAAGCCTTTTTCCATGACCTTGGAAAAACCCTCACAAACTCCCAGTGCACGAGGTCTTCTAATCTGTTCTCTATTTTCTGGCTGTCAGCGCAAATCCTTGGTGCGGGAACTGGAACTCAGGCTGGGTAGACTGTGTTGTCTGGTCATATCTCTCAGCGGCATTGTTTACAACATCCCATTCAGGGTGCATGTTAAATGAGCACCATAAAAATGTGCTCAGATTGGCAGAGTTGTTTTTGCTGAAGTTCTTGCTCTGGGCAAATGCAAATGGTTTCTCTAGTCCCACAAACAGTAAAGTTGCCAGACTCCCAGGATGATAAGATGTCAAACATACAATTTTCCCTCTTCCTTATGCCAGAGTGAGCTCTTTGAAAGGCTGCATTTTCTGTAAGTCAAATCTTGAACTGAAAAGTTTTTTTCTGGTTGGGAGTCTGGAAGAAAAGTAAGTTTTAGAGTGGGGAGTGAGATTTTAACTGGCATAATCTCCACTACCAGAAGGAAGAAACGTGATTTAGGGGTTTCACCACTAAGCGATGCCCTGCTGAGGAACACTGGGCATTTGGAGGTGAAATAAAGTCCTAGTGGAAAGGAAACAGGATTGGGAGTCAGGATAGCCAAGTTTTACTTGCCTGCTGCAAGACCCAGGGTGGATCACTCAACTTCTTAGTGCCTCAGTTTTCCCATCTGTAAAATTGGGATAAAATACCAGTGCTCTCTCCCTCTAAGAATGTGAACCCCATGTGGGACAAGGACTATGTCTGATCTGATTTTCTTGTATCTACCCCAACACTTGGTACACATTCAGTGCTTAACGAATACCATTATTGTTATCATCGTTGTTATTTGAAAACCAAGGTATAGATTCTGACAGAAATTAATATCTCTATTTGCCAGGACTTACGTAGAGACAAAAGATGGTTCCAAATCCCCTTCTTCCCCATGCCAGCGAAGGGGTATTTCCCAGTTCCAATATGATGGGCAAAAAGAGAAGCAGAAGCAGCGTGGCTTAATGGAAAGAGCACAGGCATGGTAGTCTGGGGATGTGGGTTCTAATCCCAGATCTGCCACTTGTCGCTGTGTGACCTAGGGCAAGCCACTTAACTTCTCTGTGCCTCCGCTACCTAATCTGTAAAATGGGGATTAAGACTGAGAGCCCCACGTGGGACAAGCTGATTACCTTGTATCTACCCCAGCACTTAGAACAGTGCTTGGCACATAGTAAGTGCTTAACAAATGCTATAATTATTATTATTAAAAAGAGGAGAGGATTTGGTAGTCCAAGTTAGAGGGGGTGCTCAGGTAGAAGGTGCTCCTGGGCAAGGGCAGTTCAATGTTTCCTTAATGTTGGGAGGTCACCTTGATCTGGGAGTGTCACAGATTGATCTGGAGTAAGATTCCCATTCATAAATGCAGCAGGCCTAGGGTGCATCCTCATTCAGAATGCCTGAGTAGAGTAGATACCACTGGCAGAATGCACATGCTGACAGAGGAGAAACAGTGCTTGAGGGAGAAGCAGCAACAAATAGCTACATTTCCCATGTGAATTCTGCTAGTGGAAATACTATTCCAGCTATTATTATATAGCCTGTAGTCATGAACTGGGAAATTATGGTTAGGCTCAAGTCAACCGTTTGTGTACAGAGGGGCAATGAAAGGTTCTGCCTGTGCTGTCTTGTGTCCTTGGCCAGAGATGGTTTCATTAATTGTGTTTCTCAGATGGTAATAAAGAGGTGTAAACACACTCCACTCCAACTTAAGGGAATATGTCTTGTGGAACAGACGCCGAAAAAACAAAACAGGCCCTTTGCTTTCCTTTGGTTCCTTAAACTATAAGCAGCAGCTGGAGGAGATGAATCCAGAGTACAGGCTGGAGGAAAGCATACATGCCCTCAGACAACTTTGTTCCCTTGGGCACCAGGAGAACTGGCAGCCGTGCTCCTCCCCAGAGGGTGCATAGACCCAACTGTCGCCAACCAAATCCTTTGAGCCCCAGATGCTCTTGTGATTCTCTTACGGGTGGCCTGTGCATGTACCCCTGGCAGCTGGTGAGCTGGAGGCTAACACTCCACCATGTACATCAACAGGCCCTCAGAAACAGCAGTCTGGTGCCTTGACTGGCAGCAGTTCTTTCAGGTGTCCTAGGGAAATATGTACCAGCTTGCTCTGGCAGCTTTTGGTAAGGTGGGCAATTCCAACAGGTCTGCTCTCCTCTGAAACAAATAGATACACTTTCTCTCATCTTCACCTTTTCTCATCCAGCCTGAAGAGGTTCAGGCTTGTTGTAAACTGCCTTCTGGCTGAAAAAAAAATGTCCACTGAAGAAGTGGATTAAAAATGAACTCACAATCACCTGTCATCAGAGTTAGAACACAGCATTGCTCATTACAACGTTCTTCATGGAAAACAGGGATTTGGCTAGAAAGGCAGGAAGCAGTGGCAGATGGAAAGCTAACATGGAACAGCTGAGCACAGAGGCAGCTATCTGAGTTTCCACCATTTTGCAGAGGGGTGCGCACTCAGGTCACCTTTGGGTAAAAATAAGAACTGTCGTATTTGTTAAGTACTTACTATATACCAGACATTGTACTTAGCTCTGGGGTGGGTACAAGCAAATTGGGTTAGAGTTCCTGTCCTACATGGGGCTCACGGTCTCAATCCCCATTTTACAGATAAGGTAACTGAGGCCCAGAGAAGTGAAGTGACTTGCCCAAGGTCACACAGCAGACAAATGGTGGAACTGGGATTAGAATCCATGATCTTCTGACTCCTAGGCCCATGTTCTATCCACTATGCCAGCAGAGCAGTACGATTAAGGAATCACCCAACAGAGCATTTGGGCTATCTTTGTTCAGCAAGGATGGTGGTGATATTACTATTGCATTATTATTCTACCACAGGTTCCAGGGGGAAAATGAAAATGAATTCCTTTAGAGTTCCTGAATAGCATTACCATTCAGTCATTTATTTCATGTTTAGGGATTCCCCTATCTTTCCATGTCTGCCCTAGCTTATATTGATTGTGACTTTGCTGGAGTGCCTGAAGGGATGGATAGATTTAATAATCAAAATTCAACTACATACAAATGGCATTCTGTAACAGATAGAATAACTGAGAGTCAGAAGGTTCAGTCACCTGACAGGTAATAGCAGATCTGGAAATAGAAGGCCCATGTCTTAACCCTAGGTTAATTAATCAACAGCGTTTATTGAGCACCTACTGTGTACAGGGCACTCTTTTGGGGCTTGGGAGTACAGTATAACAGAGTTGGTAGACACATTCCCTGCCCACAGTAAGTTTACAGTCCTAGGCTCTGCCTTAGACCGTGTTGCAGTGCAAGATTTACAGAAGATGTTTTGGGTCCATTGCCCTCTGGGATATAGTCCAACATATTTCTACTGTCTCCCACCTTTTTAAAATAAGATGAAACAGCCCAGTAATGACTATAATAGAGGAAAACCCTTCCAAGAGGTTCCCATTTATGGAATTTTCCCATATGATTTATTGGGCCCTATTTAGATGTCTATATTGCCCTCCAAAGGAGACTTCTCTATGAGTTAAGCCCTTTGAAAAATAATGTGATGTGTCTAATAACCCAAAGCCTACCTCTAAAATAGGAACACTCTGCTACAACATTCAACTGCATTGCCCCTTGGATATGGTTCTGCTACTTGCTTGCTGTGTAATTTTGGGACTCAGTTCCCATCTGGAAAATGGGGATAATAACACCTGTCTTTTCCTATCAATTATTAAATCATTCAATGGCATTTGTTGAGCTCTTACTGTAATGATAATAATAAAATATTAATAATAATAATGTTGGTATTTCTTAAGCACTTATTATAAGTCAAGCACAGATCTAAGCACTGGGGTAGATAAAAGTTAATCAGGTTGGACACAGTTCCTGAACCATGTGGGGCTTTTAGTTTAAGTAGAGGAAGAACAAGTATTGAATCCCCATTTTACAAATGAGGAAACAGATACTTAGAAATTAAGTGACTTGACCAAGGTCACACAGCAGGTAATTGGCAGAGTTGGGATGAGAACCCATGTCCTCTGACTCCCCAGCCCATGCTCTTTCCTCTAGATCATGCTGCTTACTGTGTGCAGAGGACAGTCCTAAGTTCTGGGGGGAAAACAATACAATATGGTTTGTAGACACGATCCCTGGCCTCATGGGGCTTACAGTCTGGGGGAGGAGACAGACATTAAAATAAATTACAGATAGGGGAAGCAACGGAGTATAAGGGCATGTTTAAAAGCACTGTGGGGTATCAAAGTGCTTAAGGGGTACAGAACCACGTGTGACCCAGAAGGAGGACAAATAAGGTGGGGAAGCAAGAGTTTAGTCAGGGAAGGCTTCTTGGAGGAGATATGATTTTAGTAGGGTTTTGAAGGCAGGTAGAGTCTTTAGGATATTGAAGGGAGAGGGAGTTTCAGTCCAGAGGGTGGAGCGAGGAGTCACTAGTGAGAGAGCCGAGATTGAGGTAGAGTTAGGTTGGTTTTAGAGGAGCCAAATGTGTGGACTGCACTGTATTAGCCTGACCCAATGAGGTTAGACAGGTCTGGGAGAGCTGAATGAGTGCTTTATAACCAGTGGTATGGTGTTTCTGTTTGATGTAGAGATGGATAATACTAATAAAAATGATGGTGGTATTTGTTAAGCACTTACTATGTGCAAAACACTGTTCTAAGCACTGGGGGGATACAAGGTGATCAGGTTGTCCCAATGGGGCTCACAGTCTTAGTCCCCATTTTATGGATGAGGTAACTGGGGTGCAGAGAAGTTAAGTGACTTGCCCAAAGTCACACAGCTGACAAGTGGCAGAGACAGGATTAGAACCCTTATCCTCTGACTCCCAAGCCCAGGCTCTTTCCAATGAGCCAGATGGATGGGCAACCACTGGTGGTTCTTGAGGAGTGGGGAGATGTGCACAGAATGTGTTTTTAGAAAAATGATCTGGGCAACAGAGTGAAGTATGGACTGGAAAGGGGAGACTCTGGAGGCAGAGAAGTCAGCGAAGAGGCTGACTCATCAGTTGAGGTGGGACATGGTACTTGGTTGGATCAGTTTGGATGGAGAGGAAGGGGAAGAGTTTAGCAGCATTATAGGGTAGAACCAAAAGGATATGGAGACTGAATATGCAGGTTGAATAGGACGCTGTGAGGGCAAAATGACTTGAATAATGTGAAAGCATTTTGGAAATAAAAGTGGTGTAAAAAATCAAGATATTTTATCCCCCTTCTAATACTGGCAGCAATGAGGGAAATTCTGTTTAAGATACAGGAAAATTCTATACAGATTTAGATTATTTATCATAGGAGTATCAATATCTGAGAAGTTGATTCACTAGAGAGACTTCAATACATATGTGGACAGTGATTATGAAATATGGAGACAAATCAGTGGATAATACCAGATTGATGAACTAAACATCACTGGCCTACTTATAATCAGCTTGTGATCAGCAACACAGTTTTTTACTTACAAAATAAATAAAAGACATCTTGGAACTATCCAACGTCTAAATAGAGGCACCTTACTGAATCAATCACTGTCAAACAGTAAAACCTGAAGGATGTTCCTATTACCGCTGCTAGATATGGTGCTAAATTTTGATAGCATTATCACTAGTGAAAGGTTAGAACTCAAGTGCAAAGTGGCACACAAACTACTTAAATGGCTAAATGACAGTAAGCTTGTTTTGGGCAGGGAATCTGTCTGTTTATTGTTATCATGTACTCTCCCAAGTATCACGTACTCTCCCAAGCTCAATAAATATATTTGAATGAATGAATGGCAAACTCTTAGAGAATGAAGACACAGGCTTGAAACTTCTCAACCACAATGAGTTAGTCCCAGGAGGGTAAGAAACCCCATTTCTCTATCAGTGTGACTAGTGACTGGGAGTCTAGAAATACTTTCTGCAGGGCTGCCTTTAGACAATGGGGGCTTGGCAGAAAATAAAATCAGGACTAGCTTGATGAGATTGACTCTGAGATCAAAGAGTTAGCTACTTGCAGGGAAATAAGCAATGCATCATTAACACCTTGCAGATCTGAAACCTTGACAAAAGGGAGGCTTTTCAAATCCTCTATGGAATACAAAACAAGTGGAAATGAGTGCTGGACAAGTGGTGAATTGCAAAGGCAGACTAAAACCAATGATTTTTTAAGCATCTCTGAAGGGAATGTATGGACACCCCTCTCCACCCCACAAATTCCTCAGCACCATGAAAGAGGAGAGATGCTTCCATGCTTAATAATAACAATAATAATAATAATGCTGGTATTTGTTAAGCACTTACTATGTGCAGAGCACTGTTCTAAGCACTGAGGTAGATACAGGGTAATCAAGTTGTCCCACATGAGGTTCACAGTTAATCCCCATTTTACAGATGAGGGACCTTAGGCCCAGAGAAGTTAAGTGACTTGCCCACAGTCACACAGCTGACAAGTGGCAGAGCTGGGATTCGAACCCATGACCTCTGACTCCCAAGCTTGGGCTCTTTCCACTGAGCACGCTGCTTCCCTAATACGAAGTAAACATCTTTAAAAAATGATGGCGCTATTTCAATGATCTCTTTAACACCCTTTCCACTATGCTAAAGGAAGACTAGTTTGCCTGCCAATATGTAAAGCTTCTGGATCTGATGGTATACCTGGCAGAGGGAGGTATACTATTCAGTCTCCTGCACAGGCTCTTTCTTAACATATAGAATATTGAGGAAAGGATCCCAGGATGGGTATCAGTGATTGTTCAGTTAATCAATAGCATTTATTGAGCACTTACTGTGTGCAGAGCACCATACTACACACCTGGGAAAGTTCAATACCATAGAATTGGCAGATGCGATCCCTGTCCCCAAGGAGCTTACAGTCTATAGGGAAGGAGGTATTTCTTGAGTGCTTTTTTTGTGCTGCCACCATTATCACCATCTTCCAGAAGAAAGAGGTGAGAACTGATTATAGAAATTATTGCAAGCTCACACTGCCCTCCATTGTCCACAAGATCCTAGCCAGAGTTCACCTGAGCCAACAGCTAGAGGACATTTTTAACCAGTCACTTCCAGAATCACAATGAGGTTTTAGACCACAGCAGGGCCCAGTGGGGTCTGATGTTTACTGCATGCCAGATACAAGAAAAGTGTGGGGGACATCAAATTTGTGTTGTTATAACCTTGTTCTTTCTCCTGCTCCATGATCTATAAATTATTTATATCTACCTGTCCTCCCTCCCCCATTAAATTGTCAACTCTGAGTGCAGGGATCAGCATGGAAGTAGCAGGGCCCAGTGGGAAAAACACAGACCTGGGAGTCAGAGGACCTCTAGACTTTAAGCTCGTTGTGGGCAGGGAATGTGTCTTCCAACTCTGTTGTACTCTCCCAAGGATTTAATACAGTCCTCTGCACCCAGTAAACTCTCAATGAACACCACTGATGATGACTTGCGTTTTCATCCCAGCTCTGCCAATTGTCTTCCATGTTACCTTAGGCAAATCACTTAACTACTCTGTGACTCAGTTACCTTATCTGTAAAATGGGGATTATGACTGTGAGCCCTACATGGGTCAGGGACTGTGTCCAACTGAATTATCTTGTATCTACCGCAGTGCTTAGTACAGTGCCTAGTACATAGAAAGTGCTTAACAAATACCATTAAAAAAATGAAACTATGTTGTTTGATTCTCTTGTAGTTTCCCAGGAGCTTAGCACAATGTTTTGCACACAATAGGGGTTCATTAAATGCTGAATGATTTGACTGAACCATCCTGGTAGTCAAAAGCACCTTCTCTAATTTAACCAAAACTCTTGTCATTCAAGCCTATTTCTCCCTGTTAAATCCTTTTTGGAGATGGATCACTTGAAGTTGCATCTCTGTCCCTGTCCAGAGCATTTGGTGTGGAGCTCAGGGAATTCTTTTGTCAATTCTGAACCAAGTCTGCACATCTCATACAAGAGATGTTTAGATCTAGGTTCTCCAAAGTCTGGAGAATGAGCGTACCATGAGGGCAGGAAGTCTGCAATACCAAGAAACATCAGAGAAGAGAACTGTTGGAATGTGTGAAATTAAATCCACCGCCAGGGTCCCATCCATCAGTGCAGGACAACTTTGGTCTTGTTGGGGGTAGCAAGAGTAAATTACAGTTCAGCAACCCTGGGTGTACTCTGTGTTAGAGAATCATTCACCTCAGTGTAATCAACTTCTGGAAATCATTCACCACTGGAAGGACTAAAAACAATGCAGCAGCAATTTGTTGTGCATGGATGCTTTCACATTAGACAAAACTGACTCTGGGGTGGGAGTGGTAAAAATTTATTGGAGCTATGTCTCATAGCACAGGAAAAATTACTATCTGTGGAAACGTTATATAATATTAACTGTGCTTGTGGTGATGTTTTAATTCCTGTGTCAGTTCTCAAAGACTTTACTGACTGGTAATCCCAAAATGATAATAATGCTTTGCATGATTACATAGAAGCATCCTTTGTCCTTTCTACAAATTCATCATTTCTATACAAGCAGAGTTTTCCAATGTGAAGCTTCAGGGTTCAGAAAAAGAAGCTCACGTTGACGTGGGCATCAAGGTTCAATAAGCAGTTTGCGGGAGAACCCTGGGGTGCAGATTCCTCGTGGCTGCACCTAGATCCTGGGATGCACTCCTCCCCACACCACCCCCAACACTGGCCTTTGTGTATTAAATCTCTAGGCTGTAATCCTCATAGTGCCCCTGCCCCGGGACAGTTTTTGCTGATGCTCTGGTCATACTAATCCTAGTCACATTTGTGTTGGGTGGCTCAAAGTCATTTGACACCCAGAGAGCTGGCCTGGGATTTTGTTTCATCCCAAGCTAGCCAAGTCTCTAGTGTCCATGGTGGCTGTTCGGGGTGTTGATTATTCCTAAGCGACTAGGAATAAAGAATAAAATGAGAGGAGCCTTTTGACAAAGAAGCAAAAAATGGAGCTTGCACCCAAGATAGAAAAAAATGAAAAAAGCAAATCAAAACCATCCCAATGACACGTATGCTAATTTGGATGCTGTTTCCCTCCCTCCCCCCCATTCAGCTGATGTTTCACCTTCTTGCCCTAGAACTTGGAGGGAGAAACAGCAAGACCTAGTAGAAAGAAGACAGATCTGGGAGTCAGAAGACCTGGATTATTTTTTTTAATGGTATATGTTAAGCTCTTCCTATGTGTCAAGCACTGTTCTAAGTACTGGGATAGACACACGGAAACCAGTTTGAGATTTTTTCTAATTCTGGCCCTGACACTTGCATATTGTGAGACCTTGGGTGAGTCACTTAACATCTCTGTGCCTCTGTTTCTTCATTGGTAAAATGGGAATTCGACATCTGTTCTCTCCCCTATTTTGACTGTGAGCCCCATGTGGGACATGGACTGAGTCCAACCGGATTATCTCATATCTGCCCCAGGACCTAGTACAGTGCTTGGCACATAGTAAGCACTTAATACAATTACCCAAGAAGACTTTCTCGCTCTGAAAGTTTGATCCCAAAACTGAACTTCAAAGACCTGAACATTTCTTGTTTGATCTGTGCTGTCCCAGTTGACATTAATTCAGCTATCCTTGTTCAGGTTGGGGGGAATAGCAACCTTGTTTGAACTACTAAACTGGCCTGGTTTAAAAACATAGACTGTATACTAAGAGAACATAAATTAAAGGTAAAACCTATAAACAATGAGCTTCAGAAAAATCACTTCCCGTTAAAAGCCAATTTTACGGGGTCAAATACATTTTCAACAATATCACTTACCAGTAGACCATGAAGACCTGAACATGCCCAAAATATGTCGCTCTTTTAATATGCACAACAGAAACTGAATGTTGGAACCTTGTCAAATAGTCTCCAGAATTACAAGTCAGACCACATACTGTTATCAAAGTCTTGGTTTATTAAAATGCGTTATTTATGAGTTATAGAAAGTATCCCATGTCTGTAAAAAAGGAATGAGCTAAGAAATTAACTCTTTAATAATATCAACTTAAAAATATCCATTCTTGGTGTTTGGGGATTTTATTTTGACAAAGCACACATACAAAAATGGAATTTCATTCAGGAAGCAGAGATATGACGAATGCCAAGGCAGAATTGCATCAGTTCTTTAGCTAATAAATCCTCTGATTCATAGAATCCTTTTATAGACTCATAAATGACTTACCCTGATGGCTAAGGTTGTTGTTACTCTCTCTGTGAAGGTTAACTAAACTCCAATCCCAGTACAGTGTGTTCTGATGTACTGTCTCATGCTTAGCTGGGAAACTCCAGCTTGAATCAGCACTGAAGTGCCCATATTTTGGGGACCTCAGTGTAGGGCTCAAAGTGAGGAGGGGGTGGCCTAGAGGGATGGGCCAAAAGAGCAGGAAAGGAGCCAGAAAGTTAGAGAATAGAGAACTAGAGCCAGATAGAGTGAGAATGCCAGAACATGAGATACAGAAAGAGAGAGAGAGAGATTGAAGGCCATGGTGGGGGAAGGGGGAACATCAGAGAGAGAAGAAAGACCAAAGAACTTGAAAAATGCCATTACTTGGTCAGACCAGTGGTCCTCCCAGTTCAGTAATCTTCCTCCAACAGCTATGCCCCTTGACATCTATCCTAATGTTCAGGAGTGTCCATCTAACATTTCTAACTTTTCCCTTCACCTGCCTAACTTTTTCTTCCATAATTTATTATGGGCCAGCCATGCATGTATTTTTCAAGATCCTAACTATCCACAAAGCATCCCAATTCACCCATTCAATTTTTTTAGGCTTCTCATATTTGTATAGAAGCATTTAGATATTTTGGATTTGCTTTTTAGTCAATTTTTACATCTGCCAGTGGAAGGACAATCAAAGAAGCAGCATGGCCTAGTGGATAGAGCACGGGCCTGGGAGTCAGAAGGTCACGCGTTCTAATCCCAGCTCTACCACTTGTCTGCTGTGTGACCTTGGGCAAGTCACTTCACTTCTCTGGGCCTCAGTTACCTCATCTGTAAAATGGGTATTGAGGCTGTGAGCCTCATGTGAGAAAGGGACTGTGTCCAACCTGATTTGCTTATATCCACCCCAGCGCTTGATACAGTGCCTGACACATAGTAAGGACTTAATACCCCAATTATTAATTATTTTAAAAATAGGAAAGACTTTCTCTGCCTGCTGTCTAATTTTGATCCTATTAATGACTGAGTCTCATTTGCAAAGTACAAAAATCTTGGCAACTGAAAGTGGTTTAGTAATGGAAGTGCCGGGTGCAAATGATGAAGGAATAGGAAAAAAAATCAGTCAAATAAGTAAAACTATGCATTCTACTCTTTGTTAACAAGGAGGCATAGGGCAGGGAAGCCCTCTTCCACAGAAGCCATTCTAGGGCCAAGCCAGCTGAAGGAATTGGAGGTTAAAGAAAAACCAAGTAGAAACAGAAGTGGCTTTCTCTACTTACTACCCTTCTGCTGCCTTGATCGCTCCCCTATTTACAGAGAATGTGTGTTGGGCACTCCTGTTATTGCATTAAGCCGACAGATATCAATACTGTGATCCAGATGGATGCCTATAAAGAATTCAATTTGAGTCTATTGGGTACGGTCACTTTAAACTGTAGGTTCCTTGTGGGCAGGGAACATGTCTACCAACTCTGTTTTATTGCCGCCTCCCAAGTGCTTAGTACAGTGCTCTGCACACAATAAGTGCTCAGTAAATACCACTGATTGACTGTGGGAAAGGTGACAAGAGGAGAAGAGGAAGAATGTTTCGAAGGAGCTTGTAATACCATTTCTATGGAGACCAAGGCTAAAATGGCATTTGTGCCATTTAGAAACGCGAAGATGCCAGCAGAAGATGTTGAATTTTGGTCAAAGAGATGCTGAAGATCCTCTGTGCAACAAGGAAAGGTCATGGGATGATTTGGAATGGGAGTTTATAGCCAAAAAGAGAGGTCACTGCAGGCTAACGCTGTGCACTTCAAGTTCATTCTTGCATGCTTTAACTCTGCTTTCTACTCTGCCTGGCAAAATTATTTCTCCATCCTTATTGACTTCCATGCCCATTGCCCTTGCTAGTTGTTTCAGACTTTTAACTCCCTCTTTAAAACCCCTGTCCCCCCACCTCCCCCATCACTTTCCTCTAATGACTTGGCCACCTACTTTGTTGAGAAAATTGAAACCAACAGATGTGATCTCCCTAAAACCTCCCCTGCTCCTCTCCACTCCCTCCCTCCTCTTGCCCCTTCTTTCACACTCCTATCTTTCCCAGCAATATCTCAAGAGGAGATCTTCTGACTTGTCTCAAAATCCACCCCTCCACCTGTATATCCAACTCCATCCCTTCGTACCTTATAAAAGCACTTTCCCCCTTTCTTCTTCCCTCCCTGACAGCCATCTTCAACTATTCCCTTTCTAATGGCTTTTTCCCCACTCCTTTCAAACATGCTCATGTCTCCCCTATACTCAAAAATCTCCCCATGGCTCCCTCCAGTTATTTCCCCATCTTCCTCCTACCATTTCTTTCCAAACTCCTAGAGTTGCTAACACCTGCCATCTTCAGTTCCTCTCCTTGATCCCTTCCAATCTGGCTTTCATCCCCTTCACTCGACAGAATCTGCCCTCTCAAAGGTCACAGATGATTTCCTTTTTGCCAAATCCAGTAGCCTCTACTCCACCTTAATCCTCCTCGACCTCTCAGCTGCCTTTGACACTGTGACCACCTCCTTCTACTGGAAACATTACTCAACCTCGGCTTCACTGACACTGTACTCTCCTGGTTCTCTGAACTCTATGGCCACTCATTCTCAGTCTCTTTCATGGGTTCCTCCTCTGCCTCCCACCCCATAACTGTGGGAGTCTCTCAAGATTCAGTTCTGGGTCCCCTTCTATTCTCAATCTACACCCACTCCCTTGCAGAACTCATTTACTCCCATGATTTCAACTACCATTTCTATGTGGATGATTCCTAAATCTACATCTCCAGTCCTGATCTCACTCCATTTCTGCAGTCTTGCCTGTCCTCCAGCCTTCAGAACATCTCTACTTGTATATCCTCAGACACCTCAAACAACATTTCTGAAAGAGGACTCCTCATTTTCCCACTCAAACACTGTCCTTCCCACTGACTTTCCCATCACTCTAGACAGCACCACCATCCTTCACATCTCACAAGCCCATAACCTTAGCATTACCCATGACTCATCTCTCTCATTCAACCCACATATTCAATCTGTCACTAAATCTTGTCAGTTCAACTACCACAACGTCATTAAAATCCACCCTCCTCTTCTTTCCTCTCCTTCCAAACTGCTGCTATGTTAATCCATGTACTTATCCTAACCTGCCTTGATTACTGTATCAGCCTCCTTGTTGACCACCCTGCGTCCCCTCACTCCAGTCCATACTTCACTCAGCTGCCTGGATCACATTTCTACAGAAACATTCAGTCCATGTTTCCCCACTCCACATGAATCTCCAGTGGTTGCCCATCCATCACCGCATCAAACAGAAACTCCTTTCCATTGGCTTTAAAGCCCCACATCACCTTACCTCGATGCTCTCCCACTACAACCCAGTCCTCAAACATCACTCATCTAATGCTAACCTTCTCACTGTACCTCAATATCTTCTATCTCTCTGCTGACCTCTCATCCACATTCTCCTGTCAGCCCTCTTCCTATCTGACAATCACTCTCCCCACCTACAAAGCCTTATTGAAGGCACATCTTCAAGAGACCTTGCCTGACTAAGCCCCATTTCCTCTTCTCCCACTCTCTTCTGCATCACCCTTGCACTTGGATTTGTCCCTTTTTTCACTCCCCTCTCAGTCCCCAAACACTTATGTGCATATCCATAATTTATTTATATTAATACGGTAAGCTTGTGGTTTCCCTGGCAACCACAAGCTTACCGTATTAATATAAATAATTAATAATAATAATAATAATTAATAATAATTAATAATAATATTAATAATAAATAATATTATTCACTTGCCAGGGAAAGTGTCTACCAACTGTTACATTGTACTCTCCCAAGCTCTTAATACAGTTCTCTGCACATAGTAAATGCTCAATAAATAAGACTGATTGATCACAAGGGCAGGGTGAGGGAGTTGAACACTTCCCACATGCTACCTGTGTGGTGAGAGAGGTCACAGAAGCACAATGTTAGTGTTTCTAAATGAATTTTGTATGTGAAGAAAGGGCCACATTTCTGCCAAGAGCATAGAAATGGAATATTTGAGCTCTAGTGGAGGAGAGAAGTGGAGGAGGAGTAGCAGGAAGAGAGGTGGGAAGTGGGGCAGGAAGGAGGTGGGGGCTTGAAAACTCAGGAAACAGAAGCTTTGGAAGAGGGAAAGGGAGGGGGTGGGGGAGATGCCACTAAAAATGATAGTACATGAGGTACAAAGAACAGGAAGGAAAGGAAAAGGGCCAAAAGAGTATTGAAGGATACTGACGGAAAGAGGGTGAAAGAGGAGTTTCCAATGGGGGAGTCAAAGGAGAAAAATAAGAAATTAAGTAAAAAAGCTAACAGAGAAAAATCAAGAAGCTGCAGCCATGAGTGGTGGGACAGGAAAAGATGGGGGGAGGAGGGAGAATAGGAGAAGCTTGAGGAACAAAAAGCCACATCTTCCCCCTACCCAGCCACTGCAATAAAACTCCTGAGATAGGTGGAGAGGGCAAAATGTGCCACTAAAGATCAACAAGGAAGACAGAGTGAGATAGAAAGAGCAGAAAGAGACATGCTAGAGAAAGGAAAAGACAAAAGGAAAAAGTGGGAAAGGAGAAGAGAGAAAACAAGTCTGAAAATGACACAGGTATGGTAACAGGTTTCCACTGTGAAGCAAAGAAACCAAGAAAACATGAGACGTAGTCTACAGGGCAATTAGGGAGGAGGAACGGATGACTGGCTAGTGCAAGAGGCCAAAGAAAGCATAAGGCAAGTCAAAGGAGAGTAGGGATAGAGGACGTCATGGTGGCCAATTGTGGGATGGAAATACGATGGGGTCAGAATGATTTTACAGAACCATAGTCTAAGAATGAGGAGTATGGTGGAGGAGGGCAGTTCGACAAGGGAAGGGAAGAACTCTAGGTGATCAAAATCCAGGTAAAGAAAAGGGATGGGGTGTATTCTAACTGTGTGAACGAATAACAAGATTACGCTTCAGCTAGAAAGACTGAGCATGGTGATAAATGGAGGCCATTTGGAAGCAAACCAGGATGAAGGACACTTTCAAAGAAACTCGTGGACAAAGCCAAGGCCATGTGTAGAAGCAAGGCACATGGACAAGCAGGATTGAAAAGCAAAGAGGTCACAGCCATCCAAAGTGAGGAAGACTTGCTTCTCTGATTAGTCAATGATCAAGGTGACTGGAAACTTCATCAGATTCTGAAATTTAAGACAACGACCTGGAGGGTGAGCACAGACTTGATGAGGATAAAAGAAAAAAAAAGGGTAGGAGATATTGTTGAAAATCAGAAGGCCATGGGGTGGGGGGTGGGTAGAACTTGAAAAAAGACATTTGAGTGTAGCATGCCATAGCTGAATATAAAATTCTAAAAAAAATCTTCTGCCCCTTTGCCTCCCTTCCTCTGACTACCCTCCACTCTGGTCCCAGTGTCGACTCTGGTCTTTGTAGCTACAATGTTTCAATATTCTACAATTTTTCAATATTCCAGATGCATTGATGGTATGATATAGTCTGTATCCCTTGCTGGTTACCCAGTGAAATATCTTCTGCTTAATGTGCTATTCATTTGGAAGATGATGAGAGGGAAGGGATGAAGCCATGAGGCTTAGAGAAAGAAACAAATATAACAAGAAAATAAGTGATCAAAAACAATAGATTGAGGCATCAAGGAAGACCAAGCTCAGGAAGAAATAGAAATTGTCAAGAAGCTGTCCCTGTTCCACATGAGGCTCACCACCTAGGAGAGCAGGTTTCTTATCCATGTTTTAGAGATGAGGAGAGGAAAGTACAGAGAGGTAAAGTATTTTGCCCAAAGTCAAACAGCAGGCAAGTGACCTTCTTTCACCCCTAGGAATCTGGAAATATGAAAAGGAGAGGTCCTGGTGCTCAAGGGCAAATCACTCAATCTATCAAAGATATTTATTGATGACATTGTGTGCAGAGCACTGTACTAAGAGCTTGGGAGAGTACAATACAACAGAGTTGGTAGACATGATCCCTGCTCTTGAGGAGTTATCAATCCAATAAATGAGCAGATTTAAAAAAAAAGTAATAGTGGTAATGTTATTTACTGAGTTCAGTGCAGAGATACAGCAGAAGCACAAGATGTGTTCCCTGCCCACTCTAACCAGGAGGAAGTCCTGATAACTGAATTCTCCAATGAAGAATGGGAGATGGCTAGTGAGGTAGCAGCAGTCTGGGCACAGATGCTCCCAGGGAGCGTGGTCTAGTGGAAAGAGCGCAGGCTTGGGAGTCGGAGGACCTGAGTTCTAATTCTGACTCCATCACTTGCCTGTTGTGTGACCTTGGGCAAGTCACTTAACTTCTCTGTGCCTCAGTTTCCAAAAAACTATAAAAGTGGGATTAAGTCCTCCTCCTTCCTCTTAGACTGTGATCCCCATGTGGGACAAGGACTGTGTCCAATCTGAATATCTTGCATCTATCTTAGCACACAGTAAGCACTTAAATGCCATAATTATTAGATGGACTGACAGTCAAATTGGATAAAGAATGCAACAGTCACCATTTTGAAAGACTGAGAGGAAGGGTAAAATAGGAAAAGCAATAACACAAGGCATCAATGCCCTGTTGAAAACAGAAAAGAGCATCAAGAATTGTTAGGGATAATAATAATAGTGGTATTTGTTAAGCACTTACTATATGCCAAACACTATTCTAAGCATTGGGGTAGATACAAGGTAATCAGGTTGTCCCACATGGGGCTCACAATCTTAATTAATTAGAACCCAGGTCCTTCTGACTCCCAAGCCCATGCTCTTTCCACTAAGCCACGCGAGTAGGGGGGTGTCACTCACTTTACTAAATATTGACTCCAAGATCAATATAGGTATGTCCTAAGGAGTTTGGATGTGGAGACGGATAAGGTGAAGCATGATGTGCAGGGATGTGAAACGAAATGAAGGAAAACTGAGTGCATGTGAAATAGATCTTTGCCGAAGTGAAAGAAGGCAGCTGGATTAGCGCTTACAAAAGCCTAGACCAGGAGACAGCTCTGGAAAAAGTGAGCCACGGTTTTCTAATGAAAGGTTTTGAGGCCCATGGTATGCTTAAGAGGATCATTATTACTATTATGGTATTTAAGCACTTACTACATTCCCGGCACTGAACTAAGCACAGGGCTAGATACAGTTCGATCATATCAGAGGCATTTCCCGGTCCCACTTAGAGCTCTCAATCTAAGGGGGAAGAGAAAAAATAAGCATTTAATCCCTACTTTCCAGATGAGGAAACTGAGTCCCAGAGAAGTTAAATGTCTGGCCCAAGGTCAGACTGAGCCCTCCCTTTCCCTCTGCTCCTCCTCCCCTCCCCATTGTCCCTACTCTCTCCCTCTGCTCTACCCCCTTCCCCTCCCCACAGCACTTTGTGTATATTTGTACATATTTATTACTCTATTTTATTAATGATGTGTAAATATCTAAAATTCTATTTATCTATTTTGATGGTATTGATGCCTGTCTACTTGTTTTGTTTTGTTGTCTGTCTCCCCCTTCTAGGCTGTGAGCCTGTTGTTGGGTAGGGATTGTCTCTATCTTTTGCTGAATTGTATTTTCCAAGCTCTTAGTACAGTGCTCTGCACACAGTAAGCGCTCAACAAATACGATTGAATGAATGAATGAAAGGTCATACAGCAGACAAGTAAGGAAGCTGAGATGAGAACCCTGGTCTCCTGACTCTCAGTTCTGTGCTTTTTCCCATGAGGCTGCACTGCTTCTCCTAAAGTGTATATGATGCATGCAGGTTGTCCTTATGAACATCTCCCAGGGGAAAGAGTGAATTGGGGAAAAGTTTGAGGTTGGGAAGGGGCTGAGGCAAGGGTGCCCTTGTAACCCACTTCAATATATTTGGACTATAGACTCTGCCTTCTGAGGAAGCAGCACCACCCTGAGCCTTGGGAAACAGCGTGGCTTAATGGAAAGAGCATGGGCTTGGGAGTTGAGGATGTGGGTTCTAATCCCTGCTTCACCATTTGTCTGCTGTGTGACTTTGGGGAAGCCTCTTAACTTCTCTGTCCCTCATTTACCTCATCTGTAAAATGGGGATTAAAACTACCAGTCCCACATGGGACAACTTGATTACTTTGTATCTACCTCAGCACTTAGAACAGTGCTTGGCACATAGTAAGCACTCATCATTATTATTATTATTATTATTGTCACTCATAAACTGGAGGGTGGAAGGATAATGCCCCACCTAGACCTGGTAATGGCCTACACAGATGATATTACAGTTGACGAGCATAGACCTGGCCACTGTTTCCAGTTGCATGGAGACTACGCATGCTTAAGAGGGGGTAAGAGTAACCAGGGAAGAGTCAATCAATCGATTGGATTTATTGAGTGCTTACTGAGTGCAAAGCACTGTACTAAGCACTTGAGATAGTACAACACAACAATATAACAAACATTCCCTGCCCACAAAGAGCTTACATCTAGAGAAGCAGCGTGGCTCAGTGGAAAGAGAACGGCCTTGGGAGTCACAAGGTCATGGGTTCTAATGCCGGCTCTGCCACTTGTCTGCTGTGTGACCTTGGGCAAGTCACTTAACTTCTCTGTGCCTCAGTTACCTCATCTGTAAAAATGGGGATTAAAAAATGTGAGCCCCACGTGGGACAATCTGATTACCCAGTGTCTACCCTAGCACTTAAAACCGTGCTCTGCACAGAGTAAGCACTTAACAAATACCATTATTATTATCATTATTATTAGAGGATTAGGACTGTGATCCCCATGTGGGACATGGACTGTGTCCAACCTAATTATCTTGTATCTATGCAGTGTTTAGTACAGTGCCTGGTACATAGTAAGTACTTAGCAAACACCATAAAAATAGTAGCGGTAGCAGTAGTATTAAAGGTATTTATTAAGGGTTTACTTTGTGCAGAGCACTGCATGAAGCACTGAGAAAATATACAAGTGGTAATTAGCTACAGACCCTGTCTCTCAAAGGGCTCACAAACTATGGTAGCAGCAGGGGAAGCCATAGCTTCCCTGATGCCATCAGGTTCTTTGTAACTGACTTTGCTTTCAATTCTCTTTCTTCCACGACTTCCAGGAATATGATGTCGGAAGTGAATGTGGTGGTGACAGGGAAGCTGCAGAGAAGGCTGCATCATGATTTCTCCTCACCTGCTGTATTGCAGTCATGCTATTCCGGGTTACTCCCTGCAGTAGCCGTAACCCTGGTTACCACCTCAATTGAAAGTGGGACCTAAATGGGTCCTGCCAGCCAGAAGTTTGGGACTGTTCATTCGCTGGTATTTACTGAGCATCTATTATCACTATTTTAGCATTCATTAAGCGTTGTTCTAAGTGCTGGGGGGAGATACAAGTTAATCAGGTTGGACACAGTCCCTCTCCCACATGGGACTCAAAATCTGAGAAGGAGGGAGAACATGTTTAAATGCTCATTTTACAGTTGAGGAAACTGAGGCCCAGAGAAGTTAAGTGTCTTGCCCAAGGCCACATATCAAGCAATTGGCAGACCTGGGATTAGAACCCTGACTTCCAGGTCCAGCTCTTTCCATTAGGTCATGCTGCCTCTCTATTGCGTCCCTATTGTGTGCAGAGCACTGTGCTAAGTGCTGGGGAACAATACTAGTATTTATTAAGCATTTGCCATGTGTCAAGCCCTGTGAGATGCAGGGTTTTGAGACTGGACATGGTTCCTGTCCCACATGGGGCTCAAGATCTATCTAATGACCATTTTATAGATGGGGGAGGGACAGAGAGGTTCAGTGACTTGCTCAAGGTCCCACAGCAGATCAGTGGCAAATCAGTGGCTCAAACCTGGTCTCAACTCCCAATCCTGTGCTCATTCTGATAAGCCATGCAGCCTCCCTGAATTCACTAACAGATACAATAAAGGATCCCCCACCTAGATCTGACCACAAAGGTACTGAGTAGGAGCAAGTCTGGAGGTGGGAGGAGTGGGGTGCTGAGAGAAACAAATCTTTTATTTGAACTTCATCCTTCATTTGTCCGGATTTTCTATTACTGTGCACACCTAATCTCCTCCTTATGATCTGACTCGTTCCTTTAAATTTGATCTACCCATACTTGTCCTTATGGTGGATTTGTATTTCAAAATTATTTCTGAAGCCCTATCCTTAAAATGAAACTCTTGGTCTTACAGTCTATTATGTCTACACTGTAAGCTCCTTGTGGGCAGGGAACGTGTTTTCCAATTCTACTGTATTGTACTCTCCCGAGCACCTAAAACAATGCTCCACACAGAGTGAATGCTCAGTGAATACCATTGATTGATAAATAAGGTCCCTGGCCCTCATGGGGCTCTCAGTCTAAAAGAAGGGTTGGGAGATTGATGCCAACACAAGAGGAAAGATTGAAAAGACAGACAAAACCACCAAGGACACAAGGACAATAATAAACACTGTAAGAGAGCCAGAAGGCTGTGGTTGAAAGAACCATTTTCAGGCACCCATCATTCAGACAGAGCTGTTCAAATCCAATAGTCACAATAGCCACAGTCAAAGCCTTCCCAGCATTTTACACACCTGCTGTTTCTTTGAATCACTCTCTGCTTTGCTTGGGTAAGGCAGGCAAGGAGCAGAGTCACAGGATGGCATGGGGGATCATGGCCTGGATACACCACTAATTAGGGTCCCACTGAATGCAGGGTCACTCTGTAGGTAGAGTCCCTTATTTTATTCTCTCTCTCTCTCTCTCTCTCTCTCTCTCTCTCTCACACACACACCTCTTTTTGCCTCAGACTCAGAACCACCCTTGGAGGTGTTTGAATCAGACTGAAATCCATTTGAATTATATTTTGTAAATATTTACGTGTTCTTCCAGTTCTAACTGGTCCAGTGTTCTGCATGCAGTTGGTACTCAATAAATAGTATTGCTTGATTGATGAGTTGAATTTTCACCTTGAGGATTATGAGTTCCAGGGCAAGCAAAGGTGAATGGAAATAGGGTAGAGTAGGTACCTTGGCTCATTTGCTCTTGAATCATTTATCTCTGAAATGATGAGTATTTTTGAGCATGAGATGGTAAGGAATTCCATTATAGGATCAGAACAATGCACAGTCTAACCCAGTAGTCTGTCTCTCATATTGAGTACAAAATGCTCAGAGGAACTGTGTGACAGTACTAAACATTAGAAAGGAGGTCAAGAAGCACAGCTATCAACATCTCCCACTTTTCCCCCTATATAGCGTGGCTCAGTGGAAAGAGCCCGAGCTTGGGAGTCAGAGGTCATGGGTTCTAATCCCGGCTCCACCGCTTGCCAGCTGTGTGACTTTGGGCAAGTCACTTAACTTCTCTGTGCCTCAGTTACCTCATCTGTAAAATGGGGATTAAAACTGTGAGCCCCATGTGGGACAACCTGATCACCTTGTATCCTCCCCCATGCTTAGAACAGAGCATTGCACATTGTAAGCCCTTTAAAAATACCACCATTATTATTATTATATGCAGAATTTCCCCTCTACCAATCCATTTTGGACTTTTCATCCCTGAATTTATCCAGCCTTCTCTTGAACTGACTGATATTTTTGACCTTCGATAAGTTATATATGCTTACCACCCACTCTGTGAAGAAGTGTTTCCTTTCTGCTTTAATCATCATCAGTGGTATTTATTGAGAGCTTAGTGTGTACAGAGCATTGTACTAAGCACTTGGGAGAGGACAATACAGCAAAGTTGTAAGACACTTACCCTGTTCACAGTGAGCTTTCAGTCTAGAGGATCTAACACCTTTAAGTTTCAACAGGTGCCCCCCTCCCCTTTTCCTGTTGTGGGATCTGGTAAGCAATGAATTCATATTCATCCTGTCCACACTCTGCCTGATTGACCTGGATCATGTTCCTCCTCAGCCTTTTTCTTTCCAGACTGGAAAGTCCTAATTTATTCAGCTTATCCCTATTCAGACTCTTCTCCATTCTCCTGATCACCTTAGTTGACCTTCTCTCTATCTTATCCAGCTCTATTACATCCTTCTTAAACTGCAGTGACCACAACTCTCCACTGTATTCCAAATGTGAGTCAACCCGGATTTGCCTTGAAGCAAGAGAAGCACTGTGGCCTATTGCAAAGACCCTGGGCCGGAGAATTAGAGAACCTGGATTCTCATCTCAACTCCACCACTTGCCCTCTGTGTGACCTTGGACAAGTCACTTAACTTCTCTGTCTCTGTTTCCTCATTTGTAAAATGGGGTTTGATACATGTTCCCCCTCCTCAGACTGTGAACCCCAAAGGGGGATAGGGACTGTCTCTAACCTGATTACTTTGTATCTATCTACCTCAGTGTTTAGTACAGTGCTTGGCACACAGTAGGCACTTAAATACTATCATCATTTTTGTTTTCTATCCCCTTCCTGATGGTGCCAAAGAGGAGCAGAAGATCCCAGAACAGTGTTCCCTTGTCATCCCTGCCATAATTTTTGATTTTCAAGTTCCCAGAGGTAAAAAAGGAGTTCATTTTGTTCTGTTCTTTTTAGTGCCAAAACTCAGTTCCAATCAAAGAAAAAGTCCCAGAACAGCCATTCTGGTGTGAAAATTATTTTGCCATCATGATGCCCCAACCTGCCCAGGCCTGGGAGGGGCTGTGACACCCCCCTCTCCCCAACCTCCCCATCTCTTCATTGCCTGCAGCAGCAGCAGGAGCCCTGTCCTTTTCAATTTTATTTATTTTTTTAATTGGTATTTGTTAAGCACTTACCAAGTGCCAGGCTACTAAGTTACTTTACTAAGCACTGGGATAGATACAAAGTAATCAGGTTGGACACAGGTCATGTCCCACATGGGGCTCACAGTCTTAATCCCCATTTTACAGATGAGGGAACTGAGGCCCAGAGGAGTTATGTGACTCACCCAAGGTCACATGGCAGACAAGTGGTGGAGCCGGGATTAGAACCCAGGTCCTTCTGACTCCCAGGCCCATGCTCTATCTACTAAGCCATGCTGCTTCTCCCATTTTATTCCACCTTGAGACCCTGGACTGCTTGCTTGGCATGTCTTTGGAGGCAGGAGAGGGGAGTGTTAGAGGTGAAACCAAGGTGGCAGCTGTACTCCATGCCCCACATGGTCAGAAAGTGGCCCCAGCCTAGCCTAGGAACCTTGAGGGTGTCAATCCAAGCCCTAACCTGATGGCAGGCTGGCCCCCATCCCGCCTCTCTTCCCCTCCTCTTAATAGTACCAAATTGCATTTGGATCTGTGACATTTGGGCATTTGATTTTTGACCCACCCTGAACCCCACAGCAGATGTACATATCCTTAAATTTTATATTATAAATTATTTATTTATATTAATGTTTCTCTCCCCCTCCAGACTGTAAGCTCAGTGTGGGTGTGGAGCATGTCTGCCAACTCTGTTGCATTGTACTCTCACAAATGTATAATATAATGTTCTGCACATAGCAAGCATTCAAATCCTGATGATGATGGAAATATATTTTTTGACCCTTACTTCTAGAGTTTCATGTTTTCAATAAACATGAAGCAGCGTGGCTCAGTGGAAAGAGCCTGGGCTTCGGAGTCAGAGGTCATGAGTTCGACTCCCGGCTCTGCCACTTGTCAGCTGTGTGACTGTGGGCGAGTCACTTAACTTCTCTGTGCCTCAGTTATCTCATCTGTAAAATGGGGATTAACTGTGAGCCTCATGTGGGACAACCTGATTACCCTGTATCTACCCCAGAGCTTAGAACAGTGCTCTGCACATAGTAAGCGCTTAACAAATACCAACATTATTATTATTATTATTAATGATGATAATAATGATACTAATAATAATAATAATAATTTTAGCATTTGTTAAGCACTTACCATGGGCCAAAGCACTATGATAGATACAAATTAATCAATAGGACATAGTTCCTGTCCCCCATGAGGCTCACAGTCTAAATACAAGGGAGACCAAGCATTTACTTCATTTTACAGATGAAGAAACTGAAACTCAGAGAAGTTAAATGACTTGCCCAAGGTCACACAGTAGGCAAACCGCAGAGCTGTGATCCATGTCCTCTGACTCCCAGGCCTATTCTTTTTCCATTAAGCCACCCTGCTTCTCTCTTCAACCACTCTGCAGCTCTTCTCCAAGATCTAATTTTTCTATCTAGCATATTGTCCTTGTAGGTCTACCAGCCAATACTAAAGATCTACCCATTGCTCTTCATTCTCCAAAGTAGTTCATATGGCCTATCCTTGCCATCAGTGCCTCTCTCTTCCTCTACCCCTGCCCACTCTCTTGCTCCCCACCAAATTACTTTTCAAGTGGTTTAGAGATGGGAATAATTCTTCTCCCCTTCTCCCCCAGAACTTTTTATCTCCTGGATTAGGAATTGTGTAGATAACATCTCCCAGAGAGAAGTGAAAAACAAAAACATGACAAAATTGAGCACCCTACATTGCAATCAGCAAACCATATCTCCCTCCTTACCCTGAATTATACAGAGGTAGAATTCTAGAATCCCAAAACCCAGAATACAAGAGAGCCCCATCAGCCCAGGCTGGGTGAGGGGCATAGGGATCTCTTGTGCTCGGGGGATTTGGTGGCAGATTTTATACCAAGGCAGTTACTTTATCATCTTCATGTCTGTGTGAGGAGTTAATAATGATGATAATAATAATAATAATAATAATAATAATAATAATGGTGTGTAAGTTCTTACAATATGTCCAGCACTAGACTAAGCACTAGGGTAGATACAGATAACTAGGTTCCACGTGGGGCTCTCAGTCTGAATAGGGGGGAGAACAGGTACTGAATCCCCATTTTGCTAATGAGGGAACCGAGGCACAGAGAAGTTAAGTGACTTGCCCAAGGTCACATGGAAGGTAAGTGGTGGAGTCTGGATTAGAACCCAGGTCCTCTGACTCCCCAGCCTGTGCTCTTTCTGCCAGACCACACTGCTTTTCTTTTTTTCTCACTCTCCTTTAGTTAGAAACATACTTTGAAAGGCCACGAAGATCCATGTCACAAACACTGTGAACATGTACAACCTTTCTCTGTTCCCATTTCCTGCCCAGAAGGAGCTACATGGGGAGGCAATTTTGCCCAGTGGAAAGAACAGTGAACTAAGATTCAGGAGACCCAAGTTCTAGTTCCAGATCTTCCACAGCCCTGCTGGTCATCACCTTGGATGAGTCACTTAATTTCTCTGTGCCTTAGTTTCTCCATCTGTAAAATAGGGATAAAACACCTGCTCTTCCCATATTTTCGAGCATGAGCCTTGAATGAACAAGAGATGGTGTCTGATGTGATTATCTTGAATCTATCCCCACATTTAGCACAGTGCTTTGATTTACAATAAGAGCTATCCTGAGTGCTTACTGTATGCAGAGAATGGTACTAAATGCTTGAGACAGTACAATACAATAGAGTTTGTGGACATGATCCCTGCCCACAGGGAACTCAGTCTAGAGAGGGAGATGGATATTAGAATAAATTACATAGAGGGGAAATGGGAGGGTATAATGAAATACATAAAAGCTGTGGGACTGGAGTGAATATCAAGTGCTTTAGGAGGACAGATCCAAGTACAGTCAGTATGTACACTGTAGCCAGTCCCCAGAATGTATAGATCTGGTCTCCAAGCCAAGAATTCATACCTGTGAGTTGGGCAATCTACTCTCTGTGGGACATGGGAGAAAGGACAAGAAAAAATTTCCCACTTTTCCAGGCTTAGGGAATGACTCCCAAAGTCACCTAATCATGTCCTCTTTTTACAGAGTTGCTTTCTTTCTGCCAGTTGCAACTTTGTCTTCATTCTCTTGTATATTATAATGCTGGAGTTTGAGGAGATGACCTCATCTTTTGGCAGAGAACCTGAAAATGATGCTTGACATCTTAAATCAATATCTCCTGGCTTGAAACAGAGAATCTCGCCTCCACCCACCTCCTTCCCATTAGGACTGGCCTTAGGCAAAATTGTGGCCTATGTGAACCTTGTATTTGGCGCCGCCTAGTGTAGGCCAAAGCACCCTGTCTCCCCCATGCACACACCCCTCTAACTCCACAGGTGCCTTCCGCCTCTCAAGTGCCTTTTTTTTTTTTTTTAGCACACTGCTGTCCGGCTGGGTGGTAGCATGCTTAGAACAGGTTGGCAGAAATGATGCCCACCTGGTCAGCAGGGTACCTAAAAACTGGACTAGAGAGGGCAGGGCCCATGCCTCTTTGAAATGTTGACTTTGACTGCCTATTGGTTGTGATGTCCTGTAGGTGTTCACATGTCTCCCATCTCAAGGGTGGTTCTGCTTCCTAGTCCCTTTAGAATTATCTTATTTTACCTACTCTATTTCCCACCTGTGCAGTCCTTAATCTGTCCTCTTTAAGCACTTGAGATTAGCAGGGATTGTCAAATCTATTCCATACCTTTCTGTTCTGTGGCCAGAAATGACCATTTGCAGTGGTTTGCTGCTGGGAGATTGCATGGAGATTTATCCTTAATTAGTATATAACATCTCTACACACATTGAAAAATCAATGCATAAAAATGTATTCAGCTGTGCCTATGGCAGGTGAAATACCAACAAAGCTCATCAACCTCTAGCATGGAAACACAACATACTCATTTCTAATAGGGATCATGTGCCCTGCTTAAGGTGTACCAGAATTTGCAATTTAGCTTGCTAACATGTGAAAAACAGAGTTCAACCTGGGGATCCACCATCAATACATAACACCAGAACAATGACTAATTCTGTCTAAAATATCTACATTACTCACTTGCCAAATTAAGATTAGGATGCAGCTGCCAATTTTAAATACTGAAGAGTGCAAGAATCTTCAATTTCAAAGAATTTAACATGGCAGCTGATTCAGGGAGCATGGTTATTTCATTATTGTTTCCCCACAAACACATAGGTGCAACAGGTGAATGATAGCAATTTGGAAAATGAAAAATATTGATTTGGTGAAGGTTAGAATTGGTATAATTAAAAACTCAGTTCTTCCATAACTGGGAGGATGTATTCCCGGCATTCACAAAAACTCATTACAGTAATCAACATATGTCTGATGCTACCTGAGTGCACACAACCATTTCTTCTGACACTGTGCTGTGCTGTATCCAGACGGATGTGCTTGGTGAAAGAATATTGCCAAATTCCTCAGTCCTATTTGAAAACATGAAGTAAGAACTGATTGTATATTGTTTGGAATGAGCATTGGGCTGCTTTTTTTTTTCTAATCCTCAATCCTGGGAAACAGATCGTGAAGCCATTTCCAATGTAAAGAACATTAAGACCATCAGTCACCACCCTTGATTGTGTCCATTAGGAAACAAGTCCCAGAAATAGTCCCAGCATGACTGTTAAATATTCCAAGCCCAGCACATAGTCATTCCCAGACAGGCTTTGATTCATTTCAGTGTCTTGCATAATTGTAAATAGAAGAACCTGAGAATCGAATAATGGAAGGATTCTCCTTTAACATTTGATTACTACAGGGGAACAGGAAGCTGTCTGTCACATAGAGGAGCAATCGTTGCTTAAACTTGAGTGGAGTCAGCATCATGGCCCAAGTCTCTATCCTAATCGTCCTCGATCTCTCAGTTGCCTTCAACACTATGGACCACCCTTTCTCCTTGAAATTTTATCTAACCTTGGCTTCACTGACACTGTCCTCTCTTAGTTCTCCTCCTATTTCTCTGATGGCTCCTTCTCTGTCTCTTTGGCAGGCTCCTTCTCTGCCTCCCATCCTCTGACAGTGGCTCAGTTCTGGGTCCCCTTCTATTCTCCATCTACACCCACTCCCTTGGAGAAGTCAACTGCTTTCTCCATGTGAGTGATTACCAAATCTACAGCTCCAGTCCTGATCTCTGTCCTTCTCTGCAGTCTTGTGTTTCCTCCTGCCTTCAGGACATCTTTACCTAGATGTCCCGCTGACACCTTAAAGTCCAAAACAGAACTCCTTATCTTTCCACCCACACCCTGTCCTTCCCATCACTGTAGACAGCACCATCATCCTCCCTGTCTCACTCAATTCATTATCCGCATTCTCCTCAATTCATCTCTTTCATTCAACCCATTTATTCAATCTGTCACCAAATCCTGCAGATTCTACCTTCACAACATTGCTAACATCCACCCTTTCCTTGCCATCCAAGCTGCTACTACACTTATCCAAGCGCTTAGCCTATCCCACTTTGACTATTGCATCTGCCTCCTCTCTGACCTCCCTGCCTCCTGTCTCTCCCTACTCCAGTCCATGCTTCACTCTGTCTGGATCATTTTTCTAAAAAAAAAATAAATTCAGTCCATGTCTCCCCACTCCTCAAGAGCCTCAAGTGTTACCCATCTACCTCCACATCAAACAGAAACTACTTGCCATCAGCTTTAAAGCACTCACTCAGCTTGCCCCCTCCTACCTTACCTCTCTGATCTACTACAGTACAGTCCACACACTTTGCTCCTCCAGTGCCTGCCAGTTTACTCGATGTGCCCCAATCTCATCTCTCTCTCCACTGACCCCTTTCCCACATCCTCCCTCTAGCCTGGAACACCCTCCTCTCTCCATATATGTCAGACCACCACTCTCCTCACCTTCAAAGTCATATTAAGGTCATATCTTCTCCAAGAGGCCTTCTCCTATTAAGCCCTCTTTTCCCTGGCTCCCTCTCCCTTCTGTGTCATTTATGCACTTCGATCTGTGCCTTTGGGGCATTTGATATTTGCCCCACCCTTAGCCCCAAAGAACATACCTACATATCTCAAAATTATATTACAAATTATGTACTTATATTAATGTCTGCCTCTCCCTCTAGACTCTAAGCTTGTTGCGGTCAGGGAACAAGCCTACCAACTCTGTTGTATTGTACTCTTCCAAGTGGTCAGTACAGTGCTCTGCACACACTAAGTGCTCAATAAATGCTTTTGATGATGATGATGACTAAATGAAGCTCCTGAGTTCATCAGATAACCTGCCCATTTATGCTATTGTTTTTAAATGTTTATTTATGTGCCAAGCACTATGTTAAGCATTGGGGTAGACACATGGGGTTCCTACATGGGGACTCAGAATCTAAGATGTAGGGAGATCAGATACTTTATCCCCATTTTACAGAAGAGAAAACAGACCCAAAACACATAAGTGACTTGCTCAAAGTGACCCAGCAGGCCAATGGCACTGCTGGAACTAGAACCCAGGCCTAAAAATAGTGGTTTTTGTTGTGTTTAGCCCCGAGCTAAACTCCAAGGTAGACACAATACAAGCAGATCGGTCACAGCCCCTGTCCCACAGTGAGGTCACAGTCTAAGGGGGAGAGAGAGAGAGAACAGATATCTTATCCCCATTTTACTGATGAGCAAACAGGTACAGAGAAGTTAAGAGACATGACCAAGGTCACGCAGCAGGAAAGTGGTGGGACCCAAGATTAGGACCCATGGCTCCTGACACTCAGTCTCGTGCTCTTTCCCCCAGCTCTTGCTGCCTCTGAATGAGGATTCTCTGAACTGACTGGTTGCCTGAATGGAGGTCAGCTTGGATAAAACAAAGAAGGAACTGAACAAAACTTGGCACAGAGCCTGTCCAGATGGGCCAGATCCAACTTAGTCCAGTTTTCAGTAGCCTCAAGTCCGATTACTTTAATTACCCTTGTACCTCTATCTTGTCTCTCTCTTAGTTGACCCCTCACTCGGACTCTCCCTCCTGTCTGGAGCTCCCTCCCCCTTCATATCAGAAATTTTCAAAACTCTACTAAAATCACATCTCTTCCAAGAAGCCTTCCCTGACTAATCTCTCATTCCTCTGCCCTATTCTCTCTCCCTTCTGTGTTGTCCATGCACTTGAGTCAATGACCCCTAGGCCCTTTGATACTCCCCCCACCCCCACAGAACTCATGCACATAACCTTATCCTCTATTGTGCCCCCTTCCTGTAATTTATTTTAATGTCTCTCCTGTTAGACTGTAAGCTCCTTGAGGGCAAGGATCATGTCTACCTGCTTTATTGTACTCTTCCAAGTGCTTTGCATAGTGCTCTGCACAAAGTAAGCACTCAATAAATACTATTGATGGATTAATTGATTTCTATCGAAGCTCCTCTCTCCCATCTACCTAGTCTGCCTTCTTGGGAAGTGGGGGTAAAAGAGGTGGGGACAGAGGGTGTGAGCTTTCTCTTTGTTTGCTAGTCTCATAGAGCAGTGGTACAACTCCCGTGGAAGGACAGAACACTCCTTGACCCCAGCCATTGTGCTGGGTCATTTAATATAGAGTCATCAATCCAATATCATATTCAAATGGCATGATAGCTTTAGAGGTTATATTTATCCTTCACCTTATTAGTCAACAAAATCCTTCTAGTGGAATGTGTTATGTGGCCAAAGGAGCTTGTAGTCCATTTTTATTCCCTAAAATATTTGGTGGGAAGCAACTCTTGAATAGACATGTGATAGCATTTTTGACACTTTTAAATTTATTTTAAGTTGGAATAGTTGGGGGCTGAAGTAAGCTTTCCCTTAGGGACTACACATTATTAATTACCTCTGAAGTTTTATCCATTCTGTTACCTAGGGGAAATTATTATTCAAAACAAAGAAAAATCAGCTAACATAAATCAGTAAATCAGACGCTTTCTAAAACAGCGCACTGCACAGAAATAGAAGGCCCTATTAAGCAATTCAAAAATTGGATGGGGGGGAGGGGTTGTTAAGCAAGACTTTTTAATCAGCCGGATTTTCATCTGCTACAGCAATGGCTGTAACTTCACACCTATGGTGTTTCTTTTTCCTTTTTTGTTGCTCCCATATTTTTGATACAATGAACTATGAGTTATAGAGCTATGAAGGACAAAGTAATTAGCCCAGGTCCCTGCCCTTCCAGAATTTAAATTCTTAAATAATGGCTAACAGCCCACCCTCCCTCCTGACAGCCCAAAGATGAGAAAGTGAAAATTCCTCCAAGTCCCGGGATGTTCCAGTCCTGTCTAATATACCCCTAAGCCTTCCCTTCCGTCTCGACCTTTGAATGGTTGCTGTAATTCACATAGTTTCAGCTTGCCCAACTAAAGGGTTCATTTTGGATTTCACTTTCATTCAGTGGATGTTTGCTTGGCACTAGTTGGCTTTAAAACACTCCATCACCTTGCCCCCTCCTACCTCACCTCACCTCTCTTCTTCTACAACCTAGCCCACATACTTCGCTCCTCTGGGGCTAACCTTCTCACTGTGCCTCGGTCTCATCTGTCTCACTGCCCACCCCTGGCCAGCGTCCTACCTCTGGCCTGGAATGCCCTCCCTCCTCAAATCACCAGATTATCACTATTCCTCCCATTAAAGCCTTACTGAAGGCACAGCTCCTCCAAGAGGTCTTCCCAGACTAAGCCCCACTTTTCCCTCATCTCCTACTCCCTTCTGTGTCATCCTGATTTGCTCCCTTTGCTCTTCCTCCCTCTCCCTGCCCCACAAAACTTATGTCTACAACTGTAATTTTATTTATTTATATTAATGTCTATTTGTATTGATGTCTGTCTCCCCCCCTCTCGACTATGAGCTCGTTGTGGGCAGAGATTGTCTCTCTTTATTGCTGTATTGTACTTTCCCAAGTGCTTAGTACAGTGTTCTGCACACAGAAAGCACTCAGTAAATACGATTGAATGAAGTTGTTGCATGCTGCACACTACTAGGCACTTATTTATTAGTCCTCCTGATTATGTGTCCAAAATATGCTAATCTTAGTCATTTGGCCTTCCAAAGACCACTTTGGTTTAATTTGCTATAAAATCCATTTATTCATTTTTTGGGGCAGTCCATGGTGTTTGCAAATGCCTTCTCCAACACCACATTTCAAAGGAATCGCTGTTCTTTCCATCTTGTTTTTTCACTGCCCAGCTTTTGGATCCATACACTGTCACTGGAAACACCATAGGGTTTACAATTCGTATTTTTGTGGCAATTATTACATCAGCATATTTCATGACTTTTTCCAGGCTCTTCATAGCAAGTCTTCCTAACATTAATCTTTGGCGTATTTTCTTGGCTACTAGTTCCTTTATTATTGATTATTGATCCCAGGAGGGAGAAACAGGAGAGGACAATAAAAGTAAAGGATGTGGTTCTTGCCTTCAGAGAGCTTACAATTGAATGGGTTGTATAGGATTTAAAAAGTTTCCAATAGGGCATCAATGACAAATGTTTAAAATACCCTAAGCCAAGTTAGTTCCACTCTGAAGTTCCAATGCATTAAGAAGGCTCCATATTAATTCTTCAGAAGCAGTATTTGCTTCAGAATGCAGATTGTTGGCTTTCCAGATTTATGTTTTGAATCAGAATGAGGCCTAGCATAAAGAGCACAGGACTTGGAGTCAGAGGACCTGGGTTCTAATTCCCATTCTGCCAATATGCTTCCTGTATGACCTACAACTAATCACTTAACTTCTCTGAGCCTCAGTTTTCTCAACTGCAAAATGAGGATTTAATACCTGTTCTCCCTCTTTCTTAAACTGTGAGCCCTGTGAGGGACAGGGACTGTGTCCTACCTCATTAACTTGAACCTACCCCATTGTTCAGAACAACACTTGACACACAGCATTTAATACCATAAAAAAAATTTGAAAGCTATATGCTATAAAAGGGAAGGATAGGTTGGGAGAGCAAGAGGGGCACAATATATTGAGTGTCCCATACCTAATCACAATTAACAGGGGTAGCAACAGAGAGGACATAAAAACAGTTGGACATGCTTATTTAGTCAAGAATGGTGCTGAACTGTTGGCCTTCTTCTGGATGGCCCCACTGAAAGGACATATATTCGAAACAAAATAAATGATCCCACCATGGCTGAGTTACTCTGCTTGGTCACTAAAACCCTGCAGCAGTTAGATACCAATCACATCCCCCAAATTAAGTTATAAACAGGAAAAGAACTACAACTCAAACAAAGACACCCATAGTTTTTCTTTTTTTTTTTCCTTGGGGGAGGGAGCGGAGGTGGGTGGGTTTCCTCTCTATCTTATTCCTTTCAGGCAAATTCCAGACCATTCTCACCTGCCTGCTGTATGCTGCTGATCAATGAGCTTGTTGAACTGAAGGTGAACCTGCTCAAAAGGGTTAAAAAAGAGATTCCTGAAGAGAAGGCTTTTTTTCCTTCCCTTCAAATTCTGCCTGGGAAGTCTAAAGGCAAAATATGCTCTTGATTTTTTTGAGGCATATGCAGTTTGCCTTCCAATAAAATTATGTGGAAAAAGGATCAGTAACAATTCTCTAAAGTCTGTTGTTCAGGGATGAATTTGCAGTAGCTAGATCTAGTTCTGCTGAGTTCATTGGTCTGTCAGGGTGGACACAATTATCTTTCCTTGGCCCTAAATTACCACCCTCTAGTTTAAGACTCTGAGATCCATTTGCCACATGGAATTTAAAAATTTTTTTTTAAGACCCCAACACTCACAGAATAAAATTGCTGGAATCTTTAAGCATTATTTTACCTAAAAAAAGAAAAAGCATTCCTGTCCTTCCACTCCCACCCACCCACCCGCAGGCCCCTTATATGTACAGGTACTGGCAGGTCATGGTATTTCATGAACAGCAGAGAAAAACACCTCTGGCCCCCAAATAAAACTGACCTATATATAACATCTTCTGAGTCAGCCAGGTGGATTTGGTTGGTCAGAACAAGGAAATCAACCGGGTCAGCAAGGAGTGGGTACCTCTCCAGATCTCATGAAGAAGATGGTCCTGTGGTAGGAAGAAAGAAAGTGATCTGATAGGATCCAGATAATTTTCTGTCCTTCTAGCCCTACCTCACCTTACAAAGGGTTTTAGAGAGCGTTTGTCCAAATGCTATAAAGGGCTAGTCTAAGTGTTGAGAGGTCTGAGGTGCTGCCACTGAGATCATCAGGTGAGAGCTGTGGGGTACCAGAAGGGAAAGTCTGGGATTTTTTTTCCCTGAAACTCTAAGTACAGGAGAGACTCTCACCTGCTTGGCATAGGTTAGGGGCAGAGATAAATGTACAAGATGGCATCCATGTTGTAAGGTTATGGCACCAGAAACCAGCAACTATCCCTATTGTTATCAGGAGGGTTGTTCTAGCTCTGGTGCTCAAAAGCAAGAGGAATGGAGAGGTCTGCCCCAGGATCATCAACTCAGTGCTAGTAGGTATGCTGTCAGAAGGAGTTCAATCAACCCTATCTCTGCCTGAAGAAGCTATTTAAAAACCACAGGGCAAAGCTGGTCTTGAGGAAAGTTCCCAAGGCACCAAAAGAACAAAGGGAGGCACCTTTTTGAAGTTGCAAATTAACCTGTTAAAATGTGCCCATTACCTTCTTTTCTTACTGCCCCCACATCAGGCAGAACAAGGCCATTCTGCACCCCCTTTTTATGGTATTTGTTAAGTGTTATGTGCCAAACACTATACTAAGCAAAGGGGTAGATACAAGATAAACAGCCTGGACATGGAACTCACAGTCTCAATCCCCATTTTACAGATGAGGTGACAGGCAGGGAGAAGTTAAGTAACTTTTCCAAAGTCACACAGCAGGCAAGCAAGTGGTGGAGCTAGGATTAGAACCCAGGTCTGTGTTCTACCCACTAGGCCATGCTGCTTCTCTTCCCTTAAACTGAGAACCCCAAAGAAGGAAATTCCAAGGTCCACTTGCCAAGATGTCAATTGTGGTTTGCAGACTAGGAAAGAGCTTGGCTCAGGATCTGTTTTTCCTGCCCCTTTCTCTGAAAGTTACCCCAAAGAAGGCTTGTAATGTCTCACAATGGCCTCACTCTATCAAGAATCAGAGCATCAGGAAAAACAGTAAATGCTGGGATCCCCAACACACCCACAGGTGAGAACCCACTCCTGAACATATAGTGAGAGCTCATGGAATGCTCTAGAATCCTTTGCCATCAGGAACTAATAGATTTTACAGGCAAAGAGACCCTGCCAGGGTAGGCCTACCTTAACCCAGCAGGTCAGACCAATTCCCAGAATGCCAGGTGACTGGCATTTATTTATGTATGTATGTCTCCCCCTCTAGACTTTGAGCTCATTGTGGGCAGGGAATGTGTCTGTTTATTATTGTATTGTGCTCTCCCAAGAGCTTAGTGTAGTGTTTTGCACACAGTAAGCACTCAATAAATACAACTGAATGAATAAATGGAACGTCCAGGGGTGAGAATTCATGGGACTGGTGACATTACTAGGGGAAAGAGATAGGGACAGGCAGTGTTTCCAACTACCCCTTTTCCACTCCCACTCCTGCCAAAATGTGCAACACACAGCTTGACCCTACAAACTCAAAGACTAATCTCCCCCCGCCACCCCAAAGTCTAATTTCCTTTACCTTTAGTTGTCCAACATTTAAGGAAAAAAAAGGTTTTGTCACATGTTCAGTTCTATATACATACTCCATGCTCTCAGAACCAACCAACTAAGCAGATGGAATAAGTCCCTGACCTTTGGTGACCAACGAGAGATGTCTAAACTGTAACCTTACTGCAGGAATGTACAAACCTAGAAAAGCTCAGAATGTACCATACTAAGTGCTCGAATATCCTAGATAAGTCTGAGTCAAATGGAAAAGCCAGAGTGTGTTCATTTAATTTCTATTGGATGTTCTGGGCTCTTGCTTATTCAATAGAGGCAAAACTTTCAGGAGAAAGACACACAAAAGCCTGGCCCTCCTCCCCTACTAAGTGAAACGTCTCTCTTCTCAAACAGCCACAAATGAAAATGACAGGAGCATTGCGATCACTCAAGCTCAGCCCGCTCAATGGTAAGCATCAAGTAAAAACAAGACTCAAGCATGCAAGATAAATCTATGAATAATGTGAAAGAAAATTGTTCAGGCATACTGTACCTTAAGTATTTAAATTCTTTTTCACAATTATCTTAAATAATAATTATTTCAGTTACAGATAGGCTTATCTCAGACATGAAAATACCTGTCTCCCATTAAAAAAAAATGGAAACATTGAAATTATTTTTGTGACTTCAGAAGCTGTTTCACATAAATTCCACAAACCACAAGAAAAATACACTGACACATGCTATTGGTATTCATAACTTGCAAGAAATCAGCCAAATAGGGAACTGAGGTTTCCTCAAGCACAAATTTGAACTGGAGAAAAGAACTCTTTCTTTTGTCTTCAAAGAGAAACAGTTAAATGTTAGTTTCAAAATGTAACTAAGGGAGCAAAAGAATCTTTACTCATCTGGCTGCTTATTTTAGCAATCTTAGAAAGTAACCCCTCTACCTTAGCCTCAAGTCTTCATAACCCAATATCAAGAACTGGACCAGACTTCTGGCCTGACATCTTTCAGGAGGAAAGGGAACCGCTCAACCGCACTGTCGTACGTTCAAGATAGCCAGATTTTTGGCTTCTGAGGTAGGGCAGTTGTGGGGCCTTCATGGGGCAGGATTTAAGGGAAGGAGTATAAGGAGAGAGAAGATATGGAATGGGGTGAAAAAAAGAAAGTGTCAGAGAGAAAAGGAGTAGGAAAGGAAAGGGGTATCAGGGAGAGGCAAACAGAGATGAAAAAGGATTAACTCTTCGAACTGCTGTTGTCCGCCTCTGCATGCACCTCCCCCATCACTTCACTGCTGTTGCCACTACCACACTGAGAGGGGCCTCAACAGCATTGGCAAGACTTGGGATTAGCCACCTCAGTTGTGGCTGCCTCTGTGGCTACTGCTACTGCAAGCCAGGTGGAAGCAGCAATGACACTAGTGGGAGTGGAGGCCCTGGTTTCTGGCACAGCTGGAAATACATCATTTTGGTTGAGCTGAAAATTCTTGAGAACACCTATCCTGGGCCAGTTCAGTTCCAACAGCACTGTGGCAATGGCAGCAGAGAGGACTGTCAATACTGCCAGTGGAAAGGAAGAAATAGGTGATGGGGAGGAGTCTGGAGAACTTCTCCTTACCTCCTCCTCCTCCCTACTGCTGGGCTGTCAGTGTCAGGCTTCCTACCTGCTCCCCAGCCAAAAGCAAAACCGTAATGAATCCTGCCCTAGGCCTTTTGACTAGTGGGACCAAACTTCAAAAATTCTGGCAGTCCTGCCCATACTGAGGCATCTGGTCACCTTATGAAAGGGAGAGGCTTTGCAGGAAGCAACCATGACTCCAGTTGTCTTTGTAAGAAATGAATATCCACTTCTGGACTCAAGTAATTTCCTTCTCTAACTGTCCTCCTCTCTCCAACTTCTTTACTATCCTCATCCATCCCTCTTCTGTCTCCAACATTGTATATGGCATTCTTCCCACCTGGAATGCCCTCCCACATGATCCCCATTTCTCCAAGTTACATCCCTCCTCTTCAAGACATTATTCAAAATCCACCTCTTCCATGAAATCTACCCAGGTTAATTCAGCATGGCTCCATTCATTTTATTAATAATAATAATAATAATAATAATAATAATGATAATGTTGGTATTTAAGCTCTATGTGCAGAGCACTGTTCTAAGCAGTGGGGTAGATACAGGGTAATCAGGTTGACCCACGTGAGGCTCACAGTTAATCCCCATTTTACAGATGAGGTAACTGAGGCACAGAGAAGTTAAGTGACTCGCCCACAGTCACACAGCTGACAAGTGGCAGAGCCAGGATTTGAACCCATGACCTCTGACTTCCAAGCCCAGGCTCTTTCCACTGAGCCACGCTGCTTCCATAACAACCCCAGTCAGCCCTGGCTTATAATCGCTGAAAGTAATACATCTCTGGGTATATGTATATATTTCTTATGGGTCTATATGCTTCTGTCACTCATCTCTTATGTTTTTTTCCTGACTCCCTCTTTAGTCTTTACGGTCCGTGGAAGCAGGGATCATGCTTTCTCCTTCCTCTAACTCTCCACTGGGCTTGGCATACACTGAGCCCTCAACACATATTGTTAACGCACTGTGGCCATGAAATGAGAGGACCTTTTTATTAGCACATAGTCCATGAACCCATTTTCCCTCCAATTCGCCCCCATTCGATTGTCCTCCCTTTGCAAGGGGAAAAAAAAGAATTAGGTTCAGGGAAAGAGTCTAACCAGAGCTTCTGCACTGAGACTAGGTTATCCAAAGAAGGTGGAGGAACTTTCAGGGTGGAGTTTCAAGGAGAAATAGTTTCTGCTATGAAGGTGGCTTAAGGGTTTAGTCCACTAATTCATAGATCATCCAACCTGGCTAAAGATCTCAACTGATCTAGGGGGATCTGGAGTTGAGAGAGGAACTTGTAAATGCTTAATGATCCCGAACATCTTGTGCTTACTGTGTGCAGAGCATCATACTATGGTTGAAAGACCAAGGCTAGTCTTTGGGGCAGGTCTCTGAGGAAGGGCTCTTACTTCCTGATCCAGTGGTCCTATCAGCTTTTCCAATTGAAGGGCAGCTTGGAAATTCTTTCCCCCTCCTCACTCCCAGCTGTCCACCACCTTCAGCATATTGGCTAGGGCAGCCCAAGAAGTATAAGAAGGTAGGCCAAGTGTCACAGAGCTGGGGGCAGGGGAGGTGGCTTTTTCAGTCAGTTGGTCTGTAAAGCTTGCCTTCCTCCATCTCTTGTCTCGGTTTCCTTAGTGCTTACCTCAGTGATGAGCAAAATATGCAGTTGCCAGGTCACACTGCATTTAATGAAGGATGCCCTTATAGCAGTGGACCTGGGCTCCTCTCCTCCCTCAGCCCCCCATCCACCTCATGGAAGGCCCTAGGTAGTTCTTTGGTCAGAAACCTTTACCACTGATAGTGTCCCCAGCAGGCCTTCCCCTGCTTCCGGAGCTGCATCCAGAACCCGGGTCTCCCATTTCCCAGAGCCATCATCTTGCCACTGGACCAACAGCAGGATGGTATTAAGGACTTGCATTATACATTAAGGCCTTGATCTTTGTCATGAAACTGAGTATTTAATGCAGTCATTAAATATCCTCCACAGAGACCTTCACAATTGACCTGCTTGTATAAATGAATTATCATAAATATAAAATAAACAATGACATGTGAAGCAAGGATCAGGAGCCAAGTGTTTGCCTCAGTGCCGAACAAAATGCAGAAGGCTTCAACTCTCAAAATCAAGTGCTACCTCATCTTTCTGCCACGAAGAGGAGAAAGGGGAACAGCCCATTTCTGGTAAAAATGTTGGCCTTGGTTAGGCCCAGATGGTGAGAGTTAAAGGTTAGCACGATGGCAGGGGATTAGGCTGGGAGGGAATGCATAGCCACTCAATTTATGGAACTGCTTAGCCTAGGAACTGATGTCTCATTTCAAAACGCTTCCCTTTGCTCTGTCTCCCAGGTTTCCATAAAGAACTCAGGCAGAGAGCCTCCTTATTTCATATTTTAGCCTCTTCTCTAAAGTTGTCAGCCAACCTGTAACAACAATCTAAGTCACTCAGCTCACTGGAAAACCCCTATTTTCTTTTTTCAGAAATTCTTTTGCTCAATCTCTCCTCTGCCCCCAAGTGGTTTCACAAAGGGATACACCTGGAAAGAGGAAAATTGAAAGATTCTGCATCACACAGATTCTACTAAGGGCAAAGATATAGGCCGTAAGATATAAAAGCAAGAAAACACAGAAAATGGGAGTATGATACAACTTGAAGCACGGGTTCCGACATCTTCTCTGGGGAATAATCCCAAAGAAAATGACAACTGAATGCCAAGCATGCCAAATCCCAATCCCCCACTGCACAAACCTCAGTTCCAGTCAATCGATCAGTGGTATTTATTGAGCAATTTCACTTCAAAGCATGGCCTCATGTAAAGAGTGCAGGTTTGGGAGCCAGGGGACTTAAATTCTAATTTGACTCCACCTCACCTTTGCTGTGGGACCTGAAGGAAATCACTTAATGTCTCTGTGCCTCAGTTTCCTCACCTATAAAATAGGGATTAAATACTTCTTTGCCCTCCCCCTTGGACTGTGAGCACCTGTGAATCAGGAACTGTGTCTCATTTGATTGTCTGTATCTATCTCAGTGCTTAGCTCAATGTTGGCACAAAGTAAGTGCTTAAATACCATTTAATTATTGTCTATAAAATGGAAACACACTGGTCTGTCAAAGGTTACCACTCCAAAATTCACAGTCTTTGCAGTTGCATTGGGTAGCAATTTTAGTCTAGCTCAGATTTTCTTAAACATATTTCCAAGTTATTTCCAGTTCTGATGAGTGCCCTCAGCCTAATCCATCCCCTTCAGCACAACCTGGGGCTGCAAGCTTTATGTTGTTGTTTTTTTTTAACAATGTTGGTGTGGAATTCTAGTTTTCCCTGGTTCCATCTAGATTCTCAAGAACAGCAATCTACCACAACCTATAGGGGAAAGGACACCAAGGGTTAAGTCCTGAACTCTCATGGGTATCAAAGGCCATTTCTGGTCTGCTGAACTGCTGCATTGGCCTTGAGAATTACATAAAACAATTCTTTCTGATGCCAGGATCGAAATTGAGGCCTCCTAAGCAAACCCTAAGAAGGGATTCCTCAACTAGTGGGGAGAAGGGAATATCTTCCCCAATCTCCTCACCCAACTCTAAGCATGTAGCAATCTGGAAGGAACAGTCTACAAAAGTTGGGAAAAGAGTGGGGAAAGAAGAGGACTCACAAAGCCAGGAATGAGCATGGAAGGAATGAACTTTGGGTCCCCCTCTTCCTCCATGGACCCTCCCACCTAGCAAGGGCAGCTTGGTCTCTGATTACTAGCTTGGGTGGGTAAAATCCCAGTGGTTTAAGACTCCTAATCAAGAAAATACCTGACCCCTGAAGTAGTAATAAAGGATTTTTAAAATTATTTTCTCCTCTTTTACCTCAGTTCCTCATCTTCTTCTCTTCATTCTTATCATCTTACTCCTCTCCTTTTCACCCTCCTCTCTGTCTCCCCTTTCTTTACCACTTCCCCCCTTCTCTTCCCCTGTCTCCCCTACTCAATTGCCCCTCTATTTTCTGATCCCTTCACCTCACTGGATCCAGCCGGTCTGAGAAATCCTCAGAGCACTGAGGTCAAGAGGGTTGTTTTTCCCTTCCCCACTGCTCTTCTGAGGTCCACCAACCCACGTGGAATCAAGGTGATGGAAGGGACAGATAAGAAGTAGCCATTACTCCCTTTCACCTGTTTCCTTCATGCATTCATTCTTTTCATTCAATGGTATCTGAGAGCCTACTCTGTGCGGAACACTGTACTAGGCACTTAAGAGCACAGGAAAATGATTTGGCATGGTTACATAAACGAGGAGAGTTGGGGATTAATTGGGGAAAGCCTCCGGAAGGAGGTGACTTCAGTGGCCTTTTGGAAATTGGAAGTGTTGTGCTCTGGCAAATTTGAAGATGTGGAGAGATGAGGTCTGGTAGATTTGAAGAGGGAGAGAATTCCATGCAGAGAGAAGACGCTGAGCAATAGATCAGAGACTGAAGAACTAAACAAGGTACAGTTAAGATATTAATTTGGTAGAAGCAAAGAGCATGAGCTGGGGTATAATGAAGACTTGAGTGGAAAAATAAGGAGAGATGGGGTGGAGAGCTTTGAATACAACGGTCATGAGTTTCCATTGAATGCAGAGAGAGATTGGTAGCCATTGGAGGTTTTTGAAGATCAACACTGCCACTTCAGTAATCTGAGTGGGGGTCAGCATAATGTTTGTGCTGATCTCAGCTCTGCTTGCTCTAGGGACAGCAATGCCTTGGTCTCCATCCCTAGAACTGAAGGCATGGACTGCAGCCCCAACTGCATATGCTCAGAACAGTGAACAGAACATGGAAAGCAGTGTGGGCTAGTGGAAAGGTCAATGACCTTACAATCTCTAGACTATAAATTCTTTTGGGGCAGGGAACTTGCCTACCAACCCTGTTATATTCTCTCCCAAGGACTTAGTACAGAGCTCTGCACAGAGTAAGTGCTCAATAAATGCAACAGATTGAAAGAGCACGGGCCTAGAAGTCAGAGGGCCTGGGTTCTAAGCCCAGTTCTGTCACTTACCTGCTGTGTGACCTTTGTCAAATCACTTCTCTGGGCCTAAGCTTCCTCATATGTAAAAAAGGGGATTCGATATCTGTTTTTCCTCCCACTTAGACTGTGAGCCCTTTGTAAGTCAGGGGCTGTGTGCAATCTGACTGCATTATATCTAACCCAGTGCTTAGCATCATGCTTGGCACATAGTAAGTGCTGAACAAATTCCATCTTAGGATATGACCACTCCAGAGTTTTTTAAGGTTGAAAACTGTTTACTGTGGTTAATTTTTAGTGAAGTAGATCACAATTGCATTAATATTGCTTTATCTGAAGATGTTTAATGTTTTCCCAATCAGATGTCAGCCCCTGTCTCCTTACATATAGCATTAAAAAAAAAATCAATGTAAAGGCTAACTAGTCAAATGTACTAGTTAACAATAGGGGCTTTATGGAAAAAAAAAAAAATCTCCTCTAGTGTTCCACCTCTGGGCATTTCACTGCAGCACTGAAAACAGCTTTAAGGCTTTGAACTCATCCTGAGTCAGCTGTGGCACACGAAAAGACTCAAACCATAAATCACAGTTTCTGTCTGCAGTCACTGTCATGATGAAAGCAGCTTTACAAGCTCACCACTCATAGAGAATTCCAGTCCTTCGAATGTTTGACGATCAAAGGCACTTTCTTTAGGCAAAGGAAAGTTTTTTCCCCCCTTTTTCTTATTCCAAAGGAGTAGCTGATTGTGAATTACTAGAAAATTGTATGGAATGAAGTCCTGCTTTTAAATATTGCTTGGAATAAAAACACTTTACAAAGATACCTCCCAAATTATTTGGGTCTCTTCTACTGGGCAAAACGTTTGTGGTTTTGATGGTGGTTACATTTCATATGGATATTTCAGCTTGCTTATTCCAATGTTAGGGGAGCAATGATGTGAATAAACTCTGCTAGCGGTCCCCTTCTAAAACCTGCACATCACAGACATTCCGTAAAGTTGTAATAATGATAGCACCCGTTATATGGGGGTATTTTAGGATTGGTCAAGTGTTTCAACATGAAGCGTAAATTCTGTACACATTGTAAGTGGTAACAGAGAATATGTAGTGGAAAGATAGAGCCGAATTTCCACCTGGACCCAAGATATTCATCCAGCCTTCGGACCTCCTCTCTGCCAATCCCTGTTGGAGGAGCTTACAATCTAATGGGGAAAACATTAGGTATCCTTTAAGTCTATTTTTGACTTTTAGAATGACAAGCAATTGCTCCAACCTCTCTATCCTTGAGGTGAGCTTCTGGCCGTTTATTGTGTAGATTTTGTTTACTATGTATGTATTCCATTTCCTAATGCAATAGTATTCGAGAGCAGTGTATAATTTTGACAGTTTCTATTTTGCTGATATCCTGCTACTCTGAAGCACCTGATGTTGAATTCATGCTATATTGCATGACAGGTAAATGGGTCTTGGGAACGAGTCTGTAACTAAACACTCCATGCTATTCATCTTTCTGGATTATGATTCCCTTCAAGGAAAAGAAGGGGATACAAATAAAGTCTCAAGCAGCACCAAGACAACTACAGAAACAGTAAGAAGCAAATGGCAATACTTGTAAAATACAAAGAACCCTTCTTAACCCATTATTAGCTTTCAGTTGGGCATAGAAAACTGCTCTTTAGAGAAGACTGAATAGAAATTTTTCCGTTTTTCTGAAATTGTGGTGGTTTTAAGTGTTTTAGAAAATGGAGGTAGGGATGGTGGCATTTTCCTGTTGTGATTCTAAAGCTTTCCCAACAAAGGGCTGAGAAAAGTAGCACAATTCAACACAAAACCTGTCTCCAATCCCTCCGTTTGGCAGACACTAGGTCAACCAACAATAAAAAGGCTCCTATCCCACTCTATTGCCAACATTGAAGTCGGGGATTGAGGAGGAGTGGAAACAATCAGGTTAAAGCTCCAATCTTATCTGATACATCTAGGAGAGTAAGAGTTATTACCTACTAGAGAGAAGACCTTTGAATTTCACATTTCACATTTCAGTAGTTTAGCCCCAGCAGTAGGGATAAAATACAATACTATGTGGAATGTTGCTAATACCTTGCCAAGTCTACTGATTATCAAAGGCTATTGGCAGGAAGCTAAGGATTTCATCTCCAAGTCCTCCAGGGAAGGAAGCACCTCTGGAAGAGTTGGAGGAGCATTACCTTGGGAAAACACAGATGGAGGATCACATAGTATCAATTGGGTCAGATGGCAGGTAGTACTCATAGCATTTACTGAACACCTGTGGGATGCAAAGCACTGTACTAAGAACTCAGAAAGTGGAAGTGAAGCACAAGACATTCCCTGCCCACAAGAAGCTGACATACTAACAGGGGAGACGGAAATATTCACAAGCAGTGGTCTCCAAAAAAAAAATAAAATGAAAGTGAATGTTGAATTGAATATACATACGACTAAGTGCTGAGGATGGGCATAAATAAATGCATATGTTGTACTGTGGCTTGGTGGAAAGAGCCTGGGCTTGGGAGTCAGAGGTCATGGGTTCTAATCCCAGATCCACCACTTGTCGGCTGTGTGACTGGGCAAGTCACTTAACTTCTCTGTGCCTCAGTTACCTCATCTGTAAAATGGGGATTAAGACTGTGAGCCCCACGTGGGACAACTTGATCACCTTGTATCCCCCCCAGCGCTTAGAAAAGTGCTTTGCACATTGTAAGCGCTTAAAAAATGCCATCATTATTATTAATAGTGGTGATTGAAGAGTTTAATCAATTGTATTTGAGTACTTACTGGGTGCAAGTACCATACTAAGCACTTGGGAGAGTATTCTATAAAGAGTTGGTAGCCATGTTCCCTGCCCACAAGAAGCTTACAGTCTAGAGGAGGAGATAGACATGAAAATAACTTACAGATATATACAGAACTGCTGTGGGGCTGAGGGGCGTGGGGTAAACAGAGTACAACCAGTAAACTGAATTTTAAAGGCAGGGAAGGTGGAATTTTAGGAAGGCTTTACAGGTGGTTTTCTAAATATGCAACAGTTTTGCACTGAACACAGATCCTGGATCTTATCCCCTATGTCTTTGATCCTATGCAGCAATCTACCAGAATAGCAAAACTTTCCTCATTTAAAGTTCAAATTTTTAAGTTTGGGTTTGCAACACAAGTGAAGCAACTTTTTTTTTCTGGGGGGCGGGGTGAGTGGGGGAGAGAAAGAGTGTTGAGAGATTAGGCTATCTTGTGCCATCAATACTGCTGTGAATCTCCTTTGGTTCTGAGGTCTAACCAACTAGAATCTTTGTTAGCATTTTGCTCTAAGCCCAGAAGCGGAGGTAGAGCTAAAAGATTGGTGAGTAACCTCTGGAAACCCCAGTGTATCAAGCAATCAACAATACTTAGGTTCCCCATGGTGGAGACCAGCAGAAAGTGGAGCTGAGCGTTTTAAAGCCTGAAGCAGTCTTCTCTTAAGAACATGGAGGTCTCGCCTGCACCTGTCATTGTGTCAACACCAGGAAAACCACATGGCTGAGTGGAAAAAAAACAACAACAGAGAGAGAAAGCTTTTTGAGCGGACCCTGGAATTCAGAGCAGTTTGATCCAGGCTTGCTTTTGGGCAATGCATTTCTACTCCTGAATACCAGAAAGCTGATCTGGAGAATTGCTTCCTTCCTGCTTATGTTTCCTGATTGGTTGAGGTGGGGGCCAATTGCCCATTGCTACTCGGAAGGCCTTGGGGATTTATCAGTGATTACAATAATACTTATTAAGCACTTAGTATGTGTCAAGCACTGTACTGAGCAGGATACAACAATCAGATTGGACACAGTCCCTATCCACATGAGGTTCATAGATTAAGGAAGGAGAACAGGTATTTCATTCCCCATTTTACAGCTGAGAAACAGAGAAGTTAAGTGACTTGCTCAAGGTCACACAGTAGGTAAATAGCAGACCGGGATTAGAACCCAGGTCCTCTAACTCCCAGACCCATGCTCTTTGAACTAGGCTATGTTTCCCAATGATGAAGTCCAAGCTTCAGAGAGTGTGTTGACCAGTCTGGCTCCTCACATTTTTCAAAGTGTCTGCCCTATACTCTAGGGAATGCACTTGCTTTTCTGTCATATGTCCCAGAAACTCAATACAGTGCACAGTCCTCAGTAAGTGCTCAATTAAAAAAAATATATTTCTACTGCTTTTTCTTCCAACTTCCTATTAGCATCTTTAAGTTAATGCCTTGTTCTCCAACAGCTCCCTTTAAACTGAGATTATCCGGGACTGGAGTTCTTTTGAACCATTCCCTCTTGTTCTCCTGCCTCTCTTTAAAGTGACCTCCCCCCAACCCCCACCCCGTCCCGACACACACACACACACATACACACCCTTTCTGAGAAGTAGACACACCCATTTAGTTGTCAAAGGATGGAGTGGGAGTAGGTTAGAAAAGCTCCTTCATTAAGCGCTTAGTACAGTGCTCTGCACACACTAAGCGCTCAATAAATACAATTGAATGAATCAACCTATTTGGGTTCTGGGGCCTGGTGAGAATAGTGACAGAGCAGTTGGGGTAGGCAAACTCTGAAATGCTCACTGGTCATGCCTAGAACTGCTAAACAGCAAGGCAGCTTGAAAACAATTACTTTGCTGCTGCCTGGATCATTTTTCATTAAAAAAAAAAGGACATCCAGTTCTTGTTTTCTCACTTCTCAAAAAAAAAGCCTCCAATGGTTGCTTATCCACCTCCACAAACAGAAACTTCTTAACATCAGCTAAGGCAGTCAGCTCTTTCCCTCCTACCTTACCTCCCTGATTTCCTACTACAACCCAGCCCACATACACTTTACTCCTCTTATAATAACCTACTCATTGTACTTCAGTCTTGTCTATCCCACCAACCCATTGCCCACTTCCTCCTCTGAGTTTAGAACTCTCTTCCCCTTTCATATATGACAGACCACCATTTTCCCTACCTTTCAAACCTTATTAAAACTACATCTCCTCCAAGACATCATCAAGACGTCATTTCTCCCCATCTACTCTCCCTTCTGCATCATTTATGCACTTGGATCTGTACTCTTTGAAGCACTTGATTTCCCCCCACCACAGTAATCAATGGTATTTATAGAGCACTTACTGTGTGCAGAGCACTGTACTAAGCACTTGAGAGAGTACAAGGGAGTTGGTAGGCATGTTCCCTTGCCACAAGGAGCTTACAGTCTGGAGGACTTATGTACATATCCTTATACTCTTCTATTTCCCCCATCTGTAATTTATTTTAATGTCCATCATCCCTTCTTATACTTTAAGCTCTTTATGGGCAGGGAACATGTCTACCAACTCTGTTGAATTGTCCTCTCCCAACTGTTTAGTGCAGTGCTCTGCACCCACTAAACACTCAATAAATACCATTGATTGAATATTGCAGAAGATCCTGACAGCAGCTTAATGACCATTACTGTTCCAACCCAAAGAAAGGGTCTTGGCGATTCATGATTTTACCACAATTTACCAAGATCAGCCTGGCAGACCCAGCACCAACATTCATTCATTCATTCAATAGTATTTACTGAGCGCTTACTATGCGCAGAGCACTGTACTAAGTGATTGGAATGTACAATTTGGCAACAGATAGAGGCAATCCCTGCCCAATGATGGGCTCACAGTCTAAACGGGAGAGACAAACAGCAAAGCAAAACAGAACAAAGCAAAAACAAGACATCATCATCAAGACAAATAGAATCAAGGAGAGGTACACCTCATTAAGAAAATAAATAGGGTAATAAGTAATATATACAAATGAGCACAGTGCTGAGGGGAGGGGAAGGGGGAGGAGCAGAAGGTGGGGGGGAGGGGAGGGAAGGGGAAGCAGAGGGAAAGGGGGGCTCAGTCTGGGAAGGCCTCTTGGAGGAGGTGAGCTCTCAGTAGGGCTTTGAAGAGGGGAAGAGAGTTAGTTTGGCAGATGTGAGGAGGGAGGGCATTCCAGGACAGCAGTAGGACGTGGGCCAGGGGTCAACGGTGGGATAGGCGTGAATGGGGGACAGTGAGGAGGTGAGCGGCAGAGGAGCAGAGTGTATGGGGGTAGGCAGTAGAAAGAGAGAAGGGAGGTGAGGTAGGAGAGGGCAAGGTGATGGAGAGCTTTGAAGCCCAGAGTGAGGAGTTTTTGTTTCATGCGAAGGTGGATAGGCAACCACTGGAGGTTTTTGAGGAGGGGATATAGTGCCTCCATCTTTGATTGTGCCTCCTGATTGACTGTCACCCGTGGGTTGATGTGTGGGTTTCTGGTACCCCTTCTCTCCCACTGGCTTTCCTGGACTCTGGGGCACTGACTGCCAAGTGGTGATCCAGCCTGCCAATAGGGTGGGGTTGGGTTTCTAGGACCACATTCTGCCTAGCAAATAAAACAAAAATCATCCTAGATTAATTATGGTATGATCTAAACAGTGGCATCTCATCAACAATATTATCATGCAGCATAGGGCCTGAAACTGTTACAAGTCTGAAGCAAAGTGCTGGGCTGACCATCATCGCACGTATCCTGAACCCACACTAGAAGCTCCTGAATCTCAAGAAATCCTCCAAGGCAGCTCCTTGTTGGGCTCCTGGAAAATGAAGACACCTACAAGGAGTTCCACCTCAAGATTACTGCAAGCCTGCCTGGAACAAGGAATCTCCCGTCTCCACACTAATATGTAAATAGTTGCCAAGACACTGAGGTTGCTCCAGCTCTGTTGCAGAAAGACAGGTTAAGGCAGGGCCTTGTTGCTCCCCCTAATCAAGTGTTAAATAGTTCTAGACTGTAAGTTCATTTTGGGCAGGGAATGTGTCTACCAACTCTGTTTTAATATACTCTCCCAAGGACATAGTACAGTGCCTAGCCACATCTGTATAAAACAAAAACTCCTCACCATTGGCTTTAAAGCACTCCATCACCTTGCTCCCTCCTACCTCACCTTGCTTCTCTCATTCTACAACCCAGCCTGCATAATTCGCTGCTCTGATGCTAACGTTCTCACTGCGCCTCGCTCTTGCCTGTCTTACCACTGACTCCTGGACCACGTCCTACCTCTGGCCTGGAACGCCCTCCCTCCTCAAATCCACCAGACAATTACTCTCCCCACCTTCAAAGCCTTATTGAAGGCACATTTCCTCCAAGAGGCCTTCCCAGACTAAGCCCCACTTTTCCTCATCTCCCCCTACCTTCTGTGTCACCCTAACTTGCTCCCTTTGCTCTTCTTCCACCTCCCAGCCCCAAAGCACTTATGTATATATCTGCAATTTTATTTATTTGTATTGATGTCTGTCTCCCCCTGCCCCTTCCCAACCCCCAGACTGTGAGCTCGCTGTGGGAAGGGATCGTCACTGTTTATTGTTCTCTCTCAAGCACTTAGAACAGTGCTCTGCACACAGTTAAGTGCTTAATACAATTGAATGAATGAAATAACACAACAGCCCAGGAGTCATCTGTAGGCCTCCTAAATTGTAATAATTATGATGACAATAATAGTATTTGTTAGCCACTTACTATGTACTAAGCACTGAAGTGCTAAGATAGAAACAAGATCATCACTACGGACCCAATCTCTGTCCCACTAGGTAACAGAGTCTAATGGGGAAGGAGAACAGGAATTGAATCCCCATTTTACCGTTGAGGAAACTGAGGCAGAGAAATTAAGTGACTTGTTCAAGGTCACACAACAAGCAAGTGGCCGATCTGGGATTCGAACAAGTCCTCTGATTCCCAGGCCTGTGCTATTTCCACTAGGCCATGCTATTTTCATTTGCTGCACTTCCATAGGTGTTTTCCTCCAAAGTGACCCTTGGCCAGTAGATTAGGAAAAAGAGGTACAATTTCAGATGGTTTCATGTAGATAGAACAAAATAGGGGCTACCATCACAATCATGTCTTGAAATTGCCCCCAGCTTTCAATTGCTATTACCAATAAAAACAAAAGGCAAGACAGATTCAGTCATTCAATAGAATTTACTGAGTGTTTGGTGCACAGAGCACTCTGCTGGGCACTTTATAGTAGTTCAATAAATGTACTCAAAGATCTTCAAATCAATGGCAAAGGGTGAACAAAAGCCAAACAAAAGTGTCACCCAGCTTTGAGGTGATACAGCTTGAATCCACCTGTAAATGATCTGCATAGTGAGGTCTAAAAATTCAACTTGACCCAAATATCTGGTTATTTGAGGAGTAAAGAACCCTTCTTGAAATAATTGAGAAATTAAGGCCACTTGTATGTTGGGGAGTCTGAATTTATGCAGAGAACATGAAAGTATGCACCCATGGCAACCAGCTCTGGCAACATAGACAACACAGACAACAAAGCATACAAGAGTATGCTGCTGCCTTTAGCCAGGCTTCATTGTCACTTGAGGGGTGAACGTTGCAGTCGGAGGAATGGCCACACAGCAGCCTGGGCAGAAAGTGCCACTTGCTAATAGTCCTCAGTGAGTCCTTTGGAGAATCCTTTCACCCGCCACCGTCAGGATGTCTGCTTCATTTCCCATCACTTAGTGTTATGAAAAACAGCCTGGCACTCAGTCAAAGAAGGACAGCTTTCCTGATAACAGGGCTGGGGGAAGCAAATAATTTGTCAAATCCCATTGCTTCTCAACAGAAGGAGAGCTGCAAATCAATACCCGGAAGTGCTCCTAGTTTGATTCTGGCTGCCGAGAAGAAAGGCATTCTCTCAGTCTCCGAGTTAATTGAGGGAGAGTGCACTCATCATATCAAGTTTGTTACCAGAAAGGAAATAGCCAAGATACCATGTACAACATGGAGGAAGAAAAATCTCAGGGCGGAGGTAGGGGGGTGGTGGCAGGGGAGAAAACCATCTGGCAGTCTAGTTTTCTTGGAGAAAAAAATACACCTGTTAAAGACAAAAATGCCGTATTAACTGAATGATGAGGCTATTCCTTAAGTGACCTAATGCTACTTCTGAGCCTTCTCTTGGAATAGGCAATGTTTAATCCACCCTGGCTTCACATCAGTCATATGTTTTCCCCTAAATCTGTAGAAATTCAGTGCACACACTGGAGGTGTTTTACTCTATGTGATGGAGAGCCCCAGATTTTTGCCATCTCACAGAACATTTCAAACACTCGGGGCTTCAGTGACTGGAACAAAAATGATTCCCTTCCCATTAATCAGAAAGATGTCAAGTTTACTGGTGTAGAGCTTTTCACACAGCAGGCATGTATTTAAATTAGTAGTTAGGATCCCCAAGAACATCCAAATAAAGTGACCCTCCCCACTGGAAGGAAGGAAATGCACATGATTACAGCAGTGCACACCCCTCATACCACCACATCATCCTGTTCAATAAAAAATCCTGGAATTGCCAGGAAAGGTGGAGTGGCGGGTGGGGGTGGGGACCCCCAATGGCTCTGGGGCCTCTTCCACATGACGGGGGCTGTTTGGATACACTTTATTTGCCCACTTACAGCCTTTCTAGTGCCAAATCTACCCACTGGAAGGTTTTGCCCAGATTCCACAATTAATGAATTGAGGTCTCCCAAGAAACACAGAGATGGAGGCTCCTGGGTCATTTCATATTTTCCTTCCAGGATTGGATTGATTACTTTTCTGATTCTGTCCAGAGAGTCCCAGAAGAGTAAAGATGGTTTTAAAAACAAAACTTAATGGGGATGGAAAGATGTTCATTAATGTAAGCTTATCCCCATACCTGGATAGACTTGGGCTTGTTTCAGAGTAGGGCAAAAGTTTGGATTGGTTGTTAATGAGTCCTTCAGGTACATCCTTTGAAATTGACTCCATGAGCAAGATTGATATCCACTTTCCCCCAAACGACATGTTATGAAACATCCACAGCAAGCCAAATTAGACCCACTGGATGCCATTTGTGTGAGAAGGAACATGATCTGGTGGAAAGATCATGAGCCTGAAAGTCAAAGGTCCTAGATTTTAATCCCAGCTTCATCACTTGCTTGCTGTGTGACCTTGGGCAAGTCATTTAACTACTCTCTGCCTCAGGTTCCTTGTCTGTAAAATGGGCAATTAAATGCCTGTTCTGCCTCTGACTGTGAGCCCAGGTGGGACAGAGACTGTGTTCGACCTGATTATCTTTCATCTACTCCAGCACTTGGCACATAGTACTTAAATACCACAACTATTATTGTTTACTCTACTGTAGCCATAACCCTCTATTATGGTATTTGTTAAGCGCTTATTATGTGCCAAGCACTGTTCTAAATCCTGGGATAGGTCCAAGGTAGTCAGGTTGTCTCACGTGAGGCTCACAGTCTTAATTCCCATTTTCCAGATGAGGTCATTGAGACCAAGAGAAGTGAAGTAACTTGGTCAAGGTCACACAGCAGACAAGTGGTGGAGCCAGGAAGAGAAACCATAACCACCTGACTTCCAGGCCCAAGCTGTACTCACTAGGCCATGCTGTTTTTTCTTTCTCTAGCTGAAATAGCTTTAAACGATGGCATTTGTTAAGCAGTTATTTTGAGTCAAGCACCCTTCTAAGCACTGGGGTGTATATACAAGCTAATCAGGTTGGACACAGTCCCTGACCCACATGAGGTTAACAGTTTTATCCCCATTTTACAGAGGAGGTAACTGAGACCCAGAGAAGTTAAGTGACTTGCCTAAGATCACACAACAAACAAGAGGCAGAGTTGAGATTAGAACCCAGGTCCTTCTGATTCCCGAGCCTCTGTTCTATCCACTAGGTCATGATGCTTCTTGATTTCTTTACTGTCCTATTTTGGTTTGCTGTATTAAATATGGTTCCTACAAATCCAGAAAATGGTGGGCCATGGTTGTGTATCACACTCTATCACATTTGCTGTAACTGAGACAACCCTAACAGTACCTATATCATAACCATTTGTCACCTCTTACATAACAAAGGTTCTGTTACTGCCAGCTTTCTAAACTTACTACAAGCTAATCAATCCACTGCACAGTCTACAGATGAGGAAGTACAATATTGGGAAAGACAACATTATATTTAAAGTAGTTTCCCAATTTAAGGTGTTGCTGTCATATCGGGAGAGCACTTCAGACATCTGTAGGAGTGTTAGCAAGTCTAACTCCCAAAGATGATAAAGGGCTATGAAATCAGATGGAAAAATTCTGCGAATAGAAAGGGAAAAAAGAACAGTTAATCATATTTACTGAGTTCCTACTGTGAGCGGAATACTTAATTCATTCAATCTGTGTGCAGAGCACTGCATTAAGCACTTGGGAGAGTACAATATAAAAATAAACACACATTCCCTGCCCACAATGAGCTTACGGTCTAGTGGGGGAGACAGATATTAATAGAAAGAAATGAATTACAGAATGTACATAATTGCTGTGGAGCTGGGACGGGGGGATGAATAAAGGGAGCAAGTCAGGGTGATGAAAAAGGGAGTGGGAGAAGAGGAAAGGGGGGCTTAGGGAAGGCCTCCTGGAGGAGGTGTGCCTTCACTAAGACTTTGAAAGGGGGGAAGCACTGTATTAAGAACTTGGACAAATACACTATAACAGAGTTGGTAGACAATCCCTGCCTACAACAAGCTTACCATCTAGACATCCCCCCTTACACACACACACACACCACCACCACCCACTCATCACCAGTGGTATTTATTGTGCACTTACTTTATGCAGAGCACTCCCTTGGCTGTGCTTTGCTATTCTGTTTAACTCAGGAAGCCAGTGGCCATCTGCTAGCTGTGCATATCCATGGCATATTGCCACAGGATTTAAGTGTGCAAGTTATGCTTCCTTTAGGGAAGTGCCTCATTCCTGGGGCCAGGGCTCTTTTCTAGCTGGGATCTCCCTGACCTATATCCTTCTCTAAGTGTTCCATCTCTCCTCCCACCCACAATCTACTTCACCATGAGATTATTTCCACGGGATGGGGTGGGGTTAAACTTTTTCCTGGGGTTGTGGGGTTCCTCTTCCAGTAGGATGGGAAAGTTATCTTTTCCCTCAAATCATGGTGAGATCTAGTGGGCTTCAGCAGGTCATCCTAGGCTATCCCAAGCCTAGGGAGGCCATTGTCGATCAATGACAAGACATACAGCCAAATTTAACTTTTGGCCATGCTCTTCCTGTCAGACAGGGATACCAGGTATCATTAGAGGATTTCCCTGAAAACCTATGAGAAGAGGCAACTATCTGTCTATTTGGAATGATTTAGGTTTAGGAATACCTGAAGGCAGGGGAATAAACTAAAATACCTTGGGAGGGCCTGTCATGCCTCACATTTTTAGCATTTTGGGGATGCTCTGGTTGGAAAGTTTGCTTCCTATATACATGGACCTGAAGAGGTAGATTTGGAACAGAAAGTTCTTGCACACCCATCTTACGTATCTGTGAGTGGACTGCTTTCACCATTATTTTTTCTGTCCTTTCTGTTAGCAGAATACTATTTGTGGGGCTCCATTTGCTCTTCACAGTGGTAATGGTTTGTATTACACCATCTTTTATTCATCCCATCAACTGGCTGTTCTCAGAATATACTTTTTTAAAAAAAAGATGGTATTTATTAAGTGTTTACTCTGCATGTGCCAGGCACTTTATTAAGTGCTGGGGTAGAAACAAAGTTGAACACAGTCCACATCCTACATGGGATTCAGTCTTAAATTCCCATTTTACAGATGAAGTAAATGAAGCACAAAGAAGTTAAGTAACTTGCCCAAGGTCACACAGCAGATAAGTGGCAGAATCAGGATTAGACCTCTGGTCCTTCTGACTCCCAGACCCATGCTCTATCCACTTGGCCTCACTGCTCCTCACTGTCAAGATATTGGGCAAAATTCAGAAAGGAATTTGGTGGGCTGAAAATGGTTCCCAAGAAATGTCCCATGGGGCTCTGAATATACTCTTTCAACTCATCCAGTTCAGGGACTAAGATTTGTCAGGCATGCAGCCAACTGAGGCTTTGAAGATCATGACACTAAGGCAGCCTCCCAAATACCACAAATAGCAAATTCAATAGCCCAATCAGAAGCAGTCTGTATATGTGCCATTTGGAAGGCTGCATTTATCACACAATCTTTTCAGCCTCACCCATATACAGGGATAAAGTTCACACTTGATAACATCATCTTTGTAGACCAAGAATAGATGTCTGCATCTATGCAATTAAGACCAAGACACATTACTTCTCTAATTCTAACCCACTCTCTGGGAAGGGCAGAATATCTTAATGCTTATAAGAAAAGAATTGGTTACACTGGGGGTTTTTGTGGTCTCTTTTTTGGTTTTGTTAAGAGTCCATTCAGCACCTGGCAGAGATGTCTGACCATGAGTAAGCCATGTTCCCAGAACAGCTCCTGGCAACAGACACACCTAGCGGCATTGGCTGCGTCCTTGAGAAAGGGAGGAGGAGGCAGATCCTTCCCCTCCGGCAGGAGGGAGGATCTGCTCAGCTGGTAGTTGTTTAACAGGAAGAGAGCAGTGGGGCCGGAGAGGTGGTCAAGGCCTTTGGCTAAGGGAAGAGGCGTCTCCAGAATGGGACAGCGGACAGCCTGGATTTGAGACCTAAAAGGGGAGGTAGGGGAATGTGGGAGGTGGGGGTGGCTTCCATTCAGAAATTGAATGCAAGAGTCATTGCAGGCCTGGTCCCAAATGCCTAACAATCTTGTAGAAAAGGACGAAAAAAAAAGTCAAATTCTCTAGGAAATACAAAACAATAGGACAGTACTGGAGCATGCTGACCAGTAACACATACAATAACTGTTATAAATACCTGGGCCTGGATTAGTCTGCTTTCCCAACCTGTGAGAAAGGCACTCCAGAGTTTTGTAGAGGCTTTCCTGAAGAGTTATTGGGTGAGATCAAGTCTCAAATCACTCTTCTTTCAGTACTGAGCTGAACAACTGAAAAGGAAGTTCTACCTCTTCGTGAAAGATATCCTTATTTTAGGTCATCCCCTCTGCATTCCACTAGCAAATTTGGGGTTCCAGTCATCCTCTCAATTGGTTTCATCATTCCTGTATCAAAGTACACACTTAAGTTGATTGTAGGCACCTCTTCCATTGGCAGTTCAAGGAACTGGAAGGAGGGTTTGAGGAGCAGCAGTGTCTCAACTTTGGGCCACCATTGCATTGCATCTCTTTATTGGCACCAAGTCAGGTTGCCAGTTCTCTCCTTAATGGGTCCCCCATGGCCACAGATCTGGTCAACACTTCACACCCAACCTGACTCTCCAGCACAAAGTAAGCAAGGAATGTATATATACCTGCCTTCTCTCCCCTATCAGTTTTTCAGCTCAAGTTCAAAAGCCATAACTGTTTTTGAATATCTAGAAAATACATCATCTTGAAAGGGATGGGGTACCCTGTGAGTGCAGCCAGTCAACAATATAGACTTGTTGACTACTGTACCCATACACTAGCATAACCAACCTCCTTTCATCCAAAGGTCTTAAAATCCACTTGCTAAACAGATGGCAGCTCCTTGTGGGCAGGGAACAGTTTTACTGAATCAATTCTATTGTACTCTCTTAAGTGCTTAGTACAGTGCTCTGCACACAGTAAATGCTTAATACATTTTATTGATGACAACTTTCTCCCTATTATACATAAAAGGAAATGGAGGTGTCAGAAACTCGAGCACCTTGGCTAATCAATGGTATTTACTGAGTGCTTACTATGTGCAGGACAGTGTACTAAGTAGTTGGAGAGTGCAATACAACAGAGCTGGTAGATATTCCCTGCCAACAAGCTTACAATCTAGTCCAAATTCACACAGTCCATCTCAATCAGAACCTAACCAAAATACTCCTCGCTCTAAACTGAACCTGGGTTCTAATCCCAGCTCCACCACTTACTTGCTGTGTGACCTCAGGCAAATCATTTAACTTCTCTGTGCCTCAGTTTCCTCATCTGAAAAAAAGGAATTTAATACCTGTTCTCCCTCCTATTTAGACTGAGTCCCATAAAGGATAGGGACTGCATCTGACCTGATTTCCTTATATCTACCCTAGTGCTAAGTACATTGCATAAATACCACAATTATTATTATTAATAAACTGAAGGAAACTGCCTCTAAGAGGTGCAACCAAATATAAGAAGTTGAAGGTTAAGGGGAAGGGAAGTAGGGGTTGAGGGGTGAAAGAAAGTTTTAGACTTGAGTGGGATGGGACTTCTTTGCCTTCCTGAAAAGAACTTGAAAATAAAGAAGTCTCAAGAAAAGCATTTGCAGGAAAGGGAATTATAGCAATCTGGCTGAGATACTTTTATAGCCTGGGTGGAATTTGTAGCTTTGGATAGTCTGGCACCCAAGGAGAGAAGATGGACGAAAAGGTTAATAAACATTTTCCCCACACATATTCCACACCTACTCCTGAAACACTCAGGCACTGTTCAAGGATGGAGGAAACCACATGACTTTGTCTTTCACAAAAGCAATAACAGAAGATTCTCACTTTGCTGTGTAATAGGACAGAACTGTGACAATGAGGCAAAGAGTGTTCATCTTTGGGGATAAAATACCACAAAGTTTCCTTTATTTGGTTCTACAAATGAGTGGGTACTGGGAAACAAGAGTCCAGCCTGCTTGGCCAAGCATAAGTGACACAACAAGGTAGATATTAATAATAATAATTGTGGTATTAACATTGTTCTAAGCACTGGGGTGGATACAGGGTAATCAGGTTGTCCCATGTGGGGCTCACATTTTTAATCCCCATTTTACAGATGAGGTAACTGAGGCACAGAGAAATTAAGTGACTTGCCTGAGGTCACACAGCAAACAACTGGCGGAGCCGGGATTAGAACCCATGTCCCCTGACTCCCAAGCCCGTGCTCTTTCCACTAAGCCACACTGCATCCCTCTCCCCTATTCAAAAAAGCCCAACCAAAAAACAAAAGAGAACCAGTAAATAACTCAAGGGAGAAAGTGACACTATGTTTGATTTTAAACTATGTCTTTTTTATCCCCTTTAATATTAGTTTCTGATGCATAAACTACATTAACTATGGCCATTCCTTTGCTGTCTCCTGGGAATTGGGCAGTAGCCATAGTTGTTGAATACATATTACTACTCCTTTCTGTGAGGGTTTCATGTTAATTTTTGTGCAGGGATGTTGAATAGCTCTGTTACAAGCTGACCTTAAGGAACTAGCCAAGTGGTATGGGAAGCAAGAGAGAAAGCATGAGGAGAAGCAACATCAGTGAGTTTGGGTAGGGTCATTCAAATCCTATGGGCTGGGGAACATGGTAGAACTAGAGATGTTTAAGCCCTTAGTTGGGGCTAAACTAAAAGGTCCAAAAAAAACTAAAAGCCCGCCCTCCCCCGCCCAATACTGTTCCTGGGAGAGTTTACAAAACTGCAGGCATTCACCTGGAAGCAGTAACAGAGGAAAAGAAAGTTGGTACTACTCCAGCAGTACTGTTCAGATTCAAATGATGGGCCCAAGAAAGGGTTTGGTTGGGGTGAGGGGGGAACCCTCCAAGCAATTATTCAATCATTCATTCAATAGCATTTATTGAGTGCTTACTATGTGCAGAGCACTGTAGTAAGCGCTTGGAATGTACAAGTCGGCAACAGAATTAGTACAGTGCTCTGCACACAGTAAGCACTCAATAAATATGATTGAATGAAACACCAAAGAGGAAAAAGTTTCCTTTCCATGGCAACACCACAAGGAGTTGGAGTTCTCACACAGAGGAGATACTAATCACTATTTGATCCTCAATTTATAAGAGGCCTGTTATATGCAATATGTCCAGTTTCCAAAATTCTTATGAAAAGAAGTGCTGGACCTTCTCTCAGAGGAAAGAAATAACACAGTGGTGGGTGAAGACAAAGCTGCTGAATGCTAAAATGGCAGGCAGGGTTAAGGCAGACACCTACTGGGCTTGTTGCTTTCCTGAGAAGATACAGCCCATCATTTTCTCTAAACCTGGTGTACATGCATGAGAGAAAAAGAAAGTAGCACAGTGGCTGTGTAGGTGTTCCTTTTCATATGTTGCCTCGCTCCATTTAAATTCCTCCACCATCATCTATTCTGGGTGATAAATGATTTCTGGCTCAGAAGCTAATCATTATCTCTTACTGACTCTTGCTGATGGACTAGAGATAAGACATTCCTCTCCCCTCCCTTACCGTTCCAGAGAATCAAGTATGTGTTATCAAGGATCATTCCAACCCAGGCCTTTGTGCATCTCCCTGACCCAGAAAGGAAGTGCATACAACTTACGTGGCAAGTGAAAGGCAAATCCTTCCCATCCCTGAATAAGGCAGTCCAGAAGCAAAGTGGTATGAGGCCTTGGCTCTCTATGTAGACTAGCTAGTGTAGTCCTAGTGGAACATCAAGTCTCTTTCCTTTCTTCCAGCCCCCCTCCCCCCATAATGTCCTGAGGCTCTCACAGCTGAACTACATTGTCTTTTAATTGCCTTTTGAAACAAGCCAGCTCCCAGGGTAAAAAGAAAAACTCAGCTGTTAGAAGAGGGAGAAAATCAGCTGTTTGATACTTGGCCCCCAAAGCCCTGAAACTCTGCTTTTATAGCCACAGTACCCTTATTGCTTTTTGTCAATTTTAGTCTAGTATGTTGTGTTGCTTTATTGTTTTAGCTTTCCTTATGTGTCTGTTATCTGACTCCTTTTCCCCTTATTACTTAGACTGTAAACCCCTTCAATGCCAGGGGCTATCTAATTCTCACTGGAGTATACTTTCTTATAGCACTCAGTACTCTTATTTTGTAGAGGGCAATGACTTAATAAATACTATTTCAGGAATAGTAAAGAAAAAAGTTGATGGGTTCCCTAAGATGGTCTGTTCTAGAAACCCCAAGGAAACTCAGAAGTCTGGGACCTCACCAGAACAGGATTTGTTGGAAATCAACAAGCTGTCTATGCCCAGTGGGCCAACAACTCTTTTTAACTATACGGGGAGAAGTGGGCATGTTTTGGTGTCTCTCAGGTGGGGTCTCAGTTTTTAAGAATTCACCAACTGAATTAGCTTTTTCCTTTTCCAGGGACTTTCCTCCACAAATATTTCTGGTATAGCATAGCCTAAAAGAAAGAGCGTGATCTTGGTAATCAGGAGACCTGGTTTCTAATCCCAGCTCTGCCACTTGTCTGGCTGTGTGAGGTTGAGAAAGCCACCTAACTTTTCCATGTCTCAGTTTCTCATATCTCATCACACCTGTTTTCCCTCCTACTTAGATTGTGAACCACATTTGTATCCACCCCAGTGCTTAGTACAGTGCCTGACCTGTAGTAAGCACTTAAGAAATACCATAATTATTGTTATGTGGAACAGGGACTGATGATCTTGTATCTAACCCAATGCTCAATACAGGGCTTGGCACATGGTAAGCCCTTAACAAATACCACAATTATTAAATTATTATAAATGGCCAGAAAATGACATGAAGCAGTGGGTCCTAGGAACCTGCAGCCTCACTATTCATCCCCTAAGGCTGTTCAAGGGAGCAAGTCACTAAGAGATAGCAGTTGACTGAGGAAGGTGGTGGTGGATTTTGTGGGGGAATAGTATGGAAAATGGAGGACATCTGCGATTCAGGGAGCTTTTTACCTATCTAAGGGAGTTCTGAGCTAGTCTTAGGGTAGAAAGGGGTGGACTCTGAAAGAGTTGGGGTGGAGTTCACGGCCTCATCAAGTTCAGTTCTTTGCCTTGGACCATGGCAAATTCTTGTTTTATTCATTGGGGATTTTCCTTCTTCTGTAGTTTATGGAGATAGAGGGATTCAGAACACTCATCTTTGTAGTTTGGATAATAATAATAATAATTATAGTATTTGTTAAGTGCCTATTAAGTGACACGCACTGTACTAAGCACTGGGGTAGGTATTGTATATGCAGATTGGACACAGTTCCTGACTTACATGGAGCTCATGGTAAAGAAATGAAACCACAAAGAGACAAACTTGCATCTACTATCAAGCAGCAAGCTACAATTAGAAGCCCAAAGCTCTAGCGAAAAAAATTTCCTCATGAGGGAGGAAAGGGGATTTTTGTAATATGTTTGGAGAGGGTGTCATATATTACATTATCTGAAAGGCAACAGTTTTCCAAATGATACACAGTGAGCCCATAAATCCAACTGTCCAGTTCCTGTCCCCACCCTTTCCTACATTTATAATGGATAAGGAAATCTTTTGGTGACACGGAGCCAGCAGTGCGAGGAACCCTTTGGGGAGTGGAGTTTGCCATTATGAGTTGTGCTGTTTCTACCTGATAAATGAAGAGCAAGCAAAGGTCACATTTCTACATTGGTCAGTGCACAGCCCAGCCCTGGGGAGTTCATTATAGCCTGGACATTGTGTGCCGCAGGGGGTTATTTATAGCTGAGCGAATGTAGTGAGATGCGAGCCTCTACTACAGAACCCTGGCTCCAATAGAGAGATTCAGTCAATGAGTTTAGTCTTTTTGTGGCCACCATGGTTTCCCAGTGAAAGTTTAAGTAATTCCCGAGGAGGGCAAAGAAAAAGATGAAAGAATCTCCCAGGTGTCCCCTCCTTGTCTCTTTGCCATGTGCCTAGTCCTCTAATACTAGTGGCTCCAGCTCAACAGCACCATATGTGCCCATTTCCTTACTATGTTGATCATGGGGGATAGAAGGATTCAGCTCCTCATTACCTGGAACAATTAATCAATGGTATTTACTGTGTTTACTGTGTGCAGAGCACTGTACTAAATTCTTGGGAGAGTACAATATAACAACATTTGGTAGATATGTTCCCTGACCACAACAAGCTTACAGACAAGAGAATGTCGGGCATGATGACTTTGGTTTATGTGTCTTTTTGCACATACCTAGGATAGGAACCCAAGTCCACATTATCATGTTCTTTTCCATCAATGCATCCTCTTGCTAGAATGTAAACTTAAGTTTCTCCTCCTATTGCGATCTAGTTTCTTCATGTGGAAAACACACATGGTATGAATTACTTACTATCCCTATCACTATTAATATACTCACTAACCCTCTGCATTTCTGTTGCCCACCACAAGCTTTTTACTGGCTTCAGTTTCTCAGCATGGCTGCTTCCAAGTGTCTCTCCAATAGTCAAGCAAAGTGAATTGATCTGTTCAGGATAGATCATTCAAAATGTGGCATTTTCCCCTGCACAGAAAGATCCCAGATTTCCTACCCAGAGTTTCTCCACACTTTCTACCCTTTTAACTTTTGTGTGACTATGGGCAAGTCACTTAACTTCTCTGTGCCTGTTACCTCATCTGTAAAATGGGGATTAAGACTGTGAGCCTCATGTGGGACAACCTGATTACCCTGTATCTACCCCAGTGCTTAGAACAGTGCTCTGCACATAGTAAGCTCTTAACAAATACCAACATTTTAACTGAAGCTCATATACCGACTATGTGTCTGCAGTAGTAAGTAGCCATTTTTGCTCTAGGAGAGTTGGCTACAGCAAGCTGGGTTATAGCAAAAAGGTAGCCAAGGAGTGGCCCTTCTCTGAGCCTCAGTTACCTCATCTGTAAAATGGGGATTGTGACTGTGAGCCCAGCGTGGGACAGGGCCTGTGTCCACCCCAATTTGCTTGTATGCACCCCAGCGCTTAGAACAGTGCCTGGCACATAGTAAGCATGTAACAATTACTAGTATTATTATTATCATGTGTCAGGTGAGACTAGCACACGCTGAGGGAGCAAACCAGCTCAGATTACTGCTCAAGAAAGATTTTCCAGGGCTTAGAATAGTGCTTGGCACATAGTAAGTGTTTAACAAATGCCATCATTATTATTATTATTATTTAAAGAGTACACAAGAGTACACATTTTGAGTACTTATTTTGGGGCCATGTCATCTATTGGTTGGAGGATTTCCTGGGAGAAGGGAGAGCGCCTGGAAAGGAGAGCCGTGTCAATATCTGCACAGTCCATTAATACTAATAATGTTGGTATTTGTTAAGTGCTTACTAGGTGCAGAGCACTGTTCCATAGTGCTGGAGGAGATACAGGGTCATCAGGTTGTTTCATGTGAGGCTCACAGTCTTAATCCCCATTTTTACAGATGGGGTAACAGAGGCACAGAGAAGTTAAGTGACTTGCCCACAGTCACACAGCTGACAATTGGCAGAGCGGGGATTTGAACCCATGACCTCTGACTCCCAAGCCCAGGCTCTTTCCACTGAGCTACACTATTTCATGGTCCATTAGTACCCGTTATCTTTTCCTTCAAAGCCAGTTGATTGTGATTAGGAGTAAAGTCTTTCTTATCTTGTGAGTAATTCACACCTATTATCATGCAAGCCTTTGAAATCTCTCCTGCGTGCTGAAGGCTGCTTTTGAAGCAATCTTGTAAGAACATATGAAATGCTATTATTGGTCAGACCAATGGTTCATCCAGGCTCTTCCGTGTGGAAAGAACACTGTTGAAGTCTACTAAATCAAGTGAAAGTGGGTGGAAGTGGGTGGAACCAAAAAACATTGCACTGTCTCTGTCAGAGACAATGGGAAGCTTGAAGGAGCAGTGTGATGCTTGCCCTCCTTGAAATCTAGCCTACTGTTTAGGGATAGATAATCTAGCAGCTCTAATTTTTCTCCTTTACAGCTCTAACTTTCCATTATGGCCCACTCAACCATGAATGGATCCAAACCTCTCTTGAACCTGCTGATCATTTTCTGCTTGCATAACTTCCTGTGGTAACAAATTTCATATACTTACCATGCACTATAACAGAAACTGGTTCCTTTGGCTTGTTTTGATGCTACCACCCTCAAGCTTCAATGGGTACTCCCTCATTTTGATGTCATGGGAATTGGTAAACAATAAGTCCAGGTTTGCCCTGACCACCTACACCCTTCATGAATCTGTAGACTCAATCATGTCCCCACTCAGCCTTTGTCCTTCTAGACCGAAGAGCCCTAATCTTTTCAAGGTGACCTGATAGAAAAGCTTTTATATTATGATGATGATGATGATGATGATGATGATGATGATGATTTGTTAAGAGCTTACTTTGTGTCAAGCACTGTTCTAAACAGTGGGGTAGAAAAATGTTTATCAGGTTGGACGCAGTCCCTGTCCCACATGGAGCTGGCAGTCCAAGTAGGAAGGAGAATAGGCATTTAATTCCCATTTTACAGACGAGGTAACTGAGGTACAGAGAAATGATGTGACTTTTCCTAGGTCACACAGCAGACAAGTGGCAGAGCCAGTATTATAACCCAGGTCCTCTGACTCCCAGGCCCATATTCTTTCCACTAGGCCACATTGTTCCTCATCACTTCCATCTCATCTTTGCAGTACCTTTTCCAGCTCTTTTCATTTCCTCTTAAAATGTAGTGACCAGAACTGCCTATGGTGTTCCAGGCATGAACAAACCATGGTTTTACATAATGACAAAACTCTGCCTTTTGAGCCTTTCTGATGATGCCCATAATCTGGTGGGCCTTTTTGGTTACTGCTGGATATTAATCAATCAATCAGTATACTATTCTTTAAGAAGCTCCTGGGTGCAGAGCACAGAGGACTAATGCAGCCTAGTGGAAAGAGCACAGGCCGAGGAGTCAGAGGACCTGGGTTCTAATCATGACTGCCTGCTGTTTACTGTGTGACCTTTGGTAAATTACTTAATTGATCTGTGCCTCAGTTTCCTCATCTGTAAAATAGGGGTACAATACTTGTTCACCCTCCATCTTAGGCTGTGAGCCTCATGTGGGACAGGGACTGTGTCCAAAATGTTTATCTTGTATTCTCCCCAGCACTCAGTACAGGGTTTGGTACATAGTAAGCACTTAAGAAATACCACAATGCTTATGCTAGTAGGTAGACTAAAATAAATTACAAGTAGGCAGTAGAGTGTATAAAGACGTGTGTGTGTGTGTGTGTGTGTGTGTGTGTGTGTGTGTGTGTGTGTTAGGGGTTGGGAGAGATAAGTACCCAAATGCTTAAATACCACAAAAGTGCTGATATGGCAGTTGGAGGGATAATAATAATAATGATGTTTTTGTTAAGCTCTTACTATGTTCCAAGCACTGTCCTAAGCACTGGGGTAGATACAAGGTACTCAAGTTGTCCCACGTGGGGCTCATAGTCTTAATCCCCATTTTGCAGATGAGGGAACTGAGGCACATAGAAGTTAAGTGACTTGCCCAAAGTCACACAGCTGATACGTGGCGGAGCCGGATTTAGAAACCATGACCTCTGACTCCCAAGTCTGTGCTCTTTCCACTAAGCCATGCTGCTTCCCCATAAAATAGGGATATAAACTGTAAGCTCCTCCTCTAGACTGTAAGCTCCTCGTGGGCAGGGGATGTGTCTACCAACTCTGTTATATTGTACTCTCCCAAGTGCTTAGTACAGTGCTCTGGACACAGTAAGTAAATACCATTGGCTGATGTACAGAGGGAATATGAAAGATTATTCAGAGAAGGCCTTCTGGAGGAAATGTCATTTAAGAAGGACTTTGAGGATGGGGAGCACAGTGATCTGCTGAATGTCAGAGGGAGTTCCAGATAGAAGGGAGGGTGTGAGTAAGAGATTGATAGTGGTGAGAGACAAGAATGAATCCCACTGAGAGGAAGGAAGCATGCTGGGGTATAGTGGGAGAAGATAGAGGCTAAGTAGTGGGAAGAGAGCTGATTGAGAGCCTCAAAATGAATGGTCAGGAGTTTTTCCTTGATGCAGAGAGGATTGTATTTCTATTGAAGGTTTATGAGGACTGGGGAGATGTGCATAAAATGACTTTTTTAGAAAAAAATGATCTAGCAGCAGAGTGAAGTATGAGCTGGAGAAGGGAGAGACAGCAGGCAGGGAGGTCAGAGAAGAGGCTGAGGCTGATGCAGTAGTTAAGTCAGGATATAATATGACAAGTACCTAGACCAGCATGGTGGCAGTCTCGATTGAGAGGAAGGAATGGATATTGGAAATGTTATTGTGAAGGACAAACCAAAAGCATTAGAAGAAATAATGAATACAGGGGTTGAAAGAAAGAGAGGAGTCAAGGATAATGCCAAGGTTGCAGGTTTGGGAGATGGGATGGATTGGAGCTGTTGCAAAGTATAATGGGAAATTTAGGGGGAGAGTAGAATTTGAGGAGTTCAATTTTGTACATTAGACCAGTGACTTAAAAGAATGTTCAACAGTGGCTCAGGTATAACTTGTGACTCTAGGTTCATTTATTTGCACTTGATCAAATTAAGGTTCATTTGCCATTTTTCAGGTCATCCACTTACTTTGAGATTTTCCTGCAGTTTATTCCTATTTCACCACCTTGAAAAGTTTAGTGTCATTTGAAAACTTGAAGATTTACTATTCATGCCTTCTTCCAGATTGTTTATGAAGAGGTTAACAAAACTGGATCTAGCACTGAGCCCTAAAAAATATTTGTTTATTCCTATTCTTTTTTCCTGTGTTTTAGCCTAAGTTCTTTTCATGACAGAACAACCTCTCAAATTCCAGTATTATTTAATTTTTAATGTCTTTCATGTAGAGCCTTGTCAAAACCTTGTTAATAATAATAATAATAATAGTAACAATAATATTAAGCATTTACCATGTGCCAAGCAAAGTACTAAGTACTGGTATAGATAGACAATTATCAGGTTGGAAACAAGTCCCTGCTCAACATGGAACTCACAGTTTAAGTAGGAGGGAGAACAGGGATTCATTACCCATTTTGAAGATGAAAAAACTGAGGCCGAGAGAGAGAAGACTTGCCCAAGGTCACAAAGCAGGAAAGTGTCAGAGTCAGGTCCCCTGACTCTCAGTGCCGTGCTCTTTCCACTTAAGTATGTTATGTCTCCTACTTCCCCTCTATTCACATGCCTCCTGTCACCTTCAAATTGAGCAGATTAGTGAAGCAAGATTTCCTCCTTCAAAAACCATGTTGTCCTACCTCCAACAGATAGTGTATTTGTAAGGGCTCACTAATCCTCAAACTGACAATCATTATACCAATTTACCATGTATATAAGTGAGACTCATGGGTCAGTATTTCCAAGGATCACCCACCTCTAGAATCCTTCTTGTAGGTAGGAGTTGTGTTGATCTGCCATCATTCGTGGCTGCTTATGATAGTAGATTGCCCACACTCAACAGTTCTGTGGCTTTCCTACTCTTGGGTGGAGGCCATCCAATCCTAGTGATTTGTGTAATTCTGGTTTATCAATTGGGTCTGAAGCATCCTTTGTGGTCACTACAAGCTGATCCAGTTCCTCTGATCTTTCTACCACAAAAGATATTTTGGGTGTGGCGATCCTTTAACATCTTTCTCAATGAAGTCTGAAGTAAGGAGCCCCTCTGTGAGCCTCTCCGCTATCTCCTTCTCATCCCTGGCACACCTTTCATCCACTTGATTTACTATCTAGATTTCTGCTTTTCATGTATTTTAGAAGTTCTCCTTATTAGCTTTGTTATCTTTTCCAAGATATGCTTCAAATTCCTTTTAGGCCTAATCTAATTTCCTGATGGCACTGGACTTGCTACTCTTTATGGCTTTTCCTATTCTCTTTGTTTGGGCGATTCTTTTTGGAAGAGAGTAGCACCTCAATCACATAACTATATTTTTTTAATGGTATTTGTTAAGTGCTTACTGTGTGACAGGCACTGTACTAAAAGCTAGGGTAGATACCAGATAATCAGGTTGGACACAGTCCATGTCCCAAATGGGGCACTCAGTCTTCATACCCATTTTACAGATGAGGTTACTGAGGCAGAGAAGTGAAGTGACTTGCCCAAGGTGGAAAACAAAAGTGGAAAATTCAACATTAGCAGCATCAATACTTATGGTACACTTCCCCCCTTCAAAGACCTACTGAAGGCTCACCTCCTCCAAGAGGCCTTCCCAGACCAAGCCCTCATTTTCCTCAGCTTCCCCTCTCCTCCTCATTGCCCCGTCTAGCTCTCTTTTCTCTACCCCCCTCCCTGCTCCACAGGACTTGTGTATATGTGTACATATCTATAATTCTATTTATTTATATTAATGCCTGTTTACTTGTTTTGATGTGTATATACCTATAGTTCTATTTATTTATATCTATGCTATTGATGCCTGTTTACTTGCTCTGATGTCTGTCTTCTAGACTGTAAGCCCGTTGTGGGCAGGGATTGTCTCTACTGCTGAATTGTACATTCCACTGCACACAGTACATGCTCAATAAATACGATTAAATGAACGAATAAGGGTAAACCCCCAGGGAAATTATTAACATGGGAAAGTGGGTGCAGAAATGAGTGGAGGAAAAGAGAATAGTGCTTGGCACACAGTAAAGGCTTAACAAATACCCTAAAAAAAAGAGGCCTAGACTTCCCCCTTCTAAGCTAGGGATTGTTTCCCATCACCACTGACTGATAAATCATTACAGCACAGAACTGGAAAAGGAAAAAAGCCCAATAGCAAATTCCTGAAATGGAATTTTTAGATTGGGAATTGGATTAGAGTTACTGGGGAATTCACCTACCTAATTATGCAGGGCGAAGTGTTGGGGAAAGCAGACAAGTGTTAAACTGTGTCTACCCACCTTCCTGTTTCAACTTGAAACTTCCACTTCTCACTCTGTCTTCTCAAGTCCCTCCCAAACATGCCCCCTTCTGCTGTGGATTGAAACAGTCAGGTTTGCTTAGCTGAGGATGCCATCACAGTCATAGTTTCTGACGAGGTCAATCATTAAAAACGCTGCTCTGATCCACTTTCTTTCTTCTCTCTGACACAGTCTGGGAAGCCAAGGGAAAGATTAAGCTGGAAATTGTCTATCTCTTCTTTGCAAGGCTGATTTTGCTTTTCAGGAGTGTTGAAAACCATTGCATCCAGGTTGTTCCTCTGGCCTGCAGACCTAGTTAAATTTTTATTTTTCAGTCAAGATCCTGAAATGTCTGAGAACAGAAAAGCGACCTCAGTTGCTAACCTTAGATATCACTAGATGTCACTGTTGGTGCACACATGCAAAATTGCAGCTCCCGAAAATTTTTATACAGTTTGAATTGCCTGGCGGTCTAGGTGGTAATTGCAACATTCTCTGAAAGTTGCAAGTGTTTAGTCAGTCACCACAACTGGTCCCACTAAATCCATTTCTGGTGTGTTGAAATCTTTCTACTCATCTGATTACATAGTGAATTTACTTTCAAAGTACATTCATATCTATTACCCCATTTTTATCTTCATGCACACTTAGCTAATGTCTACTTTTATTAGTCACCATCTAATTCTGTAGGAATAATATTTTGAATGCATGTTTATTTTCCAAAGTGCTTTCACATCAGCACTGGTCTTATTTTCCATTTCCCCTCCCAAGTGTTCCTCTACATATTCAAGGATGAGTATTATTCATATTTTATAGTTGGGAAAATTAGGACAGAGAGGTTTAGTGACTTTAACCAAAATCATCTAGCAAGCAAGTGGCAGTGCTAGGGCTAGAATCCGAGTCTTCTAATAGTAGTGAAATATCTTTTCCACTAAACTCTGCTTCTTTGGGTGTGAAAAACAGTGAACTCTCCTGTAGGACACCCTGCTCCAAACCAAACCAGCTTCGAAACCAAAGATGATCAAGGAAAATATGAAGAAAATGTTTAAAAATCCCCCTGCTTTTCAGCCTCTTCTCATTTCTTTCTATCAGTCAAACAATCAATCAGTGGTATTTACTAAGCTCTCACTATATGTGGAGCACAGTACAAGTGCTTGGGAGAATACAACAGAATTAGCAGACATTCCCTGCCCTTAAGGAATTTACAGTCTAGTCTCCACTCCATTCTGCTGCCCAGATCAGTGTCTTGACATGTTGATCCCCAAACCCACCACTGGTTGCCCTTCTCCTTCCTCATCAAGCAAAGACTGCATACCACCGGCATTAAGGCTGCCCACCAACTCTCTCCACTTTACTTTTCGCCTCTCCTCATACCCTACTCCCTTGTTAACACTCTTTGCTCCTCCCAAGCCCAGCACCTGTCTTGTCTTTTTCACCTCCAATCCCTTGCTCATGTCATCCCCAGGGCCTAATATTCCCTTAGCTCCCCACCCTCGCCATATCTAAAATATCTCAACCTTCCGTATCTTCAAGGCCCTACTAACCTCCCACCTTCTCCTACCAGTTTTCCCCAACTAATTATCAGCAACCTGGTTCTATGTCTCCCCAGTTAGACTATAAACTCCTTCAGGGAAGGGACTGTGTCTTGGGCTTCTTGTTATATCTTTCATATGCTTAGTACAATGCCCTGGACTCGGTAGTTACTTAATAAGTATCTCTGGACTATAAGCTCTTTGTGTTCAGGAGACGTGTCTACCAATTCTATTTTATTGTGTTCTTCCAAGCACTTACTAAGTGTTCTGCACAGAATAATCTCACAATAAATGCCATTGATTGATTACTACTACTGCTACTATTAAAAATATCCAGTCTGGTTTCCTAGCATTCCCTCCTTAAAGGAAATGGCCGCTTTGTTCAATTTGGGCTTATTGCCTCAGTGAATTGCTTTGATTCCCTTCAAAGAGCTGACTAAGGAACTGCCCACCTCTTTATTCAGCCTTCTAGTGTTCATGGATATACCCAGCCTTGCTGCATCTTTCTTTGCTGAAAGGCAGAAATCTAGTAAAAATGTAAATGTCCCCTTCCCAGCAGCTGGGAAACCAAGGTTGATTCAATGAACTTGCTGAGGAAGGCAGGAAAAGTGCATAGAGACACTGGGGTAGTCATCTGAGTCACCCAAAAGGAGAGCTAGTGCTGGGATTTTATCGTCATCCCACAGGCTCTCTAGTCTGCCTCTTCGGGGCGATAGCCTACACGGCAACTCAATCTTCGAGTAACTCTCTGCTGCCTAAAAAAATGCCCTGCAAGAGTCTGAATCTACCAGGCAACTATAATGATAGTAATAATAATAATGGCATTTGTTAAGCACTTTCTATGTACAAAGCACTGTTCTAAGTGCTGGGGAGGAAACAAGGTGATCAGGTTGTCCCACGTGGGGCTCACAGTCTTAATCTCCATTTTACAGATGAGGTAACTGAGGCAGAGAGAAGTTAAGTGACTTGCCCAAAGTCACACAGCTGACAAGCGGCTGAATGGTGATTTGAACCCATGACCTCTGACTACCAAGCCTGTGCTCTTTCCCCTGAGCCATGCTGCTTCTCATCTGAAGATGACTCTGGGTTTCCTCCAGGGAGCCCAGTAGGGCAAGGGCCACGGGAGCAGGTTGGAGCTAAAGTGTAGAGACAATGTTCATACAGAATGAGCATTGTTGCAGTACGGCAGGGGGGAGATCTGCCAACAGGGGGAGTGGAAGGCCAACGGATCTGTCCTTCAGCCTCAAGGAAAAAAAGCCTATATTTTAAAAGGAGGAAATAGCAAACTCTTTAGTCTCCAAAGGGTCCCTCTGTTCTACTGAAAACATATTATAATGTATTAACACTTACAGGCACACATGCTCACGAATACACACACACACACACATTCATTTTCAATATGCATCCACAGCTGCTTGAATAATTAGTATTTATTTATGCACTTCCAGGGACTTGAAAAAATTAAGCAGATGGCTGTATAGTCAGAAATAAAAAAGGTACATGATATTGATAAATAGTGCACCCTCTTAATAATAATAATGTTGGTATTTGTTAAGCACTTACTATGTGCGGAGCACTGTTCTAAGTGCTGGGGTAGATACAGGGTAATCAGGTTGTCCCACATGGGGCTCACAGTCTTAATCCCGATTTTACAGATGAGGTAACTGAGGCACAGAGAAGTTAAGTGACTTGCCCAAAGTCACACAGCTGACAAGTGGCAGAGCCGGAATTCGAACACATGACCTCTGACTCCCAAGCCCATACTCTTTCCACTGAGCCACGTTGCTCCTCTTTAAGTCTCAGCGTCTGTCCGTTCAGGCTAACACGCCCTCTTGGTCTCAGGGTCTGTCCGTTCAGGCTAAGACACAAATTCCTTATGCTATATGTTCTATTTCACATAGCCTCCATCTGGAATAAAACTGAGGGGCCTGGAGAATAAGTATGAGCAAGGAAGATGTAGGAAATCAAGACCTCCAAGACATGAAATGGGAAAATGATGAGTTGGATTAAGGTGAGAACTAAAGCCAGCAGGCATCAGAAAGAGGTTCTTTTGCAGAATATTGAAGTTTTCCCTCATTTCCCCCACCACAATAGCCTCCCGTGTATGGACTAGGAGCCTGGAGCCTGACAGGTGAAATTGGCACTGGTCTGGATCATTTCTCTCTCCTTTGATGGGATTCACAAGGGGCTTATCCCAAGAGGCAAACCCTGTAAGTAGGTGGCAAGTGCGCCGAGGGAATCTGGAAAGAAACATTTACTCCTCAAACACTTTTCCTATCTGCCCCCCTAGTCCAGCTCTAGAGGGTCCCCAAACTGGCTCGTTTCAGGCCACCCTTAATATGGCTCTGCCTGTATCATTCCCAGGATCAGAAAGAGCAGTCCGTGAATGGAAGAGTGAATGTGTGTGTGTGCGTGTGCATGTGTGTGTGTGTGTGTGTGTGTGTGTGTGTGCACGCATATGTCTGAAGGTTGAGGGACAAGAGAATGGACATATTAATTCAGCAGGAATTAAAGTAGCAGGTCAGAGGGATGAACCCGATAGCTATGCCTGATTGGCATCAAGCAAGTGAGTACATCTCACTGACACCTAAGTGGAATGAAGTCACTTAGGAAAGGAAGCTTGAGAGACTTAGTGCCATCTAGATATATACTCTCAGTCCATCCATAATTTGTGTTTTGGAGAGTGTTATTAAGGAATTAGGGAGTGATCTCCAACAGTGCACACCTGTCTAGATAGAACATCGTGTGACATCAGAGGAAATGTCTGAGAGCATGGAGGCAGCTTCGGTCAAGGTGGTAATAGAACATGTGAGTTTTCCCTAATGAGTGTGTGTTTTGGGTTTTTTATATCGTACTTGCTAACTACTTTACTATGGGCCAGGCTCTGTACTAAAATAACAGGATGGACATAGTCCCCATCCCAAGTGGGGCTCCCAGTCTAAATCGGAGGGAGGAGGATTTAATCCCCGTTTTACAGATGAGCTAACTGAGGCACAGAAAAGTTAAGTGACTTGCCCAAAGTTACACAGCAGATCAGTGGCGGAGCCAGGATTTGAACCCGCATTCTCTGACATCCAGCCCCTCGCTCTTTCCACTAGGCCATGCTGCTTCCCTGATTCAATGAAACTGTTGTAACCTCCACACTATCTGAGAAATTTAAACATGGTGCTACTAGTGATGGGAACCAGTGAGTGTGGCTGATCCTTGCATGGTGGAAGCTCTGTTTCCCTACTGTGTATGTAGAGACTGTCTTTTGTCAGATTGATGTGTTTGTAGCTTGCAGGGCCTTTTGAGGTTTTCAAATCTGATCCTAGGTCAACTGATTATCCCTGCTCAAGGAAAGCAACTCCTTTCCAGATTGTTGCATTCCAAATTGGTCAGTCTGCTGAAAGTGCCTCTCATCCATCCACTGCTACAGCACACTGTGTAAAACTATGCTTCACCAGTGCCATCTATTCAATTATCAGCAACAGTGATCTAAAAGAAAATAATCTTTATCTCCCCAGGGATTCTCTCTCTTAGCTGCAGTATTTCTGAATAACTATTGCTAATAAAGGGATATTTCCTTCTATATGGTAATCAGTTCATTAGAATCAATCAGTGGTATATATTGAGCGCTTACTGTGTGCAGAGGACTGTATTAAGTGCTTGAGAGAGTACAAAATAACAGAGTTGGAGGACATGTTCCCTGCCTACTAGGAGTTTACAGTCTAGAGGCTTTCCCCAACTAAGTCCTCATTTTCTCTACTCCCTCTTCCTTCTGTGTCACCCTAGCACTTGGATTTGTATCCTTCATTTACCCCATCCTCAGCCCCACCACAGCAGTGTGGCTTCGTGGAAAGAACACGGGCTTGCATGTCAGAAAACGTGGGTTCTAATCCCTGCACCACCACTTGTTTGCTGTTTGACCTTGGGCAAGCCACTTAACTTCCCTGTGCCTCAGTTCCCTCATCTGTAAAATGGGGATTAAGACTGTGAACCCCACGTGGGGCACCCTGATTACCTTGTATTTAACCCAGTGTTTAGAACAGTGCTTGGCACAAAATAAGTGCTAAACAAATACCATTATTATTATTATATCCATACCTGATTTTAATGTCCATCTCCCCATCCTGACTGTGAGCTCCTTGTGAGGAGGAAACGTTTCTACCAACTCTGTTATGTTGTACTCTCCCAAGCTCTTAGTTCAGTGCTCTTCACATGGTGAACACTCAAATATGATTGATTGATTGATTGATTAGAGGTCAGGGAGTCTAAATTCCCATGGTGGTGAATTTTCCCCCTGAGGCAAATAAACTTGTCACGTGGCAGGGAGAAGAGGAAGGGAAATGGTGGGAAGAGGGAGAGGAGTGAGAGGGGAGAGGGAGGGTAGAAGATCATGAAAATATTCTGTGACCCTGAGGATGTAGAACTATAGAATAGCTACTACTTGCAACAAGTTAAATGCAGGGATAGAGAATCAGTTCAGACACAGCCCCTGTCCCAAACAGGATTCAGTGGTTGGTACATAGAAAGCACTTTACAAATACCACAATTATTAGTATCACTATTATTATCGCCACTGTACAGATAAGGAAACTGAGGCGCTGAGAGGTTAAATGACTCACCCAAGGTCACAGAGCAAGCAGGTCAGAGGTAGAGCAGGGACTGGAACCCTAGTCTCCTGACTCCCCCAGCCCCATCCTCTCTCCACTAGGCCATGCTGACTTTTTTTAAGTTGTCTCACACAACTTTGGAGTGTGGCAGGATTTGAGTCCCAGATGGTCTTGACTGTAACTGCTGAAGATCCCTGTCTTTCTCTGCTGATAGGGGATTTCTGGACCAAAGGTTATTTCTGAAGTTGCTCTGAAATTCACTTTTACCAAATAAAAGAGATATCCTTTTGCATCATGGATGACTTCTGGACATATTTTATAACCAGGTCCTACACCAAAGTCACTAGGAGGGAAAGTGTGTGTTTGTTTGGAAAGAGAAATATAATGACATATAACCTTCATTTCTTTTGTTATTGCTTTGTGGTTATGGATGAGAAAGTGTTTGCTATTTTCCCTGAAATTGGCTGGGAGATTTTAGAACTTGATACTGAAGGGCAGCTGCATGAATAGCTACTAAAAGCTGCTTCTAGGGCTGTATCAGATCGGTCTTAATTCCAGCCAATGCTCTCTGCATCCCATTGTGTAATTTAGAAGTCTATTTCCCAGGCTAGAGTAAAGGGGCCGGAGATGCTGTTTTTAGGAGCTGAGAAAATATCAAGTCCCTTGAAAGAGGAAGACTAAATCCTTAGACCACGATGCGGTGATCTCGTCCCATGTAGGAGATTTTCTAGAAAATATCTGTCAGTCACCACAGAACAGTGCTTACCAGATGGGATGCCTGCTCTTATTTACCTGCAGGGTAGAGGGATGAGCCTTTCTGCCAGTAGAGGCAGCACTGACCCTGCAGGGGCAGAAGTGGGGGCAGATATGGTAAAGGGAGTGTCAGTGCTTCCCCTGTAAATATGATCATGATGAAGACTCCTGTCAAGTCTCAGAATTGACATTTAAAGAGCGAGAACCTGCGTGATTTTAGAACTGGAGGTTTGAGCCACGCCACTCATTCTCCCATCCCTGCCAGTAGGTTTTCCTCTGGGGTATGGAGCATAATGACTGAGTAGGTGGGCAGGAGTTTGGCACATTGCAAAGAGCCAATGAAGGCTTTATTTTACACTCAGAGCCCATTTTTGGTCAAAATGACTGCACCATCAAAGAATCTCTCTATCCTCTTCCTTCTGTGGACAACTCAAAACATTCCCCCCTCTATTATCTCATTTATTCTCCCAAACATCCCTCGAAATTTAATATGGAAAGAATGATTCCCAATTTATAAATGGAGAAACTGAGGCCCAGAACAGTTCAATGACTTGTTACTCAAGGTGACACAGTGAGTCAGCAGCCAAGTGTTCAACTGGTTTCCAGATTCCCAGCACAGGGCTTTATCCATCAGACTATATCTACTATTGCTCTCAGTAAATTGGTAAAGTGTTTCAATGCTCATATCCACAGGAGCCTTAAAAATTCATCGCAGATGGAGAGGAGCAAAACTTACAGATTAACCTGAATACCAAATGCCCAGGGAGAAAGCTCTGTTCCCGTAGGAACAATCTGGGTGAATACTGATATCTGGGACACTCACACTGGGAGCACAGCTGTCCCCAGGGAAAGGCGAGAGGACGAGGCTCTTGGCTTCTGCTCACTCAATCCTCAGAGTCTGATTTCAGGGACACAGGTGGTTCTAATCACTTTGCTCCACTTCTGCTCCTCTCTGCATCATTGGCCTTGCCTTTTGGGATTTGCTAAATTCTAACATGACCAGGACTCGAAGAGAGGGAAAAAGGGTCTAGAAATATTTCAGCTACAGTACTAGCTGGTCAGCTTTCTAAGGAGACTGATAATAAGGGGCTCAGAGAAATGGCCACTTGTCCTGGGGGCTTAAGGAAGCTATAGCCTCAGTCATCCCCTTCAATAAGTCATCTTGGCTCACAGCCCCCAGCACTGGGAGCTCACTCTCTCCTCTTCCTTAGGATCTAGCTTAGTGGGCCCCATTTCTCTGGCTCCCCGGCCATGGTGTAGTGGATGGAGGACGGGCCTGGGAGTCAGAAGGTCATGGGTTGCATTCCAGGCCCTGCCACTTGTCTGCCTGGTGACCTTGGGCAAGTCACTTCACTTCTCTGGGCCTCAGTTACCTCATCTGTAAGATGGGTATTGAAACTATGAGCCCCACATGGGACAGGGACTGTGTCCAGCCCTACTTTCTTGTATCCATCGCAGCGCTTAGATAAATGCCTGGTACATAGTAAGCGCTTAACAAATACCACAATTATCATTATTATTATCTTTTAATCTGTAGCTTCATACCCCTACCTACATGGCACCCAGTGAAGTCAAGCTACCCCTGGGTTCTGGCATTACCCCCCCAGCAGGCCAGAAGAAGGCTAACACGGGGCTGGCTGGAACATGATCCCTACGTGGTAACAAGCCAACCAACGGGAGACAGTAACCAAATGCAGTTCAAGTGAGTCAACCACCAGTCCTGGAACTTATGTGCTCAACTGGGATTCATCAGTCCCAATGGGGTGAATTTGGTCACCAAACCTGTAAGAAGGTAGAGGGGAGCGACCTCTCCTGTACTGCCTATTCACAAATACATAAACTCTGCGGATGTTTGCATAATGTAAATGACCCAAAATTGGAGAAAAAGTGTAGGTGAGAAACTTCCAAAGTTTGGGGGTTCGGTAGTGCATTACTGCAGGCCCGGATAAATCGGCACTGTTTGCAGTTTCTCTGCCCTAAAAGAGATTTCTCAGTAGTTCCTCCAGAGCGCTTATGTAACCGATCATCCAGGAGCTTAATAAGTTTAAACAAATATTTATGCTCTGCTATCTTTAGAAACATTTGATCTTGCAGGGGCAGCAGGTAACACACCTGCAGCCGACCACCTGGTGTGGGACTCCTGTCAGGTCTTGCCATCAAAGCCGGGCTGAGTTGGGTCAGGATGGGAGAATTCTCTAACAAACACTCCCAGAACAGGGGTTGGGTGAACATGACTAGAGGCAAATCTGGGTCTTGGCCACAGACACTGGGCCCTCCGAGCTGAGATGAGGCCAGATACTGAGGAAGAGGGAGATCAGAAGTATATGTGTGGTGCTCCCTGCAGAGTAAAGTAGCTACTTTCCTCTGGCAAGTAGCATAGAGGGGGTCCAGTCCTGGGCAAAGCCCCTTGCTTCTTGAGTGGATCTGGTGGTATTGGAGAGAGAAGGGTTTCAATTAATGAGTCTCACAAGGGTCTCAGATTCACTATCATCTCTTCAGTGAGCACAGAAATGTGGCTTTGGGTATCAAGGAGGCAGGCCACCTTTCACTATTCTAGGCCTTGGTTGATCCCATTTCACTTTGCCACCTCTTCCACTCCAGGCCCAGTAGTTAAAACTCTTGCACAGTGGTTGGGTCTAACAACTGAAAGACGACTGAATCTTTTACCTACTCCAAGGCTGAAACATGAACCACGTTGAGACTAAAACCAAGTGTTGGCATTTCCTCGGCATCCACCCAGAATTCCCCCTGCTACTTGGGATACTTTGGAAATCCCCTCTCATGTGCTGGCAAATCTGCCTCAGGTCATACAGACACATGTGAAATTCCTCTCTTGGGGGAAGAACAAAAAGAGTAAATGTGGAAACAGCTTCTTTACTCCCAAAGAGCCTGTAAATACCTATTTCTACATATGCACAAGCCTTTGTATGTGACTTGGTGGCATAGAGAAAAGTTGAACAGGACTGGACCATACCACGCAGCCCTGCTTAATACCAATGGTAAACACTCTGACATGGCACGTTTGATTCCTACTTGACAAGCTATGCCATGTGGAACAGCCTGAGGATGTTGAACTTCTCAGGGCAGCCATATGTTATGTAATTGCCCCTGCTTAGGTTTATCAATAACATCACATGCTTTTGGAAGGTCCATGGATTCAGTAGAGACGTCTTGGTCTTCCTGAATTTCTTTCATCTCTGTAATGCTGCAAAATCATGTCTGCTGTCTGGTGTTTTGGTCTGAAATCCCACTGCAATTCTAGAAGTGAATTGTTAACACTAGCAGTGTTATTTATTAAGCCCTTTCTGAGTGCAGTGCAGTGCAGTGTAATAGATGCTTGGGAAAGAGAAACAGAAGCACAGGATATGGGGGAGATAGATATAAAAATATTTACTAATAATGGAATCAGAATAAATAAAGAGATGTACAATTGAGTACAATTGAATACAATTGAATACACATATACATAAGTGCTAGGGGTGGCTGTTGGTTTGATGTAAGTCGGGATGTTGGGAATTAATAGGGGAAGGCTTGCTGGAGGAGGTGGGGTTTTAGGAGGCTTGAAAGGTGAGGACGGCTAAGGTCCGGTGGATTTGGCAGAGGAGAGGGCGTTCCAGGTGGAGGTGGACACTGTGCTCAAGGAATCAGAGAAAGCTGAAACAAGAGTGGAGCACAGTTGGGAGGTGAGCTTGGGTGGAAAGTAGCCTATCCAGCAAGATTTGAGCTAGGATTTTGCTACAGTGGACAGCCAGGAAAGAATTCAGTAGTTTTCAATCAGTTCTTACTTTTCTTCTTAAAGATGGTGGGGTCTTTGATTTAATATGACGTTTCTTCAGTTGAGGAAGAGCTCATGCAGAAATTGAAGGATTGAGCTCTCTCTTTGCTTGTAGATTTCTGCAGAAATGCCCTCAGTTCCAGGTACTTTACCATTTTTCATGACCTTGAAGACTGAGATGATTTTCTCGAGAGTTAATGATAATAATAATAATATTGGTATTTGTTAAGCGATTACTATGTGCCAACCACTGTTCTAAGCACTGGGGTAGATACAGGTAATCAGGTTGTCCCACATAGGGCTCACAGTCTTCACCCCCATTTTACAGATGAGGTAACTGAGGCACAGAGAAGTTATGTGACTTGCCTAAGGTCACACAGCTGATAAGCGGCAGAGCCAGGATTAGAACCCGTGACCTCTGACTCCCAAGCCCAGGCTCTTTCCACTGAGCCTAAGGTCATCCCTTCACATTTTAGCTTTCTCTGTGTCATAGGGCCTCATCCTTAATAGTGAAAGATAAGTTCAGGAGACCATTCAAGCATGGCTGGCATCTCCACAGAATTCCCTCCTGGTCTGTTCATTCATTCAATAGTATTTATTGAGCGCTTACTATGTGCAGAGCACTGTACTAAGCGCTTGGGATGAACAAGTCGGCAACAGATAGAGACGGTCCCTGCCGTTTGACGGGCTTACAGTGGTCTGTGACAAAGGTGGAGCCAAAGGCATTCTTCGGCACTGTTGTGGTAGTTTATTGGGACCCTGTGAGAAGCAGTGAGGCCTAGTGGGTAGAGCCTGGGTCTGGAGTCAGCAGGGCCTGCATTCTAATCCCAGTTTTGCCACTTGCCTGCTGTGTGACCTTGGGAAAGTCACTTAACTTCTCTGTGCCTCAGTTCCCTCATCTGTCAAATGGGGATTAAGACTGTGAGCCTTATGTGGGTCATGGACTATGTCCAACCTGATTATCTTTTATCTACCTCAGTAACTAGAATGGTGCCTGTAGTTTTTTTAAATCTCTGATTTATTTTCATTAAACAAATCTTGATGTCACCTTTTGCCATACCTACAGCATGCAGAATCTTGATCCTAAATTACTTTCTTTGTATTTAGTAATGCTCATTAGTACCCAAGGCTAAAGCCCATCAGAGGTGGTCTTCTGCTAATTTTGTTGTGAATGGGTAAAGCAGACAATCTTTAGTGTATTTTTCTCCCTCTAAGATAATAATAGTGGTATTTGTTAAGTGCTTACTATGTGCCATGCACTGAACAAAATGCTGGGGCAGGTACAAGCTAATCACATGGGGCCCCCAGTCTTAATCTCCATTTTACAGATCAGGAAACTGAGGCATGAAGAAGTTAAGTGACTTGCCCAAAGTCACACAGCAGACAAATCCTAAGAGGCAGGATTAGACCCAGGTCCTCTGACTTCCAGGCCCATGCTATTTCCAGTAGGCCATGCTGCGTCTGTTAAGATGCAATAAGGCACTTTTGAAGCTGCGGTCAGAATATGCTTCCCATGCCCTAAGAAGCTCTTCCATCTCAACGAGCTTTGAACATTATTAAAAGTGTTTGAGATAGTCATCCAGAAACTGCTGTACGCTGATGACCATGCTCTGGAGACATATAGACAAGAAGACATACAGGTATTCATGACTTATTATTTCCTCAATGTGAAGTACAGTGTTTTGTCCACAGTAGATTTGGATTTCTACTTTGGATTTGTCTAATCGGTGGAGACAGACAGCAGAGCAAAACAGAACGAAACAAAAACAAGACAACATTATCACGGTAAATAGAATCAAGTCACGGTAAATAGAATCAAGGGGATGTACACCTCATTAACAAAATGAATAGGGCAATAAATAATATATACAAATGAGCACAGTGCTGAGGAGAGGGGAAGGGGGGGGAGCAGAAGGTGAGGTGGGGGGGGGAGCAGAGGGAAAGGGGGCTCAGCTGAGGGGAGGTGAAGGGGGAGGTTCTTCAGACTCCCAGGCCCATGCTCTATCCACTAGACCACGCTGATCTGGATGTGTCTAATGTTCTTTTCAGTTCTTATCGGCCACATCCAGATATACAGATAATATCTCGTTGTCAGCGGTGTCATTTTTTAATATGAAAGAGAGGGAGGGTTGTGTGTGTGTGTAAACCTATGGAATCTGATACTACTGAAGACCATATGTTTCAATTAGCATGTGAAAGAGAGCCCAACATTTTCAAACAGAACTTCCCTAAAGAGCCGTGGTTGGCAACATTTTGGCATGCAGCCAGAGGAAATTGGAGTTCAATTCTAGGCTCTACCCATGATTTGCTGTGTGACCTTAGGCAAACCATTTGGCCTCTCTGTTCTTCTGTTTCCCCTCTAATAAAATAAGGTTATCCTCTGTGTGCTTCAGTCACTCAATTTATTGCATCAGAATACAGTTCTTCCCATAACCAAAATATTAAGGATCATTACCTCAGGCATTATTTTAAAGCACATGGAAAATTCAGATGGGTAGATTTTTGTAAATATCAAAAATAAATGTATTATAAAACTAAATATTGCTATTGTTACCAACATTTAAAAGATTTCAAATATAAGAAAAGAAATGTAGAAAAATAGAGAAAATATGGTCGTTTTTTCTGGGAAGAATAGGTTTCTATGAAGAAGCCAGTTAGACATCTTTGTAAACATTAGACATTTTATTCACTGAGATTTTAAGATGAATTTGATTAAATGCACACAGCATTAAGCTCAATAAACTACAGACTAGAAATACGTGGCTTTCTTCATACTAATTAGTTCCCTTGTTAGTGAGAAGCTGAAGACGGATGCCCTTTTCAACATGAGTCACTGAAACAGAAAAAAAATAAGTTCAACCTTACTCAGGACACAGTCGAAAACAAGAGTAAGGTTTGGGGGGCAGGGAAGGGCTGGGGAGTTAGGTGAGGGGAAAAGGGTTTTTAAAGCTCTGGGTATCCAAATCTGCAAAATGAGGAAAGACCAACCCGCTTTGCTCTTGTTTAGGGTACAGTGTAATTTCAAGATGCTTAAAACAATCAGGGCTGCACAATTAGGGGCTGGGGGTGATGGAAAACTATTGCAACCACTAGATGGCCTCCCCACTTCATTAATCTCCCAAGTGGGGGTTAGGAGTGCATTCATTAGACATTCCAGGGTGGCAACAAGAGAGCAGAATTAATGTCCTGAAAGTTTGAAAAAGCACATTTTAAACATTTGGGCCCGAAAAGCTGGGGGCTCGTGGTGGGGAGGGGAGGAGACTAGGCCAAAGTGACTGTATTTTCTGAAGTGCAAAGTGGGATGGGAAGCATCTGAGATTAAGGGGCAGAATAGGCACGGCAGGGAATCAGAAAACTAGCTAGGCAGAGCAAGAAGTAGTGATATAGTGGGAACAAAAGGAAGGATAAGGATATAACAGGAAATAGTATAAACATAGGATGAAAATAGCTGAATAACTAACTGATGCAAATAAAATATGCATCGGTGCATAAGTACAGAAGATGGGAATGAAATATTTAAGTATTGAGTGTGTTTGTGTGTGTGGGAGGGGTGGGGTGGGGGGATGTTTGAGAATTTAATCAAGGAAAGCTTCCCAGAGAAGGAGAGATTCTAGGAAGTCTCAGAAAATGAGGAGGGATGTGGTCTGCCAGATTTGGAGGGGGTGGGAGTTCCAGACTGGGAAAACAGTAAGAGTGAGAGATTGGAGGTAGATCAATCAAGACTGTAGTACAAATAGAAAGTGATCTTGGGAGAATCAAGGGACATATCTGCTCCCTCTCTTCCTGCTCCCACTGCTCAATCGGATTGCTCAAACCTTGATTCCTGAGGTCATTTCTTATACAAACTCAGACTGCTTCCTGAAGCTCATGGTGGAAATGACCTTGGACATTCCACGGGAACATGACAGTCTTGGAGGAGCAATGGGAAAGGCTCTCCAAAATTCAGCTTACTCTGTTATGGCACCATCAGTTCCACCACCAGCCTAGTCCAAGGAGGACCTTAGTGGGTCCCACCAACCATAGTTCAGGTGGTATGATGGCAGTCAGAATTTCAATACTCTTTACCTACAAAAAAGGGGCTGTGAGCATTCAAAAACACTATTTCTTTTCTCATTTCTTTAAAACTCATGACCCTCCCGATAACACATTTCCCTGCTCTTTAGCGGAATGTTTCAGCTGCTCATTATAGGGGGAACCCAGGTTCCACAGCAGGGTGTACATGGGAACATCATGGAACAAAGTGGAAAGATAATTTGGTTGATTTTAACTTCACTGTCACCTGAAAAACAAAGATAAAACATTTGCATGGAGGAAAGATGATGGAGAAGGGATGAATTCTGAAAGTGATAATTCATCTTAATGGGAAAAATCTTTTCCTAGGCATCCTTAATATGCAGGATTAATGAGACCATTGTGCTGGGGACTACAATCAATAAGATTTAATAAAGAAGCTGGAACAGAGTCCAGTGTTTAATAACCAGGGCTTTATTGAGACTGATTCTCCTGCCTGGGAAGTTTTTTACTTGGGTGGAAACTCTTCACTCTCAAACCTCTGACAGGAGGCATCGTTTTCAGTGAGTGAATCGGAATAGAAGTAGGGCCATGGCCAGGCTGGAAAGTGGAAGGTTTATCTGGCCCAACCAAACTCTGCCCCAAACTGAAAGCAGGGGCTCTTTCAGACAACTTTTTCGTCTGCCGAAAGAAAGGCCTCGAAACAGCCTCAGACACAAGGGTAACAGAGCAGGACCCTCACACTTAAACTTCTAGGGAGGGGGTAGCACTGTGAGCATGTGTCTCAATGCCATTTTGCACAGAAAAATCCTTTCCTCTTTCCCCAAATGCCTTCGATTGCCTGGAAATACCAACATTATTTCAAGTTTTGTTAAAAGGGAAACCAATCGATAATATTTACTGAAAGATTATTATGTGCAGATAATATAAGTGGGTGGGAGAGTAAAATAGAATTAATTACTCTATTCTAATCCTCCTTGACCTCTCAGCTGCCTCTGACACTGTCGACAATCACCTTCTCCTCCACACCTTATCTCACCTTGGCTTCATGGACTCCGTCCTCTCCTGATTCTCCTCTTATCTCTCTGGCTGGTCATTCTCGGTCTCCTTCGCAGGCTCCTCCTCCCCCTCCATCCTCTAACTGTTGGAGTTCCTCAAGGGTGAGTTCTTGGCGCTCTTCTGTTTTCCATATACACTCACTCCCTCGGTGAACTCATCTGCTCTCTCAGCTTCAACTATCATCTCTATGCAGATGACACACAGATCTACATCTCTGCCCCTGTCCTCTCCCCCTCCCTTCAGGCTCGTATCTCCTCCTGCCTACAAGACGTCTCTACCTGGATGTCGGCCCGCCACCTCAAACTCAACATGACCAAAACTGAGCTCCTCACCTTCCCTCCCAAGCCCTGTCCTCTCCCTGACTTCCTTATCACCATGGATGGTACGACCATCCTTCCCATCTCTCAGGCCCGCAACCTTGGTGTCATCTTTGACTAGGCTCTCTCGTTTGCCCCACACATCCAATCCGTTACCATAACCTGCTGGTCTCACCTGTATAGTATCGCCAAGATCCGCCCTTTCCTCTTCACCCAAACAGCTATCTTACCGCTACAGGCTCTCGTAATATCCCGGCTAGATTACGGTGTCAACCTGCTCTCTGATCTCCCTTCCTCCTCTCTCTCCCCACTCCAGTCTATTTTTCACTTCGTTGCCCGGCTCATCTTCCTGCAGAAACGCTCTGGGCATGTCACTCCCCTTCTTAAAAACTCCAGTGGTTGCCTATCGACCTCCGCACAAAACAAAAACTTCTCACTCTAAACTTCAAGGCTTTCCATCATCTTGCCCCTTCCTACCTCTCCTCCCTTCTCTCTTTCTACTGCCCACCCTGCACGCTCCGCTCCTCTCCCGCCCACCTCCTCACCGTCCCCCGTTCTCGCCTATCCCGCCATCGACCCCTGTGCCACGTCCTCCCGCTGTCCTGGAATGCCCTCCCTCCTCACCTCCGCCAAACTAATTCTCTTCCCCTCTTCAAAACCCTACTTAAAGCTCACCTCCTCCAAGAGGCCTTCCCAGACTGAAGTCCCTTTTCCCTCTGCTCCCTCTACCCCCCTTCACCTCTCCGCAGTTAAACCCTCTTCTCCCCCCTTTCCCTCTGCTCCTCCCCCTCTCCCGTCCCATCCCCTCAGCACTGTACTCGTCCGCTCAACTGTATATCTCTTCATAACCCTCTTTATTTTGTTAATGAGATGTACATCACCTTGATTCTATTTATTTGCTATTGTTTTAATGAGATGTTCTTCCCCTTGATTCTATTTATTGCCATTGTTCTTGTCTGTCTGTCTCCCCCGATTAGACTGTAAGCCCATCAAAGGGCAGGGACTGTCTCTATCTGTTACTGATTTGTACCTTCCAAGCGCTTAGTACAGTGCTCTGCACATAGTAAGTGCTCAATAAAAACTATTGAATGAATTAACAGTCACATTACCTGACCTTGGGGAGCTTACAATCTGGCAGGGGAGACAGACATTAAAATAAATTACCTATAAGGGGAAGCAACAGGTTTTAAAGATCCAGGTGTGTGTGTGTATCCAAGTGCTTGGGCGATATAGAAGTGCTGAAGTTGCAGTAATGGAGTGGAGTGGGGCGAGGGTGATGGGAGGTGGAGGTGAGAGATTAATCAGGGAAGCATTGTGGACTAGTGGAAAAAGCACAGGCCTGGGAACCAGAAGACCTGGCTTCTAATCCTGGCTCCACTATTTGTCTGCTTTGTGACTTTGGGCAAGACACTTAAATTCTCTGTGACTCAATTACCTCATGTGTAAAACGGGGTTTAAATCCTATTCCCTCTAATTTAAACTGTGAGCCCCTTGTGGGCTGGGGATTGTTTCCAACCTGATTATCTTGTATAATTCAAAAAGAGACAGTCCCTGCCCACAACGGGTTTACAGTCTAGAAGGGGGAAGACAGACATCAGAGCAAGTAAACAGCTATCAATAGCATCATTATAAATGAATGGACTTATAGGTATATACACATCTAAACAAAAACAGGCATTAATATAAATAAATAGATTTATAGATATGTACATATATACACAAGTGCTGTGGGGTGGGGAGTGGGGTAGAGCAAAGGGAGCAAGTCAGGGCGATGGGGTGGGGAGGGGGAACTGAAGAAAATGGGGGGCTTAGTTTGGGAAAAAGAGGGGGGCTTAGCCAGTGCCTGGAACATAATAGTCAATCAATCAATCATATTTATTGGGAAGAAGGCAGTGGGTAAACCACTTCTATATTTTTACCAAGAAAACACTATGGATATATTCCCAGAACAATTGCAGATGGAGGTGGTGCATTCTGGGAGAGATGCATCCATGGAGTCGCTACGGGTCAGAGTCGATTAGATAGCATAAGACAAGACAGACATATTTACTGAGTGCTTCCTGTGTGCAGAGCACTGTACTAAGCACTTGGGAGAGTATAATCTAACAGAGTTGATAGACATCTAGTAAGCCCTAACAAGTACCATAAAAAAGGCTTCTTGGAGACATGATTTCAGAATGGCCTTGAAGATGGATAGAGCAGTGACCTCCTGACTGTGAGGGCAGATGGAATTCCAGGTAGAAGGGAGGATTGGGCGAGAAATTCAACCCTTTAGACTGTAAACCTGGTGTGGGCAGGGATTATCTCTCTTTATTGCTGAATTGTACTTTCCAAGCACTCAGTACAATGCTCTGCACACAGTAAGTGCTCAATAAATACGATTGACTGAATGTAAAGAAGTTGCCGGTGAGAAAAACGAAGCCAGGTACCAAAATTGGCTTGAGAGGAGCAAAGCATGGGAGCTGGGGTGTAGCAGGTGGGGTGGGGGGAGGGAAGAGCTGAAGGAGAGCCTTAAAGCCAATGGTCAGGAGTTTCTGCTTGATGTTGAGAAGAATGGGCAACCAGTGGAGGATTTTAAGGAGTGAAAAATGTTTCAGAAAATATGATCTGGGCAGCGGGATAAGTGTGGTAGCAGTATGGATGGAGAGGAAGGGGTGGATTCTGGAGATGAGAAGGAAGAACTGACAGGATTTGGTGACAGACTGAGTTATGGAGATTAAAAAAGAGGGATGAGTGAAAGATAATACCAAGGTTGAGGACTTGAGAGAGGGAGTGGATGGAGGTGCTGTCAGTGAAGATGGGAAAGTTAGTGATGGATAGGATTGGGGAATGAAGATGAGAAGTTCAGTTCTGGACATGTTGTGATGTCCTGGAGACAAGAGGTGATGTGAGACTGCAAAGAAGGAGAAAAGTCAGGGCTACCGAGGTAGATTTGGGAGTTTCCTCATCTGTAAAATGGAAATCAGAGGAAAAAAATATAAAATTCACTGATTTTAGTAGGAGACTTTACTCAATACGTAAGAATGAATGAATGAATATTTCCATCCTTGAACATTATCGAAGTAATTGCCACATTGACCTTGGGCCAGCTAAGATGGATTCTACAGCACTAGGACCCCCATGGACAATCCAGAAACCATGTAATGATGATTATGATGAATAAACAAAACCATCATTCAAGAAGAGAGGATTTGTTTGGCAAACCCTTGAGCTGTCACCCTCTTATTCAGGTAAAGACAAATTCAGCATCCTAGGTGTTGTTGAGCACTTACTAGGCATCAAGCACTGTTCTAAGCACTGGGGTAGATACAGGTTTATCAGGTTGCACACAGTCCATGTCCCATATGGGGTTCACAGCTTAAGTAGGAGGGAGAACAGGTATTGAATCTCCATTTTACAGTTGAGGAAACTGAGGCTCCAAGAAGTTAAGGGACTTGACCGAAGTCACATGCAGCAAGCAAATGACAGAGCCAAAACTAGAACCCAGGTCCCCTGACTCCCAGGCCCATGCTCTTTCCAATAGGCCATGTTGCTTCTCCATGAATGACTTGAGCCTCAATCCAGAAACCCAGACCCCTGATGGGTGCTGGGAGACTTCAGTGGAAAAACTTGCTCTCAAGTATGAGGTACACTCCAGTTCTCCAGACTGATTCCCAGAACATGTAATAGAGTTCTCCAATTACCCTTCAGGTCTCCGTCCAGGAAGACAGGTCATCCTGTAACTGCCAATAATTCTGATATAGTGATCACTGACCTGGGTAGCGGCAGCAGCCTGCCTGCAGTCCAGGTCCTGGGTCAATGAGCAATCTCTAGGATGACAGAGTGGGTCCCATAGGTGACACTGACTAGAGAGACCAGCAACTGCAGCTGTCCAAAAGATGGAGCTGGTTCAGGGTTGTGGTTATCTTCAGGGTTCAGGCTTGCTGCTCTCACCGATGGCAGTAATCCTGTTTCTGCAGGCACAGCAATTTTTCAATAGGTGGCATTTTTCAATCAATCCATCAACAGTATTTATTAAGCAGTGAGCATGTGCAGAGCACTGTACTAAATGCTTGGGAGAGTACAATAGAGTAGGTAGGCAGGATCCCTGACCTTAGTGAGGTCACTGTCTAGCAGGGGAGACTGGTGTTAAAACACATTACAGATAGAGTAGCAGCATGAGAGGCCACGTGGTCTAGTAGAAAGAGCATAGGTTGGGGAGTCAGAGGACCGGGGTTCTAATCCTGACTCTGCCAACTGTATCCAACCCGATTGTCTTGTATCTACCCCAGAACTTAGAACAGTGCCTGGTAATAGTAAATGATTAACAAATACCATCATTATTAATTGCCTGCTGTGTGACCTTGGGCAAGCCCCTGTCTTCTCTGTGCCTCAGTTTCCTCAACTGTAAAATTGGGATTCAATACCTGTTCTCCCTCCTACTTAGACTGCGAGCCCCAGGTGAGACAGGGACTGTGTCCAAACTGATTAACTTTTATCTACCCCAGGGCTTAGCACAGTGCTTAACACATAGTAAGTACTTAAGTATAATAATAATAATAATATTAGTAATAATGAATAAAGATATGTATACATGTGTTCTGGAAGTGGGAATGGGGTGAGTACCAAAGTGCTCAAAAGGTATGGACCTAAGTGCATAGGTGATGCAGAAGGGAAAGAGAACTGGATGTGGAGATTTGAGATTAGTCAGGGAAGACTACCTGGAGGAGATGTGATTTTAGTAGGACTTTGAAGATGGGAAAAGGTGGTGGTCTACCATGGCAACTTCACTCTCTGACAAGTAGATTCTGGTCTTAGAGCCACAAACTAGTTCTTCTATTACCCTGAGACAAGGTGACCCCAACCCTGTCCTCCACAACTTTTCCATCACTGTAGACAGCACCACCATTCTTCCTGTCTCACAAGCCCATAAACCTGGCATTATCCTCCACTCGTCTCTCTCATTCAACCCACGTATTCAATCTACCACTAAATCCTTTTGGTTCAACCTTCACAACATTGCTAAAATCTGCCCTTTCTTCTCCATCCTAAATTGCTACCATCTTAATCCAAGCACTTGTCCAAAACTGCCTTGATTACTGTATCGGTCTTCTTGCTGACCTCCATGTCTCCTGCATCTCCACACCCCAGTCCATATTTCACTCTGCTGCCTGGATCATTTTTCTACAAAACATTCAGTCCATGTTTCCCCACTCCTCAAGAACCTCCAGTAGTTGCCTATCCACCTCCACATTAAACAGAAACTACTTACCATCTGCTTTAAAGCACTCAATCACCTTGCCCACGCCTACCTCACCTTGCTGCTCTCCTACTACAACCCAGTCCACACACTTTGTTCCTCTAATGCCAACCTACCCTCTGTGCCTTGATCTCACCTATCTTGCCACTGACCTGTAGGCCATGTCCTGCCTCTGGCCTGGAATGCCCTCCCTCTTCGTATCCAACAGACAATTAGTCTCCCCACCTTCAAAGTCTTATTGAAGACACATCTCCAAGAGGCCTTCCCTGACTATGCCCTCATTTCCTTTTTCCCAACTCCCTTCTGCATCACTCTGATTTGCACCTTTCATTCACCACCCTTCAGCCCCATGGCAATTATATACATATCCATGATTCATTTATTTATAGTAATGTCTGTTTCCCTCTCTAGATGGTAAGCTCGTTGTAGGCAGGGAAGCTGTCTGCTATGTTGTTATACTCTCCCAAGTGCTTAGTACAGTGCTCTGCACACAGTATGTGCTCCATAAATACGATTTATTGATTGATTGATTGATTTACCTTCTGTCTGGGCTGAATCCTTTCTCAAGAATATCATACTTTATCATTCCTATATAGATTGTGCCAGTCTCCCTGGTCTTTAATCTTTTAGGTATGTGACTTCTTGTTAATCCTTGCTCATGTTGGGTGAGCTTTTTTTTCCCCCATCTGCTACCTGCTCTCTTTTATCTCTCTTATCTGGAGGTAATCCATTTGTATATTGTGGGTCCACCCCTAGTTAGAGGAGATTTATACAAATCTCTTCGAAAACGCCAATGATGGCTCGATTCAACCACTGGGTGGCAGCAAAATCTCTTGGGCAGAACCCCTTGTTACAAAGTGAACTGCAAGGGAAGGTACTGAGCGATTGGGGCTGTTTTCCGAGGGAAGTTAGACGTTTGAATGGACGGTTCCATCGAAAGGGCTAGCTCTCACCTGCACATCAGAGAGCTTGACAAGCATAGCTCTCACCTGCACCTTAGAGAACTGACAAGCAACCAAAAAGGAGATGATGAAGCATACCCTCAAGGGATCCCTACTACAAAAATAGTAAAAATAATAATTACAGTATTTGTTAAGCACTTACTATGGGCTGGGCACTGCACTAAGCGCTGGGATGGATATGAGCAAATCTTGTGGAACACGGTCCCTGTCCCATGTGGGGCTCACAGTGTCGATCCCCATTTCACAGATGAGGTAACTGAGGCACAGAGACGTAAAGTGACTTGCCCAAGGTCACACACCAGACAAGTGGGAGAGCTGGGATTAGAACCCATGATTTTCTGACTCCCAGGCCTATGCTCTATCCACTATGCCATGTTGCTTCTCCACAATACTCACTGACCCTTTAGGAGGCACCTTGAAATATAGAAGTGAAGCCCAGAGTCACACAGGAATGATGATCCCATGCCAAAAGAACCACTTGAGAAACTAAGCCTTGTGGAGGGACTAGTTGCTTCTAATTCTAGTGCTGTATTCCTCAGAAGTATCCCCCAAGTCAGGTAGCACTGTGGGATAATTCAGGAGCTTGATTGGCCTGAACTGGGGATTGACTGGAGCCAACTTCCTTCCCCAGTGGACAAGTGGCTACCTTGTGAAAGCTTTCTGGATAAGACTACTAGCCATGGCACAAGATGAGCCAGCATAGAGGATACGGATTCAACAGCTTGGAGAAGCAGGGTGGCCTAGTGGATAGAGCATGGGCCTGGGAGTCAGAAGGACCTGGATTCCAATGCTGGATCTGCAGTTTGTTGTGGGACCTTGGGTAAGTCACTTCACTTCTCTGTGCCTCAGTTTCCTCATCTGTAAAAGGGGGATTAAGACTGTGAGTTCCATGTGGGATTTGGACTGTGTCTAATCTGATTAGTTTTTCCATGTGGGATATGGACTGTGTCCAATCTGATTAGTTTGTATCTACTCCACCACTTAGTACAGTGCCTGGGACATAGTAAACGCCTAACAAATATCATTAAAAAAACCAAAAACCCAGTCCTAGAGACTCTGCCCCCCTTCCTTAGAGGGAGGAGCTCTCAAGAATAGAGAAGAAGGGTGAGAGAAATACTGGGGGTCATTTTCTGATCCTTTCTCCCTACCTCTTTTCTCTCATGTCACTCTCCCCACCTTTAAAGCCTTATTAAAAGCACTTCTCCTTCAAGGCCTTCTCCAACTAAGTCCTTGTTTACTCTTCTCCCACTCCCTTCTATCACCCTGGCACTTGGATTTGCACCCTTTATTCATCTCTCTCTCAGCCCTACAGCACATGTACATATCCATAATTTATTTATTTATATTAATGTCTGTCTCCCCCTCCATTAATTCCTTCGATGGTATTTATTGAATGCTTAATGTGTGTGAAGCATTGTACTAAGCCCTTGGGAGAGTACAATATAACAAATAGACAGATTCCCTGCCCACGAGGAGCTTACAGTCTGTAACATTCATTCATTCATTCAATAGTATTTATTGAGCGCTTACTATGTGCAGAGCACTGTACTAAGCGCTTGGGATGAACAAGTCGGCAACAGATAGAGACAGTCCCTGCCGTTTGACGGGCTTACAGTCTAATCGGGGGAGACGGACAGACAAGAACAATGGCAATAAATAGAGTCGAGGGGAAGAACATCTCGTAAAAACAATGGCAACTAAATAGAATCAAGGCGATGTACAATTCATTAACAAAATAAATAGGGTAATGAAAATATATACAGTTGAGCGGACGAGTACAGTGCTGTGGGGATGGGAAGGGAGAGGTGGAGGAGCAGAGGGAAAAGGGGAAAATGAGGGTTTAGCTGCGGAGAGGTAAAGGGGGGATGGCAGAGGGAGTAGAGGGAGAAGAGGAGCTCAGTCTGGGAACGCCTCTTGGAGGAGGTGAGTTTTAAGTAGGGTTTTGAAGAGGGGAAGAGAATCAGTTTGGCGGAGGTGAGGAGGGAGGGTGTTCCAGGACCGCGGGAGGACGTGACCCAGGGGTCGACGGCGGGATAGGCGAGACCGAGGGACGGTGAGGAGGTGGGCGGCAGAGGAGCGGAGCGTGCGGGGTGGGCGGTAGAAAGAGAGAAGGGAGGAGAGGTAGGAAGGGGCAAGGTGATGGAGAGCCTTGAAGCCTAGAGTGAGGAGTTTTTGTTTGGAGCGGAGGTTGATAGGCAACCACTGGAGTTGTTTAAGAAGGGGAGTGACATGCCCAGATCGTTTCTGCAGGAATATGAGCCGGGCAGCGGAGTGAAGAATAGACTGGAGCGGGGCGAGAGAGGAGGAAGGGAGGTCAGAGAGAAGGCTGACACAGTAGTCTAGCCGGGATATAACGAGAGCCCGTAATAGTAAGGTAGCCGTTTGGGTGGAGAGGAAAGGGCGGATCTTGGTGATATTGTAGAGGTGAAACTGACAGGTCTTGGTAACGGATAGGATGTGTGGGGTGAACGAGAGAGACGAGTCAAGGATGACACCGAGATTGCGGGCCCGAGAGACGGGAAGGATGGTCGTGCCATCAACGGTGGTAGAGAAGTCTGGGAGAGGACCGGGTTTGGGAGGGAAGATGAGGAGCTCAGTCTTGCTCATGTTGAGTTTTAGGTGGCGGGCCGACATCCAGGTGGAGACGTCCCGGAGGTAGGAGGAGATGCGAGCCTGAAGGGAGGGGGAGAGGACAGGGGCGGAGATGTAGATCTGCGTGTCATCTGCGTAGAGATGGTAGTCAAAGCCGTGAGAGTGAATGAGTTCACCGAGGGAGTGAGTGTAAATGGAGAACAGAAGAGGGCCAAGAACTGACCCTTGAGGAACTCCAACAGTTAAAGGATGGGAGGGAGAGGAGGCTCCAGCGAAGGAGACCGAGAATGACCGGCCAGAGAGGTAAGAGGAGAACCAGGAGAGGACAGAGTCCGTGAAGCCAAGGTGAGATAAGGTATGGAGGAGGAGGGGATGGTCGACAGTGTCAAAGGCAGCAGAGAGGTCAAGGAGGATTAGAATGGAGTAGGAGCCATTGGATTTGGCAAGAAGGAGGTCATGGGTGACCTTAGAGAGAGCAGTCTCGGTAGAGTGGAGGGGACGGAAGCCAGATTGGAGGGAGAGTCTAGGAGAGAATGGGAGTTAAGGAATTCTAAGCATCGATTGTAGACGACTCGTTCTAGGATTTTGGAAAAGAAGGGTAGTAGGGAGATAGGGCGATAACTGGAGGGGGAAGTGGGGTCAAGAGCGGGTTTTTTTTGTTTACCAACTCTGTTATATTGCACTCTCCCAAGCACTTAGTACAGATGCTTTGCACATAATAAGGGCTCCATAAATATAATTGACTGATTGATTGATGCCCTTTCAGGGCTGCTCACTTTGGGTGAAGTGAATATAAATTCAAGGTGCTCCTCCTATTGCTGAAATCCTCTCCCTGAAACCCAATGGATCACCAAGCTCCATAGATAACCAGCAACCTATATAAATTGCTTTTTACTAAACATGCCATGCAACTCCAGCATAATTGCACGTTTTGACAAATGACTTGTTAATGATATCTGGTCTGTACTTCCACTAAGTAATTATCCCATAATTAATTTTTGTCTTTAGTAGAAGAGCCAGGATAGGCAGGGTGAGGCAAAATTTTCTTTTTTTACCTTGAACAGGGACTTTCCCCCCACACCCTCCTGTGCTATAAGAAGACCCAGTAGATACCTAGGGAGCAGAGAAAGAGGAGAGAGATACGATGATCATCCTTTGCTATCGTGTAGCTAGCTGCATCACTTGGGTTTTGCTCAGAAAAAAATCAGGGAAATTCATTTTTATGTGCTTGACAAAAACAGTTGGGAACAGATTAGGGACAAACAGGGCCATTTCCATTTCATCAATGTGGATGAGCACTTTTTTATGGTATATGTTAAGTGCTTACTATTTGTCAAACACTGTTCTAAATGCTGGGGTAGGTACAAGTTAATTAGGCCATGGAGCTCACAGTCTAAGTAGGAGGGAGAACAGCTACTTAGTCCCCATTTTACAGGTGAGGAAACTGAGGCACAGAGAAGTTAAGTGACTTGTCCAAGGTGACACAGCAAGCAATTGGTAGAGCTGTGATTGGAACCCAGGTCCTCTGACTCCCAGGCCCATGCTTTTTCCACATACCTTTGAGAAGACACTCAAGAACTGTACAGTTTTACAGAGCCAGTAGCATGTTTTGGTCAGCCATTAAGAACAATGGTAGCATCTTAAGAAGGCTCGTCCTACCAATACAGTAGACAAAAATGTATTCCACAGTTAGCAAGGTTAGGCCCTGTGCTCCTACAGGACCAAGCATTCAGGCTACATAGCCACTTACAGCCTTCACTTGGATAGGGGGAGATCAGACACAGTAGTGGAAATGAAAGTTAAGCGATTTCCAGAGCTTGCTGGCCCCATTAGCATGCAAATACTTTCCAATGATTTGCATAAATTATGTATCCTCCTTGGGCATTCAGACAAAATTTCATTATCTTCAAAGGGACAGGAGGTGGAGAAGGACTGTCTATTCTAGTCCCTGTCTCTCTCAAGAAAGTAAAATTGTTTCATCTAGCCTAAATACCTGAGAAGAGTACATACTCATGCATATCTTATGCAAATCTGTGGAAATGATCCAGCAGTACCACAGCCAGAACTTCTGGAGTAAGTAATTTCCATTTGCACACTGGATCTACATCATATTTGCAGGTATTGAGTGAAAATGCCAAGGTTTCAGGTCAAAGGAGATGTTTATAGTTTTTCCAATAAAATATGAAATAAAAGCAGAAGTTCAATATCAAGAATTCAGAATTCCATTAATCATCTCATATGTAAAAGTTTCTTTTTCAATTGTGATAAAAAACAACAACAACTAACAGGACAGAAGTGCTAATGTGCAAAGTATATGAAAAAAAATCACCTCAAATGGCAGACTTAATCTTACCACTTGAGTGTCATATTCACACCCTAAATAAATCAAGTGCCAGTCATGAATTATATCAACACTTTATTCTAATACTCATAAAAATACTCTTATATACAGACATTTATAGATTAATATGTGGTAATGGTTGGAACCTGATTGAAAATGAAAATCCACTATGTCAAAGTCACTGTCTTATTTATAAATCTCCAGACTCATAGGGGGGTTAGAAAAAAATCAGTAGTAACAGGTTATAAATCAGAGTTTTTCTATGATTTCACCAAGGCTTTGGAATTGGTAGCTGCTTCATAATTTTCAATTTCCCTGCAGATGAAATGAGCCAGCTGGGAGATCAAGAAGGGATATTTAGTCATTACTGTTAATGAAGCTTTTTTTTTGGACAATGGTCATTTCTTTTCAGGTGAGGTAGAGTCTGAGGCACTGAGGATAAAGCTCACAAATATTAGGGCCTCTTAGAGGCCTGTGCTTCTAAATTCTTCTAATATACCCCATCCTCTTTATCTTTTTCCCAGACAAACTACAAAATGACTTAGCCAGAGAAGGGAAAAAGTGAAAGCAGAAGGGGCGGAGAATGGAACACAGTGTGCAGGCCTAGGTTTCAGAGTAAAAAAAAAAAAAAGAATTCTAGCATATCCTCTATAAAGCTGGAGACTCTCCTGGCCACATTTCTAAATTTAATCTTCACTGTGAACATCAGGATTGTTCCCTTCGCTGTAGTATTCTCTTTCATTTCCATGCTTATTTCCAAGAGCAGTGACTTCTCTACTTCTAGTTCCCCGGGGTCCACACAGGAATGAAAAGGAGGCTGCTTCATGCCACATGGCCTATATGGCTGTCATCATGATTCATCTTTACTAGGCCCCAGCAGAGTGCTAGCTGAACTCTTGTCTCTCACCTGGTTTCCCTCCCATGTCATTGGGCCTCTGTGAACTGGGGGGAAAGTTGTTGCCTGGGAAGTAAGAGAGAGATTGGAAAATGGAGTCTTGCTGAATATCTGAGCTATGTTTCTCAGAAGAGAAATTCTTGTAATCTGAATGGTTCCCAACTCCAATTTTCAACTCCCTGTGCCCTTGCAACCAACCTTGATAGCTGAGAGATCCCTCTGAAGTACAGAGCAACAGAAAGATTTTTTTTTTCCAAGCATTTTTATTATGGAAGAAAAACTGCTTCCACATATACTGGATCATCTCCTTCATATACATACCTACATGGCCCCACTGTCTTTGGATCAGGGCAGCTGAGACTAGAGAAATGAGAAGAAGAATTGAACTGATACCTTCAACTGTATACTGTCATTCATTGTGTTGGTTTTTATTTTGCTTGCTAATTTTTCTATATGCTTGTCCTTCCTCCCTCCCTAGTGTTATAGATGGCCAGTCCTAAGTGAGCCAGGGACGGTGTCTGAATTAGGTGCCCAGGTATTCTCAACACTTAGTACAGTGCTTTGCTCATTGTAAGTGCTGAATAAATGTCATCATTCATTCATTCATTGACTACCAACTCCTATTCACTGAGGTGGGAAGTGAATCACAGAAAGGTTTTAAGTGGCTTGATAAAGGTCAAGCAGCAAGTCAGAACTAAAACTGGACTCTAGCTCTCCTGACTTCCATAATTCCATAGGCCAGTGCTTTAGTAGATGCCTGCATTATTCAATCATATTCATTGAGTGCTTACTGTTTGCAGAGCATTGCAGTAAACACTCGGGAAAGTACAACAATAAACAGACACATTCCTTGCCCACAACAAGCTAACATGTGATGATTATTCAAAAGCACATCTGTTGATTAAAAATATTGGGGGTGGGGGTTGCTGCATAAGATTTTCCTGCTAATTTCTGCACGCAGCATTATCTTATTCTTCTGTTCCCTTCGAAGTTGCTTAGAAATTTCCAGTTAAAACTCAGTTGCTCCTGACAGCACCTATTTTGGGGTTTTCAGCATCTTCTGTTTCATTGGCCTACCGAGTAGAATCGGTAGCTGAAAGAGGTTCATTAGTCCAGAGCTCTGATCTAATTGGCAGTAATAAATCTCTTGGCAACTTCAGTGACTTGTGCTGAGGTATCTAGAGAGTGGCATTTAATTTAAGCCCTTCAATGAGTTGGAAGAAAGAAGAAAAGTAAACGTCATCTTCTAAAGGTTTCGTCTTGCTTCTGAGACAGCCAGGCAAGCCACTGCAGCAGTTCACTACATGGCCAATGAGAAAGAACTCTAGATTTGGCCACAAGCACAGCCATTGCAGAGTATTTTCTCTACACTTTTTGACACTAAGCCAGGTTGGCACCAAGAGATACAAAGCAAAGGGAACACCTCTTCTTTCTTCTTATGACATTTGTTAAGTGCTTATTATGTTTCAGCACTGTTCTAAGTGCTGGGGTAGATACAAGTCAATCAGGCAAGATACAGTCCCTGTCCCACATGGGGCTCACAGTCAAGTAGGAGGGAGAATGGGTATTGAATTCCCATTTTGCAGTTGAGGAAACTGAGCACAGAGAAGTTAAATGAATTCGCTTAACAGGTAAATGGCTGAGTCGTGATTAGAACCCAGGTTCTCTTGCTCCCAGGCCCGGGATTTTATTCACTTGGCCAGACTGCTTCCCCAAGTGAAGTGCTCCTCATTTCATTTCCTTCTCCCACAGGGGGTTTACAGTTTAAGTAAGAGGGAGAACAGGTATTTAGTCCCCATTTTACAACTTACAAGGAGTTCTTCGACTCCTTTCTGTGTCACCCTGACTTGCTCCCTTTATTCACTTCCCCCTACCAGATCCACAGCCCTTCTGTACAGGCCTTCCCAGACTGAGCTTCCCCTTTTGCCTCTGCTCCCTCTCTGCTCCTCCCGCCCCCCCCGCACCACTTCTCCCCTCAGCTAAGCCTCCTTTTCCCCCCCTTTCCCTCTGCTCCTCCCCCCTCCCTTCCCTTCCCCTCGGCACTGTGCTCATCTGCTCATTTGTATATATTTTTATTACCCTATTTATTTTGTTAATGATATGTACATCCCCTTGATTCTATTTATTGCTATTATTTATGGCTGTCTGTCTCCCCCGATATGACTGTAAGCCCGTCAATGGGCAGGGATTGTCTCTATCTGTTGCTGAATTGTACATTCCAAGCACTTAGTACAGTGCTCTGCATTCATTCATTCAATAGTATTTATTGAGCGCTTACTATGTGCAGAGCACTGTACTAAGCGCTTGGGATGAACAAGTCGGCAACAGATAGAGACAGTCCCTGCCGTTTGACGGGCTTACAGTCTAATCGGGGGAGACGGACAGACAAGAACAATGGCACTAAACAGCGTCAAGGGGAAGAACATCTCGTAAAAACAATGGCAACTAAATAGAATCAAGGCGATGTACAATTCATTAACAAAATAAATAGGGTAACGAAAATATATACAGTTGAGCGGACGGGTACAGTGCTGTGGGGATGGGAAGGGAGAGGTGGAGGAGCAGAGGGAAAAGGGGAAAATGAGGCTTTAGCTGCGGAGAGGTAAAGGGGGGATGGCAGAGGGAGTAGAGGGGGAAGAGGAGCTCAGTCTGGGAAGGCCTCTTGGAGGAGGTGATTTTTAAGTAAGGTTTTGAAGAGGGAAAGAGAATCAGTTTGGCGGAGGTGAGGAGGGAGGGTGTTCCAGGACCGCGGGAGGACGTGACCCAGGGGTCGACGGCGGGATAGGCGAGACCGAGGGACGGCGAGGAGGTGGGCGGCAGAGGAGCGGAGCGTGCGGGGTGGGCGGTAGAAAGAGAGAAGGGAGGAGAGGTAGGAAGGGGCAAGGTGATGGAGAGCCTTGAAGCCTAGAGTGAGGAGTTTTTGTTTGGAGCGGAGGTCGATAGGCAACCACTGGAGTTGTTTAAGAAGGGGAGTGACATGCCCAGATCGTTTCTGCAGGAAGATGAGCCGGGCAGCGGAGTGAAGAATAGACCGGAGCGGGGCGAGAGAGGAGGAAGGGAGGTCAGAGAGAAGGCTGACACAGTAGTCTAGCCGGGATATAACGAGAGCCCGTAATAGTAAGGTAGCCGTTTGGGTGGAGAGGAAAGGGCGGATCTTGGCGATATTGTAGAGGTGAAACCGGCAGGTCTTGTAACGGATAGGATGTGTGGGGTGAACGAGAGGGACGAGTCAAGGATGACACCGAGATTGCGGGCCTGCGGGACGGGAAGGATGGTCGTGCCATCCACGGTGATGGAGAAGTCTGGGAGCGGACCGGGCTTGGGAGGGAAGATGAGGAGCTCAGTCTTGCTCATGTTGAGTTTTAGGTGGCGGGCCGACATCCAGGTGGAGACGTCCCGGAGGCAGGAGGAGATGCGAGCCTGAAGGGAGGGGGAGAGGACAGGGGCGGAGATGTAGATCTGCGTGTCATCTGCGTAGAGATGGTAGTCAAAGCCGTGAGAGCGGATGAGTTCACCGAGGGAGTGAGTGTAAATGGAGAACAGAAGAGGGCCAAGAACTGACCCTTGAGGAACTCCAACAGTTAAAGGATGGGAGGGGGAGGAGGCTCCAGCGTAGGAGACCGAGAATGATCGGCCAGAGAGGTAAGAGGAGAACCAGGAGAGGACAGAGTCCGTGAAGCCAAGGTGAGATAAGGTATGGAGGAGGAGGGGATGGTCAACAGTGTCAAAGGCAGCAGAGAGGTCAAGGAGGATCAGAATGGAGTAGGAGCCATTGGATTTGGCAAGAAGGAGGTCATGGGTGACCTTAGAGAGAGCAGTCTTGGTAGAGTGGAGGGGACGGAAGCCAGATTGGAGGGGGTCTAGGAGATAATGGGAGTTAAGGAATTCTAGGCATCGATTGTAGACGACTCGTTCTAAGATTTGGAAAGGAAGGGTAGTAGGGAGATAGGACGATAACTGGAGGGGGAAGTGGGGTCAAGAGCGGGTTTTTTTAGGATGGGGGAGACGTGGGCGTGTTTGAAGGCAGAGGGGAAGGAGCCCTTGGAGATTGAGTGGTTAAAAATAGAAGTTAAGGAAGGGAGGAGGGCAGGGGCGATGGTTTTAAGAAGGTGAGAGGGAATGGGGTCCGAGGCGCAGGTGGAGGGGGTGGCACTTGTGAGGAGGGAGGAGATCTCCTCTGAGGATACTGCAGGGAAGGATGGGAAAGTAGGGGAGGGGGTCGGTGGGGGGGAGGGGAGAGGCGGAGGGGTGACTTTGGGGAGCTCAGACCTGATCGTGTTGATTTTCGTGAGGAAATAGGTGGCCAGATCATTAGGGGTGAGAGATGGGGGAGGGGGAGGAACAGGGGGCCTAAGGAGAGAGTTAAAGGTCCGGAACAATCGGCGGGGGTGACGGGCATGGGTGTCGATGAGGGAGGAGAAGAAGCTTTGCCTGGCGGAGGAGAGGGCAGAGTTAAGGCAGGAAAGGATAAATTTGAAGTGTGTGAGGTCGGCTTGGTGCTTGGACTTTCGCCAGCAGCGCTCAGCAGCTCGAGCATAGGAGCGTAGGAGGCGGACGGAGGAGGTGATCCAGGGCTGTGGGTTAGTGGTGCGAGAGCGGCGGAGGGAAAGGGGGGCGAGAGAGTCGAGATGAGTAGAGAGGGTGGAGTTGAGAGCGGAGACCTGATCGTCGAGAGTGGGAAGAGAGGACAGGGCGGCAAGGTGAGGCGAGATGCTATTGGAAAGACGGATGGGATCGAGAGAGCGGAGGTCTCTGTGGGGCAGTAGCGAAGATTTGCAGGGGGAGGGAGTGTGAGAGATGAGGCAGGTGAGAAGGTTATGGTCCGAGAGAGGGATTTCAGAGTTGGTGAGTGAGGAGATAGTGCAGCGGTAGGAGATGACAAGATCGAGGGTGTGACCGAGTCGGTGAGTGGGCGCGGTATGGTGGAGGAGGAGGTCTGCACATAGTAAGCGCTCAATAAATACTATTGAATATCTGTAATTTGTTTGTTTATCTTAATGTCTGTCTCCTCTTCTAGACTGTAAGCTCACTGTGGACAGGGAATGTGTCTGTTATTATATTGTAGCTCCCAACTGCTTAGTACAGTGCTCTGCACACAGTAAGCACTCAATAAATACAATTGATTGACTGAATTACCTAATTCAGGACTCTCATGGGTGTGGGACAGGTAGTCTCCCAAGGCATTCCCCCTGCACCACAGGGCTGCCTCCCTCGAGACCACCCATTTATATCTAGTTCTCCCAAGTGCTGGAGGTCTGCTTCCCAAGCAGGTGTGACTCATCTCAAGCTCACCAGCTGCAATCCTTGTGCAGAGGCTGGAGAACATTTTATAATTTCCTTCTCGTTTGTAGTTTATTATAGGAATTCGTTCTTATAATAATAATAATAATGGTATTTATTAAGCGCTTACTATGTGCCAAGCACTGTTCTAAGCACTGGGGTATATACAAGCTAATTAGGTTGTCCCATGTGGGGCTCACACTATTAATCCCCATTTTACAGGTGAGGTAACTGAAGCACAGAGAAGTTAAGTGACTTGCCCAAGGTCACACAGCAGACAAGTGCAGGAGGAAGGATTAGAACCCTCATCCTCTGACTCCCAAGCACGGGTTCTTCCCACTAAGCCATGGTGCTTCTATAAAAGATATTGAAATTTCATGCTTTTAAGGGAAGGAAAATACTTCTCCCCCTTTCTACTCCAAACTCTAGTGATCACATGCAAACTGTTTGCTTCCTCCTGCATTCCGCAGTTTCTGATATCCCTATTCCCACATTTTGTGCTTTTGTGTGGAACTGGTGATCAGGAGACCTGGGGAAAAGAGAGTGCCCATTGCCATGAGAAGCAGGACACAATGGGTGCTTAGTACCCACCGCACCAACCCTCCCTGATTCAGAGTGAGGGGATTTGCATCGTTAGTTAGAGGGACTCAACAGGGAGATTATCCCACCAATCCCATCTGACCTAGGAGTGATGAGCTCTCAACAAGATTTGCCCACCAATTAGAGGAGGAAATGGGAGGGGTGGATCATAAACCAATGCTTTAATTGGAAGAATACCAGAAACAAAGGTTTACCAGAAGTCTTTCATTGTCAAGGGAGTCATAGATTAGCAAAGCACGACCCTATTATGTACCCCTTGAGAGACCATTTAGTTAATCTTCATGCCTCCAAGCTGGAATGCACATATCCTTAAATATCTACTCTGAAAGGTATTTTAAAATGTTCTTAAGGATTTACAGGAAATGATTTATATAGTGGATCTCCTGGGATTGTAAACTCAGTTCCCATTATTGCTTCCTTTTATTTACTGAGGCTGTTGGGCACTCAACATTCCTGGAGGCCATGATAGCATGAAAATGAGTGAATTTTTTTATGGTATTTGTTAAACATGCCAAGCACTGTTCTAAATACTGGGGTAGATACAAGTTTATCAGGTTGGACACAGTCCCTGTAGCACATGGGGCTCAAAGTCTAAGTAGGAGGGTGAACCAGATTGAATCCCCCTTTTCCAGGTGAGGAAACTGAGGCACAGAGCTGCTAAATGACTTGCTCAAAGTCACACAGCAGGCAAGTGGTGGAACTGGGATTAATAATAATAATTGTGGTGTTAGTTAAGCACTTACTATGTGCCAAGCATTGTACTAAGCTCTGGGGTGGATACAAACAAATTGGTTTGTGTTAAAAACAGCATTCTGAGCATAGCAGCTCTTGATCTAAATGACTCTTGTTTTTGTCTCAGGAAGTCCCCCATTTCAGGTGGGATGTATATCACATCTGCAAATTCCAAATTCTGGGGGACAGGAGGTTGCTTCTTTCCCAAAACAGATAAGGCCTGCTTGGACAGGAGATTGCTTCTTACCCAAAACAGATAAGGCCTGCTTGAAGAGTCTCTTCTGTCATTGAAGAAAACACACTTGTCCGAGTTCTTTTATGATTGGCTATTCTCCTATACGTTGCAAATAAAGGCACAGCCAAACAGGAGAGGTGGGCCGTTGTGTCACTCGTACCTCTCCGGAGGTGAACGGGCACTCAGTCACCTTCCTCCCTTTTCTGATCTATCCAACACTGTCTCTGAGTGTTACTTTCCTTGCTTGCGTCACCACCTTGGGTTCGAATCCTCACTGCCTTTTAGTTCCATTCCCTTTTCGAGTACAGTTTGGACACAGTCCCTCTCCTTCTTGGGGCTCACAGTCTCAATCCCCATTTTACGGTAACTGAGGCCCAGGGAAGTGAAGTGACTTGCCCTAGGCCACACAGCAGCCAAGTGGTGCAGACAAGTAGAGAAGCAGCATGACTTAGTGGAAAGAGCACAGCCTTGAGAGTCAAAGGTCATGGGTTCTAATTCCAGCTCCGCCACTTGTCAGCTGTGTGACTTTGGGCAAGTCACAACTTCTCTGTGACTCAGTTGCCTCATCCGTAAAATGGGGATTAAGACTCTGAGCCCCACGTGGGACAACCTGATTATGTTGCATCTACCCCAGTGCTTAGAACATTGCTTGGCACATAGCAAATGTTTAATGAGTACTATTATTATTGTTATTATTAAGTGGTCAAATAGGGATTAGAACCCAGCTCCTTTGACTCTTAGGCCCACATGCTAATCACTAGGCCATGCTGCTTCCCAGCCATCCATTTCCCTCACTTTTTCCAAATGGTTCCCAAATTCTCATCTCGTGATGTCTCTCTCTTTAGACTCCCATACACACCATGCCTCACAACACCCCTCCATAAAAAACAACAGCTTATGTTGGTTTTGCAAGCATGACCACTATAAAGTGACCATATTTTGGGAATCTTAAAGTAGTCCTGGGTATGATCAACCACACACACTCACAGAACTCACCCAGCCTTTATGACCACTCACACCGTGGCAACAGGTCTTGTCCCCACCACAGGCTTTATCCTGGAGTATTCAGGTGTGGTTGGAAACACATCCAAGTGATTGTGCAAGAAACTGTTGGATATGACCAATTTGGCTGCACTGGTGGTAACAGCAGTGGCTGCTGCTGAGCAGCAGAGGGACCAGGCTGGGTAACAGCATCTTTATTTTTCCACCTTCCTGCTGCTCCTGATGTCCCTTCTGGTGGCCTGTTCCCCTTCTGCTACCCTGGTCTAAAGAAGGACCTCAATGGATACCACTGGAGCATTCTTGGGTGGTAGTGACGGTCCCAGCTAATATGGACTGTGTAGTGATATTATGTCACTGCTAAGTAGATGTTTGGAGCTCAGCAGCTTGTCTCCCTCTGAGCAAATTTTAATGCATGGGGGGGGGGGGGCAGGGGAGAAGGAAGGAGAAAGAGTGAGGGAGTGCAAAGGAAGGTCTCAGAAGGTTGAGGTGGCCAGCTCAGCCTGACTCAGTCTTCATCTAGCTCCTGTCTCTAGGTCCATTCAATGATTCCTCTCCTTTGATAAACAATCTGAACATGCAGTTCTCCCACTTGTAGTTAAAGATTAATGCTAACCCAGCCCACCAATTCCAAAATCCAGCCTTGTATCAGAAAAGAAAAAAACACACACACACACAAACACACACACATACACTCTCTACCACCCCTGCCCCAAAATTTTAGTCTCCAGTAAAATGTATCAGGACTGATGCCAGGGTCAGATGAGACAAGACCCAAAGTGTCAACATTCACATCCTGTCCCCTTGCCCAGAAACACTTCTAGCCCCCCACCACACCCCTCAGGCCTGCATTCCTGTTCCTCCAAGCCGCTCAGAGCTTACCCAGAGAATGTCAGCCTACAGAGCTCCCATGAGGAGGATCCTGGCTCCTGACTTCAGGTTATTCTTGGCAGGCAAGGCCCCTTCTTAATAGAAGGGAGAACTCCAGAAAGCAGTCTTGTCTGGGGAGGTGCTGAGCCAAAGCATCCTGCCAGGACTCAGGACCGGACACTGGGAGAAGAAACTAAAACTTATTTCCTGGAGTCCCTTACAGTTCTCTCTGCCGTGAGCCTATTTCAAATGCTGGCAACAAATGAACCCTATTTCAAATGCTGGCAACAAATGACCCAGATGAAGGGGTCTCAATCTGAAAGGGAAAGCAATGCCCTGAGAAGGGAGTTTCCAAAGTTGCAGAGGGAAATCACTGCAGACCTTTGAAGCCTGACAGCCTGTGAAGCTAAGCCATGATGGAAGTGGCTAAGAAAAACTTAAACTCACTTCCAACTTCTAACTTGGGACTCCTGGCAGATTCTTTCCTCCATTCAAACAAACCCACAAAATGCTCTAAATTAAACAAAGTACTGAATGTATTTTTTTCCTCCCCTTTCTCTTGTTTACCTGACCATTAAGTGCTTTGAAAAGACATGGCCCAGTTTGACTATTCACATCCCAGGACCAAAAAACCTTGAGAAAGGCCTAGAATGGAGACCCTGCACATTGTGTTGTATTGCAATCCTGTCGTGCCCCATAGGTTTCTACTTTCTAGCTTTAAGACCTACTCACTGGATCTATTGAGGAAATAAAGGTAACTGGAGAGTTAGTACTTCTTCCTTGGGTTTGCGTTTGATCGCTGTGGTCAAGAGACAATAAAGATCCTGGGATGGAGTGAGACGGAGAGACGGCCCTGTTCATTTAGCCCATTTACTTGGAAACGGTCTCTCGACGGCAAGACCCCTTCTCCAGTCAGGCTTTAAATTCATTCAATAGTATTTATAGTATTTATTGAGCGCTTACTATGTGCTGAGCACTGTACTAAGCGCTTGGAATGTACAAGTCAGCAACAGATAGAGACAGTCCCTGCCCTTTGACGGGTTTACAGTCTAATCGGGGGAGACAGGCAGACAAGAACAATGGCAATAAATAGAGTCAAGGGGAAGAACATCTCATAAAAACAATGGCAACTAAATAGAATCAGGGTGATGTACATCTCATTAAACAAAATAAACAAAATAAATAGGGTGATAAAGATATATACAGTTGAGTGGAGGAGTACAGTGCTGAGGGGGTGGGACAGGAGAGAGAAAGGGGGGAGAAGGGGGTTTAGCTGCAGAGAGGTGAAGGGGGGGGTAGAGGGAGCAGAGGGAAAAAGGGGGGAGCTCAGTCTGGGAAGGCCTCTTGGAGGAGGTGAGCTGTAAGTGGGGATTTGAAGAGGGGAAGAGAATTAGATTGTCAGAGGTGAGGAGGGAGGGCATTCCAGGACCGCGGGAGGATGTGGCCCAGGGGTCGACGGCGGGATAGGTGATTCCCACTTTGCTCTGCCAGCCAAGACCTGGATAATAATAGTAATAGTTGTGGTATTTGTTAAGTGCTTCGTAGGTGCCAAGCACTGTACTAAGCACTGGGGGGATACAAGCAGTCACACAGTCCCTGTCCCACGTGGGGCTCACAGTCTTAATCCCCATTTTACAGATGAGGTAACTGAGGCCCAGAGAAGTGAAGTGACTTGTTCAAGGTCACACAACAGATGTGGCAGAGCCAGGATTAGAACCAGACCCATGCTCTTTCCAGGAAGCCACACCGCATAAAAAGGGCAAAGATTATGGAGCAACTAGCATCAATGGATGCTTCCTTCAGTAGCTGGGAGCAGGAGAAACCAGCTGCTACAGGCAGCACTGATTAGGATGGGATGACTAATGGCATAGAGAATCAGAAACAGCTAAAATCCTGAAGATGGGAAATTTTGCTCCTGGCCAGACAGAAATTCTGATCCCTAGAGCTGAACTAGGCTTTGTCCTTACCTGGAACAAGGGAGAACAATGTAGGAACATGAATGGGGCACTGAAGCCTAATCCTCACTGCCCCATGCATAGATCCAAAAAAAATGTAGGAAGATATTTCTCAGTTACCTCCCTACTGGATCTGTGACTTTTGGGCATTTGGTATTCACCCCACCCTCAGCCCCATAGCATTTATGTACACATCTATAACGTATTCATTTATAGTGAGGTCTGCCTACCCCTCTAGATTGCAAATTTGGTGTGGGTGGGGAAAATGTCTATTACTGTACACAGTAAGCACTCAATAAATACCACTGATCTATTGATTGATTGTTTACTGCAAATGGCAAAATGTGTGGCCTCTAAAATCTAGACACCTGGTGCAGTCAAACAACTCTGATCTAGAGAAGCAGTGTGGCCTAGTCGATAAAGCATCGGCCTGGGAATGAAAAGGCCCTGGGTTCTAATCCTGGCTCAACTACTTGTCTGTTGTGTGACCTTCGGCAGGTCATTTAGCTACTCTGTGCCTCTGTTACCTCATCTGTAAAATGAGGATGAAGACTGTGAGCCCCATGTGGGACATGAACTATGTCCAACCTGATTACCTTGTATCTACCCCAGTGCTTAGCACAGTGCCTTGCATATAATAAGCGCTTAACAAAATCAAAAAAATAGACAAAAGAAACTTAACCCAGGAAAGAGGGCAGCTCCAGAACTCCATTATGTGCCTGGAAGAGAGAGAAGCAGCTACCATCATTATTATCATCAGTAGCATTTTGGAAACTACTCTCTGGGAGTGAGAGTGTGCTGGTTAAACAAGCACAGGTTCTGCCCTCTAGAAGCTTGCAATCCATGACAAGGAATGATGAAATGGAAAGACATGCATAAAAGACATTCAGACAACTGGTCAAGCATTGCACAACTGGATAAGCATTGACAAAATACTGGCCATCATCAAAAAGGGAGTGGAAAATGGTGATCATAATAATGGGATGCGTTTAGGGTTTAAGGTACAGAGGACGACCTAAATAAGCAGGAGGGATGGAGGAGCTTTCATATTAGAATATCCTGAAAAGATAGGCTTCTTCAGTCTGGTAAGAAGAAGGTGGGAAAGGAAAGCTACTGAGGTTTGTAAAGTCATAAAGGGTGTGCTCAGGGAAAACACGGGAATTGTTGCTCACCAAATCCCACATCCAGAGGAAGAGGGGGAACCCATGGGAGCTTGGAGGTGCCTGGTTCAACACAAACAAAACTCTTCTTCATGCAGTGGGAGATAAAACATGGAGTTTGTTACCTCAGAAATTATGAGCAGGTTCAAGAGAGGTTTAGATAAATACAAGGTAAGCCACAATGTGTTACTTCTACCACCCCTGTCCCAAACTTTTAGTCTCCACTAAAATGTATCAGGACTGATGCCAGGGTCAGATGAGACAAGACCCAAAGTGTCAACATTCACATGCTATGAATCCAGGGAGGAAAGTTAGTGATGCTAGATGGCATATTGCTAACTTTAGGATAGGTGTCAAGGAAGACGATCATTTCACAGTGTCAGTGTCGGAGGCAGAATACTGGGCTGGATGGAATTTTGACCTGACCCATGGTCTTGTTTGAGTGCAACTCAAATTCATCTCTGAGCCCTCCAAGGGGCTAATTTCCAGTGCTTAGTACAATGCACTGCACACAGTAAGTGCGTAATAAATACTATTACCACTACTACTACCACTACTACTACTACTACCCGGTAATGGCAGAGTTCACTTTCCAGGTTTATGAACTGCCACAAAGTCCAATTCATTCCCCATTGTGGTGGAGGAGGGGGGGGATGAAACAACTGGATGTAGGGGAGTACCCACTGGGGCTGTGCCATCAATGGTGAAGGACCTCCAAGGATGTCTCACGTGGTGGATGGGCTTAGCAGGAATTCTGGAAATCAGTGACTAATTTGGGCAGCAAAGATTGCAGCAGCTCCCAAGGCAGCTATCCTGGCAGCTGCCTGCAGGTCTATGGCACTACAGAGCATCAGCCCTGTGCTGCAGCCACTTTGTAATACATTTTTTTTGTAATTTACATTTTCCAATGTACAGGACCTCTGCCTACCTACTTGCCGGCTACACCTATTGCCCCAGAGGAAACATGACCAGCAGGGAAGAGAGTTCTGGGCTGTGGCTGAAACCTCTGGCACCGTAACAAATTACAGGAATCAGTTTCTCTGCCCCGAACTTTTCATGACTGGACCGATGTATTTATGTACCCTTTAAGCACTTGATATTCACCCACCCTCAGCCCCACAGTGCTTATATAGATATCTGTAATTTATTTATATTAATGTCTGCCTCCCCCGGTAGACTGTAAGCCCCTGTGGACAGAGAACCTGTCTACCATCTCGGTTATACTGTATTCTCACAAGTGTTTAGTAAAGGATTTTGCACAGTCGATGCTCATTAGTAAAAACCATGGATTGACTGATTGAAAAGCATTTAATATTATATGTACCTCAATGGTAAACCATGGGGCAATCCTGGCTATCTAGTTGATTCATTCTCTTAGTTTCTCAGGGGAGAATTTCCCCATGTTTTCTCCACCATCATCACCAGGAGCAGTATGTACTGAGCACCCATTCTATACAGAGCCAGTTTTTTATGCTGTGTGGGGGATTGCAAGGGAAGAATACAACAGAAACCTTTTCCTCAAAGAGTCTACAAAAGGGAGGCTGCATGGCCTAATGGAAAGAGAACAGGCCTGGGAGTCAGAGGACCTGAGTTCTAATTCAGACTCTGCCACTTGTTTGCTGTGGGTGACTTTGGACCAGTCACTTAATTAATCTGTGCCTCCGTTTCCTCAACTGGAAAATGGAGATTCAATAGCTGTTCTCCCTCCTACTTAGACTGGGAGCCTTATGTGGGACAGGGACTGTATCTGATCTTATGACCTTGTATCTACTCCAGAACTTAGAACAGTGCTTGACACATAGTAAGCATTTAACAAATGCCATATTAATAATAATTCTGGCTAGGCCACTTGTCTGCTGTATGTCCTTGGGTAAGTCATTTAACTTATCTGTGCCTCAGGTACCTCATCTGTAAAATGAGGATTAAGACTGTGAGCCCCATATGCAACAGGGACTATATCCAACCTGATTACCTTGTATCTACTCCAGCACTTAGAACAGTGTTTGAGACATAAGTGCTTAACAAATACCTTGAAAACAAAACCAAAAAAAAAAACCTCAAGTGTACAAGTGGAGTATAAAATGCACGTGCTGCCGAAGTGAATGGTGGCCAGTATTTTTCCAAAGGTTACTTTTCCAAATAAATATAAGATACTTTAGAGCTATGTTAGAGGGCCAGACATTCTAACAGTAATTTGTGTGACTCCCATTCCTGCCTAAGTCTTTTTGGAAATTTCATGGGAAAATCATTTCCTTACCACAGAGAGGTATGGCTCTGTGTGGTCAGGATTGGGAAGGATGGACAGAGCAGGCTTTTGTGATGATAACATCTGGCAGAACCTTCCCCCATAGAGTCAACCTGACCCTGCAGTGACCCTTAGCTTTATACATTTTAAAATTTGACATTGAAAAACAGTGGCGATGCTCTATTTTCAGTAGTTCACCCAACTTGGGAAGCAAGTGGCCTAGTGGAAAGGGCGCAGGCCTGAGAGTCTGAGGATAAGGGTTCTAATCCCAGCTCTGTCAGCTATCTGCTGTGTAGTCTTGAGGAAGTCATTTCACTTCTTTATGCCTCAGTTTCCTCATCTAAAAAATAGGGATTAAATCCTCCCTCCTACTTAGACTGTGAGTCTGATGTGGGACAGGGACTGTGTCCCTGATTATCTTGTATCTACCTCAGCACTTAGTACAGTGCTTGGCACCTAGTAAGCACTTTACAAGTACAATTAAAAACAAATAAAATTTAGTATCAAAAGAAAAAATCATTTAAGAAAAATAATTCCCCCTCAGTAATTTTCAGAGGTTTCCCCTGAGGGTAGGGCAGGAGACACTGAATAATACCACCATGAATTTGCATAGTTTTCCATTACTTTTTTAAATTAATAGGGTTTATTAAGTGGCTCATTACAGGTGACAAGTACTGTGGTAAGCCCCGAGGTAGATACAAGATGATACTTAGTTGATTCCATCTTCAAACCAACCCCATGAAGCAGACAGGCATATTTCCCCTCATCTTACAGATAAGAAAACTAAAGCCAAGGAGGTCTAATGACTTGTCCAAGGTCACACAGCAGGGAGAGCTGGGCACTGGAATGAATTATATTAGGAATGCCAAGTGTGGGCATAGGGCAAAGGTGAGCCTCCTGGCCATAGATTGAGTTGGGGTTTGGCCTGAGGTGGAGAAACTGGCACCTAGTTTCTTCCTGCTCCAGCTGGAGATGCTCTGCTGCTGGCTGGTTGTCAGTCACAGATTATTTAGATGCCACCGGGGGAGAAATTCCTTAGACCTGCAATGAAAAAGTCATGCTTAGTACAGTGTTCTGCATACAGTAAGTGCTCAATAAATAACACTGATTGTTTGAATGCTATGTTGTCGAGTCTCTGATGCTGATGAAAAGAAAGGACTCAGTAACCATGTCCACCGAGCTACAGAAAAGCTTAATTTTGGACAGGTGAACTTGGATCAGGACTCTCCTAATCATATTCCAGGTTTTTCATAGTCCAGAATCTTTATAGAGTTGAGAGTCAGATTGCTCCATTATGGCATCTCTTGGCTTATTTTAGCACTGGAAATTTCACTAAGCTTTGTTGTGGCTTACAGTCCTATGGCCTGTGAACTAATTAACAGATACACTGCTGTCTATTGCTGAACATGGCTTGTCAAGATGAATATTGTTTCCCTAAGGTGCAACTGAGAGATAATTGGATTAACTCTAATAGATGTGGGCAATGTTTGAGATAACTGAGATGACTCTGTAGAAACACTGACAGTAAAGACTATCTGTCACCCAGGACCTGGGCCGGTTTAGATTTGAACAAGCTTAGTTGGGGAAATAGACAACAGCTATGTCCTTGCAAATGGGGAAAATCCAAGTCAGAGGGCACCTTTCTGCTAGGACCTGAAACTCAGAAATGGAGGAATCCATTTGAACAGTCTCCTGTTCAAATCTAGGTTGGGGGCAGATTGTGTGTGTGTGAGGGAGGGGTGTTCTGCCCTGGAAAGACTTCCTCTTTGGGTGCTTAGGAGGCATTACTGAGTCACAAAATCTCTTCCCCAGTACTGGAAAATTGGGGCATTTTCATTTTTACTGGAAGCTCCTAGAGAGTAAAGGGAGATGGGGATGCAGGGTTGGGTGTGTTGCGGAGGTGGGGAGAGGGAGTGTGTGTGTGTATGTGTGTGTGTGTGTGTGTGTATGTGTGTGTGTGTTTTAAGTATGTCCCAGGCCTAATATATTGTCCTTTGGGGGAGAGTTCACTAAATAGCCTACATGCCCAGTACTGCCATTATGAGAAGGCAAGCCCTCTGGGCTTTATGGTATCCCAACACTGCTACCATGTTCTCTTCAGCGTTCCTTTGGGGTGCTTCCCTTCTGAGTTTCACCATTTAACAGTGTGGCTCCTCTTTATAACCAGTCCCCTTTATAGTTCCAGTCTTTTCATTCATTCAATCATATTTATTGAGTGCCTACTGTGTGCACAGCACTGTACTAAGCATTTGGAATGTACAATTTGGCAACAGATAGAGACGGGGAATGGGGAGGGGAGGAGGGCCAAGGCAGAGGGAAAGGGAGGACTCAGTCTGGGAAGGCCTCCTGGAGGAGGTGAGCTCTTAGTAGGGCTTTGAAGAGGGGAAGAGAGTTAGTTTGGAGGATGTGAGGAAGGAGGGCATTCCAGGTCAGTGGTAGGACATGGGCCAAGGTCGACGGCAGGACAGGTGAGAACGAAGCACCATGAGGAGGTAAGTGGCAGAGGAACGGAGTGTACAGGGTTGACCTTCTGCTCAGCACTTGTGAACCCAATACAGTTGCACCCAATTGCAGATATGACTGACAGACTTAGCACTCCTGTCCACATACCTGCAACTGGTGCAGGTGTACTTGATGCTGTTGCTAGTAAAGCATAAGCACGGTCACTAAGCCTAGCACTACTTCTGGCAAAGTTCAGGGAAAAACAGAGACAATTCCTATTTAATTCAGACAGATACTCCCATTTTTCTCAGCTCAGAAGCATGTCTTGAATGCAGAGCATTTTAGTGAATGCTTGGAAATGCACAATAGAAGTACAAAATGCAATCCCTGTCTCCAAACACTTAGTAAAATGCATAGCATGCAGTAGGTGCTCAATAAATACTGTCACTCAAGGGGCTTACAATACAGTTTTACCTGATTTATCTGAATAGATGCAGATTGAGGAGTTGAGTGTAAATGATCCAGGTATTTGTTATGCCAGTGGGGAGCTGGCCTAAGCAAGTCAGTTTTTGAAGGCAGTTGATCTTCCTCGCCGTCAGGTCTCCTCAAGGTGAGAAGAGTGCTTCAGTGGGAGACAAATTGCTGGGGAAGAGTTACTCTCCACATTAGTCACAGTCTAGATGGTACAGTGCTGCATACATTGTTCAAATAGACCAGTTGCTCTTTAGACCAACCATAGACTAGACTAATCATCTTTTAGAGAAACATTGTGGCCTAGTGGAAAGAGCATGGGCTTGGGTGTCAGAGGACCTGGGTTCCAACCCCAGCACTGCCACTTGCCTGGTGTGCGACTTGCCCGAAGTCACTTAACTTCTCTGTGCCTCAGTTGCCTCATCTGTAAAGTGAGGATTAAAACTGTGAGCTACATGTGGGACATGGACTGTGTCCAACCTAAATATGGACTGTATCCAACCTAATTGGCTTGTATCTACCCCAGCAATTAGTACAGTCCCTGGCACATAGTAAGCACTTAAACACCATTAAAAAAAGTCAACTTCTTTGTGCCTCAATTTACTCATCATTAAAATGGGGAAAATACCTGTTCTTCCCCTACCTTAGACTGTGAGCTCTATGTGGAACAGGGGCTGTGTCTGATGTGCTCATATATTGTATCTGCCCAAGTGCTTGGCGCATAGTACACACTTCCTCTAGAAAGGAAGGAAAATGTTTTCCCATAGAAATCTAAATTAGTATCTCCTTCCTTTCCTTCCTCACCTCGCCTCCTCTTCCAGCTTCTCTCCAGACGGTGTGCTTGCTAAATTTCCTAAGACAGAGCTTTGATTTAAATAAAGTGGGATTTCAATGGGATCTTAGATCTGGTATCTATCGTTACAAGATTTTGAGATCAATCAATAATCAATCAGTGTTATTTATTAAGCACTTGCTGTGTGCAGAGCACTATAATAAGCACTTAGGAAAGTACAACAGAATTTGTAGACATGTTCCCTGACCACCAGGAACATACAGTCTAGAGGGGAAGACAGACATTAAAATAAATTACTGGTATGTTCACAAGTGCTGTGGGGCTCAGGGTAGGTACCCTTCAAATACTTAAAGGATACAGATCCAAGTTCATAGGTGACAGAGAAGGGAGAGGGAGCAGGGGAAAAGAGGGCTTAACTGGGGAAGGCATCTTAGAGGAGATCTGATTTTAATATGGCTTTGAAGGTGGGGAGAGTGGTGGTCTGTAATATGTGAAGGGAGAGGGAATTCCAGACCGGAATTCCTCACAAATCAGTGAGGTAAGTTAGGAGGAAGGGAGGTGATTGGGAGTTTTAAAGTTGATAGTAAGGAGTTTCTGTTGGATGCAAAGGTGGATGGGAAACGACTGGAGGTTTTTGAGGAGTGAGGAGAGGTGAACTGAATGGTTTCTTTTAGAAAAATGATCCAGGCAGAAGAGTGAGGTATGGACTGGAGTGGGGAAAGGCAGGAGGCAGGGAGGTCATGGACGAGGCCAATGCAGTAGTCAAGGCGGGATAGGATAAGTGCTTAGGTCAGTGAAGTATTAGCTGTTTGGATGGAGAGGAAAGGGTGTATTTTAGCGATCTTGTGAAGGTAGACCCAATAGGATTTGTTGACATTGAAAATGTGGGTTAAATGGGAGAGATTTGTTTGGGATAATGCTACGGTTCTCTTCTCAGGGTCGCACCTGGAGAGTTCCCAGTGCTCTACCAGTCACTACTACAGGAGGGAGAGTCAAGCAGAGGCATACTCATTGCATTTCTGGCTTGGGCAGTGGCTAGTGAGTGGAAGGCAATCTGCTACAGTCAAAACTCACCTGTGTTGGGCAGCAGCGGAACCTTGGAAGAAAGTCAAGGGCAGAGACTCGTTTACTGTATGGAAGGAGGCAGTGGTAAACCACTTCCATATTTTTACCAAGAAAACTCTATAGATAAGCTACCAGAACAATTGCAGATGAAGGTGGGGCATTCTGGGAGAGATGTGTCTTTGGAGTTGCTATGGGTCAGACACTACTCAACAGCATAAGACAACAACAACAACATTAAGGTTAAGGGCTTGGGAGATAGGGAGGATAGTGTTTACATAGATGACATGCAGATCTACATCTCTGCCCCTGTCCTCTCCCCCTCCCTTCAGTCTCGCATCTCCTCCTGCCTCCAGGATTGCTCCACTTGGTTGTCTGCCCGCCACCCAAAACTCAACATGAGCAAGACTGAGCTCCTCATCTTCTCTCCCAAGCCTGGTCCTCTCCCAGACTTCCCTATCACCGTGGATGGTACGACCATCCTTCCCGTCTCTCAGGCCCGCAACCTCGGTGTCATCTTTGACTCGTCTCTCTCGTTCACCCCACACATCCGATCTGTTATCAAGACCTGCCAGTCTCACCTTTACAATATTGCCAAGATCCACCCTTTCCTCTCCACCCAAATGGCTACCTTACTGCTACAGGCTCTTGTTATATCCCGGCTAGACTACTGTGTCAGCCTTCTCTCTGCTCTCCCTTCCTCCTCTCTCGCACCGCTCCAGTCTATTCTTCACTCCACTGCCCGGCTCATCTTCCTGTAGAAACGCTCAGGGCATGTCACTCCCCTTCTTAGACACCTCCAGTGGCTGCCTATCAACCTCCGCTCCAAACAAAAACTCCTCACTCTAGGCTTCAAGGCTCTCTATCACCTTGCCCCTTCCTACCTCTCCTCCATTCTCTCTTTCTACTGCCCACCCTGCACGCTCCGCTCCTCTCCCGCCCACTTCCTCACCATCCCTCGGTCTCGCCTATCCTGCTGTCGACCCCTGGGCCACGTCCTCCCGCGGTCCTGGAATGCCTTCCCTCCTCACCTCCGACAATCTAATTCTCTTCCCCTCTTCAAATCCCTACTTAAAGATCACCTCCTCCAAGAGGCCTTCCCAGACTGAGCTCCCCCCTTTTTCCCTCTGCTCCCTCTACCCCCCTTTCACCTCTCCACAGCTAAACCCTCTTCTCCCCCCCTTCCCTCTCCTCCTCCCCCTCTCCCGCCCCACCCCCTCAGCACTGTACCCCTTCGCTCAACTGTATATATCTTCATCACCCTATTTATTTTGTTTATTTTGTTTAATGAGATGTACTTCACCCTGATTCTATTTAGTTGCCATTGTTTTTATGAGATGTTCTTCCCCTTGACTCTATTTATTGCCATTGTTCTTGTCTGCCTGTCTCCCCCAATTAGACTGTAAACTCGTCAAAGGGCAGGGACTGTCTCTATCTGTTGCCCACTTGTACATTCCAAGCGCTTAGTACAGTGCTCAGCTCATAGTAAGCGCTCAATAAATACTATTGAATGTTTAGTGTTGTTGTCTTCAGTGATAGGAAAGATGGGGGAGGACAGGGTTTGAGCGGGTAGATGAGGAGTTCTGTCTTAGACATGTTAAGTTTGAGGAGTTGGTGGGACAGCCACATAAAGATATCCCGAAGGCAGGAGGAAATGCGAAACTGCAGAGGAGAGAGGTCAGGGCCTACTATGTGCAGAGCACTGTACTAAGCGCATGGGAGCATACAGTATAGGAAACAGACACAGTCCATTTCTCTGAAGGGACCCAATAAATGCCCATTTGTCTTTCACTGAAAGTTGGGGAAGCTGAATGGCGAGATCTGTAAGCAAGCTCTCTGGTCCACCAAAATAGAAAAAAAAAGAACTGAACTGAGAATCAGAGCTGTGGAGTTAATCAATAAATCAATGTTATTTATTGAGCGTGTACTGGGAGCAGATCACTATACTAAGGGCTTGGGCTTGGGAAAGTACAGTACAGCTGAGTTGGTAGGCATGCTTCCTGTGAGCTTACCAGAAGGACTGCAGTGAGCTTACAGTCTACAGGGAGCTTACAGTCCACAACACTCCCCATCTTCAAAGCCCTACTAAAACCGTATCTCCTCCAAGAGGCCTATCCTAACCCCTCATTTCTCTATCCTGTTTGTCCTCCCTTCTGCATCACCTATACACTTGAGTCTGTACTCCTGTAAGCACTTTGATATTCATCCTTCCCCCAGCCCCACAGCACTTATGTAGATATCCATCTGTAATTTATCTTAATGTCTGTCTCCCTTTCTAGTCCATAAGCTCCTTGTAGGCAGGAATCGTGTCTACCAATTCCATTGTATTGTGCTCTCCCAAGTGCTTAGGACAGTGCTCTGCACATAATAAACACTCGGCAAATACCACTAATTGATCGATCAACTCTATTGTCTACTGACAAGAAAGACTTTCCATTTGACCTCCATGGACCTCAGTTTCCTCATACGTAAAATGGAAAGAATATTTCCTGCTTGTCCATACTGCACAACAGGTCTAGAATCTGCTCTTTCTCATCTTCCAAACGGCTCCTGTGTTGGTCCAACCACTTGTCTTATCCCACCTAAACTACTGCATCAGCCTCCTCACTGACCCCCCTGCCTTTAGCCTCTCCCCACTCCAATCCATACTTTACCCAGTTCATTTTTGTAAAATATATTCTGAGCACACCTCTCCATTATGCAAAAACCTCCAATAGTTGCCCATCTAACTCTACATCAAGCAGCAACTCCTCACTGTCGGCTTCAAGGTACTCAATCAGCTCTCTCTGTCCTTTTCATCAATCAGTGGCATTTATGAGCACTTGCTGCTTTCCGAGCACTGTAGTAAGGACTTACCTTATCCTCACTCCTCTCCCACTATAACCCCACCTGCATATTTGACTCTTCTAATACCGATCTACTCTCTGTACTCCCTCGATCTCACCTCCCTAGACTTTGACCTCTTGCTCACATCTTCCCTCCTGCCAGGAACTTGCTTTCCCTTCATATCCGACAGACAGCCATCCTCCTTCTCTGCAAAGCCCTTCTTAAAATCATCTCCTCCAGGAAACCTTTCCTGATTAACCTCATCTCCCCATCCTGTTCCTTCTCCCTTCTATATGTCCTTTGCACTTGGGTCTACACCCACTAAACACTTTGATACTCACCCTACCCCCATCCCCACAGCACTTTTTGCATATCTTTGTACTCTGTTGCTTCCCAATCTATAATTCATGTTACTGTCTCCTCCACTAGACTGTAAACTCATTGTGGGCAGGGAACAGGTCTACCCACTCTGTTATATTACACTCTTCCAAGTGCTTAGTACAGTGCTCTGCACACAGAGTCAGTAAGGACAAAGAAATAAAATATTAAGGAGGAAAATAAAATAGTGACTGCTTTTGTCTAAATAATATTTGTACCCTTTTCTTGTCTCAACATTCTAGGCAAATCTAGTAAAAAAATCTGTGAGGATAAATCAAATAATCAGTGAGAAGGCATTTTTGAGTGTTTGGGAAGCAAAGTGCCGTAGAAATACAATTTTGCATTCTCTTCTTTGGGGGCCTTTACAGACTTGATGCTGCTAAGAGCCAGTGCCATGGGACTCTGAGGGCTGGAATTTTATTTGCCTTTTCTTAGTGAAAGATACAATACATGGAAAACAAAACTTCTCTCCCCTTTCCTCAGGCTTTTCTGGGTGCATTCTGAAGCACGAAAATCAAGGCAAATTTCTCCATGCGTGGCTCTCATCCCACCCTTCCCAGATTAGGATTGAATAATTAGGATTACAGTAGTTCCTTTGGAGTGGTAATCTATCAAATGCCATTTAATTGGAATTGATTGAAGCAAAAGTTGGTAATGTGCTTCCGTACTTAATTCATGGGAAAATTACCCATCTAAAGACCTTCCCTCATTTAGAAAATAAAAAGCAGAGTATTTCCATAGTGGTGTAATTTATTTAGAAACAGTTTACACAAAATGGAATTGGTAACAGGCATTTTGTTTTCAGATGCTCACAAAAAGCTATTAATATCTGGCCTGGCCCAAGGAAGTCAGATGTGGTTGCAAACATGGTATTTAGATTAGCAATGTCAGCAAGGGGAAGGAGAAAAGAGGGGGAAAGAAATTCATGCTGAACCACCAAGTGACTCATCTTCATCCCATCAACCCAGTTTAGGAAGCCCAGAAGGGACGGTGATGATGAAGAGGGGAGAAAAGATGAAAGTCACTGATCAGAATTTGGGAAGTGATATTTTGCTGAGCATCACAGGTTGACAAGCCCCTCTCAGTGACATCTCTCCCTTCCCCCAGGGACCAAATAGACAGATGCTCAGACCAAGATTGAAGGCATAGGGTCTGATGATCAAGTATCAAAATAGCTCCTTCTTGCTAGCCCTTTTCCCGAAGTTTCTTCCCTGCTTTGCAGGAAAAATCAATCCGTTTTGTGAACTGCTGGAGACTAACAGAATGATTGACTGTGGTCTCTTTTAGCCTGCTGAAGGCCTTCCGGCAGCAAATCACTTGTCTATTAATTCTCTGACAGCACCGGGTGCTGGAGCTGGAATGGCATTTACTCGCAATCAAATCCTAATGCTGATGGAGATCTTTTGGATTTCAGTGATTTCTGATGGGCCTAAACTGAGGTCTCTGTTGAATGTGCCTATCATGGGACAGGGATGAAAGCAGTGGGTGGGGGTGGGAGGGCAGATGGGGGAAGGGAAGACTTGTGACTGTTTTACTTCTTGAACAATCTTGCTAATCGTAGGGCTATAGATATATACCCTCAGTTCTCTTACAATGGAGGAGTTCCAGTCATCAAGAAAACTCATGCCAAAGCACACAAGTCCTAACTGACACTGTGCACATGTGTACAACCTTTTCTTCCAGCATCATGTCATGTTCTTTCCAGATAGATGCATGCCACCAGAAGGATGTTCCTCAATGCTCTAACAATGTTTGATTCAAATCCCACAGTTAAAAGACAGGTTTATGGAAAATTGAGTGTACATTTGTATTTTTTAGCTGGTTGCTAATTTGTTGAAATGGCAGAGCTGAGGTCCCATTTTCGAATATGACTTTAGGGGACAGTAGGTCAGGCATTTATAATGAATAGTGCTAAAACCACCCACTCGCTCTCATTTCTAAATATGAATACACTGGCTTATCACCAAGCCTGGAAATGGTGTCTGAAAGACAAGTTTCATTCCCTCTGAGGGCAGAACTCTTTGATGGTGAGCACATCATGCAAACACAACAAACCCACATTTTTCGAGCCGGCAACCTCTAGGCCCCAAATGCCACGGCTTAGCTTGTCTATTACTTATTTTTACACTGCAATGCGTATTGGAGAGAATGGAGCTGATTACAGGATGTAGCATGGATTGCTCTATTGGCAATTCAGAATTAATCAGGGAAAGATTATGACAAATGAGGAATCTCTGGCAGAAAAGGCCTAGTTGCCATACACAATGCTTAGTGAAAATGTGTGGTCCTGGAGCAGCTTCCAAAAGGGGAAATAAAGCACTGAGAAGTTCTCCTACTTGTTGTTGCATCCTACCTATCATGTCATATCACCACATCAACCACATCTGACTCTCAGCTCTGGACCACTTCCAGTTTCTTATGGAACATGAGAAAATCCAGCTTGAAATGTAGGTTGTGCTACTAGAAAATGACATCAGACAAACTGCCTATTTAATGTATTCCCCTGAGCCATTAAGATTGCATTCCTCAGATCATTTTCCTCAAAAAAGAAGACACTCCCTTTTGATCATTTCATACAAAAGAATAATAAGGATATTACAATGCGAAGTCTCATTCGCTTAGTCTATCTGCATGCTGTATTTGTAAATTTGGCAGAAGCATTTGCAGGCCATTCTTAACATCAAATGGTAAAGCAGTTTGACAAAGAAATCCTGGAATGCACTTAGTCCACCAACATGGAAGCATAGCATAGCTTCTCGTGGTGGGATATGTGAAGAGAATGGTGCAGGACACCCAAGCAGCTGTTCTATGGTGAAGTGGAGGGACTGTAAGAGGAACAGAAACAGATGTTTTAAACTTTCAGGGAACCATCCCCTCAGGCACAGTGGGATAAGGGGCACCACTGGGAAGCAAAAGCAGAGGTGGAAGAGCCTGGAGAGCGATAATCAGGGAAGGGCTAGCTCTTGCGGAGCAAAGGCCTCAGGAAGATCATGAAAGCAAGAGGCAAAATTGAATACAACTTTGGGGCCTGCAAATAACAATGAAGTAGCAAAGAATGAATGTTACATGTACACAGTGTGTAAGCTACTCTTGGTTGTTCCAGCCACACCTCGACATATGGATGAAATTTTACTGTCAGTAGTGACATATTCAAATATGAAGGACAGCTGTATATATATATATATATATACACAGTGGTCAATATAATGGTTCCATCTTTGGTATATGTTTAAGTATTATAATACATCCATTTGTGGCAGGAAATACCTGGATAGAATGCATCTGTGGAATGAGAAGCTTAGCCACACCAGGGCCAACTGCTACAAAAACACCCCACTGTCCATTTCTAACGGGAAGTGAAACACACTCCTCTGATTTTCCTCTTGTTGGGCTATATCACAGTAGAAAAAGAGAAACAGAATCAAGCTTTCACGTGAGGTGAGCCACTGCGGTGCCAATCTTGAAGTACGGGAAGAGTATCGACGCACCAGATCAATGGGCAAACAAAATTCCTCATTTTGGTACAATGAGGAATTGTTCAGAGTTTTTCTTTTAATTTATCATCCTCCCAAACCTAATTCCTTTCAAAACTGACTGCCTGACTTTAAAGGGCAAGATCCTGCAGGGGGGGAGGTGCATGTGTATGTACCCACCTGAAAAATCAGTTTCAAAAATCATTTGGCTTCCAAAATTCTATTGAGCTGCAAATTAACACTGACTTGAATCATATTTCCCACTGCTCTGCTATTTCACATTCTTCTCCTGCACTCCCACCCTCCCATCTGCCAAAGCTCAAAGAACACCAGAATTTCCCTGCTATAATCTAATCGCAGGCCAGCACATTTAGAGCTCTCCCCAGTCAGAGAATTTCTCAGAAAACCCACACAATACTGTGTGATTTCTCTTGGGTACTGGGCATATATGAACCAGTGCTTATTTTCATGGCTTGGGTACACTCTCACTCTCAAATCAGAATGGTTTTTGAAGACAACTGATTTTTAAAGACTTAGAACTTTGGCTACAAATCTGCCTATTTCTCTTTCAACACCAGCACCATTGTAACTCTTCACTCACGTGAGGTCCAAAAAAGAAAATTAAAGAAGAAATGAGTCGGTAAAAATTAAGTTAATTTAAAAGAAAATAATGATTGAAGCAATGAAAGAAAAATAATAGAGATGCTGAATACAGTAAATATCACTTCTACAGTAATAAGCTTTGGAGGGGGTGGGGATGAATAAAGAGCACAGAACAGCCAACCCCAATGTCCCCACGTGCCTCAGAAAGCATGGGCTGTGATGAAGATGTAAATTTTGGCCAGGAAAGTGGTGTAGCTCCCTTGACGCCAGAGTTTCATTTCAACATCTAATAAAAAGTCTTTGGGCTCCTTGACAGGCCGTTGGAGATAGACCACACCGGTGTAGGAGTTGAGCTTTCGGGTACTGAAGTAACTTTCCTCATTTCCTTTGGTGATGGTCAGGATGATGTTATCACCTGCATAAGCAGGAGATGGACCTATGCGAAAAATGTGAGCTGGGACAACAATGTTGGTCTGAAAGTTGAGCTGATAATATGTAATCCGCACCGGGGTGTTCTGGCAATCCAGATAGTTGTAGCAACTGCTCCTTTCACACCTCCTGAGAAAAGGGAATGAGAAACCATGACGTGTTGATGACAAGATCTGAACCAGTCAGAGTCACCCAAAACCCATTTCATGTGTGACCTGAACCAGCCATTCACCCAAAACCCATTTTTATGTGTGAGGCCGATGAGGAAACAGAACCCTGGAAATTTCAACTGAGCCATTAACAGCTGCTGGCTTTCATTTCACAGACTCCCCCCTTCAGGAGAAGATAATGTCACTGGGAGAGGCTCCTCATGGGGAAAAGACACAGATAGGTAAACTGCTGTGGGAAGGAACCAGAAAGGGACAGAGTATTGTTCTGAGCTCACTACTAGTCATTAGGTATCTGCAAAGTCTTGATGATCAGGGCTGAGGTTCTCCTTTTGGAATTGTGTCAGTATCCAAAACAAGCCACTATTCTTCTTCCCCTCTGAGTGAACATTCAATTCATACCCAGGGCAACTGCACAAAGTGGTGCTTTGGCAATAGGCTTTCCTTTTTACTGGTATTTGTGAAGTGCTTACTATGTGTCAAGCACTGTTTAAAGTGTTGGTGTAGATACAGGTTACTTGGGTCGGACATTCCCTGTCCAACACATGGCTTACAGTCTAAGTAGGAGGGAAAACAGGTTTTGAATCTCCACTTTACAATTGAGGAAACTGAGGCACTGAAAAGTCAAGTGACTTGCCCAAGGTCACTCAGCAGGCAAATGGCAGAGGCAGGATTAGAAGCCAGGTCCTCTGGCTTCCGGGTCTGTGTTCTTCCCATTAAGCCCCACTGCTTTCCCCATAGTTGCACATAGATAAACTTTCCACCTGAATCCTTCCCGTGTGAATTTTTCACCAATTCCTGAGCTGTTCCAAGACAAACTGTATGTGTGTAAATATAAAATGCATACAGTCTAAATACATGTAATATTTAGATCCATAGAAACACAATCACAGTAGCTCTATGAACATTCATATGTTATTATTCATTTGTTGAAGCAGCATGGCCTAGTGGAAAGAGCACGGGCCTGGGAGTTAGAAGGAACTGAGTTCTAATGCCGGCTCAGCCACGTGCCTGATGTGTGACCTTGGGTAAGTCACTTAACTTCTCTGTGCCTCAGTTACCTCATCTGTAAAATGGGGATTCAATACCAGTTCTCCCTCCTACTTAGATTGTGAGCCCCTTGTGGAACAAGGACTGTGTCTTATCTGATTATCTTGTACCTTCCCCAGTGCTTAGAACAATGAATAAGTGCTCAACAAATACCACTATAAAATTTACTTTACTCACTCCTGAAACATATGCCTCTCCAGAAACGATATACAAATTACTGTATTAAAAAGGTAACTTTGAGCAGCAAAGGTCAATAAATACATAAAACTAGTTGAAACAAAATAATAATAATAATAATGATATTTGTTAAGTGCTTACTATGTGTCAAGCACTGTCCTAAGACCTGGGGTAGATATGAGATAATCAGATCCTACATGGAGTTCACACTCTAAATAGGAGAGAGCACAGGTATTGAATCCCTATGTTATAGATAAGGGAACTGAGGCACAGAGAAGTGGAGTGACTTGCCCAAGGTCACAAAGCAGCCAAGTGTTGGAGCCAGGATTAGAACCCAGGTCATCTGATGCCTAGGCCTGTGCTTTTTCCACTAACTGTGGAGAACTTAGCTAATACTTAATAAGAACTTAATAATTCTTTGCATGGCCTAGTGCCATGCAGGCAAGTGATAGAGCTGGGTTTAGAACCCAGAGTTCTTGACTCCTATATCTATGCTCTTTCACTTGTCTGCTGGGTGACCTTAGGCAAGTCACTTAACTTCTCTGGGCTTCAGTTTCCTCTCCCTAAAATGGGGATTGAATTCCTATTATCTCTCCCCCTTATTCATTCATTCAATCATATTTATTGAGCACTTACTATGTGCAGAGCACTGTACTAAGTGCTTGGGAGAGTACAATATAGCAATAAATGGACATATTCCCTGCCCACAATGAGCTTACAGTCTAGAGGCCTATGAGCCTTAGGGTGTGAGCCTCAAATAGGACAGGGACTGTGTCCAATCTGATCGTATTGCATCTATCCCAGGACTCAGTACAGTGTCTGGCACACAGTAATGTCTTAACTAATACCTCAATTATTATTATTAGCAAAAGCACTTTCACATCAATGATTCATTTAATCCTCACAACACATCCCTGTGAGGTTTAGCTTTCAGTCCTTCTTTATACTTAATCATCTGCATCTTTCTCAGTTTTTTGCCCATTTATCTTTTTCCCCTATTGGTTCTGGACTTTTTGGAGCTCCCTTTCCTAGCCACTCAAGGTTTTCCTGGCCCTCGGTGACTCTCATTGACCTTCTCAGCCCCTCTGGACTTCCTTTCTCAATCTGTTGGACAAGTAGAACCTCCTTAATTGGCCACTCTGAGCCCCTCTGCATATTTTCCTCAGAGCCTTGCCTTCAGAGGACTTGTTCACTTAGGATTCTTTCTCTCCTACTCACCTCCCTCAACCCCTTTCCTGCTTCCAGGAAAGGAGTAACCGAGGGGTCCTCATTTCTTAACATGGACTCATAGAACTGGAACACGCCTCAAGAGATCCTCTGGTACATGAGATCATCTGGTACACCTCCATGCAGACATCTAAACTAGGCCATCCAGGACAGAGTGTCCAATCTGTATTTAAAGACCTTCGAGCCTGAACCCTCCCCAACCTCCTTCAGTAGATAGCCCCTTCCTATGTTTTATACCCCTGATTGTCAAGAACTTCTTCCTCATGTCCAACCCAAATCTCTCCTGCTACAGGTATTTATACAGAAAATAAGATCAACAATTTTAACACAGAGAGGAAGTTTTGCTCAAAAATTGAGTTGGAATCTGAAAATGGCTTAAACCAGCAGCCAAAGAAGCTTGAGGAATGGCTGAAAAAAACCCTTCAGTAAATTAATTTCTTGAAAGGTTAGCTGGAGTGGCAAGATGGGACCGATGATGCTAACTGACCCAGAGGAAAGGTGGATTTTCTGGGTCTACCTGGCATGATGTGATGAAAACTTACATGTCAGAGACTTTTTTGTAGTTCTGAGGACATTCAAATAATAGGCATCGGAAGCTGCCTTGGATATTATGACAGGTCTCAGCTGTGGAGCAGTTGTGTGTACCCAGGGTGCACTCATCGAGATCTGAAGATAAAAACCAAGAGAAGGGAAATAAGCTATAAAAGGTCTGATTAGCTACAACTGCAACCCACACTCTAACCATTCCAGGGCAAGAGAAAACTAATAGATTTGGGGAAGAATGTTACTGTACTAGAACAATGAAAACAAATACACACTCACGTGACTCTTACAGTGTTAATCAACATGTGGGTAAACAATAAATGCTTGTTGACTGCTAGACACACAAGCACACACTCAAAAGCAATTTCCTTTTCAGCACCTCAGACTAAGGTAGGCAAATATGCTCATCTGAGATAGACAATTTTCAACCCCATTCATTTGTGCTACAGGAAAGAGAAAGCTCATATTCAGACCTCCTGCTGAACATAGATTAGGTACTCCTGGACACTACTTAATTTGTACTCTCCCAGTCTCCACCTGGATGAATTGCTTCCCAGCTATAAGGCTCAAATCAGAAAGGTGTGCATATGTGTTTGGGGGTGAGCAGAAGTGTTGAAGGAGCAGAAAGTCCTCTACTTCCTGGACCAAGTGGTTTCAAACTTTGCACTCTTCCCTCTTAATTGGAGTGAGACTTAAATTATATAAAGGAAGATAAGCACCAATAATTACTGGAGAGGAAAGACTGGGATTGTGTGTTCCCTCTTTGTGGCAGTTTGCATTTAGAGATCCGGGGGGTCCTGGAAATCCGTCCCCAGATGCTGGGACTGACCCTAGAAAATCCTGCCACAGACTAAGCACTGTTGCCAGCCAATGTAAAGGGTGTATATATTAAAGGGGAGATTGTGCATGGGAGGGAGAGAGAGGAATTATTCCTTTGTCCTACGTCAAACTGTGTGGTGGATGCTCAATATAGGTGGGAAGCTGAGCTAAAAATGTATTTTACCCAACTCAGTCCTAGCTCAATTCAATCTATTGGAGTTGAGTTGTTTGTAATTGGCAGACCTGATCGATCTGCTGACCTTTATCAAGCAGATCTCAGATTGCACAGACTAGAGCCAGCAGGATAGCAGGGCCAGCTTGCAGAAGTGAAGCAGGGGCCCTTCCTTCCTGGAACAAGCTCAGCTTGTTCCTCTGCATTGTGCAGACTATAGTTTCTCACAAAACTCTTTTGTGAGTGGAACACTATGTGGCTCTGACCATTGACCAACTAATTGTGCTGCCCTAGGGAATTTTTACAGATCAGGTGGAGTAGAAAGAATGGGAGGAAATTTGCTTCTCTGCAAATGCTATTAGTAATAAGAGGAGAGGGTCGAAGATGAGAAGAGGGCATGAATAGAGCTAGGTCTGTTTCTAAACATAATACGGCCTTCATTTTCCCCCAGGGCTTCACCAGGACGTGCGAGAAGTCATAAAATGAGAATATGATGGAAAGAAAAGTTTGCAAAGACTTTAACGGCAAAATTCCAATATGACATAAACCAGTCCCAATTTCCAGGAGGGAGGTGGCTCGTTTTCTTGCAGAGGTCCCTCCAGTCGACAGCAACAGTTCGTGTGAGAGTGAAACTAATGCAACAGGATGGGCTGCCTAGGGAGCAGTCATAGCTGAGGGACAGGACCAATAGCATCTGAAAGGGAAGGCTGATGAGGTTAGACTGTTTGAAAGGGGCGTGGGGGTTATAAGGCTCATTCACAACTTGAGCCCTACTCCTTCCTCATTAGTACTCTAAATTCTGCAGGCAGAGAGTTTTGTGACAGATCTGCCACAGTCCTGAGTGACAGGTGACAAAGAGCAAGAACTCTTTTTTTCACAAAGGGACTCATTCATTCATTCGTATTTATTGAGTGCTTACTATGTGCAGAACACTATACTAAGCGCTTGGAAAGTACAGTTGGGCAACAGATAGAGACAATCCCTACCCAACAAGGTGCTCCCAGTCTTGAAGGGGGAGACAGACAACAAAACAAAACAGGTAGACAGGCATCAATACCATCAAAACAGATAAATATAATTACAGATATATACATGTAATTAATAAAATAGAGTAATAAATATGTACAAATATACACAAATACTGTGGGGAGGGGAAGGGGGTAGAGCAGAGGGAGGGAGTAGGGATGATGGGGAGAGGAGGAGGAGCAAAGGAAAAAGGGGGGGCCCGGTCTGGGAAGGACTCCTGGAGGAGGTGAGCTCTCAGTAGGGCTTTGAAGAGGGGAAGAGAGCTAGCTATTCAAGGAGTACCAACCAGTCAAGACTTCAAACGTGGAACCTTTTATTTGGTTCACGAGTTCTAATCTCCTGGATCACACTCCTTCGGGCTTCAGGTTATTTCCACATTTGTATCAGGGTCAGTAGCAACAGCGTTTACTGTGCCTAGTGCCTGCAGAGTCTTGCCGTGGCACTTGAGGAAAATACCAAATAAGTAAAAGACACAATCCCTGCTTTTTTATGGTATTTATTGTTTACTCTGCATCAAACCCTGTTCTAAGCACTGGGGTAGATACAAGTTAATTAGGTTAGGCACAGTCCTTGTGCCTCATGGGGCTCACAGTCTAAGCAGGAAGGAGAATAGGCCCATGCTCTTTCTACTAGGCCCTGCTGCTTCTCATGTTTTTAAGCATCTCGCAACCTAACAGGGGAGACAGTAGACATACATTGATGAGAATACAGCAGTTAAGTAGTTGGTGTGACAAGAATTATTTAATAGCAAAAGCAATAAGTAGTGTGGTCTTGTGGAAAGAGCACGGGGCTGGAAGTCAGGGGGCCAGAGTTCTAATCCCAGTTCTGCTGCCTGCCTGCTGTGTGACCTAGGCCAAGTCACTTAACTTCTCTGTGCCTCAGTTTCCTTATCTGTAAAATGGGAATTCAATGATCTTTTCTCTCTCCTACTTAGACTGTGAGTTCCATGGAGGGTGGCAGGGGCTGTGTCCAGCCTGATTATCTTGTATTTACTATCTTGTATCAACATAGTAAGCAGTTAAAGAATACCACAATTATTATTATCCACCTTATAACATTAAGGAAGCAGAAAGCCTAAGGCAGTGATGTGACTGCACCCAAACCCAATTATAGGTATCACATTTGGGAACTAGAGAGGAATTCCATGTACCACTCTCGGGTGATTTTTACTTGTAGGAGTCTAAACTGTAAAACTGATGCTGCCCTGGGGGAGTTTAGTTGATGAGTCTCTTCACATGAACCTCCAGTGGAAATATTACCAGTCCTCCTCCTCCAGCTCTCACTTACCCCTGCAGGTTCTTCCATTGGCCATCATGGTGTAGCCCTGTTCAGGACAGGCACACTGGTAACTGCCGGGCACGTTCACACAGCGGAAAGTACAGAGCATGCCAGAGCTCTGGGCACACTCATCGATATCTGCAGGACAAGAGTCAGTGCCTTGTCACTTGGAGTCTGGAACAGGGCTGAAGCCCAGACACCTGCTTCAGATGCATAATTCCTCACCTCTTGCCCATGGTTACAGGTGCCAGTGTAAGAGGTGAGCATATCCCCAAGAGAGGAGAAGTATTGTCGCTGCCATTATATACTCCCAGAGATCTTCCCGGATACTAAATATACATCCACTAACCCCTGCCACCTCCCCCTCACTTAGCTATGGGACACCGCTGCTGCCTAGCCTAGTGCTCCGGATGAGATTGCTACAGTGAAAACTCCTTGAGTCCTTCTTTCAGAGGTATCTCAGGGACCTAATGCAGTGCTTTGTCTTGTATAGGGTAGTGTAGATACCACCATTTAGAGAGATTTGGACCCTCCTCTTTCCTTTATTTCCCCTCACTTCCACTGTCATAGTATCCCTCCCTGAACCCCATGCCATTTGAGGCACATTCTTTACCTTTACAAGCATGTCCATCCTCTGCCAGCTGGTAACCTTGTCTGCAGTAGCACTGGTAGGAACCATAGATGTTGGCACATTCCTGACTGCAGGGATTATTCTCACATTCATTCACATCTGCATGGAAGAGGACAATTAATGGAATATCATCACCTGGGTGCAGGAAGAACTCAGAGCTCAAGCCTTTCCAGTGGTGCCAACCAGTCATGTCCAGGATCAAAAAAAAAAATCCCGAGTTGGGCCCAGCAGTATCAGGCTTACACCTGTCAACTCCTGTCGAAATGGACAACCTTAATTGCCGGGGGTGAGAAGCTGGGTGGGGATGGGGTGGGGGGGGGGGTGGTGTTGTCAAGGTCAAAGAAAGATTCAGTCAGTTTTCCAGTGGAGCAGCAGCTGAATCTCTGTGACGGGGTTGGGTCCCTTTATGTGACGGTAACCAAAGCAAGATGGCTTTACTTGGTCAACAGCAAACACACAGAAAAGGGAATGATTGAGTCTGGAATAAGGCAGGGGGAGCACCCAGAGAAGGAGATAGAGAATGAGAGGAGGATCTGAGATACTGCTGGGGAGAAAAAATGAATCAACAACATTCCTTAGGTTGAAAGTATTCTCAGCTTTAGAGTAGAGCATAGGGGAGACTACCTTTTGGGCAAAATTATTCATTATTCCAAGTCTTGGGTCTGTAGATATTCCAGCCCAAGTGCCCAGTATTGCAGGTTGTGTTAGAAAAGAAAAGTGAAGAAAGCAAGCATCCAGGTACCTTCGCAGTGTTTCTCATCAAAGACCAACCGGAAACCATTGGAGCAGGAGCAGCGATAAGACCCAGGGGTGTTCTCACAGGTGTGTTGGCACAGGCGTCCTGGGTAATTCCAACATTCATTCATGTCTGTGAGCCAGACAAAGGGGAAAACACAATCTCAGTGAGATCTCGAGTTTCCAGGGAGCTAATCAGCAATAGGTACAGAGAAAGGGATCTTTTTTTTTCTCCCCAGGTCACATCTTCCCAACTACCTCCTCAGCAGCACTTTTGAACCACCTTCAGCTATGTACTCATAACCAGTACAGGACTTCTGTACTTAATAACTTACACACTCTATTTAAGCACTTACTCATTCACCTATCCATCTTTCCATTCCTTTCTTCCTCCTACCTGTAGTCATTCATTCATTCATTCATTCATTCAATAGTATTTATTGAGTGCTCACTATGTGCAGAGCACTGTACTAATTGCTTGGAACGTACAATTCAATTCAATGTGTCTCCCCCACTGGATTGCAAGTTCCTGGAGGGCAGGGATCATGTCTACTAAGTCTATTCTTCCAAGTGCTTAGTACAGTTTTCTGCACAGAGTAATACCCGATTAATTGATAGATTAATAGAGATAGAGGACATTGATTCCTCTAAACTGCAAAGGTGTATTTTGGCACAGAATTTGATTTTGACTACAGCATGCAGTGGAATTACTAGAATGTGTATCTGAGCAGCATGAATAATAATAATAACAATAATGATTGTGGTATTAGCAGCGTGGCTCAGTGGAAAGAGCCCGGGCTTGGGAGTCAGAGGTCATGGGTGCGAATTCCAGCTCTGCCACTTGTCAGCTGTGTGACTGTGGGCAAGTCACTTCACTTCTCGGTGCCTCAGTTATCTCATCTGGAAAATGGGGATTAAGACTGTGAGCCTCACGTGGGACAACCCAATTACCTTGTATCTACCCCAGCACTTAGAACAGTGCTCTGCACATAGTAAGCGCTTAACAAATACTATCATTATTATTAGTTACGTACTATGTCCCAAGCACTGTACTAAGCACTGAGGTAGATTCAAGATTATCAAGTCAGACCCAATTCCTTTCCCATATGGGGCTCAATATATGTAGAAAAGAGAACTGATATTTCATCCTCAATTTAAAGATGAGGAAATACACACAGAGAAGTGACTTGCCTAAGGTCATCCAGCCGAATTCTTCTCTGAGCCTTCCTTTCCCAGCTCAGGTTTCCTCAGCATGTCTAAGATAAAGTAAATGTGTGCCTTGGGAGGGCAGGTACTTCCAGGGTCACCAGTGGAGATGATATCTCCCAGAATCCTAAACTTCCACTTTGACTCTATAAATTCCCCTTCCCTGCCTAGCTCAAGCCACTTGGAAGTAATCCATGAAGAACACTATTTCTGGTGTCTTCCAGTGGTGTGAGCAGGTTCCCAGTTACATAGTGGATCTTCTAGTTCACTCGGTGTAAATAAAAATTAGAGGGAACACGGAGAAATAGATGAGAGCCTTGGGAAGTAGTAGTAATAGTATTTATTATACAATTACTGTGTAAAGAGCCCTGTATTAAGCTCCAGGAGAAAATACAGATGTGAGAATTATGCATGATTCCTATCCCTTTGGGGGGCTTGGAGATGAGTTTGAGTTGTGCTCAAACAGGACCAAGGATCATGAGCTTTGTCATCATCTGTTCTGAGAAAGGGTCCTACTACTACTAATAATGGTATTTGTTCAGCACTTACTGGGACCGCTTGCACTGGGGTGAATACAAGCAAATTGGGATGGACACATTCCCTGTCCCACGTGGGGCTCATGGTCTTAATCCCCATTTTAGAGATGAGGTAACTGAGACACAGAGAAGTTAAGTGACTTGCCCAAGGTCACACAGCAGACAAGTGGCAGAGCAGGGATTAGCACCCAAGACCTTCTGACTCCCAGGCCCATACTCTATCCACTAGACCATGCTGCTTCTCTGGGAACTACGAGCACCTACTACGAGCACCTACTAAGAGCAATGCACTGTACTAAGCACTGGGACAAGTACAACAGAAGCACAAGAAACATTCCCTGCCCACAAGGTGCTTACTCTCTACTAGGGGAAATAGACATAAAATTATTTATAAACACTGCAAAAAATTATTAAGCAGGGAGCAAGTTAATAACCTCCAGTATGGGGCAAACCCAATCAATAAGCTTCAACTGAATTAAATCAGTGATATCTGCACAAGAGCTCATAATTGGGACATGAAGAATGAAAACCCATTTTCTGGTAGCTCTGTTTCTTCTTTTGCAACTGGTGCTGTAGATATAATAACCACCATCTAAGCAAGAGGTCGAGAATCATCTTCCCAGGGGGGTCTTACATACCGATACACGCCCTGTTAAATGCGTCATACTGGTAGCCAATCTTGCAGTCGCAGCGGTATGTCCCAGGGAGGTTGTGGCAACTCTGCCCCTCTCCACAGCGGTGGACACCGGTCTCACATTCATCTACATCTGGAGAAGGAAATGGAATTACTTTATTGTAGAAGCAGAATTGACTCAAAACAGATAGAGTGATTCAAAGTCCCAATCCCCGGTCAACCTTCAAAATTGTTCAAAGTTGATGATGGAGCGGAGGGACACCTCCTCTTCCTTCTCCAGTCTATTACTGGATAACAGTTTCCTCTGAGCGGATTCCCAGAAAGTCCAATCAAAGGGGATCAAAAACATATCACCAGATACACCATACAGATGAGTCCAACAGCACATTGCCTTAGAATGTCAACTTTGGAGGACCTGGACTGGAGGTGTTCGGACAGCATGTTGTGAGTGCTCGAAAATAACTGGCCCTCAAATGGGTTGGCAGCTGGGTGTAGGCACATTAAATCTGAGGCAGTTATAGATTCTTTGGTGTATCTATTCCTTCTTTCGATTAATGAAACCTCTCTGCCTCAGTCCTCGTTCTAACTTCTCATTCTTCTAACACCCACCCTCCCCTTCCAGTGGACAGCAGCACTTGGCCCTTGAACCTCCTTCTCATTCTCTCTGCCTCCAGATCTGCTGGCAGGCAGCCATGTTTTCTTTGCTGGTTTTGGGATGGCCATTCACCCAACTTATCACCAGAGTGCCAATCTATGGCTCCATCATACCAATTTTTCACAGGAAGAAGCAGAGGAAGAATGAATCATGGTCTAGCTCAGGGTGATCCAGTGGCAGAGCTTCCAAAACCCACTAGATAGCTCCAGAGTTAAAATGTTTCCTGCCAACAACCTACAATGTTTTGGTGACGGTCAATCTAAAACCAGGCACACACCAAGTCACTCATTTACCCCGACGGTCCCTCTCAAAGGGAAAGTCATCAATCAATCACATTTATTGAGCACTTACTGTGTGCAGAGCACTGTATTAAGTGCTTGAGAGTACGATATGACAATTTAACAGATGGTAGACATGTTTCTTGCCCACAGTGAGTTTATAGTCTAGAAGGGATTGTAAGCGCATCACCTGAGGGCATCATCTGAAACGGGGCCAATTGGAGGTGGGAGGGTAAAGAAAAGGAGGAGGGGGCTAGAGGAAGTCAATCTTTTCCTGGAAATGTTCTACCTTTAAGGAAAGGCATTTTGAAGAAGGAAATGGGTTTAATGTTTGGTTGTGCCAAAAGAGCTGCTGTTTTGGGGTAATTTCCATGCTAAAACCAGAGGGCTAATTTAGAGCTTGGGTACGTATTTTGCTAAAGCTGAACTGCCTCACTTGGTGACCTACTGCTACTCCATAACTGATGAAAAGCTGGTTATAATCAATATCCTCTAGGGTCTGGGTGAAAAGAGTGAGTGGTGATAGCATCCTGTGACACAGGGTGAGGAGGAAGAAAAAATCTCTCCTAATTCTCAGCAACATATATATTTCCATTACCCTATTTATTTTGTTAATGAATTGTACATTGCCTTGATTCTATTCAGTTGCCATTGTTTTTACGAGATGTTCTTCCCCTTGACTCTATTTATTGCCATTGTTCTCGTCTGTCCGTCTCCCCCGATTAGACTGTAAGCCCGTCAAACGGCAGGGACTGTCTCTATCTGTTGCTGACTTGTTCATTCCAAGCACTTAGTACAGTGCTCTGCACATAGTAAGCGCTCAATAAATACTATTGAACCAGCCCTGGGGAAATGTGACTGGCTAACAGGACCCCTGATGATTCCCCTGACAGGGTCCTAGACACAATTTCAGGAGTTAGTTCTTGGGGCCACACTCACAGGCCCCCAAGAATTATCCCTTAGCTAGGTAAGGAAAATCCAAGGTCTTAAGGACCCAGAGGACACCTCTGAGTGTTGGAGCTCTCTTACAAGTGGCTTTGGGGGTTCTCTCAATCAATCATATTTATTGATGTTACTTATGAGAAGTATCACGGCTTAGTGGAAACAGCACAAGGCTGAGAGTCAGAAGGACATGGGTTCTATTTCCCAGCTCTGCCACTTGTCTGCTGTGTAACCTTGGGCAAATCACCTAACGTCTCTGTGCCTCGGTTACCTCATCTATAAAATGGGGATTAAGACTGAGAGCCCAATGTGGGACAGGGACTGCATCCAACTTGATTAACTTGTAGCTACTCCAGTGCTTAGAACAGTGCCTAGCAAATAGTAAGCACTTATTGAGTGCTTACCATGTGCAGAGCACTGTTTTAAGTGTACAGAGAGTACAATATAACAGAGTAGGCAGACACATTCCCCACCCACCGTGAGCTTACACTCCAGAGGGGAAGACAGATATTAATATAAATAAATTACTGATATGTACATAAGTGCTGAAATGACCCCTAAACTACCATAGCTTGCTGATAGAATTCTAGCCGGACTCCATTTTCTTGGCCCAACCCAAATCAACTTGGACTCAGTTCTGTTCGTGGTCTGCTCCACCAGAGCCCTGGGACCCTGGTGTCTGAGGAACCTAAAGCTTCTATCCTCCATTTGTTTGGCTGCTCCCCAATGCTATGCCAATAAGGCCCCCTGGCACCTCAGACCTAAACCCCAATTGCAAGCCCAATGCAAACTGAATCAGATTTGGAAGGGAGGGTTCAACCCAGTCCAACCCATAGACTTGGGTAACTTTACAACTTTCTGACCCAGAATCTTAAACTGGAGAAAAATCACATACACTCAGTTCTGCCATAATGTGTGTTTTCACTCTTTGCTTTGGCTAGAATGCAATGGCAGAATTCATAAACTTTCTTCTGACAGCATTAGACTGTCTGGACACAGCACGGTGTGATGTTGGAAGAATGCAACCCCTACATTATAGAAGAATCAAGTATATTTCCATATCCTCCAGCTCAGAGGGAGTAACACATCCTGGTAATTACAATTTTCTTCGAATGTACCTTCAGCTGGATTCTCCTCTCTAGGCATGGTGTATGTGTTCCGAGTAGGTGGTGGGAAAGCCTCTTGCATAACCCTCTACCTGGAATATCCAGCTATTTCAGGCTAATGTGTATTTTGGGGGCCAGAATCATTGGACTTCTTTGTCCAATATTAGATATCTCAAAAACTGCTTTGGATCTGAAATCACTTCCCACTTTTCTGCCAATGTCTCTCTCACCAGGTGCATAGGTCCAACCCTTACCAACACATTTGGTTCCATCCTCACTAGAATGATAACCTCTGGTACACAGCAGCTGATTTTTCTGACACGTGTAAGATCCTACTGTGTTGATGCAGTTGAATCCTGGCTTACATGGCTCTGGCAGGGAGGTGCACTCGTTAATATCTGAAGAAGAAAAATCAGCGTATCAGTCTTGAGGCTCTGAAATATAATTGCTCCTTCTCTCCCAGCTGTCACTCCTTTACCATTTCTCTGATTTTAATTTATCCAGCAGTACATTTAGTGTGAAAGAGAATCTGTTTCCTTTGCAGTTTCAAACTAGACCGCTTGCAAATTTAATTTATTCACTTTCTCCCTCCCTCCTGCCCCCTGGCCCCCCAAAAGAAGGAGCAGGAGTATTTAGAGAACACTCTCCCAGCTATTTTAGGTTCATTAAACATGATGAATGTATATTCTGGGAATGGAATCAGTGGTCTGATGAGGCCTTTGTAGACATGATGTATTTATTGCTGTCGTCACACTTACCAACACAATTGCCCTCAGGGTCTTGTAAAAATCCATCCATACACCGCTGCTTAGATTCACAGTAGAATGAACCTTTTGTATTCTGACACACAAAGTTGACTTTGCAACTATGCGTTCCACTTGTGCATTCATCAATATCTATTAATGAGGAAGCAAGCAATTTGTCACTCATTTAACTGCATTTTTCATCTAGCTCATGGATGGAAATAAGCACAAGAAAGGCCTCAACAGGAAATTAGCTCTTTAGCAAGGCTGGTAGACTCTACATCAAGAAGTGGTATCATAACCCAACTATTCTATCCAGGCAAAATTTTAATGTGTTAGGCAGAGTCCCATCCAGAGCAATTATAATTATTATGATTAATTGTTAAATGTCTAAAAGTGTAGATGCCATTCTCTACTTGGGAGGCATACACACACACACACACACACACACACACACACACACACACACAAACACAAAAGCATGCATACACACCCCCAATCCCTCCTCTGTGCCAACCCTAGAACTTTTAAGCAATCATTAAATGGTAATTACTGAGTGCTTACTGTGTGCAGAGCACTGTACTAGGTACTTGGGAGAGTACAATACAACAGAGCTGAGAGACTCGTTCTCTGCCCACAAGGAGCTTACGGTCTAATGACTCCTTGAAGGACAAGATACAGGGCTGCCAGCACACTGGGATATCAGCTGTGAATTGTGAGGATTCCCAGGGAAATCATGAGGCAGGCACTGGGAAACCTACATCATGATCTGCTGCTTTTTGTCCACAAGCCCCAAAATTGCCATTTTCAAGGCAAACTGTGGAATTACAATAAGAAACCCAGTCCCCTTATCACTGGTGGAAAATGAGGCTTGTATCACAAGGGCACTAAGCAGCAGGAAATGTCTGCTTATTTTTAAAAACTCTTTTTCTAATTGCTATACTGCTCTCTTCTAGGTAATAATTTTGGTATTTGTTAAGTGCTTACTATGTGCCAAGCACTGCTCTAAGTGCTTGGTAGATATAAGGTAATCAGGTTGTCCCACGTGGGGCTCACAGTCTTAATCCCCATTTTCCAGATGAGGGAATTGAGGCACAGAGAAGTTAAGTGACTTGCCCAAAGTCACACAGCTGATAAGTGGCAGAGCCTGGATTAGAACCCACAACCTCTGACTCCCAAGCTTGTGCTCTTTCCACTGAGCCATGCTGCTTTGAGATGCAACCAAGATTCAGCTCCTTGCCAAAAGGTACTTGAATATCTTATCTATCACAGGCAAACTGCTCATCCAGGAGGCCTTCCCAGACTAGGCCCCCCTTTTCCTCTGCTCCCCCACCCCATCACCCCAACTCACTACCTTTGCTCTACCCCCCACCCCACCCCACCCCACCTGTGTATATGTACATATTTAAAATTCTATTTCTTTATATTAATGATGTGTATATCTATCATTCTATTTATTTATATTGATGCCTGTTTACTTGTTTTGATGTCTGTCTCCCACCTTCTAGACTGGGAGCCCGTGGTGGGCAGGGATGGTCTCTATTTGTTGCTGAATTGTACTTCCCAAGTGCTTAATACAATGCACTCGGCACACAGTAAGCGCTCAATAAATACGATTGAATGAATGAAAAAAAGAGGAAGGAAGTCAAGACATTCTGGTACTCATCTAGTTTCGTTATGTAAGCTTCCTGATCAGCCTGGTCATTCAGATTATTGACAACTGATGTTCAAGGATCCAACAGTTCTGTTCTCCTTTGCTCTACCTTGCTGTCAGCCCACCAGAAATCTGGGAACTGTGCTATGGTCTCCCAGGTTTGCAATGGGATGTTGAAACAGAGCAGAGGGAGGAGGGAAAAGGCCTGAGATGTCAGTTAACTTGGTATGCCGATGTACGGGTTTCCGGCACAGGTCTAAAGTGGGACTAGTGGTTTGGGTCTCCTCTAATGCTTGCTGCAATCGTATAGACCAGTCACCACAAGTGTTAATAAGGTCCTGGGTGTCAAATGTGTCCCATGTTGAATAGCAATTAGTGTGGAAATTCTTACTGAAAGATTCAGTTAGGAAAAATACCCTGGCCTGGTATAGGCACAATAAAATGTCATCTGAAATTGGAATAACTTAGGTTAAGTCTATAAAATGAATTGGAGATTTGGCAGTTATTGAGTTAAATTGGCAACAGAGAAACCAACGAAGACATTGCAGTCAGATAATTCAAATCCAAAAATCCACTGTGGCTCACTGAACTCATCTAATTGTACTGAGAATTGTCAGCTCTCCACTTTGTGCTGGGTAGATTCAGCCCAAGTTATTTATGTTTTGTTGATTTTAACCCCTCAGGACTAAATATAATCCATCACTGGACTATCATTTTGTCTCATCTAGGCTTTTGGTAGAAATGCAATAATTACTCTTGTCATACCACATAGCAATGAAAGACATTCATACATTACCTGTAGTATTAATTAAATGTGAGCCACTGACAAGAAAAACAAAAACAATTCATAAATAGAGGATGTTATACCCATGGGAGAAACTCTATAGGAAAATGCCTTCTTACCTACACACTCGCCTTCCTTTAGCTCATAGCCAGATTCACAGTTGAGGTCTTTGTAACAGTGGAAAGATCCAATTGTATTCACACAGTGCTCCCCCCTGGTGCAGGTGTGTGTGTCTGTCACACACTCGTTAATATCTATGGGAGAATCAAAGAGAGAATTTAGCAGTTTGTCCCCAGACTACCCCAGCTTCCTTATCTCAGCAGAACCAATCTCTTTGAAGAATAAAAAAGCCTCTCAGTGTTAAAATTCTGATGGCCTGGCTGCTAAATGGAGAGAGATTTTAATGTCAGATGTTTTCACAGCCCAAGGTTCCATTTACTCAGGTGTCTCTTGCAATGGGAGATGTAAAGAATAAGAGTCAATGAGAATCAATCAGGCATGAAACCCAGGAAAGAGGTTAGAGTAAATCAGCTCACATGTAATTGATGGAACCAGGGTTTATCAGTGATAGAGCTCTTAACTCAAGTGGTTGGGTAGAAACTTTGGGATATCTTATTCCAACTCTCCTGCTGTCACATACTGCAATGTCTCACTGAAGCTCAGAATAGATAGGAGGAGGGACATGTGATTAAGTTGCTTTTCAATAGAGGTGATGGGTTGGGCTGAGTCACCACACTCTCTTGCTCAGTTCCCCTAGAAAAAGTACATCTGGTGAGATGGTTGATTAGGGGGAAGGATCTGTGGCTAAGAATTAGAATATTTCTGTGTGCTCTTCAAGAGCAAACCTTACTGTGCTCTCATCCATTTGTACACCATTGTCGAAGACACTACTCCTGTCCACTGAATCAATTGTTGGGTTCTTCCTTGGGAGATTAGGTGGGGTTAGTGAGCAGGAAACAGAATTTATCTGTTCACCCTCTCAAAAGTAGATCTTTGATATCTCCTTCCAATATGTACTCCACTAGTGAGGGAGATACACCCTTCCTCTGTTCAAAGCACTAAAGATCAGAAAAATGATTTGGAACTAATTCTAAAGGCCGGAGTTCCTTTGAACTGGGGTGAGGGGGTGGAGATAGTGTTGGATGAGGAGAATTTCACCTAGAATTCAGTGTTCCATTTACAAAAAGGTGGAAACAGCCAACGGGAAAATAATACATTCAGGGGTTGCTTTACACTGGAATCTTTCAGGAGGTACAAAGGCTGTTTCTTGGGGGATGGGAAAGAACACAACAGGAAAACTGAGAAAATAAGTGAATGTGTTTTTGCAACAAATATCTATCATCTTGATTCCTTTTGCTTGGTTTATCAGGTAACACCCAAGCTGAGGGAGCAGGGACCTCAGTCACCCCGAAAGGGCATCCTTTCTCGTTCCACACCTTGTCCCACAAAATCATAGCGTTCAGATTAATGAAGAATGGGTTTCCTGGGCGCAATTGTCAGATACAACATGCTTTCCAATAGAGCCCTTCTAGGACCTGGCCTGGTCTGCCCCAGCCCAAACCAAGCCCAGGGAGATTGGACCCTACCCAGAAAGAAGCCCTAATGGAGCTCGGACTCACTTCCAGGTGAGGGTGGAGCCAGGCATGCAGAGCATGTAGTCTCAGCAACTGTATGAGGATGTCTGTGTAGGTGGGATTCTTTCATGTATTGTCTAAGTCTCTTCTGGCCAGAAGGGTCGTAAGAAGGTGCTATGGGAATGGTGGGGAGGGAAGGGGAGCATAGATTGGTCTGAGTGTAGCCTAATCTCTAAAAGCTGGTCCATGTTGGACTTTACTTCAGTGACCAGGAGGGAGTGAAGGCTGTTCACCTCGGCCCTGACGTGAATCTCTCAGTTTTAATCACAAATTCTTTTCTACACTTACTTCTCTCTCTCTGCCTCTGAGCTTTTGCCCAAGCTGTCCCTTCTAATAATTATAATTATGGCATTTGTTCAGTGCTTACTATGTGCCAGACACTGTACTAAGCGCAAGAATGGTGGTTTCAGAGCTCTTGCCTTCTTGCCATATACCTTTTATCCCCCTCCTAAATCAGAACTCAAGGCCTCCCTCCTCCAGGAATCTTTCCCAAATTAATCTCACCCATTCTCCAATCCATCACAAGGATCCAAGATCCACTTCTGTTACCAACTCATTCTTGTATCTCCAAGGACAGGCTTAGGTTTATGCATGCTTTTTTGCCATTTCTCCCCATTAGACTAAAAGAACCTTGAACAGAACACTGCTAAATTCTCTGTAGCTAACTGTTTTCCTAGTCCATCCCTGGATTGATAAATCATTTAGTTTACACCAGGAAAAGGGTACAGAGAAGCAAACTCTGCCAATATGAATGCAAGTGATCACTCAACAGACAGTAATAATAATAATAATGATATTTCTTAAGCACTTACTATGTGTCAAGCACTCTTCTAAGCCCTGTGGTAGATATGAGCTATTCAGTTTGGACACAGTCTTTTTCCCACATGGGTTTCACAATTTTCATCTCCATTTTACTGATGAGGTAACTGAAGCCCAGAGAAAATAACTGACTTACCCTAGGTCACACAGCAGACCAGTGGCAGAGTCTGTATTTGAACCCAGGTCCTTCTGACTCCCAGGCCCATGCTCTAACCACTAGGCCATGTTGACAGGTTTATGTGTTTTTTTACAGTATTTCCTAAGTACTTACTATGTACCAGCCACTGTACTAAGTGATGGGGTAGATTCAAGCTAATCAAATTGGACACAGTCCATATCTCACATGGGGCTCACAGTCTTAACTCCCATTTTACAGATGAGGGAACTGAGGCCCAGAGAAGTGAAGTGACTTATCCAAGGTCACATAGACAAATGGCGGAGTCTGGATTAGAACCCAGGTCCTTCTGACTCCCAGGCCCGTACTGTATCCACTAGGCCATGCTGCTGCACATATGTTTCTTCCTTACCCATGCCAGTGTCTGCAAAAAGCTGACTGCATTGAAGCCCAGCCTTTCTTTACCACCCAGCCACAAAGGAACATCCCTCCATTTCTATGCAGATTCCTGCAGAGGAAGAGCTTCTTTAAATTCAGACTTGGTACCCTGGATGTACAGCTGGCCGGAAGCATGCCCTCTGAGGTTCCAGAGTGGCCAGGAACTCTGTGTATTATGCCAGTTGAGATTTGATACCTGTTAACTAAAGATTAGAAGATTTCAGCTCTCCAGCATACCCACCAGGGCCAAATTGAGTCAAGGCCCTTAGACTTTAATTTCCTTAAGGGCAAGGGTCACAATTTATACTTTTTCATTATGTCCTCTTATCACCAAGTACAGTCTTCTGCACATGGTAGGTGTTCAATAAATACTAGGGATGATGATGGCAACAAAATCATGGTCATTATCATGACTTAAGAATATACAATAGAAGTAAAAGGCAATGCCTGCCCATGAGGGATTTCAAATGCCATCTGGCCAGGGCATCCCTAAAACCAGGGAGGATCCCATGGTTATGGATGACAGTAGTCATTAATCCTTGGTTTGGTAGCCAAGCAGCAAGGCATATGGTAAGTGGTCTGTAGGTTTCCACCTCCTTAGCTATTTATCCTTGAATCTTTTGAAAATCTGCTAGGCAGATAGAATTCAGTAGCAGTATTCAGCTCTGTGCTCCTGCTATTAACCCTTGTTTACAAGCACGGTTTGCCAGGTACAGGCCATAGAAAACCTCAGTCTTCTTCAGACTAAAAGATAAATCATACAATTTTGCTGATCCTAAGAAACAGTCCATAATAATCCACATGTCATCTTGTCATCAAAATAAGGATTCCTCCCTGAGTGATTCAAGGCCTTTTGATGATGCTCCCAATTTGTTGAAAGTTTTCCATAAGAGTGAAATAATGTTGGAATCACATTCTGAACACCAGCTTCCAGATTCCCTATTGCATCCTCGAGTATGACTGCCTAGAGTAGATTGAAAGATACTGGACCTAGCACACAGTCCTGCTTTGCTCCTTCGGTGATGGGGAAAGAGTCTAACAAGGTCCCTCTGAGATTCTGATACAGCCACACAGATCATCATAGGATAATCTTGGAATTCTGGTAGACATTTCAAGGCAGTCAAACCTCTTCAGTATGTCAGAGCCCAGGTCTACTGATGGTAGTAAATGCTTTTGTTTGATCTCTGAATGGCATAGAGAGATCTTGATATTGCTTTTTGTATTTCTCTTGTACCTCATATGCAACAAAGATCATATTTGCTCTGGGCCTCTGTGGCATGAAGCTACATTATGATTCTAGTCGGGTATGGCTAATGCTGTTCTTCAGTAGCCTGTACAAGAGAACTCTGGCCAGAGCAGTGAGATCACATAGTAGTTTCCACAATTAGCTCTTGTTTTCCCCTCTTCAATCAGTGATATTTATTGAGTGCTTAGTAGAGAGCACTGTGCTAAGCTCCTGAGTGTGTAAACCAGAAGCAAAGCTTGTGATTGCTGACTTCAAGGACCCCAGAGCCTTCTTGAAGAGGTAGCTAATGTTGCCATCTTTGTAATTTGGTGGCAGCTCCTTAGAGTGATATATAAGTCTGTGATGGTGATTGAGTGTAGATTTCACCTGATATTCCATCATATCTGGGAGCTTTACCATCCTTCATGGCTCTGATTTCATCAGGTATTGGAGCAAAAGCCCTATCTTCAGATGTTGGGAGGCAAACTAATATCTGTAGAGTAATACCCTCAGTGATGGAACGAGTGCTAGGAGATCATTGAAAGGTTACCATCTCTTTAGCTTCCTACTTCATGTGTGATGTGGGCAGAGTCATCGCTACTCTCCAGTAATGCTGTGGTGGTGTGTGGGCCCATATGCATTCTTCAGGGATGAATTGAAGCCCTTGGTTTGATTTCTGCCTCTCTAGCCTTGTATTTTCATATTTGGCATCCCACAACTTGTTACTCATGCTTCTAACCTTGTTCTGCCTTCCATGAAATAGGAACACAGGCTTCAAAAAGCAGCCCCTATCGTCAGGGTAGTGACTATCTGTGAGGGGTCTGTGTGTGTGTGTGTGTGTGTGTGTGTGTGTGTGTGTGTGTGTGTGTGTCCTCAAAAAGACATAGGGTCAAGTCAGACTCTTTTCCACTAAATGAAATCTCTTAACAGGGAAGACAACCTTAGAGACGAGCACTTGTGTAATTTCCCTTGTCTACTATTTTAGAAAAATAAAACTCTGGTTGGAGATTGTGCTGCTGGAGGTGTGGGAAATGGCAGTTTGGTGTTTTGGGAGGGTCAGAGAACTACCTTATGGAGAGAAATGAGCAAAGGACTTGGGCAGAAAGCAAAGAAGGAAGAGGGAAGTTCCAGGTTTGGAGAAGAGACAAAACCTGTCTCTGCTCATGTGGGAAAATGAGTGCCTTAACAGGACCCATAATAAAGACGTAGAGCGTGTGTGAATGTGTGTGGGCAAGAGAGGAGGTGACATGTACTCCTCCAGGGATGCTATTATTATTAATAGTTACGATAATAACGATAATAATAATATTAATAATAATTGTATTTGTTAAATGCCAAACATTGTATTAAGTGCTGGGGTAGATATAAGACAATCAGGTTGGACACAGTCCCTGTCCCTCATGAGACTAACAGTCTAAGGAGAGCAGGTATTGAAATCCCATTTTACAGGAAACTGATGCACAGAGAAGTGAAGTGACTTGCCCAAGGCCACACAGCAGGCAAGGGGCAGAGCCAGGATTAGAACCCAGGTCCTCCAACTCCCTGGCCTGTACTCTACTAGGCCATGCTGACAGGGGGAGAAGAATGATCTACCCTAAGAAGTACATAGAAATCCCCAGAAAATGAAGCAAATTTTCTCTTAATTCCTGCCGAAAAATTGAAGGCAGGGTTAAAGAAGAATAAGATCATTCTCTCCCTGGACAGGGTTATTTTAGGAGGAATGGTGAGAGGGTTAGCTCTCCTTTCATCAATTTATATGATGTCCAGTTTATATATCCAATGTCCCCCACTGGTTTGAAAAGTCTTTGAGAGCAGGCTTTGCATCTTTTACTTCTGTTGCCTAGTTTAGTGCTCTGTACCCAGAAAATGCTCAACAAATACTGTTGATGATGATACTGGTCCTGCCAGAGAACTCCTAAGGCTCCCCATACTGCCTGCCTTGGGCCATAGGACACGTGCTTCCATTCACTTGATGGAAAGTGTAAGATGACCAAAATCCAGACAAAGAATAGCAATCCAGAGGGAGGGGAAAGATGCCAAATTGGATGATAAAGACAGAAAAACTGAATGAATTATAGTTATGCAAAGGCTTACAGCAACCATTAGCCAAGAAAAAGAGAGGGGGGCCTTAGCTGTATTCAGGATCTCCATTTCGCCAAAATCCCTGGATGAGTCTCTACAGAGGAGTCACCGAGGAACTGACCTCAACCTCGGCTGCAGTCAATTCAAGAGATCAAAAATATGATATTCAATCAATCAACTGTATTTATTGAATGCTCACTGTGTGCAGAGTGCTGTACTAAGCATTTGGGATAGTGCAATATAACAATACTAACATAGTCCCTGCCCACAATGAGCTTGTGAGGGCAGGGCTTTTATTCCTATTCATGTCAAATAAATTTTTCTGGTGTGTTATTTCTGGTCCTCTGAGGGCCTAGGGCTGTGCAACTTTGTCCAAGAGACAGTTGTTTGGTTTTATTCTTCCAAAAGTATTCAAGAAGCCAGATTTTTTCACCAAGGTCTCCTGAACCTCAGTCACCCTCTATGTTGGTCCCCAGTGCATAGTCAGCCAGCAATTCTAAATCTTTCTTTTCTGGAAGGTGGGTAATTCATATATGACTGGCTCTTGCTGGATTATTTCACACCATGAAGCTGAGACTAGGAAAATATGGAGTAGGGGTGACAAGAAGACCTCACCTGTATTGCTCAGAGGGGAAAAAAAATGGGCTGGAAGCAGCAAAAAGAGGAAACAGATCCTGCGCTTTTCCCCCCATAGGAAAATCTTCATGGCCCTTTCCCCTCTATCCCTTCCCCATAAATAAGGAGTCCTCTTCTAAACTGCCAAGAGAAACAACTTTCTTTAAAGTATTATCTCTGAGAGACATGAACGTTCAAGAAGGAAGGGACTGTAATATCCATGCAGAAAACTTTCCAGAGGAGAGGTGTTTGCACGCTGTTTAAACAGCTGGTGACTCTTCATCTCACTCGGGTGCCTTTCAGGAATATTAAGAATCTGCTGCAGACTGCACCTGGAATTTTAATCTACAATAACTTAACTCAAGGAAATGCAAGAAGAAATATTCTCAGATAAGCTATTGTATTTCATGCTTAGGATTATTATTGTAATTCCAAATGTACACGCATTGACATGATCAAAATTTGGAAAAGAATTCAAAGCAACAACCATCATTTGCAAGCAGAATATGAAAGCTCTTCACATGTTTTTCCAAATGGCTCAAGATGGTATAGGGATATAGGGAACTGGCTCAGGCCTCCTTGGATAAACATGGATGCAATAGACAGCTGCTAGCCCAGCCCCCGTACAGTAAAAGCCATAGAAGATGGGTAGAGTTTTCCTTGTCTCTCACAGAGAAAAATAGGAGAAAATGTTCCCACTGCACATATTCTGCAAGCACACAGACAACAAAGGGAAATAAGGTTCAGCATGCCCAGAGCTGAGTTTCCCATATCAGAGGAAACTGTTCCAGGGCCATAATGGTACATATGACTTGCACCTGCTCAGGTCTTTGTGGTAACCAGCTGTTTTGTGTTTGTGAGTGTGTTTGTTTGTGTTGGTGTTTGTATTTCAATAGAGATGAATGACACATCAAACCTACAAGCATCTTATACTTTTGCCCAAGATCCCAGCTTGATGACTGCTACTTATGATGCATGGAGACCTGGAGAGGGGCCTCTACAGAGGAGATCACTGAGGCCTGGCCTATTTCTTATCTAAAAACTGGGAGTCATAGGAAAACAAGTAGTAGCTATTGAGTGCCCACTGGGTGCAGGACATTGTGCTACACATTTGCACCCTCAATTTAGAGTCACTTTATGGATTAATAACAATTGTGGTATCAATAAAGCACTACATGCAAGAACATTATCAAGGCCCCTTTGAAACTCCTCTCTCTTCCCCCACCTAGCTGCCTCTCAACAGCAACATTTTACTCCTCAGTAGCACCTCTACCAGAGGGTAGGCTCAGAGGGAAATTGGAGATAAAATTTGAATGGGTCAAATTTGTTTTTGGTGGGAGTTCTGGTAAAAGGATGGAAGTTTGGATGTCTGTGCTCTAATGAAGGTTCTGGCTAATTGGTGGGTTTCAATGATCCAGGCTACACCTGCTTCCCAAGACCATGGATAACTGAATCTCCTAACCTCACCTGGGGCTCATCATTAACATTGACCTCCCAGCTTCCTACTTCAGCAACATGCTCCCTGGGTGCCTATTTGTCAGGAAGTGGAGAAAGGGGAAGAAAGCTAAATAGCACACAACACAACACTGAGCAGAAGGCGGGCATGGGCTTGAACAGACCAGATTGCATTGAAATGTCGTATGCAAAGGTGGCCTGAGGACCCTTCCTTTGGCATACGGGGGGGGGGTGGGATGTATGGTGCGGCATGGAGAGCTGGGATGGGGTGGTGCTGAGCGACTAGCAGCTCTTAGCTTACCAACGCACTTCCTATTCATGTTGAGGATAAAGCCCTCGGCACAGATCACTGTGTGGTTGACACAATAGAATGATCCCAATGTGTTCACACAGAACTGTCTTCGGGTACAACCGTGAGAACTTGTGTGGCACTCGTTCACGTCTAAGGCCACGTGGGGGCCACCGGAAGGGAAAAACAGAGCTCAATTAGAACGACACTAGGGCTCACAAACCAGTCTTTTCAACATTTTAAGGGGAGGGAGCATTATAATTATCATTGAGTTTGTATCGTTCTTTTATTTGCCCAAACCACTTTTATACCAGTTACCTTAATTTTCCTCCCAACATTTGTGATGAGTAATCTAGATGATGAAAGTGAGACATAAAGTTCACCCAGTCAGTGGTAGAATTGGGACCAGGTCCCAGACCTGTGTTCTTTCTACTAGACCATACTGCCTCCCAAGTAGTAAGCCAATTTAGTGAGCTGGCACAAGGCTCTCAGACAAACCAAATGCCCCCTTCCTCTCCATACTCACCCAGGGAGACTCTCATTCAGAAAATAACCATAACTTTTCACAGCTCCTTGTCACGATCTCACACTTTTTCTTCTGTGGTTCTGCTCATTTTGATTCATTTTGAACTCATTGTTTCATCTACCAGATCCTTAACATATTATGCACGTGTGTGAAAGCATGCATCCTTTTGTGGGAGTGTGTGGGCAAGTTGAGGGAAGAGCGTATGTATATGTGTTTGTGTGGACTAGTCCAGAGTTCACGTTCCAGACTAGCCATCTGAGGGGATGTCAAATTTCTTCCCAGACTCTCCTCCTGTTCAAAGCAGCAAGAGGACAAAAGAGGATCTATCCATTCCCATGCAGAAAAGAGCACATTGACCTAACTGACATTAGTGGTCTTAAAATCCTGTGCTTTACCACTGGGAAAGGTTTGAGGACAAAGGGGAGAGGGTGAGGGGCTAATACTGCAAGAATCCCATTTTGCTAGTGCTTCTTGCTCACTGAGAGCCATGCTGATGGCTTTTTTTTCAAGCATTAACTTCAAGTAGGCTGAGAAAATTAAGTTTCGTACCAGTTCCCTGAAAGCACTTTATAACTCGGGGAAATAGGGGTAAGATGTCCATGTGGTGGTCTAGAAACTTTTAGAACCGAGAAACAATTTAGTCCTCAGGACCTCTCTTGCGGAGAAACCCCCCTGCTTGGGATGTCAATCACTCACCTGGTGACATCAGCAGGAGCAAAACCGATTACAGAGAAGCATTTGGGTTAAGAGAATGGTACTAGGAGAGTGGGAGGAAACTCCAGAGCTGTGAGGAGAAGGGGAGTTTGTGTTAGGTGTCTGCAGGAATTGGACTTGGGAAGCAGAATCCCTGCTAGACATCCAATGGGAATGAGTGTGAGAAGCTGGAACTAGCCAGGAAGGCAGAGGGTCAGCAGGAAGAACTATGAAGGGAGAATCCGTGGATGGCATTCTCCCAGAAGAGCTGCTATGGGAACAAGTTTCTGATTAGGGTTAGGGAATTATTCCTGGATCTAGTTTAAGATTCTGCTCTATAACTACTGCTCCTATTGAAATCTCTAATAAAGTAAATATTAGTCAAGTTTTAATGATGAGAGAGTGAGCATGAGCAATTGCTGTGTGAGGAACTGCAGTACCAGACACTTAGCTATCACAGGGAAGGGAATGGAGCATTTGACAACCATCCAAACTTCAGGTACAGGACTGGCTTGATGAACCGCAAATGCTTCCTGTGCTTTTCAGGGGTTCCAAATATTAGTCACTACTGGGGCCATCTTGGGGTGTATTAGCATGGCTGTAAATTTTCTGGAGCACTAGGACCCTAATTTTGCAACTGGGTGTCTGACCCCAAAAGTGACCTAAATTCTACAGTCCATGATCCCCAATGACAGTCTAAAGTAGGTGGTTTGTGTAATTAGCTTGTCATCTGAGAGGACACTCACCTTCACAGGAAACCCCATCACCCATGATAGCATATCCAGGAAAGCAAGAGCACATGGCTTTATTTTCAATAACGTTGCAGACTTGTTTGCAGGGCCCGTTGTCTAGAAAAAACACAAAATTTAAAGCTGTTACAGTGGCCAGTGGTGCTCTAAGCACTCAGACCCTACTCACTAGCCGGTTGTTTCTCTAACTGGAGATTGAGAACCCCCCTAGCAAGTGGGTCCAGAATTGCTGGGGCAATCATAGAGGCTAGCTACTTTCAGGTTGACCTGCGCTCCTCCTCCTCTCTCCTCCTTACAGATCTTGCCTCTCCAAATCTTCTCTTCCCTCCAAGAGAAGCTCAAAGTTTAGTTTCTCTGGGCTATGCTGGAGTGAAGAAAATCACAAGGTTCCTTTTTTTACATGGTATTTTTTAGGTGCTTAGCATGTGCCAGGCACTGTACTAAGTGCTGCGGTAAATACAAGCTCGTCAGGTTGGGCACAGTCAATGTCCAAATGGGGTTCACAGTCTTAATCCCCATTTTACAGATGAGGTAACCGAATTCCAGAGAGGCTAAGTGTTTTACCCAAGGACATACAGCAGACGAGTGGAGGAGCCAGGATTAGAACTCATGTCCTTCTGACTCCCAGGCCCGTGCTCTATTCACTAGGCCATGCTGCTTTCTGGGGAGAGTGTTCTTTAATCTCAAAAGGTTTGAGCACTCCTGCACTGGAATAATCTACTTTGTCACCAGACAAGGCAGAAGGAAGGATACTGTTGATTTTCTGTCCTTCTGTTTTTATCTCCCTCCTGTGGCCCTCAAATTCTTCAGGACTGATTCTAACTGGCCTGTAACAGAACTCTTAAACTTGCAGCTCTTTCCACCCAAATAGTCAGCACACCCCCAGATTCATCAGAGCCTGATCGTCCATTCTCGTTCTAAAGGAAACAACATAGGACCATGGGGTGAAATAAGTGAGACAAGTGAAATAGAGACTGGTTTACTCCATTCCGGGGAATTTCACTACCTGGTCCCAAAAGTGCCATCACCTCACTTACCTTTGCATATGTCAGGAACTGCTTGTATCCTATCAGTGATGGCAGGCTGGTTGTGGGAGGCTTCAGAATGGAGAGTGCCTTCTCCCAAAGTAGCCTGTTTCTTTTCTTCTCTGTCTGTTAGAGGGTAAACAAGGCAAAAGTTATGGACGGAGGAAGCTGGAGGCTGTGTAAGGGAGAGGAGAGCAATCTGAATGAATGAGTCAAGCCAGAGGACCCTGCAACTGAGTCTACCCAAAGTCGATTTCATGGTGAAAAAAGATGAAAGCATCTGAGCAGATTTTGTCCTCTGTTTTATAGCGTGACCTTTCTTGACCTCATTTCTATTCCACGAATGGGGAATTGGTAACTGGTGGGGAATTGGTAACTGGTAATATCTACCCCAAATGAGTCTGGTTCCCTGAGACCACTCAGAATATTTGAGCTCATGGCCACAAGCAAATCAGTGGGTGACAACTGCTTTCTCATGTTTGTTCCCTGAGTGTCTTGACAATATGTCCTATTGACAGATCACATCCCACCCTTCCTTGCCCCCTTTACCCATTTCCAGGCTGTCTGGATTTTGTGAACAGCCCTGATAGAGAAGAAGAGTTGGCACAATCTGAGATATCCTCTAAAGTTGACATTGTGACAGAATTCCCAGCCAGGGCTTAGAACCACAAGTAATGGGCTCAGTCCCTGGCCCAACCACTATGATGATTTGTTGGGCACTAGAAGGGCAGCTTATCCCAGGTGAGTTATGGCAAAAACAGAGGTAGCTCTTGAAATATTCATATATGAAAAATATATGATAGTTCCTTAGTATTCATGGGGGATCAATTAGAGAAACCCCTGAGAATGACAGGAAATTGTCATAGCTGCACTTACAGCACTAGAAAGTTTATTCAACAATTTACGATCTCTTGGGCTTCCTCAGGGTGGTTGTGGGGAGGCCAGTCTGCCACCAAAGAGGCAGGGCCATGGCTGCAACTAAATCCCAACAGACAGCAGGGGCCAGGGCTCCCCATCATGCCACAGCCGCAAGAATGGGTGCAGCCCTATGAGTAGGCAAATCCCTGAAGGAAAATAATCCACTAGAGTCAAGGAACTACTGTACTTGCCTGGTATTGACACCATAATGGCACATTTGAATCCTGGCTGTTCATGAATCTTTGCTAAGGAATCGTTTCATTCACAGTGCTATAGGAGACACTCACATTTCAAACAAAAGACCCTTTCTTTGGGTTTTAATACTTCAGTTCCTCAAATATGTATTGCTCCACACTCAATACCATGCAACTAACAGTAGCACGAGTCAGTGATAATATCAGGCTTCTTCTCCCTGTGACAGCTAGGGCGGTCTCTGTTCTTTTTGGATTTAGTGGGTTGGGGAAGTATAATATGGGTGGGAATTGGTTAAGTGATTACAATCAGAGGTCTTAGCCTATGTCGTGTCTCCTGTCCCACCGTGTACTCTCCCAAGCACTTAATACAGAGCTCTGCACACAGTAACAGCTCACTAAATAGGATTGATTGATTATTGCCCCAAGTCCATTTACCTCTGGCACCACCAGGATGCCACAGGTTGAGTCATCCCAACAGTCCTGGCAAGGAAGTAAACAGAGAGCAAAGCAATCTGATATTTCAAGGGGTGGGGATGAGGGAGAAGTACCTTCCTCAGGACTTCCAACTTGAATGAAATGAGTCCAGTTGGCTTTGGTGCTTTGCTTCTCCTGTAGAAATCATCTGGATTTAAGCACCTTTTATGGTTCTGTCCCACCACTCAGAAGGCCTAAAATTGAACCAGCACCAATTCCAGCTGGGATGTCAGAAAGAGACTAAAAAGGCCATGGTGGCAGTAACAGTGGCAGGGCAGAGGATTAGAAAAGTTGTTCGGATGCCCTCCTCTCTTGCCACTGCTGCCGCAGCTGAGCCAGCCTATCATGAATCGGTTCTGGGAACTTATAGCATAAGTTGAATGATGCTGAAAACTTCCCAGAATCAGTCTGGCATGAGTCGGTTCAATCCAGGTTTTAACTCTCCTTGCTATCTCTACCTCTACCACTTCTATCTAGGTGAAGGTGATGGTGGCACTGGAAGCCTTCACTGAACTGGGCCACCGTGAGGCTTGCCACCACCTCCACTTCCATTCAAATAGTGATAGGTAATGGTGGCTAGGTTAGTTGTTCCTTTTCCACCTCTCTCTCTTTCCCCTGCTCTCTCCCTCTTTCCCCTGGTCTCTCTCTCTTTCCCCTGCTCTCTCTCTCACTCTGTTTCCCCTTTGTCCTCCACTCAGTCCCACGCAGCAAGCCTCACTCACAACCCATTTTTTGGTAGCTAGAAATCTGGTCACCTTAAAAACAAGCCATACTTTAGAGAATCCCAAGTTCACTCTGCCTTCTGTCAGAGTAAACTGGAGAACAGGGAGCAATAGGTGTGACCTAGTGATTTGAAAAATAAATCACTCAACAGTCAAAACCGATGGGGGTTTTCAGGGGAAAAGTTCTGGATTCAGGGGAAGTGGGAAGGGTTTGGGCATGGTGTGGCCCAGTTGGATTTCCTCCTGTGGAAAGGAGGAGTGGTAGATAACATTTCCATGAGTGGTGTAGTGGGACTTCCTGCTTTGGGAATCAGCGAGCCCAGGGGAGGAAACTGACCTCCAGAAATTTTGTTGGTCCAAAAGGGAAGTTCTGGCCTCTGACCTTCACAAGTAGTCTCAGCTTAATGATACATCTACCTTCAAAGTCACTACAGTATCAGAGCAGGAGAGGGGAGTCCTGAACCCACTGATTGAGCCAAGGTCCAAGTACAGTTGATTTACAGTTCCATCAAGACTTATCAAAACACTTGACCTCTCCTTTCATCCCTCTCTGATTGCCATCTTCAACCATTCACTCTCCAATGGCTTCTTTACTGCTTTCAAACATGCTCGTGTATTCCCTAGCCTAAGAAAAAACCCCTCCCTTAAATCCACATCTCCTCCAGTTATCTCACCACCTCCTTCCTACAATTCCAATTAATCAGTCATATTTATTGAGTGCTTACTGTGTGCAGAGCTGTTCTGTACTTGGGAGAGTACAATATAACAATACTGTTTATATTCCCCTCCAATATAAAAATGTATATTCCTCTCCAAACTCCATGAGCAAGTTGTCTACACCCACTGCCTCCACTTCCTTTCCTCAACTCTCTCCCTGACCCCCTCCAATCTGGCTTCCACCCCCTTTACTCTACTGAAACTGATCTCTCAAAGGTCAGTCTCCTTCTTGCCAAATCCTAATCCTCCTCTTTTGACACTGTTGACCACCCCATTCTCCTGGAAACACGCTCTAACCTTGACTTCACTAACATTTGTCCTCTCCTGGTTCTCCTATTTCTCTGGCTGCTCATTCTCAGTCTCTTTCGCAGACTCAGTCCCTCAAGGTTCAGTTCTGGGTCTCCTTCGTTTCTCTATCTACACACGCTCCCTCGGAGAACTCATTCACTCCGAGGCTTCAACTGCCATCTCTATGCGGATGATTCCCAAATCTACATTTTCATTCATTCAATAGTATTTATTGAGCGCTTACTATGTGCAGAGCACTGTACTAAGCACTTGGAATGAACAAGTCGGCAACAGATAGAGACAGTCCCTGCTGTTTGACGGGCTTACAGTCTAATCGGGGGAGACGGACAGACAACAACAATGGCAATAAATAGAGTCAAGGGGAAGAACATCTCATAAAAACAATGGCAACTAAATAGAATCGAGGCGATGTACATTTCATTAACAAAATAAATAGGGTAATGAAAATATATACAGTTGAGCGGACGAGTACAGTGCTGAGGGGATGGGAAGGGAGAGGGGGAGGAGCAGAGGGAAATGGGGGAAAAGAGGGTTAAGCTGCGGAGAGGTGAAGGGGGGTGGTAGAGGGAGTAGAGGGAGAAGAGGAGCTCAGTCTGGGAAGGCCTCTTGGAGGAGGTGAGTTTTAAGTAGGGTTTTGAAGAGGGGAAGAGAATCAGTTTGGCGGAGGTGAGGAGGGAGGGCGTTCCAGGACCGCGGGAGGACGTGGCCCGGGGGTCGACGGCGGGATAGGTGAGACCGAGGGACGGTGAGGAGGTGGGCGGTGGAGGATCGGAGCGTGCGGGGTGGGCAGTAGAAAGAGAGAAGGGAGGAGAGGTAGGAAGGGGCAAGGTGATGGAGAGCCCTGAAGCCTAGAGTGAGGAGTTTTTGTTTGGAGCGGAGGTCGATAGGCAACCACTGGAGTTGTTTAAGAAGGGGAGTGACATGCCCAGATCGTTTCTGCAGGAAGATGAGCCGGGCAGCGGAGTGAAGAATAGACTGGAGCGGGGCGAGAGAGGAGGGAGGACAGAGAGAAGGCTGACACGGTAGTCTAGCCGGGATATAACGAGAGCCCGTAGCAGTAAGGTAGCCGTTTCGGTGGCGAGGAAAGGGCGTCTACCCCAGTGCTTACAACAGTGCTGGACACAGAGTGAGCACTTAAATATTACTACTATAATAATAACAATAATTATCTCCCAGTCTATAAAAACTGTAGGAAAGAAGTCAAGCACGGGAGATCACTTGTCAATGCAAACTCAAAAGCTCAAATCTGTGACCTTGAGTTTTGCCACATTTATAATTTGAGTCTAAAGAGCACGGGCTTTGGAGTCAGAGGTCATGAGTTCGAATCCCAGCTCTGCCACTTGTCAGCTGTGTGACTGTGGGCAAGTCACTTAACTTCTCTGTGCCTCAGTTACCTCATCTGTAAAATGGGGATTAAGACTGTGAGCCCCACGTGGGACATCCTGATTCCCCTGTGTCTACCCCAGCGCTTAGAACAGTGCTCGGCACATAGTAAGAGCTTAACAAATACCAACATTATTATTAAAGAGCCCAGGAACCCAAATCTTAAAAATTAATTTGGAAAGACACCCACACACAAAACTAAGCACAAATGAGAACCAACTGTCCTGCCAGGAAGCCCAATAAATGCATGGCCCTTTCACGGTGACAGAAATACGCAGCATAAGGCCTGCAAGTCACATTCTACTCAAGCTTGTCACGGTTTTTCACCTCACGCTACAAGCAACCCCAGCACGTGCAGCCTGGTTCTCATGCTTTTGTGAAGAGGGAACTTTAGATTTTAGATCAGAAGTCTACTGCCACGAAGTGTGGCATATCCTTGACTTCCGTTCTTCTGACCCATCTCTCCCAGTGAGCCCCTCATATCTCTCTCATCCAAATTTGACCTCTGTGTCAGCTGCCTGCCTGCTCTTCACACTGAAAAGGCTACTGATATCCTCAGCAAAACTGGCCTGGGCTGAAAATGTGGGGACTGGCCCACCCTGACTTGAAAGTTGGGAGTGAATGGGCAGAGTGACAGAAAAGAGGACTGCCATACACACCTGATGTGTATGGCATCCCTATGTATTGCTGAAACATGCAGTTTCCGGCACTATAGTTCCTCATGGCTCAAGGAGGCATACAACAGGAGTGGGGAGGGAGACAGCACAGACACCTTTCTGTAGCCAGGTCTGATTCCTAGCCCCACAAGTCTCATAAGCATTGTTTTTTTTATTTTATTTTAAATGGTATTTGTTAAATGCTTGCTATGGGTCAAGCACCAGGACAGATACAAGTGAATCAAGCCAGATAGAGTTCCTGTCCCACTTGGGGCTCACAGTCGAAGGAGGCGGGAGACCAGGTATTGGAGCCCCATTTTGCAGTTGAGGAAAGTTAAGTGAACTTGCTCAAGGTCACAAAGCCAGCATGTGGCTGGGATTAGAACCCAGTTCTTCCTTGTGCCCTGCTAGGGCAAAGAGGATGCCTTAAAATGACACCATCTGCAGGGTTGGGGGGAGAATACATACATTATCAAGTTATTTCTTTGCACAAACTCAGATTAGCTTGTGGCCTCGATATTAAAGGCTTGAGTTTTTGTAGTAATTAATCTGCAATAATTTGATGCTGCACCAGGCACACAACAAAAACCTTTAAATATTTTTCAGATTTATTTGCTGGAGTTAACGCAGATGTCAATCACTTGTATTTATTGAACATTTACTGTGTACAGAGCACTGTACAAAGTGCTTAGGAGAGTACAGTACAACAGAGTTGGCAGAGCTTTTTTTTAATGGTATCTGTTAAGTGCCTACAATGTGCCAGGCACTGTACTAAATGATATAACCTACTCAGGTTGGACAGCCCACGTTCTATGTGAGGCTCACAGTCTTAATCCCCATTGTACAGATGAGGTAACTGAGGCACAGAGAAGGGACAGTTTGCTCAAGGTCACAGAGCAGACAAGTGTTCGAACCCAGGGCCTCTGACTCTCAGGCCCCAACTCTTTCCACTTGGCCATGCTGCTTCCCTGTCTATAACAAGCTTACAGTTTAGAGGACTGTGTCCTGGGCACATTGTTTTAGGGGTGGACACAGAGGAGCTATTTCCTGCCTCAGAACTACTTCCCTCCCTCTCTTTTTGCACAGTCCCAGGAAGTTCACCTAGGCATTTTGACCTGAAAGCCTCTCTGGTCATTTTCCAATCCAGCCAGCTCTGTCCCACATTCCTTTCCCATAGTCTGCCACTTGGTGAATAATGAGTTGGCACAGTCAGCTTCTCTCCTAGTTGCAAGGCTATACTTTGATGGATTTAAAAAACAACCTTGAAATGTACATTACCATAAAGGACTTTGTTTGCCGTTTCCCAAGCATTTTCTCCAGATCCCGGCCCGGGTCCTGGCTAGCCTGGGTACACGCCACACTCGGGCTGCAGATTAGCTGCACTCACCTGCACTCCTGCTTTTGGATTTTAGAGTCGCTGTCCTGGCCCTCCAGCCACTCTCCTCTGCCCAGCACCCCTGACTGGTAGAGGCCACGGAAGTACCCCCTAGACTGTATGTCCATTGTGGGCAGGGAACGTGTCTACCAACTCCGCTGTGTTCTTCTCACCCAAGAGCTTAGTAAGGTGCTCTGCCATGTAGACATGGTTTTCTTGTTCCTCTGCACTCTCTTTGGAAGAACCTGGCAAGTAGGCATGGTTTATCATATCTTGCAGCTACTGTCACAACCCAAACACTGCCTCATCCCAATTCTGCAGAGTTTGGTGAGGGGTTTGCTTATTGCCTGCACCATTCTCAGGCAATAGTATTGATTGCGCACCCACTACGTGCAGGGCACTGTGCTAAGCAGTTAGGGAAGTTAGGGTCAGAAGCGCCAATCCCTGCTCTCAGCACCCTGAGCTATATCAGCCCTTAGGCCAACTCTAGCACTTACGAACTGATTTCCACCCTCCTTAGCACTAGTGGATAAGTGTCCACTCTATTCTGACTACTCTCATTAGAAATGAGAACCAGAATGGCCTACTGGATAGACCATGGGTCTGGGAGTCAGAAGGACCTGGGTTCTAATCCTGGCTCCGTCACCTGTCTGCTGTATGACCTTGGGCAAGTCAATCAATCACATTTCTAGAGCACTGTACTAAGCACTACTCGGGAGAGTACAACAAAAGAGTTGGTAAGACATGTTCCTTGTCCACAATGAGCTCACAGTCTAGAGGGGGAGACAGATATTAATATAAATAAATTACGAATATGTAGGTAAGTGCTGTGGGGCTGAGAGAAGGGTGAACAAAGGGCATAAATCCAAGGGCAAGGGCGACACAGAAGGGAGTGGGAGAAGAGGAAATGAGAGCTTAGTCAGGGAAGGTCTCTTGGAGGAGATGTGCTATTAATAAGGCTTTGAAGGTGGGGAGAGTAATTGTCGGTCAGATACAAACACCTGGAAGGTGTTCCATGCCAGAGGCAGGACGCGGGTAAGAGATCGGCAGTGAGACAGAGGAAATCGAAGTATAGTGAGCAGGTTCACATTAGAGGTGGGTTGTAGTAGGAGAGAAGCAAGGTAAGGTAGGAGGGGGCAAGGTGATTGAGTGCTGCAAAGTCGATGGTAAGGAGTTTCTGTTTGATGTAGAGGTGGACAGGCAACCAGTGGAGGTTCTTGAGGAGTGGCGGGATATGGACTGAACCTTTTTGTAGAAAAATGATCTGGGCAGCAGAATGAAGTATGGACTGGAGTGGGGAGAGCCAGGAGGCAGGGAGGTCAGCAAGGAGGTTGATTCAGTAATCAAGGTGCGATAGCATAACTGTTTGGATCAATGTGGTAGCAGTCTAGATAATAATGATGGTATTTGTTAAACGCTTACTATGTGCCAGGCACTGTATTACGCACTGCGGTGGATACAAGCAAATTGGGTTGGACAGAGTCCCTATCCCATGTGGGGATCATAGTCTCAATCCCCATTTTACAGATGAGGTAACTGAGGCCCAGAGAAGTGAAGTGACTTGTCCGAGGTCACACAACAGACAAGTGACAGAGACAGGATTAGAACCCATGGCCCTCTGACTCCCAGGCCCATGCTACGCTATCCACTATGTCATGCTTCTTCTCTAGATGGAGACAAAAGAGTGGATTTTAGCAATGTAGTGACAGACTGAATATGTGGGTTGAATGAGAGAGATTAGTCGAGGCTAGTGACAAGGTTATGGGCTTGTGAGACAGGAAGGATGGTGGTGCTCTCTAGTGATGGGAAAATTATGGGGAGGACATCCAAATAGAGATGTCTTGAAGGCAAGAGGAAATGCAAGACTGCAGAGAAGGGCTGGAGATGTAGATTTGGAAATCATCCTCAAAGCGGTGATATCTGAAGCCATGGGAGGATTGAGTTCACCAAGAGAGTGGGTGTAGATGGAGAATAGAAGGGGATCCAGAACTGGACCTTAAGGGACTCCCACAGTTAGGAGGCAGATGAGGAGCCCATGAAAGACTGAGAATGAGCAGTTGGAGAGATAGGAGGAGAACCAGGAGAGGACAGTGTCAGAAGCCAGAGCTGGATAATGTTTCCAGGAGAAGGGGGTGGTCGACAGTGTCGAAGGCAGCTGAGAGGTCGAGGAGGATTAGGATGGAGTAGAGGCCATTGAATCTGGCAAGTCACTTAACTTTTCTGTGCCTGTTTCCTCATCTGTAAAATGGGGATTAAAATCGTGAGCCCTAAGTGGGACAGGGACGATGTCCAACCTGATTAGCCTGTATCTATCGCAGTGTGTAGTACAGTGCCTAACACAGAGCAAATGCTTAACTAATACCATTAAAAAATTGTCTTTTGGGCTCGTCTCTCATTAGGATGCAACCTCCTTGTGCGCAGGGATTGTATCACTTTGGTATTCTGTACTCCCCAATTGTCTAGTACAGTGCAGGGGCTGTATCTAATTCCCACCTATGTATTCTTTCCCAGCATTTAGTATAGTGTTCTGCATACAGTAAGTGCTTAATAAATAGTATTATTACTCAGGAGAGTTTAATAGTGTCCCGCAAACAGTAAGTGCTTAATAAAAAACTATTATTACTCAGGAGAGTTTGATTCACTTGAGTTGGTAGAAATGATCCTTGCTCAAAAGGAGCTTATAGTCTAGAAGGGGAGATGGACATTAAAACAAAATGATATAAGGGGGAAATGGCAGAGTATGCAAATACATATATAAGTGCTGTGGGGTGATTATCAAAGTAAGCTTAAGGAGCTTAGTTGCCTCTTGTGCCATCACTGGGTCCTGTGCCTTCCATAGCACCTCTGCAAGGCAGGGGCAAGGTTGGCAAGAGTTCTGGCTTTTTGGAGAAAGGCACTATATTTTTAAAAAAATAAAATACACAGTTTGATGATACGGATGGCAGCAGAACAAACAAGAGCACTAGGGAAGCAGCCTATCTTAGTGTAAAGAGCAAGGGCCTGGGAGTCAGAGGACCTGGGCTCTAATCTTGACTCTGCCACTTGCCTGATGTGTGACAGTGGGCAAGTCGCTTCCCTGGTCCCCCTCTGTAAAATGGGGATTAAATACCTGTTATCCCTCCCTCTTAGACTGTGAGCCCCATGTGGGACAGGGATGGATTCTGATCTGGTTATCATGTATCAGTCCCAGTGCCTAGTACAGTGCTTGGCACATACTAAGCATTTAACAAATACCACAACTTATTATTAGCCCATCCCAAAGAATATATATTCAAGTAAAAATCAGCCATTTAATCACTGCTTCTCCCAGGCTTTTGACCATCGCTATGCTCAGAAGAGAAGAACAGGGAAAGATTCTCCTAAGTGACAACATGTTAACTTTCATATTCTCACTTTCCATGCATGAGTGACTGATAGGACTTCGTGGCCAGAATGGGAGAGGACAGGCATGGACCAATTTAATAAACGGCATAAGCCGTCTAGGCAGGAGTTGCATCGTCAGTGGTCCTGTGGGCTCCTACAAAGTTCGGCAGTTATGAAACAGTCAAATACTGAGCCTCAAGTTAGTCAGCCAACCTCAAGTGTGAAAAATCAAATCAGTATTTGGCCATACTAATAATACTGAATTTCACAAGCACTTCTCCACACCTGAGCCCCTGTTAATTGGAAGCAATGCTCCCATATGCCTCTTGGTTCCTGATGCGGGTTGGCCAAGGTGACATGTCCATTTCTGGACCTGACAGGCCCTCACCTGGCCAAAGCCATTCAAGCCGGGTAGGTCCCTCCTGCCCCTTTCTAGTTCCAGGGCCAATCAATGCCCTCCCATCCCCCTCCTGACCCTAAGAAGCCCCACTTCCTCAAAGCTCTACCTCAAATTCACCTCTAGGCTATAAAGAGGTTGGCAGCTATACACAGCACTTGTTAGCCTCAATACTACAATCATTCATTCAATCGTATTTATTGAGCGCTTATTGTGTGCAGAGCACTGTACTATGCTTAGAAAGTACAATTTGGCAACAGATAGAGACAATCCCTACCCACCAATGGGCTCACAGTCTAGAAGGGGGGGGGCTCACATTCTCTCCACAAAAGGAGACTTATCACTGGCCTCAAGGCTCTCCATCAGCTTTATCTTCCATTTCATGTGTCTCTGCCCACTCCTCCCCACCTCCCGCCTTGTAACTGTACTTTGAGAGCAACAATCTGCCTCCAACCCCTCACTCACACTCTTCACCCAGACTGGAACTCCCTCACTCATCTTCAAAGCCTTCCTGAAAAGCCCACTTCCTCCAGGAAGCCTCCCCAGATTAGTTGACACTAATCTAAGCACTTCCCTATTTCATTTATTCCGTTATTTTTACCCTGATACTTGTGCATTACTTCCTGCTCTAATAGAGAAGCATGGCTCAGTGGAAAGAGCATGGGCTTGGGAGTCAGACGTCATGGGTTCAAATCCCCGCTCTGCCACTTGTCAGTTGTGTGATTGTGGGCAAGTCACTTAACTTCTCTGTTCCTCAGTTACCTCATCTGTAAAATGGGGATTAAGACTGTGAGCCTCACGTGGGACAACCTGATTATCCTGTGTCTACCGCAGCGCTGCACATAGTAAGCGCTTAACAAATACCAACATCATTATTATTATTATTCCCCCTGCTCCCACTATTTGAAAATGACCCATCTGCCTTTTCACCCTTTAGACGGTAAGCTCTTTGACTGCAGTTGCCTTGTGTGTGTATACTCTGGAGCACTTAGCACGGAGCTTGGCAGTGAGCAGGCACTCAATAAATACCACTAATGATGAATAGTCTACCTGATGGACTGTTCACAAAGATGGGCTGGATGGCTACGAGGCACTGGAATCAGTCAGGCAGTTATCTGAATCAGACTTCTGGCAAATTTGAAAGGCTTAAGTGACCACCTGATTTTATGCCTAATGATAATAGTAACTGTGGTATTTGTTACATATGTGTCAGGCGCTATACTAAGCACTGGGGTAGATACAAGATAATCAGGTTGAACCCAGTCCTTCTCCCACAATGGGCTCACAGTCATAATCCCCACTTTACAGATAAGGTAACTGAGGCACGGAAGTTAAGCGACTTGCCCAAGGTCACCCAGCTGACAAGTGGCAGAGCCGGTCTTAGAACTCAAGTCCTTCTGACCGATTTTGCCACCAAAACAAAAGTGCTTTGGCCACAATCATCACACATATGACAATCTGCAATGAAGAATGCTCTTATAAAGAATGATATTCGTCACTAGACCATTCATTCAATAGTATTTATTGAGCGCTTACTATGTGCAGAGCACTGTACTAAGCACTTGGAATATACAATTCAGCAACAGATAGAGACAATCCCTGCCCAATGACAGGCTTACAGACCACTCCTCCCATCCCCCTCCGGGCCAAAAAGACTTTTAGACATCATGACAAAAGTTTAAGGTACACGACAGGCAAGTCGTGGGAGGCTAAAGTTGAAGAGAAACAAAATTATGCAGACCAATCTGAGGACTTCTCTACACCACTAAAGAAGCTATATATGGTCTTGCCCCGCTATTAGAGCACCTTTAAGAGTACGGATGGCTCTCTCTTTGAAACAGACATGGGAGGAATCCTGTAAAGATGGCCATGGTATTTTAAGCAGCGTGGCTCAGTGGAAAGAGCATGGGCTTTGGAGTTAGAGGTCATGGGTTCAAATCCCGGCTGGGCCATTTGTCAGCTGTGTGACCTTGGGCAAGTCACTTAACTTCTCGGTGCCTCAGTTCCCTCATCTGCAAAATGAGGATGAAGACTGTGAGCCCCACGTGGGACAACCTAATTCCCTTGTATCTACCCCAGTGCTTAGAGCAGTGCTTGGCACATAGTAAGCGCTTAACAAATACCAACATTATTATTAATATTCTTCTGAACGCATCTTGAATAATCAAAGAGGATTCCCAAAGGACAAAAACCTACCAACTCAGGAAGACACAGCACTTTTTCCAACTATTACAATCAGAACTCTGAAAAAATGGCAAGGTACTCAGAAGTAACGGCACAAAACTGCTCAGATCTACAAGCATGGAGGAACCACCACCACCTAGAAAAGTAAAAGATCAGGCTGCAGCAACTACAGTGCCATCTCATTGTTCTCCAAACACTAATCAATCAAGGGTTTTTACTGAGCGCTTACTATGTGCAGAGCACTGTACTAAGTGCTTAGGGGAATACAATCGAGTTAGCAGACACATTCAGTCTTACAGTCTACAGGAGGAGAACCAGAGTTCTTCTGGACCAGCTGCACAGAAGGATAGGCATGATCTTTGATGTTCACTTGGACTGTACCCTTTATTCATCCCTCCCTCAGCCCAACAGCACCTGTGTACATATCTGTAATTCATTCATTTATATTAATGGCTGTCTCCTCCTCTAGACCATAAGCTCACTGTGGGCGAATGTGTCTACCAACTTTGTTATATTGTATTCTCCCAAGAAGTGTGGCTTGGGGGAAAGAGTATGGGCTTGAGAGCTTAAGGACCTGCGGCGTGACCTTGGGCAGCTCACTTCGCTTCTCTGTGGCTCAGTTTCCTCATCTGTAAAATGGGGACTAAGACTGTGAGCCCCATGTGGGATAGGGACTGTGCCCAACCTGATTAGCTTGTATCTATCCCAGCACTTAGTAGAGTGCCTGGCACATAGTTAGCACTTAACGAATACCATTTAAAAAACAAAAATCAAAGGACCTAGAAGTTGGGAAGAGTTTTACATCACCACAGCTGAAAACTGGAGGCAATTGCAGCCAAATGACTTTCAGACTGTGAGCCCATTGTTGGGCAGGGATTGTCTTTGTTGCTGAATTGTACATTCCAAGGGCTTAGTACAGTGCTCTGGACACAGTAATCGCTCAATTAATATGACTGAATGAATTGGCTTGGCACACTACTATCACGAAAGGAGTGGCTCTTTGGAGAAGAGAGTTTGAGAGGATGAAAGAAGTGAAAACCATAGTACCAGGCACTGACAATATCAAACAGCATCACGAGGGCCAATCTTTTTAAGCACAAAGTAAGGTCAGTACTTTTCAGCCACATTCACACCTTTGGGGTCAGTTATGATGGACAATTAAAAGATCTCACAGTGCTTGCTAGCAATTAATTCTTCATTCACTTTTCTTCAAAAAAAAAAATCATTTTAACCACAGTGCTGAGAGCATGATTGTGAGTAAACTCCCGCTCTAGACTATAAGCTCACTGTGGGCAGGGAATGTGTGTGTGTTACAGTGTTATATTGTACTTTCTCAAGCACTTAGCACAGTGCTCAACACACAGCAAGCACTCAATAAATACAACTGACTGATTGAACTAGGAATCTTAAAGATAAGAACGATTTTCCATTAGGATCTGTCTTCTGAAAGTTTCATGCTATTGAACACTATAATAATTTAAAGTGCTGTAGTGAAATCCCTTGGATAGCAACAAGGTGAAATTACCAAGATAGACGACAAAATAAGGTAGGCGTTTAATAAGACGCCTGAAGAACTGGCGGTTCTTGTGCCAACAACTACCCAAGTGTTCACTGAATTATAAGCACATTTCAGAAAGACCAAAAAAAAAAAAAAGTAGCCAAGCAACGTCAAAAGCTGTACCAATCTTCTTCCTGGTAAATTCCATACCAATGGCCAAGAGCTATTCCTATTTCTCCTAAGTATTTAAGAGTCTAATATGAATCCATCACAACTGTTTCTTCCAGCATCACACTATCCAGAGAGATGCCTGTTATCGGAAGAACATTCCCTAATTTTGCTATCACATGCCACCCGAAACACAGTGACAGAATGGAGCGAAATCCTCAAGCCTGAATCTCACCTTATCCATTTTCTGCTTACTTGCCGCCGCCGCTCCCTCCAACCTCCGCCAAGCATTCAACGTGTCCAAAACTGAACATTTCCCTCCCACACCCTGTACACTCTAGACTACACACGTCATAGTCCATGGTCATTATTACATCAGCCTCCTCATTGACCACCTTGCCTCTAGCCGCTCTGCTTTGTTGCCTGGGTCATTTTTCCTAAAATTATAAACAAAACAAAAGAGCCCTGTCTGGCACACACTTCCCCATTCATTTACAACCTTCAATGGCTGTCCACCTATTATCACATCAAGCAGAAATTCTTCACCCTAGGCTTTAAGGCATTCAATCAGCTCTTTCCTCTTACCTATCCTTGTTCCTCTCCCACCACAACCTAGTCGGCACACTCCACTCCTCTAGCACCAACTTACTTCTTGTGCCTCAGTTAGTTGATCAAGGGCTCACACTCCCCCGCCCTCAAACTAGAAATCCCTCTCACTGTACAGCTGACAGACCCCTGCTCTCCCCATCTTCAAAGCCCCATGAAAATCACATCTCCTCCAGGAAGCCTTCCCTGTCTGATCTCTCATCATCCCCTCCCTTCTGCATCATGTCTGTACACCCACCCCCCACCAACAGCCCTTAGGTGCTTTTTTTTCCACAGTATTTAAGTGCTTATTATGTGCCAGGCACCGTACAAAGCACTGGGGTAGATACAAGATAATCAGGGGTTGGACACAGAGAAGTTAAGTGACTTGCTCAAGTTCACACAGGACAATTGGCTGAGCTGGGATTAAAATCCAGGTGTTTTTGACTCCAGGGCCTGGGCTTTATCCATTAGGCCACGCTGCTTCACATTTACTTGTTGTCCGTCTCCCCCTCTAGTTGTAAGCACCTTGTGGGGCAGGGATCATGCCTACCAACTCCATTGTTCCGGCACTTTTTGAAACACTAGATGCAGTACTCTGCACACAGTAAGCATTCAATAAATACCATTGATTACAACAACCTGCTCTTCTCTCAATTCTTTGAAAGCAGGATGGTAGTTATAATGATGATGATAATAATAATAATGGCCTCTGTTAAGCACTTACATGCTGAGCACCATGCTAAATTCTGGGAAAGATACAATACAATCAGATCAGATGCAGTTCCTGCCCCACATAGGGCTCACAATCTAAGGGGGAAGAAGAATGAATTAATTCTCTCCCCCACCTTTTTTTTTTTAAAAAAAAACAACAAAAAACAGATGAGACAACATGGGCACGTAGGCGTTAAGTGACTTGTCCATGGTCACAGAGCAGGTAGGTGGCAGAGCTGGGATTATAATCCAGGTATCCCGATTCCCAGTCCTGAGCTCTTTCCACTAGGCCATGCTGCTTCCCTGGTGTTCCTGTTCACCACTTAGAGGATTGGGTGCAGGCAGTTCCAGACCGTGCTGTCAGCTGAGTGTAGGGTAGGCTTCTTCTAATGAATGACTGGAGACAGCACAAAACCCCACCCCTTCTGTATGCTATTCAAGGTGACAAAGACAGACATGACATTTTGTGAAATTTGGGTGTTCTATCATTAAAGGGCACCCCGGAGATCAAATTGGAGCAAGGCGCCTTTCTGATCATCCAGAAAATTTGTAAAATGTGATAAAATTTTTTTTGGAAAAATTATGAAATCAAGTCCAGGCCCTAGATGGTTTTATACAGATACTCACGCAAGTGAGTACATGGCTAGTTCTACTGTAAACAGAACATAGGTCTGGGTTAATTATGGCTCTAGAGTAGTTTCCTTTGCTCCATTATGATGAAACTCCAGCTAATGCTGCAGGTGGAGGGAAAAAAACTCACAAAACCAAAACATAGAATTATACTAGTTTAGAGTAAAATGGCTCCTATCACGACAATGCCATTAGGAAGTTAGACACGCTCTTAGGGAAGGAAGTTAGACACACTCTTAGGGAAATACCTAATTACTAACATGCTCCTATGTTTCTCACCTGCAGCCATCAGGTCACTGCAGGACAATAGTTATGGTATTTGTTAAGCACTTACTACGTGCCGAGCACTGTACCAAGCACCGGAGTAGATTCAAGATCATCAGGACGGACAGCTTCCCTGGGAAAGGTTTCTGCTGCCTCCTCTTTTTCTGCCTTCTCACAGACAGCAACTGCGGCCAGGGCCAGATAGGGGACTTCAGAACACCAATAATCAGTTGGGAAGGAATGAGCCCTAACTGGACTCTTTCCCTTTCCCCACCATTGCTTAAGGCTTAAAGAAAAAGGCAGCATTATATCCTTCTCTGAAGAGAGCAGCAGGATGGCCTAGTGAAAAGAACACGGTTCTGGGAGTCAGATCACCTGGGCTCTACTCCCGGCCCTGTCACCTGGCTGCTGTGTGACCTTGGGTAAGGTCACTCCTGCACCTCACTTTCCTATGCTCCCTCCTACTTAGACCGTGAGCCCTGGATGGAACATGGACCGGCTATCTTGAATTTGCTCCAACACTTAGCACAGTGCTTGGAACATAATAAGAACTTAATACCACTGTTATTACTATTATTTCAATAACTGCTCAAAGAACAAAGAAAATTTGGTGTTGGAAAATGTATGCAAATATTGGTTAGTTTTCATGGAAGAGGCACAATGGAATTAACAACAAATTAGCGCAAGCCAAGGGATTTAAAATAACAAATCAAAGGAAAAATTAAAGTGATGATCAAAATCACCGAGATACCTAAGTGACCTTTTAGAAAGGGTTTAAAAATATATAGGTAAGTATTAATAAGAAAAGCAGCGTGGCTCAGTGGAAAGAGCCTGGGCTTAGGAGTCAGAGGTCGTGGGTTCCAATCCCGGATCCGCCGCTTGCCAGCTGTGTGACTTTGGGCAAGTCACTTCACTTCTCTGGGCCTCAGTTACCTCATCTGTAAAATGGGGATTAAAACTTTGAGCCCCACATGGGACAACCTGATCACCTTGTATCCCCCCAGCGCTTAGAACAGTGTTTTGCACATAGTAAGCGCTTAACAAAAGTAAATAAATAAGACATTGCAAAAGTAATATGAAAAGAACAGCCTGGGAAATTTCCAAGAACCAGTGATACTTCAAAAATTGGCAACTAATGAAGGGAAATTGGCATGACTAAATCTTCTGTCCACCACAATCTTCCTCCTGTTTCTCACCTTCCCTAGTCCATTGGGACTGGGAAGCTATTTGAAAATGAAGGACTACCTCCACCCTACCCAAAAAAAAAAAACCAGTTTGGAGATGAGAAAGGGTCACGTGGATGCTGATTGTATAGGGGAAAAAAAATCAGCTCCCGCTCCCCAAAAAATCCAAATGTCTAACATCATTAAACTTGATTTGCAAAATAAACCCTGAATTGGGCCTTCTAAATATACGAAGGAATATGAAAAACTTTACAATCACTCTCCCCACTTTCAAAACTATATTAAAATCACATCTCATCCAAGGGGCCTTCCCTGATTAAGCCCTCATTTCTCTTCTCCCACTCCCGTCTGCATTACCCTTGCACTTGGATTTACACCCTTTATTAGCTCCTCCCTCAACCCCACAGCACTTATGGACATATCTTTAATTTATTTATATTAATATCTGTCTCCCCCCGCCCCAAACTGTAAGCTCGTTGTGGGCAGAGAACACTTCCCCCTATCTGTTACACTTTACTCTCCCAAGTGCTTAGTGCAGTGCTCTGCACACAATAAATGTTCAATAAATGCAACTGACTGACAGAATGGCCTAATGGAAAGAGCACTGGCCTAAGAGTCAGAGGACTCTTAGGACCTGGGTTCTAATCCTGGCTCCATCTCTTGCCTGCTGCGTGACCTCGGGCATGTCACAACTTCCTCGGACCTCAGTTCCCTCCTCTGCAAAATGGGGATTCAATTCCTGTTCTACCTACTACTTAAAATGGGAGCCCCATGTGGAACCTGATGATCTTGTATGTACCACAGCACTTAGTACAGTGCTTAGCACATAGTAAACACTTAACAAAAAACCACAACATAATACCATTTGAAATGGGTTGGACGAGTCTGCAGTAAACTCTAATACCACAGATTGATTGACTGAGGAGACCTGAAATAACCAAAGGGTATAAATATCCTGAAACTACTGAACTACTTGAAGTCATGCAGCTTAGGGCTCTAAGAGACCATATCCTGGAATTACAAGAATGTGATTCTAGATTCAGTGTTTCAGATAGTCTGGATATGATTTCAACTAATTTTTGGCTCAAAACTAAGTGCTTTGTGGTAAGAAATAAAAGATTGATGTGGCATATTCATAAAAAAGCTTGGTTAGTTAATAGGGAGGTGTTGCATAAATAACCTAAAGACCCCCAAAGTATAACTACTGAGTGAACGAAGAATTATTTAGCATGACACCACACAAACTAAATGAGAGTGGGGAGCTGAAGATCAAATGATCATTGAACTTTTCCCAGAGAAGGGAGAAACAGCATGGCCTAGTGGAAAGAGCATGGGCCTGGGAGTCAGAGGACCGGGGTTCTAATATGGGCTCCGCCAAGTATCTGCTGTCTGACCTTGGGCAAGTCACCTAACTTTTCTGTGCCTCCGTTCCTTCATCTGCAAAATGGGGATAAAGACTGTGAACCCCATGTGGGACATGGTACTGTATCCAAATTGATTATCTTATATCTACGCCAGTGTTTAGTATAGTGTCTAGCACATAGCGAAAGCTTAAGGAATACCACCCCCACCTCCATAAAATGAAGGGGACGATCCATTACTTAGCACTAGTGAGTTCACTGCACACTCTGAAAGGTGAATTACAGGAAGCAGTCTGGTAAAAGCTCTCAGGAGATGGGCTCGATTTCGCCTACAAAAGAGGTAATCAGGTTTCAAAGAGGCCTTTTACACCATAAAATAAGGGGGCGAAATCCTTAGCAAACAGTGGATTTTAAGCTCAAACGATAAAGATTTAAGCACTGAACCTCATTACTTCATTCATGAATTGGTGGCTCTTTTCAGAAAAGAAGCCAGAAAAGGGTCAAAGCTAAAAGGTTTTTAAATTGTATGACCAATTACAGTATCAGCCTATCAGATGTGACATACTGTGACATCTTTTTTTAAAAATGTTTGCTTATTAGGTTACTCATAAAAGATACACTTCACATTTCTGTGTCTTCTACAGGGGATAGAAGCCCCATTAGACAATAAATGAAATCAGAAAATCCCAATAAAGTCAATTTTGGTTCTTTTCACATTAGTAAGCCATAGGAATTCAAAAACATGACAGTGCAAAGCTTGTACAATTAAGTCACATGTAAATCAAATCAATCTTCCCAGCCATTCGATAAGGAGCAGTTTATCACCATTTTAGTTTAAGTATTAAAGGCAAAAACTGCCTCCTAAAAAGTGGAAAAACAGGGCAAAACAGAACCCCTGGCTCACAAGCCAGAAGCTACTCTATCCAAATATTCTTCCAATTTAATAGGGGAATGATTGCTATTTAAAGATAACCTATTTCAGATGTAGTTTGGGCTCTAAGCACTTTTAAACCCACCTATTATTTGGGCATTCCAGCTAGGACCCTTCCAAAAAACATTCCTCCTCCCTCCCAGCTGTCTGTTCCCGTTGTCAACCCTCACAAAGTTCAACTGCTTTGATAAATGTAGCTATCTCTCCAGCATACTGGGGAATCCTCTGAAGGCTTTTGCTTCTAATCTCTACACTGCCAAGCCAGCTGTAATTTCCTGACTTATAATGCTAGTTGTTTAATCAAGAGGTAGATCCTACAAATATGCAACTTTCAGGCTCTCCCAAAATGTGGGCAGGGAATGTGTCTACCTACTCTATTATATTGTACTCTTCCCCCAAGCACTTGAGTACGATGCTCTGCACACAGTAAGTGCTCAATAAATACGACTGATTGATTGAGCTATACCAGGGCAAGAATTCACCCACGGGCCTTCACACACACTTCTGGAAGGAGCAGCAAAATAAATGACGCTAAACTTTCAGTCTGCTGGAAATGAGGAATAGGCACTTCCACAGCTTGAAGCCAGCAAATGTGATCAAACTTACAACAAGTTTGACCTAGCTGCTTGGAATCCAGCCTGTTGTAGCTTCAGCCTTGAGAAGAAGGAACCACTCTAACACCTCCAGACATCTGATCTCAGGAGACCGAGCGCTGGAAATTTACATGGGAGAAAGGAGATCGATTCTCTTCCGTTCCCGTACAGGTGGAATCCTCCAATCCTGATCTTTCTCCTTCTCTGCAGTCTCATATTTCCTCCTGCCTTCAGGATATCTCTACTTGGATGTCCTGTGGACACCTCAAATTTAACATGTTGAAAACAGAACTCCTCATCCTCTCACCAAAACCCTGTCCTCCCCAACTTTCCCCTCACCATAGACAGCACCACTATCCTCCCTGTCTCACAAGCCCATTATCTTGGCATTATCCTTGACTCCCTCATTCAACCCACTATCACTAAAATCTGTCCTTCCCTCTCCATCCAAACTGTTACTATGTTAAGCCACGCATTTATTCTACCCTACCTTAACTATTGCATCAGCCTCCTTGCTGACCTCTCGACCTCCTATCTCTCCCCCTTCCAGTCCATACTTCACTCTGCCCAGATCATTTTTCTACAAAACCGTTCAGTCCATTTTTCCCCATTCCTCAAGAACTTTCAATAGTTGCCCATCCTCCTCCACCTCAAACAGAAACTCCTTACCATTGGCTTTAAAGCATTCAATCACCTTGTCACCTCCTATCATATCTGTCTGATTTCTTACATAAACCTAGCACATTCACTCACTCCTCCAACACCAGCTTTCTCACACTTAATCTCATCTACTTTGCTGCTGACCCCTTCTCCATGTGCTGCCTCTGGTCTTGGACTCCCTCCTCCTTCATATCTGATAGACCATCATTCTTCCCACCTTCAAAGCTTTATTAAAATCACATCTCCAAAAGGTCCCTCCCCACCTAATCCCTACTCCCTTTACCATCTGCATCACCCTTGCACTTGGATGTGTACCCTTTACTAACATGCTGCCCCCTGCCCACCCCCCTGCCAGCCATACTTGTGTATATATCCTTAATTTATTGATTTTAATTAATGTCTGCCTCCCCCTCTAGACTGTAAGCTCCTTTTGGGCAGGGAAAATATCTACCATATAACACATAACAATGTTGGTATTTGTTAAGTGCTTACTATGTGCTGAGCACTGTTCTAAGCGCTGGGGTAGATACAGGGTAATCAGCTTGGCCCATGTGAGGCTCACAGTTAATCTCCATTTTACAGATGAGGTAACTGAGGCACAGAGAAGTTAAGTGACTTGCCCACAGTCACACAGCTGACAAGTGGCAGAGCCGGGAGTCGAACACATCTATCTGTTATATTGTACTCTCCCAAGCACTTAGTACAGCGCTCTGCAATACCATTTATTGATTGTTAAATAAGCTCCCGCTGACCCTTGGAGAAGATGAGTGGGGAGAGGGAAATAATCAGGGAATTCTACCAGGACGTCTGTAGAGAGAGTCAGAGAGAATCAGAGAGAGGGAGACAGAGAATGCAGGGAAGTGAGGGCTGCTTAAGTAATTTAATAGGAAAGAAAAAAGCTCTAAGGGGAAACGAATATTTTAAAAAACTCAACATTTAAAAGCCAATCATCAATAAATGCCAATCATGTAAGTTTCTGAAAATTTAAATCAAAACAGCTACAATCTCAATTACCAAAATATCTAGATTGATAAAGGTTGAAAAATCTCCATTCCAGTCAGAGCATGCTATAGGCACTTCTGATATGAAGGTGGTGCTGATCAGTCTAGCCTTGAGCAGAAAGAGTTGTATCTGAATCTGAGTCCAGCCCTGGGAAAAATAGTTTAGGAGGGTCTTCTGGAACCCACCTGGGCTCAGGATGCCTTGACAAAGAGTCAGGTATACTGAGTGAAGCCCTCACCAATTTGAAAGGAGGAAAAACTAAGCTCTTTGTGGGCAGGGAATGTGTCTGTTTATTGTTGTATTGTACTCTCCCAAGTGCTTAATACAGTGCTCTGCACACAGTAAGCACTCAATAAATATGACTAAATGAACAAACGAATGAAAGAAAGAAGTGGAAGAAATGGACCCACTTGGATGAAGATGCCCCCTTCCTTTACTTTAGAAGGTCAGGGAATGTAAGCCCGGTGTGGGCAGGGATTGTCTCTCTTTATTGCTCAATAGTACTTTCCAAGCACTTAGTACAGTGCTCTGCACACAGTAAGCACTCAATAAATATGACTGAATGAATGTATCCTCTCTGGCCCCTATTCCTGGGGAAACAAAGAAGAGTACAATAGCCAGAATTGGTCTGACCTATCATCTTCATCTCACGATGATGATTTTTGGATAAATGGTTGAATGGTCTGCATACATGAAAGCACTCAGTCAATACCAGTGACTGACTGATTGACTGGTTAATGTCTTAATATTGAGTTAAACAATGTTTGACCATTTGATGGCTAATTTGTTATAGTACCAGGACAAATAAATAGTTGTAGTGTAAGGAATGAGAGTGCAAGCCCAAGAAAGCAGGGGAGAACTGCATAAGGAGCAGTGTAGACCAGCATAAACATATTAATCTTGGGGATTTGACAGCAAATGATTCCCATGTCTGTTTACTGTTCTATTGTACTCTCCCAAGTACTTGGTACAGTGTTCTGCACACAGTAAGCATTCAATAAATACAATTGAAGAATGAGCGAATGAATTTGGAGGGCAGCCATTACAAATGGAGCAGTTCTCTAAGTCAGCCTGTGTTATGTACTGAGTGAACCCTGTACTAGATGCAGTGGTGAGTTATAAATGAGCAAATGACACTCTAATGGCAAAGACAGAATTGAAACAAAAACACAAATACTAATCAAGAGTCAAAATGAGCATGCTCAGGTGAACAGATGGCTGGTGCACAATATAGTGCGCTTAGTACAGTGCCTGGCACATAGTAAGTGCTTAACATATGCCATAAAAAAATGGTGATAGTGAAAGATCTCACCAACGCTGCAATCTAGTGGGATGGAAGCAACAGTGGCAAATGATACACACCTCTACTTAGGACTGGCCTCTGTTTTTCAGTGTCTCTAGTCTGAGCTATGGAGGGGAAGCCTCACTCTTCCACCATAACAGGGCTAGTCAAGGAGCTCCTTCCACCTATCATGTCAGGGCTTCTGTTCTGAAAGAGGAGGGCTACAGTCCAGGACCACGTGGCTATGTTCCTCCTTTTGAAGGAGAGCTGCCAGAGAATCACAGAACAACTAGCATGGCCGAGTGGAAAGAGCGCAGGCCTGGGAGTCAGAAGGACTTGGGTTCTAACCCCGACTCTGCCACTTGTCTGCTGCGTGACCCTGGGCATGTCACAACTTCTCCGTGCTTTAATTACCTCATCTGTAAAATGGGGATTAAAACTGTTAGTCCCACTTGGGACATGGACTCTGTCCAACCTGATTATCATGTATCTAGCCCAGGGCTTAGTACAGTGCCTGGTACATACAAAGTGCTTAGCAAATACCATTAAAAAAAAAAACCCTCTTACCACAACTACACCCTGTGCTCCCAGAGCACCATGTTGCTGGGGGGGAAGATGGAGAAATGGCAGGAAGAGATGGGGGGAAGAATGAGAACAAACATGGTGATACCTTGTGAATGGTTTTAGGGTCTCAGCAGGTAAATATGTTGTGGGCAGGGATTTCACTCTTTATTGTTGTATTGTACTTTCCCAAGCGCTTAGTACAGTGTTCTGCATACAGTAAGCATTTAATAAATATGATCGAATGAATGAACATTTGAAAAGGTATGTAGGGACATGTGACAAACAGAAAAAGATACAGAGTTGAGGGTTTTTTTAAGGGTTTTTAATAAGTGCTTACTATGTGCCAAGGACTGGATTAAGTGCTGGGGTAGATACAAGCTAATCAGGTTGTACACCATCCCTCTCCCACATAGAGGTTACAGTCCTAATCCCCATTTAACAGATGAGGTGACTGAGGCACAGAGAAGTTAAGTGACTTGCCCAAGGTCACTCTGCAGACAAGTGGTGGAGCCAGGATTTGAACCCAAGTACTCTTATTCCCAGACCCATGTTCTTTCCACTAGGCCATTCTGTTTCTCTATGTATGACTGGGTTGACCAATACCGGGTAGGTTTCTCTGGAGGTAGAGTGACTTTTGAAGAGGTATGAAGCAGGAAAGGGACATAGGCAAAGAAGAGAGAAGAGTCTTTCCAGGAAAGATGCTGAGGGAGTCTGGGAGAACAGGTCAGGGAAGTAGTACCGCAACCACCCATCAGAAACCAGATTCCAAGTGTACTCAATATGGATAGGACAGCATATCATACAGTGGTCTTTTCAGTTAGATTCACACACACATCCCCCACAAAACAAACACACACACACACAGGGTAACACTGCTAGCGCCACTATCTTTGAGTAGGTAGGAGCGCAATCCCAATATTCCTCAGAAATGCAAATTTAGGGCAATGAAGGGTACTGAATCATTAAAATAATATAGTATCTGGATTCATCTGTAGAGTCAATTCTCTATTAATCAGGAGCTGATTATCCAGTTTGCCAATTAACCAGGAAGACCCCTTCACTTCTCCTTTTCTCCTCTGCCCCAACCTTTTGTCCATTTCCCTACCCATAAGCACCTAGTAGTAGCAATAGCATTTGAAGAGCCCACTAGTGGCAATACACTCACTGTACTAAGTGCTAGGGAATAACAATAATATCAACAAGTTAATTATTAATAAATAACAAATAAAATAAATAAATAATAATAATTAATAGGCTTCAAGGCTCTCCATCACCTTGCCCCCTCCTACCTCTCCTCCCTTCTCTCTTTCTACTGCCCACCCTGCACGCTTCGCTCCTCTGCCGCTCACCTCCTCACCGTCCCCTGTTCTCGCCTATCCCACCGTCGACCCCTGGGCCACGTCCTCCCGCTGTCCTGGAATGCTCTCCCTCCTCACCTCCACCAAACGAATTCTCTTCCCCTCTCCAAAGCCCTACTTAGACCTCACCTCCTCCAAAAGGCTTTCCCAGACTGAGCTTCCCCCTTTCCCTCTGCTCCCTCTGCTGCCCCTCTATCCCACCCTTCACTTCCCCTCAGCTAAGCCCCCTTTTCCCCCCCTTTCCCTCTGCTCCTCCCCCTCTCCCTTCCTCTCCTCTCAGCACTGTGCTCGTCTGCTCAATGTATATATTTTTTATTACCCTATTTATTTTGTTAATGAGATGTACATCACCTTGATTCTATTTATTGCTATTGTTTTAATGAGATGTACATCCTCTTGATTCTATTTATTGCTATTGTTTTTGTCTGTCTGTCTCCCCCGATTAGACTGTAAACCCGTCAAAGGGCAGGGACTGTCTCTATCTGTTGCCGACTTGTACATTCCAAGCGCTGAGTACAGTGCTCTGCACATAGTAAGCGCTCAATAAATACTACTGAATGAATGAATGAATGCTCTGCACAGGCCGATCATTCTCGGTCTCCTACGCTGGAGCCTCCTCCCCCTCCCATCCTTTAACTGTTGGAGTTCCTCAAGGGTCAGTTCTTGGCCCTCTTCTGTTCTCCATTTACACTCACTCCCTCGGTGAACTCATCCGCTCTCACGGCTTTGACTACCATCTCTACGCAGATGACACGCAGATCTACATCTCCGCCCCTGTCCTATCCCCCTCCCTTCAGGCTCGCATCTCCTCCTGCCTCCGGGACGTCTCCACCTGGATGTCGGCCCGCCACCTAAAACTCAACATGAGCAAGACTGAGCTCCTCATCTTCCCTCCCAAGCCCGGTCCGCTCCCAGACTTCTCCATCACCGTGGATGGCACGACCATCCTTCCCGTCCCGCAGGCCCGCAATCTCGGTGTCATCCTTGACTCGTCCCTCTCGTTCACCCCACACATCCTATCCGTTACCAAGACCTGCCGGTTTCACCTCTACAATATCGCCAAAATCCGCCCTTTCCTCTCCACCCAAACGGCTACCTTACTATTACGGGCTCTCGTTATATCCCGGCTAGACTACTGTGTCAGCCTTCTCTCTGACCTCCCTTCCTCCTCTCTCACCCCGCTCCGGTCTATTCTTCACTCCGCTGCCCGGCTCATCTTCCTGCAGAAACGATCTGGGCATGTCACTCCCCTTCTTAAACAACTCCAGTGGTTGCCTATCGACCTCCGCTCCAAACAAAAACTCCTCACTCTAGGCTTCAAGGCTCTCCATCACCTTGCCCCTTCCTACCTCTCCTCCCTTCTCTCTTTCTACCGCCCACCCCGCACGCTCCGCTCCTCTGCTGCCCACCTCCTAGCCGTCCCTCGGTCTCGCCTATCCCGCCGTCGACCCCTGGGTCACGTCCTCCCGCGGTCCTGGAACGCCCTCCCTCCTCACCTCCGCCAAACTGATTCTCTTTCCCTCTTCAAAACCTTACTTAAAAATCACCTCCTCCAAGAGGCGTTCCCAGACTGAGCTCCTCTTCCCCCTCTACTCCCTCTGCCATCCCCCCTTTACCTCTCCGCAGCTAAAGCCTCATTTTCCCCTTTTCCCTCTGCTCCTCCACCTCTCCCTTCCCATCCCCACAGCACTGTACTCGTCCGCTCAACTGTATATATTTTCGTTACCCTATTTATTTTGTTAATGAATTGTACATCGCCTTGATTCTATTTAGTTGCCATTGTTTTTACGAGATGTTCTTCCCCTTGACGCTGTTTAGTGCCATTGTTCTTGTCTGTCCGTCTCCCCCGATTAGACTGTAAGCCCGTCAAACGGCAGGGACTGTCTCTATCTGTTGCCGACTTGTTCATCCCAAGCGCTTAGTACAGTGCTCTGCACATAGTAAGCGCTCAATAAATACTATTGAATGAATGAATGAAAAGCGCTCAATAAATACTACTGAATGAATGAATGATAATAGTGATAACAAAATCAAAACAAAGAAGTGACCCAATTGCTCATTAATAGGTGGTCTGGGGCAGAGAAAGGAGTAATTTTTGCTCCTCTTGAGCATCTCATGTGAAAGGTTTGTTGAGGGGAGGAGGTTGAAACTCTTGACTACAAAAAGGTTTTGAGAGATTTTCAATTATTCATGTTCTGCCAATCCCCCGTGACCATGGACAATCAACAGTTGGTTGTACAGCTCAGATATTTTATTCCTACAGGTTTGGAGGAGAGATGTGTTTCCCCTGCCAAGCCTTGGTTCTGCTTCAGCAGTTAATCACAATAGTTACTGGCCCTGCCACTAAAACGACTACAAATGGCCCTGGTCCTAACTCATTCTGGTTGCCAGGCATAGAGCTGCTGCCTTTCTACCTCCAACAAACTCTGCAAATATATTCTCCCCACTGCACGTCCTTAAAGGCTTTATCCAAAACGCTTCAATACAAACTACACAACAGACAATGGCAGCAGTCACCACCAGAAAATACATTCTTACCAACAGCCAAATGTGATGAAGATTTTGCTTTGCAGTCTGTCTCCCCCTTTTAGACTGTGAGCCCTTTGTTGGGCAGGTATTGTCTCTATCTGTTGCCGAACTGTACATTCCAAGCGCTTAGTACAATGCTCTGCACATAGTAAGCGCTCAATAAATACTATTGAATGAATGAATGAATGAATGATTGAAGAGAAACCACTATAATGAGAACTGGTTTGGATCTGGCAGACAGTGCATATGGTCTCAGGGATACCAGTCCTAGAATAGCAAGAGGGCTATTTATCTTGCTAAATGATTGGCTATTCACTCACCTAATGGTTTAACTTTCCTATAGTCTGAGTTGAAATCTTGCCTTGAGACAACTCAGGAGGCTAAACAATGGCAGCAAAAGAGACCTCTTTCCCCCAGGAGACTCCCCTTGAATGAGGTAATGATGGGCTATCAATCTCTAGATATAGGTCAATGGCTGCAGATAAGGTAGACATTTGGGAAGCCAGAGTGGTGTGTTTGGTCTGAATAAAGATTACTAGTAGCAATCAAAATGTCATTGTCTTACTGCATGCAGTACAGCAAGTTGGGGAAATCCTTTATGGTTGCTTGATTTCAAGTCCCATATATCCTATCACACTCTGCATCAGGCCTCCTGACAGGGAAAACCTTATCAGAGGAATGAAAGGAATCTTCTCTGACTGGAAGCAGTATGGCCTAGTAGAAAGACTGCTGGCCTGGGAGTCAGAGGATGTGGGTTCAATTCCAGACTCCACCACTTTCCAGCTGGGTGACCTTGGGCAACTCACTTTACTTCTCTATGCCTTAGTTCATTCTTTCATCCATTCAATCATATTTATTGAGTGCTTACTGTGGGCAGAGACTGTACCAAGCCCTTGGGAGAGTACAGTATAATAATAAATGGACACATTCTCTGCCCACAATGATCTTAAATGGGGATTCAATACCTCTTCTCCCCTCTACTCGACTGGGAGCCCCATGTGGGACCTGATTATCTTGTATCTACCCCAGAGCTTAGAACAGTGCTTGACACATAGTAAGCACTTAACAAATACCATAATTATTATTAGCAGGATGGGGCCCATTCAAAAAGAACTGGTCTGCGCCCAGGATGGCTCCATGAGGTGCACAAAGACCACAGCAAGACACCAAAGGGGAGCGTGTAGAAAGTGAGCTTGGGACAGTGATTTAAGATTTCACGAATGAGTTCAGTGTTTACAAAATGTTCCCGGACTTAGAGTCCTTAGTACTAATGTGGGGTTTTCAGCTAAGGATCTGGAACTGCATGGAGAAGAGCAGCACAGTATCCTTCTGTCTCCCAGTACCTCTGCCTCTCTCTGTGAAACAGATATACTTAACTCTTCCCAAGGATGAACAGTGTTGGACATCTCACCCATCAGCCTAAACCTGTAAGATCAGTGAAGCTTGAAACAGAATATGGCAGAGCCAAAGAGGCAGTGAAGTTCAGATGTGCTTTCCCTCATTGGCCTCACACTCATTTTGCTCACCTGGGTTGCAGCTAAGCCCATCTTCCTGCAGGGTGAAGCTGGGGAAACAGGCACACTTGTAGGATCCCACAGTGTTGATGCACAGGTGCTGACACAGCTCTCCGGGGTAGGCCATGCACTCATCGAGATCGTCGCCAGGTAAGTTGTTTGACAGCTCTGCTTCATTGCTGATGGATAAGGCTTCGTTGTGATCATCTGTATCTGAAACTATCAACAATCCAGGGTGATTAGCTCAGGTCAAGGCACAGAGAGGAATACACGGACCCTTTGGAGAGCACCTCTGAAGTGACTGCTCTGCTCAGAGTGGGGACATTATTAGACTGACTATAGCCTTGATAACTGCAGTGCCATATGTATTCACCTTGGTACAGAGCAACTTATGGAGATCAGCTAAATAACATTAAAGAAGGAAAGCAGAAAACTGGAGCAAAAGAAGAGAGGAATCAAACGGATGGGCAAGAGGAAAAATGAGCAGTGAATTCTGCACAAAGTCCTCAATAAATACTACTGCTGGATCGATTTGAAACTACAGGCAGGGCAGGGAGAAACCACGGCAGCAGCACATAGCTGCCATCAGAGTGGCAAAGCAAGGCAAGTAGTGTGGAAAGAGGTGGGCCGGGGCGTCAGAGGACTGTGCCTAGGTGGAAATATGATTGACAGGGACAAGAGGGCTTAAGTGGTCCTGAGCAAATCTTTATCATTAATTCCTTCATGCAAGTTCTGGGTCCTGAGTTCTCAAAGCCAAGGCTCTTCCAACATTCCTGAGAGCAGATTCCATCATCGCAGCAAATTGGTCATGTGTCTATAGAAGCGAAGTCAAAATGATGGTGTATGTGGGGCCAGTGAGCAGAGAAAAATGTTGGGAGTTGAGGAAACTTTTCATATGGGTAGATACATGCCTAAGTCACAGTAGGATCCAACCTGGTTTGCCCATACCCAAACCTTTAGGGAAAAGATTTTCAGATACTTATCTTTTTTTTATGGCATTTGTTAAGTGTTGTTTGCCAGGCACTGTAGTAAGGGCTGAAATGGTCTTGCTTGACTGCTGAGAGTCAGACTGGATTTATTTGCATAATGAGCATGGCTAATAATAATAATAATAATAATGATGGTATTTGTTAAGTGCTTACTATGTGCTGAGTACTAAGTGCTGGGATAGATACAAAGTTATCAGATTGTTCCATGTGGGCCTCAGAGTACTAATCCCCATTTTACAGATGGGGCAACTGAGGACAGAGAAGTTAAGTGACTTGCCCAAAGTCAAACAGCTGACAAGTGGCGGAGCCGGCATTAGAACCCACAATCTCTGAATCCCAAGCCCTTGCTCTTCCTACTAAGCCATGCTGCTTCTCTACCAGGTAGTGATCAGTACCTCATTCTGTACATTGTCTTGACAACTTCTCTTAGGTAACCAACTGAGTCTGAAAAAGCCACAAACTCAGAGAGCTGGAATTTCCTCCAGCATGTTATTTTTTAATAGTATTTGTTAATTACTTACTATGTGTCTAACATTATTCTAAGTGTTCAGCTAGATAGAAGAGAATTAGGTTGGATGCAGTTTCTGTGCAAGTAATGGGTTTCTCTTCTTGGGCACCTAGGAGCAGTTCATTTCTGCTTTCTGATCTTCATAGAATTGAAAGGTTGAAGAGTCAAATATCTTCCTCCTACACCACAAAATGGGCACAATCGCAGCCTCAGACCCAGTTTCACATCAGGGTTTTCTGTTTAGAGCATGTTGGTGCATATCCACATAAGGTCATTTGTGAAGAATGTGTTTCATATTGGCAGCATTTACATTAAAAATTGGCATTTTAACATGAAACAGGGCTTAGGTGTTGATTTCTCCAAACTCATTTCTGCTCTGGAATAGAGATCCAGGTTTGAGAATAGTCTTTATATCAACCAAGCTGGGTGCAGCAGCACAAGTAGAGCAGAGCAACCAAACACTAATGTACAGGATATGGTGAGGGAAAGGCAGGTGGGGAGTGAGGCTTTCCTCCCAGATACTGCATAAGAGAAATAACTTTTCCACTTCCAAAAGTTTGGCCGGAGAGTGCCTAGAAGCATTGCTTGCAGAGAATGTGTCTACCAACTCTGTTATATTGTATTCTCCCAAGTACTTAGTACAGTGTCCTGCATGCAGTAACACTCAATAAACATGATTGATAGGAGAGGGGGCTCAAGGCCAGTCAGGATGAAATAGGGGCAGGGCAGGGCAGTTAAAGAGGGTGAAAAATCAGGAATAACTTGGCCCTGATGCTGCCTCTATCTCCCCTCCTGACTGCATTTTACATAGTTCTTTGCCCGAAGTGCACAATGGTTCCTGCTCTGACTTAGAGCTGGTAAGATGACTGGGGTGAAAAGGAAAGGATATGATTCAGACAGGGACTGTGTCCATCCTGATGAGCTTGTATTTAGAGCTTAGTATAGTACTTGGCACATAATAAGTGCTTATCACATACCACAGTTATTATTATATAATAATAGTAATAACCTTCCTGAGACATGGAATGGTTGTCCTCTTTGGGGGATAATGCCTAGCTCTTGCCTGTTCTCGGGATCAAGTGGCTGGACCATGATTTCAATTACTGAAGATATAAACATTCTGAACCCTCAGACAGTGGGGAGGAAGCTCATAAAGTAAAATGGGAAGCAGCAAGGTCTAGTGGAAAGAGCTTGGGCCTGGGAGTCTGAGGACTTGGATTCTAATTCTAGCTCTGCCACTTGTCTGCAGGGTGATCACGGACAAGTCACTTAACTTCTCTGTGCCTCAGCTCCCTCAGCTGTAAAATGGGGATTAAGACTATGAGTCCCATGTGAGACAGGGACTGTGCCTAGCTTGATTATCTTGTATCTACCCCAATGCTTAATATAGTGTCTGGAACATAGTAAGTGCTTAGCAAATACCATAAAAATGGAATTTTCAGTTATCTGGTTGCAATATAAACAACTCAACATTCTGTCCCTGGGGTCTGTGGTGAACGAGCATTTAGAGTAATTAATAGAATGTGCTTGATCAATACTATTTATACTGTTCAATGTACTATACACATTAAACAATATAGTACTTGAACTTATTGTTTTGTAAGTTTGTTTTTAGTCAATTGGTGGATTATTTTCTTTTCTTTCCTGGAGGTTCTGATATTTTGGATAGAAAAGCAGCATGGCCTAGGGGATAGAATACAGGCCTGGGAGTCAGAAGGACCTGGATTCTAATCCTGGCTCTGCCACTTGTCTGCTGTTTGACCATGGGCAAGTAGCTTCATTTTTCCATGCCTCAAGTACTTCATCTGTAAAATTGGGATTAAGACTGTGAGGCCCTAATGAACATGGACTGTGTCCAACCTAATTAGCTGTATCTTACCCCATCACTTAGTAAATGCCTGGCATATAGTAAGTGCTTAACAAATACCATTAACAAAATCACTCATTCCCCCTCAGAGATGTGCATATTTTAGTTTGTTTTTTTTTCCCCAGTGTTTGCTCAAGTGGGCTTTCAAGCATCTAATTAAGTATGAAGTGCTTGGGTATGGTTGTAGAAGCTTAGGGCTAGAAGGAATCTTGAGAGAGCAACCTTACCATCAGTTTTAAAGCACTCAATCAGCTCACCCCCACCTATCTTACTTTGCTGATTCCTTACTACAGCCCAGCCCACACACTTCACTTCTGTAGCAGCACCTTGCTCACTGTACCTCAATCACATCTATCTTGCTGCCAACTCTTGCCCACGTTTTCCCTTTGACCTGACACCCACTCCGCTTCCATATCTGACAGACCACCACTCTCCCTCCCTTCAAAGTCTTATTAAAATCACATTTCCTCTAAGCCCTCTTTCCCCCTAATCCCTTCTGTGTTGCCAGTGCAACTGGATCTGTACCCATTAGACATTTGATATTCACCCCACCCTCAGCCCCACAGCACTTCATTCATTCATTCAATTGCATTTATTAAGTGCTTACTGTGTGCAGAACACTGTACTAAGCACTTGGGAGAGTACACTATAACAATCAACATATTCCCTGCCCATAACGAGCTTACAGTCCAGAGGAGGAGATGGACATTAATATAAATAAATTACAGTTATGTATATAAATCTTGTGGGGCTGGGAAGGGGGATGAATAAAGCAAGCATGTCAGGGTGATGCAGAAGGGAGTGGGAGATGAGGAAAGGAGGGCTTAGTCAGGGAAGACCTCTTGGAGCCATGTCCTCCCGCAGTCCTGGAATGCCCTCCCTCCTCACCTCAGCCAAACTAATTCTCTTCCCCTCTTCAAAACCCTTCTTAAAGCTCACCTCCTCCAAGAGGCCTTCCCAGACTGAGCTCCCCTTTTCCCTCTGCTCCCTCTAGCCCCCCACCTCTCTGCAGCTAAACCCTCTTCTCCCCCCTTTCCCTCTACTCCTCACCCTCTCCCGTCCCATCCCCTCACCACTGTACTTGTCTGCTCAACTGTATATATCTTCTTCACCCTATTTATTTTGTTTAATGAGATGTACATCACCCTGATTCTATTTAGTTGCTATTGTTTTAATGAGATGTTCTTCCCCTTGACTCTATTTATTGCCATTGTTCTTGTCTGTCTGTCTCCCCCGATTAGACTGTAAGCCCATCAATGGGCAGGGACTGTCTCTGTTGCCGATTTGTACATTCCAAGTGCTTAGTACAGTGCTCTGCCTATAGTAAGCGGTCAATAAATACTATTGAATGAATGAATGAGAGCCTTCAATAAGGCTTTGAATGTGGGGAGAGTAATTGTCTGTTGGATTTGAGGAGGGAGGGTGTTCCAGGCCAGAAGCAGGACATGGGTGAGGGGTCAACAGTGAGATAGATAAGATTAAGGCACAGGGAGTGGTTGGCATTAGAGGACTGAAGTATGTGGGCTGGGTTGTAGTAGGAGAGTAGTGGGTGAACAGTGAGATAGATAAGATTAAGGCACAAGGAGTGGTTGGCATTAGAGGACTGAAGTATGTGGGCTGGGTTGTAGTAGGAGAGTAGTGGGTGAGGTGGGAGGAAGGGGCAAGGTGATGGAGTGCTTTAAAGCCAATGGTGAGGAGTTTTTGTTTGATGAGGCGGTGAATGGGCAATCACTGGAGTTTCTTGAGGAGTGGGGAAACATGCTCTGAATGCTTTGTATTGGATTGAACATGTGGGTTGAATGAGAGAGAGGGGAGCCAAGGAAAACGTCAAGGTTACGAACTTGTGAGACAGAAAGGATGGTTGTGCTGTTTATAGTGATTATGAACCTATCCCAATTTATTTATATTGTGTCTCCCCCTCTAGATTGTAAGCTCCTTGTGGGCAGGGAACATGTCTACTCTGTTGTGCTGTACTCTCCCAAGCATTTAGTACAGTGCTTTTGCCCACAGTAAGTGCTCAATAAAATGCCACTGATTGATCTAGGCCTTCTCCATGTCTCCACTTGGGACCATCCCTAAACCACAAAAAAGAACTTTCTGACTGACACACTTGTTCTCTTGGGATCATGAGAGAAGAAAAACAGCTGCTTAACATGAATGTCCAAATTTCTTTAGGTGTCTGGAGGAGATTTTTGACAGGTGAATAAGACAGAAATGGAGTCTAGCCCAGAAAGAAGAAGAGCAAGATATGTGGATATCCAACCTCTGTTCTAATCACATTGCCAAGAGGAGCAGCCTCAGGATTGACCATATGATGCCTGCTGAAGTCTCTAACGGTGCAATTTTCTACCCCTATGGGACTTGTAATTGGAGGGAATTGGAATATTATCTTGAGCTGACTCTGGCTCACCCTTGGACATCCTAATCTGACTCTGAAAACCACTCAAAGTTGTGAATGGACCAAAACTTCAGAGAGCTGCATACCTGCACTTCCCCAAGCTGACCTGCAGCCCCCACAGCAAAGTGCAGATCAGGTGGGGCAATTCGTGTCATGATGCGGGTTTGGGTTGGGCGCAGGAGAGTTGGGTTGGTGCTGGGTTGACTGACATGGAAACAACTGTTGCTGTCATTATCAGGATACCTGGGGGAAGTACTGGCCAGGACCAAGCTATGGCCTGCCCTGAGGCTGCCCTTGTTCTTTCTCTTTTTGTCTTTTCTCCTCTTCTGCCCAGCAACATCTCCTCTCATCCCCTTCTGCCTCTGCCCTGGCCCTCACCACTCTGCCCTAAAGACATTGGCAGGGAATGCATCTAACAAGTCTGTTGAATTGTACTCTCCCAAGCATTTAGTTTAATGCTCTGCACACAGTAAGTGCTCAATAAATATGATTGATTGGGAGGATAATAGGGCAGCCACCTGTGAACCCTTCTCCCCATAATATGCAGTAGAGACCAGTAATTTACCTTGTCTGACCCACAGGCAGGGGGTATTGACTACAAAGTCCCAGGTAAGGGAACTTTTTATTTTACAGGTCAGAGGAGTAGTCTGTGGGTGCCAGTCAAATACAGGTGAGTTCAGGGAACAAGTTTCAACCAACAATTGAGAAGAGTGGTTCTGCTCTGACTAAAGGGTAACAATTGACTTGGCTCTCCCAGCTATGTTAAATATGAAAGTAGAGCACTAGAGTAAGAAGGACATAGAAATGGAGGATGTGTGACATGCAGGATCTGTGAGTAAATGTTCTTTAAAGAAATGTTATTGAATAAATTCTCGGTTTGATTTATTGGGTACTAAGGAGCCAAATCGTCATGTGGAGCTTGGGCTCACATTTCCACTGCGGTATTTCACTCAGGGCACAATCTTTTCACAGAGAGGCATACTCTAGCATTATTAGTATTACTGAAATGATTCACAGCTGTGTAGATTTAGTCCTCTGCAGAACTTTACAGTGTGCTTCTCATAGGATTGGGTTTATAGAGGGGCCCAAAAAAGGGATCCCCTCTGCCCTTTTGCAACTCGAGGCAATGTTTCCATCAGAAATGTTCAGTCACTTAGAAAGTGTGGTGCATATAACCTCTCCCAACAACCCAGAGGAGGGAAGGTTAAAATTGACTTCAAGTCACCTGAGGGTCTCAAAAGCTCATTGTAGCAGCTCCTTTAATCTTCCTTAATCTTCTAACTGCCCAGAAGAACAATCGCCAGCCCTAAGGCATTCAGGATTATGGTATCCCTTTCCCAAGAGGATCCTTGTTTGGAGAACTTCAATTACATCTACTTAACCATGGAGAGGAGAGTTTACAAAACTGGCCAAATGCAAACAATTTCTCTAGGGATTGACCAAATAATTAACAATGCACTCCAGCAAAGAAAGGAAGGGGCATTTCCTAAACTAAGGAGAGGTGTTTTAGCAAGCCTGTGCAGGGAACATGTCTACCAACTCTGTTGTACTGTACTCTCCCAAATGCTTAGTATAGTGGTCTGCACACAGTAAGTGCTCAGTAAATACAATTGATGATGGGAAGCAACATGGCTTAGTGGAAAAAGCACGGGCTTAGGAGTCAGAGGTCATGGGTTCTAATCCGACCCCGCCACTTGTCAGCTGTGTGACTTTGGGCAAGTCACTTAACTTCTCTGTGCCTCAGTTACCTCATCTGTAAAATGGAGATTAATATCATGAGTGCCACGTGGAACAACCTGATTACCTTGTATCTACCCCAGTGCTTAGAACAGTGCTTGGCACATAGTAAGCGCCAAATACCATCATTATTATTAAGCCTGGGTGCAAAGGAAAAGCAGGTAATGAACTTTCACAGCAGGTAAATCAGGCTGGAATTTGGAAAAAATAATTGAATCTAATGCTTTGCAGCAAGAGAAATTTAGGTTAACCATAAGGAAGGGCTTTCTGACAGGGAGTTTTAGATAAACTCCTTACCATTGGTTTTGGAGCACTCAGTCAGATAGCCCTACAGCCCAGCCTGCACACTTTGCTCTTCGAGCTCCAGCTTAATCTCTGGGCCCATTCTCATCTAATGTGTGCCTCCCCCTCTAGACTGTAAGCTTGTTGTTGACAGGGAATTATCTACCAACTCTGTTGTAATGTACTATCTGAAACACTCAGTGAATACTATTGATGATAATGGTTGATAGTGATGATGATGAGATATCAGAATGAACTTCCAAGGGAGGCCCAGGAAATCTTCTCTAGTATTCACTAAGAACATGATGGACCTCATCTATTCAAGACTGCCTAGGGACAGTATTACCTCAAATCATTTGAGTGGACTGAGTCCTTTAAAACTACCAGCCTGTAAGGTGAAGCAATATAAAAGGGCCACTTTACTACTGAAATAGAGGAGTTGGTTTATGACTTGCTGGACTTCCAATTCAAAGGGACTTCTGGAATTTTGAACAGGCCTTTGGAGCAAATCTTGGCCATGTCAAATGCTGTTCCAAGCATCTGGGAACCAGAAAGAACTGCAGTTGTTGGAATGGACTGGGCCATTGTTCCCGAGTGGCTGCACAGTACACAGCAGTTCTGAGAGTCATTCATTCTTCTGCTGAGGCAACCTGTAGAGCTTAGAAAATGTGCCGGAACACACTTTATCTGCTGTTTGGTTATTGAAAATTCCTTGCTGAAACTTCTCTTTCAAGTTTCACACCCTTTCTTTGTTCAGGAACATAACGTCTTCATTGCATTCCACTGAAGGTTTGACAACTTAAAAAGTGGATGCAGGTAGACATGCACTCCAGTTAGGTGTGAGGTCAATCTGGGCAGGAAAGTGAGCTCCTGGTATGCTTATTACAGCCAGACAGGTAGCACAATCTTGGGAGCAACAGAAAATAAAGCAAATTGTCTTGATTTCATTGTTTGTCAAGGCTAAACCTAGGGCATGGTGAATGGGGGGAATTACTTTGAGCCCTATACTTTGGGGGCATCTCTCCTGGTTTGAGCAATAGTGCAGGACTGTAATTGTGTTGTACTCTCCCAAGCCCTTAGCACAGGGTTCTCCATACTGTAAGCACTCAATAAATATGACTGATTGACTAAATTAGCTAGTGGGAACCTGGCTTGGTCCTGGGGATGGGAGAGAGGGGAGCAGAAGGGAAGCAATTTAAGAAGCAGAACTACTACCCTGGTAGGTATTTCTTACTCTACTGTATTTTCCCAAGTGCTTAGTACAGTGCTCTGCACAGAGTACATTTCGTTGATTATCTGACTCTCCTAGAGTAATTATCTACCCACCTCAAATCAAGGTAGAAGTGATGACCCCACCCTAGGAACTCTGCCCCAGGCCCCTTTGCCTCATAGGGATGATGCTGTTCTTTTAAGAGTATAGCTGGGGAGAGGCAGGTAAAGCCTTAATTAAGGTCACATGTCCTCCAGAAGGCCTTCCCCTATTAAACCCTGTTTTCTCTGGACCCCTCTCCCTTCTGCATTGTCTGTGTAATTGAATCTGTGACCACTGGGTACTCTAGAGACTGTAAGCTCATTGTGGGCAGGGACCCTGTCTGTTGTACTCTCCCAAGCACCTAGTACAATGCTCTTACTTGGCTGTAAGCAGTCAACAAACATCATTGGTGATAACGAATAGAGAGAGACTGTAGCTGATTTATTCTGTGAGGGTTGGTAAATACTTATTACAAAGTTGACCCAGTGGATACTTAAAAGATATCTCAGCTTTTTTTTGTATATTAATAATGATGCCATTAAATGCTTACTCTGTGCTATGCAGTAGAGCAGAGACAAGGTTATCAGATTGAGTACAGTCCCTGTCCCACATGGGATTCACAATCTATTTTATCCCCATTTTACAGATGAGGAAACTGAAGCTAAGTGACTTGTCCATGGCCCCAAATCTAGCCAATGGCAGAGCGGGGACTAAAACTTAGGTTTCCTGACTTCCAGTCCATGCTTTTTCCACTAGGCCATGAATCAGGAGACTACCAATAAGAGACAGATATGTGATTGCAGAACATTAACCTCATATTGTCCATAATGACCTCATAAAGCTTTCACTGACAATGACCACAGTTCCTTGAATTAGGTAAGGAATCCAAATCAATCATATTTACTGAGTACTTATTGTGTACAGAGCACTCTACTAAGCACTTGGGAGAGTACAATATACCAGAGTTGCTAGACACATTCCCTGTCCACAACAAGCTTTCAGTCTAAAGGAGGAGACAACATTAATGATAATGATGGTATTTGTTAAGTGCTTACTATGTGTCAAGCACTGTCTTAAACGCTGGGGTAGATACAAGCTAATCAACTTGGACAGTCCCTGTCTCACATGGGGCTCACAGTCTTAATTCCCATTTTACATATGAGGTAACTGAGGCACAGAGAAGTTAAGTGACTTGCCCAAGGTCACACAGCAGACAAGTGGTTTAGCCAAGATTAGAACCCTCTGACTGCCAGGCCAGTGCTCTATACACTAGATCATGCTACTATCTGTAAATAAATAAATTACAGGTATGTCCATAAGTGCTGTGGAGCTGAGGGAAGGGTGAATCCAAGTGCAAAGGAGATGCAGAAGGGAGTAGGAGAAGAGGAAATGAGGGCTTAGTTGGGGAAGGCCTCTTGTTGGACATGTTTTTTTTAATAAAGCTTTGAAGGTGGGCAGACTGTTAGATATAAAGAGGGAGGGTCTTCCAGGCTAGAAGCAGGGCACGGGTGAGAGGTCGGCAATGGGATAGGTGAGATTGAGGTACAGTGAATAGGTTAGCATTAGAGGAGCGAAGTGTATGGGCTGGAATGTAGTAAGAAATCAGGGAGGTAAGGTAGGAGGGGGCAAGGTGATTGAGTGCTTTAAAGCTTATGGTAGTGAGTTTCTGTTTGAAGCAGGGGTTGATGGGTAACCACTGGAGGTTCTTGAAGAGCAGGCAAACAAGGACTCAATGTTTTTGTAGAAAAACGATCCAGGCAGCAGAGTGAAGTATGGACTGGAGTGGGGAGAAACAGGAGGTATTACGAGTGATACAGTAATCAAGGCGGGATAGGATAAGTTCTTGGATTAATAAGGTAGCAGTTTGGATGGAGAGGAAAGGACAGATTTTAATGATGTTGTGGCTGTTGAACCAATAGAATTTGGTGACAATGACTATGTGGGTTGAATGAGAGAGATGAGTCCAGGATAATGTGAAAGTTATGGGCTTGTGAGACAGGATGGTGGTGCCATCTACAGTGATGAGAAAGTTAAGGGGAGGACAAGATTTTGGTGGGAAGATGAGGAGTTGTTTTGGACATGTTTAAGGTGTTGGCAGGGCATCTTAATAAAGATGTCCTAGATGCAGGAGGAAATGCGACACTGCAGAGAAGGAGAGAGATTGGAACTGGAGATGTAGATTTGGGAATCATCCACCTAGTTGAAGGCAAGGGAGCGAATCAGTTCTCCAAGAGAGTGGGTGTCAATGGAGAATAGAATGGGACCCAGAATTGAGCCTTGAGGAACTCCCACAGTTAAGGGGTGGGAGGCAGAGGAGAAGTCCATCAAAGAGTCTGAGAGGAGTGGTCAGAGAAATTGGAAGAGGACCAAGAGAGGAGAGTGTGTTAACAATGTTTCCAGGAGAAGTGGCTGGTTGTCAGGCAGCTGAGAAATCAAGGAGAATTAGGATGGAGTAGAGGCTGTTAGATTTGGCAAGAAGGAGATCATTGGGCACCTTTGAGAAGGCAGTTTCTGTGGAATGAAGGGGGTGGAAGCCAGATTGGAGAGGGTTAAGGAGAGAACTGGAGGAGAGGGTCTGGAGACAGCAGGTGTAGACAACTCACGTGAGGAGTTTGGAGAGGAATGGTAGGACGGAGATGGTAGGAAGGGAGATAGAATGGTAACTGGAGGGAGCCACAGGGTTTGCAAGGTTTTTTTTTTTTAAGGATCGGGGAGACATGAGCAGGTTTGAAAGCAGTGGGGAAAAAGCCATTGGAAAGTAAAGTGTTGAAGATGGTACTTAGGAAGGGAAGAAGGGATGGGGCAAGTGGTTTGATAAGGTGCAAAGGGATGGGTTCAGGGGCATAGGTTGGGGGGTGAATTTTGAGATGAGGCAGGAGATCTCTTCTTGAGGTACTGCTGGGAAAGATGGGAGAGTTGAAGGGGCAGGAAGAGGGAGGGACTGGAGAGGAGCAGGGAAGATTTTATGGAGATCACACCTAATGGTTTTATTTTATCAATAAAGTACATGGCCAGGTCATTAGGGGCAAGACATGAGGGAGGTAGAGGGACAGAGGGTTTGAGGAGGAAGTTAAATATCTGAAACAAGCAAAGGAAGCAGTCTGTGGAGGTGGTCCAGAGCTGTGGGTTAGTGGTATGAGATCAGTGAAGGAATTCCTAATATTCCAACCTGTGAAATGGGGATAACATACAGGAAAACTGGGGGGTTTACTCCCCAGATCATGTTCCCTCTCTCAAGCAAACCTTCCTATTATCCCTTGCTCTTTTCTCTCCCACCTCCAACCACTATTCATGCCATTTCCCATGACTGGAACACACTCCCCACCACTCAGGGTCACCAAAACATCTCTCTCCCCTTCTTCAAAGCCCTGCTAAAAAGCCACCTTCTCCAGGAGGCACCCTTTCAGACACCTCACTACTTTAATGTGCTTATTTTCTAGTTTATTCATTTCTGGAGAAGCAGCATGGCTGAGTGAAGAGAATAGAGATTAGAAAGACCTGGGTTTTAATCCTGACTCCATCACATGTCTGCTGTGTGACCTTGTGTAAATCATATAACTTCTCTGGGCCTCAATTAACTTGTTTGTAAAATGGGGATTAATAATCTCGGTATTTGTTAAGCCCTTACTATGTGCAGAGCACTGTTCTAAGCGCTGGGGTAGATACAGGGTAATCAGGTGTCCCACATGAGGCTCACAGTTAATCCCCATTTTACAGATGAGGTAACTGAGGCACAGAGACGTTAAGTGACTTGCCCACAGTCACACAGCTGCCAAGTGGCAGAGCCGGGAGTCAAACCCATGACCTCTGACTGTGGGACCCGGGGTGTGTTCAACCCGATTAACTTATCTACCCCAGTGCTTAGAAAAGGTCTAGGTACATAGCACTTAGCAAGTACCATTATTATTATTATTATTATTATTAACAATTCTGTAGGGCTTTGAAGGTGAGGAAGGAAGAAGGTTGGTAGATTTGAGGGGAGATGATATTTTATGCAGGGATAAAGACATGAGAAGTGGGTCAGAGATGGGAGAGTTATGAGTGAAGTGCACTTAGGACATTTTCTGGGGAGGAACAAAGAGCATGAGCTGGAAGGTAGCAGAAGTGGACAGGTAAGAAGGCAGCCAATGATAGAAAATCTTGAAGCTAGTGTTTAGGAGCGTTCATTTTATGCGAGAAGAAATGGGAATAATTCAGTGTTGCTGAGGTGGGGCAGTTGATGTATTCTGATTAGCTCTTTGGAAAGATGATAGGTGCAGCTGATTATAGGCTAGATGGGAAACAGGAGGCACTTTGAGGTAGGGAGACCAGTATGAAGGCTATTTCAGTAGTCCAATCAGGAGATGATGATTATGGTGGTGGTGGTGGTAAAAGAGGAGAAGATGGGAAGATTGGTGAAATAGTCTAGAGGAACGTCAACAGGATTTAGACACAGATTGAATAGGAGAGGCAAATGACAGAGGGGAGCCCAACATGGCACCAAATTTTTAAGCAGGGACGATGATAGTGCTGGTGGAAGAAAGTTAGGGTCAGTGGAGGGTTTAGAAGAGAAGATGAGGAATCCCCTTTTTTGACAAACTCTAGTTTAAGGTGCTGGAGCGGAGGGGGAGTCCATCTAAGTAGAGATGGAGATATTAGACCATAAATCAGGTGAGTGGGTTAGAGCTGGAGGTATAGATTTGGGGGACATTTGCATAGGCATGGTATCTGAAACTGGGTGAGCAAATGAGCTCTAAAAATTGAGCACACAGAATTAAACCTTGCAAGACACCCACAGTTAAAAGAAAAGTGAGAAAGGGAAGAAGTGTGAAGATCTATCTATATATCACGAAGCAACCGAAGGGGACATGGCAGCTTTCTGCAACCAGGGGTAGGTCAATAAGGGTGGGTATAGGGGTAGGAGCAAGTGCTTCTAAGAGGTGCAAAGGGATGGGGGTCTAAGTCCTAGGTTAACAGAGCCCAGAAATGAAGACTCTTTAAACAATATTCTCCCTTATCACAACATTACAGTGGCTTTCACATTCTCACTTCTGGATAGGTCTGGGCCTGCAAGTGATGAATTCAACTTAACTGGGATTGGAAGCATACAGGAATTGGCCATCACCTACCTTTCTGTGGAGTCACAGTGGGCAGGGGCTCAGAGTGCCGTTTGATTTCTGGAACAAAGAGATGATCCTCACCCTCACAACAGGAGAGCATCACGTGGTTGCATGGATAGCCAAGATTTGGATTGGACTCACAGATCTGGCCCTCACTCTTGACTTTTAGTCCCAGGGCACAACAGTCACAGCATTGCTGTAAAAAAGACAGCCCCATTAATCTTGTTACCTTCCCCAGGGAGGAATCCCTATGCCCAAGGGGGATTGTGCAGCAGATAGCTTTCTCCTTGACCAAGACAAATGAGGATATATGGGATGAATATTAACTGATGATGATGAATGGTATATTCATTGCAATCTTCTCCTTTACCTCTTCATTGCATTGTACTGTTTTCCTAAATGCAAGCATGCTGGGATTTTTCTATAACCTTGATAAGAGCTTCTGAAACAAAGGGCAATAAGGGGAACAAAAAACAATTTGGAGAAGCGACAAAGATCTTACCTTGTACAGAGACACTCCACAGGTGTCATTCTCCTCAGGTCCACAGAGGTCACCTTCCTTGGCACCAATCATACCAGCAACACAGCTTTTTTCCTTTAAATAAGAGACACAACACTGCTTCTGAGCCACTCTGTGGGGAAAGACAAAAATTTGTATCAGAAGCCACTCAATTTGCTGAAGAAAATAGGTAAATACAGATAAAGAGTCACAAGGCCAGAAGCAGGGTGGCCTAGAGGATAGAGCACAGGCCTGGGAGTCAGAAGGATTTGGGTTCTAATCCAGGATTTGCCATATGCCTCCTGTTTTACCTTGAGCACATCACAACTTCTCTGGGCCTCAGTTACCTTATCTGTAAAATAGGGATTAAGATTGTGAGCACATGTGGGACAGGGACTGTGTCCAACCTGATTTGCTTTTATCCACCACAGAGCTTGGAACAGTGCTTGGCACATAGTAAGTACTTAATTACCACAATTATCATTTTTATTAGGTCATGTAAATTCAGAGACAAACAAGGATGCAGATTGATGATGATTTCCACTTGATTCATATGCAAGAGGAGATCATCTTTGGCTTAAATTCACCAAGGCAATTGGCTCTTCAAAGTGGACAGTGGGAAACACCTATTAGAGTCAGCAAAGCCTAAACATAGCATTCATTGCTAATGTGAAATGATCTCCTTTATAATGATAAAACCTTTAACAGAGTTTTCTATTGGCCCTGACAACACATGGTATACTTAGCTACAGGTTTTTTTAAATGGTTTTTGTTAAGTGCTTACAATGTGCCAGGCTCCACTCTAAACTCTGGGGTAGATACAAAATAATCACATTGGATGCATGGGGCTCACAGTCTTAATCCCCATTTTACGGATGAGATAACTGAGAGACAGAGAAGTGAATTGACTTGTCCAAGGTCATACAACAGACAAGTGGCAGAGCTGGGATTAGAACCCAGGTCTTTCTGTCTCCCAGCCCAGTGCTCTATCCACTAGACCATGCTGCTTCTGAGAGACTTTCATTTTAAGAACTCCATAAACCAAGTTCCTGAAATTGGTTGCTTTGGTTTCATTAGAAAGAGGTTTAACAGATCTTTGATGATTAATACTAAACACGTTAAGCAACCCTTTCAGAAAACCAACTCCCTCTCATTTCTCAGACAAGGGTATGTTTGGGGGCTGGTTTTCTCCGACAGTTCTCATTACTTCTGATGGTGAAAACTATTAGAAAACATTTAAAGTCTCACCCAGCAAGAGACCTTGCCGAGTGGGGATGCCGATAACACTGACAGGCTGGGGCCTGTTTATGTGAGGGAATCAGTGATTTAAAACAGGACCGAGGAAAAGAGGGCGTTATTCTTTCATGTTTCAGGAATGTGCATTTCCCTGAAGAGAGGGCCACAGAGAAGAAAACAAGATGTTGGTTTGGGAGGAAAATAGAGAGTTCCCTGGGCTGTCATTTCACGGTGACAGCCAGCCAAGGATGGCTGACTTTCCTTCAATAAAAGGTTGGGGGCGTCTAAGAGTCTCAAATTCTTTCCTCATGATGAGGCACCTACAATCCAACAGGATTGAAACAGTCTTTGAATATCAGGGTAAAACCTTCTTTGGACTGTGCCCAGAAGTCTCCAGAACTTTGAATTTTGTTGGGCAAATGTCCTGTCGGATATAAAATTGAACTCTGTAGATTTAGGGCAGAGTTTTCAGCACATTGGGGCCCCACCTTCTTTCTTCCTATGAGAGTGGGGCACAGAGTTTGGAAATCATTAAGGCAATTCTGAGCCAGAGAATGATTACACATTCTCAAAGCTTTGAACGCCATCTCCTCTCTGTTCCCGCAAAGCCTTTCTTCCTATTCTTTAATTGGGTGGAAATTTATGAGGGCGGAAGAATCCCAGCCCAACCAAGGAAGAGCTTTCCGTTACGCAGTGGCTTTCTCTCTTCTCCTATATATTTATTCCCCTTCGCCCCCAACCCCTGCCTCCACCCATTTTGCTCTGGATTCAGAACTATACTCTCTAGAGCATTTTATCTCTCCAATTTCTAGGTTGCAAGAGAGGCAGAAACATATCCAGAGCTAAAGGAAAAAGCATCATCACTAACACTTGGAATTTTTTTAAGTGATTTGATCCTGGATGACTGGAAGTAGGAGGGGGAGACTCACCAGTGGTATAGCAAGTTGTGAAAATGCCATGTATGCCCAGCCTAGTCCCCTTCTGATCCCACCCCTCCACTGGACACTCCAAGGCCAGGGATGTTGAAAATTCAGTGGACTGATAAACATGGTTGGGGTCAGGATTTGGAGAGCCTACTTGCAAGGCTGCTTTACTAAAAAAAAAAATGAGTTCAATTATCAGCAATGCTCAGTATTCTGCTAGTGTACCTGAAGATGAAATGAGAGAAAGAAATTAGCCCTTGGTTTCCAACACTCAGCAGTCATGGCTGCCCAGAATAATCCTAGCACTGTGATTGGAAAAATGTTTTTCAGAAGCCACCTGTTTCTTAATGATGCTAATGGTGTCTGAGTTGTTGGCCTGCTAATGCTCATGGGATTGGTGAATAGTAGTGCTTTCTCTAGCAATTTAGCATGGAAAGATCATGTTGGGTTCTCATGAAGGTCATGTAATTTGACTGAGACTTCATCTAATTGACTGGTACTGCCTGTTCCACCTATCCTCTAGTCTGTGAACTCACTGTAGACAGGCAAAGTGTCTACCAACTCTGTGGTACTGTACTCTCCCAGTGCTTAGTACAGTGCTCTACAACAGTAAGAGCTCAATAAACACCCTTGATTGAGTGAGTCCCTCTCCAGGTCACCTGGGCCCTGGAAAATGCCCACAGGCCAACCATGGGGGTGCCAGAGTGTGGAGAGAGGGCTGAGGAGAGAAAAAGGATGGAATGCTGTCTGTCATTTAGCATGGGCAGGTTGATTTTCAGAATTCCCTGGGTAAGTGTGGAGATGGGTTTTAAAAAAAAAAGATTAGGGATCTAGAAATATTAGTGTTATCAACATGGTGCAACACCTGATAAAATTAACTTGGCACTTAGGTAGATCTAAATAAAATTTTTGACCAGAAAATTTTCTTTACAAAGATGCTAATCATGAGCCCTAAAAACTTCTACCACCCTGGACTTCCTTTCCACTCCCAACCAAACACATACACAGCCACACAACTGAATTAAAATTGAGGGGCACTGAAACAGCAAGTAAATTGGAAAAGGAGCAGAGGGTAGCGGGGCAGGGAGTGCCTGGCAGGTCAGGGGCTCACCCAATGCAAGTCTGTTGTTCCACCTTCAGACTAAATTTCAAAATCTAAAACGTTGCCGGAAACTCCTTCAAGTTTAAGACCAATGAGCAGTCCCATTACACTGGTAAGACTGTGGTCTGTCTGGTCTAATATTCTGTCTCTGCCTGGCAACAGAATGTTCTTGGAGGGACTGTGTGATAACTGAATTCTGGCAGAGCATGTTGGAAAAAAAAAAGTCATGTGGAAAAGGAAAAAGAAAAGAACCATGTACTCACAAGTAATAAGTCACCTGGGCCTATGTTAGCCCCGAAAGGTTTGGCTCCCAAAATGGGAAAATAGAGGAAAAAGAACTGAGGTGACTTAAAAAAAAATCAACAATGGATTTCAAAATATAGGAGTACCACCTTAGAATAAGCTCTCTCATCATAAGCATCCTTATTATATTAACTCCTAAAACCCACGGTGTAATTTGTCAAGTGTACTGGGGCCCCCTGCAAATTAGTCCCTTTGATTTTGTTACAAGAAGAGGTGTTACACAGTACAGCCATGGAATTACAAGAACCTGCTCAAGAACCTGATTTGAAAACCCAAACTGGGCAGGCTTGAAGAGGGCCCCTTCCCCACCTGCACACTTTGCTGTCAGTGCCTCTCACGGGAAGCTTTGTGCATTCATCGTTGTCGATTGCCCACTGCTGCCCGGCTGCACAGCATGTCTCAATCAGGTCCTTGGTGGAACCTGCAAAAGGAACATAGGCAAAATGAGGGAATGTGGATGCAATCTCAGAGAACCTGCAGCCAATGATTGTGGCATAGTTGCCTTTCCTGGTGCTCAGGAGGATTTAATATGGCCCAGTGGGATTTCTTCTAAAAACCAATTCACAAAAAAGGCAATTCTAAAGCTCATATAGAGAACTGATTCCATAACCTAAAGAGCCCTGTTCTCAGTATCAGCCCCCGGCAAAAGCAAACACCCAGGGAGAACTGCAGAAAGCAAAACTGCTTCGGCTGCAAACTCTACAGGATGAGAAATCTGTTCATATTGCTAAAGCCAGTCACGGGATGACTACAAATAGGCACTCACACTTGTGTACACACATACATGCAAATACACAATGAAAAAGGCAGAAGGAGCAGGTAATGGATTGGAGAGAAGCTAAAGAAGGCCAGAGAGGGGAGAAAGAAAGAAGCAGGGAGAGCAACCAAATAGCAAAACGTACTTGAAACCATTTTCTCCTTTGGAATCATAAGAGCTTTAGTGGTAAATTGGAAATCAGAATAGTCCCGTGTTTTTACATGCTCAGATTTCCACCCAAGGCTCAAGGAATTGTAGTCAAATGATTCATTCCCCAACTGTTGATATATATCCACAGATTGGTCAAGAATAATTTTGGCAACTGGCCGAAATAAGAGACATAAGTTACTTTGCTGTTATTGTTTAGGAATGTGATTCTGGAATATAATCTGGCAAAGGGCCCTGGGCAAACCCCCTCCAAATCTTGGGATAGAGACATTCTGTTATTAAACCTTACTGAGCAGATGTAGCAAACTTACATAGTGCAGATGTAAACTCTCCTTCTTCATGAACAGTAGTGCTCTGTGGCCCACTGACTATTGGTGACAATCCTTCTTGTCTATAGGACCTGCTATCTCCAGAAATCTCCTTTTCACCCATGTGAGCAGGTTTTACCTTTAAACTTGCCTGCTTTTCCTGGCTCTCTTACCACCTTCAGTATCTATATCTCCCTTCAGTTCTGGGGTCTCCCGTTTTCCCCTATTTTATCAACCCTACATAAGTGGCACTGAATTGAATGCCAGGCCGAGCTGGTGTTGGAGACTTGTAGAAATATCATACTCCTTTTTTCACCTCAAAACAATGTTCCCTTGAAAAGGTGTTTTCCTGTAACTTCAGGCACAGGACAGTGAAATTTTTCACAAGAATGATACAATATAGAAGGTGAAGTTTCTACCAACCAGTGCCCAAGGAGTATCCCCCAAGCTTCACACCCTAAATCTCTCCAAATTTACCAAGATTTGCCAGCCAGTTACTCAGGGATGTAGTCAAATGTACATGAAGATTTTTCAACAGCACATGGGGATTTAGCATTAAAATTCCATCTACCCTCCTGCAACATTTAAACCCTTAAAACCCTTGACATGTTATCCTAGACTTGAGTTTCTAAACTAAATCAGATCTTGTTCTACCTTCAATCCTATTCTCTTCACCTCCCTCAGATGCATTAGTCGAACCATGTGACACTGGAAGAGAGTGGTAGAAAAACTGTGGAGGTGTTTTTTGCTCTACCATGTGTTGAGAAAAAAGCTTTCTTTGCTTTTGTCCTGAATGCAGACCTGTAGGAGCTAACTGCTATGGAAGAACTCTAAATAATTAGGAACAACGAGCAGGGTCTTTGAATTTTGGTTTAATAGTCCTTTATGTGTGGTTTGAAAACCAGATGATAACTATTTTGTTTTTTATTTCTATCATTTGCCTATCCTGTTCCTTGTGGCTTCTATCAACTCCCAATTCTGGGTTTCTGATCTCTATTTCCAACTCTTCCCCATACTGAAACCTGAAAGCCTCTGTGTGTGTCTCTGTCTGTCTCTGTCTCTCCCCCCAACACACACACCCAAAGTAACATTACCTCCATGAGGGACTCCTCTGTGTGTGTGTGTGTGTGTTTGCTGTGTTGTGACCTTGACTGGTATCAGCCTGTGATTTACACAACATATTCTTTTGAAATGAGGAGGCAGAGTTTGTTGGGCATGCCAACTCTCTGATGGCGACTATGTGGAGCTTAGAAGGGCATAGGATTCATTCTCTAAGGATTAGTGTTTGTCTTGGCCCTGCACTTTTTCTTGGCAGTGGACATTAATTGAAATGCCACCTACTCAAACAGACTGACAAAAGTGAAATGACTTTGGGGAAAGGATGATAGGACAGAATAAAGGGAAGGGGTGGGAGGGTAAGAGGGCATGCTAAGAATTTATAAGAGGAGTACTGTTCTCATGGGGGGAGCAATGCCAAGCCAAATGATTTTCCTATTGAAAGAATAATGATTTTTCTCAGAGCTGACAGGCATTCATAGGGCAGGGTCAGAGTCCCAGTCGTTCATCTCTCCAGGGCACCAGGCTCTAAGCCAAGTGATCCTAAGGATGTAGACCACCAAGGCAGAGTTTGATCCCACAACCCAAGGAGCCAACCCCATACAATGTCTAAGAACCCATCTATGCCAGATGCAGCATCTGTGGCTCCATTCAGGTTGGGCCTGTTCACTCCTGCATTCACCCCAAGGTCATCAATACAGCAGAAAAACAGCATCTTCCTGAGACTGAGAACAAGTCAATGTGGCCAAATTCCATTTCTAACTCCTTTTGTTTTTCCTTTGGCACCTTTGCTTATTAAAGTGTCTAAGACGGACTCCAACAAGTCTGGTTTCTGTTAGCACATTCAGATTGAATCCCCAAGTTTAGCTGAAAGCAATTCCAAGGCCATTTTTGACTTTCTCTCAGAAGAAGAATCCACCAGTCACATTTCATTATTACAATGGAAGGAGGAGGGAGAGGAAACATTAATCTGGTCACTTATCCTATCCCGCCTTTATTACTTTATTGGCCTCCTTGCTGAACTCCCTGCCTCCTGTCTTCCCCTACTCCAGTCCATACTTCACTCAACTGCCAGATCATTTTTCTACAAAAACATTCAGGCCATATTTCCCCACTCCTCAAGAAGCTCCAGTGGTTGCCCATCTACCTCTACATCAAACATTGGTTTTCAAGCATTCAATCACCTTGCCCCCTCCTACATCACCTCACTACTCTCCTACTACAACCCATTCTGCACACTTCACTCCTCTAATGCTAACCTTCTCACTGTACCTCGATCTTGTCTATCTCGCCACCAACCTCTCACCCCCGACTTCTTACCCATGCCTTGCTTCTGGTCTTGAACGCTCTCCCTCCTCCTATCTCTTCTTCCACTCAGTTCTGTGTTGCCCTGACTTGCTCCCTTTATTCATCCCGCCCCACCCCCAACTCCTGCCTGCCCCACAGCACTTATATACATATCTGTAATTTATTTATGTTAATGTCTGTCTCCATGGCAGGCAGGGAATGTCTGTTTATTGTTGTATTGTACTCTCCCTAGAGCTTAGTACAGTGCTCTGTACATAATAAACACTCAATTAATGTGATTGACTGACTGACTGATTGAGGAGACAAAGCCAAGAAAATGAATTAGTTGGATTTAGTTACCAGGGTCCTAGTCAACTGCTTCCTTCCATGAACTATCACCCATAACTCTTGGAGTCTTGTATTGTCTCATACCATCGAGTAGTCTCTGATCAATAGCAATGTCATGGACACATCTCTCTCAGAACGCCCCACCTCCATTTGCAATCGTTGTGGTAGTGCATCCTAGGGACCTTTATTTTTTTGTTAATAGACAAAAGATAGGTTTGGCTAAGCAGCGTTTGCAATGTTTTATGCTAGTTGAAACAAAACTTCATAAGAATCTAAGACTCTGAATAACTCATAGCCTGATGACTGGAAGGGGGACTAGGGGTGACAATATAGCCTCAACTCCTGATGGGATTCTACACCTGCCTACCCAACTCTACAAGATGGGAAATAAAAGACCAAAACTTGGAGAAAGAAACTGAACTTGTTAAGCAAGGCCAAGTGTCTCAGAGAACTAATAAACAGGAGAGAAGCTCATAATTTTGGTTCCTGAATCCCAGGCTTAACTAACCCTGATTTGCTATGTGGCCATGGCCAGGTGATATATGACCATAAACAGTGCTGTTACTGGGACAAACCAATAATAATAATGGCATTTGTTAATGTGCCAAGCACTATGCTGAGCACTGGAATAGATACAAGATAATCAAGCTGGACACAGTCCCTGTCCCCACATGGGGCTCACAGTCTAAGTAGGAGGGAGAACAGGTATTTAATCCCCATTTTTCAGATGAGGGAACTGAGACACAGAGGGGTTAGGTGACTTACCCAAGATCATACACAACAGGCATGTGGCAGAGACAGGATTAGAATCAAGGTCTTCCAAATGCCAGGCCTGTGGTCTTTCCACTAGGCCATCCTGCTTCCCCCAGTTATCCATCCAGCCCAATGTTCTGTCTCTAACTGTGGCAATATGATGTTTGATGCTTCAAGGAAGCATGTGATGGTTGCCCTCCTGTACATCCAGCTTAATAGTTAGGGATGTGCCACTTAGCAGTATTAACTTTTCCTCCTGGATTCCTACCTTTTCTTCTACTAAAAACATATTGAACCTCCTATCCTGATCAGAATATCCTGTACCTGATCTGAATATCCTGTATCTACCCCAGCACTTAATAAAGTGCTTGGCACATAGTAAGCGCTTAACAAATACCATAGTAGTATTAATTTGTCCAAGCTTCTCTTGAATCCACCAATATTTTTCAGCCTCACAGCTTCCTAAGGGAACAAATTCCATATATATCCCACACAGAATGTGTTTCAATCATATTTATTAGGTGCTTATTGTGTGCAGAGCACTGTAGTAAGTGCTTGGGAGAGTACATTACAGAGCCACCTTCAAACTTCAATGGGTACCCTTCTCATTTTGGTGTTGTGCAATCTCATGAATAATTTGTCCAAACCATAGTTTTGTGAACTTCCTCATCTAATAAATGGGGGTAACGTTTAGTGATTGTAAAAATGGTATTTATTTTCCCTCCTTTCCATGATCCTATGAAAAGCAAACTGCTATATGAACAGGTGGGAAAATTCAGTGGAACAAAGGTGCCTTTTCTGGTTTCCCTCTTGCAGCTTTTCACAGAAAAATCAACAATGAAGTCCTATTAAGAAGGCTTCCCTGATTCAGCCCTCTTTTCCCCTGCTCCCTCTCCCTTCTGCATCATATATGCACTTGGATCTGTGAACTTTGGGAATTTGGTATTCACCCCACCTCTCAACCCCACAGCACTTATGCATGTATCTATAAATTATATATTATAAATTATTTATTTATATTATTATCTGTCTTCCCCTCTAGTCTGTAAGGTTGTTGTGGGCAGGAAGCGTGTCTACCAACTCTGTTATATTGTACTTTCCTAAGCGTTTAGTACAGTGGTCTGTACATGGTAAACACTCAAATACCCCTGATTGATTTATTGATTGATATTACCAAAAGTGCCCCAGCTCTTGATTTTAAGTTGGGAGTTAATCGTCATTGAAGTTGGCAGATGTGTATGTTAATTTAATATTAAAACACACTGCAATCCATCCAATCACTGATCTTTTATAACCAAACTTCCAGATTTGTCTTATAAAGTCTTCAGTGTTTGTCCAGGTAGGAACAAAGACCAGAATATTCTAGGGAATTTAGTTGTGACCAGCCTCAAAGGGAGAATGGCCCTACATGTCCAGTTTGGAATCTCATGACCATTATTTACTATAATATGTATTTTGTTCTTGGACTGAAGCTATCAAATTAAGATGTGACAACTAAACCCTGAAGGGGATAGAACATTTTCATCTATGTGGTGCAAGACCTTTGAAACTACCCTAATTTCTAACTAGCTTAATGTTTCTCTCCTTTCACCTTTCAAACCATTAAATGGCTGATTTAAAAGCTGACATCCATTTAACACCAGTAAAACTGCCTCATTTGCCAGTAATACAGTCATACATATTTATCAGTTGTTATACACCTCTGATCCTTCAGATGGCAATTTAAGGAGACTCCTTAGCTGTGAGTTACTCTTTCTGAAGCAGACTTTCTGTGCTGGAAGAGCTGATTTCTGTCAACCTCAACTCCATCACATCTCCGTGCTGGCTTTCAAAGTGCTAACTCATATCCAGCAATTACCTGATTTCATCTTAATGAAGCTATGAACTGGCCCTCCATTTTGGCACCTCCTCACACTTTCATGCTCAGTCATTTAGAAATGCACATTTGACTAATGCTGTTAAAGAAACACTTGTATCCTTCCTGAGCTTTATAACTAAAACGCAAATTTCAAATATGGACACCCTAATTCCCCTCTCCAATGATGCAGTATGGTGTAGTGGAGAGGGCACAGACCTGGGGGTCAGAAGGTCATGAGTTCTAATCCTGGCTTTGCCACTTGCTTGCTGTGTGGCCTTGGGCTAGTCACTTTACTTCTCTGTGCCTCAGTTACCTCATCTGTAAAATGGGGATTAAGACTGTGAGCCCCAAGTGGGACAGGGACTTTGTCTAACCCGATCTGCTTGTATCCACCCCAGTGCTTAGGACAGTGCTTGGCACATAGTAAGCGCTTAACAAATACCAAAATTATTATTATGTAATAGTTCATTGTGTTGGCAGGCCAGTAATAGCTCCCATAACAAGAATTCTGATGTTTAAAGGAAAAGAAGCCCTTGCATGAGGAGGGAAGGAAAGCTGAGAGAAAAAGAGAGAGAGCCCAAGCAAGAGAGAGCATGTGCAAGAGTGAGTGAACGTGATAGTGAAAGACAGTAAGATAGAGAGGAAGAAAACACACCAAAATTACCTTAACCTCTTTCCCCCAAATGAAGATTGGGATTTTCAAAACATTTTTGTAGGTGCTATACCTTTAAAGAACATATCCAGTGATTCTTAATGGACTATTCCATGTTACTAACAATAAATCCAAAGAATAGCAAAGGGCCATCCAGTCCACCCATGGAGCTGACTGTTAAACTGCTGGCTAATGAAGACACATGCAAGCCACTTTGCAACAAAATTGAAGCAGACCTTCTAAGATATCTGCCTTTACCAATGTGACCAATTTTGTGTCTCTACAGGAAACTCTCTTACTGTCTAGCCGGTAGCCCTTTCTTGCTATCATCAAGCAATTATGAAGATCAGCAGTAAAGCTCACTGGAGGAAGAGAGCCTTGAAACTGGCAAATAACCTTAGAGGGTTGTGATCAGCAGGGGAAATGGACCAGAGAAAAATTGCCAGAACTAATGCACGGAAGTAAGAGTTGTGGTGGGTGGGGAAGGGGGAAAGTGACTCTTTGCAAAGCCATTACCTGAGGGACAGGCATTTATTACAAGATTTCTTTAAGTTATGTTGATCAACTATTAATGCTGTCTTTTTGTCAGGCAAAACTAAAGGATTATTTGTCATGTATTAAGACTTAAGCTTCTTGGGGGTAGGGGTCATGTCTACCAATTCTATAGCACTGTACTTTCCCAAGCGCTTAGTATACTGCTCTGCACCCAGTAAGTGCTCAATAAGCACCATTGTTTTATGGATTTTGCTAAAACTAAACCACCTCATTGAATTACAATGTTAAACTATAATTAAAAGCTGGTTAGGATCACTCATCTTTAGAGTGGGTGTGAGCAGAGTGTGTGAGACTTACATCCATTAGGGCCAAGCAGGGAAAGGGAAAAAAAACCTTCAAGTTTAATATAAGATAATCCAATCTCTTACAGGTGTCTTGGGAAAAGGACTGGAGTAACATCTGAACTGCCACAGCTGGCAGATCTGTCCCAGAAAATGGCATGGCAACTTTGCAGTCTCACGAGGCCCCTGCAGTGACTCAGGCCTCTGACCCCCAATCCAGTCACCAGTAGATCCACTGTCTCCTGGAGAGGTGGGCATGTAGATGACAACTCTTTATGGAATTTCAGGACCTAGGATTCATTCATTCATTCAATCGTATTTATTGAGCGCTTACTGTGTGCAGAGCACTGTACTAAGCCCTTGGAAAGTACAATTCGGCAACAGATAGAGACAATCCCTACCCAACAGCAGGCTCACAGTCTAGAAGGGTCTCAACTCTGTCCTGCATATTGGGTCTAGTGAGGAACAGAAAAGTGGTGGCAGAGGAAAAGACAGCATGGGTGAATACCTTTTTCTTTATAATAATAATTGTGTTATTTGTTCAACCCTTATTAGGTGCCAAATACAGTGCAAAGTGTTGGGGTAAACAATCAGATCAGTTAGTCCTTATTCCACATACGACTCAGAGTCTAAGGGGGAGAGAGAACAGCTACTTAATTCTCATTTTATAAATGAGGAAACTGAGGCACAGAGAAGTGACTTGCCCAAGATCACACAGTTTGCAAGTGGCGGTGCCAGGATTAGAACCACCCGGGTCTTCTGACTCTTTCTTTCTTCTATGTCCAGTCCCTCTTTCCTTCCCGCTCCTTCATTTTTTCCTCCCCTGCCCCCTCAAAGCTCTGCCTCTGCTGAATTGACACCAAGTTCTTCCTTCTTGCTCAAAAATGAAAACAAAGAAGTCCTGGTGGGGTAACATATGCAACTTCTCAGCAAAGGGCAATTCTTCCATGCACACAAATTGGTAAGGATTGTCAGGCACTTACTGAGTTTACTAGTGAAACTCATGGATAAAAATCTCACCAGCAGTACCACCATCCTCAAACCCAAAAGCAAGCTATATCAATCCCTCACTTGTGTTTATTGAGCACTTATTGTGTGCAGAGCACTATACTAAGCACTTGGGAAGGTACAAGAGTTGCTAGGCATGTTCCTTGCCCACAAGGAGCTTACAGTCTACAGTCTAGCAGTTCCACTAATATCCATGAAATTAAAAGGTTTGAAATCATGAATCTTTGTTGGATTTATCATGATCCTCTGGTAAATGTAAAACTTTACCGATAAGTTTGCTAAAGTGTGACCTTGGGTAAGTTATTTGACTGCTCTGTGCCTCAGTTTCCTCATCTGTAAAATGGTGATTCAATACCTGTTCTCCTTCCCCCTTAGACTGTAAGCTCCATGTGGGACAGGGACTGTATCTGATCTGATTGCACTTTACCTCAGTGCTTAGCACATAACAATTCCTTAATAAATACCATTATTGTTATTACCAGATTTTTATTACTAACTGCCTCACTTTGGGGAAGGTCATAATTAGGTCATAGATAAATCCTAGTACTGCAGCAGTAATTACAGTAAGCAGCCCTGTTCCCAACAAATCTGCTTCCGTCAAGAAACTAACTGCTTTATGGGATTCAAGAGGCATGATCTGGTCCAAACTTATATAAGATTAGGCAAGCAAGACTCTATTCCCAGTGTCTCAAAATATCTTTGAGATTACAGAAAATTGGACGGCAATTTTCTAAATATGGGAGAGGAATAGGATGAACTGTATTTATCTGTGCTTGTCTGCTCCATCTCCTTAAGAAAGGATCAGGATTTTTCCTTATCCTGTCATAGTGCCCAGCTGATTGTGAGCATTTCTTCACCAATCCATTAGATTGGAAGCAGCTCAAAGGCAGGAGACTGTGTCTCATATGCTTTTTAAAATAATAATAATAATGGTATTTGTTAAGTGCTTACTATGTGCCAAGCACAGCATTTTCACATGTTTTCAGAGATGCTGTGAGGCTGGCAATGGAGGCTTCCTTCTAGGAGACCTTCAGGCTTAACAAGTGCATATTTGGATAAAAATGCCTCAGAAGAAAGTCACCTGGGGCCCTGATCCACACAAGATAAGCAATGAGAAGCAGCATGGATAGAGAACAGGCCTGGGAGTTCAGAAGGACCTGTGTTTTAATTCTGGCTTCATTACTTGTCTGCTGTGTGACCTTGGGCAAATCACTTAACTTCTCTGTGCTTCAGTTACCTCATCTGTAAAATGGGGTTTAAGACTGTGTCCAACCTGATTAGCTTGTATCTACCCCAGAGCTGATTAGAGTGCCTGGCACATAGTAAGCACTTAAATCCCATTAAAAAAATACAAAAGGAAAAGCCCAACACCAATCAAGAATAGTGCTAAGCAAGCAAGATTAATGGTTTTGTAGTCATGCTCCTCCAGTTCTCTTCTGAATCCTCCCTGGAAACCCTAATAGTAGCCCCCCTGCTTCCCTGAGACTTCTCTTTGGGAATTTAATTTAATTGGCATTTTAATCTCAAGCCCTGTCCTCCTGTCCACAGCCACCCCCAGAATCAATCAATCGTATTTACTGAGTGCTGACTGTGCGCAGAGCACTATACTAAGCTCTTGGGAAAGTACAATATAACAGAGTTAGTAGACACATTTCCTACCCACACGGAGCTTACACTCAGAGTAATGCCCAGCATCTAGTTAGGGCAGAGTGTAAGGCTGTCCACTGGAAAGACTCCGGGAATCGTGCACGAGGTCACATCCTCACCACATCCATACTCTGCATCCATCAGATCAGCCAAATGTTCCCTTGCCTAACCATGCCCAATTGTAATAAAAAATAACTTCAGGAGAAACATGGAGCTGAACCTGCTCTGGGGACTCGCTCAAATTCGAGAAAGCTAACTTGAGCCCTCTCTGCACCCAGTTTCCCTGCCCTTCCATTTCCGTGGATGGCCCGGGCATTGGTTTTGCTGGTAAGCCCATTGTGAGCGGGGATTGTCTCTCTCTATTGTTGAACTGTACTTTCCAAGCACTTAGTATAGTGCTCTGCACACAGTAAGTGCTCAATAAATACTATTGAATAAATGAATGAGGGGAAAGTATAGGAGGTGTCTGGGCTTGTGGAACAGCTCCCACTGTCATAGATCCAGAACTAAACTGGAAGCAATGCAACAGAAGCACTGGGGACCCACAATACTTTCCTCTAGGCTCTTACCTGTTCCCGGCCACCAATGGAGGTAGCAAGAGCAGGAGCTAATGGTGGAGGTGCCTGAGTCAGTGGCATGTGTCCCCAGAGCTCCTGGGCTACCATTTCTTGTTTACTCTCAGGTCTTCAGTGTGGTAGGAACTTTAGAAGTACAGAAACCCATGAAGCTAACCCTAGCAGTTCCCAGAACTGTCCCCGATCTATGCCATATCTATAGGCAACAGGGGCCCTAGGGGAAATGGCGGTGTGGGTCCACCAAACTCCTCCAGTGCTGTTTTCTATTCCTTCTGGTCGCTGCCCAAAATGGTCCTGTCTCCCCAGAAACCTTATTTTGGTGGCTTTTGGAAAATCGAAGCCCTTTTAGACTAGCAAATCCCCCTAACATGGGCTGGCTAGAGAGTCAGTGCTAGTCCAGTACTCTCCATTGATTGAGTCAGAAAGCCATCACACCAATAGGTTCTGTAAAGCCATCTGCCAAACATGGCCAGTGGACCATGAAGTCAAGGCACACTCTACATCATTGGACTTGGATCTGTGACCTTTGGGCATTTGATTTTCACCCCACCCTCCACCCCACAGCACCTATGTACATATCTATAAATTATATACTATAAATTATTCATTTGTATTCATGTCTGTCCTCCTGTAGTCTGTAAGCTTGTTATGAGCAGGGACTGTGTCTACCAACTCTGTTGTACTCACCCAAGTACTTACTACAGTGCTCTGCACAACGTAAGCGCTTAATAAATACCACTGATGATGATCATCTTCAGCACTAATAATGAGATGCAGCTTTAATGAAGCATCTTTCTCCTCCAAAGGAGTTGGCACCCATTAACAGATTGATTCTAATTAATGGACTAAAAATGCTCTTGAAATTTTTGATATCCTAAAGGTAAAAACAGCTGGCACCCAAATAGCACCATTCATCCTGGATTCTGAAATTTTTTCTTGGTTATAATCATTAATTACTTCAATCTCACAAATCGTGGTGATGCCCAGTTGTATGATCCACCCTAGGAAAAGAAAGCTGAGCCTTTGAGTCTGACAGTTTTCCTCAAGGTTATACAATGAGTCAGTGGCAGAGCCAACAAGTAATTCACAAATCTTGCCCTCAACCCATGTCCTGCTGAGACCTCTAAACCACTTACGAACTGTACCAAGTCATTCATGACATTTTCTATTTTTGAACTCGGAGTAAGTTGGCAAAGAGAGCTGTGGAAAGCAACTCACAAACAGCGGAAGAATAAACACTCATACACTGCTGGCTCCACTAACTGTCAATTTCTTTTTTATGCCCATTTAAAATGTTTCTCATTCCACCTCCTATTTGGTGGTGGCTCAAAATTCAATTCACTGTGGCTGATTTCCCTTGACAAATGCCATTGAATTTTCAGCATGCATTTTCCACTCTCTTTTCTCCCCTCTGCCCCCTACAGACAAATGAAGAGAGGCCTTCAAAAGAAAATCACTCTTCCAGTTCTGGTGCCTTCATATGATGGAGATAAAAGAGTATGTGATATTAAGTTTCTAAGCACCAAATGTAAACAAAAGACTACAATCAGTGATGACAATTATCTTGGCTGAATTCTGTTATAGCTACAAAAATACCGTTTCCAAGTCCCCATTTTCACCTCCTCCCCCAACTTATTAGCAACTCCATCATTTCCTTCTACTGTTCCATCAAGGAGGAACTGCAAGTTGTTTTTTTTCCATTGACTTATATGCCCCTTGATATCCCTTCCTAGGAAAGTGTTTCATCAAGCACAATCAGAGCATGATATTTGTTATTCAGGGCAAAGCTACAACTGATTCCACTTCCCTCTAAAATCATGGAACACATTTTAATGGCAGAGATATGGAGGGGGGAAGGGGGAGGGGGGAAACCTAAGAGTAACATCATGATCCTGAAACCAGCTGACTAAACCAGAGGATATATCTGCAATGACAACTGTGATTTTTGTACCACAAGCAATTAGAACAACAGAAATAAGAGGTCATTATCAGTGATCTGATAACAGTTCCAAAGTAAGAAGCTCCGGTACAGGAAGTACTGAATCATCAACTTCCCCTTTCCCTCCTCTGTCTTCCATTCTGGGTATAGAACTGCCCAGTCAGCCAGTGGCCTAATGGAAAGAGCATGGTCCTGGAAGTCAGGGGACATAGCTTCTAATCCCAGTTTCACCACTTGCCTGTTGAGGGACCTGTGCTCTTCTCTGTGCCTCAGTTTCCTCTTCTGTAAAATGGGGATTAAATGCCTGTTTTCTCCTCCCCACCTACCTTGTGAGCTCCATGAGGAACAGGTATAATGTCTGATCTGACTATATTGTATCAACCTCGGTGCTTAGTACAGTGCTGGGCACATAGTAAGTGCTTAACTTATTACTATTCCCCCCAAAACACTGGAAATGCCAGGAGGGAAGAGTGTGTTTGAAGTTAGAGGCACATGACAGTGGGGAAATGGGATAAAAATGCTCATGCCAGTCTCCTTCTCTGGGACTACCCACCATTGCTGAGGCTATTAAAGTAGCATTAGGATGCTGACATCACTGGCGTGGTGATCTCAATTCTGTAAGCTTGTTGTGGGCAGGGAACATGTCTCCCAATTCTGTTTTATTATACTCTCCCAAGTGCTTAGTACAGTGCTCTGCACACAGTAAGCACTCAATAAATACAATTGATTGATGGATTGATTTCAATATCATCATCATTTACTGAGTATCTTCTATGTGCAGAGAACTCAACTACGTGTTTGGGAACCTCCAATACAAGGAGAAGATGTGGTCCCTGTCCACTGGCAAACCCCCCACCCCACAAAACCTGGCACAGAGTACTTAAATTTGCTATGACATAAAATTAAGGAACCAGATGGAGTGGCTGATTCCTCTCTTATTGTTACCCCAGTGACTAGCTCTAAAAGGAGCTGTAGCTTTTAAAGCCCCTGAAACTCCTTAAACATTGGTCTGTCACACACTGCTCTGGTTCACTGTGATTTCAGGGAAACTAAAATTGAGAGAAGCTAGAGTTGTTACTGGCATCCTCAACTAGGAACTAAAGGACATCAATGGCACTTAGTATGAAATTTCCCTGCATCTGTTTGGCAAGCAGACACACCTGCTGAACAAACCACAAGTCATCCATACAATGTTTAGGCAAGCATGTCTGTCTTCCTAAATTCGCTGCCTTCATGTTCAATTGTAAGAGCCTCAAAGGCAGGGACTCTGTCTTTTCCTTCCTTTGTAAATACCCTATTTTAGCACATTGGATAGTGTACTGTGCTCTCCCAAGAGCTTAGTACAGTGCTTTGCACACAGTAAACACTCAATAAATACCATTGATTGATTCGTATTTTGCATTTAGTACAGTGCTTTGCATACAGTAAACAATAAATACCACTGATTGATTTGTATTTTGCACATAGCAGACATTCAATAAATACTGCTGCTGTTCTTGATGGTACCAAAAAAGATCTGCCCAGCAAATCTTTTCCCTAGTAAGGACATAGAGAGGGTTAAATAAATGAAAACAGCATTCCACACTTCTAGCCCAGCAGAAATCACTATTCAGCCTCTCACCCACTGGTCAGTGGTATTTTCAAGGAAGGAGAAAGAGCAATCACAGCTGGAGAAAGCAGTTGGGAGGCCAGTGTTGCTGAGTAGGGAGTCTTGTTTGAAAAGTCAGAAATGAATCTGCCCTATGCTAAGTACATTATTGAAAGGAGATGGAACAGAGGGCGCCTTTCAAGACGTTCCCTTGCTGAAAATACTAAGCTGCTCTCAGCTTCCTAGTCTCTGAGGAGGAGGCAGGAGGTGTTCAGCTCAGTTCTAACTTGCTCCTCCTCCTCAAATCTCTTTAACATACCAGGACATTCCATCACTCCTAAAAAGACAGAAAACATAAAAGCCCTTGACATTTTCATGCCCCATCCAAAGTAGACCCAACCCTTACTGGAGCCAAAAGGAGAATGCTGGACAAATGTTACAGAGTGACAGAGTGCAAGTAAGTGGCTTTAGTATGTATTGTGATGTCTATGACTGCATCTCTGGGTCTTGTAGCTAAGTTGTTCTAGGATGTGTTTGGTTTTCAACAAGGTTAGGTTTTCGACTCCACTTCCAGGTACAAAAAGAACAAAAGGATTGAAATTCCCCTGTAAGAATTGCATCCTTGGAGAAGCAGCGTGGCTTAGTGGAAAGAGCCTGGGCTTGGGAGTCAGAGGTCATGGGTTCTAATGCCGGCTCCGCCACTTGTCAGCTGTGTGACTTTGGGCATCACATCACTTCTCTGTGCCTCTGTTCCCTCATCAGTAAAATGGGGATGAAGACTGTGAGCCCCACGTGGGACTATCTGATTACCTTGTATCTACCCCAGCACTTACAACAGTGCTTGGCACATAGTAAGCGCTTAACAAATACCATTATTGTTGTTGTTATCCATGGGGGCTGCTGAAAGCTGTTTCTCTGGCCTCTCAGGCTGTACTGTCTGACTTCTTTCTGAATTTGACATTGACAGAGAGAAGGAAGGTCCATCGGCAATCGGGTTCAGGTCTGATTTATGATTCATTCATCAACATCTCTCCAATACCAATCTATCTAATCCAGTGGTTCACAAAATAAGTATCCAGAAGCACTGGAATGTGGTAGGGATGGATGCTATGTAAGCGAGTTGTGGGCAGGGAACGTGTCTACTAACTCTGTTGTATTGACTATTGACTACCGTCACAACATTGCTAAAATCCACCCCTTCTTCTCCATCCAAACTACTACCACGTTAATGCAAGCACTTACCCTATCCTTCCTTGATTATTGTATCAGCCTCCTTGCTGACCTCCCTGTCCCCTATCTCTCCACACTCCAGTCCATACTCCGCTCTGCTGCCCAGATCAGTTTCTTTCAAAAATGTTCAGACCATGTTTCTCCACTCCTCAAGAAACTCCAGTGGTTGCCCATCAACCTCCACATCAAAAAAACCCCAAACATCACCACTGGCTTTAAAGCACTCAATCACCTTGCCCCCTCCTACCGCACCTTGCTGCTCTCCTACTACAACCCAGTCTGCACACTTCGTTCCTCTAATGCTTACCTTCTCACTCTACTTCGATCTCATCTATCTCACTGCCGACCTCTCGCCCACGTCCTACCTCTGGCCTGGAATGCCCTTCCTCCTCATATCAGATAATTGCTCTCCCCCACTTCAAAGTCTTATTGAAGGCACATCTCCTCCAAGAAGTCTTCCCCAACAAAGCCCTCCTCTCTTCTCCCACTCCCTTCTGCGTTGCCCTGGTTTGCTCCCTTCATTCATCCTCCCTCCCATCTCCACAGAACGTATGTATTATAGTAATAATAATGTTGGTATTTGTTAAGCGCTATCTATGTGCAGAGCACTGTTCTAAGCACTGGGGTAGATACAGGGCAATCAGGTTGTCCCACATTAGGCTCACAATCTTAATCCCCATTTTACATATGAGGTAACTGAGGCCCAGAGAAGTTAAGTGACTTATCCACAGTCAGCTGACAAGTGGCAAAGCCGGGATTTGAACCCATCACCTCTGACTGCCAAGCCTGGGCTCTTTCCACTGAGCCATGCTGCTTCTCATATCTGTAATTTATTTATTTATGAATGAATATTAATGTCTGTCTCCCCCTCTAGACTGTGAGCTCATTGTGGGCAGGGAATGTATCACTTGTATTGTACTCTCATAAATGCTTAATACAGCGCTTTGCACACAGTAAGTGCTGAATAAATACAATTGAATGAATGGACTTCTAAGTACTTTGTACAGTATACAGTACTCTGTATACAGTAAGAACTCAAATACTATGAAGAGACAACAAGCGAACATAAATAGAATTGATTAGTTCTGTGGCTTTGTCATATGGTTTGAATCTATTTCTAAGTATCCATTAGTGATCTTTTATATGATTAGCTGTCAACATTCACATGGATCCCCTTCATCTTAATCTACAGGTAAGACTAATAAGTATTTGTGAACTTTTATTTTTATTTCTTTTAGAACCAAAGAGGGAAAGAGTATGCTTGGCTAAAATGCATATGTAAATCTTCACTTCACAAAAAGAATCAAATCAATTTTCATTGATTTCATTCTGCTGTTGTATTGATTTCCTTTGTGATTGGTGATATTAGAAGTTACTGTTTTGGGATGCAGTCTTTTACTTTAAATTTTTTTTTGGAAAATGAATGGCAACAATAATAGCAGCGTGGCTCAGTAGAAAGAGCCCAGGTTTGGGAGTCAGAGGATGAGGGTTCTAATTTCGGCTCTGCCACTTTCCTACTGTGTGACCTTGGGCAAGCCACTTAACTGCTCTTTGCCTCAGTTACCTCATTTGTAAAATGGGGATTAAGTCTGTGAGCCCCACATTGGACAACCTAATTAGCATGTATCTACCCCACTGCTTAGAACAGTGTTAGGCACATAGTAATCACTTAACAAATATCATTATTACCATTATTATCATTATTATTTTGCTGAATTAATCCTTAAGTGGATAGTATCCTTAGGGATGAATCCTTAATCCAGTGTATTTTAATCAAAGCAATCATACATTTTTCAAAATCTGTCATTTCGCAAAAAAAATGGGTTCAACAGAGCTGGTCAATTATTTTGGGAGAAGAGGGCAACAAAAACCATTAAAAAACTAATTTGGGGTGACCATTCAAACCACTGATCTACTTCAGTGAAGCTCCCCTTGTGTCCTGGAGTGCTTAAGAAATCTGAGCATGATAGTAAAGAGGATGGGTCTCATATCTCAGAAAAATCTACATCCTTACTGGGAATAGCTTGAGGATTTTGATCTCCAGTCTGAGTGAAGCCTGACTCCAATGATATAAATGTTCTAGGTTTTTTTTTCCTCAAGTAAGTGTTGGAGAGATTAGGATTGGGGGTGAGAGAATGGACAGAGGATTTACAGCATTTATTTTACTTGTGTATCACAGCTGGATCATAGGTTGACACTGAGATGGAAAGTCCCTTGGGGTGAGATAGAGTGGTTTTCTTCTGCCTTTTATTTTTCTAAGAAAGTGGTATTCAGGCCCAAAGAGGAAAATATCTCTGTCACACAATGGTCTGGTCAGGCACCTTGCAAAGGCAAATCAAAGTTGGAACAGCAAGAGGAATGACTCCAAACATTAAGCTATTTCTGCCTAAACGTATAGTATAGATGACCTCTAAACATCCCTTCAGTTTTAAGGCATAGTACCAGGGATCTCTGAAAATGCTCTAGAATCTGGTAGATCTTGGATGGGAATGGATCCAGTTTTGCCTTCAGACCTGATTTAAAGTGTTTGACTGAGGAGTCCTGAAAGAGCCAGGGATGTAAATCACTTAGCTTGCTGTAAATAGATCTAGTTGGAAGAGTACAGACATATCTAAATATTCCACAGTTGGGCCTGCACACTAATCTCCACCCCCTTCCTCTCCAATTACCCCCTAGCCCCTAAGCACTGGGTTTCTAGCTGGGTTTAAACTGCCACCCCATATTATTTAAGGTGCTTTCACTTTACACATCCTATTTATAGAGAGGGGAAACTGGGAATGAAAAACTCTGCAAGCAGGGTAATTTCTTCTTTTTCTTAAACCCTTAAAAATGTGCTATTTGCTATTTGTTTAAGAATCTAAGTTTTTATGAACACAAAATTTCTTAAAAGTAACGAGAGCCCACAGAAGGGGATGGTCCAAAGTTTTGCTGAAATCCTTTGCTGTAATTATCATATATACACAAGGATTATCTCCTATGAATCAACGCCTTATTGTGGCAGGAGAGTTTGCGTACGCCAATCAAGCTTAGAGCTATGCCATTGAGAGAGACTCTCACCAGGGTTACCCAAGAACATTGATTCCTCTGAAACGGGGTGTTGGAGAGGATTTTGTGAATACCATGGACTGCCCGAAAAACAAACAAATGGATTTTAGAGCAAATTAAACCAAAGTGGCCTTTGGAAGGCCAAATAACTGGACTTAGATTAGCATATTTTGGACACATAATCAGGATGACTAATTCTCTGGAGAAGACACTGATGCTAGGAAAAGTCAAGGGAAAACGTGGAAGAGACAGACCAGCAGCTAATGGATAGAGACCATAACAACGATAACGGAAGAACTGTTAGAAAGGTTACAGATAATAGCAGAGAACAGGATGTTCTGGAGAAAGTATATCCATGGAGTCGCTATGAATCGGAAACAACTCAATGGCATTTAATAACAATAATAGTAAAACACAAGGATTTGTTGAATTTACATCATTTCTAAATACATATAGGTATATCAAAGCCCTACAAAGCCTTATTGAAGGCTCACCTCCAAGAGGCCTTCCCAGACTAAGCCCCCCTTTTTCCTCAGCTCCCCCTCTTCCGCATCACCTCGACTCACTCCCCTTTGCTCTCCCCCCCACAGCCCTTAGATATATATATATGTATCTATCTATAACCATTTATTTATTGATGCCTGTTTACTTGTTTTGATGTGTATATCTATAATTGTATTTATATTGATGCCTATTTACTTGTTTTGATAACTGTCTTTTCCCTTCTAGACTGTAAGCTCAATATGGGCAAGGATTGTCTCTCTTTATTGCTAAATTGTACTTTCCAAGTGCTTACTACAGTGCTTTGCACACAGTAAGCACTCAATAAATATGATTGAATGAATGAATATCTTCTCGTATGTCAAAGTATAAATTCCTTCCATCAATAGTCTTTATGAGTGCTTATTCTTCTTCTTCTTTCTTTTTTTTTAAAGCGCTTACTATGTGCCGAGCACTGTTCTAAGCGCTGGGGTAGACACAGGGGAATCAGGTTGTCCCAAGTGGGGCTCACAGTCTTCATCCCCATTTTACAGATGAGGGAACTGAGGCACCGAGAAGTGAAGTGACTTGCCCAAAGTCACACAGCTGACAAATGGCTGAGCCGGGATTTGAACCCATGACCTCTGACTCCAAAGCCCGTGCTCTTTCCACTGAGCCACGCTGCTTCTCTTATTCTGAGCACAGAGCACAGAGCACTCTCCTAAGAATTTGGGAGAGTACAATAAAGTAGACAAGATTGATGTAAAATCACTTACAGGTGAGAAGAAGCAATAGCATATGAAAATATGGGCATAAATGCAATATATGTGTATTTCCCTAAGTGCCTAGGCAATGTAGATGTGCTGAAGTGGCTGGGGAGATGAAATGTTTGGCAATATTAAGAAATATTAGATTGAAAGCTCATTGTGGGTAGGGACAATGTCTACTAACTCTGTTGCACTGTGCTTTCACGTGCTTAAGTACAGTGCTTTGCACACAGTAAGCACATTGATTGAATGATTTGAAGGCCTCTTGGAGGAGACGTGATGTCAGAAGGGAAATTCTGAAATTCCTTAAGAGCAGGGACCACCTCATGACCTTAAAACATATCCTCATCATATGAAACAGGTTGTGAGTGCTTAGTGAAGGCTTATTGAATGAATAAATGAAGGAAGGAAAAATGGAAGAAAGAAACTGTATGCACGCCTTAACGTTCCCAGAAAATGTTTGGGTTCTGGATTGTTGTTGCCCACAAGGTCACAGTGATATCAAAGACACAAGATAAATAAAATTATTTTCCTTTTGCTCTGGATTCTCCTGCATACTTCTCAAAGTATACCTTGGCTGCTAGGAATGGCTAGTTGATTTATCCTTCAGAAATTACTTGCCAAATTACACGAAAGCCCTTGATTCTCTGATTTTCTGTACCATTCTGCTACAGTCTCTAGTTAACAGTTCTCACCAAGGGTATAGTGCTGGTCCTGATAATAATAATAATAATTGTGGTATTTGTTTACCCAAATTTGTGCCAAGTACTATACTAAGCACTGGGCTAGATACAAGATGATCAGGTCCCACAAAGGGCTCACAGTCTAAGTAGGAGGGAGTACAGGCATTAAATCCCCATTTTGCAGGTGAGGTAGCTGAGGCACCGAGAAGTTAAGTGACTTGCCCAAGGTCACCCAGCAGGTATGTAGCAGAGCCAGAATTAGAACTCAGGTCCTCTTTCCACTTGGCCATGCTGCATCCTGATATGGCATTGAAGTGAACTCCAGAACTTGGTGAGTAGAAAAAGGCAATTTTGTGTTTTATCTGTCATGAGGGTGACATTTTAAGCTCCTGGGAATGTAAGCAATAGAGAAAGAAGAAAATAAATGTTTTGGAGTTGTGTGTGTTTTATTGGGGGTGGGGAATACGGAGAGGAAGGGCAGGGAAGAGTCTGATTTTCCACATCCACCCACAAAGCATTATAAATTGTTGATGAGTAACAAATCACTTTAGCACTAGTGTCTTTGATCAATAATGCACTATTAAGAAACTTCCACCAGCAAAGTCATGAAAAATGGTAAATCACAACAGTAATAATAGTAATAATAATAAAGTTATTTGTTAAGCACTTACTATGTGTCAGACAATGTACTAAGTGCTGGTGTAGATACAGGATAATCAGGTCAGATAAAGTCCCTGCCCCACCTGGGACTCACAGTCTAAATAGGAAGGAGAACAGGTATCAAATCCTCATTTTACATATGAGGAAACTAAGGCAAGGAGAAGTTGAGAGATTTGTCCAAGGTTACACAGCAGGCAGGTGACAGAGCCAGGATTAGAGCCCAGGTCTGCCTCCCAGACCTGGGCTCTTTCCACTAGGCCACACAGCTTTCATATCATCACACTGCCCATCGATTGGTGGTCTGGTGGGATGAGAATGACATCTCTCTCTCAGTACCCTGATGTGCCTGTGTTCTCAATGAATCCTAACCATTGGATCTGTACTTTGATTCTAAATGCAAATCAGCTAGTGAATTATAAACTAATCAAAATGATTCTGGTTAGAATCTTGCTGGCAGTATAAAAACAGTAGGATGATCTCTCATTTTTGACTTGAAGCTGGTGATTGTGGTGGCATCTATGAAACCCTCTGGCATTTCTTTAGTGCTCCATATATCGAGGAAAAGCTCATACAGGCAACTGAAGATTAGATTCCCTTATTGTTTGTAGATTTCTACAGAAATGCCCAAATTTAGGTGATTTACCATTTTTCATGGCTTTGCTGGGAGAAGCTTCTTCTTCAGGTAAGTAGGCTTCAAGTGGTCTAAGGCTCACGCTTTCTAGGTTTTGAAAGTTTTCTCCTGGATGGGAGAAGGTATGTTCTGGAGAATTGGTCATTGGCCATCTGGTCATTGTCATCTTCTTGTCACCTACAGGCAGATCTTGGTAGGCCTTCATTTTGCTATAATCACAAGCAGCTGCAAGACACTGTTGATAAATGTCTTGCTTTGCTACAACTAGTTTTTAGTTTTTCAGACATTTTCACTGAATCAGTCTTGGAAGTGCCTCTTTGTCATATCTAATAATGTTGGTATTTGTTAAGCACTTACTATGTGCAGAGCACTGTTCTAAGTGCTGGGGTAGACACAAGGGAATCAGGTTGCCCCACGTGGGGCTCACAGTCTTAATCCCCATTTTACAGATGAGGTAACTGAGGAACAGAGAAGTGAAGTGACTTGCCCACAGTCACACAGCTGACAAGTGGGAGATCCAGGATTTGAACCCATGACCTCCGACTCCAAAGCCCGTGCTCTTTCCACTGAGCCACACTGCTTCTCTAATCTAGTACCACTGACATCAGTACCAGTAGCTCTTGTCCCTTGTCCCAGTAGGTGTGAGGTGATGCTGTCACTTGGGTGCTTTACAGGCTTCTTGATTCTCCAGAAATTCACATTTAACCTTCTCATTTGCTTGAATTCTGCTTTTCAATAAGCTGCTTGAATTGAAAACTTAAATTTGGAACTCATGAGTTATAATCTGAAATACATATCTTTGCAACTTGGGTGCCTGCATCCATTATACTTTTTTTTTTTTGATACTGCATGCCATTCTTCTTCTTCATCTGACCTCCTCTTACTTCTTTGGCAAATCCTTCTCAATCTCTCTCCCTCATTCTTCCCAATTGGGATGTCCCTCAAGACTCTGTTCTGGGTCCCCTTCTCTTATCACCTCACACATTTCCTTGGGAAGCCCATTCACTCCCATGGCTTCAACTTCCACCTCTAGGTGGATGACTCCCAAACCTCTCTCACAAGCCCTGACCTCTCTCCTCTGCAATCACGCATCTCCTCCTGCCTCCAGGACATCTTTACATGTTCAAAACTGAACTCGTCTTCTTTTACTCCCAATCATCTTCTCCATCAAACTTTCCCACTACAGTTGAAAACACCACAATTCCTCCCCGTCTCTGAAGCCTGCAACCTTGGCATTATCTTTGACTCTTTCTTTTTCAATCTCTATATTCAATCTGTCACCAAATCCTATTGGTTTTTCCTCAACAGTTTTCCAAGATCCACCCCTTCCTCTCCATCCAAACAGCCACATCCTGATCCAAGGGCATATCACAGCTTAACTGTTGCATCAGCCTCCTTGCTGATCTCCCTGACTCTAGCTTCACCCCCCCTTTAGGTCACACTTCACTCTGCTACCTAGATCATTTTTCTAAAACATTCTGCACATCTGCCCAGAACTCAGAAACCTCCAAAGGTTGTTCATTTCTCTCTGCAACAAACAGAAACTTTTGACCATTGCCTTTAAGGCACTTAATCAGCTCTCTCTCTCCTTCTTATCCATTCTATTCTCCAGCTAGACTCTAGCTTGGACTCTTCTTTCCTCTCAAGCCAACCTATACACTGTGCCTCATTCTCATCTCTCCCACTACCAACCTGTTGCTCACACTCTCCCTTCTTCCTGGAGCTCCCTGCCCCTTCATGTAACATCTACCTCCCCCACTAGATTAAAAACTCCTTAGGAGCAAGGATCATAACTACAAATTCAATTTACTCTCCCAAGTGCTTAGAATAGTGCTCTGCACAGAAAAGGTGCTCAGTAAAGATTATTTATTGATGTATGCTGACGACTATGCTCAAGAGGCACAAGACAATGAATAAATGATTAGGATTCATGTGTATATAGAGTTGTTTTTTGGTCCAAAGATGAGGGTGAGATTGTATCTATGAATGAGTGCTCTGATGAGAATACAGTGCACACTTGCAAACTGTGCCTATTTAAACGTAGTAATGTACCTCAACTGCCTCCAATTTTTCTGCAAAACTTGATAACTTTGGCTTTGAATTCTTTCCTACAAAATACTGGCAACTTTGACCTCCTAGTCAACATGTGATATATTGATAAGTATACTTGCATCATTCCTTTTAGAAGCAAAATTGTAACTTTAAGCTTTTATCCTGTGACTCTTGAATTACAAAGGGGCAGAACCAAACTACCTATTACTTTAGAGAGAAGTTGTTTTTAAATACTTCAAGATGGAAAATCACAGCTCTATAATAAGAGACAGACTATTCTAGTTCTCACAATTAGAGGTATACAATGACTCATTTGAATTAGACCTTTTGAGCAATTCTGTTTTCCACTTTACTTTAAGCATACAAATTTAAAAACAGCATTTCATGCTTGACATTTTCAGCAATCATCAATGGCTTGTTGATGTGTATGCAAAATGCTGTAGTGAGTCTATATTTAATGTGATAATAAGGAAGCCAACATTTAAAATTATAGGCAGGGAAACCCAAAATTCCCTCTAACACTTCAGAATCTGAACCTGAACTATTTGAGGCCTGGAAGTTGATTGAGAATTGAAAATGCTCAACATCACAAACCAAAGTTTCTTTTGAGGTCTACTGACTCTTTTTTGAAAATAGCTTGAAGACTCAATCAAGTACAATACTACAAAAGTTTCATCCTGCTGAATTGAACTAGGGATAGGTGAATTGCTTGGAGATACTCTGAGCAAAAGTATTCTAAGAGAAATAGGTGAATGGGTCATATCAGTATCATCATCATTGCCAAAAATAATCTACATTTGCAGGTCACAGGTTAAATAGAGTCCCTGTCTTCAGAGAATTTACAATGAAGAGGGACAGGGAAGAGGAAGGAGAAAGGGAGAGAAGAAGGGGACAGAGAAAGGGAGAGAGAAGGAGAAAAATGGAGGGGTGAAGGCAAGGTGAAGGAGGGGGGAGAAAAAATGGTGAAGAGTGTTGGGGGGAGAAAGAGTGGAGGCAGGAGAAAGCAATGCTCTTAAGATTTTAAGTATTGTTGGGGAGACCATGTGCCAAATGTGGCTGAAAAGATAAAATGTGGAACTGGCAATTCCTTTCCCACCTTATGTACATAAAGCTCATCTTTTGTTGTGCTGTAACATTTGCTTTCTGCTGTACTGGATGTCATTTTGTGGGAAGGAAGTGTCTACTAACTCTGTTACATTGTACTCTTCCAAGCCCTTAATACAGTGCTCTGCACACAGTACGTGGTCAGTAAATACAATTGACTGATTTCAAGTCTGCCTCTTGGTATTAGGATTTCTTCAAACCCATTTACTGAGTCATTCTATTTCTAATTTGCTGCAAGCCAGGTTGGTCCTTATGCTGCTCTCGCCTCCAAGCAGTCTACAGGTTTGTCTCATTGTCTGTTTGGAATTTTACTTCACTGACTCTTTAAAATATTTCCTTTGTCTCCCTTGTTGATGTTTTTCTCACTGCAGCACACCACCCTGCTGTTGTTTGGGTATCCTTTATGGGACATTCTCAGGTGTCCCACCCAGTAAGATATGATGCAATAAGAATTGCTTTAATTCAGGTGGATTAACTGCATTCCAGGGTTCGCAATAACAATCAATCATATTTACTGAGGGCTTACTGTGTATGGAACACTGTACTAAGTGCTCAGGAGCGTACAATAAAGCAGAGTTGGAAGACACATTCCCTGCCCACAACGAGCTTACAGCCTAGAGTGATAATGTAATAATGACTGGCTTAAAGATGACACAGGGATGACACTAATACAACTGCTCAAAGGGTCACACCTGATATTTATAGTAAATCCAGGTCTTTCAGCAATATAGAAGATTGGATTTTAACTCTTGATCTCCAAAGTTTCAGCTTGGTCCTGCTCTGTCAATCTCCCAAGTGAAACACTCAACGTCTTGATTTTGTTTTCTCCATCTACTCTTGCCTCACTGAGACAATGTTGCTATTTAATAATGCAGTAACAGCATTTCACCCTGTCCTCATGGAGATCCTTAGCTGAGGTCAGATTCATAAGGACCTGAGTTGTAATCCCATCACATGTCTGCAGGGTGACTTCTGGCAAGTCACTTAACTTCTCTGAGCCTCAGTTACCTCATCTGTAAAATGGGGATAAGACTGTGAGCCCTATGTAGGATGGGGACTGTGTCCAACCTGATTAATTTGTATCTACCCCAGTGCTTAGAACAGTGCTAGGCACATAGTACTTACCAAGTACCATAATAATTATTTTGTGAACACTGTGTGGTGGGTTAATTCAATCACTAGCACTTTATGAAGTGCTTTTCAGAATCAGCAATCATCTATTGGTCTTCCTGAGTATTCTTATAAAATTCCATCATCAATATATAAAAATAGCTACTGATTGATTCAAGGACTTCCTGTGATGCGCTTAACATGTTAAGATGGAATAGTTTCCCAGAATACTAGAATGGTAATCCTAATGACAGTTTCCACATCTATGGTCATGTCCTCAATCATTTCTGCCTAAAATCAGTTGAACAAAATTGGACCTATTACACAATCATAACTTCACTATATCGATGAGTAAAAAGTTAGAGAAAACTGCAGTTCTCACATGGCTGGCCATAACACACTGTGAGTGGCCTTGGGATCTTGACTGTAAACTCCCTCTCTAATCTCTAAGCTTCCCCATGGAGACTGTAAGCTCCTTGGGGCAGGGACTGTGTCTTCCAACTCTATGGTGAACTTTTCCTAATGCTTAGTTCAGTGCTCACCACACAGTAAGCATTCAATAAATATAACTGATTGAGTGACAAACTTCTCAATGCAGCCCAAATTACTAAATAATTGACAGGACCCAGGCCTCTTAACTGATAGTAGTTATTAAGTGTTTACTATGTGCCACTGTGTTAACAATAATAATAATAATAATAATGATGGTACTTGTTAAGCGCTTAGTATGTACCAAGTAAGCACTTGCATGGACAGAAGATGAGCAGAGTGGCCATACAATACCTGTCCCAAATGGTCCACGCAATCCAAGAAGATGGAAGAGTCAGTATCTCATCTCCATTTAACACTGAGCCAACAGAGCAGTTAAGTGAGTTGCCCAAGGTCACACAGCAAGCCAGGAGTATACCTGTGACTAGAACCTGGGTTCTCAGATTCCCAAGCCAAAGCTCTTTTCGCTAGGCTATGTTGCCTCTCTTGATGGAATCCAATGTTCTGGGTGATCTATGAACACACTGTACAGGTGTTGAAATTGTTCCAAGTACTCTTATTTCCTATCCAACCAAAAAGTAGTCATGATAATAATTATGGTATTTGTTAAGCACTTACTATGTGCGAGGCACTGCACTAAGCACTGGGGTGGATACAAACATTTCAGGATAGATGCAGTCCCTGTTTCATTTGGGGCTTCAGTCTCGATGCCCATTTTACAGATGAAGTAACAGGCACAGAGACGTGAAGTGACTTGTGGCGAGGCCAGAATTAGAACCTGTGACCTTCTGACTCCCAGGCCTGTGCTCTATCCACTAAGGCACATTGTTTCTAGCAGTAGTAGTAATAGTACTAAGTTCCTACTGTGTGCAGCACACTGGGGATCATGTATACACTACGTTATGACCTAAAGCCACACTGCAATATTGGGAAAACTTAGTTCATGAAGGTTTTGGACAGCATTGAGATTTCACATTTTTACAGTTGGTTTTCTTGCCCTTTTCGTTGAAGATGTTGACAGTCATAGCCTTGAACCAACATGCCACTTCCTAGCTGTTCTGTAAGTTGAAGAGGAGATTGTGTAAACCTTCCTGCTTTATAGATCTCATCAGGTGTACTAACAAACTCTGATGCTGGCTTCCTTAGTAGTCAAAGCAAAAGCCATGTCTTCACGTTTTGTCAAGTTCCCTTATTTGTAGAAGCTTGTCCACGATGGTATGTTCCAAAGATCACTGAAGTGTGATTATTATCTCTTCAGGATTACTTTTTAGCTTGTAGTAATCAATTGATCAATCATATTTATTGAGCGCTTACTATGTGCAGAGCACTATACTAAGCACTTAAAAAAAATCAATCAATTGTATTGTGATAGGAATAGAACCATCTGCTCTTTTCGGTGGTGCTATGGTAAAGTGCAAGGGGTCATTTCAACTTCTCCAGGATACATAGAAGTCCTTGATTTGCATTTGTTCTGCATAGCCTTGACAACCCACCACTTGTCATTAATGTTCCTTAGTTCGTTCTTCATGCTGCATCAATAAGCCACCCTTTTGTCTGTCAAGAGGATGGGCAAGGGGTTGACAATTAATTTCAGCAAGAACTCTTTATGATCTTGATGTCATCTGAATCAAACAAACCCTAATAGAGACCACCATCTTAATGGTGACTTGATCATTTTTTTTATGGACAACCACTGGTAGTTGCTTTGGTCAAAGTAGATATGGTTTCTTTCTCTGATAGAGCTGATTTGAAGTTGTAGTGAAGGTCCTCTTTTTAATCTTCATTCTTTAGATTTTCAGCCATCTGGATGTTTGGCTGGCTTCTTTGGGATAACTAGCAAAAGTTTGGATTGTATCAAGCAATGATGAGTCCAGCATTGGGACTATGCATAGCAGCAGGGATATGAATATCCTTTCAGCCCTCCTGTCAAATAATGATAAGTAGTTCTTGCAAAAACAGGTCTTAGATTGTTGGATTTGCTCCTGAACAATTTATTTCTTAACACCAAGCAGTCTCAATTCCAAGGTTTAGGAAAAATAAACAAACTGTAAATCGAAGGCCTAATCTTGTTTTTTTAAGTAATCCCCAGAGAAACCTTCAAGTAGAGAAAAAAGACATAACTTTGGTTTCTGTCTACCCCTCTCTCTCTCTCTCTCATTCTCTCTTTCTCTCTCTAAGTGTAAATCTCCTTTGAAATACTTCCCAGTGCTCAGTCATGAAGAGGTTACATTGTATTTCTGCCATGTCGTGAAAGGAAAATTGTTTCCCCAAGCCCTGTTTGGTGGGTTGGAGGGGAAACCCTTTTCCCTTCCTCTCCATTGCTTTCAGGCAATTTGCTGCCTGGATAAATGTTTACACTCTCTCCAGCTGCCAGTTTTAGACAGGCAATACAAAAGGATGGGAGAAGGGAGAGGGAGGGGCGGGGGAGTGAGGGGGGTGTAAAGCAGAGCACTTCAAATACTTACTGATGCACCTTGGGCTGAGCATCTCCAGAGTCCTGCAGAGGGAAGCACATCAGTCCAGCGATATTTCATCGGGCAACCAGCAGGGGGCGTGGAGCGTAATACTGGCAACATGCCTGGAGTTCTGAAACATTAAACACCAAAGACTAGGGGAGGCACGGGTGGTGGGAAGGAGGCACACAGGCTCATGGAGGCATGAATTTTTGCTTTTTTTTTTTGGTCAAAAATTCTATCAAGGTGACAGAAAATGAATTTTTTCTCTGTTGGTGTGACCACCCCCCCCCCACGGTGGGTTCAGAACAGGAAATGTGGAGCAGGGGACTTGATCGTCTAACAAAGGAAAGATAATTAAACAGACAAAAGGTGGATAGGAGGGGAACAAGGGACAGGCCAATCTAGACACAAGTGAAACCATTCTGCTTGCCATCCTGTGTGCCTCCGGCAGAGCTTCTGGGTGGGGAGAGCTGTCTGCCCGCATTGTATGTGCAGGCAGATTGATTGCAGGGGCCCAGGGAGATATGGTGAAGTACAGCACTGTTAGATACATACATGTTCATGAATTCAATACTGGGCAAGCCAATATGGGGATGAGTGGGAGTTGCATGGAGGGGATTGACTGAAAAGCTTTCTCTTATTTCCCCTGGAAAAAACACTTCTCAAATGTCAATTTTGCAATCAACAAGCTCTCTTAGGAACACATCTGCCAGCATTAGAGAGGACTATTCTAGAGTCCAAAGATTCCAGTGTTTAGCTCTCAGGCACATCCAAGAGGTCAGTAAGCCAGTGGGTGTTGAAGATTATAAGCTTTTGTTTGGCACATTGCTGGGAGTGAATAGACCATTGTGAGTAAACCATTGCTATTAACTTTCTTATCCTGTGTGGTCCAATTATTTCATTTCACGCTTCAGCATTGCTATCTACATGTGAATTGAAATTTCCCATGATGATCAGCTTGTAGGAGATTGGAACTGCTCTGATGAGTCTTGCCAGATGGTTATAGAAGCTTTCTTCTTCTTCACCATTATACCCAGCTCCAAGTATGCCGTCTTGGCTGAACCTCTCATTTAGCTTTGCCCAACTCACTGTGGTCTCAGGCCTCGGGGCAGTTCCTAGAGGCTTGGCAAGATGGAGGAGGATCCACCATACCCAGAATTCAAGAGTCAATTGTACAGACCAGGGGATAATCAGGAGACATACAAGAAAGCACACCCCCTCAGACCTGCTCCTTGCCTGCAGAAATCCAAGGAAGCGTTCACTTACCAAGCAGATCAGGCTCAATTGAAACCAAAATCCAACTACCAATCCCTCTGTCCTAAAAGAAAAAAGGCTGGGGACTGCAACAGTTATTATAAGCAGTAGGTTGCATCTATCTGAATGCTTTCCTTGTTTTTCAAACTGCTGTGTTATGTCTACCAATTGTAGTCACAAAAAACCTAGAAAAACATCTGCACAAATGAAATGAAGTATTTGTAGATTGTCTCCCTGAGATGAACTTCCTCTTCAAAAGCAAAGTTAGGCAGCTTCAGAAGCGGATTCAACCTTTGGGCCATTGCAGGAGGGAGGAGGCAGGTATTCTCTTGCGGCTTGAAAGAATGACTGTACTTTCCTGAAGCAACTAAACTACTTTCAGGAAGAGACTCTAGGGAAAGTATCCTGGAATAAGGAGGTGTCTTAGTCCCTACCCTCAAGGAATTTTCAATCTTAAGTGGAGAAGACAAAAGAAATTTAACTCTCCAGTAAGATAAGAAATACCTTACAGCTGCAACAAAAACCTACCCACGGTCAAACCTCATGGCCTAAATAAAGGCTAAAAAGCAATTAACAGTTTTTCCTGACTCGAGGTCCTAAGCAGCCCAAGAATTCAGATTGTCCCAATGTTTTCATAATATTCAGTAGATTGAGGAGGCCAGCAAGAGAGTGGGATTTCTGCATTGGAGAATGAGAAGGAGAGCTTGAGAGAAGCCCCTCCTAAAATGTTCCAATTTTCCAATTTGACCATGGGCTTGAATTGGGGTTGGGGAAAAGAAGGGTGCTTCAGAGAAACTTATTTCATTTAATACAGTATAAACAGACGATTCTTACAGAATTTCAGAAGGCAACAGTTCACCAGCACTTGACAAAATCACCTATTTGGGAATCATCTGCTGGCCTGCAACTGAATTGCCCCTCAGCTCTCAGCCCACGCACCTCATCTTTCTGCTCCATCTCTTCTAACCCCTCCATTACTTATCAGCCACCTTCATTACCATCAATAGTGTATTTGGGGCATGTAGTTTGTGGAAAGAGCACAGGCCTGGGAGTGAGAGGACCTAGGTTCTAATCTTGGCTCTCTCACTTGCCTGCTGTGTGACCTTGAGCAAATCACTTAAATTCTCTCTGTCTCAGTTTCCTCATCTAATAATAATAATAATAATGTTGGTATTTGTTAAGCACTTACTATGTGCAGAGCACTGTTCTAAGCACTGGGGTAGACACAGGGGAATCAGGTTGTCCCACGTGGGGCTCACAGTCTTAATCCCCATTTTACAGATGAGGTAACTAGGCACAGAGAAGTTAAGTGACTTGCCCACAGTCACACAGCCGACAAGTGGCAGAGCTGGGATTCAAACCCATGACCTCTGACTCCAAAGCCCGTGCTCTTTCCACTGAGCCACATTGCTTCTCTAAAAGCTTTACCCGCCCGAACAGGGACTTGAACCCTGGACCCTCAGATTAAAAGTCTGATGCTCTACCGACTGAGCTATGTGAAATGGAGATTCAATACCTGTTTTCCCTCCTACTTAGACTGTGAGCCCTGTGTAGGACAGGGACTGTGTCAGACCTGATTATCTTGTATCTACCCCAGCACTTAGTATAGTGCTTGGCATATAGGGAGAGCTTAACAAACACCACCACCAACTAGGTTCCTGAGGAACCAACAATAGAAATCAAAAGACAAATCCCTCCCTTTAATTGGGAAGACAAGCAAATACTAATTGTCAAATCTATGTTTCAATCAAACAATAGTATTTATTGAGTGCTTACTCTGTGCAGAGTGCTGTACTTAGTACTTGGGAGAATACAAGAGAGTAGGTAGACACACTTAGAAAACTACTTGGCACATAGTAAGCGTTTAACAAATACCATTATTATTATTATGATCCCTGTGCACAAGGCATGGGGGGCCGGGGGCAAAGACATTAAAATACATTACAGATGGATCTGTATGTAAAGTGCTATGGGGCTACGGGAGCCAACCCTGGCTTTCTCAACCATAGTTTTGAGTACCCACATTCAATATTTTTGTAGAACACGATGGTTGCCATGTTATAGCCTTGTTGATCCTCCTGTTCCCCCTATGTTAAGTAATTTTAATCTCTCCACCCCATTAGATTGTAAACTCCTGGAAGGCAACAATCATAAAAATAATCATAATAATAATGGTATTTGTTAAGCACTTTCTATATGCCAGGCACTGTACTTGTGTCTTGCTTCTGTTTTACTTTCCCAAGCACTTAGCACAGTGCTTCACACTAAATAAATTCTACTGAAGATGATGCAATAGTTTTGAGTAACTAGATTTTCTTGACTGTAGATAACACTACCTGTCATTTCAGGCCAGCTGCATCTGATATAGCATAGAGGTTCCAGATTACTGTATCGGTAGACCAATATCATTACCCAGGGAATTCACTGTAACTACTTAAACTTCACTGTTGTAATACATTTAAATGTGATCTTTAAGAGAGCAGCTTTCTTGAAGGAGGCCTAGAATGCTTTGCTTTTCTGTTTCTTTTCCATGGACCTTTTTGAATTTTACTCTGATTGACCATAAACTGAGCAGTTACTAGTTCCTTTTTTCCTTTAGAATTGCCAACAGTAAATACTTTCGGGAACCTAACCCCCGTGGTTGATATGGGGAATCTGAAAATTACAGGTAACAGAGCAAGAGAATAGATACAAATAATAAAAACCATATATAAAACTCAAATAAGCAATTAAATACAAAATGAACATATATTCATAGATGTTAAAGTGATTGATGGAGTGACATCATCAGGTATGGGTCAGGGAGTGCCTCCTGGAGGAGGTGACTTTTTACATGGTTTAGTGGATTTGACAGGGGAAGGAGTTCCATGGAAAGAAGTGAACATCGGATCAGAGTAATGAGGTAAGTAGAGTCAGAAGATTAATTTGGGAGGAACATAAAGTGCAAGCTGGGGAGTAGCAGAAGACAGCAGATAGAAAAGAAAACAGTGACACTTTAGAAAGCCACTCTCTTAGACCCGACCTTCCTAGATACCATCACCAGTAAAGTCAAACAGTAAATTTGCCTACTTCTTAAAGGAAAATGACTGCATATACTACATATTTGCTACAAATTTTGCTACATATACTGCAGAAGTAGAGGGATAGCAAGAAAGGCTTCAGAAGGAATGTGAGTTAACTCTGCCGAGGTAGTTTGTCTCTCTGTTCTCTCAGTGGATAACAAGTAGTGAGATTAGTCTTTTCTGGTGTTAGGTACACCTGTTGCTCATTCATTCTTTTACTCTTTTCCTATGTTGCATGATCCCCTCTCAGGGTCACACCTGGAGAGTGTCCAGTACTCTACCAGTCTTGACTATGGGAGGGACAGTCAAGCAGAGGCATATCCATTCAATTCCTAGCTTAGGCAGTGGCTAGCGAGTGGAAGGCAATTGCTGTTACAAGTCAAAACTCACCTGTTCTGGGCAGCAGCAGCATGGGAGAGAGTCAAGGGCAGAGACTCAAGTTTACTGCACAGAAGGAGGCAATGGTAAACCACTTCGGTATTTTTACCAAGAAAACTCTATGGGTACATTATCAGAACAATTGCAGATGGAGGTGGGGCGTTCTGGGAGAGATGTGTCCATGGCATCGCTAAGGGTCGGAGATGACTCAACAGCATTTCATGAATGTTCTTTCTATGCTTGTTATTAGCTCTCTTCCTTCCTGATCTTCTTTCTCTTGGTCCTTGTATTCTCTACCTCCCTGTTTTTCCAATTGACCTTTCATTCACTCTTGTTCCTCTTTCCTCTCTATCCCCCTTTCTAGTTCTTTCCCTTCTGTTCCCATTGCTGCTTTTCTCCCTCCTCTCATTTTGTGAGAAAGACTCTAATTTCCCTCTCCCCCAAGACCTGGTCCCCAGACTTTGCTTGGCTAAGGGAGTCTCACCACCTCTTCCTTCCCAATCCCTTCCTCACCAACTTGGCCTATCCAACTTCAAAACCACTTGCCTCTTCTGCTACCTCCTCTGTTGCCACAGCCTTCAAAAGCCAGAAGAGACTACTTGAACAAGTTTTGGAAAGGACCAAAATGTTCATAAATGTATCAGAGTGCATGGTGAAAGGCTAGAAATCTGGCTAGCACCCACTTGGGGGACACAAATTCCTTAGTGTTTGGGGGTAAGCTCTCCCACTCGCCTCCTGACCCCTAGATTTTGTGTCTATGGTTCCTCCCCAGTGGTAAGAAGGATCCAGCTGCATGGCAGGACTGCTTCCACGGTGGCCAGTGAAGGGGAGGATCCCTAGTCATCAGGCCTACTCCATCCCTCTGTCCCCATGTCCCAGTGCTGAGGAAGCTCCAGGCCAAGTTTGCACTCACAGATTCTATAGGGCGGCTTTATTGAACAGGGGTCAGTCTGCTCCCTACAATTACTTGACAACTAACATTACAAGGCATTCCCCAAGTTACATCTGCCCCATGATACAAATATACATACAACTGGGAGATATGGTCAGTATTAATTGATTCCTTAAACTAGGTTACAACCACCACAGGGACACAAGCTAGGTTTCAATCAATCAATGGTAGTAGTAATCATATTTAGTGCTAGGAGAGACTACATAGGTGGGAATTAGACATGGCCCCTGTCCACTGGGGGCTCACAATCTAAGAATATTCATTGTTTGATGCCTTAGTCCACACAAATGTTCAAGTACCCTGATAAATCCAAACCTTGCCTCCTCCCCACTTGGTTAAGATTAAAGAATCAATCAATCAAGATGAAGGAATTTTGAAGGAAGCTCTACCCACACTTTCGTCAGATGATTAAAGTGTAGAAGAGACCCCTGAGAAGGTAGTGAAGTTATTGAACTGGGGAGGAAACAATTTAGAAATAGATGATGTGGATGTTGATTTATTAATTGCATCACATCCAGATATGATGTCCAATGAGGACTTCATCAAGCATCACTAATCCAATGCATCATCTCAAGGTGCCAAAACAGATGAAGAAGTTATGGACTCTATACCACAGCTCAAATTTGGGAATGAAGAGGTTTTTTACTAATTCCCAGGTAAGCAGATCATCACCATCATCATCATTGTCAGTATCTATTAAGTGCTTACTGTGTGCAGAGCACTGTACTGAATGCTTGAGAGAGTTGGAGTTGGAGTTGGACCTATTACCTGACCACAACATGCTTACAGCAGATAAATCTGTAAAAATTATTGAAGATGACCTTGAAGAAAAGAGGAATTGTAAAGTATGCAGAACTGTTTAGAAAGGAGTAGCTTGATAGAAGGCATCTTATGAAGAAAAGAAGAAGGCTGTTGCTCAACCTAAATTGGAAAAACAGTTCAGTAAACTGGAAAAACCACTACTACAGCCCACAAAATAACTTCTACTTCTGAAGCCTACTGCAAAGACTCATAATCCTATTACAACTCCTCTTTTAGCTAATATTGTCCTGGTTTGCTTTGAATTACTTTTACAAAGATTACACAGAATATAGCACAAAGAACAATTTCACATTATTTTTCCAGTTTTAAGTTCATGTGGAAATCATACCCCATGATGCAGCCAGCCATTCACAACACAGCTCTGCTGTGAGATGTGCCTGTATAACAACCACAACCTTAGATACACTAAATTCCACGGAAAATCTGCAAAATGCCTTAATAGGTTGAGAATTTGAACATTTTCCTTTCAAAAGCAAACCAACCTATTAATAACTGGTCATGTCCAGTATAATTTATGTAAATTAATGTACAGACACATTAGTTATTTCATTTTAATTCTTCCCCAGAAGGTAAAATTAAGAATGGAGAAACACAAACATTAGCAGATTATGGAATTATTGTTACACTAGCATCCTGCCTTTTTCTTGGAAATTATCATGTGTATTGTTAAAATTAATAGTTGGATATGTGCATCAATTCTATACATTTAGAAGAGTCAGTTGAAAGTATTCATTGGGCACCTGATGAGGGAAGAGCCTTGGAATTGGATTGTCTCGGGGCAGGGGTGTTAGGGAGGAAGTTATCACAGTGACTCTTTTATTTCTATCTGACTTGTGACCAATCACCCATAGACTATTGCTAAAATGAAATGAATAGTCTTTTTCCAAAGTATAGACATAGTGAAGTTTGGCCTGCAGAAGTAGCCTGGAAGTCAGAGGATGTAGGTTCTAATCCTGGCTCCGCTACATGTCTGCTGCTTGGTCAAGTCACTTAACTTCTCTGTGCCTCAGTTACCTCATCTGTAAAATGGGGATTAAGTCCCATGTGAGACTGGGACTGTGTCTGACTTGATTACCTTGTATCTACTCCAGTGCTTACAAAAGTATTTAGCACATTGTAAACACTTAATTACCACAATTATTACCAAAAAACATGGTACTGCAGAAGACTCTTGGGAGACTAAAGCTGCACAGAGATCACCCTGGCATGCAGCAATCAGGCATGGGGTTAGACCTTATGGAGACCTGAGTTATAATTACATGAATATGTGTGAGGGGTGGGGGGGAAAAGCCAAAGCAGTGTTATCTGGCACAGCATCATATAACATTGTATTATTATCTGGCACAGCATCATATAACATTGTATTATTTAAAAGCTAATTTATTCTCTTCTCCACACCTCTTTCCCCTGCAGAAATTGAGAACCATTTCAAGAATTTGATTTGTGGTTTAAAGAAGTCTTTCAGAAAGAAATATGCCAGGTAAAAATGGACTGTTTTCCATTTCTGCCTCCTTCCTCTGGCAGGCAGTTCTCTCCTGATTTGTCATATTTCTCAACGGCCTATGGGTCTACTTTTTTGCAGTTCTCCTTAAGTAATGTAGTGGTCTGTGACAATTTACATCATTCATAACATCTGTGAAATGACGAAAATGACATTTTGCAAACATCTGTTTGGTGAGCTGATGGGTTGCAAATAACAAACCAGGAAGAAAACTGTTTGGAACTGAGTTCCAAAAGATTGGCTAATCCCTGGAGCCTTAATACCAGGTTTCAAATAAACCACCTCTAAATGGGGAACAAATTGCATTCTGGGCCCCAGGCACGTAGACAAAGTAGGAATGAAATTGCCCTCATGATCAGGTCAGTAGTTTGCACTTACTTCCATTACACTTTACTCTGTGCCAAACCCAGTGAACTTTGACGGACTGACCATCTACATGTGTTAACTGCAAGGTAATTTGGAAGAAAAATAAAAGCTAGTGGAAAGAGCACAAGACTAGGAGCCAGGAGACCTGGGTTCTAATCCCTTCTGTGCCACTTGCCTGCTGTGTGACCTTGGGTAAGTAACTTGATATCTCTATATTTCAGTTTCCTCCTCTGTAAAATGGAGGTAAATACTTGTCCTCCCTATGAGCTCCTTGTGGTACCGAGACTGTGGCTGACCCTACTGTAGTGTATCTACCTCAGCGCTTAGCATATAGTAAGAGCTTAACAAATATGACAATTAAGGGTGCAAAAATTAGCAATGCCCATGTTTCCAACTCAAGTGGTATGTAGGGCCTCTCTCCCTGAACCTAACTATAGATGGGGATATGCTAAGGCAAATGGCCATCTCCCCAGCCTGGCAGGGACCCCGTAATCCATACAAGCAACCTACTAGTATTTTAGATTCATAAAATCATTCAAGATATACCCAGCCCTGTTGCACAGGGCCCCTGGCTTTATGAGGAGCTGGGGACTCCTTTTGATCAGTATCCATGTAGAGTGGAGGGCTGGAGATTTTCTCACATGGTGCTAGAGATTCTCTGGAAGTAATTTGAGGTGTAAGACTGATCTGTGCTATACCAGGCCCCAGGCTACAGTGAGGTAGGGGGCAGGGGCACTGTTTTATGTTTAGTCCCGATTCAGCTTGGTTTGCCTGGAAAATGCAAGATTGAACTTGAGGACAACAGGAATTCTTTAAATAGGACCGCTTCCTTGTCTGTGCCTCTTGAGTGGACCAGGAGTCCACATAATTAACGGTCATTCCCCAACCTCCACCTGACCCTGCCAACAGCTTGTCTGGACTCCGGTGACTCTCTGGAGGCCACCCAAGTTGACCATGAATTAGGACAAAAGAGTTAAAAGTTCTGCAAGGCTCTCTGTCAACTGAGCAAATGTGCTAGCCCAGTTTACCTAGGCCAGTCCTAGAGGAGGGACTGGTGCCTGTATGCACACTTAATGTTTGTTTAGCTTATATTTAGATCGATGTTTCCTGTCAAACTGACTTCATGTAAACATGTGGGAGAAGCTCTATTTTCTGAAGAAAATATATCTTCTCCAAACCCTCCTGCTATGTATAGACACATTCATTGCCTGATACTTTAATTAAACCTTAGGATTTGTGCGGCTGAGGTCATGTGGATTCTCACATGCAAATTATTCAGATAATTGAGGCCTAAAAATACACTTTGGCTTGTAGTATTCATATACTACATATGTCACATCCCTACAGCATTGGGATAACTGGCACAGTGGAATCTGTATTACACAGATAATTTGTGTGCTACCCTAGATTTACATGGAAATTTGACCAATTATAAGATTAATTTAATCAATCAAGCGAATTTACTGAGCACGTACTGTGTGCAGAACACTATACTATGCATTTGAGAGAGTACAATACAACAGAGTGGGCAATCAGTGTGGATAGTCAATCTAGATGATTCTCCCAAACCCCATGATTGAAGGAAAAGGGTGGATTTCTTTCCCCTATAGAGGCACAAACTCCAAGGAACAAGACAGGAATAATATGAACCAGAGAAATTTATCTTCACATCTACTTTAGTGGCTTTGAATCAGTGACTCTCTGTATGGAAGCCCCACCATTGATCCAGGGCAAAAAGCACTGCTCTGAGCATCAGGAGAACTAGGTTCTAGTGACAGTGATTTCATAATTCTATCTAATAATTAATAATTTTGGTATTTGTTAAGCACTTATTATGTGTCATGCACTGTTCTAAGTGCTGGGGTACATACAAGGCAATCAGGTTGTCCACGTGGGGCTCACAACTGTGCCAAGTACTGTACTAAGTGCTGGGGTACATACAAGGTAATCAGATTGTCCCACGTGGGGCTCACAGTCTTAATCCTTGTTTCACAGATGAGGTAACTGAGGCACAGAGAAGTTAAGTGGCTTGCCCAAGGTAACACAGCAGACAAGTGGTGGAGCCAGAATTAGAATCCCCGTCCTCTGACTCCCAAGCCCGTGCTCTTTCCACTAAGCTACGCTGCTTCTCATAATTAGTAACTAATAACTAGCACTGGTAATTCATAACTTGCTTCTCATATCTAGTCTAGCTTGAGTGAAACACAAAAGCAGAAATGCTTAGTCCAGTTCTTGGCAGTTAAATGCAAGCAGCAAAGCTCTTCTTAGCTGATATTTTAACTATAATAATAATAATTATGGTATTTGTAAAGCACTTACTATGTGCCAAGCACTGTTCTAAGTGCTGGGATAGATACAGGGTAATCAGGTTGTCCCATGTGGGGTTCACACATTAATCCCCATTTTACAGATGAGGTAACTGAGGCACAGAGAAGTTAAGTGACTTGCCCAAGGTCACACAGCAGACAAGTGGCAGAGCTGGGATTAGAACCCATGTCCTTTGACTCCCAATCCGTGCTCTTTCCACTAAGCCACGCTGCTTCTCTATCTGAACCTTTTGCTCATTCAGATTTATCCCTCTAGAATGTAAGCTAGTTGTGGGCAGGGAATGTATTCATTGTTATATTGTACTGTTCCAAGCTCTAAGTACAGTGCTCTGCACTCAGTAAGGACTCAATAAATGATTGAATGAATTCAGAGTTTCCCAGTGCCCCATTTAAAAAACACTCAAATTTTAAAATGTCGTAAACATATGGGTTGTCACTGTCGACAAATTGACCAAGTCACATAACACAAATATCAATCTATAGTATTTCAGTGGCAACTGTGTGTAGAGCACTGTACTAAGCACTCAAGAGTACAATAGAATTGGTAGGCATGATTCCTGCCCCCAAAGAGCTTAAAATAGACATTTTTTGCACCCTTTTAAAGATACCCATTCATGTATATGTTCTCTGCTCCCTCACCCCAACCCAAATGCTTTCATTGATTAAAAAAAGGAAAATTCCTTTATGATCACCTTTGATTCTTTTAATCAAGTTACTGTGCACCATGAAATATGAGGGGCGGCACCTAAAAACATCATGCCCAAATCCTTGAAGCCGCCAGCTGGAAAAATGCCCCTCATAAAATCACACTCTAGCCATGTCTACACTGGCAAATGCTTTCTATTTAAAGTGTTCTTTCAGTCAGTACTCTACGTGAGTGGCCTTAACAACCCAAGCCTTTGCTTTCAGATGAAAACACTTATTTCACACAGACATGTTTCCAGAAGGGAAGCATCTGTTTCAATAGTTGTAGTTGAAATATGTTTGCCTTAGGGTCAATAGACCACCCAAATACTGTGTGATGCTTCCATCCACTATTTCAAATGGAAAATAGGGTTAATGTTTTCACAAAACATTTGTGCAATTAGGCCAGAACAAATATTTTGAAAATCTTTGTGGGCAAAAAAAAAAAATTGACAGTTTTGATACTCCCAATTAAAATGATTGCACTGAGGCAAAAATAGCATTCAAGTGGAATGAACTTATGAAAGCTTCAAGGCGGTTCACATATCAATCACCCCTTCTTACCCTTCCCCTCCCCTTTTAAAATTTCTAGGATTTAATTGGCCTGAGGATCTATGCACTTTTATGATGTCAGTTCCCCTAGCTGAGCCAACCCAGGTGAAACAATGTGGTGAAAAGTAGCATCCTGACCATCCTCATAGTCAGGGCAAGCTATGGTATTTATACTGAATGTGTCAAGCATATGTGTCTGGCATATTAAGGAAGCAGCATGGCTTAGTGGAAAGAGCAAGGGCATGGGAGACAGAGGACCTGGGTTCTAATTCCAGATCCACCACTTGCTTGCTGTTGACCCTGGGAAAATCATTTAATTGCTCTGTGCCTCAGTTTCCTCAACTGCAAAATGGGAATTCAGTACCTGTTCTCCCTCCTACTGACACTGTGAGTTCCATGTGGGACACGGACTGTTTCCAACCTATATGGACTGAGAATCTGGGTCCCGGCCTCATTCAACCAGAGCTAAACTTCAGGAATGTGGCACGGCACATTTTTAGAGGCCCAGTGGGAAGGGGCATAGGGGCTGGCATGCCTTTTTCATAGTGAATGCTTGAAGGAGCCACAAGTTCCTTCTGCTCAAGGAGGTCTAAAATAGGGTAGGGGCCAGTACGCCCAGGCTACCCCACTTTGGCCAAACCTTGGCTCATCTTTCCATAGATCAGGTCAAACTCCATGCTGGACTCATTAAAGGGAACACCTTTCCAGTGAAGATCAAATTGTGAATTTGACAGAGCAGTGGGTTAAATTTGAGAAACTATTAAAATCTCTGCCCCAGAGTATTTTGGTCATTCCTGAAATGCAGCCAAAAGGATCGAAACCAAAGAATCACAGCCTTGATGTCTCCAGAGAAATTGGAAGAAGAATCTTGAAGCCATCTTAGATAATGAAAACAACTCTTTCATTTCCCAGGAATTACACCTGCCAGGGAGACTCATATGTAGCTAACCCAAAATTTACAGGCAAATAGAATCCCCTGGGTTGTTCTCCAGGTAGCGCAACTAGCAAGAGTCCCTTGCCACCCCATGCAGTATTTCAGAGGAGTCAACAGAGATGCTAAACATCACTCCAAAGTACTGCACATCATCCACGTGAGCATGGATAATAATAATAATTATGGTATATGTTAAGTGCTTACTATGTGCCAAGCACTGTTCTGCACATCAACCCTGCAGTAACCAGGGTTCAAAGCCCAGAATAGCCCAATTATGAAACATCCTATCTAGTTAACATCACCAGAAGGGCAAAGAAAAGCCTGGTATTAAACTGGCCCTCACTCAACCTTAGAATTTCCACATCACCTTAGCAGTAGGTTACCCACCCCTTCTCCCACCAGTAACACCTAGGTACATATCCTTCAACTCCATATCTTCCTCCTAACTGTAATTTAGCATCTGTCTCCCCAACTAGGTGGCAAGCTCCTCGAGGGCAGGGATCGCCTCTCCCAACTCATTTATACCGTCCAACAGACTAAATACAGTGCTCTGCAGATAATAATAATGAAAGTAATCATTGTGGTATTTGGTGTTTACTATGTGCCAAGCACTGTACTAAGCACTGGGGTTGATACAGTATAAGCAAATCGGACCCTGACCCACATGGGGCTCACAGTCTAAGGGGGTGGGCAAACAGATATTTTATCCGCATTTTTACAGATGAGGAAATTGAGGCACAGGAAAGATAGGTGATCTGCCCAAGGACACAGCAGGGAAGTGGTAGAGCTGGATGGGATCAGAATCTCCTCTGACTCCCAGGCTCATGCTCTTTGCTTTCTCTTATATTTGGGAAGCAGCAGTAAATACTCTTGATTGATCGACTGAAGAGAATCCACCAAAAATACTGTGGATTGAATCTGCCCTTTGGGGACTATCAGGTGACCAACAGGATAAATTAAAAATGAATCTTTTAAAAGTGATCAAGAAAATTCATCTCCAACCTGATCTGGGTGCATGCCATTTAGGGAAAAAAATAATGATTAAAAAATAGACATTACCTTTTCCAGCAAATAGTTGGAAAGAAAGCAGTAGAGTCACTCCTAGGCTCTGTCCCCTCCTTGTCTCCTTTTCTTGGTATTTGTGGATTCTAGGGGCAAAATTCGGTGGAAGAGGAGGAGTCAGCATTGACTACCTGCTGAACTTCCCCACCGTTTAGCTTTTCTCTGAAAAGTTTGGTGCAAGCCTCCCTGGGAAAGTGTTTTGGGGGGAGATTCTTTCAGTAGAAATTATCGTTTCTGAGACAAACCTAATCTACTAATGACTTTGAATAAGAATTGTGCTGTACAGACACATCAAGGCTCGTTCTGCCTACTCCAGCAATCCAGACCAGTTCATATTGGGAGAGAGGAGTTGAAGCTTTTCCCCCTGCCCAACCTTGTCTCCACACCCTGGTGTCACCCTGGGGTGTGTGCAGGGGGAGGTGGGGGGAAGGGGGAGGGTCTCCATTCTGTCCTCAGATACCAAGTAGTCCAGCAATAGAGAAAAGGGAGGAATCCAGAGCTACCACACCCACATGGAATAGTTATAAACTGTGGATGCAAACTCTCCAAGAGCCAGTCTCCATGAGTTCAACCCAGTCTTTTCCATACCTTCCTTACTGATTTTTTTTATGGTATTTGCCAAGTGCTTACTATGTGTCAAACAGTATTCTAAGTGCTGAGGTAGATACAAGTTAATTAGGATGGGCACAGTTAATGTCCCATCTGGGGCTTCACAGTCTGGGAGAATGCATTGTACTGAATTGCACTAAAATGTACAAGTTACTAAACCCCTTCTCTTTAGCTTGAAAACAAACTTGGTAAAGTTAAGATATTTTAAAAAACTAACAGATTCCATTAACCTTCTTGTCATTTTTTTTCAGCTTTCACTAAGGATCACCCCAGGTAAATATGTGCTTTTTCTGGTCAGGAACTCGGATTCCAAATGAGCCCATTTTTGCATGCAGGTCAAATAGCTAACTGTTCACCCCCCACTCATACGTAGTCCCAAATGCTCAGGCAATTTTCATTCCATTTTAGCTGGTGATGTTTTGCATTAATTTAATGGGTCTGGAAAGGGGAGAGCAGACTCTACGTCTTTCTCAAATGTAATTTCATCCATAAGTGCAGGTGCTGATCAGAGAAAATAACTGAAGTTATAAAATTATGGTTGAAATATCTTAAATTATCATTAGAAAATCTGTTAATGTCAAGGGGTATTTTTCCCAACTGAAATTCAGTAGAAATTCTGTTTTTCATAACATTCTAGACATGACAAACTTGACCCAAGGCCTGTTCTGATTCTAGCAGTGTTCAGTTTGTATAATTTGGGAAGCAGCATGGACTAGTGGAAAGAGCATGGGCTTGGGAGCCAGAGGATCTGGGTTCTAATCCCAGCTCCACCACTTGTTTCTGTGTGACCTTGGGCAAGTCACTTAACTTCTCTGGGCCTCAGTTTCCTCATCTGTAAAATGAGGATTAAACCCTATTCCCTCCTATTTTGACTGTGGGCACGATGTGGGACAGGAACTCAGTCCAACCTGATTATCTTGCATCTACGTCAGTGTTTAGCATAGTGTTTGGCATATAGTAAGTGCTTAACAATACCATAGCACCCATAACCTTGGCATTATCCTTGACTCCTCTCTCCCATTCAACCGACATATTCAATCCATCACTAAATCCTGTTGGTCCCACCTTCACAACATCACTAAAATCCACCCTTTCCTCTCCATCCAAACTGCTACCACGATAATACAATCACTCATACTACACCCCCCGGCCCACGTATTACTGCATCAGCCTCCTTGCTGACCTCCCAGCCTCCTGTCTCTCCCCACTCCATTCCATACTTCACTCCGCTGCCCAGATCATTTTTTCTACCAAAACATCAGGACGTATTACCCCACTTCTCAAAAAACTCAAGTGGTTGCCCATCCACTCCTCACCATTGGTTTTAAAGCACTACATCACCTTGCCCCCTCCTACCTCACCAATCTCCTACTACAATCCAGCCTGCACATTTTGCTCCTCTAATGCTCACCTTCTCACTGTGCCTCAATCTCACCTATCTTGCCACCGACCCCCCGCCCACATCCTGCCTCTGGCCTGGAATGCCCTCCCTCCTCAAATCCTACAGAAAATTACTTTCCCCGCCTCTTCAAAGCCTTATTGAAGGCATATCTCTTCCAGGAGGCCTTCCATGACTAGTTGCCCCCACCCTCCTTTTCCCACTCCCTTTTGCATCTCCCTGACTTGCTCCCTTTGTTCTTACCCCCTCCCAGCCCCAAAGCACTTACATACATATCTTACATACATTTATGTATTTATATTAATGTCTGTCTTCCCCCCGAGACCATAAGCTCATTGTGGGCAGGGAATGTATTTGTTTATTGTTTCATTTTACTCTCCCAAGCACTTAGTCAAGTGCTCTGCACACAGTAAATACTCAATAAATATGATTGGATGAATGAATGAATAATCATTATTATTATCATTACTATTATTATAGTCACAAATCTCTGGTAGGGTGGTCACACCACTAATTCTGCCTCTAGGTCTGTCTCTGAAACCCCGAGATCACCAGTTTGACTTGATTGATGGCAGATTTTTCTACCCCCTCCTACCCTGATGCTGATACCACCCTGGTGGCCTCAGCACATTTCCAGGAGTCCTGGGACAATAGCCAGCAAGGTGCAAGGAGGAAGACAATGCCACCAGTACCCGCAGATGTGAAAAATCAATCACATCGACCACAGGATAGTCAGGAGGTATGCATAAGAAAGCATGCATGATTTCCCTGCTATCTTGTCTCCACAAGCCCAACCTAGCATCTGTCAGGTGAACATCTTAATTGCTACCCAAAATACTAATTATCCGTCCCTTTCTTGGTAGGTTGAAAATGAGGCTGGAGAACTTCTTATATTCTTTTCATTTTTTTTTCCAAACTGCCGTACTCTTTGCCTATTATAGGCGTAACAGATTCACCACAGCTGAACAAACACAAATTAATTGATGCATTGACACAGAATGGGATTTTTCCCAAGAAGAAACTACTCCCTGGGGATAAATCAGACACCTTGGAAAAACTGTTTTCACTATTTCAGGCCACTGGGAGGGTGGGGAAGGGATGAGGTTTGGGAAATGGGGAGTTATTTATTATTTACCAAATGGTAACATACTAGATTTCCCTCTAATGACCTGAAAGAGTCACTGCAGCTTCTTGAGGTCCCTAAATTTCTTAGTTCCAGGGAAACAACAACCACATGTATTTTGCCCGATGTAGATACCAAATGAATATTAGGGATAAAAGAAACTGTTCAGTCAGCATAGGAAATATAGGGTCAATATTCCTCTTCCCCAGACTGACCACTGTTCACTGTCTGTGCCAGATCTAATCAAAGAGCCATGGAAATTAGGATTCAAAGGTTGTGTTTCATCATGTTGTGTTTTAGAAATAACTAGGTGAGTAGTACAGTGTGTAACCAGGAGGATTAGAGTTAGAAGAACAAGAAAGGATTCCCCTTCCTAAAGCCCTGCGGAGGTCAAATTCCTAAGGCCCAGCCTACTCCAAACCTCATCCTGAGTTTGAATCCTACCTAGGCTGGCCATTGATAGCCCTCACAGATGTTACATGCGTAATGGTCAGCACACAATCTGAGATAATACTTGCTGTTCTGGGGAGTTCTGTCTGAGCCCACCCAGATGTAGAGAGTCTTTCCACGGGGAGTCCCGACTCCCCCATCTCCCCTTGCCCCCTTACTCCAGAGTCTTTGCAATTGCTTCCCCTATCCCTGTAAACATGGGTGCCACTTTCAAGCTGCAGAACTTGGCAGAAGCCGAGACAGAGGAAGTCTGGGAGCTTAAAATAAAAGGCTTCAGACACAAAGCTTCCATTTGGAGGTGTATCAATATTGGCCAGGGCAGATACCAGCTGTGAACTGGACTGTCTGGTATAAAACCAGCAAATGACCATCTTAATTGGTCCAGAACCCCAACATAAAACAACCAGTTCCCTGACATTAGATTGAATGGCCATGAATTTTGCATATAGCTTGATTTGATGCTACAAGCCTAAAACTAGTCCCTGCCATTTCATGGCCTGGCCCAACTAGATTCAATTCGATTAAATAGTATTTATTGAGCATTTACTGTGTGTCTGGTCCACGTAGGGCTCTATCCTTTTTCCATGAGAGAAAATATGACATGATTTCTGCTAATTTGCCCACAAAAAACAACAGACCCTTGGCCAGGATCTGTCCAAAGCATGTAGCCCCTGGAATGCAAACACCCAGCATCACAATGAGTCAAGGAAACACACTGTGAATAGGGGACTAGTTGGGGAAAAAAAGATCATATCTTGAAACCTTTCCTCCTTTCCCTTTCAGTCCCCCCCCACCCCGACCCAGTCTTGACCTCTGTTCTCCATGATCTTTGTCCGACACAAGTTGGAGAAAACAATGGAGTGGACCCTATCTAGGTATGTCCATCACTGCTGCCACGCCTCTCTTGGGAGTCATAAGGCCTCAGTTCTTGGCCCTGCTTCCATGTCCAGCTAATAGGTCTTGGATAAAGCAGGATTTAATCTCTGTGCCCCAGTTCTCCTAAATACAGAGGGGGAATGAGGAAGACTATATGACTAGATTTTATCTGCAGTCTCACAATATTAACTCAGGGGATCCCCTCTGGGCTAGTTTCCCCTTTTATGAAATGGGACAAGTCTCTGGTCTTTCCCTCTCTCCATCAAGGGATGCAATCAAATTTGCTGAGGTCAGGTCTACAGAAGTCTCAGCATGCCTCGCTGGCTGGCTGGCACCGAGATACATGCAATCATGTCTATGCCCTGGCTGGGAGAGGACAATTAAACCAGTGCAACTGCCCTAACAGCTACAATTTCAAACAAAGGTCATACAGCTCTCAAAGCCAAGTTAGAGAGGGGCTCCTCCACCAATTTGGCAGTCTCAATTACTATAGCCCAGGACTCAGCCTTCTCATAAAATTTATATCATTGGAGTTTCATCATCAGAGCACTCCACTCGTTTATTTAATCTCAGGGTTAAGCATATTATAACCTATTAAGTATTTTGTTTAAGCCCCACATGGTAGATGGGACATTAAGAGCCCTTCACTATTAACAGCCAAGGAGGGAGATGTCTAGAAGATTGGAGAAATAAAGAACTCCAAGAACTATGGCCAGGAGCCTGGAGCCATTTTAAGGAGCCAGTGCCTGCCTCCCTACTTTGGATAAGGATGGGTGGTCCTGTCTTCTGCTCAACAGTTCCCCCTCCTTTCCCGGCAGTCACATTGTCTAGTCACAGCGCCTTTGAACCTCCTTTCCTGTCAGTCAGCTCCTTAAGCCACTTCATCATTTTTGTTGCTCTTCTCATTTGTGCACAATTGTCAACATCTTTCCAAGGTATCATTTTCTCGAGTTGCACAAAATGTTCTTGGAGTGGTCTCCTGGAATAACTCACCAACCAAAATGCTGACTAGGTTAAGTCAAACGTTTACCCAGTTGGAGAGTTCTCTAGGAATAAAAGACAAAAAAATAATTCAGGCTCAGTTATGGTGAAAACTCCTGTTGCACACATGTGGGACTGGATGGCAAATGGGGAAAATGAGCCATTTCCTTCACTGTCCGCTTGTCTCTAAGACCACTCCCTCCCTTCTCCAAAGATATCATTTCTCCCTTCACTCAAGAGATTTCTATTTCTAACCCCTCTCTCAGGCTTACCTGATCTAAGATCTAAAAGCAGGAGAAGATGGTGGTCACCTGGACTGCCATTTTTCAGGAAACACAATTTGAGGGAATATTGCTTGGGCCAGGATCCTTTTGGCACATCCTGGTTGTGGAAATCTTTAGCCCCTTATTGAAGGCAGAACTGACATCAGAGAGGGCCTAAAGGAGTTGTAGTTGTCATCAGGCTTCTCTCTCTTTCCACAGTCTAGAAGGGCATTTCCTAGAATATTCTAGGAGACTGAAATCTTTTTTTTAAAACAGTATTTGTTTTGTTTTTTAAAATACATAAGGTTTTTTAAAATGGTATTTGTTAAGTGCTTCCTGGGATAGATACAAGCTAATCATGTCAGAGACAGTTATTGTCCCACATGGGGCTCCAAGTCTTGATCTCCCTTTTACAGATGAGGTAACTGAGGCACAGAGAAGTTAAGTGATTTGGTCAAGATCACATGGCAGATAAGTGGTAGAATCAGGATTAGAACTTAGGTCCTCTGAATCCCAGGCCCATGCTCTTTTCACTAGGCCATGCTGCTTCTCAGTATCCCTCTGGAGGAATAATGGAACTGGCCAATTCCTCCACCATTAACCTTCATTGACTAGTTTTCCAGTTTTCCCAGAATACCTCATGAATTGTAATCACATTCCTTTTGTGTAGAACTTGGATTTGAGATCTGGTCCACCCCACCTCACCCACTTTCCAACTTGAACACATGCTGGATATCATAAGCACTAATCACTGTACAATCTCCTACCTCACCAATGCTTAAATCTCATTCTCACCACAACCTCCTTATCTGCCTTCTCTCCCACACACCGCCTCCCCGGAAAACTGTCTTTCCCCTCCCTCTGACCTCAGACATCCAATCTCTTGACCCCCCTCCAGTTACCTCATATCATCATGCCCCACTTGGACTTCCTACCCAGTTTCCCCTCTCCTGATGCATAAATCCCCGCTCTCAACTCCACCCCCTCTACCAAACCCAACTACCTTGCATCCCTCTACCTCCATTAATCTCGTACCACCTCTGAATCTGCTTCAAAATATGCTTTCTCTGCTCATGTGTTCATACTACAGAGTGCTGATGGCAGAAATCCAGTACTGCCTCTCTCCTCTCTCACCCTAATGACCTCACCTACTACTTTGTTGAAAAAAATTGAAACCAACAGGTACTAACTCCCCCAAATCTCTCCCCTACACCACCCCAACTCCCTCCTTCCTCACCATGCACTCTCATCCTTTGTTGCTCTCTCTCAAGAGATCCCCCACCTAATTTTGAACTCTTTTCCCTTCCCCCACACCTCTCACCCTATCCCCTCACACATTAGAAAAACAATGGTGTCCACACTTTTTTCTTCCATGACTGCCATCTTTAATCACTTACTCCCTATTGGATCCTTCCTCTCCATTTTCAAACATACCCATGTGTCTTCTATTAAAAAAACAAAAAACCTTCTCAACCCCACTGCAACATCCAGATATTGCTCTATCTCCTTCCTACCTTTCCTGTCCAAACTCCTTGAATGAGTTGTTAGCCCCCACTGCCTCCACTTCCTTTCCTCCAACTCACTTCTTGACTCTATAATCCAGCTTCTGCCCTCTCTACTCCACTGAAACTGCTCTCTAAGGTTACCAATGGCCTCCTCCTCTTCATCAAATCTAAGACTCTCCTCTGTCATAATCCTTCTTGACCTCTCAGGAACCTTGACAATGTGGGCCACCCTCTTCTCCTGAATACACTATTTAAACATTGTTTCTCTGGCACAGTCCTCTCCTGATTCCCAATCTCTTTCTCTGGCTCTTCCTCTGTTTCACTCTCTCTAACTAGGTGCCCTTCAAAGGCTCAATTCTTGGTTCCCTTCTATTCTAAGCCTATAGCCACTCACTTGGGGAGCTCATCTGTCCTTTACTTTTTCTCCAAACTGCCACCACATTGATCCAAGAACTTGTCATATCCCATTTTGACTACTTTGTTAGCCTCCTCACAAACTACCCTGCCTCCAACCTCTATCCTCTCTAAACCATACATTGCTCAGCTGACTGGATCATTTTTCTAAAACATCCTTTTGCACACATCTCCCTTTTCCTCAAAATCCTGCAGTAGGTTGCCCATTCCTCTCTGCATCAGGCAGGAGTTCCTGACTATTGCCTTTATGGGACTCAATTTACCTTCTTCCCATTACTTGTCCGCACTCCTCTCCCATTACAATCCAAATTGCACACTCCCTTCCTCTAGTGTCAGCCTACTCACTGTACCTTATTCTCATCTCTCTTGCCACTGATCTCTTTCTTGCTCATGCTTTCCCTCCTGCTTGGAACTCCCTTCACATCCGACAGACCACTGTTCTTCCCTTCTCCATGGCCCTTCTAACTCCATGGTCCTTCTAAAAATCACATCTCCCCCTCTAGAATGTAAGCTCCTTGTGGGCAGGGAACGTGTCTACCAACTCTGGACTCTGCACACAGCAAGTGCTTAATAAATATGATTGATTGACCTCCTCCAGAAAGCCTTCCCTAATTAATCTCTCATGTCAAACTATTAGGCCCTCTACCGCTCTAGCACTTTGGCATCACCTAAACACTCAGGTACTCAGCTCCCCTACTCATAGCACAGATACTTATCTTTAAACTCTGTTACTTCACCCAACCTGCAATTCATTCTCATTTCTGTCTCCCTCATTAAATTGTAAGCTTCTTGAAGGCAGGGATCAGACTCTACTCTCCTAAGCACTTAGTAATGTGCTCTCCACAGAGTAAACATTCAATAAATACTACTGATTGATCAACTGGACTAGCATGAAAAATTACAGAATGAAACTCTTGATCCTTTAACTTTTATGTAACAAATTCCAGGAGTTTAAAGCAACACAAAATCCAAGGAAGTCTATTGACTTCTGGCCCTCTCAGAGAGAATCTGCATGAATCTGAAGGGAGACTGACAGCTGAAGTAACCACTTAGGATGACAGATTTATCTGAGAACTAACCTCACAGAGAATGGCAGCATCCCAGATCTCCTTTGGGGGCCATTCATCTTTACAAAACATACACTGATAAAAGATTCCTCTAACAACTCAAAAGCCTGCATTAACTTGAACATCTGGAATGAAATCTGATCCCGTGGCTCAGTACAGTGGGGGGCCCAAAATGCTGTCAGAGTTGTGCCAAATAAAAACCTCTCAGACAACAGCATTGCCGTCATGACTATGGTAACTAGTTTTGGGGGCGCTCAAAATGGGATAGGAGAGCAGAGTGGAAAAGGCCAGAAAAGCTAAGTTAGAAACCCAGAGATGTACAGAGACAGAGAGAGAAGAAGGACAACAAAGAAGACAAAGACAGAGAGGAGAGAAGAACAGAGATAGCTAGAAAAACCTAGAGACAGAGAAGAGAGATACAGAAAGGAGGAAGCAAAGAGAGGAAAACAGGGAGAACAGAAGAAGTTGGGGTGCACAAAGAGGGGAAAGACAGGAGGGAGAGTGAGACATTCTCTTCTTCTTCTACTCCACTTCCTTGACCTGGGCAGCTGATGCCACCCAACCCTGAAGGGTCCCATCAGAACCTCTTGGGTAGTGAATTTAAACTCCAAATTTGTGACTGGCCCACCTAACCAGAATATCTGGCTACATTAGTCATGACATTTGAGCAAGTTTCCCCTAAGATTCCATGTCTCTTCAACGGATGATCTCTTTGAATAGAATACAAGTCAGGTACCTTTTTAAATTCAGCATCAGATTCCAACGTTTTCACGAGGCTGGGATTGCAGTGGGGGGGGGGTGTCAAAGATTGCAATTATGTATATTATGCTCTTAATTAGACAGCAAAAGAATGGCTGATGTCTAATGCTGCTAATTAGGCAAGAAGCACATCCGGTCAGGTGATTGGAACTCGGAAGGGAACTGGGAGAGGAGTTCATGGCAGAGGATTGGGGAGTCCGAAAAAGAAAGGGAAAGAATAGGACATTTCCTGAGATAATTCAAAGTCATCAAGTGTGCTCGAAAGGTCAGCCTTGCCTCATTTTAAAGTTGACCACCGTCCGCTTCCTAGTCTAATTGATTTGCTCAATCTGTATGGAAAGGTGCACAAATATGCTTAGTTTCTTCAAATGAAGAGTCTTTTTTGGTATCTAGTCTATTATTTTCTAAGTATTTTTTCTAAATACTTTTCTAAACAATATTTTATGTCAGTTCTAACTTCACAACATTGCTACAAACCTCCCTTTCTTCTCCATCCAAACTGCTAGCATACTGATCCAAGCATTTATCCTATCTTGCCTTGACTATTGCGTCTGCCTTCTCGCTGACCTCCCAGCCTCCTGTCTCCCCACTCCAATCCATACTGCAATCTGTTGCACAAGTCAGTTATCAATAAAAAGTTCAGTTCATGTCTCCCCACTTCTCAAGAAACTCCAATGGCTACCCACCCATCCTCTACATCAAATAGAAACTCCTTATCTTTGGTTTTAAAGCGCTCAATCAGTTTGCCCCATCTTACCTCACCTCACTAATCAACTACAGCCCAGCCCGCACCCTCCGCTCCTCTACCACCAGCTTACTCACTGTGCCCCTATCTCATCTCAACGCCAAACCCTTTCCCACATCTTCCCCCAGTCTCAAACTCCCTCCCCTGCTATAAACAGTACACCACCAGACCATCACTCTCTCCACCTTCACAGCATTCATTCAATAGTATTTATTGAGCGCTTACTATGTGCAGAGCACTGTACTAGTTAGTGAGGTCACATGAGAAGCAGTATGATGTATTGGATAGAGCACAGGTCTGAAAGTCAGAAGGTCATGGGTTCTAATTCTGACTACACCACTTGTCTGCTGTGTGACTTTGGGCAAATCACTTCACTTCTCTGTGCCTCAGTTTCCTCATCTGTAAAATGGGGATTGAGCCCCAAGAGGGACATGAACTGTGTCCAACCCGACTTGCTTGTATCCACCCCTGCGGTTAGTACAGTGCCTGGCACATAATAAGCACTGAGCAAATACCATAATTATTATTATCTCCTCCAAGAAGCCTTCCTCAATTATGCCCTCTATTCCCCAGCTCTCTCTCCCTTCTATATCATCTACTCACTTCAAATCTGTGACCTTTGGACATTTGATATTCACCCCATCTCCAACCCCACAGCATTTATGTCCATATTTTTAAATTATATTATAATTTTTTTATTCATTCATTGACTCAACTGTATTTATTGAGCACTTACTGTGTGCAAAGCACTGTACTAAGCACTTGGGAGAGTACAATATAACAACAGACACATTCCTGCCCACAACAAATGAACACTCTAGAGGAGCTATTCATATTATTCATTCATTTATTCATACTAATTCATATTAATGTCTGTCTCCCCAGCTAGACTGTAAGCTTGTTATGGGCAGAAAGCATATCTGCTAATTCTGTTGTACTCTCCCAAGCACTTAGTACAGTGCTCTGCACACAGTAAGTGCTCAATAAATATGATTCATTGATTGATTAACCTCCTCTCAGGATTGGGATTGTGAGCACTCTTGGACCCATGGTGCTTTTCTTCAAAGCCTGTGCTCTCTTACCTAATATTTCCAGTATTGCCAAGTGGTACATGGGGCAAGGGTAAAAAAAAGAGGCAGGAAAGGAAAACAGAAGGGTAAGCAAAAATGGGGAGGAGAAGGAGGAGAGAATCCTGCCTCTGCCCCACCTGTCCCAACTGCAGCAGCTGAAGACAGTTTTCTAGGGGTTTTCTGCATGGCTATTCTTCATGCAGTTCTAGTTTTGCCTGAAACCTCCAGGTCTGGGCACGCAGAAACAGTCAAGGTCTCCACTGAGGTAGCGAATGATGATGATGATGATGGTATTTGTTAAGCATTTACTATGGGCCAAGCACTGCTCTAAGTGCTGAGCACTGGAGGAAGAGGAGAATCCATTACCTACTGCTTTGCCATCACCACCATCAGGTACCCTCTTTTCAAGTGGTGGGACAGGCCACCCAAATGTATTATTTCCTACTTCATGTGAGACGACTAGGCACTCTATTCTAACTTGCAAATGTCTTTCCTTTGGGAGACAGGGGCTGCAGTCAGATTTTCTCCCCCTATTAATAGGACTTTTAATTATTCATTCATTCAATAGTATTTATTGAGCGCTTACTATGTGCAGAGCACTGTACTAAGCGCTTGGAATGTACAAATCGGTAACAGATAGAGACAGTCCCTGCCCTTTGACGGGCTTGCAGTCTAATCGGGGGAGACGGACAGACAAGAACAATAGCAATAAATAGAATCAAGGGGATGAACATCTCATTAAAACAATAGCAAATAAATAGAATTAAGGTGATGTACATCTCATTAACAAAATAAATAGGGTAATGAAAATATATACAGTTAGCTGAAATGATCACAAGGATGAGATCTCCACAGACAAAATGAGGAAGGAAATTCAGGCAATTACCAGGGCAATTCAAGCAGAAGTGGGTAGATTTTGTGTAATGGCTGTGGAGATGCATCCTGCAAGTGTTACTGTCTTTAAATATCCAACATGTGCATTCATCAAGCGCTCAGTAGAGTGCCCTGCACCCAGTAAGTGCTCAATAAGTACTACTGATTGACTGATTGATCTGAAGGTGATTTCCTGGTTGCAAGGACTCCAGCCCTTGGTTCTTAGGAAAAACAGTATGAAGCATTGTATCCTTGCAGAGAACCATAAGGAAATGTATTGGATAAATTGGGATTTGGTTTTTTCCTCCACCAGGGAAATAAAGATTCATAACCTAATTGATCTTTTTTGCAGAGTTGTGGGTAATTATGAATACATGATGTAGAAAAACGGAAATGAAAATACCCTCTCTAGACATTCCAAATGACTGACCCCAGAATGAAGCTCCTGTGAAAGATTACTTGTTGGAGTTGAGTAAAATGAGTGGTAATCATTTGGACTGTCTAAGTTTTCTGTGTCTACTTATATTTCCTTCATAAATTTGATGTTATAGCTAACTTTCAAAACTTGCTGTTTTTATGATAGCTGTAACTGTATTAAGATGTAACCCTGTGCTATCAGACTCTGTTTCCAAATACACCTCAATTTTAGCAAGATTCTTGCTGATTTAAATGTAATGTCATTTCCTCTGGAAATTATCATAAATCAAAATTCTGCCCTACTCAGGTATAATGGATCAGACAATTCAGTTTTCCTTAGCTCATTGGCTACTACTCACAGAACATCATTCTAGAAAGGTTTAGTTAAATCAGTGAATTGAAATCATTGCCAAACTAGCTCAAAATGCTTTTTCAAAAAGTTGCCTAATATGTAAAATTACCTAATATGTAAAACTTTAGTTGGACCTATAATGCTAGGGATGGAGGCAATACATGGTTCTGGGTTTGAGGGTGCAGTTACTCTTTTCTGTCCACTATTATGGATTCCAGTCCCAATAGTCATCACCAGCAATGTAAAGAAATAAATTCCTAGATATGATGGTGACTGGTCAAGGGAGAGGAAGAGGATTGGCCTAAACTCTGCTTTGAACTATTATTTAATATTTCTATAAAAAGGAACTTATCAGTGGCTATTATGCTATCTTCACCAAGTGTGTGCCATGGAGAAGTCAGGGGAACGATGAGTCTTGGGAACAAAATCTGCTCTCGTAGGGGCAGGACTATATCTGTGGGTGGTAAAATTCTTGCCAAAATTTTCACAATACACTCTCCCAGTGATCTGAAGAACAATTTAAGCTCAGGTCCTGTCCCCTGTGAGCTCCCCTCTAGACTGTAAACTCATTGTGGGCAGGGAATATATCTGTTTATTGTTGTATTGTACTCTCCCAAGTGCTTGGTACCGTGTTATGCAACACAGTAAATACCATTGACTAACTGACAATTTCACCTTCAAAACAGAGCAACCCCCTCCCTTTTCTCCAACGGGTGAAAGAGCTAAGAACTCAGTTTAGTCAATCAGAAGTATTCATATTGCCCCTACAACAGAAGAACTGCACCAGAACTGGGGAAAACTTAAAAAGAATATGAATGAAGACTGCCTGTTTCTCATCTACCATAGTGTTTCCAGCTGCATTTTCAATCCCACGAAACTATGATTGATTACTGGTATTTTTTGTTGGAATTAAGCACAACTCACCTTGAGGAAGCTAAGGTGGGTTTGTGAGGATATGGTGACAGCATGACATGATATGGCATTGTTTCCTTTTTTTTTTTTTTAAAAAAAAAGGTATTTAAGCACTTACTATGTGCCAGGCACTATACTAAGTGCTGGGTAGATATAAGGCAATCAGATTGGACACAGTCCCCTAGTCACTGTCCCATAAAGGGCTCACAGTCTCAATCCCCATTTTACAGACAGTGTAACTGAGGCACAGAGAAGTGAATTGACCTGCCCAAGGTCACACAGCAGACAGGTGTCGGAGTCAGGTTTAAAACCCAGGTTCTACTGACTCCCAGGCCTGTGCTCTATCCACTAGGCCACGCTGCTTCTCTAGTGTGTTCCTTCCTATTGGCCCAGAAATATGCATAATTGACAGTTGATTCCTCAATTGACTGCTTGACTGAATCATAGCTAAAACTGAACTTTCTACTGAAAAATTTAGAAGGGAAAAATTTGATTGCCTGATAAAGACATAATTTTGGTCCTGCAAGCATCACAAGGGAACAGCATTCCACAATGACTAAGACATACTGCGTGATCTGGAGGGAAGTCACTTTACTTCTGTCCATGCTCAGTTCATTCATTCATTCATTCATTCATTCATTCATTCATTCATTCATTCATTCGCATTTATTGAGCACTTACTGTGTGCAGAGCACTGTACTAAGCACTTGGAATGTACAATTCAGCAATAGATAGAGACAATCCCTGCCCAACAAGGGGCTCACAGTCTAAAAATGGGCTCATAGTCTAAAACAGTCAAATGTCCATCTTCACACCGGGGAGATTAACAGTGAAGTATTACCACTGTGGGGCCTGTTAAATGCTTACTATGTGCCAAGCTCTGTACTAAGTGCTGGGGTAGACAAAGGATAATAAGATTGGACACAGTCCCTGTCCCACACAGGGCTCACAACCTAAATTGGAGGGAGTAGGATTAAATTTCCATTGTACAGTTGAGGGAACCAAGGCACAGAGAGGTTAAGTGACTTGCCCGAGGTCAAACAGCAGACAAGTGGCAGAGGAGTCCTCTGACTCCTAGAACCATGGTCTTACCCCTCGACCTCACTGCTTCCCTGAATCTATGCACTGAGGTGGGAAATGAAGTGCTGTGATGGGGAGTTTATCCATATCCATTTGAATTGAACAGCTAGCCTATATAGGCTAAAGAAGGATTTCAGATTAAAGAAACTACATCACACTACTGTAGAATTTACCTTCCCAAGTGGATCTCCACCCAGCTTCTCTCAAGGAAGCACTTTTTATTAAACTAAACTCTATGAAATCAACTGCAAGTCTAGGTCTAACTGGTAGGCCACACTAGCTGGAAAGGATTTAACCTGTTCAAATGTACTTTCTTCCCCCATTCAAATCTAGTGCATCCTTTTTTTAAAAAATCAGTTTTAAGTATATCTGCTAATCTGACCATATATACTGAAGATACCCACAAACTGGATTTTTATAAGTGTCGCTGTGGTTTTAGAAGAGTTAAATTCTCATCTACTCAAACAAAGCCACTAGCTTGGATTATTTCATTATATAGTACAGATTTGTAAATGCACACTCCAATAAGAGGTTAGACCTGATGAGAAAACACATCCACTCTGTTTCTCACTTGGATGTGATTCTAAACATTCTAGAAGAAATCATGCCTTCCCCTCCCTACCCCCCTTATGAATAACTTTCAGAAATCAGCTAAAAAGCCCTTTCATCAAGTCTAAGAAACACTTAACCACAAAGAATGTTCAGTTACAACCTTATCCAGAAATGTAAACAGTTTTAAGAAGGTTGGTAATTGTCCCCAGACTGCAGCTAATTAAACAACTATTCTATACAACCTCCACAGGAAGAAACTGGAGAGGAAATTAGACTCTATATCAGAGGGTAGATTTCAAGGTTTATAGTTTCCCCTCTTTCAGAGCAATTGTTTCATGCCAATAAAATGCTCTAGGCTTAACAGTGGAGCTCCATCATCAAAGTTCTGTCAGATATGCAGTTATCAAGATATAATAGAAAATCCCAGGACTCTCCCAAAGATGTGGTCAGAGCTAAATTTTTCTAAATCCCAGAGTGAGATTAGTTTGGAAGAACCATATCCTTTGGCATTACCTAATTGTGAGATGCCAGAACACTGTATTAATTTATTTAACATGTTCTATTGCACCAGAAGGAGATAAAGGGAAATTTGGAGTATTGGGCACATATTCTTAAATGGTCAAAATAACCATCATGAAATCCTTCCCATTCTGGTTGTTTTCATTTTACAGACTCTCTTCAGCATACAGTTTACCATAATCAAGTATTGTTGATAAAATTACAGCAAAAATGACTGTCGGTGGATTGAAAAATCTCCTAGAACAAACTGCAGGAGGGTTGGAAGGTTTGTTTTAGGTTTGCCACATGAGTGAAGTCTTTGTCATCCTGAGATTTATGGGCTGAAACTCTTTTTAGGAACTGCACAGAGATGTAGGCGGATCCTACTTGGATCCTTCTCACAAAGCAGCATCTCGAACAAGGTGATGGGAAATTCAATAAACCACACAACCATTCAATCAATCACTGAATGGTACTTATTGAGTGCTTACTGTTGTAAGAGCACTGTACTAAGTGCTTGGGAGAGTCCAAACCAACAGAAGTGGTAAACTACTCCCTGCCTTCGACAAGCTTAAACCCTAGAGGGGAAGACAGACATTAATATAAAAAAATTGTATAATTTATAGGTATATACCTAAGTGCTGTGGGGCTGATAGTGGAATGAATACCAAAAGGTCATAGACCCAAGTTCACAGACAGCACCGAGGGAGTCGGGGAAAAAGGATTGAATCAGAGAAGGCCTCTTGGAGAAGATGTGGCCTTAATAAAGCTTTGAAGGTGGAAAGAGTGGTGAGCTGGTGTAAATATGCAGGGGGAGGGAATCCCAAGCCAGAGGGAGGATGTGGGAAAGGGGTCGGCGTCGAGACAGACAAAATCGGGGTACCGTGAGCAAGCTGGTGCTACAGGAGTGAAGTGTTTAGGCTGAGCTGTAGTAGCAGATCAGGAAGGTAAGGTAGGAGGGGGTGAACTGATTGATTGCTTTAAAAGTGATGGTAAGGAGTTTCTGTTTGATGTGGAGGTGGATGGGCAACCACTGGAGGTTCTTAAGGAGTGGAGAGACATGGATTGAATTGTTTTTAGAAAAATGATTTAGGCAGCAGAGTGAAGTATGGACTGGAGAGTGGGGAGAGACAGGGAGACAGGAAGCAGGGAGTCAGCAAGGAGGCAGATGCAGTAGTCAAGGTGGGATAGGGTAAATACTTGGATCAGCATAGTAGCACTTTAGATGGAGAGGAAAGGGCAGAATTTAGCGATGTTGTGAAGGTAGAACTGACAGGATTTGGTGACAGATTGAATGAGAATCCTTTCCTCTTCCTTTTTATCCCTTTTCAAATTTTCTCATTTCACTAGACATCTCCAAGTTTTTCTTTGGCACAGCAAGAGAAGGTTTAATTCAGCCAATCCATTTCAATGTAGCCTGATTCCTACTGAAACCTCTATTTGGTTTGAATCCTAGCATCTGGGTACATTTATGTCATTTTACTTGGAATTGAAAGGTGATCAATCAAGTTGAAAGTTCACCCAATTGATCTAAAGGGTCTACTGCAGAACTCAATACCAGCTACTGAACTTAATTGTCACTCTATTTTCAGTCAGGAGTTGTCCTACGGTTGTGTAACAAGGTATTCATTCTTCTTCATGAAAACAAACATTTTAAAATTTTTATCTGAAGGAAAGAACTCAGATTCCCCAGGTATGTTCCACCCTAAATATTCATAGACATTTTCAATTTAGGTAGAGATTGTTGGTTTTTTTTTAATCCCCATTTCAGTGCCCACATATTTTAGGCACAGACATTTCAATTTTTTTTCCTTTGGGTATTTTTCAGTGGGGGAGTGGAAGCCTTTAGGCAACAGGGAAAGGTCCCAGTGACCACAGATTTCTTCTCCTTAATCATATTTATTGAGCGCTTACTATATGTAGAGCAATAAGCACTTGGGAGAGTACAATATAACAGGCACATACCCTGCCCACAGTGAGCTTAGTCTAGAGAATGGCACACAGTCATTGCCTCTGTCTGAGCACTTTCTCCTGTATGGCTTAATACCAAGGATTGTGAAGGCAGCAATTAGGAAGTTTCTCTTAAAATGAATAGTCTTTATTTCCCTTTTTTAAAGTGTTTTTTTCTAAATGAAGCAGGGTAGAGGAAATTCAAAAAGTGAAAACTATCCATGTTTTCAAAGAGATAAGAATTAGGCTGATGTTTCTACCCTAAGCAAAACCTGTACCGTGTTTAGGTGATATGTATATATTTTCCTTTACTTTCACATGAACAATTCAGTGGGGCAGAAAAACCTAGCTTTTTCAGGAGGGATTTTAGACTTGGCCTTTTTTAATATTAGTCATGGTCCCTTCATTCATTTATTCTACATCCCAGAAATCTGCAAATAGCACTCCTTTGCCCGCAGACAGCAGAAAATGGGCAAGGAGGAAACCATGGATTGCCAGTTCTCTGCCCCTGCCAACAATTGCTCCCCCAGTGTTTTCCCAATTCCTTCCCACTACTCACTATACTCATTTGAAATTGAGTCTTCCCCCCAACTTTGCCATTGCCCAAAGTGGAGTGCATTTGTCAACTTCAAACAATCGATCAGTGATATTTATTAAGCCCTTACTGTGTACAAATCACTGTACTAAGCATTTGAGAGAGTACAGTACAACAGAGTTGGTAGATACACTCTCTGCCCGCAATGAGCTCACAGTGTAGAGAAACTAAACTTGCTTAATCTTGTCATGCATTATCTTCATTTGAGCAATTCACCTTCAGTTGGCTTTGAAGAGAGATCTAATACCCTTTTTTCCTGAAAAATACAGCAGATAGGTGGCATTAATGTAGACACTTGATAGAGGTAACTGTCATGGTTGGAGGCTTCACTTTCCTGATTGCAAAATCACAGCCTTGCTACCTTTCTATTTTCACTCTCAGCTTTCTGCTCATACCCATTTTGTGACACAAGGGGAGAAGGCAATGCCCAGGTCTTGTGCAAGACTCACTGTGTTTCATCTACGAATATCATTGTAATTTTAGACTTCGATTTTCACAGCAGAACATATGTTCACATTGCTATTTCTATCCTGAGCTTTGACATTTTCTGTGTTCAGAAAGTTTGTTTAAATGTCAAATGACAAAAGCAACACCTCAATGACCTGACCTCTTAGTCTTGTTCAACAGGAGGTGGGGTAAAGAGGACAAATTATCCCAGACTTGTGGCTGCCTTCCTTGATTTGTCAAAAATAAACTTGATCAAAATCTAGCTAAGTACAATCCTTTTCCTTTCTAGAAAAAGGGTGCTGGTTGTTTAGAAGCTTGTATTGTTTAAAGAGTCTGATCCCTGGGGTCTGTCTTTCAATAAAGCAGGAAATTCCAAAAGGAAGTCCTAGAATGGTACTGTTTGTTTGGCTTAGGTCTGAAAGACAGAAAAATCTCTTTATCTCTATTTAAAACGCTGTAGTAAGAGAGAGCAATTCATTTGAATGCAGAAGCAAAAACCTGTTATTATGGGATGGGAAAATTGGGGAATGTAAGCAACTGTTTTGTAAGGGTGAGGGGTTATCAAGAGTGCCTTTTAAGCACTTACCCCAGTGTGATTTTTTAGAAAATATCACTAAAGTCCAAACCTTGCAGGATTGACAACAGTTTAAAAGGGAAAGGGAACCCAGATTAAAAAACAAAGCAAAACAAAACAAAAAGTCCCCATAGTTGCTTTATTATATGCAGAACACTGTACTAAGTACTTGGAAGAGCATAATAAAGTTGTTAGGCATTACCCCTTCCCTGACTGCAAAGAGCTCACAACCTAGTGGGGGAGAAACGTTAAAATAAATTACAGGTAATGGAAGTAATCCAAGTATAGAGATAAGTACATTCATGCTGTGGAGTTGGGTGGTGGGGTGAATACCTTGTACTTTAAGTGCATAAGGGGTAAGGAGTCAAGCGCATAGGTGATGCAGAAGGGATGGATTAGTCAAGAAAGGTTTCCTGGAGGAGATGTGATTTTAGAGGGGCTTTGAAGATGGAGAGGGTAGTGGTCTGTAGAATATGAAGGGGTAGGGGGATCCGGGCAGGAGGGAGGGAGTGAGCAAGGGATCAATGGTGAGAGAGATGCGATCAAGACACTCTAAATTGGTTGGTGCTAGAGAAGTGAAGTATGCCGGCTGGGTGGTAGTGGGAGAGGAAGGACAGGTAAGAGGGTGAGAGCTGATTGCATGCCTTAATCCCAGTGGTGCAGAGTTTCTGTTTGATGCAGAGATGGATGGGCAAACCATTGGAGCTTTTTTTTGAGGAGTGGGGAGATGTGTGTGAAAAACCTTTTTAGAAAAATGATCCTCAAAGCAATCAAGTATGGACTGGAGAGGGGAGAAACTAGGGGCAAGAAAGTCAGCAAGGAGGTTGATGCAGTAGCTGAGATGGGATATAATTGCTTGGCCCAGAATAGTAACAGTTTGTATGGAGGGGAGGGGGTGGATTCTAGACTTGTTATAAAGATAGAAGCTCAGTGACTGACTCAATATATGGGTTGAAGGAGAGCACTAAGTCAAGGGTAATGCCAGGTTTGTGAGCTTGTGACACAGGGAGGTTGGTGGTGGTGTCAATGTGATGGGAAAGTCTCCGGGAGGAGAAGATTTTGATGGGAAGATGAGGAATTCTGTTTTAGACTTGCTAAGTTTGAGAAGATGGCAGAACATCCAAGTAAGGATGTCCTGAAGGAAGGAGGAAATGTGAGATTGCAGAGGAGAGAGGTTGGGTCTGGAGAGGTAGATTTGAGAGTCATCCATGTAAGGATGGTAGTTGAAGCTGTGGAAGAGAATGGGTTCGCTAAGGGAGTGGCTGTAATTGGAGAATAGTAGGGGACCCAGAACTGAGACTTGAGGGACCCCCACAGTGAAAGGGTGGGAGGTAGAAGAGGAGTAGATTAAAGATACTGAAAAGGAAAGGCCAGAGAGATAAAAGGAGAACCAGGAGAGGAAAGTGTCAGTGAAACCAAGGTTGGATAGTGTTTCCAGGAGGAGGAGGTAGTCCACAGTGTCAAAGGTGTCTGAGAGGTCAAGGAGAATTAGGATGGAATTGAGTAATTTTCCTTCTCTTTGACTCAGGAGTCTATTAGGCTTACCTCTGACACAGATGCTTCATTTTCTTTTGCAAAAGTATGGCCAGTGTAATACAGTGTCGAGATCATTTTCCCTACTATGATGAGAGTTTTGCTCTTTTTCGTAAATTACACCTAGTACTTGTGGGTCTATAATTTATTCCAAGAGGACCACAAAAGAGAACAAATAAATGGAAAGTGGTGGAGAGTTCTATGCAGAAAAATCACAATCCATTTTGTTCAAAACTGGCACACAAAGCAAAGATATTTAGAATCATGTGAACTGCAAAGAACTAACTTCCCATCCAAAGGTTCAGGATTTTTTTTAGACTTTTGCTTATTATTGCAAAGGTAGGGAGTGACCTCTTTATGGTGAAATGGAAAAATGCCTCTCAGACTATATATTTGTCTCACGTCCTAATAGAGGGTGCACTGTTAACTTGGAATATCAGAAACCGCACTTATGGTGATGAACCCGAGGTACTAAGCATGTGTGATAAAAGGATCCCAAACTAAAACCATCAGCAACAGTGTAGCACTGTCACACGACTTTTTCCAAATAATAAGCAAGAAATGAGAGAAAGACTGCTTTCTTTCCCTTAGTTTTCAGAAGACTAAACGATATTATTGAGCTACTGTTGTTGAAACAACCAGAAAAAAAAAATCCCTCATCTTTTGAATCCTGCCAGTGATGCCAGTCAGGCTATGTAAGTTAGGCAGGGTCACAGAAAGTCAGTGCATGGATGGAAGAGTTATGGAAAAACTCAATGCTTTTTTTTTTAAAAAAAGCATTAGATCACCCTGCTTATGCTGTACCTTTCAAAAATGAGTTTTAAGGTTATAGCTCTGCTTGGATTTGGGGGATTGTTGGAGCTAAGGACACTATTTCAGAAAAGCGATAAAAAAAGTTAATCTCTCCTCAATACTTCTAATAAGAAGAGAGAGGTTAATACTAATTTGCCACTCAGATTGCAATCAGAATAAAAGCATCTTTTCCACTTTCAACTCCCTTATTTTGGATAAGGATATATTAAAGTCCAGTACTGGGCTACTGTAAGATGCCATCCTGATTTCACTTTGGCTTCATTGCCTTGGAAGAGGGGACATTTAACATGTTTCAAGTGCACGATGAATTTAGCTTTTACAGATCTCCTAAACATCGACTCACTTAAAAATCAGCCCCATTTAGAGCTGGGCTGCGCAAGATGAGGCTGCTTTAAATGGGTACCCTGTTCAATAAATCTTGGGAAGTGTTTCTCAACGTCTTGGAAATATGCCTGGCTGGATTTAACCTGGGCCAGGAAACCAATACTGCTAATAGTAAGCCCAGAGAACCCCATTTTTATTTTTTTTTAATGTAGTGGGGTAGATTCCACAACAGTTAAAAATTTTTTGCTGTGGAGCCCTGAGAGCAAGAATGCATATTTGGCACAAAATGGTCCCTGATCTTAGCCATAATGGAAAACAAGAATATCTCAATCTCAAGAAGTAATGTACCAATTACTTCTGCAAACGTAGAATGACTTTCAGTGACTTCTAATGGTAGAGTCACTTCTGGATTTGGAGCACAAAATTAGGGCCGTTAAAAAACAACAACAAACAAGCTCCTTGTGGGTCGGGAAAGTGACTACCAGAACTCTGTTGTATTATACTCTTCTGAATGCTTAGTACAGTGCTATGCACACAGTAAGTGGTCAATAAATACCATTGATGATGATGATAATGGTCCATCTTACATCATTCTTAGCTCCTAATTTTGGGGAGGGTGGCAAGGTCTGCTGTGTGACCTTGGGCAAAACACAACTTCTCTGTGCCTCAGTTACCTCATTTGTAAAAATGGGGATTAAGACTGTGAGCCCCACGTGGGACAACCTGATTACCTTGTATCTACCTCGGTGCTTAGAACAGTGCTTGGCACATAGTAAGCACTTAAATACCATTATTATTATTATTCTTATTAAGGCTTTCTCTAATTGAACATGTTAATGATGATCTGATTTTTCAATCTGTCATTTCACTTATGTTGTCTTGACAGAGTGTAAGAGCTCGCAATCCTTTCCCAACACCTCATAATGGATTCCCTGAAGGGTTTGCAAAGCAAACACGCAAGACGGCAGAGTCTATCCTGCCAGGTACCTGCCTTTCAGCACCCTTCTGTATTTATTTACTTGAAAATCTATAAAATCCCCCTAAGTCTATTTCAGGAGTATGTAAACACATATTTTATGGGGCAATATGAAGGCCTTAATTATGAAGTCTTTCCTTCAAGACCATTGAGGAGCTTTACCCACACCACATGCATGCATCCATGCATTCAAACACCCAGATGGAGCTAAATTCACAGTTTCATAAGGAGGAACCCAAGAAGTGCACTAGTTTAGAAGCCTAGGCTGATTCAGCCAGGAAGTGGAGCAAGGTAATCAACTGCAGTAACTTCATTTAGACACAATCATGACTATACCACAATTCTGGTGACAGGGATTCATCTTCTCCTTAGAAGTGAATATGAAAAGAAAAGGTGACTTGGGATGATTTGCGTACTCTGGTAATCCTGGTCCTGCTAGGATGGATGTGGCAGTCCTGTTTTAGTTTAGAATGACAGAAAACGGCAGACACTGGAAACCATCTAAGCTGTCCATGACTCATCCTTTAGTGACACTTGCAGTCTGAGAGGAAGAAAGCACTAATTCTACTTGGGTTCCATTAATGTACACACACTGTGCATACCTGTAATGAGTTGTTAGAGGAATGGGGTGCCGGGGTATAGACTTAGGTAAGCAGAATGAACCCCTAAGTCATCCTGATTCTCTAATTAATCAGTCAATCCTATTTATTGAGAACTTATTATGTGCAGAGCACTGGACTGAGCTTTTGGGGACAGTACAAAATAATGGAGTTGGTAGACATGTTCCCTGCCCACAAGAAGCTTACAGTCTAGTTGGAGAGACATTGTAACACTGTGCCCACAGCTGCATCCTATTGAAAGTGATCAATTCTAACTCAAGGGTCCATTTATCCTCTTGTGGGCAGTGTCACTCAAAATCTTGAAAATTGAACCTGTGGTTTTGGATGCCCTGCAGCCCAATTCCGCCAGTCCATTAGTGCCTTAACACCAACAGAGAGCTCACTAACTCAGCTATTCCTAATCCATTCCACTGGCAACAGACGAACCTTAAAGGTGCTCAATGCCCTTTGGCGATCTGGATGTCACAGCTATCCATTACATGAACTGTGCAGGTTATGCAATGGAATGTAGCAATGTCATATAGAACGTTTTGTGGGAATCCACAGGACCTAATGTGCATCACCGAGAAGGGGAGGGAAAGGGCATGAGGCATTTAAAACTATGGGAGAGATGGTGGCAAGAGCTGCTCCAGCTTGCCTGTGCCCCAAAGGGGATGATGGGAACACCACAGGACCCCTCTGGGCCAGAGGCCACATCCTGTTGGCTGAAGTGTGGGAGCAACAGAAACATGGGCTGACTATTCCCCATCCCTAGCCCCTAAACTCCAGTGAGAGCCACACCAGCTGTCTGCAGGAGCCACCGGTGTCAGTGGTAGCCAACTGGCTCCTGCTATGTTGCAGTTTGGGTTCCTTGTTGTGGCCTCAGGTAGGGACTGGCACTGTCAAGGTAGGGGCCAAGTCTGCACCTTCAGCACTCATGCTTGGGAAGGGTACCCCAGTGCACACACACATACACACACACCCCCAACACCAACCCCACCACAGTGGAATCCCTGGTCCAGGCAGCTTGGCTTATTGCCAGAAAAAAAAAGGTCTATTTCAAAATAATTCAAACCAGAACTTATTCTTTCACTAGTGCCCTGTTTCAGGTCTTTCACCCCTGATTAATCCCCTCCCTCATTCCAGAACCCTAGTGTTCCTCTCACAGGACCCTGTCAGCACAGGCACCATTTCAAAGCCATGGTACTCACTAGCAGGAGCTGAAGTGGGTGGCAAATGGATTTTTGAAATAAAAATTACTAACATGATGGTAACCAGTACCAAAGCACTCCTGGACAAGAGATAGACCAGTTGAACACCACTTGAATAACCACACTGTCTGCAGCCTTTTTCAGCAGGTGGCAGTGATCTGGCTTCAAGAGGGGAGGCTAGTGAAACAACTATTTTCATCAGTGCCTTGCCCTCTGGAACTTCTAAATCAATTTCTGGGGCCCTCCTTTATTCTGTTCTACTCATTTCCACTGCCTCCAGTGGTCCCCACCACTCTGCTTCTCTCTGATCTCTACCCAACACGTCTGAGAGAGGTGTTTGGGGGGGAGTATGAAAAAGTGTGTCAGGGCTCTGGAAGCAGATGCAAGCCTGCTTCTTGAGTAATATGGAGGCGAAGGGTAAAAACAACCTCCCCCCTACCAAAATTCAGTACCCATTCCCATATACTGAATTTTGGTTTCTTACAGTAATCTGGTACAGATCATTATTTAAAGAGTATGCCAGTATCAGACTTTGGAAATGCTGACAGTTAATTCATTGTCCATTGGACAGTGACCCAAATACAGAAACCTTGAGAACCATCTCATCATTCTCATTACCAAAAAGCACTTCTCTGTGCCTCAGTTACCTCCTCTGTAAAAAGGGGATTCAATACTTGTTCTCTTTTCTACTCAGACTGTGAGCCCTGTGTGGGGAAGAGATTGTGATAGACCTGATTATCTTCTACTTTCCCTCTGGATGAAGATCAGTAAACTAAGGGTTAGGGGTATACTTTAAACACTAGACATAGTCCTTGCCCTCAAGGTGCTTACAGTTTAACAAGGAAAGCATTATAGATAAAGTTCCACCTCAGGAAAACCAAGAGTTATTGCTGGGACTTAAACTTGCCCCAGGTTAATTTGAGGATTGAACCCAATATAAAGTTTCTGATCAGTTCATAATTGCTATCCCACAGTTCCCTGAGACTCTATTGCTGTCATTTCTAAAAGGGCAGTTCTTAGAAAGTGGCTGCCACAGGTAACAGCCCAAATCTCTCTAGTTTGTTCTTATCAGCCCCTCCACAGAGTTGCTCTCCACCTCCCATACTCCAGAGACCTACCTCAATCTTCCTGATTCTCAGGCTTGACAAACTTCCATTTTATTTTTATCAGACCAAAAGAAGATAAGAGACCAGCTGGGAAAGTTCTCACTTCCCCAGGAGGCAGCCTTTTACTCAAACAAACAATCTAAATCAGAATGGGATTTTTGTTGTGGCCCCCACTCTCCCAGGCCTCTTATGGATCTCATGCCAATAAGGAACACAAGAACATTTCCATTATAGAATGAAAATCTTTTTTTTTTTTTGTCATTTTGCCCAAAGCAAAACAATCCACCCACCCCTATTCTTTGATTTCGACATCTCCTCCCCAAAACGCCTGTGGCTTGTTTCTCCAAGCAAAATAGCTTTTATTAGAAGGTTCTAGTCTTGCAGCAATTGGATAAGAAAGCCAGTTTCTGAAATCATTTCTGAGACTTGACAGTAACCTTGGCTGAGCTGATGTTGATGGCTTTCAGTTTACAGAGCTCGTGAGTTACAAACCTAGCAGTGGACCATGTCTGCCATGTTTCTCATTTAATCAAAACTGCCCCAAGGATTTTGTGTTTTGATTCTGAACCAATGAAAGCATAATGCTGGTGTCAATGCATCAACTAGTACCTAAGCCTCTACTTTTCTCCAATGAGAAACAACTCTGTACCTTTTGCACTGTATCCATGCATCTTACTAAGTCAAGCTTTGTTTTTTTTAAAAAAAATGTTATTTGTTAAGTGCTTACCATGTACCAGGCACTATTCTAAGTGCTGGGGTAGATACAAGCTAATCAGGTTGGACACAGTCTCTGTCCCACATGGAGCTCCCAGCCTTAATTTTATTTTACAGAAGGAGTAACTGAGGCTCAGAGAAGTTAAGTGACTTGCCCAAGGTCACACAACAAACAGTGGTGGAGTCTGAATTAGAATTCAGGTCTTTCTGACTCTCAGGTCCATGCTCTATCACTAGGCCATGCTGCTTCTCTGGAGAAGGGTGAATTAAAACCTCACCAAGACTCAGATTTGGCTATATTTTGAGAAGTCTTTGGACAAGGATAGCTGCTTAGGTGAGGTTCAGGCTTTCCTTGCAATCAACTTTTGCCCCTCAAGAAGCTTTGAGCTCAGTCTCCTTTCAGGGAGCAAATGCACTTTCAGTTGGTATGAGGATTGTCACTTAAATATCTTTCTACAGCACGTGTGTCCTGGAAGATTTAGGATACAGAGGGATATTTGAGTTGACTAGAATCACTGCTCAGAAATCAGACTGCTACCAGAATTTCTCTATCTGTCTCTCCAAAGGACACACATTCTGTGCTTCCTATTCTGACTTCTGCAGAACTCACCGACTGATTCTGCATGAGGCTTAACAAATGTCCATTTGAAAATAAAAAAATTGCAGAATCCATCTATTTCTTCATGGCCCTAGTGATAGCCAATTCATTTTCATCCTGCCAAAAGGGGGATTTACTACTACTCATCTTAGTTGTTACAGATCACCAAGGAAAAGCTGGAAAGTTTTGGGTTGAGTTACACTGTCAGGGCTTCTACCAACTCTATCATATTGGGCTTTCCCAAGTGCTTAGTACAGTGCTCTGCACAAGATAAGTGCTCAGTGACTACTACTGATTAATTCACTGATTGATGGTGTCCTTGGGCATTTAACTCATGATTTGCCTCGGAGTCTACGTGATTGTCAGCAGCTGCCTAAGAATGAAATTCAATTTTAGTTTGATCTCTCTAGGACAGCAGCTAGAGCTCACATGGGAGGTGGCTCCGTGGAAAGAGCCCGGGCTTGGGAGTCAGAGGTCATCGGTTCTAAACCCAACTCTGCCACTTGTCAGTTGTGTGACTTTGGGCAAGTCACTTCACTTCTCTGTGCCTCAGTTACCTTATCTGTAAAATGGGGATTAAGACTGTGAGCCCCACGTGGGACAACCTGATTTCCTTGTATCCCCCCAGTGCTTAGAACAGTGCTTTGCACATAGTAAGTACTTAACAAATACCATCATCATCATCATCATCATGGTAGGTGAAACTCTTAGGGTTAGGGAAGCCTTGTCTTATTAAAAAAGGTAGCCCTCTCTGAATCTTGCTTTCCCATTTGAAAAGAGGATGCAAAAGAGAGACTCCAGCAAGCTACCCCAGTATCCCATCTTGCCTGATAATTCCCAAACTGCTTGGCCAGAAGCAAAGCTCTCCATCACCGTACCTCAAACTAATCTGGACTCCAATCACTTTTCTGAACTCATCCAAGAGAGGATTGGGATGGGGAGGAGGGCAAGATTACTGGGGAAGTGCAAGAAGTGAGAGTACAGTTGTGAAAAAGCCTGAAACATCATCCAACATCAAAGTTTCCTGGGGACTGGGAGGTGAAACTAGTGTCATCTGTGGCTTCTGCTCTGCATGAGGCAATTAATTTAGAGGCAAAAGTTGGGTTTGCCCCATATAGTTTCAGTTGAAAAACAGAATTTTCCCACAGGAAACTTTTTTTTAAAAAAATGAACTTCTTGTCCCATACAGTCACAGCCACTAATGGCTTCTAGGCCACTGAGAAGCAGCATGGCCTAGTGGAAAGAGCACGGATCTGGGACCTGGGTTCTAATCCCAGCTCCACCACATGCATGTTTTGTGACTTTGGGCAAATCATTTAACTTCTCTGTGCCTCAGTTACCCAGTCTTTGAAAATCATCTAACTTCTCTGTGCCTTAGTTACCTCATTTGTAAAATTGGCATTAATACCCCTCCAACTTAGATTGTGAGCCACATATGAGACAGGGACTATGTCCAACCTGATAAACTTATATCTATCCCAGTGTTGAGAACAGTGCTTGGCACAAAGTACTTAACTAATACTAATGATAACGATGACAATAATAATAAAAATAATGGTGGTATTGGTTAAGCACTTACGATGAAAAGCAGCATGGTTTAGCAGAAAGAACATGGGGTTGGGAATCAGAGGATGTGGGTTCTAATCCCGGCTCCCCCACTTGCCTGCTGTGTGACCTTGGGCAAGCCACTCAACTTCTCTGTGCCTCAGTTATCTCATCTGTAAAATGGAGATTAAGACTGTGAGCTCCACATGAGACAAGTTGATTACCCTGTATCTACCCCAGTGCTTAGAACAGTGCTTAGTACATGGTAAGCGCTTAAATACCATAATTATTCATTATTATTATTATGTATCAAGCACTGTTCTAAGAGCTGGGGAAGATACAAGATAATCAGGTCAGGCATAGTTCCTGTCCCACAAAGGGCTCATAATCTGAGTAAGGAGGAGAACAGGTATTGAATCTCCATTTTACAAAAAAGGGCTACATGATGCAGCTTTAGTAATAGTGGGGCAGATGTGCAAATATGCCAAGAGGGTCAAGAAACAGTAACCAATATGGAAACTGGTATGTCTGCTTCTCATATACTCCATATCTTTCCAATTACATTTACTCTTGTTCCTAAAAATAAATGCTTCATCTACTGAAGTGCTGACAATGTCATGGTAAATCTTGATATCCCTATTGAGAAGACCAGAGGGAGTCAAACACTGTGGTAGGACTAAAAACCACTTACACAGAGTGCAGTGCTTTTATGGAACCAGTTTAGCTTTATGGGCAGGGCTAATAATCTTGACCCTATGTTTGATTAATGCAATATACATCAACTGGAGGTGGAGTGCCATCTAGCAGTTAATACTAAATATTAGGAGAAGGGAACAGTCTCCAAACTGGAACATTAACTGAAATTGAGAATAAACCTCTGCAAACACACTCAGGGAAGGGACATTTTGGTAATCCCACCTGGGGCATCTAACGACCTACTAGAGAAGAACCACTGCTCCAGGAACAAAGATGCAGAGAAGGCACTACAACTCCATTCTCACCATACCCTCTTCCCACATCCCTGAACCCTGCCATCCTCCCCAATGGCAGAGAGAGTTCGAGGGAGGAAGATTTAGGTGGGAGGAAGATTTGGGTGGGCTGCCGGTGATTTTCATCCTAATTGCAAAGATTTTTATTTTAATTGCAAACCTCATAACTTGTTTATATGAACTACAAAAGATCTGGCAAAGCACACACGTGCATGCGCTCACACACACACACACACACACACACACACACACACACACTCTTCAATAGAGCTGATTGTTTTCTTCCTGGGTCATCATACAGATTTCATTTCACAAAAAACTATATAAATAAATTTGGTGTAAACTAGGATTCAGTCGTTGTGGCTTAGAACATAGCATTTCTATTTCATTTTTTCAATCTGCAAAGGCTTTTTTTCTGTGGTTATTAAACACCCCCTAATCACATACATCTCTCTGCAAAGCTCGTCTCCCAATATGAAGCTCAAATGATCAAACATTTGCTTTGCCCATGTGTCTACAGGAACCATTTGTTCTATTGTATAGGCAAAGGACATTTAACATTTGAATAACAGCTTCCACTGACTTTTAAACCATCCTCCCGGCAAATAATCCCCTTTCTTAAATCTGTTTGCTATGTTAAGTGCCATAAAAATCCATTCAGAGTTTTCAGTAATCCTCAGTGAGAGCTAAGAACCTGTTCAGAGTGCTCCTGTATTCTCCCCTCCAGCCCCAGGCAGAAGGCAGCTTGTATGCCCCTTGTATGCCCAGGAAACCATTTATTTAGTCTGTGCCCCTAGGAGCCAAGGGCAGAATACAGGCCAGCAAGTCAGCCTCTCTCCATGTTTCAACTACTCCCCAGGGATACATTGGAATTCCATTGGTTGGCTAGCAGTGTGGCTTAGTGGAAAGATCACATGCTTGGGAGTCAGAGGTCGTGGGTTCTAATCCCCACTCTGCTACTTGTCAGCTATGTGACTTTGGACAAGTCACTTAACTTTTCTGTGCCTGTTATCTCATCTGTAAAATGGGCATTAAGGCTGTGAGCCCCACGTAGGACAACCTGATTACCTTGTATCTACCTCAAAGCTTAGAACAGTGCTTGGCACATAGTAAGCGCTTAACAAATACTATCATCATCATCACTTTGACTCTTTCAGGACTCCGAGGGCAGTGAAGGGCTAACTTTCTGAAAGGTACCACCAAGGCTTGGAAGAGCAAATGCAGCTTTTAAAGGGGCCTCATTAACCACCAGGAACAAGTGAGACACCAGGAAAAAAAAAATCACTCTATTGTGAAAGGTGTGAGTCAGTTTCACAAAACACTCAGGTCATGGTGGCATGCCAATTTTTGATTCCCTGTGCCACACAACCCTAGGTGCCTAAACTGAATTCACCTCCCAAAATATGGGAAAATTAAGCAGTTATAAAAAGTTTTGTGAGATTCAGCACTTACTCCTTTTTCATACCTTCATAAGACCTGTATGCATGTCACCAAGAGAAGAGATAGAAAATTTCAAGGAAGAAAATAACGGCTAAGGTGAAAGATTTCCAAAGAATAAATTCCTAAAGCCTCTCCCCCAAGACTTCCTACCAGGACAACTTTAATCCCATTAATGACCACATTAAAGAAAAACACCACATCTTTTAATGGTCTGACAGTTTGAGTCATTGCCATTTCACCTATAATGTATGCGAAGGGATCACCATCACAAACACAGTTCTCAAGACAAAGGCAGGAAAGGGTATAAGAGGCAACTGAGGTTTTAAGCTTTCTAGAGATAACATGTAACTCGAGTAGCGGTGGAAGGACTTGGCTTTAAATCCTAAGTGGGGACTTTTCACTGTGGTTGTAAAAGGGAATTGACTGATGACTCTAGGAGGATAGCAGCAAATCTGAGTTAGTTAATAAAATGTGAAACCTACTTTTGCTAATCACCAGGAGGCAGGAACCAGACAATGGAATTAAAATACAACCACCACAAGTCAAAATGGAAAGGATCAGTACTGGGACACCTTGTTATGTATTTCCCTCTCCCCCTCCTGGGTCTTTTATCAGTGTCCTGAAAATTACACCGTGGAATGTCAAGACTAATGGAAAACTTCACCATTTGAAGATTTTGTTATGAAGAGGTTCATAATATACAAATTCTACCTTCCTCGATTCAGGATGTAACATAAATGGAACTCTATGACCAACCCAAAAGTTTTGTTTGAAGGCCCAGTGACTAATTCCAAATCTCAAATCTTCAGTTTAATGAATTTTTCTGGTAAAGATTACCCTCCTTTTGTTAGATACTTGGCAAACATGCACCAAGAGAACTGTAGCTCTCAATGGTTTAAAAATTCTAGAATGACCCTGTATGATATCTTGGAGGGCATTTTTACATTAAATGTTAGGCCATTTAATAAAGAAACCCAAAAGAAAGAAAATTAGACTGTGAACAGCCCTTTTTCTCTTTTTTGCTGACTTGGATGGATTTCATTAATTTTTCCCTTTCATATTCTTTGTCTAAAATTTTTCCTAACTGGAGTGGCTTTACCCTGTTGTACCAATGCCACCTTTTTCTTTCTCCCTGAATATGCCCAAGGCTGATTGTACATTCATAAGATATCCCTGAAAGACATCTTCTGCTTTCTGGACTGAAAGTGACAGACTTTTGAAATAACAGAAATTCAATTTTCCATCTCTCTTCAAATTTCCACCTCTCCACCCCTCTCTTATGCATGCTTTTTTGCCATCTTCTGAACAGCTAAATGACCATGTAAGCAGAACAAAGGCTTCTGGCAGCACACAATTGATTATAATAGCATTATAAAAACTCCAGTCAGCTGAATGAGTAAAATTGAATTTACTCCTGGCATCAAAACATAGAAAACACAATAAGCAAAATATATTTGCTCCTGCCAGTGACCAGCAACTTAAATTGAATGATATTTCCATTGCAGTTACCTCATACCCAACATTGAGTTGTTTTCAATAAAGTTCAAAGGCACCAAAGAGGTGATAAATTCTGTAGTACATTCTCTGGGACATCAGAATCTGAAATATTTCCTCATTGCCCTACAGAGTCCCCTTTATAAGATTTGGAGCATTCCCCAAAAAGTACAAAAATTTTCACTCAGGTCCGATATTCCTTTACAAGATTAACTTATAGTCACTTCTCCCACTCCCTAACTTTCTAGGGTTTCTCCTGGGGTATGAAAACCCTTTGATAGACTTAACCAATTAATCAGTGGTATTTATTGAGCACCTACCAAGTGCTAAGCCCTGTTCTAAGAATTAAGGAGAGTATGACAGAAGCAGGACCCCAATTCCCTGCCCACAAGGAGTTCATTGGATTCAAATGTTGCCCCACACAGCATCACAATCAACCAAAAGAATGCTTATTTTCCACTGATGCAACTCTTTCTAACCCATGATTCATTGGCTAGCCACTTATTTTATATCTATAATTTATGAATAGAAAGATAATGTATTTATCCATAATTTATTTTTATTAATGTTTGTCTGCCCCTCTAGACACTGTGGGCAGGGAACATGTCTATCAACTCTGTTGTATTCTCCCAAATGCTTTGTACAGTACTCTGCACACAGTAAGCACTTAATAAATACCATTTATTGATTGATTGATTTCTTCTTTCTAATACCAACTTACTCACTATACCTTGATCTTGTTTATCTCACTGTCAACCTCTAGCCCACTTCCTGCCTCTGGTCTGGGACACCCTTCCTCCTCACATCCAACAGACAATTATTAATTACTCTCCCCCTACATCAAAGCTTTACTGAAGGCACATCTCTTCCAAGAGGCCTTCCCTGATGAAGCTTTCTTTTCCTTTTCTTTCACTCCCTTCCGCATCTCCCTGACTTGCTCCCTTTATTCATCCCTCCTCCCAGCCCCACATCACTTATGTACATATCCGTAAATTACTTATTTATATTACTGTCTGTCTTCCCCTCTGAACTCGAAGCTCCTTATGGGCAGGGAATTGTGTCTGTTATATTGTATTCTCCCAAATGCTTAGTACAGTGCTCTGCACATAGTAAGTGCTCAATAAATACGATTGATTGAATAAAAAATCTTTAATAAACTCAGGCTAGTAGACCAAGAAGACATTAAATATTATGCAAAATGGGAGAAAGAAGAGGATTAAAAAGTAGTTGAGCAAAGGAATAGTGCTTTGAGTTCAAAGTGAGGCTCAGGAAAATCAGTCACTAAATGACCTGGATAAGACAATTCCTCACAATCAATCGGCATGTACCGTTTTTGCCATAGGCAAAGCAATTCTGCAGTGACTATAGGTGTGTTTAGCTTTATGCATCCTGAAGAGGAGCCAAAATGTCCCAGCAAGTGGGAAGCCCTTGTATTTTTTCTACAGTAATGATCATGTTCTTCCTAAATCTTTTTTTTTTCCTCAGAGAAAAGCACCATTCTAGCCATGAGGCCATGGAAAAGTCTGACATTTAGCATGCAATCTTTAGCGTGGGAGGGTCACGTGCCACGTTCACCTAGGAGCCCTCCCCTCACTAAATTTACCTGATAACACCTCACGTTTTACTCCCATTATTGACCCCCTGTTCCCAGCCCAGAACTTTGCTGCTAGCCTGGGAAGGCCTCCCCAGAAACCAGATATGCTGGCAGTGGAGTAGGGACTGAAGGGCAGAGCCTCCAGCTCCTTAGCATATCAGTTGACAACTGCTTATTTCCCATTCAGTCAGGAGGAACACACAAGGAGACTTTATCAGGGACTCAGGAACCCAAGGTACCAGTCTCAAAATGAATTGGGTCTAGCTAAAAATCACCAATTACCAATCGTACTTGAGCTGAATTAAAATTAAGGCTCAGAGATCTAACGCAATCGAACAGCAGTTGGAGTATGGTCAGAGGCTCTTTGGTGGGGAGTCAGGTCATTCATCTTCGTAGCTATAAACATAATAATAATAATGATAATAATAATAATGGTAACTGTTAAGTGCTTACTGTGTGTCAAGCATTGTTCTAACATTGGGGTAGATACTAGATAATCAGGTTGGAGCCAGGCCCTGTCCCATATGGGGCTCACAGTCTTAATCCCCATTTTACAGATGAGGTAACTGAAGCACAGAGAAGTTAAGCGACTTGCCCAAAGTCACCAAGCAGACAAGTGGGAGAGCTGGGATAAGAACACAGGTCCTCTGACTCCCAGGCCCATGCTCTATCCACTAGGCCATGATGCTTCTATGGTAAGGCAGCAGTAGGGTTTATTGACAGGCTAGGTAACTGATCCAGCGCTTAGAACAGTGCTTTGCACATAGTAGGTGCAAAGATGGGAGATCAGAAAGGTGGCTGATGAAATAATCCTGTCGGGATACAATGAGAGACTGTAGCAACAAGGTTGGAGAGGAAGGGGCGGATCTTGGCGATGTTGTGAAGATGAGACCGTCAGGTTTTGGTAACGGATTGGATGTGTGGGGTGAAAGAGAGCAGCGTCAAGGATGACACCAAGGTTGTGGGCTTGTGAGATGGGAAGGATGGTAATGCCATCCATAGGGATGGGAAAGTCAGGGAGAGGACAGGGTTTGAGAGTGAAGATAAGGAGCTCATTCTTGGACATGTTGAGTTTTAGGTGGCGGGCGGACATCCAGGTGGAGATGTCCTAAAGGCAGGAGGAGATACGAGTCTGGAAGGAGGGAGAGAGAACAGAGGAGGAGATGTAGATTTGGGTGTTATCTGCCTAGAGATGATAGTTGAAGCCGTGGGAATGAATGAGTTCACCAAGGGAGTGAGTATAGATGGAGAACAGAAGGGGACCTAGAACTGACCCTTGAGGAACCCCTACAGTTAGGGGATAGGAAGGGGGGAGGGGCTCATAAAGGAGACTGAGAATGAATGGCCAGAGATATAAGAGGAGAACCAGGAGAGGACGGAGTCCGTGAAGCCAAGGTTGGATAATATGTTGAGGAGAAGGGGATGGTCTACAGTGTCAAAGGCAGCTGAGAGGTCTAGGAAGATTAGGATAGAGTAGCAGCCATTGGATTTGGCAAGGAGGAGGTCATTGGTGTCCTTTGAGAGGGCAGTTTCGGTGGAGTGGAGGGAATGGAAGCCAGACTGGAGGGGGTCCAGGAGAGAGTTGGAGTTGAGGAATTTGAGGTTGTGAGTATAGGTGACTTGTTCTAGAAGTTTGGAAAGGAAGGGTAGGAGGGAGATAGGGTGATAACTGGAAGGGGCAGTGGGGTCAAGAAAGAATAGGATGGGGGAGACATGAGCATGTTTGAAGGCAGAGGGGAAGAAGCCATTGGAGAATGAGTGGTTAAAGATGGAAGTTAAGGAGGAGAGGAGGGAAGGGGTGAGGGTTTTTATAAGATGAGTGGGAATGGGGTCCGAAGCACAGGCGGAGGGGGTGGCACTTGAGAGGAGGGAGGAGTCTCCTCTGAAGATACTGCTGGGAAGGATGGGAAAGTAGAGGAGAGGGTTGAGAGCAGGGGGGATGGAGAAGGGGGAAGGGGTGACTTTGGGGATCTCAGACCTGATGGTGTTAATTATCCTAATGAAGTAGGTGGCTAGATCGTTAGGGGTGAGCGATGGAGGAGGGAGAGGAACAGGGGGCCTGAGGAAGGAGTTAAATGTCCGGAACAGTTGGCAGGGGTTATGGGCATGGGTGTCAATGAGGGAAAAAAAATAGTTTTGCCTGGCAGAGGAGAGGGCAGAGTTAAGGCAGGAAAGGAAATATTTAAAGTGAACAAGGTTGGCTTGGTGTTTAGACTTTCGCCAGCAGTGTTCAGCAGCTCGAGCATAAGAGCGAAGGAGGCAGACAGTGGCACTGATCCAGGGCTGTGGGCTAATGGTGCGAGAGCGACGAAAGGAAATGGGAGCGAGCGAGTTGAACTGAGTAGAGAGGGTGGAGTTGAGAGTAGTTATCTGGTCATCAAGAGTGGTGGTGGTGGTGGTATTTGTTAAGCGCTTACTATGTGCAGAGCACTGTTCTAAGCGCTGGGGTAGACACAGGGGAATCAGGTTGTCCTACGTGGGGCTCACAGTCTTCATCCCCATTTTACAGATGAGGTAACTGAGGCACAGAGAAGTGAAGTGACTTGCCCAAGGTCATACAGCAGACAAGTGGCAGATCTGGGATTCGAACTCATGACCTCTGACTCCAAAGCCCGTGCTCTTTCCACTGAGCCACGCTGCTTCTCTTAAGAGTGGGTAGAGAGGATAGGGAGGCAAGGTGGGGTGTGATGCACTGAGAGAGATGGATAGAGTCGAGAGAGAGTGGAGGTCTCTGTTGGGGAGTAATACAGATTTACAGGGGGGAGGAGTGTGAGAGAGGAGAAAGGTGAGAAGATTATGGTCAGAGAGAGGGATTTCAGAGTTGGTGAGGGTGGAGATAGTGCAGCAGTAAGAGATGATGAGATCAAAGGTGTGACCAAGTTGGTGAGTGGGTGAGGTGGGGTGGAGCAGGAGGTTGGCGGTCAAGGAGTGATAGAAGGCAGGCAGCAGAGGAGTCACCGGGTACATCCATGTGGATGTTCAAGTCTCCAAGGATCAGAGTAGGCATGGAAAGAGAGAGAAGGAAGGTGAGAAAGGGGCCAAGGTGGTTAAAGAAGTTGGAGGTGGTGCTTGGCCCATAAGAAGTGCTTAATAAGTACCTTAATCATTATTATTAAATAAAATAAGGCCTGAAACCAAAACCCAAATGTTAGGATAAAGAGGGAAATGAAGGGTTAAAGTTTTTTTTTTTAATCACCCACCTAAACCTAGACTTATTAAGCGAGAAAGGATTAGTTTCACTGCCTTCATCGGTATGCAGCCAACAGCCGTATTGTTACATTCTGAACCCCCTCTACTTGGCTAGCACGAGTTCCTTGGAAGAACTTTTTTCCTGGCAGGGTTGTCTGCTGACTCTGTAACTTCATGGTAAATGTCAAGCAGTGGTAGAGAAATTAAACCAAAACAACTTAGAGATGGGTAGACACACATTGCTAAATTCTAAACCAAACTAATCAAATGCATTAGAAATTGGTGGAAATCTTTCAGTCATCCTTTTTCAACATAGTGGATTTTTCTCCCCATTTCCTGAGCCACTGCCTCACTTCTCTCTCTCTCTCTGCCCCCAGGCACCTAACACCTTAACATTCCATCTACAGGTGACCCTTATCTGTGCCACCATCTCAAACACAAGATGTATAATCATTGACTTGCCCCATGACCCAGGACCAAAGTTATGAGACAAGGTGTGCAGCTGGTGACTAAGATTTAAGGACAGCTGAAGATACATTTCGGGAAACTCACAGTCCAAAAAGTTTTCAAAGAAGTGAAAATACAGCTCCAATTTCCAACTTTGCTCTCTTCCTGGAACACACCCCCATTTATACTTGTACATCTTTTATAAGGAAACTTTTGGTGCAATGGAAAAGTATAAGAGGAAGAGAATGTTCTGAGCAGGAAAGCGGCTTGAGCCTAAAGGTAAATTGGAGTGCGTAATGTGAATGAAAGAGGGTCTAAAAATGTACTTAGAAAACGTAAAGATTCAAAGCTTAAATATTTTCTTCTTTTTTCTATCTAAGGAAACCTAGCTAGGAGTATTCCCAAGGATCAAGACACTGGAGTTAGAATCCCAGAGTTCAATTTAGTCACTGTCCAAGAGGTCTGACAGCATGATTTTCAATTTAGCTGCCGGATCTAGGACACCCAAATTGACCCCATTGGGGAAAAAAGTGAGGTCAGGGTGGTACAATACTTTGCTCCTCAGTTTAAATACCAAGTATGATTACCTTAAATTCAGAATCAATCTGATATAGAAATTGACTTTTCAATTTTTTAATTTTTTTTTTGGTAAAAAGGACCATGCTCCTGGGATTGCAAAATGATGTCCCCTCTGGGGTCAAGGAATGAGGGGATGGTCTGATGGGGCAGGAAGGGAGTGTTGCAGGTGGAACTGTAAATCCCCACCACTGCCACCACCTTCAGGGCATCAGTATTCTAAAAGAAACTCCAAGTGGAGGGAGGGAGGCATATGAGCCAAGGGCCAGGAAATGTCAACCTGCCCTTTCTCCTCCCTCACCAATGTTAAGAACCTTCCTTGCTGGGTTGGAGTGAAGCAAGAATAAAGGACACGAGAATAAAGGGAATAAAATCAGGACCTGGAAATGGGCTGTGGACATAGATCCACATGGTCCCAAACCAATTATAGTCTGTTCCCAGAGAGTGGCACCCAGAACTCCAGCAATATATTCAGCACTCCAGATGAATGCTCCTCAAAGAGCAGGGTGTACATTATTAAAATGCCAGTGCACATTTCATGATCCTCTGATGGAATTTTCCTTTAGGATCCATTTTCTTCTTAAGTTATAAAAGCCCTTATTTTCTCCCTAAATGCTTATCTCCACAAACCCTGAAGCATCCTAAGAAGGCCCCAGAGTAGGTTATCACATCAATATCCCTTACTTTTTAATTAATGACTACAATTGTCCACATCAGCCTATTCTTATTCAAATCATACATGGTTTTGTCCATTTTAATTTATATTCTTGCTGACTTGATAGGTCTAAGAATGAAAGAAATCAGAAACTCTCCACTAGAGTGTAGCCTGCTTGTGTGCAGGGAATATGTCTTGTGCTTCTTTTTTGTACATCCCAAGCAACTAGTACAATATATTGCATTCAGTAGGCATTCAAATACTACCACAATCACTGTTATTACTTTCCACCCTCTACCATAGTTGCTCCCAATGTACTGAGTATGAAAATCCAGTCTTTTTAAGACCTTAGCTAAGGTTCTAGTCAGCAGAGTTTGTTATGTTCTATGTTGTACCATTCCACCACATCTTGAGAGCCTGTTCCTTCTTTGTACCCACATACAAAAAGCGTGTTCCTTCAAATTGCCATTTATCAAAGTTTAATGAGTAATCCCCTGAACTGTTCAGGCAACAGACTGTCAGTTCATGAATGTTGAATTGTCATATGTAAAAGAAACTAGTCCATCTCCTAAACTAGAGTTTGGCTCGCTCAATCACCATCCTGGAGAAAGAGGGCTTGCCTGTGATATTGCTGAGGAAGCTTCCTCAAGTGACAGGTCCCCCCAGGAGGTGCCACAAACCACCACAGTGGAGAAATCCTCTTCCCCACAAGAGCAACAGTGCTTGAAGGAGTGCCTACATAAAATTTACAAGCTTTCTATTTACTGTGCTTGCAAAGGAGGAAAGGGGGATGAGAGGGTGGGAGAAAGAGGGAGAGGAGTAATCTGGCCAAGCAGCATTTCTCTGAATTTTTAATAGTAAATTAATAATTTCTATGCTTCCAGGCCCCAGAAGCACTTCAACATCACTCCTATGACCAAACTTCCTCCATCTTTCCTGTTCGAATACGTCAAAATTTCAGGCCTGTTAGTGCTAGAAGCCTCCAGCTGGCCATCCAAGAAACTATTACCAGACTGTGGTGCTTTTTTCTCTGATTCTTCCCCAAGAATGTGTGCAATGGTCTACTTGGTTTTCTTAAATTGGTAGATGGAGTTATATACTGAACATATAGCATTCTCTTCTAACAGGAATTATTCAGAAACCTGGTACTCTTGGGCTTCACCCAGACCCTTCCAAGAGTTGGAAGAGGTACCAATGGCCCACTGACCAAGAGTAAAGGAAAAAAGTCAAACTGTAGAGTTCTGCATCAAATGAACAGAAGTCATAGCAGACCTCTGATCGGCACAAAGATGGAATCACATCATCAATGGTATTTATTGAGCACTTACTGTGGGCAGGGAACTGTACCAACAGTTTGGGAGAGTATAATTTAACAACATTGGTAGACATGCCCACAAGGAACTTGCAATCTAGAAGGGGAGACAAACATTAATGTAAATAATTTATAAGATATAATTCACATATAGGTACATAAGTGCTGCAGGGTGGAGGGTGGGTCAAATATCAAATGCACAAAGGTCACAGATCCCAGTGCACAGATGATGCCAAAGGGAGATGGAGTAGGGGAAAAGAGGGCTTAATCAGGGAAGGCAACCTGGAGGAGATGTTATCTTAGTTGTTCCTCACATGAAAAACAACTGAGTTACCAAGTCCAGCACTCCCATCCTCATTGGCCAAGACTCTGGTGTTTCCATCCTGGGCTCTAAAGGTTCTGTGGTAATCCCCAAATTCTACTGAATAAGAATGGGCACATGAAAGGATGTTCCAAAGCTGCAAGTCTAACCAGAAGCATCTGGGAAACCAATCACCCAGCCGAAATGAGTTGCCAGGAACCAACAAATGGAAAAAGCTGAAAAAGTATAAATTCTGTCTATCTGATGGAGACGCAGAGCCATCACAGCTCAGTGCTTCAGTCCTGGACCTTTGCTTATAGCAAAAGTATTTCTCAGAAACTGCTAGGCAAAAATTGGGGGATATTAGATAATATATCCTTAACTATTAGGCAGGATGTCAAGAAGGGCAGCCATTATTTTGTTCCTTCAAACACATCATTGCCACTTCCAGAAATAGAATAGTGGGATGACCCAGTATGGAGTTTCTTAGCTTCTTATGTTTTTAAGCAACAATTACCAGGATAAAATAAAAGCTCTGATACCAAGAGAGCTTGGCATGCCAGGTTTTCAGGCACTAGCCGAAAGACTTGTTTGGAAAGTTGACTCTACCCTAATGATTTACTAGCCTTATGTAAACTTTGCCTAGTGACCACGCAAAGGATTTAGCAGCTCATGGTTATGTTTTGTTTTTAAAACCTCATTGTTCTCTATGAGAAATATAGCTGGTGGTAAAATGAATGAAATCAGCATTCTTGTTTTTGGCATAAGCTCCTGGGGATGTAGGCAAGCAGATTGTAGGCAAGCAGATCTTTACCAGACTGATTTTGCCATCCAAAAATGACACAATTTCAAAATAATGACAATGACACAGTAAAATGGTTTCAATAATGGGAGCCTTCTGCACCACTGCCAAATTCAAGTGGACTGGTTTTAGGGGAAATAGTAGATGTGCCAAGAATGCACAATACCATTTCCCTCTGGGTGGGCTAGGGACTCTGACTTTTAATAATAAAAGTCCCAAAAGGGTTGAACTACTCCCAAAGGACTGACTACCTGTATATCCCCTAGCAAACTTGAGGAAATCCCAAAAGTAGCATCTTTGGGCTGCAGAGTTCAGTTCTGTGAGATCTAACCCAGATCTAATAGTCAAGCTCTCAGTAAATAATGCAAAATTCACCTCTTCACATAGACTAACCAGCAGATTAAGAAATTTCTATTACCTCCAGTCCTGCTAAGACAACTAGTTTTAAAGGGTGGAGAAAGAATGTGGTGAGAAAAGACATTTGGGAGTAATTCATAAATGCCCAGAATTCTGGCCAAAGGTTGCAAAGAGACATATTAAAGAGGGTGGTTCATTTATTGGCAGGCACCATTCCAAATACCACAGAGCAGGATAATTTCTCAATCAGTTGCTCCTATTATATTTTTTTTAGACCATCTGTGCATGATGGGGCAAAATAATACAAACCAATCCACTTAGGAGTTTCTGCATTAAACATTTTTCTTTTTATCTACACTACAAACACTGCTACTACTTTTTTTAAATGCTTGGCTAAAGGAATTGCAAATCCACACTATTGGGTGTGCTTTTCCTAAAATGGACATATTTCCTTTTAATATGGATTCAGGCATAAAACAGGACATTGCCTTGAAAATATGACTGAATACTCCATACATTTGAAATGGGGCCATGAATCTAGATAGAGATGTGCTCAGCAACCTCTGATTGCTCAGAGAATCTGTAAATTTTCCAATCCAGTCATCAAACCATTTGAAACATCCAGATGCTATTTTGTATCTGTTTCCAGGAGGAAAATGGGGATAATTCTGAAAACGCTGTCATAAAGATCAATAGAGTGTGTGTGTGTGTGTGTGTGTGTGTGTGTGTGTGTGTGTGTGAGAGAGAGAGAGAGAGAGAGAGAGAGAGAAAGAGAGAGAGAGAGATTCATGGGGAGAGGAAAAGGGGTCATTGTGTATGTGTGGGTAGAGGGGTGAGGTGCGGGGGGGGGGGGGAGGGGTGGCAAACTTACTGACCCTGGGAGCCACATAACCAGTTTGAGGGCTGCAAGACACGAGTGCCTGAGGGAGGTAATAGGTGCAGCATCATTTTGACCCTTGCACACAACCTCTCTCTTTTCAGTCATCACCCCTCAAGTTCAATAGCATTTTATCACTAATAACCCACCACACTGGTCAAGCTAGTTTCAGTGTAGGGAGTGTGGGTGTGTGATTCAGGCTTGAAGCCATCAGCTGGCAGTCAGAATAGTCCCAAATGGCTTAGAAGCCATGGTTGAATATCCCTAGTGTAGCTAGCATCCCAACTAATCTGGGTCTTTACCAAAATACATGGGTAACTGGTATAATATATATATATATGGAGAGAGAGAGAGAGAGAGAGAGAAAGAGAGAGAGAGAGAGAGCTATCATTCCTTTATCCTGTTATAATTTTCTATCACTTTTATTCACAACTGTGCATTGATGATAGGATTTTCGTCAGCCGATATCACAGTATGCTTTAACTTCATCATTCCCAAAAATGAATGAGAAAGCAGGAAAGAAAATAACGCAGCAAAAATGAAATGGTCCCTCATGGCAAGTACACTTGCTCTATAATTTTATTATATCCCCTTCAATTTTTTTAAGCCTGTCAGCAACTCAGGTTTTAAAAACTTTTTTCTAGGAGAATAATCACACCAATGATCACGCAAAGTCAGATTTTCTTTCCCCATGGGGTTCGCTTTCTTCCACACATCACTGTAATTTCAACAGAAAGTATGAGGCAGGAGCTTCAGTGGGCATAGACATTTAAATTATTGGGCCTGTCTAGAGTTGGGAAAGAATGAGAATGCCACAACCAATGCCTTTATCCAAAAGGATATCTTATTCCTGTCACTGCCATAGTCATTCTATGTCTCGGCTTAGCTGACAGCATTGCCTAGTCATGACGACTGTAAGGCTTAGTACTGAACCCAACAAGTATTTGTTTCCATCCTTACTCCCACAAAAAGAAATGCAATTCTCTTTCATCCTCTGGCTGAAGCTATTACGGTCTTTTCATACTAATTCAAGAGTCCTCCAAAAGAAAATGGACATGTGCATTTTATTATGTAGAACATATGAATATACTCATCAGACACAACCCAATCCCAATTAAAGCAACAATAGTTCCTGAGCAATTGCCTTACTCCTAACCATGTCGGGCGACTTTCTTTATGCTGAAATCCTTCCAGAGGTTTTTGTAGAAAGCCCGTAAACTTTGTTATAATAATTGGCCATCAAGGAGTAACACGAAACGGAAACATTGTGCTTTCTGGGACCAATGGAGGCTCAAGCCACCCTGCTGCTGGGTATGGTCAATCACTCAATCAATGGTATTTATTGAGGGCTTACTTTAAGTAGAGCACTGTACTAGAGTGCTTAGTACAGTGCTCTGCACACAGTAAACACTCAATACGATTGAGTACCAAGCACTTGGGAGAGTAGAGTACAATAAAGGTGATAAACACACTCCCTACCTGCAAGGAGCTTACAGTTTAGAGGGGAGCTTATATTGCCTACAGCCTTAGGATCTTCATTCAACCTGGTACTACAATGAAGACTGCTGCAATTCCATACAAAAAACAGTTCCTCCTGTGGTTCTTTCCTTTCTGCGTCAATGCAATTACTTCAGTTAGACATCTTAGGCTTGAATGGGACCATCATTTTTGCTGCATTACTAGAAATATTTTTGGTTTCTGAAGCAAGCACCAGCTGCCCTTTGCATGCCCACAAAGAGAAGAAATGCTCTTTATTATGTTTTTGTAACAAATGGAATAAGCAGAGCCCTGCAGGAAAACTGATGGTTTTTCCACATTTCTTCTCAGTCCAGGGTTTGGAGGGGAACAGAAGCAAATCTGTCAAAGGCCACATTCCCCTGCAGCTGAAGTGTCTTCTCCTGGTATGTATGATGTGCTTGCTATATGCCAAAGCACTATGTTCTTCCCAAAGACAGCACCTAGGGAGCTGGGTTTGGGAAGGGGTAGGCTGCATTGCAGGTCCCTGACCCTGAACTTATGAAAAACACAGAAGGGCATTGGATTGACCACTGGATTACAAATATCAGACTCCCAGAATTCAAAGGGGCCTTGTTAGAGCCATCTAAACCACTCCACAGGAAGGTGTCCAACATCTCAAACAGATGAGACTCTACCTTATTCTTAATGACTGCCATATTTCCTTTTGCTCACTAGGCCAGGCTTCATACACAACTGCTCAATAGCACTCAATTGTAATCTGAATAGATGGTAATCTCCATCCACAGTTTTTTTCTTACAGCTCTGCCACAATGGCCACTAAGAAAATACGTTGGGTGAGCAAGACAAAATAATGAAATATCCACGAGATTGGTTGCAAGATGAAGACAAAACGGGAATCCAGATGCTTATTTAAAATTCAGGATTTATGGAAAAGAGATTAGGAATTCACAAGACCCCATGTTTGAAGAAAATAACATCATTCCACATTCATCATTTTATATAAGTAGATAAAGAGATGGAGCCCAATTCTTCTCCATGCCTAATTCCCTCTAAATGGACTAGTGAGAGTCTTGCAAAGCCTTGAATAGCCCCCAGTTGACCTAAAAGACTGAGCAGGGCTTTGCAAATGGTAGGCGCCCAATAAATCCCTCATGATTATAATCATCATAAATATACTTTCCTAAGCAATTCAGTGACTCTCCAGGAGGGAACATTGGGGAGAACTTTGCCAATTGGATTCACAATGTAACAAATACTAAAGTTAGAATTTAGGGGTTTGTAAAACAGATTTTAATACTCTATTACACAGCCTATCCTTAAACCATTAAATTATAGTGTGTAAGGGAGACAGGAGAAAGAGACTCACACAAATAGTATTTTTTTTTAATGGCAGGCTAAGGGTAAGCCTTTTTTATGGTATTTGTTAAGCGTTTACTATGTGTCCAACACTGTTCTAAGCACTGGGGTAGATGCAAGTTAGATTGGACAAAGTCCCTGTCCCACAGGGGACTCACAGTCTAGGAGGGAGAACAGGAGAACAGAGGTCCAGAGATGTTAAGTGACTTGCCCAAGGTCACCCAGCAAGCAATTGGCAGAATCAGGATTAGAACCCAGGTCATATGATTCCCAGGCCCATGCTTTTTCCACTAGGCCATGCTGCATCTCATTTTGCCCCTTAGCACATGGACTAGAGCCTCTGTGTCACACGTATTCTTGGATCAAGGCAGGATCTAAGTTGAAAAGGGGTAGTAGGTCAGCCCCGGCTACCAATATAGAGTTAACATAAGGAGAAAATCATAGCCCAACCTAATCAATGTCCTTTGCTTGCATACATTCCTCCAAATGGGAGATATGACAACCAGATGTCCTGCATTAAGTAGAATGGTCACAATGGACAGCATTTCTATCCCACCACCCATTAGCATGGTGGGACTGGGAGTTGGGTCAGAGGGAGAGTGAGGGAGAGGATGTGCCATCATTGTTCCTATTACCATACAGAATTTGAGGACTGGAAAAAATTTAAAAGAATAAAAAGGTAGCCAGGGTGGGTTTAGGGTTGAGGGTCCAGCATAACAGTGCATTTCTGTGCATTGGGAAGGGGAGTGAGGGTAGTCTCCTCAAAGCTGTAACGATGGGGATGCGAGTTTACAAGAAGGAGGGATCAATGAGGATGGGGTAGAATGGAGAGATAGTAGTAGAAGTAGTAGTAGTATTTAATAAGCACCTACTGGGTGCTAAGCACTGCTCTAAGCACTGAAAAAAAAATAGAAAAGTGAGGGGAAGATAATATCCATACATGCGTTTGCCATCTAAGAATAAAAGGGGGAAAGGTTTGAAAAATGAAATAACAAATACAAAAATCAACCTAAAAGACAAAGTTCAGAGTCCAACAGTGTCATGGTAAAGGGTACCTGGAGGGGCAGGAGGGTGCAGTTGTCCAGATCCTCAAGTCCAATCAAAAGCAAATTGCTTGAAGTTCTAAAATTTGGATAACTTGACCTTTAACCTCCCACAGCCAGGCATGCAAATGACATGTTAGGAGTGAGGGCTCCGGATATCTGGATGGGAAGGTGGCGGGGTTTCCAGGTTGTTTCACTTGGCAGTCCCGGGGCGGGGGGTGGGGGTCGTGGGGAGACTGAGGAGAGTATCACCACTGCTCAAATCCCCACGGCCCCTCATGCACAGGGCAGGGAAAAGGAGAGGTGAGTAAAGATAATGGCTAAAAATGGCTTACCTGATTGACAGCTGGCAGCAACAGTGAGATTTCCAGGGCTGTGGCCAGCAATAACTATCCAGTATGTCTCTCTAAGCCCATGAACAGAAAATGGCCCAAACTGCCAGCAGTGGCAGTGGCAGCAATCAGCAGCAAAGAGAATCGGAGCTAAGGGCCTGGATAGTCAACAGGCTAGAAATATCACTCCTAAATATTCGAGTTACACTTTAAACACTTGAAAATAAAAATAGCTTTTAAAAACCAGAACTAAATCTTGTTGGTGATTAGGTGCTTGGAACTGACAATTAAGTTTTTAATAGAGTAATACATTTCTCTGATAACAGTCCCGTGAGTGCTTACCTTCATGAATGGCAAACAACTGCACAATGGTTGGCCTACGACATTTCAAGAGAAGGGAAAGCAGACAGCAACAGAAAGCTCTTGGTTTCCCAGAATTAAATAAGCAACAGGGAATGTCTGTGAGACATGGAGGCTGAAAATACAATAAGGAAAAGGTCCTGTAGTTTGTGCAACCTGAAGGAAGGGGGGAATGCAGTGCCTCTGAGACACCAGACCCGAAAGAAAGCTTTGTTTGCTGAAGTGAATAATCGATGCATAATTGACCAACTGATCAGCTGAAAATAAGCTGAGTCTCTTACCTTCCTGGACTCTGGAAACAGAATGAATTGAGTTGGGATCTCCCTCTCCCTCTGTGTGGTAATGGAAAAGCACCTGCGGCTGCTTGGGAGGCTTTGGGGTCTGGCTCTCTTGGAGAGCAGTGGGAGGGGATGTAGTTGGACCAAACTTGACCTTAAAGAAAGCACTGTTCTCCTGGACAGGCAGCAGCATGTTTGGCTCTGTGGTGATGACTTCTTTTAAGCCCACAAGAATGCGTCCTTCTCCTTCCCCCACCTCCTTCAGGCTTGGCTTTGGATTGGGAATAGTGTTCATTTTAGGCTCAGCTGTTTCTAGGTCCCCTTGTCTCTCCTGTGGTTGCACAGCAGGTTCCACCAAGTTGCTTGGGGTTCCGGCTCCCACCGCTTCTCTGGCCTTACTCTGGGCCTCCGCAGTGAATGAGACTTTCTGGGCCACTTCCTGCTCTCCGGGGAACCCTGTGGGGATAACTTGCTCCCTGTCCTCCTCCTCGTTTTCCTCCTCTTCTTCTTCCTCCTCTTTCTCCTCTTTCACCTGTTCCTCCTCCATGGGTACGCGTCTAGCTTTAGACTGGCTGGGGGCTTTGGTTCTGAGCACAGCGGGAGGCTGCTCGGTGACGGAGATAGGCTGGGTCAAAGCAGGAGTAGTTACGCTACTGATGATATAGTCGTAGTCCTCGTTTTGCTGCTCCTGTAGCTCTAGGCTGTTGTGGTCTGGGGTGAACTGGGCGGCATGATGGGTCCTGGACTTTCTGGGTGGTTCCACCTGAGGATGGTCACCTTCAGCAGCCTCCTGGTCATAGCTGTAAGGGTCATCATAGTGCCTCTCAGGGTCACTCTCCCCATGCTCCGAAAAGTTGCCAGAAGGGTGGAGAGCAGAGGCATCGCAGTTTGGGACCTGGTAGCAAATGAGCTTCCCTCCAGAGTTGGGACAGTGGCAAACCTGGCAATCAGGCATGCTCACTGTATGCCCGGCCACATACTTCTGCCCCTGGTGCAGGCAGCCGATTCTCCCACACTGCGGACAGCTGTCGGTGGGCATGACCGCATCGATGCAGTTTGGGGGGAGTTCTGGGCACAGCATGAACTGGCAGCTGATCTTGCCCCCACCCTTGGGGCACGAGCACTCAGTGCTCCCAAAGTCCACAAAGTAGGACTGGCCCTCGGGCACCTTGCCATTCATGAAGCCCACGTTGACGCAGTCATAGTACTGATATCCCTCACATGTGCAACCATGTTGCAAGCATGAGGCACAGCACTCTCCTGGCTCCAGCACCTCCTCAATGCAGTTCTCCAGCGGCTTGCAATCGACCCCTGTGCAGTCCTTCTGGGCTTGGGAGCCACTACAAAGAAGCAGAGCCCAAGTGATGGTTGCTACAGAGAAGGAGTGGTGCCAAGGGGTTCTTCTGGGCAGTGCCATCATCTTCCTCCCCAGTGTAGGCACCCGACCAATTGCACTTCACCTCGTTCCTCCAGAAGAAATTGCAGGTTCTGGTCTGGGGCTGAAGCAATTTCCCCAAACTCTGCTTTTCTCCTCAGTCCTAGGTTTATGAAAGAAAACTCTGTTAGTGGCTCCACTCAACACACACATCCTGCCTGTTAAGCATTATAGATCCTTAGAAGTTGGGATCAAGTCCAACATCTGGAAACCTCAGTAAAAAGTTAATCATGTTGTCTCCAAAGCACTGTAGGCTCCCATTTGCTCGCTTTGGACTGCACAGAGCTAGTCCCCACGATTTTGCTCAATTCACAGTTGCCTGGCTGAATCTATTCCAAACAGTTCTCAGCTAGCAAAACAAATCCTCCATACACATTGAAGCCAGAGGGGAGTTTCCACTTATCACAATGTCTCTTTTTCCCAGTTAGGGAACTGTAGAGACCTCCTTTTCTCACTTTTGAAAAAGCAGGGTGCATCCAAATTCACCCCCTCTCTGAGGGTTGTTTTAATTGGTGAGTTTACCAGATATGGAAAGAGGAAGTTAGAATACCCCAAATTCCAGTTTGGTACCTTTAACTTTTCCATCACACAGACCACCATTAACAATTCAAAAACAATGAATTTTGAACATGTTCACTGAACAACTTGGTCGCAAGATCAAAACAAGTGGGAAACACGAGCAAGTCATTATTCTGCCTACATATTCTGAGTGTGAATTACCTGAGTGCTGCTATGGATGTTCATGCACTTGTGCCCGTTGAGATGTCCAGGAAGTCCCCATTCCATGACTATTATCCCACACACTGAGGTACCCATTACTCCACTGGCTGACTTTGCCAGCAGCATTCTGGTCACCACAACTGGCCCAATGTTTGACACTTGGGCTCTGCCATGTAGGCATGAATCTGCACTCCAGGTGACAACCTGATCCTCCCCAAACCGGGCATTATTACACATGGTACAAATCCAGGTACTATTCAGTCTCCCTGCTCTCACAATCCAGAATTAAACTTTCCTCCATGCTCACTGATGGTCCAGTGAGGCATTCGAAGTGCAAATGGCTGCTTGATTTTCCCTTAGTATAACAGCACAAATGCCTCTATCTACCTGGCATTTATAGAACAGCTTGCCTTAGCATCCAGATGCCATGGCCAATATTGTTCTCAAAGTGCTTTCTGAGAGGTCCATCATTCTACAGTTGAGGAGAAAAAAGCACAGAGTGAGTTTTGGCCAATGATTTCATGGCCATGCCTGAACTAGAGTATTGACAAGTACAGTTAAACCCAGCTCCACCACATGTCTTCCATGTGATCTTGGGCAAGTTATGTAACTTCTCTATGCCCCAGTTACCAAATCTGTAAAATGGGCATTCAGCTTGTAAGCCCTACGTGGGACAGGGACTGTGTCCAAACTGATTATCTGGTATCTACCCTTGCAGGCGGTATAGTGCCTGGTACATAATAAGTGCTTAACAAATACCATATTTTAAAAAAGTACTCTCTCCAATACTCTAAACACTTGACTACACCATCTCTCTAGTTCTACACATTGCCATTAATAACTCTTTAAAAACTACCATTCTCCTTTATAAATTACATTATCTTTGCACACAGCCCTCTAATATACAATGGTTATCATGTGGAGAACGGTTGTTCTTCTCCAAAGTGGAGTTGTTCTTCTCCAAAGTGAATGGAACAAGAGGCAATGGGCTTGAATTGCATTGCATAAGAAAGAACTTTGAGAGTAGGAATAGTTTAACACTGGAATGAGTTATGTGGGAAGTTGGTGGAAACTCCTTTTTCGGAGATCTTTAAGAACAGGAGAGATCCCTATTTTTCTGAAATGGTAAAGGTGAAATTTTCCAGGAGGCAGGGTTTACCATAAATCACCTCTACAGTTCCCTTCTAAATCTGGCTTCTAAGATAGTGTCTATCAGTAAATGTAATATATTTTTCCTAGAAATATGCACACCTCCAGAGTCCCCTGCTCCCTCTCACCCCCCACTTCATTTCTGACACCAGTGACTCAGAACAATATTTCATTTTTTGGCTGGAAAAACTACACTTTCACATAGAGCGTCCTCAAGAACAATACGCCGAGGAGAGCAGAGGAATTCTGCCAAAAGATCCATTCAAACAATTACTTCTCCCAAAGAAATTCAGTCCCCAGAAAGTTATGTCAGAGGCATTCCTGGAAGTAGGCCAGAATGTAAAAACAAATATATATGTGCCTGATTTGATTAGATATGAATGCTGTATTTTACTGTGGGAACAGTACCAGGTTAGAATCTGTACTGCTAGGCTGCACACATCACTAACCTGGTAATGACTCCAAATCACATTAGTAAGAAGGGGCAGAGCCAGGTCTGAATATAGGCCTAGGTCCTTTGATGTCAAGTAATTCAACAGAGAAAAGGAGAGGAGGGAGGAAAAGTACTCTTTCTTAAGTATGTCCTGCAGGACTGTGTGGAAGGACCTCTACCTCAGTCATTGGCTGATTAAATTCTATAGTCCTTTTTCTTCTAGAGTTCAGTCCTATTAGATTCACCAACCTCCTTGTCACCCCATTCCTTCTCTGTTCCCACTCGAATTTCACCAAGTTTCTTTCATTTTCTGAGTGCTCCATGAATTTTGGAAACTTCACTCACTCATCCCATCTTACACATTTTTGTCCCCTCTAGTTCCCCTACATTGTCTCACACCTTTAGCCTGACCAGTGCTGCCACCAACATCTCCTTACCCCATTTCTACCCATAGCATTTCTACCTTCCAAGACAATTACTCAACATCGTCTCTCCAGTGCTTTATTGAAGGCCAAGTCCTTTGGCATTGACTCTAAAAATATCCTCACCGCAATGGGGCCTCCACTGTCACCTTCCAGACCCCAGCAGCCAATGGCAAGCCTTCTATCAGCATGGGTCGAGCAGTTATCGCAGGCAGAGGAGGGTGGGCAGAGCTTTCCAGCAACCCAAATGTGGCTGCTCTTCAGGGATGTTGATAGATGTTCCTTGTGGGGTCGGATGATGGGTTTTCAGCCATGGGAACACAAAAAACTGGAACTTAGTGGACAGACCGTGGCCCTGGGAGTCAGAAGGACCTGGGCTCTAATCCCAGCTCTGCCACTTGTCTGCTGTGTGACCTAGGGCAAGTCCCTTAACATCACTGTGTCTCAGTTCCCTCATCTATAAAATGGAGATTAAGAATGTGAGCCCCATGTGGGACAGGGACTGTGTCCAACGCTATTAATTTGGATCTACCCAAGCGCTTAGTACAGTGCCTGGCACATAGTAAGTGCCTAACAAATATCACAATTAGTATTACTAGTAGTAGTATTAGTATTATGAACAGCCTCAACAACCTCACATTCAGCAGTGGAGGTAAGAACTGATAACTCCACTGAAGAGGAGGATCATTTCCCTTCCTCCTCTTCAGCTGCAGCAACCACCACCATTACATCATGGGCATTCTCTCTCACCGCACCTTCAAGGGTAATTATTAGGATCATTATTATTGTATTGTATTTGTTAAGCTCTTCCTATGTGCCAAGCACTGGGGTAAATACAATATCATCAGACAAGACAGTCCCTGTCCCATATGGGGTTCACTGTCTAAGTAGGAGGGAGGAAGATTTAATCCTCATTTTACAGATGAGGAAACTGAGGCACAGAAAAGTTAAGTGATTTACCCAAGGTCATGGCAGGAAAGTGGCAGAGCCAGAAATAGAACCTAGGTCAGTCAGATGACCACTAGGTCTGTGGTCTTTCCACTGGCAACACTGCCACCATAAGCCTTTCTAGTGGGGGGTCCAAAATGTCTAGCAGTGAGGTATCTGGTCACCTTATCTCAGTCCTTCTTCAGCTCCCATTGGCCCACTCCTGCCAGTCTGCTTCCCTGCCTGGGCCCTTCTGAGCAGCTGTCCTTTGGACACTGCCTCCATCAACTGCTTGAATTACTTGAACTGCTTCTGTTTCTGGCCTTTCTAGAGGCTTAGGGTAGCAATTCTGTTTTCTGTTTGAGACACAAATGTGGAGTTTTTTTCCAACTGGAAAAAGACAGGCATTTTTATGGGACTTTCCAAACAAGGAGATAATAGAATTAAGTCATAACATCTTCAGAAAGAGTTCAGCAGGTGTCAGTCTATGAGATCTGACCAATCCTCTCCTTCCTCGCAGCAGTTTTGGGGAAATCACTTTTATTGGCACTTTGTGGTATGTTGTTGTGGAAAACAAGTCCTCATAAGAGCAACAGTACTCATCTTTCTGCAACCTCTAGAAACTTTACAAACCACAAGAGCAGAACTCCCAAGTTTGGCCTAGAGACCTCAAAGTTAGGATAATTCTGCTGCTGGAGTTGTGGGGAAACGAAGATAAAACCATATCTGCTGGGTAAGTTTATAATGGGGTCACCACATACCAGAAATAAGAATCATAAGGTGCTTGGTTATTAATACTCTTAGTTTATTCATTCAATCGTATTTACTGAGCGCTTACTGTGTGCAGAGCACTGTACTAAGCATTTGGGAAGTACAATGTGGCAAAGATAGAGACAATCCCTACCCAACAATGGCCTTATGGGGATATGTTGGACTCTCCTAGAATCCTGTTCTCTACAAACATTTACCTTAAATGCTCAGATTTCGCTCAGGCTGAGACAGCTACAGTGAATTAGAAAACCCTGACCTACAACTTAGGCTTTCTAGATAGGCCAGGCAATCTGCTTTAAGGATTGCACTGTTGGGAAACAGCACGGCCTAGTGGAAAGAGTCTGGGAGTCTGGAAATGCTGGGAGTCAAAGGACCTGGGTTCTAGACCAGACTCCACTACTTACCTGCCTTGTGACCTTGGGCAAGTCACTTATCTGTGCCTCAGTTCCCTCATCCGCAAAATAAGTAGGAAAGAGAATAGGGATTGAATCTCTAGTCTGTGAGCCCCATGTGGGACCTGATTATCTACCCCAGTGGTTACTACGGTGATTGGCACAAAGTAAACATTTAAGAACTATCACAATTATAATTGGGCTGCCCTGCAACTGGTTCAATCCATGGACTACTAGGATCCCAGTGATATTAATAATTATGGAACTTCTTAAGCACTTACTATGTGCAAAGCACTGTACTAAGTGCTGGGGCTGATATAATCACATCAGACACGGTCCCTGTCCCAGATGGGGCTCCCAATCTAAGTAAGAGGGAGAACAGGTACTGAATCCCCACTTTACAAATGAGGGAAGGAGGCAGAGCCGGGATTAGAATCCAGGTCCTCTCTGACTCCTATTCCCATGTCCTTCTAGTAGGCAACACTGCTTCCTCTTGTCATATTGGTATTGTCCTCTGACCCTCCCTTATAACCATAGAGGAATCTCAGAGACTTAGCCAGATTTCCCACCCTCACTCTAAAATACCCAATCCAGCCACTGGGCTGGTGGAAGATCTGTTAAATATTTACTCTGGATACCCAAACCCTAACCTGCTGTCTGTTTCTAGAAGGGGCAAAGGGCATGAGGCAGGCAGGGTAATTTCAACCACTGGGTAAATGGTCCCTGGCCTACCACCCTTGGGAGGCTGCTCATGGAATGGGAGAGTTCCCTCAGGGCCCACTGCAGCATCAGAGAATCCACCTTAGCAGATCCAGCAGCGCTCTGCCCATATTCCAACCTCTACTGTGGCTGTCCGTTTCTGACCGTAAACCAAATGCCAGGCAAAGCAGGAATAAACAGCTTTGTTTAGGGAATGGACGCAAAATAAACCGAGTTTTCATGTCCTCAAAGAGATGTTGTGAGGAGGGAAAAATAAATTATGAAAGATAAAAGGGAAGGACTGTTAAGAAGTAGCTGAGTTTGAAATAACAATGTCTATGGGCTCCTTTGAGCTCTTGGATGAAAAATGCTACAGCAGAGACAAAGGCATACACTAGAAGTAGAAAAAAAGCCTTCATTTTATTCAATACTTTGTCCCTGATTTAGCTTTTTCACCCAAGAGCTCAAAGGATCCTGTAGATATTAACTCGGTAATGCTCAGTAACTCTAGCATTGCCGTAGTAAAACAGACCAGAGTAGAGGAAGATAAAGGCCAAGTCTCTCCCAGCATTCCCATCTTCATTCATGTCCCAGAGGATTCAAATTCCTCTGCCTTATTAAATAAGTGAAAGGCTCAGTTTCAACCCTTTCCCACTTTCCCACTCACCGCTTCTGGCTAATTCACCCTCCACTTTATCTCTGAGCATCTGGGTTCTCAACGAATGGTATTTTCCACAAAAAAACCACATCTTGGTTTCCTCTCTCAGCTGGGAGCCATAGAAAGAGCAAATGTTAGGTGAGTAGATTCTCATACTTGTTTCTCCTTTCACATCTGTCTCTTCTCTCCCTGACCCTGTAACAACACTGTCTATGACTTGGACTGTCACACTGATGTCCCTATTTTTCAGTTAAAGAAGATTTCTAGCTGAAAGCCACCCTGGCCTAAAACTTAGGTTTTAAGATTCTCGTGGCCCGGTTCTGCTACAGATAAGAAGGGATGCAGTGTAAGCTGAACTCACTGCAGGAAAAATCTAATGCAAGATCCCTCCACCCTTACATAAAGACCATATGAAACAAAGTGAGTCATCTTGCCCTTCCTGGATTTTATAACAAGATCCTGGGTGCATAATGGCTCAAATAATCTGAAAAGACTCTTCTTCATATTTGATCTCGCCACAAACTGTTCATGTACCTTGTTGAAAAATGGAACTCATCTCATGTGATTGCATTTCAAAACGTGACAGGCTGGATCTTTGCAGAAGGAAGGAAATCAGTCAATCAAGAGTACATTAATCCTTCCAGATCTCTAGCAATGCCACTTTGTAAATTTCCTCTCTCAGGATGCCGTCATGACCTTGAAAGAGGTCCCACACATGCAAAAACAGACAACTTGCTAAGAATCTGTTACAAAGAAGTCTTAAAATGATGTGAAATGTTGTTTATTTCAAGCTGAATTCCACATTTCTCCAACCTGATAGAGTGGACTAAAGTAACTATAATGAATTACTCAGGGAAGAAGGAGGGACTAGGGTTTTGTTCTTTGATTTCTATCTCCCCCCCTTCTCGACTGTGAGCCCGTTGTGGGCAGGGATTGTCTCTATTTGTTGCTGAATTGTACTTCCCAAGCACTTAGTACAGTGCTCTGCACACAGTAAGCCCTCAATAAATACGACTGAATGAATGGTTGTGATGATGGTGATGATGATGATCAATCAGTGGTATTTGTTAAGCGTCTACTTTGTGCAGATCCCTATACTAAGGACTTCGGACATGCTCCTTGACCACAGGCAGCTTCATGATGATGACAACCACAATTAAAACTCAACAAATGCATCCTGCAATGTCCAGTGAACCAGTAGTTGAGTGATACTGTCCTCTTTATCTCTCTCTCTTCCCACCCTCCAACCTCCACCACTTCCCTTCTTCAACTTCCCCTCCTCCCTTCCTGAGCTCCAGAGCTAGGGCTTGCCAGGAGCCTTAATATCCCTTTAAAAGCAAAGGAGAAGGCTTCTGCTCCCTCCAAGTTGTGCCCTCTGGAAAACCTGCCCCCTCAAAATTGCAGCCCAAGCTTCCTCTCCACAAATCAAATGATAATGATAAATATTCCCACATTTTAGTCCCATTCACTCAAATACCTCAAAACAAAGATATGATGGGTCACTCGCCATTTGGCTGGAAAATATATTTTCCTCATTTATTCATTCAATTGTATTTACTGAGCACTTACTGTGTGCAAAGCACTGTACTAAGCACTTGGGAGAGTACAGTATAACAGACATATTCCTGCCCACAGTGAGCTCACAATCTAGAGGGGGAGATGGACAGTAATATAAATAGATAAATAAATACATGAATTACAGATATATACAGATACACTCATTCAATCACTTCTCCTCATAGTTATTTTCAAGGTGTTTATGTTTTTGCCACTTGTTTTAAATGTTTTCTTTTACATGATTTTCTTTTGGTGCTTATCTTACCTTCACCATTGCTTGAGGGCAAGGGACCTTATCTTTTCCTTCCTCTATAATTACCATAGTGTCCAGTATAAGTTTTGCACTTACTAGGCATAAAATGAATACTGGGCCATGGTCCAAACTGGGCTATGGATGGTAGTTTCTGATGCATCCAAATGACATATTTCTTATGCCACACGTAGCACTAATATATTTCACTCTTTTAAAATGGTATTTGTTATGCGTTTACTATATGCCAGGAAGTGTAGTAAGCACTGGGGTAGATACAAGCTTATCAGGTTGGACACAGTCCCTGTCCCACTTGGGGCTCACAGTCTTAATCCCCATTTTGCAGATGAGGTAACTGAGGCCCAGAGAAGTTGAGTGATTTGCTCAGGGTCACACAAGTGGCAGAGCCAGATTAAAACCCAGGCCCGTGCTCTATCCACTAGGCCATGCTGCTTTATTCCTATCCTCAGCATTTATGTACTTATGAATAATTTATTTGTTTATTCAAATATTTCAGCATGGTATACTGGAAAGAGCATGAGATTTGGGAGTCAGAAGATCCAGAGTCCAATTTCAGCTCTGCCACTGCACTGACCGGCAAGTTCCTTAACTTTTCTGAGCCTCAATTCCTTCATCCGTAAAATGGGGATAAGATAGCTACTATCCTGACTTCTTAGGCTGGGAAACCACAAGTGAGAGAGGGACTGTGTCTGGTCTGATTATCTACATCCTCCCCAAAATTTAGCACAGTGCTTTGGCAGATAAGAAACACTTAATAGATACCTTGATTACTATTATTCAGCTATTTTAATCCTGACATGCTTGTATTGCACTCTCCCAAGTTCTTAACATAATGTGCTGCACATAGTAAACACTCAGTAAATACCACTGATTGATTTGTACTGTTTCCTGCTATAATCCTTGTTCTTCCACCTGGTCCCGCTATTTGTAAATAATTTTTGTCAGCACCCACTACTAGATTATAAACTTCTGGTGGGCAATGATCACGTTTCCCCACTCAAGAAACTCCAGGGGTTGCCCATCCACCTCCACAAAGACTCCTTACCATTAGCTTTCAAGCACTCGATCCTACCTCACCTCACTACTCTCCTACTACAACCCAGCCCACACACTTTGCTCCTCTAATGCCAACCTTCTCCCTGTACTTCAGTCTTGTCTATCTCACCACCAATCCCTCACCCATGTCCCATCTCTGGCGTGGAAAGGACTCCCTCCTCAAATCCGATAGACAATAACTCTTCCCCCCTTCAAAACCTCACTGAAGGCATATCTCTTCCTAGAGGCCTTTCTTGACTAAACCTTCCTTTCTTCTTCTCCCACTCCCTTCTGCATCACTCTGACTTGGCTCCCTTTATTCATCCCCTTTCCAACCCCACAGTACTTATGTGCATATCTGTAATTTATTTATTTATATTAATGTATGTCTCCCCCTCTGGACTGTAGACTCATTGTAGGCAGGGAATGTGTCTGTTGATTGTGATAGTGTGCTCTCCTAAGGGCTTAGTATGGTGCTCTGCACACAGATCAATAAATATGATTGAATGAATGTGTCCTGCTTCTGTTGTACTTTCTAATCCTGGAGTTCTAATCCCAGCTCTGCCACTATTCTGCTGTGTGACCTTGGGCAAGTTACTTCATTTCTTTGTGCCTCAGTTACTTCATCGGTAAAAAGGGGACTGAAGCTGTGACCTCCATGTAGGACAGGGACTGTGTCCAACCCGATTTGCTTGTACCCACCCCAGTGCTTAGTACAGTGCCTGGCACATAGTCAGTGCTTAACAAATACCCCATGGCTCAGTGGAAAGAGCCCGGGCTAGGGAGTCAGATGTCATGGGTTCAAATCCCAGCTCTGCCACTTGTCAGCTGTGTGACTGTGGGCAAGACATTTAACTTCTCTGTGCCTCAGTTACCTCATCTGTAAAATGGGGATTAACTGTGAGCCTCACAAGGGACAACCTGATTACCCTGTATCTACCCCAGCACTTAGAACAGTGCTCTGCACATAGTAAGCACTTAACAAATACAAACATTATTATTATTATCATTATTATTATTATTCCCAAGTGTGTCACACTCAGTTGGTGCTGAATGAATACCATTGCTTAGGATGTTGATGATTTCCAACCATACCCAAAACTCCAATCCTTGACCTGCTGTTGCCCATCATTACCATGGATACTAAGGATTTTTGTCTTACCACCCCAGTTTAAAGTCAGAACCTGGGTCCCACCATAGGGCTTTCCTATAGTGGAGAAAAAAATCCCCAAAAGATGACTATCTCACCTAATGTGGGATGTCTGTTCACCTTATTCTATACTTCACTGAGAGAGTCTCTCATTCTCCTGGACACCAAATAAATAGGCAGGGAATGTGTCAGTTATATTGTAGTGTTCCATGTGCTTAGTACAGTGTTCTGCACACAGTAAGTGCTCAATAAATACCACTGATTGATAGGCTAAACGCCCCCATCCAACTCTCACCCTGTAATGATTGAACTCACAAAAGCCTCAGTAATACCCTTTTTCTTTTTAAATAAGCTCAGGCCAGAGATAGTATTTTCTTAATAAAAGAATGAGCTCATGTGAACTAATGGAAACATGATTTCTCAAGTGACATGTACAATTTTTTTTTGTAAAAACCTGTCTGCCGGTGAGAGCTGAGCTTTTAAATGTGAAATAAGTGCCTTACAAATGTAAGCACTCAGAGAATTACATAGATTGATTAATTTCTATTATTTTTAATCAACTTGAGAGAAAATATTTTTCTTGGAGGAAAGAGGTTTTTCCCTTCCCATTCATTCTCAGTTCCAAAGCATGAACCTTCACCAACAGAGGCAGATGCAAAGGAAACGGGGCTAAATGGCATGCACCACAATTTCCATTCGGGTAACTTACACAAAATACTAGGGAGGTAGGGCTCACCTTTCCCCCACGTCCCCCATTTTTCAGGGTGTGTATTGGGGAGGGGCGGGCAGAGCTGAAGTCCAGAATAGTGTAGGAATCAGTGGAAGCCCCACAGGAGAACTAGGAATTCCTTAAAAAAAATAAAATTGTCATCATGATGATGATGATGGTATTTGTTAGTGCTTACTATGTGTTAAGCGCTTACTTTGTGCCAAGCACTGTGTAAACCGTGGGGTAAATACAAGGCAATCAGGTTGTCCCACATGGGACAAAGTCTTAATCCTCATTTTATAGCTGAGGTAACTGAAGCATAGAGAAGTTAAATGATTTGCCCAAAGTCACACAGTTGACAAGTTGCAGACCTGGGATTAGAACCCATGACCTCTGACTCCAAAGCCCAGGTTCTTTCCACTAAGCCACACTGCTTCTCTTGTGGAGCTTGTTAAACACTTACTATATGGCAAGCACAGAGCTAAGTACTGGGGAAGATACAGGATAATCAAATCAGACACACTCCCTGACCCACATTGGCTTTCAGTCTAAAGAAGAGGGATAACAGGTATCTTATCATTAGTTTACAGATGATGAGGAAACAGGCACAGATAAGTTAAGTGACTTGCCCAAGGTCACATAGCAGGCCAATAAGGAGAGGCGGGATTAGAACCCAGGTTTCCTGACTCTCAGTCCTGTGCTCTATCCATTAGACCACACTGCTGCTCCTGAGTAAATCATGGAATGGGACTATCATCCACAGGGCATCAAAGTGAGAAAAATCTACAAAAAGGAATGTTTACCACTAAACAGAAGAGCAATATGATTTTCTTCTGTGCATTCGCAGAGGTGTGCTGCAGTCAATCGATTTGAGTGTCTTAGCCTGGAGACAGAATTTTAATTAAATGCTCCAAAGTGAGGGGAACTGGTTGGAGGCTTCTGCGTGACTCAGCTGACTCACTGGCTCAGGGGAGTTTAATGAGTTTCACTAAAACCTCTCCATAGAGGCTCGGTCAGGAAAGGGACTTTCTAAGGTGTAACCACTCAAACTTTTTTATTTGGTTTGCAGAAAGGATGGGCAGGGAACAATGGAGCAGGCAGTGGTTATGGTCAGCTCAACTCTATTCCTTGCAAATTTAGGACTAGAGCCATCAGTCATCCTATTTTATTCCAGTCTAGTTTACAGCTGACCTGTCCCCTGTCTGGTTCCAATACTATACCAGAGTCCTATATCCAGATTTTTATTTTTGGTGCTGAGCCTCCCATTGCCACAGCTCAGACACTGCAACAGACTTCACTGTCTTGGGAGGGAGATGAAAAGGTTCTGGAACAAGTGGAGAGGTTCAGGGGTCCCTCCCCTGGGGGAGAAAATACTCACAGTTCATGCAAAATCCCCATATTATCACAAATTGGGTCCAACAAAATGGTTCCCATGTGTGCCTGGAGTAGCACCTGTGACGTCAAGTCTGTTTTCTTGTCCAATATGTAGGAGGACCATCAGTGGCTCTCCGACTTAAGCCTCATTTAGATATTTACTTAAGTCATCTGATTTCTAACATGTGACAGGTAGGGATAAGAGGCAGGATCAAGGGATCAAACTCTGAAAGTCACCTTTTAGCAGAGTCAGCTAAATTTAGAGGGCAAAGGGTTTTATTTACCATCAACCAACTTCTTTTTCCCCTCTTCTCCGACCCCACCTCTCCAGTCACAAAAGCACATGTGTACACACTTTATACAACAAATACTCATCAAAGAGATAGGAACATGAACAAATGGAGCTGTACCTGAACAGGAGACAAGGCTAAGCAACAGTGCATTCAACTTTCCATAGGACAGGGAACCAAACAAATAGGAACTGAAAAGTCAGGAGCCAGTAAAAAGCGATGGTAGAATTGAACTTCCTTCTCTTTACCTTTTGGGGAGAAAATATTGCAACCTCATTGTGGATGTTTTATGTACAGGTGCTATACAAACAGGAAATAACTGATACTCAGTATACTTAGGATGTGGGAGGAAAGAAGACAGGGAAGGTGAATGAGAGGAAAAGGGACGGATGGGCAGAAGAGGAGTCACAAATCAAAAGGAAGGTGGAAAAGAGGGGTTGAGAGAGGGCCCATCAGGATACAGTACTGGGAATATTCCACGGGTTCAGTGTCCATAAGGGCCAATCTGAGTTTATTTAGAGAAGATTCTCAAGTGTTGATGTGAATTGACAGAAATTACAGCTAAAAACAGAAACAAAAGGCTTTTGGGTCTTATTAATCTTAAAAATAAAGAATTACAAAATTTCATGATTTCATACAGCTCTGTACATTTATAGTGATGAGTCTGTTTTTGCCACTACTTGCAGTTTACAGCTTTTTTTATGCTGCTTCTGTTTTTTCTCAAGTAAATCAAAAATATTTTAACATTCTTTCATTTTTAGTGCTGTGGCTTAGCATTTATTTGCTATATTTGATGTCACCATCCTCATTTAAGATATGCTTTGATGCATTTCCTAAAATGATGAAATTGATTTCCACGTTGCCAATGTACTCAAAGACGACGCCACTGATGGTAAAGGATTCATCGTGAGCATGTGGGTGGCCAAAAAGTCCAATGTGGGTCCCACAGTCTCAACCACTCCAGGGATGAATCAAGACAGGTTTTTGTTTTTCTGTCATGTTAGTCAGCTGCAGCATCTGACAGTCTTTTTCACTTTTGACTCCTTGCTTCATGAACCATTCTAAGCTTCTGCTCAAAGATCACTGCTCTTTTCTTGATTATGGTGCTTCATTCTGCTCTTTCAGCCCCAGTTGTCTCCCAGTTTTCAGAAGAAATGTTGTCTGAAGCTTTGTTTCACTGCCTCCTTATCTCCTCTGTGTCCCATATTTTTGGTGCCCATTTTCAGCACACCATTCAACAGCTATCTGCTCTGTGACCTTGGGCAAGTCACTTCACTTCTCTGTGCCTCAGTAACCTCATCTGTAAAATGGGGATTGAGACTGTGAGCCCCTTAAGGCACAGGGACTGTGGCCAGTCCAATTTGCTTGTATCTATCCCAGAGCATAATACAGTACCTGGCAAGTGCTTAACAATTACCATTATTATTATTATTCATTCTTCTTTCAAGTTCAATCATTGGTATTTATTGAGATCTTAATGTGGGCAGAACACAGCACTAAGAACTTGGGAGAGTACGATACAAGACTTGGTAGATACGTTCCCTGCCCACGATGAGCTTCCACCCAGCAAAGCTGGGTAGCTGCAGTACTAACTAGGAGACTAACTTTGTTTCAGGACTTCATGGTTAGTCTTTCCACTTCAGGTTGACGATGAACCTTAAGTGACTTTGATGAAAGTGTTCAAGGAACCTGCTGTGGAGAGAGAAGAGGAACAGCGTGGCCTAGTGGAAAGAACACAGGCCTGGGAGTCAGGGGACCTGGTTTCTAACCCCAGATCTACCACTTGCCAGCTGTGTGACCTTGGGCAAGTCACATTCATTCATTTGTATTTATTGAGCACATACTATGTGCAGAGCACTGTACTAAGTGCTTGGAATGTACAATTCGGCAACAGATAGAGACAATCCCTGCCCAATAATGGGCTCACAGTCACATCACTTATCTTTGTCTCAGCTTCCTCATCTGTAGTATTTGAGCTTCACCCTCTAGACTGTAAACTAGACTGGAAGCTCATTGTGGGCAGGAAATGTATCTATTGTTATACTGTATTCTCCCAAGCATTTAGTACAGTGCTCTGCATACAGTAAGTGCTCAATAAATACAATTCAATGAATGAGCCCCATGTGGGACAGGGACTGTGTTCAATATGCTATGCTGTATTTACCTCAGCACTTAGAACTGTTTGGCACATAGTAAGTGCTTAACAAATACTAGGATAATAATGATGAAGACACAACCAGGTCTCCCAACTATAGACAAAGTTGACAAGTACTTTAATTCTGCAGCTCTTTAGTTTGATTTGAAAGCTATTATCATGCTGCCTTCCCACTTGGTTTGACAACCACCCAAAAGATATACGGGCCAGTTTCTACTAGTCTATCACTGTAGCCATGATCAGTGTGCTGCCTAGGGAATAGATTTCTGTGATGGAATCTAGTTCCATGTTGCCAATATGGATCTTTGGTTTTATGCAAAGCTTGCCTGGCTCTGGCTGATGCATGACTTCAGTTGTCCTCAGACTTTTCACCAATCTGTAATGCCCAGTGATTTGGCAAAGAGGGTTTATCAATTAATTAACCAATCATATTTACTGAGCACCATAATAAGTGCTTGGGGGAGTACAAAATAACAGAGTTCATAAACATATCCCATGCCCCAAAGATGTAGAGAGACAGATGTTAAAATAAATTATGGATATATACATAAGTCCTGAGAGTGGTGTGAATAAAGGACACAAATCCAAGTTCAAGGGTCACACAAAAGGGAGAGGGAGGAGGAGAAATGAAAGCTTAGTCGGGGAAGGCCCCTTGGAGATGTGATTTTAATAAGACTTTGAAGGTGGGGAGACTGATAGTCTGTTGGATAGGAAGGGGGAGAAAGTTCCAAGCCAGAGTTAGGGCATGGATAAGGGGTAGGTGGAGAGATAGACATGATCAAGATACAGTGAGTAACTTGGAGCTAGAGGAGCGAAGTGAACATTCTAGGTTGTAGTAAGAAATCAATAAAGTAAGATAGGAGGGGGCAAGGTGATTGAGTGCTTTAAAGTCAATGGCAAGGAGTTTCTGTTTGATGCAGAAGTGGATGGGCAAACATACACAAATGCTGGGCAGGGAATCTGTTTATTGTTATACTGTACTCTCCCAAGTGCTTAGTACAGTGCTCTGCATACAGTAAGTGCTCACTGAATACAATTGAATGAATGGACCACTAGAGGTTCTTGAAGAGTGGGGAAATAGGAATGAATTTTTTTGTTTAAAAAAAAGATCCAGTCAGCAGAGTGAAGTATGGAGTGGGGAGGAACGGGAGGCAGGGAGGTCAGCAAACAGGCAGGTGCAGTAGTCAAGGTGGGCCAGGATAAGTGCTTGGATCAACATAGTAGCAATTTGGATGGAGAGGAAAGGGTGGATATTAGCAATGTGGTGAAGGTAGAACCAACATGATTTGGTGACAGATTTTTTCTAATGGTATTTGTTAAGTGCTTACTATGTTCTATGAACAATACTAAATGCTAGGATAGATATAAGAAAACCAGGTTGGACACAGTAAGAGTCCTAATCATCATTTTACAGATGAGGTAACTAAGGCACAGAGAAGTAAGTGACTTGCCCAAGATCACTGAGCAGACAAGTGGTGGAACCAGGATTAGACCACAGGTCCTCCAACTCCCAGGCCCTGGCTCTTTTCACTAGGCCACACTGCTTCTCAAGACAGATTGACTATGTGGATTGAATGAAAGAGAGGAGTAGATGATAACACCAATCTTACAGGCTTCTGACACAGGGAGGATGGTGGTGCTGTCAACAGTGATGAAGAAATCATGGGGAGGACAGGGTTTGGGTGGGAAGATGAGGAGTTCCATTTCAATCGTCTGGAAGTTAAGGGTTAAAATCATTTGCATGGTATTTTGGGATATATGCCTTTAGAGTACAGTATTCTGCATACAGCTATTCTTAAATGGCTGTCTCTAGGACTTTGAATAATGCTCAAAGTCTGTTCACTTGGAAGACTTGTCGGGAGTTGAAGCATATTCCCATGCCTGTGTTCAGACCTCATTACACATCCTCTAACATGGCCACACAGAATAAATTGAAGAAAACTGGACCAAATAGGCACCCCAGCCTCACCCCATTGTGGATGGGGATGGATCAGATAGGGAACCCATCTTTGACCTGGACAGTCAAGCAATAATAAAACAGCCTCAGAATTTTAGTGTACTTCTCAGGAAAGCCAAATTTTTGAGAGTCCATAGCTACTTATGATATCAAATGCTTTTGAAAGGCTTATAAAAATTATATGGGTTTTGTGATGGATTTCAGCAAGGTACTACTGAAAAATCCCAGTTGAATATATATTAGAAGTATATATTTGACTGCATACCTAAATTTTAGTGGGTTGGGGTGAGAGAGCAAGGAAATTGGGAAAAAGAAGCTGAAAAGAAAAAAGGATGAAAGAGAAGGAAGGGGGAGGATATTCAACCATTACTGCTGTATTCTGCTACCCTAACCAATCAAGTGGTGGCCACTATGGTGGTCCATCCCGTGATGGGCCAGTTGAGTTGGGGAGACTGCCAGGGCCTCTGCTGCTGTTGTTCAGATGCCAGCAGCAGCGTCCAGCTGGCCCTTCCTTGGCTGGGCCACTGAGCTGGCTTCTGCCCACTGGCAACAGCGAAGGATAGCAGCTCCTAGTACATCCTAGGCTGGTCCTCAGGACCATCATCCTCTTTTCCTGCCACCAAAGCAGAAGGTGTGATGAGCCCACAACAAACTGCCTTTTTAGTAACTCACTGTGATCTTGTAAACAACAAGAAAGAGACTGCACTGAGGCGCTCTATTTGAGGCAGGTGGTTGCGGGCCTGTTGGGGTGGAGCTTGGAGGGAGGCAGGGCTTTCTCTCCCTGTTCTACTTAGTAAGGGGCCCGGACCAATCCATGACTGCCACGTAAAGGCCCAGCTACATCGCCTAAGGCAGATAAAAGGTGGCCCCTTTAAATTGCAGGGGGGCATGCTGAAAAGGGGGCACCTGGAGGCAGCATGGAGGCACACAGAAGGAGCAGAGGCATGCAGAGAAGCAGAGGGAGTCACCTTCAGCAGAAGCAGCAGGAGAGCAGCACATGGAAGCAGAAAGACAAAGCATTGGCAGAACAGGCTCCTTTGACCACAGACTGGTATTGGACCCTTGGTGGAGTGGAGTGAGTGTGTGTATGTGTCGCTCCCCTGCATGTTGGTAAAACTAAGTAAAAAACTTTCCACAGTAACCTTGGTGATCAGAGGTGTGCTTTGAACTCTACCACATGTCACTGAGGCTCCCCGGGTCCAGGAAGGTCCTGGTTGATATGAACCGGGGGCTTGCAACAGAAAGGGTAGCAGAGGTGATCATGACAGCCCAGTTGAGGATAGACTAGATAAGCTGGAGCCTCCATCCAGTGCTATCACCGAAGCTTCCCTTGACATCACCAACCTAAAATAGCAATAAACTCAGTTCATTCCACAACTGTATCGGTCAACCTTAGAGCCATGTGTGAAAACAAATTTTCAGTGTTATTGGAAACATATAGTTTTGGCCATGCTGGAAACTCTCATCTCGTATAGTTCCAGCTGCGGTGGCTGCTGCTGTTACTGAAGAGAATGAAGAACCACTACCTCCTCCCTGCTGCTGGCCACCAATTTTGGCTCAGTGGGGTCCTCTCCCACCACATCAGCCCAAGGGATGACTTTAATAGGTCCTACCTTAGGCTTTTTGGGTTTGGGAGTGAAACCCCATATAGTGCGACCAACCCACCCATTTAGGAATGTCTGGTCACATTATTAATGAGAAGAAGGGTCTGCAGGATTCCCTCACTCCCACTTGGCAGTGGACCAGAGGCTCGATCCCCAAAACAGAGACTTTCCCTGCTGGACCACTGTGGAGAGGGTGGACAGTAACTTCTGGGTGGGGAGAGCAGATGGAAAGAGGTGGGCCCACATTACCACACTTTGGAGACAGGATTCACCACTGAAAGTAAAGAGCCAAGAGAAAGAAAAAGAAATGTAGATGTAAAGGGGGAAAAACAACTTGAGAACAGAATGTTCGTGGAAACACGAGCATGTTCAAGTTTGACTCTCATGAGCACCATTAAGAATACAAATGATACCTCCCTCTGGGACTTGGTAGTCTCCTCTCCTCTTGCTGTTCTCTGCAGTACTTCCTTCTCCCATGCAACCCTGTGGCCAAGGACTTGCTTGGACTCTCTTTCCCTTTGGTCCAAGTTTCCCTACTGAGGAGTCACTCCCCTACCACAGCCAAGGCTAGAAGGGTTGCTGACTTCTGCCCCCTACTGTCACATCTATCAACTTGTAAACAACTCAAAGATAGGGATCCAGTCTTTACTTTCCTATACACTTCCTAAGGGCCTAGTATAGTTTTCTGCACACAACAGGTGCTCCAACAACTTTGTCAATAATTAATCCATTGATGTCATTTATTGAGTGCTTACTGGGTGCAAAGCACTATACTAAGCACTTGGGAAAATGCAACAGAGTAGGTAGACATGACCCCTGCCCACAAGGAGCTTACAGGCCACAGATTACCCAGTCTACAGGACATGCATACACCTTTCTTCCCCATCACATAGACTCTGCCCTCCACTCCCAAAGAGCAATAAATTTGGAAGTGTTCCGAGTTGGGGGGGTGTCATCCTTTGGGAAGTGATATGCTTAACACACTCTTGGCAGAGCACTGCCTGGGACAAGAAGTTTCTCATGCAATGTTCTCAAAAAAAAAATAAAATCAGTTAAATCAGCAAACACTGGGGCTCTCTCAAGATATCCAGCCTGCAAAAATATATTCTTTCTTCATCAATTAGACAAACACAACCTTAATTAAGACTCATTCAAAAGCAAAAAATTAATTGGTGCCACGGACTTTTAAAGAGGAACACATTCTCCTAGACTCCTAAAGGAACTTTGAAACTAATAGCCTTTGACAGCAAAGAAATGTTGGGATGTCTCTCTAGTCACTGGAAAATGTGCTGCTTTGAGCCAAAAGGTATTTAGCTGGATTATGCAAGAAGTGGATCTAGTTCCTCTCAGGTTCTCTCCCAACACAGGAGGCTCAGCAGATGAGAAGCAGCCTTGGGTGGTGTTTCAATGGTCTCTTTGTCTCTTCTAAAGAAATGGGGAAAAAAAAAAACTTCCAAATAGCTGAGACTATAACTGCATAAATGGCTGTTTAGCAGAGCTCCTTCTCCAACCCCATGGGTTACACAGAACATGTTTCTACATCATTACCAACAGCTGTTACTGTTAGGAGAGGCTGGAGCACAGAGTCACTCAGCTTTGTCACAGTTTCTCTCGGCAGCCCTATTTCCTCAGGGGCAGGGTGGGGAGAGGAAGGCTGATGAACAAAGATCAGCTCTCTGGGTTTCTCTCTTCTCCTGTGCCTTTAGCTAATCCTTGGGCCCAGGAGGACCATTACAATCACACCCTCTAAATCACATTGCCCAGCCGACAGCAATAGATTTGGGAATCAATCAATGGTATTTATTGAATGCTTACTGGGGTGCAGAGCACCGCACTAATTGCTTGGGAGAGTGCAATACAAAGCAATTGAGTCTTACCCAGACCCTCAAGTAACTGATAGGTTGTTTACTCAGAAAACATTTCACTGCTACACTGGATGGGTCAGATTATGAGAATGCATTTAAAAAAAGAAAGAAAGGCAAATGGTCAAACCACTCATCTGTGCCCCAAAGAAGAGGTTAGAAGATGAAAGTTCACCTCTCTAGCACACAATTTATAATGGAAATGGGGGAAGTTATTATATGTTCCACCACAGTTACTATCTTGCCAATCAACCAATGCCATTTATTGAAGATTTACTGTGTGTAGAGCACTGTACTAAACAACTGGGAGAGTAGAATAAATAATACAATCCCTGTCCTCATGAAGTTTACAAACTAGGCTCTCATATAAGTTTGTTTTTAACAGCAAAAAGCTTATATGGACTCATGAGAATCTGTAGAGAACTCCATTAAAAAAAACCCCAAGCCTAGTGGAAAGACCACAGGCCTGGGAGTCAGAGGACCTGGGTTCTAATCCTGTCTCCACCACTTGTCTGCAGTATGACCTTGGGCAAGTCAATCAATGAATCAATCATATTTATTGAGCATTTACTATGTGCAGGGCACTGTACTAAGTGCTTGGGAGAGTACAAACAACCTAACAGATACATCCCCTGCCCACGGCGAGCTTCGTCTAGGGGTCACAACTTCTCTGTGCCTCTGTTCCCTCATCTGCAAAATGGGGAGTCACTACCTGGTCTCCCTCCTAGACTGTGAGCCCCATATGAAACCTGATCATCTTGTATCTACCCCAGCGTTTAGTACAATCCCTGACACATAGTAAGCACTTAAATACTACAATTAACATTATTAAATCTAGAGGCCACACAATGCCTACATGGACAAAATACGAGTGTGCACTCACGTTACTTAAGAGTGCTCCCACTGCCTTCCAAAAGGGAGTAGGGCAGTAGAGTGACCAGATATCCCATATTAGGTGGGGCAATTACATTATTCAAGATTCCTTCTGGCCACGGAAAAGCCTAAAGCAAACTACTCCCATCTCCATCCCTACTCAAATGGACCCGTTCAACCAGAGTAACAAAACTAATGCTAGAAGAGACAGGTGAGTTTCCCTATTTCTCTCCCCTCTCTTAATCCATCTCTTCTCTCCCACTTTCTTTCTGGTCCTCACCCCTCCCCTGCCTAAGGGGCAATTTTCCTAGGTCTACTTGATGTGCATAAAAAAAAACACCCAAGGCCTTCCTAAAGCCTTCTCCAAATTAAAAAAAATATATATTTGTTTTAGAATGCATGCACTTTACAGCTCTAACACACAAAATGATGCAATCAACAAGCACTGGAAGCACAGGTGACAAGGAAAATGGTGACTGAATTTGGCCCCAAACCCTCATGGCTCAATACATCACAATCCATCACAAGTAGGCCCATCTCTATTCAATTGAAAATGTGTGCATTCAGCTTTCCTTTTACACAAGTCAGTCCCCCAATTTCCTAATGACCCCACTTTTTATGGTATTTGTTAAGTGCTTAACTGCATTCCAGACATTGTGGCAGATACAAGATAATCAGGCTGGACATAGGTCATGTCCCAAACAGGGCTCACAGTCTTAATTCAATCATATTTATTAAGTGCTTACTGTGTGCAGAGCACTATACTAAGTGCTTGGGAGAATACAATATAACACTGTAACAGACATATTCAAATGAGGTAACTCAGGCACAAAGAAGTGAAGTGATTTGCCCAAGATCACAAAGCAGATCAGCGGTGGAGCCGGGATTAGAACCCTGGTCCTCTTTTTTCTTTCTTCTTTCCTTTTATGGAATTTGTTAAGCTCTTTCTATGTGCCAGGCACTGTTCTAAGTGCTGGGGATGGTACATGGTTATCAGGTTATCCCACATGGGGCTCTCAGTCTTAATCCCCATTTTATAGATGAGGAAACTGAGGCCCAGAGAAGTGAAGTGAAGTCACAGGGCACACAACAGACAAGTGACAGAGCCAGGATTAGAACTCAATTCCTTCTGACTTCCAGGCCCGTGCTCTTTTCCAGTAGGCCACACTCCTTCTCAGCCTATCTGGAGAATTCTTTCTTTACCAAGCATCACTTACTCTAAAGCATTTTCATATTCTGGGAGAGGTCCATCATCCTACAGGGTTCTCAGTCTTTCTTCTGACCCAGCATGACCTTAACTATGATTCTAGAAGAGCAAGGCTGCTCTAAACAACCTCCCAATGGCCCTCAAGAGGGTTTGCCCTCCAGCTGGACTGGCTACAGAATTCTTCTCCTCCCTCCTTTACCCCGTCACCCCCATTGTCTCAGATTGGGCCTGGAAGACATTTATAGGAATTCCTTCCATATGCACATTCCTCAAGCTTCCTCTTGCCAACAATGCAGTCTGGAGCCATCTTTCCAAATATCATTTGTCTGATCAACCTAAACGAACCCCTTAGCCACACCCACTCCCCCCCCACCCCCAAATGCTTTTGTTGGAGAAGGTTGTTGAACGTGGTGTGCGTGTCTTTAAAAAAAATGTTTATAAATTCCAAGGAAATCCCAGGTTGCTATGAAAATGCAAAGAAATGAGGATGTCTGGTGGCCGCAGCACACCATGAGAACCCCCCAAACAAAATCAAAGCCAGATACCCAGAGTTTAGAAAAGAATTGGCTCAAGGAATAGTAAACAATTAATTTATCTGGATTTGGGATGACCAAAATAGCATATTTAATTTGTGAATTTTGTTTAATGATTCCAGGGTGGCTATAGATGCATAGTTTGGATCCCTGAAATTGTCTTTTGGAAAAAAGCATGACAATTTACTACAGGAATCAATCAAGGCATTTTGCTCATTTAATTTCAATAGACTAAGTTCTGTGCCTAAGCTCCCAGGTTCTATGTACATAACCACAAAATTCAGATGGGTAATAGTGGTTTCACATCATGGGACCTACAAGTCTTCCCTGGTTACTGCATTTCATTTTCTGGAGAAGCAGCATGGCTTAGTGGATAGAGCATGGGCCTGAGAGTCAGAAGGTCATGTCTGCTGTGTGACTTTGGGCAAGTAACTTCACTTCTCTGTGCCTCAGTTACCTCATCTGTAAAATGGGGATTGAGACTGTGAGCCTGACATGGGACAGGGACTGTGACCAAGCTGATTTCCTTGTATGCACCCCAGTGCTTAGTACAGCGCTTGGCACATAGTAAGCACTTAACTACCATAATTATTATGATTATTATTACTAGACTGTAAGCTTGTTGTGGACAGTGAAATGTCTGTTATATTGCTGTGTTGAACCTTCCAAAGTGCTTAGTACAGTGCTCTGCACACAGTAGGTGCTCAATAAATACAATTGATGGATTCTGTCCCAAAACTGAAACTGTACCTAGAACCATTTTCAGAGTGTGTTTCTTTTTTCTTTCCTCAAAGAGAAAACTCAAGATTGCAATTTGGAACTGTTGAGACTTTACCTGTAATTACCGCTAAAGTGTGGGTAGAGCAAGTTCTCCTATTCTGCAGAGACCTTACTGGCATCGCAAACTTATTTTAATGGCCTTTCAACTGCCATTTCAAGGGGGGGAAATGCTATAGTACAATTTTCTTCATTCTATTCATAGGGCACATCACTTTTGTCTTTTTACCTTCAAAATAGAAAGCTCAAACAGTACATGCAGAGTAGATTGTGTCAACATCAACAGAATAGAAAAGTGGAGTACAAGTACTTAATAATGGGCTTGGGAAATCATGAGGGTTGGCTATTTTTCCAGGATCCTCTGAAAACTCTTCTGCAAGAACTTAGTGCTGTACCTCACCCACTGAGGGAATAAGAGCGGCCAGTTCTGGTTCCAAGCCGATCCTCTAGGCCGTGAGTTTGTTGTGGGTAGGTTTGTTGTTATATTGTAATCTCCCAACTGCTTAGCACAGTGCTTTGCACAAAGAATGTGCTCAAATACGATTGACTGAATGAATGATCCATACTATGGGTTCTTGTATCACTGGGCAGCCAACATATGAACTGTTCCTTGCCCTCTCACCAGCCCCAATTTGGTCTCCATTTTGTTGCGTTTAGTGTACTCTACTGCATTCAGCTGTTCCTCCTATTCACCTTCATCCTACCATCCGCTATCCCCACAGAATAGGGCTGGGTCAGTAGTCTGGCATGCCCACCCCCCTTTCCCCACACCCCAAATCAATCCTACCTCTCTTATTCTAAAAATAGGTAAACCTTCCTCTCCTTACACCTCTAGTCTTGTCCTGGGGCTGGAAATCCCAGGCTGTCATGGGTCACAGAAGCAAAAAAGAGAAGGAAATATTTCTTTCCCCAGCAGGTTGTAAGCATTTGGAATTTGTTACCACAGGAAGTTGTACAGGCAGAAAATATTGCTATGTTCAAGAAGGCTCTGGACAAACTCACAGGCAAGCAGTCTCTAAGAAGCTAAAGGGAAAGTAAGGAGAATAGATGGAACATCCCTAAACATCCCTACATCTGAGCATCCTGTTGCCACGGTCAGAGACAAAATAATAGGACTGAATAGCTAATTGGTCTGATTCAGTAATAGCACTGGTTTTGGTTTCATCTGCTCTCTCTGGTAGAACTAAGAAACTTTCCAAACTTGGTTTCTCTAAAATTAAGCGATCCTGGTGTTTTCCGGAGATTTTTTTCATTTGTATTTGAATTTCATGATGTTCTCCATAATAATGAAGATAAATTATCTTCCTACTCACAGCTTAACCCAAGCATCAGAAGCAGTCCCTAAATATTTACCGTATAGATACAAGATAAAGAGATCTGGGAACTTTCCTGAGAAAGTTATTGGTCAGAAGAAAAAAAAAAGCTTATGGTAAATACAGAAAAGAGGCACCAGCTGCTAAATAATAAGCAGCTCCTAGAAAAACCAGGTGCTCTGAGGCTCACACTAGGGTTACCCAGATTGTTATCATTCAACTAAGCCCTCATTTCCCCTACTCTCTCTCCCTTCTATGTCCTTGCACTTGGATTTGTACCCTTTATTCACCCCAACCTCAGCCCCACAACACTTCTGTACATATCTCTCAACTCTCTCCCTCTCTAGACTGTAAGGTCCTTGTGGGCGGTGGATGTGACTACCAACCCTGTTGGTACTCTCCAAGAAGCAGTATGACTCAATGGCAAGAGCATGGGCTTGGGAGCCAGAGGTCGTGGGTTCTAATCCCAGCTCTGCTGCTTGTCAGCTGTGTGACTTTGGGCAAGTAACTCAACTTCTCTGTGCCTCAGTTCCCTCATCTGTAAAATGGGGATTAAGACTGTGAGCCCCACGTGGGACAACCTGATTACCTTATATCTACCCCAGCGCTTAGAACAGTGCTCAGCACATAGTAAGCACTTAACAAATATCAACATTAAGTGCCGTGCTCTGCACACAGTCAGTGCAAAATCAATACCATTGATGGATTGATCGGAGAGGCAAAGCTTTCTTAGGTAACAAGATGGATAGGGATTCCTGAAGAGTGGTGGGAGTATGCAACAGGGTCTACTCCCCCACTCCCACTAACCCTGCTGGTAAGAAAGTTCTCCAACTGCCCGGCATGCTGTCTGTATGATCGGAGACTGTTAGCTCATTGTGGGCAGGGAACATGGCTGCCACCTCTGTTATGCAGTACTCTCCTCAATGCTTAGTACAGTGCTCTGCACACAGTAAGTGCTCAGCAAATACCATTGATTGACTAGGTGGGTGGGCCAGCCTGCTAGGGCAGCATTAAACCCACCTCCCCAGTGGGGCCCCTTAGTCAGAATGATCTTACAGCACCTTCAATTGGATTCCATGAACCAGGATATTAAACAAATCATTAAAACCAAGATACGCTCATTTCCAAAGACTGATACCAAGATAAATATATCTGCACAGCTGATTTTTCCTCCCAAATGAAAGCAAAATTTCTCTGGCTGAAGCTTGCATTCATCATCCCAGTAATCAGATTGTAGCCACAAATTTAGTCCATCAGTCAAAGCCAACTCTCCATACCAAGTAATGGAATTCATTTGGTTTGTTAGATACAAATGTAAATAAATGCACGCTTTTTGATTCCATGTAAAATTCTATCCATCAGAAGTAACAATATTGTCAGCTGTTTGTAGCTATTAGCAGTTACTCTTGCCATTCCTCCGAGCTCTCCCCGCTCTATTTATTTTTCATTGCTCTGCTAAGTTATCTAAGAAACTGCAAAGATAGGAGATAATATGCAATATGCATCACTGCATGACTTCACCCAGAGAGATTAAATTGTAATGAGGTGTTTGCTTAATGTGTCAATTAAACACAGCTTGGAGAAGCAGAGCCTAGTTCAGGCCCCAGCAGCCCAGAGCCACATGCTGGGAGGCCAATGACTCTGGAATTTTATAGCCTGGGGACCAGGATCCACTCTGGCTGGCAGTTCCCAAGTGGGAGGAAACATTCCAATGATCTTCTCATCCCACTGTTCACTTCCTTAAGATCTCCAGTGGTGTCAGTCCATTCAGAGGATTAGACTCCTAATAATAATAAATGTGCTATTTGTAAAGCAATAACAATTTTATTATTCATAAAGCAATAAGAATAATTGTGCTATCTGTAAAGCACTTAATGTGCACCAAGCCCTATACTAAGTGCTGGGGCAGATATAAGATCTTCAGATTGGTGGTGTCTCTCTCTCTCTCCCCCCCCCCCACATGGGGCTCACAGTCTAAAGGGAAGGGAGAAATGGTATTTTACCCTGCTTTTACAGGGGAGGAAACTGAGGCACAGAGAGGTGAAGTGCCTTGTTGAAGGTCACACAGCAGACAAGTAAGAGCCCAATTAGAACCCAGGTCCTCTGACTCTCATGCCCACTCGTGCACTTTCCTCTAGACCACTGTGCTTCCTTACCGCAGATCTGGACCCCAAAACAGTGCAGACACTTTTAACTCAAAGCTCTTCACTATTCACTAATGCCCTAATCCTGATTAGGGATATTTTTCCTATTTTCAAGAGTTTCCGTAATTAAAGCAAATAAAATACAGGATCACCTGCCTGTTTAAAGGGCATGTTTCTCTGAATCCACCTAAAAAAGGTACAAGTAAATTTCACAGGTGCCCCATTGGACCGACATCCCTAACCCAACTTGTGCACCTTGACAAACAGGTGACTTCAGCACAGGAACCATTCAAGAGGTAGAGTTGCCTAGAGTTTTAGGGTTTACCTAATACATTCAGATAATATTGATCTGCTGAATGGGATCAACCTAGGGCCCTGGGGGAAAAGAGTTCCTCAGCCTACAGCTTCACTACTGGCTACTCAAGTGACTTTGGGATAGACACTGACTCTCTCAATTTCCCTGTTTCTCCTTTTGCTAAAATGGGGATTCAAGTGTGCCTTACCAGGTTCTAGCAAAGGTGATGAGATCTGAAGCTGGAAGATGCTGAATTTGAAATAAAAAATTGCCCTCGAGTTTGGTAGCATTTAAGCTTCTACCAAATCATCTTCAACCTTAGGATGGGCACCGACAACAGTGCCTTTCATTCCATACAACATCAGCATCTATTAAGCACTAGTGTGTATCAATCCACTGCATTTATTGAGTGCTTGCTGTGTGCAGAGCACTGTACGAAACGCTTTGGAGAGTATAGTACAATAGAGTTGGCAGACACATTCCCTGCCCACAAGGAGCTTACAGTCTAGGGTGCAGAGGGGAGATAGTCATTAAAATATATTACGGATTTGCTTGTAAGTGTGGTGCGGCTGAGGGTGAAATGAATAAAAGGGAACAAATCCAAGCACAAGAGCAGCACAGAAGGGAGAGGGAGTAGCTAGACTCTAGTGTATACCTGCCCTTCATTTTCCAAGACGATACTTCTGATGGTGAGACCCCATCCATGCTTGAGTGTGCCGGAAAAGCCAAATATGTAATTGACACTCCCTTCGACATTGTGTACACACAAAGGTAGATCCTCCTTGAGCCGAGTTTGTTTCGTACAAGCATGGTCTGTCTCTGAGGCTGTCTCTTGGCAGCCAGTTCTTCACTCTTGCTTAATGAAGAAGCAGCATGGCTTAGTGGAAAGAGCACTAGGCTGAGAGTCAGGGGACCTGGGTTCCACCACTTAATAATAATAATGTTGGTATTTGTTAAGCGCTTACTATGTGCCGAGCACTGTTCTAAGCGCTGGGGTAGACACAGGGGAATCAGGTTGTCCCACGTGGGGCTCACAGTCTTAATCCCCATTTGACAGATGAGGTAACTGAGGCACAGAGAAGTTAAGTGACTTGCCCACAGTCACACAGCTGACAAGTGGCAGAGCTGGGATTTGAACTCATGACCTCTGACTCCAAAGCCTGTGCTCGTTCCACTGAGCCACGCTGTATGACCTTGGGCAAGTCACTGAACTTCTCTGTTCCTCAATTTCCTCATCTGTAAAATGAGGATTAAGACTGAGACCCAGGTGGGTCAGGGACTTTGTCCAACCTGATGATCTTGTATCTATCCCAGTGCTTAGTACAATAATTGGCACATATTAGTAAGTGCTTAACAAATACCATAAAGTAAAGAGTACCTCCTCACCTAACTGCTGTCTACCAGACCCATCTGACTGCTGCAGAGGTCTCCCAAGAATCTTCTACTATGTAGCATTGTTTAAGAATGTGCTTCAATCTGTCTTTCACTTACTCGGTCCTCCTGGGTTTTATGTGTGCCCTTTCAGTCCCCCATACAGTAGCTGAAATAGCCATTTGTTTAATGGGTGAACATGTCCCCTGTCCTCCTCCCCTGAATCCAATCACTCCCGTAATGATAATAATAATAATAATTGCTATTTATTAAAATAAATTTTAAAAAATTGTTTTAAGCATTTACTGTGTGCCAGGTGCTGCACTAAGAACTGGGGTAGACACAAGGCAATAGGGTTGGAAACAGTACCTGTCCCACACTGGGCTCACAGTCTTCATCCCCATTTTACAGTTGACAAAACTGAGGCACAAAGAAGTGAAGTGGCTTGCCCAAGGTCACACAGCAGACAAGTGGCAGAGTGGAGATTAGAACCCAAGACCTCGAAAATGGACATGAGGTGTAAATTTTGAAGGAAGCTTGCATGAGCCTTAGGCCTGGGGGAGCATCTCTGTCCTGGATAGTGCTCGGGGAATTAATGTACCCATGTATGTCTTCCACCAGAAAAAGAACATACAAAAGATTTTAAAAGACATGGTCCCTACCTACACTCTGGAAACTGGAGTAAGAAAAAAAAAATCATGGCAAAGTTTCAGCTGCTGCAGTGCTTTGGAAATATGCCCTTACTCACCTAACAGAACCATTCTGCACCCACTCTAATGAAAAGCAGTGCTAGGATCCAAGCTTATAATTGTGGTATTTGTTAAGCGCTTACTATGTTGCCAGGCATTGTACTAAGCACCGGGATGGATACAGGCAATCATGTTGGACACAGTCCCAGTCCCAAGTGGGGCTCACAGTCTGAATCACCATTTTTCAGATGAAGTAACTGCGGCACAAAGAAGTGCTCTGCACATAATAAGTGCTCAATACATAAATACAATTGAATAAAAGTGACTTGTCCAAGGTCACACAGAAGACAAGTGGCAGAGCTGAGATTAGAACCCATGACCTTCTGACTCTGAGGCCTGTGCTCAATCCACTAGGTCATGCTACTAGTTAGATATTTGATGGTTCAAAGTAATCACCCTCAGCTCATTCACATATTTCTGTATCTCTGGACACTGAGCAGGAGTCAAAGGCTGAGAATCTCAACCCCCAAATTCCCTTGCTTTAGACAGTTCGGGCCACACATTTTGCTGCAGCTCTGTCACCAACTAGGAATTACTAAAGAATTGTCTTCACTGCAGATGTTTGTGGCCTACAACTAGAGTCAGAAAGCCTGCCCTTTTCTTCCTCATTAAGAATAACAAAAGGCCACATTATTTTTGTTTGGTTTTAAATGCCCTGATCCCAGTGTTGACTCCAACTCAAAGTAAAAATCAGATGAAATATTTCAGCTATATCCTCAGTCCATCTGAGGTTTAATCAACTTCTCACCTAGATACTTTCATGTCTGAGTGGTTTTGATTATATATCTTACATGGTAAGCCCGTGCACACAGAGAATAGATCTGCAGCATTTTAGAGTTCAACTACAAGGAATAATAATGATGTTTTTTGCTAAGTGCTCACTATTTTCAAAGTGCCATACTAAGTGCTGGACTGCTACATAGTCCCTGTCCCTCACAGTCTAAGTCAAAGGGAAAAAGAGATATTTAACCTCCATTTGACAGGTGAGGAAATAGAGGCATAGAGAGGTTAAGTGACTTGCTCAAGGGCCCGAAGAAGGCAAGTAGCAGTGCAGGAATAAGACCCCAGGTCCTCTGACTCCTAGGCCCATGTGTTTTCTTTTAGGCCACGCTGTTTCCCACTTTCCCACTGCTCTTGACTAAAGAAGAATACTAACTTTGTCTAGTGGATCATAAAGAATAGGGCCTTTTTTTGTATGAAATCAGAAGAATCGAGTCCTTATTCCCAAGTCAATCATTAACTTGTCAGGCAACCTGAGCAAATCATTTCCCCACTCGATCCCTCTGAAGATAGATTATTCATTCAACTGAAGATGGATTATTCATTCATTCAATCATATTTATTGAGTGCTTACTGTGTGTAGATAACTTTATTAAGCAACTGGGAAAGTACGGTACAGCAATAAGTGACATTCCCTGACCACATCGAGTTTACAATCTAGAGGGATTAGAGAATACTCATTCCTGTCATTTTTCCCTCCTCTCCATCAAGACTATTACTATGAGTGTTTAGATTCAAAGCGGATCCATAAAGCACTTAGAGCTCTTTAGGAAGAGATACCATGAAGAAAACAAAGTGCAAGTCTTCTGTTTTTCTCCACTTTGTGTTAAGAAGAACAGAAAGGATAACACTGGGGCAGTGTATCATCATATATATTCAACATCGCATATGCTTTGATATTACATTTTTTTATTGAAAAGCTAACAGCTTTGGACTCTAAGGCAGATTAAATCTTTCAAATTGAGTGCCAAAATCAGGTGTATGTATTGTATTCAGATAAGTGCATATTTGCCAAGTCTACAGAAAGTTTGTTATTCTCTAAATAGGAGAATATCTGCCAAAATGCTGATCTTTTTTCCCAGATCTATCATCAAAACACCACCAATCTCATGTAGAAGACATCAAATTCTCTAGTTTTGTAAAAACATTTTTCATTTGCTCCTGTAGAAAAAGCAAAAGCAAGAATAAAAAGTATATATCAAGTGCTGGTTTTTTTAGTGGTACTTAAGCCCTTTCTATGTGCCAGGAACTGTACAAAATGCTGGGATACATACAAGATAATCAGGTCGGACACAGTCTATGACCCACAAGGGGCTTGCAGTCAATCCCCATTTTACAGATGAGACAATTGAGGTTCAGAGTTGTGACTTGTCACACAGCAGACAGTTGCAGAGCTGGGATTAGAACCCATGTCCTTCAACTCCCAGGCTCAGGCAATTTCCAGTAGGCCACACTTCTTCTCTGTGTAGAGCACAGAACTAACGGCTTGGGAAAGTGCAGTAGTTAGTAGACATGATCCCTGCCCTCAAGGAATTCATCTAACTGGGGGAGATGGTCACTTAGTAGATCAAATGACTAAGCCAAGATTTAACATCAGAGGTCATGGAACCTGCCAGTCTTCTACTCAGAGATAGTGAAGGTTTGTTGGAGGAGATGGGGCTGTAGGAGAGCTCTGAAAATGGGAAGGTTGGGGCCTCTAGGTTGGAACACGCATTACTTTGTGGATGAAGAGAAGCATACCAGGCTAAAGGCAGGGTTTGGTCTTACATATTTCAAATAAAAGTTGAGTCCTAAATGAACCTACATTTAATCAGGACCTACAGAATAGTCATCGGCCTTAATGAGGAATCCCAATGGGCCCAGATACAGATCTACATGTATCTAAACACACATTATTTCCATGAAATATACAGAGAAACAGTAATAGCGCATTCAAGTGAAAACAAATCTGCAACAGAATCAGAGAGAAAATTCAAAACTCATCTTGGGTGGAGAATTTGGAAAGAGTTCAGAGAGAAATGAAAGTGAATAAAGAGTTATGAAATGGGGACTGTGATGAAAGGTTATGGAATTTCCTTTTTGGGACATCTTTTCAAATTAAATACATGCCCTCGGGTTGGAAACTTATGTCTAGAGGTATCTGGAGTAAAGGAGGTGGACTAAATTAACTGGGAAATGTCAAGTATCTCACAACCCTTAGTTACAACAGGAACAAGAGTATGAACTGTTGAGGCCCAGGACTGGGTTTAGCCTCCAGAAGAGTGTGGGACCAGATCATTTCCACACCCTTGGCCCTAGTCCCACAAAAAAATATATGGTATGCAAAACTGTCCAAAGAAGCAATATCACAGTACAGTTTGAGAACACAGCAGTCCCCAGCTCCATCCATGGGGAAGAGCAAGTGCACCACGTACTTGCTGAAGTGATCATATTTAAATAACCCTGACAGGAAAGAATGGAGAAGCATGTGTGTACGTGCCTGCACACATGCACACAAAAATTTCCCATGGGGCCTGTTACTCCATAATAAACCCAGATCAAGATGCTAGAAAAGCAAAACCATTCACTCCCAGAATGAAAAGATTCAACCGTCTAGAAATTCTCCCCCTCTAGACTGTAAGCTTGTAATGGGCAGGGAACATTTCTGCTAATTCTGTTGCATCGTACTCTCCCAAGCACTTAGTACAGTGCTCTGCACATAGGAAGTGCTCAATAAATACAATTGATTCAGATCCATCTGCCCTCTCATAGGTCCAGAATCCTCTCTGTGACTTTGAAAACTCTTCAGTAAGGTGGGGGGATGTGGGGGGCAAAGAACAATCACAACTAAGGAGAGCTAGAGTGTTTCTTGAACCTCAGAGTAAGAGATCACAGAATGCCTTTTTCCAAATTCCATTTTGCCTTGTCCATGTTAGCCCTATCCTTTTCAACTTGGCAAGGAATTTGAGAGGGACCAAACTCCTCTTGTAAAATACAAATTTCTAGTGAAAATTAGAAGAAACTTTTGAAATAAATACACATGGACTAATAAATTAGTGACGACAAAAAAAAGCTATGTCTATAGAAGTGCTGAAGTACGTATTGGGCTTCCATGACCAGGACGGTGAGAGATAAATGGGGGATTTTAACTATAATTAAATGCCCCCTGGAGGAAGTGGCTTTCTGAAGGGCTTAGAAGGAGGGAAGGGAAAGAGTTGGGAGGTGGTGGGGAAGAAAGGGCCGGAGAGTGGAGAGTGAGGAACGTTCCAGTAAGGAGGTTTGCTTGGGGGAAGCGAAGAACATAAGCCTTCCTAATCTGGAGGTTTGGGACACTCTCACCCTCTCTTTCAGGACAAGACTGGGTGAGTCACTTGTGGTTAAGGCTACTGGGAAGAAGGGCTTCCAGAGGAAAAAAGGAAAGTCTCAGTAACTCCTTCCCAATCTGCCTTGCCCTGCAAAAAAGCACTTCTCTTGCCATCAACACCAAACTTAAACCCAGAATTCAGCAACATTGCATCTTCAGCATCTTCTTTGGAGGGAGAACATTTAATTTCTTTGGATGACTTCTAACAGTCTGGTGAATAAGAGTAGTTTACTTTGGCATATACAGTAGTAAACATAAAACAAGCTCAGACAACTGGATTTTAGTATTAACATCAATATTTTTTTTCTCTCCCTGCATGATGTTAATGAATATAGTCTCCTCACAATTATTTTTTATACAATGGATTAGACATGAGTTTTGTCAACAGAAGCTTAAAAGAACAGAAGGGAGAAAATGTAGGACAGCAATCAACAGCAAGATGGGTATAATAGTCTGGAGTTGCAAACTTCTGCAGTTTACATTAAATGGAATCAGTTGGGAACAGTAGCATGTGAGCTGTCCAGGTCTCCAAAAAACTGGCTTAGTCATTCTGAAATATGTGATTACTAGGGCATCTTAGAAGGAGAACTTCTCAAGCATAACCATCCACGCCATGGAGTCCAAAGGGACAATTTCCCCATGAGCTTGGCACCGTGGGGACAAAGTCATTAGTTTTACCCGTCTAGCTTTTGGGATGGGGACAGGCAACCATAGCTAGCCTGTCTGGCAATTTAGAGTCAGATAGGGACTGGGGGTGGAGCCAAAATGAAGGCACAATGTCTTGTCTCCTTCGCTGGCAAGATACAGCTTCCAGCCCCACCTTGGGATCTGTGGGGCTTCTACTGTCCTCATCGGGAAGCAGTGTGGCCTAGTGGATGGAGTACAGGCCTGGGAGTCAGAAGGACCTGGGTTCTAATCCTGGCTCTGCCACACAGTTGTGTGACCTTGGACAAGTCACTTCACTTCCCCGTGCTTCAATTAACTCATCTGTAAAATGGGGATTAAGACTGTGAGCCTCATCTGGGACCGGGACTGTATCCTACACGATTTGCTTGTATCCACCCCAGTGCTTAACACAGTGCCTGGGACATAGTAAGTGCTTAACAAATACCACAATGATTGTTTTTATTATTATTGGGCTGCAGGCATGCCTTTAGTCACAGTAGCCTCGTGCACAGCCTCCCTTCCTGGCAGAGCCACCATCAGTGCTCAATAAATATGATTAATTAATGCACTGCCAAACATTCATTCAATCATCTTTATTGAGCACTTACTGTTAGCAGAGCACTCTACTTGGCGCTTGGGAGAGTAAAATAAACAGAGAGATGCCTTGCCCACAATGAGCTTAGTTATTGAATGCTGTGTGCAGAGAGCACTCTACTAAGATCTTGGGAGATTTCAACCCTAACCCACAAGGAGCTTACAGCCTACAGGGGGAACAGATATTAATATCCATTACGGATATGCACAGAAGTGCTGTGCGGTTGAGTGAGGTGTGAATAAAGGGCACAAATTCAAGTGCAAGGGTGATGCAGAAGGGAGTGGGAGAAGAAGAAATGAGGATTTAGTCAGGGAAGGCCTCTTGAAAGAGATGTGCTTTTAAAGATATGCCACTGAAACCTGAGCTAATGCAAAGCATGCGTTGCAGCAATTCTGGGTCACGTAGCCTGCAGCAGACAGTAGCATTTCCAGGTGACCCGTCCCAGCAGGCAAAACGGGGCTGGGGCAAGGGCAACCTCTGACCCATTCCCACAGCCGCAAGAGAGCAAACTCAACAGCAGCATCAAAGGAGGAAGATGGGGGGAAAATGGCAACTCCGCAAGAAAGGTGGGTCAATTTACTAATATGTAGAGGTTGGTACTAGGTACTTGGGAGAAAGGGATAGTCTCTATCTGTTGCCGAATTGTACTTTCCAAGCGCTTAAGTACAGAGTCTGTACACAGTAAGTGCTCAATAAATACGACTGAACCAATAGAAGAAAACGAACCATACAAGTGCTCTCTTTTTATCCTCTCCCTCCCCTTCTCTTTTCCTTTCTTCCTCCTTTCTCCCCCCACTATTTCTTCTCTCTCCCTTCTTTCATTTGGGTCCCACTATTTCTATATTATCTTTGTTTCCCCACCAGACTGAAACTTCCTTGAGGGTAGGGATAGTATCTTCTAACTCTCCTGTATCCTCCAAGTACTGCGTACAGTACTCTGAACCCAGCAGGTGCTTATTAAAGGAATGATTCTCTCCCTCTTGTCCTTCCCTTCTTTCTCTCTGATTCCCCACCCTTTCTATCCCTCCCCTCAACCTCAATACTTTGCCCTTACGTTTGCCTTCCAACCTCAAAATAAAAAGTTGGCACCCCGATCTCATGCCTTTCCTCTTCAGGAGTCAGCTGAGACACTCCGTTTTGTCCTATGCCCACAGGTAAACATGAAGCCAGCAATGCAATGACCTTATACCTGAGAAGATATCTTTGCAGATTCCTTCTCTCCTCATCTTCTTTGAAAGAAAAAACCTCAAAGTTTCTAAGAACATGTAAAGGTAAGTAACCGCAACAGCATGGATTCCAACTCACTCGGGGTGCCTGAAAACATCTTGCTGGAAGTTCATCCAAATTCCGGCCCCATTTAGCTTGACATCATTTCACTTCTTGAAAATAAAAGATGTGTTGCAGGTCACCTGCTCAGGCCAAACAATTTGTTTCTTGGGCTCTCTCAAAATCTGTTTTTCCTTTTAAGATTGCCTTCAAATTGTTCAAATTTATACTGTTTATTTTACCCAAATCCCATTTCTTCCTTACAGATGGATATGATCTGACAAAGACCTGAAACATTTTATCCTGTAGCAAAACCTATTTAAAGCACCATCTGTTCTTCATGCAAGGGTACAGCTCTGCCAGCAACTATTTACCCTTCCATAAATTAGAATCAGATCGCTTCCCTTTGATCTTAAAAGTGGAAAATGGAGGTAAAGATAATTGGGACCCAGAAAACTTCACAATGAGCTAGTGTCTTCTCTTCAGCCCTGGAGAAAACTATTCACCCACTCTCCCAGGTCAAGGAACAATTTAAATCCACCAATTTCTAGCTTGGCCAGTGGCTAGAGAGTGGAAGGCCATTTGTTACAAGTCAAGACTCACCTGTGCTGGGCAGCAGTGGCATGAGGGAAAGTTGAGGGCAGAAACTCAGGTTTACTGTGTGGAAGGAAGCAATGGTAAACCACTTCCATATTTTTTTTTACCAAGAAAACTCTATGGATACACTACCAGAACAATTGTAGATGGAGGTGGGGCATTCTGGGAGATTTGTGTCCATGGTGTCACTATGGGTTGGAAATGACTCATCAGCACAAGACAAGAAAAGCATAGAAGAGATAGCTGACTTCAATTCATTTTGTCCTCCATATGCCACTTCCTCAGGCTGATCGGCTCCGTTATTTGGCTCTCAGTCGATGATGAGGCCACCCACCAACAGACAGGAGTAATCGATTCATTCATTCAATCATATTTACTGAGTGCTTACTATGTGCAGAGCACTGTACTAAGCACTTGGAATGTACAATTTGGGAACAGATAGAGACAATCCCTGCCCAATAACTGGCTCGCAGTCCTAAACGATAAAACTTTGGTCCTGAGACTTCTCAGGCCTGTCCTTATTTACAAGGCTTTTCAGTACTATATGAACATGCATGAAATATTATCCATATTAACTTCACAGAGATGCCAGTGTCTCCAAATTCCTCAAGGCAACTCATTTTTATCAGCAATGCGGGAAATAGTAGCCTTATCAATTCAAAGTTAAGAAAGGTTAATTAGTATTCACAGACCTGAAGACCTCTTTGGATTGGTTAACACCTTATCTCTAAAAGTCTCAGAAATCCCAGGGTCCTTACTCTGATCCATTAATCAAATATAACAGTCAATCTGAAGTCCTTGTTTAAGAACATAATGGGACTAAATTGCAATGAGAGAGTTTGATTAAACATAAGGAAAGAACATTTTAATGACAGATTGAATGCTGGAAGAGGCTTTTCAAGGGTTATGGAATCTCCATTCCTGGAGATCTCTGGAAAAAAAAGAGAGAAAGAAAAGATAACTTTTGGCCCTCAGTGATTCAGGCTCCAGTGGCATCACTAGGATGCTGCTATATGTAGGAAAGACTGGGGAAATTTTGACTGGTTGATAAAAAGCGAGACTCAAAAATCTTGTAGTCTCTACCTGCAAGTTTGTTATATGAGCTTTCAAAGAGCTTTTGTATATACAGTTGCAGATAGTTCTGAAAGCTTTCCTGCCCCTACAAGAATTGTTGCTTCTGTCCTTCCAATTTAGAAGGCAGTCATTTTTTCCAAAACTCCACATTTTGGGAAACCATAAATGAATCCAAAGATCAATCATTTGGGGATATTTCTGGGGACAAACACTTTTTATACCTATCCTGTTTTTATGACAGAGCTCTCTATCTTGTCAATAAAATCTTATTATTTTTTGATTGCATTAAGTTCAGTGAGCCCAACCCATACTTCAGTAGGTAAAACAGAATCAGGGATAAATTAATACTCCATGTGGAGAAATACAGCCTAAGTTTGAAAGCATTTGACTAATAAAGATAGAGGTTGCTTAGATGTCAGCAGAATGTAATAGACACACATTGTGCTGTAAGGGTGCTAGCCAAAAGTTCAGAGACTATCCAGTGCAGGGCAATAAAGGGAAAGAGGACCCATTCAGCCCAACTGCTATGCTGCTACTACACAAAGGACCATAAGCATTCATCAAACTGAGGGTTCTTCTGCCTTAACTCAGTACAATAGAAGCAGAAAATACAAATGGTAAAAAGCAATCCCAACAGGCAGTTCTCTACTGCACAACTAAAGAGATTCATTCATTCATATTTATTGAACACTTACTGTGTGCAGAGCACTATATTAAGCACCTGGGAAAGTACAATATAGCAATAGAAAGAGACAATCCCTGCCCACAAAGAGCTCACAGTCTGGGATGGGGTGGGGGCCGGGGGAGAGAGAACACAGCCATCAATACAAGTAAACAGACATCAGTATAAATAAATAAAATTAAAGGATATATACAGAAGTGCTTTGGGGCTGGGAAGGGGGAAGACCAAATGGCCTGAGATAGAACACGGACCAGGGGTTGGTGGCAAGATCAAGGCACAGTGAGAAGGTTAGCATCAGAGGAGCAGAAGGTGCAGGCTGGGTTGTACTGGGAGAGAATGGAGGTGAGGTAGGAGGAGGCAAGGTGATAGAAAGCTTTAAAGCCAATGGTAAGGAGTTTTTGTTTGATATGGAGGTGGTTAGGCAACCACTGGAGATTTTTGAGGAGGGGGGTGACATGCCCTGAATGTTTCTGTAGAAAGATAATCTGGGCAGCGGAGTGAAGTGTGGACTGGAGTGGGGGGAGGCAGGAAGTTGGGAGGTCAGAAAGGAGGCTGATGCAGTAATCCAGGCGGGATAGGATAAGTGATTGCACTAATGTGGTAGCGGTTTGAATGGAGAGGTAAGGGTGAATTTTAGCGATGTTAAAGAGGTTACATTAAAGCCAAGCAAAGACTCTTCATACTGTATTTTTAGCATGGATACTAATGAGACAAGTAGCCCAGAGCTAATTTCTGCTAATGTGTGGGTGTTAGGTCAAATACTAAGCCCTTGGTCTCCAAGCCTGCTGCAGTTGTCTGCTCTCAAGGATCAAATCTGCTTGCAAGTCTCTTTTCCCTGTTCTACCCAAGAAACTGTCTAGAGTTTTCAGTGTAACCTGAGTAGGGAAGTATTGATTGAAGGTTTTTAAAAAAAGGAAATCACTAAATCAGACAAATCACCACCCCTTCCACATGCATAGTGTAAGGAAATACTTTCATATTTCAAAGTACTGTTGTCTCTCCAATATGACTGAGAAATAATGAAAACCAAAACTTTTGTGTTTGGCAACTGTAATGTCTCTGGCTCCCTTGAAGTTTAGTTATCTGCAAGAATCTTGAGCCAAGGCTGTATGATTTAAGCTCCTCTTTAGACTGCAAGATCCTTGTGGGCAGAGAGTGTTACTACCAACTCAGCTGTACTATACTCTCCCAAGGGCTTAGTATAATGCTCTGTGCTCAGTAAATACCACTGGCTTGACAGGACAGGAACGCTTAAGTCAAAGGTTTTCTCCTTGCAAGGTAAAGGAGAACCCAACCCAACTAAATTCCTTAGTCATTGAGCAGCTCTGCCTTGGATATTGCTAAATTTGGGAATTTTTGCAAGTCATGGTGATCAGAAGTGGGGGTATGGGTGCAGTGGCAGGTGATGAAGGGAAAGAGGGAAAAGGTTGGGGAGGAACAGGAAAGAACCCATAAATAGGTAGGCAGAATAAGTGTTTTAAAGGCACAATGAAGCAAGCTTCAGATAGTGTAGTACAGCTTTGGCCAACTGGGAGGAGAGACGGGGCAACTAGAATTGGGGTGTTATTTTAGAATAGAGGTTTCAAGCAGACTGCAGAACCAAAAGGTGGAATCAAAAACAATGCCAAGCTCTAGATAGCAAATGCAATAACATAATACAGAACATTATACAGGCTCATAGGGGAGAAGCATTTTTCACTAATGCATTAATCTCGCCAGTGATACTTGCATACATTTTTTTTTAAAGTCACATCACTATTAACTTCATCTTAAAAACACTTTATGCCTACTTACAATATTACCTATAAGTAACAAGCTAAGTGACCCATGGTTCTGAGTTTAGATTAAGTGGTCAAATGTCATTTTTGAAAGTACTTTTCAGCTGGAAAATCCTTAACAGTACATTGGTCTTTAAATGTCAGTAATACCTCCAACCTGAAACTCAAATTTCCAGTGAAACAATTTTCCAAAGGACATTTTATCTGAACTTGAGAACTTTCTGACCCTTCCTCGCCCCTTCTTCCACCACCAATACCTGCTTTACATTCAAGAACTATGGAAACATTTCCATCCCTGCCCCAGCATGATTTATCTCAATGCTCAGTCACTACCTGTCATCCAGTTACATTTAACTATCCACTCTCAGCACATGTACTGATCAGAGAATATGTGTGTGGATCTCTCAGGCCCCAATTAGGAGGATAGGGCAAGAAATGAGAAAAGTCAGGCTCCACACAATTAAGAGAAAAAAAAGTACTCCTGGATTCCATCCCCCTATTTCTGAAAACACCTAGAAGCTCACAAAAATCCATCTAAGCTGGGTAAAGAGTAGTCTTCATTTTTTTTTTTAAGTCGAGAATGACTACCTTTCTCAAGCAGTGAAATAGTCCACCTGACATATTACAGACAGGCCTGCCTTGGTTGAAAGTCTGGAATCCAGTTCAGCTGAACCTAGGCCCCTCTAGGGTTGTGCTATGTGTCCAGTCCAAAAATTGACTGGACCCTAGTAATAATATTTTTATTATTTTTATATATATATATACATATGCCTATATCATTTTTATTTATATATTCTAGGGTAGATACAAGATAATCAAGGGTTGGACACCAACCCTGTACATGTGGCTCACAGTCTAAGGGAGAAGGAGAACAGGTTCTGAATCCCCATTTTACAGATGAGAAAATTGAGGCACAGAGAAGTTAAGTGACTTGCCCAAGGTCACACAGCAGGCAAGTGACAGAGCCCCCAGGTCCTCTGACTCCCAGGCCCATGTTCTTTCCAACTACATCACCCTGGTTTCTATACAGACAACCTCATCTCTGGCAGGATGGTGGTGGAAGGGTGGAATGGGACATGGTTACTCAAGTGTAATGTAGCATCAATCAGTGGTATTTATTGAGTGCTTATTGTGTGCAGAGTACTGTACCAACCCTGCATGTAGTTTTTCCCAAGAATTGTGGGACTTGTCTCAATGAATGGACCTGGATGTCACTCCTATGCAGCAGAACAGTGAGGCCAAGATTGTTGGAGACTGCTGTCATCTCCAACCTGAGAAGAACTGAATTGGGATGGATAATGGTTATAGAATGGGAATTAGAAAGGGCAAGAGGGTTGAAATGGGTTACTCCAACCCAACTTTCACTGGTCGGCAGCCATAAGACCTCTTGCTCATCTTCCAAATACACATTTGCTGGAGTCCCTCAGAATCTGTCACTACTATGACATCCTCCAAAGCTCCCTTCTGGGTCCCCTACTCTTCTCACTTTACACTCACTTTCTCTGGGAGCTCATCCACTCACATGGCTTCAACTACCAGCTCTGTGTGAATGACTCCCAAATCTCTCTCTTTAGTCCTCATCTCCCATCTGATCTGCAGTACCACATCTCCTTTGCCTCCAGGACATCTCCACTTGGAATGTGTGAGCATCAACAGTACCAGTAGTATTTAGTGAGTCTTGCTCTGTGCAGAACACTGTGCTAAGCATTTGAAAGAGTGCAATAGAGATAGTGGACATGAGTCCTGTCTTCGAGGAGCTTACAATCTAGTGGGAGAAGACAGACACTAAAATAAATTACATTTAGGGGAAGCAATAGAGTATAAAGATATGAATGTAAGTGCAATGGCAGTGGGAGATGAAAGTACCCAAATCTCCCATCTTGGAACTCCCTCCCATCCCCACATCAAATCACAGTTCTTCCCACTTTCAAACCCCACCTCCTCCAACAAGCTACCCCTGATTTCCCAACATCATCATCCTCATTATTTCAGCCAGCTCCAGTACTTATGAACTTAACAACTACTTCCTTAGCACTCACATAAAAATGCCCGCTCATGCTCATTGATTTCATTTTGATCACTCTAGGCCTAGTGGAAAGAGCACGGGCCTGGGAGTCAAGAGGACCTGGGTTCTAATCCCAGATCTGTCACATGCCTGCTGTGTGACCTTGAACAAGTCACTTAACTTCTTTTGCCTCAGGTACCTCATCTGTATAATGGGGATTCAATACTCGTTCTCTTTTCTACTTAGACAGTGAGCACTGTGAGGGAGAGAGATTGCATCTGAGCTGATTATCTTATATGTTACCCAGTGCTTAGAACAGTGCTTGACACTATGATTATCATTACTATTTTATGATTGTCTTCCCCATTAGAGTGTAAGCTCCTTGTTGACGGGGAACATGGCACTTCCCAAGTGTCTAATACAGAGCAATGAACTAAATGGGCACTTAGTGAGTGCTGCTGCTGCTACTACATGCTTCTTGCATCAGTGATCTCGAGGAGGCTAGCTCCAGAACTGAGAAAGAGTAGGGGCACAGTTGACGTGATGGATTAAAAGCAAGTACCCAGCCCTCAAAAGCCTCGGGTTCTGGTGAGACCTTGGGCAAGTCACTGAATTTATCCATTTCTCAGTTTCATCATCTGTAAAATGGGGAATAAATTCCTGTTCTCCCTCCGCCCTAGGCTGTGAACCCCATGTGAAACAGGGATTGTGTCTGACCTGATTAACTTCTATCTACCCCAGTAAAAAACAGGCCTTGGAGGAATGTAAGTGTTTAACAAATACCACAGTCAATATCAACAATGGGTCTTTGCCAAGCACCAAGCTTTAGCAGAGGTAGGTAGTTCTAGCCTACGAATTCCCAAAATACTCCAACAGTTCCTCCAAGAATCATCTTATCCCCGTTTGTATAGTTTGTCAGACAATCAATCAATCCCTACTGTGTGTAGAGCACTATACTAGGTGCTTGTGAGAGTAAAATAATAACAATAATAATGTTGGTATTTGTTAAGCACTTACTATGTGCAGAGCACTGTTCTAAGCACTGGGGGAGATACAGGGTAATCAGGTTGTCCCACGTGAGGCTCACAGTTAATCCCTATTTTACAGATTAGGTAACTGAGGCACAGAGAAGTGAAGTGACTTGCCCATAGTCACACAGCTGACAAGTGGCAGAGCTGGGAGTCGAACCCATGACCTCTGACTCCGAAGCCCGGGCTCTTTCCACTGAGCCACGCTGCTCTTCTCAAGGAGCTTACAGTCTAGTGAAGGAAACAGACACTATAATGAATAGCAACTGCAGAAAGTAATAGACTCTAAAAGATATGTACATAAGTGCTATAGAGGTGTTGTGAGAACTACAGTGCTCAGATGATGCAAAAGTATTGAAGCAGCAACTGAGCAGGGGATGGGGGAAATGAGTAAGGTGGGAAGATTAGAAATCACTGTGGGGAGGCCTCCTGGGGAAGTGGTTTCAGAAGGGCTTTGAAGTTGGGGAGAGCTGCACTCTGACAGATATGAAGGGGATGGGGGAGAAAGTAAGCAAGATGGCAGTGGGAGAGACAAGAATAAGAGAGTGAATAAGCTGGCCTAAGAGGAAGAAAGAGTGAAAACTTGGTGTATTGGGAGAAGAAAGTGGGTAAGCAAGAAGAAGAAAGCTAGTTGAGTGCCTTAAAAATCAGTGGAAAGGAGTTTCCACTTGATACAGAGAGGAAAAGCAAGTCAGAGGTTTTTGACCGGAGAGACATGAACATTTTAGAAAAGTGACTTGGGGAGCAGACTGAAATATGGACCGGAGAGGGTGGGGACTGGAAACAGGAAGACCAATGAAGAGGCTGATACAGTAGTCAATACCCAACACTGGCAAATCAATAGGGCTTCTTAGTTTTAAAGGCTTTGAGGAGAACAAGTAACTTTCCAGTTCTCTTATCTTTCTGGCTGATCCTTCTGAGTCTCCTAAACTGAGGCTGCCTCTGTCCCCCACTCTCTAACCGTAGGTGCCCCTAAAAGCTTAGTTCTAGGCCTTCTTCTCTTTACACTCACTTCACTGGAGAGCTCATCTCCTCTCACTGCTTTAACTATCACCTCAAGTGATATCTATCACATTCTAGTGGAATGTGACAAGGCCCTGAACCAGTGTGGTGGCCATTTGGTTGGAGAGGATGGACTAGATTCTGGAAATGGTGTGTAGAATAAACCAGAAAGATTTAATGGCAGACTGAATATGGGGGTTGAACAAGAAATGAGGGGCAGAGCTAAGGAGTTAAGATTATGGGCTTGAGAGATTGGTGGAAGTGGTGTTGCCAACTGTGTGGGGAAATTTGGGGTGGAAAAGAGGATTTCACAGCAAAGATGAAGAGTTATGTTTTGGACATATTGAGCTTGAGGTGTTAGTGGGACATTCATGTAGCAATGTCCTAAAGGTAGAAGGAAATGTGAGATTGCAGAGGGCATGGCTAGTGAGGTATATTTGGGAGTCATCTGCATAGAGGTGATAGTTAAAAGCAGTAGGTGGGGATGAGCTCTCAAATGGAGTGAGTGTAAAGAGAAGAAGGCCTAGAACTAAGCTAAGCTTTCAGGGGCACCTACAGTTAGAGAGTGGGAGACAGAGGCAGCCTCAGCTAAAGAGACTGGGAAGGATCAACCAGAGAGATAAGAGCACTAGAAAGTTACTTGTTCTCCTCAAAGCCTTTAAAACTAAGAGGCTGCATTGACTTGCCAGTGTTGGGTATTAGCCTTTACGACATGCACTTTTAGAAGGTTGGACATCACTAAAGTTTTAGAGACCGGCAAATTGCTATGAAGCTTGATGGCCTTACCTCAAACCTGGTTTGTCAATCTCCCAAAAGCCATGCTAGCCTATTTGATTCAATTTACTACTTGTCATTGCCTGCATCATTGGACAGTACACTTCCTAGATCCAGAATTTGGTTACACCTCAGTTTTCTTCCATCTTATTGTTAATCTATAGCACTGTTTACAAACCTGTGAGGCAATTCATAATTATTTGAATATCTTATGTGTATAGCTTACAACAGGATATAACAGTGCCTGGATACTAAGGCATAACCAACATTTCAAGTAGTTTCACCAGGGTCACCTATGAGTCATAGTGACCATCAAATGGCAGGACTGTCACCTTGCTTCATCACTTGCCTAAGTAAAATTTTAGGACTTGGTAGCATCATCATCTCTTCCAGAAAACAGTTCCTTCCATTCCCATCCCACCAATGTTCATCTAGTCCCAGGAGCTTGTCACTGTAAAAGTTAACAGGAAAGTTGATCAGTGTGGAAAAATCCTCTCAGAAGGAATGAGAACAATGAGAGCATGTCAATTTTTTACAAGAAATAATGCAAATCGCAAAGAGGAAGGCTTCATAAACCTTCAGAACGTGAGAAAGAAAGAATTAAAAAAAAACCCAACTATGGCTCTTGATTACTGCTCTCTCCGACAATCTACAGTGTTTCACAGGGCATCCTCAGCAGGCTATGCTTTTGGCATTTATTCTGATGGCTCAGCTGCCACTCCTTCCACCCCATTCATAAAAATCAGCCCACACAGCAGGCTCTAACAGCATTCTAATCCTCCTATTGTAGGCTCCATAACCCAAACAAACCCAAAGGGCTAAATTTCATAGTAGTGACTTTCATGCTGCTACTCCTTTCACTGCTACAGTGAGTCCAGCGTCACTAGGGAACTGTCCAGCAAAAAGAAAATCATCTACTTTGCACAAGCACCTAAGAATTCGGTAATCAACTCTCTGCCAATTCAAGTCTCCGTTTCCCTCCCCATTGATATTAACTCTTGCTGTAGCTTCATTTCTTAATGGTTGCAAAATGTCTTCTTTCTTCCTCACTTTCCCATCTCCCAGTTTTCCAAAGCCCAGCCCAGAGAGAGGCAAATGACCTTACTTCAGAGCAAAAGATTTCTCCCACTCCCTCCACCCCACACACCTCTATTCCAGTGAATCAGAAAGAGGTAGAACTGTCTCTGTAGCCACAGCTTGAAGCAAACCAGGCTGAGTCTGATCCCACTCAAGGGCAGTCTAGGAGCAGGGGTTGGAACAAGATAAGACCAGGGTAGTTCCTCCAAGAGGCTGCAGAATGTCTAAGTATGGAGGAACTGACAGGAGGAGAGGGGAAATCATGATTAAAGCAAGGACTCTGCAGAACTCCACTATCTCCCTCTCTTGTCCAAATGGCTCAAAGATCAAATGATCACTACCCAGATCCAGAAAAGATAAATAGCATTTAGCAAGTGGTACAATCTGTGCCTGCTTAATTGCAGCCCGAGCCCTACCCCCACCTATTTTTTTAAATTTCATCATCCCCTCTCCCTCCCCTCAAATTACAGAAAGGTAAAAGGAGGGGTGGGGAGGTGATTAGTGAGGTGCTCAAAAGAGAGTCAGGCTGGCTGACTGAGGCATCCCAATCTAAGCAGGTCAGAGAAGTTCCTTTTGAGGAAAAAAAGAGGAAAACCCTCTCCCCTAATCCATAGAACAACCCAGCCTATGCTCGAGTGCCTGCCTCTCTGCTTTCCCAGCCCTCTCCCCAGGGCCTCTGCATCCTGGGGATTGAAAAAAAGCCAGCAAAGACTCAGGAAACAACAGAGCTTTCACTGTGACCTTGGCTGGCTCTCCATCTCCTTTAGAGAACTCAGATTAGGTTCACACCCCAGGCGGAGGAGCCAGGACAATTTGGAGAACAGCTTTAACAAAAACCGAGTGTCGCTGCCAACAGAAATTCCCAAGCATACTAGGCATTAAATAGGACCGGAGCCTTCAAACATCCACTATTCCACAAACGCAGTTAGGGGTCGGTCTCCACCCAAGGCGTTGTTTTGCACAAAGTAGAAATTACAGGGAAGCATCTGGGGACTGGTGTGGGTGTGCAACCGTGAATGTGTGTGGATGGATGTGCGTGTAAAGTGTGTCGCGCTCTAACACCCTCTTATACAAAAAAACCACTGAGAGAAGTTTCCTTGGGTGTTTTTCTTTTCATCGGATCTCCCTCTCTCATAGCTGATGCATAAAGGTGGAATGGGGCGGGAGGAAGGCATCGCTCCGAGTCGGCTCTTTAGGTTGCGACGTTAGTTGGCGGCTGCGCTGACTTGGAGAAGTTTCACTCCCGAACGTGGGAACCGAGAGAAAGTGCTCCCGGCCTCTAGCGGGTCCCCTTCACGTCCGTTCTCCACCCCCGCACCCCCGGCAATGGGGGCAGGCATTTGGGAGGGCTAGGGAGGTGGGGGGTCTCGGGAGGCTGGACGGGTGTTTGGGGCGGGAGGGATCTCTCGCTTAACGGGGAGCGATGGAGAGAGCTGGCGCGGTGGGGGTGGCTATCCGCTCCCCCCCCCCCCCCACCTTTTGCGGGGAGGGAGGCTTCATACACTAGAACCGTTGGCAGTGGCGGCCTGGGGACCCAGGCTGCTGGAGGGGAGAGACCCTGCAGTTAGTGCGGGATTCGGCTGCACTCCCGGCCCGGCCTGTCCGGGCTACGCACCCACACCCCGGGACTCACCGCTTGGTCCCGTTCTCCGTCCTGTGGCTCTCTCTGCTCAGTCCGTCCGTCAGTCCATCCCTGCCGGGCCAGGCTGGGAGGCAGCGTGGGGGAGAGGTGGGGTGTCTCACTCACCGTGCGCGCTGTCCCGGGCTGCGGAGAGAGGGAGGGAGGGAGTGGGGAGGAGAGGGAAAAGAAGGGAAGGGAGAGGAGGGGAGGGGTCGCCCGCCTGGGAACCGGCTGGGGGGAGGGACCGAGGGAGAAAAAAAAGTTTTTAGACTTCGCTGTCGGGACGAGGCGGAGGCTGGATGAATCTGCCCTTCCTACACCCCCCGCGGCGGTCCCGTCAATCACTACTAATAACTTCCAGCCGCGGCCCAGTCGCCAGCTGAGCCCTTTCGGGCGTCCGGAAAGAGGAAGGGACCAGACACCCAGATACCTCAGCTCCCCGGCCAGGGACGCTACAGCACCCACTGCGTTAGCGGGGTGAGGCGGGCCAGGCTGGGAGGCCATCCTTCCCGCTCGGTCTGGAGAGAGAACGAGCTCCACCTTTCACCTCCCCCGACTCCCGCTTTTTGAAGCAATATGTAGGAAGCAAGTGGGACCCAGATTGACTTTGTCTTTATGGGATTAGGAATGACACCAGAGAGTAGCCAAGGCAGGCAAGTAGGCTGAGGCTGTTGATTCGGAACTCAGGGACCTTCCCGGGTGTCCCGGGCCTGCAGACTGCCCATCTCCTGCCAAGGACCCCCAGGCAAGAGAGAGCTACCCTCTTCCCCATCACACACTCGCACACACAGCAAGGACCCAGAGTACTACGATTTCTCCATGGGCCAGTATGATAGTGCTGACTTCAACAGAAAGGAAAGAGAAGGAAAGAGTAAGGGGAGGGGAAGGAAAAGAGAAGGCCCCAGAGATCAGACTTACTCTTTGACACAATCCCTTGCTTTGAGAGCCCAACTCATGACCATAGTCTTTCTGGGGCACTGTTGTGATCATAATGTCAAGCCATCAGATTTGTGTGTAGGACCATTGCCATTTTTAGTGCTTTCCATTCTGGTCTGAATTAAAAGGAAGCTCTAGGCCAAGGAGAACAAGACCCTGACTGTATACCACAAAGAGAAATCCTGCAGAGTGCCAGAGAAAAATTGGGGCACAGATATCCAATGACTATCCCCCTTCCACAGCTTTTAACTGGCAGTCACAGCTCAGGCATAAATCACAGCCAGGCCCTCAGAGAAGGGCCATACCTAAGTATTCCTGGAGCCCTGTAACTTTCTCTTCCTTCCTCTTCCTTATTCAGGTCTCACCCACTTCTACCCTGCCATCTCTCCTGACCCACTGTGTCTACAATCAGTCAATCTCCACTCTGGGTACACAATTAGTGTCCACCTCTCTTCCCCCCATTAGATAGTACCACTAGAGCAGGGCCCAAGTCTCTCACTTCTACTGGACACAAGTGCCTTTTATACCCCTCTGCACTGAAAAAAATGATGAGGAGGGAGTCTCCCATTGAGAATAGTAGATGAGTCTTGCTCCTCAGATTTTAGGACCAAGAACTTGCACTGGGGACTTGATTATAGTACCTGTTATCCCTCCTAGTTTAGCTATGATCCTCATATGGGACTGTGTCCAAGCTGATTATCACGTATCTGCTCCATCCAGTGCTTAGTGCAGCACTTGGCACATGGTAAACACTTAAATATTATGATCGTGGTTCACTCACACTCTCTCATCCCTGCCAATCATGTTCTCACAGAAGCACAGAATGTGGTCATCAAGCAGGGAGCAGGAGCTCAGTACATTGCAAAGTACCTTCAAACATGTTTTTACCTTTAGAACCAATTTATTACACAAATGGCTACAGCATCAATTGCATTTGAGTGCTTACTATACTAAATGTTTGGGAGAGTACAATATAACAGAGTTAGCATAGCACCAGTGCTGTGCTTTAGGGCCAAACCTAGCAGATGGGTTACCCCAGTAGCCAGCACCCTCATTAGTTATTTTTCAGAATTCCTTTTCCCAGTTCGTCAGTCAGAAACTTCATCATTTTTTATATAGCTCCAGCTCTGTTCCCCTACTTGCAGTGTTGAAACCAGAGACTTGTTCACTCCACACAACAGGACCTCAATTAAACATTATGGAATGAATAAACAACCTAGGACTGGAAGGATTCTGAGATAACTTGGTATGGGCCCTGCCACTAGAGAGGTGATTGCCTAAATGATCCAGGAGAGGTTTTGTTTTGAGAGGGGTTTTTTTTTCCTCTTTTCAAAGGATTTAAGAGATGCAAGTATCCCATTCTCCACAGGTAGCCTGTTTCAAGGTTTGATCACTCTGACGACAACAACAAACCAGACAGGAAGTTCTTCATAATGTCTAATCAAACTCTCTTGGCAAGTCAATTTCTCCTGATCCAGACAACAAGAAGACTTTCCTGGGCTCTTTTCCATTTCCTCCCTTGGCAAGCCATCAAGATTTCAAGGAACCAACAGCCTCCTCCTCCAGCACCAAGCCTGTGATAGTGTCCCTCCCACCCCACACAGCTCTTATTTGTAAGCATTCAGACTGGGCCTGGTGACTGGCAACACTCAGATTCCAAGCCCCACATAAATCAACTGGGCCTCTGACCACGTCCTTTTCTACACATCCAGAACCCCTCCCCCAATCCTCAACGCTGTTACACTCTCCCTATATCAACTCCAGATACCTTTGTGCTAGGTGAAAAATGAGAAGGTGTGAAAAGCCATGAGGTTTAGAAACATGGGAAATGAACAACTGAGATCCTGTCTTTGGCAGGGGCAAAAGCTGATGAATGTGTAAAAACTCTCCCGATCCTATGAAATTGGGTGACTGTATAAGTTTAGGCAAAATAGGGGCATTTTGCCCACAGCAAGCACTTACTATGCTTTGCACCCACTGAGGACTCAATAAATACCACTGACTGCTTTTCCACAGGTGTGATAATAAGCTCATGCCCTGGAGCAGAAGACCAGGCTGATCCATATTGAATTTGCAAAGTAGACCCCCCTGGACATAGAATATACATTCACCTATAGACCAACCACAGGAAATTAGAGTCATTCTCTCCCACCTCAATGCAAAATGGTCTAATACTCTCCCCATTTCCGCCCCCCCCCACTCCTAATTCCCAACTCCCCTAGGAAAACAAAGGCTAGGGCCAAGATAAACAAACCAGTAGTGTGATTGGAAGGTGTGAAAACCGATTCCCTTGTAAATTAGGAGAACTAGCCGCTGAACAAATCAAACCCAACAGAGCAGAGGAATTTCATTCAAGCAATCTCAACTTCAATCCGCTTTCCACACCTGTGTTAGTTAACTCAACTTCCTTCACAAGTTACAGTGGTGGTGAAAACAAATATGAGTGAACATTAGCAAGAACATTTCTTTAAAAGGAAAAAAAGAAAACTAAAGAGTGAGATCCGTCTTGGATTTTCAAATCCATACACTGTAACTCAAATCTTTGGGGCATAGGCAGCTTGTAATTTCTCTTTAATCAGCAGCTAGCAATACCTCATTATTGCCCAAGTGCAGTCAACCTGGTCATTATAAACCCAATTTCCTTTACCAAATGCAGCTGGCAACCAAAGCCAAAAAGACAGGGAAACAAAGTTAATTCCTAGAAACCACAGGCAAGAGCGAAACTGTAATTGGGGATTGCATATAGAGCACCTTATTAGCACCATGTTTCAATATATTACATTGTAATCAGGGCAGCATGCCTTCCATTTCATGGTAATTGCAAATATAAATGTATCTGCAGGCCCAAGGGAATGTCATTGTTTCATGAAACAAACACAGGCTGCTGTTTTTGCTGTAGAAAAAATTGGACTTTTATATCATGTTAAAAACATGCAATCTGTCTCTAAGAAGGAAGTATGGTTTAGTCTTTTGCCTTGGTAGTTGTCTATTCCTTGATACTCAATTAATCCATCCTTTATAGCCCCAACTTCTCTCCTCCGCAATACGGGATGCCCTCCTGTCTCTGGGACATTTCTACGTGGATATTCCATTGATTCTCAAGCTCAACTGGACTCCTCATCTTCCCTTCTAAAATCTCTCTGCCCACCCTCCCCGTGTCTCAAGTCTACAAATATGCTGTTATCCTTGACCCCCACTTCTCTTTCAACCTTCATATTTCCATCTTTTACCAAATCCTGTCCAGTTTTCCTCCATAAAATCTCCAGGATCTACCCCTTCCACTCCAACCAAACTGTCATCACACTGATCCAGGTGCTTCTCATATGCTAGCTTGATTTCTGAATTAACCTCCTCACTGGCTCTCTCCTCTTCAGTCTATACTTCTCTCTACTGCCTGGATAGTTTTTCTAAAATAGAGTTCTGCCTGCCACCCCATTCCTCAAAATCCTTGAATGGTACCCATTCCTTGTTGCATCAAGCAGAAACTCCTGGTCATTGGCGTTAAGGCATTCCATCAGCTTTCTCCCCTCTACTAATCCACTCTCTTCTCCAACTGCACCTCAACTCACACTCTTCATTCCTCTCAAGCCAAACTACTCATTGTGCATTCTTCTCAGCTCTCTGGTCACTGTCTCACTCATGTCCTCCCTTGTATTTGGAAATTATTTCTTCTTCATATCAGACACATGACAGCTCTCTCCATCTCCCTTTTGAAACCACATCTTCAGGAGGCCTTCCCTAATTGATGTGTCTCAGTATCTTGATTCCCCCCCACCCCAACTTCCACTTCAGCTCTTAACCACTCACAAACTTCCCTAGCACTTTTATATAGACACATATATCTTGCTGTCCTCCATTCATCTCTCTCATTCAACCTACATATTCACTCTGTCACCAAATCCTTTCTACCTTCACATCACTAAAATCCACCCTGTCCTCTCTTTACAAACTGCTACCATGCTGATCCAAGCACTTATCTTACCCTGCCTTGATTACTGCTTCTGCCTCCTTGCTGACCTCCCTGTCTCCTACCTCTCCCCACTCCAGTCCATACGTCACTCTGCTGATCAGATCATTTTCCTAAAAAAAGTTCAGCCAGTGTCTCCCCACTCCTCCAGAACCTCCAATGGTTGCCTATCCACTTCTGCAAACAGAAACTCCTTACCATCAGCTTTAAAGCACTCACTTGCCTTGCTCCCTCCTCCCTTACCTCCTTGATCTCCTACTACAACCCAACCCACACACTTCATTCTAACACCAGCTTACTCACTGTGTCCCTATCTCATCTGTCTCACCATTGACTGCCCCCCACATCCCTGCCCTTTTTCCCCACATCCATCCCCTAACCTGGTCTTCCTTCCCATTCTATATACACCAGACCACCACTCTCCCCACCTTCAAATGATTGTTAAGGTCACATCTCCAACACGCATTCCCCAATTAAAATCTCTTTTCCCCAGCTTCTTACCTCTCTTCTGTGTCAATCAATCAATCAATCAATCAATTGTACTTATTGAGCATTTACTGTGTGCAGGGCACTATGCTAATTTCTTGGGAGACTTGTCAGCTGTGTGACTGTGGACAAGTCATTTAACTTCTCTGTGCCTCAGTTACCTCATCTGTAAAATGGGGATTAAGACTGTGAGCCTCACTTGGGACAACCTGATTACTCTGTATCTACCCCAGCGCTTAGAGCAGTGCTCTGCATATAGTAAGCGCTTAACAAACGCCAACATTATTATTATTATTACTATTATTAAAAACAACAATATAAGTCACATTCCCTGCTCACAGCATGCTTACAGTCATCTTTGTGCTCAGATTTGTGACTTTTGAGCATTTGATATCCACTCCACCCTCAACCGCACAGCACTTATGTTCACATCTATAAATTATATACTATAAATTATTTATGTATATTAATGTCTGTCTCCCCCTCTAGACTGCAAACTCATTGTAGGTGGGGAACATGACTACCAACTCTATTGCACTGTACTCTCCCAAGCACGTAGTACTGTGCTCTGCACATAGTAAATAATAACTACCATTGGTGATGATGATACCTTACATGCTCAGTTACTTAAACAATGATTCACGCGAAGATGGCTTTTTTTGTCTTTCTCCCATGTGTAATTGATTTTAGTGTTTGTCTCCATCATGAAATTGCTTGTCCCTAGAGGACAAGGATTATGCCCACTAGTTTGGGAGTACTTTCCCAATAAATGAGTACAGTGTTCTGCACACAGAGGGTGTTTAGGGAAGCAATCTGGCCCAGTTAAAAGAACATGAGCTTGGGAATCAGAGGACCTGGGTTCTAATCTCATCTTTGTCACTTGCCCGCTGGGTTACCTTTGGCAAGTCACTTATATTCTCTGTGCCTCAGTTTCATCATCTTTAAAATGGGGATTCAATACCCATTCTCCCTCTTGCTTAGACTGTGAGCTCCATGGGGGAAAGACACTGACTCCAACATGATGATCTCATATATACCTCAGTGCTTAGTATAGTGCTTGGTACACATAGTAAGTGCTTAAAAATACATTCTATTGATAGATTGATTGAAATCTCAAAAGAAAAGAAGCCAGCATGGAAGCCCACTACTTTCTTTCATCAAAGCCTACCTCAAAAAACAATTCCTCCATTACACATTCCCTGAGTAATCATCTACCTTTTTGGTCACACTAGTCAGTCAGTCATATTCTTTGAGCACTTAGTGTATGCAGAGCACTGTATCTGAGAGCCCATTGTTGGCCAGGGATTGTCTCTGTTGCTGAATTGTCCATTCCAAGCGCTTAGTACAGTGTTCTGCACATGGTAAGCACTCAATAAATATGACTGACTGAATGAATGAGAATACAATATAACAATATAATGGGCACATTCCCTGTCCACAATGAGCTTATAGTCTAGAGTGGAGATAGACATCAATATAAATAAATAAAATTACAGATATGTATATAAGTGCCGTGGGGCTGGGAAGTGGGATGAATAAAGGGATCATGTTAGGGTGACACAGAAGGGAGTGGGAGAAGAGGAAAGGAGGGTTTAGTCAGGGAAGGCCTCTTGGAGATGCGCCTTAAATAAGGTTTTGAAGGTGGGGAGAGTAATCGTCTGTCGACTATGAAGAGGGAGGGTGTTCTAGGCCAGAGGCAGGACTTGGGCAAGAGGTCAGTTATGAGGTAGACAAGATCGAGGTACAATAAGTAGGTTAGCATTAGAGGAGTCAAGTGTGCGGGCTGGGTTGTAGTAGGACAGTAGTGAGGTGAGGTAGGTGGGAGCAAGGTGATTGAGTACTTCAAAACTGATGGTAAGAAGTTTCTGTTTGATGTGAAGGTGGATGGGCAACCACTGGAGGTTCTTGAGGAGTGGGGAAACATAATAATAATGCTGGTATTTGTTAAGCGCTTACTATGTGCCGAGCACTGTTCTAAGCCCTGGGGTAGACACAGGGGAATCAGGTTGTCCCACGTGGGGCTCACAGTCTTAATCCCCATTTTACAGATGAGGTAACTGAGGCACCGAGAAGTTAAGTGACTTGCCCAAAGTCACACAGCTGACAAGTGGCTGAGCCGGGATTCGAACCCATGACCTCTGACTCCAAAGCCCGTGCTCTTTCCACTGAGCCATGCTTGAATGTGTTTGTAGAAAAACAATCCAGGCAGAAGACTGAAGTATGGACTAGAGCAGAGAGAGACAGGAGTCAAGGAGGTCAGCAAGGAGGCTGATACGGCAATCAAGGAGACATAGGATAAGTACTTGGACTAATGTGGTAGCAGTTAGGATGGAGAGGAAACGTCAGATTCCCTTGTGCACTTCTGCATCATCGGCTAAGTCATTATTGATTCATTCATCCACTTGCCTTCAGTATTTATAACTACTCTCAGCCTCTTCACTGTTCTTTAATCAATTTTTGTAGGTTGGTCTTTGCCATTAGACTGTTATCGCTGTAAAAGCAGGGATCTTATCTTTAGTTCATCCATATGTCCCCCAAGCACTAAATACAAGGCTCTGTATACGGTAGGCATTTTCAGTCCGACATCAAATCCTGTTGGTTCTACTTTCACTACATTTCCAGAATCCATTCCTTCCTCTCCACTCAAGTGGCTACCACCCTGGTCCAAACACTTATCATATCCCAACCAAGACTGAATTAGTCTTCCTGCAGACCACCCTTCCTCCAGTCTCGCCCCACTGTAGTCCATTTTCCACTCTGCTTCCCAGATCATTTTTCTGAAACACTGTTTTGCACACGCTTCCCCAGTCCTCAAAAGCCTCTAATGGTTACCTATTCCTCTTCACTTTCAGCAGAAACTCCTACCATTTGCTTCAAGGCATTCAATCAGCTTTCCCACTCCTATCTAACCTTGCTTATCAATCAGTGGCATAGATTGAGCATTTACTGAGTGTAGAGCACTGTACTAAGCACTGGGAAAAGTACAGCATAACAGAGTTGGTAGACATGTGCCTGGTCCACAAAGAGTAATATCCTCCTACAGCCCAGGCCACATACTGGGTTCTTCTAACACCAACCAACTCACTCCTCATTCTCCTTTGTTGATCTTGCTCATGCCCTCCCTTCTGCCTGTAATCCTCTTTTTTTTACATCCACTGATCTCCCCATCTTCAAGGCCCTTCTGAAATTACTTCTCCAAGAGGCCTTCCTTGATTAATTTCTCATCTCCACACCCTATTTGGCCCCTTACTGCTACTTAAACACTTCCTTGTTACCTAAGCACTTGGGTACTTCCTCTTCCTCACCTTGTGTCCTCCCAGCGCTTAGAACAGTGCTTTGCTCATACTAAGGGCTTAACAAACAAATGCCAACATTATTATTCCTCCCCCTCCCCATTGCATTTATGTCCATATCTTTATACTCTATTGCTTACCAGCCTGTGATTTATTTTAGTGTCTGTCTCCCCCACTGGATTGTAAGTTCCTTTAGGGCAGAAATCATGTCTACTGTCTCTATTGTACTTTTCCAAGTCCTTAGTGCAGTGTTCTGCACAGAGTAAGGCTACCTAAATACCCGCTAAAGCACTTTGATTCATTCATTCAATAGTATTTACTGAGTGCTTACTATGTGCAGAGCACTGTACTAAGCGCTTGGAATGTACAATTCGGCAACAGATAGAGACAATCCCTGCCCAATGACGGGCTCACAGTCTAATCACTTTGATACTCACCCATCTTCATCTCTACAGCACTTGTGCATATGTCTTTATACTTTGTTGCTTCTTTTCTCTGAAATTTATTTTTACTTCTTTCTCCCCTGTTAGATTGCAAGATCCTTGTGTGCATGGATCCTGTCTAGTAACTCTATTGTACCCTAATCTCCCAAGCACTTAGTATAGTGCTCTAAACAGAATGAGTGCTCAATAAATACCACTGGTTGATTGACTGAATGACAGAGAAGCAACATGGCCTAGGAGCTTGGGCCTGGGAGTCAGAGGACCTGAGTTCTAATCCTAGCTCTACTGCTTGCCTACTGTGTGATCTTTGGCAAGTCACCTAACTTTTCTGTGCCTTGGTTTTCTCATCAATAAAATGGGGATTCAATGTCTCTTCCCCCTCCTATTTGGACTGTGAGGCCTATATGGGACAGAGACTGTTTCTAGCCTATCTTGCATCACTTAGTACAATGCTTGGCATATAGTAAACACTTAACAAAACCACTATTATAACTATTATCCTAAGGAGTAGGACTGATCAGAGGCATGCTTTGAGAAAGTCTGTGAATTGCAAATGAATACAGCCACCTTCATAGCTATTTCTTGGATAATGTTATTGAATTTTAATGCTGGCATTTCTTACAGTGTCTCTCACTGTGAGATAATGCTGCCAAGTTTATTTTGGCTTAAACATCTCACTTATTGTTTCCACCATGTCTTATCACCTTCTCTCCCTGCTTTCTTTCTCTTGGATTCTATTATCCACACTTTTTTTTGTTCTCAGATAAAAAGTGACAGTAGTGCTGCTTGTCAAAGCAAACCATTGATGTTTTTTTCCTTTTTTAATGAAGCTTAATGTTTGGCCATAAATTAAAGTGCTTGCCTCTAGGAAAGCAGAGAAGATGATTTTCCACTAAGTTATATGATAATTTCCTCAAGTGAGCCCCCCCACCTCCCCTTTGAACATAACATAGTTTGCTTTGATGTGAACATGCAAATATAATGGGTTTGAGGTCAGGGTTTGGGGTTATGGATTAGAGAGCCTATTTAGCCTAGGGCTTATGATGGCCTTGATCTGGCCTTGCTGTTTCTGACTAATTTCTTTGAGGACAACACTAATTTCTTTTAGACTCGGAGTACCAGGGTAATTTCCACAAGGTTGAGTAGGATAAATTGCCCAATCCACACTCTTATTATACTCTGGGGTGGATTACTCAGAAAATGGTGGACTCCAGGATAGATAACTGTCAGCTCTTAGAACAGTGCTTAGAACAGCGCTTGGGACATAGTAAGCACTTAATAAGTACCATAATTACTATTATTATTACTATTTTTCTGAGATGGATTTGGTGCCATGGAAGTACAGTGGTCAAGGCCTTAAATTAGTCCTTTCTCTTTAGACCATCCCAGCTGAGCTGCTTTGCCTCTTAGGCCTGATTAATTGCCTCATACCAGAAAAACCCAAGTAATGCTGAGCATGCAAACTTCCCTAACTTGTGTGTTTGAAACTCCATCTTGTTTAAGTGAACAAAGGATAATTCCATTTCAGAACATTCTGGGAATACTGCATACTTCTTTCAACTGTCAAGGCCATTGGAACTGGATGATAAGGATATTACACACCAAGTCCCTGTTATCACCGATCGCCAAGGACGTCTGAGTGGGAAGAATACTGCTGCCTGTTCTTAGAGCATATAATTTACTGTTTTATCATGTATTATGCCCTCTGATCACGTGCAAAGCTCAGATGTGGTACCACTGTATCTAAGGAAACTCCGAATTGCATAGAGTTGACTTGCTTGATCTTGGAGAAACAGCATTGTGAAGTGGATAGAGCATGGGCCTGGGAGTCAGAAGGTAATGGGTTCTAATCCCAATCTGCCACTTGTTGACTGGGTGACCTTGGACAAGTCACTTCACTTCTCTGGGCCTCAGTTACCTCATCTGTAAAATGGGGATTGAGACTGTGAGCCTCATGTGGGACAGGGACTGTGCCCAACCTGATTAGCTTCTATCCACTGCAGTGCTTAGTACAGTTCCTGGCACATAATAAGCACTAAACAAATACCATTACTATTATTATTATTAGCAGGGGAAACTCTATCTGTCAAACACAACTCCCTACTAGTGCTTACAGAAATAAACACGTCTCTGACATATCCACTTGAACACCATATCCACTTGAACACAATATAGAGTCTGTGATGTTTTCTTCAATAGTACATTCTTCTGTTAGAGTAAGGTCTAGGCCCTTCAACTTAATGATATCATGAGGATGTTTTGTTCACCAAAGTTTTAAAGTAAAATCCTAAAATAGATCAACCAAATGTAAAGTAACAAAATTCAGTATTTTTGTTTTTTTCTCAATAGGTTGATGAAGGTTTTCACTATAAAAAGTAACAAAAGTTCAAGAAGACAAAATCATCAAGGTAAACTACATTAGGTAGACAGGTGTTGTTTTAGGACGTAATAGAGTTACTGACAGACTACAACAGGACATACAAAGAAATCTGAATTTGAAAAGCATCAGAGTTAAATAAAAACTCCTTAAATCAACTTTAAATGATCTTTACTTAGCTTTTACTGTGAGGTGATATATTATTTTACCATAATAATAATTGTAATTGCTTTATTTATTAAGTACTTACTATATGCCAAGCAGTAGAGTACAAAATAATCATCTGGGACATAGTTCTTGCTCACATGGGGCTTACAGTCTAGGGAGGAGGGAGAACAAGTATTTAATTCCCATTTTATAGATGAGGAAACTGAGACACAGAGACATTTAAGTAACCTACCCAAGGTTACCCTGCAGGAATGGGGGAGAGTCAGAATTACTAATCCAGGTTCCCTGACACCGGGCCTGTGCTCTTTCTACTTGACCAAGCTGCTTCTCAAAAAAAAAATACATACTTCTCACTACTGGGAGTAACAACGTATGCTAACATGACACACAGAGAATTACTGACACAGAAAAGCAGCATGGCCAAGTGGATAGAGCACAGGCCTGGGAGTCAGAAGAATTTAGGTTCTAATCCCAGCTCCACCACTCATCTACTGTGTGACCTTGGGCAAGTCACTTAACATCTCTGGGCCTCAGTTACTTCATCTGAAAAATGGGACTCGATCAATTGTATTTATTGAGTACTTACATTGTATAGAGTCCTGTATAAAGTGCTTGGGAGAGTACAGTGCAACAGAATTAGCAGACACTTTCCCTGCTCCATAAGGAGCTTACAGTCTATAGTGGGAGGCAGACATTAATATAAATGAGTAGTAATTTATAATCTCTAGTTTAAAGATCTGTACATAAGTGCAATGGGGTTTATTAGATATCCAAAGGTAAGTAAGACCAAGTAAGACTGTGAGCCCCAGGTGGGTCAGGGACTGTGTCCAGCCTAATTAGCTTGTATCTACCCCAGCGCTTAGTACAGTGCCTGGCACACTGAAGTGCTTAACAAATGCCATGAAACAAAAAAATAAAAAACTATAGACAGCAACACAGACACCAATGGGACTCTCTCAGGTACTGACACAGATACAAAGGTGTGACAGTAGCCAGGCCACCTAGACAGACATACAGATATAAATAAAAGAATATTCACTGCCTGAGTGAAATTACCTGATGAAGGACAGATCCCAGAGACTGGTTATACCTTCTTCTGGAGAGGCTTCCCCTCTTCAGAGTGTTCTTCAGAGTGTTGGATTGACAATCAGACGGTCCATAATCTCTGGCCTTCTAAATCTGCCCTGAGGCATAAATGACTGACAGTCAGGAGAGCAGCTTGGCTTAGTGAAAAGAACATGGACTGAGGAGTCAGAGGAAGGACCTGGGTTTTAATCCTGATCTGCCACTTGTCTGCTGTAAGACTTTGGACAAGTCACTTAACTTCCCTGTGTCTTGGTTTCCTTATCTGCAAAATGGGGATTCAAAACCTGTTCTCCTTCCTACTTAGTAATAATAATGTTGGTGTTTGTTAAGCACTTACTATGTGAAGAGCACTGTTCTAAGAGCTGGGGTATCCAGGGTAATCCGGTTGTCCCACATGAGGCTCACAGTCTTAATCCCCATTTTACAGATGAGGTAACCAAGGCACAGAGAAGTTAAGTGACTTGCCCACAGTCACACAGCTGACAAGTGACAGAGCTGGGATTCTAACCCATGAGCTCTGACTCCCAAGCCCGTACTCTTTCCACTGAGCCACGCTGCTTCTCTGCACCCCTTGTGGGACCTGATTATCTTGTAGTTACCCCAGTGCTTAGTACAGTGCAAATACCACAATTATTATTATAAACTACCCCTGCCTGCAGACATCTACATGACTTAATCGCCGTGTACTTCCCTCAACATAATCTTCAGGAAAACTGAAGAAATGCCACAAGATTTCAAAGAAGCCACCATAATCACCAAATTGAAGAAGGAGAATGAGAATGCAGACTGTAGAAACTACCAGAGCATTTCCTTTTTTTTTATTGCTCACTACATTCTAGCCAAAATTTTCTGGGTGGAATATTGAAGAACATCTTTAGTGGAGAGCAACCTGAATTGCAATGCAGCTGCAACAGAAATAATCTTTGCAGCAGGGCAGGTATAGACAAAGGGCCGAGAGCAACACCAAGACCTCTATTCACTTTTCATAGATCTTCCAAAAGCATTTGACATCAACAGACAGGACTACGGCGATTCCTAAACAAATTCCATTAAACTGAGAAACTCCCCAAGCTCTTTAAGCTTCTCCAGGATGGCATGATTGCTTGAGTCAGCATTGAAAGTGTCTCACCCTTTCCACATCCCATGAGACTGAAGTAGGGCTGTGTGGTAGAAGTAGTAGTCTGGTGGTTGTAGTAGTATTCATTCATTCAATCGTGTTCATTGAGCACTTACTGTGTGCAAAGCATTGTACTAAGCATTTGGGAGAGTACAATACAACAATGAGCAGACACATTTCCTGCCCATGGCAAACTTACCATCTAGGGGTGGAGACAGACATCAATACAAATAAAATTATAGATATGTACATAAGTGCTGTGGGTCTGGGAGGGGTAAGAACAAAGGGAGCAAGTCAGGGTGACGCAGAAGGGAGCGGGAGATGAAAAAAGGTGGAGCTTACTCTGAGAAGGCCTCTTGGAGGAGATGTGCCTTCAGTAAGGCTTTGGGGGGGTGGGGGTGAGAGTAATTGTCGGATTTGAGGAGGGAGGGCATTCCAGGTCAGAGGCAGGACATGGGCGAGGGGTTGGTGGTGAGATAGATGAGACTGAGGCACAGTGAGAGGTTAGCATTAGAGAAGCAAAGTGTGTGGAATGGGTTGTAGTAGGGAGAATAGCAAGGAGGGGGCAAAGTGATTGATTGCTTTAAAGCCAATGGTAAGGAGTTTTTGTCTGATTCAGAGGTGGATAGGCAACACTGGAGTTTTTTGAGGAGTGGGGTAACATGTCCTGAACGTTTTGGTAGAAAAATGACTCCAGCAGCAGAGTAAAGTATGGACTGGAATGGGGAAAGAGAGGAGGGTGGGAGGTCAGTCAGCAAGGAAGCTAATGCAGTAATCCAGGCAGGATAGAATGAGTAACTGTTCAAACGTGGTAGTGGTTTGGGTGGAGAAGATCGGATTTTAGCAATGTTGTGAAGGTGGGACCAACAGGATTTAGTGATGGATTGAATATGTGGTTGAATGAGAGAGGAGTCAAGGATAACACCAAGGTTACAGGCTGGTGAGACAGGAAGGATGTTGGTGTCATCTACAGTGAGGGAAAGTCAGGAGGAGGACAGGATTTGGGTGGGCAGATAAGGACTTCTGTTTTGGAGATGTTAAGCTTGAAGTGACAAGAGAACATCCAAGTAGAGATGTCTTGAAGGCAAGAGGAAATGCGAGACTGCAGAGAGGGAGAGAAATCAGGGCTGGAGATGCAGATTTGGGTGTCATCCACATAGAGGTAGTAGTTGAAGTCTTGGGACCGAATGAGTTCTCCAAGGGAGTGGGTGTAGATGGAGAGTAGAAGGGGACCCAGAACTGAACCTTGAGGGACCCCCACAGTTAGGAGGTGGGATGCAGAGAAGGAGCCCGCGAAGGAGACTGAGGATGAACGGCCAGAGAGATGAGGAGAACCAGGAGAGGACAGAGTCAGCAAAGCCAATGTTGGATAATGTTTCCAGGAGAAGGGAGTGGTCCCCAGTGTCATTATCATCTATGGTATTCACTGAGCACTTACTATTCATTCAGTAGTATTTACTGAGCCCTTACTATGTGCGAAGCACTATAGGAAATGCTTGGGAGAGTACAATACAACAATGTTGGTAGACATGTTCCCGCCCATTCATTCATTCATTCATTCATTCATTCATTCAATAGTATTTATTGAGCGCTTACTATGTGCAGAGCACTGTACTAAGCGCTTGGAATGTACAAATCGGCAACAGAGACAGTCCCTGTCCATTAACGGGCTTACCGTCTAATTGGGGGAGACAGACAGACAAAAACAATAGCAATAAATAGAATCAAGGGGATGTACATCTCATTAAAACAATAGCAATAAATAGAATCAAGGTGATGTACATATCATTAACAAAATAGAGTAATAAAAATATATACAACTGAGCGGTCGAGCACAGTGCTGAGGGGAGGGGAAGAGAGGGGGGAGGAGCGGGGGAAAGGGGGAAAAGAGGGCTTAGCTGAGGGGAGGTGAAGGGGGGGTAGAGGGGGAGCAGAGGGAGCAGAGGGAAAAGGGGAAGCTCAGTCTGGGAAGGCCTCTTGGAGGAGGTGAGCTCTAAGTGGGGTTTTGAAGAGGGGAAGAGAATTAGTTTGGTGGAGGTGAGGAGGGAGGGCATTCCAGGACAGCGGGAGGACGTGGCCCAGGGGCCGATGCCGGGATAGGTCAGAACAGGGGACGGTGAGGAGGTGGGCAGCAGAGGAGCGGAGCGTGCGGGGTGGGGAGTAGAAAGAAAGAAGGGAGGAGAGGTAGGAGGGGGCAAGGTGATGGAGAGCCTTGAAGCTTAGAGTGAGAAGTTTTTGTTTCGTGCAGAGGTTGATAGGCAAACACTGGAGGTTTTTAAGAAGGGGAGTTACATGCCCAGAGCGTTTCTGCAGGAAGATGAGCTGGGCAGCGGAGTGAAGAATAGACTGGAGCTGGGCGAGAGAGGAGGAAGGGAGATCAGAGAGCAGGCTGACACAGTAATCTAGCCGGGATATTACGAAAGCCTGTAACAGTAAGATAGCCGTTTGGGTGGAGAGGAGGGGGTGGCACATGACAAGCTTATAGTCCAGAAGGGGAGACAGACATTAATATAAATGAATAATATGTAGTATGTAATTCATAAACACGTACATAAGTGCTGTGGGGTTGAGGGTGGAGCAAATACCAAATGCCCACAGGACACAGATGCAAGTGCATAGATAACACAGAAGGGAGACCGAGCATGGGAAATGGGGGGTCAATTGGAGAAGGCCTTTTGGAGGAGATGTGACCTTAAAATGGCTTTGAAGGTGGAGAGAATATTTAGAAAAGGGGAGGGAGACATGTAGACTGGTAGACATGTTGCCTGCCCACGAGCTTACATTCTCGTGGGGGATACAGACATTAATATAAATAAATAAATTAAATATTTGTACATAAGTGCTGAGGGGCTGAGGCAGGGGTGATTAAAGGGTGCAAATCTAAGTGCAAGGGTGATGCAGAAGTAGCTTACCATGCTTATCGTGGGCTAAGCACTAGGTTCAACCTCAATTTTTTGCCACTTTGGTTGCAGATGCAATGAGTGATCTGGAACCTGGAGTCAGAATTTGTTTCTAAATCACTGAGAAATTCAACAAGATCCAACCATCATTCAAGGTCATTAAGACAGTAGTTCAGAACAGCTAAATGCAGGCAACTCTGCTCTTGAGGCATATGCACAAGAGAACAGGCAGATGATTTGGTACAGCACCAAGGACTGACAATAAATCTGGAGAAAACCCAAGGTATTTACCAGTCTATCCCTCTGTTATATTGTACTCTCCCAAGTGCTTAGCACAGTAGTCTGAACACAGTAAGAACTCAATAAATTCAAGTGATTGATTGATAACTCTGGGAAAACACAAAGGGCAGTGAAATGATTTTTGTAGTTGCCAAAGCTTACGCTTTCTAATGGTGTCAAATGCTTTTGTAAGTTCTACAAATACTTTGTAGAACTCTTGATGTTGTTCTTTTTCCTTTTTATTTTTTTTGGGCATAACAGATATCTGTTCACTCTGCCCCCTATTGGGAAGGCATGGTTAATGATGGTCTTCAGGCATTGATTCAGGATGGCTCCGACTAAAATCTTACTGGAAATGGTTCATTTATGGACTGTACTCAACATCAAATGGCATGAGAGAATTACAACAAATAGTCAGTTTTCTAGATTTGAAGCTATGCTAACATCAACACAGCTATACTGGGAGGGACAGATGAAGAGAATAAGCAACAGCAGGATGCTCAAACAGCTGCTTTATAAAGTGTTGAAATACGACACCAAAAGCAAGGAGGACAGAGGAAACACTCTTAGGCCATTGTGAAACAAAGCCTCAAACAATGCTGCATCCTAGCTGAAAACTGAGTCTGTTGCTGGAGACACACCAGCATGGTGTACTGCTATCAAGAAAGGAATGTTGGTTTTTTTGGTTTCTTTCAGCAAAAGCTTTGTAAGGAAGTAGAGATGAAGAGACAGAAGAGAAAACAGTGTTTAGCATTGCAAGCATCGAACATGACAATACAACAAAGAGAAATCTTTTTATGGACACAATGCGGCTGGGAGTGTGGGTCCCACATTGGATCTGCACCCTTTAAGCCTTTGATAGTCATCCCGCCTTCAACTCCTCAGCACTTATGTAGAGATCTGTAATTTAATTCATTTATTTTAGTGTATGTCTCCCCCTCTAAGCTCACTGTGGGCAGGAAACAAGTCTACCAACTCTGTTGTATTGTACTCTCCAAAGCACTTAGTACAGTGCTCTGCACATAGTTAGGGCTCAATAAAGACCATTGACTGATTGACTGATTGGCCTTTTCAGTCACACATGTGTTTATAGGTGAATTTCATCATCAGTGATGTCTTTTAAATACAAAGGACAGCAGTATATACGGACTGGCAATGGAGAGCAATAAAATTCCATGATACTTTCCAATTAGATCTTTCCCTTTTCTTCTTGAAGATGGTGATAATGATTGCATCTTTGAAACTCCCTAAAAGGGGACGCTTAGCAAAGTATGGGGATCAGTTTATCAGATATTGGCACTGAGATGAATCTGTCTAGGTCTCTATATAGTCTTTCTTTCTCTTCATTGGTTCCTGTCCTGATGGGGCATGTGCACCCATGATTCTGGCACAGTGTTTCTGTTTTAAAGGCAAGTGGGGAGGGTGTTCCAGGACAGAAAGAGGACACGGATAGAGGGCCAGTGTTGAGATCGAGATATAGAGAGTAGGTCAGCGTTAGAGGTTTGTTCATCCCTAACCATGTGATTAAAATATTATCCATCAGTAGCCTCATTTTCCAATCCAAGAGAGCTATGTATGCAGGTAATTACAGGGTAGCTATGACGGCCTTAACTGTGACCTACACAATTTTCTATAGCCGGGTTTACTACAGTTTAAGTCTAGAATGAACATAATCCAGACAGAGCTCAGGCAGGGAAGAGCCAATAGGAACTGCAAGCAGATCACACAGTTTATGTTGCAAGGGAAGAGAAGAAGAAAAGGGAGAAGAGGAAAATAAGGACAGAATAAGGAAGGAAAGGGAGAGGAGGGACGTGCAAAATCACTGAGAACCTAAATTAGGCCTCCAAAGAATTTTTTTTACTGTGGGTATAATTAAAACCACATTACAAAATCAGTTCTCAAAACCAGTATTCCATTTATGTTTTTAAAATACTATATTACCTTTTCCATCTTCCCAGTCAGATTCTACAATCTTTCACTGTAAGTTGAAATCCCTAATTTTTCCCCCCATCACTTTAGATCACTTTGTCCAAAAGCCTTTTGCTGTTTTATAAGTGCACTCAATCACTCACTTGGCTTTCAGGCCCTCAATCAGCACTCTCCCTGCTACCTTACCTCACTGATCTCCTACTAGAAACCAATCGACACACTTAGCTCCTTTAATGCCAACCTATTCTCTGTACTTCAATCTCACCACCAACCCCTTGCCCATGTTCTCTCTCTGGTCTGGAACACCCACCTGCTTCATATCCGACAGTCCACCTCTCCCTTTCCTTCAAAACTCTCCTAAAAATCACATCTCCTCCAAGGGGCCTTCCCTGAACTAAGCCCTCATTTACCACACCCACCTTCTCCTCTGAGTCACCTGTGCACTTATGTTCATATCCTTATCCTCTACTATTTCTCTTATCCATAATTTATTTTTAATGTCTGTCTCTAAGCTCTTTGTGGATAGGGATCAATCAACCAATCAATCATATGCATTCATTCATTCATTCAATAGTATTTATTGAGCGCTTACTATGTGCACAGCACTGTACTAAGTGCTTGGAATGTACAATTCGGCAACAGATAGAGGCAATCCCTGCCCAATGACGGGCTCACAGTCTAAATGGGGGAGACAGACAGCAAAGCGAAACAGAACAAAACAAAAACAAGACAACATCATCAAGATAAATAGAATCAAGGGAATGTACACCTCATTAACAAAATAATCATTCAATTGTATTTATTGAGCACTTATTGAGCACTTACTGTGTGCAAAATACTGTACTAAGTGCTTGAGAGAGTACAATATAATAACAAACATACGTATTCCTGCCCACAATGAGTTCCCAGTCTAGAGGGGAAGACAGACATTAATATAAATACATAAATTAAATTACAGGTCTGTACATAAGAACCATGGGACTGAGGCAGAGGTGAAAGAAAAGGGTGAAAATCCAAGTGGAAGATCATGTCTACCAACTCTATTATGTGGTACACTCCCAAGAACTTAGTGTTGTACTCTACACTGTAAGTGTGTAATAAATACCATTGATTGATTGATTGATGTGAAATGTTTTTGCATTTCATTTTTCATTCTCCCACATCCTTCTCATAAGCCTGTTTAGATGCTGATGTTGTCTCTGTATTCCTGGCTCTCTCTTTCACTATCAACTTTCCCTATATCCCTATTTTGGTCTGGCTTCAGGACTGGAGCTGAGCCTGGGCTCTGACTCTCTGTGTTCCCTGACCCTTTGCTGTCCGCCCCATCTGGACCCTGGCTTTCTCTGCCTCCCCAACATCTATCTGCTCCCTTTGTTGCCTACCTTGTGTCATTTAACCCCCATACATCTCTGCTTGACTGCCTAAATGAAAACAAGTTTAAACTGAATCAAACCTCGTGGCAGAGATATTTTTATTTCAGGGAACAGTGGAAGAGGGCAGGAAGAATCCTAAAACAAATATGGCCACCACACATGCGCTATGTCATAAGGAGAGTGGCAAGGACTCTGCACGTGCAAAGTGGTCCTCTTGGGAGCAGGAAGAAACACTGCCACCCCTGGCATGTACTGCCTTGAGGCAATTAATTACTTTGCATATCATCTGAATTTGGGCCAGGTCCCCATCCTTCCTAAGGTGTCATATCTGTAATTTTGGAACTCTAGCAGATGATTTCAATTAAAGATCACATAGTGATTGGAATAAAAAAATGGGGCTCTATGGAAAAACTCCTGGAAATGGATGGACTGGACTACACAAAACCATTAAAATGTGTCAAGCAGCTGAAGCTTATTCATTATGTATGCAATTGATGAGTAACAGCAATAAACAACATTAGAAGGCAGAAGACCACCAGAATTTGGTAGTGATGGACTAAGCTAAGGAAATATGACAAAACAGTGAGACTGAGGGTGACATTAAATTGCAAAAAAAATGGGATCATCAATCACAAAGAAGACTTACTCTGAAAAACTGAGTTACTGTTGCAATGGATATAATGGTTTTGCAATATCAAAAAGTTTCAGAAACTAAAAAGGTGCAGCATACCCATCAACTAATATGACAGCAGCACACTGAAGTATCTTACTGTGAAAAAAATGAAGAAAACTGCAGTTTTATAAAGACAGACATTATCACTGGAAAAATAAAAATGGAATTGACTCTGTCCAGATTATAGTATAAAATTAATAATACATAGAACTGAAGTAGAGCTATAGCTAGATGAAATTAAATATTTTAAAATATGTTACCACAACAGTTTAACAATAAGTTTAAAGTTGAACTGGACCTATGCAGATGAGCAAAGTTATTATTCAGATCATTCAAAGAAACAATATCCCAGCCATTATATTATTGCAGTATAACAGTGCAAATTAAACAAAAGAAGAAAGCTGTATTATTTAGGGGAATCATTTGGCAATCTCAAAATTGTGGAGCATGCTTAGTTGGGGGTTAATTAAAATGCATATCATTTGTTCTCAGAAGATTGTCTATGTGTTGAAGGAGACATCAAGAGATATTTTAAAATACAGCTATAAAAGTTCAAGAAAGATTACTTTCTGGTACTACATGCTTAAAGGAATGTACTCTTAACTTTAAGGAGAAAATTAAAAGAGGAGTTTAATAAGTTAGAAAAGCAAGGAATAATGATGTAGTCAGACCTAAGGAATGAGTTATTAGTTAAAGAAGAGAAAATACTTTTCCTTTCTAAATTCTCTTTAGGATCCTGGCAGTTACTGTGGAAAACTCTAGTAAACTGATGACTACATTCAATTCACCATTGCTTAATTGATTGATTGACCATTCAGAAGGTATCATTTCACCACTTGGGGGCAAGGAGATGGACTGGAGGTAATGCTGAAGTTTTCCATTAAAGAGGACAACTAATACTAGAAGATGTATAAGTTACAGAAGTGTTCATTAGTGTAATATTGATTTGGGGTACAGGATTAGAGAAGTATATAGGAGAGTTGAACAGCCGCTGATTAAAATAAAACTGGAGCAGAACAGAATAAAATGTCAACACTTAGATCAAAGATTGCCTTATATGTATATATATATGTATATATATATATATATATTGTATATATTTTGCCCGGGGAACTGTCAGCAGATGGTATACAAAGAGATTGAAACAGACAAGTGCAGACAATTACAAAAAGCTGTTTAAAAAGACGAGGATTACGGAAGGCACTGATTGGGTAGCAAAGTTGGGAGCAAGCAGGCCACTGGAAACCCATTCTCAGTACTCTTGTGCATATATTTAATTCTTTATTAGACCACTTGACCTTTAAATATGCATATGCATACATATTATGTTTGTCTCTCCAGTTGGAGTGTTAGCCCCATGTGGGCAGGTAATGTGTCATTTCAACATTCTCCGCCTCCCAAAGATCTAGTACAATGCACTACACCAAATTGGAGCTCAACAAATGTGACTATTATTATGACCAGGAACCCTGGCTGTGGATGCAATTTTACAGAAAAACATCTTTCTGCAGAACCACCCACTAAAGCTTTTCAACTGTTCTTTGCTAAGGGGAAATGAATAGTAACCTGACAAACATCCTTTATAATGATAATTATTATTATTATGTATTTGTTAAACACTTACTATGTGTCAGGCACTGTTCTAAGCTCTGGAGTGGATACAAGCAAATTGGGTTGGACATGGTCCCTTTCTCCCATGGGGTTCACAGTCTCAATCCCCATTTTACAGATGAGATAGCTGAGGCCCAGAGAAGTGAAGTGACTTGCCCAAGGTCACACAGCAGACAAGTGGCAGAGCCGGAATTAGAACCCATGACCTTCTGACTCCCAGGCCTATGGTCTATCCAATATGCCATGCTGCTTTCTTATGATAGCTTAAATGTTTGCACCCTTATGTCATATATCTATACTCTGCTCTTTATTGAAATATGTATTTGAGGCAGCATGTTCTAGTGAGAAGAGCATGAGAGTAGGAATCAAGGGATTCAAGTTTTAGTCCCAGGACCACCTCTTGCCTACTGTGTGACCTTGTCAAGTTATTCCACCTCACCATGCCTTCACTTTCCTCATCTATAAAAGGGGGCTTCTATCCCTGTTTTCCCTCCTACTTCATCTGTGATGCCCATGTGGGAAAAGGACTCTGTTCAATCTGATTATCAATCCCTGCTCTTAGCACAGTGTTTGGTGTAATGGTAAGAACTTATACCCTTTTCATCCACAAGTATGCAGAGTTGGCCATTAGCTCAAGTTGGGAGGAAAATATTTTGAGAGACAAACAATTACAAATTTACAAACAATAGCAAGAAAGAATAGTGGAATATGCAAATCTGTTGGTATGAATAGACATTTATACTAGGGACTGTTGGGGTGGCATGATCAGAACATAGGGAATTAATTATGGAATACTTCTTGAAAGGGGAAACTTTTTAAGATGGCTTTGAAAGTGGGGAGGGATGTGGTTTGGTAAATTTGAGGGAGTGGGGAGAATTCCATGCAGTGGAGGAGGTGTGAATAATGGGTTGGAGACAGGAGAATTTCAAGTTGACTTTCAGGGCAGATAGGTAAGACGGAAATAGCTGACAGAGAGCTTTGAAGCCTGTGATTAGGATTTTTGTTTCATGTGGCAAGAAATGCATAGCATTGCAAGTTTTAGAAGAGGCAAAGTTAGGAAGAGGAGAGGATTTAGGGGAGAAAGACAAAAAATGGAAAGGAAAGGATAGATGTGTGAAATATGGTAAAAGAAGAACTGGTTAGGCTTTAGGGGTAGATTGAATGTGATGGAAAAAGAGAGAGAATCATCAAAGATGACACCAAGATTGGGAGTTTGTGGGCTAGGGAGAATAGTAGCCTTGTCGACAATGATGATTAGAAGACAAGAGCGTTCTGGAGGGAAGATGAGAGGTTTGAACTGAAGGTGCCAGTGGATCATCTAGACGGATTCTAGTCCCAGCTCTGCCCCTTGTCTGCTGTATGTGACCTTGGACAAGTCACTTAACTTCTCTGTGCTTCAGTTACCTCATTTGTAAAATGGGGATTAAGACTGTGAGTCTCATGTGGGATATGAACTGTGTCCAACCTGATTAGCTTGTATCTACCCCAGTGCTTAGTAGGGTGCCTGCCACATCGTAAGTACTTAAATACCATAAAAGTGAATTTAAGTGAAAAGGCAGGAGGAGATAAATTGTGGTATTTGTTAAGCGCTTACTATGTGCAAAGCACTGTTCTAAGCGCTGGGGGATACAACATGATCAGGTCCCACGTGGGGCTCACAGTTTTAATCCCCATTTGACAGATGAGGTAACTGAGGCTCAGAGAAGTTAAGCGACTTGCCCAAGGTCACACAGCTGACTAACGGCGGAGCCGGGATTAGAACCTATGACCTCTGACTCCCAAGCCCGCGCTCTTTCATTCATTCATTCATTCAATAGTATTTATTGAGCGCTTACTATGTGCAGAGCACTGTACTAAGCGCTTGGGATGAACAAGTCGGCAACAGATAGAGACAGTCCCTGCCCTTTGACGGGCTTACAGTCTAATCAGGGGAGACGGACAGACAAGAACAATGGCAATAAATAGAGTCAAGGGGAAGAACATCTCGTAAAAACAATGGCAACTAAATAGAATCAAGGCGATGTACATTTCATTAACAAAATAAATAGGGTAATGAAAATATATACAGTTGAGCGGACGAGTACAGTGCTGAGGGGATGGGAAGGGAGAGGGGGAGGAGCAGAGGGAAATGGGGGAAAAGAGGGTTAAGCTGCAGAGAGGTGAAGGGGGGGTGGTAGAGGGAGTAGAGGGAGAAGAGGAGCTCAGTCTGGGAAGGCCTCTTGGAGGAGGTGAGTTTTAAGTAGGGTTTTGAAGAGGGGAAGAGAATCAGTTTGGCGGAGGTGAGGAGGGAGGGCGTTCCAGGACCGCGGGAGGACGTGGCAAAGGGGTCGACGGCGGGATAGGCGAGACCGAGGGACGGTGAGGAGGTGGCGGCAGAGGAGCGGAGCGTGTGGGGTGGGCGGTAGAAAGAGAGAAGGGAGGAGAGGTAGGAAGGGGCAAGGTGATGTAGAGCCTTGAAGCCTAGAGTGAGGAGTTTTTGTTTGGAGCGGAGGTTGATAGGCAACCACTGGAGTTGTTTAAGAAGGGGAGTGACATGCCCAGATCGTTTCTGCAGGAAGATGAGCCGGGCAGCGGAGTGAAGAATAGACTGGAGCGGGGCGAGAGAGGAGGAAGGGAGGTCAGAGAGAAGGCTGACACAGTAGTCTAGCCGGGATATAACGAGAGCCCGTAACAGTAAGGTAGCCGTTTAGGTGGAGAGGAAAGGGCAGATCTTGGCGATATTGTAGAGGTGAAACCGGCAGGTCTTGGTAACGGATAGGATGCGTGGGGTGAACGAGAGAGACGAGTCAAGGATGACACCGAGATTGCGGGCCTGAGAGGCGGGAAGAATGGTCGTGCCATCCACGGTGATAGAGAAGTCTGGGAGAGGACCGGGTTTGGGAGGGAAGATGAGGAGCTCAGTCTTGCTCATGTTGAGTTTTAGGTGGCGGGCCGAGATCCAGGTGGAGACGTCCCGGAGGCAGGAGGAGATGCGAGCCTGAAGGGAGGGGGAGAGGACAGGGGCGGAGATGTAGATCTGCACGTCATCTGCGTAGAGATGGTAGTCAAAGCCGTGAGAGCGAATGAGTTCACCAAGGGAGTGAGTGTAAATGGAGAACAGAAGAGGGCCAAGAACTGACCCTTGAGGAACTCCAACAGTTCCAACAGATGGGAGGGGGAGGAGGCGCCAGCGAAGGAGACCGAGAATGACCGGCCAGAGAGGTAAGAGGAGAACCAGGAGAGGACGGAGTCCGTGAAGCCAAGGTGAGATAAGGTATGGAGGAGGAGGGGATGGTCGACAGTGTCAAAGGCAGCAGAGAGGTCAAGGAGGATTAGAATGGAGTAGGAGCCATTGGATTTGGCAAGAAGGAGGTCATGGGTGACCTTAGAGAGAGCAGTCTCGGTAGAGTGGAGGGGATGGAAGCCAGATTGGAGGGGGTCCAGGAGAGAATGGGAGTTAAGGAATTCTAAGCATCGATTGTAGACGACTCATTCTAGGATTTTGGAAAGGAAGGGTAGTAGGGAGATAGGGCGATAACTGGAGGGGGAAGTGGCTCTTTCCACTGAGCCACACTGCTTCTCTAATAATGTTGGTATTTGTTAAGTGCTTACTATGTGCAGAGCACTGTTCTAAGCGCTGGGGTAGACAGAGGGGAATCAGGTTGTCCCACGTGGGGCTCACAGTCTTAATCCCATTTTACAGATGAGGGAACTGAGGCACAGAGAAGTTGTGACTTGCCCACAGTCACACAGCTGACAAGTGGCAGAGCGGGGATTCAAACCCATGACCTGTGACTCCAAAGCCCGGGCTCTTTCCACTGAGCTATGCTGTTTCTACAAGATTCCCCATCCCAGTCCTCTTGAGCCACCGCTACCCCTCATCCCCTTCTCCCCGTCCAGGGCCCCGCCACCTCCTTCCCATCCAAACCCTCCCCTCCCCCCGCCCTTCCCCCCTCCCCCCCTTGCACCCACAGCTACTTTCAAGTGTGGCCTCTGGAACCCCCGCTCTATTACAGGTAAGCTACCTTTCATCCATGACCTTTTCCTCTCTCGCTCTCTCCTCCTCCTCGCCCTTTCGGAAACGTGGCTCTCTCCCGAAGACACGGTCTCCGCCGCCGCTCTCTCCAGCGGAGGCCTCTCCTTCTTCCACTCCCCCAGACTCACCGGTAAGGGAGGAGGCGTCGGCTTCCTCCTCTCGCCCCGTTGCCGCTTCCGCACTATCCCTCCTCCCCCCTCCCTCTCCTTCCCCTCCTTCGAAGCCCATATCATTCGCCTCTACCACCCCCTCCAGTTACTTGTCGCTGTCATCTACCGCCCTCCCGGTCCCACCTCCGACTTCTTCAACCACCTTGACCCCTTTCTCACCTTCCTTCTCTCCTTCTCTCTGCCCACTCTGATCCTCGGAGACTTCAACATCCATACGGATGTACCCGACGACTCCTCTGCCGCCCGCCTGCTATCCCTCCTCGACTCTGCCGACCTCCTCCTCCACCATACCGCGCCCACTCACCGACTCGGTCACACACTCGATCTCGTCATCTCCTACCGCTGCACTATCTCCTCCCTCACCAACTCTGAAATCCCTCTCTCTGACCATAACATTCTCACCTGCCTCATCTCTCACACTCCCTCCCCCTGCAAATCTTTGCTACTGCCCCACAGAGACCTCCGCTCTCTTGATCCCATCCGTCTTTCCAAAAGCATCTCTCCTCACCTTGCTGCCCTGTCCTCACTTCCCACTCTCGATGATCAGGTCTCCGCTCTCAACTCCACCCTCTCTACTCATCTCGACTCTCTCGCCCCCCTTTCCCTCCGCTACTCTCGCTCCACTAACCCACAGCCCTGGATCACCTCCTCTGTCCGCCTCCTAGGCTCCTATGCTCGAGCTGCTGAGCGCTGCTGGCGATAGTCCAAGCACCAAGCCGACCTCACACACTTCAAATTTATCCTTTCCTGTCTTAACTCTGCCCTCTCCTCCGCCAGGCAAAGCTTCTTCTCCTCCCTCATCGACACCCATGCCCGTCACCCCCGCCGATTGTTCCGGACCTTTAACTCTCTCCTTAGGCCCCCTGTTCCTCCCCCTCCCCCATCTCTCACCCCCAGTGATCTGGCCACCTATTTCCTCATGAAAATCAACACGATCAGGTCTGAGCTCCCCAAAGTTACCCCTCTGCCTCTCCCCTCCCCCCCACCAACCCCCTCCCCTACTTTCCCATCCTTCCCTGCAGTATCTTCAGAGGAGATCTCCTCCCTCCTCGCAAGTGCCACCCCCTCCACCTGCGCCTCGGACCCCATTCCCTCTCACCTTATTAAAACCATCGCCCCTGCCCTCCCACCTTCCTTACCTTCTATTTTTAACCACTCAATCTCCAAGGGCTCCTTCCCCTCTGCCTTCAAACATGCCAACGTCTCCCCCATCCTAAAAAAACCCGCTCTTGACCCCACTTCCCCCTCCAGTTATCGCCCTATCTCCCTACTACCCTTCCTTTCCAAAATCCTAGAACGAGTCGTCTACAATCGATGCTTAGAATTCCTTAACTCCCATTCTCTCCTAGACCCCCTCCAATCTGGCTTCCGTCCCCTCCACTCTACCGAGACTGCTCTCTCTAAGGTCACCCATGACCCCCTTCTTGCCAAATCCAATGGCTCCTACTCCATTCTAATCCTCCTTGACCTCTCTGCTGCCTTTGACACTGTCGACCATCCCCTCCTCCTCCATACCTTATCTCACCTTGGCTTCACGGACTCTGTCCTCTCCTGGTTCTCCTCTTACCTCTCTGGCCGGTCATTCTCGGTCTCCTTCGCTGGAGCCTCCTCCCCCTCCCAACCTTTAACTGTTGGAATTCCTCAAGGGTCAGTTCTTGGCCCTCTTCTGTTCTCCATTTACACTCACTCCCTTGGTGAACTCATTCGCTCTCACGGCTTTGACTACCATCTCTACGCAGATGACATGCAGATCTACATCTCCGACCCTGTCCTCTCCCCCTCCCTTCAGGCTCGCATCTCCTCCTGCCTCCGGGACGTCTCCACCTGGATCTTGGCCCGCCACCTAAAACTCAACATGAGCAAGACTGAGCTCCTCATCTTCCCTCCCAAACCCGGTCCTCTCCCAGACTTCTCTATCACCGTGGATGGCACGACCATCCTTCCCGTCTCTCAGGCCCGCAATCTCGGTGTCATCCTTGACTCGTCTCTCTCGTTCACCCCACACATCCTATCCGTTACCAAGACCTGCCGGTTTCACCTCTACAATATCACCAAGATCCGCCCTTTCCTCTCCACCTAAACGGCTACCTTACTGTTACGGGCTCTCGTTATATCCCGGCTAGACTACTGTGTCAGCCTTCTCTCTGACCTCCCTTCCTCCTCTCTCGCCCCGCTCCAGTCTATTCTTCACTCTGCTGCCTGGCTCATCTTACTGCAGAAACAATCTGGGCATGTCACTCCCCTTCTTAAACAACTCCAGTGGTTGCCTATCAACCTCCGCTCCAAACAAAAACTCCTCACTCTAGGCTTCAAGGCTCTTCATCACCTTGCCCCTTCCTACCTCTCCTCCCTTCTCTCTTTCTACCGCCCACCCCGCACGCTCCGCTCCTCTGCCGCCCACCTCCTCACCGTCCCTCGGTCTCGCCTATCCCGCCGTCGACCCCTGGGTCATGTCCTCCCGCGGTCCTGGAACGCCCTCCCTCCTCACCTCCACCAAACTGATTCTCTTTCCCTCTTCAAAACCCTACTTAAAACTCACCTCCTCCAAGAGGCGTTCCCAGACTGAGCTCCTCTTCTCCCTCTACTCCCTCTGCCATCCCCCCTTTACCTCTCCGCAGCTTAACCCTCTTTTTCCCCTTTTCCCTCTGCTCCTCCACCTCCCCCTTCCCATCCCCACAGCACTGTACTCGTCCGCTCAACTGTATATATTTTCGTTACCCTATTTATTTTGTTAATGAATTGTACATCGCCTCGATTCTATTTAGTTGCCATTGTTTTTACGAGATGTTCTTCCCCTTGACTCTATTTATTGCCATTGTTCTTGTCTGTCCGTCTCCCCCGATTAGACTGTAAGCCCGTCAAAGGGCAGGGACTGTCTCTATCTGTTGCCGACTTGTTCATCCCAAGCGCTTAGTACAGTGCTCTGCACATAGTAAGCGCTCAATAAATACTATTGAATGAATGAATGAATGAAGATTGTAGAACAGGTAAGAGGCCAGGGCTGGAGATAGAAAAGCAGCATGGCTCAGTGGAAAGAGCACGGGCTTGGGAGTCAGAGGTTGTGGGTTCTAATTCCGGCTCCACCACTTATCAGCTGTGTGACTTTGGGCAAGTCACTGAAGCAGCGTGGCTCAGTGGAAAGAGCACGGGCTTTGGAGTCAGGGCTCATGAGTTCGAATCCCAGATCTGCTACTTGTCAGCTGTGTGACTGTGGGCAAGTCACTTCACTTCTCTGGGCCTCAGTTCCCTCGTCTGTAAAATGGGGATTAAGACTGTGAGCCCCACGTGGGACAACCTCATTCCCCTGTGTCTCCCCCAGCGCTTAGAACAGTGCTCGGCACATAGTAAGTGCTTAACAAATACCAACATTATTATTATTATTAACTTCTCCGTACCTCAGTTACCTCATCTATAAAATGGGGATTAAGACTGTGAGCCCCACGTGGGACAACCTGATTACCTTGTATCTACCTCAGCACTTAGAACAGTGCTTGGCACATAGAGTTTAACAAATGCCATAACTGTTATATGAATTTAGGTGTCATCCACAGAGAGGTGGTGGAAAGTGAAAATAAAATGAGATGGAATAACCACATATGAGGAGAGGGAGAGGAGTTAGAAAGGTAAACTGAGAAGGAGGTGTGGGAGAGGTAGCTGGGAACCAGGAGAGTATTACATTTGTAAAACCATGTTATGATTTCAAGTTCCTGTGTTTAAAATGATAGCTAGTAGATTAATTCATTAGTGTAAACTTGCTAAAAATTGTGTTTATCAATTTCTCGGAGCAATATATTTTCCTGCTAGACATTTTATTCTGCTAGAACTCCTGGCTTTTTCATGTTAGCTGGAACTGGCAGGAAACCATTAATTTTTCTAGTTCTCAATACCTTTGAAATAAATATCTAAAATTAAAAATATTTCCCAATAAATATTGATCTAAAATACAGTAACGTTTCCATCCCTATTATGTCTCAGTGACATATCTTGGGTAATAACTCTGAACACATCATCAGTGATTAATTATTGATTAAAATAATTTATTAAGCATCCACTTATTGCCCATGCAAAGTAGGGTCAGACAATACTCAAAAATATTCCTGGAGACAGAATGAACAGTAATCACTATGAAGCTTTTAATAACCATAAAGGAAGTATGGCATGATGGTGGACAATAAGAATTAGAAAAAGAATAAGATATCAACAATGTTATAGTGAGAGGGAAAGCTTTATCAAATCTCTCAACTAACAGTAAGATAGTATATGTGGCTAAGATATTGATGATGTTATACATCAGGATAAATCAATAAATAACATAAATTCTATAGTTTAAATCATACCCCAATAGGAAAATTCTGGAAGTCTAGCTAGGTCTCAAAGCTCTGGTTAAGATAAAGAGGCAGAGATCATTGTTCTCTCTCTCTCCTTCCCCCCCCCCGCCCCCACCTTTCCCTCTTCCTCTCTCTCTTCCCCCCACCCTGAGTGGAATTTTTCTCCTGAAATAAAATAGATAAAATTTACTCAGCTTCTTCCTATGCTATTCATCAAAAAAAAGAGGACCTGACAATCATGGTTCATTAAGGTCTCTTCCTGGTTAGGATTTTCTCCAATCTTTACTAATTGCCAATCACTGCTACATTTCCAGGGAGGGGTTTTTAGTCATCTAGAATTTGATCCTTTTTCCTACAAGTTATCTTCAGTTTCCTCCTTTGTCTGGAAAAATTTCCTTTTGTTCCCTTTCATATCAAAACACTCTTATGGCTTTCACAACGTCCTGTCCTCCAGCCCTATTCCCTGTCTTTGTGATCTTATTGCCATGGGTCAGGGAGCTGCTGATTTCTCAGCCGGTTAAGCTTTTCATGATTTTCCTAAGCCTTTGGCCTTTTAGCCTGACTTATGTCAAGTTATTTTGCATAGCTTTGTGCCATCACACACTGCATGCTGAGCACTGTACTGGGCAAAAATGGATTGGTCCTTCACCTTGAGGAGCTTGCAATCTAATGGAAGGCACAGAATTAACACCAATGTCACATGTAGATGTCTCCCAAGTGCTTAGTACAGTGTTCTGTATACAGTAAGCGCTCAATAAATACCACTGAATGAATGAATGAATGAAAGATGTTCACCTTGGTGACTGCCTCACCTTAACATTTTGGTGACATTTTTCTTCTGCAAGAGGCAGAGAGGAGATTTTTGCTGCATGCACAAATATCCCATGTCATTCCCAGTGCTGAACAGGCAATCAGTTGAAGGCATCTGAAAACCAGTTCATTGTGCCCATCAAGAAGTGAGCTTGAAGGCTTCTCATAGCCATGCTAGCTTATAACAGGGATGAGAGTTTGTAATTCAAGCAGTGCTATACCTGAGCTGATAGAGTGATTAATACTTCAAGTTTAAGCATTACTTTGTTATGGTTACATTCATTTTATTTTATTTATTTTATTAATTCATTTATTTATTTTTGATCATTTCACATCTTCAAAAATATACACCCATTTAATTCACCTCTATTGCCAAATGCATAGAATCAGCTTTCTCTCTACCAGGTTTGCCAACGATCCAGAAATTCACTATTTGTCAAAAGATGCTAAACTGGCTGTTTCCTTAAAGCCCATAAGCATCGTGTGATGTCCATAACTAGGGGTGGCTGCCAAACCAAGATAATGGCAGGAGAACAACTCTACTATGACAGGAAAAGGAGAGGTGGTAGGGAAAAGAGGAAGATAGACAGCATTTATTAAGCACTTACTATGTGCCAGGCACTGTACTAAGCACTGGAATAGATACAAGCTAATCAATTAATTAATCATATTTATTGAGCACTTACTGTATGCAGAGCACTGTACTAAGTGATTGGGAGAGTACAATATAACAATATAACAAATTCATTCCCTGCCCACAATGAGCTTACAGTCTAGAGGGAACTGGTTGAACACAGTCCATGTCCCACATGAGGCTTATGGTCTTCATTCCCATTTTACAGGTGAGGCAACTAAACCACAGAGAAGTTAAGTGACTTGCCAAGGTCACACAGCAGATAAGTGGCAGAGCCAGAATTAGAACTCAGGTCCTTCTGACTTGTGATCAGGGAATGTGTCTACCAACTCTGTTATATTGTACTCTATCAAGCACTGCTTTGCATACAGTAAGTGCTCAAAAAATACAATTGATTGAAAAATTAATGTGCTAAAAGTTACATTCTCTAGTAGCAGTTGAAAATGTATGTGAAACCTAAATATTTAGCACCACATTTCCTTATTGTTTTCATGATCATTTTTAGAAAAATAGCAAGCAACATGTATCAGTAGCACCAAAAATAGGCTTAATTGATGTATTTGTCAGCGATTCTCATAATGAAGAGCTGGAGGCTGCAGCCTATTTTGTTGACTCTGGTCGTGGTTTTTCAACTTTGTGGAAGAATTTGTCCAATTTGGTCTGAACAGCAGGATCTGCCTTCTTAACTTCACAAAATAATCAATGGTAGTTATTGAGTGCTCACTGTGTACAGAGCACTTTACTAAATGCTTGGCAGAGGACAATACAATGGAGTTGGAAGGCACCTTTCCTGTTCAAAAGTAGCCATACCTCATAGCTTCTGGATGCCACTATGCACCTTTGAACTCCTCTCTCCATTAGGGTTTTTTTGATCATTTCTATAAATGCATCCCCTTTACTGAAAATGAATGCAAGACTACTCAATCCCCCAAATTTAACTGAGAGTAGAGTGACCCTAACTTCTTCTTCATCTGTTTCAGTATGTAGCAGTGAATTTTGTAGAGTGAGCCTCTCCCTTCCAAAGCACAAAACATAGACAATTTAAAAGGAGTTTGGTGATGGAGGTACTGCTTGCAGAGAGTGAGAGTAGAAAAGCAAAAAATAAATTCAAAATATGCGGTGTCTGTGGGCACTTCAGGTGGTGTGAAACTACACACATTGCTCCATATTAGTTGGGAGAGTGAGAGGAGAACACCTTCATAAAGTTAGCATAATCGCCTACTACTCTATGTTAGATAGGAGGAATTAGGACTTAGGAATTTTTCCAGAAGCTCTACTCTTTTCCTGAGCTAAGCCAGTGCATCAGTCAATCAGTCGATCAATGGTATTTACTGACTGGCTAGAGTGCTAGTTGCTCTACCAATCACTTGAGTTTCAACTTATCAGCACTAACCTCCATTTTAACACTAGTTCTGGGGATGTTGGCAGGAGGTGAAGCAACAGGAGACATAAGTAAATGGGGAAACAAGACCCTTGGGGGAGATTTGGTGAATTGCCCTATTCAAAAATATCGACCCCACCTCCCCCTTCAATTACCTCCCCCCCACATACACACACAAAAACCCTAATTTCAAGACAATCTTTCCATCATGTTTTATAAAATGAGCAATACCATGTGCAATTTTTCCGAACATTTCACATTGAAATTAGTTTCTTTTCTAACGAGCAAATAGCAGAATTACAATATGGGGTGGGAGGGGATGGAGGAGGAAAACAACACACAAAACTAAGAGAGGCTCCATTTCCCTACACAGAAGAGTGGAGAATATACTTCCTCTTCAAGAGTTTCACTGTATGGAATACGTCCCAAATATTGCAAAAGGGTTGAAAAGCAAAAAATTTATGGTTATTGCTTCTTTGTCTACTGGCATTGTGGGCTAGGATTACTTGAGGTGACAGGCACTTTACCATCAACCCATCTGGTTTTATTTTTATCAATTTCATAACTTAATTAGTTTCCAAACTTCTGCATTATATAAAGTACTGCTGGGATCAATTTAAGGGGATTGGTTAAATATTAATGGCACATCATCAGTTCATAAAGATTCTCTCATCTGGCCAGAGGTATTTTTATTTTAGACAGACCAATTTACTTTGTCTAATTATGTAAGTCCACGATCTATTGCCAGAGTAAAACGTAATAGGTTAGCTTGTCTTCATTCAGGATTCAATAATAATAGGTCCTATTCTTCCCCTTCAGAGAATTCATCCAGCATTTAATAATGATGTCTTCATCCAGGATTTAATAATAATGTCTTCATTCAGGATTTAATCATAATGAGTCCCATTCCCTTCCTATTGAGGTTGAAGGACAAGGCTACTTAAACTCATGGAGCCTTGTCTCTGAAGGTCTAACTACACTCACTGCCATACATACTATCCCTGCATTATCCAGTGTCCCCCTATTCATCCACCTGAGCTCTCAATGACTTTGGGGGACAGTGCCAGTGGTTGAAAGGGCAATCCTGCCTTTGAAGCCCCATTCCTGTTTCAAGAGAAGGTCCCAAGACCAATCCTGGAGAATCACGCTAAGTGGTGGTCTAATATTCTTTTGAATTTTTATTGCACCACTTAGGAAAAAGTTTCAGAATTAGTCCTTTAGCTAAGAAAGTTGGTGAAAACGAATTGTTCCCCAGAAACTCAAATAAGTACCATCTCACACTGTCAAATGGTTTTTGAGCATGGAGTGGCTGGAGATGAGAGACGACTATTTTATTAGTGTTCAAATTCTTTCGAAGTTATTAGCTTGCTGTGTGGCAGAAAGACCAGTTGATCAGATGTGTTCAATATTCATCAATCAATCAATCAATTGTATTTATTGAATGCTTATTATGTGCAGAGCAGGGTACTAAGTGCTCGGGAGAGTAAGGTATAACAATAAGCAGACATAGTCCCTGCCCACAATGAGCTTACAGTACAGAGGAGAAACGTCGCCTGCCCACAACAAACTTAATAATGTAGCATCTGTAAAGACTTCTTCTCCAAATGGTTTCCTAAACATAGTAAATTGCTTGCCAAGTTTGTTCAGATCCAATCCAGTAAAGTTGTTTTTTTTTGCTTTGTTTTTAATAAAAGCCACATGTTCTTGTCATCCAAAGCTCCCATCCCACCTTCTTCCAGCGTAGTAAGGGGAAATTGATGCCGCAGCTTATAGCCCAAATGACTCCTCCAACGTTGGAGGCAAACTAACCAGGCCTCCCATCTTTTTCAGTGTTGGAAAGGCTGTGGCCATTGTTGCTGTTGTGACTGTTGGATACTGTACAGCTCTGTCTGAGTGCCAAGGAGCCTGAAACTCTTCTTCTTTGTTTCTTATATTGTATTCAACATTTCCCTGAACCTCTTATGATGTTTTTATTATTCAATCTTTCTCTATGTGTCTGTCACCCACCCCCCTCCCCATTTATTCTTGAACTATGAACCCCTTGGGGCCAAGAAACCAGGTCTAATTTTCACTCTTGATTTTTTTCCCCAGTGCTTAGTACAATGTTCCCCACACACAGTCAGTGCTCAGTGATTACTACTGAATGATGGAATGAGAAAGCCAAAATGCAGTTTGTTCAGTAGGTGGATGTGCTGTTGTCAGAAATTTTTGAGCATGTAAACTTTTGGTCCTATTGTTGGAGTACAATCAAAGCTAATGTTAGGTTGATATGTCTAAGCAAGATTTGCCCTGTGCAGCTTTGAGAGCTAAAACAGGACTGTGTCAGGAACACACTGTCTCCAAAGTACAAATGATCAATTTTATCTACTGGTTTACCAAAATGCATAAAGCTTTGTTTCCTCAATACAAAGGGGTTGCATGCTACAGAGCATTCAGTCTGATAGGAATGTAGAGGAATGGAGGTTTTTCAGGAGTTTAATATGCAGAAAAACATTTTAGAAAAATGAATGAGGCAGAAGAGAAATAATAATGATCATTATCATTGTAGTATTTGTTACGTGCTTACTATCTTCTTTGATGGTATTTATTAAGCACTTACTATGTGCCAGACTCTGTACTAAATTCTGGGTTAGATACAAGGTAATCAGGTTGGACACAGTCCATGTCCCACACAGGGCTCACAGTCTTAATACCCATTTTACAGATGAGGGAACTGAGGCACAGAGAAGTGAAGTGACTTGCCCAAGGTCCCACAGCAGACAAGTGGTACAGCTGGGATTAGAAACCCAGGTCCTTCTGACTCCAAGGTCCATGGTCTATCCACTAGGCCATGGTGCTTCTCTTACTATGTGCCAAGCACTGTACTAACTACTGGGATAGATACAATATAAGTAGATCGGAGACATTCCCTATCCCAAATACGATTCCCAGTTTAAAGGAGGGGGAGAAGAGGTATTTCATCCCCGTTTTGCAGATGAGGAAACTAAGGTCCGAAAGCTAAGTGATTTGCCCAAAGGATCAATAGCAATAAAATGTAAATATGACATTCTCAAAAACAAGTTCTGTGTATGGTTCTGCTCCTTTCCATAATACTATGGACATGCATTATGTCCAGTTGTGTTTGACCTATTCAATACTGTCATACTTAAGCAGGCAAAGGGAATAAAAATAATAATAATAATAATAACAATAATAATGGCATATGTTAAGTGCTTACTATGTGCCAAGCACTGTTCTAAGCGCTGGGAGGGGGGGATACATGGTAATCAGGTTGTCCCACATGGAGCTCACAGACTTAATCCCCATTTTACAGATGAGGTAACTGAGGCACAGAGAAGTGAAGTGACTTGCCCAAAGTCACACAGCTGACAAATGGCAGAGCTGGGATTAGAACCTATGATCTCTGACTCCCAAGCCCGTGTTCTTTCCACTGAGCCATGCTGCTTAATCTGAAAGTTGGAGGTACAACGTCCTCAGCAGGCTATGAGCATCATAGGTGCTCTGGAAGTGGTCTGGAAACTGCTGTAAGCAGATGACTGTATTTTTAAGGCACATACCTAAAAGGAGATACAAAAATGATCATAAATCCCTTTTCAGATTCAGCAGAATGCTGTGGGCTGACAATAAGGCTGAAGAAAATGGAATTCACGTACCAGGATACACCAAAAAAACCCTACACACAATAAAAAAACATTCATTTGAATCACAGGACTTAATGCTGTCTCTGAATTCTCCTAAGTGGTACATGTTCTGACAGTATACTGGTAGACAAAGAGGAAGAAAACCAAATCATTAAGGCCAATGTGAATCTTAACAGACAAGAGGAAAGAGTGTGGCAACAACAGGCATCAATCACATTCCAAACCAAGTTGAAGGTCTAATAGACTACTGTAGTGCCCAACTTGCTATAGGGCTGTGAGATCTGGACCTACTACATAACACATACACACACACACACACACACACACAAGCACAAACACACACAGAGCTTCTGGAGCTGTTCCACCAGCATCCCTTCCAAACAGTACTCAATATCAATTGGAATGACATGATTACCAACAACAAGATCCTGAAACACAATCAGCTCACTACATTGAAACAAGGCTTTTCAACAACATAGTTGGGCTGGGAGGGACATGCAAAAAGAATGGATGACAGCAAGATACCCAAGCAGCTGCTGTGGAGGAAACTGAAGGAGACACCTGCAAACAGGTGTGGCAAAATAAATGACTGAAGACATAGTAAAGCAGTCTCAAACAATGTCACTGTGGGATACCACTGCCTCAGGTAGAATGGTCTAGTGGGAAAGCAGCTAGTAAAGGACTTGTTCTCCTTGATCAAAGGCTTCACAAACATCAGGATACTAAGCCACAGTCTCAATAATAGGGACAGGCCCTGTATGGGATAAACTCATTAGCACAGCAAGGATCTATCTTTTGGGGCAAGCAATGTGGAAGAAGTGGAAGGGAAGGTCACACACTCAAATGCAACATTGGGAAATTACCATCAGTAACATCAACAGTGATAATGAAGGACAGCTGTACCTATATTAGTCAAGTACTAATTCTTCATAAAGCAATAAGTATTTCACCAAGTATTGCACAGGTGTTTTGGACATCAGCTTTCTCCTGCCTACATTTATTGGGCACTGCAGAACTTGATAACTCAAGCCTTGCATGTTACTGTTCATAGTGAAAAAATGTTACTAAAATTATCTCTCAATTTATAGAAACTTATTGCAAGATCATCATCATATTTATTAAGTGTCTATAGAATGCATTACACTGTGCTAGGTACTTGGGGTCCGTGCTAAGGAAATGACCTGGCTCCTGTCCTCAGGAAATTTACAAACAATATAAATATATGTATGTTAATGTGAGCATCATAAGAATGAGTTGAGGGGGCGGAGTTGCTTGCAAATTAAAAAGTAGCCTGTGGGAGAATGGGTGGGAATAATCAAGGAAAGCTTCTTGGAGGAGGTGGGCCTTAGATTGAGATTTAAAGGAGGGGCAGAATGGAAAAGAGGTGTGTGGGGGTTGTTCCATTTTTAAAGAACAGATTGAGTTCTTGGTCTCCTCTACTTTTCAGTTCCTGTGGCTACTCTGTCACTCTTTTCTGCACCCCAAACCTTTCCCCCATTTCCCCTATTCTATAGCTATTCTTTTAATTATTTTTTTTAATCACTCCAATGTTGCTGGGTTCCAGTGTTGCTACCCCTGCGACCATCACCACAACTTGCCACAGTTTATGCATTACAGGTCTGCTAAACCAAGGGGCTGGGGCTGGTCCAGGCTGGACCAAAGATCTTGCATGGCTTGAAGACAAGTGATTGATTAAATACATTGGTAGAGAGGCAATAATTTATTTAGAAAATGAGAAGAAATCAGTTCCTAGTTTCAAGGAATTGACTAAATATTTAAGGCTAAGATTCAGGGTTAAGGAATACTTCAAGTAATAGGACCAGCCTGAGTACCTAGCTGTTCAAATCAAATAGACATGGATAAACTCCTAATCGCAGCACTTCATTTCCCACCTCAGTGCATAGAGTCAGGGAAGCAGTGTAGTCTAGTGGTAAGAGTGTGGGTCTAGGAGTGAGAGGACTCCTCTGCCACTTGTCTGCTGTGTGACCCCAGGCAAGTCACTTAACCTCTCTGTGCCTCAGTTCCCTCAACTGTACAATGGGAATTTAATTCTACTCCCTCCAATTTAGACTGTGAGCCCTGTGTGGGACTGTGTCCAATCTGATTATCCTGTATCTACCCCAGCACTTGGTACAGTGCTTGGCACAAAGTAAGCACTTAACTAGCATACTAGTAAGAATAGCTCAGGAGAAGGTTGATAGGAAAATAAAGAGATCCAACTGATGCAAATGAATGCAATGATTTTAAAACTGTGAAGAAGATTTTACTTGCTAATACTGTTTGTTTCACTGAAATCCAGGAAGTAAATTAAATGATCAATCTAATACTTGTAGGCTTTGCAAGTCCTCAAATTGAGCAGATTAAAGACCTGATCCCATCTTCTCCAAACAGGGAAACATGATTGTTTCCTTTGCAAGAGAAGTATTAGAGTCTAAACTTAAATCCTTCCAAAATTCCCAGGAGAGAGCTTAGGTGGAGAAAAACAAGGGAACAGAGAGGAAAGAAAAAGGCAGGAAAAGATACCTTTCTCTTTCCCTGCCCTAGGCAGTCTCAATTAACAACAGGGATTAATCCAGAAGGGATCCAATTCAGCCTGGTGGTAATCATTTCCTCTAGAAATTACTGTGCTGCTTGGATTTCTGCTTTCACAATTATGCCGGGAAGCTATCACTGCCCTGTCCCTGCTACAACCCCCATCCAGCTCAGCACTTTCTGGCTCCCAGTCCTTGGCTTTCCTGACACCCCTTCTCACATTCCAACTCATCTCTAATCTCCCTGGTTCCACAATGCTCTCCCTGCCCCCACCATTTTGTTTCAATTGTTTTAAATGATTTTTTTTAAATGCCTCGAATGATGCTGAATTCCACAGAAACCTCCTTATTCCTGCTGTCTCACATACCTCCCCTTCAAAGCTTGTGGTTGCCACGTTGCAGGACTGTAAAGCCAGGGAGCCAGGGCTGGATCAGGATGGGATATGGGGATGAGAGCTTTGATGGTGTGGATAATAAGGGGAGAAGAAGGGAGGAGTGTGGTGCAGAGAGGTAGAAGATCTGACGAGGAAGGAGAGGAGGGGGCAGAGGATTCTCCCTGTCCCTCCTTCACCACTGCCCCCAGCACCCCTTCCCCAATTCCACCTTGGAGTAGCCCCAGCCCCTTGGCTTAGCAGACCTGCAAAGCAGAGCCCATAAGCTGTGGCAGGTGGTGGTGGTCGTGGTGGTGCCAGGAGTAGCAAGTTGCCCAGTGAAACCCAGCAACATCTCAGCTATTAAAAAAATTAAAAGAATAGCTATAAAATAGTAGAAGCAGCATGGTGGGGATCAGGGAACTAGGGGGCAAGTTTGGGATGCAGGAATGAGTGTCAGGTTAGCCATGGGAACTGGGAAGTGGAGGAGAGAGGGCAGGGTACGTACCTCAAATGAAAAGAGGACATATGGGTTAATTGGGTGGGAGGGGGGCGAGGGGAGTAGCTGTCTGAAGAGTGGGTGATTTGCTAAGAAGTTTTAATTTCTCTCACTCAAATTTTATCCCATATAACTTGATGCTAAATTGTAAATAAACTTCTCCATGGCAAACTGAGTTAAATAAAAGAGGGTCAAAAAAAACAACCATATGGAAATCAAACAGGGCTTGTCAAATTTATTTCCTAGAGACTATAGGATGGTCTTCCAATGACTAAGCAATCTGTCTTAATGTGTTGCAGTTGGTCATAGATTGCCATATACATATACCATATACAGCCTTATTTCTATGAATGAAAAAAGAGAATTTTCAGTGAATCTTAAAATGGTCTAATAATCATTGTCTTGTCTTATGCTCTCGAGTCATCTCTGACCCATAGTGACACAATAGACACATCTCTCCCAGAATGACCCACCTCCATCTGCAATCGTTCTGGTAGTGTATCCATAGAGTTTTCTTGGTAAAAATAGGAAGTGGTTTACCATTGCCTCTCGCGCAGTAAACCTGAGTCTCCATCTGTGATTGTCTCCCACGTCGCTGCTGCCTATCCAAGGCGGGTTTTGAGCTGTAACAGATTGCCTTCCACTCACTAACCATTGGTCAAGCTAGGAATGGAATGGATAGGCCTCTGCCTGACTCTCCCTCCCATAGTCAAGACTGGTAGAGTACTGGAAAATCTCCAGGTGCAATCCTGAGAGGGGGTAATAATCATACAGTCCAGAATTTATTATCCCTCCCTGTCCCTCAACAAGGCCCTTTTATCATCAATAATATGATCATGATCCTTTAGACTATAAACTCCTTGAGGATAGATAGGGATCAAACCTACCAACTCTACTGGATTCTCCCAAGCACATAGTATACTGCTTTGCACAAAGTAAACACATTCGACATCAGTGAATGATTAATTAATGATCATGTACTTTTCCTTCTTTTCCTTCTATCTGTAATTTATTTTATGATCTCTCTCCTCTGCTAGATTGTATGTTCCATCAGGACAGGGATCAAGTCTGCTAATTCTATTCTATTCTATTCTCCCTAGCTTTTAATACAGTGCTTTGCCCACAGTAGTTACTCAATAAATATTGTTGTTTGATTGATCGATGAGCAACATAAACAGTCCACCTGGATAGTTCAAGTCAATAAACTTGCCTTTTTCCACAATAGCTTAGTTTTATTGCTCTGAAGTACCTAGATGATAGTTCGACTTATTATCTGTGACACAATAATAATCCCCTTGCTCTCTGTCCTGAAGTTGCCCTAGATTCTTTCTCAAGATTTACCCTGGAAAAGACCATGAAGTTTTATAGCCACTGGCTTTAGGATCTGAAGGAAAATGCCTTATTGCTTTGCACCTGATGATATTTGAGGGATTATATTTAATATAGATAAAACAAAAGAATGCTTTAGATTTGATATTGAAAAATAGCATACAGTATTGTGAATCTCCCTGGTCTTCCTCAACCCGCCAATCCACCCCTCAACCTAGCACCTGTCCTCCTGACAAGCACCTTATGAAAAACCTAGGTTCTGTAAAATCTGGGCTGTTAAAGAGCCTCATGAAGTCTATCATCCAGTTCTTCACACCCTCTTCAGGATGCCTTCTAAAGTTCCTCTGACTTCAGAAAAATCTGCTCTGAGGTTCATGAAGGTAAAAGATGCCAGCCAGAGGAGCCCACATTGTTTTTGAAGCAAGAAAGCACAAAGATAGGTGTGGACCTGAAGAGAAGAGGGGAAGAGAGGGAATAGGTGTACGATAAAATAGACCAGAAGTTCCAGTTGGGACTCTCTCAATTTCTGGATTCTCTCCCACAACCCAAATAGCATAAGAAGGGCAATGGGCAGGGTGGTGACAAGTTGTCCAGTGAAACCCAGCAACATCTCAGCTTTAGCTGTGCTGGTGATGGTGACAACATCAGCAACAAAGGCAGTGCCGTGTCCCTCACACTGCAATGTTTTTTTCCAAGATGGTGAGGAACATGTTTGGGACAGCTGGGTATTCAACTGTTCCAGCTGGCAAGCAGCTTGAGGATCAGTTGCTTACAGACTAATCCCTCCTTCCCCCTTCTCCTACAGCTCATCTTTGTAATGGTCTACTCTGTTTATACTTGTCTTAATTACTTCTGACCCCCCACCTCTTGCTCCCTTTCTCTCTCTTCTTTATCTCTTCTTTCCTGCCCTTCCCTTTGCCTCATCACCAATCGATCAGTGGTATTTACTGAACACTCACTGTGTACTGCATATTGTACTAAGCATTTGGGAGAGTAGACTAGAGTAAGTAGACATATCCCACATGTCATGGTATGCTTTGGAAAATATGGTCACCTCAGTGTACTGATATCATGGAGAGTCTATTCACCTTCCCAATGGTTTTCTCCTCATTTTCTCCCTGGCTCTCTATAGATCTCCATTTTAGTCCTAATGGAATTCCATCCTCAAGACACTCTTGGTCAGTGATTCTTTTCAGGGATGCAATCCAGCAGGCTCGCATCAGATCTGTTTCAATTTTGTTTTTGTAGACCTTTTTGTTATTCTGTGTAAAAAGAGCTTTTCGCCTGGTCTGGTCTGGCTTAAAGGAAGTGCCAGCTGTACGGAGAAGGATCCAGTGAATTGTGCCCACTCCTGCTTCTTCTCCTATCAGAATAATCTGCCTTGAACTGGCAAACAAGCAACTCAGTTACTTGCCATTTACAACCTGAGACCTCCTTCTCCCCTCTCCCGGAGCTTGTCTAGGGAGTCGTGTGCTCTGCTTTCACCTGATTCATGCATGGGATTTTTCACATTTCCAGTCTTTGCCAAGTCTCCCTCAATTTCCGAAGGAAAATGATTTGGCTCCACAGACAGCCAAGCTGCTCAAGGGTTAGACTATTCGATTAAAAATAGGCAAATATTTACCTTGGCATGTTTGGTAACAGGTAGAATGGAATTTAAAAAAATTATTCTTGTTAGCTATACATAAGGCTTTGGTTGATGTGCAATTTTCCTGGTATGCTCTGCACTGTGGGCAAAGAGGGCCCATGTGGGAAAACAAATAGCCAGGCAGAAACCTGGGAACCAGACAATAAACAGATGTGAGGCGACACCATTCCTACAAAATGGTCATTTGCCACATAAGATGGGGTGGGAGGGAAGCGGCGAGTGAGGGGTTAAAAAGTTCAGCCCTGCAAAAAGCAAGTGCTCAGTACAATTGATTGATTGATTGATTGGGTCCAGTTTGAAAGGCTCTAAAGGAGCTTGCCAAATAGCCATCCCTGGAGCTGGCTCAGTATCATGCTGGGGTGGTTTAGAAGCATAGAAGCAAAGGACTGAATTAAATGACCTTTTGGATTCCTTCCAGCTCTTTCTCTCTGGAAGTTCTCTCCCTTGGTCATCTTATGGGTCCACAGGGTCTTTTAGCTAATCAGTCAGTGGTATTTTTGAGCGCTCCTCGTGGACAGGAAATTGTGTCTACCAACTCTGTTATATCATATTCTCCCAAGCACTTAGTACAATGCTCTGCACATAGTGAGCACTCAATAAATGCCAATAATTGATAAGAGGATTTGGTTTGGGTTGACTGATTGGGGCTGCTGGAGGTTGCCACTGAGCTCTGTGTCTCATTTAATAATCCTGGTGGTTGTGTTTAGGGGTAATGGGCGAAATGAACGGAGGGAATACCTTACCATATTGCACGTTCCTGGTGCTATTCCATGGGGATCAGAAAGCTACACCCCTAAAATATGTCACATACTTCTCTCAGGTTGTTCCTAACACATCGCACAATCTGGGCCATTCATTCTGATGGGAGCTCAGGTCCAGGAACCTACACAGGGATCAAATGGCCACTCGAGAGGTCAAAGGGAAGTGTATTTTGTGGGCCAGATGCTATTTTTGCAGCCTGAACCTGCTTACCCTTGTGAGCTCGACAAACCCCAAAAGAAGGGCAAAGAGGTCTTATTCTGCTTCTTCATTGCCAAAGCAAACTCTTAAAAGCAACATACAATGCTGGCCCCACTGAACAAAACCAGAAGCCACCACTCTGTGTTTGGGACAAACTCTCAGCTGTCGTTACTTCATCTCCTCCAAATGTTGCTTTAGAGACTGGCCCTGAAAATCCAACTGTTTGGCCAAAAAAAAAAAAAATCACCCCATGTTGCTCTAAACAGGTTTTACTAAACCTGCTAAAAAAGGAAATCACCATTCTGAATTTTTCAAAAATCTGAAGAAAGCCAGACTGAGATTGTTGCCTTCATGACATCCATTTGAAGCAGACATTATTTCACTCACTCACCACATACCAATATTTCAGTTTAGGACCTAAGAGTTTTGGGACACTCCCATTTCTTTCTGCAGCTTTCAGAAGGCTGGCTACGAGTATTTAACTCTATGTGGTGCTAGGGTGTGAATGGCAGGCAGTAGTTTTCTTCCTTTCCCAGGAAGCCAGGAAATGGAGCTGAAATGGCAACAGGAGGAACATGGACTAGAATTTGAAAAGAGCTTCCTAACTAAGTCTGTGGATGCTAGGAACCTTTACCCCCAATTGAAGGATCTTCTTCTCTGGAGATTTTAAAACAAAGACAAGCAGTGATCTGTCTGGGATAGGCTCCAAAAGCTTTTGAAATCATATCTTATTTCTTCCCTAGTTAACCCAAAGTCCACCACCCCTAAAATTCTCCCAACTTTCTGAGTGTTGCCCCTCTTTCCAGAAATTTGGTGCAGCTGCGATATCCAGGTCTCCAATCACCTGGCAGAACAGGAGCCTCGGCAATTGGGAATAGGGACAAGGGATTCCTGCTTGGGTTGAATAATCAGCTCAGAAACCATGGACAAAATCTGGGGTAACTCCAAACGTTAAGCTCTATGAACTGCGCTTCTAACTGAAGCATGCATGGCTCATGACGTTGTTTGCCTTGTAGAAGCAGCATGGCCTAATGGATAGACCACGGGCCTGGAAGTCAGAAAGATCTGGGTTCTAATCCTAGCTCTGCCACTGGTCTGCTGTGTGACCTTGGGAAAGTCACTTCACTTTTCTGTGCCTCAGTACCTCACCTTCAAAATGGGGATTAAGACTGTGAGCGCCACATGGGACAGGGACTGTGTCCAACCTGATTTGCTTGTATCCACCCCAGTGCCTAGTACAGTGCCTTGTACATAGTAAGCACTTAACAAATACTACTATTATTACTATTATTATTTGTTATTGAGGCTGAAACTGTAGTAAAGCAGGGTAGAGTATTTTAGAAGCAAAGGGTGGGAAAGGACGTCTCAGACTTTGTCTACTGGATAGCCAAATCCATGGGGAACCACCCCCATGTCTGCCCTCCCACCAAACCAGACAATCCCCATGTCACAGGGATTATTTTTAGGTGTCTGAAGAGTTGGGAGTTGAGGGAAAAGGGAGGGAGGAGATGTGTTTGTTTCTAATGCTGGATTAAGCATAGACTTGGAAGCGAGGAATGGAGTAAAAGGATACTTTGAAGTTCCCTATTCCAGCCCTGGGACTATCTTAGCATGTCACCAGAGACCATTGGGTGGCTCTAATGTAAGAAACTGGGTGGAATTGATTAATTGGTTCCAGGATGGGGAAGTTTAGCAGGTCACTGGAAAATTGCTCTCGTCACTTTTAGCTTTAACTTATTTGTTTTGCCTCCCGCCCTTTCGGTTTTGATCCAAAAGATCTCTCTGGAAAACAGACCCATCTAGAGGCCTGGGAGAGTGGAGGTGAGAGGGTCTGAGCTAAAGTTGCGATCCAAGAACATTTGAGGTCCAGGCTGGGCTCTGGCCATGTCCCCCATCAGGGACAGCACTGTATGCAAATTGCTTATTTGTGGTATTTGTTAAGTGCTTACTCTGTGTCAGGCACTGTACTAAGCACTGGGATAGATACAAGGTAACTGGGTTGGACATAGTCTCTGTCCCACATAGGGCTAGTAGTCTTAATTTCCATTTTACAGATGAGGTAATTGAGGCCCAGAGAAGTGAAGTCACTTGCCCAAGGTCACACAACAGACATGTGGCAGAGCCGGGATTAAAATCCAGGTCCTTCTTATATTGATTCTACCCCAGGACTTTGTATCAATCCATCAATCAATGGTATTTTTTGAGCACTTACTCTCTACTCTCTTCCTCTTGGGAGCATACAATATAATATAATAGTATATAATACAATATAAGTATGTAAAGTCTGATCCTTGACCCCGAGGAGTTTACAATCTAGTGGGGGAGGTATTAAAATGAATTAGAGGTAGGGGAAGTAGCAGAATATAAGGATAGGAGGATATGTGCATTAAGGGCTGTGGAGTTGGGGTTGAGGTGAGTATCAAAGTACCAAAGGGTTAAGGATGCAAGTACATAGGTGATACAGAGGGGATCAATCCATCAATCAATTGTATTTATTGAGTTCTTACTGTGGGCAAAGCACTATACTAAGTGCTTGGGAGAGTGCAATATACCAGAGTTGGTAGACAGGTTCCCTGCCCACAGTGAGTTTACAGTCTAGAGGGGGAGACAGACATTAATATAAATAAATTACAGATATGTACATAACTGCTGTCCGGCTGAGGTGGGGGTGAATAAAGAGAGCAAATCAAGGAGACCCAGAAGGGAGTGGAAAAGGAGGAAATGAGGGCTGTAGAGAAGGCCTCCTGGAGGAGATGTGACTTCAATAAGGCTTTGAAGAAGGGGAGAGTAATTGTTGGATATGAAGAGGAAAGGCGTTCTAGGTCAGAGGCAGGACATGGGTGAGAGGTCGATGGTGAGATAAATGAGATCGAAGTACAGAGAGTAGGTTGGCATCAGAAGAATGAAGTGTGTGGGCTGTGCTGTAGTAGGAGTGTAGTCAGGAGAGGTAGGAGGGGACAAGGTAATTAAGTCCTTTAAAGCCAATGGTAAGGAGTTTCTATTTGATGGGGCAGTGGATGGGCAACTACTGGAGGTTCTTGAGGAGTGGGGAAACATGGACTGAATGTTCATGTTCAGGGGAGGCCAAATAGGGTGGGGAAATGAGGGCTTAGTCAGGGAAGACTTCTTGGAGAAGATAAGATTTTAGTAGGACTTGAAAGATGGAGAGGGTGGTGGTCTGTGTAATATTTAGGGGGAGTGAGTTCCAGGGTGGAGGGAAGATATGAGCAAGGAGTCAGTGACAACAGAGATGAAAACAAGACATAGTGATTAGGTTGATGCTAGAGAAGTGAAGTTTACAGGTTGGATTTTAGTAGGAGAATAGGAAGTTAAGAAGGTTAGGTAGGATGGGGAAAGTAGATTGAGTGCCTTAAAGTCAGTGGTAAGGAGTTTCTGTTTAATGCAGAGGTGGATGGGAAACTACTGGATGTTTTTTAGGAGTGGAAAGACATGCCCAGAACTTCTATTGGAAAAATTATTTAGCCAGCAGAGTGAAGTATGGACTGGAGCAGGGGGAGAATGGAGGCTTAATATGGTGTTTGGCACAGAGTAAGCACTTAACAACAAATACCACAATATTATTATTCTTTAGCCCCTCACCTAGCTGGCCCTATGTTTCCCTTCGAGGTGTGAACTGAAAGATCACCTAATGGTAGGAGCATTTAGAAGAGGGAAAATATGAAAATGCTGGTGATTGCTATTCAAGGCACATCTGCTTGGTTCTCCATACCGTGGGGTGTTCCACCCTGTAGTAATAACTTGGACCCATTTCTTTTTGAGCAGGTCAGGAACCCGGCACCACCAACATGATTCTCCAAGCCTAAGGAAGTGGCTAAAATGACTCAACCTTCTTGGCAGCAGAATCCACATCCTGTATTTTGTTACTCACCTTCCAAAAACCAAGAAATGACAAGGCTGAAATCACATGCAAGCCGTGATACAAGCAAGACATTGCTGCCTGGAGCTTTTAAAGTAACACCATTAGCTGGAAATCTGAACTTAAGCTCATTATAATTTTTTCCTTGATTGCCTTTGGCCTGATTTACAGCGGGGCTTCTTAGTTTGACCTGGTATCTCTTCTAGAAATGTGCTAAGCTTTGGATGGTCTATGCCAGAGACAGCATGGCCTCATGGGAAGAGCATGGGACTGGGACTCAAGAGTCCTAGGTTCTAGTCCCAGCTCTACAACCTAAACCTAGTCCCAACTCTTCTCAGAGAAGCAGCGTGGCTCAGTGGAAAGAGCACAGGCTTAGGAGTCAGGGGTCATGGGTTCTAATCCCGGCTCCGCCACCTGTCAGCTGTGTGACTTTGGGCAAGTCACTTAACTTCTTGGTGCCTCAGTTCCCTCATCTGTAAAATGGGGATTAAGACTGTGAGCCTCATGTGGGATAACCTAATTACCCTGTATCTACCCCAGTGCTTAGAACAGTGCTTGGCATATAGTAAGTGCTTAACAAATACCAACATTATTATTATTATTATTGCTATTGTTGGAATCATTTTACAAGAAGTTGCATACCAACTCTGTGATAAGTCCAGATATAGTAGCCATGAAGAAGATTGGACATCACAACTCCTCTATAAGACCTTTGTTTTAGTGTGAATCTTGATGTCTTTTTGATGCCATACACTGTTATTCTCCCAAAGGACATATGGGCCAAATTGATTTGATTTTCTACCGCTACTGATCCTAATATCATTAGACAGTGGGCTGTCAAGGTAACAAGATTCAGAGACAACCTTCAACTCTCTACGACTGATAGCGATCCTTAGCTGGATTTAGGGGTTTGCCAGGTGCAGACTGGAACATAACCTCAGTTTTATTCACACTAATTATCCATCCATAGCCCTTTGCTGATTCTGTAAAGCAGTTCATAATCATCTTTATGTCTTCTTGTATGTGTGCTTCCAGAATACAGTCATCAGCACATAGAAGCTCATGTATGAGTGATTCAAGGACTTTGGATGATGCTTTCTGCTTGTTGAGTTGGATTAGTTTCACAGAGAATTGGAATCAAATTCTGATTTAATAATGATACCTTGAATTTAATATAGCACTTTTATTCTCAAAGTACTCTCACATTAATTATCTCAGTTTTATCCTCAAAACATCCCTTGTAAGTAGGGATAGGCTGGTATTATTATCATCGCTATTTTACAGATGAGGAAAGTGAGGTACAGAGTGGTTAAATTACTTGCCCAAGGACACAACAATTCAGTGGCTGAGCAGGGAGTAGAATCTTGGTCTTCTGACACCGAGGGCTATACTCTTTCTATTACATGACATCATGTTCCTCACTGCTTCTTGTGCAAAAAATCAAAGTCCCTCTAATTCTGAGATATAAAGACATTTATAAGCAAATGTATTCACTTGGATATGCATAAAAGGAAAATTTGGCAGTCAGAAGTTCATTTTTGAAATTATACATCAGACACCAGATTTACTGTTAAAAGAAACACAGGCAGAGATTTTATATGCATTGTTCTGAGGATTGTGTTAAAATTGATCTATTGATTCATCAGGGCATCATCCAAGTCTGTTCTGTCAGATAGAATGGCTGGGAGTTCCAGTTGTTCAGTAGTTTTCTAGCTAAAGCAAAAACGTTATTTCAGACAAAAGGCTCAGAGAAATTCTTCAATTTCATACTGTACGAATACTAATTTATTCCCTAAGACCATGATAATGATATACAGTCCCTTTAGGAATGTAAAGCATGCTTCTTTTAAAGGCTCTGGCTCAATGATCTATAAAGCAACACGGTCTGGTTCTCCACACAACTGTAGAAAAAACAAAAGCAGAAAGAAGAAGCCAAATTCTGGAAGAACACACAGATTAGACCAGTCTATGATTGTGTCATTTCCAAGAAAAAAGTCTCAAATGTGTTTTTGATTTGTTAAGGAATCAAGTGTTAAAACGGAGACATTTTAAATGGTATACAGACTAGTTGTGCTAAAATGGCCTTTCAGTTTTTATTTTAGGGTCATGTTAGAAATAACGTTAAAGTCTCTTTCTTGAGGATTTTATGGAGTCCTGAGCAGTGTTTGGAAGTGTGAATGCTGTGCTTGTGAGTGAGGCTGATGGGGGGAAAGAGAAGAAATTAGAATTAAAAGGTTCCTTTGACAAGATTTTGAGAAGATAACTCATAGAAGTTTTCCCAGACTTATCACTCATCCAGATGACTCTTTTTACAACTTGAAGACTGGTGAAATTTTAGCTATGTGTTTTATAAAACCAATACATGCCTAACAATCCCTTGCCGTGTTGTAGTGTTTTCTATAGCAGGGCCTGTCACTGTTTTAGATTCTGCTTCTTGCTGCTGTGCCCTAGTGGGAAGAAAACAGTTCTGGGAGTCAGAAGACCTGAGTTCTAATCTTGACTCTGCAAGTTCCCAGCTGTGTGATCTTGGGCAAGTCACAACTTCTCTGGGTCTCAGTTTCCTCATCAGTAAAATGGTAATTGAATAACTATTCTCCCTCCTACTTAGTCTTTGAGCTCCACTGGGACAGGGACTGTGTCTAATCTGATTATCTTGTATCTACCCCAACTCTTAGCAAATTTCTTGGTACAAAGTAAGTGCTGAAAAATAACCACAATTATTATTATTATCATTATTATGTTTTTAAAGCATCTCTTCTTGGTCAGATGCTAGAGTCAGGCTTTGCCTCTGTCTCATGATCCTCTCAAGGGTTCTAAGAGAAAAAAAAAGTTCCCTTCTTGATTGTAGTGCCCTTGCTGGCCTGTCTGCTGCACTTATCTCCCAACTTTCAGCTCTGATGCCACATTTCCTGAGAGAGTGTTTTATTGTGTCCTATTCCTCTGTCCCTCTGGCTTTCCATTTCCCTATTTCAGCTCCCCTTCCAGCAACAGTTTGGATAACTTACTGTCATGCATTCTCCTTCCATGATCCAGCCAGGAAACATGAGCTATAATGAGCATAGTTTCAAAGCTGGTAGACTAACCTCAGTCCAGAACTTTGTTAGCTGGGTTTCTGTCTTGGAAATATGTCAGTCCAGTAATATTTCATCAGGTGGAAAGCTGGGGGTGCCTGAGTGTTATTCTGGCAATAGGTCTGGAATACTGACACATTATAATATGAAAGGATGGAGGGGAGGCACAGGGGCTTGAGCTTTCTTTGTCCAAATTCTGTCCAGGCAATAGGAGCTGAGTCTCTTTTGGGTAGTCCAAACCCTATTGATCAGGTGATTTTGAAGGGCCTATGAAAACTGTTTAGAAGCTTTGGTGCTGCTCTCTGTACCTCTGTTTCAGACAGACCAAACAACTAATTTTGGATGTGTTGCACTTTGGTCTGAAGCTGCATTGTGATTCTAGGAGCATATGGTCAGCCATATTCTTCAGTAGGTGGTCTGAAAGGACTCTGCTAGGGTCTTGCCTGCAATGGACAGTAGTAAGTTGTCATAGTTGTTCCTGTATTTAACTGTTTCATCTTTCTTCTCGAAGGTGGTGATAATGATGGCAATTTTGAGATTGTGTGGCATCTTCTCCATATTCCATATGTAGAGTAAGAGTTTATGTTGCTTTTAAACATTGTGTCCCCTCAGCAGGTGTGTCATCAGGTCCAGGAGCTTTGCCCTGCTTCATGGCTCTACTGCGGTGGATATTTTCTCAATAGTTGGAGTAAGTGCTCTGTTTGCCACATGATGGTCCAATTCCTCTACTTGTAGAGCATAACCTTTGTTGGTGGGTGTGGTCAGGAGGATACTGAAGCTAACTCCTCAGGATTATCTCCATGTCTGTGTTGAGAATGGTCGTCAGAGTTGCTAGGGTGGTGTGTATGGATCACAGTTGTCTTTATAAGCAATTTCTAGAGAAGTTTCAAGAGAAGCAGCTGGGCCTAGTGGAAAGAGCAAGAACCTGGCAGTAAGAGGACCTGGGTTCTAATCCTAGGTCTGCCACTTGCCTGCTGTGTGACCTTGGGTAAATTACTGCTCTTCTCTGGGCCTCAGTTTCCTCATAATGTCTGTCTCCCCTTCCAAACTGTAAGCTCAATATGGGCAGGGAATATGTCTGTTAATTCTGTTGTATTGTACTCTCCCAAGTGCTTAGTATAGTGCTCTGCCCATAGCAAGCGCTCAATAAATATGATTGAATAATCTATAAAATGGGCATTCAATACCTGTTTCTCCCACTCCCCTAGATTGTGATCCCCACGTGGCACTTTGACCTGATTATTTACTCAAAAACTTAGTACAGTGCTTGGTACATGTTAAATGCTTAACAAATACCACAATTATAATAATTATTATGTGATTAATAGAAGCCCTGGTTTTAATGATATTCTTGATCTTGGATCCCTTCAGCTTTGTCATTCCACCATTTATTGTGCAGGTCTCTTGACCTGACTTAACACAACATAGGTTTCTTTAAGCCTTTGTTGTAAAAGTTATGTGGTGCTGCATGATGTTGTTGATGCACTGCTTATTTTGTCCAGATCAAGATCCAGGCAGCAGGAGGGCAGCAAGCAAAATAATAATAATAATAATAACGATGGCATTTAAGTACTTACTATGTGCCAGGCACTGTACAAAGAGCTGGAGTGGACACAAACAAATTGGATTGGACACAGTCACTGTTCTGCATGGGGCTCACAGTGTAAATAGGAAGGAGAACAGGTATATAATCCATATTTTACAATTGAGGAAACTGAGGCACAGAGAAGTTAAGTGACTTGTCCAACATCACACAGCAAGCAATTGGCAGAGCCAGGATTAGAACCCAGGTCTCCGATTTCCAGGCCCATGCTCTTTCCACTAGGCTATGCTAGTTCTCATGAAGACAACAAGAGCAAGGAGCTGGAGGTGGGAAAGGGTAGAACCAGAAGTTGGGCTTGAGAGGAGCGAAGAATACAAGCAGAGGGAAAGGGTGTGAGGTGAGCTGATAATTAAGCCGGAGAGAGTTGGTGGAGAGCCTCGATACCAATGATATGGGGGTCTTTGCTTGGTGTGGGAGAAGATGGGCGATGATTGGTGGGTTTTGAGGAAAAGAGAGATGTGTTCATTCATTCATTCATTCTATAGTATTTATTAATAATGTTGGTATTTGTTAAGCGCTTACTATGTGCCGAGCACTGTTCTAAGCGCTGGATTGAGCGCTTACTATGTGCAGAGCACTGTACTAAGCACTTGGAATGGACAAATCTGCAACAGATAGAGACAGTCCCTGCCCATTAACGGGCTTACAGTCTAATCGGGGGAGACAGACAGACAAAAACAATAGCAATAAATAGAATCAAGGTGATGTACATCTCATTAACAAAATAAATACGGTAATAAAAATATATACAAATGAGCAGATGAGCACAGTGCTGAGGGGAGGGGAAGGGAGAGGGGGAGGAGCAGAGGGAAAGGGGGGAAAAGAGGGCTTAGCTGAGGGAAGGTGAAGGGGGGTTAGAGGGGGAGCAGAGGGAAAAGGGGAAGCTCAGTCTGGGAAGCCCTCTTGGAGGAGGTGAGCTCTCAGTAGGGCTTTGAAGAGGGGAAGAGAATTAGTTTGGTGGAGGTGAGGAGGGAGGGCATTCCAGGACAGCGGGAGGACGTGGCCCAGGGGTCGACGGCAGGATAGGCGAGAACGGGGGACGGTGAGGGGGTGGGCGGCTGAGGAGCGGAGACTACGGGGTGGGCAGTAGAAAGAGAGAAAGGAGGAAAGGTAGGAGGGGGCAAGGTGATGGAGAGTCTTGTAGCCTAGAGTGAGAAGTTTGTATAGTGACATTTCTGGGAGATGATCCAGGCAGCAGAAAAGTAGAGTATAAACTGCAGAGGGAGAGGGTGGTGGTAGGGAGACCAGAGAGGAAGCAATATACTAGTCCAATTATGACATGAAGAGTGCTTGAACGAGGGTAGTGGACGCATGGGTGGCGAGGAAGGGGCAGATCCATGAAATGTTTCTGAGGAAAAATCAGAAGGTTTTGGCAATAGGCTATATGTGAGAGCAGTGACAGTGAAGAGTTGAAGATGATACCTCTAGGTTGCTAGCTTAAATCATAGTGAGGATGATGGTGCTGGCAGTGTAGAAGTGGAAGTTGAGAGGAAGGGAGGGTATAGTAGGAAAAGTGAGAAGCTAGGTTTGGGGCATGTTGAGTTTGAGGAGGGCCATCCACATGGAGATGTCCTGGAGGCAAGAGGAGATACCGAATTAGATAACAGAGGAGAGGTCAAGGCAAGAGAGATAGATGTGTGAGTGATGGTAGCTGAAGTGACATGAGTGGATAAGTTCCCCAAAAGAGTGGGTCTATATGGAGAAGGGCAAGGGAGAGTCTCATGAGACACCCAAGGGCAGGAAATGAGAGATGGAAAGGAGCCAGCAAAAGAAACAAAGAGCAGTCAGAGAAGTAGGAAGAGATTCAGGAGAGCGTCAAGTCTGCAAAAACAAAGTCATATGGTGTTCTAAGGAGAAAGGGGTGGCACAGGCAACCTAGAAGTCGAGGAGAATTAGTACAGGATAAAGCCCAAAGGACCTGGCTTTGAGAAGCTCATTGGTGACCTTGGAGAGTTTGGTCTCCATGGAATGCAGGAAGGGAAAACCTGAGGAGAAAGATGCCCTCTCCCGAAATAAGCCAATCTGAGCATCATACTCAACACTGGCTTGTGAAATGGGTGAGGGAACAGTGGTTTCATGAAGTCTCAGGAATAATCTGTCTGTGTCCACGAGCTGCATCTATTATCCCTGCAAGTCACCTCACAATGTGTGCTGCTAGATAGAAGGGCACTAATAATAATAATAATAATAATAATAATGGCATTTGTTAAGCACTTACTATGTGCAAAGCACTGTTCTAAGCACTGGGGGTGTTACAAGGTGATCAGGTTGTCCTATGTGGGGCTCACAGTTTTAATCCCCATTTTACAGATGAGGTAACTGAGGCACAGAGAAGTTAAGTGATTTACCCAAAGTCACACAGTTGATCAGTGGCAGAGCTGGGATTAGAACCCATGACCTCTGACTCCCAAGCCCGTGCTCTTTCCACTGAACCACACTGCTTCTCACTACGTGAAAGAGTGTGGATGGCTCAGTGCAAACTATCACCACTCCTACAAAAACAATCTAAGTGCATCTTCTGAGGGCAATAAGACATATCTTTCCCTTCTTAGCCATTGGTGTCAGAGCTGCCAGAAAAGATGCACTACTATATCTTCATGGGTACAGAATATAAACTTGAAAGGGATTCTTTCTCAGCAGCACTCACACTCATGGGTATAGCTACACTGTCAACTGTGTCATCTTTGAACAAAAGGATAATTACAATTGCATAATTTACTTCAAGTAGTCTTTTATGCAATAATTTCCATTGATTATTGACTTTTTATTAATATTTTGTGGTAACTGTCTTCTTTTCAATCCAGCAAAAGAGAAAGGATTGGTAGCATACTTTTTTTTTCTGGTCACAATAACATAGTTGGCCTTGATAACTGCAGCCTGGGCTTGTGGAGACAAAGCAACATGTCTACAGAGTGGGCTTTTTAGTGTCCCTCCTGATTGGCCGGGATTCCACTCGATTGACAGGTGATGCTCGATGATACTGGTGAAGTCAGAAGGTTATGGGTTCCAATCTTATCTCCGCTGCTTGTCTGCTGGGTGACCTTGGGCAAGTCACTTAACCTCTCTGGGTCTCTGTTACCTCATCTGTAAAATGGGAATTGAGACTGTGAGCCCCACGTGGGACAGGGACTGTGTCCAACCTAATTTGCTTGTATCCACCCCAGCATTTAGTACAGTGTCTGGCACATAATAATAATAATGTTGGTATTTGTTAAGCACTTACTATGTGCCGAGCACTGTTCTAAGTGCTGGGGTAGATAATCAGGTTGTCCCACATGGGGCTCACATTATTATAGTAAGCACTTAACAAATACCACAATTGTTATTATTATTATTACCGTACCTTTCCCCATCCTCTACCATCTGGGTTCCGAGGCCAACCATGCCAATACCAAGAGGGAGACAGGAGTAGAAGCCTGGAAAGTCCTGAAATGGCCTATCAAGTCAGAGTGACATGATGGTGCTATGGTTCCTGAGGGAGATGTGAATCTCCTTAATGGAAAGGTTCATCTACACAGGTCTAAAACCATTCTCATCTGGCCTCCACTCAACAGGCTCTGCTTTCCTGTCCCTTGGTTCCTAGACCTGCTTTTCCCTCTGAAGAGCAGAACTCTCCTCAACTGTAGAAAACAAATCAGGTTACAAACTTTGAAAGTTGTACAAAGCAACCTGGATCCCCAAATCAGTTCAAGGGAGTGGGTAATTTTAAAATCTAATGTGAAAAATTGTAATAATTATGAGGCTACGATTTCTCTGTCATTTACTTCGGCTAATGCTGTACATTAGGGACAAAAAATTTCTACCTCAGATGCAGGGTGGGATAGTAATGAGAATGTAGGCTAACTGGGGAAGAGAGGAGGCATTTTTTGAGGAAAAGAGTCTTAGAGCTAAAATCATGATTACCATTTGAACTGCACTTTTCTGAAGATTTCACAGTCATTTCTTAGCAAATGTTTCCATATTTCCATGATCTTCTGTTAAGAGTCTCCTCCCTGGCACGTGGCACTTTTATGCAAAAGGTCTTTTTCTTTATCCAGGTTTGCACGGAGATAGAACTTGTGATATAGGTTTCTTCCAGAATTATGGACTTAAAAGCTTCTCATATGGAACACTGCCTTTTTAAAAGGAAAAAGAAACTCAATAAAGTTCAAATCCATTACTGTGAAAGCTTCCCAACGCCACAGGAAAAACAACCTCTTGTCAAGAAGTGGTGAGATCAGGAGGAGGCTAGGTTAGATGAAAATATTCTCAGCATGGAATTTGCCAGCCTGCAGTAGGTTCAGTAAACAATCTCTTTAGCTCCGTTGTAAGGCCCAGATGAGGGACCATTACTTCCCTGGTAGGGCTTAAGTGCTAGACCAATGGGTAATGATAACTGTGGTATTTGTTAAGCGCTTACAATATGTCAGACACTGTAGTCAGCCCTGGGGTAGAGTAATGATAGACATGTTTGACACAGTCCCTATTCTGCATGGGACTCACAGTCTAAATGGGAGAGAACAGGTATTGAATCTCCATTTTACAATTGAGGAAACCGAGGCCCAAAGAAGAGAAATGACTTGCCCAAGGTCACACAACAGGCAAGTGACAGAGCCGGGATTACTCCCCAGGTCCTCTTACTCCCAAACCTGTGCTCTTTCCACTGGGCCATGCTGATTCAATAAGACACAGATTTCTCAGAAGCCTCACTTTACTAGATTTTGTTAATTTCTTCCTGCACATTAGTTTATGACTTTGGGGAGTGCATTGACTCTTTAGAGTCAGGAGGGTATGGGATCTTGGTGTCTGTGTCTGTCTGCAAAAACTCTATCCCTTTCACACACACACACACACACACACACACACACACACACACACCCCACACACACTATCCTTCCAAAAGAAAAATTGGCCCAATATTCTATAAGACCAACAATGACTAAATTGCCTTCCTCCTCCTCCTCATCGATAAATGTTTATTGAGCACCCACAGAGTGTGAAGCATAAAAATCCAGTCTCACTTTAATAAAAAAAACCCTCAATTTTACAATGTTGCATCAGTTTAACTATTATGGCCAAATAAAGTCTTTTTCCTCTGTTCCCGGCTTTCCTACTAACATCTAGGCAAGGAACAATACTACATGCTTTCAGACTTACAACTTTGAAAACAATGAAATGAGAAAAGCAGTGCTCAGAGCTCCTAAGGAACAGGGTGGGTCTCTTCTCTCTATCCTGAAATCTGCCTGGGGATGAGTCAGAGTTCTTTCTCCTCCCACCCCCGGCCCCCCCACCAAAAAAAAACCAACCACCTTCTTTAAAGAAAATATACTAAGCTAATAACTGACAAGCAGTCCAACTAGTGATCATTTAACAACTTGAATGGCCCTGCTTGCAGTAAACAAGCACAAAGCAGGAGGAGATGGGCCACTCCCATAGGGGTGACTGCCACCGTTTTCTAATTATTTTCTATTAAGAATGAATATTTAGAAAGAATGCTAGGAGAAATCTCACAGGAAATTAATGCATCTTATGTGAAAGACTCCCACTAGAGAACCCAGACATTTCTAAACCCTTCTTTGGTACCTAGAATTAATGAATCATTTTTACTTGGCATTATTTCCTGTAGCACAAACTAATTTCTGATAAATATGTATTAAATTCAGGTAGTATAAAGGTGACACAGCTGGGGATTTGGTAGAAGAGGTTTATAGAGCAAAACACTCACTAATGTACCATGAATCTTCGTACATTTTAAATATTAAAGGCTACAAAGCTTCCTTGGTTATATAAGATCCATTCAAATAGCATTTAAATCATTCTAGATTAGTAGCTTGTGATGTGCCGAAAAAATGAACAGTATTAGGGAAAATAGAACATTCAGCTCCTAAACCTACTTCAAGCTCCTTCTCATCATTACTTTCCTATTTTTGACACTCCGAACGTCATTATTATTATGGTATTTATTAGGGGCTTACTCTGTGCCAAGCACCCGGGTGGACAGAAAAGCTCTTCATCAAACAGTGGGTGTCCCCAAGGCTCTCTTCTGAGTTCCTTTTTCCTCTCAATTTACACTCAGTCTCTTGGGAGGCGGCCACAGCTTCAACCACCATCTCTATGGGCGGACTCTCCAATCAATCCTGCTAGTCCTGACCTCTCTGCTCTGCAATTTTGCATTTTCTCCTGCTTATATCCACCCCACCCTCAGCCCCAGAGCACTTAAGTACCTATCTGTAATTTATTTTAATGTTTGTCTCCCCCTCTAGACTGTTAGTTCCTAGTGGGCAAGGACTGTGTCCACCAACAGTGCCTCCAGCACTTAGTACAGTGCCTGGCACGTAGTAAGCACTTAACAAATATCATAGTTAATAATATTATTATTATGCACTCTCCCAAGTCCTTAGGATAGTGCTTTGCACACAGAAGCACTCAGTTGATACTGTTGTTTTTTTTTATTGGTTCACATTCATAATGTCAATTATACCACAGGGTATAAAAGGCTACATTAAGCAGTTACAGAAGTCTGACCACACGTAATGGACAAATAGTGACATTGGCACTTAGCTTTATCCTTTTCTGGGCTTCTTCCAGTTTTACTTCCCAATTTTCTTTTGCAGTATCTTTTATCTTTTTCCCCAAAAGGAAGCCATAAAAGATTTACCAATCCTTCTGTTTTTAGTTCATTGGCCACTTTCTCGGAAGCTACCTGCCCCAACCTTATAATTCTGTGAGTTTCTTTATTCATCTTTGCCCCTAAGAAACTTCCAGAGCCTCACTCCTTGCTCTACAGCTACTAGCAAGATATCCATCACTCATGCTATCCTGCCTAGTGCATCAGCCTCCTTTCTGACCTCCCAACCTGCTGACTCTCATGACTCCAGTTCATACTTCACTCTGCTGCCCGGATTATCTTTCTATAGAAACGTTCAGGGCATGTCACCCCCCTACTCAAAAATCTCCAGTGGTTGCCTATCCACCTCCATAACAAACAAAAACTCCTCACCATTGGCTTTAAAGTTCTCTGTCACCTTGCCCCCTCCTACCTCACCTCCCTTCTCTCTTTCTACATCCCAGCCCTCACACTCCGCTCCTCTGGTGCTAACTTTCTTACTGTGCCTCTATCTCGCCTGTCTCTCCGCTGAACCCTGGCCCATGTCCTATCTCTGGCCTGGAATACCCTACCTTCTCAAATCTGCCAGACAATCACTCTTCTCCCCTTCAAAGCCCTACTGAAGGCACGCCTCTTCCAAGATGCCTTCCCAGTTCCCAGACTAAGCCCTACTTTTCCTCAACTCCCACTCCTTTCTGTGTCACCCTGACTGGCTCCCTCTGCTCTTTCCCTCTCTACCCCCCCCACAGCACTTGTATATATGTATATAAATATAATTTTATATATTTATATTGGTGCCTGTTTACTTGTACTGATGTCTGTCTCCCCCACTCTAGACTGTGAGCTCTTTGTGGGCAGGGATTGTCTCTGTTGCTGTATTGTACTTTCCAAGTGCTTAGTACAGTGGTCTACACCCAGTAAGCTCTCAATAAATATAATTCAATGATCGAATGAATGAATCCTCTGCATATGCCATAACAGGTTCCAACCAGCAATTTATACCCCCTGCCTCCTCAATATATGTGATGGGGTTTGTGGAGGTGCTGCATACCTCCAGGTAAGGGCCTATTGTAAATGCAAATAGGAGCTGCTTGCAGAAGCACCCTTGTCCCCCCCCCCCCCCATCCCATCACCTTTCTCACCTCTAATGAATAATTTGAGTGCTAAGGGACAATTTTTTTTTTAATCCAAATGGAACCATTTGAGCTATCTACATGGAACAAATGAAAATAATTGCTCTATCCCAGGCTGAATCTGGACTAAGTAGATTTGGCTTGTGTGTCATTTTCAGCATTTAGTCAATCGATCAATCAATCAATCAATCAATCAATCAGGAAGCAGCGTGGACTAAGGGAAAGAGCATGTGCCTGGTAGTCAGAGGACCTGGGTTTTAATACCGGCTCTGCTACTTGTTTGATGTGTGACCTCGGGCAAGTCACTCCTCTTCTCTGTGCCTCAGTTACCTCATCTATAAAATGGGGACTAAGACCGTGAGCCCGACGTGGGACATGGACTATGTCCAATTTGACTAACTTGCATCTCCCTCATTACAGTGCCTGTCATGTAATAAGTGTTTAACAAATACCATTAAGAAAATCAAAGGTATTTATTGAATACTTACTATATGCAGAGCACTGTACTAAATGCTTGGAAGAGTACAATATAACAGAGTTGATAGACACATTCCCTGCCCACAAGGAGCTCACAGTCAAGAGGAGGGGCTTAGAGCCTAGAGAACTAAAATGAACTGAAATTGCCAATTGAACTGAAAGCTTTTCCAGGCAGGAACTCACATACAGTCACACAGACAGGCACACATACACTCTCACACTCGTGGAAATACACATACCCAGGGAAACCCACTCCCACTCACAGAGACTCACTCTCCCTCAAGAAGAGGCCCACTACTGCACAAACAGAGAGACAGAGAGACATTGCTCACCCTGAGTGAAATTTGCCCAGTTGCCTGAAGATCAGCAACTTGCATAACATGGTCCCCAGGAAGTTGCAAAATCTGGTTGGGGTGGGGTTTGTACCGTGACTCGATTTTTTTTGTAATTTATAATTAATTTCCAAGTATTATCCCTGTGAAATTGCAGACCTGGGGGGAAAATCACCAAGAAAATCCAGATCTGTTAGTACCACTCTACAGAAGGCCGTTGGAACTAGTCCCGCCTTTCTGTAACAGCTGCCATGGGGGTGACAGTGCTAAGGGAAAGAATTCCTCTCAGCTCAGGGCCAGGCCGAGCAACATCAACAGGTGGTGGTAAGCGTGGTGGGCCAAGTGAGGCTCACTCCACCCACAGAAAAGGGGGAGAGACCCAGAGATTTCTAGAGTTCATTCCTCAGGACTCGTATTACAGGGAAAGCTCTTTTCTATAGACTGCCAGTTATTCAACTAATGACATCAGCCAGGAGCACAGCCAATTGCAGGGGAGGGTGTGGGCAAGGAGGAGGTACTAGGCAAGGGGAAAGAAGCTCCATGAGCCACCAGGACAGTAGTCCACATCAGGGGAAGAATTGTGGAGCTGGTTTTCAGCCAGACAGCGGAGGGTCGACAGGGTGAACTACCAGGGAAGGCACTGTGAACCCAACCGGACCGGGGGCACTCGGAGGAGCTGCTGAAGGAGGTATAGCAGTGGGATAAGGGGACTGTGACCCCTGGGTTTAAGTAAGGAACAAGTTCCAGATCAGAGATAGGCGGTAGGATAGGATTCAATAAAGATAGGATCTAGTGTAAGATACTGGGGTAGGTTTGCTGTGAAATCCTGAAGTAAATACTGGTTACCTGTTGATAACCAAAGAGCATGCCATAGTAATCTGTGTTGGTGGAACCTATAAATTTGGAGGATTGCTATCACATGGAGAGAGTGGGGCAATTGACATTCTTCCAAACTTCAGTAGCCAGCTCATAAGGTGCAGGACCATCTAGCCGAATTCCAGGTCATTCCTGTGCTTCCTGTGGGTTCTAATTATAAGTGCATGGGATCAAAGTTGAAAACTTTTAAAGTAATCTTGTGGTGTTCTGGTGTAGAGCCCTAGGAAATTTCCTACTCTGGCTATAAATATCCTTGGGCACTAGGACCCTGGGGCTGTACCTGGAGATCCAACCCCAAGAGGTACCTGGAAAAGTAACGGTAAGTTAAAGCAGGAGTTGAGTGTAAATGCCTCCATTCCCATTACCTCAAAGTCCCTGTCTCCATTGGCCCTAGAAAGAGTTCTGTATTGGACAATTGCAGCAAGAGCTCTGGGATGTCAATAGCTGAAATTCTAGAAGACTGGAAAACCAAAAAAGCCTTGTTTCAAGCACCCTGCATTGTCTGGCACTTTCTCTGACTCATCTTTGTAGTTCACTAGCATGGCATTAGAAACCAATTTGCAACAGCTAAAAGTTCATTTTCCAGCAAACAAAAGTAGCAAGTTGACACCCCCCGCCCCCCCCCCCCCCCCCCCCGCTGAAACCCTGGTATTATCTTTCACTTGTCTCTCTCATTCAACCCATACATTCAAATCTGTCACCAAATCCTGTCAGTTCTACCTTCACAACATCTATAGAATCCACCATTTCCTCTCCATCCAAACTGCTACGAAGCTGATCCAAGCACTTCATTTACCTGTCCACTCAAACCCTGTCTTCCCCCGACCTTTCCATCACTGTATACAGCACCAGCATTTTCCCTGACTCATAGCCCATAATCTTGGTATTACCTTGGCCTCATCTCTCTCATTCTTCCCTAAAATTGAAAAACTGCTACTACAGTCAGCAGAACGTATTTCTACTTCTATAACCTCCTTCAAACACTCATCTATTACAACTCCTCATGTTTTGCTTTGAATTACTTTAACAAAGACTATGGGAGGCAATGGTAAACTGTTTCCGTGTTTTCACCAAGAAAACTCTGTGGATACACTACCAGAACGATTGCAGATGGAGGTGGGGCGTTCTGGGAGAGATGTGTCCATGGCATCGCTATGGGTCGGACATGCCTCAACAGCATAAGACAATAACAACAACACACAGTATGAATACATAAAGGAATGTCATAATAGTTTTTCCAGTGGTTCTACAAAACAAAGGTATCTAACACGCTAATATCAGCCAATGAGGGCAAACCCAACCTGAACTGAGGGCTAGATTCTCAGCTGTGATCTCTCTCGATGATCCTCGAGTGGGGATCCCAGGAGAAAGGCAGGGGAATGTAGGGTGGGTGGGAAGACAGGGATGCTTTGGGGATTGGGAGGTTTCTCAGTGCTAACTCTTTATGGGATTGGATTGAGGTATGTCAGCTCCAGTGCCAGCACTTTTCCCACCCCTTCTGACATTGTGAGATGCCTCTATCTTGGGAAGGGCTATGAGGCTGCCATCTTTGAGGGTCCCAGGCAGCTGGCCCCTGCGCACAGCTTCCTGAAGGCAGGGGGCATGTATCATTTGAATCTGTTCTGCTGTAGTTCAAAGTTTGCTGTTACTGCAAAGCAGTGTATCCACACTGGGATCTGCATTGTGCTTTTCCTTTACAGGAGCAGTAGTTCATTAGTATCACACAGGGAACTTAATTGTAACTGTTTAAAGTTCACTGTTACTTTAAGTTTACTATTACAATTAAGTTCCCTGTGTGATGCTAATGACCTGCTGCTACTGTAACAGAGAAGCATCATGTGATTCCTGTGGCGGAAGGTACTGTTATCCATGGCCATGGTTACTTAAAACTACATACCATGGTAGCCAAATTGGAATACAGAAAATTGAGTGTGGATACCCGTAAACTATGGTTGGCAAGGGAAATCTGTATTGCCAGGCTGATATACTTTCAAGAATAATGGATGTCAGCAGGATACCCCCAAATCTGCTCACTCCGTGGTGGACTAGTATGGGGAAACTGTAAACAGAGTGGAGAGAAGCAGTATTTTAAAGACACAATGCAGCAAAATCTCAGATGAAACAACAGAAGACAGGTAAATCTAGTTCACAACAATGATAATATTAATAATGATAATTGCGGTATTTGTTAAGCGCATACTAGGTGCCAAGCCCTGGGGTAGATACAAGATCATCCGGTCAGACACGGTCCCTGTCCCACAAGGGGCTTACCATCTAAGGGGAAGGGAGAACAAGGATTTAATCCCCATTTTACAGGAGAGGAAATTGAGGCCCAGAGAAGTGAAGTGACTTCACCATGGTCACTCAGCAGGTCAGTGGCAGAGCCGGTATTAGGACCCAGGTCTCCTGTCTGACTTCCAGTCCTGTGCTTTTGCCACTAAGCCATGCTGCCTCTCAGCATATTGAAATGGGGTAACTGCCTTGGACAGTTGCCCCTATAGGAGATTGTTCATTCATTCATTCATTCAATAGTATTTATTGAGCGCTTACTATGTGCAGAGCACTGTACTAAGCGCTTGGGATGAACAAGTCGGCAACAGATAGAGACAGTCCCTGCCGTTTGACGGGCTTACAGTCTAATCGGGGGAGACGGACAGACAAGAACAATGGCACTAAACAGCGTCAAGGGGAAGAACATCTCGTAAAAACAATGGCAAATAAATAGAATCAAGGCGATGTACAATTCATTAACAAAATAAATAGGGTAACGAAAATATATACAGTTGAGCGGACGAGTACAGTGCTGTGGGGATGGGAAGGGAGAGGTGGAGGAGCAGAGGGAAAAGGGGAAAATGAGGCTTTAGCTGCGGAGACGTAAAGGGGGGATGGCAGAGGGAGTAGAGGGGGAAGAGGAGCTCAGTCTGGGAACGCCTCTAGGAGGAGGTGATTTTTAAGTAAGGTTTTGAAGAGGGAAAGAGAATCAGTTTGGCGGAGGTGAGGAGGGAGGGCGTTCCAGGACCGCGGGAGGACGTGACCCAGGGGTCGACGGCGGGATAGGCGAGACCGAGGGACGGCGAGGAGGTGGGCGGCAGAGGAGCGGAGCGTGCGGGGTGGGCGGTAGAAAGAGAGAAGGGAGGAGAGGTAGGAAGGGGCAAGGTGATGGAGAGCCTTGAAGCCTAGAGTGAGGAGTTTTTGTTTGGAGCGGAGGTCGATAGGCAACCACTGGAGTTGTTTAAGAAGGGGAGTGACATGCCCAGATCGTTTCTGCAGGAAGATGAGCCGGGCAGCGGAGTGAAGAATAGACCGGAGCGGGGCGAGAGAGGAGGAAGGGAGGTCAGAGAGAAGGCTGACACAGTAGTCTAGCCGGGATATAACGAGAGCCCGTAATAGTAAGGTAGCCGTTTGGGTGGAGAGGAAAGGGCGGATCTTGGCGATATTGTAGAGGTGAAACCGGCAGGTCTTGGTAACGGATAGGATGTGTGGGGTGAACGAGAGGGACGAGTCAAGGATGACACCGAGATTGCGGGCCTGCGGGACGGGAAGGATGGTCGTGCCATCCACGGTGACGGAGAAGTCTGGGAGCGGACCGGGTTTGGGAGGGAAGATGAGGAGCTCAGTCTTGCTCATGTTGAGTTTTAGGTGGCGGGCCGACATCCAGGTGGAGACGTCCCGGAGGCAGGAGGAGATGCGAGCCTGAAGGGAGGGGGAGAGGACAGGGGCGGAGATGTAGATCTGCGTGTCATCTGCGTAGAGATGGTAGTCAAGGCCGTGAGAGCGGATGAGTTTACTGAGGGAGTGAGTGTAAATGGAGAACAGAAGAGGGCCAAGAACTGACCCTTGAGGAACTCCAACAGTTAAAGGATGGGAGGGGGAGGAGGCTCCAGCGTAGGAGACCGAGAATGATCGGCCAGAGAGGTAAGAGGAGAACCAGGAGAGGACAGAGTCCGTGAAGCCAAGGTGAGATAAGGTATGGAGGAGGAGGGGATGGTCGACAGTGTCAAAGGCAGCAGAGAGGTCAAGGAGGATCAGAATGGAGTAGGAGCCATTGGATTTGGCAAGAAGGAGGTCATGGGTGACCTTAGAGAGAGCAGTCTCGGTAGAGTGGAGGGGACGGAAGCCAGATTGGAGGGGGTCTAGGAGAGAATGGGAGTTAAGGAATTCTAGGCATCGATTGTAGACGACTCGTTCTAAGATTTTGGAAAGGAAGGGTAGTAGGGAGATAGGACGATAACTGGAGGGGGAAGTGGGGTCAAGAGCGGGTTTTTTTAGGATGGGGGAGACGTGGGCATGTTTGAAGGCAGAGGGGAAGGAGCCCTTGGAGATTGAGTGGTTAAAAATAGAAGTTAAGGAAGGGAGGAGGGCAGGGGCGATGGTTTTAAGAAGGTGAGAGGGAATGGGGTCCGAGGCGCAGGTGGAGGGGGTGGCACTTGCGAGGAGGGAGGAGATCTCCTCTGAGGATACTGCAGGGAAGGATGGGAAAGTAGGGGAGGGGGTTGTTGGGGGGGAGGGGAGAGGCGGAGGGATGACTTTGGGGAGCTCAGACCTGATCGTGTTGATTTTCGTGAGGAAATAGGTGGCCAGATCATTAGGGGTGAGAGATGGGGGAGGGGGAGGAACAGGGGGCCTAAGGAGAGAGTTAAAGGTCCGGAACAATCGGCGGGGGTGACGGGCATGGGTGTCGATGAGGGAGGAGAAGAAGCTTTGCCTGGCGGAGGAGAGGGCAGAGTTAAGGCAGGAAAGGATAAATTTGAAGTGTGTGAGGTCGGCTTGGTGCTTGGACTTTCGCCAGCAGCGCTCAGCAGCTCGAGCATAGGAGCGTAGGAGGCGGACAGAGGAGGTGATCCAGGGCTGTGGGTTAGTGGAGCGAGAGCGGCGGAGGGAAAGGGGGGCGAGAGAGTTGAGATGAGTAGAGAGGGTGGAGTTGAGAGCGGAGACTTGATCGTCGAGAGTGGGAAGAGAGGACAGGGCGGCAAGGTGAGGCGAGATGCTATTGGAAAGACGGATGGGATCGAGAGAGCGGAGGTCTCTGTGGGGCAGTAGCGAAGATTTGCAGGGGGAGGGAGTGTGAGAGATGAGGCAGGTGAGAAGGTTATGGTCAGAGAGAGGGATTTCAGAGTTGGTGAGTGAGGAGATAGTGCAGCAGTAGGAGATGACGAGATCGAGGGTGTGACCGAGTCGGTGAGTGGGCGCGGTATGGTGGAGGAGGAGGTCGGCAGAGTCGAGGAGGGATAGCAGGCGGGCGGCAGAGGAGTCGTCGGGTACATCCGTATGGATGTTGAAGTCTCCAAGGATCAGAGTGGGCAGAGAGAAGGAGAGGAGGAAGGTGAGAAAGGGGTCAAGGTGGTTGAAGAAGTCGGAGGTGGGACCGGGAGGGCGGTAGATGACGGCGACAAGTAACTGGAGTGGGTGGTAGAGGCGAATGATATGGGCTTCGAAGGAGGGGAAGGAGAGGGAGGGGGGAGGAGGGATAGTGCGGAAGCGGCATCGGGGCGAGAGGAGGAACACGACGCCTCCTCCCTTACCGGTGAGTCTGGGGGAGTGGGAGAAGGAGAGGCCTCCGCTGGAGAGAGCGGCGGCGGAGACCGTGTCTTCGGGAGAGAGCCACGTTTCCGAAAGGGCGAGGAGGAGGAGAGAGCGGGAGAGGAAAAGGTCATGGATGAAAGGTAGCTTGCCTGTAATAGAGCGGGGGGTTCCAGAGGCCACACTTGAAAGTAGCTGTGGGTGCAAGGGGAGGAGGGGGGGAAGGGCGGGGGGAGGGGAGGGTTTGGATGGGAAGGAGGTGGCGGGGCCCTGGACGAGGAGAGGGGGATGAGGGGTGGCGGTGGGACAAGAGGACTGGGATGGGGCAAGGGTGGGGAAGAGAGAAGGGGGGAGGGGGTGAAGAGGGGGTTTGGTGGGGGGAAGAGTAGGGGGAGGGGGAAGAGGGGTAGCGCTGGTAAAGTGGGGTTCTAGGGCGGGAGAGAGGAGGGGGGGAGGAGACAGAGGAGAGAGTGGGAAAGAGCTGAGCGAGAGAGGGGAAGGGGAAGGGGAAGGGGAGGATAGGAAGGGGCGGGAGGGGGGAGGGGGGGAGGAGGGACATGGCGAGGCCAGAGAGGTGGGTGGCAGCACTGACAACAATAAACAGTGATTGTGATGGCAAAAGAAAGAAAGAAAAACAAAACCAGGTACCGGGTAGCAAACGCAGCAGTTCAACAAAGAGCAATCTTTACCAGAGTTAGGGTGGCTCAAAAATTATTGCCAGGAAATCTGGGGTAAAAAGCTCAAGGGAGGAAAGGGGAAGGGGTCAAGGAGCAGAAGATCCTCTACTTCTATTCACGGGTCTCATAAGGCACTTGTCATGCTCCAAGCTTCGAGCAAGTAAAGGGCTGCCTGCTCAGGAGCAGAGGCAACCCAGACTGTCCCAAACTGGCCCAACTGGGCCCCAGTTCACATGGATTTTCCTGGTATGCCAGTGGGCCAAAACAATTCCAAAATTACGAGCACACTTTCTGGAGAGATTGTCAGTCTTGGTCTTGGTCTTGTTGGCCACACTGGCACAAACTGATAGATATCTCTAACCCAAATGACAGCTATTAAAAAAAAAACAACTGGTGAAAGGGTGGGAGGGAGCAACACTCTCAGATTCCATTATTCCAACTCCCTCAGGCCAACTGCAGAAAAAACAGAGGGAAAATAGTACGCAATTGAATTTCTGCCTTATTTATTCCATGAAGTCCTTCTTCAGAGGTGATCCTGTGTCCTCCATTCATTCAAGCAGCGTGGCTTAGTGGAAAGAGCCCGGGCTTGGGAGTCAGAGATTGTGGATTCTAATTCCGGCTCTGTCACTTATCTGCTGTGTGACAGTGGGCAAGTGACTTGACTTCTCTGTGCCTCAGTTACCTCATCTGTAAAATAGGGATTAAGAGACTGTGAGCTCCACATGCGACAACCTGCCTACCTAATATCTACCACAGTGCTTAGAACAGTGCTTGGCACATAGTAAGCGCTTAACAAATACCATAATTATTATTATTGATCGCTTACTTTGTGCAGAGCACTGTATTAAGCTCTTGGAAAGTACACTACAGCAACAAAGAGAGACAATCCCTGCCCACAGCTGCACACTCTATAAATAATAAGAGAATCTTATCAAATGCTGAGAGCAGTAGCTCCTGCTGCATTCTCCTTTTGTATTCAAACTTTTGGACTAAAGCAGAAAGCAATTCAGCCCCAAAGTAGGGAGACTTCAAAGCACCATTCCAATTCACCTCTGAGCCCTCATTTCTTGCCTTTTAGCAAGATGCTGACTGGAGAAGCTTCTCAGAATCAACCAATCAATCGATAGTATTTATTGAGTGTTTCCTGTGTACAAAGCTCTGTATTAAGGGATCAGGAGAGTACAATACAATATAGTTGGTAGACATGATCCCTGCCCTAAAGGAGATTGCAGTCTAGAGCAGGAGATAGACATTAAGATAAATTAGAGGAAATGTATGATGTAGTGCTGGGGGTAGAGTGAATATTGAGTGCTTAAGGGGTACAGGGCCAAGTGAATAAGCTATGTAGAAGGGAGAGTGATCAAGGGAAATCAGGGATTAGGGAAGGCTTCTTGGAGGAGATATATTTAAGTGGGGCTTTAAAAGTGAGGAAAGTGGCAGTCTCTTATGTATGATAGGGCAGGAGTGCCAGCCCAGGGTGGATCAAGGTGACTGAGGTACAGTGAGTAGGTTGGTGTTAGAGGAGCAAAGTGTGCTGCTAGGGTTATAGTAGGAAATCAGCGAGGTAAGAAACTTGAAGGTGAGCTGATTGAGGGCCTTAAAGCTGATGATAAGGAATTTCTATTTGCTGAGGAGAAGGATGGGCAACAACTGAGGTTCCTGAGGAGAGGGGACAGGTGAACTGAGCTTTTTTTTTTTTTTTTTTTTAGAAAAGTGATCTGAGCAGCAGTGCAAAGTAAGAACTGGAAAGGAGAAACATGAGGTGGGCAGGTCAGGATGGAGGTAAATGTAGTAGTCTGGGAGCGATAGGATAAATGCTTGGCTCAGCCTGGTGACAGTTTGGGTCAAGAGGAAGAGATGGATTCTAGAGATGTTGTCAAGGTAGAACTGACAGAATTTGGTGAAAGACTGAATATACAGGTTGAACAAGAGAAGATGAGTCAAGGATAATGTCAAGGCTTGTGAGAAAGGGAGGATGGTGGTGGTGTTTATAGTGAAGGGGAAGTCTGGCAGGAAGGCAGGGTTGGGTGGGAAGACGAAGAGGTCTGTTTAGGAAATGTTGAGTTAGAGTCATCGATGGGACACCTGAGTTGAGATATCCTGAAGACAGGAGGAAATGTGAGACTGCAGAGAAGGAGAGAGAGGATGAGGACATAGTTTTGAGAATCATCTGCATAGAGATGGAAGGTGAAGCTATGGAAGCAAATGAGTTCTCCAGTGGAATGGGTGTAGAAAGGGATCCAGAACTGAGCCCTGAGGGACTTCCACAGTTAGGGGGTGGGAGTCAGAAGAGGAGCTTGTGAAAGAGCAGCCAGAAAGATAGGAGAACCAGGAGACAGCAGTGTCAGTGAAGTCATGGTTAGATAATACTTCCTGGAGAAAGGGTTGATGCAGTATCAAAGGCAGCAGAAAGGTCAAGGAGGATTAGGATGGAGTAGACTGACACTGCTGTGAGACCTTGGGCAAGTCATTCATTCATTCAACCGTATTAATTGAGCACTTACTGTGTACAAAGTCACTTAACTTCAGTTCCCTCTTCTCTAAAATGGGGATTAAGACTGTGAGCCCCATGTGGGACACAGACTGTGTCCAACCTGATTAGCTTGTATCTACCCCAGCACTTAGTTCAATGCCTGGCACATAGCAAGCCCTTAACAAATTCCAGTGAAGAATAAAAAAAGTCCTTTGAATTTAGCTAGAAGACATCCTGTATGAAAACACCTTGCCTTATCTACATGATCTATGCATTATGGGTGGGACATTGACAAAGAACGAGATATAAAATCTTGAGTAGTGATGATTAAACTGCAAGCTATTTTTCTAATAGTCTGCAGAAAAGAAATAATGATCAGTTTAACTCATTAGAAATGCTCATTTTCCTTTCCAAAATTGCCCCAGGCTAAGCCAGTGATTAAACATGACAATGAAGCTTTAATATATCAACTATAGAGTCCACTCACAGCAGTCTATTACAGTAATTGGGTTTCTTTCTGCTTAGTTTTGACTAATAGCATTCTTAAGGCAATTACGAAAATCTAACAGCTCAGAAATAGCCCTGTGCAAAGTGTCCCCCAAACCACGTGCTGAACAGCTAACCTTCCATTAGCACTAATAGTAAAAACCCCACCAAAGCTCGATCATTATCATCATCAAAGTCATTTATACATGGTGTTGTGCTAAGCATTGTACCAAATGAGTTAAGCAGACACAGGCTCTGCCTTCTGGGCAGTCTGAGATACACAGCACTGTTGCAAGCAGACATATTAAGATCATACAGATAAATAAACCAAGATCAAAACAATGCATAAATATTTACAAAGGGAAAGGCCATGAAATGAAGTAGAATGTAGACAGAGTAGGGGGATTTGCCTGTTTCTGCTGGGTGAGGGTGGGAGAAAATCATTTCTTCCAGTCATTTCAGAGCTCTGCCACTGTTACCCCAGGCTCCTCCTCACAGTGCCAAACACAGAATAAAAGCATTTAAGAATACAGAAACATAGATATCTATCAAGGTTCAGCGTGTGTGCTCTACATACAGTGAGCACACTGAGAGGGTTTAGTGAGGGTTAAACAGCCAGACAAAAAATATGACATCACAAAAATCCCCATTAGCAATACTAGTAGAAGTCTTTATTAATTTTTGTGGTTTTTGTTATGTGCTTCCAATGTGCCAAGCACTGTTCTAAGTGTTGGGTAGATACAAGATCATAAGGTTGGACAGAGACCCTGACCCACATAGGGCTCACAGTCTAAGTAGGAGGGAGTAGGGTTTAATCCTAATTTTACAAACAAGATAACTGAGGCACAGAGAAGTAAAGTGACTTATTTGTTGAATGTCCACTTCAGTCAATCAATCAATAAATAAATAATATTCTCTGAGTTGCTTCTCTGTACAGAGCAGGATACTACTAAGAACTTGAGAGCATAAAATAGAGTTGGTAGACACAATTTCTGCCCTCAAAATTTTACACTCTAGACAGGCATTAAAATAAATTGCAAGTAGGTGGAAGCAAAATAATTTAAAGATTTGTATATCATCATCGTCATCATGAATGGCATTTATTGAGCACTTCCTGAGACTTGATGGGCAGTTATGGGGTGGAGGCAGAGGAGGAGCCCATGAAAGAGAGGGAGAATGAGCAGCCAGAGATGAGAATGAGCAGCCAGAGCTAATGCCGGCTCCACCACTTATCAGCTGTGTGACTTTGGACAAATCACTTAACTTCTCTGCACCTAAGTTACCTCATCTGTAAAGTGGGGATTAAGACTGTGAGCCCCACATGGGACAACCTGATTACCTTGTATCTACCCCAGCACTTAGAACAGTGCTTGACACATAGTAAGTGCTTAACAAATATTATTATTATTATTATTATTATTAGGAGGAGAAGCAGGAGAGTGCAGTGTCAGTGAAGCTGAGATTGGATAGTGTTTCTAGTAGAAAGGGGTGGTCGACAGTGTCAAAGGCAGCTGAGAGGTCGAGGAGGATTAGGATGGAGTAGAGGCCTTTGGATTTGGAAAAGGAGTTCATTTGTGATCTCTGAGGGGGGAGGTTTCTGTGGAATGAAGGGGATGGAAGCCAGCTTGGAAGCTGTTAAGAAGAGAATTTTAGGAGAGGAATTTGAGACAATGGGCGTAGATAACTCGCTCAAGGAGTTTGGAGAGCAATGGTTGGAGAGAAATAGGGAAATAACTGGAGGGAGCTGTGGGGTCAAGAGAGAGTTTTTTTAGGATGGGGGAGACATGAGCATGTTTGAAAGTAGTGGGGAAGAAGTCACTGGAGAGAGAACAGTTGAAGATGGAAGTCAGGGAAGAAAGAAGGGAAGGAGTAAGTGTTTTGGTGAAAGTGCAAAGCTATGGAGTTGGATGTGCAGGTGGGGATTTTGAGAGAAGGCAGGAGATCTCCCAAAAGCCCAGACAGGACAGGCAATGGCTATTGGAGCATAGATCTATAAAAGGGGAAGACTCCAGGGGCAGACAAGGCAAGAAAGCTAGAAAAGCCTTGGCCAGTTCTGGAGTTTAATGAAGGGTTTATTACTTCAATAATGCACACTCCAGTAGCACTCACTCTAAGCTCGGGTGCTCTATGGTCAATTGCTCTATTTCCTCTACTCAGAGTTTGGCCACTGCTCAAATAGCATCACTGCAAATAATTATGACGCCCTCTCTGCAGACCTGGGAAAAACTAGAGAAAAACTCCCTGTTATGGGGGGCACGATTCAGTCAGATAAATACAAGGAGAGGAGATGGCATATCTCCTCATTAATTGTGGAATATGCTGGCAGAACTAGGGCATGGGTAAGTCCCAAGAGCATCTGCTATGATTTAGAGTGAAAAGGTTGACTCTGTAGGTGGGCTTGGAGTTCCTTTCATTTAATTACAAGGTGATTAACTTGCTGATCAGTTCCCATCTTGGTAACCAAGTCACTCACCCACACTGGGGCATGCAAACTGCTAAAGAAAAAAAGTGGCAGTCTCCATCCCAATTATCTTTTCTCCTTTTCAGTCTTCAAAGCTTTGAGTTTTCAAACCATTTTAAAACTTGAATTAACTCTTCAGCCTACGGCCAGTGCTCTGAGAAAGGGCTCTGTTAAACTGTTAAACTGGCTAAGAGCTGAAGGCAAGGGGAAAGTCTCCTTACTATGTGGTCTAGTGGAAAGATCCCAGGCCTCGGAATCAGAGGACCTGGGTTCTACTCCCAGCTCTGCAACTTGCCTGCTGTATAGATAACCCTGGGAAAGTCACTTAACTTCTCTGCCCTTCAGTTACCTTAGCTTAGATTAAATCAATGGCATTTCTTGAGCACTTATTGTGTGCAGAGCACTTTGCTAAAGTGCTTGGGAAAGTATGATACAATGGAGTTGGTAGACACATTCCCTACCCACAAGAAGTTTACAGTCTGTCTGTTCTACCTCCCCCTTGGACTGTGAGCCCCATGTGCAACAGGGACTCTGTCTGACCTGATTATGCTGTGTCTACCCCAGCGCTTAGAGCAGTGCTTGACACATAGTAAACACTTAAAGAATACTACAATGATAATTACTATTATTCCACTTCAATTTTCCAGTCATTAGGGAATAGATGAAGGAATTAACATTCCTTTGGTCCAATTGCACAAAATGTGTTCCTGACCCCAACACCAGTGGAAGAAATGGGTGATATTATCCAGAAGACAAATAACACACTTAAATTGCATAATCGGGCTGCAGAACTAATTTCCCATGGTCTCTCTTGCCTAATCTGCGTAGTATGGAACTGTCCATTTCCAGGCTTTCTATTTTGCTGCTCAAATATTGCCAATATATACTTAATTTTGAATTTCAGGAAGTGATTTAAAAGCAAGCCTGAACAGGAAATTCCTCTCACAATAAGAAGGAGTAAATGATCTAAGCCCTCAAGTCTTTAGAAGGATAAGTGTGTGGAGAATTGCCTAACCAGGATTTATGGTACAATAAGAGGGCTTCCTGAGATTTTTTTCCTGCATTCAACTTTTGGCTCTGCTACTTGCACATATTTTGTGCCCTCCAAAACCAAACTGGGAGAGTGTTGCTATTATTATTATTATTATTATTAATAATAATTATTATTATTATAACACTTACTACTAAGTGTTAACATTGAAAAAGTATCATATTAAGCACTGGAGTAATTACAAGACAATCCAATTAAAATATGATCCCTGGTCCCCAAAGAAATTGCAATTTAACAAGGGGAAGGTAGAAACAAAGAACAAAACAATATAATATAAACCTAATGAAAATAAGTAAAAAATCAACAATAAAATATCAACAGAAAAAATATGTACCAGTTAAACAGTACTTGGAGAAGGCAGATCTTGGACACCTGACCATTCTGGGCAAGGAATCTTGGATTATAAACTGCCACAATTTTTTCAGTGTTTTTAAGAGTTGTAAAGGCAGACTTGACTCCCCTGATGTCAAGCAGGAATGAGGAGTGGGGTGCGGGTGATGGGGTGGGGTAGGGTGTGTTGCGTCGCCACCAAAGGCAAGGAAGCTCCAATCAATCAATTACTTGTATTTGTCAAGCACCTACTGCTTGCAGAGCATGGCTTTAAATTCTTGGCAGAGTACAATAAGGGTAAAAGACACTGCCCTCAAGGGCAGTAGCAAATGAGACAGACATGAATTCAATTACAAGAAAGAGGAAAAAGAGAATGGAAAGATGGATAGGTGAATAAGTAAGTGCTTAAATAGTAGCATACATTAAAGGAGACAGCATGGCTCCTAACTTTGTCCATCCTCCAATCCTGCTGAGGGAGGCAGCAACACAGTGTAGGGTCCATCCTAGAGAATCCACTTCTCATCTACTTATTAGGAAGCCAAGAAATACGTGATCACCCAAAAGAGCTTCCTGAAGTGCATGTTTTTGGGGGGTGTTATTTTTTATTTTATTTTACTTTTGGGTAATTTCAGCCACTACTAAAGATCAGGGAGATGTTGCCCTATTCTTGCCCTATTTAGTGCAGATCCATACCCAACATGGAAGGTTCAGGAGATATTAAAATCCTTTCTAATTCTAGATCTCCGAAGCATCGGGGCTTAGTGGAAAGAGCACGGGGTTGGGAGTTGGAAGATGAGGGTTCTAATTCCCGCTCTGCCACTTGTCTGCTGTGTGACCTTGGGCAAGCCACTTAACATCTCTGTGCCTCACTTACCTCATCTGTAAAATAGGGATTGAGACTGTGAGCCCCACATGGGACAACCTCATTACCTTGTATCTATCCCAGTGCTTAGAACAGTGTTTGGCACATAGTAAGTGCTTAACAAATACCATTATTATTATTATTATCTCAGGTTTCATACTTATAAGTGAGACAAGAAACATCTCTCCTGATCTTCCCAGGCTTGAGTGTTCACAGGGACGGAAGCAATTGATGACATAAGTGACTGGCTTCATGGGATTCCAGTGTAGGGGCATGTAGAAACTTTCCAGTAGCCATGGGGAAATGGTTAGAATCCATCCTGATTCAGACCCATTCCCAGAAGCTCCAAAACCCAAAATGGTTTCTATCCTTGCCCTATGTACCACACGATGCCATCATATCATGCTGCAGATAGTAATAATACTAATAATGATGGTATTTGTTAAGCGCTTACTATGTGCCAAGTACTGTTCTAAGCGCTGGTGTAGATACAAGGTAATCAGGTTGTCTCACGTGGGCTCACAGTCTTAATCCCCATTTTACAGAATAGGTAACTGCAGCAAAGAGAAGTTAGGTGACGTGCCCAGTCACACAGCTGATAAGTGGTGGAGCCAGGATTAAAACCCATGACCTCTGACTCCCAAGCCCATGCTCTTTCCACTAAGCCACGCTGCTTCTGACATCATGCCTGACATCTTGCTGAAGACTGTTTCTCCTTTGCCATCCCTGCCACCATGTCACCAGTGCAGCAACCCATCAGTGAGTGCCCCAGGCAGCTCAGCTTTGAGATTCCCAATTTAGACCCAGCTAATGGGTCACTTTCATCCCTCCATCATCTTTGAGAAAGATAGTGGTGGACCATTTTTGAGAGAAGCCACTTGACCATAATCTTTATAAATAGTAGTGGTATTGGTTAGGCACTTGTGATGTGCCCACTACTGTACTAAGTACTGTGGTAAATATAAGATAGTTAGGTCAGATACAGTCCCTGTCCCACATGGGACTCACATTGTAAGAAGGAGGGAGAACAGATATTGAATCTCCATTTTACAGATGAGGAAACTGAGGCTCATAAAAGTTAAGTGATTGGCCCAGGGTCACACAGAGGGCAGGTGACAGAGCCAGGAGTAGAACCCAGGTCCCCTGTCTCCCACGCCTGTGCTTTTTCCACTAGGTGACATAGAAGGTCCCAGCTGGCCACCCCTTACTGTATGGTTCCCTGAAGTGAGAGCTTACTTCACTTACCTTCTGAAGCTGACCCTGTCTCCAAAGGCCCCAGAATTGGGAGTCAGTAATCCTGGAGTTTGCTGCCAGCAGTAGTGAAGAGTATCTCTTATAGCCTCACCATAGCTGGTGAACTACCAGCTCCACTGCTTCTGTATAAGAGACACTCCTTGACTCACTGAGGCCATGACTGTCAGGGAAAAGAGAGCAATCAATCAATCAATCAATCAATCGTATTAATTGAGCATTTACTGTGTGCAGAGCACTGTACTATGCACTTGGGGGAGTATACTATAACAATATGAAAGACACATTCCCTGCTCATAAGGACCTTACAGTCTAGAGGGGGAGACAAACGTTATTTATGAATTAATTATGGATCTGTACATAAGTCATGTGAGGCTGAGGGAGGAATGAATGGTGGGAGCAAATCAGGGTGATGTAGAGTGGGAAAAGAGGAAATGAGGGCTTAATATGGGAAGGCCTCTTGGAGAAGGTGGAGAGAGTAGCTGTCTGTCAGATATGAAGAGGAGGGCTTTCCAGGCCAGAGGCAGGACGTTCCAGGCCAGAGGCACAATGTGGGCGAGAGGTGGGTGGCATGATAGATGAGATTGAGGTACGATGAGTAGGTTGGCATTAGAGGAGTGAAGTTGCAGGTTGGGTTATAGTAGGAGAGCAGCAAGGTGAGGTAGGTGGGGCAAGGTGATTGAGTGCTTTAAAGCTAATGGTAAGGAGTTTCTGTTTGATGCCGAGGTGAATGGGCAACCACTGGAATTGTTTGAGAAGTGGGGAAACATGGCCTGAACACTTTTTTAGAAAAACGATCCAAGCAGTAGAATGAAGTATGGACTCGAGCGGGGAGAGACAGGAGGCAGGGAGGTCAGCAAGGAGGTTGATACAGTAATCAAGCGGGATAGGATAAGTACTTGGATCAATGTGGTAGCAGTTTGGAAGGAGCGGAAAGGGTGGATTTTGGCGATGTCGTCAAGGTTGAACATATGATTGAATATGAGGGTTGAATGAGAGAGAGGAGTCAGAGATAATGCCAAGGTTATGGGCTTGCGAAATAGGAAGAATGGTGGTGTTGTCTACGGTAATGAGAAAGTCAGAGGAGGACAGGTTTTGGGTGGGAAGATAAGAGAGTGGGAAACCCTTATCACTATAAATCCTTATCACTATAAACAAATCCTCCATGTGCACATTTTAGCCCTGAAGCCTTAGGAACAAGACTTATCCTTCATTCCTGCTGGGGGACTCCAGAATCAATTGAAATCACCTGACAATGCCCAGGGAAGGCACTGCCTCACATTCGTGGGAACCCTGAAGTATTGCACATAACAAGTAATAACTGTGGTACTTGTTAATCCCTTACTATGTGCCAAGCACCGTACTAAGCTCTGGGGTAGATATAAGACGACCAGATCAGGCACCAACTCACATCAGGCACACATCCATCTATAATCTGTCCTGCAACCCACCAAGAAAACTTAGATAGCATATCTCATAATACTGCTCTTGGGAAGACAACTGGTTGGCAGGAACAATAGAATAGTCGAATGGGGAAGGCTTGATGCTCCACTCCGAAAACCCACTCACTGCATGTACAACTCTCAGCTTGGTTCTCTGAAAGGCAAAAGCCCGTAAGAGCAGCTTCTTTCATCAAATCTGAATTGCAACTTTATAGGCACCAGGAACCCACTCCAAGTAAAAGCGTTAGGAGGGTTCTAAATAGAGGAAGAAAATGGAGTTGCAAATAGCATACTTGTGGAACAGCCAGCTTGGCGTGCTTTTTTCCTTCACTATATAAAGACGCCTTATAAATAAAACAAATAACCATGCTTTTCAGAAACAGATGCAAAGCTCGTTTCATATGTAACAGCTCTTAATTACAGGGTTTGGTGCCAATACTTATGTAAAAACAACTTGTGTTTCAGATAAACTCATAGTAATTTGGGGGTTATGTATTTTATATAAAGGAACATTTCTTAGAGGTCTCCAGGGACTTTAGAAAAACCACTTCAATTCTAAAGTGAAAAAGCAGACATATGACATCTGTTTGATTCCTTCAAACCTTTAGACGGTAGCTTTTCCAATGCATATAATTCCCTGGCCAGTGCAGGCCAACTACTGATTGGGTTTTGTTCGAGAGTGAAGACTCAATTACGGAATCGAGCATCCATCCCTCAGCAGGGTCAGGTTGACTCTTTGAATCCTATAGAAGGCAAAAGATCCTGTTCTCCCTCCTCCTTAGACTGTGAGCCCCATGTGGGACAGACTGTGTCCAACCTGACTACCTTGTATCTATACCAGTACCTGCAACAGTGCTTGACACATAGTAAGTGATTAACAAATGCCATTTAAAAAAAAATTCTGAATGCCAACGAGCCTAAGAACATGCATTCTGAAGACTCAATTTCACAGGAAAAATGTTAAGAAAACCTTAATAAAATTGGGGGTGTTTAGGTTTAGCCAAAATAATTTAAAAAGAATGAAAGGGTAGATATTGGTTAAATTGGGTAAAACCACCAAAATCCATACCCTACCCTAGACATGTCAAACTCATTCTTTTTAATGATATTTGTTAAGCACTTACTATGTGCCAGGCACTGTACTAAACATTGGGGTAGATAAAACCTAATCAGGTAGAACACAGTCCATATTCCATATGGGGCTCACAGTCTTAGTCCCCATTTTACAGATGAGGTAACTAAGGTACAGAGAAATTTAGTGACTTACCCAAGGTCACACAGCAGACAAGTGGTGGAGCCAGGATTAGAAGCCAGCTCCTTGACTCCCAGGACTGGGCTCTTGCCACTAGTCCATGCTGCTTCTTAAATGGGGAAAGTTTCACCTCTCTCTCTCCTCCTGCTTCCCTGTTGCTGCCAGTTGATTGCCCTTCATGAAGCTCGTACAGTTTAACAGTGGGCCACCTACAGCCAATGGGCTTTGAATTTGACATTGCTGATCAACCTTTTACCCAAAGTCCAGTGCACACTTCATTATGGAGAGAAGTGGCAGAGGCAATGACAGCAGTGAGGTTTTCTTTTACTTTAATTATGGCATTTAAGTGCTTACTATGTGTCAAGTACTGTTTTAAACATTGGGATAGATATAATAACATAATCAGGTCAGACACAGTCCCAGTCCCACTTGGGGTTCACAGTCCAACTAGGAGGGAGAACAGTCATTGAATCTCCATTTTACAATTGAGCAAACTGAGACACAGAGAAATTTAATGACTTGCCCAAGGTCACATAGCAAGTGAGTTGCAGAGCTGCAGAAACCAGCTCCTCTGACTTCCTGGCCTGTGCTCTTTACACCAGGCCACACTGCTTTCCAGCTGACCAAAAAACCAATTAAGCATTGTGCAAGGTGGATAGGGTCAGCAAAAATCCTAAAAATAACTGGTAAGTGTGGGTGGCGAAGACCTCAGCAGCTATCCAAGCAACTATCCTGGCAACTGCCTGCTGGTCTATGATGCTAAGGTGCAGCAACCGTATTATTCTGCAGTCACTGTGGTGGCCAACAGGCTTAGTACATAACAATTTTGCACTGATTTCATGATGTGTGGCACCCCTGCCCACCTACTTGCTTGTTGCATCCACTGGGCAGAGGGAATACAACAGGCACGGTTGAGAGTGTGAGGAGAGGCTACACACACCACTAATCCTATAATTAATTCCTTTTCTTGGTCTCAAAGATGTGTCCTTGGTTAAGCTGGGAGACCCCATCGCTCACAAGACAAGACTGCACCAAAATATGGACCCTATCTCATCATTCACCTGATGCCTGGAAAGTTACCCAAAAGTCCCATTTTTAGCTGTAGTGATGGGGGCAATGGGAACTCTGCTGCCTTTCTGTTTGTCTCTTTTTCTCTCTCTGTTTCTGTCCATGCGGATGACTCTTTCTGTGTCACTTTCCTCTCTGTCTTTCTCATTCACTGTCACTCTTTATCTCAGTCTCTCTATTTAGATGACCTCTTCTACCTTTGCCCACCTCCCCACCAGGTTTGGGCATTGACCTCACCCCACCCCTCTTTGAGTCCACCAGAAAATGGTGTTTGTATAGGATGCTAAATAAGCTCCTCAGTGAAGCTAGAGCTGAGAACACTCTTAGCCCTGGATTGCTAGTGACATATGGCAACCTGAGAGCACAAGATAAATAGAAATCTATATAAGGCCATGAAAATAAATATTGGCCCACATGCCTGAGGACAAAATGAAATGTAATATCCTTTCCTTCTGCTACCCATTCCATTTTGATTTGCTTCACATACGTCTGGAGGCAGAAGAAGAAGAATGGGGAATGACCCTGAATGTGTTTGCTTTAGGCAAGTCACTTATGATCTCTTAGTTCAGATTGTTGGACAGCAGCAAGAGCTGGACTGGATATAGTTATGGAGGGCGTGAAAAGAAGGGCAGGGAAATATGGGTGGGACCGACGCAAATTTGGGATTAAAATGAAATTTCTTTGGTCTAATGACACTCGGAAACTATTTGGAAATGATTTGTGAAGCTGAATCTAATTTTTCCAGACCAGAGCAGCCTATGTTTCAATATTTGTGCTCTCTTTGGAAGGTGGAGACATTTATAAAATGAGAGGCCTACAACTGATGAAATTCAAACTCTAAAGCAATCATTTTCCTTTCCTGTGGTTGATTTATGAAAAACATGACAGATCCCATTGCACCTTCCATCACAGAGAATAAAGTTACACTCAGGTTGCTTAACCTAAGTGGTCTGTGAAGAAACTTTAGACTTTCCACAGCTCCCAGAGCTCAGGCATGTTCTTAGTGGGGTGAGCTCCAAATCACAGTTCACAGCCAGTACAGTGGTAACTGGCCTTCTTGCACATCTTTATCTTGATTCTCTCAAAGGCTATATTCGCCTCTCAACCCAGACTGTAACCTCCTTGCGGTCAGGGTTTGTGTCTACCTCTTCTATTGTACTGTGCTCTTCCAATTGTTTAGTACAGTGCTCTGCCTACAGTAAGTGCTCAATAAATACTATTGATTGATAACACATAGATCAGGTTTTCCTTTTCCTTGCTGAGCTGTACTAATTTGTAGTTTAACCTTAATTATTATAATTAGGGACAAAATGGCTCCAATTCTAGGAAAGTGATTAAAAAAAAAAAACAAGCCAGATCTTTGACTAGTCATTTTCCATGCCCTCTAGTAGAAAAGACTGGCTTGATTTGTACCTGCTTCTTTTTTTTTATGGTATTTGTTAAGCACTTTGTGTGTGTCAGACACTGTTCTAAGCTCTGGGCTAGATACAAGGTAATCAGGTTAGACACAGTCTGTGTTCCACATGGGGCTCCCAGTCTCAATCCCCATTTTACAGATGAGGTAACTGAGGCACAGTGAAGTGACTTGTCCAAGGTCACACAGCAGACACATGGCCAAGCTGGGATTAGAACCCAGGTCCTTCTGACTCCCAGGCCTATGCTCTAAGCAGCTGCTGTTTCCAGCACCTCTCAAAGATTTAGCGGTTGACAATCCAGGGTCTGGATTTGGGCTTTTTAATATTCTCCCCACTTTCCTCTCTTCTCCCTTCTCCCCAGTTTTAAGGTAGCTCACTGCTCATTAACACCTCTTCCAGGGGATGGGCAGTGTAAAGAAAAGGAAGTGAAACAAAAACCAGTCCTTTTTATTCCTCCTTAGAACCCCTGATAAAAGTTGTAAGGGGAAAGGTTGAAGCTATTGACTAAAAGGAGGTTTTGCATTTCCGCTCTCCTGTGAACATGGATTACTGAGCCCTGGCTATAGAAGCTTTATTTCTAGAAGTGCCACATTCCAGAACATTCTACATTTACTTCAACATCAGGTGACTGCAATGTCTCAGCATTCACTGGGGACAGACACCATGCTAGGCAATATGGGAACTTGCAGAGGAAGAAGAAGATAATAATAAAGATGTTGGTATTTGTTAAGCGCTTACTCTGTGCCGAGCACTGTTAGACACAGGGTAATCACGTTGTCCCACATGAGGCTCACAGTCTGAATCCCCTTTTACAGATGAGGTAACTGAGGCACCGAGTAGTTAAGTGACTTGCCCAAAGTCATACAGCTGACAGGTGGCGGAGCCGGGATTAGAACCCCTGACCTCTGACTCCTAAGCCTGGGCTCTTTCCACTGAGCCACGCTGATGCAGTACCTGCTGACAGCTCCCGATTCAGAAAGAGAAAGAAACCAAACCTAAAGTCACAGAGACAATGCAAATTACTCTAGCCAACATTTTATACTAGAATATAGATGAATGCTGAGGTTACTGGAGGGCTTGGTATGTCTGAAATCATTTGAGTTTATCCAGAAGATGGGACTCTGGTTTACCCTATCGAGTCTTCAGCTTATTTTTCTTTAGGGGAGTCAGAAAAAAGGAGCCAACTTGGGTGATAACATGCAGTGAGGCCCATAGTTGATGCCGAGTACATGTCATCTATTCCCATGGAAATCCAAACATACACTTTCCTGAGAGAACCCACCCGCCAGTCTGGAGTGAGTCAACTGCTGGCATAATGCCCCAGGCTCAAGTGCTGACTACTCATTCATCTGGAGCACCATCTAGATTGATTTTTTAAAAGAGCTCAATCAAATCAGTGCCACTCCCTGGGATACCAATGCCATTTTTGCTAATACTGTGTTGCCAGTTGCTGGCAGCAACCTGTTTATCTGTCTTCATTCCCAATTCTGCCATTTTCCGTTCCCCCCCAAAGATTGATTTCATGGATGCTGACCTAAGATCAGCAGTGTAGTTTAAGGCCTCTTCCCACAAAGCTTGGTAAGGGCTACTGAGAAATAGCTCAGGGAAATACTTGTCCAGGGTATGAGCTTAAATCAAGTCATGCAAGAACATATATACGTTTTCATTCAGGGCAGTGCTGAGGGAAGAGCTCCAGGCTACTAAAATTTGCCACAGTTTATTCAATAGAAAGGAATGGGCGCTGGGAGTCAGAGGTCATGAGTTGTAATTCTGGCTCCATCACCTGTCAACTGTGTGACCTTGGGCAAGTCACTTCACTTCTCTGTGCCTCAGTTACCTCACCTGTAAAATGGGGATTAAGACCACAAGCCCCTTGTGAGACAGGACTGTGTCCAACCTGATTAGCTTGTATATGCCCCAGTGCTTAGAACAGTGCTTGACATATAGTAAGCACTTAAATGGCATCATTATTATTATTATTATTGTTATCACTACTGTCTTTCAGAGGGCTGGATTTCCTGAGATAGCAGCATTTGAAGTGTTCTCTGCCTCTGAATGATGAATCAGTTTAAAGGGTATCCAACAAGGGCAGACAGGAAAAACTGAGAGAAGCAACATCAAGGAATCTAGTATGGGGGCCGCTGAATTAAAACAGTGAGAGTGGCCTCTAGCCAAAATGCCCCAAACTCTTGGATCTTTCCCCCACATTATACAGCTTCCTGGTATCCCCTTGGGTCAACTTCTCCCAGTTCATCATTTTTTCTAAATCGTTCTCCATTAGTCTTAGTGATGTTACCGGAATTGCACCTGGAAGCAAGAAATTAAGAGCAGCAGGAATAGCCATAGGGAGTAGTCACCGACTCAGTTCAATAAATAAGAGAATCTTATTCTCCTCTTTCTGAGGTCAGCAGGGAACAGAAGGAGAAAGGGAAAGAGGAACCAGTCAAATGTCCAGATACCACCAGCATTCCTAGAACTGGTACCCAGCCAAATTATTGAACTAGCTGGAGACAGTACTAATTCTTTGGGAAATAGCTACCTGATTTGCCAGCTTCTTCCTCGTACTCTGAGTGCTGGCCTGAAAAAGAGTGGTTTGGGAGACTTGGAGAGAGAGGCCTGGGTCAGGGAGAATCTGATCAAACTCCAAACATTCCTTGGTTCCCTCCAATACTCTAGCTGTGAGGTTCCCAGTGACCAATTGTTCTGCCTCCAGGGGAAACTTTCAATAACAGGCCTGTTCCCATCCCCTAACTGGGGCACCTTACTATCAAGGAAGTAACCCTTTTTTTTCCCAGTCCAAGTAAAACAAGGGATAGAGCATCCAGGGAACAGGGCTAAAAGTTCAGCATATGCAGAGGAAGAGAGGAAAAAGAGAAAATGAGAGGGGAGGAGAGGGATAGGAGTTAGGTGTGCAAGAGAGAAAAAGACTGAGATAAAATAATTGAGGATTTTGTAGGACAGGGCATTCCAGAAACCTTCCAGTGCCAGTCCACCACCCTTCATTCATTCATTCATTCTTTCATTCATTAGTATTTTTTGAGCACTTACTGTGTGCAGAGCACTGTACTAAGCTCCCTTCCCCCTTCTCCCACCATGTTCCAAACCAGAGGAATCCAGCAGGCTTGTGGTCCAGGAAGTGCTCCGGGAAGATGAGATGACTTTCCGTAATAACCAGAGGGAACACATAATATTAGCCACTATTGGGCACCGGCTATGATGCCACAGAAGGTTAAGGAGCACAGTAGCAGACAATAGATGGAAGTGGTGGTGTTACCTTTCCCTCCCCTCAGTGTCATTGCCAGCCCCCCAGGCTTCCTGCAGCTGCTCTCTGGGTCACTAAGACAGCATGTCTGCTGAGTTCAGCCATTACTGAACATGAAGTCAGAGCAGAGGAGGTAGAGGAGAACTGATGCTGACCGGTGCTCTATGTTCCCTGGCATGCAGAACAGTTTGACCACATGCTGCCCCCCACCCCACACCCCCTCCTATCATGGTCAGCTCCCTTTGACTTCCTGTGTCCATGGAAAAATAAGCTATTTTCATATCCCAACAGCCTGATGGATGAGAGGACACCGCCATAGAATCTGCTACAGTTCCACCCAGGGTAGGGGTAGGATGTCGGATTGCTTGAACCATCACCTACCAATCATGTGCCTCTCTTCTTCTATTAGGCTAAAAGCCAGGTGCACTGGACTGCTCCTCATTTAAACTGACTCCCCTAATGCTAAGTCACTGTAGGACTCTAGGTATTGATTCTCTGATCCTATTTACATGCACTAAACTTCCTTTCATGGTTGTTTGTTTACTTTGATTGTGAATACAATACATCATTCACAATATTCATTAACCTCTAAGGGTATGCCCAGCAGATAAAGCTATATGCATGAATTCCTATGGGAAACTCATCCTTCAACTTCTATACAAATTCCTGAAAGCAATCTTTTACCTCTTAAATTTCAATTTGATTTAAAGTAATCCCTACTGTACTTTTCATGTGCATTTCTTTACTCATTTTCATGTTTTAATGCAGTCATCTAATTGTTTATTTAGTTGATCATGAATAGAATATGCCATTCTCAGTATTCATTAGCTCCTAAGGGTATGGGCTGGAAAGGAACCAACCTATGTACATTAGGAAAATTCAACCTGCTAAAGCTATTTCATGGGTTTTTATTGAATCAGGTGAGGGCCACTGGGATTTAAGTAAGTCAAGGACACAGTGACTTTCCCAAAGACTAATAGGGTTGATTGACTGACCAGAGGTGATTGGTGCCAGATTTGCAGATAGACTCAGGGAAACTAATGACCCCAGAACCTTTACAGGTCCATACAATTGTCCTCCATGTTTCTCACACATTCTGGTGCCCAGCAATGATGGTTGTGAGCAGTTAAGAGTCTGAAAAAGGAAAGGATGAAGTCTTGGGGGCATGGGGTGGAGGTATATTTTAAATTTATAATTTTCCACTCCCAGCCCCACAGCACTTATTTACATAGCCTTATACTCTGTCATTTATCCCATCTCTAATTTATTTAAATGTCTGTCTCTCCCATTAGACTGTAAGTTCCTTATGGGCAGGGATAGTGTCTAATAATAATAACAATAATAATAATAATAGTATATGTTAAGCACTTACTACTTACCAGGCACTGTACTAAGTGCTGGGGTGGATACAAGCAAATTGGGTTGGATACAGTCCCTGTCTCACATGCAGCTCATAGACCCCATTTTACAGATGAGATAACTGAGGCCCAGAAAAGTGAAGTGATTTAAACAAGGTCAGACATCAGACAAGTTATTGTATTGTACTCCCCCAGGAGCTTAGTATAGAACTCTGCACACAGTAAGCATTCAATAATTACTAGTCTAATGGAGGAGACTGTATAATCTTTAACTTCACCAACTCTGAAATTCCACTCTGACCACAAATTCCTCATCTGCCTTAATTAATCAATCAATGGTATTTACTGAGCACTTACTGTGGGCGGGGGACTGTACTAAATGTTTTGGAGAGTACAGTACAACAGAGTTGGTAGACATGTTCCCTGCCCACAAGAGAGACAAACATTAAAATAAATTATAGATCTGTACATAAGTGCTGTGGGCTGAGGGTGGGATGAATATCAAATGTTTAATTAATTCAAATCCAGAAGGGAGAAGGAGGGGAAATTAGGCATAGTTGGTGAAGGCCTCTTGGAGGAGATGTTATTTTAATAAAGTTTTGAAGGTGGGGAGAGTGGTAATCTGCTGGATATGAAGGGGGAGGCAGTTCCAGGCCAGAGGCAGTTGATTCCCAATTCTACCTCTCCAGCCCCAATCTCTCTCCTTCTCTGCAGTCTCACATTTCCTCTTGCATCTCTACTTGGATGTCCCATTGACACATCAATTATAACGTGTCCAAAACAAAACTCCTCACCTTTTCATCCAAACCCTGTCCACCCCTCAGTTTTCCTATCACTGTGAACAACATCACTATCATCGCTGTCTCACAAATCCATAACTTGGCATTATTCTTTACTCAACCCTCTCATTCAACCCATGGATCCTGTTGGTTCAACCTTCACAACATCTGTCATATTCACCCTTCCTCTCCACCCAAACTGCTGCAGGGCTGATCCAAGCACTTACTATGTCCCACCTGATTACTGCATGAGCCTCCTCACTGTCCTCCCTGCCTCTCCTCTCCATTCCTTATTTTGCTCAACTGCTTAGATCATTTTTCTAAACAAACCCTCAGTCCATATCCTCCCTCTCTTCAAGAACCTCCAATGGTTGCCCATTCTTCTCCTCATCAAACCGAACTCCTTTAAAGCATTCAATCAGTGCTTTCCCTTCTACCTTACCTCCCTGATCTACTACAACCCAGCCCACACACTTTGCTCCTCTAACACCAACCTACTCACTGTTTCTCGATTTCACCTTTCTCGCTTCCAACACCTTGCCCACATCTTCCTTTTTGCCTGTAACTTTCTCCCCCTTCATATCTGGCAGACCAACACTCTGTCCACCTTCCAAGTCTTCCTAAAATCCCATCTCCTCCAAGAGGCTTTCCTTGACTAAGCCCTCACTCCCCTAAGCCCTCCCTTCTGCATTACCTATGGTCTGTACCCCTTAAGCACTCTGATATTCACTCCTCCCCCAGCCCTACAGCATTTATGCACATACCCATCTGTAATTTATTTTAATGTCTGTCTCTCCTTCTAGTCTGTGAGGTCATTGTGGGCAGGGATGTGTTTACCTACTCTGTTGTACCTACTCTCACCTCTCAGGGTCACACCCAGAGAGTTTCCAGTACTCCTTCAGTCTCGACTACAGGAGGGAGAGTCAAGCAGAGAGATTTCCATTCCTAGCTTAGGCAGTGTTTAGCCAGTGGAAGGCAATCTGCTACAACTCAAAACTTACCTGGGCTGGACAGCAGTGGCATGGAAGAGCGTCGAGGTCAGAGACTCGGGTTTACTGTGCGGAAGGAGGCAATTGTAAACTGCTTCCGTATTTTTCCCAAGAAAACTCTATGGATACACTACCAGAACGATTGCAGATGTAAGTGGGGCATTCTGGGAGACATGTGTCCATGGTGTCGCTATGGGTCGGACATGATTCAACAGCATAAGACAACAACAACAATTGTACCTACTCTGACCGAAGTGCTTAGTATAATGTTTTGCATACAGTAAGAGCTCAATAAATACCACTGATTGATTGATTAATTGATTGGGGGAATGAGAGGTAAGTCAGGGAAGGTTTCTTGGAAGAGATATGATTTTAGAAGAGCTTTGAAGATGGGGAGAGAGGTGGTCTGACAGATATGAAGGGGAAGAGAATTCCAGGCAGGAGGGAGGATATGAGCCAGGGGTCGACGGTGAGAGAGACGAGATAGAGGTACATTAAGTGGACTGATGTTAGAGGAGTGAAGTGTGAGGTTCAGGTTATAGTGGGAGATGAGCAAGGTGAGTTTGGAGGGAGAGAGCTGATTGCTCATTGCCCTCTGTGTTACCAGGAGAACCTAATAGGCAGGGACGAGAGAGTGAATAAGCGCCTCCCTCTAAAATCATTTCCTTAGTGCAGGTGTTTGGTCCTGGAGACCAATCAATCAGTTAATCAGTGGTATTAATTGAGCACTTCCTGCATGCAGAGCACTGTACTAAGTGCTTGGGAGAATAAACTACACTAAAGTTGGAGATCATGTTCCCTGCCTACAAGGAGTTTATAGTCTAGAGGTAATCAGGATCAAGGCTCATCCATTATTAATAAGGGGACATTCCATTGTCACTACAATCTCTAAGGAACTTATATATTTCTATCTCTAAGGGTTATTTTTTAATTATCTTACTTCCTTTCCATTTTTAATAATAAAAGGAAAAAATAAACTACTGTTGATTTAAGTACATTTGACCCACACAAGTTCAATGGGAAATTCTAAAACTCAATACCAGAAACTTTCTATTTAAAACTCCCCAAACCACTCCCCAACTCTGACCTAGAAAATAACAGTTCCTTTCCAAACCTTCCCATGGCAACCTGACTTTGGGTTTGATGCCTAGTTCAAGATTCAATCTCTGTTTCTCAAATGCTCTTAATAAACACTAAAGCCCAGAGACAAGCCCAGGACATTTACAGCTTCCCAAAACAGAGACAGTCCTAGTTCATATTTATTTTATATGAACCAAGAGATGTTGATGAGCAGATTCCTAAATCAGTGCAGGGTAAACCAGGACTGCTTTCCTGAGGCAAAGTCTGCTTCACTCAAAGCTTCCAATACCAGATTACTTTCCTCCCAAACAAAATCTCAACACAAACAAAAGCAATGCATACATAACAATAATAATAATGATGGCATTTGTTAAGCACTTACTATGTGACAAGCACTGTTCTAAGCGCTGTGGGGGGATACAAGGTAATCAGGTTGTCCCATGTGGGGCTCACGGTCTTAATCCCCATTTTACAGATGAGGTAAATGGAGCCCAGAGAAGTTAAGTGGCTTGCCCAAAGTCACACAGCTGACAAGTTGCGGAGTCGGGATTAGAACCCATGACCTCTGACTCCTAAGCCCAGGATCTTTCCACTCTGCCACACTGCTTCTCATACATGGGAGCCTCACTGCTCTGTCCTTACGAACTCACTAGTTCTCTCAGGTTTCTTCTCCTCTTGGCTGCCAAATCACCAAACCCTGTTTGGGAGCCCCTTAATACCAGGCTCCCATTGAAACCTTCATATCCACATCTCTTTGGGCTTCAATCAACCAATCAATCAATTTTTTATGGAACATTTATTGTGTGCAAAGCAGTATACTAGGCACTTGAGAGAGTATAGCATGATAGAGTTGGTAGATGAGTTCTCTGCCCACAGAGAGCTTACAGTCTTCACACCATATTTCCTGGCCTAGGGCAATCAACTCTCTCTCTTCCTCTAACTGAATGCTGGACACCTACATATTTAACACCACAGCATCACAGACAGAAAATGTGTAATGGTGAGCTCTTAATAATGTTTTCTTTGCTGATTTCATTGGCAATTCAATCAATCAGCCAATCAGTGGTACTTACTGAGCACCTACTGAGTGTGTTGGATCTGACTGTTTTCTATCTACCCCAGTGCTTAGCCCAGTGCTTGGCACATAGTAAGCACTTTACAAATTCCACAATGATTATTATTATTGCCAAACATTATATTAGGTACAAGAGAGAGTCTATCACAAGTAAAATACATATTTCTTGTCCTTAAGATGTTTACAGTCTACATCAGGTATGTAACCCTAAGACCTTGGCTGAGGTCCTGCCTTCTTGGGGGTTCTTGCCTACAGTAACCAGACATCCCAATCTCGGGGAGATGGCCAACTGTTTTGGATTCTTTCACAGCACTCAATAGGGTCCCTAAGAATCATCTTGGTCTGGGTAGAGATTGTCTCTATCTGTTGTCGAATTGTACTTTCCAAGTGCTTAGTACAGTGTTCTGCACACAGTAAGCGCTTAATGAATACAACTGAATGAAGCTTCAGGCTCTCCACAGTGATAAAGCCCCCAGGAACCTCCTCAACCTGTCCTGGGACACCCCAATTCTCTTACTGTGCCTGATTTTTTTTTTTATTCCTGGAATTTTGTCTTGAGCAAAATTGCCACTGATTCTTCCCTGAGCCATACCTATCTTTCCATGGCTGTTCAGACCTGGGAATACCTACAGAATCCAAGTTCATGGATTTGGTTGCTTTGCACTCATCCTATGTCGTCTTTGCCAGTTTCAGTACTCCATCGACCTAGGCCCTATCTAGTCAATCGGTCAATCAATCAATGGTATTTATTGAGTGCTTACTTTGATTAGAGCACTGTAGTAAGTGCTTGAGCCCATTGTTGGGTAGGGATTGTCTCTATTCGTTGCCAAATTGTACTTTCCAAGTGGTAAGCAGCATGGCTCAGTGGAAAGAGCACGGGCTTTGGAGTCAGAGGTCATGAGTTCGAATCCCAGCTCTGCCACTTGTCAGCTGTGTGACTGTGGGCAAGTCACTTAACTTCTCTGTGCCTCAGTTACCTCATCTGGAAAATGGGGATTAAGACTGTGAGCCCCACGTGGGACAAGCTGATTCCCCTGTGTCTTCCCCAGTGCTTAGAACAGTGCTCTGCACATAGTAAGCGCTTAACAAATCCCAACAATTACATTTTTTAGTACAGTGCTCTGCACACAGTAAGTGCTCAATCAATATGATTGAATGAATACAATATAATATGATACAATAGAGTGGGTAGACATGATCCCTGCCCACAAGGAGTTTTCAATTTAGTGGGGAGATGGACAGTAATATAATTTACAGATAGGGGAAATGGCAGAGTATAGGTATGTGTACATAGTAAGTGCTCAATAAATACCATATATTGATTGATTGATATGTACTTAAATGCTGTGGGGTTAGGGGTGGGATGAGTATCAAAGTGATTAGGTACAGATCTAGTGCATAGGCAACACAGAAGGTAGGGTGAATAGGATGGGAAAATAAGAAGTTAGTCAGGGAAGGCTTCTAGGAGGAAACATGATTTTAGTAGGGCTTTGAAAATGAGGAACGTGGTAGTCTATCAGATATGAAGGAGAAGGGAGTTCCACACTACAAGGAGGATGTTGGCTAGGGTTTGGTGGCAAGACAGATGAGAATGAGATACAGTGAGTAGGTTAGTGTCAAGGACTGAAGTGTGCAGGTTGGGTTGTAGTAGGAGATCAGCAAGGTAAGAGTGGGAGAGCCAACAATGCCTTAAAGCTGATGGTAAGGAGTTTCTGTTTGTTGCAGAGATGGCTGAGCAACCACTGGAGGATTTTGAGGAGTGGGGAGATTTGGACTTAACGTATCAAGCAAAAACTCCTCACTATTTGCTTCAAAGCTCTCCATCACCTAGACCCTTCTTACTTTATCTCTCTTATCTCCTTCTACATCCCAACCTGCACACTCCACTCCTATGGTACTAACCTTCTCACTGTGTCTCAGTGTCGCCTGTCCCACTGTCGACCCCTGGCCCATGTCCTACCCCTGGCCAGGAATGCCCTCCCTCCTCAAATCTGCCAAACAAGCACACTTCCCCCCTTCAAAACTCTACTGAAATCTCACCTCCTCCAGGAGGCCTTCCCAAACTAAGCCCCCCTTTTCCTCTGCTCCCCATTGCCCCGACCCACTCCCTCTGCTCTACCCTCCTCCTCGCCCCACAGCACTTGTGTACATATGTACATATTTATAATTATAATTCTATTTATTTTTATTAATGATTTGAATATATCTATAATTATATTTATTTGTAATGATGCTACTTATGCCTGTTTACTTGTTTTGAGGTCTGTCTCCCACCTTCTAGACTGTGAGCCCACTGTGGGTGAGGATTGTCTCTATTTGTTGTTGAATTGTACTTCCCAAGTGCTAGTACAGTGCTCTGCACACAGTAAGCACTCAATAAATAAGATTGAATGACTTAATTAATTAATTATTTTAGAAAAGTGATCCTGCAGCAGAGTGAAGTGGGTAGAGACTGGAGGCAGCCTGCAGTAGTTGAGGTGGGGTTAAAGTGTTTGGTTCAGCATGGTTGCAGTTTGGAGGGTGAGGAAGAGGGTGGATCTAGTCCCCTAAAAATCGCTCTAATGGGACGTGCCCGCATGCCTTCTCTTCTGACCAGGCTTCCTTAGGGCCAGAGGCCTCAGAGTGATTGAACTTGCTGCACCGATGGTGGCTCAATTATAATAATAATAATTTTAAAAATGATTATGGTACTTGTTAAGCACTTACTATGTACCAAGCACTGTTCTAAACACCGAGGTAGGTACAAGTTAAGCAGGTTGGACACAGTCCCTGTCCCACATGGGCCTCACACTCTTAACCCCTTTTTACAGATGAGGTAACTGAGGCCCGGAGAAGTTAAGTGACTTGCTGAAGGTCACACAGCAGACATGTGGCAGACCCGGAATTAGAACCCATGTCCTCTGACTCCCAAGTCCGGGGTCTATCCACTGAGTCATGCAGCTTCTCAGTCATGTGGTATTTGCTGATGGGCTTATGTTAATAGGAAACGTTTGCCCTCACTACATGCCAACCTTCACACATTCACAACTCTTCTCATCATGCAAACAAGGCTCCACTCTCCACTAACTTTCCAACATGGATTGTTTTGTTGTTACGATATTGTTTTGCTTTGGTGCTAAGGTTCTCCAAATAGTACAATCCCATAAATCTAATGCTGAACTGTCGGCTTCCCAATTGGCTGAAAATCCACTGCTGTCTCGGGGGGAGTGACTCATTTTTCTGTCCAGCCCTGTTCCCATGGCAGCCGAATTTTTCCAGGCTCCAAAAGCAATTTTGGAAATGGGAACCTTTGAGATAAACTCCCCAGGTGAAGGGGAGATGCAGAGAAAAACATGCACATCCCCATGGTAATGTTGTTCGTCAGTTGGTCAGTGCGCTAGCCAGCTATAAACAAGGTGGGTCTTCAATGGAGACAAAGCATGCTGTGAAAAAAGACACAATAAAGATCTGACCCATCCCTGATGGAGGACTGAACAACCATGCAGTGCTAAACCTTCAGAAAAGCCTCTGAAGAGGGTCATCTAGTCCAGCTTGAAGCCCCCAGTTTTCTTTTCTTAAGGCAGAGAATTGCAGTAAGGAGTGTAACCCACTTGAACTAACTCCACAGCTGCTCTGCACATGAGACCCAGGACAGAGCCCGGTATACTCAATACTCCCAGGACATAACCTCATCAGAACCACACCCCATGGAGTCACATCACTGAGGTTCCAAAAGTTCCTTATTGTGGAGAAATCATGTAGCTTGCTGTTTTAACAGCCTGCAACTGGCAGCTTGTAGTTGCACACTGAGCTTCCTGTGCCGAGAATTTGACCCTGCAACAATATTTCCATATCGAGAGAAACTCTCTCACTGAGCTATCCTGCAAAATCCAAGAACAACAGTAGCTGAAGAAAGGGTGGGGTCATCTGATGGTAGGAGGGAGTGAGTTGCTACATTTTCTTAAAGATTCACCAGAATTCTGCTTCAATCTGTATATTACAAGAAAATGGAGAAAGTAAGTAGCCTTACCAGCATGTAACCAAATCTGTCCCTTTAGTCCAATTCTTAAAGCAGGGTTGAAATATTTATCAGTCTCTTGCTAGGTTATCAGTGGCTTTATTGAGCCCTCCATTTCCAAATCTGGCAATAAATGCAGTTAAGACCATCTTAATTCAAATCTTAGCATAATTTAAGTGCTTAACAAACGTTAGCAGGGGTGATGGTGGTGATTGTTATAATAATAAGTATTAAAATAATAGTGAGGTGCTGAGGATAGAGCATGGCCCTGGGAATCAGAAGGTCACAGGTTCCAATCCCTACTCCACCCTTTACACTTGCCCAGTGTGACTCTGGGCAAGTCGCTTCACTTCTCTGTGCCTCAGTTACCTCATTTGTAAAATGGGAATTGAGCCTATGAGCCCCACATGGGACAGAGACTGTGTCCAACTCGATTAACTTGTAACCATCCCAGCACTTAGTAGAGTGCCTGGCACATAGTAAGCATTTAACAAATACCATCATTATTATTACTATTATTATTATTATTATTGCTACATCTGCATCTTCTCCAAAAGTTGAGGGATGAAGAGTTGGAAGAGTTAAAGCTAATCTCAATCATAGCTCCCATTTCAATCTCAAATGCCCATGAGGAGAATGATGGATGAATAAAGGGGAAGTTTCTAGCCTGACAGTATGGGAAAAGTTGGGCTGTGATATGGATAGAGCTCAAAGCCAGGCAGTCTTCCAATTTTTTCCTGGCATTGCCCCTCCACTTCACCCCATCACCACTCCAACCTTGTAGTCCTCATTCCAACATGGAACTTAGATGGAACAGCAAAATAGTGTCTTTGAGACTGATGCCCAAGGGTGAAATATGCGAAGCTTGATACCCTTCCTTGGACAGCAGACCTAGAAAAACTGAGCACCCTTCAGCAATGAGAATGGAAATTGAAGGGATGACAAACAAGTCCCCACTCGGTAAGGCTTGAACAGAGATGAACAAGCCCTATTAAGAAACACTGATTTCTAGGATTTTAAAACCCTGAGTTTGGTTCCATGAGCGGCTGAGCAAGACAGCTCAATCTCCAGGACCTCGGGTAAGAAGCTCGGTCCAAGCTATTTTCTAAGAACTTGTACACTGACATACAGTGTCGCTAACAACTGAAACATGGTCGTGAGCAGGAATCGGCATTTTGTTCATGGCTTTAAGTTGACCAAAACATCCATAGGTACCTAAATCCTATTTGTCAATCACAGCTTTCTCCAAGAGACAAACAGAGTGTAGCTAGAACCCTGAACAGGGAGTCACTGGACTGCCACTGACTCAGTACATGATCTTAGGATAGCTTACTGACCTTTTTGGGCCTTAGTCTTTCCATCCCTCCAGAAAGGACTACAATCATTCATTAACTGCTCCTATGACAGGAAACAAACCTAGCAGAGAATCCTCTTCAAAGGATGATTTACAGCAGCTTTGCTTTGGGGCAGCTATCTCCCTCTCTAATTGAAATAATCTCCCAAAAAGTGTTATTTAGGAAAAATGGGGAAGAAGGACAGAACTCCTGCTACTTACCTACATTTAAAACCACTCATAAGAAAGCTCTTGAATACTTTTTCCTGAAGATAAACTAGTGGGGAAGGGGGAATGTTCTGACTGAACCCCCTAAGTCAGAACCCCTACTGCCAGCTCAAGCCAGGGGAGAGTTAATAATAATAATAATAATTATTATAGCATTTGTTAAGCACTTACTATGTGCCAAGCACTGTTCTAAGCTCTGAGGTAGATAAAAGGTAATCAGGTTGTAGCATGTAGGGCTCACAGTCCTAATCCCCATTTTACAGATGAGGTAACAGGCACAGAGAAGTTAAGTGACTTGCCCAAGGTCACACAGCAGACAAGTAGCAGACCCGGGATTAGAACCCACATCCTGTGGTTCCCAAGCCCAAGCTCTTTCCACTAAACCACACTGCTTCACATGCTAAAGGCCCCAGAGAGGCAGTCCTGTTCCCCAGAGCACCCCCAGAATTCAGTGGGAAGTGGGAACTTGGAAAGGTCTGGTGGGACTTTGCCACATCAGAGAAAACCCAGCTCTGGATTTTTATATCTGATTGGGTCTCTCAGATTCAGCCACTTGAGCTGAGTACAATTGAGTTTTTTCACATTATCTGTGTTTGTTCTCTCTCTTTCTCTCTCTCTCTCTCCCTCTCCCTCCTTCTTTCCCTCTCTCAGAAAAACAGAGACTCAGGAGGGAAAAAAAAGCCTCAAAAAGAAAAAAAGGTTGCAAAGAAAAAGAAAAATCGAGGCAAGAACAGAAAAGGAAACTTCTATCCACAGGGCTGGTTGGGGGAAGGTAGTACAAGCCAGCATATGAGTTTATGAAGTTATTAACCACCCCCTTGGTCCTCATGGATATATTCCAGCTTTATTTATTTATTTTTAACTTCTCTAGTTTTCAGTATTTAAACGTTTGTCTCCCCAAGAGAATGCAAGCTACTTATGGGCAGGGAGCATGCCATTTTATGATCTTGTATTTCCCAAGTGCCTAGTCCGTGCAGGTACAGCACCAAGTGTGGGGCTCAATAATAATGTTGGTATTTGCTAAGCGCTTACTATGTGCAGAGCACTGTTCTAAGCACTGGGCTAGATACAGGATAATCAGGTTGTCCCATGTGAGGCTCACAGTCTTAATCCCCATTTTACAGATGAGGTAACTGAGGCACAGAGAAGTTAAGTGACTTGCTCTCAGTAAACATTATTTGCTACTATTGCTACTACCACATGCACTCTTGCATTCCAACAAATCTCTGGAGTGAGAGAATTTCCTTCCATCAAAAGAGGAGCAAAATTGCAAGCTGTTGTTTGGAGTGCGTAGGGGGAAAGGGGGGATTGTTTCCCCCAAATGGTGTCTGTTCTGCAGAGCCATTTGGAAAAAAACTATGCAGGGTCAAGGAGAGAAACAAAGTACAGTGGGATTTGATGTAATCAGAGGAGAAATTGTGAAAAACTTTATTCAAATCCAACTAATTATTAAAAATATATTGCCTTGTGTTACAGCTGTTCTAGAAAGGGAGGTCATCACATCTTTCCCCCCTGCCTTCTTCAAGATCGTGCAGCTGCTATACCTGCTGCCTCTACTTCCTCTCCTTGAATTCTCAATTTGATCCCCTTCAATCCAGCTTGCTTTCCCTCAGCTTCACCAAAACTGTTGTCTCCAAGGTCACTCAATGTCCTCCTCCTCCGCCTCCTCAAATATATCAGACTCTACTTTGTCCTAATCCTCCTTGGCTTCTCAGCAGCCTTTGATACTGTGGACCACCCACCCCCTTTTGGAATCGCTAGCTAACCTTGTTTTCTCCAACACATTTCTCTCCTGGCTTTCTTCCTACCTCTTTGGCAGCTCCTTCTGGGTTTCTTTCACTGATGCCTCCTCCGCCTTCCACCCTATAGCTGTGTGAATACTTCAAAGTTCAGTTCTGGGTCCCCTTCTATTCCTCATCTGCATGCATGCTCTTGGGGAGCTCATCTGCTCTCATGGTTTCAACTACCACCTCTACACAGATGACTCCCAAATTTACCTAACTAGCACCAACCTCTCTCCTTCTCCACAGTGTCGCCTCTCCTCCAGCCTCCAGGACATGTCTGAATGGATGTCCCACAGGCCCCTCAAGCTCAACATGTCCAAAACTGATTTTCTCATCTTCCTTTCCAAATCCTCTCCTTCTCTTAACTTTGCTATCTCTGCTGGCAGTACCACCATTCTCCCATCTCTTAAGCCTGCAACCTGGGCATTAACATTGACGCATCCCTCTCTTTCAACTCCATATTCAATCATCACCGAATCCCAGGGATTCTTTCTTCACAACATACTCAGAGTTCATCCCTTCCCCTCTATCCAGCTGCCACTTGAACTGTCACCATGCTGGTCCAAGCACTGGTCATACCCTGACTCGGCTACTGCATCAGCCTCCTCACAGACTTCCCTGCTTCCAGGTTCTCCTCTCTCCAGTCCATAGTTCACTCTGCTCTGCAGGTCATTTTTCTACGATATCATTCTGCATCCATCTCCCACCCCTCAAAAGCCTCGAATGGTTGCCCATTCCTCTCAGCATCAAGGAAAAATCTCTGACCATTGGCTTTAAGGCTTTCAATCAGTTCTCTTACCACTACTTATCCTCTCTCCTCTCCTACTACACCCCAGCTCAAAGTGCTTTATTCCTCCATTAATAATGATAATGTTGATGATTAATAATAATGATAATATTTAAGTGCTTACTATGTGACAAGGGCTAGGGGAGATACAAGATAATCAGGTCAAACACATTCCCTGTCCCACATGGGGCACATGTCTCAGGGGAAGGAAGAGCAGGCATTTAATCCTCATTTTACAGATGAGGAAAATGAGGCACAAAGAAGTTAAGTATATTGCCCAAGGTCACAGAACAGTCAAGTGGCAGAGTAGGGATTAGAACCCATGTACTCTGACTCCTAGGCCCAGGCTTTTTCAGTAGGCTATGCTGCTTCTCAAACCAACTTACTCACTGTGTCTTGTTCTCCTCTTTCTCCCCTCCAACCTGTTGCTCAAATCCTCCCTTCTATCTGGATCTCTCTCCCCCATCACATTTAGTAGATCACTGCTATCCCCATTTTCAAAGTCTTTTTGAAAAAATTATATCTCTCCAGCAGGCATAGCCTGATTAATCTCTCATTTTCCTACCCTATTTCACCCACTTCTGCCATTTCAGGACATCCTCAACCAATCTATCAATCAATCATATTTATTGAGCACTTACTGTCTGCAGAGCACTGTACTAAGCACTTGGGAGAGTACAGTATAACAGCATTGATAGACAGGTTCCCTGACCACAAGGAACATACAATCTAGAGGGGGACACTGTATCCACATCACCTAAAGAGTTTCAGGATTAAACTAACATCTCTTCAACTGCAATTTAAGCTGTTTTCTCGGTGGAGAAAAAATAAGCAAACTCTTTCTGATTCCATTATAGCATAGATGGAGCCTTGACCAGGGAGAACATTTCTAAGATCAGACCAAGATGGTGAATCCAAATTGGCAAGGTTTATATGCAAGGTCAACATTTTTCTTTCAGTGAGGAATTTTCTACAACTCTCATTGAAGGGAGCACCCAGGATGATTGAACTGGTCACTCATTTCCTATTAAGGGTGCCCCACTCTATACACAGTTTTGCAGTTGTGTTCACTAAGGCACAAACATCATTTAGTTTGCTAAGCGATTTCAGCCTTTGTCCGGGGTATAACCTCTTTATCCAAATGTTGGATCTTATCAGTAGTTTACATTTTCTCTTGCAGAATACAATAGTCTGTCTCTGTAAAAGGCCCAGGGACAAAACATATTTTACTTTCATTAAAATCATTGATTCTATCCAAATTTTGTTTCTGCAAATATGTCTCATTGGGGCCCATTGGGTTCAAAATTAAACTGCAGGAGGGTATCCGTAGTTTTCTGAGATTTCTGAGAACTTTGGAAAATTCCTCTCATCTCTGCACTCTAACTCCCCTCTACTCATGAATCAGAATATCCTGGTGGAGAAGCAGCATGGTCTAGTGGTAAGAGCCTGGGCCTGGGAGTCAGAAGGACCTGGGTTCAAATCCCAGCTCCACCACTTGTCTGCTGTGTGACCTTTTAAGTCATTTAAATCTCTGTGCCTCGGTTACTTCGTCCGTAAAGTGAGGATTAAAACTGTGAGTACATGGGGGACAAGGACTGTGTTCAACCTGGTTAGCTTGCATCTACCTCAGTGCTTGGAACATTGCTTGGCACACAGTAAACGCTTAACAAATGCTATGTAAAAAAAAGCAGGAAGAGAATGGTAAAATGAAGAGACGAGGAAACTCCGATATTTTCTTTTGTCTGTTAAATCATTCAATGAAAACCCGTTTTCCTAATTTAATTGTCTTTACCTCATCCTAAAGAGCAAACATGATAATCTACTCTCACCCAAAATACATTTCTCCTGGGAAAGACCAATTCACTGTGCGCCCATAAAAATGAATGTTCTGGCCAGTTTGCTGGCTTTGTAAAAAAAAAAGAATTCATGTCTCAGGCTGAACAGTGAACTCTGCAAGTTGCAAAAGCAACAGTCTCCTGACTTTCTGGAATGCATTAGTATGTCAACACAGTTAAAATGAATATCGTTCCCCCACCCAAATCAAATGGGACATTGAGAATTCCCTTCTCTAAAAGATCATAAAGAACATAACTTTTTCAGTTTCTGAATAAACTGCTTTATCCAAAAATACTCAGATGAGATTTGCCAAATGTCTTTTCGAGGCATTTTAAAACATAATGTGGAGACCTGGAAAAATAATTCTGGTGTCAACCAAAATTATGCCCAAAGAATTTTCATTTGTAAGATTTTTCTCCAATGTCAAACAGATGCTAAACAGATTAAAATGTTAGTAAAAGTGAACGACTCAGTCTCCCACTCAAGGAGCCCGCCTGGTTCATCAGAAGCAGTGTGGTCTAGTGGGAAGAGCACAGGCCTGGGAGTCAGTGGACCTCAGTATTAATCCCAGCACCACCACTTGTCTGCTGTGTGACCTTGAGCAAGTCATTTCACTTCTCTGTGCCTCAGTTACCTCATCTGTAAAATGGAGATTAAGACTGTGAGCCCTTTGTGGGACAGGGACTGTGCCCAACATAATCATAATAATAAGCATGGTATTTGTTAAGCGCGTCCTAGTACATAGTAATAGCTTAACATTTACTGTTAAAAAAAAATAACTGGGATGTTAGCATGTAAAAGAACATAGAGAAGCACATAAATCTGGGTGCTACAAGAATGACCCAGGGTAATGTGGGTCTGGACATTGAGAAGGGTGGAAAGAAACCTATAGCTAGGATCCTAAAGTTCGTACTTAATCCCAAGGCAGATGTCTTTGATTTTTTTTGAATTTCCATAATTATGAAAAAGATCAAAAGTGAACACATTCTACTGATGAAAGTCTAGGAAGTTAAAGGAAATGCATTAAATAAATTGAATCAGTTAAATAATGAAAATTAAAATTAATTAAATTTAAACCAGCAAAGTCTGATAATATAATAATAATGTTGGTATTTGTTAAGCGCTTACTATATGCAGAGCACTGTTCTAAGTGCTGGGGTAGGTACAGGGTCATCAGGTTGTCCCACATGAGGCTCATAGTTAATCCCCATTTTACAGATGAGGTAACTGAGGCACAGAGATGTGAAGTGACTTGCCCACAGTCACACAGTTGACAAGTGGCAGAGCCAGGATTCGAACCCATGACCTCTGACTCTCAAGCCCGGGCTCTTTCCACTGAGCCATGCTGCTTCTCTATGCAGCCTCAGGAATTTAAGGAATTGGCACATGCTACTGCAGGGGCAATGGCTATTATTTTGGGGAACAAGGGCAGTCCCAAAAGGAAAAGAGCCAATTATGTTTATCTTTATAAAAAGGAAAAGGAAGAACATGGTAATTTCATGTCAGTCATCTAGACACCCATTCCTGGAAAGATATTAGAAAAAATAACAACCTATTTACATCTACCCGGAACAGTATAAAATATTAGAAGGAGGTAATGATCATGGCTTTTTTAAGAACACACCTTTCTAAACCAAATAAATTTCCTGCTTTGATAGTGACAGGCCATGTCAGAGTGAACAGAAGATAGAAAGCTTTGGAGTCCATCAAACAATCAATCAGTCAGCGGTATTCTTTGAGCACCTATAAAGTCTAAAGCACTGTACTGAGCACTTGGGAAAGTACAGCAGAAACAAAATACTTGATCCCTGCGAATTGGGAGCTTGCAATAAAGTGGGGTGGACAGACAAGAATGATTTATAAATAGTGGGAGCAGGAGGAAGAACAAGAGTCAAATAGGTAGTAGAACCAATATGCCTGGATGAAATGAAATCAGAATATATATTTATTGAGCACTTACTATATGCAGAGCACTGTACTAAATGATTGGGCGAGTACAATACAGTAGGGTTGGTAGGCAGGATTTCCTACCCTCAAGGAGTTTACAACCTAGTGGGAGAGTTTGCCCAGTTGAATATACATATATAGATAAGTGCTGAGGATGGGTATTCATGCATAAAGTGCAGAACTCTATGCATAGTTGTTGGACTGATCAGTCAATCAGTAGTATTTACTGAGCACCAACTGTGTGTAGAATGTACTCCGCCATTAGGATAGAACTAAGAGAGGTGGGAATTCAATGCGGAAAGCTCAGAGGAGGTGGAATTCCACGAGGACTTGGAAGATGGGGGAGGACTGAGGTCTAGTGGGTTTGGTGAGAAGGGAAGAGGAAGCTCCAGGCCAGAAGAACAGCATGAGCATTGGGCCAGAGGTGGAAAGAGTTGAGAGTGGGAAGAGCTAGTAAGTGTGCTTGGGAGAAGTAAAGAGTGCAAAGTGGGGCATAGTGGGTGATGAGAGTCAACAAGTAAGAAAATAAGAAGGAAAAAGCCGTGGAGAACCTTGAAGCAAATATTTAATGAGGGATTCTTTTTTATGAGTCCATGGGAGATGGACATCCATCAGAGGTTTTTGAGAAGTAGAGAAACACTCACTAAATGTCTCAGGGAGATGATCCAGGCAGTAGCGTGGATTATGGTCTTAAATAGAGAGAGACTGGCACCTGGGAAACCAGTGAGGAGGATGATACAGTAGTCTTACTGTGTGATCAAATGAGAATTTGAACTAGACTAGTGGCTGTTTGGCTGGAGAGGGAGGGCAGATCCAGGAAATGATTGGGATGAAGAATTGGAAGGATTTGATAGCTAAGTGAATGTGAGGAAAGGAGGGTTTTGGAATGAAGATGGGATGTTTAATTTGGGTCATGTTGTGGTTGAAGTGCCAAAAGGGCATACAACACAGAGATACCCTAGAGGCTAGAGAAAATACAAGACTGAAAGTGAGAGGGAGGTTTAGTCTAGAGAGATAGATCTGGGAGTCTGTAGACTGTAAGCTTCTTGTGGGCAGGGAATATTTCTACCAACTCCATTATTACTGTACTCTCTCAAGACCTAAGTACACACAGTAAGCGCTCAATCAATTCAACTGATTGATTGAGTCATCCACATAGCAGTAGTAGCTGAAGCCAAGTGAATGGATGAGCTCCTCAAGTGAGTGAATGTAGAGTGAGAAGAACAGCTATTCCCTTCATTTCTCCTGTATCTATGTTACAAAGGTCATGTCTGCCTTGCTCTGCTCATGTATTGCAATTCTGAGAGGACATAGTTTATTGTTTTTTATGGTATTTGTTAACAATAATAATAATAATGATGGCATTTGTTAAGCACTTACTATATGCAAAGCACTGTTCTAAGCGCTGGGGTGGATACAAGGTATCAGGTTGTCCCACGTGAGGCTCACAGTCTTAATCCCCATTTTATAGATGAGGTAACTGAGGCACAGAGAAGTTAAGTGACTTGCCCAAAGTCACACAGCTGTCAAGCGGCGGAGCGGGGATTAGAACCCATGATCTCTGACTCCCAAGCCCGCGCTCTTTCCAGTGAGCCACACTGCTTCTCATAAGCAATGTTAAGTGCTCTGTTAAGCACTTACTATGTGCTATGCACTGTACTAAGCTTTGAGATAGATATAAGCTAATCAGGTTGGACACAGTCCATGTCCCACATGGGGCTCACAGTCTTAGTCCTCATTTTTACAGATGAGGTAAATGAGACCCAGAGAAGTTAAGTGACTTGCCCAAGGTCACACAGCAGACAAATGGTGGAAGCAGAATTAAAACACAGGCCCTCTGATTCTCAGGCCTCTGCTCCTTCCACTAGGCCATTTCGCTTCCCCATATGAGGTTCATTTGTAGTTGGTCCAGGAGGACTCTGACTAGACTCTTACCAGTAATACAAAGTAGTCAGTGCCCCTCTAGCTTTCTGCAGTCAGTTCCCTCCCCTTTCTGTTGGATGCACCTGGTTGTCATTATCATTGTAAAAAATCCACTGTTGGTACAGCATTATTCCAGGTGCCAGGAAAATACATTTGGAACAGTTGTAGTCTGGGTCCCTGCCATCAAGAATCTCACATAGGGAGATGAGTAGACAACCCACAGAAGAAAAAAAGAATAGTTATCCATCATTCAATATCAATATGATACTTGATGGGTCAAACAGGGGACCCTAGAAATCGGCCCTGGGGCTAGTCCTATTCAAAACCTTCAATCAATCATTCATTGGTATTTACTGAGAGCTTACTTTGTGCAAAGCAGAGTACAATACAGTTGGTAGACACAATCCCTGCCCTCAAGGGGATTACAGTCAAATGGCGCAGACGGACATTAAAATAAATTGCAGATAAGGGAAGCAATCCCCTTTCAGGGTCGTACCTGCAGAGTTTCCAGTACTTTACCAGTTTTGACTATGGGGGAGGGAGAGTCAAGCAGAGACATATCCATTCCATTCCTAGCTTGGGCAGTGGCTAGCGAGTAGAAGGCAATCTGCTACAAGTCTAAACTCACCTATCCCGGGCAGCAGCAACACAGAGTGAGTCGAGGGCGGAGACTCAAGTTTACTGTGTGGAAGAAGACAATGGTAAACCATTCTTGTATTTTTACCAAGAAAACTCTATGGATATGCTACCAGAATGATTGCAAATGGAGGTGGGGCGGATTGGGTGAAATGTGTCCATGACATCACTATGGGTTAGAGGTGACTCGACAGCATAAAACAAGACAAAGAAAACAAACTTGTTTAAGGATTAGAATCTGAGTACCATGTCAAACAGAGACTGAGTCCGACCTGATTAATGTGTATCTACCCCAGTGCTTAGAACCGTGCTTGACACAGAATAAGCACCTAAGAAATACTGTTTTTTTTAAAGTACATAAGTGCTGTGGGGTTGGGGTTGAGGGTGGGAGTGTACTTCAAGTGTTTAGTGGGTAGAACTAAGTGAATGGATGAGGCAGTAGGAAGGGAAAATAGGAACTGGGGGTAATGAGGCCTTAGTCTGGAAAGGCTTCCTGGAGTAAATATGGGGAAAGTGCAGATCTGTCAGATATGTAAGGGGAGGGTGTTCCAGGAATAATAATGTTGGTATTTGTTAAGCGCTTACTATGTGCCGAGCACTGTTCTAAGCGCTGGGGTAGATACAGGGTAATCAGGATGTCCCACGTGAGGCTCACAGTCAATCTCCATTTTACAGATGAGGTAACTGAGACACAGAGAAGTTAAGTGACTTGCCCACAGTCACACAGCTGACAAGTGGTAGAGCTGGGATTCGAACTCATGACCTCTGACTCCCAAGCCCGTGCTCTTTCCACTGAGCCACAGGAAGGCAGGAGGATATGAGCAAGGGGTCAGGGTTGGGTCAGGTGAGGGCAAGGGACAGTGAATAGGTTGGTATTAGCGGGTGGGGTTGTAATGGGAGAAGAGGAAGGATAAGTGAAGGGGAGAAAGCTGAATGAATGCCTTGAATCCAGTGGTGAGGAGTTTCTGCTTGATACAGAGATTTATGGGCATCCATTGGAGGCACTTGAGGAGGGCGAAGAGGTGAGCAGAATGATTTTTTAGAAAGGCGATCTGGGCAGGAGAGTGAAATATGTACTGAGGGGAGAGGCTGGAGGCAAGAGGGTCAGGTCTTTCCTTGAGTCCCTCCAATCTGGCTTCCATCCCCTTCACTCTGCAGAAACCTCCCTCTCAAAGGTCACCAATGATCTTCTTCCCAAATCCAACGGCTTCTGCTCCATCTTAATCCTCCTCGACCTCTCGGCTGCCTTCGAGACCATCAACCACCCCTTTGTCCGGGAAACATTATCCAACCTTGGCTTCACTGACACTGTCCTCTCCTGGTTCTCCTCATATCTCTTTGGCCGCTCATTCTAAGTCTCTTTTGTGGGTTCCTCCTCTGCCTCCCATCCTCTAACTATGGGAACCCCTCAAGGCTTGGCTCTGGGTCCCCTTCTATGCTTCACCTACACCTACTCCCTTGAAGAACTCATTCACTACCATGGCTTCAACTACCACCTCTAGGCAGATGATTCCCTAATCTACATGTCCAGTTCTTCTCTCCCTCTTTGCAGTCTTGCACTTCCTCCTGCCTTCAAGACATCTCTACTTGAATGCCCCACTGACACCTCAGACTTAACATGACCAAAACAGAACTCAAGCCCCTGCTCTCGGTGTTATCCTTGTCTCTTCTCTCTCATTCAACCTACATATTCAATCCATCATTAAAACCTATAGGTTCAACCTTGACAATATCGCCAAAATCTGCCCTTTCCTCTCCATCCAAACTGCTACCATGTTAATCCAAGCACTTCTCCTACCCACCATGATTGCTGCATCAAGCCTCCTTGCTGACTCCCTGCTTTCTGTCTCTCCCCAGTCTAGTCCATACTTCACTCTGCTGTCTGGATCATTTTTCTACAGAAATGTTCATTCCATATTTCCCCACTCCTCAAGAATCTTCAGTGGTTGCCTATCCACCTCCACATCAAACAAAAACTACTTACCATTGGCTTTAAAGCACTCAGTCACCTTGCCCCCTCCTACCTCACCTCACTGCTCTCCTACTACAACCAGCCTTTGCTCCACTAATGCCAACCTACTTACCGTACCTTAAGTGCTTCTATTTAGCCGCTGACCGATCACCCACATCCATCCTCTGGCCTGGAAGGCCCTCTCGCTTCATATCCTACAGACAATTACTTTCTCCACCTTCAAAGCTTTATAGAAGGCACATCTTCTCCAAGAGGCCTTATCTGTCTAAGCCCTCGTTTTTTCTTTTCCCACTCCCTTCTGCATCACCCGATTTGCTCTCTTCATTCACCCCTCCCTGAGCCACACAGCACAGATCCAACATTTATTTATATTAATGTCTGTCTCCCCTTCTAGACTATGAGCTCATTGTGGGCAAGGGATGTGTCTACCAATCTGTTATACTGTACTCTCCCAAGCACTTAGTACAGCACTGTGCATACAAATAAGCACTCAGTAAATATGATTGATTGATTGATTGATTGATTGATTGATTGGAGGCTGATGAAGTAGCTGAGAAAGGATACACTGGAACCAGTGTAGTAGCAGTTTGAATGGAGAGGAAAGAGTAAATTCTGGAGATGTTGTGGAGATAGAATTCATATGATGTAGTGACAGGAATATGCAGGTTAAAGGAGAGATGACTTGGGGGAAATGCCAAGGTTGCAGGCTCATGAGACAGGAAGGATGGTGGCATTGTCAACAGTGATGAGAAAGTTGAGGGGAGGAGAGAGTTCTGGAGGTAAGATAAGTTCAGTTTGGGGCATGCTGAGCTTAAGGTGATGGCAGGATATCCAGGTAGAGATGTCCTGAAGGCAGGAGGAAATACGAGATTACAGAGAATGGGAGAGGTAGGGGCAAGAGATGTTGATTTGGGAGTCATCTTTACTGATGTCTGGGCAGGGAAATTGAGAGGTTACTAGCCAAGCTTGAAAATTTGATATTATATTGGGTTAGAATGCCTATACTCTGGAAGACAGGAATAAAATTTAAATGGGACCTGGTAAATTGAACAAAGAATACTGCAAAAACAGAATAGAAGCCAGTACATGGTGACCTGTGTGGGGAGCAGAAGCAAACAGCACAAATTCTGGTTAGGTAATGATTGGCTCAACAAAAAACACAGCAGAAAAAAGATGGGGGATAATAGCCTACCAAAGCTGAATTTGAGTCAAATAGTCAAGTGTTATTCCTCAAGAAAGCCAACATGGTCCTGTGATGTACTTTGGTCCTGCTCTACTAAGGGGTAGACTACTAAGGAAGGCTATGGAGTGTATGTCCTGAACAGACAATCATCTGTCCTAGTTGGTTTAGTCATTCACCTCCACGGAGACAGAGGACTGGACCAGATGACTTCTTAGGGTCCCTTCAATTCTGCAATTCTATGATTTAGATCCTTACAGTAAATCAACTAGGAGTTCCCAAGCTGTACTCCTTTCAAAATCCAAATTACTCCTTAAAACCTTCCTTGGCTTACACTTTACTCACATGCATTTGCATCAGTCCATTCAAATCTCTTTACACCAGAGCACCAAATTAATCCTTTGGGAACACTCAGGGTTTCCTCTCTTCCCCATCCCATTGCAGCTCCCTGGGTCCAGCTCCCAACATGATGAAGATAGTATTTGTTAAGCCCTTACTATGTGTTAAGCACTGTTCTAAGCATTTGGACAGATACAAGATCATCAGATTGGATGAAGTCCCTGTACCACATGGGGCTCAAAGTCTAAATAGGAAGAAGAAAAGGTACTGAATCCCCATTTTACAATTGAGGAAACTGAAGCACAGAGAAGTTAAGTGACTTTCCCAAGGTCACACAGCAGGCAAGTGGTGGAGCTATTAGAAGGCATTTGCTCTGACTTCCAGGCCCTTGCTCTTTCTGCTAGGCCAGGCTGTGAAGATTGAAGCAATTTCTGGCACTTCGTAGGCTTCCCGGCAGGTGCGCGAATCCACTGCTGTGGCTTCTTCCCGTAATAACATCCCAGGAACTTTGGCATCCTCCTTTACTGGATCTACATGCCACCTTCCAAGGATCTCACATCAGGTCTCCGCCATGTCCCTGAGGACCCCTCCATCCTGGAATGGCTTGCATTACCCAGCAGGGATAGAAAAAAGCAGCCGCAGCCCGGGACCATCTCCGCAAAACCTTGGGAAGACTATGGTGGCCGCTGCTGTAACTGTCAATGCCCTTAGGGATGTGACTGTGGACTCTGAGCAGTGAGGAGCCTGAAATTCTGCTTCTCTAACCACAGTACATTACTAATAGTTGTTTTATGTCTTTATATTGTCCTAGTGTTTTGTTTCATCTCTTCTTATGTGTCCGTCTCCAGTCCCCTCTCCCCATTTTTATTCTTAGATTGTGAGTCCCCAGCCCAACCTCTCCCAAGAGACAAGTGACCGTATCTAATTTTTTAGTTTTTTTAAGGGTATTTGTTACCCTGTGTGTCAGGCGCTGCTCTCAGTACTGGGATAGATACAAGTTAATCAGGTTGGACACAGTCCCTGACCCACATGGGGCTCATAATCTTATTTCCCATTTTACAGATGAGGTAACTAAGGCACAGAGAAGTGAAGTGACTTGCCCAAGGTCACATTATTTATTTATACTAATGTCTGTCTCCCCCCCTTCTAGACTGTAAGCTCATTGTGCCTGCTTATTGTTATATTGTACTCTCCCAAACAGTACAGTGCTCTGCACACAGTAAGCTCTCAATAAATATGATTGAATGAATTAACAGCGGGCAAATGGCAAAGCCAGGATTAAAACCCAGGTCCTTCTGACTTCAAGGCCCGTGCTCTATCCATCAGGCCATGTTGCTTCTTCCACCTGCGTGTTCTTTCTCAGTGCTTAGTACGGAGCTCTGCACACAGTAGAGTTTTAATAAATACTAATACCACTACTTTCCTAGAATAAAGGGGGAAGGTGAGGATGAAAAGTAAAGAGAGAAATATAACCAGAGCAGAAGTTTTTAGGATAGACATCAGGAAGAACTTCCCTATGAGAAGCTATGAGAAATATATCACTTATCACCATAACACATCAACATATCACCATAGAAGACTGGTAATGAACCTCTGAAGATGTTTCAGAAAAGAAAGCACAGCTTCCTTTCAAGGTTGTCTTAAAAGCAGCTCTACCTTGAGTCTGAATAATAAGACTAGGGAGCCTGTTGAAGACCCATCAGTTTAGTGTTAAAAGATAGTTTAGGCTCCACAGTGGAGGTGGGGGTGGTGGGAGGAGTGGCAGGAAACAGTTTTCCCAGGAGAGCGTGGGGGAGGAGAGCAAGACCTGGTCACAGGAGTTCAGGTTGCCCAGCCTCATTGCAACACTTCATCACCAGGTCTCTCTCCAGCCCCTTTCACTACTCCTTGTGGATGTTGGTAGTGTGGACATTGATGGATCAGAAACTCCTGATGTGTGTGCAGGAATTTCTGATAACCATCCAACACCCTTGCTGAGTTGAAATAGTAGAGTGCTGACTCTGGCAAGATTTAGACCCTCTGTCTGACCTGGGTTGATTCTACTGAGATAAAGTGAAAGGACATCAATTGGAATGCCCAAACTTTGGAGGGCAGTTCTCTAAATGTTCTGGGTCAAACAGTTCTGTGTGGCATTTTCTGTTTGTTATTAAGGACTACACGACCCACACCACCTCAAAAATCATCTATTTCTGCCATCGTGTGTTTTAAGATAAGTTTCCTACCTTTGAAATGAAAACTGAATGTGTTCATTCTTTTTGGAACTAAATAAGACAGATATATTGTTGAATAATGAGGACCAGATGGCTAAAGGTATTTGAAAAGTCTCTAGAAGGCATTGTAAAGAAAAAAAAAAGACCTGCATTCCACACTCCATAACTTTGTCTGGACTGAAATGATATCAGTTACATGCTTTGGTACTTTTATTCATTTGGGGCATCAAGTCCCAAAAAGTTGTTCTATGAATGCTTTTAGAATAAAAGTAGCTCTTTCAAATCACTCCTGTGTCATTTCATTCTTATTCTCTCTCTGTTTCTCTCTGTTTCTCTCTGTTTCTCTCTGTTTCTCTCTCTCTCTCTCTCTCGCTTTCTCCTTTTCCCAATCAGGAAATTCCCAACAGTGCAACTCCGTGCATAAAACCCAGTGTATGTGATAACTATTTAAGAAAGACTGCCTCCAGATGAGTAAACATCATCGCTTCCTCCAAGAGGCCTTCTCAGACTGAGCCCCCCCTTTTCCTCTGCTCCTCCTCCCCTCATCACCCCTACTACCTCCCTCTGCTCTACTCCCTCCCCACCCCCAAAGCGTTTGTGTATATATGTACATATTTATTATTCTATTTATTTTAGTAATGATGTGTATTTACCTATAATTCCATTTATACTAATGCTATTGATGCCTGTCTACTTGTTTTGTTTAGCTTTGTTGTCTGGCTCCCCCCTTCTACACTGTGAGCCTATTGTTGGGTAGGGATTGTCTCTATTTGTTGCCGAATTGTACTTTCCAAATGCTTAGTATAGTGCTCTGCACACCGTAAGTGCTCGCTAAAGACGATTGAATGAATGAAACATCATGCATGGACAAAAAAGAACATAGAGTTTGGATCTGACCACTTACTTCACTGAAAATCAGATTAAACCTCATCTATCATCAGATTCTGGAAACCAAGACAATTTGTTCTCTAGACCATCTGACCTAACAGCAGAGAGAGTCTGAATCACCCTTGATCACCTCTCATTGGGCTTGTTTCTGAGGCTCACTGAAAGAACCTCTCAGATTTGGCACCTTCCAGGGTTTGAGTGGCAGCAAGGTCAACCCCTGAATGGACCGTGAAATTGAAACCTCTTTCGAGCCCACAGTGGGCTCCTCCAGAGCCATCTGGGACAGTGGGGTTAGAAGAGGAACTCTCACTATTAGTGTGGAGTAATGGGATTTAGGGATTTCAGGCTTTCAGGCCTGTGACTTTCATGAACTCTGAACTTAATTAAAAAAATAAACTTGTCAAAAGGAGGTCAAAAAGATTTCAGGGACTGTTAGGAACTTCCAAAAATATAAATAGTTTTTTTGAAATCATTCAGTGAAAATACAATTGGCTTGGAATTGAATTTCCCTCTAGCATGCAAGCTCCTTGTGGGCCGGGTACATATCTACTGACTCTCCTAAGTGCTTAGCACAGTGTTCTGCATACAGTAAGTGCTTGATAAATACCAGTGATTAATTGATTGATTAAATCAAGACAGCAGCTGCTTTATATCAATTAGATCTGACCTGTAATTTATTTTTTTATATTAATGTCTGTCTCTCCCTCTCGACTGTAAGCTCACTGTGAGCAGGGAATGTGTCGTTACATTGTGCTCTCCCAAGTGCTTAGTGCAACGCTTTGCACACAGTAAGCACTCAATAAATATGAATGACTGGGTGACTGGCCTATTGAGACAGCTCCACTGGGTATCAATTTCCCAAATTTGACTCTCTCTCTCTCTATCCCAATTCTCTCACAACTGGCTTCCGTGGTCTGTAAGCTGGAGGCTCTAAGAGGCATAGGAAGACTAATTATATCACAGAGTCCCAGAGAGTTGGAAGACTTCTTAAGAAGTCTTGGAGAAATCTTGGAGAAGCAGTGTGGCTTAGTGGCTAGAGCACGGGCCTGGAAGTGAGAAGGACCTGGGTTCTGATCCCGGTTCCACCACTTGTCTGCTGTGTGACCTTGGGCAAGTCACTTCACTTCTCTGGGCCTCAGTTCCTTCATCTGTAAAATAGGGATTGAGACTATGAGCCCTATGTGGGACATGGACTGTGTCCAACCCAATTATCTTATTTTTATCCCAGTGCTTAGTACAGTGCTTGGCACATAGTAAGCGCTTAACAAATATCATAAAAAAGAAGGTTCAACTACAAGGCTCCTGCTCTTTCAGAATCCCACTAGAAGCTCTGATGCAGTAGTGACTTGGGGGGGGTGGGGAGAACGCCATTTTATAAACCAACCTCCTGCAATGGTGCCCTTGTTCCACCATGATGTTGGTTCTAATCAAGGCTATTTCTAAAGGATTTTTTTTATTCCCTCATTCCATATATTGCAAATAATAGCTGAATACCATTAAAAAATTCATACAGTACCCTGAATTTATATAGGGCTTATTTTTCTGAAGCACTATTCTATCAGTGATTTTGTTTTGTCTTTACAATAGTCCCATAATTTAGTTGAACATAGAATTTATTAATTTTGATATTTATTAAGCACTTAGTGTCAGACACTGTACTAAGCACTGGGGTAAATACAAGATAATCAGAACAGACACAGTACCTGTCCCACCCAGGGCATCCAGTCTAAGAGGGAGGAAGAACAGGGACAGAAAGGTCTTATTATCCCCATTTTACTGATCAAGAAAAGAAGGAGCTATATTAGATAAGCATCTATGTGTGATCACCATGAATATTCCTGAGTGTGAACTGTAGCGGACAGGGCCAACTCCCTTTTTACCACAGATGAAGCAAACAGACACTGAGTTAAATAAAAACACAGGGAAGCCACTAGTAGTCAAATGCAATGTCAAACAACCACACTGGAGGCAGAAATGCCACCAATGAGACAGCTATTGACACATCTGGCTTGGGTAGCCCAGCACAATACAATGTCAGGGAGGGTAAGCTCTGCAGAATAGTGACTATGATCTTATTTATGAAGGAAGTCAACCCTCTAATAGCCTAAAATATAATAATAATAATGATATTTGTTAAGTGCTGGGGGTTGGGGTGGGGGGAGATTCAAGGTAATCAGATTGTCCCACGTGGGGCTTACAGTCTTCATCCCCATTTTCCAGATGAGGTAACTGAGGCATGGACAAATTAAGTGATTTGCCCAAAATCACCCAACTGACAAGTGGTGGAGCCAAGATTAGAACCCAAGACCTCTGACTTCCAAGCCCGTGCTCTTTCCACTAAATATGCCACTAGAACTACTACTTTTGTGCTACATATTCATTCTAAACAAATGTTAGGGAGGAAAAGAGTTAGAAAAGATGGATGCTCTAAACAGGTTCTGACTCATGGTTCAAAAATCCCTCCCAAATCTCCAAAACACTGAAAATTTTCCCCTTGAAGATCCAAGGAGAATGAAATCCAAATACAGACTAATTTCAAATAGAATTTTAAACACAACCTCCCTCAATACCAAGCATTTGATCCAAAGAAGATTCCAGGAGCAATTTCTGAAGCTCAGAATATCAAATCCCATGTTCCTTTGTATTTGAAATAGACAGAAATATATGAATTTCTAAGGATAAATCACACACACACACACACTCTCTCTCTCTCTCTCTCTCTCTATGCCAAGAGTATTCGTGATGGGTCCAAAGTCAGAAAACCCTTTTTTTTTTAATGGAAAAAGAACATAGGGATATAAGAAATGCCATTACTGAGCCTGACCCAAGGTCCACCCAACTCACTATTCTGTCTCCACATTGGAGAATGGATGCATGTGATAAATGTCCTTCTTGATATCCATCTTCATGGTTAGGATTGTACCATCTAACATCCCTAATTTTACCTTCTACATCCCCTACTTAACCTCTGAAAGTCAATTATGTACCTATCATCCTTGAATTTACACATAACTTCCTAGAATTGACTTGCATTTTCTCTTTGCACAACTTTCTCCGGTAATATGAGGCTCACAGTCTAAAATACATTTTTCAACTGGGGCACCTCCTGGCTTATTTGGTCAGAGGTGTTTCTGTGGAATGGTTGCATCCAAGTGATCAGAGCCGGTTATAAAGGTAAGCAAAGCAGGGAGACTCCTGGGGCCAAATTTGCATTCACTCAGATCCAGGTTAGATGGGGGCCAAAAAAGGGACCACCAACTTTTGCAACTCCTTACATGGTCCACTCGTAAAAACAGTTCCAAATAAGTGAGTGAACTATTTGTTTGGTGGTAACAGAGCAATCCCAGGCAAAGCCACTGCATTTTGTGGCCTTGGTTGAGGGTTGGAGAAAATATACAGAGTGGAGCTACCCACCATTCTCATCACCATTCATTATCTCCTCTCCCCTCTGCCTCTGCACTTACAGCTGAGCTGGCCACTGAGAAGGGATAGATTGACCCTAGCTACATATGGGATTAGGTTTTCATTCATTCATTCATTCAATCAATCATATTTATTGAGCACTTACAGTGTGCAGAGCACTGTACTAAGCTCTTGGGAGAGTACAGTATAACAATAAGCAGACACATTCCCTGCCCATAAAAAGTGTTTACACAGTCTAGAGAGTTTACTTTTACAGTCTTCAGTGCTGGTCCCTTCACCCTCCTCATTTTCTCTTTGTCCATCTACTCCTACCCAAGACATATTTTTGAGTAGCTGAAGGCATCTCTGCCCTTCCCATTCTTGTCCTATGGCCCCTCAGACTCTGTCCATTTAAGAGTGGAACTGTGGAACTCCTCACTGCTCCCCTTCAACCAAACTCAGACTTGGGGAGTGTTGGGCTCCCCCCGACCCAGAACCAAATGCTCTTGGTCGATCTGGGTTGGGAACAGTTCAAGGAGTTCTGTCCTTAGATCATATCCTCCCCACAACCACCCCCCGCCACTACCAATCCCCAAGCCAGCACAAAACCCGGGGCCCAAAATGCAAGTCTGCCCAGCCCCCCCTCCACCAGACTGCTAGTGTGACCCTGACAGGGAATACAGAAATCCCAGCATAACCACCTTGCACCTTTCTGTGGAAACCAACTGAGTCAACTCTATTCTGGGTCCCTTCTCCATAAAAGATCCTTCCTAAATGGGTTATATTTCCTTCATGCTTGATGTCCATGCCTTTTCAGTTGTTTTATTAATCATCTACCTGGCCCTCACTCAATTTGCTAATGCAGAGGTTAATAAAACCTTCCTTCGAAGATGCTGAGAGGCTCACAAAGAAGATCTTGCTGCAAAATTGAGCTAATGAAGAGTTGCTGGTGTTATCTTGTAAAGCCTGCCTTTAATAGCACTGAACTTATAAATTGGCTGTTTCAAAGTTTGGAAAGTGATTGGTTAACTGCAGCAATATCAGGTAATCACCTCTCTTGTCTGTTTCTTCATTTCTTTCTCAGAGCAAAGAGAAAAGGGTATTCCACAGAAGACTGAAAGTTGCAGTTCTTCTCAACTCATTCAAAATATAAAGCTTCCCAATACGAACCCAGCCAAAGCTTTGCGCCTAATGTGGAGAAAATTCCTTTCTGTTCAGACTTTCCCTGGGTTTCTCAAGGTAGCCCCAGAGATTCTAAGACAACAAGAGGTTTGACTAATCATCCATTTCAGGAAGTCAGTAGCTGAAGAAATATGCTTTTGATCATGTCTTCTGGCAGGATGTCCGTGGTTATTTGCTGTACTAGACATTCATTTTTCCCAAACAAGGTTCTGATTTTTTCTTCCATTATTTCCAACCTCAAATGCCCCAGGTCTGACAATCTAGGAGATCTAGATGTCCAAAGATATGTTTCCCATCTGCATGTCTTTTAATCCTATTCCAAACTCCAGAGACTTGACACCAAAAATGACATAACCTCAAGAAGTAAAGCTTCTTTGGTTGCCATACGATTGCCTTTCTCTGGTATTGAAACAAAGGATGCTGTGGAGACAAACATTCATCCAAGGCTGAAATGGCACAGAAAGTCCAGACAAATCCAGGTAGAAGAACTTTGTCTCATATAGTAAGGTTAAATAGATTTAAATTGCTCCAATTTACCTTTGAGACAGAGTTACACTGGCTCATTTATCAAAGAGCTCTTACATCTGAACCATATTAACTCAACCACTTCAAGGAAGTTTTCTGGTTTTTCCTTCTCTTGTGAAGCTCCAGAGGCCTCTGTGAGTCTAGATTAAAAAGACATATAGATGATGGATGGAATGAAAGCGAGATAAGCTTAATCATTGCCCACTGTGTTACAGCAAATAGTCTTACTGTATTACTATTTGAGTGTAAGGCTATGGTTGAAAAGCCCACAGTGTGGCCTTCAAGTCTTTTCCCATGGAGCCCCCATGAAATCGAATTTCTAGTTAATAGCTCCAGTAGAGTCTGCAGAGTCTGTTTCTTGGGATTCTCTGTTGCTGTGCCTCACACACCGTAGCTCTGGTTCAAACTGACTGGGCCATGATAGCTGACGTCCTTCACTAAGGATGAACTGCCATACTGTGTGGCATTCTCTTGTGGTTAAGTGGGTCCTCCAAGTTTCATCTGCCTACTTGCAGCTGTTCCACTTAGCTCCCCATTGAGCACTTGTGGTCTATTCTCCTCACACCCCAACCTTAGGATGCTGGGTTGGGAGGAGTGTGATTTTGATGCCGACAAACAAATGGTGCTCTGGGGTCTTCCTATTGATTGCCTTGCATTGTCATATAATAGTCTTAGTAATAATAATTAATAATAGTTATGGTATTTCTTAAATGCCTACTGTGTGTCAAGCACTGTTCTAAGCGCTGGTGTAGATACAAGGTAATCAGGTTGTCCCCCATGGGGCTCACAGTCTTAATCCCTATTTACAGATGAGGTAACTGAGGCACAGAGAAGTTAAGTGGCTTGCCCAAGGTCACACAGCAGACAAGTGGCAGAGCCGGGATTAGAACCCATGCCCTGTTCCCAAACCTGTTCTCTTTCCACTAAACCATGCTGTGCAGTAGTAATAGTAGGAGTTGTGATTGCATTTACTGAGCACTGAGCTAAATGCTTGGGAAAGTTCAACAGAAGCACAAGCCATGGTCCCTCAAGGACCTTATACCCTAATGGAGAAGATAGGCTTAAAAATATACACCAGCAGTGGAAACGGAGTAACTTAACTGAATATACAAGCATGTACATGCTGAGGATGGGTATGCATAAATCCAGAAGTCACTGGGTTGATACAACCCCAGGTGTTGGAAATTAATAAGAAAAGGCTTGTTGGAGGAGGAGGGGTAGACACAGAAGAGTAATTGATTAAACTGATTCTGAAGCTGAATGTGATGTCTAGAAAAAAAACCAAGTCCTGCACCAGTATAGGTCGTTAGAGGGCATCAACGTCTAATAGGCCTTTGTCCTCATTTGGAGCCTAATGCCTCATCAAATTACTTATTTATTTATATTAATGTCTGCCTCCCCCTCTAGACTGTAAGCTCATTACGGGCAGGGAACACGTCCACTAATTCTGTTGTAGTGTACTCTCCCAGGCACTCAGTACGGTGCTGTGCACCTAGTAAGTGCTCAATAAATACAATCGATTGATCAACATCAGCTTCTCTTCTGTTGATCATCCAAAAAACACGATAGCTTCCTGGTTCCTTGGCAATTGGTGCGTCATTAAACAGGCTGAGTGAGCAGAATTGTGACAGCTTTCAGGGAGGCATCTTCATGCAAACGTTGGCCTCTCTTCATGGTTAATGTGGTGGAGATTGAAACTGGCCTTAGCCTTCTTAAGGCTAATTGTGAATCTGCTGGGCTGTACTCCCTCTGCACAACAATTCATAACACTCCTGTATGTTTGCTTAAGGTAAGAGTCAGAGGCATATGGTAATTCTCTCGTTATATCCCGGCTAGACTACTGTGTCAGCCTTCTCTCTGACCTCCCTTCCTCCTCTCTCGCCCCGCTCCAGTCTATTCTTCACTCCGCTGCCCGGCTCATCTTCCTGCAGAAACGATCTGGGCATGTCACTCCCCTTCTTAAACAACTCCAGTGGTTGCCTACCGACCTCCGCTCCAAACAAAAACTCCTCACTCTAGGCTTTAAGGCTCTCCATCACCTTGCCCCTTCCTACCTCTCCTCCCTTCTCTCTTTCTACCGCCCACCCCGCACGCTCCGCTCCTCTGCCGCCCACCTCCTCACCGTCCCTCGGTCTCGCCTATCCCGCCGTCGACCCCTGGGTCACGTCCTCCCATGGTCCTAGAACGCCCTCCCTCCTCACCTCCGCCAAACTGATTCTCTTTCCCTCTTCAAAACCCTACTTAAAAATCACCTCCTCCAAGAGGCGTTCCCAGACTGAGCTCCTCTTCCCCCTCTACTCCCTCTGCCATCCCCCCTTTACCTCTCCGCAGCTAAAGCCTCATTTTCCCCTTTTCCCTCTGCTCCTCCACCTCTCCCTTCCTATCCCCACAGCACTGTACTCGTCCGCTCAACTGTATATATTTTCGTTACCCTATTTATTTTGTTAATGAATTGTACATCGCCTTGATTCTATTTAGTTGCCATTGTTTTTACGAGATGTTCTTCCCCTTGACGCTGTTTATTGCCATTGTTCTTGTCTGTCCGTCTCCCCCGATTAGACTGTAAGCCCGTCAAACGGCAGGGACTGTCTCTATCTGTTGCTGACTTGTTCATCCCAAGCGCTTAGTACAGTGCCCTGCACATAGTAAGCGCTCAATAAATACTATTGAATGAATGAATTCTGGAAGAATGCCTCACAGCAATAAAGGCATACCAGATTTTTCACATGGAACAATTTGGAACCAAATACATTTTGGACAGTATATATTTATGAGTAGCAGAAGGATTCATTTTATTTATACTTCCATTGGGAAAATGCCATAAATTCACAGAATGTACATGTACAAATTGCTTAAGGAGGCACTTCAAACTCTTTACAGGAAGTACTACATAAAACCAAGGTATGATTATGAATTTTTAGGTATAGTTATATTCACAACACGAGACATTCAGTGAATAGGGCTTTTGTTGCTAGTGTTTTTAAGATGACAAAAATGTAAATCAATGACTTAAAAGGGCAGAAAAAGAAACTGCTGCTATTTAAAATGTTGAATCATTTCTACAAAATGAGGAACGAGTAGATTTTCTATAAAGAGGTATCCACTGGGTTTGGGAAGGTGACACTCCTGCTGTTGAAATTTTGTGTGAGCAGGTGAGACTAGAAATGTGCAACCACCAGACCTTAAACATAACACAGCACAGGATAAACTTTTATGTGCACAATGTGCCAGGACTGTGGCTCTTGCATTTTGGTCTTTTCAGCCACACAAGCAGTCTCAGGTGAATTTCACAGTCAGTGGAGTTTCTTCAAATATGAAAAACAACTGCATGCATGTATATGTGACTCAATCAATCAATCATATTTATTGAGCACTTACTGTGTGCAGAGCCCTGTACTAAGCGCTTGGGAGAGTACAATATAACAATATAACAGAAACACTCACTTCCCACAATGAGTTTACAGTCTAGAAAGAGTTTACAGTCTAGAATATGTCTGTGTATAGATTTTTTTATATGCAACACTTGGAAAGGTACATTAGAATAAGAGATGCAGTCTCAAGTGCCTTCTTACCTTTCTCTTCCTTTTCCCCTATTTCTTTCTTTGCTTCTCTTCCCCTTTGTGCTAGACTTAATTCTAATAGCCCCACCCATGTTTTAATTTTGCAAAATTGTGGGACAACTGTATTAATAAATATAATTGTCTGAGCATGAGACCGGAAAGATATTCATATTATTGTGGCTGGAATGACCATCGCCTTATTTGGCCCAGACCTTCTCTAACGATAAAGTCAGTGGATCACAAAGTGGCTGCCAAGCCACCCAGGCAGCTGGATGTCAAATTCCTGGAGAATGAAGACACATGCAAGAAACGTCAGAAAATTATCAAAGCAGCTCTTTTAGCTCAAGTGATCCCATCTGCTTCTAGCAATGTGGCCAATACCTGGGTGTGGCTATGAGATATTCCTACCAGGAAATCTTTAAGGCCATGGATACTTCCAGAAGGAAATATCATGACTGCTTTGATGAGAATGACTCCAAGACCAAAGGAGCTGCTTGCAGCAAAACAAGTAATACATCAGCAGAACTTCACAGATCTTCAGGACCCCAATATTAACAATGTGGGATACCAAACAAGCTAAGAAGCATGTGTAAAAACTTTGCATCACTGGAGCAATGCATATTGTAACAGCATAACTGAAAAGTCAAAATAGTTCCACTTTTGTCACAAAGGAGGACTCTTAAAGGGATGGCACCAGTACTTGAGTGATTCTCCAGCACTGAGGATGACACTCTACAAAGAGTAGTTTGCCTACCGATCAATATGTGAAGATACGGCTCTCACTCCAACACTTGATGAAATCGCTATTGTACTTAGAGCCCTTAAAAATGGCAAGGCTCTCAGGTTTGTCAGAATAACTGCTGAGCTCTACTAGCAGGGAGGATACATTCTATCAGTTGCCTGCTCAAGCTCTTCAATAAAAATGATGATGATGAAGATGATAATAATAATAACTATGATAGGTGTTAAGTGCTTACCATGTGTAAAGCAATGTTCTAAGTGCTGGGGTATCAATTGTATTTATTGAGCGCTTACTGTGTGCAGACCACTGTACTAAGCACGTGGAAGAGTACAATATAACAATATAAGACACATTCCCTGCCTACAGTGAGTTTACAGTCTAGGTTATCAGGTTGGAAACAGCCCCTATCCCACTTGGGGCTCGCACTCTAGGAATACTGATGGAATGCCACAGTATTTCAAAGGTGTCATCATTATTACTGTCTTTAAAGAAGAAAGGGAAGAGAGTTGACTGTGGAAACTATCTAGGCATTTCATGGTTCTTCTCATCAGTAAGATCCTATCCAGAGTTGTACCAGGTAATGCATTAATGAACTTTCAGAACCATGTGACATGACATTGTAGCAGCGTCCAGCAGACAAGATCTTTGCTGCATATCAAATTTATTAGAAGTTTCAGGAACAACACCAAGACCTCCTCACAATGCTCATAGACCTTGCAGAAGCATTTAATACCATCAGTAGACCTGGGCTCTGGCAGCTACTAAAATATTTTGGCTGCTCTCAGAAGTTTATTAAGAGTTTAAGGTCACTCCATAATGAAATGGTTAGGGATTCATCTGGCCATTTCCACATTATCATTGGAGTAGAACAGAGCCGTTCAACATTATCTATGTAACCATTCTTGCAAAATTAACAGGAAATCTGGAATTTAGAACTATAATGCAATCCCAGGCCTCTGAAACTCATAACTCATCTGGCTGAGACCATTATCAAAAGTCCTTGAATTATTCATACCCCGATGACTGTGCTCTAACAGCACACACCCAAGAAGACACGAAGATTATTATGAACTTCTTAGAACCAGAAAGGCACTGCAGACTGACAATTATTCTGAAGCAGATATGCCAGCCAGCACCTGGAAAATCCTACATCCAACCAAGGATCTTCCTTGGTGACACAAAGGTGAGTGCTGTCATTGAATTAGGCTAACAAGGGAGTTCCCTTGCAATGATGCAAAGATAGACAAGGAGTTAGAAAAATGAATCAAGAAGGCTATTGTGTCCTTTGGAAGATTGGCAGAGTGTGGCATGCTCATGGCATCAGGTTTCAGACAAAGCTGAAGGTCTGCTGAGCAAATGTAGTGGCCAATCTTCAGAAGACTATGTATGCTATCTGAGTTTACCACAGACAACCAAGCCTTTCCACTGAGATAACAATACCTAACAATAAGGGGCAAGATAGAGTTGCAAACAACAATGGTGGTGTTTGTTAAAGTTCTTACTATGTGTCAAGCACTGTTCTAAGTGCTGGGGGAGATACAAGGTTATCAGGTTGACCCAGATGGGGCTCACAATCTTAATCCCCATTTTACAGATGAGGTAACTGAGGCACAGAGAAGTTAAGTGACTTGCCCAAAGTCACACAGATGACAAGTGGCAGAGCCGGGATTAGAACCCATGAACCTCTGACTCCTAAACCCGGGCTCTTTCAACTAAGCCATGCTGCTTCTCAAATGATGAGGTCCTGTAGTCACATTGCCCCTTCACTGAGTGGGACAAGTGAGAGGAATAGAGAACAGGAGGTTACCTAAAGCAACTGCTCTCCAATGAGCTAAAATGTGGAAAACTACCATCTACCTCTCGTGCACATCACCTTTCAATTCTACACACCGCACACCCTAAAAAGACAGTAGCCATAAATGGGGGGGGGGGGACAGTTTGAAGAATAGCAATAGTAATGGAGTCACTGTCTAAAGACGGAAGCTTCAGAAAGATCGAGTGGGCGAAAAGAAAATGGTGTCAAGCACAATGGGCAACAAATGCAATAATACAGCAAGGGACCATTTTTATACACACGTGATACCAAAGGGATCGTCAGTCACACATTGGACTTGTTGGCTACACTAGCACACGCTCATAAAAATCTCACTATCAGCACCATCTTTGAACCCAAGTATAGCTATACACATATATATATATATATATGTTCTGGCATTTTGCAAAGAACATGCTTCTGGGAAATGGAATAACCTGTTTTGGTTCATGACACCTTTGGATTCATCTGATAGATGGAGCTGATATTATGGGCTCTTTTTGCAGACAAAATCTCCATAGTTAACCTTTATAAGGGCCACAGAAACAAGCCCAGCTACTTACCTTGTCATCATAAATAGCACTTCAGAATTCTGATTTATAACTGAATTTTCAGTTTCAGACCTTCAAGTGTTAGACTCATCTACAGATACTGATCAGTCTCACTCACTGTCAGGGGGTGGAGAAGAGAAAGATAGAAGGAGGAAGTGTGTGTATATGTTTGAGGTGACTGAGTGGGAAACATGAGAGAGATTCCAAGGATGGGGGATGGAGGTGGGGGATGTGTGCTCGATGGGGGGTATTTGTAAGGGGATGTGCAGGAACAGGGGTGGCTGGTGGTTTAACAGTAACTGAAGAACAAACTGGTCTAAATCTTCATTTTTAAATGATATTTGTTAAGCGCTTACTAATTGCCAGGCACTGTATACAAGCTAATTAGGTTGGACACAGTCCATTCCCACATGGGGCTCACAGTCTTAATCTTCATTTTACAGATGAGATAACAGAGGCACAGAGATGTAAAGTGACTTGCCTAAGGTCACTCGGCAGAGAAGTGGCAGAGTTGGGATTAGAACCCAGGTCCTTCTAACTCCCAGGTTTATGCTTTATCCACCAGCCCATGCAACATGACATAGTAGATAGAGCACAGTCCTGGAGTCAGAAGGTCATGGGTTCTAATCGCAACTCCACCACTTCTCTGCTGTGTGACCTTAGGCAAGTCACTTTATGTCTCTGTGCCTCAGTTACCTCATCTGTAAAATGAGGATTGAGACTGTGAGCCCCACGTGGGACAGGGACTGTGTCAACCCAGTGTGCTTGTATCCACCCCAGCACTTAGTACAGTGCATGGCACATAGTAAGCACTTAACAGATACCATAATTATTATTATCATTTCCTCTGAGAAATTATTTTTCTTTGAGCTTAACTGCAAAGGGAAAAGCTCTGCTGTCACCCATCGCTGGGGACAGGTTCTTTCGGAATCGGCGCGGAGAGAGAGAGAGAGAGAGGCTGGGGATGGAAAATCTGAGTTTTGTATAGAATTTATTCCGCGGGGCGGATTGAATTAATTAATTATTTAGACGCAACAATCGGCCTTCCCTTTTGGGGGAAATATGGTGTTAAAGCTTCCCCTTTGGGAGGAATTTGGTGTTAAAGCTTCCCTGATGGGAGGAATACACTAGTATGTTACTCGAGTGTGGGTGGACACCAGGGCCCGCCCAGGAAGAGCTCGTTAATGGTTTACTCACAACGTGGTGAGGCGGCTAGTTCCCACCATGTGCGCACCCACTTGGGAGGAGAAGCAGCGTGGCTCAGTGGAAAGAGCACGGGCTTTGGAGTCAGAGGTCATGGGTTCGAATCCCTGCTCGGCCACATGTCAGCTGTGTGACTTTGGGCAAGTCACTTAACTTCTCGGTGCCTCAGTTACCTCATCTGTAAAATGGGGATTAAGACTGTGAGCCCCACGTGGGACAACCTGATTCCCCTGTGTCTACCCCAGCGCTTAGAACAGTGCTCGGCACATAGTAAGCGCTTAACAAATACCAACATTATTATTATTATTAATCCACTTAAGCGTTCAATCTACTTATGCGCCGAACCCATTTAGGCCTTAGATTTACTTATGCATTACACTCACTCGTGCATTAAACTCACTTGCGCGTTACACTCACTTGTATGCTACCCACTTACGCACTAAACTCACATGTGCATTATACTCACGTATACATTGCCCGCTTATGCACTAAGCTCACATATGCGTTACACTCATACATTACCCACTTATGCATTTAAGCCAGTTATGCATTACACTCACCCGTCCCGCGACCCCTGTCTCTGTGCACTGTTCCTGGTGGCAGAATAGCGTCTGGTGCTCGGGACAGGGAGAGACACGTGGGTGGCCGTTGCTACCGCTGTGATCTTCCCAGAGAGACCCGAGCACCAGAGGCAACAGGTATTTATTACCTTTGGTTTGGGTGGTCCCCACTTCCTTCCTGTTCAATCTCCGCCCCCTTCCGGTCCCTTCCCTTCCATACCTTATTGGGTGGGCACGGAGGTGAGGGACACCTATCTTCCCATCCCGCCTTCTCTGGCCAGAGAAGTTAAGTCACTGATGGCATTTTGACCTTTGGGTAGCTGGTGCCCAGATCCACCTTGGCACATACCACCCCTTGGCCCTCGCCATACGTGCCCATTTGACCCCAACCTTCCCTGCGTCCCCTCCGGGGCGCGTGGTGGTGGAGTGATGCCGGAGGCCGTGCCCTCCAACATTGTCCCTCCCCTGACCACAAGGAACTGATATCCTCTCCTGGCTGGCCACGGAAGTCCAGAGAGTAGATCCATAGGTCGGGGCAGAGGACAGGGCCCATGCTCTGGCCAGGGACTTAGGACGGGGGGAGGTGGGGGCGGGCGGAGCCTTTAAGGTGTGGTGACCAGAGGTGGGGAGGGTGATTGGTGGACTACAACATTCTTGAGGTAATGCACAGAGAGAGGAGTCGGGCACGACTGCAGTGTTCGTCGCATGTGTGTGGAGAGAACCGAGCAACAGCAACCTAGGAACCAGCATTCCCACTATGCCCACCAACAAGAGCAAAAGCAGCAGCAACCCATGGAATAGCGAGCTCCCCCAGTTCTTAAAGAGTCCTTGGAACCAGTCCCAGACTCCTCCAGCGGTGTCATCATTCTGGTACTGGTTAACTGCGTGGTACATATCGGCAACAATTGCGTCCACATGTCCAGAATTGTCAGGGATAAAGGTGCAACACTCCTTCCCGATAAGCTTGCAGACTGATTGAATGTTGATTGATGTTCTCAAGTGCTTAGAATAGAGGTCTGCCCATAGTAGGGACACAGTACATGCTGTTAATGATTGATGATGATGATGAAGTGTTCCTCTGGTGGCCAAGAAAAATGGAAAGAACATAAACCATTAAGAGTCACGGTTCTTTGGCCTCCACTCATTTCCTTGGCTTAAAGAGACATTTTTTCTTTCTTCAAAACATCTAGGTGCCATGAGATCTGTAGCTCTCTCCTCACTTCTTCCATTTACAGTCAAGCCCTTAGCAGATAGGCTCAGTCTGTGATAGCCACTCAAATTGGAGAAGGTGCCTCAGCTTACAAAATGGCACTCTCTGACTAGTCTCTGGGGTGCTGATGGTCCTCCAGATAAAAATGCCTGTGATGTTCAGGGGCACGTTGGTAGAAATGGCAATGGGGAGAGACAGGCCTCTGTTTTGGTGTGCAATGCTGGAATTTTTCTGAGCAGAACACAGCTCACTCAATTCCAGCTCCAACCAAAGTTAATGGGCAGGAAATCTCCATCTAGTGCATTCAGGGGGGTGGTAGCAGATCTGGAAAGGCGGTTTAATCACTTTTTAATTGAACCTGAATAAGCTTCCAAATTCAACACAGATTTGGGAGAGTGTTCCTCATGCTAAGCATAAAACCAACAGACCCTGCTCTCACAGTCAGATGATTCAGAGAGGAGGGCAGGTTGAAATGAGGAAAGATGACAGGATTCCAGGACCTGTCCTGAATTCCAGCGAGGAGTGATAAAATGAAGCAATGCTGCAGGACACGCTGAGGTTCCCAAGTTGTTCAACTGTGTCCATCCACTCACTTCCCTAATTGGCTCTCCCTATGATTAAAGACTCGTTTACCTGTCCCGTAATTGGCTGATCTGTAAGATAATGAGCCTCTTGACAGGTTGCATACCTAACTGATATTTTCCTCTCTTGTTCAACCCAAGCTGCCTGCCCAAATGCCAAGATGACATTTGCGAACTTCCTTCAATAGGAAATTCCCAAGAGCTTGGTGACTTGGTTTCTTCTTTCGCTCACACTTTAGGCCTACTTTGTGTGATTAGAGATTTGTGGCAAGGCTCCAGAGGGTCTCAGACCCAACTTGGAGCATTCTGAACCTTCTAATACCCTGGGCTTCCCCTTATGGGAGAGCAGAGATAAGGAAAGGGTATTTCTAGAGCATCTTTTCTCCAAACATAAGCTACTAAAATGAGACATGATCTCATAATGACTGGCACCATTCTTAACGAGCAAAACTTATTACCAATTTGTTGCCTCTTCCCAGAGTGTTTCACAATACAAGCAGATGCTGCCATAATTAATAGCCCGATTCAGAACATTCAAGACCCAAAGTCCTCCTCTTTGCCTCAGCCCCCTATCTGGACAGCGTCAGACTGGTTCACTGCTCCAAGGTTCATTCTAATGAGGATTCACTGAAACTACTTCAATTAGAGAGAAAACAATGTGGCCAAGAATGAAATGACTCTTGAAAACTTGGATTTCGGCCTGTGGGGCCCCCGGTCTCCACATTTACCAGGGCTCTCAACCTCTCTGGTCCCTTGTTGGGTGTGCAAGAGACCTTTTTTTTAAAAGAAAATATTACATGACTTAGGGGTGAATAGTCTTATCAGTCTACTGAAAAGAGACCACTGTCACCAGAATACCATAGTATTCCAGCATGATGTTTTAACACAAGGCAATGCGAAAGGAGCCGTTGGCACGATTCATGTGGGATTTTTCAGAGGGCAGTACACAGAGCTGAGGATCTTCCCAGGGGCTGTCCTCCCACATTCCTAACAACCATGATTTGAGCATTTCTTTTAATAAACTAGAATTAATCCTCAAGTTTCAAAACCATAATCCTGCAAGGGCAGGAGGCCCAATCCATCAGACAGAGGTTAACGGATCCCTTTGTTGCAACATCCACATCAAGTTTAGGAACACGCTTGACCTGTGGTGGGATGCCAAATCACAAGAAATCAATCAATCAAGCGATAGTGTTTATTGAGTACATACTGTAGGCATAGAACTGTACTAAGCACCTGGGATAGTGCAATAGAAAAGGACAAACAACACCCCGCCTACAGAGAGACACACATCTAGGCCAAACACCACCAAACCGAGAACTTCCACATTTCATTAGAAGCAGCATGGATTAGTGGATAGACCACGGGTCTGGAACTCAGAAGGACATGGATTCCAATGCCTCCTCTGCCACTTGCCTGCTGTGTGACCTTGGGCAAGTCACTTTGCTTTTCTATGCCTCAGTTATTTCATCTGTAAAATGGGGATTGGGACTATGAGCCTCAGTGGGACAGGGACTGTGTCCAACCCGATTACCCACACCAGTACTTAGTACTGTGGCTGGCACATAGTAAGCGCTTAACAAATGCCATGATTCTTATTACTATTATTAAAGAAGTTATATGGCCCCATTCAAGCTATCGCAGCACATCTGATAAGTGGCTATGTTCCAGCTTAATCTGCTAAGGAGGGAGGGAGTTTTAAAAAGAAGGCAACCACATTGCCATACTCCCCAAAACACACATTTGAAGATGAAGCCCTGCAAAACACAGAAAACCTACCAACATGAAAATAGGACACAGCACAAACATTGAGAGTACCCCACAGAAGACAGAGCCAGGCACCTAGATGTCAAAGCACCTAGTCCCAGTGGCATGTCTGCTGAACTCTATGAGCATGGAGGGAGTACTCTCGTATGCTTAAATTCTTCCTCTTCTAGACCTAAGCTCGTTGGGGGCAGAAAATGTGTCTACCACCTCTGTTGCAATGTACTCACCCAAGTGCTTAGGACAATGTTCATCACACAGTAAGAGTTCACTCAATACCTATGACTATGAGGAAATATGGAAAACCAAGGAGATGCCACAGGATCCAAAAGACAGCACCATCATCACCATCTTCAAGTGGAAAGGTGCAGAAATGATCAAGACATCTCCCTACTCTGTAATGTTGGCAAGATTCAAGGCAAATTCCTACTGAATCAGCTGCTGATGAATATCATTACTCACACGTTCCTGGAATCGCAATCTGTGGCTTCTAGACCACAGCGCGGCACAGCAGACATGTCGTTTGCAACAAGTCCTTACATAGTTTTCACAGACCTTGCACAAGCATGTGACACTGTCGGTAGAGATGGGCTCTGGAAATTCCTCAGTTAATTTGGTCACCCTGAGAAGTTCATTAAGCTTTTGAGTTTGTCCACGATGGCATGACTGTTCATGTCAGAGCTGAAGGTTGCCCTGCCTGATCCATTCTCCACTGTCAATGGGGTAAAGCAGGGATGCTTAATGGGCACAGGCTGTAAAATTTATCATATTCAGCCAGGCTGAGAGACAAAACAAAGGGCCCGAGCATTAGAACACACTATCACTCTCAGAAACTCTTCTAACTCAACACGCCTTGAACATCATTCAAGAATTGCCCCCCTTGAGCTAGATTTCCTGGCTCCAAGGCCTGGGCTCTTACTACTAGCCCATAATGCTTCTCTATTCTATGTAGCCAAGCTCAAGAATACAAAAAGGAATCTAGAAGTTGGTGTCATAATAATATTCCATGTTCTCTGGGATATGCTTTCAAATCCATACGCTGAGAGAATGATCAAATATCCCTCAAGCCATCAATCACTCATACTGATATAAAGTACCTCCAATATGCAGAGAATTGTGCTACAGAAGCATTCATTCAAGAAAACATGCAGATTATTATTCTCCCCATCTAGACTATAAACTACCAACCCTATTATATTGAACTCTCCCAAGTATTTACGATGATGTTCTGAATGCAACAATTGTTCAGCAAGTATGATTAATTGATTGAACGACTTTTCAGCATCAGGAGAACCCTATGGCTTGATGATTAGTCTATAGAAGACCTAAGTTTAATAGGAAGAGGAGGAGGAGGAGAAGGAGGAAGAGGAGTAAACACATTTATTGAGCACCCATTGGATGCTATCACTGTACTAAGCACTTGGAAAAGCACAACAGAAGCATAAGGCAAGTTCTCTACCGACAGGGAGTTTACACTCTTAAAGGGGAGACAGATATAAAAATATTTACATATGGAATCATCAGAATAAATAAACTGTACAGTAAGTAGATCATACATATGTGCATATGTGCTGAGGGAAGGTATAAATAAATAACATGTACATAATATGTACGTGTTAAAGGTGACTGATGGGTTATTATTATTACTACTGATAATAATAATAATTAGGCAATGATTATGTGCCAAACATGCTAAGCACTAGAATTCAATCAGATCAGATGAGGTTTTGGGTGATAAATGGTGAAAGCCTGTTGGAGGAGTTGGGAATTTAGGAGGGCTTTGGAGGTGCAGAGAACTGTGGCCTGTTGGATTGGGGTTGGGGAGGGAGAAAGTTGGCTTATAGCCCACACCTGAAAAATTCTAATACCCAACCAAGGATCAACATCAACAACACAGTTGAACGCAGTTTCTGAATTCTGTTTCCTGGGGTAGCACATTGTCCACTGATGCAAAGATAGATAAGAACATAGAAAAGTAATAAAGAAAACTACTGCATCCCTTGGGAGAGTCAAAAATAATTAGGCACCAATATAAAACCCAAATTCAAACCAGAATGGAGGACCGAAGAGCAATTATAGTGACCATCCTTCCTTATGGCTGCGACACCTGGATCTATCACAAGCGCCACATTAAACTTCTAGAGAACAATAACTTCTAGAGAATAATGATAATAATGATATATTAAGCATTTACTCTGTCAAGCACTGTACTAAGTGCTGGGGTAGATTCAAGATAATCAAGTCCCACATAAGGTTCACAGTCTAAGTAGAAGGGAGAACAGGTATTAGGCCCCCATTTTGTAGATGAGGGAACTGAGGCACACAGAGGTTGAAGTGACTTGCTCAGGGTCACACAGCACCTAAGTGGTCGAGCAGACACTAGAACCCAGGACCTCTAATTCTCAGGCCCACGCTCTTTCCACTAGGTCATTCTGTTTGTCTAAATTCCAGCAACACTACTGATGTGCAGTACTCCATATCAAGGGCAAGGCAGGACCACAAACATTAAGGTCCTGGGAAGTAATCAGACCATTGGTTTCAAAGCACTGCTTGTCACAGCGCACTTCTCTTAGGTGGAACATGTGGAGAGAATGGAAGACATGTCAGAAGATGGGTCAGCCTGATGTGCAGCAATTAGAAATGTGGTGTCCTGGAGCAGAGGCTGTGGGTAGATCAAGACACCAAGAAAGTGAAATCAGAACAGTTCTGAAATTGTGTGTTACCAATGAACAAGGCAGCAAAAGGTCATCTACAAGCAAATAATCAGAAGGGATTGACAGTTATGCATTGGTCTCATCGGTCACACTTTTACCCACTGATAAAATGTCACCATCAGTACAGTCATTTTCAAAGCCAAAGGACTGTGTGTATATGTTGTGTGTGTGTATGTGTTTTTTCACTCTACACATTTCCCATTTTGGATTTGAGGGCTTTGTGGGATACCTTGTGTCCATTACATAATTTTAATTTCATCTTTTCCCTCCAGTGACTCAAGTTCAAAAGAAAGTGAATAATATGACAGTGCTTGCAGAAATTTCATTTGAATCAAACCAAAATGACTCTCCTATCTAAGAAAACCCAAAGTTTTGATGCTAATTTTTCTGCAGATGGAGTTTGTAAAGGTCGGAGTTCTCTCCACTATCTGTTTCACATCCTGCCGCCAAGATTACTGAGAGCATATTCAAGGTTTCTTATATCCTCCTAAAGGAATGAACAGACACAGCACAGTGATCTTTAACCCAGAGAGGTCAGATCCATCTCTTTGTTCAAAGTAAACAGCATGGCCCTTTGGTAAGAACACATAGTGATATTATTTAGCCCTGATAATGATAAAGCTGGTTTCAGAATAGAAGATGGTGAGAATTGATAAACTTCAACCCAAGTGTTCCAAAATCTAATGAGGTGGCAGATGGAAAAGGAAATTAGTTCACATCTCAACCCCCTCCCCATCCTTAGTGAAGGATCTTATATCATAGAGAGATACCTAATTCTTGGCTTTGCAAACTCTATTTATTAACTTACTTGCTTATAAGTTTAGCCCTTGTATGTCAGCAAGAAAGATGAGGACTCGGGATGGAATGAATATTTTGTAATGAAGGGAGGACAGCAGGCCTCACTCAAGCTTTTTTATTTCTTCCAAGAGTCATCTTAGATTCTAATGTTGGAGCCTAGGCTTAAGGCAGGTAGCCCAAATCAGCCTGGGCACATGCAGGGCTTCTCCACACTTGAAGGCCTATTCAGGCCTGAGAGCTGGTGATAAGCCCAGGCAATTTGTTCTACTCCATTACCTTTGGGGTGACTCTGCTGCTGAGACCGCAGGGAATAGAAATCAGCCGGTTCGTTCTTTCAGCCAAAGGCAAAGTGACCAGCCAAAATGGGGCTGCTGGAGTTGAAGGAAATGGTCAGCAGGTGAGGGGAAGGCAGGTCAGATGAGAAGTTGAAGTCATAGGAGTAATAATAATCATAATCATACTTGTTAAGCACTGACTATGTGCCAAGCACTGTTCTAAGCGCTGGGGTAGACACAAGTTAATCAGGTTGGACACAGTCCCCATCCCACAGGAGGCTCACAGTTTTAATCCCCATTTTGAGAGAGGAGGTAACTGAGGCACAGAGAAGTGAAGTCACTTGCCCAAGGTCACACAGCAGACATGTGGTAGAGACGGGATTAGAACCCAGGTCTTTCTGACTCCCAGGCCCATAATCTATCCACTAAGCCACTCTGCTTCTCTCGCAGTAGGAATAAGAACGTTTATTAAGCACCAACTGAGAAGCAGCGTGGCTCAGTGGAAAGAGCACGGGCTTTGGAGTCAGGGCTCATGAGTTCGAATCCCAGCTCTGCCACTTGTCGGCTGTGTGACTGTGGGCAAGTCACTTAACTTCTCTGTGCCTCAGTTCCCTCATCTGTAAAATGGGGATTAAAAACTGTGATCCCCACGTGGGACAACCTGATTCCCCTATGTCTACCCCAGCGCTTAGAACAGTGCTTGGCACATAGTAAGCGCTTAACAAATACCAACATTATTATTATTATTATTACAAAAAAAAACCCCCAAAAAATCCAGTCCTTGGTCCTCCAGGGGCTGCACCATTGAAGAATAAAGTGGGGAGGAGTTTGGCTAAGGGGAGCAAAGACCTCGGATGGCACCAGAAAAGGAAGGCAAAGGCTCCTGATGGTTTCATTCAGTCAATCATATTTACTGAGTACTTACTGTAAGTGGAACCCTGCACTAAGCAGTTGGAAGAGTACAATATGGAGGTCTGGCTGGGTGGGAAGGATTAAGGTGAAAGCTGGAGAAAAGAGGAGAGAGAAAGACATAGGAGAGGGGAAAGGAAGGCAACTAACACAACTGCCTCACTGACCTTCTATTTGTGATCTGTGAAAATGCCTCTCCTTCACCTCCAAGTCATACACATTCGGACACAGTTTACCTTAGCAGCATGAGTGCCAGCTACTCTACATCAGGTCCCACCTCCTCTAGACTGTAAGCTCGTTGCGGACAAAGAATATGTCTATTAAATTGTTATATGTACTCTCCCAAGCACTTAGTACAGTGCCCTGCACACAGTAAATGCTCAATAAATATGATCAATTGATTGATCTTGTCTCTCCCGTCCATTGATCTTTCAATAAAATGGTGGTGCAACAATGTTCAAGATAATGGAGGTTTCTGAGGCCTGACAGACAAAACCCTCAAAAAGTCCATTCAGCAAAGCCAGGCTTTCAGCTCTCCATTTGGCCAGCAGCCAAGGGATAGAGGGCAATATTACAGAAAACCATGGAGCTGGAGAGCTGAGGAGGATAAACTGGCTTTTGTAGAAGAGCTGGAGGAACCACCCTTTATCTTTCAGATGGAGATCATAAACCTCAGTTTCCTCATGAGCCTCAGGTCTGATTTACAACTTGAGCCTTTGTAGACATACTGAGAGCACTCAGCTGGAGACATAGTCCGTCTGTAGCATTTGGGCATTTCCCAGCAAGATGAAAGGAAATACTTTCTTGGGAAGAAGATAAAACGGCTCCACGTGTTGAAGGCTCCCTGGCATGGGGGAACCCAGCCTGGTTGTCTGGACCTTGATTTACTCCTGTGGAGCAGCAGGTTTCTGAAGCTCTCTGGGACTCATCCAGCTGCCCTCTTGCAATGTTCTGTGGCAGAAATTTACAGTAAATCAGGCTCCAGGCCCTTGCCACAGTCATTGGTGACACTATGTTACTGTGGAGAAGGTACAACTGTCACTCGAGCGATCAGAAATGCAAAGGCTAGTTATTTAGCTATATAGTATTTATTAAGCACTTACTCCGTGCTAGCCACTGAGGCAGAAACAAATTATTATTATCATTGTGTTTGTTAAGTGCTGACTATGCGTCGAGCACAGTTCTAAGTACTGGGGTAGATAACCATTAATTGGGTCAGACACAGTCCCAGCCCTACATGGGCTTGTGGTCTAAGTCAGAGGGAGAATGGGCAGTGAATCCCCCATTTTACAGATGAGGGAAACTGAGGCACAGAAAAGTTCAGTGACTTGTCCAAGGCCACCCAGCAGACAAATGGCAGACAAACATTAACAGATCAGACACAGTTCCTGACCCTTCATCTAGGAGAGGGTAAGCAGATAAAGACAATTGTAACAGTGGACTGCAAACACCAAACAAGAGGGTCAATAAACTAAGAGGATTAAGTCAAGACAAGTGAAAGAAGAAATCTTGGAGCTGGGAGTCCTCAGATCCCCCCCTCCTCTAGTAAACAAACCTTAGCTACAGTCCTTCCCAGGCAGGGTCCAGTCCAGGTGTCCCACTGCACTCTCCCCAGGCAGCCAGGGGCAGACCTCAGAACCCAGGTCATAAGGGGGCATTAAGTCACATGTGACTCAGTCTGGGTCCACCCCTGGCCATGCGTGGGGAACAGGGCTTCCAGCATGGGGGTGCCGTCAGTGCCAGGGAAAGCTGTAGCTGCAGCCACAGGTGTCCCAACGTTCTAAATGTTGGGAAGACCTAGTGCTGCCACGTTGGAGAAGGGCTTTCTGGGAGTTTGGATGGTGTGGAAGTTGGTTAATCCCTCTAGACTGTGAGCTCATTGTGGGCAGAGATTGTCTCTCTTTATTGGTGTATTGTACTTTCCCAAGAGCTTAGTACAGTGGTCTGCACACAAGTAATCACTCAATAAATATGATTGAATGAACTTCAGGGCATCAGGCCTTGAGGCTCTGATGTTGAGGAAGCAGCTTGGCCTCCTATTGGCCCTTCGTTCTCCCTGATAAATGGTCCCCATGGGGCGGCATCCATAAACTGCAAATACTTGTTTTTGGACAAACCTGAAAGTCCCTGTTTGAATGAAGAGTGTTTAGGCTGCAAGCTAACTGAGGGCAGGGACTGTGTCTACTAGCTGTATTATACTCACCCAAGTGCTTAGTACAGTGCTCTGCACACAGCAAATGCTCAATAAATTCCACTGACTGATTAGCAAGTTTCTTAGTCACCTCTCAAAACTCCCCTGTCCTCCCCAGGTGACCATCAATCAATCAATCAAAGGCATTCACGGAACACTTACTGTGTGCAGAGCACTATACTGAACGCTTGGAAAGTACAATACAGTAGAATTGGTAGACATGTTCCCTGCTCACAGGGAGTTTACGAGACTCAACGTAAGCTTGCCTCTAGACTGTAAGCTCGTAGTGGGCAGGAAATGTGTCTGTTAATTGTTGTACTGTACTCTCCCAAACACTTTGTACAGTGCTCTGCACACAGTAAACACTCAGTATATATGATTAACTGGCTGACTACAAATTAAAATACATTATTCTCCTGAGGGAGATCTCTTTTTCCTAGTGGGGAGGGGACACTTTCTAAAAACAAGCATATAGGAGGGGCCTAGACTCAGAGTAGTCAGAGAGGAAGGCAGAGAATGCTGGGCCCCTAGCGGAGGAGTTATTCCATCCAAGATTCTCAATTAAGGTTTGCGGAACTAGCAGAGAATGGGCTGCAGATCCCAGTTGCTCCCTACTCCCAGAGTGGAAGACTTCTGTATAGTCACTCAGAAGAAGCCCAGACTATCTCCGTCTGTAGAGTTGGGGGTAACTGAGTCAAGGGATGCAAGCTGCAGAGAACCAAGTGTTTCAGGAAATGGTCTGGGAACAGAGTAGCAAGGACTGGCCTCTGAAAGGAGGAAAGGACCAGGACTGAGACTGGAGATCACCACCAAGGAGACCCAAGAATGCATCATTTCACAGGGGCATCATCCTCAGACTCATTCTCCCTGGTTCCTTTCTGGCGCGATGCTCAGGCTCTCCCAAGTCCCACCCTTTAGTCCCATTCCAAATGCACATTTCCCAATTAAATACTGTCAACGCACCAGGAAAAATGAAACCCGAAACCTTGCCGGCTGAAAGAACGTCTCTCATTTTAGTCCCAGCCAGGGGACTGGTCAGACTAAAACACTTCTGAAAAGTCATTAGGAAAAAGCCTAATTGTGGATAAACTTGCCTTGCCATTTCCAATGCAAATAGGGTTCCATTCATTAGATGCCGAGGAAGTGGGGGCAGATGGAAACTGAGGAAGGGAGGTGTGACCCAGGGAGAGGAGACCCTTGTTAATCAGGCATCTGGAAGGATGCCCATGCTGAAGAAAGTCTTCCAGGTTTCCTTCCTGTAGAGACTCCTGGCCTTTGGCTGCTCACTCCTTCCGGCAAGGCAGATAAACTAGGAGAAAGGAAGGGGTGGGAGTAGCCTATGGTAGTTGTACACGGAAGGTGAAGCAGTGGGTCGAGTGTCCAAGGTGAATGACGGCAATGATGAATTGGCTCATTTGGACTGGATACAGGAGGATGTTGGGCTGGAGATGAGTTCCAAAAATCCCTGCCCAGGAGCTCCATGGGGAAACATCTCAGTTTGTTATTTGAACCCCAGGACAACTAAATGAAAATCCACCTACCCCTAACTCCCCAAGGCCAGGCCCAGAAAATAGGGATCATGGAAGGGTGTGGCCAGAGCTCCCAGAAAGCTGTCCAAGACCGCTCACTCCAGCCCAGCTTTTGAGTGCTTTAAGCATTCAGAGAAGGAAAAGCTGCCTTCGGTTTCAGGTCAGAAGCTGCTCAGTTTAATTGCAGTCAGCCAAGTGAGTCAGGAACCATTTGTATTTCTTTCTATGAGACCCACTGTGGAGCAGCAAATTATTTCTACTTGCTTCCCCAAACAGAAGACGGATCTAAAGGAAAATCAGTTACTCTGTCATAGAGACATGCAGTGGTACCAAACTTGGCGACGGAGTCTCTTCTGGTATGGAGACATACAGGCTGCTTTGTATTCAAAACCAAAATAATGGGAAGGAGTGCCAGCAACAGTGAGCATGTCGTTTGGTAGGGATTGTCTTTATATGCTGTTGAATTGTACTTGCCAAGTGCTTAGTACAGTGCTCTGCACACAGTAAGCGCTCAATAAATACAATTGAATGAATGAATGAACAGTGTACCATCTGATGCTATCACTTGTGCCCTGTTGGGGCTCTCCTTCCTTCTAGAGGGTAAGCTCCTTACGTGCAGGGAACGTGTCTGCTAATTCTGTTGGATTGTATTCTCCCAACCACTTAGTACAGTGCTCTGTACAGAGTAAGCACTCAATAAATACCAGTGATTGATTGATTGATTTAAGCACAATCTAAAGAGACACGGTACTATGACATGGAAAATAACCCGTACTGTTAAACTGGACAAATTGCCCCTTTGATTATTCAGAGAAATCAATCAATAACCTTTATTGGGTGTCTACCATGTGCAGAGCACTGTACTAAGTGCCTAGGAATGTGTCATGGAGTTTGTAAACATGGTCCCAGCCCTCAAGGAGCTTAGAAATCTAGCCAGGGGATATAGACAAAAAATAAATTATGGATAGGGAGGAAACAATAGAGTATATCCACTCATTCATTCATTCAATCGTATTTATTGAGTGCTTACTATGTGCAAAACACTCTACTAAGCACTTGGAATGTACAATTCGGCAACAGATAGAGACAATCCCTGCCCAGTAAGGGGCTCACCGTCTAAATGGGGGAGATAGCAAAGCAAAATAGAACAAAACAAAATCAAGACTGAGCCATATGTGGGACAATTACTGTGTTCAACATGAATAAATTACATCTGCCCCAGTGCTTACCACAGTACCTGGCACATCGTAAGTGCTTAACGAGTACCATACCAACGACTACAACAAAACCCATCGTTTTTCATCCAAGTAGATGGAAATGATTTCTTTTAACAAGATTACAGGGCACCATTTCATTAATTCAGCCAACCTTTCCTTTCCTATAATCCCTGCCCGGGAGCACAGAAGAATGCAGAACCCAAGTAGTGAATGCTGCTAGATTCTACTTGACTGACTGAAAATCTGCAGAGAAACCCAAGAGGACAGAGATAAGACAAGGCTGGAGCTTCCAGTGGCCCGAGACCAGCCCCACCGCTGGTTTCCTGTTGGCTACTGGTCCACCCCTGGGGCCCAACCCTGGCCAATCCCTCTCTGGGACCTCTGGTTCTGTCAGCCCCACTGAGTTCACCCCCTTTCACCTCTCCCTTGCCCACCCACCCACTCAGTCTCCTTCTCTGTCCTGCTTGTTTGCTCCAAGCTCCTGTTTCCCCCTTTCCTCCTGCTCCTGTCCCTCTCTCCTTGCCCTGCCCTACCCCACGCTGTCTGTCCTGGCTGCTGCCTCACTTGGGGTTCTTTACCTCCAAATATAATGATGATAATGAGAGAATTTGTTCAGCACTTACTATGTGCCAAGCACTGTATTGAGCTCTGGGATAGCTACCTCCCGCCCTCCCTTCCCTCCTTCTCCCCCAAGCCCTGACTTTGCTGGCTGCTGGTTCACCGGGATTTTTTCCCTCCTTCCTTTCTGGCCCTGGCCTAGTGGCTCAATCACTCCCCACCTCCTCTGACCAAGCTGTATCCTCCCTGCCTGTTGGCTCATACCCTATTCCCCTCCTTTCCACACTCCTCCCCCCTGCCCTTCCTGCTTGCTGGCTTAATCAGGTTTCTTTACCTCCAGTTTTTTTGAATGGTATTTGTTAAGTGCTTATTATATGCCAGGCACTGTACTAAGTGCTGCAGTAGATACAAGTTAATCATGTTGGACACAGTTCTGGTCCCACATGAGGCTCACAGTCTAAATCCCCATTTTCCAGATGAGGTAACTGAGGCTCATAGAAGTGACTTGCCCAAGGTCACACAGCAGACAAGAGGCGGAGCCAGAATTAGAACCCATGTCCTTCTGACCCCCAAGTCCATGCTCTCTCCAATAGACTATGCTATTTCTCAGTCAATCTATTTATTGAGTGCTTAGTGCTTGTGGAATAATGGACTAAGCATTCAGGACAAGAAGGTATAGTAGAGTTCTCCCTCCTACTTAGACTGTCCCATGTGGGACAGAGACTGTGTCCAATCTAATTAACTAGTATCTACCCCAGTGCTTTGAACACTGTTTGACATGTAGTGCTTAACAAATACCATTAAAACATCAAGTTGGTAGACACAATCACTGATCATAATAATAATGTTGGTAGTTGTTAAGTGCTTACTATGTGCAGAGCACTGTTCCAAGCGCTGGGGTAGATACAGGGTAATCAGGTTGTCCCACGTGAGGCTCACAGTTAATCCCCATTTTACAGATGAGGTAACAGGCACAGAGAAGTTAAGTGACTTGCCCACAGTCACACAGCTGACAAGTGGCAGAGCCGGGATTTGAACCCATGACCTCTGACTCCCAAGCCCGGTCTCTTTCCACTGAGCCATGCCGCTTCTCTAAGGAGCTTAAAACAATGCTCGACACACTGTAAGCACAGAAATAAAAATAATAATGATTAAGATGAGCTTATATAAGATTTGTACATAAGTACTAAGGTGCCAGTGTGTGTGTAGGTGGGTGGGGGGAGCGGTAGGGGTCGGAGGGATGGAGGGTGATCATGAAGAATGGTGACATGGAAGTTTGGGGATAGAAAGTGGGGAGATTAGAGAATACTTGGCAGGAGGTTTCCTGGATGAAATGGGATTTCAGGGCTTCAAGGATGGGGAGAACTGAGATCTGAGGCCATTTGTCTGGACAGGAGTGGAAAGCAATGCCCTGTATTTAAGAAATGGAAAGCAGTGAGGGACACTAGACACCCCTCCCCTTATCAGTGCACAGAACTGTTACCAGATAATGTGAGGCCCAGGGCAGGAAGTGAGATGGGGAGAGAGGACTTCTATGCTCCAGCATTTCTGGAGCATGTAGTCCTAATAATGTAAAGTATCAGATGTCCCAGTTTCATAGGATCAGTCCCAAAGATCTAGGAACTGTCTCATTGTGGCCTTTCAGGATACACTCGCCTCTTATAAGACCGGCAGTTACCAGGGACAGTCCTGTAAGACAAAAAAAGGCCGACTGCAATGAGGGTGTTATCTCAGCTGGTGGGAGGGATATGTCATAGTGCTTTCTTGGAATTTTCTCACTGCTCTCTTTGAGCCGCCAGAAGCAGTCAAACTGGCAAATAAGAGGATAGCTCCAGCTCCATCTTCTTTGAAAAAGGCAGCTGATGAGGCCCCCATGAGTCATTTTTGGGAGAAGGGAGAGAAGGTGGGAGAGGAAAATAGAGCAGGCACCCATTTTTGCTAACAACACAGCTTCAGAAACGCAGTAGCAGTAGTAGAGCCCCTGATCCTTGACCCTTTTTCAGGACAGTAGGGTTTGACTGTGATTATCTCTGTCGCCAGCCTATGGGAGGAGCATGGACTGGGTCAAGTGATTGATTGGGGATATTGTACTTGTGTGCACCTGAGTCAGTGTGCACATGTGCCCATTTAGGTCTCTATCTATGGATCTATATAGGTGACTATGTGTGTCCTTCCATCCCTCTCATTGCCCTCCCATCCTTCTTGTCCTTTGTCCCTCTTTGTCACCACCACCCTCGTTATCGGCCTCCCCCACTGACCTTGATCTTGATCTTGTATGATCTTGGATCAGTAACTTGACTTATCTGTGCCTCAATTTCCCCACCTGTAAAATGGAGAGTCAATACCTCTTCTCTCTCCCATAGGATTGTGAGCCCTGGGTGGGCCGGGGACTGCCTGATCTAATTGTATTGTATCTAGCCCAGCACTTGATAAAGAGCTGGGCTCATAGTATGCACTTAACAAATGCCACAGTTATTACCTCCTATTTTTTCTCGGTGTTTGTCTTTTTCCCTCTCTGTATTTCTGTCTCTCAGCAGGAAGAAGAGGAAGAGATAGAGGAAACAGATGCGGGGGAGGAAGGGGAAGAAGTGGAAAGGGAAGGAAGAGGTGGTTGGGTTCCCTATGCTACCTATCCCTTCCCTGACATGAAGGGAGAGCAGTAGAGGCTCCTGGTGCTTCAGAGCACCAGCTTTGAAAGTTACCAGGAGCTGGTTGGAAACCAGAGTTGGGCATGCCTGGAGTCAGTGAGAAGAGCCAGGCAGCAGCAACCATGAATAGGCTCATGGCACAAGGGAAGGGACCCTCACAGTCCTTTCTGGTACTCAAACGCAGTGCCAGGCTTCACCCATGTGGTTGGCTCCAACTCTGCCAAGAGCAAGAGAGGTCTCCCTGCCCACCAATCTGGACAGAGCTTCCCAGAGCCAATCTAGGGCCAAGGGTATGAGAAAAAAAATGATTTAGGAGTAGGAGGACTTAGATGCCCTAAGCATTTCTATTCTGAGGAGTGGCAGGGTGATTTGGAGAGGAGGTGGATGATCTCCTCTTGGGATAATGTTGGGAAAGATGGGAGAGTAAAAGAGGGAGTATGGGGAGGAAGGGACTGGAGAGGAGCAAGGGAGATTTTAGGGAGCTCGTTGTGGCCAGGGAATGCGTCTATTATAGTGCTATATTGTAATAATAATAATTATGGTATTTGTTAAGTGCTTACTATGTGCTAAGCACTGTTCTAAGCGCTGTGGTACATACAGGGAAATCAGATTGTCCCACATGGGGATCACTTTTTTTTTTAAATCCTCATTTTTACAGATGAAGTAACTGAGGCATAGAGAAATAAAGTGACTTACCCAAGGTCACACAGCAGACAAGTGGTGGAGCCGGGATTAGAACCCATGACCTCTGATTCCCAAGCCTGTGCTCTTTCCACTCAGCCACGCTGCTTCTCTACTCTCCCAAGTAATTAATACAGTGCTCTGGTATCAGTTTTATTGATGAAGTACATGGCCAGGTCATTAGGGGCAAGATATGGGGGAGGCGGGTAGAGTTTGGGGAAGGAGTTAAAAGTATGAAACAGCTTGCATGGGCAACGGGTACACAGCCAAGGTGGGGCAGCCAAGGCCACCCCAATGCCTTGAGATCTCTCCCTATCCTAGGATCACTCATGTCCAAATGTGGGGCCCTGACTCATATGCAGGGTCTAGAGCACTGACTCTGCTCAATCCCCCCTCCTTCGGTTTAGCTGTAGAGCTAGATATGAGGTTGGGGATGAGGCAAGAGGGATGCTCACTCTCTCATCTCTCTCTTCTTGCCATTTTCTTCCTTCCCATATGTTCAGTTCATTAGCTCTGGCCTTTGCAAACCCTGGTCCACTGAAGTGCTCCCCTCCTTGCTCCCAGAATAGGTGGGTATGGACAGTCTAAATCAGGACTAGTTCCTCCCACTTCCTCCCACTCCATATACACCAGACCACCACTCTCCCCCACCTTCAAAGCATTATTAAGGTTGCATCTCCTCCAAGAGGCCTTCCCCGATTAAGCCTTCTTTTCCCTGGCTCCCTCTCCCTCTGCATCGTCTATCCACTTGGATCTATGCCATTTGGGCATTTATTATTCATCCCACCCTCAATCCCACAACACTTACATACATATCTTTAAATTTTATTTCATAAATTACTTATTTATATTAATGTCTGTCTCCCCCTCTATATCGTATGCTCATTGTGGGCAGGGAATGTGTTGGCTATCTCTGTTGTAATGTATTCTCCCAAGAACTTAGTAGAGTGCTATGCACAATGTAATCAGTTAATAAATATCATTAATTAGCTCATTGTGGGCAGGGAATGTGTCTACCAACTCTGTTATATGGGACACTCCCAAGAGCTTAATACAGTGCTCTGCACACAGTAAGCGCTCAATAAATACGACTGATTGATGAGCACACGACAACTAACCAAACACTGTGGGGGATTCCTTATGTACCTGTAAGGGCCTGGAATTGAGCTTAACTCGGGAGCACCATGGCCCCACAAGTAAGACACTACACTCTGAGAGGAGGGGTTGTTGTTTTGGTTCATTTTCATTTATTCATCCCACAGAGGGCTCATAGTCAATCTCCATTTTACAGATGAGGTAACTGAGGCACAGAGAAGTGGCAGGCCCGGGATTAGAACCCACCATTAGAATCATAATAAATATGATTGATTGATGGAGAAGAAAGCTGTTAAGCAGTATGGCCTGGTGAAGAAAGAGCACAAGCCTGGGAGAAACAGCACCTGGGCTATGCCACTTGTCTGCTGTGTGACTCAGGGCAAGTCACTTAACTTGCCTGCTCAGTTCCTTCATCTGTAAAATGAAGATTAAATCCTCCTCCCTCCAATTTAGACCTTGTCCAACCTGATAAACTTTTATCAATTTCAGCACTTAGAACAGTGCTCCACACGTAGTCAGTGCTTAACAAGTCGCTTCACTTCTCTGTGCCTCAGTTACCTCATCTGTAAAATGGATGTTGAGACTGTGAGCTTCACGTGGGACTGGGACTGGGTCCAACCCGATTTGCTTCTGCTTGGCACATAATAAGTGCTTAACAAATACCATAATTATTTTTAACAAATGCCATTAACTCTATTGAAGTAAGTGTATTTATGCTTACTATATCTTTTTCCCCCCTCTCCTCCCCACACTGCCAGAAGTTAGAATAAGAGAAAAAAATCATTGTTTTCAGGATGGTCACAGTGTTCCCCTGTCTGATGGCCTGGGGACAGTTGAGGGGTGGGGGTGAGCTGAGGATGGTGACCCAAGGCAGTTGCCCTTTTTGCACAATGGTTATAGTAGCCCTGGCTAGCTTCCCCTTTCTCCACTGTACCTCCACCCTCACAATGTGTCTGGCTGTTCCCCAAAGGGGGACCTAGCCCTCAACAAAGCCAGTCTCTGTGCCCAGCAGAATTTCTTTTTCTTTTCTCTTTTGTGTCATGAGTCACTAACCATTAATTAAATCCATCTATAGAGAAGACAATGGCCTTTCAAGGACGTCTTAGACATGGTCTTGCTGGAATCAATTTAGCTCTCCTCTTGAGGTCTCTTCTGATCCAAAGCAACTCAAAGGGGATTTGTATTCGTTATGGTCTTGCTTCGAGTTTTTTTTAATCGTTATTAGTTTTAGAGGTTAAATGGTGAAGCCTAGTTTAAGGCTAGGCATTTTTACCTCTGCAATTTGTCAGTATTCCTCAGTGTTCTGGAGATTTGACCAGAAACCGCAGCCTTTTCGGCTGAGACAGAAAACAAATCAGCTCTCATCACCATGGAGATCATTTTGAGGCATCCTTTCAAAGACTCTCACTTCAGGAAGCACAGATGCAGCAGAAGTAGGCTGGGCGGTGCTCTCCTTAAACAGAATGCATGGAACGCTCTCATCCCACTGTGAGCTTCTACCAACCATTTTCCATCCTTTTCATTCTTTTTAGAAAAGTTCATTTGACGTCCAGGTATTTATTCCTGTCAACACCAAGCAGTAATTGTGCTTTAAAGTCTCCTCTTGTTTTATGGCCCTTGACATGAGTTCTAATGGCACACATATATGTCCCACAGCTATAAATACATGTCTGTAGCATTCTTCTCTCCGCTCCCAGGAGGTTTCTTCCAGCTTAGGTAAATGGAATGCTTCGCAGAAATTATTTCCCATGCTTTTCAAACATCCACTTGCTGCTGCTAAGCCTATAAATACAAATGTAGCTCACAAACTAATTGATGTCATGGCTTTCGAAGCTGAAAAATGGGGTGTCAAAAAAAAGCAAATCCAAGCTATGGAAGAATAACAGAAGCAGTAGTCTCTAGGGCTACAACACCCTAATGTGTAGAAGATACCTGTTTCATTTGCTCCAAGCCATTCTGCTGTGCTCATTGAGGATTTTCAAGGTGTTTAGCTAGTCAAGTTCTTAGGACCTCATTATCCTAACAATAATAATGTTGGCATTTGTTAAGCGCTTACTATGTGCTGTTCTAAGTTCTGGGAGAGATGCAGGGTGATCAGGTTGTCCCACGTGGGGCTCACAGTTTTAATCCCCATTTTACAGATGAGGTAACAGGCACAGAGAAGTTAAGTGACTTGCCCACGGTCACACAGCTGACAAGTGGCAGAGGTGGGATACCCTATAAATGGGGAAATGGAGGCACTAAGAGGCTGACTTGCTCAAGACCAACCATTGGCCAACAGAGTCATTAAAACCTAACAAAGCATCCTGGGACTTATATTCCTATTCTTCCTGCTGAGCAGCCTGGTCTCCTTCTCATTCAACAATTAACCAGGCCCACTTAGCCAGGCCCAACCAACAGCCAATCCTTAAAATTCAAGGCTCCCAGAGAAATCATGAATGTTGATCATGGCCATTACCAGCTGGTTCAGGCTATCTCCTCATCACCTGATGCCTACTGAGGTCACTCAAGTAGAGTGCTTTGAAGCAGGCATCGTTGACCAGTCAGCAACCACTCTTCAGGGATAAAAAAGCACCACATATAACCAAGGCATGTGTCCTGCCTTGTGGAAAGGGCAGCAACTATCCCACAGCTGTAAGGGTGAGTCTTTGCTTAACTTCCAAGGGTGGTGAAGAAGACCATATTCCAGAAGCACATTAGAAGGCAGTTCCTAGCAAAAGCACTTGAGCACCTAATCCCCAAATAGCTATCCATTTATTCTAGGGTTGCAACCTGTCCTTTATATAGATAGGAGTGCTGTGGTTTTACTTGGTTCTTGCTGGGCTTTGAGACACAATTGCCATTTCTGCCACTTGGCAGCTGTGTGACTGTGGGCAAGTCACTTAACATCTCTGTGCCTGAGTTACCTTATCTGTAAAATGGGGATTAAATGTGAGCCTCACGTGGGGCAATCTGATTACCCTGTATAATAATAATGTTGGTATTTGTTAAGCGCTTACTATGTGCCGAGCACTGTTCTAAGCGCTGGGGTAGACATAGGGGAATCAGGTTGTCCCACGTGGGGCTCACAGTCTTAATCCTCATTTTACAGATGAGGGAACTGAGGCACAGAGAAGTTAAGTGACTTGCCCACAGTCACACAGCCAACAAGTGGCAGAGCTGGGATTCGAACTCATGAGCCCTGACTCCAAAGCCCATGCTCTTTCCACTGAGCCACGCTGCTTCTCCAATCTACCCCAGCGCTTAGAACAGTGCTCTGCACATAGTAAGCATTTAACAAATACCAACATTATTTAACACACCAACCAGCACAAGAGTCCAGAATGGATGTGCTGTTTCTCCATAGCTGGAGAATGGCAGACCTGATAGCCACCTCCAAGGGTTAAATGAGTAGGAACGTTAGGCTTCCTACAGTTTCTTTTGGCCTGTTTCCTTATTTTCCCACAGTCCTACTCTTTCTCTGCTCCCTCAGTTTTTCTCCTTCTCCCATACTTGTAGATGCCATCTCCCTTTGGACAGCAGATGTGCTCATGTGCCTGTATCTTTCTGCCACCAGCAAGTTGAGGGGCCTCTACAAAATCCAGTTTTGGGGTGCAGATCCCTTCTGGTATCTTTTGGCATGAACTACGAGAGGTTTAAGGCCAAATGTAATAAATGATACTACTACTGAGATCCAGCAGATGATTTAAGGAGTCTCTCACTGTTTCCGTGGTGAATCATGAGCAATTTTAAGTCATTATAGTTTTCCCTCCTATGCCATGCTAATCTATGTGGCAGTTCTGTCTCCTTTTCCTATGATGTGTTTTTAGGTCACTCAAACTCTCCTTCCTACCTATCCTCACTCTTCTCCAACTGCAACCTAGCGGACGCACTTTGCCCTTCTAACACCAACCATATCTCGATCTCATCTCTCTTGCTATCTCTCCTGCTTGGAACTCGCTCCCCCTTAATATTCAACAGATCCCCACTCTCTCTGTCCTTGAAGCCCTCCTAAAATCGTATCTCCTCCAGGAAGCCTTCCATGACTAACCTCATCTCCCCACATTATTACCCTTCCCTTCCACTTCACCTGCAGCCCCACAGCTCTTAACATTGTGTATCCTTATAATCTGGTGTTTCCCCTATCTGTAATTTACTCCCAGTCTCCTCTGCTAGGTTATAAGCTCTTTGTGCACATGGTAAGCATTCAAGAAGTACTATTGATTGTGGGCAGGAAATCAGGTCTACCAACTCTATTGAATTGTACTATCTTAAGCAATTCAATTCAATTCAACAGTAGTATTTATTGAGCACTTACTATGTGCAGAACACTGTACTAAGTGCTTGGAATGTACAATTTGGCAACAGACAGAGAAAATTCCTGCCCAATGACGGGCTTACAGTCTAAATGGGGAGATAGATAACTAAGCAGAACAAAACAAAAACAAGACAACATCATCAAGATAAATAGAATCATGGGGATGTACACCTCATTAAAAAAATAAATAGGGTAATAAATAATGTATACAAATGAGCACAGTGCTGAGGGGAGGGGAAGGGGGAAGAGCAGATAGTGGAGGGGAGGGGGAGCAGAAGGAAAGGGGGGGCTCAGTCTGGAAAGGCCTCTTGGAGGAGGTGAGCTCTCCATAGGGCTTTGAAGAGGGGAAGAGAGTTGCTTTGGTGGATGTGAGGAGGGAGGGCATTCCAGGACAGCGGTAGGACGTGGGCCAGGGGTTGACGATGGGACAGGCGCAAACGGGGGACCGCGAGGAGGTGAGCGGCAGAGGAGCAGAGTGTATGGGGTGGGCAGTAGAAAGACAGAAGGGAGGTGAGGTAGGAGGGGGCAAGGTGATGGAGAGCTTTGAAGCCAAGAGTGAGGAGTTTTTGTTTCGTGCAAAGGTTGATAGGCAACCATTGGAGGTTTTTGAGGAGGGGAGTGACAGGCCCAGAGCATTTCTGTAGGAAGGTGATCCGGGCAGTGGAATGAAGATTAGACAGGAGTGGGGAGAGACAGGAGGAAGGGAGATCTGAAAGGAGGCTGACACAATAATCCAGTCGGGATATTATGAGAGCTTGCACCAGCACGATCACCATTTGGATGGAGAGGAAAGGGCAGATCTTGGCAATATTGTAAAGGCGAGACTGGCAGGTGTTGGTGATGGATTGGATGTATCGTTTCTTAGGGTGTTTGTTCCTGCACTTACTACAAGCCAAGCACTGTTCTAAGCGCTGGGGTAGCTACAAAGGCAGAAAGAGAAGACAGAGAAGCAGCGTGGCTTAGTGGAAAGAGAATGGGCTTGGGAGTCAGAAGACATGAGTTCTAATTTCAGCTCCACCACTTGTCTGCTGTGGGACCTTGAGCAAGTCACTTCACTTCTCTGGGCCTCAGTTCCCTCATCTGTAAAATGGGGGTTAAGACTGTCAGCCCCATGTGGGGACAACCTCATTACCCTTGTATCTACCCTGGTGCTTAGAACAGTGCTTGGCCACAGTAAGCACTTAATAAATATTATTACTACTACTATTACTTGGCTCAGTGGTCCAGAGTCAGAACACCTTAGGAAGCAGGTCTCTGGTCTCTGTCTGGTATAGCTAGAGCTTCCTGGGTTGGGCATGTAAGCACGTGTATTGACCCTTACACTTACATCAGCTCAGATATAACCTAAAAATGAAGAGAAACAGTGTGTTTCTGAAATTCAATGGTGATCTTTGCCATGTTCCTCTTGCCCTCTTCTCCCTCCAGCCACAGGGAAAAGCTGAGGAACTAGCTTGCCAACTGCAAGTGAATCTGTTCTCATCTCTGGGTAAACAGTGCTTGCTGTAAATGTCCCTGCACATTTCACTGAAGAGAAGCTGAAGAGGTGCCTGGCTCTACAATGCCCAGTGTGAGCAGCCTGACAAAAAGTGGATGGCCATTAAAGGCTAATGATTTTTCCTGGAAAACTTCACCCTCTTTATTTAGCAGGGATGCTTCTCTGTTATCCTGGAGGAAGGAATTAATGGTCTATTGCCATGTAGATGGATAGCAGGTCCAATTTGCAATGAGTAAGCTACACGGGATCCTGCTCTGTTCTCAGTGTACAAGTCTCGTGCCCATCTACTTAGCTCCCTGGCTTGGGGGTAGAAATTAACAAGCTTTGCTCAGTCCCTTCCTGACACTTCCCCAAACTCTCACCACTTCCCATCTCTTTAGCTGCCATGCATTTCCCCCAGGAAGGACCATCTCATCTCCCCAATGTCTATTTCATTTCAGATCAATAGAAATAATTACGATAGCATTTATTGAGCACTTACTATGTGCCAGGCACTGTGCCAAGTGCTGGGGTAGATATAAGTGGTGTAGTGGGTAGAGCACGGGCCTGTGAGCCAGAAGGTCACAGGTTCTAATCCTGGTTCCACCACTTGCCTGCTGTGTGACCTTGGGCAAGTCACTTCACTTCTCTGTGCCTTAGTTATCTCATCTGTAAAATGAAGATTGAGACTGTGAGCCTCACGTGGGACTGTGTCCAACACGATTTGCTTGTACCCACCCCAGTGCTTAGTATAGTGCCTGCCACATAGTAAGCACTTAACAAATACCATAATTATTATTGATAAGCAGCATGGCTTAGTGGAGAGAGCATGAGCTTGGGAGTCAGAGAACGTGGGTTGGAATTCCGTCTCTGCCATTTGTCTGCTGTGTGACCTTGGGCAAGTCACTGAACTTCTCTGGCCTCAATTCCCTCATCTGTAAAATGGGGATTAAAAGTGTGAGCCCCATGTGAGACAACCTGGTTACCCTGTATCTACTCCAGCGCTTAGAACAGTGCTTCGCACATAGTAAGTGCTTAACGAATACCATAATAATAATTATTATTATTATATTGGACACAGTCCCAGTCTAAGACGAAGGGAGAGCATGTCTTTTATCCCCATTTTATAGATGAGGGAACTGAGACACAGTGAATAATAACAATCATAATAATAGTGGAATTTGTTAAGAACTTACTATGTGCCGAACACTATACTAAGGGCTGGGGGAGATAATCAGGTCAGAAACAGTCCCTGTCCCACATGGATCTCATGGTCTAAGTAGGATTGAGAACAGGTATTAAATCACCATTTTACAGATGAGGAAACCGAGGCACAGAGATGTTAAGTGACCTGCCCAAGGTCACACAGCAGGCAACTGGCAGAGCCGGGATTAGAAGTCTCCTGACGCCCAGGCCTATGCTCCTTCCACTAGTCCATGTTTCCTCCCTCAAGGGAAGAGACAATTGGATTTGAGGGGTTAAACTCCCTTTCCCACTCATTCCTACTCCCTCAGTGCATGCGTGCACAGACACGCACACACACACACACACACACACGCACACATGCTTTCTTGCCAGTTTAGAGGTGCCCTGATATGTGACACAGAAGCAGCATGGCCTAGTGGATAGAAGAGGGGCCAGGAAGTCAGAGGGTAATGGGTTATAATAATAATAACTATGATTTTTTAAGGGCTTACTATGTGCCAAGCACTGTTCTAAGCACTGGGGTACATACAGGGTAATCAGGTTGCCCCACGTGGGGCTGATACTTTTAATCTCCCTTTTAAAAGTGAGGTAACTGAGGCACAGAGAAGTTAAGTGAATTTCCCAAGATCTCACAGCAGACGAGTGGCAGAGCCAGGATTAGAACCCTCGTCCTCTGACTCCCAAGCCCGTGCTCTTTTCACTAAGCCACACTGCTCTGCCACTTGGCTGCTGTGTGGCCTTGGGTAAGCCACTTCACTTCTCTGTGCCTCAGTTACCTCATCTGTAAATGGGGATTAAGACTGTGAGCCCCATGTAGGACAGGGACAGTGTGCAATGTGATTTGCTTGTATTCACCCCAGCTCTTAGTACAGTGCCTGGCACAAAGTAAGCACTTAACAGATACCACAATTATATAAGCTTCCTTTGGATGTAACTGTAATAAATCTTCAGTTTTAGGGACTCGGGGCCTGGGAGACCAGCACAGGAGCCCTACACTCTGGTTTACCCCAGTCATCTCCACCAGCTCCTTCTCGAGGGTTTGGAGGTGATTCTTCAACCATTCTCAGAACATCCATAATTTGCCTTTTCCTGTCCCTGAGGAAGAGTCATTGTGGAAGGAGATATTCAACTAGTACAAGTCAGTGGTGGAACCTAGGTTGGGCTCACTGAGGGGGAGCCCAAACAGGTCATTTTCCCAGGATAGGCCAATAGAAAGGGAGAGGATCTGATCAGAACTAGGAAAGCAAAAGAAAAGAGACCGAGTGAGTCTTTAAAAGTTTCGATACCCATGAAAAGCAGACGAGGGCTAAGGAAAACAATAAGTAAAGTGATATCTTCAATTCTATGCTTGAGTGAATGTCTCAGGGTATGTTATAAACAGCAGAAGGAGCCCGAACTCTGAGAATTAAAGAAACCTGGGTTCTAGTCCCGGCTCTGAAAGGAGGGGAAGGCCTGCTGGGGCCTTCTGCCATCGGTGGTGCGAGTTTCCGACCAAAGAACCACCTAAGGCCTTCCGTGAGGTGGACGGGACCAGCGGAAGTCCTGAAAAACGGCTAAGGTGGGCGGCACGACTGCAGTGGCTGCCAAGGCAACTATCTGCTGGATTCTGGCACTGTGGCGCGGCAATGATGGCACTATGCTGAAGTCGCTTTGTAAATGGGTCCTGCCTGATGACCCTGTATCTACCCCAGCGCTTAGAACAGTGCTCTGCACATAGTAAGCACTTAACAAATACCAACATTATTATTATTATTACCTATAAAACCCCAAAACCTTACAGCTCTGCCTGCCCACTCACTAGTTACCCTCAGTTCCCCAGGAGGGGAGTGACTGGCAGGGGTGAGAGAGGGCGAGCGTTGCTGCTCGTGCCACCACCGTTAATACCACTCTGCTTCTGCACAGGTCCTAACGTGTCATCCGTTGTTCTCGGGGGACCCTATCATCACCACCAAAACAGGGCTTCAACACCCCGAACGTAGGACTTTGCCACTGTACAGGGTGTTCCTCCGTAACTGAACACTCAGTGGAAAGTGCACGGGCTTGGGAGTCAGCGGTCAAGGGTTCTAATCCCGGCTCCACCTCTTGCCAGCTGTGTGACTTTGGGCAAGTCACTTCACTTCTCTGTGCCTCAGTACCCTCATCTGTAAAATGGGGATTAAAATTGTGAGCCCCATGTGGGACAACCTGATCACCTTGTATCCCCCAGCGCTTAGAACAGTGCTTTGCACATAGTAAGCGCTTAACAAATGCCACCGTTATTAACACAAGAATTCGTTGGGGCAAGCGGGCAAGACTGGCAAGTTTTCGAATTCTACCCCAACTTTGAAGCTCTGCTGAGCTCTTCAGAGCCATCTAGTGGCTTCTGGAGGAATCAAGTCCAGGGCTCAGGCGAATCGTTGGAGAACAGGTCCAGTCTCTCCCGGTCGGCCTGACGAGATTGAGTTCCTGATGAAGGAACGTCAGCCATACCGCCCTATCTTATGGGGGTACGCTCCGGGGACCCCCGAGGCCAGACTAAAGGAGGTACCGGCAGCAGCCTTCCCCTCCCAGTCCTCATCTTGTCCAGGAGGCGGAGGTGGCAAAGGGGCAGCAGTGATGGTACAGCCACTAAGGAAATTCACTTTAATGTCTTTTTTTTTAGAAAAAAAAAAGAAAGCAGACTGGTTTCAGATGCTCGACCAGCCTGCTGATTGCAAGGAGAGGGCGGTGGGAACATAGGCATAGCATGGGGGTGGAGGAGGATGAGTTTGTGGCATTGGGAGTGGGGTAATAAGGGGCTGAGGAGGAGACTGAAGGGATGGGAGGTCATACGGCATATATGTGGCAGAGCTGGGATTAGAACCCTGGTCCTTCTGACTCCCAGGTCCGTGCTCTATCCACTAGAGAAGCAGCATGACTCAGTGGAAAGAGCCCGGGCTTGGGAGTCAGAGGTCATGGGTTCGAATGCCCACTCTGCCCCTTGTCAGCTGTGTGACTGTGGGCAAGTCACTTCACTTCTCTGTGCCTCAGTTCCTTCATCTGTAAAATGGGGATGAAGACTGTGAGCCTCACGTGGGACAACCTCATTCCCCTGTATCTACCCCAGCGCTTAATGAATACCAACATTATTAAACCATGCTGCTTCTACAAGTGCTTAACCTTGGGAGCTGGGGAGGAGACTGGGGGCAGAGGGTCATGGAGTCAGGGGCTGAGGGCAAGTGGGGCTGACTATACTTGTTTTTTCAATGGTATTTGTTAGTAATAATAATAACAGTAATCATGCATACTAATTATGGTATTTAAGGGCTTACTATGTTCAAGCACTGTTCTAAGGGCTATGGTAGATTCAAGAGAATCAGGTCAGATACTGTCCCTGTCCCAGGTGGGCCTCACAGCCTAAATTGAAGGGAGGATGATTTAATCCTCATTTTATAGATGAAGTAACCGAGGCCCAGGGAAGTTAAGCAGCTTGCCCAAGGTCACACAGCAAGCAATTGGCAGAGCTGGAGTTAGAACCCAGGCTTTTTGACTCCCAGTCCTATGCTCATTCCACTAAGCCATGCTGCTTCTCTGCCGGAACAGGATGGACCAATGAGCACAGAACTCTGCATATAATAGGCTTCCAAGAAAAGCTGCTTTGATTAAATAGTGAGTTTTCACACGGTTCTCTCCTCCCTACATCACTCAGAGCCTCTATTTCATCCCACACGTCCAGGACCTGGCTTCTTGAGACTATTCCCCCAATAGGGAACAAGCCCCAACAAAGACAAGAGAAGTAAATAAGTAAGGATTCCACCTTTCCTGGCCTGGAGGCACAGCCCAGCCTAGTGGAAAGAGCATGGGGTTGGGAGTCAGAGGACCTGGGTTCTAATTTCAGCTCCGCCAGTTGCTTGCTGTGTGACTGCGGGCTGGTCATTTAACTTCTCTAGGCCTTCGTTTCCTCAACTGTAAAATGGGGATTAAGTATCTCTTCTCCCTCCTACTTAGACTGTGAGTCCCATGTGGGACAGGGACTGTGCCCAATCTGATGAATTTGTATTTATCCTAGCGCTTAGAACAGTGCTGGATACATAGTATATGCTTAACAAATACCATACTGATAAAAATAATAGGCAGAGCACTTGTGTTTTTCCCATGCACTGTCACTCCAATTGTGTCATTTTCATCTGATAGCCTCTCTGGTAAGTAGGGAGGGATGCCTGGCATCCTGTTCAAAGGAGGATTTTCCAGAGGGAATTGTGCCTATGCAGCAGGGCTAGGGAATATTTTCACTTCCCTCTGCCTCACTGAATAGCCAGTTTTTGATCAGGGAGTTTCATACAAATGAACAGCAGGTGGGCATTGACAAAGCAGATCCAAAACTCCAGGAAGAGGAAAGCAGTCATTGCTATGGGTTCTGTAAGGAAAAACAAAATAAAAACCTGCCAACCACATCCCATGGCCAGGGATTTTTTTTAAGCTTGCCAGGTTTATGACAGCTCTTAGATACCATGGTTATAGGCTGCCCAGAAATGCACCAAATAGGTGGAAGGAGGTGGGAACCAAATAGAAAATGGGATATAATGACAGCTAATTGGAAGGCATACTTTGGCCTTGCAATTTTGCCTAGTGGATAGAGCATGGGCCCGGGAGGCAGGAGGACCTGGGTTCTGACCCTGGCTCCACCACTTGCCAGCTGTGTGACCTTAGAGGACAAGTCACTTAACTTATCTGTGCCTCAGTTACTTCATCTGTAAAATGGGGATTAAGACTGTGAGCCCCATGTGGGACACGGACTAGGTCTGACCTGATTAGCTGGTATCTACCCCAGTGCTTAGAACAGTATCTGGCACATAGTAGGTGCTTAACAAATACCATTCAAAAAAATTAAGTCCCCTAGCCTTCACCACGCCAATAGAGCTTAAGAGCAAAGACTGAGGGTCAGTGGACTTGCTGAAATAAGATGGAAGAGAAAAGGCAGGGAGAGTTTCAACCGTGGGAGCCCCCAGAGGCCATTCCATTCATTTTGGTCAGAGGAAATGTGTGGTAATAGTTTGGCAGATGGTAGAGCAGACGTGGGGAAGGGTGGTGGAACAGACGTGGGGAACAGAGGCAGCAGTTTAGAGCATGGCTGATGCTGAGAAGTTTAAAGCCACAGCCCAGAGCAAACATTCCTCAGTCAAAACTTTCCTTCTTAAAGGAAAGAGTTCTTCTGAAAGCACTGCTGTGGCAGAGCCAGACCTCATTAGTAGGGGAAGGAACTGTTTCCCAAGCTCTCAACCCAAACATGGGCATTTACCTTTTGCCAATTTCCACAGACTCACTGGATCCTTAGTCTGAGAGACCCCCTCCTCCCAGGGAGTTTTGATTTCCCACCCTAAAGTCAGTCACCTATTCCAGGGGAAGTAGGAGTCTTTTAGCAGGGGTGTCTCTGGGTTATTCTGGAGCCGCTTGTTTTCTGGTGCCTCCAACAGTAGGAGAAGCCCCCAGTTTAAGGGCCACTGCATTTGCTCTGTTTCCTCAGAACACCAACATCCTTCCACAGGGCCCAGCTTTGTCATCGTTTCCCCATGAGGGCTTCTGTTCCCAGTTGAGTTTACCTTCAGGTGGCGGTCTGCCCTGCTTCTGATCCATTGGACTACTTAAGGTACTGTTGACTGATCAATAGATCTTAATGTGTCTCCTTAAATAAGGCATTGATTGTGGCTGATAGTGAATTATCCCTTTTACTCTGCACGAGACACTTTGAGTCCTTGTTAAGTTTCAGAACTTCAAACCCTTAAAAAAGTAAAATCCCATGTACCCGCTAGTGATTTTCCCTGCCCTGTTGCATCTCTCCTCCCAGCGATTTCAAATATCTCTGCTGCCTCTTAGACACCCGGGGCGAAATGTGCCGCCCTAGCATCTCCACATGCTATGGATATGAATGCAGAGGTAGGAGGATTTGAGAGATTGGGGTCCAGAGAGAAGAGAGATGCTTCTTCTGTATTGAGGAGCAGAGTGGCTTATTAGAGCATGGGCCTGGGAGTCAGAAGGTCCTGGGTCCTAATCCTGGATCTGCCACATGTCTGTGTGACCTTGGGCAAGTCACTTAACCTCTGGGTGCCTCAGTTACCTCATCTGTAAAATGAGGATTAAGAGTGTGAGCCCCATGCGAGACAGGGACTGTGTCCAACCTGATTAACTTGTACTTACCCCAGTGCTTAGAACAGTGCTTGGCACATAGTAAGCATTTAACAAGTACCATTTTTATTATTGTTATGTCTGTACAATTCTCTAGAGACTTGGGTCTCAGTGGTTCTTTTGAGAAAAAGTTCTTCATGTGTTGAAGTGGAAACAGTTACTTGGTACTTACTGAGAGCTTACTGGGAGCAGAGCAATGTATGTACTAAGTACTTGGGAGAGTAAAATACAGTAGGATGGTAGATATGATCCTTGCCCTCAGGGAGCTTACAACCTAGAAATGGCAATGCTGACTGCCAGTTGTGCTGGTGCTACAGTGTTCTGACAACTTTACTCTTCGGTGACATGAGAAATGCCATCCCTGTCAACCACAAGCCTCAAGGCAACAGTGCAGTGTGTTTTCTATAGGTTCCGGGGTCGACCATCACCCCGCATGGATCCAGTTTCAAAAGAAAAGGCCAACAACAAGGTCCTGGGTTTCTTTAATCTACTGTCTGACTTTAAACGTGATACCAAAACAACGCAAATCGTGCAATTCCAAGTAGTTAAACTTAACCTATCCATTATTCCTTTCTCTTCTCTCCATAGATTGCTCTGGGTCTGCCCCACCGCCCCACCTCCCATGCCCTCCACCTTTGATTGTGTGCACTTTGAGGGCAGGGATAGTGGCGTCTACCCACTCTACTGTATTCTCCCACACACTTAGTACAGTGCCCTGCACAGGGGAAGTACTCAATAAATACTATGGCTTGACTGCTAAACGTATTATGCTCAGAATCAGGTTTAAGTTTCAGAATGTTGGGTACCAGGGTCAAAGCAAAATGCAGAAAAGGATCACACAGAATCCACTGGGGCAAGTCAGTTAAATTAGTTTAATAATTTCACATGAGAATAGAAACACTAAACACAAACCAAACCCCTGTCTTGAAGAGTCTGGATGGCACTAGTACTGTGTCTCATACAAATATTGTCTTATAAAAATTATAACAAAGGAGAAAGTATAATGACATGTGTTTAAGTACCACATATCCAAGAAATCTAGGAAAAAAGTCAACGTTCACTTCCCCTCGCAGTGCTCTGTTGTCCTGTCAGTGGGGAGTTGAAAAAGTGCATTTTAAATCACTAAATCACAATCCTAGCATTAGTGCATCTTGCCAAACGTGGTGCAAAGCATGAACATTTTAGAACTTGTGTAGCTTTCTACAACAGTGGACTTGTACCGCTTAAGAGCTAATGTTAAAAGAGGTAAGTTTTCCCATGACGGCTAAATGTGACTGTTTAAGACTGTGGCACCGCTGTTAGCCGAAAGAACTGGCGTCTTGTCCTAGAGTGTGCAGTGAGGCTCTGACTCCTGGAAGTCAAACCAGCATCATTTTGGGGGTGCTTGAAAATTCCATACAGGTCTCCTCCTAAACCAAGTAGTAGTAGTAGTGTGGTATTTATTAAGCACTTATTTTGTCCAGAGTGCTGTACTGGGGAAAAATACACGGGTGAAAATTAGACACAGTCCCTGGCCCTCAAGGGGCTCACAATCCAAGAAGGGCTGAGCTCGGATGCTATTCCCATTAAGTGCAGACACTAGTTTTTGTTTTGCTTTGTTTTTATGTCACGGTGCTCCCACGGAATGTGGAAGTGGATTTTAAGCCTTGACTCGAGGTTCCTCCAAGAAGGAGCCATTTCACGACTTGACTGTGCAAATCAGTACAGCTCATCCCGAAACTGCAGAGTCTGTGGTGGTGGAGGTGACCAGTGGTAAGTAGTAAGCATTTGCTATTTCCATCCGGTGATAAGTCAGCAGCTTAGAGTTACAGCTACTGCATCACCACTGAGCAACTGAATTCCCAACTGGGAGGATGAAACCTGCCCCAGAGCCAAGATGTATGGGAAATGGCCCATTGGTCACAAGTTGGGAAAGCCTCTCCTGAGATAATGCATCCCCCAACTGTTCTGATTAGCACCCCTGGCTTTCCTTGGAAAGCAAATGAAAGACCTCATTAAGTCAAAAGAAGAGGAAAATAAGAGAAACCTCCTCCATGGCTCTGACCCTTTCTGGAGGAGACAGACCTCAAGTTTAAGTGCAACTCCCCTTGCCTATTTACTCTACTCCCAAAACCTACAGGATGTTCTTTGAAAAACTTCACAAGCTCCTGAATGGGAGAAGATCCAAAGGAACAGAACAAGCCAGACCACCGACAGTAATATTTACTCCTAAGTTGCTTCAGTGTTCAGTGCTCAATCGATCTCATCGGAGGGAGACTGAAAATACCGCCCCACCACAACTAAATTGGAGAACTTCTGCACCTTCACCCACTAGTAAAACAAAACAATCTCAGAGCTGAGTCCTCTTCCTTCTGATGTCATTTGGGAGCAGCACGGAGTTGTCCTGTTAACCCATTTCTGGAGGGAAACCTTGTTCAAAAGACTCCCAGAAGGATTCTTCATGTCTCTGGCTCCAAGAAAGGCTGACCTCATGGTTTCCATTTGGGATACGAAGAGATAAGCCTCTGCAAATTGGTAACCTATTAAGTGGGTGACTGTTCTTAAACACAGCCTTGCAAAGAGGTTTGAAAATTCAAGCAGCTGAAAAAAAAACTATATTCAGCCTGCACACATGGGCAATGACCCCACCCTTATTTCCCAGGTCCTTTCCTCACTATACCCTCCTTCCCACTTCTGCCTACCTACCCATCCTCACTTCCTCCTGCTCTTCATCTCTCTGGGCCAAGAAAGTACACCAAGTTCTCCTAGAACGTGGGTGAGGCATTCCTGCAGAACCCTGGGTTAAAGAAGACTCATTCTGGAGTACTCGCCCATGTCTTATGCCATGTGCCCGCATCTAGGCACACAGCGGTTTGTTCTGACACCACATGGTGCTGGATCCAAACAAGCTAGCGTTGTTGCAAGAACATCCCCCGGTTTCCTGACAGTGTTCTAGCCAAAGCATGTAGTGAAAGAACTAATTTTGGCAGAACTGAATACAGAAGTTTCTGCCTATATCAAGTATGGATTCTTGCTCATTTTCCTGCCCACTAGATAAAGCATTGCACGAAAACCATGCAGAAAGGAACAGGAGGGAATATTTCATTTCTTCTAGGCCTGCAGCCTGATTTATTTTAAGCACTGAGAGCAAGGGCCAGTGCTAATAAACTCAGATTCACCAACTCAGATTTCAATGATCGGTTGTTTGGGAAAGACTTGAAATGTCTAAGGAAATGAAGGGCTGTGGAATGAAATACAGAGAGTCGTCCTTCATGTGTGAAGAGGGCACCACTGATGGGGAACTTCACCCCAGGAGTAAGTGTTTGGCTGAGAAAGCCCATATGGGAGCCACAATCAGCAAACAAAGTTGAAACCAAAGAAGAAAGCGAGGCCAATTATGATGCACACACAAACAACTAGCAGAAAATCCGAGAGAGGAAGAGGTGGTTCAAGTGAGCCTAATCGTTGTTGCGCAGATCCCCACCTGGCTCCTCAAACAAGGGGAGATCACTCTGCCTGCTGTGTCCCCTTCTCTCTCCAACTCTTTCTTTTCCTCCCTCCCTCCTTCTCCCCCCTTTTCCAGAATTCACTTCCGGAGCATACCAACGGCAACCAAGCAGCAGCCACTGATTCTGCCCACTGGGGCCCTGGCTGCTTTTCTGACCCTGTTCCAGGGGCAGACTCACACTAGGCCAAAAGCTTCCCTTTTCCCCACCCCCTCCAAAGCGACCAAACTCCGAGCAACTGAGGTCAAGCTTTCTGGTGGCTCATGAGAGTTCCTGCTGTACACCAAAACCTCCCACAGGATTCTAGGGAGTAACTGATCTGCATTCGCTTAGACCACGTCAACCCTTCTTCAGGGTCTTCAAAATAAATAAAAAAAATAAATACACAAAAACAGTCCCAGAAACTCTCTCCCAAAATGTTTTTCTATCTACTGACATGGATCCAATCACAGTTCTAGATTTAAATACCACATAATTAGTCGGCTCCTTTAAATTAACTAAGATGACGAAGAGGGAGGACAAGTGCTCTCTCTACACTGGCAGCTGAGTCGCTTCCAACAGGGGTGTAGTTCTGAGCATCAGTTCTACCTCGGAGCTTTTGGCTTCGCCGGTTGCAAGATTCTTGTCAATGAGCCCCAAGCTATGGAGATTCAGGATGGAGTCGGCAATGATCCGAGCTGTCCTCTTCTGATAACCTCCGGAGGTCACCATCAAGATGGGAACACGGTGGGTGCGGGCAGCTCGGAACACGATCTCATCTCTTTTCACAATGCCCTGCGGAGATATACACCAGAATGGGAGGGGCTGAGGCCCTCGGGCCACGGGCAGATTCTTGCCTTGCCTGGTCCTTTTCCCAGGAATGCATACCAATCAATCCAAAGCCCCCAGTTTCATGAAAACACGAATCCTGAGGACTGGCCTGGAGGAAATGGGCTAGGATGGCCCCAGAATAAATTTAAGAAAGATGGAAGGAAGAACTTCCCAATGGGGGAGGGTTATTTCCCTCCTAAAAGGACAGTCAGAAGCCTTGGGAAGGGTGGGGGCGGAGGGAGTAGGTGGAAAGTTCCGCTGTGACCAACTGACGCCAGAGAAATGTTCAGTCTCCAGGGCCAAGAAAGGATCCCACGAGGCCTAACTAGTCTGGTGCCCTCCAAATAAACCAAGGTTTATTAGAATGACAAAGAGAATGCGCTATCTCCAAAGCCAGGAGCCTGGAGCCTGGAGAGAAGCACATCTGGGGCTTGCAATAAGCCAGGAAAAAAGCTCACAGCATTGATTTTGACATGGAATCCTACCAGTTAAAACCTGTGCTATTAAACGAAGGACTGAAATGAAAGGCTCTTGGGGCTGGAAGGGAGATCACCATCCCCATCCACCAGTCTCTGCTTCTCAGAGAGGGCCCAGCACCACTCCTAGATATCCCAGTGAAAGAGATTCCATGACCTCCCTTGGCCACTCATGGTACCAGGCAGGAAGATTTCTCTTGTCAAGGAGCCCTTCTCTCTCATCTACCATATATCCTCCCTCCTCTTGATTGGCCCTCGGTGGAAAGAGACTGGGACACAAACTGATGCTTCTCAGTCCTTCTTAACTGCACTTCTTTTACCTTGGCCTGATAGGCCTTTCAATTATCCACCCACCTGGGGGGAGATGGCGAGGCCTCCGAGTGGATCCCCATCCAGAATGTCGGTTCCTGCATTATAAATAACAACATCTGGCCTCAGTTCATTCAGTGCTCCCGCCACGTGCATCTCTACCTTCTGGAGATATTCTTTGTCTTCCGTCCCCCAGTCCAGTTCAATCTTCCGCTTTATGGCTCCTAAAAACAGATTACCCAAATGATATTTTAATAACTGTATGTGAAAGGTTTACCTCCAGCTGTGATCTAGGCATGTAGCCTGGCAGGGCAGCAGATAGGTTCCAAAGTATTCTCATTCCCAAAATGTGTCCTAGTCTCCAAAACATCCCCTGGCCCTTCCGATATGGCCGAATGACCTCAAGGCGATTCATCTAGTGGCTCTGTGAGCAATAAGGGCCTAAGAAACCCAGGACCAGCACTGTGAGTCATAGTTGCAATTCAGATTAAAATGTTTACGTGTGCTGAGCAGGATTCCTTTTAAACTCTGGGGCTGTGGGCCAGCGGACCAGTGGTCATCTGGCCTAGCTGTTCCAAGCTCAGCGCTAAATGTGCTTCTATGGGTGTGCTATTTGGGGCGGGAAAGGGGGAGAAGTGACCAGGGAAAAAACAAAATCAAAACTGTTTTGATGAAAATTGGGCGAGCTCATTCGGTGACTGAATGATAAAGTGGCAAATTTACTTCAGTGCTCTTCAGAAGGTGCTTGCTTTTTTTTTAAACAAAACATTTAACTGATAAAAATAAAATTATTTTTAAATTTAGAAAATTCAAATCCATAATAACTGAAAATAAAAGGCATGACCATGACGTTACTCCTGCAGCAAAGCCAATCGCCTGTTCGTTTAAATAGACAGTGCGAACGACAATGGAAATGGAAGAAGAAATAAGGAGAGGGGATATTGAACCTATCACAAAAGCTATTAAAAAGAAAACCCTAACTGGAGTAACACTGAGAGAATGAATATTAAACTTCTGAGCAGGGCAAAGACTGGAACAAACAAAAAGATCATCAAGAATTCAATATACTAAGAATCACGGGGACTGTTTCTTTTTTCAGGCTGGTTCAGTGAGCCCCTTATATAAATCTCTGGGCTATACATAAACATCTGGCCCCAAAACAAACCTACAGTCTCTTTGGTGCTTTCATCTCTCTTGAGGCTGGGAGGAAAAAAAATGAGAAATCAAGGTCTCTAAGACCTGCACAGAATGGAGTTTTAAGTCGGCCTCATAAATCTACCTAACCCTACACAAACCAGACTTAGCTTCTTGTCCTCGCAGCTCTGCCATGCTCTCGAGGACTGCAAACAGTGAGGTAATCAGGCTCCAGATCAACTGAATGCTTACTATGGGCACAGTACTGTTCCAAGCCCTTGGGAGAGTACAATACAACAGAATAAGCAGAAACGTTCCCTGCCCAGAATGAGCTTACAGTCTAGAGGGGAGATAGACATTAATACGAATAAGTACCTTATAATAAATAATTTAAAGATATGTATATAAGGGCTGTGGGGTTGGGGCAAATGTCAAATGTCCAAAGATCACACAGCAGAGCCGGGATTAGAACCCAGGTCCTTCTGACTCCCCAGCCTGTAATGTATCCACTAGGCCACGCTGCTTCTCTTGATGCCTTCTAGTCAGTCAGTCAATGGTATTTATTGAGCGTTTGGTGTGTGCAGAGTACTGTACTAAGTGCTTGGGAGAGTGCAAAAGGGAATGTGTTTATTATTGTATTGTATTCTCCTGAGAGCTTAGTACAGTGCGCTGCACATAGTAAGCACTCAATAAATACCAATGAATGAATGAACAATATAACAGACACATTCCCTTCCCACAGCGAGCTTACAGACTAGTAGGGGAGACAGACATTAATAGAAATGAATAAATTACAGATATGTACCTAAGTACTGGGGGGCTGGGAGGGGGGATGAATAAAGGGAGCAAGTCAAGGCAACGCAGACGGGAGTGGGAGAAGAGGAAAGGAACACCCACCATCTGAGCCTTCACTCCCAGAGGCCCGAAGATCTAAGCTCACTGTGGGCAGGGAACGTGTCTGTTACACTGTTATACGCTCCCGAGTGCTTATAGTACAGTGCCCTGCACACAGTAAGCACTCAATAAATATGACTGATTGATTGATTGATAGAAAGAACACTGAGGGTTCAATCGACCCCATTCAAATGGGTACAATGACATAACCACTCACATGTGGAAGCCCGCAGACCCCCTCAATCACTGAGTAGCAATGGGTTCTACTCCTCAAATGCTCTTCAGTTCAGAGCTGAGCAAGACAGAGCACCTCTCAGTGTAGGCAACTCAGCTCTGCTCCCAACTGCCTTTAAGGGAACACCATAGACTGGTAGCGCCAGACACCTTCAATAAATAACCACCCCATCAGAAGCCCTCTCCATTTGTGCAGAGTGAGCAAATTTGGAACGGGCCTTTTGCTTTAAAAAAAAAAGTGTCCCTGGCTTAAATGGAAACATCAGATCAATCTCAACCTTCAGTCTTCCCATTAAAATCGATAACTCAAGCAGCCCTCTGATCCTGTGACTCAAAAGGAGCCAGGAAATGGTTTGCTAACAAGAACTGTCCAATCTACCTGGAGGCCAGTCTGCTGTTAAGTCGCTCTCATAATATCCCGGCTGGATTATTGTGTCAGCCTTCTCTCTGATCTCCCTTCCTCCTGTCTCTCCCCGCTCCAGTCTAGTCTTCATTCCACTGCCCGGCTCATCTTCCTGCAGAAACGCTCTGGGCGTGTCACTCCCCTTCTTAAAAACCTCCAGTGGCTGCCTATCAACCTCGGCACGAAACAAAAACTTCTCACTCTAGGCTTCAAGGCTCTCCATCACCTTGCCCCCTCCTACCTCTCCTCCCTTCTCTCTTTCTACTGCCCACCCCGTAGGCTCCGCTCCTCTGCCGCCCACCTCCTCACCGTCCCCCGTTCTCGCCTATCCTGCTGTCGACCCCTGGGCCACGTCCTCCCGCTGTCCTGGAATGCCCTCCCTCCTCACCTCCGCCAAACTAATTCTCTTCCCCTCTTCAAAGCCCTACTGAGAGCTCACCTCCTCCAAGAGACCTTCCCAGACTGAGCTTCCCCTTTTCCCTCTGCTCCCCCTTCACCTCCCCTCAGCTAAGCCCCCTTTTCCCCCTCTTTCCCTCTGCTCCTTCCCCTCTCCCTTCCCCTCCCCTCAGCACTGTGCTCATCCGCTCATTTGTATATATTTTTATTACCCTATTTATTTTGTTAATGAAATGTACATCCCCTTGATTCTATTTATTGCTATTGTTTTTGTCTGTCTGTCTCCCCCGATTAGACTGTAAGCCCATCAATGGGCAGGGATTGTCTCTATCTGTTGGCGAATTGTACATTCCAAGCGCTTAGTACAGTGCTTTGCACATAGTAAGCGCTCAATAAATACTATTGAATGAATGAATGTTAAGAAGGCCAAGAGGAAGGTGAGGAAGAGAATTTCTGCTGACCAAGGAAATGCTAGACGCTCATTGATCATGGGCTGTCTCTGATGTTAAATACTTTTGTAGAATATCAATCGATTTCACTGGCATATCATACAATGTGTCAGGGAGATTCACTGATGAAGTGCTTTGGAGTCCTCCAGATAACGATGGCTCTATGCCCAAGGCTCCACAGTTCTACTTACGTTTAGCAAACCCATCCCCTGGATAAATGTATCTATTGTAGACGTCCATAATATACACTCGATTATCATACATGAAGTCTCTCTCGTGGCCATTTCCCTACAGAAAAAAAAATCGCCATTGGTGAGTCTGACCCAGCTAAGGATACGTTTAGGTTGCAACACAGACAGTTGTTTCATCGGAAAAACTCAGGTCTGATTTTTTGGTTCACAAGTCTAACGGTAAATTCGATAAAAGCACAACCCACCAGATTCTGAGTCCTTCGAATATAAGTGTACAAGCCCAGGCCTGGAAGGGATTTAAAGAGGTCACTTAGTCCAATTCCCAGAAAGATAAGACCCTAGTCCTCCTTCAAAGACCTCCAGACAGATACCCATGCTCCCTCATGTGCCCATTTACAATGATTAACATCCCTTCCCTGCCACATTGACCTAGATCCCTCTACTGCTCAGCTGGAGCCCAAAGGAATAATAATAATGATTATGGTACTTGTTAAGCATCTGTGTGTCAAGCACTGATCTAAACACTGGATTAGATACAAATCAATGAGGTTGGACAGAGTCCCACGTGGGGCTCACACTCTTAATTCCCAGTTTTACAGATGACCCAGCGGGACCTGGCTGCTATTGTCTTGCAAAGGTCAGATTCAGTGACCGTTCATGAACTGGGGTTCGCTGACTCTGCTACTATGCCTCACAACCTACACTATCGATCAATCAATCAATCAAAGGTATTTATTGAGCACTTACTGTGTGCAGGACACTCAACTAAGCGCTTGGGAGAATACAATATGATGGAGTAGGTCGACACGATCCCCTGCCCTCAAGGAGAATACAATCTAGTGAGGAACTAGCTTACAGGCTCATAACCTCTCATGCACATTTTGGTCAGAGAAGAGATGGTGCAAGAGAATGAAAAATCAAACTCCGCGACCGGTATCAATCAGCAGAGAATCTCAGGCAAGGATGCTCTACTCCAAACCGCATGGACAAAGCTAAACTGAAGAATGCTTTAACTGACCCGATCTACTTCACCAGCAGCTTCTTTGAATAGGGCTCTTGAGGAATGGAAGGGTATGGAGAATAGTTATCTCCATCTGATCGTAGTTCCTTGTTGTGAAGCCAATTTTTGAAAGGCTTTAATTTGAAAATTAGAGACATGATAGACTACAGTGTGTTCTGATGGACCATTATGTTTTATCACATCAGTGCAACTGCAATCCAAGGCTATTCATTCCCCACCCTAAAAGCCCTTATAAATTTTTGATGTAAAGTAGTTTGAGTGCATTAACAGCTTCTCTAAATTAAATAATGCTGTTTCCGATGGGTTTTTTTTTTTTTTGCAAGAAAACCAAAAGTAATTAGTTCATAGTCTAATCACCCTCCAAAATAGGATTTTTTAAAAAATGGAAGAGACCGGCAGACAGGAGGAACAAGTGAGCATGTCAGTGGGTGCCCCTCCACCCAACCCGACGACTCACACCACAAATACAGTAATAATTATGGTATTTGTTAAGCACTGACTATGTGCCAGGCACTGTACTAAGCGCTGGTGTGGGGTAAAAGCAAATTGGGTTGGACACAGTCCCTGTCCCACATGGGGCTCACAGTCTCAATCCCTATTTTACAGATGAGGTAAATGAGGCCCAGAGAAGTTAAGTGACTTGCCCAAGGTCACACGGCAGACAAATGGCAGAGTTGGAATTAGATCCCATGACCTCTGACTCCCAGGCCTGTGCTCTATCCACTACACCATACAACAAAAGGCTCAGTTAGCACCGACACATAAATCGTTCTTCTTGGGTGAAGGACCATTCTTTGCTCCCCTATCCAGAGGTCCTGGTCAAATTCACATCCTGCCATCCCTGCCGGAACTAGCCCTGGCACCCAATCTCAGTTTGGCCCTCTAGCTGCCCATTTCTTACAAATCCCCACTTAACAACTTCCTGAGGGTTCCACAGAAGCGGGGACCCTTGTGGAAGCAGCAGCCAATCCACTGCAACCTCCACAGAGTGGAGCTGTTAACTCAGCCTACTGTTCCAGCAGCAGAACGTTTTATTGAGCTGGCCTACCTACTGCAGCCAAGAACCATAAAGCATAATTAAACACCAGAGCTGAGATGGTGAATAATTAATAACCAAACATCATAATTGATTATGTGCTGCCACCTGTGATTTCTATTGCCAATTAGTTAGGCAATAACTGGCTTAATTTTTGTTAATTTATGCAGTGGGGTCTGATGGGGTGGGAGGTTGATGAATGACCCCACCTCTATTCCCCAAGGCCACTTACTAGGCTAACCATTGCTATTGCTGCTGCTAGCCAAGGGGCATCCCACAGTGTGAGAAAGGTGAACAAGAACTACTTCTCCTCTAGAGCTTTTCCAGCTGAGGCTTCGGCCAACCTCTGCCCCCTGATTCAGACACATTTACACATTTAAAATGTCTTAGGAGAAGGTGGGTCAGGGGAGAGGGAGAAGAAGGAGAAGGCAAGGGGTGATGATGTGAGGAGGTGGCATTCTGAGCTGAAAGCTCTGGAGACAACTTGGGGAAATTGTTATTTTCTTCGAGAGACCAAACACAGTCCTTCTCCAACAATGACAGTTGGGTGAGAAGTGGGACAAAGTGTGTATGCCTAAATGAGATTCCTCCCCTTCCCCCCGCCGCCCCTCCTGCCACCCCCCCACCAGATCAAGCCCAGATAGAACCACTTCGGAGGCCTGTTGTTGGGTAGGTATGGTATCTGTTGCCAAATTGTACTTTCCAAGCGCTTAGTACAGTGCTCTGCACACAGTAAGCACTCAATAAATACGATTGAAGGAATGAATGAATGAATTCAAGGTATAAAGCATCCTGAGAAAATGAAACAATCCATAGATTCTTTTTTCAAATGATAGGTGGAGGTAGGGAGGAACATCGGAGACCCAGTTTCATCTTCACCTGGCCCAGCCTAGCAGAGGAAACGTAGAGACTACTGAACTCTCTCTGCACCCTACCCCATAACCTGGACATTCCTAGGAGAGTTTTCAAGCAGTGTCTCCAAATAGCACATTCTCCTTTCAATCACTCAATTGTATTTATTGAGCGCTGTGTGCAGAGCACTGTACTAAGCACTTGGGAGAGTTCCTTAGCAGCCAACCCCATGTGAAGCAGGTAAAGCGTGTGCACAATGCCTGTCACTCAACAGCTGTACGGAGCTGAGCGATAGACAGGATAGCCACTATCTTAAGCTTAGGCAGCAACAAAAGGCAGGGTAGGTCAGCAGTGTCTTGAAGCAGGTCCTTAGTTCTACTAAGAAGCAGCATACTGAGAAGCAGCATGGTGTAGTGGATAAAGCATAGGCCTGGGAGTCAGAAGCTCATGGGTTCTAATCCTGGCTCCGCCACTTGTCTGCTCTGTGGCCTTAGGCAAGTCACTTCACTTCTCTGTGCCTCAGTTACCTTATCTGTAAAATAGGGATAAAGACTGTGAGCCCCAAGTGGGACAGGGACTGTGTCCAATGTGATTACCTTGTATGTACCTCAGTACTTAGAACAGTGCTTGGCACATAATAATAATAATACTCTTCACCTCTCGCTAGAATTTGGCCTCAAAGCACTTGTGTTGCACAGTGAAGCAAGAGCCTCCTCAAGGCCAAAAGAAGACCCAAAAGAGAAACCCAAGTGATTCAGAAGGGCAGAGGGCAGAGAAAAGATGGCAGACAGTCTAGGTCTCAGACTGGAAGTCAGGAAACTAGTGCACAGGGAAGTTGTGATGTACCCAGAAGCTCACAGCAACTCATTGGCTGTTTCCTCAACTGTTCATGGGGCTACAACCTGCCCTTTCCTACCTCTGCTGGTTAAGTGAACGGCTGAGTGGGTAAATATCATCAGAAATCTATGGCCTAGGGGTGCCGCTCCATGGTCCCCTCCACAGTATTAGGACCCTTTCTAGAAGGACCTAGACCTCCTTTGAAGGTTTCAGACAAAGGCTCTTTTCCTTTTCCCTCCTCTCACTGGACCTGCCGTAGGCAGAGAGCAAGCACCTTGTTCACTTTGGCCTCCTGGAGGAAAAACACCATTTTGCCCAGACCGAAACAAAGAGCCCATTATAATATGCAAATGTCATTCACTGGCTTCAGAAACCACCCTCCTTTCCCCAATCCCTTCTCCTCTATGATGTCTGACCTTGGCTATACCAGTTACTTAGCATTAGGGGAAAAACATCAGAATCTGCCTAAAAGAGATTGGTTTCATCAGTACATTCCTAATACCTCCCTTCATATCAGACAAGAACTCTCCCTGCCTTCAAAGTTTTCTTAAAAGCACATCTCCTCGAAGAGGCCTTCCTCAACTAAGCCCTTATTTCCTCTTCTCCTACTCCCTTCTGCATCAGCTTTGCACTAGGATTTGCACCCTTCATTCACCCCTCCCTCAGCCCCATAGCACTTATGTGCATAGCTATAATTTATTAATTTATTTATTTATGTCTGTCTCCCCACTTAGACCATAAGCTTGTTGTGAGCAGGGAACGTGCTACCAACTAACTCTGTTGTAGTGAACTCTCCCAAGCACTTAGTACAGTGCTCTGCACATAGTAAGTGCTCAATAAATACTACTGAATGAATGGTTAGTGCTCAATACGTACAACTGACTGAACAGGGGAACCATCAAGGTAGACCACTTAACAATTGAGCCCATGGGGATTGTTCCAAGTGCAAATTTTCCCCCAAGCCCTTCCTCAAAAGCCCTCCACCCCACACCCCTGCTTTTTGAAAAATGTCCACCTGGAAGAGTTATTCCTTGTCAAGTGGAGTAAAGAAAACTGATGAGGTAGCATTTACATCAATTACAGAAATGAGGCCAGTACTCTTTCCATCTTCAGTAAGAAAATATACACCCAGGACATGCATTTTTGTCTACTTGGCATGTCACTAAAATAGCCTCATTTCTTACTAAATGATACTGATAAGCTGCATAAACCAGAGAAGTGACATGAAACTGGTCATAAAAAAGGACCACAGAAATGCTCACCAGTCAGTACTGGAGTTTATTTTGCACTCAAGGAACACCAAAGTTACTGGGCAACTTCAGTCTGAAGGCTCATGAAAGACAGGCCCCTTTATCTATGAATATGTGTTGTTGATTCTATGATATAACATCCTTTCTATTTGTCCTTTGGGCTCAAAGAAGAAAGTCCTGATCACTGTGAGCTAATGACAACCCTCAGTCTCACTTGGGGAGACTGCCAGATGAACATTATTTTAACAAGCCCAACAAAGTTTCTAACATGTCTGCCTGTGTCGGTGGGTGCCTTATAAAGCTGCGATATAATCGGATTGTTCCACTGTGGTTGTGGTTTTTCTACTAAGGAACAAGGAAAGAGTATTTCTTATCGAATACTGAACTTCGGACTCACCTGATGTGCATCTAGATCTATAATAGTGGCTCTGGACACACCTTCTACTCGCTCAAACAGAAACTAGAAAGAAAATGGAAAGGCAGAAATGAAAAGGCAAGCATTATTAAGGAAACCAGGTGAGTTATTTAATGGCACAGAAACCCCTTTTGTGTAATATGTATCCTAAAACTTGCTTAGGCAGGTCTTGGTTTCCAGGGTTTCCCATGTAAGAATAACTCCCCAATTAAGGAATGTCCAGCCAACCAGATTGGTTTTCGTCCTTAGCAGACCGCTCTCGGAAACATCCTTCAAAAATCACTTTAGGCGGAATAGATCTAAAGTCTGTTCTAATTTCTAAAGACATTTATCTCTGCAAGGAGATGCAGCTGCTAAGTGAAATCCAGTTCCTATTCAGTCTGTAGTCAGGACTCAGAGGTGCAAGTGGCAGAGACGGTTGGGCACAAATGTGCTGTTTCAAGGGAGTGTCAGTAAAGAGGCAAAGGTGCCTGGGCATCTGATCTGAAAATTGAGTGCTCTGCACACAGTAAGTACTCAACAAATACTACCACCCTCCCCACATTCAAAACCCTCCAAAAATCACTTCACCTCCAAGATATCTTCCCTAAGACCTCATATCCTCTAACCGCCCTCCCCTCTGCGTTGACAATGCATTTGGTGTGTGCCCCTTAACCACTCCGATATTCACTCCAGCCCCACAGCACTTATGTACATATCTTTTTACTCTACTATTTCCCCAATTGGTCATTTATTTAAATGTTTGTCTCCCCGTCTAGACTGCAACTTCCCTGTGGGCAGGGATCTTGTCTACCAACTCTATTGTACTGTACTCTCTACGAACTTTAATGCACCATTTGTCTGCTGTGTGACCTTGGGCAAGTCACTCAACTTCTTTATGCTTCAGTTGCCTCAGCTGGAAAATGGGGATGGAGACTGTGAGCCCCATATGGGACAGGGACTGGGTCCAACCGATTACCTTGTATCTACCCCAGCGCTTAGAACAACGCCTGGCACATAATAAACTCTGAACAAATACCAAATTATTATTATCAGTAACAGTAAGCACTTAAATTCCACTGACTGAAGCTTTTGTAGTAATCTTGCCCCACTAAATCCATTTACCAATTATGCGGTATTCTACGTAACTATCTTACTGATTTGTGTTTAGTCATATGCCTTTATGATCCTAATATCTCCGGTCGCATCACTGCTACCCGTCAAGATTGGAAGATTCCAAAAGACATGGACTGGATCAGTTCAACTCACTGAGGCACATGCTAAGCATGGTGCTGTACTAAATAACTGACTGCCTTCAATATTGAGGACAGTGATGTACCACAGGGGGATTCTGCAGTAAGCCGGCCAGAGGTAATGCTTTAGTTTTGTGGTTAAGATTTAGATTGGACTTCTCAAATAGCTTACATACACTCACGGAGGGATGCAGGCCATAACCTAGGATAGGTTAACTTGAAGAATAATGAGAAGCAGCGTGACCGAGTGGAAAAAGCATGGCTGGCCCCGCCATGTGCCAGCTGTGTAACCGTGGGCAAGTCACTTCACTCCTCTGTACCTCAGTCTCATCTGTAAAATCAGGAGTCAATACTTGTTCCCCAACTCCCTAAAACTGTGAGTCCCATGTGGGACAGGGAGTGTGTCTGATCTCATTATCTTGTATCTGCCCCAGCATTTGGCACATAGTAAGTGCTTAAGAAATACCACAATTATTCTCTCTGCCTCATCTGTAGAATGGGGATTAAGATTGTGAACCCCATGTGCAACAGGGACTGTGTCCAACCTAATTAGCCTGTAGCTATTCCAGTGCTTAGTACAGTGCCCGGCACATAGTAAGCACTTAAGTACCATAAAAAATTATTATTGGACTAGAACTAACTTGGAGGTACTGCCTTTCATACACAAGGAAGGAGACGGGCTGTGGAGACTCAAAGTTTCAAAAGCATCACAGTTCCTTTGTCATCCCAAGAGGCGACTAATCACAATGATTTCTATCAGCTCTGTGCCTTGTGGTGCCAGGAAGCCGATATGCTCATGGCTTCTCTCCCCACCCCCACCTCTTTGTTACATCCCCAGCTCATTAATAGGCTGGAGGATCAAACTGCAAATAATGTCAGTCCAGCATTAACTCTTATGCCTTCTTTGAAATTACTCTTCTTTGTCAGCTTACCTCTGTTCACTAACAAGTACAACATAGCCCATACATACAAAGCATGGGTTTTCAATACTCTCTGCTCAAGTGGCTGTTCTCCTGGATTGCCTAATCTGTAGTCAGGGTATTAACAGTGAGAATTTAAACCTCTATATAGCCGGTGGTGGACATCAAAAACTTATGGACTGTAATGCTTTCTTCCCTAAAACATCAATCACGTTTATGGAGCACTTACTCTGTGCAGAGCACTGTGCCAAGCACTTGAGCAAGTAGAAGAGACACAATCTTTGCTCTCAAGAGTTTACAGTCTAGCATGAGCATTATCATGATCGATACTGGACAGAGGATAGTAGTCAGAGTCTTTGCCCTTGAAGAGTTTAGGTCATTTTAAATTTCCTAACTACCAAAACAATACCAGCTAGCAATCTTACAGGTCTTCCTTGGATTACATGGCAAAGAGCCTGGGCCACTAAGCTTTAAAGCTGAAGGTAAGGAGTTTCTGTTTGATTTGGAGGTGGATAGGCAACCACTGCAGGTTCTTGAGGAGTGAAGTGAACTCCTCAAAACTGAACCGTTTTGCAGAAAAATGATCCACGTAGCAGAGTGAGAAGTATTGACTGGAGTGAGGAGAGACAGGCGACGGGGAGGTCAGCAAGAAGGCTGATGCAGTAGTTAAGACAGGATAGGATAAGTGCATCAACATGGGAGCAGTTTGGATGGAGAGAAAAAGATGAATTTTAAGCAATGCTGTGAAGGTAGAACCGACAAGATTAGGTGACAGATTGAATATGTGGGTTCTATGAGAGAGCTAAGTCACGGATAATGCCAAGGTTAAGGCCTTGTGAGACATGAAGGATGGCGGTGCTGTCTACAGTGATGGGAAAGTCAGGGGGAGGACAGGGTCTGGGTGAGACAATAAGGAGTTCTGTTTTGGACATGTCTAGCTTGAGGTGTCAGCAGGACATCCGGGTAGAGATGTCCTGAAGGCAGGAGGAAATGTGAGACTTAAGGGGAGAAGAGAGAGGTCAAGGCTGGAAATGTAAATTTGGGAGTCATCGGCATAGAAATGGTAGTTGAAGTAGTGGGAGCCCGTTATTGGGCAGGGATTGTCTCTATCCGTTGCCGAATTGTACATTCCGAGTGCTTAGTACAGTGCTCTGCACATAGTAATTGCTCAATAAATACTACTGAATGAATGAGTTCTTCAAGGGAATGGGTGTAGATTAATAGGGTAATAGATGGATGGGTGTAGATAAATAAATAGGGTAATAAAAATATATACAAATGAGCAGACGAGCACAGTGCTGAGGGGAGGGGAAGGGAGAGGGGGAGGAGCAGAGGGAAAGGGGGGGAAAAGGGGGCTTAGCTGAGGGGAGGTGAAGGGGGGGCAGAGAGGCAGCAGAGGGAGCAGACGGAAAAGGGGAAGCTCAGTCTGAGAAGGTCTCTTGGAGGAGGTGAGCTCTCAGTAGGGCTTTGAAGAGGGGAAGAGAATTAGTTTGGCGGAGGTGAGGAGGGAGGGCATTCCAGGACAGCGGGAGGACGTGGCCCAGGGGTCGACAGCAGGATAGGCGAGAACGGGGGACGGTGAGGAGGTGGGCGGCAGAGGAGCGGAGCCTACGGGGTGGGCAGTAGAAAGAGAGAAGGGAGGAGAGGTAGGAGGGGGCAAGGTGATGGAGAGCCCTGAAGCCTAGAGTGAGAAGTTTTTGTTTCGTGCCGAGGTTGATAGGCAGCCACTGGAGGTTTTTAAGAAGGGGAGTGACACGCCCAGAGCGTTTCTGCAGGAAGATGAGCCGGGCAGTGGAATGAAGACTAGACTGGAGCGGGGAGAGACAGGAGGAAGGGAGATCAGAGAGAAGGCTGACACAATAATCCAGCCGGGATATTATGAGAGCCCCTACCAGTAAGATAGCCGTTTGGGTGGAGAAGAAAGGGCGGATCTTGACGATATTATAAAGGTGAGACCGGAAGGTCTTGGTGACGGATTGGATGTGTGGGGTGAACGAGAGAGCCGAGTCAAAGATGACACCGAGGTTGCGGGCCTGAGAGATGGGAAGGATGGTCGTACCATCCACAGTGATAGGGAAGTCAGGAAGAGGACAGGGCTTGGGAGGGAAGATGAGGAGCTCAGTTTTGGACATGTTGAGCTTTAGGTGGCGGGCAGACATCCAGGTAGAGACGTCCTGGAGGCAGGAGGAGATACGAGCCTGAAGGGAGGGGGAGAGGACGGGGCAGAGATGTAGATTTGTGTGTCTGCATAGAGATGATAGTTGAAGCCGTGAGAGCGAATGAGTTCACCAAGGGAGTGAGTGTAGATGGAAAACAGAAGAGGGCCGAGAACTGACCCTTGAGGAACCCCAACAGTTAGAGGATGGGAGGGGGAGAAGGAGCCTGTAGACTAGCTCCAGACTGAGCTGTTGGGCAGGACTGAATGCAGTGACAGAGCCACGGTGTTAGGAATAAGACTCATTTTACTCAAGGTTTATTGTCCTGGAACGCCCTCCCTCCTCACCTCCGCCAAACTGATTCTCTTCCCCTCTTCAAAACCCTACTTAAAACTCACCTCCTCCAAGAGGCCTTCCCAGACTGAGCTCCCTTCTCCCTCTACTCCCTCTACCACCCCCCCTTCACCTCTCCGCAGCTAAACCCTCTTTTCCCCCTTTCCCTCTGCTCCTCCACCTCTCCCTTCCCCTCCCCACAGCACTGTACTCGTCCGCTCAACTGTATATATTTCCATTACCCTATTTATTTTGTTAATGAATTGTACATCGCCTTGATTCTATTTAGTTGCCATTGTTTTTACGAGATGTTCTTCCCCTTGACTCTATTCATTGCCATCATTCTTGTCTGTCCATCTCCCCCGATTAGACTGTAAGCCCGTCAAACGGCAGGGACTGTCTCTATCTGTTGCCGACTTGTTCATCCCAAGCGCTTAGTACAGTGCTCTGCACATAGTAAGCGCTCAATAAATACTATTGGATGAATGAATGAATGAATATTACAGCAGTGGAAAAAATGTGAGCTCTTTCTGTGTAAATATATGCAGTGCTCTCACTGTCCGTTTTGGATAGAATGCAGTTATTAGGAAATGTTTGCATTAGAGACTGGGCTTTCCTGTAGTTCATCGCAAACATAACCACCATAATTACTGGAGAACTGTGTATATCCAAATTTATATAGAGTCAGAAATGGGACCCAGGTATCTCCTCCCTCACCTTTAGCTTAGAGAGAGGACAGTCAGCTAAAGAACATCCATCCCTTCATTCCAAATCTGACACTTCTGAAGAGAGAGGGAGGATTAAAAAGAGCCTCCATGGGTCAGAAACAGGACCCTGGCATTCCTTGACTCTCCTTCCAATTATCTGAACAAGTCGAGTGTCTACATATTTAATATGAAAATTCTCAGACCCAAATGCCATTTAACGCATAACCGGGAATTTTCAGTAAACATAGATTTAAAATGAAAACACAGGACCCTATGTGTAACTTGGAGTAACATGTGCAGTTGAGCATGGTACACTTTTTTATGCGGATGATGATGATGACTTTATAAGAGACAGAAAGCCTAGACTGCCCATGAACTTTCTCTCCTACCTTAATAGACAATGTGATGTCAGCGTAAGCACAAAACCCTCCACCTTTATCACTGGAGCAGTGATGGAATCCACCACCTACAGGGAAAAGGACAAAACTTCAAAAGAAGAACATAGTGCTGAAAGGCCTGAAACACTGTGAAAAGCCCTCCCCAGGCTCCTAGAGGAGCACGTAGTGTCCCACAGCTGTTCAGCTCATGTGCCTACGGAAATTAGTAAAACAATTCAGAGCCTGAGCCATGTGCATAAGGATTTCTCCTTTTTCCTATTTCATAAACATTACATATTAACATTTCAAATGTACTCATCCTCGCCTTTCAGAGATGCCTCTAATAGCTATGTGGTTGGCCAAAACAAACCTCCCAAAATGCCTGGCCAGTAAAAACCAGCTTCTTCCTGCTGACACTATCAGCCAGCCTTCAGCCATTCAATTCAAGAATGGAACTTTACAAAAGTTTTTTTCAAATTTGCTTATTGGGGGGGGGGAAACTTTAACATATTTATCTCTCTGTCCTTTGTTTGGAAGATGACATTCTGTCCACATCATTACAGTTGGCTGAAAAGACTGATTCATTGTTTGTGCTGAAAGATAGATCTTTGATATGCTAATGGAGATTTACCAGATACAGTGCAAGTCTCTGCTTTTGATCCTGCATCTTGGTATCTCATTCTGGGTGAAATTGTTGCTGAAGAAGAGCAACCCTTCTCTCAATCGCTTTCTGCTAGCCCAGTCTCTCAAGTGGAAAAAGCTGGGGACTAGGAGTCAGGAGACCTGGGTTCTAATTCCGGTTCTGTCACTTGCCTGCTTTGGGCCCTGGGACAACTCACCTAACTTCTCAGTACCTCAGTTTCCTCCCCTGTAAAATCAATCAATCAGTTGTATCTACTGAGTGCTTATTGCATGCAGAGCACTGTACTCAGCCCTTGGGAGATGGTACAATACAATAGAGTTGGTAGACATTGCCCACGGGGAGGTTAGTCAAGAGGAATTCAATATCTATTCTCCCTCTTACTTAGCCTGTGAGACTCATGTGGGACAAGGACTGTGTCCTATCTGATTGTACTGTATTTACTCCTGAGCTTAGCAAAGTGCTTGGCACATAGTAAGTACTTAATAAAAAACACAATTTTTTTAGTGTCAAATTTTTTTTCTGCCCTTTTCAAATACTTATACCTCACCCCCCAGGACTCATCTCAAACCTTATGAGAGCCTCTTTCAAAATATTAAATTGATGTTGAAGCTGGGTGATTAGTTCCCCGAGGGCAGAGAATTACATATTTCTTCCAGGAATGTTGAAAAAGTCATGTCAGTGGTTTAGCAGTCCATGCTCTGTGATTGTGAGGGCCTCCTTGCCAATTGTCACTGCAGATAAGGAGGGCCAAAACACCTCTGTTGTCTTGGGAATGCCTTCCATCACTGGCACCCCCTTATTTTCAGCTGTCCATCAACGGAGTAAGGTTAAGGTTGAACTTGTTTATGGCATTTGAGGGGCCTCGGGAAAGCAGGGAGAACTGAGCCCAGTAAGATGGTGTGTTATTCCATCAATCCATCAATGGTATTTATTGAGTGCTTACTGTGTGCAGAGCACTGGACTATACACCTGAGAGACTACAGTATAAAGAGAGTTGGGAGACACTCTCCCTGCCCCCCCAGTCGCTTTCAGTCTGAAGGGGGAGACAGGCATTTTTTTAAATGGTATTTATTAAATGCTTACTATGTGTCAAAGGCTGTTCTAAGCGCTGGGGCAGATACAAGTTCATTAGGTTGGACACAGCCTCTGTCCCGCATGGGGCTCACAGTCTAAGTAGGAGGGAGAACGGGAGAACTGAGGTACAGAGAAGTGAAGTGACTTGCCCAAGGTCACACGGCAAGCAAACCGGCAGAGCTGAGATTAGAACCCAGGTCCTCTGACTCCCAGGCCCGTGCTTTTTCCACTAGACCACACACTCCTGGCTCCTTCCTCTACCTTTCTCCCAGGGCCTACTGCAGTCCCTAGCAGTAGTACTTATTCAACACCTACTTGTGTGCAGGGCGCTACACTAAGCACTGGGGGGAGGAAAGTAGAGCTTTGACTTCTTCCAGCATCATTACTCTCTTTCTCCAGGTTCCCACTGCTTCCTATCATCAGATGCACTGTCACTAGGCACTGGTCAGAATGAACGGTGCTGAGGACATTTTGTGCGAGGCTAAAATTGTTTTTAATCTATCAGCAGCTCCTGCGGGCCTCACTACTAAAAACCCACTCAAGAACGGTGGCAGGCACACTTGGCAATAATGGGCAGGTGAAGTGTGCCCTCTAGTGGTCATGGGGACCTATGGCAGAAAGCAGATCCATTCATTGAAGATGTCATTTCTAGAAAAGTCAAGAGCCATGGACCATCTTTCTAGACAGCACGGGAATTGGTGAGTGAACCTGACCAAGGCTCCCCATCTCCACCTCCGCTCATTCCCTCTAAATGCCCAGCAAGTTAAGGAATGATGATTACTGGTTAAAAGCAACCCCGTTGAACGACAGGTGGAGTAGAAAAGGGCGACCTGTTTCACAGGTGGAAACCAAGGCTGACCACCATCACCAGATCCACAGGGGGGTGGAAAGGAAAGAAACGAGGACCTGGAGAGCTCTAAATCTTTAGGGAGGTTGGGCATGAGTCACATTAGGAGATTCTCCACCACACACCCAACCCAAGTGTCCTGGAGACTACCAGGAACAGTTGAAATGCCCTAAAATGACACACAGGGCAGCAGCAAAGCCAAACTGCTAAAAATGAAGAGTGCTATATTCCACGCTGGAACACTTCATTAAAAAGGAACCCTCACTGGCCGGAGCATCCTCATGCTTGGCAATTTCCACGTCACCCTTTGCTGTCAGAGAACTCGACGAGGGAACCAATTACCACATGCCTTCTCTCCTCCTCTATCCGGCATACACGTCTCCTCCGTCAAATTTATTCTCTGGACTCTGACTTTGGGAGAGTATCAACCGATCGATCAACGCTATTTACTGAGAGTAGCCTGTGTGCAGAACACTGTGCTAAACACTTGGGTGAGGACAAAAGTTGGCAGTCATGATCCTGGTCCATGAGGAGCTTACAGTCTAGGGGGAGACAGATAGTAAATTAAATTAGAGATCATGGAAAGTGCAGAGTGTAAGGATATGTACATAGGCATTGTGGGGTTAGGGGCGGGGTGAGTGGCAGGCTCACTCACTTTTTCTCTTCTCTAGCTTCTCCAGTCTTGAGGTTAGAAATGGCCAAGCCATTTACTGTGGTGGCATCACGTTATACTGTATCTATACCTGGTGGACTGATGAATAGAGAAGCCTAGTGGAAAGAGCATGGGCCTGGGAGTTAGGGGACCTGGGTTCTAATCCTGCTCTGCCGCTTGCCTTCTGTGTGACCTTGGGCAAGTCACTCCGCTTCCTCTCTGCCTCACTTCCCTCATCTGCAAAATGGGGATTCAATCCCTGTTCTCCCTCCTACTTTAGACTTTGAGCCCCATGTGGGGCCTGATGATTTTTATCTACCTCAGTGCTTAATACAGCATTTAGCACATAGGCAGCGCTTACCAAATACCACAATTATTATTATGATTTTGAATGAAAGTGTTTTCTTTGCAAATCTTCAAAAATCAGTTAATCCACTTGTCTTTCCTCTTTCACCGAGCCCCGACCGGGTCCCATTCATCGACCCCCTACAGATTCTAGTAAATTGAAGAAAATGAACAGGAGGGCCTATTCAACTAATCCACTGCCAGAACCAGAACGCTGGAGAGGAGCAAACCCTTTCTTTTGACTATGGTCCAATAACAGAAAGGCAGTGTGGTATTTATTAGTTGAGCTGTTTAAACATCAGATACCCAGTTCTGCAGGTACTCACCTACGTTGATGGCCCATCCTCGATCAACTGCCAGTTTACCTGCCTTTAAAAAGGTGAGACTGTAAGCACAGGAACAAATGAACGATGGCATTTAATAATTTACACCAGCAGCCTCTCACCCAACTCCAACATAAATAATGAAGCTGCATTTAAAGCCAGCCTCTGCTGCATTCTGTGGTAACTTTGCATCTAAAATTAGGGCTGCCACAGGGAGATGAATGATAACTCCACAGAGCCAGATGAAAAAAGTGCAATGCGCAGCAGTTGGGAAACTAGTCCCCAAACAGCAGCTTGGGCATCAAGTCCCATCAAGAAATTAAAAGACCCTCGGCTCCTTTAACTCCTCTCTCCCCAAGACCAGGATCAATCTGTGGAAATACAAATGAGCCAAACTTCACTAACCCCTGGCCCTACACCAAGACCTTTCCAGTCCCCAGAAGCCCCACTTGCCAACCCATCTTCCCTCCTTCTGTTGGAAGAGGCAATAAGCCTATTAAGGACTTGCTCCAGGCTCCTGAGCAAATCAGGAGCAGAACTGAAGTTTCAATTCCCCAGCCCCAGTCTCCTGGCCAGAACACCTCTTAGACAGATAACTGACTCAGTAGTGCACTGCCCGGCCCAGCTCCCCCAAGACCGTCGCTTTGGGCTGGGTCAGTCGGCCATGTCCAGCCAGCAAGCCTGCTCAGCCAGCAGCTCCACTGACCCCTCTGGGAACTCGGCAACCGAGATTAAGAGGCAAAACGGAGAGTGCCTGGAGTTCTAGTCACCGGAAGAGCCCCAGAGACCCCTGACAGCAGACAGGAAAGCCTGGATGGCACTGTTTTCCAAGGTGAGCAGTGTTCTGCCACGATACTCTTCTACAAGGCTCTCTGCTTAGGGGCAGCTGCTACCATTAATAAATTCTGTTCTTATGGCACAGGTGTGATTCAAACCGCCCTGTGCCTTCCATGCCCCACCGGCTGATGCATATTTGAAAGGAAATTCTTTCACCGAGGAAGAAAGGATCCTCTGGCTCAGGGACTTCAATGTTCCTGCACCCTGAAACATCACAGATTGTTTTGGCTTTCCTAGTACTGCCCTCGAATGCCACAGGAGCCTCCCCGCCCCCACTCACAGCAGCTTCAGTTGCTGCTCCCTACACTTCCTCCAGGAGCATATGGGTTATTTGCTCCTCACCACAAGCAGGTGCCGTCTGCTGCCATGGACATGGGGGCAGACATTTCCAAGAGGAAAGTGCTAGTGAGGGTCAGCTGAGGCTGGCAACGGAAACAGTTACACCCTCAAAGGAAGAGGCTGACAGATGGCAAAGGGAAATAAAAGGCAGGATGGCCCACCTATTCAGCAGGAAGGCAGAAACACGTGTAGAGGGAACCACCTTGACAGCAGAGAGCCTGGCAAACATGATGCCACAGAGAACCTGGACAGGCTTCAGAGCCCACAGGTGAGAAGTCTGGTTATGGACACAGAGGGCCCTTGCCACTTCTCTCTTCTCCTTCCTCCTGCCCTTGGCCTCCAGCCCCAACTTTTGAACCAGATTCAGTATCTCCCTTTAGATTTCCAATGGAACTCCCTCCACAAACCTTTTCCAAGACACAGGGACAGGACTCATTGGATACCCCAAGCACTAACTTCCCTTCTTCAGAGAAGCTGAACTTTGGATTCTCCCTCAACTTCCTGTCTCATTCAGCAGGGTCAGGGCCTTGGGGATTGGCCCGGCATTGGCAATAGAAGACCATTAACCGCCTGGCCTTCTGGGCACCGGCTTGACTCAAACCATCCAAACACCCCCTTGTAACCAACATTCTGTTCCCCTTCCACTTCACTGAACACACTGCTTTCTCAGTCCAGTTGGCCTCCTGATTCTTTGATCTGCAGCTTCCATTGGGCTCTTCACTTCCAACTAAAGAAAAAACAAAGTCTCAGCCTTCCCTCTGACTCAATACTCTTCTCTGGTAAGAAAATCACTCACCAGAATATAAGCCATCATGATGTTGTTTGTCAACCCCAGAGTGATTACGCAAGTGTGTATTCATTCACTGAGAAGTCCTGGTCTGAGCACTAAGGATCTGCCTCACAGCCTGAAGTGGTCATGCAGCAAAACAGTTTCTCATTTACAGTGTTTTCGCGATGATGGATAGACAGTATTCGCAAGGGGACAATGCAGACATTGGAGTGGTGGCAGGGAAGACACGCTCTTGCTTGATCCACTGCAAGTCAAAGAGAATTTTTCCTTGGACAGATAACTGGGGGTTTCCCACCCAGACCAGACAATCTGGCATGCAGAAGAACCAGAGGCAGCCAACCTCTGCAGCCCTGTGCTTCAAGGTGTTCTTGCCAACAGGTTTTGCATCTTGCTGGAAATACATTTCATAGCTTGGCTAAAACTCCACTCTCTGTTCCCTTCACTCCTTTCCCATTCACTGCAGCACTAAAGCTCAAGATGGAAAATGCCATAACATGAGAACGGAAGAGGTGTTTATGCAAAATAATATCATAGTCTTTATGCAGAAACAATTAGGCTTCTCCCTTCAAAAAGTACTTCAAAAGCAGGCCTGTAAAGTAGAAGCTGTAGCACTAGGCAGCAGTGAGGGCAGACAATTGCTCTGATTTATTACTACTTGAGGAGAATGTTAATAAGATCGAATTCTATTGGTATCTTAATTAAAACCAGTAAGAACCCTCTTTGTGTTTGTAGAAATTTTTTTTTACTTGAAATCGCAAAAAATTTACAAATGGCAACTTGCTCACCCTCAAAAGTCATTCTGTGGGAAGCAGGTGGAGAGAGTTACTCCTCTTCCCTCTAGACTGTAAGCTTGTAGTAGGCAAGGAACATGCCTACCAACTCTGTTTTATTGTACTCTCCCAAGTCCACACTGCTACCATTTTAATCCAAGCATTTATCCTATCCTGCCTTGCCTATTGCAACAGCCTTCTTTCTGACCTTCCTGCCTCCTGTCTCTCTCCACTCCAGTCTTTACTTCACTCTGCTGCTCAGATCATTTTTCCACGAAATGGTTCAGTCCACGTTTCTCCACTCAAGAACCTCCGGGGGTTGCCCATCCACCTCTGTATCAAACAGAAACTCTTTACCATACTTTAAAGCACTCAATCGCCTTGCCCCCTCCTACCTTATCTCCCTGATTTCCTAACTACAACCCGGCATGCTCACTTTGCTCCTCTAATGCCAACCTACTTGCAACACCTCATTCTCGTCTATCTTGCCGCTGACCCCTTGCCCACATACTGTCTCTAGCCTGTAACACCTTTCCTCTTCATATCTGACAGGCGACCATTTTCAAAGCCTTATTAATAGAACATCTCCAAGAGGCCTTCCCTTGCCTAAGCCCTCATTTCCTCTTCTACCACTCCCTTCTAGGTCACCTTTGCCCTTGGATTTGCACCCTATATTCATCCCTCCCCCAACCCCACAGCACCTATGTACACAGCCGTACTGCATTATTTTATATTAATGTTCATTCATTCATCATATTTACTGAGCACTTACTATGTGCAGAGCACTGTACTAAGTGCTTGGGAGAGTACAATATAACAATTAACAGTCACATTTCCTGCCCACAGCGAGCTTCCAGTCTAGATTAGTATCCTCTACCTTATATCCTCACAGTCTCCCTTCTACCTAGACTGTGGCCCCCATGTGGGACAGGGACTGTGTCAGTCAGTCAACTGTATTTATTGAGCACTTAATCCGTGTAGAGCACTGTACCAACAGCTTGGGAGAGTACAATGTAACAACGTAACAGATTCATTCCCTGCCCATGAGGAGCTTACATTCTGTGTCCAAACAGATTTATCTTGCATCTACCCTAGTGCATAACACAGTGGCTGACACATAGTAAGCACTTAATGACCAAGTGCATAGACCATGGGCCCAGGAGTCAGAAGGACCTGAGTTCTAATTCTGGCTCCGCCACCTGTTCACTGCACGACCCTAGGAAAATCACCTCACCTCTCTGGGCCTCAGTTTCCTCATCTGCAAATTGGGGATTAAGACTGCGAGCCCCACATGGGACAGGGATTATGTCCAACCTGATTAGTTAATATCTACCCCAGCCTTTAGAACAGTTCCTGGCACATAATAAGTGCTTAACCAATGATGGTAATGTCCATCTCCTCCTCTAGACTGTAAGCTCATTGTGGGCAAGAAACGTGTCTGCCAACTCTGTTAAATTGTACTCTCCCAAGTGCATAGTAAAGTGCTCTGCACACAGTAAGCGCTCAACAAATACCACTGATTTATTAATTCCCAATATAAAGTTAAGAAACAACATCTCAGAAAGACAGCATTTGCCTAGGTCTTATCCCGAACCAAACTGTAAGCTCCCAATCAATCAAGAGGTTTTATTGAATGCTTACTATGTGCAGAACACTGTACTAAGCACTTGGGAGGTTATAAAAGAAACAGTAGATATAGTTCCTGCACTCAAAGAGCTTACAATCTAGCAAGGGAGACAGACACTATAATAAATAACATTTGGGAGGAGGAAATAGAGTATAAAGATCTGTAAATAAGTGCTACAGAGTGGCTGTGAGTATACAAATGCTTAGGTGGGGCAATGCTGAAGTGGCAGTTGAGAGAATATAGGGTAGGAAGGTTGGAATTTAATTAAGGAAGGCTTCGTGGAGGAGATGTGGCTTCAGCAGGGGCTTTGAAGATGGAAAGAGCCATGGTCTGCTGGAAGTGAAGGCGGGGGGAGTTCCAGGCAGGAAGGGGAGTGTGAGGAAGGGGCCGACAGCGGGAAAGACAGGAGTGAGGCACAGTGAGCTGGTTGGTTTGAGAGGAATGTGTGCTTTGCTGGGGTGTAGTGGGAGGAGAGAGTAGATAAATAGGAGTGAGAAATATGTACTTAGTAAAGTGCTCTGCAAACAGTAATTAATAAATACCACTGATTGAGTGACTGAGGGAGAAAGCTCAATGAGCGCCTTAAAGCTCTAGTTGAAACAAAGTGTGAATGGTCAACTGCTCGAGGTTTTTGAGGAGTGAGAGAACATGTACGAGTAAGTTTTTAGAAAAATGATCCAGGCAGAAGAATGAAATATGGACTAGAGAGGGGAGATATTGATGCAGTAATCAAGCCAGGCTATGATGAATGGCTGGATCAGCATGATGGCTATTTGGATAGAGAAAAGGGCAGATCCTGGAAATGTAGAGGAAGAACTGACAGGATTTGGTGACAGATTTGAATATAGGGGTTGAAAATGAGGGAGGAGTCAAGGATAATGTCAAGGTTATGGGTATGAGAGACGGAGAGGATGATGGTGCTGTCAACTATTATGGGAAAGTTAGGAGGTGATTTGGACAGATGAGAAAGATGAGTTTTAGACATGTTGAGCTTGAGGTTCTGGCAGGACATCCATGTAGAGATGTCCTGCAGGCAAGAGGATATGTGAGATTGTAAAGGAAGAGAGAGGTCAGAGCTAGCAAGTTCTGATTTAGGAGTTAAATGCATTGAGATGAGAGCTGATGAGTTCTCCAAGGGAATGAGTGCAAGGGCTTTGGGTTTCTCCTGTCTTGTGCATGCAAGTGTTTACTAAGGAGTCACTGAAGAGAAAGGAGGGAGAGAAGAAGGAAAAGGGGGAGAAAAGAGTATTAGGAGAAAGGAAAGGGAGCTTTGAAGACAGGGAGTGAGAGACGGGAAGGGATGGAGGGAGGAAAGGAGAGAGGAAGGGAGATAGAAAGGGAGGGGGAGGGAGGAAAAGATATAGAAGGAGGGAGGGAGAGGGAGGGAGGGAGAGAGGGAGACAGGGAGAAAGAGAAAAAAAACAGAAACAAAATCCAGCCCTTAGCTCCTCCAGTTGAATAATCTGGGGCTTTGGGGACAAGTCTGTTACTATTTAGAAGGAAGCAATCCAAAATAGTGAGAAGAGGGGGAGGCATGTGGGTCTGCCTTCCAGAATGCTCCTACAGGAGACAGGTGGCCAATGGAAGACCCAAAGAAGTCCCCACTGCATGGGGCTTCAAAATGAATAAACCTCTAAGGATGCAAGGAGGCATCATGTTAATTTCATGTGGCACATCCAACCCCAACAATATTCCCATTATTTTTCAGAAGACATTTGATCAATTCCGTGACGATATGTAGGGACGATTATCCATGGCAAAGTGCACAGACCCTGTACTTGTATTTGTGATTAGTGTGTGTTTACCTTGAGGATCTATCTTAAAGTGTTTCCATGCAGCCCTCACTTGCAAACAAGCGACGGAAGGAGGAATTAATAAAGTAACCACTATTAGAGAGGAATGACAAACTTCTCTAGAAAACTCAGAACCCCAAAGAGAGTTTCATCCCCATAGCTGTGGAACTTGGTTTTCATGTCTTAAGACCAGGGCAGAAGGGAAGTAGGTGAGCCTGAGAACTCTATGGACCTGAATTCTACCTAAGAGAAGGCAAGAGGGCTGGATTCAAGGGCATTTTAGACTTTTCCCCCCAGGTCAGAGTCTACACGTTTCGTTCACTTCCCATTTTGGGCCCTCAGTGCAGGACTTCATGGCAGCGTATTTGGAGGCTTTCAGGTGATGTCATCAGCAGTAGAGGCAGGGTGAGGGGTGTGTGTGTGTGGTGGTGGTGGTGGGGAACAATGGCTGGAAAAGGTGGTTCTGCATATTAGAGAATGCGGCATTCAATTGGGTTGTGGCATTATTGCTGTGACATTCTTTCCAAGGCTACTTCTGGGTGTCACTTGGATTCCTTTGGGGGAAAGTGAACAGGGACAGGCACCTGAAATCATGGCCCGGATTACTCCCCAAACCACCTGGCCTGCCTCCCTGCAAAGACCCTCTCGCATTTCAAAACAAGGTGAGGCCTAAGAGAGCACAAAGGCTTGGCTTACCATTATCGTCCCTCCTGTCTGGGTTCTTAGTGGCTTCAACACCTTCCTCTGCACCAGGAAATTAGGAAGAAAAAGCACTGGAGGGATTTCAGTAATCGTTGCCACGACGAACGACCACTACAGGGAGAGAAGCAAATTGTTCATGTTACTCTCCAAATGCCTCAGTCTCTATAGAAATGCTTCAGACAATAAGCCAGACTCTTCTACTCCCACCCTGGTCTAGGAGGGATGGGGGGGGGGGGGTGTTGGGTGGGAGGAGGGGCAGGGAAAGCGGCAGCATTTAGTACGTTACAACTTCAGTGGCCTGAGTCAATGTTGCAGCTTCTAGAGATACCTTGCTTATACAAAGAGACTGGTTCTAGCTCCGGGTGATTCTGACTCACTGTGACCCCATTCAAATGTAATGAGAAATAAAATTCATATTTCTAACATAAAATTATCTTTTTCCTATGAAGTGGAAAAGACTTTTAAGTTGAGCTTGGTCCAGAATGGGAGGAACCTGGGACATGGATCCAGTGTAATCTCCAGCAGGATTCACTTTAAGCTCTCTGATGCAGCCCTGCTCTGCTTAGATCATAGTGTTGACTTGTATTTTTTTGGGGGGGTGGGGAGAGATGGCGGGGGAGGGAAGGGATCTTGATTCCTCACTTTCCTTTTAAAACCTTCAAATAGATTATGATATGGGGATCCTTGGGGCTAACAGTGGATTGTTACATTTTACTGGAAAATGTTCCAATTATTTAACTAAATGTGGGGTAACTCTGCCATGCATCCAGTGATAAGAACACTTTAGAAATATACACAAACAAATGAATAATAGAAATAAAAAAGTATAAAGTTTGTAATAATGATAAGCTATTTATATATACTTAGGTGCACAACCTTGCAAACTGCTTTAATGGTATTAATCATTAGCTGTGCTTACGACACTGTCCAATCCAAGGCATTTGGGACCAGCTGGAGGTTCACCCAGAAGACCAATGACTACCCTCCCACCACCACCCTGAGCTCCACCACAAATCCCCACTCCAACAGTTTCTTAATCCACACTCACGATGCCCTATGAGCTAGTTAGGAAGCAAGTTACAAGGAAACATAGGCCCAGAGACGTGAGGTTCTTTTGTCCAAAGTCCCATAGCATAGCATAGCAACAGGGAGAAGGCTTAAGAATAATATCTAGTTAACCGACCCCTGGCCTTGTGCTAGAGCACCCTGCCTCTCCACACAATGGCAGTGAGATAACGCCTGAACAAGCTAAAAAAAAACCCACTGCATCCCTCATCTGTGCCACCCAGATAACACCGTAAGTACAATGTACTCACACTTGCAAAGGTGTAAACTCAAATGCATCTCAGGCAGTCCTGAAGCAAACTGAATTATCTAGGTGGGAGTCCAAAGTCAAGAAAATTGATCAGTACACACTTTGCTCACCCTTTAAGATAGAATATTAAAAAAAAAAGTCACGCAGGTCTTCTGAGGACTCTGATGAAGTTGGGAAGTGGACTGGGCATCATTAGATGTCCGGAGGCCACCACCTCACACCCCCAGACCCCAGTAATCAGGGCACTTCTGACCCAGGAGCAGACTTGCACCTTTGGGTCGGGCTTAGATTTCTCCTGGTCAAATTCATGGGAGTCTGACCAAGACAGGCTACAAAATGGGAGTGGACTCTCCCCTATCCTGACCCAGATCTGTATACTCGGGAGTTGAACAAGAACCAAAACACATGCTACATGGGGGTGGAGATGATAAGCCCAGGTCAGTATTCTTAGAAACAGAAATATTCTTGCTCCTATAAGACTTCTATTCTGCCCCACCTCGCGGATTAAAACCACTCAACCACTGTCATAGGAACTTCCTACTTAAAAATATCTCCCCGATATTGGACATCCAGACTACCACAGAAACATCCTTTGGAGAACTGTCAAAACAATGCTGTCTGTATGGATTTGGGAGATGGCGCCTAGATGATGTCTGGGGTCAGCTAACATGGGCATTACATATGGGACTTCTGGGTTTAGGAAACTTGGATACAGAGAAGTCTTTATTTCCGCTCCTTCTTGCCCCTTCCCAATTTATGCAGTCAAAATCTGAAAAAAGGCTGAAAAGGGGGATACTGAGTTATTAGCTTCAGCAAATAGCCTGCCGGACATATCATGTGCTCCCCCTTGTAGCCAGGACATGTTCCATACTCCATTCATTCATTCATTTAGTCCAATTCTCCATTAAGTACCAGGGGACAGCTTTCATACTACTTGGTGATGCCCTGTCTCCCCTGTAAGCCCCCAAAATAGCTCTCCCACCTCAACTCACTCACCCCATGATATCCTAGCAAACGGGGCAAAAATAGCAAACAGATCTGAGTAGTCAAAGGTGACAAAAACACCCTAGTGGATAGAGCAAAGACCTGGGAGTCAGAAGGACCTGGACTTTAAACCCGGCTCTGCCACTTGTCTGCTGTGTAACCTTGGGCAGGGCACTTCACTCTTCTGTGTTTCAGTGACCTCATCTTTAAAATGGAGATTAAGACTGTAAACCTTATGCGGGACAGGGGCTGTGTCCAACCTGATTATCTTGTATCTACGCTAGTGCTTGGTACAGTGCCCGGCCCATAATAAGTGCTTAAAAACCATTTTAAAACACAAAAAAAACCCCCAAAAACCATCTTCTAGGAAAGATGGATATATATTTTTATATATCCAATTTTTGTCTACTGCTTGCTCCATCTAATAAAGATGGGTCTTTCTCTCTCTCTCTCTCTCTCTCTCTCTCTCTCTCTCTCTCTCTCTCTCTCACACACACACACACACACACTCATTTCTATTTGCATCTGCACTTACTCTCCCCTCCATTTGCCCCTTCCATTTTCCATACCTACCTCTCCCGACCGACGTTCACAGTCAGAACTCGCAACTCCACACACCCAGTTTGCAGCCCCACCCCATGAAAGTAAGCACAGGAAACTTTCAATACCAATAAAGAGGACAACACTGAACTCAAATGGAATTGCTGAGGGATTTCCCTAAGGTTAGTGTTTTATGCATATCCCATTGTCAAATGAGTTCTTAACTAAAACTTTTCTTCTAAAGTAAAAACAAAACAAAACAGGGCAACACAAACAAAGAGCACAAAGGAAACGGAAACGCTAAAGATCAGTTGCAAAGCCCAAACAAAAGGGTATGAGGACAAGGACAATGATCCGCACAAGACATACACAGTTCACGTGGGCTACTTGGTCATTGGTCACGGCAGCAATGTATGACATCTCAGCCGCCACACAATGAGTAGCTTGCACTACCAACTGAAAGTATTTCATTGAAAAATGAAAACACATCTACTAGGATACCTCTGGAGAGCTCTCCAAGATATGGTTCTGTATGCAGTCCAAAAGAAAAAATTAGAGAAAAAAATATATTCAAACATTTTGAATAGGCGGTATCAACTGGAAACGTAATTTTCCAAACTGGCAGCTGTTTAATAAAGAGGTATGTCAGAATGACATATTATTGCTTCTTATTTTGGACATGGAACAATAGACAGCCATTTAGCATTAATCTTAGTAGTCATAGTACTTTCTGCATTGGAATTTCTAGATAACACATGATAAATCAATAGATCTCTATTGGCACAAATTTATTTTTATTCAACGAGTGCAGTGCATTTTCACCCCCCTTCTGTCCCTGCATACAGAATACTTGTGGCGTACAATTCATGTGCAAAGTTAAAATGAATGGGATTTCAAGGTCAGCGAGAGGTTGGGTCACTCAGTAATTTTCCGACTTTCTCAATAACTTTCCCTTTCTTCCTCATCATCTCTAAGGATCTCCCAAAGAACCTTCCCCTCCCTCTCACCCCCAACTCGAATTACCGAAGTGAGCACACTCCATGATCTACAAGAGAGAAAATAGAAACCTCTCAAAGCAAGGGAGAGTTAATACTGTTAAGATTTCAACCCTTTCACATATGCATCATTTCCTTCATAACCACGATACTCCCATAACCTTGTTGGCCAAAAGGCCTGCTACCCTGGATCTCATAAGAATTGCCAACTTGGATCTTGTCTGAGATTGGCAAGATCATCAAGTTCCCCTTCAAACGTAATTTTGCCAAAGAGAGCCTTGAAACCGTAGGTTTTTCTAGGGGGGTAAATGGGACCTGGCAAATTGGTACCCCTGGGAACCTCCCCAGTTCACCCCATCAATTTTATGATGCTGATGCCATGATCTTTGATTTCAATGTGCCTGAACACTTTGGCAGCAGGCCTGCTGGGTGAACTAACGGTATCTCTGCGCCAATGAGGACTAGGCTGTACACTAGACTGTAAGCTCACTGTGGGCAGGGAATATACCTGTTTTTTGTTATATTGTACTATCCCAAATGTTTAGTACAATGCTCTGCACATGGTAAATGCTCGATAAATAGGACTGAATGAATGAATGAATGAATGAATGAATGGCTTTGCTATCCCTGAGGAGCAAGTGGGACCCTACCTCCCAGCTACCATGGGCTTCTGTGAGGGAAAGAAAGCATGGAGCCACTGACCACTCTTCACACAGTGGGTGGGTCCCCAACTGGAAAAGGATGGGAAGCACTGCTCTAAATCAGAGGTTCCTGAAACTGTGATCCCTGGATTAGTCCCTGGATTACTGGTGGGATTACTGATCCATTTGGCCCTGGCCTTAAATGAGCATTTGATGGCCAGTGATCACTGCAACCCTTACCATTGGCTAGAGAGGAAAGCCACCATTTTACTTAAAGGTGTGGCAACCTGACCTGGTGGGTATCCACTAAAATAAGGAGATAGAGTTGTCAGAGTCTGGCTTAGCCCACCACTCCTGACAGGACTGGACACCAACCCTGCAACAAGACCACCTAACAGGGGAGGCCTCTGGAAGCCAGCCACCCCCAAGGAAGCCGGCCCAGTTCTAGCCGAGTCCTGGGGGTTCAGGCCATTTTAGGGAGGAACTGGGAGTCTTGCTCAGGAACCACTCTAGGCCTGCCTCAAGAGGATCCAGAACTTTGGGTTGGCTCCAGACCACTGGGAGCTTCTCCAGCTCAGACTCCCCTCCCAGAACCAGATGGCCTTCAGGATCATCCTCTCCATGTCACTCTTATGTCTGGCGGGTAGAGTTGACACACAGAAGGCCAGGTCATCAGGTGATTCTGGAAAGGGAGAGGAACAGAGAGGAAAAAAAATGCCCAGAAGAATTTATCAGATCAGAGAGGTCTGATCCAGCCTCTGCACAGCACATCCTCTACAGGGCCTGCTGAAGTCAGGAGAAGCTTAATGGCGTTCCACTCATTCCTCTCTCCTTCCTATCACCTAGTTATTATGCTCTAAATGCAACTCCCAAAGTCACCATGCTGGTGTGCTTTTCAGGAACAATGCCTAGTAATAAAGTCCTAGTGTTTCTAATCCCACTGAAATGCCACTGGATTCACCACCCACCCATCATTCTTGAAGAAGAAAGGTCACTTCCTCCGCCCAACGAATGCATGGGGCAGAATGGCAGGAATGACGAATGAGGAGAAATCCCAAGCCAGCAGTCAGGGTTGCCTCTTCTTTGCCAAGAGGCCACAAAGCAGGGAACTGGCCAAACTCTCCTGCAGGGAGGGCTTGCATCTCCATTGGGCACCAATATCTGCACAGGTCCTTTGGCCACAACACTCAAGACCCAGTTTTCCAATTACGAACACAGCTCTTTGTGCTAACAATGGCCACGGCAGAAGGGCCAGGAAAGCAGTATGGCCTAGCAGATAAAGCATGGGCCTGAGAGTCAGAAGGACCTACGTTCTAATCCCAGCTCTGCCACTTATCTGTTGTATCATGTCACTTCTCTGTGCCTCAATTACCGCATCTGTAAAATGGGGATTAAGACTGTGAGCCCCATGTGGAACAGGGACTGTATCCAACCTGATTAGCTTGTATCTACCCCAGTGCTTAGTACAGTGCCTGGCGCAAAGGAAGAGCTGAACAAATACCATAAAAAAAAGTAGATCTTGGCCAATTTGCCCTGTAGATTCAGAAGGAATTCCATTTAAATCTTGAAAGACACACCCTAGATCCTGGAGATTCAGACAGTTCTTATTTATCAATGTCACATGGGACGGGAAGAGCCCAGGTGTTGTTAGTAATTTTATTATCTTCAGATCTTTTTTTTGACTCAATGGTTTCAACCTCCTCCCTCCCCAAATTTTGTATCAGAGTTGTTCACATGGAGCAACACCTACCAAGCTACTCGAAGTTTCCCTTCTTCTCCTTTTCTCTCTAGGAGAGGTGTCAGTGATGATGGAAATGGTCCCCTCTAGACTGGAAGCTCACTGTGGGCCTGGAACATGTCTCCCAACTCTGTTGTACTGTATTCTCCCAAGCATTCAGTACAGTAGTCTGCACATAGTAGTTGCTCAGCGTGGCTCAGTGGAAAGAGCCTGGGCTCTTTCAACCTGTCAGCCTGTCGACCATCCCCTCCTCCTCCATACCTTATCTCACCTTGGCTTCACGGACTCCGTCCTCTCCCGGTTCTCCTCTTACCTCTCTGGCCGGTCATTCTCGGTCTCCTTCGCTGGAGCCTCCTCCCCCTCCCATCCTTTAACTGTTGGAGTTCCTCAAGGGTCAGTTCTCGGCCCTCTTCTGTTCTCCATTTACACTCACTCCCTCGGTGAACTCATTCGCTCTCACGGCTTTGACTACCATCTCTACGCAGATGACACGCAGATCTACATCTCCGCCCCTGTCCTCTCCCCCTCCCTTCAGGCTCGCATCTCCTCCTGCCTCCGGGACGTCTCCACCTGGATCTCGGCCCGCCACCTAAAACTCAACATGAGCAAGACTGAGCTCCTCATCTTCCCTCCCAAACCCGGTCCTCTCCCAGACTTCTCTATCACCGTGGATGGCACGACCATCCTTCCCGCCTCTCAGGCCCGCAATCTCGGTGTCATCCTTGACTCGTCTCTCTCGTTCACCCCACACATCCTATCCGTTACCAAGACCTGCCGGTTTCACCTCTACAATATCGCCAAGATCCGCCCTTTCCTCTCCACCCAAACGGCTACCTTACTGTTACGGGCTCTCGTTATATCCCGGCTAGACTACTGTGTCAGCCTTCTCTCTGACCTCCCTTCCTCCTCTCTCGCCCCGCTCCAGTCTATTCTTCACTCCGCTGCCCGGCTCATCTTCCTGCAGAAACGATCTGGGCATGTCACTCCCCTTCTTAAACAACTCCAGTGGTTGCCTATCAACCTCCGCTCCAAACAAAAACTCCTCACTCTAGGCTTCAAGGCTCTCCATCACCTTGCCCCTTCCTACCTCTCCTCCTTTCTCTCTTTCTACCACCCACCCCGCACGCTCCGCTCCTCTGCCGCCCACCTCCTCACCGTCCCTCGGTCTCGCCTATCCCGCCATCGACCCCTGGGTCACATCCTCCCGCGGTCCTGGAACGCCCTCCCTCCTCACCTCCGCCAAACTGATTCTCTTTCCCTCTTCAAAACCCTACTTAAAACTCACCTCCTCCAAGAGGCGTTCCCAGACTGAGCTCCTCTTCTCCCTCTACTCCCTCTGCCATCCCCCCTTTACCTCTCCGCAGGTTAACCTTCTTTTTCCTCTTTTTCCCCTTTTCCCTCTGCTCCTCCACCTCTCCCTTCCCATCCCCACAGCACTGTACTCGTCCGCTCAACTGTATATATTTTCGTTACCCTATTTATTTTGTTAATGAATTGTACATCGCCTCGATTCTATTTAGTTGCCATTGTTTTTACGAGATGTTCTTCCCCTTGACTCTATTTATTGCCATTGTTCTTGTCTGTCCGTCTCCCCCGATTAGACTGTAAGCCCGTCAAACAGCAGGGACTGTCTCTATCTGTTGCCGACTTGTTCATCCCAAGCGCTTAGTACAGTGCTCTGCACATAGTAAGCACTCAATAAATACTATTGAATGAATGAATGGGCTTTCGAGTCAGGTCATGGGTTCGAATCCCGGCTCTGCCACTTGTCAGCTGGGTGACTGTGGGCAAGTCACTTCACTTCTCTGTGCCTCAGTTACCTCATCTGTAAAATGGGGATTAAGACTGTGAGCCTCACGTGGGACAACCCGATTACCCTGTATCTACCCCAGCGCTTAAAACAGTGCTCTGCACATAGTAAGCGCTTAATAAATACCAACATCATCATCATACCATCGATGATGACGACACTGAAAGAAGAGGGTGTTGGAAGGTAAAGCCAAATAATCCCAGACTGGGTGGCCTCCCTTAAATCAACAAGAGTTGGTCATAATAAGGAATGTGGAGGAATGTCAGGGAAATTCCAATGCTTGCTTGTGACATTAATGGACACTTATGAATTCAGGCTAAAGCATACGTAATGCCTTTCAATCCTGATTCACAATTGAGGCAAGTTTCAAGGTGCTGCTTTCTTTGGAGAATGCACTACAAAAACTTCGAGTGGAGAGATCGGCTCTTGTTTCCAGTACCAGATAACATCCGCCCCATGTGTCGATACCCTGATCGTGTCTCCAGGTAATTAATCCATTGCTTCACAGCCCAGCAGTTCTCTGGGGAGTATCACACACCTTCAGGATGCCCACTAGTGCTACTAGTTGCATTCTGATCCCTGTTTCAGTTGACACTTGGGAGAATTCTCTAAACAGAGCCAGCCCATTCGCTGTGGCTCCACTCTCAGGAGCAAGGATTGAGTTACTTTCGCTCCAGAAGAGGTCAATATAAATTTAACCCTGAGCATTCTTCCTCTTTATCTACTACATCCACTTGGCTTTCTAACACCAATCAATCGTATTTATTGAGCACTTACTGCATGCAGAGCACTGTATTAACCAATTGGGATAACAGTACCATACATCAAAGTGGGTGAACATGTTCCCTGCCCACAATAAGCTTAAACAGTCTAGAGGGGGAGGCAGACATGAATATAAAAACAATAATTATGGATATGTAAATAAGTGTTATGGGGCTGAGGGTGGGGTGAATAAAGGGTGCAAATCCAAGTGCAAGGACACTTGGAGAAGCAGTGTGGCCCAGTGGATAGATCTCGGGCCTGGGATTCAGAAGGACCTGGACTCTAATTCCGGCTCTGCCATTTGTCTGCTGTGTGACCTTGGGCAAGTCACTTCACTTCTCTGGGCCTCAGTTACCTTTCCTGAAAAATGGGGACTAAGACTGTGAGCCCCATGTAGAATAGGGATTGTGTCCAACATGATTAGCTTGCATCTACCCCAGTGCTTTGTACAGTGCCTGGGACAAAGTGAGTGCTTAACAAATATCAAAAAAAAAGGGGGGGGGGGGGGAATAAAAGAAGGGAGTGGGAAAAGAGAAAATTAGGGCTTAGTTGGGGAAGACCCCTTCAGGAGCTGTGATTTTAATAAGGCTTTGAAGGTGGGGAGAGTGGTCGTCTGTCAGAGGAAACGTCTACCAACTCTGTTATATTGTACTCTCCCAAGAACTTAGTACAGTACTCTGCACGCAGTAAGCACTCAATAAATACGATTGATTGATTGATATGAAGATGGAGGCCGTTCCAGGCCAAGGATAAGAGGTGGGGTCGGCAGTGAGATAGATGACACGGAGGTACAGTGAGAGGACTGGCATTAATGGAGCGAAGTGTTAGGGCTGGGTTGTAGTAGGTATGAGGGTGCAAGGTGACAGAGTGCTTTAAATTTATGATAAGGAGTTTCTTACCAAACCCACACCTATCTGAAGTTTAGTTTTACACATCACTTCTTGGGAGTGGAAGGGACAAGAGAAGAGAAAGAGTGAGAGTGTGTTTGTGTGTGTGTAATATATATATATTTCAGTGGGGCTTTTCTTTTCTTTTGTTTGGGGAGAAAATACTTTTCATGGTTCCCCCCTGTACTGAATGGCTGTTCTACAGGCATGGGGTTCCCAATTCTCTTCAGAGATGGAGGTGGGGTTCCCAATTCTCTTCAGAGATGGAGGTGGGGGTGGCCAACTCCCCTGCCAGGGTTAGGCCACAACCAGCTAGGGGAGTGTGGGGAGAGGGAAATCAGAGATAAGTAGATCTGTTTTCAGCAGCAAAGAAAGGGGGAGCTGCTGATTGGAACCACAGGGAAATCTAGGTGGAAAGGGAGTGGGGTCACCGACCTGCCTCATTGACCCCACATAGCAGAGAGCCTGGGGATGATGTGGAGACCAGGACAGAAACGGAGTTCATCCCATGTTCTGATCTGGGTGCTACTCAGTTTTAAGGAAGTCAGCTCATTCCACTTGCCTGTACTACATCTTAGAAGCCAATAAAACCTTTGGGTGATAATAAAACCAGGCTGGGATCTTAACATCCCACCTGGGTAACGGAGATTGTCGTGCCTCCCTGCTCTCGCTCTCAAGCAGTTCAGATCCACTATGGATTGAGAGATCCAGAGATTAAGGCAATATTTACTCAAATGGAGGCTTATAAGGGTTGAACTCTGAGACGCTCTATCTGCTCACGGGAGTGGAAAATATCACCTCCATTCAACTCCACACACCCGAGAATCTTGGTAAAAAGCCACAAAAGATCAAGCACCCCACCTCCAAGCAGGGGAACGAATATCCCACCAGCTGGGACAAGTGGTTATCTGTTCTTTTTTAAAAGATCTCCAGAGATGGAGAGTCCTTGGTTCCTCATAGTAACCTGCCCCAGAGTTTAATCCTCCTGACCTGGGTTCTTTCCCAAAGCAGAGATATACATTCATTGATTCAATCGTATTTATTGAGCGCTTAGTCTGTGCAGAGCACTGTACTAAGTGCTTGGAAAGTACAATTCAGCAACAAAGAGAGACAATCCCTGCCCACAATGGGCTCACCAGAACAGGTGACTGAGAGGAAGGTTTCAGACTAAGGAGAATTTCTCTTCAGTCTGGGATGTGTTACAGGTGACCCTGCCTGAACACAGGGGAATGAACCAGGTGACAACCAGAAGGGCGGAAGATCCCGTCTCCTTCCCGAGGGACCCATCATCTTCCTTCCATCACCGAAATTCAGATGACAAAACTCTAAGCTATGGAAGGGTCTCTAACTTTCACACTCACAGCTAAACAAAAGAGGAAAGCAGGAGGTCATTGTGAAGATGTTTTATTACTTGGAGACTAACACACAGGCAGCTTGATGGTGGGACCCAGTGCTGTGACTCTTTAGCAAAGAGACAGATGCAGTCAGAGTTTTAAGGAGAAGAAGATGAAGTAGACCTATTTCTCCAAAATATACAGCAACAAGGGCACAAATCCAACCTGTATTGTGAAATACACTTGGAAACCAGAGCTTCTGAAGTACACAATCACAACCACCACATGTCTAATCATCAAGAACGAGACTCTGACCCATCTGCAGCACAAGACATAACAGGAAGTAAATATACTTTGCACCAGAGAGAAAGCATCTGTTTGCCTCACTCCTCAGATAACACCGAGTGTTCCACTGTAGGTGTCAAACTGCATATCACAGCCACACAAACTGAAAAACAAAAGGATCACTCTCCAACAAGAACAAAATGCTAAATCTAAAAGGACTTCTCTAGTGTGTAACCATGGGCATGTTCTGCCATGCAAACACACAGATGCGCACACACACACACACACACACACATTTCTCAAATTCCAAAGGAGGGTAATATGGTTCACTGGACTAAGCAATAGTCTGAGGTTGCAAAGACTTGTAACCTTCTGTCTCTCATGTGCTGTCAAATTCTTGGATGTTTCTGGACCTCAGTTTCTTCACCTCTAACATGGAAGGTATAATCCTGACCTGCCATCCAGGGGATTGCATGCAATCCATTTGGGGGGAAAAAAACGTGATATATTTTCCAAATAAAATGCACCAGAAACCACTCAGCTTGGCTCTCCTGGTCTATCTGTCTCACTGTGTGGAGTTGCTCATGAAGGCTGAAAACGCTTCAGACTGTGTTTCACGTGGGGCAGCCTCACTGAGGAGTGTTTGTCCTCACCAATGACTCAGCATCTTCCATTTGATCCTCCAGAGAAAATGCAGGGAACCCTAATGCAGCTGTAATCAGTGGAAATTTATTTTGTAAGTATCTGAAGAGCAGGAATCAGTGTCTGGGAAAGGGCTACATACATATCCTGTGGGAGCTCGATCGATGTTTGATGATGATGATGTTGGTAATGATGACATGCTTGTCTGGGCACAGCTACAAGCATCATCAACTATAAGAGAGACCTAGAACTGTAATCAAGCATTGCTTTCCCCCTCGAGAACATAAGCTTGCTATAGGAAGGGAATATGTCTACCAACTCTGTTGTATTGTACTCTCCCAAGAGCTTATACAGTGCTTGGCACACAGTAAATGCTCAATAAATACCATGGAGTGACAGATTTGCCCACTTCTTCTCTCCTTTTAGCTTAGGTCTGTGTTTCTTCATCCAGACTGCCCAACAACAGCCCGGTGCAGTCACCCCCAGACCACAGTCGCTGGCCAATTATATGAGTGTCCCCACTTAATGGGTTTGGAATTTTATTATTCCCCAAAAAGCAGAGCCTTGGTTCCGGCTTTTAGGCTTCAAAAGCCCAAATACGCTCACATACACTTGTAAACAGTGCTCAATTATCTCACTTGCTAAAATATGAGGGTTGCCTTCTACAGTCAGGCAACCGGATTTTAAAGCAATGCTGATTTCCTACGCTACTCACACATTAAGTTTGATAAACAAGCATGTGATCCTAAGCAGTTCAAACAAAACGGACTGTAAACCTGGTGTGGGCAGGGACTGTCTTTATTGCTGAACTATACCTTCCCAGCGCTTAGTATGGTGCTCTGCACACAGTAAGCGCTCAATAAACATGATTGAATGAACAGATTCATGAACATGTTTCAGAGCGACAGGAAGCAATAAAAACATACCCATTTTACTAAATTTAACACAGGGGAGTATTTATAGGCTCTACTAATGGATATACTAACTGACCTGGTGCTGTTTTCTTAAGAGAATGAAGCATAAGAAACCTCAGGTTATCCTTGCTCCTGCGAACTGTCTCCCTGAATTTCCCTATCCTTCTCCTCAGAAGACCCTCACCCTCCCCACCCCCATTCGTCTCTGTCTTCCTCACCCTTCACTCCTCCAAGTCCTCTTCAGTCTCCTACTCCAGGTGCAGAATTGGGAGCCAAATGTCCCGGTTGTTCAATAGCATTTACTGATCAGTTACTTACATACAGAGCACTGTACTAAACACTGGGGAATAAACAATAAGGTAAGTAGACAAAGTCCCTACCACAAAGGAGCCCATTGTCTAGTGGTGGAGATAGATGCTAAAATAAGTTACAGGAAGAGAAGGCAACCAACTATAAAGATACGTATTTAAGTGCTGGAGGATGGGGGTGAGTACCTAAGTACTTGGGATCTGAGTCCCCTCGCCGGCCACCCTGATCTCCTGCCTGGTAGGAGTAAAGAGATTAATAGCCCCCCAACTCCACCAACCGACCAGGACTGCAGGCTACTGATCTGACACTGGGGTCCCCTTCTTGAGCCTAAAGGGGCTAGAGTGCACTGTACCTGCTCACTTCCATGGTCTCTTGACCATGCACGTGGACTGCAAAAGACAGAGCGAGGACTTATCTGATAGCAACCCCAAGGAACAGGCCTAAAGTTATGCATAGCTAGCTAGATAGTGATTCATTCATTTATTCATTTAATAATATTTATTGAGCGCTTACTGTGTGCAGAGCACTGTAATAAATGCTTGGAAAGTACAATTCAGCAATAAATAGAGACAATCCTTGTCCAACAAAGGGCTCACAGTCTTGTCATTGAACCTAGAGGAGTTGAGTTTTTTGGGCTATAAGGACCCCTGCAAGCAATCAACAGCCAAAAATGGGATATATTGGGGGGAATGAGCTTCACTGTTATGGAAAGCAATGGAAAAATAAAGCCCTCACCTGCTCCCAAAACCTTTGCTTCTTCCTCATCTCTTCTGTAATTCCTTCATTCCTCCTAGATCTCTGGAGAACATTTCTTCTTCTGCTCCCTTTCTTCAGCTGAATTTTTAAATTACTGACAGACAAAAGCGGATCTAAGTTCTGGAAACTGAGTCAATACCAAAGCCTGCTGATCAAGGGGTTTCGCCGCATTGCTGAATAATAACATTAATAGTATTTATTTAACACTTGTTATGTGCCAAGCACCATGCTAAGCACTGGGGTAGGGTTAGATAATCAGGTCAGACACAATCCGTCCCTTGTTCCACATGGGATGCAGTCTAAGGGGAGGGAGAACAGGTATTTAATCCCCACTATACAGATGAGGAAACTAAGACACAGAGAAGTGAAATGACTTGCCCAAAATCAAACAGGAGAAGTGGCAGAGACAGAACTAGATCCCGGGTCTCGTGACTTCCAATCCCTTGTTCTTTTCACTTGGCCATCCTGCCAAGGTCCTGGGGAAAAGCTTCAGTGAAATCTTAGGTACCACAGGAAGAGTTTCATCCTTCCTCAGACAAAGAGATGTACTTAGAGGTGCTTGCAGGCCCCATTGATATCCCTAGCCCTAGCCCTAGCCTTAACTCTCACCCTTACCTGGGTCCAAATGTTAGGGGCTGGAGTTGGGGAGAGGGCTTAGTTGACTGTAAATTTTGGAAACACCAGTGATTGGAATTTGTCAATTGAAGACCAGGATCTGTAGGGCATGATCCAATAGCAAGGAGCAGACCCTGCCCTCCTGCCTGACACCTTGGAAGTGAAGCCCAGGCCCCAGGCCCTCTCAGGAACAGAGGACAAGCAGAAACCTGGAGCTATACAGCCCAGAGTCCCCATACCCCTGGGGCCCTGGAGCTCTGGGGTTGGGGAAAGGTGTCTGGTGGCCAGAGCACTGCCCATCTTCTTGCCTAACACTGAGGGTGGGTGAGGGAGTGGGAGGTCAGCACTCTTTCCTCTTTGCGTGGGCTCATCCCCTTGGCAAGTGGAGAGGGTGGGTCAATGTCCCCTCCCCCGGGTGCAGTCTCAGACCCCCAGTGCATGGAGGAAGTGCTTCATATTAATGTGTCGCTCCCTCTAGATTGTAAACTCATTATGGGCAGGGAGCGGGTCTGCTAATTCTGTTGTACTGTACTCTCCCAAGCACTTATAACAGTGTTCTGCACATAATAAGCACTCAATAAATACCACTGATTGATTGAGAGGAGGCTGGAGAGGAACATGCATGTTGAAATTTAGAATGTTGGGAAGGTTGTGGTGGCTTGGTTCTGCCTGTGGTGGTGAGGAGCCCGAGGAAGCACTAATGAACTATTTTTACTGTTGTTTTGTTTATTTGATTAATTTTTTTTCCCTCCATCTGCCTGGCCTCCCACATTTAAACCGTGAGCCAAATGAGCTCATGGACAAATAGGATTTGAGGTTCACATATTCTCTCCAGTCTTTAGTTCATAGCCATGGCCATTGTGAGTCCTTACCAACTACTATATTGATTGACTGATCTCTCTGTAAATGGTTTAGCTATTTTTCACTTCCTCAGGCACAAGTCCCATGGAAAGTAGCACCTCGCTTCTTCTGAAAGGCTTTTCAACCACTCAGATGTTCTCAACATCAAACTAGTGCCCACCCCTTCAGCCTGTCCCTCAAGTTCTGGGAGGAAACACGCATCACACCAGGAAACTTAACATCCCACTTTATCATGCTTTTTCTTTCATATACGTATTCTCCTCTTCAATAAAAAGCACCCATAAAACTGAAGTCTTTATATTAAAGTCTCATAAACCTAGGCCCTTGAGACCAAATAGTTTCAAGCAACAGAGATGGAGAAATAATGGCAAAGGTTGTGGTTTAACCAAAGCAGAATGTGAGGCTCCACTGCCAATGATACATTTCAACAACAAAAAATGCCCCGCACAAAAGTTTTGAATCGTCAAACTGCTACTTGCATCAATGTATATCACTCTGCTTGGCTAGAGCACCATGTGTTTCAAGGACTAATTTACAAAAGACTTTGGCCAAAGCCTCCATATTCTAAAAAAAAAATTGCCATCCCCAAGGTCTACACTCCTTGGATTTCTACCCATTGGGCACTTACTTGGTACTACTATTACTACTACTACTACTACTACTAACTATGGTATTTGTTAAGAACTTACTATGTGCCAGGCACTGTACTAAGCGCTGGACACTGTACTCACCCCACCCTCAGCCCCATAATACTTAAGAACATAACCAGGATTTATAATGATAATAATAATGATGATGGTACTCAAGTGCTTACTATGTGCCAATCACTGTTCTAAGTGCTGGGGTAGATACTAGTTAATCACGTTGGACACAGTCCCTTTCCCACATGGGGCTCGCAGTCTCAATCCCCATTTTACAGATGAGGTAACTGAGGCCCAGTGAAGTGATTTGTCTAAGGTCACACAGAAGACAAGTGGCGGAGACGGGATTAGAACCCAAGACCTTCTGACTTCCAGCCTCGTCCATATCTGTCTCCCCCTCTAGACTGTACGCTCGATGTGAGCTGGGAACGTTGTCTACCAACTCTGTTGTACTCTCACAAGCGCTTGGTACAGTGCTCTGCACACAGTAAGCGCTCAATAAATATCATTGATAGATTAAAGTCACCTCTTTCAGGAGGCATTCCTGATTAGTCTTCTCTTCCCGGTCTTACCTCCCCACCAGTCTCTTTAGCACTTATGCATTTATTTGTTCATGTGTACTCATTACTTATATCTCTTTTCTTATTCTTCACTACTGTATATTTGTCCACGAAGGTCTACTGTCGCTCCTCAAGGCCAAAGAATGCAGCTTTTACTGCTTTTCAATGCAGGCAAAGTGCCTAGAACAGTGCTCTGCATTCAGGTGTTCAAAACATTCTACTGATCGTGATACCGGCCATGGGACAGTTAGTTGCCTCTTGCCTCATTATTCTCATGGCCCTGTCAAAGGGGACAGCTAGAAGGAACTCAAACAAGTGCAGGGGATGAAACAGTTCTGCTTGAATGGAATTTCGGAATTTGGAACAAGAACTCAAGTGTGCTGGAGAAAAGAAAAAAGCTAACAGTGAAACACACAAGAATTTCAGGAATCTGATAAAGGATGAATTAAGGAAAAAAAGAACCTACTGAAATCCATCTGGCATTAAATACCATTTTATCAAGACCCTCTTGCTCAATACCAATCTGCCACGCCATATAGTCCTCTCCCTGACTTCCCTGTCACTGTGGATGGCACTACCATCCTTCCCGTCTCACAGGTCCGCAACCTTGGTGTCATCCTTGACTCTGCTCTCTCATTCACCCCACACATCCAATCCGTCGCCAACACCTGCCGGTCTCACCTTCAAATATCGCCAAGATCCACCCTTTCCTCTCCATCCAAACTGCTACAGTGCTGGTACAAGCTCTCGTAATATCCCGACTGGGATTATTGTGTTAGCCTCCTCTCCAATCTCCCTTCCTCCTGTCTCTCCCCACTCCCATCTATTCTTAATTCCGCTGCCCGGATCATCTTCTTACAGAAATGCTCTGGGCATGTCACTCCCCTCCTCAAAAACCTCCAGTAGTTGCCTGTCAACCTTTGCACGAAACAAAAACTCCTCACTCTTGGCTTCAAAGCTCTCCATCACCTTGCCCCCTCCTACCTCACCTCCCTTCTGTCTTTCTACTGCCCACCCCGTACACTCTGCTCCTCTGCCGCTCACCTCCTCACGGTCCCCCATTCGCACCTGTCCTGCCGTCGACCTCTGGCCCACGTCCTACCGTTGTCCTGGAATGCCCTCCCTCCTCACATCCGCCAAACTAACTCTCTTCCCTTCTTCAAAGCCCTACTGAGAGCTCAACTCCTCCAGGAGCCCTTCTCAGGCTGAGCCCCTCTTTCTCTCTGCTCCTCCTCCCCTCCCCATTCCCCCTTCTCCCACCCTCTGCTCTTCCCCCTTCCCCGCCCCTCAGCACTTGTGCATATTTGTATATATTATTTATTAGTCTATTTATTTTGTTAATGGTGTGTATATATCTATGATTCTATTTATCTTGATGATGTCTGCACCAGACTACTTGTTTTGTTCTGTTTTGCTTTGCTGTCTGTCTCCCCCATTTAGACTGTGAGCCCGTTATTGGGCAGGGATTGTCTCTATCTGTTGCCGAACTGTACATTCCAAGGACTTAGTGCAGTGCTCTGCACATAGTAAGCACTCAAAAATACTATTGAATGAATGAATATAGTCTATGCCAAATCTAAATTTGCTCATCCTGACACAAGGGACAAAGAGATAAAAGTCAAAAGATTCAAGTCCATTATTAACCACTAAGAAATCAGCATCCTATTAAGAACCCTGACATGACTCCTTTAAAAATCAAATGTTGACAAAGGTGACAAGAGAAAACACAAAAAAGAAATCAAGATACCGACTCTATTTCTGCATATATATATATATCTATATATCTATATATCAACATATCAGGTTGGCTAGCAGCAGCCACAAAGGAGAATCATACACTTTTACAATATGGGCTTCAGGGCTAAGTCAGCTCCACTTCTGAGGTAGCAAGTCTTTAGAGAAAAAGGGGTGATAGAGAAGGAATCCACAAGGGCAGTGGGTGGCACTGAGCTACTGACAAATTTCATGGTCCTGATAAATACCTTCAGCCGGTTTAAGTATCGCCTCGTGTGTACCACCAGCAGGTCTTCTTCTGTTGCTTCACGGGCTGCTACAATCATGTCATCTGCAATCAACTTTTCTTCTGTAACAAGAAACAAAAATGGGGGACTGAGAGAAGGATAAAAAAAGAATGTAATAATGATAAGGATGACAGAGTGGATTTATTTGTATACAGGATCTTCTTTCCAGAGAGTCCAAAGCAGTTCCCAGGTATTTGCTCATTTACCCGTAATGACTATATTCACAACTTTAAAAGGGGTGTCACAGCAAGCTTGGGAACAAAGCACAAGTGATATTTTCCCTAAATTTATGGGTGGAAAAACAGAGGCACAGAGTATTTAAGTATCTTTCCTAGGCCACACAGCAAGTCAGAGGCAGAGCCAGGACCTGAACCCAAGTCTCTTGATAAACTGTTTATTATTCTGCCTTCTAGACTATATAGTTCCTCTTCCTGAAATCTTATCATACAGGGGGATGGGACTTTATTTCCATTTACAGGTCTGAACCAAGTTGACATGTCGAGCTAAATAGAGTAATGGACCTTTAAGGTAAATGATAATATGAGGCACCTCATCTTATCTCCCTAAAGATCACGCATGGATCCAGGCAGAAGGGCACTGGTTGACGAATGAACTCCTCATGCATTTGGTAGGTGCCTGCCCTGACCCAAATTGTGCATAAACACAGACGTGCAAAGTGTTGGAAGAACGTTCCCCAACAGCGCTAACCAAATCGTTTAGTGAAAACACGTAACAAGAGATGTGGCTATTCATTTTCCCCTTTTCTAGCCAATGGGCAGTAAACAAAGCCAGAGAGGAGAAAGAGGGAAAGGAGATGGAAGTAAATATGCAGCCAAGCTGCAGTAAAGTTAGACACATAGCTGAGGCTTCTTCAGTGGACTTAAAGAACTAGTAATAGTGGTAGAGGAGTAGTCTTTTGGTTTAAAGATGAGGCTGCTGACGACAAGATTGTAGGCATGAGCGTGTCACTGAGAGAGAATTTCTTGCATACTTGAACACTGTATCCATAAAAACATAACAGTGCATCTTTTCTGCTTTTTGCCATTTGGGGTGAGTATTGAAACTACCCATGAAGAACAATAGGACAGAAGAGTTAAGAAGAAAAATCTGCAGGGAATAGAGAAGTAGTGTAACTTCATTCAGCTCCTTGTATGCGAGCAGGACTCAGAAGGGATGTCAATCAGGGCTGTTGTGACAATACAAAGTGCTGCTACTCACTCCACTAGTTCAGTCTGGGGAAAAAGAAAACTGCTCCCTCTTGCTATTCCCCGATCTGCCTATCAAGACAAGAGATGTCTCTCCAGAGCCTTTATTTCCTCTTGAGTCTAGAGCTGAGAGGAAAGTGCAGTTGGGAAGCAGCGTGGCCTAATGGATAGAGCACAGGCCTGGGAGTCAGAAGGACCTGGATTCTAATCCCAGCTCTGCCACTTGTCTGCTGTGTGACCTTGGGCAAGATACTTCACTTCTCTGTGCCTCAGTTTCCTCATCTGTAAAATGGGGATTAAGACTGTGAGCCCCATGTGGGACAGGAACTGGGTCCAACCCAACTTGCTTGTATCCACCCCTGCGATTAGTACAGTGCTTGGCACATAGTAAGCACTTAACAAATACCACAATTATTATTGGCCAGCGCATCACAGGACTTCAGGGGCAAATTGAAAATCTCCCTCTACTCTTTTACATTTCCCCCACTGACCAACTCCTCCAGCCCCAAAAGGCAATGATTACACTAACTGGTCCAAATTTCCAAGGATTGCCCAGAAGGACAAAACCACCAGATAGCAATTACTTTGGTGAATTATTTACCAAAAAAAAGAAAAAAAAGAAAAAGGTATTTGTTAAGTGCTTACCTTGTGCAAGGCACTGTATTAAGTGCTGGCATAGGTACAAGGTACTCAGATTGGACACAGTACCTGTTCCACATGGGGCTCACAGTCTGAATCCCCATTTTACAGATGAGGTAACTGAGGCTCAGAGAATCTAAATGACTCACCCAACATCCCTCAGCAGACAAATGGCAGAGCAAGAATTAGAACCCAGATCTTCTGATTCCCATGCTCGTGTGTCTGCTGTGGGATCTTGGGAAAGCCATATAACTTCTCCGGACCTCCCATATAACTTCTCTGGGCCTCAGTTACCACATCTGTAAAATGAGGATTAAGAATGAGCGCCCCATGTGGGACAGGGACTGTGTCCACCCTGATTAACTTGTATCTGCCCTAGTGCTTAGAACAGAGCTTGGCTAATAGTAAGTGCTTAATACCATAATTATGAATTATTATTATCTGCTAGGCCATGCTGCTTCTTGGCTGCTTCCCCAGGGAAGTAATGCTGAGAAATTATGTGACCTAGGGGCCTCCACCACCACCTCCACCCACCACCTGAGCATGGGAGTCAAAGGAACTGGGTTCTAATCCCAGCTCTGCCATTTGTCTGCTGAGTGCCCATGGACAAGTTACTTAACTTCCCTGTGTCTCTGTTTCCTCATCTGTCAAATAGGGATTCAATACCTGTTCTCCCTCCCCCTTAGACTATGAGCCTCGAGGTGGAATGGTGACTATGTCCGATTTGCTCACATCCTATCTACCCCAGGGCTTAGCAGAGTGCTTGGCACATAGTAAGTGCTTAACAAATACCACAGTTATTATTATTTGACCAAAGGCACCCATTCCTCGTGGCCATTTCACAAAGACGTTCCCTCCATTCTACACCCAATAATGAAAAATGCCAAAGAACCAACAGTGAATAAAGAACTCAGAAAGAATCATAAACCCCTGGGTCCTGACATCAATTCCCTTGCCTCCAGAGATAACATCTAAACCATCTCAGGCAGATGAGAAACTATCTGGTTTACAACAGCTCTCTTGGCCACCAGTTATGGCCTCTAACAGCACAGCACCAATAAGACTACTGCTAAAGGGAACGGGCTTCACTCCTAGCCACTTAAACAACAAGGGAGACTAAGGACTACTTAATGGTGCTCAGACCAAACCCCAGGCATCAAAGACTCTTAGAATCCAGGAAGTAGCCATCACAGCATCGCCAAATCTTCCACCATCCCACTTGGATGCTGCAGAGGAGCCATCCCACGGCCATCCTGAAACCCAACTGGAAGAGCTAGCTCAAAAACCCTCCTGTTCAGCCTCCTACAATAGGAGACAGCAACAAGGACACAAAGGAAGAATGACATGACTTCACAGATCTCTGGACAAAAGGATGATCTGCTCATGATGGAGATGAGATCCGCAAGGACAGAACATTGCTATTCTCAGTGCTGGAAGAGGAGGTCAGCTCTGCTCACAGCTGGATACAGAAAAGGGCCAAAAAAAACCCCAAACTTCTGCAGGGATAATGGTACAGGGAAAATAACAAAGGCCTTTCTTCCTTGAGTTAACATAAAATGAGACTCTAAAAGCCACTGAAATTGCCTTCATAAAGCCTACACCTGCTTTGTCATCTAGAGGAACAAGACCGACAACATGCACGTTTATTTTTGTTTCCTTTTTCGGGGGCGGGAAAAGAATCTTGGCAAACAATGAGTCTGAAAAATGTCTGGCTATAATTAAGCCTGCAGTATGACATGTTTCCAAAAACAAAAAATTCTCACAGTACTGGCAGAAAATTCCCCAGCTTCGCCTCTTACTCTATAGAGTCAGAAATCCCAGCAATAATTTTACCTTTCAGGAAATTGATCACCTTCCCCCATTTTCCTGCATCAAATGGATGGAGCTTCTCCAAGCCCATGAATGTGATGTTGTATCCCGGAGAGTAGACGATCGGCCAGCATGTCGAGGGTACGTCCTGGTACAGCTCGGTTCTGTGAGGCCTTCAAATACACACAGACAGACAATTCACCCCTACCAGAAGCCAGAGTAATGGGCCTAGGCACACGCGCACTCACGCACACACACGCCCACACATCACACTCCTCTCAAAACTCAACAAAGTTTCCCTGAAACCAGCAAAAAAAAGGTATAGTCACAGGACTGGAAAATGGAATTCAAGTCATTACAGCTCAGACAAAAATTCAAAGGCACATACAGGGCAGAATGTACACAGCACTAACATGATAAGTGGGGAGCTGCACTTGAAACATGACAAGTTACTGCTTGGCAGAGAAACCAAATAGACGTTTCTCTGCAGCCAGTATCCTCGGGAAAGTTTCCAGAGGGCAAGGGTGTGAAGGGGGAGTGGGGGGGGGGGGGGCAGGGGTCACGCACCCACACAACCTCCTTTGTACCTTGCCCAGTACGACATTACACATTAAGGGGTAAGAGGTGCTTATTTTTTTTGGCGCCGCTGCTTTCCCGTCTAAGCCCTCATTTCCCCTACTCCCTCTCCCTTCTGCGTCACCCTTGCACTTTGATTTGTACCCGTTAGTCACCCCAACCTCAGCCCCACAGCACTTAGGTACGTAACTGATTTTAATGGCTGCCTCCGCCTCTAGACTTATACTGTACTCTCCCGAGACCTTACTCTAGTGCTCTGCACAGAGTAAGTGCTCAATAAATACCACAGATTGATTGTTGTTGCTATGTCCACTTTTTGAAATGGTGCTCAGTGGCCTTTTAGAAATGAAAACCTGGGAACGTGACATTGTGAACTGTACTTTTTTTTTTTAATTATACAATCAAGGAGCTGGAAGGACCCCGAGAGGTCATCTGGCCCAGTCCCCTGCCTTACGACAGATGACCATGTAACTGAAGTTGGAGTCAAGGGGAGGAGGAAGAGGCCCAAAGATCCAAGTCCTCCACAAGCATGTCCTAGTTTTACATGGGAAATGGCTGCCTGCCACGCCAGGGGCCCCTCGGAAATTCTCCCCACGGAGCAGAACGGCCACTTTGCAACACTCAGCGTCGCACTTGGATCTGTACCCTTTATTCGCCCCAGCCCCAGTCCCACGGCCCTTATGTACATATCTGTAATTTGATTGATTAGGGAATATTCCAGTTCACCGCCTGTGGGAGAAGAAAAGGGGATACAGTGAAGGTTTGGTAGACAACCACCGAGAAGGGCCCCTAACTCAAATTCACCATTTTTGGCAACCCATTTTCGTTTGCTTCTCGTCATTGTTGTTTTCTAGTGCCATTGGGGCTACGGAAAGGCCCCAACAGAGACTGGGTCTCCAAAGTCGGAGGAAGCGAAGAATGGGGTCAGCCATTTTCAGCCCTACCCTCAAACCCCATTTTAATTTAGGGAGAGCTTCCCGGGTCAAATACCCCATTCTGTGTGTGTGTGTGTGTGTGTGTGTGTGTGTGTATGGGCGGGGGAGGGGAGAAGGCAGGCGACACGCCACGCCAGTCTTCTCTTCTAGCACTAGATCCTCCCTGGCAAAGAGGAGCTGCAGATAACGAGGAAGGAGAGGAGTCCTCGGGGCCACCTGGTTCTCTGAAAACTGCCGCCCAGTTGGCACCGCCCCACCACCTCCTGGCAACACTACCGCCTCGAGGGACACTCGATCAGTCCAGATGAGATGCTGCAGGGGCAACGGGTTAAGTGGCACGAGGTTCGACATCCCGAGCCCGGGGGCATCGACGCCCCGTGCACCCCGGGGGCATTCGATCGGATCACCCCAGCTCTCCGCAGCAAGGTTGCCCACACACGTGGTGCAAAACAGCCCCTCCCACGGGAGAGGAGAGGAGGGAAGGGGTGTGTGTGTGTGTGTGTGTGTGTCTGTGTGTGTGCGCGCGCGCAAAATGCAACTGCGGAGGTGTGGGGCTTGGGCCGAGCTCAGAAAAAAGTGCCGCCCCCCGCCCCCCGCTTTACTACTGTTGCTGCTTCTGTAGCGGGCAATCGTGCTACGTTTCCACGCGCGGCGCAATCGACCCCCGCCCGGCCCGACTCGGTACTCACATCCCCCGGGCTTCCGGCGGCTAGCGGCCAGCGATCAGGGGTGGCGGTGGCGGGGACCGGGGACGGGGGACGGGGACGGGGGGCGGCCCCGCGGAAGGGTGGAACCCAGCGCAGGTACCGCCTCCCGCCGCCTGCGTCACAAAGCCATGGAGCCCGGCGCCGACCCCGGCAGCGTCATCGCTCTAATCCACTGGGGGAATCGCTCCCAAATCCACCCCTCAATCCCTCCCGGGGACGGGGCTGACCTCAAATTCCGCCCCACACCGTTGCCGGGGAAGAACGCTGTGCTGAAGGGTTCCCTCCTGAAATCCCAGAGGAAGAAAAACAAGATGAGCGAGTTCCAAGTGTCTAGTCCCAAGATGCCCCAGTTAGCCCACCTTTCTCCTTCTCTCATTGGGTCCGGTAAAAAAAAAAAAACCCCAGATGGAAAGAGCACAGGCCTGGAGTCGGGAGACTTAGGTTCTAGTCCTGGCTCTGCCGCTTGCCCGTCGAGACCTTGGGTAAATCGCTTACCTTTACCGGGCCTCAGTTTCATCGCCTATAAAACGGGGATTAAAAAAACCCTACTCTCCCCTCACACCGGGTAGATTGTGAGCCCCACGTGGGGAAGGGATTGTGTCTGAGCAGCTATCTTGAATCTACCCCAGGATTTGGCCCGTAGTGAACACTTGACAGACACTATACTTCTTTATGGGCCAGTGGCAAGAGCACGGGCTTGGGGGTCAGAGGAGGTGGGTTCTAATCCTGACTGCCCCTTGGCTTTTGTGTGATCTTGGGCAGATCACTTCTCTGTGCCTCAGTTGCCTCATTTGTAAAATGGGGATGGAGACTGTGAGCCCCATGCAGGACAGGTGCTGTGTGCAACATGATCACCTTTGTACCTATACCGGTGCTAAGAACAGTGCTAACAAATACCATTATTATTATTATTATTAGTCAATAAATGGTATTTTATGGGGTGCTTACTGTGTGTGCCACATATTGTATTAGGCAATTGAGAGAGCACAATACAGTAGAATGGTTAAACCTGCTCCCTACTCACAGGGAGCTTAGAGTCTAGCGGGGCCCAGTGGGGAATAAGACACACTGGGAATTCTTTGCCACGTGGACTTTAGCTGCTGCTGATCACATCCTGGACCTCTCTTCCAGGTGGCTGTGCGACTCCCCCAGGTGCTGCTACCGGCATGCCTTGTGCACTGCCTGCCAGGTGGACTTTAATAATAATAATCATAGTATTTAGTAAGTGCTTATTATGTGTCAGGCACTGAGTGCTGGGATGGATACAAGCAAATCACACCGGACACGGTCCCTGTCCCACGTGGGGCTCACAGTCTCAATCACCATTTTACAGATGAGGTAACTGTAAAGTCACACAGCAGGCAACTGGCAGAGACAGGATTAGAACCCGTGACCTTCTGACTCCCAGGCCCGTGCTCTATCCACTATGCCATACTGCTTCTTTAGCCACTGCTGAAGATTCACCAGGCCTCTCTCTCCACCAGACAGCTGCCCCTCCGTCCCAACATCCAGGGCCTTCGGTTCTCTCCTCCACCGGACTGCCGCACCGTCTCCCCAGGAACCCTCACTGGCTCTCCTCCGCATCACCCAGGAACCTCCACTTTGACCTGCCTTGCTCTATCCCCGCGGGATAGACTTGTTGTATACCTTGGGAAGACTGTGGCGGCGGCTGCTGGAGTGCTCACAGTGGACCCTGAGCCATGAGGAGTGAAATTCTGCTCCTCTAGCCCGAGTACCCTGCTGATCTTTGTATTTGTCTTCATGTGGTTTTAGTGTTTTGTTTTCATCTCTCATTCTGTATCTGTAGCCAATCCCCTCTCACCCTTCTATTTTTAGATGGTGACTCCCTTGAGGGACAAGGTCCATGTCTAATTCATTCAATCATATATACTGAGCGCTTACTGTGTGCAAAGCACTCTACAAAGTGCTTGGGAAAATGCAGTACAGCAGTAAAGAGAGACAATCCTTGCCCACAATGAGTTCACAGTCTAAAATACATAACCGGGTATTCTTTCCCAGGGTTTAGTCAGAAGGTCATGGGTTCTAAACCTGCCTCCGCCGCTTGTCTGCTGTGTGACCTTAGGCCAATCACTTCACTTCTCTATGTCTCAGCTACCTCATCTGTAAAATGGGAATTGAGACTGCGAGCCCTACATGGGACAAGGGACTGCATCTAACCCGATTTGTCTTTATCCACCCCAGTGCTTAGTACAGGGCCTGACACATAGTAAGCACTTAAAAAATACCACAGTTATTATTAAGCACTTAGTAAATACACTTACCTCTTATGGTGGCCAAATGTCTGAAGTAAGCCTTACCCAATGTGCAGAGACGGAGCTAGGACACACTTGAACACAGGTGTCCCAATACCGAAAACTACTTAATGCTATTGATCGTTCAAAAGGTGCCACACACTATAAATAGACAAGGCCCAGTCTGAACCCTGGAAGGTTCCTTTCTTTTTCTGCCTTCAAGGAAACACTGGCTGCTTTATGAGCAAAGCACACTTACTTACATGAGTCTGAAAAAGCACCTATCCAAACTCTGCTAGTCCCCTCTATGTGATGATGGATGCTCCTGTTGAAACAATGGATGAGCATTCAGCTCTTGTAGTCTGACATCAAGAGATTGCTGAATAGCCTGCACCTGGAAGGATTATGGTGAGAGAAACATGGGTGTCACTCTCCCTCTTCCTCTTGATGACTGTTTTTTCTTATTTTTGATTGATTGTTTCAAATGGTATTTGTTAAATGCTACTATGTGCCAGGCACTGTACTTAGCACTGGGGCAGATACAAAATCATCAGGTTGGACACAATCCCTGTCCCACATGGGGCTCACAGCCTTAATCCCCACTTTACAGATGAGGTATATGAGGCACAGAAAAATTAAGTGATTTACCTAAGGTCACACAACAGATAATCAGCAGATCGGGGATTAGAACCCATGTCCTCTGACTCCCAGGTCCATGCTCTTTCCACTCAGCCATGCATCTTCTCGCTATTGGTCTATTTCCTCTGATCACATATTGATTGTAAGTCTATCTCAGTAATGCCTGCAGATTTATTGTTAGGGTTCACACACATGGCAAATAGGAGTGAGATTATCTGATCCATAGCTAGGCTTTTGAATGTACCAATATATTTGGTTTATTTGTTTTGTATTTTGGTTTTTTTTTAAATGGCATTTGTTAAGTGCTTACTGTGTACCAGGCAGTGTACTAAGTGCTTGGGTAGATACAAGTTAATCAGGTTGGACATGGTCCCTATCCCACATGGGGCTCACAGCTTTAATCCCCAATTCACAGATAGAGGCAACTGATGGCCAGAGAAGTGAAGTGACTTGTCCATGGTCACACAGCAGACAAATAGTGGAGCCGGGATTAAAACCCAGGTCCTTCTGACTTCCAGGCCCGTGCTGTATCCACTATACCACCCTGTTTCTCTATGTTCAAGTATATTGGTCAAAACATGAATCTAAATGATTCCCTGTGAACTCTTTCAAGTCCCCAAACACAGGTCACAGCAGAAGGGCCCACCTGTTTCAAAGAAAATCCACTGCCCTGATTACAGAAAGGCAGTACCAGATTTAGAGGAGAAACCAATTTCTTTGGCTGTCAAGGGAAATGTTCAGACCAGGGGTAAAGCAACATCTGACAAGTTTCCTCTCTCAGCTTCCCCAGGGGTGGGGGGGTGGGGGGGGCGGCAACCAGCAAGCCATAGATAACATGCTACTCTGTGATGGTGGTGGCTCCACAAACAACAGCCCGGCATAACTTAATCAGTTGGGTCTCGGGCTGTTATCAGTATCCCTCTTGGAGAGCCCGGTTGAAATGTCTCCCCTCTTAAAAATTAATATTTCAGCTTTGATTTGACATCTCATTCAGTTAGTTGCCTGGACATCACCTTGGCATTTATGCAGCGGTAGGACACCATTATTCCACAACAACAGCCTACTCCTTTGGCATTACCTCTTAATTAGCTTTTCTTTGCTGGCATTTGAGCACGTAGCCCCTCCAACACTAGTGCCTCCTTCCCTATCTTTCATTTTGCTATTTGATGTTTGGGCTAATTGGTATTTCAGTATTCTTGATTAGGTGGGATAGAAGCACAGTTCATCTCTAGTTATTGCTATTCTGATTTAAAAAAAAAATCTCTATCTTTTCAAAGAGATGAAGCAGGTCAGTTCCCCTCTGTTGGGGATATTTTATTACTAATGAAACTCTATGAGCTGATTGATGGCTCTTCCACATTGCATATCTCTCCCTATTATTGGAACTTTAGCCTCTTAGCTCCTCAATCATTCAGTGGTATTGTGTCATTTTTCTCATATTGGTATTTGGATCTATGGCACTCGGGGATTTATCCCAAATCAGGTACGCTGACCTAATAGACTCAAGGAATGCACCCGTGTTTCTACAAGCAAATTACAATTTTATGGATGGATTCTTTTTCTACTAGCATATGCTTCCCTAACATACCTTCTCACACGTGTACACGTACATGCCTCTTCACACTAATCCATACTGCCTCACATTGTTAACTGGTTGGGCTAAGGGGGACCACCACCCACAGGATTTCAGACGATGGAGTGGTTCTGAAAATCTCAGCTGTTACACACCTTTTATATACCATATTTTGTTCATGAGCATTCAGGATGTCGTATCCTTTAGACAAAGCTCAGTATGGGCAGGGAACGTGTCTGCTAATTCTATTGTATTGTACTCTCCCAAGCACCTAGTACAGTGCTCTGAACATAGTAAGCACTGAATAAATACCACTGATTGAATGATTTAGCTCTTCTTATCTCATCTTTCATTCATTCAGTGAATCGTATTTATTAAGCGCTTACTGGGTGCAGAGCACTGTATTAAGCGCTTGGGAAAGTACAGTCAACAATAAATGGTGATATTCCCTGTGTACAATGAACTCACAGTCTGGGGGGGAGACAAACATCAATACAAATAAATAAACTGATTGGCATAGTTTCGCCTAACCTTCACATGTTGCCAACTCTTCCGTGAGTGTACCATTCTACAAATATAAAAGAATACTATCAAGACCATTCAGTTGTCAAAAACTCCTCCTTGGGGTACAGAAACCACTCTTCAAATAACAGGATGTTACCAAGACAATTTCACTGTCAAAACTCCTTCTATGAGTGCATATTCAGGGACTTGTCACAGGCACCACCGACAGATATCTGGGTGGCATAGATTAGTGAATTTCTTTACAGTCTCTTCCATAGTTGTCTGTCCCTTTTAGCCATATCTCAGCCATCTTCTTTCACAAATACATACACATCTAGCATATCCATACTCCCTCTCTGCCTTTTATGACAATTTATTGAGCATTTATTGTGTGTGGGAGGGGATCTCCACTGGAAATTCATCTCTACTTCTCTTCCAAAGTTATTCCTTGAACATCCTGTCCCCAGAATTCAGGGTCTTCAAGAAGTTCTCAATGAAGAAATCATTGTCTGGGACATGGTGGGGCTTGGGTGGAGGAACCTTTTGAAATATTGAACTTTATTCTCCCGGGGAGTCTGGATAAGCACAAACATTCTAGTGGAGCACAGCTTAGGAGTCAGAGGTCGTGGGTTCTAATCCCAGCTCTGCCACTTGTCAGCTGTGTGACTTTAGGCAAGTCACTTTAACTTCTCTGTGCCTCAGTTACCTCATCTGTAAAATGGGGATTGACTGTGAGTCCCACATGAGACAACCTGATTACCTTGTATCTACCCCAGTGCTTAGACCAGTGCTTGGCACATAGTAAGCACTTGTCAAATACCATTATTATTATCATTATTATTATTATTATTTTTTTTTGAGAACAGACAGAGTTGCCAAGCCTCACCTGGGATTAAGAAGATGCAAGTAGGATGCAAGCCCCACAGCACTTATGAATATATATGTAATTTATTTACATTAATGTCAGTCTCCCCCTCTATACTGTAAACTCAATGTAGGCAGGGAATATGTGTTATAATGTTGTGTTGTACTCTCTCAAGTGCTAGTACAGTGCTCTGCACATGGTAAGTGTTCAATAAATATGATTGATTGATTGACTGATAGGAACAAATACTTCCATACTCAAATATACCAGGATGCTCACATCCCAACAAAGCTGACACATTCACTTACCCACACACCTACAAAAAGAGAAAATCTCTCACAGGAGACTGGTAAGAAGATAGGTGGCAGAGTAAAAAGGGATTTTGCCACTATGGGGTGGGGGAAAAGGGGAGGAAGAGGAGGAGAAAAAGGAACACAATGAAGGAAAGTGGAGAGGAGGAGGAGGAGAGAGAGAGAAAGAAGAAAGACGGCAAGAGAAAAAGGATAAGAGCAGAGATAGGAGAGGAGGAGGGAAAGGAGGAGGAATAGAAGAAGGAGAGAAACAGGAAGAAGAAGTGTAGTAATGGGAGAAGGATAGAAGTATGGAAGGAGGGGGAGGAGGGATAGGGAGAAGCTGCTTAAACTTCCAGACAGAAGCAGCATGACTTAGTGGAAAGAGCACGGTCCTGGGAGTCAAAGGACCTAGATTCTAATCCCACCTCCACCACTCGTCTGCTGGGGGATCTTGGGCAAGTCACTTAACTTCTTTGTGCCTCAATTACCTTATCTGTAAAGTGAGGATTAAGGCTGTGAGCCCAATGTGGGATACGGTCTGTGTCCAATCTGATTATCTTTTTAACTACTCCAGTACTTAGTACATTGTCTGGCACATAGTACACACTCAACAAATACCAAAACCAGAGACTTCAGCCTTCACAGTTGCAGGAAGTAGGAAGGAAAAACAAATAGAAGCGTGTAAGCTCAGTGAAGGCAGGGATTGTGTCTTCCAGCTCTGTTGTGCTCCCCCAAGCACTCAGTACAAGCCTCTGCCCACAGTAAGCACTCAAGAAAATACCATTAATTGATTGATTGGATGGGACTTTCATGGCCACAGGGGGTTAGGACTCTGTAGAAGTAACCTAGAGAGAGATGGTGGGGAACAACTTCAGCTGGCTTGGGCTTGGCGCCATGGCAACAATGGGAAGAAGTACAGGGGCAGAGAGTTTGGAGAGGGGAACCAGATACTTGCCTTCACATGTCTCAGCTACCCCAACCAATCCTAACTGGGCTGTCTCTGAGTTACTCTGAATGTTCGTTGGTGACCCAAATAGTAACACTCTTCTCTTTTTCATTCACATACACACCACACATATGGAGAGAGAGAGAGAGAGAGAGAGAGAGAGAGAAAGAGCTTGGATCAGGCTCTTATTAACAAATGGAAAATAATTAGAATGCAAGACTGTGAGGTGGCCAGGAAGCTATGTCAGGGATGTTAATTCAGGAGGCTAAAATAACTTTGGGGAAAAAAATGAGTTTTGGGATTATTAAAATCCTCTGCTCTCTAGGCAATTTTGTACACCTCATACATTTTTTTAAAAACTTTAATTAACGTTCTTAGCCAAGCTATTTGGGGAACCTGTGACACTAATCTATTTGAGTTTGATAGCTTTTGTCGATCAGATACTGGCAGTTTGAGGGCAGACCGGACCTTTAGATGGTGAAGAAAAAGTAAAACAATTGACTTGTGTAATTCGGTAGCACAGAATGAGAGTTGTGCTTTTAATAGACCAACAGCTTTGGTTTTCATACCTTTGTAATGCTAAAATCATCCAGGAACGACTGGACAGGCTGCTTCTTAAAAGCATCATTACTCCCTCCACAGCATCCTTTCCTGAAAGGAGACTAAGTCCTACTTTCCAATTGAAATCCTTCATTTTTAAAACAATAGAGCTTGATAGCACTAACTACCATTTTGTGTCCTTAGATCCTTGCAATTTATGATTCTAAATGAGAACAAGGTATGCAATCCATTTCAATAGAGCTCTGATGATAGAAGTCTTGACGGCAGTGCATTTAAATAGATTGGGAGCAATTTGAGATGGCCCACGACCAATCTGATGGAGAAAGCCTGAGATTTTATTTAATTTCTTAAACTATAAATCTCTTCATATTAACAGCAAGAAAGTTAAAAACTGAAACCAGTCAAATGAACACAAGCCTTTCCAAATGAGTAAGAGCTTGTAAATCAGGTGTTGATTTACAAATCCCTTTAGATACATGAATACTCTGCTAATGGGGAGGAAAGTTAATCTAAGATAATGACAGAAAATGATCAGCAAGAGATTTTTAACTTTTGCTTTGAGGTGGGGTTTCTCCAACCCCCTCCCCCACTCCTTCTTTTTAAAAGATAATACACCTATGAATTCAGTTCAACACTTTCTCTTCTTCCTTTTAAATCCAGGAACACTGGAATTCCGGGGTAGATTAGCTCCTCTGAAAAGGCCAGGCAACTTTTCATGGAAGGTCACTGGGTGGAATTTCCAATCAGTGTGACAACCGGGTGGGACTTCTTGGAGGGATACAACCCATAAAATAGGATGTGAAGCAATCAGTCAATCAATATTTATTACTGAGCACTTACTTTGTGCAGAGCACCATACTATGTGCTTAGGAAAGTACACTACAATCCTGAGTGGCCTAGTGGAAAGAGCACAGGATTGTGAGTCAGGAGACCTGGGTTCTAATCCCAGCTCTGCCACTGCTTGCTGTGTGACTTTGGGCACGTCACTTTCTCCGTGTCTCAGATTCCTCATCTGTAAAATGGGGCCTGTGCTCTATGCATTAGGCCTAGCTGCTTCTCAGTGGGGCAATTTGAAAAGGAAAGGAGTTACCTTGGTTTCCAGCCTTGCCAATTCCCACCCCTCTGATATATTCCTGCTCATTTCAGCAGAAATCCCAGAACACTCCCTGGTGAGGGATTTAAACAACTAATTCCAACCACAATCAATCAATTGCATTTATTGAGTGCTTACTGTGGGCAGAGCACTGTGCTAAGCATTTGGGAGAGTACAATATAAACAATATAACAGACACATTCCCTGCCCACAGTGAGTTTATGGTCTAGCTACTTAAGCCTCCAGACAGATGCAGGTTGACCTAATGGAAAGAGCACGGGTCAGAGGACCTGGGTTCTAATCCTGGCTACACCACTTGTCTGCTGGGAGATCTTGGGCAAGTCACTTAACTTCTTTGTGCCTCAGTTACCTTACCTATAAAATGGGGATTAAGACTGTGAGCCCCATGTGGGACATGGACTGTGTCCAATCTGATTAGCTTGTATCTACCTCAGTGCTTAGTACAGTGTCTGGCACACAGTACGGGCTTAACAAATACAAAAAAACCCCCAGAGACTTCAACCCTCACAGCAATGGGAAGTAGGAAGAGGCCCAAAAAGAGTAAGATCTGTTCGTTTGGATGAGAAGGCTTCTTATATGAATGATCTGGTTCAGCATTTCCAGAGGAAGCAGTGGCCTCTGTAGATTACAGCGTTGTCCCCACTACTAAAGCCTGAGCTACCTGTGGCCTTTAGCACATTCTTCCCATTCAACTTAGCTCTGGAAGGGCTCACCCACCTACCCATCTGAAACTGAATCAGTCTCTCCAGAAAATGATTACGATGATGATGATGGAGTCCCCATGGTTAAAATATGGACAAGGCTGTGTCCTGTCATGGAGATTTCAAAAGGGAAAACGGACGTGAAGGAACTATTTACAGTGCTAGTGGTTTCTGAACCACCACTCACATTCTCTGGAACATTTAATTGATCTGTGTGATGGAAGAAGCTCTGGCAGTTAAATCTGGGTTCAGAGTATCAGCGTGGCCTAGTAGATAAGAAAATGGGCCTGGGAGTCAGAAAGACCTGGGTTCTAATCCCAGCTCTGCCACTTGTATGCTGTGTGACTTTGGGCAAGTCATCTCATTTCTCTGGGTCTCAGTTACCCCATCTGTAAAATGGGGATTGAGATTGTGAGCCCAGTGTGGGACAGGGATTGTGTCCAACCTGATTTGTTTGTATACATCCCAGCACTTAGTAGAGTGCCCAGCACATAGTAAGTGCTTAACAAATACTATTATTATTATTGTTTTTATCTGGTACCTATTTCGATCCAATTCATCTTGTTGAGTGGGAGCAGGAGAGGGGCAGGGATAAAGGTAACAAAATGATTCTCTAGGAAAACCAGGGCTACATATGGGTGGATCATTCTGCATAAAAGTATTAATTTACCATAATTTTCATGTTGTGTCCAAAAGGTTCTAGCCTCAGGGATATTGAATGAAATGAATTCAATAGGGCCCCAAGTATTTTCAAGTCTGATATTCAGAACCGGTGGAAGAGGTGAGGTGAAAAATACCCTGTGAGACTGGGAGCTGCTGTTCCTCAAATTCAGGGAGAGTGCCAGGGATCTGAGGACAAAGATAAGGACTGTCCTTGGAGAATGGGGATGTCCAATAGCCAGTCTTGGGTTTGCCTGGAAAGAAAAGGAGGTGCAGTTGGGCAGAATGTAAACAGTAAATGATCCCCACAAGTGCTCTCCCCAGATGGCCTGGGACAAAACAGCCTGTATAGGGCTGATCTGCTTGTATCCACCTCAGCGCTTAGTACAGTGCCTGGCACATAGAAGGCGCTTAGCAAATATCACAATTATTATTATTATTTGAGCAGAAGGTAATAAGGAGCAGAACAACTTACTAGGGTTAATAATAATAATGTTGGTATTTGTTAAGCGCTTACTATGTGCAGAGCACTGTTCTAAGCGCTGGGGTAGACACAGGGGAATCAGGTTGTCCCACGTGGGGCTCACAGTCTTAATCCCCATTTTACAGTTGAGGGAACTGAGGCACCGAGAAGTTAAGTGACTTGCCCACGGTCACACAGCTGACAAGTGGCAGAGCTGGGATTCGAACTCATGACCTCTGACTCCAAAGCCCATGCTCTCTCCAGTGAGCCACGCTGCTTCTCTAGGGTTGTAGTTCTCCTTCTAAAAGCCCTACCCTTTCTTTTACTCCTGACCAAGCCTGTGACTTATTGGATCCAAGGGACAATTTGCTTTCACATTAGACAATTTCTCCCAACTCTGATACTTGTATCAGGAGGGAATGGAACCCCCAGTTCAACCTACCCTAAGCATGGCCCTGATCTCTACTGCTTGTGCTTTCAATTCTCCACAGGCGGAACAGGAAAGGGTGGGAATACAGGGAGAACTTTCCTTTTTAACACTTAAGTCCTGGGCAGTCCTTGGGAGAGAGAAAGCACAGTCCTTTACTTTTTGATTTCCCTTTTCCACTGCGGTTTTAGGTTTGCTGGCATCATCATCATCGTCATATGTGTGTCCCAATATGCTCAGAAGGGATTCTTCCTAATGGAAATTTTAGGAAAAAGATCGGTTTTTCCTTTTCCACATTTCAAACAGAAAAGCTGCTTGGCCTAGTGGATGGACCATGGGTCTGGGAGTCAGAAGGACCTAGTTTCTAATCCCAGCTCTGCCACTTGTCTGCTCTGTGACCTTTGGGCAAGTCACTTCACTTCTCTGTGCCTGTTACCTCATCTGTAAAATGGGGATGAAGACTGTGAGTTCCATGTTGACATGGGCTCTGTCCAACCTGATTAATTTATGCTGACATGGACTCTGTCCAACCTGATTAGCTTGTATCTACCCCAGTGCTTAGTACAGTGCCTGGCACATAGTAAGCACTTAACAAAAGCCACTAAAAAATAATGGTGCTTGGCTGGGCTCTCCTCATCTGGAGGGGAAAAGACTAATTTTTCTTGTGGAGAGGTTAGGATGCCAAGATCTATAAGGATTGTAAAGCATTCCTGGAAGGTTCCCGAACGGTACACGTAGGGAGAGGATTTAGCTGACAGATGTTGAAAATCATGGGTTGTCAAACAACTCTGACTTTAGTGTCTCTATAGTTGCTGATGCTACACATTAAAAAAAAACAAACTTCAACTAACATCGCCAGTGGCAAACATATGAATATAAGCTGCTACTTTAGTTTACAAGACTATCTTTGCTGTATAATGAACTATGGCAAATCCTACCCCAAACGGGTGGTGGTAATGGGGGTTTGGATCACCCCCTGACCCCATCATTGCTCTGCAGATCACCGTTCTCCAACTTATTCCAGCAAGGAAGGTGAGCCAGAGAACCAACCCCCTTCTTCCCTCAGCCCTCCCCATCTGCTAATGGGTGACAGCATGGTCCACCGATACGGGAAGAAGGAATGTGTCTGTTTATTGTTGAATTGTGCTCTTACAAGTGCTTAGTACAGGTCTCTGCACACAGTAAGTACTCAGTAAATACAATTGAATGAATGAATGAACTGCCAAACCTGGGTATAATAATGATGGTATCTGTTAAGCGCTTACTATGTGCCAAGCACTGTTCTAAGCGCTGGGTATGTAACCAACTGCAGCTCGGACTAGCATATGGGCACCTGAGATTCTTTGGGCACACATGGATGAATTTTATTTGCAAAACCTGTGCGTAGGCAGCCCCTTCTCGGCACTACTTGCTGGCAAATATAATGAATTTGAAGATGTCTGCATGAGTTAAATGGCTTAAATTTGGAGGAAGATGTGTAGGTATGGAATCTTCAAACTGTTATGGTTTGGCAGTATCTTACAATATGAATTAGTCCAGAGAAATTCCACTGCTGAATATGACTTTGAATTGGTGCCATCTATTAATGATCAAATATGGCCCTTTCAGAGGTTGTTATCACAGTCAATGAATGGAACTTAAAAGACCTGATGTCTCTCTCCCCTTCCCCACACCTCCATTATCCCTAGAAATTTTCATCACAGCCAGTCAGTAGCTGAAGTGCAGATCTGAAGGCAGCCCCACTATATTTGATTACTCTTTCAGCTAGAGATCAGAAAAAGGAACAGTCTGTGGACTTCCTCCTCCATGAAGGGCTGCTGAATTAATATAGGGGAAGGGAAAAAATACAGGAATGAAGAGACAGGGTGACAGGAAGACAGAGAGAAAAAAGAACGAGCTAGAGAGGGAAATGGAGAGGGGTGAAAAAGAGACTTGGAGACAAAATGAGAGATAGATGCAGAGACACAATGGACTCTCCTAAAGAATAATGATAATTGTTGGAAAAGGGTAAGTGCTTACTCTGTACCAAGCACTATTCTAAGCGCTGGGGTAGATCAAAATTAATCAGGTTGGTTACAGTCCCTGTCCCACATGGGGTTCACAGCCTTAATCCCCATTTTACAGATGAGGTAACTGAAGCCCAGAGAAGTGAAGTGACTTGCCCAAGGTCACACAGCAGACATGTAGCAGAGCCGGGATTAGAGCTCATGTCCTTCTGACTCCCATGCCTGTGCTCTCTCCACTAAGCCACGCTGCTTCTTGAACTCTGGAGAGATTCCCATCTATCCAGGGTGAGTTTGAATGTGGTCTCATCTGGGAGTGAGGTCACGGACTGGATGTCTTCCCTTTTTGCCTAATAATTCTGTGAAATAGCCTTCTGTCTTAGACAGAAGGGCAGAGCCACTGAAATATAGGATGGGCTACTTATGGACTTTGCCACCATGACCGCCTGCCCAAATATGCCCTGTGACGGCTGGCGTATGTGAACGATTCATTCAATCATATTTACTGATTCAATCATATTTACTGAATGCTTATTATGTGCAGAGCACTGTACTAAGCGCTTTGTTATGCTTAGTATGAAGCTGACATGCTTCGTTACTGTATTACTGCTGTGGATTCAATTGAAAGTTATGGTGACTTTACTGACAGTCATTGTGGGGCACATCTCAGGAAAGCATCCAGTGAAGCTGATAAGGGCCACCTCACCCCACTCCCTGACCTCGGCCTCCTAGCGTTCTCCATCCATTCACAAATCTATTGACCAGATGAACTAAGATGGAGATAACCAGATAACCAGATGGAGAAGCAGTGTGGCTCAGTGGAAAGAACAAGGGCTTTGGAGTCAGAGGTCATGGGTTCGAATCCTCACTCTGCCACTTGTCAGCTGTGTGACTGTGGGCAAGTCACTTCACTTCTCTGTGCCTCAGTTACCTCATCTGTAAAATGGGGATTAAGACTGTGAGCCCCACATGGGACAACCTGATTCCCCTGTGTCTACCCCAGTGCTTAGAACAGTGCTCTGCACCTAGTAAGTGCTTAACAAATACCAACATTATTATTATTATTAACTAAAGTTCCTCCATCTGGTCATCAGATATTGAGGTTGCAGATAAATCCTGGTCCCTCAGTGTCATGAATCCCCCACCTAAGATGGGATCTGTGACCTATAATAGTCCAGGGTCGGCTGTAGCCCCATAATCTGATCAGCAAGCAGATGATGATTAGTCAGCCTGCCACTCTAGTATAAAGGCGACAACCAACCCCAGTGGCAAATTCACAAACATTGTGCTCTGCCACAACAGCCAACTGATGAGGTGCAGAGCCCGAGGCCTGCCTGCAGAAATTGGCCAGCCAACCCTGTGACCCTACGGAACACTGTTAAGCATCTGCAGCTTTCTCTCTCACCCTCGAGTTCCAGAAGGAAACAGAACAACCAGTCTGGAACTTCACCTGTACAGTATTTAACATAGGGAAGGGGCTGCAGGGGAAGGAAACCTGTCCACAACCTTATCTCTCTGATCTATTACAACCTAACCCACACACTTCGCTCCTCTAACACCAACTTAGTCATTGTGCCTTGAGCTCATCTTTCTCACCATCAACCCCTTGCCCACGTTCTCCCTTGGGTCTGGAGTTCCCTTCCCCTTCATATCCGACAGACCACCACTCTCTCCACCTTCAAAGCCCTGCTCCAAGAAGCCTTCCCTGGCTAAGCCCTCCCTTTTGCATCATGCCCTTGGGTCCACAACCCTTAAGCGTTTTGATATTCACCCCTCCCCGAGACCCCCAGCACTTATGTACATATCCTTATACTCCACCATTTCCCCTATCTGTAATTTCTTTTAATGCCTATCTCCCCACTGCACACTATAAACTTCTTGTGGGTAGGGATTAGGTTAACCTACTCTATTGTACTGTACTCTTCCAAGTGCTTAGTGTAGTTATCTGCACAAAGTAAGTGCTCAATAAATACCCTTGACTGATCACTACAATATATTTGCTTGATTTTCTATCTTCTGTGGGAGAAGCTTATTAATTCAATTATTTTGCCTTCTATTTCTTCACGTAGACTGTGAGCCCCTTGGAAGACAGGGACTGTGTCTGATCCAAATGTACTGTATTTACCCCAGTGCTTTACACAGTGTCTGCAAGCAGCATTATGGCCTAGTGGAAAGAGCATGGGACTGGGAGTCACAGGACCTAGGTTCTAATCCCTGCTCTACCACTTACCTGCTCTGTGACCTTAGGCAAGTCACTGAACTTCTCTGTGCCTCAGTTTCCTTATCTGTAAAATGGGGATTCAATACCTGTTCTCTCTTCTACTTAGAATGTGAGCCCCATGTAGAACCTGATTATCTTGTATCTACCTCAGTGCTTAGTACAGTAAAGAAGCAGTATGACTTACTGGAAAGAGCATGGGCTTGGGAGTCAGAAGTCATGGGTTCTAATCCCAGCTCCGCCACTTGTCAACTGTGTGATTTTGGGCAAGTTACTTAACTTCCGGGTGCCTCAGTTACCTCATCTGTAAAATGGGGGTTAAGACTGAGCCCTATGTGAGACAACCTAATTATCTTGTATCTACCTTGGTGCCTAGAACAGTGCTTAGCACATAGTAAGTGCTTAAAAATACCATTATTAATATTATTATTATTATTATCATCACAGTGCTTGGTACATAATGAGCACTTAACAAATGCCACAATCATTATTATTGCCATCTAATGAGCACTAAACAAATATCACAATTATTCTTGTGATTGATATTCCATTTCTGATAAGAAGAAATTGTATATTAAAAATCAGCATTGTATTCTTCTGGGGACTGACTAGGCTTCATGGTAGTTTGGGGCAGTTCTCCCAACACTGATTCTTGGGGAATTGTTGCTTAATGAACCCTGTAGTTGAGTTGTCTGTGCAGTAAATGCAAAATTGTCCTTTCCACCCCAAAATCCACCCTCATTAAAAAATACTCAAATTCGCTACATAGACAAGACTGTGAATTTGCATTAATATTAAAATATCTGGATTAGACCTGAGGCAATGAGGACAAACAAGGAAAACAGATTTTCCCCATTACGATCTACTTGAAAGGAGATGTGTCTTACTAACCAATAGCAATGGGAAGTCATGCAGCCTAGTGGAAAGAGCATGGGCCTGGGAATCAGAGGACCTTTGTTCTAATCCCACTTCTGCCACTTGTCTGCTGTGTGTTCTTGGGCCAGTCACCTAACTTCTCTGTGTCTCAGTTACCTCATCTGTGAAATGGAGATTAAATCCTCCTCCCTCAAATTTAGACTATGAGCGTCATGTGGGACAAGGACTGTGTCTGACTTGATGATCTTGTATCTACCCCAGAGCTTAGTACAGCTACTAGCACATAATAAGCACATAACAGGTATTGTTAAAACAAAAAAGCCAACAATTTCCCTAATTATCTGAAGAAAACATTTTATCAACCAAATGGGAAACAGAAATAGAAACCAAGATTAAATTTCTATACAGCATACTCTGAAATCTATAATATGAAAAGAAAACAGCCCTGTGATGGGGAAATGGAAATTTTCATCTTCATTTAGATAAGTAGTGGAAGCTTTACTAAAAAAGAGTGTTGCAATATGAATTTCTTAAAAAAGAAGGCTCATTTGGGTTCCTATTTAACCAAGTACTTTTCCATTTGTAATTAAGTCAACTATTTCTGAATAATTCAGTTGTTTTTGCCTTTGCCAGTTGCATTAATTAGCCGGAGCCTGAAAGCTCAAAAATATTCAAATAAATCTCAATTCTTTATTCAAATAATTGTTAGTAAACAAAGTCTGGGGACTGGAAGAGCAACAAGTTGCGAATAAAGTGATCATGCTAACCAAATACAAAGTGAAAATGCAAAACTAACTTTTAACTTTAAATATTTCCTGGGACTGTGACCTACATAAAATCCATTTCCATTGGTGATTTGGAGGTGTGATTTCAAATTATGCATGAGGTGTAGAGAAAGACATTTTACAATTAATTAGAAAAGGCTAATTCATAGAGATTGAAGGGAAAGAGAGTCATAAGGAGAAATCTTGCCTTGCCTAGCCAAATCAACCCTTCATTTTGTTTTTCCAGGTAGTCTGACTCCCCAGAAGAAGAAGGTTTCTGGTTCTTGAGCTTGTGCAGCTGAGATAGTCTAGGCAAAGAACCTCACTCTATCTTTTCTCCCACTACCATTTAACCCCAAAGCCACCTGCAATCACATGGATAGTTAATACTCAAATCAGGTATTCAAACAGTTACCCATTCCTCTCTCCAACAAGCTGAAACTCCTGACCATTAGAGCTCAGGCATGTAGTCAGCTCTCTCTTGCCTAATTATCCTCACTCTTCTCCTACTACACTCCATCTCACGTTTCATTTCTCTCAAGCCAACCCATTCTCCATGCCTTGGTCTCATCTCTGACTCCTGCCTCCCTTCTTCCTGGGATTCCTTCCCCATTCATCCCCTGTTTATTGTTATAGTGTAACAATTATAACAGTTTATTGTTATACTCTCCCAAGCACTGAGTACATTGCTCTGCACACAGTAAGCACTCAATAAATATGATCGATTACCCCGGGCAGACCACTGCTCTCTCCATCATTAAAGCCCTTCCAAAATCACATCTCCTCCATTAATCTCTCCTCTCCCCACCCTATTTCCCCACCAACTGCCACTCCAGTGTTACCTAAGTGCTTAGGTGCACCGCCCCCACCCGCCCTTGCAAACATCACTGATATACCTGTCTTTTTACTCAGTTTCTTCTACCTGTAACTTCTTTTCATATCTTGCTTCCCTGCTGGGGTGTATGCTCCTTGAGGGCAAGGAGCATGCCTAGTCATTTGAATGCATTCTCCCAAGAGAAGCAGCATGGCTCAGTGGAAAGAGCACAGGCTTGGGAGTCAGAGGATGTGGGTTCTAATCCTGGCTCTGCCACTTGTCTGCTGTGTGACTTTGGGCAAGTCACTTTACTTCTCTGTGCCTCAGTTACCTCATTTGTAAAATGGGGATTAAGACCGTGAGCCCCAGTGGGACAACCTGATTACCTTATATCTACCCCAGTGCTTAGAATAGTGCTTGGCACATTGTAAGTGCTTACCAAATACCATAATTATTATTTACTATTAAGTACTTAGTACAGCATTCGGCATCCAGTGGGCCTTTAATAAATACTATTGATTGATTGAGGTAGATGCATGCATAGATATTCTTCAACCCTTCAACGATAACTCCCCTGATGGCGGAGGATATGTATGGGCCCATGTATGTCTGAAAAGGCCAAAGGGAGTTCCATAGTCCTGACCTCACTATGCGTATACAAAGTGTGTCGTATGTAGTGCTCTGTGGTTGTTGTTTGCAGCACCTGATTTATGCTCTTTTCACTTTTGCCTCTTCGTTTCATGATCCTCATGAAAGTCACATCTTTCTTGATTGCGGTTTACCATGCTGTTCTGTCTGCTGTGGTTGTTTCCCAGCTTTTAGCTCTGTTTCCATATTGCTTAAGACTTTATTTTATGGTGACCTTATGCTGTTTCCTCTCTTTCCCTTATTTCTGTTAGTCCCTTTTCATCTTACTATTGAACGGCTGTTTAGGCATCCTACTGCCTTCCCTTCTTCTCATGAGTTCTACTAAGTTGTGATGAAGTGAATACAGGTTCTCTGCTGGTAGACTGACTTCACTATTTTTGATCCTGTCCTGCTCAAGGAGTCGGATGTGGCATTTGTGATGGTTCCAGATCTTATGATAAGATGTGGATAAGATCAGAGAAGCAGCATGGCTTAGTGGAAAGAGCATGGGCTTGGGAGCCAGAGGTTGTGGGTTCGAATGCCGGCTCTGCCACTTGTCAGCTATGTGACTTTGAGTAAGTCACTTAACTTCTCTGTGCCTCAGTTACCTCATCTGTAAAATGGGGATTAAAACTGTGAGTCCGGCATGGGACAACCTGATAACCTTGTATCTACCCCAGAGCTTAGAACAGTGCTTGGTACATAGTAAGCACTTAACAAATGCCATCATTATCATCATTATCATAACTATATAGTACTAGAACTCTGTAGATCTTAAGTTTGGTCTAAAATCTGATACCACATTACTTCCGCACTCTGATAATCTCACCAAGGATCTGTCAATCAATCAACCGGTGGTATTTACTGTAAAGCACTACTGTACCAAGCGACTGGGAGAGTACAATATAGCAGAGTTGGTAGATGCATTCCCTGCCTATAACGAGCTTACAGTCTAGAGGACGAGCTTAGATCTACTCTCCTTCCTGATTTGATTTTCTACTTCCTGATATATCTTTGCATCCCCAGGCACTTTGCTGCCCAGGTAACAGATTTCCATGGCGGCATTCAGTTTCGAGGTCTGTGGCACTAACTGAGTTCTTTGATGTGTGCAGGGTTTCCCTGATACATGACCTCAGTTGTCAAGCTAAGAATGCTGGACTCACTCTGCCAAGTGGTTTCCACTTATCTGCATGTCTTCTTGGGTCTATGCTTCTAGGTTAGAGTCATTCATATATAGCAACTCTTGAGTAATTGTTTCAAAGAATTTTGTAGATGTCTGAAGCCAGTGGAGTGGAGTTTCCTAAAGGATCAGAAGTGTATTCTTAACAGCAGCATCCAGACCCCTTATTGCATACAGTGCTCTGCATTCAGTAAGCACTCAATATATACCACTGATTTAGTGTGTAAAATCAATTGGACAGAGAATCCCTAGTTTAGGTGCTATGTGCTGTATCAGACCTCCAAATTCTCCTCTTCATACCCCTCCATGTTTTTTTAACTCATCTCACTTCATCCTTTCTTTTCACCCTCTTTCTCTGTCTGATCCTTGAGACTACATAACCATAAACAATAACAAAAAAATACTTGATTGTTGAAATTGTCATTTTCTTTTGTGAATGGAAAAAAAGTCTTACCCATTTTGTGCTTCTGGCAATTTTAAAGCATCAAGTTCCACAGGGCATCATTCTTTAGTTATCTCTGCAGAATGCCCAATACAGTGTCTCCCATATGGAGCTTTTTCAAAAATATTGCACTGTAGATTCAATGTTCTTCAGTTCTTGACAAACTGAGTTTGTCTCTAAAGCTTGGAAAAATCCCCATACCATTCCTCCAAGTATCTTGGAGCATTCAAGCATCCAAGCACTGTTGCCGAATTGGACTTTCCAAGCGCTTAGTACAGTGCTCTGCATACAGTAAGCGCTCAATAAATATGATTGAATTAATGAATAAATCTGGTTGCCACTCTCAGAGACAGGATACAGGGCTGGTTTAAACTATTGGTCTGAGAAGCAGCATGGCCTAGTGGAAAGAGCACAGGCTTGGGAGTCAGAGGACCTGAGTTCTAATGCCAGTTCTAACTCTTGCCTGCTAGTTCTAACCCTTGCCTGCTGTGTGAACTTAGGCAAGCCACTTAACTGCTCTGTGCCTCAGCTTCCTTGTTTGTATAATGGGGATTCAATACCTGTTCTCCATCCTACTTAGACTGTGTAATAGTAGCAATATTATTTATTAGGCACTCACTGTGTGCAAAGAACTATAAGGAATACTGGGAGAGAATACACAGGTGGGAATTAGACAAGGTCTCTGTCCCTTGGGGTAGGGGGTCAGGGAGAACATAATATAGCCTGGAGGAGATATTAAGGTTTACAACCACAGATGGTGGCTTAACTCTGGCCAGTCTTCTTGCAATGTATGCTACTGCCTTAGGAAAATTGGGGGAGAGGGTATGGATGCAACCCACACTGTATTGGAGAAACAACTTAAGGGAATGTTCCACCAATAGTTGGAAAACCTAAATACAAGTCCTATGCAGATAAGCAGCCCAGGAAACAATAATGATTATGGTATTTGTTAAGCACTTACTTTGTGTCAAGCACTGTTCTAAGCACTAGTGTAGATTACAAGTTAATCAGGTCAGGCACAGTCCCTGTCCACTATGGGACTCGCAAACTAAGTAGGTGAGAGAAATGGTACTGGATCCCCATTTTACAGCTGAGACAACTGAGCCATAGATAACTATACGTGACTTGCCCAAGGTCATACAGCCGTCAAATGGTGGAGCTGGGATTAGAACCCAGGTCCTCTGGCACCTAGGCCTGTGCCAGTTCCACTAGACCACACTGCTTTCCCATTGGTGAGTGGTCACTTGGCTGCTGAAATGAAGCAGCACTGTTTTGTGGCACGCTGGATGTCTGAGAAGCCCTGTGTACAAATCCACTGCTCACCTTAAATAAGAAAGGAGGAAGAAGTGAGAGAGAATAAGAGAGAGAGGAGAAGTGTGGAGGCAGTGATGAGGATGGAGTGAGAAAAGGAAGTGAGAGAGATCTTTCCAGCAAAACCCTGGGCCCAAGTTTAAGTAGGGCTGGTCAGATGACTCACCCACAGGAAAGAGAGAAAACTGCAAGTAATTTCTTGTGAGCCTGCAGGATTAATTCCTTACCTATGTGTTCCATGTTTGGTCCTAAGCAGAAAAAGTACAAGGAAGCTAAGTTCCTTGTCCATTTCTGCACTGAATTACAGAAGCTAAGTGATGGAAGCGTCATTATACATGATGCTCACAGAAAAGAGCCCACGGGCATACAGGGGAAAGTGTGTGCGCGCGTGTGTGTTTGCATGTGTATACATGCACATACCATATCTAACAACTGAAATGTGGGGTCTGCAATCTGCTATGTGATCTGGACTCCTTGTTGCAAATAGTGGGTGCTTGTAGATGCCAAGGCAGAAGGATGTTTCCAAAGATGAGGAAAGAGTCAGGATGGTTGTTTTAAAGCCTATAAAACCCTAGTTCTGTTCTTCCAACAGATCCTCTTCATAGTCCAGGAAACTCTGCATTCCAAGGGAAAATATTCCCATCAACTGAAGAAATCATCTAGTAGAAATACTATTTATTAAACACCTATGTGCCAAGCACTATACCAAGTGCTGGGAAAGAAGTACTCAGATGAGATAGAGACATGATCCCTGACCCCCAAGGATCTCACAATCTAAGAAGAAGTGGTGTAGGGGGTTGGCAACAGTCACAGAAGGAAAGATAAAAAGAAAATATGAAGACAAGGATCCCTCTAGACTGTAAAGTCCTTATAGGCAGGGAACATGTCTACCCACTTTGCTATATTGTACTCTCCCAAGTGTTTAGTACATGCTCCGCACACAGTGAGCCCTCAATTAATAGAATTGATTGATTGGATGATACTATAACAGGAGCAGGAGGATTTCAGGCCACTCACAGCTCAATGCAACAGTCAAAGCTATGGTCATGGCTATGGCCTTTCCAATGTACTAAAAGTTGAGAAGTCCTCATGTGGGTAATATTTAAATCTCTGCTGGGTGAGTTGGAGCAAAGGCTGATGGGAACCCCAGGGGCCTTGGGGTTACGCAGCTTCTCTCATGTGCGATAGGTCCCAGAGGTCAAGTGTAAGGGGAAGGGAGGATGACTCATGCTATCACTGTTTGAGTTCTTCCAGGGCTGGGGCTGATGGGCTCCCCAGGAAATATATTGGGAAAACAAAGCAAAAGAGGGATTTTTTTGCTTTGCTTTTCTAGTAGAAATTGGCCACAGTGGCTACACCCAAAGAAACTCAGTCCTTGAGGAAGTTCACAGTCACACACACTTGTACACATATGGGGTTTCTCACCACAAGAATAATCCTGAACATTCCTTGCGGGTAAAAGAATGTAGCAGCATGGGGTCTTCTCACAGATGCTGCACACTTCATTGGCACACAAAAGAACTATAAATATTTATGACATGGTACTAAATGTTTTATCATGTCCCTCAAAACGATTAGCACTGTACTTTAAAAACCCCCCAAAAACCCTCCTTAAGCTCTTGTCATTTCGAACAACATAAAAAAAATCAGCTTTCTGCCCCATTTGGGACTTCCAAAATCCTGACATTTCTCTGAAGAAGTTTACTCTCAAATCCTCAAATGGTTTTTTAATTGCTCTGTCTTCCTTAATTAGCTTGTTTATGAGCATCCCATGCCCCGAAATTGAAATCTCAATCAACAGCATCTTCACTAAATGGGCATCACATGCCCTTGTTCTCGCCTGCTTGGGTTTCATATCACCAGCCATCTCTTCAGGATTACAGGTGGCTCTTGAACAGCCTTTAGGGAGCTGTAGTCTGTGCTGTCTAAGCAAAAACCCCCTAATCTCTGTAAATCTTGGGGAAAGAAACCAGCCCATTAGCAGGAAAGATGATGACTATGACAAAGGACTCTGAGACAGTACAAGGATGCATTATTTGGGGAAATTATCCAGGTGGGCAAAATATTCAGAAAGAAAGTAATATAAATGAAAGAATAAATTTATTGCACATTGGTGCATACACATATCTAAAGTTACACAGACAGCAGGTTTCAATTAACAATACAAAAGCATCCTATTTTTATTAAAGTTTCTTGGACCATTTCCATGGTTTTCTCCATTTTAGTGGGAGAGTAATATCAGTAATACAATTAAGTTTCTACTGTGTGATAAGCACTGGGAAAAATACAGGGGATTGAATTAGACATGGTCCTTGACCCTTAAGGGGCTCACAATCTATTAGGGAGGGAGGGAGGGAGGCAACAGACACCTGACAAAAATGACAAGGACAGAGAAATACAAAAAGAATAGTAGGGTACTGTGGCTAGAGGATCAAAGGTTAGGGCTTCCGTGGCTCAGGGTCCAACAGTCACCACAACTGCCACAACTGCAGCAGTTGCCACAGCAGCGACAATGTTCTAAGTCTTGGGGAGACCGCCTGCCCTTCTAGCCCTTCTAGCCCTCCTTGTGCCCTTCTAGCCCCGCTGAGGCAAGGTAAGTCAGGAGCGAGACCCCAGGATGGGATGGCATGGAAAGGGGATGGCAGGGGTTACTGGTGATGTAGCTAGTCCATCCAGTGGGTGGGGAGGCCACAACTATCCACTGCTACACTTTCTGTCCTTCCCACTGGAAAGGAATGAAACACTTTTTGCACTGTACAGAGACAACTCGGGCTTTTAGATCTCGGACTTTCATTTCCAGTATGTAAGATGTGGAGTCCAAACTTTCTGACCATGAAAAAATGCACAGGTTGATTTTTTGTGTGAAATGCTTTTTAAAAAAGAAAAGGCAAAACAAGAAACTGATGTGGCTGTCCTCACAAAATCTGAAGTTGGTAATGGTAGTTATCAGATTCTGTATGGATTTGAGATTTTCCCCTAAATGGTGAAGGATTCTTGATTAGAAACTTTTAAAAACTGTACCACTATGGGCAAATTATCTTAGAAAGAGGAGATCTTTTCAGACCAAAATATTTGATTGATGTAAGGGATCCTGAATTATCCAGATTGACCCTATTCACCAGGTATATGGGAAGAATAGGGTGGAAAAAGTGTCTTTGGTTGGTATGAAAGAGAGAATTCAGAGCTATTTTATTTTTAGAGTCCTGACAGAGAAATCTGAGTGCAATGCTATGAAAATTTGAGGTAAAGTAATTCATTTGAAAAAATGTTTATAGAATTTGATTGATTGAAGCAAATTATATGTACATTCTGAGTGAACTAAGAGTTAGACCTGATAGATGGATTTGGGAGAAGCAGTGTGGCTCAGTGGAAAGAGCACGGGCTTTGGAGTCAGAGGTCATGGGTTCGAATCCTGGCTCGGCCACTTGTCAGCTGTGTGACTTTGGGCAAGTCACTTAACTTCTCGGTGCCTCAGTTACCTCATCTGTAAAATGGGGATGAAGACTGTGAGCCCCACGTGGCACAATCTGATTCCCCTGTGTCTACCTGATTCCTCTGTGTCTACCCCAGTGCTTAGAACAGTGCTCGGCACATAGTAAGCGCTTAACAAATACCAACATTATTATTATTATTTTCATTATTTATTTTTATCCTCCCTTTGGCCTGAAACTCCCTCTCCATCCCACCACCCTCCGCACCTTCAAAGCCTAATTAAAATCACATCTCTTCCAAGAGGTCTTCCCCAAGTAAACTCTCATTCCCCTACTCCCTCTCCCTTCTGCTTCGCCTTTGCATTTGGATATTGTACTCTCCCAAGTGCTTAGTTCAGTGCTCTACATACAGTAAGTGCTCAATAAATACCATTGATAGTTTCTGCTTTGCTATTGTGTCTATGGTACTGGGTACTTTGTCGCTGTAAAGTTTTATTTTCAAGGAACTGGGAAATGAAGTGAGGTAAATGTGAAAGGTGACCAATTTTCCATAGAAAGAAGCGGGGTTTAAAGAGCCACGTTTAGGCTGGAAAATGTATCTTCCTCCACATTATTAATTCTTTCTAGTCACCTGCTAATTTTTTGGTGAACTTTTCAGAATCGTCTATGAGGGGAATTGAGATTTTGTGAGGGGAAAAGAATTAACCCTGAAGATCATGTTGATGACTTTCCATAACTAAGATCAACATCTGCCAAGTGTTTGAAATCACTTTATTTTGGAAAATAAATGTAAATTAAAACATATGCTAGTAATTTGGGGCATTTACTGCCAAATTCATTTAAAAAAAAAGAAGGGATGGAATTGTAATATTAAAATTCTTGGTAGGAAAACTTAACCAAAATATTTGCACCTATGTTGATCTACCCCTGCTAAATCTACAGGCAGCTGAGAACAATGACTTGGGAGTAGAAAGACCTGGGTTCCAGTCCAGATCTGTTCCTGCCTTGTGCTGTGACTTTAGGCTAATTGTTGAACTTCTGAGCCTCCACACCCTTCTGCAAAATTCCAAATCCCCATCCCCATCCTAATAATGTCTGCTCAGGTCAGTCAGGCAAAGAGGTGCATTTACCTGTCCCAGTTGCTGTTGCTCTGCTTTGGGGCCAGCAACTCTATCCCCAGACCTTGTCCTGCTCTAGGAGGGGTTACTATTATTGCTGCTAGATTCTACACCCCAGAGGGTATGGGGCACTAGGCTATTTTTCCAAGCAGGAACCACAGGGAAGAAGCTTCCTGGTACATGTAACACCAGCAGTACAACTAAGTCTATGGCTACTAGTTGAGCTAGGGAAGTAGTAGTGGGTGGGGTGAAGAGTTATATATGCCCCTGCTCTCTCCCTGCTTCTCATCAGCCCCATGAATAAGAATGGGGCAGCAGGCCGCTCCCCTTTGCTCTGATAGTGGTGGCAGTGACAGCAGCAGGGGAAGCCAAGGTAATTACCACCATATTCATTACATTCCTGTAATGGTTACTTAAACTGTGAGCCCCATGTGGGACAGGGACTTGGGTCCAACCTAATAAACTTGTCTCTTCCCCGGCACTTAGAGCAGTGCTTGACACATTGTAATTTCTTAACAAATACTGTTAAAAAACAAACATGAAAACAAAACAAAAAAAAAGATTGGCAGTTGAGTGGAGACCGGTCCAGGCAGCCAATAAGGCACCTAGCCTTCCCAGGGTTCCCTGGCCCAGGTGACTCTGGCCTTTTGATGACCTAATCAGAAACCACGGCTGGCAAAAGATGAAAATGGGTTTCTCAGTTTGGAGACACTCTTTAAAGGCCAACAAGGCCAAGACGTTACAGCAATTTCATTTGTTTCAACTTATCCTTTTAATGTGCTGTTGCTTTCTTCTCACACTGTCTAATTGGTCATCTACTGAGTGGCAATACAGTACCACATAAGTTAACTTCATAAATTTTCCCTAGTAGTTCTTTTAAATTTATATTAGCAATTAGTATTAAAGAAGGCATCCATAAAGCGAAGATACCCTTTCCAATGATTTCTTCAATGATCTGCAAGTTGTTTCTACAATCATATTCAATTAATTCAACTTTACACTCTCGTTTGGCCAGGGAAGAGTTTATGAAAGCCTTCTTTCAAACTTCTCTGAAGAGATGATGAAATGATAGCTTCTATAAAACTGAAAATCAGGTCATTTTCTGCTTTACTGTCTCAACAAGTATCTCTACAAGATGTTTGGTGAAATACTGCTCTATATGAAAAAGGAACTAAAGGATTGGCAACAAACTAAAAAAATGGATATTTTTTATTTGTAAAAAATGCATTTTAGCTCTTTACTAAGCTTATTTAGCTTGAACTCAACCAAGAACTGCAGTTTGACAAATGGAAGAAGATACTGTCCCCCTTAATTACCATATACATTTAACTTGCAAAGGTTTCCTAGTATATGTAAAACCAAGAGTCTTGTTTAACTATTCAAGCTGGATGGGGCAATATTTAGGAGACTGTAACATATGAGATGGTCTAATAAAAATGAAGGATTTTTATTTGAGCAGTTATCTGACTTCCTTTTATAAACATTGTGAAAATTTCAGTAGGTTAGCTGAAAAATAAATAATCACTCCTACTCCACTAACCTAAATAATACTGGATTGCTTTTGTGCTTTTGAAAGGAAATTAATACACTGTGTAATAAGTATTGCATTTGCTAAATGAAATGGAAGTTTCAAATGAAGATGAAACAGAAAGTGGTTACGTAATGGACAGTTATGAAGGATTTAAAGCTATTTATGTTACTTGGGCCTGTTGATATGACTCCACTAAAATTAACATTCAGTTGTACATCTCAATGTCTAGCTATAAATGCGCATGCACACACACAGTTAAGCTTCACCACTGACAGCTATGAATATGAATAATGTGGAATTGACAATCCTGAGCACACAAGTACTTAAAGACATTCCTTGTGCTTCCTATTTCCATTACCTGGCTGTTTCAGTATATCATACTTAGTGGTCAGTACTAAATTGTATGTACACAGTGAAAGCATTAAATGGTAGAACATGTTTGCAAGCTCTTAGAGCTTTACGCATTGGTTTTCATTTGCTTTGAACAATTTCTCTCTGGTTATCACTTGCTTCAGTCACTTCAAGAGTGGGAGAAACCAAGCAACCAATCTGTCAATAGCATTTACTGAGTGCCTACTTGAGAGTACAGTAGAATTAGTAGACATGATCTCTGCCCTTAAAGACTTTATAATCTAGTATGGGAAAGAGACCGTTACAGATAGAAGCAAATAATACAGTATGTATGATCCATACAAGTGGTATGTAGGTATGAATGTGAGCTCTAGACTATAAGCTCGCTGTGGGGGAGGAATGTGTCTGTTATATTGTACTCTCACGAACTCTTAGTACAATATTCTACACACAGTAAGCACTCAATAGGTATGACTGATTGACTGACTGACTTTACTTAAATACATAGGTGGCATGGAAAGGCTGAAATGGTAGTTGGGAGAATTAAGGTGTAAAGATTAGTCAGGGAAGGTCTCCACCAGTCTCCTGGTGAAGATGTGATTCAGAAGAGGTATAAAGATGGAGAGAGTTGTGGTCTCTTGAGGATACAGGTGAGGAAGTTTCAAGCAGTGGGGAGGCATGAGCGAGAGGCTGGTAGTGGGAAAGAGGAGAGCAAGGCACAGTGAGTAGGTTGGTTTGAAAGGAACATACAGTGTGAGCTACAGCATAGTAGGAGAAGGCAGAGAAGCAGCATGGCTAGAGAAGCAGCATGGCTCACTGGAAAGAGCCCGGGCTTTGGAGTCAGAGGTCATGGGTTTGAATCCTGGCTCTGCCACTTGTCAGCTGTGTGACTGTGGGCAAGTAACTTCACTTCTTTGGGCCTCAGTTACCTCATCTGTAAAATGGGGATTAACTGTGAGCCTAACATGGGACAACCTGATTACCCTGTATCTACCCCAGTGCTTAGAACAGTGCTCTGCACATAGTAAGCGCTTAACAAATACCAACATTATTAGATGATGGTAGATTAGATTAGTAGATGAGGAGGGAGAATGGTGATTGAGTGATCATCCTCTTCATCATCTTGAGTACTTACTGAGTGTCTACTGTTTGCAGAATTCTGTATTTGGCATTAGCGAATGTACAATCAAAGTAGAAGACAGACACATTCCCTAACCTCAAGGAGCTTTCAATCTAATGAGGTTGACAGGAGAAGATGAACAATAAGACAAGAGTCAAAATACAGATACAACTGATAAAAACCAAAAGCAAGCCAAAAATGAATGAAGAGGACTAAGTAAACAGATATAATAATGTTGGTATTTGTTAAGCACTTACAGTGTGTAGAGCACTGTTCTAAGCGCTGGGGTAGATTTACAGGGTTATCAGGTTGTCCCATGTAAGGCTCACAGTCTTCATCCCCATTTTACAGATGAGGTAACTGAGGCACAGAGAAGTGAAGTGACTTGCCCACAGTCACACAGCTGACAAGTGGCAGAGCTGGCATTCGAACCCATGACCTCTGACTCCCAAGCCCGTGCTCTTTCCACAGAGCCACACTGCTTCTCTGAAACCAGATATCCTTGACTGCTAGGGTGGGTGACTGAAGAAGATTGGGATTATGAATCAACCTGTACCTGAAAAAATCCTGTATACAGTCAAGGATCTCCACGGGTGACAGAGAGATGAAAGCATTCACTGAAGTCTGACACCTGGTCAGCACAACTGTTCAATGATGTGGATAGACAACAAAGTAGGAAACACAGACAAGAAGCTAAAATGCCCTTTGGGAGACAGTGTGGTACTAACCTTAGACTGTGAGACCCATATGGGACAGGGACTGTGTCCAACCTGATTAACTTGAAAAGCAGTATGGCCTAGTGGACAGAGCACGGGCCTGGGAGTCAGAGGATCTGGGTTCTAATCCCAGCTCTGTCAAATGCTTGCTGAGTGACATTAGGCAAGTCAGTTAACATCTCTGTGCCTCAGTTCTTCTGTTCTACCTCCTACTAAGACTGTGAACCCCAATGTGGGACAGGAACTGTGTCCAATCTAATTAACTTGTATCTACCCCAGCACTTAAAACAGTGACACACAGTAAGTGCTTAATATTAATAATAATAATAACATGGCTTTAAGATTCAGATTCATTCAGTTCATTCAATTGTATTTATTGAGCACTTACTGTGTATTTAGACTGAAGGTATACAGAGCAACTATTGCTATGAAACCTGGATCTACCTCAGATGTCACATCTGACATCAGTTTCACCTACATGCAACTCTTAGCATCAGAAGATTATTATTATTTTATTTAAGCACTTACTATGCGACAAGCACTGTTCTAAGTGCTATAGTAGATAGAAGCTTATCAGTTTGGACACAGTCCCTGTCTCACATGGGGTTCACAGTCTTGGTAGGAGGGAGTAGGATTTAATCCCCATTTTTACAGATAAGGAAACTGAAGCATAGTTAAATGACTTGCCCAAAGTCACACAGCAGACAAGTGGCAGAGCTGAGATTAAAACCCATATCCTCTAACATTCATATGTGATCATAAACAATGAAGTACTGGAACCCAATATGTCCAACCACATCGAAACAAAACTAGGCCTAGTGGATAGACCACAGGCCTGGGAGACAGAAGGACCTGGGTTCTAATCTGAACTCCCCCACTTGTCTGCTGTGTGAACTTGGGCAAGTCACACATCTCTGGGACTCAGTTACCTCATCTGTAAATTGGGGATTAAGACTGTGAGTCCCAGGTGAAACTTGGACTGTGTCCAACCTGATTAGTTTATACCTACCCCAGGGCTTAGAACAGTGCTTGACACTTAGTGAGCACTTAATAAATACCATCATTATTATTAGCTACATCTCATCACCACTTTGTTGGATAGAACATGTGAGGAGAATGGCTAATAGATGCATACCCAAATAACTGCCCTACGGTAAGGTGACATGGGGTCACTAAAAACAGAGGGGACAGAAGAAACTCTTTATATCACAGTGAAGCCTCAAAAAATGTGACTTAGCAGGGGACAGTTGGGAGTAAACAGAAGAAGGGTGAGTCCCTGGAAGATACCTGAAGATAGAGGTGGGGTGGGAAGGAAAAAAGGAGAGTAGGTAAAGAGGGAGGAAGGAGTGCAAGGAGAAAGGGGAAAAGGTTGAAGAAGAAAGGGTGTGGGGTGAGAGGAAGGGACAAGAAGGAGGAGGGGGAAGGGGGAAAGTGGAAGGCGAGGTAACGACAGAGATCAAACATGAATTTCCTCAAGGGCCACTTTTGCCTTCTCAACGTTCTCTCTGCAAGTCCACATTCTCCTCCTTTCCAGCTGTATATAAAGAGATCTTTCCTTCCTCAGGAATTCTCTTTTGACCATGTTAAGTTTGAGTTGTTGTTAGGTCACCCAAGAAGAGATGTCCTGAAAGCAGGAGGAAATGCAAGACTGTAGAGAAGGAGAGAGATGAGGGTTGGAGATATAGATTTGGGAATCATCTGCCTAGGCATAGTACTTGAAGCCATGGGAATGAATGATTTTTCCACGGGAGTAGGTGTAGATGGAGAATAGAAGGGGAACCAGAACTGAGCCTTGAGGCACTCCCACAGTTAGAGGGTGGGAGGCAGAGGAGGATCCCATGAAGGAGACTGAAAATGAGCAGCCAGAGAGATAAGAGGAGAACCAGGAGAGGATCGTGTCAGTGAAGCCAAGGTTGGATAATGTTTCCAGGAGAAGAGGGTGGTTGATAGTGAACAAGGCAGCTAAGAGGCCTAGGAGGATTAAGATGGAGTCAAAGGCATTGTATTTGACAAGAAGATCACTAGTGAACTTCGAGAGGGCGGTTTCTGTGGAGTAAAGGGGATGGAAGCCAAACTGGAGGGGGTCAAGGAGAGATACCCTTGGAGAGGAAGTAGAAAGGAAGAGAGACAGCAGGCATAGGCAACTCACTCAAGAAGTTTGGATCGGAATGTAGGAGGGAGATGGGGCAATGATAACTGGAGGGAACCATGGGGTCAAGGGAGGATTTTTTAGGATAGGGGAAGACATGAGCATGTTTGAAAGCACTGGGGAAAAAGCCACTGGAGTGTGAACAGTTGAAGATGGTCGTCGAGGAGGGAAGAAGGGAGGGGGCAAGCACTTTGATAAGGTGCGAAGGGAGATGAGGTCAGATGCGCAGATGGAGGGGGTAGATTTTTAGAGGAGGCAGGAGGTCTCCTCTTGACATACTGCTGGGAAATATGGGACAGTTGAAAATGGACAAAAGGAGGGAGGGACTGGAGGCAAGCCAGGCAGATTTTAGGGAGATCATGCCTGATCATTTTTATTTTCTCAATTAAGTACATGGTCAGATCACTGGGGAAAGGGACAGCGGGTTTGAGAAGGGAGTTAAATGTCTGAAACAACTGGCAATAGCAAACACATCTTTGCTATTGGCAAGTGAAATATTTTCAAAATCAATTTAAATATCAGTTTTCCAATTTATCTGACCAGTTCATAATAAAAATTTACCGAACAATTTTGCAAAAGGACCAAGTAGATATTATTTAAATTCTAGTGTGACAAACCCTTTTAATATAGTAAAAATCCCTCCTATTTTATCCCTCCTAGTACGGTATATACCGCCTAGTACAGTACTCAGTTTAGAAATTGCGGGGGAAGGGGTATTAGGAGCAGGATCTCTTCTGTGGAGGTCCCAGGCCGTTGATACCCCAAATCTGATGGAGTGGTTTCGTTGACACGATCTAGACACTGAATTCTGTAACCCCAACCTCTTCACCAGACCCTTTCTGATCTATCTGGGATTCCCTTGCTAGTCCCAGTTAGGCATGCCCATTCTGAATATGAGATACATATATACACACACACACACCATTTTTGCTTACCATGGCAAACACTTCTGAGAAGTGGCTGGCTTTCTGTGGCTGTGACCTGCTATTTCAAGCTAGTTGTCCGCTCATTCTCTACACCTGCAATTACTGCTTCTTACTGCTTCTATAACAGTGCTTCATTAGCATTACAGGAGGAAGCTATTGAAACTGTTTTAAGCTCACCCTACCCTACTATCTGCTCTCTTTGCTCACTATTCCCCAACTTGTTGCCTTCCCAAGGAAAGACTGTGAGTCCATTTCTAGATTGTGAGCCCGCTGTGGGCGGGGACTGTCTCTATTTGTTACTGAATTGTACTTTCCAAGTACTTAGTACAGTGCTCTGCACACAGTAAGTTCTCAATGAATACAGTTGAATGAATGAATGAAATCTTCAAACTCTACCTCATGCTCAACTCTCCTGCCTTCATCCCTTCACTCACCACTGTCCCCTCAGTTTGGAGCTCCCTCCCTCTCTAAATCCAACACCCACTCAGGGAGTTGGGATTTAGGAAATGCTATCAAAGGAGGTAGGTTTTTATAAGGACTTTGAAGGTGGGGAGGACCAAGAGTTGATGGATTTGAGGGGAGAGGGAATTCCAAGCAGTGGAGAGGTTGTACAGAATGGCTTGGAGACAGGAGAGTGGAGAGCGAGGCAAAGTTAGAAGTTTAGCTTCAGAGGAAGAAAGAATGTGAACTGGGGGTAGCAGAAAAGAGATGAGAGGTAAGAAGGAGAGAGCTGATACAGAGCCTTGAAGACAATAAGAAGGGTCTGTATGATTTGGAGAGAAATTGGGGAGAGGGGACATCAGGAAGCCCAAAGAAAGCAAGACTCAAGACGAATGTGCATAAATTTGGAATGGCAATAGTTTACATATAGCATTTTTAAGTGAAGATGTTCCCCAGGAAAGTACCAATGTCTAGTGTGACAATGGCTTGAGACTGTGATCCCCACGTAGGACAACCTTATTACCTTGTATCGTGGCTCAGTAGAAAGAGCCCAGGCTTGGGAGTCAGAGGTGATGGGTTCGAATCCAGGCTCTGCCACTTGTCAGCTGTGTGACTGTGGGCAAGTCACATAACTTCTCTGTGCCTCAGCGACCTCATCTGTAAAATGGGGATTAAGACTGTGAGCCTCACGTGGGACAATCTGATTACCCTGCATCTACCCCAGCTCTTAGAACAGTGCTCTGCACAAAGTAAGCGCTTAACAGATACCAACATTATTATTATTGTATCTACCCCAGAGCTTAGAACAGTGCTTGGCACATAGTAAGTGCTTAACAAATACCATAATTATTATTATTAGTGGAAAGAACACAAGCCTGGGAATCAGAGAACTTGAGTTCTAATTTTGACTTCATGATTTTAGGCAAGTCATTTCGCTTATCTGTGCCTCAGTGTCCTCATCTGTAAAATGAGGATAAAATATCTGTTCTTCCTCCCCTTCAGACCAAGAGCCCCACGCTGGACAGGGACTGTGTCCAACCGGACTATCTTGTACCTACCCCAGCACCCAGTATGATGCTTGATACATAATAAGTGCTTAACAAATACTGAAATTATTTTCATTATCTTGCTAAATAAAACAGAAGTTTCAGTGAGCAATTAAAATTTGGCATCTGATTTTAAACACGATGTACTCTATATAATGATTTGTCTATTATATCAAGGATCTCAAATCACTATATAAATATTAGCTGGCCCATCCCACTTGATGGGGACCAGGGGAGGAAAAGAGTGGCTAATACGCCTGGCGAGGGAACTCTGAATCTGTTCTTCAAGTAAGAACCTTATGCTGGATTCCTGGGGGTTACTATCTTCTCAGCCAATACTGCAACACAATGTCACAATAAAGTAAATAGTGCCCAAACGCACTGGAAATAAATTACTAGTGATTGCAGACTGTTTTTAATTGCACTCATTTTGCTGATGTTTCCTCCCCTGTCCCTCCCCTCAGTCCATCAACTTCTCTTAATTCTGTCTCTGAAAAAGAACTAATTTTTCTACCAAAATTATTCACCATTTGGGAACCATGGCATCCAGCAAGAAATCTAGTTGACCAAAGACTTTACCTCACAGGTCCTCTAGACTGTAAGCTCCTTATGGGGCAGGGAGCATGTCTACCAACTCGTTGCATTGTACTCCCTCAAGCACTTGGTACCATGCTCTGCACACAGTAAGCACTCAATAAATACCATTGATTGACAGGTGCCACCCAGAGCAGTATTATCTGCTACAAGAGGAAACATAGTGACTTGATCTACATGGGGGCAAACCCATCCATAGTTCAAAAAATAAAAATCCAAAATGACAGTGTTTCTTAATGGGTCAAGCACATTCTGTTCCCATTTCTTTCTAACCAATGGTATAAGTTGAAAATAATAATAATAATAATAATGATGGCATTTGTTAAGCGCTTACTATGTGCCAAGCACTGTTCTAAGCGCTGGGGTAGATACAGGGTAATCAGGGTGTCCCACATGGGGCTCACACTTTTAATCTCCATTTTACAGGCACAGAGAAGTTAAGTGACTTGCTCAAGGTCACACAGCAGACAAGTGGCAGAGGCGGGATTAGAACTCACGTCCTCTGACTCCCAAGCCCGGGCTCTTTCTACTAAGCCACGCTGCCCAGGCTCTAAGGAAAGCCAACAAACAGGACTCCCGAAGTAATTTTAACCACCACCACCACCCACCATCCCTGCTGTGAGCATCCGCTACCCAACTGGTCAGTTGTTGTCTGAAAAGGTCAAGGAGGGGAGGGTGTGTCTGAAGTCAGAGGTATGTTGGGACAGGGGAGAGGTTAAAAATGCTTGTTGTGACCTCCATTTGTGATCTTACACTGCAAAGCTGGAACCCTCCACCTTCAGCCCTGCTGATCCAGGGCACAGTTGGCAGCTGCTGCAGCAGCAAAAAAGACAAGTCATTTTAATTTACCCTTTGTCTTGACTTTTCTTCTTTGATAGTTAGCCACACAATAGGGAGGGAAGGACAGTTGACTTAGGGAAAATTTTGTCCGAGCTTGGTCCGATCCAAATTGGTGGCTCAACTCAGCCCTATGGTCTTGTGTCTTGTGAGACTCACTGGCTATAAACTCAGTTTGTATAAAGCTCTTAGGGTAGAACTTGGGTGAATCTGATGCTGCTGACACAAACCAAAATGAGATCAGGCCTGTGAGATGTGGGCCTACCCCAGAATAATAATAATAATGATGGTATTTGTTAAGCTCTTCCTATGTGCCAAACACCGTACTAAGCTCTGGGGTGGATAATAATAATACTAATAATTAATATAGTATTTGTTAAGCACTTACTATGTGCAAGCCCTGGACTAAACCCTGTGGCTGGATACAAGCAAATCAGGTTAGACATACTTCCTGTCCCACGTGAGGCTCACGGTCTCAATTCCCATTTTACAGATGAAGTAACTGAAGCTCAGAGAAGTGAAGTGACTTACCCAAATGCACACAGCAGGCATGTGGTGAAGCCAGGATTAGAACATGACCTTCTGACTCCCAGGCCTGTGCCATGCTGATCATATAGCTTCTCAAGCAGTTTTACCAGCAGCCTCTGGGGTAAGATTAGTTAGAATAAGAGAATGAAAAGGACAACGATCATGTTTCTTCTCCAAACATCTTGTCACAACGGTCAGACACAAAACTGGATGGCACATTGGCCAGGCCTCTAATGGTACTGCTTGTATTCATATGCTTTCATTGGTAAAGATTATGGTCTAGGAGAGCTGAGGTATTAAGTAGGAGGAGTTCATTGCATCCATGACTGCCGAGAGCATTGAAAATTACTTGGCCAAATGGATTTGGGTGGGGGGGCACAATGTTTGAAGGCTTTTTGCAAATTAGTCTATCAACTCTGAAATTTACTCCTCTTATACCACTTGGTAGGAACATTTAAAGATGAAACTAGCAGTTAAAATGTTCTCGGATTATCTTTGAATTTCAGTTATCTACACTCTTTGCCACCACTGGTAGGGATAATGAAGAGTTGGTTGTACAACCAACTTTCCTATAATGCAGGGGTTGCCTTCTTTTTAAAAAACCCCATTAAGGAATATTCACATGAAGAATGATAACCATAATAACTGAAAAATAATGTTAACTCCACCCTCTCTTCCACTCAGCAAAATTATTTCTCCATGTTTACTGACTCCTATGCCCATTGCCTGTGCCAGCTGTTTCAGACATTCAGCTCCCTCCTGAAACCCATCCTCCCTCCTCCTCCATCTCTTGCCTCTAATGACCTGGTCACATACTTTATCAATGAAATTAAAACCATAAGGCATGATTAACTAAAATCTCTCCTGATCCTCTCTAATCCCTCCCTGCTCCTACCCCTTCTTTGACTCTCCCACCTTTCCCTGCAGTATCTCAAGAGGAGACTTCCTGCCTCCTCTCAAAATCCACCCCCTTCCACCTGCACCTCCAACCCCATCCCTTCATACCTTATCAAAACACTTGCCACCTCCCTTCTTCCCTCCATGACCACTATTTTCAACCCTTCACTTTCCAGTGACTTCTTTCCCACTGCTTTCAAACATTCCCTATCCTAAAAAAAAACTCTCCCTTGACCCCAAGGCTCCTTCCAGTTATAACCCCATCTCCCTGCTACCATTCTTCTTCTGACTCCCTGAGTGAGTTGTCTTCAGTTCTGGGCCCCCTTCTATTCTTCATCTACACCCACTCCTTTGGAGAACTCATTCACTCCCAAGGCTTCAACTACCACCTCTATATGGGTGATACCCAAATCTACATCTCCAGCCCTGATCTCTCTCCCTCTCTCCAGGTTTGCATCTCCTCCTGCCCTCAGGACATCTCTATTTGGATGTCCCACTGACACCTCAAGCTTAAAATGTCCAAAACAGAACTCCTCATCTTCCCACCCAAACTCCGCTCCTCCCCCTGACTTTCCCATCATTGTAGATGGCACCACCATACTCCCTGTCTCACTAGTCCATAACCTTGGAATTATCTTGACTCATCTCTGTCATTTAACCCCACATAGTCAATCTGTCACTAAATTCTGTCAGTCCCACCTTCACAACATCGCTAAAATCCACCCATTCCTCTCCATCCAAACTGATACCATGTTAATACAATAATTCATCCTATCCTGCCTGGATCACTCTATCAGCCTCCTTGCTGACCTTCCAGCCTCCTGTCTCTCCCCACTCCAGTCCATACTTCACTCTGCTGCCCAGATCATTTTTCTACAAAACTGTTCAGTCCATGTTTCTCCACTCCTCAAGAACCTCCAGTGGTTGCCCATCTACCTCTACATCCAACAGAAACTCCTGTCCCTTGGCTTTGAAGCACTCAACAATCTTGCCCCATTCTATTTTACCTTCCTAATTTCCTACTATAACCCAGCATGCTCACTTGGCTCCTCAAATGCCAAGCTACTCACTGTACCTTAATCTCATCTATATCTCAATGCCAACCCCTCACCCACATCCTGCCACTGGCCCAGAACTTCCTCTCCCTTCATATCTGAGACCATCATTCTCTATGTTCAAACCCTTATTAAAATCACATCTCCTACAATAGCTTTTCCCCAATAAGCCCCCATTTCCCCTACTCCCTCCCCCTTCGGTGTCACCCTTGCAGTCAGATCTGTACGCCTTACTCACCCCTTCAGCCCCACAGTACTCACGTACACATCCATAATTTATTTTAATGCCTGTCTCCCCCTGTGGACTGTAAACTGTTTGTGGGCAAGGAATGGAATATGTCTACCAACTCTGATATATTATACTCTCCCAAGAGCTTAGTACAGTGGTCTGCACACCATAACTGCTCAATAAATACCACTGGTTGATCAGTAATAATTACTTTAGTATGGTTCTTTTATTGCCAAAGTATTCACACATCATTTCTACCCTCACAACAATCCTGTGAGGCAGAGTACCATGCCTGACCCATAAACAAACCCTTTCTTCCAATACCTCATCATCACACTGTATCCAAACAGGTTGGCATTGTCAGATAATGATCACTAATTCCCTACAGATATTCTAGTCAAAGTCCTTAATGGAAAAAAAAAGTTATGGTAAAATCGAGTGTGATTCTGAAGGCCAGGGGAAAATTAGCTTGAAGTGGAATCCAATTTTAAAAGCCAGATCATGTCCCATTTATTTTAGCGCAGTTACCTAGTTCCAATAAAACATTTCAAGTAAAAGGGTTGTGTGTGGATTTGTTATTAAATGGCTTATAACCACCAGGCTAATTGGATGAATCAAACAGCCATCTGTTTTAGCAGTTCAATCCCTCAGAGGAGAGGTGCTCTAAATATGTGAAATATAATGACAGAAAAAAAAATAGGGCAAGACTGCATGTTGAGACCTTGTTTGTGAAAAAGCAGCAATCATCACAATTAGACCAAGTATCATCACCCAAATCAAGATTAAAATTTTGAAAACAGTTTGCACTGTGGGTTCAGAACACATCCCCGCTTCCAACTTTTATTTTTTATAATTAACATCAAGCTCCCAGTGGATAGACCAATGTGTGAGAACCCTCCTCTTTTTTTCTGGTATCATTAAGCACATGAGGCAGCAATCATTATGATTGGTTTGCCCTGCGTGGTAGCACTTTACTAAGGCACTTCAATCCAAGTAACACATCAGCCATGCTGAGTGTATTTTCAAGCTCATCATGAGCTGCTATTTGCTTCTCCAGAGAGTGAGGGATCAGAGCTGGTGGCACACTGATGCCATGAAAGTCTGATGATGGCCAGCGTCCTTTAGTTGAACCCTCAGGAAGTTAACTTCTGCACCTTCCTGCCCTTAGGATGATCTAAGCCTTCATTCATTCATTCATTCATTCAATAGTATTTATTGAGCGCTTACTATGTGCAGAGCACTGTACTAAGCGCTTGGAATGAACAAGTCGGCAACAGATACAGTCCCTGCTGTTTGACGGGCTTACAGTCTAATCTCCCCACAGGCTTTTCTTGGGTTAAGAATCTTCATGATATCCTTTGCTGATCCCCACCCTCAACAGTGGCCAACAAGTTACTCTACTAGTTGAAGTAATGCCATTCATATTGATTGTCCTTCTATAGCAGACCAGGATGATGACTCTCTCAAATCAGGCTCGATGGCTGGAAAACCCCGTGAGCCTCCCTTTCCCTTTGATGATTTTGAGAACTTTTTTGATACTCCACCTACTCAATGAAGTGTTCACCAACAAATGCTGCCCTCAAGCCACCCTTCCTCATCCTCCCCAGCCCCCAAACAGAAACCACGTGTCCAGAACTCAAGCTTGGTTATGATTCAAAATATGTCTTTAGCTAACCTTTTAACTGTCACCCCTTGTTTTGTCCTTTTGTGTGCCCTGGTAAATTGTGGCCTATGATCCCAAAATTCAACCTGCTCTGATTAATATCCTGATTGGATGAGAGGAAGGGTGAGTACTTAGTACTGTTTGATGATAGCCTGCTGGGAGGCAACAGCAGCAGTGAGCAGTTTGGACTCATGGGCAACATTCAAGAATTAGGTAGCTCTTCTTGTGCCAAAACTTCTAACAGATTGGGAGTCAGAGTCAAAATTCATGCCAGGCCCTGGAAGGCAAACCAAAAGGTAGTATTGAAATACACACTAAGTGGAAGGATTGCACATTTGTCTTTTTGGACACAAGTGCACTGATTCACTGCCAATAAGGCACTCAGCCCATTGATCAGTGACCATCATCAACAACAGCATTTATTGAGCACTTTACTAAGTGGTAGAGGAACATACAATAGAAGTAAAAGATGCGGTTCCTGCCCTAGAGGAGCTTATAGTCTGCTGGAGACAAGCAGACTTAAACCATCAAATACTGTTTCAACAGGTGAGATGGCAAGAGAATTAATACAAATGATGAAAAAACACAACCACTTAAAATAGTTTCTTGAGTTCACACTGTGTAGAAGCAGTGTGGGCTAGTGGAGCAAGCATGGGCCTGGAAATCAGGGGACTTGAGTTCTAATCCCAGCTCTGCCACTTGCCTGCTGTGTGACCTTGGGCAAGTCACTTAACTTCTCTGTGCCTCAGTTTCCTCATCTGTAAAATGGGCATTCAGTACCATTCTCTCCTTTCCCCTTGGACTGTGAGCCCTATGTGAGACTGGGACTGTGTCCAACCTGATGATAATAATAATAATAATAATAATAATAATAATAATGAAGTTATTTGTTAAGCACTTGCTATGTACCAAGCACTGTTCCAAGTCCTGGGGTAGTTACAAGGTAATCAGGTTCTCCCACATGGGGCTCATAGTCTTAATCCCCATTTTACAGATGAGGTAACTGAGGCACAGAGAAGTTAAGTGACTTCCTGAAGTCACCCAGCTGACAAGTAGCAGAGACAGGATTAGAACCCACGACCTCTGACTCCCAAGCCCATGCTCTTTCCACTAGCAACGCTGCTTCTGATCTCATCTCTACCTCAGCACCTAGTAAATAGTAAGCACTTAAATGCCACAAGTATTATTAGTTCAAAGCTATACTGTTCTGTCCACTCAGCCAGGCCTGGCAACAGATAGACTCGTAGCCAATCTTTAATCAATTGAAAAACAAGAAAGACCCGATACTGCAGCAGGGCCTAGTTGCAAGAGCCCGGGCTTGGGAGTCAGAAGACGTGGGTTCTGATCCCAGCTCTGCCACTTGTCTGCTGTGTGACCCTAGGCAAGTCATTTAACTTCTCTGTGCCTCAGTTCCCTCATCTGTCAAATGGGGAGGAAGACTGTGTGCCCCATGTGGGACGGGGACTACGTCCAACCTAATTACTTTGTATCAATCCCAGTGCTTAGAACGATGCTTGGCACACAGTAAGCGCCTAGCGTACTGTGATTATTATAGTGGCGGTGGACCTTCTTCTGACTAAAAATCTCTCAGGAGGCTAAATTCTCTATCCACATGAAAATGGGCATAAAATGGAAGGAGCCTAGGGTGCAGTCTGCCACGGCTCCTGTCCCTCTTGGGGACTAGGGGTTCCTTCCCCCCGCCGCCCCCAGCGCACTCTGGTACTAGCGGCAGCGCCGGGCCCAGGGAAAGTGTCGCCCCCGCCAATCCACCAGCTGTCGTGCTTCATCATCCTCCACCGCAGCTGCTGCAGCCTCCCCTCTGTTACCCTCCCGGGGCCCAGGGACCGCTCCCGTTCCGCCGTCGGTAGGCAGGGATCCCCGTGAGCATTAAGAGGGGCGGCACTCGCCCTTCTCCAGATAAGGGGAGCTGCGGCTACCGCCGGCACCCCTGGACGGGGGCTGGTGCGGGAGACCCACCGCAATATGAAGAGGAAGGGGGGTGGGGGACCGCGGAGTCTCTCGCCGCTTCTGTTGCTTCCTCCCTCCACCCGGGCAACTTTGTATGTCCTGTGATTGCTCCCCCTTCTCCTGGTCCCCCTCCAGCCGCTGCCCCCCGGAGCCTGGATGGGGAGGCGGAGGGGAGTAAGGCCCGCGCGCCTTGGTCGCCAGCTTTCATAGAATAGTGGCCCGCAGCCGGTGCCACCACCCCGCCCCCTCTTAAAAACGGCCCAGGAAGTTGCTTTCAGATCTGGAGGGATCGCCCCCGCCTCTTCTCCCCCCCCCCAATCACCACCCTCGCTCCCTTCCCCTCCCGCCCTTCCACCTGCAGCCCTGGCGGCGCTCGGTCCGCAGCTCTCCGGCACGTAGGGGTGGGGGGCTAGGGGTAGGGTGACTGGAGGGGGGGAGAGATAAAGAGAGACTTAGAGAAAAGGCTCGGGGGGGGGGGGGCAGGATGGCAGCTTTAGGGCCTCCTCGGTTCTTGCCGCTGCTGCTTCTGGTGCTGTGCCCCGGCTCTACAGCCTCCAAACTCAACATCCCCAAAGTGCTGCTACCTTTCACGCGGGGAGCCCGCATCAACTTCACCCTGGAGGCCTCGGAGGGCTGCTACCGCTGGTAAGTGAGTCAGCCCCAGCCTCCCACCTCCCCTTTATTTCTGGAAGGGGGCGGGAGAGGGGAATGAGAATTCGGACGGGGAGGAGAGAAACGCTGCGGGATCGATCCCCCACCCCCTCCCTGATTTGCGGGTGGGGACTTCTTCTCCCCGGAGCCTGGGGGTGACTTCCACGAGGCTACAGGACGGGCGGAGGGGGAGGGGGACAGCGCGGCGCGCGAAGCCGCAGGGACCGCCCCTTTGGGCGGCCCGCTCATTCCCACTCCCTTTCCCGTGGGATCCGCGCGCGGCTCCCCGGTGGAGCAGGTGTGTCCCCCTCCCTCCTTCCTTGTAGGCCTTAGGGGTGATGAGGGGGTGGGAGCGGTGGCTTGGTCCCCGATCGGGGGCTGGGGTTGGAAAGGGGGACAGCGCATGGCGCCGGACTAGGAGAGGGAAGTATCCCCAGTACGGCGGCGGCCAGCTGTCCTTAACTGCTTGCCGAGGAGGGGGAAGAAGGGGATGGGGGGGCGATCACGTCGGAGAGCTCCCCGAGCCCCCGAGCTGGCCATCGGCAAGAGGAAGAAGGGGACGTTCGGAATGTCCTTGCCCCGGGCCAGCGGGGACCGAGGTGGCCTCCGCTACGCCCCGCGGTCCCTAGCAGCCATGCGCCCGCGGCGAGGGGGAGGAGAGGAGGAGGAGTCATTCCTCCTCTCTCTTCTCATTCTGGGAAACCCCCGGATCGACCGGGAAGAGGAGCTGGGATCCGCGGAGAAGGGGATGTACCCCCAGGTCGGGTGGCTTGAGGGATCCTCTTTCAAGGGATTCGAAGGGAAACCCCACCGAGGATGATACTGCCCCACACGTGCTCGGACGCCCGCCAAATTCTTCCTCCCTTTGCCATTCTGGGGTGATTGGTCGGGGTGCCCACCTCTGCATTAGGCACCTTGAAGTACCAGTGGCCCAATCTCGACTTTTGGAGCCCACAGTCTGATGGTGAGGGACACGAGGAGGAAAGTTTGAGGTGTCATGGATAAAAGCTTTTTGGTTTCTTTTTGTTAAAGACTAGTGTCCAGCAGAGGCCATAGGATCACACAGGCCCAAACCCCAGTTTTGTCCGAATTATCCAAATGTTTCCAGTGAAGCAGATTAAGTTTTGTAACTTCAGGATGATGACCTCAGATTTCCATTTGAACAGCAAGAGATGCAGTAATAATCATTATGGTATTTAAGTGCTTACTATGTATTAAGCATTGTTCTAAATGCTGAGGTAGATATGAGATCAGCACATTGGATGCAGTCCCTATTCCAGAGGGGGCTCACAGTCTAAGTAGGAGGGAGAACGGGTATTGGATCTGTATTTTGCAGATGAGGAAACCGAGGCCCAGAGAAGTGAAGTGACTTGCCCATGGTCACACAGCAGGCAAGTGGTAGTGCAGGGATTAGAACCCTGGTCCTCTTACTCTTAGGCCTGTTCTCTTTCCACTAGGCCACTCTGCTTCTCTGTTTAGTATTCCTTAACACAAGATACTGTAGCAGGCTGTGTTCATGAAGTGCGAGGTTTTTAAAGCAATTGTCAATTCAGGCAAATGAATGATGGGGTTTGAGGCCTGAAACATTTAGATTGTCTTTTTACCCTGATAGAACAAACTAAGCAGTTCAACTCTCCACTTAACAGTTTTAGGTTCATGCTTACTTTTTGCTCATTTTAGGGTAACTTGGTGAGCCGAGGTCTATATGATAAACTAGGGGCTATAGCTGTGCTTCTCAAGGGAAAAATGGGTCAATTTCCCTGCTTTTAATTTATGCACAGTCTACCTTGTTGATGGTGCATGATTGCCTTGGCTCTTGACTGCAACAGATGGGACCTCCATACCACCAATCAGGGACTTGGCTAGCAAACATGGGTGGGTGTTCTTGCATAGCCTCCATGATCATGGTGGTATTCCAATCCCCTTTGTAGTGTTTATGCTGGAGGAGCCTGGCAGGTGAACCTGCCAGCTAAGGTTGTATTTCTCTGGAGTTCGTCAGTGGGATATCTTGGGAAGATGGACTGGAGTATAGAAGTTCTATTAGTATAATGGGGAAACAGGCCTAGATGTTTTCTGATCATGGGAAGGAAACATGCTACATCCATGCCTGCTGTCACAGGGAGCATGTGTTTTAAAATATCACCAAGGACATAAATAATAATGTTGGTATTTGTTAAGCGCTTACTATGTGCCGAGCACTGTTCTAAGCGCTGGGGTAGACACAGGGGAATCAGGTTGTCCCACGTGGGGCTCACAGACTTAATCCTCATTTTACAGATGAGATAACTGAGGCACCGAGAAGTTAAGTGACTTGCCCAAAGTCACACAGCTGACAAGTGGCCGAGCCGGGATTCGAACCCATGATCTCTGACTCCAAAGCCCGTGCTCTTTCTCCTGAGCCACGTTTGGCAACCTCTGTACACTCATATGCTCCTATCTAAACCCTTGCTCTCTCTCACCCACTCTTTCGTCCTCTCAATCTGGCTATTTAAACAATTGGTTCTTGAAGTGTTCATTCTGTAAGGGATAGGTTTCAGTTTTCCCTGTTTGGGGTTTCTAGGCATTTCAGTCAAGTTGCAACAAGTTATTCTTGAAAGCTTTTATGTGGGAAGTTACCAAGAGCCTCCTATTGAAGCAGTGATACATTGTGTCATCATACAACATTTTCCCCTTTTCCCTCTGCTCCTCCACCTCTCCCTTCCCATCCCCACAGCACTGTACCCGTCCGCTCAACTGTATATATTTTCGTTACCCTATTTATTTTGTTAATGAATTGTACATCGCCTTGATTCTATTTAGTTGCCATTGTTTTTACGAGATGTTCTTCCCCTTGACGCTGTTTAGTGCCATTGTTCTTGTCTGTCCATCTCCCCCGATTAGACTGTAAGCCCGTCAAACGGCAGGGACTGTCTCTATCTGTTGCCGACTTGTTCATCCCAAGCGCTTAGTACAGTGCTCTGCACATAGTAAGCGCTCAATAAATACTATTGAATGAATGAATGAATACAATCTTGAACCTTTTACTCTGCCTTACCCTGATGATTTTAGGGAGTACTTGATTGGGCAGCATAGCTTAGTGGAAAGAGCACAGGCTTGGGAGTGACTGGTCATGGATTCTAATCCCAGCTCTGCCACTTATCAGCTTTGTGACTTTGGGCAAGTCACTTTACTTCTCTGTGCCTGTTACCTCATCTGTAAAATGAGGATTAAGACTGTGAGCCCCACATGAGACAACCTGATTACCTTTTATCTACCTCAGTGCTTAGAACAGTGCTTGGCACATAGTGCTTAACAAATACCATCATCATTAATACATATCTGAGAACTTTTTTTTTTAACTTTACAGTATTATTACTCCAGGCTTTCTCAAGTAGCTATTTTTTTAATCACTGACTCATTTGAAGTGGAAGCATAAACATTCTCCTGTTGAAAATTTACTTTGTATTCTTGAGGAAACAAGTTATTAGAAGCAGCTGGTTTTATAGAATGCTCTTACACATGTGCCTTTCTCTGAGTTAATCTACATTTTTCTAAAATAAAACATTTTCTTACCGTCTCAATTTCACAATGTTCTACTTCAAATTTGTTTCAAAAACCTCTATCCCTGATCTAATGTTACAGAAAAATTAGTGTTTTAGAATGTATGTTGTGCATGATTTATACTTCTTGTAGTACATATGTGACAGCATTACCAAATGTATTGTGAGAAGTATTTGACCTCCTCTCACACAATCTAGAATATTAACTATGCACTCAAAATATCTAATTTCAGTGTGGCTGCTCCTAGTTTTAGTAATTTATTGGTTTAATCTTGCAGAGTCTTGATTTGCTGAAGATTTTTTTTTTAATGGGATGATACACAACTATCTACTTAAGACATTTTTCAGCACCAGGCACACACATTAGATGCAAGAAAAATCTTCTGACTCTACTTTTGTCCTGTCCTCATATAATGGAGTGGTGAAGATTGTACTGTATTGAAATCACACCCAGGCAATCATGTTTTTTAAGCTATATTTCCAAATAAGGTAAACTTGCTGTTTACTGCCAAACTAAAACTAGTAGCAGGTGGCTTAGGTAGTTCCCAGATACACAGAGGCCAGAGGGAGAATGAATTACTGATCCTCACTGCAAGCCTACAGAGAACCCTGATGACTGGATCTCAAGAATCAGGAAGGAGAGTTGCTCTACTCCTGCCAGCTGGGTGGCCTCAGAGCAGTCCCCAGACTTGAGGCAGGCTGGGGGAAGGAGGTCAGGGCCACTAGCATATGTGAGCATCATTGAGGAGACACATAGTAGGAAGCTATTTTATAAGCCTGCTGTCTGCCTTCTGGAACCTTGCCAAGCATTCTCAAGGTGAACTAGATTCAGCTGTAGCAAGAATCACCTCTTGCCAATCCCACTTTCACTGGTTCACAGATCAGGAGGCCTAGAGCTGTTGAAATAGTATAAAATTCACTCAGGTGATCTTTTATTGTTTTCAAACTGTCATGATGTAGCTATGCTAGTAAGTCATTATGAACCTCTAATTCTGAGCATGGACAGGCTGAAGAACTGCAGTAACGGCTGAGGGTTGGGCTTTAAAATCTTATTGTAAAAAAGGAAACTTTTTTTTTTTAAAGACCTGAATTATTTTAGGATGAGGGCCTGTGCTAATTTGCCTTGTTCTAACTTAGTCACCCTGAGGTCTCAGAAAAGTTGGTCATGTTTGCAAATCAGAAGGTTAAGCTCTAGTACCCAAATGCAGTTCTGGAGGGAATATTTGGGTAGCTGAAACTGGATCTTCTCAGGACTTCTTGATTTAAAGCCTTTATAAAATCTCAGTCCCTTTATCCTCTCCAGATTTTGATTCTCTTCCTAATGTAACTTGATAGGTAACTGAAGGATAAATCATTGTAATCCATTGCCTGGGTGCACTTCCTTTTATGAGTCTTGATAAGCCCTTTCTAGTGTCCATTTTAAAGATGAAGAGAAAATTAACCATCTCTCTGGTCACTCCACATCCAGTTGCAAAGAAGCTGCTGAGAGCTAAAATGCAGAAGTGTCAGCTTCTGGATTATATATAGCCTTTAACTGCTTAACAGTCTCTTCAACACATTGGTAATAATCAGCAAGACATGCTCAGGAGTCAAGGTCAGGAGTCAAGGAACACAGAACCCCCTCTACACCCCCCCCCAACCCCCCCAAAAAGTCCAAGTCCACCACAAGTCACTGTCTGAATTCACAAAGTTCCCCCTGGGAGTTTGAGATTACAAGCCTGTGTTCACTTCTCTTGCAGGCAAGGGGCCCCAGGCCGGATGTGGGTGGCACTGTAACTTTTTGGCACTTTTTATACATTTTAGTTAAGGGGGAGAGGAGTCACTAGGTGTGGCTCACTCTTTCCTGTGAGCTGTTCTAGGATGATCTCTGACCCATACTTGTGCTTGGTTTGTTCTTTCACTTGTTGTTCCCTATCTTTGTGGACCCTACATGTACAGTCATGGGCTACACGGCGTAGAGCTGTCACTGAATTATGCTGTGTAAGCTGTACACTCTTCAGTGATGTATGGGTAGACAGAGAAATAGAAAACAGAATCAAGAATCTTATGAATTCTTAAGGGTCCCTTGAGGAATTCAGCCATACCAGACCCTTGGTCTCTGTTGCTGATCCTGCCATGTGTTAGAAGACAGTGACTCGGTTCCATCCTTTATTCTAAATCCTGTATTCCTTTGGGCAGCAGAAGATTGCTATTAAACCATCAACCCCAACCCATCCCTCCACCCATTTCCCTTCTTTTGCATAACTCTCACTTCTTCCTTTCACTAAGTGCTTTCTGATTTGACCCCTAGAAGTCTGAAATAGTTTGCTCTCTTTTTTTTCTGGCTGATTGTCTCCAGTTCAGCAATTGGCCACACCATCTAAAAAATGACACAGCTCTTAAGATTTAGGAACCTATATCAGATCATAAGTTGGGTTTTCTGCCCCAATCTATATACCTGATGTTCTGCACATAGTAGGCACTCTATTGATAATTTACAGATCTCTGTCGATATTGGCTTCAGGAATTCTAAATACCCCTTTGCCAACTATGTGCTATGTATTTTTTATATTAAAGTATAATACAAACTAATGTATAATTTCCTTGTAGAAATGACTACTGTTTGCACTGCCCACCCCTAGCAATATTTATAATTTTTTTCTTAACTGCTTTCAGGTTAATCTTGGTGCGAGCAACAAATGTAAGACTCTCCTCTAGACTGTAAGCTCTTTGAGGGCAGGGAAGGTGTCTGCCAACCCTATTGAATTGTACTCTCCTAAGGGCTTAGTACAGTGCTTGGCACGAAGTAAGCACTTAAGACCACTGATGTAACTTATATGTAAGTAAATAAGGATGTCAGAAGGACTTATGCATGCAAAGGCTGTCTATGGGATTTTGCAGAACCTATATAGTTAGGTATTTTAAAAATGAGTAATGCTGTCAGCATCTACTGAAATAAAGATAGATATAATAATTGTCATCACCAGTGATTTGACTTTGTATCCAAGAGATTCTGTGAGAGGAGTAATGTGCCACAGGACCGTTCTACCTCCTGACACTGGCTCTACAGGAGGGATTATGGGCTTTGAGCATTATCAAAAGTCTTTGAGCAGCTGTGTCCTATCTGCTGTGGAGTCACATATTCTGAGAAGGGATGTAGGTGATTTTGAAGAACTTGTAGTCCCGTGCTAGAAGCAGACAAGAAGCATGAAGAGAATGAAAGTTGAGTACAGTCATGGGCTACACGGTGTAGAGTTGTCACTGAATTATGCTGTGTAAGCCTTACGCTCTTCAGTGATGCATGGGTAGACAGAGAAATAGAAAACAGAATCAAGAAGGTCAGCCTGTTCTTTGGGAGATTGCACAGTCATAATTTAATTACAAGAGTTATGCCAAATTGAAGGTCTACAAAACTGGTATCCATCCTTCTCTGGGGCTTTGGTCTTAGAACAGAAGGCAGCTCCGACTTAAACCATTTCATCATTATCACCTGCGAGGCATGCTCAAAGTCTAACGGCAAGACAGGATCACATCATCCATGAGGTCATGGAATGCAGTTGACTCACGTAAGCTTGCGGTGGGAAGGGAATGTGTCTACCGTCTCTTATGTTGTTCTCTCCTAAATGATGATGATGGTATTTAAGCGCTTACATTGTGCAGGCACTGTACTGGGGTGATACAAGTAAATCAGGTTGGATGCAGTCCCTGCCCCACATGGGGCTCACAATCTTTATCCCCATTTTACAGATGAGGTAACTGAGACCCAGAGAAGTGAAGCAAGTTGCCCAAGGTCACACAGACAAATGGAGTCAGAATTAGAACCCAGGTCCTTCTGAATCCCAGGCCCGTGCTCTATTAGGCCACGCTGTTAGTACAGTGTTCTGCACACGGGGGGGGCTCAATAAATATGATTGATCCATTCTGAGTGAGGCAGGGCTCATCACAACACTTGTCCCAGCCACCTGTCCTATCTCTGGGATACTTCCAGGAAGAAATTTAAGTCAAAACTACCTGACAAGGTTGAGGGAGTACATTGGAAAAAATTGATCCTGTGGAAGTAAACTAAGAGGCAGTGTAGGCAGTAGTTATTTGTCTAGCTTCATGGAGAGTGGGCGGAGGGGAGAGGGCTTCCGTTATGTAGTGTATTTTTTTGTATTCAAAAGCTCTATTAATGTCAGAGGTATTATTTTGAGCAGCTGGGATAGCTTTGAATCCTTTGCCCTATTCCACTGTTTTCTTGCATAGACAAGAGGGTGAGAAAGGGATGCATGTGGTTATAGAGTGGTGTCATGGGGCTTGCCTTTTGCAAGACCTGCAAGTGCCTTGTCTGGTCTTTTTAATTTTGTGTTAGAGAGTGATTATGAACAACAAAAAAGACAGTGTTGCGAGAGGGAGAGGGATGGTGGTGGACTATATTTTAGCTGTGTATGTTTGTGGTCCCGCTTCCCTCACAGACAAGAACTCTGACTTTGGGGTTCTTAGAATCGTCACTACTACAGAGGCATTTAAGGGATCTCAAAGGATGGCTTTGAAGTATCAGAAGCTCCTAATTCTCTGAAGATCTGTTAATCTGCAAAAAGTCTTGTGGCTTTCTTTTTCCCCTCTTGCCATTCGGGCAGTTGATTTCCAAAATTCTCTTCTTAAACTGAAGCAGACATATTTGCAAATTACCAAATGGGTTCTTAACAGATAATAATGATGTTGGCCCAATATTTATACCATATCGAAGATGAGGAAATGGGTCTTCAACTTCCTTGCTGTGCTAGAGACTGCAGGAAATCCAAGCACGATTTGATACAGAACAGTGTAAGTCACTTTGCTTCTGCTGATGAGCTAGATTACTGTACTTCATCAGTCAATTATTGTTTAGCTTTTTATGGCATCTTTTCCCCAAAGTGCTCAAGCTGTAGAAAAAGGAACTGTAATGAAATGGACATTTCCTAAATAATAATTTTCCCAAATGCCAAAAAACAGTGAGAGGGAGGGCTGTGAGTAAGGGAGACACAGAAAAGAGGGGCCAAAATGGGAAGGGAGTAAACAGTAGGAAATTTGACAGAGAGCTAGCTGTATGCTAAGCCATCTTTCTCACAGCAAACCAGCATAAATCGCTTCTGTAAGGTCTCATCCCTCCAAGGTGGCACTGGTGGTGTTCTAAGGGAGGGGTTCACTCATTCAATAGTATTTGTGCTTACTGTGTGCAGAGCACTGTACTAAGCGCTTGGAATGTACAGTTCAGCAACAGATAGGGGCAATCCCTGCCCAACAATGGGCTCACAGTCTAAAAGGGGAAGACAGACAGCAAAACAAAACTAGTCAGTCTTCAATACCATCAAAATAAATAGAATCATAGATATATGCACATCATTAATAAAATAGAGAAATAATATAGAGTAATATATACAAATATTCACAAGTGCTGTAGGGATGGAAAGGGGGTAGAGCAGAGGGAGGGAATAGGGGGAGGGGAGGAGGGGCAGAGGGAAAGGGAGGGCTCAGTCTGGGAAGGCCTCCTGGAGAAGGTGAGCTCCCAGTAGGGCTTTGAAGAGAGGAAGGGAGTTTGGCGGATGTGAGGAGGGAGGGCATTCCAGGTCAGTGGTAGGATGTGGGGCAGGGGTCGACAGTGGATCAGGCGAGAACGAGGCACAGTGAGGAGGTTAGCAGCAGAGGAGCGGAGTGTGCAGGTTGGGCTGTAGAAGGAGAGAAGGGAGGGTGAGGTAGGAGGGGGCAAGGTGATAGCTGTGAAGCCAAGAGTGAGGAGTTTTTGCTTCATGCGAAGGTTGATAGGCAACCACTGGAGGTTTTTGAGGAAGAGAGTGACGTGCCCAGAGTGTTTTTTGAAAAGTTCGACCCTCAGGATCATCTAGTGACTCAAGGTTACAAGCTGGTTTCCTACCAGCTTATTCCCTGCCCAATCCTTCCTCCAGGGAATGAAAGGTTTGGCGATGTGGGGAAGTCTGGGACAGGGCTTCCACTGATGATTTTTAATGTTTGGGGCTGAGACACTTGCATGAGGAAAAGAATGTGCAATGCACTAAGCACTTAAGGAAATACAATGCTCGTTGTGAGCAGGGATTGTCACTGTTTATTGTTGTCTTGTACTTTCTCAAGCACTTAGTACAGTGCTCTGCACACAGTAAGCACTTAATAAATACAACTGAATGAATGAATGACTAACATTAGTAGACATAATCCCTGCCCACAAGGAGCTTACAGTCTAGTTGGGAAGACAGACATTAAAATATGGAAGGGGAAATGGCACAGTATAAGGACAAAAAGTCCCTGGGTAATGGGACTTATTTTAGCAATTTGAATTTGAATTATATTTTTAACAAACATTAACTTCTGAGAGCTAAAAGAAAAGTCCACAAGGATGAGTTTGATAGAGTGGAAATGAAAGTGAGGAAGAATGTGAGACTTCATTCTGAGCTGTTGGTGCCCATGCTCCAACTGCAGAATGGATATCTATAAGAATCCTGGCTGGGGAATGATTGGACATTAGTGGACTCTTTGGCATTTGTAGCAAATAGCAAACATAGGAAAATGTCTGCATCTGGTATTGCTGGGAAGAATGGAAGAGAAAGCAGCAAAAAAAAATCCCCTCAACTGCTTCCTGCCCTAAAGAGGAAGAACTTAAAAATAGCCCAAATCCCTCTGGCTGAACTCCTCACCTCTGTTGTGATGAGAAATCAATCAGTGGAATTTATTGAATGCTTGTTGTGTGCAGAGCATTGTACCAAGTGCTTGGGAGAATACAATAGAATTGGTGGAGTATGGTCTAGAGGGGGAGATGGAAATTTAAAATAAATTACAGATACGTACATTAAGAGAAACTCTTCCAGGTTCTGCTTCAGGTGGAGATGGAGGGCTTCTTTGTACCTGTGTGTTTGGACTGCCTTCATTTGAGAAGTGGAGTGATTTCCATCTCTCTGGCTATGACTTAATGGTTGGATTTTCATGGAAAACTACCCTGGGGGTATCTGACTGTAGGCATAGGATGCCACTGGTTTCAATGAGATTGTGTCTCAACACTACACATGGGTGTTACCTTGTGCACACTGCTCTTGTGAAAGTAGACTAGGCTGTCTTTTTTTTTGTCCCCTTCTCCGGAGCATTGCATCCCTAAGTGCCAGCCCTATGGTTGGCCTGGTGAAAACTGCATTTCTCTGGGAGTCCAGACACCTGGGTTCCAGTATTGATTCACACAGTTCACACAGATGTGCAGAGGGGAGGGCGGGGTAGGGGAAATAAGGGATTAGTCAGGAAAGGCCTCTTGGAGGAGATGTGATTTTTAGGAGGGTTTTGAAGGCTGGGGAGAGTGGTAGACTGTCAGATATGAAGTGGTTTGGAGTTCCAGGTCAGAGGGAGGACAAGGATAAGGGGGTGGTGGCAGGGATAGACAAGGTTTAAATACAGGGAGTAGGTTGGCATTAGAGGGACAATATGTGCGGATTGGGTTGTAGTAGATCGGCGAGCTAAGGTAGGGAGAGATGATTTAGAGCTTTACAGCTGATGGGAAGGAATTTTTGTTTGATACGGAGGTGATTGAGTAACCATTGGAGGTTGCTCCTGTCTTCAAAGCCCTGCTAAAATCACATCTCCTCCAAGAAGCCTTCCCTGACTAACCTCTCATTTCCTCACCTATTTACCCTCCCTTCTGTATCGACTATGCACTTGGTCTGTACCCCTTAAACACTTTGATAGTCACTTCTCCCCCAGTCCCGTGGCATTTATATACATATCCCTATTATTATGATCGTTACTATGGCATTTGCTATGTACTTACAATGTGTCAAACACTATTCTAAGCGCTGGGGTAGATACAAATTAAGTTGTTGAGAAGCACCATGGCATAGTGGAGAGAACATAGGCCTGGGAGTCAGAAGGTCATGAGTTCTAATCCTGGCTCCATCACTTGTCTGCTTTGTGACCTTGGGTAAGTCACCACTTCTCTGTACATCAGTTACCTCTTCTGTAAAATGGAGATTGAGACTGTGAGCCCCATGTGGGACAGGGACTGTGTCCAACCTGACTTACTTGTATCCATCCCAGTGCTTAGTACAGTGCCTGGAGCATGGTAAGTGCATACTAAGTACCATAATTATTATAAGTTGGACACAATCCTTGTCTCATATGGGACTTATAGTCAAAGTAGGAGGGAGAGCAGTTATTGAATTCCCATTTTACAGATGAGGAAATTGAGGCACAGAGAAGTGAAGTGACTCATCTAAGGTTACACAGCAAGCAATTGGCAGAGCAGGGATTAGAACCCAGCTCCTCTGACTTGCAGGCCCATGCTCTTTCCACTAGGCTTAACTGCTTCTCGTACTCTGCCATCTCTCCTATCTGTAATTTATTTTACGTCTGTCGTCCTCATCTAGACTGAAAGCTCCTTGTGGGCAGGGATCATGTCTACTGACAATTTGTCTTGTACCCTCTGTAGAGCTCAGTACAGTGTTCATTCATTCAGTCGTATTTATTGAGCATTTACTATGTGCAGAGCACTGTACTAAGCACTTGGAATGTACAATTCGGCAACAGAGACAATCCCTGCCCAACAACAGGCTTACAGTCTAAACGTTCTGCACACAGTAAGCACTCTGAAATAACAACAGTGGCCCTACAGTTTCTTCATGATGATGATATGGTGGAATATCTTGTTGTAGAAAACAAATGAATCTTAGCTCAGTCATGAAAGCTTCAGTTAAGTAGTCCGTTATTGTGCTAGTGCTTTGTGTGAGGCCAGAATGGGACTGTTTATGTTTTACAGGCTTTTACTGTCGGGGGAAGGGAAGCCTATTTAGGACATATGTTCAATTGATTCTTGAGCAATCCACAGTCTTTCTCACTCTAGTCTCTCACTCTAGTCTGGGTCCCTTGTGCTCAATAAGACACATTTTCCATGAGCTGGAATGGATAGCAAGTGCAAACTTTAGTCCCTGAAAAGACAATCTTCATAAGACCTTAGAGAAGACACTGTTGTACTGTTATTGATTTTTCTTGCTTTCCATTATTAAGGAATGGCATTCAGTTTGCCTTCAGTAGAAGTGTCAGGGTTGGGGAGGGTCTTTTCCACCTTACTGAAAAAACTGTGAGACTAAAACAATTAAACACAAAACTGAAACCCACCTCCACACACAGACTCCAAAATTCAAAGCAAATAAAAAATGACAAATAAGGAAACAAAACCTAATTAATTGTAGTTATTTAGCCACTACTGTATTCAGAGCCCTGGACTAATTTTCCTTTCTAAATCTTTTCCCATTACTGTGGGGGCAACACCACTATCCTCCCCATCCCCAAAACCCATAAACTTGGCATTATCCATAATCTGGATTGTGAGGAGGACTGTGTGAGCCCCTGGATGTCCGAGGACCATGTCTAATGATCATCTGTCTTTTTTTCAGCCTTTACTAGTGTTTTGCATACAATAAGCACTTAATAAATACTATTACTTCAATTAGCATTAGGTAGGGGCTCAGAGTGAGAGAGCCCGGAGGTCTTTTGGGCCATGCTCCTTAATGATGGCCTAAGCCTTTCCAGGTCCAAATCCGCTTTTGGTCATCCTTGAGAACTGTGGCTTGATTCAGACCTCTGAGGAAATTAGTTTTCTGTTTCTGCTGAGCTGAAGTGGACCCTGGGCCTGGGGTCTCCCAGATTTGCAACAGTGGGACTCCATAGCTCTGTGTTGATCATCTCTGATTTAATCTTTAATCTCTCTGCTTTTTAACCCCCAACTTCCACATTAGCAAATTTGAGCCAACCAAGTACCTGAGAACTCACACCCCTGCCCTCCACCCCCAGCCCTGATGTATATATCTTATCTACTCTATTACTTGCTCCTATCTGTAATTTTATTTTTGTCTGTCTCACCTCCTATCCTTTCTTAGATTGAAAACTCTTGGAGTGCAGGGGTCATGGCCACTGATTCTACTGAACTCCTTCAGGTGCTTAGTACAGTGCTTTGCACACATTAGACACTCAAATACTACTGATTACTTTTACAATAGAGGTAAAAGACATGATCCCTGCCTTCAGAGAGCTTAGCAGAAACTGTAATAGTTTTTATTAAGTGCCTACTATGAGCAAAGTACTGTACTTAATGGGAGAAAAGTACACAGAGGAGAATTACAGCATCTGGCCCCTAAAGGGCTCAGGATACAAGAGTTTGAGGTGGGGAAGGGTATCTTACAGTCTACCTAACAGGAAGAAAATGGAGGAAAAAAAAATAAGAATCTGGTTGCAAATATTTCTTAGTAATCATTCTATTTTTAACAAAAGCAATACCACCAACTCAATCCAATCTTGACCCCCCTCACCTTCATAGCCATTTACTCTGATCCACTAAAACTGTAAGCAGCCCTTTCAAAGTACTTGTCCACTCCCATAGTCCAGGAAAGTGGGCATTCACCCAGTCTCCACTTGAAAGAAATATCCTCTTTCTCTCTGAAGTATGAGGGACCTGAGAAAGCTTCCTGGGGCAATGTTAATTGCCCTGCCTGGAACTTGTCATAAGAACTTGGCCCACCCTGTCCAATATTCTGTGTCAAACAGGAGCAAGAGAATACCTTTCCTCTCCATCCAAACTGCTACCACGTTAATACCATCACTCATCCTATCCTGCCTGGATTATTGCCTCAGCCTTCTTGCTGACCTCCCAACCTCCTGCCTCTCTCCACTCTAGTCCATTCTTCACTCTGCTGCTCAGATCATTTTTCTACAAAAACGTGTCACCCCTCTCCTCAAAACCTCCAGTGATTGCTCATCCACCTCCAAATCAAACAAAAATTCCTCACCATTGGCTTTAAAGCACTCAATCCCCTTGCCCCCCACTTCACCTTGCTACTCTCCCACTACAACCCAGTCCGCACACTTCGTTCCTCTAATGTTAACCTTCTCACTGTGTCTCGATCTTGCCGCTGATCTCTCGCCCACATCCTGCCTCTGGCCTGTAACGCTAACCCACCTCAGTTCTGACAGACACTCTCCCCTGCTTTAAAACCTTATTGAAGGTACATCTCCTCCAGGAGGCCTTCTCTGACTAAGGCCCCCCCCCCCCCCCCCCCCCCCGCCTTTGTTCTACTCAATTCTGCATCATGCTTACCTGCTCCCTCTGTGCTCCCTCCCCGCCCCCTCCAGCCCCACAACACTTACATACATTAGCTGTAATTTATATTAATGTCTTTCTCCCCCCATCCCCAGATTGTAAGCTTGTTGTGGGCAGGGAATGTGTCTGTTTATTGTTGTATTGTACTCTCCCAAGCACTTACTGCAGTGCTCTGCACACAGTAAGCGCTCAATAAATACAATTGAATGAATGAGCGAACCTGGAGGAACCGTGTAATGGTTGCCCTCATTGAACATGTTTAGAGAGGTAGCATGTGACATCCTTAATGTTCCTTCTAGTAACCCACTTTGGGCCACTCATCTATGAATTGATCCAAACCCCTCTTGAACCTTATGACATTTTCAGTTTGCACAACTTCCTGTAGTAACGGATTCTGAATGCTTACCACCCACTGTGGTCCGAACACTTCTGTTTTAAATGGTAGTGTGTTGGACTTGCTTCTCCTTTCATTCAGAGACAAATACGTCCATAAACATGGGGCAACTAAACACATAGAGGACAGCAAGCTCACCTCTTACTCTGACTTAAGAACTCTTGGATAAATGTGTTGTCATTTTCCTCCTGTGAGGGCAAATCAGTGCTTACTGAGATTTCTATTAGATGAGAAGAAAGACATTTCTGGTCCTGGAGAATGGTGGATTGTTGTGTGAGAAGCAGTGTGGCCTAATGGAAAAATCAAGGGTCTGGGAATCAGAGGACCTGAATTCTAATTTGAGATCTGCCACTTGCCTGCTGTGTGATCTGGGGCAAGTCATCCAACTCTCTGTGCCTCAGTTTCTTCATTTATAAAATGTAGAACAGGGACTGTGTTTGATAACCTTGTACCTACCCTAGTACTTACCATATAGTAAGCCCTTAATAAATGCCATAATTATCTCTAGCATTGGGTATTCAGCCTCTTTTTAGTTAATGAGCTACATCAAATATTTCAGAATGTGGATCAATACCCAGTATACGTGTTACAAGTGTCATACCTGAAACTCAGCTCCACATGCAGGAATTTCAATAGAATAGAAAATGCAGTTAATGAAATGAGAAATCTATGTGACCCCAGAAGACTGGATCTTCATTATGTCTGACCTGATTATTTTGTATCTACCTTAGTGCTTTGTATAGTGCTTAGTGTGTAGTAAGCACTTAACAAATACCACAATTATTATTGTAGGGGAGAGAATTCTTAGATTAGAGGAAAATTTATGTGGCAGGAGTGTGGCAGTGTGCAGTGCATGCTAGGAATTAGTAAGCCACTTGGGAAAGTTTTTGAGCAATATGCTTCTTTTCAGTTTTAAGCTAGGACAGCCTTTTTGCAGGTTACCTCTTCCATGTTGGACAAGTAATGATTTATGCAAGGCCAATAATAATTGCTTGAATTTATAGAGTATCTTTTTCTCTGAGGAGCTCAAAGCATTTTCCATCTATCTTTCCTCATCCTGGCACCATTCCTGAAGGCTAAGTAGGTGTAGGTATAATTATCCTGACTTTACAGGTCGGGAAAATTGAGGCATTTTAAATTGCTCAAGATTACCCAATGAGTCAGCGACAGAACAGGACAAGTATCCAGGTTTCTCAATTGCCAGTTCAGGTCATGTGGCCTTTATCTGTGGGTTCATTATGTATTGGACAGATAAAGTAAAAAAAAATATATATAATTTCAAGGAGGGGAAATTCTTGGTTCTTTTTCAACATGTCTTTAAAAAAATAAGTCATAGAGAAGTTAATGCCTATGTGAGGGGCATATCTCTCCCTGTTTCTGTTTTTGCTTTTTCAGTCAAAAAGTCATAAAGCCCGGGTTACCATCATACCTCTTCCTCTGCCTTCATCTTTCCTTCTTCCTTCTCTGGAGATATTTCATAGCCTCTATTTTTAACCCACCCCACTGTGCCTGGCATTCATAACCCATTACAAGCTGCTCTAAAAATTCTGCAGTGGAAAGGTATCACAGTTTGAGTAGAAACCATAGGCAGTTCTTTCTGTGAATTCTTATTTTGGTTAGTTCAAGTTATTGGGGCAGAACCTGGCAGATTCTCACTCCACTAAAGCAAAAGGTTGATCCTTGCCCAAAAGCTTCTGGCAGCATCAGAAAATGCCCTGCATCCTTGCCCCACTTTTCAGTAAAGAATTAGAGGTCAAGGAGTGTAGCAAGCTCTTATATTACGGAACTTATATTTTTTTCATGAGGTGTATTCTCATGCATTTCCTATGAGTAATTAAGACTAAACAGCACTTGTTAGCACAAATGAACCACATTTATGATAGCAGTTGCTTCAGAGTACTTACTAATTTACAAAATTCAGTAAATTGCAATAGTTTTATGTCATTAGGGATAATTAGCAGGCATCTGGACATTTTATGACGTTTGAATATTTTTAGTTCAAAAACACAGAGGTTTGGATTTTTTGTTGTTTTTTTTTTAAATGTCTATGAGATACAGGGTATGGACTTGTGCACTCTTTTTTTGTCTCCCCTTTTCCCTCTCTTTTTAAAATCAAATTTCACTGGTGAAAACAGCAGTCACCATAAACTATCCTCTGACTGCATGTTGGTGACCGTTACCTCCTATATCTTATGTTGTATTCTCACGCTCTCTCTGGTTCAGTTTGATTAGCCACCATTTCTGTGAAGAATTAACAGCCCGTCTCCTGCAGGGAGAGGTCACTATCTTCTAAACAGGATTAGTCTTATCTGGACCTCTGGCTGCCCAGTTCATGGCTAAGGCATAAAGAAGGGCTGGCTGTCACATGAGTTGGGGATTGAGGAATTTTTCTCAGTGATGGGAGTGATGTAACAAAGTCCTTACTCTTGTAGAATCACCATTTCCATTGTGCAGTAATTTTTATCGAGAATCCACCTGACATAGGGTATTAGGAACTGGATGTTGAAGGAGAGCTAGAATTCAGAGAAGAGACACTACATTTCAAACAAAAGAGGCAGCCGTACACCCAAGAGAGTATTTATATACACATATCCTGTATCCACAATGATTGAGTTTGGGCCTGTATCTGAACACAGTATATCCTATTGCTCAATTAAGGAACTCATGGAAACTTATGGTTAAGGATGTGAATCCTATGTGGAGGGTATTAAGTAGCTGTTTTGAGGCAAGGAGTCACCCAAACGAAACAGTGTGGATGCGCTATTTTTTTTATTTGGCTGCAGACCTCTTTTCACTTTTCTGAAAATGTAAAGGAATATGAAAATCCCCAAAGATGAAACCACTAATGAAGCAGATTTGGAAAAGAAAATCAACATGATGGAAAACAAATCAAGGAAGGATAAGTATCTCATACCATAGGAATAAATACATGCGAAAGGCCATTTATTTACATAGAGGAAAGATCAAAGTAAAATGTGAAAAGCATGGCATCCAAATTTCTCATATCCCAAACCTACTGTTGAGTTTCCTAAAGGTTTCAGTGGTTTGTATGTTTTGAATAGAGAGGACTGACTAAAGCTTTTAAGCCCAGGATGCCAAAGAAAAGCTATTTGTGACTGCTGAATTCCAGGCACCGCTTCATGAGGCAGAATAAGAGTGTGTACACTATGCCAGCCCTAATGATCTTATCTTGGGCTGCTGTGTGCGCAAATGAGTACAGGCTTACCGGGGCAAGACTAACCTGAAGAAATGCTCACTGAGAATGGGAACGATAAAATCGTTCTGTACATGTGGGCTCCTGCTTATATATATGCTTATGCATTTACATGAAGAACCCACTTGGGGCAGGGTATTAGGCACTGTAGGTTAGTCAACAAGTGGTATTTATTGAGCACTTACAGAGCATTGTACTAAGGGTTTGGAGGAGTACAATATAACAGAATTGGTAGACCTGTTCCCTGCCCACAACAAGCCTATGGTCTAATGGTTAAAGGCGATCTAAAACACAGCTGTACCCTTGAGAGAGGGCAGAAGGTAAGGCCTGATTCTCTATTGGCTTAGCCTCTGCTTTTAAAAAAAACAAAAACAACCCATGGGAACCCTGGACTTTTTTTTTTTCCTTTAACTATCTTTTTCTCTTGGCCACTTTCTCCCCTCTCACACACTCCACATAACTTTTATATCCTTATTGGGTACCTCCCAATTCCTCATTTTTCAGAGAAGATTTCCCCCCCCTCAGCCCTTCCCTCTCCTACCAAAAAAAAATGTACACTTGAAGTGAATGTTTCACACTGCATGAGTTGCACAACCCAGATGAGGGCACATCGGTGTCACTGAAGAGGTTACCCTGAGATATTCTATCCTCCAGCCACAGATGGAACTCTTATCCCCTGGCATCATCTAAGGTTCCATGCTGTTGGTCACAGGAGCCTGGGTGAGAAAGTAGCACCCATTGTCACTATTACAAAAACAACTCGAGCGCAAAATCTCCCAGGAGTGGGATACCCCCTATCCTAGATTAAACCAAAGTTCTTTCTAAGTAAGGGGTCAGGGCCTGGTAGCCCACAGAGCTCATCTCATTGCTGAATCAATCAATCAGCGGTATTTACTGGGCACTTATTGGGTTTAGTGCAGATAGCAGCCATATCCTGGGTGTTTGAGCCTATTTAGGCCTCCACCACTCATCTGCATTAGGAAAGGAGATTTGAAAAGGTGTCCCTAAAACTTACTTCTTAACCACCATAACAAGAGACGGCCTTTATGTGTACATGTGAGGTGGCCAGAACAGTCCGTTCCATACTGGCTTTTTTAGCCACACTTAGCCCCGTAGATGAACCTCACTATCAGTGGTGTAGCCATTGAATGTGAAGATACAACTCTGTGGATAGTCAGTCAGTCAATCAATCGTATTTTTTGAGCATTTACTGTGTGCAAAATACTGTACTAAGCACTTGGGAGAGTACAATGTAATAATAGACACATTTTCTGCCCATAACCAGCTTATAGTCTAGAGGATATGATTGTGCACCGTGATTGAGCTTAGTGAAAGGTCCCTGGCTGTCCCATTAAAAACTTGACACAGTTGAGATTTGTGGCAAGATAAAGACATCAGTGTTTCCTGTGTATGAATGGAAATAGCTGGAGCAGGGGAGGGAAGATAACGGGGTTAGTTGGTTAAGCTTAGAGGAAATCTTCAGAGCATCTTTGAAACTTGGATAGGTAAATGCAGAATTAAAATCCCCATCAATTTCAGGGTGATGGGTCATTAGAGCAAATCTGAGCTCTGTGTGTGTGGGGCGGAGGTAGAACGTGAGTTGATAATATTGCAGTAAAGCCATTCTGCCACAAGAAAGGAAGACAGTAGAAAGGGCATCTTCTAGCATTAATTATGAGGTTAGGAAGCCTAGCAGCTTTATACCCAAGGGGATGGTGAACAGGTTATCCTGAGTAGAATGGGGGGACTCCTAGTCAGAAATGGAGTGCCAGTCTGGCTTCTGCCCCCTTCACTCCACCGAGACTGCCCTCTCCAGGGTTACCAATGATCTCCATCTTGCCAAATCCAATGGCTTCACTCCATCCTAATCCTTCTCGATCACTCAGCTGCCTTTGATGCTGGTGACCACTCCTTTCTCCTGAAAACTTTATCCAGTCTTGACAACCGTGACGCTGTCCTCTCCTGGTTCTCCTCCTATTTCCCTGGCCTCTTGTTCTCATTTTTTCGCTGGCTCCTCTTCTGCCTCCCACCCTCTAACTGTGGAAGTCAGTGCAGTGCTCTGCACACAGTAAGCACTCAATAAATAGAATGAATGAGTCCTCTAATGCTCTTCTAAAGCCAACCTACTCACTATACCTCAATCTTATCTATCTTACCTCCAACCTCTCCCCCACATTCTGCTTCTTGCCTGGAACTCCCTCCTTTTTTTATATCCGACAGACAATTACTCCCTTCCCTGACTAAGCCTGCATTTCCCCTTTTCCCACTCCCTTCTGCATCACCCTCTCTTGCCCCCTTTATTCACCACCCCAGCCCCACAGCACTTATGTACATCTGTCTTATGCTGTTGAGTCTTCTCCGACCCATAGTGATTCCATGGATATATCTCTCCCAGAATGCCCCACTCTTCATCTGCAATCATTCTGGTAGTGTATTCATAGTTTTCCTGTTGTTTTTTTAAAAAAAAATATGGAAGTGGTTTACCATTGCCTTCTCAAACGCAGTCAACTTTAGTCTCCACCCTTGACTCTCTACCATGCCACTGCTGCCCAACACAGGTGAGTTTTGACTTGTAGCATATTGCCTTCCACTCGCTAGCCATTACCCAAGCTAGGAATGGAATGGGTATGCCTCTGCTTGACTCTTCTTCCCTGCCCCCAACCCCCCACCCCAATAGCCAAGACTGATAGAGTACTGGAAACTCTGCAGGTGCCTTCCTGAAAGGGGAGTTATGTACATATCTGTAATTTATTTATATTAATGTCTAGCTCCCTCCTCTAGACTGTAAGCTCACTGGGGGTAAGGAATGTGTCTGTTATATTGTGGTTTTTTAGTCTCCCAAGCACTTAGTATATTGCCCTGCACTTTCAGTAAGTGCTAAATAAATATGATTGATTGGGAGTCCCTCAAGGCTCAGTTCTGGGTCTCCTTCTATTCTCCTTCTACAAACACTCCCTTGGAGAACTCATTCACTCCCATGGCTTCAGCCACCTTCTCTATGCAGATGATTTCTAGATATACACCTCCAGCCCTGATTTTTCTCCTTTTCTGCAGCCTCATATTTCCTCCTGCCTTCAGGACTTCTCTACTTGGTTGCCACCTTATCACCTCAAACTTAATGTTTCCCAAAGAGAACTCCTCATTTTCACACCCAAACCTTGCCCTCCCCTTGACTTTCTCAACACTGTAAATGGCACAACCATCCTCCCTGTCTCACAAGGTCTTAACCTTGGCATACAGTACCTGGTTAAGTAAGTGATTAACAAATACCATTATTATTATTATTGTTATTAATAATAATCTCAATTTGTCTTTTTCATTCAACCCACCTAGTTGAATGTCACCAAATCCTGTTGGTTCAATCTTCACAACATTGCTAAAATCCACCCTTTTCCTCTCCTTCCAAGCTGCTACCACATTAATCCAAGCATTTTTCCTATCCCCCTTTGATTACTGTATCAGGCAACTCTCTGACCTCCCTGCCTCCTGTCTCTCCCCACTTCAGTCCATACTTCACTCTGCTCCCTGGATCATTTTTCTACAAAACCATTCAGTCCATGTTTCCCCACTCCTCGAGAACCTCCAGTGGTTGCCCATCCACCTCTGCATCAAACAGAAACTCCTTACCATTATCTTTACAGTTCATTCATTCATTCAATCATATTTATTGAGCGCTTACTATGTGCAGAGTACTGTACTAAGTGCTTGGAATATACAACTAAGCTCTTGGAATGTACAATTACAGTTCTTAATCCCCTTGCTTCATCCTTCCTTAATTCTCTGATTTCCTAGTACAATCCAGCCTGCACACTTCAGTTCTGTAATACCAATTTACTCATTGTACCTTGATCTCTATTATCTCACCACTGATTCCTTACCCACATCCTGCCTCTGGCCTGGAAATCCCTCCCTCTTTATATCCTAAGGATCATCATTTTGCCCACCTTTCAAAGCCTTCTCGAAAGGACTTTTCTTCCAAGAGGCCTTCCCTAATTATCCTCCTTTTCTTTCCTCTCCTCCCACTCCCTTCTGTGTCACCCTTGCATTTGGATTTGTACCCTTCATTTACCCCACCCTCAGCCCCACAGAACATATATATATTGTCCTTGTAAGCCAAACTGTAATCTCCTTGTGGGTAGGGAACGTGTCTACTAACTCTGATTTACTGTATTCTCCCAAGCACTTAGTACAACGTTCTATACACAGTAAGTGCTCAATAAAAGTGATTGATTAGCATTTACGTATTCCCCCAGCCCCTGCACAGCACTTATGTACATAGTAGTAACATTTATTGAGTGCCCACCTGGTGTGATTCATTGTACTAGGCACTTGGGAAGTGGAGAAAAACCAAGAGCTTTATGCTCCCAGTGGAGACAAAGAGGAAAATATTTACAACCAAAAGTCAGTAATAAAGTGGATATACACAGGAGTGCTAAGGAGGATGTGATTAAGATTTTAAGTTCATGTGTTGGCTGAAGGGGTGATCTGGTGAAGGGTAGTGGGAATTCATTGGAGAAAGCTTAGCGGAGGAAGGAGAAATTTTAGGAGGGCTTTGAATGTGGGGAGAGCTGTGGCCTGTGTGATGTTTGGAGGGAGAGAGGGAGGGTGTTTCAACCAAGCCAGAGGAATAGTGTGGACAAGGTGGTGGAGATGGGACAGTCGAGAGCAGGGTACAGCTAAAAAGGTTGGCTTGGGAGGAGCAAAGACGGTGGGTGAAGAGAGCAGATAACTAAGGTGGGACCAGATGGTGGAAAGCCTTGAAATAAATTGTGAGGAGTTTTTATCCGATGTGAAGGGAGTCACTAGAGGGTTTTGAGGAAAGGAGATATGGGCCAAGTGTGTTTCCTCAGGAAGATGATTGGTGCAGCAGAATGGAGTATAGATTGGAGGGGGAAGAGGCTGGAGGTTGGGAGACCAACAAGGAGGCTGGGAGGCTGATGCCATGGCAAGACCAGGGCTTTTACCACAGAGGTAGCAGTTTGGGTGGAGAGAAAGGGGCAGATCTGGGAAATGTTCAGAAAAAATACAGTAGGATTTAGCAGTTATCTGGGTGTGAGAGTTGAATAGTAGCAAAGAGGCAAAGACAACACTAAGGCTCTGGGCTTTGGGGATAGAGAGGTTAGGGAGAAGAGTAGGTTTAGGGGGAAAGATGAAATTTCATTTTCTGACATGCTGAGTTAGAGGTGCCAATGGGATATCCAAGTGAAGATGTCCTAGAAACATGAAGAGATATAGGATTGCTGATCCAATGAGAGGTCAGGTCTAGGGAGAGGTACATATCTTTTAAACTCTGTTGCTTCCCCCACCTATAACTTATTTTAGTAATTCATTATGAAAAGTGGTGTGGCCTAGTGGAAAAAGCACAGGCACGGGGGTCAGATGACCTGGGTTCTAATCCCTGCTCTGTCCCATGTCTGCTGTGTGACATTGGGCAAGTCACAACTTCTCTGTGCCTCAGTTTCCTCATCTGCAAAATGGGGCTTCAGTACCTTATCTCCCTCCTATTTAGACCCTGAGCCCCATGTGGGACCTGATTATCTTGTATCTACCCCAATGCTTAGTACAGTGCTTGGCATATAGTGCTTAAAAAATATCATTATCATTATCATTATTTACCTCCCCCACTAGATTGTAAGATTCTTGAGGACAGGGATCATGTCTTTGAATTCTATTGTCCTCTCCCAAGTGCTTAGTAAGTGCTTAGAGGGGTAAGTGCACAGGACAGAGCAAGCACTCCATAAATAGTATTGCCTGTGCTCTCATAAAACAAGAGGGCGTGCAGATGATTCCAAATTGTTTTGCAGAGTAAGCAAGATCTTATGGACTGACAGTAGGTCCGAAGAAACCAACTTTATGCTTAGCCAAACGTAAGAAGCCCTATATACAATTGAAAAATTTAATCTTCTAGAGTGTGAGCCCGTTGTGGGCAGGGATTGTCTCTTTTTGCTGAATTGCACTTTACTTGGTGCTCAATAAGTGCTCAATAAATAAGATTGAATGAATCAGCAACAGAAAGCATATTAATATTCCTTTTAAGACCGGCATCCACCACAGAAGACACTGGCCTTTGAGGTGAAGCTGTAGCCACATGTTTTCAATTACAGATGTGGTTACAGTTTGATAATTGCCAAAGAAAGTGCTAACTCTACATTTTGAGTACTTATAAATTTTCACTGAAAAATGGTTTCAAAGAGTACCCTTTCTTAATGTCCTAATTAAAGGTAATTTTATATTAATGCTCTTCCACTTCTGATAAGTAGGTAGTACATAAGCCTATAATGCAGACAGGCAAAGTAGTGGCATATAGTAAGCGCTTAACAAATACCACAGTTATTATTATTGGTGAAATCAGGAAGAGGGGCATGTCTTTTGAGAGAGTGAAGCAACAGGGGGCCTTCAAGCTTCATACCAAATGCAAGGACTGTAAAGCTATGGTGGTGTGCTACCTTCTATATAAATGTGAGTCTTGAACTGTCCATGAGAAGACACTCATACATCCTTGAGCAATTTCAACAGCATTATCTGCGAGTGGTTCTCATCATTAAATGGCATGGCAAAATCATCAGCAATGAGGCTTTAGAATGCAGATACCTCACAGGTTTTGAGGCAATGCTTATTGCCATATGGTTCCTCTGGGCAGGATACTTAAGAAGAATGTACGAGAGCTGAATCCCCAAGCAGCTACTGGACGGTGCAATGGAAAGGGGTAAAACACAAGCACGGGGGTTAAAACAAACGTTTCGAAGACATAGTGAATCACCGTTCCACACCAATATGCCAAAACAATGGACTCTTGGGAGATAGTAACAGTAGTTAGATCAACCCAGTGTGCAGCAGTCAAGAGTGGCTTGCTCTCTTAGAGCAGAAGCTTTAGGAAAATTGAGGTACCAGGAGTTAGGCTTAAAAATGACTGGCTTTGCAAGTGGCAAATACTGCTGTGCAGCTAGAAATGATCTCACTTTGTTCACAGTGAGGAATGGATTTTTTTCAGCCACACCAAACACATGGTTAGTCATGCACCATTAGCTTGACTGTTGGTCCATTAGGATTATGGAATTTATTAAGCTCTTACTATGTGCCAAGCACTGGGGTTAGGTTCAAGTTTATCAGGTCAGACACAGTCCCTTTCCTATATGGGGCTCACAGTCCAAGTAGGAGGGTGAACAGGTATTTAATCCCCATTTTACGATTGAGGAAATGGAGACCCAGAGAAGTGAAGTGACTGGCCTGAGATCACACAGCAGGCAATTGGCAGAGCCAGGATTAAAACACAGGTCTTCTGATTCCCAGACCTGTGCTCTTTCCGTGAGATTTGGGAAAGGGTGCTCATTTGGTAAATGGGAGATGTGGCTTCTAGTCCTGGTTTTGTCTGTAGCTGGCTAACTTTGTTCAAAACTGCATTTGCACTTTGCTATGTACTGCGCCCCTGCCCGCCTACTCATCTGTTACACTCTGAGCCCCAGTGGGAACATGACTGGCAGGGAAGAGAACATGCGAGTGGTGCTGTACCAACCACTAACACTAGAATCACTTCCCTCGGGCAGGTTCTCTGTCCTGAGATTACTAGAATTGAGGCTCATCTGTTGCTCCTGGCAGGAGACTTCAACATCATTATCATTTCACCATTAACAGAATCATTTTCCGAAGTGAAGTAAAGCTCTAGGGTTAATTTAATGTAATGTCTACCAATTTTATTTGAATGTCTGTCTCCCCAGCTAGACTGTAAGCTCCTTGAGAGCAGGGAACGTGGCTACAAACTCTGCAGTAATGTACTCTCCCAAGCACTTACCACAGTGTTGTGCACACTGTAAGTGCTCAATAAATACCATTGATTGGCTATTAGTCCCACTCCCTAAGCACTTAGGTACTCCTTCCCATGTCCACCCCCACAGCACTTATATACATATTCTTATATTCAGTTGCCTCCCTTACCTGAAATTTATTTCCTTGCCTTTATTTTAATGTCTTTCTCCTCCCCGTTAGACCGTAATATACAAGGCCAGTAGTTCTCCTAGCAGGGAAATGTGGTAGTCCATTAAAGGAAGGTACAGGCATTCACTTGTGCTGCATTTTAGTCTCGAAAATATATACGTATGAGCAAGCTTGGGCACCTTGTATTCTTGTCTGGCATTGGCAGGATTAGGAAAGGACCTTGCTCATTTAAGGGTGTACCTTGTCAAATGATTAAAACATAAGTCTATTCTTACCCTAGCGAAAGAACATTAACAAGAAGAAGCTGGTAATTGGTTGGCAACATTATAGCTGGGCCTTTCCCAGTTCTGCTCAGAGGGCTACCGGTTGCTAGAATATATTTATTAATCCAAAATATCGATTGAACTCCTACTGTGCACAGAGCCTTGAGAGACACCCAGAGTTAGGGGATGAGAGGCAGAGTGAATGAAGGAGACCAGAGAAGAATTGGCCAAATGTAAGAGGAGAACAAGGAGAGGACAGTGTTGGTAAAATCAAAGTTAGTGTTTCTGGGAGAGAGGTTGTAGTCCACAGTGCCAAAGGGAGCCAAAAGGTCAAGGAGAATCCATTTAATTTGGCAAGTAGGAGATCTCTGGTGACCTCCTCTTACTGGACTGAAGAGAGCTGAAATCGGATTTTAGGGGTCATTAAGTGGTGTTAGGTACTTGTATGCAAAGTACTGTGCTAGGCACTGAGAGTGTGCAGTGGAGTTTGTAGACATAATACCTGACCTCAAGGAGTTTATAATCTAGTGGGAAGGAGAAATTGAAGGAGAGGAAGTGGATATATATATATAATGGCTGTATATGACTTGATCAAGATATTTGGATGGAAAAGGGAGATGGGGTGGTGGGCTGGACAGTATAGTGGGATCCAGATAATTATTTTTTTTCAAGAGCAGATGAGACAAGGGGGGCATTTGTAGGTAGAGACAACATCAGAGAGTGAGCAGTTAATGTACGACCAGAAGGGAAGAAGAGTGAAGGCCAGTGTTTTTCGAAGATGTAAAGGGAGATGGGGTCAGAGACACATGGAGGGGGTAGATTTTGGAAGCAGGCAGGAAATCTCCTTGTGAGAGACAACCAATAAGGCTGAGAGACTGGTTGTGGGGGTGGGAGGGGGCCTCTTTGGGGAAACTCATACCTATGTTTTGATTTTGTCAGTGAAGTAGTTGGCAAAGGTCACCTGGAGCAAGAAGCAAGGATATCGGAGCCCTGGGGGTGTCAGGAAGCAGTTAGATGTCTGGAACAATCGGTGGGGGCAGTGGGAACAGGAGAAATAATGTTGCTCTGTAGAAGAGAGAGCAGAGCAAGAGCAAGAAAGAATACATTTGAAAGAGACAGTGTTCATCTTTCTCCTGTCTCCTCTCACATTTGTGCTTTATTTATCTTTTTTAGGGTATTTGTTAAGAACTTACTGTGTGCCAAGCGCTGTACTAAGTGCTGGAATAGATTCATGCTACTTAATCCCCATTTTACAGATGAGGTAACTGAGGCACAGAGAAGTTAAGTGACTTGTCCAAGATTACAGGACAGACAAGTGGCAGAGTCTGGATTAGAACCCAGGTCCTTCTGACTCCCAGGCCTGTGCTAAATCCACTAGGTGGTGCCATTTCTCACTAAGCCATTCTGCATTTCATTTTTATTTGCCTAAACTATTCTTTAATCTAGATAGGAGCTGCTAATATTAGATTTCCATACACTGCCTATCATTTTTCTGGTTCACAGAAAATATTTAGTAATCAAAATAATAGTAATTTTCTGGTACCTAAGTTTCTCAGTCTGCAAAATGGAAATTTTTTTTGTGGTATTTGTTAAGCACTTATTGTGTGTTAAGCACCGGAGTAGATGCAGATCAATCAGGATGAATACAGTCCCTGTTCCACATGGGGCTTACAGTCTAAGAAGGAAGGAGAACAGATACTGAATCCCCATTTTACAGTTGAGGAAACTGGGCACAGAAAAGTTTAGTGACTTGCCCAAGGTCACACAGTAAGTGGCAGAGCCAGGATTAGAACCCAGGTCCTCTGACTCTCAGGCCCAAACTCTTTCCACTAAGTCGTGGTGCTTCCCTTGGGCTTGAAAGCTTGGGTGTGCAATAAATGCCAGCTACCCTGTTTAGAGATAAATGAACAGATGCTTGTTTGAATTGAAGGGAGGAACAATCACCTCTTTGCCAGTAGCGAAGATCAAGTGGTGATACACATCTTCTTTTTGGAGGTCTATGGGTGTTAGAATCTTTTAGAATGTGTCTGGCTTATTGTTGTAATGCACTGTCCCAAGTGCTTAGTACAGTGTTCTGCACACAGACAGCACTCAATAAATATGATTGAATCAAAGAATGAATGACTATTTCTGACCCTTGTGGGAAGCCACGTGGTTTCTGCTGCTCACTGTGGTTACCTGTTATTGCTTTTATCCAGCATCTTCCAGCTGCTTAGCCACTATCAAGTCTTAATGATTGAACTAATTGATCACTACTGATTAATTGATAACTAGTATTTATTAAATACTCTGACTTCTAGCTAAATGCACCATCATCCTAGTGAGCCAGTGGTGAGCATGTTACATTTTGCTGCATGTGGCTGACCATATGGGTGATTTGAGCACATTTTGGGTAGTAGGGAAGTTTAAATTTTCTCATGGTGAAAACTTGAATTTGGAAGATGGTCATTTTCTATGGGAAGAAGCAGAAAATGGTAGTTTAAAAAATACTGGCCTCTGCACAGAAGCAAGCTCTGTAAAGTGATTTCTCATTGTATTTTTTTCAATATGGCTACCAACATGGAAACTTTCAGTACATTCACTTATACATGAATTGTTTGTCTTGATTCTTCATCTCTGGCATGTTTCCTCAAAAAAAAAACAAAACCCAAAAAACCTCTGTGTGATTGCTTCACAAATGTATTTTCTCTGCCAGGGCTTGGCCTTGAGATTTTTGGATCAAATTTTTCCATAGATGTTCAATTTTGAAACTATCCATCAGGAACCTGGGGTGGCTCTTCACTAATGCTTTGTTAGAGTGCTTTGGAAATGCTAGGTGCATTCACCTTTATTTGAAATGTTTGACAGAACCATCAAAATTTAAAAGACAAATGTATTTTTTGTGGGTTGTAAATGGCTTTTAACACTAGGTAATCTTGACAATTTTCTTTTAAGAGCACAAAAATTAATATTTCCTATGAATTTATCAACCCAGTATTGTCTTGTGGTAGATACTTGAGCACTAGAACACTGTCCAGGCCTAGCATGAGCATGACCCATCCATTTATTGAAAGATGTTTTAGAATAAATCCGTATTTAGGAGATGTGAGTCATTTAGTATTTTCAGATAGTTGGGTGGATCAGCTGATCGTAAATTGGAGATAATTTCCTAGGAAGTAATTAAAAGAATTCCAAAGCAAGTTATTTTCTAATTTTTTAAAATTCAAATTACACATTTTCTAATTCTGCTATCAGGCTGTCTCCAAAGTAGGTGATCTAAGAGCACCGATGGCATCTAATATTTATAAATTGATTCCCAAATAGCTATTATTCAGCAATATTGATCCCAATTGTATTGGGAGGGAGGGGGGAGAGAAAAGAGGGAGAGAGGAAAAAAAAGAAAATGAAAATAACCCAGAATCTGTGGCTGTACACTCTTGTGAGTGTCTAGGGGAAGAAATAAAATGGGAACTCTGAATAGCAATAGAATCTGAGATGAGATGAGCAATGTGTAAATGTGTAATTAGTACCCAAGTATGGTCCTCCAGCATGGAAAGCCTCCCCAACTATATGGGATTGCCTGGGTAAGAGAAATTAGTGTTGAAAGTCATAACAAAAAAAATAATGGGAAGTATGACTGTCATTTTTGCTCTGGTAAGCCTTATGCACCAAGAATGTGAGCAGACTGGAAACGTTATCAGGAATCTAGCCTTTTGCCTTGATAGGGAGGTTCAGTAATCGGCTGCATTTCTCTTATTTCTGCTACTTCTAGGTGAGCATTTAGATTGTCTTTTGTATTGTATTTTGCTCCCTCAGCCTCCTGTTTCATAGTGCATCATGGGCTTGTACAAGGATCACAATTGATCAAAATTGAGAGGGACTTGTTCTAGAAAGATGCTTGGTTTCACATTCCTCACCAGGATGGTGTTGCACTCTTTTTGTAAGGAAGATAATGGGGAGGTTTACCATCCCTGGGGAGGTTTACCATCCCTATGCACTATTGGTTTTCCAGCAGCTCAGAGAATCGCTGTGTCTAGCTACACATGGGTGCTACTTCAGAGATTTAATGTTCTCTCCTTGTAGGTCATCGACCAGGCCGGAAGTGGCCAGTATCGAACCACTGGATCTTGATGAACAACAATGTTCCCAGAAAGCTGTTGTGCAGGCTCGATCATCCCAGCCAACCCGCCTGACCAGCATCATTTTTGCTGAGGATATCAGTAAGCACTTTGCTAATCTCTTGGTAGATTTGTCCAAATAACTTCCTGGCTCTAGATGTTGCTGACATTTGACAGTTGCATGCTCACTGTATACCATTCACTGTGTGGTACTGGACCACACCAGGCTGTCCTTAATAATAATGATTGTGTTATTTGTTAAGTCCTTACTATGGGCCAAGCACTGTGCTATGAGTTGGGGTAGTTACAAGGTCATCAGGTTAAACACAGGCTTTTTTCCACGGGCGGGGGGGGGGGGGTTACAGTCTGAGGAGGAAGAGCAAATGTTGAATTTCTGTTTTATGGATGAGGAACCAGAGGCCCAGAGAAGTGAAGTGTCTTACCCAAATTCACACAGCAGGCAAGTGGCAGAGCCCGGGTTAGAATCCAGATCGCCTAGGTCCTAGGCCTGTGATTTTTCCACTAGGCCATGTTGCTCCTCAAGTCAAGTCACGTGCACTGGCATTCAGAAGATTAGCCTGCAATTACTGCTCAACCACTGATAATCTCATTTATGAATTAGCCTTATATCTTGTTTTGCTTTTCTGGGTGCATTACCACTCCAGGCAACATTTAGTGATGGCTCTAAAAGGGAGACCTAGCTTCCCACTTCAGAATTCTACATCTGGGTAGAACCTTCCAGGGCCAGCATTGAGCAGGTCACTATTGGAGGTCCCCTTAGAAGCTAGATCTGGAAGGAGCCTCATGTGGTCATCTCGGGCAGATCCCCATATCCAGGGAGGGTGAAAGCCTAAGATCACCTGGGACCAGTTTCCATCCATCCTTATTTTCAAGATTTTCAGGAATGGAGATGCTCAACCTTGCTCAGAAGCATGCATGTCTAGTGTTTAGTCAACTGGTAGTCAAGAAGTCCTATCTTTTTCTATTCTTTAGATCTGGGTTCAGATCCCCTACTTCTGAATCATCTGGACAGATATGAAGAATTTCTTTCACCTTAGAAGTATTTAGTGAGTACTTACTGCAGGCACAGTCCAGGGAGTCAGGAGGACCTGAGTTCTAATACCGGCTCCACCATTTACCTGCTGTGTGACCTTGGGCAAGTCACTAAACTTCTTTGTGCCTCAGTTATCTCATCTGTAAAATGGAGATTAAGACCGTAAATCCCACGTGGGACCTGGACTGTACACAATTTGATTAGCTTGTATCAACTCCAGCATTTAATACAGTGCCTGGCACATAGTAATCCTTAGCACATAGAAATATAATTCCAGCTCCACCACTTGTCTGCTGTGTGACCTAGAGCAAGTCACTTCACTTCTCTGTGCCTGGTACCTCACCTGTAAAATCGGGATTAAGACTGTGAGCCCCATGTGGGTCAGAGACTGTGTCCAACCTGCTTAGCTTGTAAACTACCCCAGCAATTAGAACAGTGCTTGGCACATAATAAGTGCTTAACAAATACTATAATAATAATTATTATTCATAGTAAGCACTTAACAAATACCATTTTTAAAAAAGTTAGACTAGGTGAATAAATACAAGTAATCAAGACAAGGAGATGAAAAAGTATCAGATTCAGTTCCTTGAGGGGAGGAATTGTGTCTTTCGACTCTTTTTTGTCATCCTCGCTCAAGTGCTTAGTACAGTGCTTCTGCACACAGTAAGTATTCAATAAATACCATATTTATACCATATTATATCATTTTTCAGTGATATCTGTTTATAACAATGATATGAACAGATATTAATAAACACATGATGGCTGAGGGATTGGCATGACCTGGCTGGCTGAGGCGATTCAAGCAAGGGATGTCGCGAAGAAGAGGGGACTTCTCAGAGGAGCTTTGGTGGAGTGGAGGGATGTGGCTTGGTGAAAAGGAGGAAGGGTTTTCCAGGCAGAGGGAAAGGTGTGAGCAGTGGGTCAGAGAGTAGAAAGAGAGAAACCATTCAGAGAATAAGGAAGAGGATGACCCCTGGTGTAGCAGGAGAAGAGAGCAGGTACAGAGAACCAGCTGGCCAAGAGCCTTGAAGCTGATGGTCAGTAGTTTCATTTTATAATAAAAGCAGTGGAAAAGTGTTGGAGATAGTTACTAGAGGAGGGATATGCACTGATGAATGTTTTAACAAGAGGACATAAGTTACATGAGAGAGAGGTTGGAGGCAAGGAGACCAGTCAAGAGGTGTGAATGTGAAAAAGAGCTGAATCTGTGAAAAGTTACTGAGAATGAACAGATAGGATTTGGAGATGGACAGAACTCGGGAGGTAACTCAGAGAGGGAGATTTGCGACTCACCTACATAGTGGTGTTATGTGAAAGCATGAGAATGGATATGCTCTCTGAGAGAGTGAGTGTAAAGGGAAAAGAATAGTGGGGGGCCAGCGAATCGCTTTGAGGGATCCCCACAGTTAAAGGGTGAAGATTCTTCCTGGCTTAGGGAGAAGGGAATATTGTGTTGCTAACACTGTATCCCGGACATGCCTTTTAGTGACTGGCCAGGTGCTGCGCTGCGATGCCATTGTGGACATCATCCATGATATCCAGATTGTCTCCACCACCCGTGAACTCTACCTCGAAGATTCACCCTTAGAGCTGAAGATCCAGGCTCTGGATTCTGAAGGTAAGCATTCCAGTAGTATCCTATGCTATTCATTCTTGTTTGACCAGCTGTCCATGATGATGATCATCAATGGGAGTTATTGAGCACTTAGTGTGCAGAGCACTGTACTAAGCACTTGAGAGAGTACAGTACAACATAGTTGGGAGACAAGTTCCCTGCCCACAGTGAGCTTATAGCCTAGAGGGGAAGACAGATATGAATAAATAAAAACTCAGCACTTACATCAGTGACACATAGTAAGCGCTTAACAAGTACCATAAAAATGAATCACTTATAACAATTCATTATGTCCATAAGTGCTATGGGTGGAGGGTGGGGTGAATATCAAATGCCCAAAGTTCACAGAATCAAGTGTATCAATGACACAGAAGGGAGAGGGACCTGGGGGAAAGATGGCTTAATCGGAGAAGGCCTCTTGGAGGACATGTGACCTTAATGAGGCTTTGAAGGTGGGGAGAATAGTGGTCTGGTGAATGTAAGGAGTTCCAGGATAGGGGGAGGTTGTGGGAAAGGGGACGGCAGCAAGGTAGACAAGATCAAGGCACAATGAGTAAGCTGGTGCTAGTTGAGCAAAGAGTGCCGGCTAGTCTGTGGTAGGAGATCAGTGAGGTAAGGTAGGAAGGGGTGAGTTGATTGAGTGCTTTAAAGCCAATGGAAAGAAGTTTCTGTTTGATGCGGAGGTCGTGGGGCAGCCACTGGAGGTTCTTGATTGGGGAGACATGGTCTGAACTTTTTTTTTTTTTGAAAAATCATCCATACAGCAGAGTGACGTATGGAGTGGAGTGGGAAGAGACAGAGTCACGGGGGTCAGCAAGAAGGCAGGTGCATTATACAAGGTGGGATAGGATAAATGCTTGGATCAATGTGGTAGCCATCTGAATGGAGAGGAAGGGCAGATTTTAGCGATGTTGTGAAGGTAGAACCGACAGGATTTGGTGATAGCTTGAATATCTGGGTTGAATGAGAGAGATGAATCAAGGGCAACTTCAAGGTTACGGGCTTGTGAGATAAGGAAGATAGTAGTATTGTATACAGTGATGGGAAAGTTGGGGCAGGGGGAAAGGTTTGCATGGGAATATGAGGAGTTCTGTTTTGGACATGTTCAGTTTGAGGTGTTGGAACATCTAGGTAGAGATGTCCTGAAGGCAGAAGGAAATGTGAGATTGCAGAGAAAGAGAGAGATCAGGGCTGGAGATGTAGATTTGGGAATCATCTGCATAGAGATAGTAGTTGAAGCCATGGGAATGAATGACTTTTTTCCAAGGGTGTGGGTTCCCAGAACTGAACCATGAGGGACCCTACTGTCAGAGGGAGAGAGGCAGAGGAGGAGCCTACAAAAGAGACTGAGAAGGAGTGGTCAGAAAGGAGAACCAGGTGAGGATAGTGTCAGTGAAGCCAAGGTTGGATAAAGTTTCAAAGAGAAGGAGGTGGTACAGTGTTGAAGGCTGCTGAGAGTTCTTGGGGGATTAGGATAGTGTAGAGGCCATCAGATTTGACAAGAAGGTCATTGGTTACCTTAAGGGTGTTTCCATTGATTGAACAGGGCGGAAGCCGGGTTGGAGGAGATCAAAGAAAATATTGGAGCAGAGAAAGTGTAGACAGTGGCTGTAAGCAGTTCTCTCAAGTAGTTTGGAGAGGAATAATAAGAGCGAGATGGGGTCATAAGTGGAGGGAAAGGGGAGAGTTCTTTTAGGATAAGATGAAGTATGAATTGAGAAATGATCCAAATTTTTCTGGAAGAAAATCAGTCTTTCTTGGATCCACCCATCTGAGATGAAGCACCTTTCCCAGATAATTCAGGAAAAATTGGAGTTGGGCTTGAATTAATTATTTGATTATCATTTTACATTGGCTGTGGAGAACTGGCTTCTAGGAGCTCATTACATGTTGCTTGGAGGTGATGGTGATGATTACTGTTGCTCAAAGTGAAGTGGAAGGTTGGGCAGATATCTGGTGAATTCAATCTGTATAGACAACCACTGGATGCAAAGCACCACTTAACCCTCAAATGCAGGGTAGGGTGAGGCCTGAATTATGTGGATACTTGCCTGCAATTTTCCACTCTTCTTTCCCTGGATAGACATGACTGAATACACTTTCCCCAGTTTTTCCAGGTGAGTTTATTTTTGTTTCTTGATCCTTTCTTGGATGGCTCAGATGAGATGGATTCTCATTTCTTTTCTACTTTAGCTAAGGGACGTGTTCCTCACTGTCTCTAGGGCTCTCCACTTATACCATAATAAATCATTCAGTGGTATTTGAGTGCTTACTGTGTGCAGAGCACTGTACTATGAGTTTGGGAAAGTATAATCTAACAGAGTTGGTAGTCATCTCTGCCCACAAGGAACTTACAGTCTACAGTCTAACCCCACTGTAGTATATCTGAAGCTGAGAGATGTGTGTAAGTGGGAAATGGAAACCAGAAACATCCAAAGACGAGAAAGTAAGCTGGAAAAGCCACGGATTTAGATCAAATGATTTGCTATGATTTTAAGCCATTGCCCTTGTTTGAATTCTAGGTTGCTTAATTTTCTGCCAAGATCAGTCCTTCTAGATCGACTCTGTTATGTCCATATGCATATAATTGTATTTCTTCCTCAAAGAATTTACTACTATCCATTATATAGGGGTAACTAAAAAGTCAGATTGTGACCAACAGTTACCACCAGCCACTTGATGCATGCTTGAATTCTTTCCTGTGGCTTAATGTTGTAGGGCCTGAGAGAAGAGTTTGTTGGTGAATACTTGTACTCAAAGAAAACTTTCCCCTCTCCGCTCCCACCCCACCCCTTCCCATCTTAATGGCTGCAGATCTAATAGAGCTCTCTGTAGCTGGGTTTTTTTCCCCAGCATCTAAAGCCATGCTTATTGTTTTGAAAACTGTGCTTCAGTGGATCCAACTGGGGGGAGGGTGGGTGGAATCAGCAGCTGGAGTGTACTGATTTAAGTTGCCTTAGCCCAGTATTCCAAGGCTGGACAATAGAATAGTTCTCTCATTGAATGGATGAGACCCAACTTGCCTGCATCTTCATATGTGTAGATTTGCAGCACTTAGACTTTAGCTGTGAGGTTTCCCAGTTGGTGTTGGGTATTAGCCCCAGAACAAAGAAATAAACTTTAGTAGGTTTGCTATAAAGACTTGAATGCTTTCTCTCCCAAATATATATGCAATTACAGTAGCACTAGATAAGGAGACCAAAGGGACTGATGCCATCCTCTCTTCTCTAAACACAGCCCTGAGGAAACACAATTTAATATTGTGGTTTACCTTTAAAATCAGCTTCAGTTGCTGGGAAACCTTACCAGCTACCACAGTTGACAATCAAAAATATCATGCTGACTGTCCCCTAGGGAGCAGAGTAAGAGACAAAGATAAGCTGTGTAGTTTATTGAGAGGAGGGAAGGATGCTTTTCCTCCCTTTCTTTCCTTTCCTCTTCCTAGAATTCTCTCCCTCCTTTCCCTCTGCCTTTCCCTACATTCTTTCCCCCTCTGCCGCTTACACCCACCATCATTCAGAGAGCCAGAGAAAAGAGCAGGTGGAAAAGCCAGCATGGAAAATGGATGTGACATATGCTGGGCCATAATTTAGGTAATCATGTCCATACTTTTAGTGATTTGTTTCAGCATGTGCTGGGAAAGTATTTCAAGGCATTTCAAAATAAGTCTATTGGGAAAAAGGCACCATTTTTCTATGGGTTTCTGAGGTATTAACAACATGAGCGGTATTGATCAACAACCTTTCTTGGTCACATTTCTGCCTAAGATTTGTTCACATTAAAACAACTTTGATGGGGAAACACATCAAGCATAAAAATGGACTGTTATTTTTAATGTCTAAATTTCTCTTCTGTGGAAGAGTTCAAGGGCCACAATTTACATTCTGGACTAAAACATCTTGCAGAAATGTATTTGTCTTCCCATTGTAACTTTGTTGTACATGTAACAGAGAATCCCAGTGCAAGAGGGAGATGCTTTTTCAAATGAAATGCAATTATAACCCTGGTGCTATGTTTCTTGACAAAATGGGGGCTGAATTGGAAGGTCATATTCTGGAGCCGTTTCCAGAATTCAATGTGAAAGGAGCTGTAGTTTTTCAGATTTTTAAGTATACTCTTTCATTTTCACCTCAAAGTTTTACTTGGACAGGATTGTAATTCCAGTCCCGCCTTTATTTTACTATACTGGTACTGTTTTCTGGTAGGAAGAAGAGGATAGACAAATCATCCTGAACCATTTAGGAGAAAGATTTTTCTTTTAAGTAATAATAATGGTATTTATTAAGCACTTACTATGTGCCAAGCACTGTCTAAACAGTGGAGTAGATCCAAGGTAATCACGTTGTCCCACATGGGGCTCACAGTCTTAATCCCCATTTTCCAAATGAGGTAACTGAGACACAGAGAAGTTAAGTGGATTGCCCAAGGTCACACAGGAGAAAAGTGGTAGAGCTGGGATTAGAACCCACGTCCTCTGACTCCCAAGCCCAGGACCTTGCTACTAAGCCATGCTGCTTCTCTAGTAGTAAAGGCTTGGTTCCACCTATTGTATTTCCATTCAGGGAATACATAATAGTATGTTAAGTGCTTTCTAGGTGCCAAGCTCTGTGCTAAGCACTGGGGTTGATTGATACAAAGTATTCAGATTGTATGCAGTCCCTGTCCCAGTTGGTCTTCATGGTCTACAGAGAGAGCAGGTCTCATGTCTCCATTTTGCAGATGAGGAAACTGGCACAGAGAAGCTAAGTGAATTTTTCTAAGGTCACACTGCAGGCCAGTGGCAGAGATCAGACTCGAGTCCAGGTTTCCTGATTTCCAACACTGTGATCTTTCCAGTACCCCACACTGCCTCTGTAAGTTTTCATATTTCCCATTAGAACAATAAATGAACCACACAAAGAAGGAAATGAATGTTGAATATTGTCTCCATTTACTGTGAAGCTTTTTGGAGCAGTGTGGCCTAATGGATATAGCATGGGTCTGGGAGTCAGAAGGACCTGGCTTCTAATCCAAGCTCTGCCGCTTGTCTACTGTGTGACCTTGGGCAAGTCACCTAACTTCTCTGGGTCTCAGTTATCTTATCTGTGTGAGTCCCATGTGGGACATGGACTGTGTCCAACTTGATTAGCTTGTATCTACCCCAGTGCTTAGTACAGTGCCTGGCACAAATTAAGTGCATAACAAGTACCATTAAAAACAATATAGCACATTTTCCCATTTTTGCACTGAATGTACAGTTCTGTTAATTGAGCTTGATAATTGATTTTTGTGTTCCTTGGTCCTGGGTGGTTGTAGAGGGTGGATAGATTTGCCTTTTTCAAGTTGACATTGATCGTCCTTTTTATAGCACCCCCCACCCCGAAATTCTCTACTTAGTTCAATTCATTAATAAAACAGTGTTTCTAAATGAATAACACATTTTTCTTAAGCCATTGTGACAGTGGTTATTTGTGTTGCTTTTGAAAAAGAAAAAAACATAGAAAGTAAGAGTTGTCATATTTTGTCATAGTTAGGCTAGCTCCATGGTCAATTATTTTTTCTTTAAAGGGAATCAATTGCACCCCTGTTCTTTGTCATGAATTGATCTTTTTTTTTAAAAAATGACATTTGTGAAGCATTTACTATAGGCACTGTACTAAGCTCTGGGGTGGATACAAGATAATTAGGTTGAACACAGTCCATGTCTCATATGGGGCTCACAATCTTTAATCCCCATTTTACGGATGAGGTACGTGAGGCCCAGAGAAGTTAAGTGACTTTCCCAGGGTCCCACAGAAAATGGCAGAGCCAAGATTAGGACCTAGGTCCTCTGACTCCCAGGCCTGTGCTCTATCCACTAGGCCATGCTGCTTGATGTGCAACTGCTCTCTGCAAATCAATGTAGAGTGAAAAGTGAAAATCTTATTCTATTTTTAGAACTGACAGAGATAGCACTTATGTTTTATCTTTCAAGTATATATTTATATATATGCATATGTATATATGTGTATGTTTGAAGCCATCTTTAATTTTCCATAATAGACTTGCAACAGAAACCTAGGTGAAGCAATTTCAATGAGTGGTTAAGATACATGAGAGCTCCATTTTTGAATAAGATTTGCTGGTAGTGTATGACTTCTGATGTACACTGAAAAATATTTTCTTGTCCTAATTCCCCATTTTAAAAGACCCTATTACCGACTGACATGAGAATCTATGCATAGTCCACTGAAAATGAGGCTTTTATGTTGAAGTTTAGCTGATTATTAAATGATATAATCTGGTAATAAGGAGAAGCCAGTCTTGAGCATGCCACAGAGTTTAATGTTGATTTGGCTCCACTGTCATGGAGCAGGGTAAGTGAGTTTAGGATAGGAAGGTAATCTCCTGCTAAGTAAAATGACATTTGAAGCTCCCATATAAACCTGATCTTTGCACTATTGATCAGAGTGGGCTAGTTTGAGCTTTACATATGGATTAAGAGCTCAGATGGGTATTTGTAAGGACTGAGGTACTTTCAATTTTCTGCAGTGGAAGAATTAAATATATGATACGGGCATTTATTACCATTAATTACAAGAGCCCTGCGGCCTTTGACTACTTGAAGAAACAAATTTGGCAGCCCTACAAAAAAATGTAACCAGAATAGTGATTGTGTGCTATAAGGGATTGAGTACTAAACGAGGAGCCAAGATTCAGTTCTGTGGCTGTCATTGCAGAAGTCCCTTAACCTTTACAATGAGGGAAAAGATACTGACCAAAAACCCTTGGCTTCTTAGGGATGTTAAGGAATTGAATAAAGTAACCTCAAGGAAAATGCTTGGTGCTCTTAGGAAATAGGGTCCAAAGTATTATCATCATTGTCACTGTTTTTGTGGCGAGTGCTGCCATTTCCATGAAATATGCGCTTTTTGGGCCTGATTTTTTTTTCCCTTATCTAACTAACATCATTCAGCTGAAATAGAGACAAGGAAGGAACAAAAGCCATGCTAAAGCCTCCATTTTCTGCTACATTGATATAATTGAAAAATGCCTTTCAAGTATTTTGAATTATGTTTTTTCTCTGTTTGCTAAGCTACTCTGATTTAAAGCAGCATGGTGTAGTGGATAGAGCATGGACCTGTGAGTTGGGTGGTCATGGGTTCTAATCCCGACTCCACCACTTGTCTGCTGTGTAGCGTTGGACAAGCCACTTCTTGTCCAACTTCACTTCTCTGTGGCTCATTTACTTCATCTGTAAAATGGAGATGAACATTCAGAGCCCTGTGCGGGACAGGGACTGTGTCCAACTCGATTTGTTTGTATCCACCCCAGTGCTTAGTATAGCAGCTGGTACATAGTAAGCACTTAACAAATACCATTATTATTTAAAGACTTGGTAAGGAATCATCAAAGGTTGAATGCCAGAGCACTTTTGTTCCCATTTGCAATGGTATTCATGAATTTACAATGTCCCTGGCTGTGTTAAATGTCTGCTTTAAGAAAGAAGCCAGTTTGATCTAGTTGTACTGTGTTAAGGCAACCCCATAAGTTGCATGCACTCTTGAAAACTTTGTTCACAGAGCCAAAAATGAAGTGTTGAGTTGAATGATTATCTGATGATGAATGTAGGTGAGTCCAGCTGGTTCCTTTCAGTTCCCCAAAACATTTTTACCTCAATTTGGGACAAGCAGCCTGAATTGATTTGGATAGTAGCTTCCATTTCTTCACTTTTTTTCTATTAGGCACAGAGTATGGACCAGGTGATTCATTACTCTCCCAAAGCCTTTAGACAAAAAGTATTTTTGTAAGTGCTTCCGGCCAAAATTAATTATGGCCTTAAGTAATAACAGTGCAAATTTTACCTCCATATGCCTGCTTATTCTATCTAGGTAGGGCAATCTTTACATGAAATCACACTGGTAGCCTTGCTTTAGCTATCTAATATATTAATGCAACAAGAATGTTGGTCAGAAATTCTTGCACATTAAAGAACTTCAAGCCCATCAACATCTATTCTGCCAGGGGCTGGGGAAGAGTTGGATCAGGAGAGGTCCAGGAGAAGTGAGGCAAAGGGGCTGGGAGAAGTCCGTCTGAGGGGCACCAGGTCTCTCCCTGGCTAGGAAGGCTGGCAGTAGCCTAATCCTGGAATATTTCACTGAAACTTCAGAGTCTGGAAAGTATTACTTAGTATTGACCCAAGTTTGAAAGAGCCGCTTCTGGCATCATCTCTGATAGAAATGAAAATGATTTTACTCAGGTGGCTTGTTGATCAATAAATCATCCCATCAGGGGCTCCAGTGCTGTAAGGTTGGATCAGAGCTAACCATCAGAGCTGCAAAATTATATCTAGTCTAGTTCTACCCAACTTCCTTCACCTGCAGTGAACCCATGTTGGGGGTTTAATGGCTGCTCTTGAATTGGGAAATACCCATTTTTGATTTTTTCTCCAAACAGATAGGAAATGGGGATGTTGAACTGAGACTTTCCAAATTCTGTTTTTCCAATACTACCCTGGCACGCCCACCCCACCCCCCCAGCCCCCTACCCACACATACACCCAGGACATGGACGGGAACCCTAATGCACGTGTAGGCAATGGTTAGAGAATAATGGTTTAAAATGGATCTCAATCTGCTTTAGGGTTTGTAAATTGGGGATTGGATTTGAACCTCAGGAAGCAAATAAAATTGGAAGTCAATTCAACTTTTCTTTATCTGGGAGTTGATATTTTGAGAACACTGAGCATTCCCTGCCAGATTTTCGAGGTCCTATCTGAAAAAGAAATGAGCAGTCTTGAGGGTGAATTTGACTTGATCACTTCCAGAAGTCAGCTTTGGAAAAGGCCCTGTTAAATTTATATCTTCTCCAGAATTTCCCCTCCCTTCCTATCCCTAATTCCCATCAGTTACTGTGGATATCAGTTGATAAGTGGCTGAAGCATGATGTGCTCTCTCTCCTGATTCTGCTCAGTGTCTTTTGAGGCTTCTGGTACTTCCCCTTTATTCCAGTTCCTTGTGCTGTGAGGGAAAGGCAAAAGTAACTAGGAATGTAGGGGCAATGTAAGGTCTTTTGAGGTGACCTTGATTCCTAATTATTTTGATCAAAGAAGGTAGTTTGCCTGACATAAATGATGACCTGCCTGAAAGTGCTTGCTATGCTATGGAGTGACCATGTTCCTGGAGACTGTGCCTTACACAAGGTCTCTGGCCTTTGATGTGTACCCAGGTTTCTTGGTTAATATGGTTTCTGATGTATCTTTTTTTTTTTTTTTAGGAAACACATTCAGCACCTTGGCAGGATTGGTTTTTGACTGGACAATAGTAAAGGATACAGAAGCCAATGGTTTCTCTGACTCTCACAATACGCTGCGGTATGGTTCATCATCATTAGCTGCAGCAATTTTTATTAAACCTTGTATGTGCAAGATACTGAACCAAGTGCTTAGGGACTTTGCAGAAGTAATATTAACAGGATCCCAGTCCTTGAGTTTGCAGTCAGACTGGGGAAGATGATCAAACAAATAATATACCGTGTACATAAAGCAATATGTGAGTGCTGAGGTAGCTGTAGATATGTTGTGATTAGGAAGTGTAAATAAGGGTAGTGATCAATGTTTCCCTTTAAAGAAAAATAAAAGAAAGTATATAGCTAGGGATGGGAGGTAGAGTGCCACTTTAAATTTAAAAAGCACCAGTAATTCCAGAACCAAGTGTAAAATATTTGCTGCCAACTCTGTTCATTCCTAATAAGTTTTGAGTCTCAGTTAATGAAGCTGTGCATCAACTTGGTATTTCCACACACTGTCGGAGAGGGAGACCAGTAAGGAGGCTGATGTGGTAGTCTAGCTTGAAGGTAATATAAGCTCGAATCAGGGTTGGTGACTGAAAATGCGTAGGTGGGTACGGAAAACAACTTGGAGGAAGAAGGCATGGGATTTAGAGGCAGCTTGAATATGGGAGGTAAAAAGATGGAAAGGAATCAAAGCTGACCCTAAGGTTGTGAGCTTCTGAGACTTGCATGAGGATGTTGGACATTGGCCTTAAGTGGAGAACCAGCCTTTTGATCCACCCTTGACAATTATAATTTTTTTTAATGTATAAGGTATTTCTCAAAAAGAGCTCAATTGGCTTTGCCTGTTACAGTCCTTTTTCCTGCCTCCTCTCCCTTTGCCATCCCCCAGTCTCAGGCATAAGCATTCCAGTGGCACTCCTTGCCCTCAGGTGATTTGTAATATCTATAACTCACTTCCAACCACATTTGCGACATTCGTCGTCTTTGTAGGCTGCTTGCAGTGTTAAGTTTGGCGTTATTTTCATGACTTAATGGGAATGCTGGACTCAACTAAGTTTCATGCTGTATTTTTCTATGTTTTCAAAAGAAAAAAAGAGACTCTATCCTTTACTTGTCCCTCTGAAAGCCCAGCCCCAAACCCCAAGAACCTTTTGGTAATGGGGAGGTGATATGAGTGTGGCCTTTTGCTCAGCCCAGCTCATTGGGCATCCATCATAGCTCTAAAGCTGTCAAATCTGTCTTTCATTGACATTCTCTTCCTGCCACTCTTTCTTCTCTGGTCAAAGGCCAGTTCCCCTGTTTAATGTGATTGTCACCTTGGAAACTCCTTCTTGACTTGTTTTGGAATTTCTGGCATGGTGATGAACACCTTCTGAACCACCGTAACTGTCTTCCTAGCAAGTTTCATACCTTCCCCAATCAGAATGATACACGAACAGAATATGAAGATGAATTCAGAGTGATCAAAAACTCAAACAAGAGCTTTTTAGTTTTTCAGTGAGATCAACGTACAATGGCTAACAAAACCGGATGAAGAAAGAAATCCCAAGAGACAGAGCTTATCATAGAATAAAACATGCCCTATTATACAAATGCTGCAGTTATCGATCTTTTTTTGAACCTGTTTTCCATTCCTAATTGTGCATGCAGTTTCTAGAAGTGCAATTTAAAAGCAAAAGCTAAAATTATCTAGAAGTCTGCAGGTGTACTATTCATTTAAAATATTTTATTCATTTTCCAGCATACTCAAGTTTCTAGAGTCTACTTATATACCTCCTGCCTACATATCAGAGATGGAAAAAGTTGCCAAGCAAGGAGATACTGTTCTAGTATCTGGGATGAAGACAGGGAGTTCCAAATTAAAAGCACGGATACAGGAAGTAGTCTACAAGGTAATAATTTGTCATCATTATTTGCAAGTTCAGGTTTATTGTGATGTAGGATAATGATACTTGGGGAAGCACTGTACCCTAATGAAAAGAGCATGGGCCTAGGAGTTAGAGGAGCTTGGTTCTAAACCCAGCTTTGCCACTTGTCTGTGTGACCTTGGGCAAGTCACTTCACTTGTGCCTCAGGTTCCTCATCCTTAAAATGGAGATTAAATCCTCCTCCCTCCTACTCAGACTGAGCCATATGTGTATCCAACCTGTCTATTTTTTGTCTACCCCAGCACATAATACAGTGTTTAGCACATAGTAAGCACTTATTGAGTACCATAATTCTTAAATATGCTGAACAGAGTCATAATGCAAAAAAACCCAAAAACATTTGGGGGGGAAAATAGAAAATCCTGAAGTCTCTTGGAAAAGAGCTAAAGTATATTTCAGCCAAATGGAATGAGCTCAAGCTTTTAAAATGTAATCTAGTAAATGTCCAACCCAAAGAAAGACGAAGAAAAGGAAACGTCTTGCTGTGGCAACTTGGGAGTTTTCCGGTACTGGACCCTCCTGAACAAAGGACCCTTTTCCTCCTCCTTTAAGGCTGTGTGGGATGCCTGACAGGTGCCAGGCCAATAGAGCATTTCCCCTCAGCTGCTTGTCACAATGTCTGGGGAAATGCAGATGCAGTCATGTATTTTGGGCTGCTTAGAGAAGTGCCTGAGCTCCCCACCCCAAGTGCTTCTTGCCTTTGAAGATTTGCGCTTGGCCTTTCACTTTCTAGTGACAAATCAACTCCCAGATTGCTTTGACCTAAGAAACCCATTCTGTGGGATTTAGACTACCTCCTCATGTGCCATGTCACACCAACCCTCTCATAATAATTAATTCCAACTCATTAAATTCTCATCTCTAAGGGTGCTGAGATCAAAGTGTCAAAATATAAGTGTGTTGAACTACTACACTGGCACTCGTCCAAGCGCTCATGGATTTATCCGATTCGTTTCTCTGTAATGTGTGGCAGCAATATTTCCATTTTAACCTTAGTAATGAAATCGTCCTTTCCGTTAACATGCTCTGCTTTTCAGGTTCCTCAAGGTTTAGCTGTTGGTTTTCTATTTCAGTTCAGTTTAATACTCTAACTTAAATGAAGCCAGCTTTAGGAAGAACTTGTTGGCCTTTTTCTTCTGGTGGAGGTTTTAGTAAGCACAGAAATATCCAAAAGGTGGCTAAGAAGAAGAAAGAAAAAAAATCCAAGGCCCTGGATAATCTTTCCTTAAAACAATCAAGACATTATTGTATCTGATATGGTATCTGAAAACAGCTCATTGTGGTATTACCTAGAGAGTAAGCATTTACCTGATACTGAAGATTTCAAGTATTTATTTTTTTTAGTTATTTGAGATGTATATGGCACTACAATGAGGGACTATAAAATCAGGTTGCTTTTTCCTCTCCTTTACCCCCAACCCCCTCAAAAACCCAGAGGGAATGATTTGTAAAGATGCCTTTTCTCCCATTCTTTATTCAAAGAATGTTCAGCCTGCAGAAGTCAGGTTGCTTATTTTGGAGAATATTCTTCTGAACCCAGCTTATGATATCTACTTGTTGGTGGGAACATCCATTTGCTACAAGGTGCAGAAGATAAGACAAGGCAAAATTACAGGTGGGTTCTGGGGGTGTTACTAACATTACCAAGGATTTCTCTCTACTCTCTGGGTACTTTAGTGAAGAGAGGTGAAAGAAGGCATAGCACGTGAAGACATTACTCCCTTGGTTTGGGCAAAATTTCTGTGTCCGAAATGTTCCTGATTTCCTGGTTAATTGTTTTGCTCAACTAAAATGACAGCAGATTGATATGGATTCTCATTTCCTTAGACGTCAATGATAATATAGCAAAATCTGAAATTCCGAAGTTTTATTCAAAAACTTTTGTCTTTACTGATGGCTGAGTGGAAGAAACAGGAGCTTTAGTTTTATTGGAGAAAAAAAATCACATTTTTCCTGCTGAAAATATCAGATTCTTGCCCAATATAGTTGTGGTTTCAAAATTGCATGGAGAGAGAAAGGCTTTGTAGATAAAGCACCATTTAAGAGGGGCTGTGGGTTAAATTCCTTGTAAATTGCAGGCCGAGACACAAGAAACTGGTAAGGACCATTGTTGAGAGTCTTTTTAGAAACCAGGCAAGGCATAGTTTATTAAATTTGACCCTAGCTTTTCTCTAGATGCAGCAGAGATTTCAATTGTTTCTATAAAAATTCCCTTTTTCAGAGAGCAGAAATTGCCCTAATGTAAGCTTTCTATAAGTAGTTGAGCAATTTTCATTGAATCCTTAAATTAATTTAAAAGAAGTGGGAAAAATATCTTCTGACAGGAGTAACCTCATTTGCTTATTTTGAAAAATCACAGTGTGTCAACTTTTTCTATGTTGGAAAGAAGAAAACAAAAACAATTAAAAATAAAACTAAAATTAATCAACCATAATTGACATTATATTGGCATTCTGAAGGATAACATGTTTTTATTATCTCACGTTGTCTTCCCTCTTTCTTTTTTTTTTTTCTTAAAAGTACAGAATTAATGATGCCTTCTGATCAGTATGAACTGCAGCTTCAGAACAACATACCTGGCCCTGAGGGAGATCAGGCTCAACCAGTTGCCAGGCTGGTTCAAGCAACATCAACAGTTACTGCATTGCAGCAGGGACAAACTAACCTAGTGCTTGGGCACAAAAATATCCTGTGTGCGTGTGTGTGCGTGCGTGCGGCTGCCCGCACAAAACACCATCTTCTTCATATTCTTCAGGAGAGATAATTTTCTCCTCTGAACAACTGCAGGGATAAAAATATCCCTTTTTCCCAGCCCCCCCTTACCCCCCAAACCAGTGGTCTGAAAAATCAGAAAGAGCCAAAATAACACTGTTGAGCTCAATTACACACCTCTCCAGATGACTCATTGGAATAATAGAAATGAGAGATGGGGCATAGACTTGGAATCATTCCCTCCAGAAAATTATCAAGTGCTTGGAAGGCTCACCTAGATGATTAGTTTTACTTTGGCAAATGAAGTGAATTTTTATGAGAAATTAGCAAATGAAGTATGAAGCATTCAGTTACTTTCTACACTTGCTTGGAGGATTACTTGCCAACATGTTGGATCTATTTAAGACTCTTCACTCCTCTTTGCTAAAGTAAAAACAGGTTGAGTCTGGTAATTTGATTCTTGTTATTTTGTTTGGCCTTTATACATAAGTATGTATATACACACATGGGGGTGCATGTGTGTGTTCATGTAAAGCTGACTTTTGCTTTCAGCGATGACACTGATAGTAATAAGATCCTGACTGAAAGTTAGTAAGTTAGTAAGTCTGACTGAAAAGACTAATGTGTGGCTGGCTCTCCCTCCACGTTGTTTGCCCCTAAGAGTAGATTCTAGCTGCGCTAATGGGATTGTAGTACACAGGGCCTGTCTCTGTTTTTGCACCCTGCCTCATGGTTTTAATTACTGGCTGTCGGGCTGCTGTGTCTGCTGTATTGGTCTCCCTACAGTTCACTGCTAGGTGTGGTTATTTGAATCTGTTTCACTCTATTTTTCAATCCTCTGTTGTGCCTTTTTTCAGTTCACCGTACAACAGAAGCTCCTGCTATCATGAGCTCTGGTTATTTACATAGCACTGGGTTAGATACAGGGTAATCAGGTCCCTTTCCCACAAGGGAGCAGAAAACTCCTGCCCATTTTAGAGATGAGACAAAGGAGACCCAGAGTGACTTGCCCAAGGACAAGGTCTTGCCCTGATCTCCTGCCTCCCAATTCCGTGCTATTTTCCATTCTCCTCACATGTCCCAGCCAGTGGAGTTGTGCTGCTAGAAGCATTCTTCAACTTTAGTGAGCTCTCAGTGTTCTAGGCCTGAACAGCCAACAACAAGCATTATTATCCTTGTTCATTCTTTCCCTTCCAACAAGTGTATATTTTTCTTTAGAGTTTTGTCCCTTAACTAAAATCTCAGGTATTCGTATGCAAGGAGCTTCCAGATTACCCAACAGCACGATTTATGTTGTGGAACCTGGATATTTGGGTGAGTGCAGGACTAATGAGCTTCTGGGTATTTCTGACTATTAAAGAATTGCTGAATTTTGTTTTAAATGTATTTAGAGCTGGAAAAACTATCAGCTGGACAGCTAACACTCTTGGCCGGGGTCTCATGGTTTAGTTTATAGATCATACACCTTGATCTTTCTCTGGCTCCCCACTTTTTGGACATTTCGCTGTGCAGATTCAGGTAGAGGAAGGACAATTCAAATCAAAATCTCCTGGCTGGAGCATCTTACCTCTGGGGAATTTCAAGGTCCTTTAAAAACTTTAGGAAAACACTGTTCAGGATCCCTTTTCTGATGAAGGGGTAAGAGAAAGCGTGGGAAACCGTAGTAACAGTGAAGGTGGGAAGGCAACTTAGGAGGAGTGGAAGGCAAAGGAAAAGGGGTGTAGGAAGGGAAGGAGGGAGGAGGGCCCTCGTGGATATTCATTCAGGTCATGAAAACTAAAGTTTCAACTTTTTCAGTTATCTATTAAAAAGACTTAAATGTTTTGAATGATTTCGATGATAAATACTACCATTATTCAGTGGCCAATATTATCTTGCCTGCCCAAGATGTAAGAATATTATCTTGTTTAGGTTCATTGTAAATTCCTTCTTAAAAATGGGATTAAATTGGGTTTGAGGGTTTTTTTGTTTTTTATTTTGTGAAAAATTAATTCTTAGCAAGTTGGTCACTCAAGTTCAAAATATATGGGGCATGTGTGCTGTAACGGTTAAAAACCAGTTTGACAGGTAACCTGTACTATGCATTGCTACACTTCTTTCTCACTTTATAGGGTTTACAATCCATCCCGGGGACAGATGGGTCCTAGAAACCGGCCGATTTTACGAAATCACCATTGAAGTGTATGACAAATCAAGCAACAAGGTTTATTTATCGGATGTAAGTGAATGTCCATGACAGGTTCCCATGCATGCTCCAGGGCATGTGGCACTCAGACGCATTTTTGTCTCAACTTGTTTTATATGGACAATTTCAAGGCCAGGCCAGCAACTGGGAATAGGTACATGTATGTGACAGGGTGAGTTGGAAAAACTCAGAGTATGTGGTTGTGTTTGTGCATTATTAAAAACTCCCTAATATTGCCGGTTAACTAGGTTCTAGTCATAGAATTAGACTGATTAAAATCATTACCATCCCATCCCTTTCACTGGGTCCACTGTCTGGGATAGGTACTGGGGGTAACCAAGTTAGCCAACTGGATGAATGCCATTTGTCTTTTCAGAGAAGCTGCTGGATTCCTCATCTTATTAAAGGGAGTGACGTAGCCAGTTCTTTTGTTCCATGAGGATCCAATTTACAAGTTTTCTCTTGTTGCTTTTTTAAAAATAGGCATTCTTTCCTATGCTTCAGCTGGTTCAGGAGAGCTCACCTCACATGCTTTCACTTTCAGAATATTAGGATTGCCACAGTGCTGCCTCAGGAGTACTTTGAAGTACTGAAGTCCTCCCAAAATGGGTCATACCATCAAGTGAAGGCAATAAAGAGGGGCCAGACAGTTATCGACGCTGCTCTGACTTCTGTGGTAGACCAGGTAAAAAAATGTTCCTTGGTTATTAAAGCACCTTGAGCCTGTAGCTACTGATTCAGTGCAGAGAAAAATGACATGAAAAGCTAGATTTCTTAGTGTGTCCAACTTTTGAGAGTAACCCTGCTCGGGATGAAAATATTTGACACCATCTAAGGTGGGCAATCAGCATGGTGTGTGTTCCCTAGCAACTGTCCCAGCAAACTGTGCCCACTCTTTTCCAGGTTGATTAACTGGAATCTCTCGATTCTGTATAATGAGTCTTTAAGTTTTGTTAATGTAGTTTTAGAGGCCAGATCAAACATCTCCAGACCTGTAGCAATTGTCAGCAGCCTGAAAAATTAGCATTTGGTTTTGTCCATCTTTTCTAGTGCACCCTTCTGTCTAACCCCACTCCAGCTGCTACATCTGCTCCTGTTCCCTAATTAACAGGGCACAATTATCTGCCTGCAAAAAAGCATGTGTAGCACTTTCCACACGCACAGATTTTCTGGAAAACCTGATCCAGGTTTACCCAATTGGGTACCCATTTTCTTTTGGGCCTTTAGTTGTTAGAAATAGTTTTGTGTACAGCCTTTTGACCTTCCAAGAGTAATGCAGATGCGGTGGGGTTTATGGTGAATGTGGTTAACCCTTTCAGGATGGAGGTGTCCACACGTTACCTGTTCCAGTCCGAAACCAGCAGGAGGTTGAAATTTATGTTCCTATCACTCTCTCACCAAGTATTTTGACATTTCCGTGGCAGCCAAAAGCTGGAGCCTATCAGTACACTATCAAGGTAAGATTCAGAAAAAAAAAATGACATAGGGATAGTTTTCCTGGGGATGATGTGTTCCTCTCATTAAAATGGAGTTCATCTCAGGAGTCTCTGTCAAGCTTTTTGTTTTTTACTCCTTTCAATAATATCCCCGTGAGTCTCAGAGGAAATATTACAATTAAAACAGGAAAAAATTGGGTGGGCTAGTTTGGAGGTTCTAGACTGTAAACTTGTTGTGGGCAGGAAACGTGTCTACCGACCCTGTTGTATTGCACTCTCCCAAGTGCTCAGTACAATGCTCTGTATACAGTGAGTGCTCAATAAATACCACTGATTGATTGGGGTTTCATCTTCTGGCTTAAGTCCATTTGGATAATGCCATATTTATTCCATTCTTTTTAGCCTGTATTAAATGTCGTCATTCCTATCTATTCTAGTCTTTTTGGAAATTTTCATTCTCCTAGAATAACGGGGATTGGGAAAGAAATGGCAAATACAGTTTGAGAACTTTATAATTGTCTGCCAATTCAAAGGCAAGTTTGCATCCTTCTCACACAAGCCCTGTATTGTTTTTTGTTTTATGTAGGAATATAAATGATGTTTTTGTAAGAATGCTGAGTTGGGAGACTTTGAGCACAAAAAAATGTAGTTTAGGACTAAATCATCTCACTCATGTCATTTTAAAGTTTCCTGGAAGATAAGTTTCTTTTATTGTATTCTTTTTTCTCCTGGCATTCTATAATTTGGAGCTAGCTATTATATATAAGCCAGTCCATATGGAGAGGAATGCTTGATTCTTTTGAGAATCAAGGCTTTGGGAGAAAAACAGAGAAGTCTGATAACACTGGGCTATTAAACTCCACATCAAGTCTGTGAGACCTGGACATACTACTGAAATTGCAGATTCTTAATGTAATGTACCTTAATGTATTGTACACTGGTGTTGTTGGTGGAACTGCTCAAGAATATGCAATTTCAGTAGTGTGTCCAGGATACAACAGCAGGATACCCTCTGTTCTGTGTTCTTAGATTCTGTCATTGCAGGCTAATATTTTCGGGACTATGCTATCCTCTTATCTCTTGCTCACCTCTTCCAGATGCAGTCTTAGAGCTCTGTTTAGGTAGACATGGATGGCCTTTTTACTTTGTTGTTTATTTTAAAAGTGGAGATGCTGGGATGAAAAGAAATCCCTCTTTCCCCACCTCAGTCCTTCGTCTTAGCTTCTAGAGAGCTTAATTGCCAGGCATCTGCTTTGAGCTTTCTGGGCGAACCACAGTGGAGCAGCTCAGCTTTGAAGAGCTGTCCCATATCAGAAGAACTGGACCTCTGGTGGGCTGACTGAGACCACCGTCTTCTGACAACAAATACTGTTAGTCATTGGAGCTCAGGAACTGTGCTGGAGTGAAGTATGTAGAGGAAATGGCAGCATGATCAAGGCGAAGCCCTAAATATCATGGAAGAGGGAGTGAATGAAGTGAATAAAGGCCTTGCAGTTGCTGTTCCCAGGATTTCAGAAGGCAGGTTTCTGGTTCTGAGAACTTGGGACCTGCTGCTTGCTGGGGAGGAGAACACCCTATTTTCTCTGTTATTCATCTAATGAACTGAGACTGGTGAAGGTCTGTTATATTGTCATATTGTATTCTCCCAAGCTCTTAGTACAGTGCTCTGCACAAGTATGCAACTCAATAAATACAACTGATTGCCCCTACATTAACACAACCTCTTTTGCTCCTCTGCTAGGCTCATGGTGGGAGCGGAAACTTCAGCTGGTCCTCATCCAGCCATTTCGTGGCAACTGTCACAGTCAAGGGAGTGATGACCACTGGCAGCAACATAGGTGTCAGTGTAATTCAGGCGCATGATGTCCAGAACCCTCTTCACTATGGAGAAATGAAGGTACCATGTGCGACGGTCCTCCTAGTTAATTTTACACCTGGAGATAAGGAAAAAATCAAGACATTCCTGAGAAAGGAAGCAATGTGGCCTGATGGAAAGAGCACGGGCCTGGGAGTCAGAGCACCCGGGTTCTAATCCCAACTCTGCCACTTGTCTGCTGTGTTACCTTGGGCAAGTCACTTAACCTCTCGGTGCCTCAGTTCCCTCATCTGCAAAATGGGGATTCAATACCTGTGTTCCCTCCTACATAGAATGTGAACCCCGTATGGGACCTGATTATGTTTTCTCTACCCCACTGTTTAGTATGGTGCTTGGCCTATTGTAAATGCTTTACAAATACCACAATTCTTATTATCTGTTGGGTAGGGTGATAAATACAGCTAGCCTGTTGATAAAGACAGGAAGAGACAGGAAACCCAGTTAGTTATTAGGGTGACTATCTTAAGCTGATTTTATTTAAATATGATAAATCCTGGAAGTTACCTGTTAATTTGGCTACCTCTCCTAAGATATCATAAGTAGAGGAAATCACTGCCTCCTTGTACCCTTTTTAATAACAAGTAGTTATCAATTATTTGAAACAGTGCCTGTACTGAGAAGCAGCATAGCTTAGTGGAAAGAATATGAGCTTGGGAGTCAGAGGTCATGGGTTTGAATCCCAAATCTGCCACTTGTGATGTGTGTGACTTCGGGCAAGTCACTTAACTTCTCTGCGCCTCAGTTACCTCATCTGTAAAATCAGGATTAAGACTGTGAGCCCCAAATGAGACAACCTGATAACCTTGTATCTACCCCAGTGTTTAGAACAGTGCTTGTCACATAGTAAGTGCTTAACAAATATCATCATCATCATTACTGTTAGGGAAACAATCAATCAGAGAAGGTTTGTAGGACTCTACTCAAATGGTTGTTCATTCTGAGAGGTAATTTGATGTAAAATGGAAGGACCAGTGTTCAAAGCTACATCAGCTCTGGTTATTATTTGGCAGGCCAGTTTAGCAAGTGTGGTTTGGAGGATGGGTTTGGCCTTCTCTCAGTACTTCTCCTTCCTCCCTACTGTGTTTGCTAATTCCACATAGGATTAAAGGAGGCAGTCAACCATCAGCCTTGCCACTGGCAAGTGGGAAAATAATTTGTTGTGCCCTGCTGTAAACATTGAAATAAAGAAGTGATTGGCTGTCAGGGGTCAGAGCATGCCCAATAGAACTGTAAGTAGCTAACTCTGGTTTGGAGGTTACTTGGGGTGACTTCTAATCTGTTTATAAGTTGTATCTTCAAAACCACCCCATTCTAATAGATTTCTAATACAATGTTAAGACCTACTAGCTGACCTGAAGTCTTCCCTTGATAACTCTGGCCTCATTCCCCAGCCCCACAGAGATGTTATCTTTTTAGCCAATCATAGTTGTCTCTAGGAGGGTGCTTTAAACTTTATGCATATCATAGTGGAGCCTTGGGAAAGTCTTCTTTTCCCACCTCCTTTCAACATGAGCCTCTTCTCTCTTGGGGATGTGTTCCACATTAATGCATTCAACAGTATTTGCTAGCCATGGACTAATTTTGGCAGAAGCCTAATCCACTGACCTTGATTAGCAAGTTAGAAGAATAGTCAATTGCCTGTGGGGGGGAGCGGTGGACTACAATTTTACTTCTACTCCATATGGTGCAGCAATTTGCTCTAAAGCCATTAGCAGATGGTTTTTTAAAATGTTAAAGAAACTACAGATAAAAAGCCCAGAGAAGAGCAATCCTTGTGGAATGTTGCAATCCACTTGTAATGGATGCTTTAATGTTCAGTACAAGGCAGTAACTTTGGCTGAAAAGGGGTAGCTGTTCCAATTCCCTGAAATGCTCTTCTAAGAGGGTGCTAAGAATTTGGATAGGAAAATATGGATTGTCAAAGAGATTAGAAGAATCTGAGAGGAAGGAAAAGATACAGGTGAGAAGAAAATAAGCACAGGGCTCAGTGCTTTGTCCCTGTTCTGTCTTCTGCCCTGGCTACATCTGTTGTGCATTCAGGTTGTGACTGTGCTGCTTGTGTCTTTCAGGTGTATGTGATTGAGCCTAGCAGCATGGAGTTCACCCCGTGCCAGGTGGAGGCACGTGTGGGCCAGACCCTGGAGCTACCCCTGAGGATCAATGGCCTCATGCATGGGGATGCCAGTGAGGTGGTCACTCTGAGTGACTGTTCTCACTTTGACTTGGTGGTTGAGGTGGAGAACCGTGGTGTGTTCCAGCCACTGCCAGGTAAGGGGACCAAAATTTGGGTTCTGATCAGAAGAGACACAGTTGAAGTTTGTATAATTGGCAGTTCTTATGCAATGTTTCTCCCTTCTCGGTCTTGAAACAGAAATGACCTGAAGGTCATCAAATGATAATGAAAACACTACCTTGAATGACTATATCATCATGAATTGGAAACATGTGTGTGTATGATTACCCCATTTTTCCTCAAACATCCCTATAAGGTATATAGGTCAAGGGGTTTACTATTCCCATTGTACAGATGAACAAAACAAAGAGATTATAATTTGTTAAAGATCATGTGGCAGGAATTAGAATCCTGTTACTTTGAGTCAAAATCCAGTGTATTTTTCTCTTGCTGTGAAACCTCACCTGTTTTTGACTTCTGCCTTAGAGATTTTTGGGAGGTTGGTTTTTATTTAGGTTCAGGAGCAGAACATTGTTCATCTTGCTTTTTGACACTGGGGAAAGGTCTAAGAGCCTTGACAACAGCTAGACATCATATATGTTGGGTGATGTCAGCATTCTCCCATAACTTTGCCAAACTACTACTTTTTTGACTGCTTCAACATCCCAGTGTACAGTCTAGGGAACTGTCTCTGGTTGCACCATAAATACTTAGTGGTTAATTGGACTAAAAATCAAATTCTGATACATCTAATTCACTTGTATCTACCTCATCGCTTAGAACAGTGCTGGACACATAGTAAGTATAGTAAGTATAATAATCATAATACATCCTAATGTTTGAGATTCTTGCCCCACATTTGGACTCAGTAGTATACTGAGCTTCTATCCTGCCGTCCCCTACTCTCCAGGGAAGAGGGAAAATTCAGGTTGCACCCCCTCAGATGTCCAAGTAGGAGCAAAGCACCATATGACTGAAGGCTACTAATTATCAGTAATTTATTTCTTCCATCCTGTCACCAGATGTTTCCACCCCAGTAGCACTTGCTGTCTTTCCAGGAAATGAGCCACTTCCTTTTGGGGTATTGGAAATGGAACTGCATTCATTGGAGGACCCATCTCACTGCTGGCATTATGACCCTTGTGCTTTCCCAAATTTGGTGGTGGGGGGGTGGAGGGGGATGTGTGTGAGAGAGAAAGATCACAGCCAAGGAAATAGTTACCAAAAGTCACTCTACCATAACCAAAAATTTCAATGGCCTGCCCCTCCTATCACTCTCACAACCTAAATAGTGCCCCTTTCTCAGAGAGATACTCTATCAAAAGGAATGTAAAGATATAGAGTAATGAATATTTCTGTTTCTATAATGCTGAGCAAATTTTGTAGAACATACTGTCCCAAATTCACCAAGTGTGTACAGTGTCCCCGGTTTTTGCCAAAACTCTTTCTTTCCCTGGGATGGTGTCACCTAAGAATTCTAGAAAAGAACTAAAGACCCCAGTTTTCCATTCTGCCACTTTACTCTGGTAGGGTGTGGAGTGGGTCCATCAGTTGGATAGTAGTTTAGTGTAATGTTTTCCTAATTGACTACAGAATAGAACAGCCTATTTGGAAAAACCATATTCCCTCAATCTGTCACATTTTATTGAGTGCTTACTGTGTGCAGAGCACTGTACTAAGCACTTGAGACAGTATAATATGACAGAGTTGGTAGGCACATTCTCTGCCCACAGAGAGCTTAGTCTATTTCTTATAAATAAGGAACCCCACCTCCTCCCATGAAAGGTATAATATACTTTCAGAAGAATCAAAAGGAAACTGAGTTTCAATGAAGTTAAATTCCATATCTCATATAACAGAAATTATTTAAGTTTGGAGATAGTTCCAGTATATTGCTAAATAGAAGTGAGAAGACTGTCATAATACAGGGTTGAGACAAGTGCTCCAAAGCAGCGGGGAAGTCCCATTTTGTTCCCGGACCCTAGGGCAGACTCCTGGGATCTCATACTATGGAGATAGAGCTGTGACTCTCTGGCCCAGCTTGGGGTTGTCCAGTGCTGAAAGTTAAAAGAAAAATATTCTAATTGTCACCCCAGCTTGGGAGGCAAGTGGACTTTGTGGGTGGGGATGGGAAGAGAGACCGCAAAGACTGTGGAGACAAGGGAGCATACTTTTAAGGGGGGGATGAGGGGATGGTGGCTAAGCAGCCACTGAATAAGTTGCTGGGTTTGCATCCCAGGACCTCGGGGAGGAGAAAAATCCAAGAGGTAGGACTGCAGTCACAGTCCAGGCAGCATGAGCTGGGAGATTTCTGCCCCACCCGCTTCTGGGATTTTTTCTTATTACAGAGCTGAGTTCAGGCTGGGTCCAGCTTTCTTCCAACATTTGGCTGCCACACTGTCCTGGAGGCCCCAGCAGATTGTCCAGTTAACCATCAGGAGATGTTACATGGCCTGGGTACCATCATAGGTTCCAACCTTTCATTATGAGTTTGGGGAGTGAAAATGGGGGCAAGGATGTTAAAGGGGATAGGTACTTCAAAGAGGTAACTGGGAAATCCTTCATTTTGGGTGTGGGTTTTTTTGTGTGTTTTTTGGGTCCCTGATGGGAAACTGTCAGGTTTTGTTGCTAGTTGGGGTGAGCAAGGCTGGGAGTTGTGCTGAGGAAGCTGTGTGGGCCATCATCCCTGTGGAATCGGCCCACTGTGGGCAGGGAATGTCTCTGTTATATTGGTCAATTATAGTCTCCCAAGCACTTAGTAGTACAGTGCTCTGCACATGGTATCTCTCAATAAATAGAATTAACTGACTGACTGTGGATACCAATGCAGCCCCACCTCCCGAATCAGCATTCTGGCAGGGTGCATTGGTTGGCGCCTCAAAATTGCTACAGGGGCTTGAGTCCTATATTTGAGAAGCAGTGTAGCCTAATGGATAGAGCCTGGGCCTGGGAGTCAGAAGGACCTGGGTTCTAATCCCAGCTCCACCATTTGTCTGCTGTGACCTTTTGGCAAGTCACTTAACTTTTCTATGCCTCAATTACCTCATCTGTAAAATGGGGATTAAGACTGTGAGCCCCATCTGAGGCACAGGGACTGTGTCCAACCTGACTAGCTTGTACCTACCCCAGTTCTTCCTATGGTACCTGACACATAGTAAGCGCTCAATAAATATCTTTTTTTTTAAAAAAAAAAAAAAAAAGGAATGAGCCAAAAGAACTCCATACAGCATAATCATCTTAATGAAATCAAAATGCTTGCTGAAGAGTCTCTTGAAAGTTTTACAAGGGTCATCCAGGCAAGACCAAACTAAAGCAGACCTGTTATGTATCTGAAAAAGCGAAATAAACTTTGTGTCCAATGAGGTACCAGTCTTTTTTTTTTTTACTTCATTTATTGAGTGCTCACAGTGTGCAGAGCACTGTACTGAGCTCTCGGGAGAGTAAAATACAATAGAATTGGTAGACACATTTGCTGCCCACAAGGAGTTTACATTCTTAGCCCTAAAAAAAACAAAACACTAGGCAAATTAGATCTATTTCAGACCTCTGATGTTCTGCCTCCTCCACTTTCATCCTTACTTTCCTACTGCAATTTATACCTTCTCATTCAGTGATATTGTATTTACCCAACAAGAACAAGATCCCCCAGGTCCCAAGACAAGATTGGAATTTTAACATGAAAATGCACACATGTTACTTTGTATGGAAATAAACCATGCCTTCACTTTTCACATTGTAGCTGACTTTGTAATTACATAAATGAGAATGTGTTTTGCTGGCTGGATGTTCTCACTGATGCAAATAGCAACCTCTACTACATTTTTCTTGGCAAGAATCTACCGGCTATTTTCCTACAGGTTCCTACAGGCTCCTTCCCCTCTGCCTTCAAACACGCCCACGTCTCCCCCATCCTAAAAAAACCCGCTCTTGACCCCACTTCCCCCTCCAGTTATCGTCCTATCTCCCTACTACCCTTCCTTTCCAAAATCTTAGAACGAGTCGTCTACAATCGATGCCTAGAATTCCTTAACTCCCATTCTCTCCTAGACCCCCTCCAATCTGGCTTCCGTCCCCTCCACTCTACCAAGACTGCTCTCTCTAAGGTCACCCATGACCTCCTTCTTGCCAAATCCAATGGCTCCTACTCCATTCTGATCCTCCTTGACCTCTCTGCTGCCTTTGACACTGTCGACCATCCCCTCCTCCTCCATACCTTATCTCACCTTGGCTTCACGGACTCTGTCCTCTCCTGGTTCTCCTCTTACCTCTCTGGCCGATCATTCTCGGTCTCCTACGCTGGAGCCTCCTCCCCCTCCCATCCTTTAACTGTTGGAGTTCCTCAAGGGTCAGTTCTTGGCCCTCTTCTGTTCTCCATTTACACTCACTCCCTCGGTGAACTCATCCGCTCTCACGGCTTTGACTACCATCTCTACGCAGATGACACGCAGATCTACATCTCCGCCCCTGTCCTCTCCCCCTCCCTTCAGGCTCGCATCTCCTCCTGCCTCCGGGACGTCTCCACCTGGATGTCGGCCCGCCACCTAAAACTCAACATGAGCAAGACTGAGCTCCTCATCTTCCCTCCCAAGCCCGGTCCGCTCCCAGACTTCTCCATCACCGTGGATGGCACGACCATCCTTCCCGTCCCGCAGGCCCGCAATCTCGGTGTCATCCTTGACTCGTCCCTCTCGTTCACCCCACACATCCTATCCGTTACCAAGACCTGCCGGTTTCACCTCTACAATATCGCCAAGATCCGCCCTTTCCTCTCCACCCAAACGGCTACCTTACTATTACGGGCTCTCGTTATATCCCGGCTAGACTACTGTGTCAGCCTTCTCTCTGACCTCCCTTCCTCCTCTCTCGCCCCGCTCCGGTCTATTCTTCACTCCGCTGCCCGGCTCATCTTCCTGCAGAAACGATCTGGGCATGTCACTCCCCTTCTTAAACAACTCCAGTGGTTGCCTATCGACCTCCGCTCCAAACAAAAACTCCTCACTCTAGGCTTCAAGGCTCTCCATCACCTTGCCCCTTCCTACCTCTCCTCCCTTCTCTCTTTCTACCGCCCACCCCGCACGCTCCGCTCCTCTGCCGCCCACCTCCTCGCCGTCCCTCGGTCTCGCCTATCCCGCCGTCGACCCCTGGGTCACGTCCTCCCGCGGTCCTGGAACGCCCTCCCTCCTCACCTCCGCCAAACTGATTCTCTTTCCCTCTTCAAAACCTCACTTAAAAATCACCTCCTCCAAGAGGCCTTCCCAGACTGAGCTCCTCTTCCCCCTCTACTCCCTCTGCCATCCCCCCTTTACCTCTCCGCAGCTAAAGCCTCATTTTCCCCTTTTCCCTCTGCTCCTCCACCTCTCCCTTCCCATCCCCACAGCACTGTACCCGTCCGCTCAACTGTATATATTTTCGTTACCCTATTTATTTTGTTAATGAATTGTACATCACCTTGATTCTATTTAGTTGCCATTGTTTTTACGAGATGTTCTTCCCCTTGACGCTGTTTAGTGCCATTGTTCTTGTCTGTCCGTCTCCCCCGATTAGACTGTAAGCCCGTCAAACGGCAGGGACTGTCTCTATCTGTTGCCGACTTGTTCATCCCAAGCGCTTAGTACAGTGCTCTGCACATAGTAAGCGCTCAATAAATACTATTGAATGAATGAATGAATACAGGTTCCCACTTCTTAGTCCCACCCCTCCCCCCTTCACTGTATTATAGGTATTTATGCAATTGTTTGCTACACTGTTAATTTCTGTAGCCCCAGGGCAAAAAAAAATATCAAGACATTCCAGAGGTGTTCTAAAACAAGTACAGTTATGCATTAAGCACAAAATGTTAGTGAACCAATGCCCCCTAAAAAGAGTACATTATGTTTCTTTTTGTTTCTGACAGGGAGACTGAAACCAGGTTTGGATTTTTGCAGTGGCGTCCGAGTCAGGGCAGAGATTCAAGGATACACCACTCTCCTTGTGAGCTATACGCATGGTCACATCCACCTGAGCACTAAAATCATTATTGCTGCCTATCTCCCCTTGAAGGTAAGCCCTTGAAAGAAAAACAGCCATATTCATTAGTGCAGAGCTTTAGGCACCCTGCCTGGAAGAAATTGGGCCAAGCCTAGAAGAAGTCGAATGGCAGACAAGTATTCAATAGTATTTATTGAGCGCTTACTATGTGCAGAGCACTGTACTAAGCGCTTGGAATGAACAAGTCGGCAACAGATAGAGACAGTCCCTGCCGTTTGACGGGCTTACAGTCTAATCAAGTAAGAATTGTGATTTGGAATTTTTTTTTTTAAATGGTATTTAAGCGCTTCCTATGTGTCAGGCACTGTTCTAAGTGCTAGGGTTAATCGGGTGAGATACAGTCCCTATCCCACATGGACTTCTCAGTCTAAATTGGAGGGAGGAGGATTTAATCCCCATTTTACAGATGCAGTAAGTGAGGCACAGAAAAGTGAGGTGACCTGTGCATGAAAGCTGGGCTTAGAACCTAGATCCTCTGAATCTTGGGACTGTCTCTTTCGACTAGGCCACACTGATTCTAAAGAGTGAGTTAGTCATCCTTCTTCAGGCAATCGATACCTCCATTTGCCAGTGATGCTGGGACTATACAAAAAAAAAAAAGAAAATTCAGGTGGACGGTTGAGTATTTGATCACTCCTAGGGAGCAGATCTGGGTATATGGTTGCCCAACAGATTTGAAGATGATGTTGCTAGCTATCCCAAACTGAAAAAACTGAGGTAAATCAGGAATCTCAATTTCACTCTACACACACCACACCCAACGGCCATTTACTGTGCCCAGCACAGTTTTTGACTCTGTCTCCTTAGATGAATGGGCTGTCCAAAGTCTGTGCTGGCTAATCAGCCACCCAAGTGGACTGATTCAGGTTCCCAAATCTCTCATTTGTCCCAATATTATCTTGCAAATTTGGGGATTGAGTCATCCACCTAATTGCTTCATCATTTGCCCATGTAAAAATGCAGCCCAAGATACTAGTAAGTATGGGGAGAGCTGGGGAAATTTTCGAGCTATTTTTAAATCCCTCTGCAAATCAGCAACAAAGCTGAGATTAACATCTCAAATTCCTGACATCTAAAGTTTTGGCTCTTCCATGAGACATTCCAGTTTCTTGCAGAACTCTGTAAAATAATGCAACACCATAAAGAACAATATTAAATCTTAGGTTTGGAAAAAGGTGGTTGTTGGTATGGAAATCACATTTGGAGTTAGAAAAACAAAGCCTTGTTAAGAAAATTGGAGTTATTAGCATGTTTCAGAAAATTGCTGCTGAGGAATTAACCAACTGGTTTCTGCCAGAATCCATGGCATGTTTTCCAATCCATTAGTGCTATCAAATTAGGTTCCCTGTTCAGATAGGTTTTGTACCTAAACACATAGACCCTCAAGGGAAACACAGAGAGGCAGAGAGTAATGGGTTATTGATGCCTGTTTACTTGTTTTGATGTCTGTCTCCCCGCTTCTAGACTGTGAGCCCATTGTGGGCAGGGATTGTCTCTATTTGTTGTTGAATTGCACTTTCCAAGCACTTAGTACAGTGCTTTGCACACAGTAAGTGCTTAATAAATATGATTGAATGAATGAATGGTTAAACAAAGGACCAAGATCCATTGTAATACTATACATTTTCTTGAGTGAATCCTGGAAAACATTAGCATAGCTTGGAACTGAACCTCACTAAATCTGGAAATAGTTTTAATAACTCTGATAGCAAGGATGGGGGTCTTCCCTCCCCACCCCCTACCTGGGACAGGGACCCATAAGAAGCAGCATGATGTAGTGGATGAAGAACGGGCCTGGGAGGCAGAAGGTCATAGGTTCTAATCCTGCCTCTACTACTTGTGTGCTGTGTGACCTTGAATGAGCCACTTTAGTTCTTGGGGCCTCAGTTCCCTCATTTGTAAAATGGGGTTTGAGAATGTGAGCCCCATGTGGGACAGGGACTACATCCAACCCAATTTGCTTGTATCTACCCCAGCGCTTAGTACAGTGCCTGGCACAGAGTAAGTGCTTAACAGATCCCATCATTATTATTATCAATGTCTAATTACCACCTGTGTATTCTTTCCTAGGGTTTTGCACAAATTAAGCACTTAATAATTGCTATTACTACTGGGACAATCAGAGTAGATCATTTCAACTGACTTTTTAAAGTCGGGAAATAAAGCAGGAAGCAGTGAGAAACTCAGGTCCTTTACCATTAATACTTGTTTTGTTAGGCACTTAATATGTCCCAAGCACTGTGTACTAAGGGCTGGGGTAGATACAAGAAAATCAGGTCAGACACAGTTCCTGCCACTTATGGGGATCACAGTCTGAGTAGAAGAGAAAACAGGTATTTTATTCCCATTTCATAGAGGAGGAAACTGAGAACTCAAGAAGTTAAGTGACTTGCCTAAGGTCATCCAGCAGGCTAGCAGCAGAGCTGGGATTAGAACCCAGGCCTGTTGATTCCCAGGCCCGTGCCCTTCCCACTAGGCCAAGATGTTTCTCACAAACACCTCTTAGGATGCTTTTGCAGATTATTATCAACACACTTAACTGATAAAATTATCATAGTCTTGGCAGAAGCAGTAGGTGATATACATTATTGAAGTTGCAATCAAGATCCAGAAGCTTTTGCTCAAAATGAAGCCTGGTGATATGCAAGTACACAAAGGTAGTCCTGGTCTCTGTTCGTTGGAGAAAATTTGATTTGTTACCAAAATATGAAAAAGAGAAGATGAAGATGGAGTTCATGTGTGCATATGCCTACGTGTGTCTGGGAAGTGACATTTAGAGTCTCTGTGTTCAAGCCTAGGAATTCAAGGTACCTAACATGGTGCAATAGTTTAATACATGGAGACCAAGGACTTAATAGAATGGAAGTAAATCTGGGAGAGAATCTCTGTACAGGAATAGCGAATAAAATATACAGACCTGTAGGTAATATACACACTTAGCAAGGAGCAACAGACTTGGTAGCACTGGGCAGTAATGAAAGAAATCTTGCTTTGCCTGACATTGTGATGGAGCCTTGCCCTTTTTAAGGTTTGTTTTTAAGCTTTCTCTCTAAGGGCAAGTGACACTCTGCATTTGGAAGGCAGAAATCAGACCAACAAAGACAGAAATAACACGGTCATTAGCTCCCAACCAGAGTGTACTTCACTGATGAAATACTTGGATCCATTCCTGTTTCCTTAAGATTCATCCAGAAGAATCTCTGAGAGTCCTTATTAACAGCAATAGAAGCCCACACATACCATCATCTTGTTAGGGTTTGTTTGTTCTGTGTTTTTTTAAAATGAAAAGTATTGGCTAAATATGTAGAAAGTTCAAAATACCATACCAAGTAGGGAGAAGAATCCAAAGAAACTTCAATGTAAGACCTGGTCTCTGCCTTTAAGAAGCTCACAATCTAAAGAGGAGAGACAAGATGGATTTTAGTTATATGGCTTATATAAGGGCCAAAGAAAAACTCCTTCCACCATTAGTCTTGCTCTTCAAACTGAAGAGCAGCCTCACTCCCACTTCTTTTCTTCTTCCTCCTCTCAAAAAAAAAAAAATATTATCTCTTCCTTTATAGTGCTGTGGGTTACAAAAGCCATGCAATGTTGTCAGGTGTCTCCTAGATGAAAGCAGAAACCTTAAGAGTTTTGGAAGGAGAAAAAAGAACAATCCAAAAAGCCCTTCTAACTGTACTGTGCCACTATGTCCCAATGAGCATTCTTGTTTGGTTCCTTGAAAATAGTGTTAAGCAAAAGAGTGCAAACTGAAGTTTCTGTAGGAGATCATGTAAAGTGCAGTAAGGCATCCCTAAAATCTATCAAATTGAGCAAAACAGTAAGGCACAATAAGCAGTTACATGGTCAAATAGCAGTATGAATAGGTACCAAAGTTGAAAGATTTTAAGTTAAAGTTAAAGATTTTAAATCTTAGATTTTAGGAGAAGCAGCGTGGCTCAGTGGAAAGAGCACGGGCTTTGGAGTCAGGGCTCATGAGTTCGAATCCCAGCTCTGCCACTAGTCGGCTGTGTGACTGTGGGCAAGTCACTTAACTTCTCTGGGCCTCAGTTCCCTTATCTGTAAAATGGGGATTAAGACTGTGAGCCCCACGTGGGACAACCTGATTCCCCTATGTCTACCCCAGCGCTTAGAACAGTGCTCGGCACATAGTAAGCGCTTAACAAATACCAACATTATTATTATTATTATTAAATTTGATTTTTTTTGTGTGCATATAAGTACAGTACTTAATTTTCAAAGTGCTATTTACCTCTCGAGACAAGGCATCTTGGTGTGGTTACCTATAGTAAATGTCATATTCTAATGCTAAATGGGAATGGATTTTAGTCGTCACTATAAAATCACTTAGCACTTCTCCTCCCTTTGAAGTATGAGGTCAAAGTCAACATTGCAATATTTATCACTATATTAATTCATTCAAGTCAGTCTTATTTATTGAACGCTTATTGTGTGCAGAGCTCTGTACTAAGTGCTTGTGAGAGACCTCTCTAATACTTGGCATGAAAGACTGTAAGACTGTTGTGTGTCTACAAACTCTGTTGCACTGTACTCTCCCAAGCGCCTAGTACAGTACTCTGCACAGAGTGAATGCTCAGTAAATGCCATTGATGCTGCTGCTTAAAATTCAGTAGCTCTATTAAAAAAGGGCTAAAAGAAGAACATTATAATGAATATAGTATACTTATCACTACTATTCTTAGATGTCTGAAAACATTTTTGACTAGAATTTGGTACTTCCCTGAGCAGTATTTAGCCTCAAACAATGTGACATAGCAATAGACTTCTTGGGTGATGCTTGTAGCCAAAAGACCTTTGAGACAGGCTTTGAGCAAGGGCTTTATAAATATCGGGTTACCAAGAGGCAGGTTCAAAAATAGAGACAGTCCCTATATGGGAAAAGCCCATTAGTGCAGCAAGGAACTTGCACACAACACTGAAGGGAGTAGCAATCAGACAACATTCTTTTTGGCCAAAGTCCCTTGAATGGATAAGATCACAACATCAATAGCTTTATCTTCAAAAACCAAGACAGCTATATGTGGGAAGTGCTCAGGTTCATTGTTTTCTGTCAGCTATAGGCGCTTAATAAATATTCAGTCAATCGCCTCATTCCAAGCAAGGAGAACACCAAATCCCTACCCTCCAGGTGTTTATAATCAAATAGAGGACAAGACAAAAAATGAAATAAAGAAGATTGACAATCTCTCATTTCCAAGGCCTTGGTTTTAGAGATCTGCAGTACCTCTATGTCACTGTAGTGTCTTCTAGTATGAAGGACAACCATATAGAAAAGCAAATGTAGCATGCAAAAATGTTTATACTATAGTATGAAATGGTTCTAATTGCTTATCTTTTTTCAGACCGTGGATCCCCCTTCTGTTGCTTTGGTCACCTTGGGATCATACAAAGAGATGCTATTTGAAGGGGGTCCAAAGCCCTGGGTTCTAGAGCCTTCAAAGTTCTTCCGGAACATCACTTCAGAAGACACAGAGAGCATTGGCCTAGCTCTATTTGGTCCCCCAGCTTCGAGAAACTATTTACAACACTGGGTTAGAGTGTCCTGCAAAGCCTTGGGAGAACAGGTGAGTGATAGCAGCCTGTACAAGTTCAGCCTGTAGGATCAGAGCCTGGGAAAGTCAGTGGTATGGACACAGGGCCTGGATGCAATCTTAAGTGTCTGTGGTTGTGTGCCATTTGAATGAGAATACAACTGCTGGGCTTTCTTTTTCTTCTTTACAATTATGAAAACATCCAGCTTTTGGCTTTTTGGGGAGACTTCAGGAACTTATTGAGATCTAGATGCTGTCGTCATTTCCCTCCCTGAAAAGACAGAAGCTAAATTGCCTCTTGAGGCCTCAAAGCCTATTTATATTTTACAACATTAATAATGGAATAATAGTCATAATATGCATTTCTACTCTCTGCTCCAATTGTGACCCAAATGGGTGCTCAGAACAAGTGCTTGGGCTTTCCTTTTGTGATTCTAGTGCAGTAATAATTTCATATAATAATCGCTTACTCCCACACTACCCTTCATATAATCACTGATCCACAATGCTAACCAGCCTACCACCCAAGAAAACGTGACCATCCATATGACAATGTCAGCTTTAAATTTAACATAAAATTCATGGGGGGAAACTGTTCACCTTCTAAGGCTTTAGGCTGTGTGACATTCCGTATGCTTGGCCAAAAAAGTCAAGAAAATCAGGGCAAAATAGAGAAATCATCCCAATCATTTTATTTCCAAGGTTTGTTAGCATTCTAGAAAGAGTTGTTTATTGCTGTTTAATTGATCAAACCCAACTGTCCACTCTTACTCACCGGGTGTGCCAAACACCACTTCATTGTCCATCAACACTACCTTCTGCCTAACAAGCAAACAAAAGACATCCCGAAGGCACTGTGATCTAAATGTTTCATCTCCTTGACTATACCCTAGTATAGCAGAGTGCTAGACTGACCATCACCTGATAGTCTCCATTTATCATTGTATCAAAAAGTGCCCCCCCTCACCCTCCACACGACCAGGATATCTCAATGTTTGGCTTAAAGAGTGAAAATCAGGGAGTGATGCAGGAATGCTACAAAACAACACAATTGAAACAAGAAACCCAGTCTACAACGTAAAGAGTGAATGGATGTTTCTCCGTGATAGCGTTTACTGGGCAACCATCAACACTCTGGGCAAAGGTAGCCGAAGCCGAGACTAATTTCAGTGAAATGACTCCGGGATTGAAGGGCTACTTGCAGCAAAACAAGCAGTGCATCAACAACAACCTGCATTATCTCTTGAACCTGACAAAAGAGAAACTTATAGAAACCTATCTTAATATGGAAATCATGGTATGGCACATGTATGATAAGTGGTGGGATGCCAAAACTAAAGCAATCCAAGGCAGTGCAAACTGTCACTGAACCAAGGACTTGGATCTGTCGCTGAAGAAGCTGTATGATCTTATGGCCCATATCACAGAGCCTCTGAAGAGAGAAGACGACTCCAGCTTCATCACAAACAAGGTAATCCTTCAGAGATTGCACACACCTTCTACTATTGAAGGTGTGTGCAGTCCTTCCTGTTCTCCCTACTCCTTAAACTGTGAGCCCCATGTGGGACCTGATTATCTTGTAGCTACCCCAGCGCTTAGTACAGTGGTAGACACATGGTAACCATTTAACAAACACCAAAATTATTATTGAAGATAGGTTGCCCAACAAAATCCAGACAACCTGGTGATAATGGAGTCATTTTCCCGAAGCATTTCTCTGACACATCCCTCCCCTCCTCAAAACCCTCCACTAGTTTCCCGTGTCTGTCTGCAGCAAACAAAAACTCCTCACAATCAACTTCAAGACTGTCCACCACCCACTTTCAGCCATTTGCTCTCCTCACCCACTTGCTGTATTTGTTCTTTCTAACCCAACCTTCTAGCTGTACCTCACTCTCAACTCTTCCACCTCTATCCCCTCATTCATCTTGTTCTCCCAGCTTGGAATCAATCATTGTTATTTATTTAGCACTTACTGTGTGCAGAGCACTGTACTAAGCCCTTGGGAGAGTGCACTAAAACAGAGGTGATAGATGCATTCCCTGCTCACAATAAATCTTAGAGTCTAGAGGGGAAGATAGACATTACTATAGATAAATGAATATTTCCTGCAATATAGCTTACAGTCTATAAGACTCCCTCCCTGCCCACAGATCACAGCTCTTCCCACCTTAAAATCCTTCCTAAACCCCCCTCTCCCCCAACACCCTTTCCACAGTTAATTTCCCTGCACCTTGAGCCATATCATCTCGTTACCAACTCTAGCAACTATGAACTGATGCACACCCTTCTTAGCACTCATGTATACATGTCTCCTCACCGTATTTAGTGCGACCACTGTAATTGTAAATATATTTTTATGTTTCTGTCTGCCATTGGAGTGTAAGTTCTTTGTCAGGGAACATATCACCTCATTAGTCTGTATTTCCCAAATGTCTAGTACAATGAACCTCACCAAGTTGTTGCTCAGGGATACTCTTACTACCACTCGAAATATAACATTATGGACTGATAAGTCTGAAGAAAGCCAAAGAAATGTATTAGCCTGAAATACATGAATTGGCAACCTAGAACTGACTGCAACACTGGAATTCTGTTACCCAAGCACTACACTCTCCAACAAAGAAACGAAAGACAAAGAAATAGAAAATTGAATCCAGGTCAGTCAGTATACTGTCTGGGAGACTGTCAGAATGTCATGGCAACATGTCATCAGCCCAAACTGAAGGTCTGTAGACCTGTTGTGTTGTACAATCTTCTCTCTGATTGCAAGACCCGGACCTATCGCAAATGTCACGCCTTTCTCCTTGAAAGGTTCCTTTTGGTACATATTCAACATTAAGGAGCAAGACAGGGTATAAACAATAAGTACTGGAATAAGGTCCTAGCATTAAAGCTTTGCTCACTTTAAAAAAAAAAATGGTATCTGTTAAGTGCTTACTATGTGCCAGGCACTATAGATACAAGCTAATCAGGTTGGACTCAGTCCATGTCCTATATGGGGCTCACAGTCTTAGTCCCCATTTTACAAATGAGGTAACTGAAGCACAGAGAAATGACACTTCGTTAGATGGGGCACCAGAGGAGAAAAAGCTACTCTGTGGTGAACTGAAATGGGGTGACTGAAAGCAAGGGAGGCAGAGGAAATGCTTTAAGGATGTAGTAAAACACAGTCTCTGACTGCACAGCACCACAGCTGAAAGTTGAAAGGCAACTGCTGAAGACAAACCAGCTTGGGATATTCAATCAAGATAGAAATATCTCTTTTCAAGCAGAAATTTTAAGAGAAGCATGAGACAGCACCTGACATTGCAAGCAACAAACCCATCAGTGGAAAGAACAATATTTGTGTGTGGTATGGTCGGGACTATCAGCACAGGCATACTCCTGGTTCTGTAGGATAACAATGCATGAAACCCAGAGGTACATCATGAACTAATTGCTGATGTAGCCCAGGATGCATAAGCCCCACCTGACCTTATGTCCAATCAGCACAAAAAAATTCAGTTTCTTCCTTGCTGTCTCCTCTCATGGAGGCATTGAGTTCCTGCTCTTTTCTGAGCATTTTGTCTTCCTCCAAACTCCTAATTCAAGCCCTCCCTTGCCTGTCTTCCCACAGTCCTGCTCTTTTAAAAAGCAAAAAAAAAAAAAAAAAGCAACCCATCGCCACAGGATTTTATTTAAGGTGAAATCACCTCATTCCCAGCCCCTGACAGTTTGTAGCAGCAGCAGTATACACGTTTGAGGGCAGAGAAAATGATTAATCCTTGCAGCCTCAGAAAGGGAGGGAGAGGATATTGGGGGACAGGGCCACGGGGATGTTGGCAGCTATACAAGGGGATCGGAGCTCTTGGGGTACCTGGGGGCAAAACAGGGGTTGAACGGGGATCCACGGAAAGGTGGCTGCAAGATTCCATGAATCCCAGATCCTGGAAGAGCCAGATAGAGAGCAGCAAGGCAGATGGGGCAAATGGAGCACGGGACTGGGACTCCCTCTTCCACTGCAAGAAGGGGGACCCCAGTTGTGGATGAGGAGCTGGGGAGAAAGGGTTGAAGGGGAATGAAATTGGGTTCACAGGATCAGAAACATCCCTCCGTATAATGGGATGGGATGCTCCGAAGGGGCAAGGGAAGGAATCTGCGACATACTTTTGCCTTACCTGGAGGGCTCAGTCATCATGCCCAGAACAGGAAACTGTGGGAAAGCCTATCCTATAATAAGATGACTCACAATACACCCACCTTCAGGAGGAACAGATTTCATACGGATCCTAGGATATGCCTGTACTGCACTGGTTTTTTTCAGCCTCACTCACAATCATTGCATCATCTCTCTGTAGGCAGATCTGCTTTCACTGTCAGATTGTTTCTTGTATTTCTGTACTTTCCAGAATTTGGAAAGTGTGAGAGAATCTTCTGAAATCATCTAGTTCCATCCCCTAGCTCCAAGCGGGGCTGTCCCTCACCCACCGCAGGTTGATCATTTTGTATTATTACATCTCCAGTAAAGTAGATTTGAAAACCATCCCTTGGTGACAATTTTTCTGTGTAACAACCCTCACTGTCAGGAAATTACACTGTATATGCCTGATCTATACATTGTCTACTACAATTAAAACCATTTTTTATCTGTGGAGTTTGTGAAGTGCTAGTCATCATGCTCCCAAAACTAACTTTTCTTATTATACTTGGAGGTCACTGTAAATAGGACAACCCTTAGTTTTCCCTTTGTTATGCTTAAAGTAATCCCAGTTCCTTTAAGTTTTCCACATAGATCCTCTGTAAACTTAGTAGTGTTTTCTCTTTCCTGGCTTAATTTGTGTTTGCACTTTATTTTATATCCAGGCTTTCAAGTCAGTTTTAAATTCTCATTAAAAACTTAGAAATGCATGAATATGTAATATCTTGAATTTATGGAGCAATTTTAATTTGAGCTCAAAGCACTTAGCATATATTAACTCATTTATCCTTCAGCATTCCTGTAAACTAGATAGGCCATCTTACCGGCCCAGAGATGTTAGATGAGTTGCCCAAGGTCACCTATTGAGTTAATAGCCAAACAGAAACGGGTTCAGAATTCCCAATTCCTAAGGTCATGCTCTTTCCACTTGATGATCCTGTCTCCTGGATTCTTTACAGGTCATCGCCTTAACAGTAGGAAACAAACCCAGCGTCACTAACCCCTTTCCAGCCATCGAGCCAGCCGTGGTGAAGTTTATTTGCGCCCCACCTTCACGCCTTACCCTGACCCCTGTCTATACCAACCCTCAACTGGACCTGTCCTGCCCTCTAATGCAACAGAACAAACAAGTGGTAAGTCTAATCCTCATTAGGCCGAAAGAGGATATGATTATCTCTATATACAGAGTAGATCCCAAAGAACATGAGCAAGATGAACGTTAGATCCAGGCTCCCTGTGACATACTGCCTCTACTGAGAACCACAGCAAACTGTGAGGTTGGGGTGGATTTTCTTCAGTTGGGGTTTGTAAAGGAGTTCCCAATGTGTTGTAATGATCAGAACTGTAGAAAACGTGGGATAGCTGTTTTATGGTATCGTGGCAAACTGCAGGAAGAATGGGGCAGATCCTCTCTTCCTGGACCCGCTCCGAGCACTCTCTACCTCCCATCCTTTAAGATCTGGTAAAATTCAAGGATAGAGATGGTAAGTAGATGTCATTTTGGTAGAGGAGTGATACGGAGCTTTGGGCAGTTGTAGGAGTGCTTGAAGATGGTCCTGGGTTGCAAAAGATTGGAAATCACTAGTATAGGGTCACCAGTAAAGTTGAAGTGATGCATTCTAATAAATTATTGAGGATTTGTAGTTTTTTCTATCTGACGATTGATCAATTCCAGAAATTGGCAGTCTGCAGCTTCTGAGCCAAAGCCAAAGGTAACAGTACTCTCTGATTTCTCTGCTTCCCCTCCCATGCCAATTGCCTTCATCGTCATTATTTTTGAGTGCTTTGCTGTGTACAAAGCATTATGTTAAGAATGATGTGAATATACAAAAGAGCAGCAAGATGAGGCCCCTGCCCTCAAGGAGCTTACCATTTCATAAGGAAGACAAACAGAATAAGTAAATTGATTAGTATATAATAGAGTGTGCAAAGAAATGAAAATATCAAGCACAAATTTGTAAATTTCTCAAGGGTAGGAACTGTATTTCACAAACAGATGCTCAATAAACGTTTTTGCTAGTGATGTCAGAGGAAAAAAAAAATCCACATAAGTGCCAGAAGGTGATACATGAGATCTGATGTGGCTGGCAATTTTTTTTATGATACTTATTAAGCATTTACTTCATACCAAGCCACTGTACTAATTGTGGTATTTAAGTGCTTATTATGTGCCAGGCATTGTACTAAGTGCTGGGGTAGATAGGGGTATATAAAACATAATCAGGTTGGACACAGTCTCAATCCCTCATGAGTCTCACAGTCTAAGAAGGTTTCTTAGAGTAGGATTTAATTCTCGTTAAGCAGATGAGGCACAGAAAAGTTAAGTGATTGCAAGGTGGTCGCAGGGTTGGAGATGGTAGAGAGGGTATTAATTGGTGAATCAATCAATGGTATTTATTGAGCACTGAATGTGTGCACAGCACCATACTAAGTGATTGGGAGAGTTTGATACAACAGATAATTAATAATTGTGGGGTTTTTTTTTAATTGTATTTGTTAAGCACTTACTAAGTACTAAATTAATCAGGTTGGATGCAGTCCATGTTCCACATGGGGCTCACAATCTTAATCCCCATTTTACAGATGAGGCAAGTGAGGCAGAGAGAAATGAAAGGACTTGCCCAAGATCACACAACAGACAAATGGCAGAGCCAGGATTAGAACCAGGTCCTTCTGACTCTTAGGCCTGTGCTCTATCCACTAGGCTACACTGTTTATCTGTTTAAGTGCTTCCTATGTAATAAGCACTGGGGGGTAGATAAAAGAGAATAAGGTCCCATATGGGACTCACATTCTAAGTAGGAGGGAGAACCGGTATTGAATTCCCACTTTTCAGATGAGGAAACTGAGGCCCAGAGAAGTGAAGTGACTTACCCAAGGTCACACAGCAGGTAAGTGGTGGAGCCGGGATCAGAACTCAGGTCCTCTGACTTCCAGGCCCATGCTCTTTACACTAGGACATGCTGCTTCCAGCCTTGGTAGATGACTCCTCCAAAGTTGGTAGACACATTTTCTCCCTACAAGAAGCCTGTACTGTAGAGGTTTCCTAATGAAGGAGATACCTCTTTAGCAGAATGGCTGTGTTGATATTGGAGAGAGCATGAGAGAATACATGCTAGGCAAGAAGAACAGTATGACTTGTGACTGAAGGGCAGTAGAATCAGGAGTTGCTTGGGAGGAGCAAAGAGTATGAGCTGGGATGTAGCAGGAGAAGAGAGGAGATAGGAGAGAGGAAGCAGGCTAAATGGAGACCCTTGAAACTTTTTGTTTTATGCTAGAGAAAATGGGAAGGTCCTGGAGCTTTTTATCAATTGATAATATTTATTGAACACTTATTGTGTACAGAGCACTGTACTCAGCGCTTGGGAGAGTAAAATTTAACAGAGTTGGTAGATACGTTCCCTGCCTATGATGAGTTTACAGTCTTCAAGTGTCAGGTGTTCTGATCAGTGTTTTAGAAAGATGATATGTGCAGCTATGTGTAAGATAAACTGAAGAGGGGAGAATGAAGGCAGGAAGATTAGTAAGGAGGTTGTTCAATTTAGTCAAGAAATAATAATAATAATAATGATGGTATTTGTTAAGTGCTTACTGTGTGTCAAGCACTGTTCTAAGCGCTGGGGGTACATACTAGGTAATCAGATTGTCCCACGTGGGACTCACAGTCTTAATCCCCATTTTACAGATGAGGTAATTGAGGCACAGAAAAGTTGTGACTTGCCCAAAGTCACACAGCTGACAAGTGGCGGATTAGGATTAGAACGCACAACCTCTGACTCCCAAGCCCAAGCTCTTTCCACTAAGCCACGCTGCTTCTCACTCTAAGAAATACCAGGACTACTGTCTTGATAGAAGACAAAATCTCCCTGCCCAACACCCATCTCAGTATCTCCCTTTGCTGCTTTTTTTCAGGATTGAGCCCATCAGGGTCTTGCTGGGATTTAGCTCTATTTTCTCCCTTGAGTTCTTGGCGATGGATTGGTTTGATACTGCTTTCTTCATGGTTTCATAGATGTGCAAGATATGTCAAGTTAAATTCAGTCAACCTAGTTTCTTTAGCTCCAGTGTTTATCCAAACCTTGAGCCCTAAAATGTCGAATCTGCTAGCTTTAATATACTTGTTGCTAGCCTATATATTAATTTGGTAGGAATGAGATCCATCCATTGTAATTAATAATTGTTCGCTCCTGCATCAGCCACCTACTTCATTTTACTATCATGTACCTATAGCCTCATTGCTCTTGTATGCTTCCAATATCCTTTTCTCATCCATCGGAAAGACAATTTCACTTCTGTGTGCAATTCTAGGTTGGTTTATGGCACAGTATTTTATAGATATCACCAAAAAATAATGGATTGGGGGAGCTGGGTTTCCATGTTATAAATCAGTCCTGGATCCAGATAGCATGACCCATTTCAGCTTCATTCTTGCAATTTATGATCTTATTAGGAGACCTTGAAAGAGATATATCCCTATAATCCCTCTGCCTGTGAAATGTCAATTTAATTTTATATCTCGAAGTTCAGAAGCCATCTAAGAAGTATTTTCTAAGTAAATTGTGTGTGTGTGTGTCCTTTGTTTTTGAAGAGGTGTCACTGCTTGTTTTGTACGTCCAAGTGCTTAGTACGGCATATTGCACCCAGTAGGCATTCAGTAAATACTACTGTTGCTGACAAGAGCCTCGCGTCAACAGCAGACCAGGGTTCCTGTCAGAGACACATCTCCCTAAAAGAAAAAGAACCTACCTATACTCCCAGTATAGTTCCCAATCCAAGAAAAAGATAACTCATCAAGAGATCTACCACAGTGCAGTTTACTGGCTTGCTTTTACACTGGACTGTAGACCACAGAGTCCACTCCTCAGAGCAAAAGTTATTGCCCCGATCCTTCTTTTATCCCCTCCAGCATCCCTTGCCCTCCCCTGTTCCACCCCAAAGGTGGGCTTCCTCACCTTTGATATCTCTCTGGGCAGTCTGAGGCATTTCTGAGGTGTGTTGCATATTTTGGGTGTTTCCTATTTGGAGTCTCCACAGTTCTTAGAAGAGATCACTATCAAGTAAACTAGTATGGCCTATGTTTGGGAAAAACTTATATCTGATTGTCAGGAGATGGCGGAGTGGTTTCTTTAACCCCTATAGTCTTACCAGTGATAATGGGATTACCTATTCTTGTTGCAACCCTTTCACCTTTCTCTTTTGTGCTAGTGTGCTCCTATAACTGCCCTAAATGTCCTAATCCCATCTTTTTTATGATTTATTCATTGCTGTGCTACTGCCAATAAGTAACTGCCCTACCCCATCCTCCTGCTCCTTCCAGGATTCCCCCTTACAACAATTTGAGCACCCCAAACTTTACCCCCCCAACCTCAATGTCAGTTACACCAACAACTACTACTGCTGAAGATGATGCCACAGACAGGAAAATCCTCTTCAGGAGGCAAGATAAAGCTACCCCGGGCACCCTCCTGAAAGGAATGTGTTCGATGAGTCTGTTTGTGTTGAGGGCAAGTTTCTAGCGCTGTCCCATTTTAGGATTATCAGTGTATCAGAGAAGCAGCGTGGCTTAGTGGAAATAGCTCGATCTTGGGGGTCAGAGGTCATGGGTTCTAATCCCGGCCCCGCCACCGATCAGCTATGTGACTCTGGTCAAGTCACTTGACTTCTCTGTGCCTCAGTTACCTCATCTGTAAAATGGGAATTAAGACTGTGAGCCCCATGTGGGACAACTTGATTACCTTGCATCTACCCCAGAGCTTAGAACAGTGCTTGGCACATAGTAAGCGCTTAACAAATACCATCATTATTATTATTATTATTGTCATTACTATTATCCCTAAATATGGCTCCTTGATATTAATAATGTGGGTATTTGTTAGGCGCTTACTATGAGCAGAGCACTGTTCTAAGCGCTGGAATAGGCACGGGGAATCATGTTGTCCCACTTGGGGCTCACAGTCTTAATCCCCATTTTACAGATGAGGTAACTGAGGCACAGAGAAGTTAAGTGACTTGTCCACAGTCACACAGCTGACAAGTGGCAGAGCCGGGATTCGAACCCATGACCTCTGACTCCAAAGCCCGTGCTCTTTCCACTGAGCCACGCTGCTTCATTCAATAGTATTTATTGAGCACTCACTATGTGCAGACCACTGTACTAAGTGCTTGGAATGTACAAATCGGCAACAGATAGAGACTTACAGTCTAATCGGGGGAGACAGGCAGATAAGAACAATGGCAATAAAAAGAGTCAAGGGGAAGAACATCTCGTAAAAACAATGGCAAATAAATAGAATCAGGGTGATGTACATCTCATTAAACAAAATAAACAAAATAAATAGGGTGATGAAGATGAAGATATATACAGTTGAGCGGACGAGTACAGTGCTGAGGGAGTGGGACGGGACAGGGGGAGGAGGAGAGGGAAAAGGGGGAGAAGAGGGTTTAGCTGTGGAGAGGTGAAGGGGTGGGTAGAGGGAGCAGAGGGAAAAAGGGGGAGCTCAGTCTGGGAAGGCCTCTTGGAGGAGGTGAGCTTTAAGTGGGGATTTGAAGAGGGGAAGAGAATTAGATTGACGGAGGTGAGGAGGTAGGGCATTCCAGGACCGTGGGAAGACGTGGCCCAGGGGTCGACGGAGGGTTAGGCAAGACCGAGGGACGGTGAGGAGGTGGGCGGCAGAGGAGCAGAGGGTGCGGGGTGGGCAGTAGAAAGAGAGAAGGGAGGAGAGGTAGGAAGGCGCAAGGTGATGGAGAGCCTGGAAGCCTAGAGTGAGGAGTTTTTGTTTCGAGCGGAGGTTGATAGGCAACCATTGGAGGTGTTTGAGAAGGGGAGTGACATGCCCAGAACGTTTTTGCAGGAAGATGAGCCGGGCAGCGGAGTGAAGAATAGACTGGAGCGGGGCGAGAGAGGAGGAAGGGAGGTCAGAGAGAAGGCTGACACAGTAGTCTAGCTGGTATATAACGAGAGCCTGTAGCAGTAAGGTAGCCGTTTAGGTGGAGAGGAAAGGGCGGATCTTGGCGATATTGTAAAGGTGAGACCAGCAGGTCTTGGTAATGAATCAGATGTGTGGGGTGAACGAGAGAGACGAGTCAAAGATGACACCGAGATTGCGGGCCTGAGAGACGGGAAGGATGGTCATACCATCCACGGTGATAGGGAAATCTGGGAGAGGACCAGGCTTGGGAGGGAAGATGAGGAGCTCAGTCTTGCTCATGTTGAGTTTTAGGTGGCGGGCAAACATCCAGGTGGAAACGTCCTGGAGGCAGGAGGAGATGCGAGCCTGAAGGGAGGGGGAGAAGACAGGGACAGAGATGTAGATCTGCGTGCCATCTGCGTAGAGATGGTAGTCAAAGCCATGAGAGCGAATGAGTTCACCAAGGGAGTGAGTGTAAATGGAGAACAGAAGAGGGCCAAGAACTGACCCCTGAGGAACTCCAACAGTTAAAGGATGGGAGGGGGAGGAGGCGCCTGCGAAGGAGACTGAGAATGACCGGCCAGAGAGATAAGAGGAGAACCAGGAGAGGACGGAGTCTGTGAAGCCAAGGTGAGATAAGGTGTGGAGGAGGAGGGGATGGTCGACAGTGTCAAAGGCAGCTGAGAGGTCAAGGAGGATTAAAATGGAGTAGGAGCCATTGGATTTGGCAAGAAGGAGGTCATGGGTGACCTTAGAGAGAGCATTCTCGGTAGAGTGGAGGGGATGGAAGCCAGATTGGAGGGGGTCCAGAAGAAAATGGGAGTTAAGGAATTCTAAGCAGCGAGTGTAGACAACTCATTCTAGGATTTTGGAAAGGAAGGGTAGTAGGGAGATAGGGCGATAACTGGAAGGGCAATTGGGGTCGAGAGAGGGTTTTTTTAGGATGGGGGAGACGTGGGCATGTTTGAAGGCAGAGGGGAAGGAGCCATTGGAGATTGAGTGGTTAAAGATAGAAGTTAAGGAAAGGAGGAGGGCAGGGGCGATGGTTTTTATAAGATGAGCAGGAATGGGGTCCGAGGCGCAGGTGGAGAGGGTGGCACTTGCGAGGAGGGAGGAGATCTCCTCTGAGGATACTGCAGGGAAGGATGGGAAAGTAGGGGAGAGGGTTGATGAGGGGAGAGGGGGAGGGGTGACTTTGGGGAGCTCAGACCTGATTGTGTTGATTTTTGTTATGAAGTAGGTGGCCAGATCATTGGGGGTGAGAGATGGAGGAGGGGGAGGAACAGACGGCCTATGGAGAGAGTTAAAGGTCCGGAAAAATCGGCGGGGGTGACGGACATGGGTGTCGATGAGGGAGGAGAAGAAGTTTTGCCTGGCGGAGGAGAGGGCAGAGTTAAGGCAGGAAAGGATAAATTTGAAGTGTGTGAGGTCGGCTTGGTGCTTGGACTTTCACTAGCAGCGCTCGGCAGCTCGAGCATAGGAGCGTAGGAGGCGGACAGAGGAGGTGATCCAGGGCTGTGGGTTAGTGGAGCGAGAGCGGCGGAGGGAAAGGGGGGCGAGAGAGTTGAGATGAGTAGAGAGGGTGGAGTTGAGAGCGGAGACCTGATCATCAAGAGTGGGAAGTGAGGACAGGGCGGCAAGGTGGGGAGAGATGCTTTTGGAAAGACGGATGGGATCAAGAGAGCGGAGGTCTCTGTTGGGGAGTAGCAAAGATTTGCAGAGGGAGGGAGTGTGAGAGATGAGGCAGGTGAGGTTATGGTCAGAGAGAGGGATTTCAGAGTTGGTGAGGGAGGAGATAGTGCAGCGGTAGGAGATGACGACATCGAGGGTGTGACCGAGTCGGTGAGTGGGCGCGGTATGGTGGAGCAGGAGGTCGGCAGAGTTGAGGGATAGCAGGCGGGTGGCAGAGGAGTCATCGGGTACATCCATGTGGATGTTGAAGTCTCCGAGGATCAGAGTGGGCAGAGAGAAGGAAGGTGAAGGGGACTAGGTGGTTGAAGAAGTTGGAGGTGGGACCAGGAGGGCGGTAGATGACAGCTACAAGTATCTGGAGGGGATGGTAGAGGCGAATGGTATGGGCTTCGAAGGAGGGGAAGGAGAGAGAGGGGGAGGAGGGATAGTGCGGAAGCGGCAACGGGGTGAGAGGAGGAAGCCGACGCCTCCTCCCTTTCCAGTGAGTCTGGGGGAGTGGGAGGAGAGGCCACCACTGGAGAGAGCAGCGGCGGAGACCGTGTCTTCGGGAGTGAGCCACGTTTCCGAAAGGCCGAGGAGGAGGAGAGAGCAGGAAAGGTCATGGATGAAAGGTAGTTTACCTGTAATGGAGCAGGGGTTCCAGAGGCCACACTTGAAAGTAGCTGTGGGTGCAAGGGGGGGAGAGCGGGGGGAGGGGAGAGTTTGGATGGGAAGGAGGTGGCGGGGCCCTGGACGGGGAGAGGGGGAGGAGGGGTGGCGGTGGGACAGGAGGACTGGGATGGGGCGTGGGTGGGAAAGAGGGAAGGGGGGAGGGGGGCAGGAGAGGGTTTGGTGTCGGGGAGAGTAGGGGGAGGGGGAAGAGGGGTGGCGCTGGTAAAGTGGGGTTCTAGGGCGGGGGGGAGGCAGAGGAGAGAGCGGGAAAGAGCTGGGCGAAAGAGGGGAAGGGGAATGGGAGGATAGGAAGGGGCGGGGGGGTGGGGTGGAGGGATATGGTGAGGCCAGAGAGGTGGGTGGCAGCACTGACAACAATAAACAATAAGCGAAATCGGTAATATAGCAACATGATCCAGTAAGATACAATGCAATAGTGATATCTCCTCTGCTTCTCTCCAGTCCCTCCCTCTCCTGCCCCTTCTTCAACTCTCCCATCTTTCCCAGCAGTATCGCAAGAGGAGATCTCCTGCCTCCTCTACCTGCACCTCCAACCCCTTCCCTGTGCACCTTATTAAAACACATGCTCCCTCCCTTACTGCCATCTTCAACTGTTCACTCACCCGTGGCTTCTTCCCCACTGCTTTCAAACATGCTCACCTCTCTACTATTCTAAAAAAAAGAAAAGAAACACTCCCTTGACCACACGGCTCCTTCCAGGTATCACTCCATCTCCCTTCTGCCATTTCTCTCCAAACTTCTTGAGTGAGTTGCCTACATCAGCTGCTTCCACTTTCTCTCCTCCAGTTCTCTATTTGACCCCCTCCAGTAAGGCCTACCCCTTTTCACTCCACTGAAACTGCCCTCTCAAAAGTCACCAATGTTCTCCTCCTTGCCAAATCCAATAACCTCTACTCCATCATCATCCTCCTCGACCTTTCAGCTGCCTTTGTCACCGTGAACCACCCCCTTCTCCTGAAACCATTATCCAACTTTGGTTTCACTGACACCTTCCTCCTAGTTCCCCTCCTATCTCTCTGGCTGCTCCTTCTCAGTCTCTTTCACAGGGCCGGCGTCTGCCTCTCACTCCCTAATTTTTGGAGTCCCTGAAGGTTCAGTTCTGTGTCCCCTTCTATTCTCCAACCCACTCCCTTGGAGAATTCATTTGCTCCCATGGCTTCAATTACCACCTCTATGTGGATGATTCCAAAATCTACATCTCCAGCCCTATTTTCTCTTTTTCTCTGCAGTCTCTTGTTTCCTCCTGCCTTCAGGATATCTTTAGTTGGATATCCTGCTGAATCTTGATGTCTGTCTACCCACCTCTAGACTGTGAGCTCTTTGTGGCCAGGGATTGTCTCTCTTTATGGCTGAATTGTATTTTCCAAGCACTTAGTTCAGTGCTATGCGCACAGTAGGCATTCAATAAATATGAATGAATGAATGAATATTGTACTCTCCCAAGTGCTTAGTACAGTGCTCTGCACACAGTAAATGCTCAGTGAATGTGACTGAATGAACTCCTCAAACTTAACATGTCCAAAACAGAGCTCCTCATCTTCCCATCCAAACCCTGTCCTCCTGCTGATTTTCCCATCACTGTAGACAACACCACTATGCTCTTTTCTCACAAGTCCGTAACCGTGGCATTATCCTCGACTCATCTTTTTCATTCAACCCACATATTCAATCCGTCACCAAATCCCGACAGTTCAACTTTCACAACATTGCTAAAATTCACCCATTCCCCTCCATCCAAGCTGCGACCACGTTAATCCAAGCACTTATCCTAGCACATCTTGATGACTCATCAGCCTCCTTGCTGCCCTCCCTGCCTCCTGTCTCTCCCCACTTCAGTCCATATGTAACTCTGCTGCCCAAATCATTTTTCTACAAATCTTTTCTGTCCATGTTTCCCCCACTCCTCAAGAACTTCCAGGGGTTGTCCACCCATCTCCACATCAAACAGAAACTCTTTACCACTGGCTTTAAAGCACTCAATCACCTTGCCCCCTTCTATCTTACCTCCCTGATTTCCTACTGCAATACAGCACACACACTTTGCTCCTCTAAGGCCAGCCTATTTGCTGTACCTCTGTCTCACTGCTGACCCCTTCCCCTTGTCCTGCTTCTGGCCTGGCATGCCTTCCCTTTTCATATCCGACAATCACTCTCCCCTCCTTCAAAGCTTTATTAAAAATACATTTCTTCCAAAAGGCCTTCCCTGACTAAGCCCTCATTTTCTCTTCTCCCACTCCCTTCTACATCACCTTTGCACTTGGACTTGCACCCTGTATTCACCCCCCACTCCCAGCCCCCTCTGCCCCGCAGCACTTAGGTACATAGCCCTAATGTATATATATTGTCTCTTTTCCCCTCTAGACTGTTAGCTCATTGTGGGCAGGGAGCATGTCTGCCAACTCCATTATATCGTACTCTCCCAAGTGCTTAGTACAGTCATCTGCACACAATAAGCCCTCAATAAATATGAGTGATTGATATGATTGCTCAGTTATTCATGGTGTCACCAAGTGCCTCATCACTAATTGAACGGTAAATATCCCGAGCATACTCGCATAGGACTTTTATTTTGGAATAAGGGGATGGATTATCCCACTGTCAGTAAATCATGCACTTGAATTGTTTCTATAATAGTAGTGATGGTTTGTGTGGAACCACCCACACTTTCTCACCTGATCCTCCGATAATCAGCTGCAGGCAATGTGAGGTAGCTGTTTTGAGGATAGGGGTGCATGTTCTGGCTATGAGATGGAATAAATCTCAGTTCAGCTCCCCAGGTACAAATGATCAGCTTTACCAGCAGGTGCCAATTTTCCTGGTGAGTGTAGTTGCAAAGGATTGGCAGGAATTTTGATGGGGTCTTGGAGGGCATAGGCTTCAAAGAGCTAAGTAGCAGAATGACACCATTTTTGGTCTTTCCAGCCCTGAAAAGAATTGCTAAGTTCCTGTCTGAAATCTAAGGTGAGCGAGGTTGGGAATAGAGCTCAAAAAGCTCTGGCACCAATTGTCCCTAAGGAGCTGATACTTTCACCTTCCACTGTTTTGAAAAGACTGGACACACCACAACTTGCAGATATTTATCTTACACTTTTGTAAAGTGGTTTTTCACCTAAAAATATATTTACAATCTATGGCTCCAGATTAGGGAGCACCCTCCTGTTGCAGGAATCACCTGAATGTTCATTGTTCTCCATGCAGGTACCTGTTTCAAATTATCGCAACCCCATCTTGGACCTGGCTGCTTATGATCAGCAAGGCCGTAAGTTTGACAATTTCAGCTCCCTTAATATTAAATGGGAGTCCACCAAGGCCTCTTTAGCCAGCATTGAACCCAGCCTGCCAATGGAATTGAAGTTTAAAGACGACGGAAGTGGCCAGAAGAAATTACACGGTGAGGATCATCAAGTAGAAAATTGGTATTTTAATAATACTAATGATAATTGTGGTATTTGTTAAGCATTTGCAGTCCCTGACCCACATGGGCTCATAGTCAAAGTAGAAGAGAGAACAGATATTTAATCCCCATTTTCATAGGAGAAAGCTGAAGCACAGAAGAGTTAAGTGACTCAGCCAAGGTCACAAAGGAAAGTGACAGAGCCATGATTAGAACCCAGGTCCTCTGAGTCCCAGAGCCTTGCTCTTTCCACTAGGCCAACCCTAGTTTCCATCTTATTAACCAGTGTGTTGAATTTGAAGAGCTCTTTTCTCCAGGGAAGATAAATTTTTAAAAATTCTGAAAATATTTAGACATTTGTTAGATACAAAACTTTTACTACTTTTTCCTCTCCCTTCTTTCAGGCCAGCAGACCGTTTTGGTTCACCATGAATCTGGAACTACAGCAGTCTCTGCAACAGCTACTGGATATCAGCAATCTCACCTTAATGCAGCCAGAGTGAAGCAACCGGTACTTTAAACATCTTTTTTTTAAAAAAGCAACCACCTAAAACCTCTCTGTGTTCCTAGGGTCCCTCACTTGGGCCCTTTTCCATGCTCCCATTGCTTGGGGGCATAGTTCTGGGTCCTCTCCTATAATTGACAGTTGTTTGTCACTGGGCCCTCAAAGAATATAGAGGCTAGCCTCTTGTTTGGCTACACTTGCCTCTTGTTTGTTGTTTTGTTTGTTTTTCCCTTTGGGGATGGAGCCCCGCCAACTTTCTCTTCCAGAGTAAGCCACCATGTGCTTGGCACAGCTGCCATGGGAGAAGGCAGCATGCTGTTGAATTACTTGCAGAACCAAACAGCCTTGTCCTGCTCATCCCTTTGCCAGCCCAAAGATCTAGAGCATCTGCCATTGGCAGAGATAAAGGAACATACTTGTTGCTGCAGCTTTCCTTTTCTTGGAATGATCAGTAACTTTTAGCCCCATAAGCCTCCCTAATTATATTGGTTAGAGGTCATGGGGAAAAGCAGGGTCAGGCCAGATTGTTGTCTGGAGAGCCGTGACCTGCACACCGCCATCATGGTACAGGGTCATGGTGAACCCAGGGCAGGGGGGAAGGTATAATCTCCCCGTAGTTTGTTCCTGAATTGAAAGTTGCTTCTTGGAAATTTTCCCCATGCCCTGGCAGTTCCTCAGGAAAAGTCCTGAGAATTAAGTTTAAATTTAGAAATTTATCAGTAGAGGACAAGGTTAAGGGTGTTAGATGGTACATCCCTACTAGAGTGGGTATCAAGGAAACCACCTTTCCTTGGTTTCCCCAAACATCTTGTTGCCATTATGGGAGACACTGGGCTTGTTCAACCGCTACCATTTCCTAGGGCTTAAGGCTCCTCATATACTAAATCCCTGGTCCTTTCATTTCAATCAGTCATATTTATTGAACACTTACTGTGTGCAGAGCACTGTACAAAGCACTTGGGAGAGTACAGTATGGCAGAGTTAGTAGACACATTCTTCCTTCTCCACCAACAAGTTTGGTACTTACCGGGGTCAACAGGATGCAGCTTGTCATTCCCTTAGTGAAAGTTTGTCATGCCTCTGGATACTGCACTCTGCCACTAAAACTCGGTAGGCTGACTCAGGTTTCCCATATATTAGTTCAATCAGTTAGTTCTTTGCAGAAGGTGTATGAGGGTTAGGCCAAGGTCCATTTTAGAGTCCATTTAGAATGTAATTTTCAGTAATCACTGAGTTTCAAACACTGGCCCACAGAATGAATCAATCAAATGTACTTATTGAGTGTTTACTATGTGCAGAGCACTGTACTAAGCGCTTGAGAGAATACAACAGAGTTGGTAGACATGTTCGTGGCTCACAAAGTGCCTACAGTCTAGAGGGGGAGAAGACAGACCTTCATATAAATAAATACATAGTGGATATGTACATAAATGCTGTGAGGTTGAGGGAAGGGTGAATAACAGGAGCAAATCAGGGCAATGCAGAAGGGAGTGGGAAAAGAGGAAATGAGAGTTTAGGGAAGGCCTCTTGGAGGAGATGTGCCTTCAGTAAGGCTTTGAAGGTGGGGAGAATAATTGTCTATTGGATATGAGGAGGAAGGATGTTCCAGGCCAGAAGCAGGACATTGAATTGACATTGGATTTACACACATTTCCCAATACCCAATACCTCCCCTTTTTCAGCCATTCCCCCCTCCTCCTCAGTAATAATAGTAATAATTGTGGGATTTGGTAAGTGCTTACAATATGCCAAGTACTGTCCTAACTGGGGTAGATAACATATAGGCAGATAAGACACAGTCCATGTCCCATTTGGAGCTCACAGTTTAAAAGGGAAGGAAAGCAGGTATTTATTTAACCCCCATTTTACAGATGAGGAAACTGTGCCCCAGAGAAGTTAAGTAACTTGCCCCAAGATCACAAAGTAGACAAGAGAGAGACCCAAGACTAGAACCCAGATCTCCTGACTCTTGGGCCTGTGTTCTTCCCCCCCAGACTATGTTGCCTCTCTGCTTCCCAACTCACTATGCTCAAAGAACACAAATGTCATCATGTAATAACACAGAGTCCCATGATAAGTCACCAAGGGAATATAAAGAGAAGTAGAGATTATTACATTTATCTTTGGTTACAAATTGTCTGACCCCCACCCCTCTTAGGCCCACTGCTTAGTTGTTTTTTAACTCAGGTCATATGAGCTAGTTCTTATTTTCCTGATTGACTTTAGCCTATAGAAATTACTTCTCATTATTCATTCAATTGTATTTATTGAGCGCTTACTGTATGCAAAGCACCATACTAAGTGCTTGGGAGAGTAGAATACAACAATAAACAGATACATTCCCTGCCCACAAAGAGCTTACGGTCTAAAGAGAGGGAGACAGACATTAATGTAAACAAATCGAAGATATGTACAAAAGTGCTATGGGGCTGGGATTGGGGAAGAACAAAGGGAGCAAGTCAGTGTGATACGTAAGGGAGTGGGAGAAGAGAAAAGGCGGGGGTTTAGCAGGGAAGGCCTCCTGGAGGAAATGTGTCTTCAATAAGGCTTTGAAGGGGGGGAGAATAATTGTCTGTTGCATTTGAGGAGGGAGGGCGTTCCAGGCCAGAGGCCCGACGTGAGCTGGGGTTCAGCAGCGAGACAGGTGAGATCAAGGCACTGTGAGAAGGTTAGCATTAGAGGAGTGAAGTGTACGGGTTGGGTTGCAGTAGGAAAGTAGTGAGGTGAGGTAGGAGGGGGCAGGGTGATGGAGTGCTTTCAAAGCCAATGGCGAGGAGTTTTTGTTTAATGTAGAGGTGGATGGGCAACCACTGGAATTTTTTGAGGAGTGGAGTGACATCTCCTAAACATTTTTGTAGAAAAATGATCCCAGCAGCAGAGTGAAGTATAGATTGGAGTTGGGAGAGGCAGGAAGCTGGGAGGTCAGCAGTAGTCCAGGTGGGATAGGATGAGTGCTTAGATTAACATTGTAGCAGTTTTGATAGAGAGGAAAGGGTGGACTTTAGCCCTTGTGAATCTGAGAGAATATACAGCTCAAGAAGATTTGGGCAGCAGACATTTTACCATCATGCTAAAACAGATCCTGGATAGTCTAGCAGCTCAGTCCTATTCATATTAATGTTACTGTTATTCACTGCTTCCCTTTGGTATGTGCTGCTCTTCAGACCCTTGGAAAGGGAGGGCCTTGTTTAGAGAAATTATGATTCAGGTTATTCAGGATTTAGCAACTTGAACATAAAGGCTGCAGGGGGTTGAGGGGAGAGAAAGGTAGGGGGAAACATCTGTGCGGTGTTCATTATGAGGAGCAAGCCATTAAGATTCACTGAGGAGACCCCCAGGTTGGGATCCAACAGTAACAAAGGTGAATGAAACTGATAGTGCTACATACACTTTGTGTGCTGGATACCATTCAGGTCTCTAATTACTATTTTCAAAGTCCATTTGCATTTTGGGGCAATTTCCTTCATTGCATTGTTCTCCTTGTTGACTTTCGAGTTCATCCTAACCAACTGTTTGATTCATTCCTTTCAGTATGAATCTCTTATACCCATCTCCACAACCATTGAGCTGATACTTGTGGAAGATGTAAAAGTGAGTCCAGATGACATAACAATCTACAATCACCCTGATGTGCAGGTAAAGAAATTTTCTTTTCTAGTCATTTGAGTTCATATTGGGTAAAAAATAAACAAAAAACAGGATAGATTTTTTTTTCCTCATCAGGATAGCCTTGAGCATCCACAGAGAACTTACTTGATAAGTTGCATCTACCTCTTTTTATTATTGCATAATTTTTCTTTTTACAGGCAGAACTTCTCATTAAAGAAGGCTCCGGGTACTTTTTCATCAACACTAGTGTTACAAATGTTGTCAAAGTGGCTTACCAAGAAGCTCGAGGCATCGCTCTGGTACGTAGAATAATGTATTACTGTTTACATTTTAATTTCTTCTGTTTACCAAGCTTCAACTACCATCTCTATTCCCAAATCTACATCTCCAGTCCTGAGCGCTCGCCTCCTCTGCAGTCTCATATTTCCTCCAGCCTTCAGGACATGTCTACTTGGTTGTCCTGCTGACACCTCAAACTTAGCATGTCTAAAAGAGAACTCCTCATCTTTCCACCCAAACCCTGTCCTCTCCCTGATTTTCCCATCACCATAGACAGCACCACCATCCTACCTGTCTCACAAGCCCATAACCTTGGCTTGATCCTTGACTCTTCTCTCTCACTCAACCCACATATTCTATCTGTCACCAAACCCTGTGTGTTCAACCTTCCCAACGTCGCTAATATCTGCCATTTCTTTTCCGTTAATCTCCATCCAACCGCTTTTCTTATCCCTCCTTGATTATTGCATCAGCCTCCTTGATGACCTCCCTGCCTCCTGTCTCGCCCTACTTCAGTCCTTACTTCATTCTCTTTTCTACAGAACCATTCAGTCCATATTTACCCACTCCTCAAGAACCTCCAGTGGTTGCCCATCCACCTCCACATCAAGCAGAAATGCTTTACCAATGGTTTTGAATCAATCATCTTGCCCTCCTCTATCTTACCTCACTGATTTCCTACTATAACCCAGCACACTCACTTTGCTCCTCTAATGCTAACCTACTTACTGTACCTTGATCTCATATATCTCACCACCAACCCCTCGCACACGTCCTACCTCTGACCTGGAACTCCCGCCCCCTTCATTTCTGTCAGATGATCACTCTTCTCACCTTCAAAGCCTTATTAGAATCCCATTTCGTCGAAGAGGCCTTCTGCAAAATAGCCCTCATTTCACCTACTCCCTCTCCCTTCTGCATCACCCTTGCATTTGTACCCTTCATTCACCTCACTCCTACAGCACTTATGTACATATCTGTAATTTATTCATTTATTTTAATGTCTATCTCCCCCTCTAGACTTTAAGCTAGTTGTGGGAAGGAATCTACCAACTCTGTTGTACTCTTCCAAGCACTTAGTACAGTGCTCTGCACACAGAAAGCTCTGGATAAATGCCCGTTATCCAATCTTGGCTTCACTGACTCCATCCTCTCCTGGTTCTCCTCTTATCTCTCTGGCCATTCATTCTCAGTCTCCTTCGTGGACTCCTCTTCCCCCTCCCATCCCCTAACTGTAGGAGTTCCTCAGGGGGCAGTTCTTGGTCCCCTTCTGTTCTCCATCTATACTCCCTTGGTGAACTCATTCACTCCCAAGGCTTCAACTATCATCTCTACACAGATGGTACCCAAATCTACATCTCCTCCCCTGTTCTCTCTCCCTCCCTCCAGGCTCACATCTCCTCCTGCCTTCAGGACATCTCCACCTGGATGTCCTCCCGCCACCTATAACTCAACATGTCCAAGACTGAGCTCCTTATCTTCCCTCTCAAACCCTGTCCTCTCCCTGACTTTCCCGTCACTGTGGATGGCACTACCATCCTTCCTGTCTCACAAGCCCGCAACCTTGGTGTCAGGCAGCGTGGTTCAGTGGAAAGAGCACGACAGGAGTCAGAGGTCATGGGTTCTAATCCCGGCTCCACCACCTGTCAGCTGTGTGACTTTGGCCAAGTCACTTAACTTCTTGATGCCTCAGTTACCTCATCTGTAAAATGGGTATTAAGACTGTGAGCCTCACGTGGAACAACCCAATTACCCTGTATCTACCCCAGTGCTTAGAACAGTACCAACATTATTATTATTATTATCCTTGGCTCCGATCTCTCATTCACCCCACATATCCAATCTGTCACCAAAACCTGCCGGTCTCACTTCACAACATCGCCAAGATCCGCCCTTTCCTCTCCATCCAAACCACTACCTTGTTAGTATAATCACTCATCATATCTCGACTGGATTACTACACCAGCATCCTTTCTAATCTTCCAACCTCCTGTCTCTCCCCGCTTCAGTCTATACTTCCCTCTGCTATTTTTCGACAGAAACGTTCTGGGCATGTCAACCCCCCTTCTCAAAAATCTCCAGTGGTTGCCTATCAACCTCCGTATAAAGCAAAAACTCCCCAATATTGGCTTCAAAGCTCTCCATCACCTTGCCTCTTCTTACCTAACCTCCTTCTCTCCTTCTATATCCCATCCCGCACACTCCACTCCTCTGGCACTAACCTTCTCACTGCCCCTTGTTCTCACCTGTCCTGCCTTTGGCCCCTGGCCCTCGTTCTACCTCTGGCCTGAAATGCTCTCCCTCCTCAAATCCGCCAAACCATCACACTTTCCCCCTGCAAAGCCCTACTGAAGGCTCACCTCCTCCAGGAGGCCTTCCCAGACTAAGCCCCCCTTTTCCTCTGCTCCCCCTTCCCACCCCATAGCACTTGTGTATACATGTACATATTTATAATTATAATTCCATTTATTTTTATTAATGATGTGCATATATCTATATTTCTATTTATGTATAATGATGCTACTAATGCCTGTTTACTTGTTTTGATGTCTGTCTTCCCCCTTCTAGACTGTGAGCCTGTTGTAGGCAGGGATTGTTTCTATTTTTTGCTGAATTGTACTTTCCAAGTGTTTAGTACAGTGCTCTGCACACAGTAAGCACTCAATAAATACAGTTGAATGAATGAATGAATATAACAGCCTGATTGTTTAGGGAGTGAGGTTAGTAGAGGATAACTTGCTATGCTGTAATTTGTAATCATTTGTGTTTGTGTATTTGGTGTAATGAAGAAAGTCTCAGGATTTGTCGGTCTGTATCCTCCATTATTGTTGCCTATGGAAATATTAAATTGAAGTGAATAGCTTCTCACTATCCACAGTTGTTTCCAAAAATGGAGATGGTCACAAATTTCTTATTCTTAAGGGGGAGAACAATGACCTGTATCCTGTTTGCTGGTAGTTTTTCATATATCTGTCACTCATAAATTATAACAGGAAAGCATGTATTCTGATTCTTAGAACAAATGCTCATCTCTTGAAAAGAGAGAATCAAAGGCTGGGACTATAAAGAGACATCTTGAATCATTTGTTTGTCTATTTTTTCAAATTTATTGCCACAGAAACCCCACATCCTACAAGGTGAATGAGTTTCCTGATGTTACTCTCCTCCCATATAAAGCAAAAACACAAGTCCTGAATAATTCTGACAGCTGGAAATGGACTTTGTGCTGTCTTTCCCTAAAGATAAAAATAGGGTTCCTGTAGCTTTCAAGCATATGGGTTTCCTCGATAGTTTTTGACCTTGGGGCATTTGCATTGTGTTGTCTTTATTTTAAAGTGAGAGTTCTTTGAGGGCAAGGACAGTATCTGCTAGACCAGCCTGGTGTAATGCACTTAAATGATTATAATGTTGCTGTGGAAAGAGAAATCATCATTGCTTAACTTCAGCCATTCACTTTCCAATGGCTTTTCTGTCTTTTTTTTTTTAATGGCATTTGTTATGTGCTTACAATGTGCCAGGCATTGTTAGAAACTTTATCCAATCTCGGTGTCACTGACACTGTCCTCTCCTGATTCTCCTCATATCTCTCTGACTGCACATTCTCAATATCTTCTGCGAGTTCCTCCTCTGCTTCTCACCCCTAACTGTGGGAGTCCCTCAAGGCTCAATTCTGGGTCCCCTTCTAATCTCCATCTGCACCCCTCCTTTGGAGAATTCATTCACTCCTGTGGCTTCAGCTACCATCTCTAGCCAGGTGATTCCCAAATCTACATCTTGAGCATTGATCTCTCTCCTTCTCTGCAGTCTCTCATTTCCTCTTGCCTTCGGGACATCTCTACTTAGATGTCCCGCTGACACCTCTAACTTAACATGTCCAAAACAGAACTCCTTATCTTCCCATCCAAACCCTGTCCTCTCCCCAACTTTCCTATCACTGTAAACAGCACTACCATCCTCCCTGTCTCAAAGTCCATAACCTTGATATTATCCTTGACTCACCTCTTTCATTCATTCACGTATTCAATCAGTCACCAAATCCTGTTGGTTCAACCTTCACAACATCGTTAAAATCCACTCTTTCCTCTCCATCCAAATTGCTACCACGTTAATCCAAGTATCCTATCCCACCTTGACTCCTGCATCAGCCTTCTTGCTGACGTCTCTGCCTCCTGTCTCTCCCCACTCCAGTCCATACTTCACTCTGCTGCTCGGATCATTTTTCTACAAAAACATTCAGTCCATGTTTTCCCACTCCTCACCAACCTCCAATGGTTGCCCAACCACCTCTGCATCACACAGAAACTCCTTACAATTGGCTTTAAAACACTCAAGCACCCTACTCCTTCCTACCTTAACTCTCTGATTTCCTACTACAACTCAGCCCACACACCTTGCTCCACTAATGGCAACCTACTCACGGTACCTCGATCTCGTCAATCTCACTGCAGACCTCTAATCCACGTCCTGCCTCTGGTCTGGTCCCTCCCTCTTCATATGCAACAGATAATCACTCTCCCCACCTTCAAAGCCTTATCGAAGCCACATCTCTAAGAGGCCTTCCCAGACTAGGCCCTCATTTCCTTTTCTCCCACTCCCTTCTGCATCACCCTTGCACTTGGATTTACACCTTTTATTCATCCATTCCTCAGCACTACAGCACTTACATACATAAATGTATTTTATTTATTTATATTAATGTCTGTCTCCCTGCTAGACTGTAAGCTCACTGTGGACAGGGAACGTGTCTACCAACTCTTTTATATTATACTCTCCCAAAAGCTTACTATTTAATACAATTGACTGATTGATTGATCAGGCATGATACTAAGCACTGGGGTAACTTCTTCCCCGCTGAATCCCCAAACCTAAAAAAACTCTCCCTTGATCCCATTGCTCCCTCTCTTGTCCATCCAAGCAGCATGGCTTAGTGGAAAGAACGGGCTTGGGAGTCAGAGGTTGTGGATTCTAATCCCGGCTCTGCCACTTGTCAACTGTGACTTTGGGTAAGTCAATTTCTCTGTGCCTCAGTTACCTCATCTGTAAAATGGGGATTAAGACTGTGAGCCCCACCTGGGACAACCTGATAACCTTGTATCTCCCCCAGCGCTTAGAACAGTGCTTGGCACATAATAAGTGCTTAACAAATACCGTCATCACCTCCACATCAGACCGAAACTCCCTACTGCTCACTGTGTGCAGAGCTCTGTACTAGCTTTTGGGAGTACAGCACAACAGAGTTCGTAGATTCATTCGCTGCCCACAAGGCACTTAGAGTCCAGAGGAGAAGACAGACATTAAAGTAAACAAATTACAGATGTATTCATTAGTGTTCTGTGGCTGAGGGAGAGGTGACTATCAAGTGCTTAAAGGGTACAGATCCAAGTACAAGGGTAACAGAGGACAGCGAGGGAGTAGGGGATATGAAGACTTAGTCGGGGGAGACCTCTTGGAGGAAATGGGATTTTAATAAGGCTTCTCAGGGGTTGCATAACTCAAATGCTGATCTGGAGGGATTGGGACGGGCAGTGGTGTCCTGGCTTTCACCAGAATGAATCTGATTAAAAGCAAATTCCAGTATTTCTGTATGAATATACAGATCAGGTGTTTCCATAGGAACCCAAATGCTGAATAATGGTACTTGTTTCCTGTTTTGAAGGTTGCTGAAGGAAAGTTGTAGTAATTAAAAAGTGTATACTGTTGAATGATTTCCTAAGTACTTCTGATAAAATACCCAAGACGTCTTTCTTACACATGCAATTTATCCTCCCTTTCACCATATCAGATGTTGAGTCAGATATTCCTAGTGTGTAGCTTTTTAGATTGGGAATTTTAGAGACTATTAACTCTTTCACATCACTTTCAGTGCCATTTGGGCACTGAAGTTTAATTTACTCTCAAGAAGTAATTTGTGCCTTGGGACAAATAGGTGATTACTCATACCATTGCCCTCTATCTTTATCGCATACCGCTATGCGCCTGTCTCTTCTGTAGGTTCATTTTGTTTAGCAGTGATCTGTGCATTCTTAAATTCACTCTAAAAAACCATCACACAGAGCACTCTTGAAACTAAAAATGAAAATTGTGCTAGGCTGCTTTCACCACTTTAACAATGTATGGAATGTATTTTCAGATAGTGTTGATAGTTTGTCACAAGACCTAACAGCTTCTTCAGATGGTAGTTTAGAAGGCAGCTGACACATTTTCTTGGCATTTTCTAGAACTAATTAGCCATGTTCTTGTTTGCCTTAGTCATATAGAGGAGAAGGTCCCCAAAAGTTCTTCAGTGGTCTCACAGACAATTTCTCTTCCCTTTCTCCTGATAAACTTTGAGAATATCGGACCTATTCAGGATTTTGCCAGTCTTTGGAAAATAGTTATTTAATTTAAAAAGCAGAATTTGTGAAGTTTCAGAAATGAAACTGCTCCCCTGCTCCTTTCTTTCTCCGACTCCTCTTCTGGTTGGGAAAAAAGCATACTCTTGGATCATAATGGAGATTTCCTTCAAACAGCTTCTCCTGTAATACAAAAAACTTTGCTGAAATTGTGTAAGAATAGAGGGACCTTTACTAGTGCCTACAGCAAGGAATAGCATCAGAACCTAAGTTACAGGATTTGCCCAGAATCTTTCTAACTCCTAAAAATGCATGTTTGTGAGCTTCTGGAGATGGACTGCTCATCCTACTGGAAAAAGCAGAATCCATTGCTCTCATCTCCCACAAGGATATTTCCACCAGACTTCTGAAGATTGCTAAGTAGTAATGACAGAGTCAGACTTTTATCTGCATTGAAACACTTGTGCTATCATGCAAGATTTATAAGAACACTGAAGGAGTTCAGTAATAATAAATAAAATGCACGCTGATTGCTCCAATGACATTTAAAAATGTTTGTAGGTGAAAAAACTGGAACTTTGCACTTCTGTACAAATGAAGTCTATCAAGGGGCATATTTGTAGTGTGCTAGATCTGCTCTAGGAATTTTCTGGCTATTTTAATAAAGATCTACTGCAGCAGAGGGTACAGATAATTATTTAGACAAGTCAGCTGAAATCCTGGCTCTTGAGAAGAAAAACATTTTTTTGTAAGGGGAAACCCAAAATTTCCTAGATTGGTTTACTGCATTTAATTGTCACAGCTAATAATCAGCTCTACATTAAGTGTTCAGGTGGGTCTCTTCCACACTTCAAAATTAAAATTACTCCTGAAAAGTGATTATTTTTTCAAATGCAACTTTCAACATAAAAAAATAGAGGTGGATGAGCATGCAATTCAAATTCTCTCACCTCCTGTTTCTGTCTGTCACTGTATCAATCTCCTCTATAGTTGAAGATGACGAGTTGATGGTAAGATTTTATCCATGTGTATGGATGTATATATTATATATGTATAGTATATTTATATATATATATAATATATTATGAAAATTAATAGGCAGTAAATGGTGGCTATCAGTAGAAAGAACTTTCTTAAACACAGTGCTAGCCTACCATTCTAGACTGTAAGCTAGACTGTGGGCAGGGAATCTGTCTGTTGTTATATTGTCTTTAAAGCACTCCGTCACCTTGCCCCCTCCTACCTCGCCTTGTTTCTTTCCTTCTACACCCCAGCCCGCTCATTTTGCTCCTCTAGTGCTAACCTTTTCACTGTGCCTCTCTCTCACCTGTCTCGCCACCGACCCCTGGCCCAAGTCCTGCCTCTGGCTTCAAATGCCTTCCCTCCTCAAATCCGACAGACAATTACTCTTCCTCCACTTCAAAGCCTTATTGAAGTCACATCTCCTCCAAGAGGTCTTCCCTGATTAAGCCCCACTTTTCCTCATCTCCCACTTCCTTCTGCATCGCCCTGACTTTTTCCCTTTGCTCTTCCCCTCTGCCAGCCCCACAGCACTTAAGTACATATCTATAATTTTATTTATTTGTATTGATATCTCTCTTTCCCCTTCTAGACTGTAAACTCATTGTGGGCAGGGAATATCACTGTACTGTACTTTCCCAAGCGCTTATTACAGTGATCTGTACACAGTAAGCACTCAAATATAATTGAATGAATTGTACTCTCCCAAGTGCTTTGTACAGTTACTCTGCACACGGTAAGTGCTCAACAAATGCGATTGACTGACCTGACTGAATGTCGTGGGGTAGCTTTTTTGAAGTTAGTGTGCAAGTTAGTCTGAAGAAACAGATCTTGACTCGGTGTTGTTTCACTTCACAGCAAAATCCAATGCCCTAAATGCTTTAGCATGACATGTATGTTTTGAGGCTTAATCTGGTTTTCTTGTTTTCACTTGGAAAGAAAATATTTGCTGAATCTAGGTGTTTTGCAGTTTGATTTTTCCTTACAGTGGCAGGCAGAAAGAATGGCATAGGAGTCCCGAGTAAAGGAGTCCATTATTAATACTGGGGCTATTTTACACTGCTAATCCGCCAAGGTGTTCCAGAACTCCTTAACTTTATACTGACACTTCCACTTTACTATCGGGTATAATTACTCAGTAAAAGTTCTGTTCATCAAGATAAAGTTGTTGTGCCCTCAGCCAATATTAGGGGTGATTTGTGAAGTGAAGGAAGTCAGAACAAGTCCTTGTGAGAAGAGGTAAGTTAAAGTGAAATATATTTAAACATCTCAGTGTTTTAACTGTATCTTCTCTTTGTGTGTTAGGTGCATCCTTTATTTCCAGGAACATTAACTCTCATGATCCACGACTTGTGTTTGGCTTTTCCTGCCCCTGCCAAGGCTGCAATTTACATTTCTGATATACAGGAATTGTATGTCCGAGTTGTCGACAAGGTTAGTAATTTTGTACTACAATGCGGAGACAACGTCCTGGATCTCAGAATTCCTATCCCTTAAGTTATCAACACAAAGAGAGCATGAATATTCCTTTGTAAAGCATGGACCATTCTTTAATACATTTTCTCCTATTGTTAATTGTGTGTGATTTAAGTTACATTAAAAGGGTTTTGTGGGGTGTTTTTACAGGGAAGACAGTGTGCGAAGATGTAGAGTGGAGCAGCATAGGGAAAACCAGTATTCAGTCTTTCCCCCTGTACATTTTGAGTAGATACGCAAAATCTGCTCTGGTATTTTTGGATTAGTGAAGTGTTTATGTGCCGAGTATGATTATGAATTTCATCATTTCCACTGACATTAATGAAATATTGCTGGGAAGTCTGTTAAAAACCAGTGCCAATTTGGCTTTAAATTTGAGAATTTAAGATTCTATAATTTATTTAGATTGCAAAGCAGCTGGGCAGGGTTAGTGACTAGTTGTGTATTCATCATGGGGCCCAACAGTTTAAAATGGTATCATAACTTCACAGTGTGCTAGATAATAGTAAATGACAGTGGTTAATCTTTTGCTTAGACTTCCCACACAGTGGAATGTCAATAATTATAAATGAAATATTGCAGGTGGAGATTGGGAAAAGAGTTAAAGCCTATGTCAGAGTGCTGGATTTCACCAAGAAACCTTTCCTGGCAAAATATTTTGCCTACATGGACTTGAAACTCCAAGCAGCGTCGCAGATTGTCACCTTGGTGTAAGTTGTCTCTGGCAAGTTCTCTCTCAAGCATCTGTTGGATGGAAGAAATATGAGGATTTCTGGGGGACAGAGAGACCACCCTGGCCTCCAGTTTTGGGGAAGAATTCCAGACCAGACTTCTCAGTCTTCACTGTTATTAGAGGAAGGAGGATGTACAAGAGTGGGAGGGCAGTAGTTCTGAATTCTCTCCCATGAGTAGCATTGACCTGGGGCCATCAATTGACCTACTTTGCCACAGATCTTTTGGTGAGGTTTAATGAGTCAGTGGTCAGCAAATGGCATCATCATCATCGTCCCTGTGCTGCCACCTGAATTTCCCTAGAGAGGTGCTGCTGGTCAGTGCAATGGCAGAACAGCTCCAGTTGGCACCAGGAGCAAAGCCCCAGTTTTGCATCCTGTCCACCTTGCTCTGCTTCTCCAGGGATGGCGGGAGGATGGTAAGAGGCAGGTCTGACCAGTGCAGCTTCCACCTTGTCCACTCTCCACAGTCACCCCGAGGAAGCAGGGGTGAAGAGGAAAAAGGCAGCATCTCCCCATCTCAACCCCGCCCTCTGCTCCCTCCTGCTTGCCCCCAGGCTACTGTCTCTATCTGTTACCGATTTGTACATTCCAAGCGCTTAGTACAGTGCTCTGCACATAGTAAGCACTCAATAAATACTATTGAATGAATAAAGCTTGCTTGTTGTTGTGGCGGCTACTGTTGCTGCTACAGAACAACTCAAGGAGCCACGTTCATTTCTTCTAAGAAGCCACTAAACTGCCACTGGCCCAGTAGGTTGCCATGGGCCAAAACCTTCTCACAATTCCCCCCCTCCCCCCCCCCAGTGGCTCCACTTTTTCAGTGGTTCCAGGGGAAAGGTATTGAGTAGAGATGAAGGTGGGCTGATGGGAAATAAAGAGGCTTCCAGGAGCCAGAGGCATAGGCAGAGATGTCCCTTTCTCAGCTGCACCCAAGGCAGCAGCTCTGGTCATCCCCTCTAAATTCTGCCACAAGAGTACAGCTTGCTAAGGTGGCAGTCAGGTCTGCTATTAGATTGGACAAATTTGTTATCAGCTGGGTGGGGTCAAGAGGCTATTCTTCTTATATTCTCCCCTCCTCCTTCTCTCCACCTCTTCCACTCCTTCCTTCCCTCCTTCATCTCTGTCTCCCTTTTTTCTCCCACCCTCTGTCCTTTCCTTCTCTCCCCTTCATCAGCTGTTTCATTTTCACATGCTGAAACCACACCAAAGGAACATCTAACTCATTTTCTGGGCATCTACAGATATTTTTTTATGGCCACATAAAATGTTGATGGAAAAACTGAAGTCCCCCCTGGGAAGCTAGGTTCTTGTTTGGTGACTTTTGCTCTCAAATACTGTATTGATGGATAGAAAGTGAGTGCCTTTTAGGAAATAAAAAAGAAATGAAATAAGTGAGCACAGAGTGTCCCTCTTTTTGAGTAGTATGTCAGTGAACAGCACGGTAAGACCATCCTTGGCTTGGGCCACGGGAACCTAGTAGATGAAATACAGGATGACTCAATGACTTGAGTTTTACTCAACTACGTGATTGACCTAGTGACCATTTTTCTTTTGCACTCACTTTCTCTGTTTCAGACCCCTTGACGAAGCCCTTGATGACTACACTGCCACGTTTCTCGTCCACGGTGTGGCAATAGGGCAGACCAGCTTGACCGCAACTGTTTCCGATAAAACTGGACAAAGAATCAACTCTGCACCCCAGCAAATTGAAGTAAAAAATCAGATTTAACATGGTGTAGAGCTCCTTTAGGGGAAGGAGAAACCAATGTTGGACAAAGAAAGATACTAGAAAAAAATTTGAAATGCCCAGGAAAATGACCCTGGAGGATTATCTTAATTTACTATGCCCATGATTATCCAGACACACATTTTGTAAAATGAGAGTTTTTAGCAGTCTCTAATGGATTTGGGAGCCAGGGAGGTTTAATGAGAAATGACGTGGACTGGCCGAAAGAGCAGAGGCTTGAGAGTCAGAGGACCTGGGTTCTAATCCCAACTCTGCCACCTGTCTGCTCTGTGACTTCAGGAAAGTCATTCAATTTCTCTGTGCCTCGGTTACCTCATCTATAACATGGCATTTACATCCTCCTCTCTCCAACTTAGATTGTGAGATTATTGTGTATCTACCTCGGCATTTAGTGTGGTGCCTGGCACATAAGAAGAACTTAACAAGTACCGGTTAAAAAGGAAGACCTTGTTCCAGGGACCTTTATCATTTGAAGGATGGTCTGGTTCCCTTTATCTTTTTGTAGTAGATTCGGCTTTATTTGCATATATTTGAATGTATGGGTGCGTATGTAAGGGTGTGTACCAGTGCTTAATTTGCATTGGGAGGTGTGCCGGGGCACTAAAAACCGTCATGCTGGTACAACCAGGGTGGGATCACCACCCAGCTTGAGATGGGGGAGACAGGTTGAGGAACTCTGCTGCCATGAAGACCCCTCTCTGAGTACCATCCATTTTCCTTCCTGGGACTACCCCCAAAGGGGCCTGGGCTCCAGAACAGGTCCAGGAGCTGAGGCTTGACCCAGATCAAAGGAATGACCAGTGGGCACACATATTAGAAGGAAAGGCCTCCCATAAATACTTTGTTCCCGAATGTACTCTAGGAAATATAAATGCAGCAGTAGGAACAGGGAGGGACACCCAGCTTGTTCTCCACTTTCAGAAACACTGGGCGTCGTGTGCGTCTCTGCATCCAGAAAATCATTATTTATATGTAGGATTATGATTGCTTCAGACCCAGCATCTGTTTTCATATGCTATCCCAATTTGTTACTGACTACACGTTACAGTTTGCCTGAGCCATAGGGATGCTGCTTAGAGCCAGAACGGAACTCACTAAGAATTAACTTCAAGCTTCATTCCTTCAAAATAAGGATAAAATGGTAGACTTCCTTCAATATCTTTAAGGTCTTTCCCTGGATATCATAACTCTGAATACAGTAGGTTGGTCCATTTTGCTCTCCGTCCCGCCTAGATTGTGCAGTCTTATTGGATTTGCTTATCCGGATACAAATTTCTTCCCCGATGACATGGTGAGCATTTTTGTCCATAAGCAGCACAATCACACAAAGCATGATCTTCACGCATCTTGTTTATAGCAGAATTACACCATTGCAAGTATTATTTTGCCAGTTCCCTGCCCAGCTAAAAGATGCCAGTATTCCAAAGCTTTGATCTTCTTGCTTTGGCTAGAGACTATAGATCACTTCTTCAAGTCTTTGCTAGTGCGGAGTTGTTAATTGTGCTAAACTTGTTGGAGCCAAGAACACAGTCTCTCTTCTCATTTGTATCTTCATTATCAGGTCTTCCCACCATTCAGACTAATACCAAGGAAAGTAACGCTGATTATTGGAGCAATGATGCAGGTAAGAGTTGTTTGATTTGGTTTGATTTTTTAGATTGGTTCTGCTCCAATAGCTTGTGCCTGGGCTCTTGAGTTGTCAAATAAATACTACTTGCCCAGTACTTAATAATGATAATTATGGCATTTGTTAAGTGCTTACTATGTGCTGAGCACTGTTCTGGGACCATGTTCAGCTCAGATATGTAAACAGTAGCTATCAGAATGCATTTGCAAAGCACGTAGCCAGTAAACAGGTCCACACTTGACCACCTCTCTGCTTCAACATGTTGTCAGAGTGCAGACTTAAGTTGGATGCAATCAATACTGTTTCAGCAAAATGAATCCTAGCTCTCCAAGGATGAATAGCTGTCTATAATAAACCTGTCATATCCACAAATGGAAAGTTATACAAGTATTAACTAGAGCAGAGCAGAACTCTGATGAAATGACCACAGGTGATGAGTATTGCTGTTTCTATAACTTCAGATCACTTCAGAAGGAGGTCCACAACCTCAATCGAACATCATTTTCTCCATCAGTGATGAGAGTATTGCTTCAGTGAACAGCACTGGTCTGGTCAGAGGCATCACAGTTGGCAATGGAACAGTCACGGGAGTTGTTCAAGCTGTTGATGCAGAGACTGGCAAAGTTGTTATAGTATCTCAGGTAATATACAGCTGACTTGATTCTTTTGAAAGTGATTATCCTGTTGGAAGGTTTCCAGACCCTTTGCTGCTTCTCCTACCTCATACTATCCATGCTTGGACCCTTAGCATTTTCACAGGAGGATTGGCGGAGGAGGAGGAAAAACTAAATAAGACTTGAATCAGTTCATTTGGCTCCTTATTGGCAACTCTGGTAAAGGGTTTACTAACGGGAAGGAGGTTAAAGCTATTTGCCAAAATGAGGTCTTGGAATTATCTGTGAATTTCAATTTTCCACACTATCCATTAGTGTGGTTAACTGAGAGTTAATTGTATTTCATTCTAAGGCTTATTTTATATAAAAAGAATGTCAATTTAAAAAGTACTATACAGATATCATTTGTGTTTATATGACAAAATTATATATGTAAAGGAATGCATGAAGAATACAGATGGCAGAAACATATAAACATTTTGATATGTAAACATTAGATGCATATTAATGCTGAGTATTGCTTGAGTGATGCTGGTGACCAGTCAATCAGTGGCATTTATTTAGCGTTTACTGTGTGCTAAGCACTATACTAAGCGTTTGGGAGGGAATGATACAACAGTGTAGTGGTAATAATGATTGTAGTATTTAAGCACTTATTATATATACCAAGCACCATACTAAATGCTGGAGTAGTTAGAAGTTAAGTAGATTGGACACCATCCCTGTCCCACACAGGACTCACAGTCCACAAAGGAGGGAGAATAGGCATTGTATCCCCGTTTTTCAGATGAGAGAACTGAGGCACAAAGAAATTAAGTGACCTGCCCAAGGTCACAAAGCCGCCTAGTGGCAGAGCTGGAATTAGAACCCACGTCCCCTGACCCCGGTCCTGTGTTCTATCTACTAGTCAACACTGCTTATGGATATTTCCTTATACCTTAATATTTCGTGGCTTAGTGGAAAGAGCATGGGCTTGGAAGACAGAGGACGTGGGTTCTAATCCCGGATCCGCCACTCGTCTGCCGTGTGACCTTGTTAAGAAGTTAAGCTGCTTAACTTCTCTGTGCCTCAGTTACCTCATCTGTAAAATGGGGATTAAGACTGTGAGCCCCACGTGGGACAACCTGATTACCTTGTATTTATCCCAGTGCTTAGAACAGTGCTTGGCACATAGTAAGCGCTTAACAAATATAATTATTATTATTATTTCCCTTATTTATAATTATTTTGATGTCTGTCTCCCCCCTCTAGACTGTAAGCTCCTTGTGGGCAGGAAACGTGTCTATAAACTGTATTGTTTGTATTGTACTCTCCCAAGTGCTTAGTACCAGTGCTTGGCACACAATAAACACTCAAAAAAAATACCACTGATTGATTGAATTATTGGAAAGAGCATTGAGCAAAGAGCGTGAAGACCAGGCTAGCTTGACCAGTAAGAGAGAGTGCAGGTTTCAGTAATGAGGAAGCCAGTTGGTGCTGAACCTTGAAGCACATGATTGGGAGTTCTGATGAGGTCCTAGGAGCAACTGGGGAAATCTTTACATGATTATTTATAACAAAATAATGATTAAAATGCCGGTCAACGTAGACCTAACTTTTTTGTGGGTGGTCAAAGCCCCTTTTCTTCCAACAGTCGTAAAATAAAAATAACTCCTTTGAACCTTCACTCTACAAGCATTGTTGAGAGCATAAACTTATTTGATGTGTTATATGTGAACCAACAGCATAAGTTAGATTGACTTTGATCTGTCATGAAGTTTATTCATATTCATTGTTTCTTGGACTTCGAGTTCTCAGTATCTCAGTCGAACTTGTCTTCAATCTCCCTAAAGATTTAAGTGATGACATAACACACAGATATAGCATGCTTTCACACTTGACCATTCTGTAAACAAACTATGCTGAGACTAAGATATGAGTGATATGATATTTTAAACAAGAAGATTGGGCCACTGTGAGATGAGAGTTCTTTTTTTTTTAAGCGTGTAATTCTCTACCGGCACATGGCCATTACAGACTGTACATTCAACTTCTAGCTGTGCCTCTGATTTGTAGGGAGACTGTGCACAAATCACTTCAACTTTCTAAGTCTCTGAGGAATGTCATTCTCTTAAATCCTGCGGCAGATAGAGAAGGAACCAGGTTACTCTCATAGTGCATGGGACCTGTACTCTCCAAGTGCTTAGTACAGTACTTTGCACACATTAAGCACTCAATAAATATGATTGAATGAATGAATGAATGACCAAGAATCCAAGAGACCTGGATGTTTGTCCTAATTCTTTTGCTGACACACTAGCTGCCTTATCTCTGGCTCAGTTTCCTCTCCTATCTTCTACCAGCTGAGTCAACATACAATCACCAAACTGAAAGGTCTTTGGGTCCTTTGGAACCAAGGCAAGTAGCCACTGAACCTAAACATGTTTGGAGATGATCAAGTGAAGGAACACACACCCATGGCCCTTTCTATAGTCTCCAGTTTGATTCAGTGTTTTGCCAGCTTAGAACAAAAAATCACTCTCCTATGACAGGTAACCTCTGTAGTGGGTCTCCCAAATGTATCTCAAAAAAATAAATTCAGTTGGTGTCACAAAAGAGCTGATTCCCACTGCTACCTGATCCCCAGCTTGGGCAGAGCCAGGCTGTACACCATTGTTTACGTTGGGGGCTGGGGAGGGAAAAGCCTTATTGGACTGCCCTATCCCCAACATGGAGGGAAGATATTCCCACCACCCACTCATAAATAGTAATCTCCCATCCCCTTTAAGGGGAGCGGTTTTGTCCGTTAAAATAGTAGTAATAATAATAATGAGGTGTACAACTCACTGTGGGCAGGGAACGCATCTACCAACTCTATTATGTTGTACTCTTCCAAGTGGTTAGGACAGTGCTCTGCACACAGTAAGTGCTAAATAAATCCCATCGATTGATTGATTGAAGAGCAACTACAATAGAGTGATTTTTTTTAAATGTCGTCTACAAAGACGAAAGTTCCAGCTCTAGCCCCTGGGATCTTTTCCGTTGGTTAGTTATATGAAAGTGTGAAGTTAGTTTTACTGCCCAAAAACTGATGTAGGCAGGGAATACATCTGCTAATTCTGTTACATTGTACTCTCTCAAGCACGGAGTTCAGTGCTTTGCACATAGTAAGTGCTCACTAAATACCTTTGATTGATCCAGAGCTTCTAAACTCTCTTTCAGGACCAAGTGGGTGTCGAGGTTGTGCGTCTCAAGGCTGTGAGGATCCGAGCTCCCATTACCAGGATGAAGACTGGGACCCAGGTGAGCAAGACGGGGCCACGGACCTTCCTCTCTCTGATCACCGACTGGCCATTTGGATGTCTTGCAATCAACTGCCTTTTTTTTTTTAAGGGCATCTTTCCCGATGCAGAATAATAAGCCAACTAATCATAGTTTCACTCCATGCCAACTCTAGTTTTGCTGTTTTCTTTATTCAGAATGCAAACATGTTATGTCAGTCTACTCAGATCATTCATGGTTGGTTTGGGGAAGTGTAAATCTCTGGTCCAGGAATTTCATGGCAAAATATGGGACTGTGCCCCAAATGTTATCGAGGCATTTGAACTGAAGGAGAGCCTGTGGCATCACAAAATGTGGCAAGGGCTCCCATCTCCCTGCCCCCCAACTCCCATAGGGGGATGGGGTAAGTATTACAGTATACTCTCAATTATATGGGCACGGATTATCCACAGTGCAGATTATCCGTGCCCTTCCCGCTGTGAGTTGGTGTCGGGGAGAAGAAGGAGGTATGGGCATGCCCAAGCCAAAAGGATTCCAGCTTTGAGTAGAGCAGTGCAGTTATCTGGGATTGGGATGTCCAGCTCTGCTCAACTCCATGACCCTGGCCACGAAAGCCAGAAGATTTTTCTATCATAGGCCCCTAACTGCATCAGCTGTTCAGGCTGTGCACCCAGTTGGAGAGATTTCCAGCTTTTGCAGCCCGACTCTTGGTGGTATCTGCTGGTAGACATCTTGGTCACCACCAGCGACTGGAAACCTCTCCCCTCGGCCGCCTCACCTGAACAGCTGGATGCGGTACCATGCCCAAGCCCAAAAAAACACTAACCTAAGCTGGGAGAAGAATTTTGTTTGTTTTTCTGGACTTTCCAGTTCACAGAACTGGAGGTGGACCAAGGAAAATCAAGAGTCGAACTGTATTTGTCTTGAAACGACTTGTGACTTGAGTATCTCTGGTCCTGGCCATATTGGAAATCAGGGCCAGGAAGGAAAAGGGAATCCATCATGTAGTTGAATCCTGGGAGATGGAATAGAGAGGAACTTTCTCTGTAGTTCTGGGGCCTCCCAAAACCTGGGCCTAGGATATGTTTCTTCCCTCTTCTCCTTTGATTAGCATTATTCATTATCATTATTAATAATGACCCTCCTCCTTTGACCCAAATCATGTTCCTTCCCTCCTTCAAAATTCTAAATCCTCCACCCTCACATCCTCCATGAAGTCTTCCCAAGGTCCCTGATGATTTGTTGTTCAGAGATAAGCAATGCCATCCAGTGGTATTGGTAGCAATTTGGATAGAGACTCCAGCTTCCTGGAATTCAAACCAGCTGAGGAGAGGACTGGGAGTAGGTAAGGTGGCATCAGGGCATAAGGAAGGCTGACAGGATGGTGGCACAACCGAGAAAAAACACCACCGAACCAAATTCTTCAAGCCATAGAAATCCCAGGTAGCTAGAAACTCTACCTGAATTGCTACTGCAGACCGGGGTCTCAATCACATAGTGATGAAGTAAATGTTCTTAGACCCTTCCCAGATTAAACCTTCATGGAATGATGTTCCGCACACCACTGACTTGTAAACTCCTCCTCTAGACTGAAATCTCGAAGGCAGGGACTGTATCTACCAACTCTGTCATATTGTCCTCTCCCAAGCGCTTAGAACAGTGCTCTGCACATAGGAAACACTCAATAAATACTGTTGACTGAGTGATTGCTGACTAACAGTAACCCTTGGTTTCTTCTGTAACAGATGCCGGTTTATGTCACGGGCATTACCAGCAGCCAGAGCCCTTTTTCGTTTGGGAATGCAGTGCCTGGGCTGACTTTCCATTGGTCTGTCACCAAGAGAGATATCCTGGATGTCAGAACAAGGCACAATGAGGTAATCACCTGTGCTTGGCCCTGGGACCCACAGCCTCGTCAATGAATGGGTTCTGACACTTTACGGCCAAGGGGCATGTTAGAGACACACAGCTACAGCAGCCTTTGGTTTTTCCCACCTGAAGAACAAGAGGGAGTTCCATCGGTGTCTGAGTTTTCCTCTCAGGCACTCCCTCTGCCCCTAACCTCCCACGAGAAACAGATGTTTTCCAGAAATGCAGCTGCAGGGCAGTAACTGCAGCTCTACCAAAGTAGAAGCAATCGGGTGATCTGGAAGGGCAGATTGATAGCACACCCCTGGTCCTGCTCCTGGATGGCACCGCAACAAGCTGGCCATAAGGGTGAAGGAAGGAGGTTCGTAGACTTGGGAGGGCTGGAGTTTTTGGGTGCAAGCATCAGCTAGCCTATATCGCTATCTCCAAACTGTCAGAAACAGAATGAGTTTGAGAGCAGAGAGAGCTTTGGTCATACACAGACTGGGAAGGTAAGAATGGGTAAGAATTAGCCTGGAGGCAGGGAGTAAGAGCCAGGTGGAGAAGATGTGGAGAAGTGGGCTCAAGTGCCCTGTGAGACCTTGACCACGTCCCTGGACTTCTCATGCTGAAACCCCCTGGCAGTAAGATAAGCAAAGCCTGGTCTGTGATGGGCAGAGAACATGTCTGCTACTTCTGTTGTATTGTACTCTCCCAAGCACTTAGTACAGTGCTCTGCACATAGTAAGTGCTCAATAAATACCATTGATTGATTGATTTTATGGGAGTTACTGCAGGAACAGCCAAGAAAATATATCTACATCTGGAGATGAAGTGCTACAAGAGAAGAAAGAGCCCACTGTTCAGGGTTCCTTAGGCAAAACATAAAAGCTAGCACTGGGCATTTTGAACCATGAGGTTTGCTCTTGAGTGGGGATCACTGCTCCTGGCCTCAATTGTCATTTCTTTGGCATTTATAAATGACAAATTAATGTGTGACCCTAACTACCATAATACAGTGGGAGGAAGAAAACCAAGAGGAGAGAAAGGAATAACTCTTTGATGATGAAAGGAATGTCTGTTCAGCAGAGACCACAATTGTCAAACCAGAATTTTATCTTTTATTTGCTCCAGGCAGGATCATTGTTTTATTTTTGTTTCCAGGCTTCTCTTCAGCTTCCATCAAAATATAACTTTGCCATGAATGTTTATGGCAGAGTAAAGGGTAGGACAGGGCTGAAGGTTGTCGTCAAAGCCCTTGATCCAGCATTGGAACAGTTTTTTGGCCTGGCGAAAGAGCTGTCAGATGAAATCCAGATCCAGGTAAGCAAGGGGCACTGATTTTTCTCACTACACAGCATACTTCAGTCTGCAATGAAAGAGGTGCCAGGGCTCATCTGAGCCACCACGCAAAGCTCCACATGTGCAATGTGAACCGACAAGCCCAAAGGTGCTGTGGATTGTGCCTGTGGGACTGCCAAGCCTGCCTGAGGCCTGTAAACTCTGGGACAAAATGAAGTCCTTCTCAGGGGGTGGAAAAGAAACTACAGGGCCCCAAAGTATATCAGAACAGCACATTCCGAGGTGATGCTCTATGCCAGTCTATCTTCTGTTCTAGCATGTGACTGGAGCATGTGAGGGTCCCCTTTTCTCAATCTCCAGAGGCACTCGACAGCAGCCATAAGATTGGGACTGCATTTCCCCTCAGGAGAGCCCACGGCAGATGCAATGCCCTGCTGATGGGCTACTCAGTCCTCAGCAAACCCTGGATCATGCCAGGAGACCGGAGGTGATATTTTGCTGTAAATGAACCACTACAATAATAATGCTGTGACAGCTCCTTCCAAGCCACTCTAAAGTCATGGAGGGAGTTCATTAGCTTTATACTAACACACAGGTGCACACGTGTATATGCACACACACAAGAGTAATTAAAGGAAGCCTCCATAAAGACTTTGTTTACAGCATTTCAAGTCTTTTAACTGTTCTTTGAACTCTCCTAGAGTGTAAGTAGAGCACCAGAGGAAAAGCCATTCTGGAATAATTGCTGGTGGGGGTCTGATTTCAATAAAGGGAATCAGAAGCAGAGCTCCACAATGTGAAAACAAGCATATGCAGGTTTTCTTTGTTCCATCACTCACAGAAAGAAAACCTCAGCTCCAGGGGAGTCAGTCACTTTGCCTAGGTTGAATTGCAAAGGAGTTTGGCGGCATGGGAAGCAGCATGGCCTAGTAGAAAGAGCATGGGCCTGGGAGTCAGAGGTTCGAAATCTGGCTCTGCCAATTGCTACATTCATTTATTCAATTGTATTTATTGATTGCTGGGTGCAGAGCACTTTATTAAGTGCTTAGGAGAGTAGTGCAGTATAACAATAAGCAGCCACATGCCCTGCCCACAATGAGTGACCCTGAACAATAATAATAATAATAATAATGTTGGTATTTGTTAAGCACTTACTATGTGCCGAGCACTGTTCTAAGCGCTGGGGTAGACATAGGGGAATCAGGTTGTCCCACGTGGGGCTCACAGTCTTAACCCCCATTTTACAGATAAGGGAACTGAGGCACAGAGAAGTTAAGTGACTTGCCCACAGTCACACAGCCGACAAGTGGCAGAGCTGGGATTCGAACTCATGAGCCCTGACTCCAAAGCCCGTGCTCTTTCCACTGAGCCACGCTGCTTCTCTAACCCTATTAACAAATCACTTAACTTCTCTGTGCCACACTTTCCTCATCTGGAAAATGGGGAATCAATACCTGTTCTCCCTCCTGTTTAGACTGTGAGCCCCATGTGGGATGAGGATTGTGTCTAACCTTATATCTACCCCAGGGCTTAGGACAATGCTTGACACATAGGAAGCACTTGTCTTAGAAAGTTTGGGCTTTCTTTAACTGTAACTTTATTTCCAAATAACAGGAAAGCCCATAAAAAGTGGTAGGCCAGGTGCAAACAGGAAATTAGGTAGGTCAAAAAGGAATTTCAGAAACCTTCGCAAGGAATGTCAAAAGCTTCTTCATTTAGAGAAAATGCAGGAAGTCAGCCAAGTAATGCATCTAAGGAAAACAGTCCAAATTGCAACTACAAGATGATAGGCCCAGAGCTATCAATCGCAACTCAGCAAAAAGATCTTGAAGACACTGCTGACTGTTCTTTCAAATCTTCCGTTCATTGTGAGGCAGCAGCCAAAAAGGCCAAACAAATGCTGGGGCTATATCAAGAAGAAGATGCAAAATAATAAAATGAAGAGCCTAGTTGTGCCACTCCGTAAAATATTGGTATGCCTGGAATAGTGGGTCCATGCAGAGGCCTGAATGTCCTTACAGCTGCCCCATAAAACCAACCTGCCATCAATGATGGAGTAGCAGTCTAGGGAACCCCTGAGAATTGCCTAACTGGGAATCGAAGAGTGCTGCTCTCATTAAAAGAGGCATGAATTGAGAAAATGCAGCTGGCGTCAGCCAGCTAACTACCACCTCCAGACTCTCTTTCTCAAGCTCTGCTGTGGAATCAGCATATAATATGGTAGATGATAGATTGTGAGCCCCGTGTGCAAAAGGGACTGTGTCCAATCTCATACCCTTGTATCGACCCAGAGTAAGTGTTCAATACATTCCATAGTTCTTCTTAGTAGTATGGCTAAACACAAGCCTTGAAGGAGAAGAAAAGATGAAGGGGGCCTAACAGGATTGTATGCTGGACCGCTATTCATTTTCTGATCTTAACCTTGAAGATAGTCACTCTTTTACCTCACTTTCTTGCCATTTCTACTGCTCACTAACTTCAGGAGATGTTGTGATGATTAATTTATAATTTACACTGAACTTCCAAGAAGCAATTTTTGAGACTGTGTGGCCTCGTGGAGGGAGCATGGGCCTGGGAGTCAGAAGGATCTTGGTTCTTATCCCAGCTCTCCCATTTGCCTGATGTTTGACCTTGGGCAAGTCATTTCACTTCTCTGTGCCTCAGTTATCTCACCTGTAGTAATAATGATAACTGTAGTATTTGTTAGGTGCTTACTATGTGCTAGGCACGGTACTAAGTGCTGGAATAAATACAACGTAATTGGGTTGGACACAGTCCCTGTCCCACATGGGGCTCACAATCTTAATCACCATTTTCCAGATGAAGGAACTGAGGCCCAAAGAAGTAAATTGACCTGCCCAAGATCACACAGCAGTCGAGTGGAGGACCCAGAATTAGAACCCACGTCCTGTGACGCCCAGACTCTTGCCACTAGGCCATGCTGTTTCAACTTCTGTAAACTGGAGATGAAGACTGTGGGCCCCATGTGGGACATGGACTGTGTCCAACCTGTTTAACTTGTTGCTACCCTAGTGCTTAGTACACTGCCTAGCACATAGTTAGCGCTTAACAAATACCATTTGAAAAAAAGGCATGGGAGGTGAGAGAGGTTTGGTGGGAGCATATCATGTTCTGTTATTATAACGTTCTGTCACTAGAGGGACAATTAGAAACTTTTCCATGGGAATTAAGTATGGCCATGTTTCCAGGTTTTCTGGACTCTGGGTTGTACAGTTTAACACCTCCTATGCCCCAAACCAAGAAGGAACATTTCTATTCTGAGCAGGAGAGGAGTGGAATTGTACCCACAGGAGGCACAGGGGGAAGCAAGAATCCAAAGGAGTTACTGATGCAATTGTGATGGCCTGTCAGCCCCAAGAGAAGAGGCACCTTTATTGCATTTCTTTATTGCTGAACAATGTCATTTTTGTTGCCATCCCTGTGGCCTGCAAACGTCTGATGGTTGGACAGCTTCTCTACTGAGGTCCTGGTTAAGGGTACTGCACTGTTTTCATAACCAGCCCCTTCCTGACTTAGCAGACATGGCCAGCTGTGTGATGGGACAGAACAGTTTGTTTCAGTGTTTAAAGATGGTAGACCAGTTGAAGCAGGGGACACTCATAAAGATGACATGTTGGTCTTCATCAGGAAGCACAATAGCTGTTTCAAGCCAGCCTCCTCTCCCTTCCGTCATCTGTCTTCTCTCATCTGTCAAATGGAGGTTAAAAAAAACCCCAAAAACTGTGAGCCCCGCGTGGGACAACCTGATCACCTTCTATCCCCCAGTGCTTAGAACAGTGCTTTGCACATAGTAAGCGCTTAACAAATACCACAATTTTCTGCCACATCCCATGCCCTCACTCTGGAGTAGTTTGGCTTCATCCCTAACTTGGGGAATTTCCAGAGAATAAGTTTTTCTTTCTTCCATTCCGAAGCCCCAAATTTAGTCCAAAACAGCTATCAGTGTCTGGACTCCACACTGTTGGGAGTATCTCAGAAATAGATTTATCAACAGCACAACTAAGGGGCAGTTAGGGAAATTCCTGGTTGGAAAGCAGTAGGCCAACCCTGAAACTAACACAGCTGAGCCTTAAAGAAAATCAGGCAATGGAAATAATGCAAAATGGGATACTCTCTGCTATTTCTTTCTGTTCCATTTTGTTCAATTTTTACAGGACTCTGTTGGGGTGGGGCCAAGTGAGGGGCTACAGTAAAAACAGTGAGATTCTCTTAGACTTTTCATATGGAGAGCTGTAAGTGGGGAATGAGTAGAGCTAGGAGGAAGAGAAGGCAACTTTGGGAAATGTGAGTACAATGCAAATTCAAACTGATTTTGAACTCGGTAAAGGCAGGGGAATTATCTTTCCAGAAGAGATAATCAGAGGTTGACCTAACCAGAGGCAAACCTAGTGGAAGGTTGAAAAAAAATTCACACAAGCCACCTGATCATTAGCTAAAGCTCACCCACCAACTACTTGGCACATTCCCTGTTAGTATTAGTGGATGACTAATGTGTAGTATGCCCCATGCAGATCCAAAACAAGAAAATTAGGATTTTTTTAAACTGAAAAATTAGTTTTAAAAAGTCCACCTGCCCCAAACAGATATAATAATAATATTTTTAAGCCCTTACTATGTGCCAGGCATTGTTCTAAAGGCAGGGGTAGAAACAAGATAATCCCTGTCCCACAGAGAGCTCACCTCCCCTTTAGTTAGTCGAAGAAATAAAGTTAACCATGTGACTGCCTCTTTTGAAAGAATATGGATACCAGCCTACTAATTTGCATTAAAAATTGTGGTCTTTAAAATAGTCCCCATTTTACAGATGAGGCAAGTGAAGTGACTTACCCAAGGTCACACAGCAAACAAATAGTGGAGCTGGGATTAGAACCCAGGTCACTCTAACTCCCAGACCCTTGCTGTATCCTCTAGGCCATGCTGCTTCTCTCCTATAGATATACAGGCACAGATACAGAGCTATACATGGTCTGTCCTTTAGATCTAAGGGAAGAAGAGGAACAAAGGCCAGAAAGGCTCGAAACTGGCACCTTGTGAAATGAGGAGCCTCAAGACGTTTCCAGGTCAAAGACTGACCAGGTGGGAGTTGAGAAAAATGAGACAGAAGGGCCTGGTATAGTTTTGTTCAATTTCAACTATCCAGATTGGCACCTCCAGTAATACATTAACTGGATAATTGTTGCGCTTCACTTGACCCATGTAGCTATTGCCCTCGTGTGTCAAGATTGTAGGAAAGTGAGATAACCAAAGGTTCAAAAGGTGAAACCAGAAATTCGAGTCTGGGTAACTCTTGGTGGCACAAGTTGACATCTTATCAAAGAAGCAAGATAAATGTAGACTGCTCTTATAGTACTGGATTGTGATTAGGGTCATAATTCTGATTAACATTGCAAGCTTCCATTCCGCAGTGTCCTTTTTATAGGCTCTGGAGAATAAAGCTGTATGATTTTGAGTGGGATTATTAAACTGATTTTTTTTGGCAACTTGTTCTCTTTGCTCTACTCATTAGTTATCTCGTCAGCCCCCAGCCTCCATCATGATCTGAATAAAAGTACTTAAAAAAAATTGATCTCACCCAATTCTTTCTGGGGCTTTTTTTGTCAGCTTTAAAGCATTTTGCTCATCGTTGTAGAGAAATTTAGCAGCTTCTTTAATGTTAATACCTTTAAGCACTTTTTCTGTCCTCTGTTCTGTTGTTCCTCTTGGTTTCCTTTCCCCCTGTCTTCCCTCCCATCAAAATCCAAATGGATGTACATGACTGAAATAAACAGATCTCACTCAATCTCCTACAGGTATTTGAAAAGCTTCTACTGCTTAATCCCAAAATAGAAGCAGAGCAGATATTAATGTCACCAAACTCATTTATAAAACTTCAGACAAACAGGTAGGTGATTCAACTGTAAATTTTTGCAAGTTATGTGTAATATGTGTGCCATTGGTTTATTGATGTGGAAAAACTTGGGGTTGTGTCCTTTTCTGATCTCTCATTAAAAAATAACCCTCACAGAATGTTCCTTCCAAAGTGTGGCTTGAATATAACCTCACTGTCTTTACATTTGCTTGTAGTTAATCTAACTCGACCTTCATTGAACATTTCATACACAGATATGCAGCTCCTAAAGGATATTCTTTATGAAATGGGCAAAATGTGCACATACAATCTGCTTCTTCCTCCCCTTTAGTTAGTCGATGAAATAAAGTTAACCATGTGACTGCCTCTTTTGAAAGAATATGGATACCAGCCTACTAATTTGCATTAAAAATTGTTTACAGAAAAGGATTTTGGAAACCACCGTGTACTCATAACCATTAGTTTTCTAAATTAAATTTCTATCAGTAAGTGACGAGACTGCGGCCTGTCAGCACATGGGTTTTGATATATGGACATGCCAAGAGAAGTCGTTTTTCTAAGCAATCAAGTGAGAATTGTAGTCCTAGTTATTTAGATTGGACTTTAAAGCTCTGTGGTTTTATCTCAGAGTCTTTCACATGCTTTTCTGGGCTTCTGTTCATCATTCATATCAGCATCTAAAAAATGCCAGTTTATCGAGAGCCTCTTTTTCATTTTATGAAGGGACGGCGTAGCATCCCTCAGTTACCAAATGTTGGATGGGCCAGAAAAAGTTCCCATCGTGCATATCGACGAGAAAGGCTTCCTTGTATCAGGTTCTCTGATTGGAACATCAACAATTGAAATAAATTCACAAGAACCATTTGGAGTCAACCAGACAATTATTGTTGCTGTCAAGGTAAAATTTATATTTCGTTTTCCCACCTTTCATCAGAACAGTGAAACTTGCGTAGACTTCTTGTATAATACTAGGCTTAACCATTTGTTTTGTCAAAACATGTATTATTTAATTCATTCATTCAATAGTATTTATTGAGCTCTTACTGTGTGCAGGGCACAGCACTAAGCTCTTGGAAAGTACAATTCAGCAATAAAAAGAGATAATCCCTGCCCACAACAGACTTGCAGTCTAGAAGGGGGGAAACAGACATCAGAACAAGTAAAAAGGTGTAAATAGCCTCAATGTAAATAAATAGAATTATAGATATATACATATCAAAACAAGTAAACAGGCATTAATATAATGCCTGTTATATCTAACGGGCGTGGAGCAAAGGGAGTAAGTCCAGTCTATGGCGAGGGGAGGAAAAGGGGGCTTTGTCTGGGAATGCCTCCTGGAGGAGGTGAGCCTTCAGTAGGGCTTTGAAGGGGGGAAATGAGATTGACATATTTGAGGAGGGAGGGCATTCCAGGCCAGAAGTAGGACGTGGGCCACAGGTTGACAGCAGGACAGGCGAGAACGAGGCACAGTGAGAAGGTTAGTACCAGAGGAGTGGAGTGTGTGGGCTGAGATGTGGAAGGAGAGAAGGGAGGTCAGGTATGGGGGGGCAAGGTGATGAGGAATTTTTGCTTGATATGGAGGTTGATAGGCAACCATTGGAGGTTTTTGGGTATTTTTTGGGTGGGGGTGGGGGTGGTGACATGCCCAGAATGTTTCTGTAGAAAAGTAATCCGGGCAGCAGAGTGAAGTATAGATTGAAGTGGGGAAAGACAGGAGGTTGGGAGGTCAGAAAGGATGCTAATGAAGTAATCCAGTCTGGACAGGGTGAGTGATTGTACTAACGTGGTAGCAGTTCGGATGGAGAGGAAGAGGCAGATTTTGGTGATATTGTAAAGGTGCGACCAGCAGGTTTTGGTGACAGATTGGATATGTGGAGTGAATGAGAGAGATGAGTGGAGGATAACACCAGGGTTATGGGCTTGTGAGACAGGGAGGATGGTGGTACAGTCTCCAGTGACAAGAAAGTCAGGGGGAGGAGAGGGTTTGTATGAGAAAATAAAGAGTTCTGTTTTGGACTTGTTAAGTTTGAGGTATCAGTGGGACATCTAAGTAGAGATGTCCTGAAGGCAGGAGGAGATGCAAGCCTGGAGGGAGGGAGAGAGAACAGGGGAGAAGATATAGATTTAGACATCATCTGCATAGAGATGATAGTTGAAGCCGTGGGAGGGAATGAGTTCACCAAGGGAGTGAGTGTAGATGGAGAATAGAAGGGGACCAAGAACTGACCCTTGAGGAACCCCTACAGTTAGGGGATGGGAGGGGAAGGAGGATCCCGCGAAGAAGACTGAGAATGAATGGCCAGAGAGATAAGAGGAGAACCAGGAGAGGATGGAGTCAGTGAAGCCAAGGTTGGATAATGTGTTGAGGAGAAGGGGATGGTCGACAGCGTGAGAGGCAGCTGAGAGATCGAGGAGGATTAGGATGGAGTAGGAGCCGTTGGATTTGGCAAGAAGGAGGTCATTGGTGATCTTTGAGAGAGCAATTTCAGTGGAGTGGAGGGGATGGAAGCCAGATTGGAGGAGGTCCAGGAGAGAGCTGGAGGAGAGGAATTCGAGGCAGCGAGTGTAGATGACTCACTCCAGGAGTTTGGAAAGGAAGGGTAGGAGGGAGATGGGACAATAACCGGAGGGGGCCGTGGGGTCAAGGGAGGGTTTTTTTAGGATGGGGGGAGATGTGGACATGTTTGAAGGCAGAGGGGAAGAACCCATTGGAGAGTGAGCAGTTGAAGATGGCAGGTAAGGAGGGTAGGAGGGAAGGAGCGAGAGTTTTTATAAGGTGGGAAGGAGTGAGGTCTGATGCGCATATGGAGGGGGTGACACTTGAGAGGAGGGAGGAGATCTCCTCTGAAGATACTGCTGGGAAGGATGAGGATGGAGGAGGGGGAGGGGTGATTTTGGGGAGCTCAGACCCGATGGTGTTGTTTTCTAATGAAGTAGATGGCCAAATCATTAGGGGTGAGGGATGGGGAAGAGAGAGGGGGACAGGGGGCCTGAGGAGGGAGTTAAATATCCAGACAACTGATTCTATTTTTCAGCCTCATGCCATGACCGATAGAAAGCTCAAATTAATGGTCGATGCTGTGTTGCCTAACAAGTTGGAGAGCACTGTGATTGAGTTAGATTCTCCATAAACTATACCGGATGAGTGAGGCTCCTTGGGAAGATACATTTCCTCTTTCACACCACTAGAGGGCCATTTTATGTACAGAAGCAACAGCATACTAAATGGTCGGGGAAATGCTCCAAAAGGCCCAGGAGTATTCCCTCCCTTCATTGGCGATGAAATCGCTGAGGAAATCCTGAAATAACCGAGGAATTACATTCAGGTCCAGGTGCTTTATCATTTTTCATGAGTTTGACTATGCTAATGACTGCCTCATAAACTGGAACGAAGACATATCCTCATATTTTGGCCAGGTTTCTATGCTGCCAAAGAATCTCTTCCTCTGTGGTGGAAAACATGTTAAAAAGATCCATTGCAGTGTTCTTGTCATCTGCACAGGATTTGCCCTATGTCGATAATAAGGGTAGTTCCTTCTGTACTTTTTAGTACTGCTGCGAAAGTCTGCATGGTTTCATCAGTAATGAGTAAAACCCCCTAGTTGGTAGGTCCTCATCTCTCATTCGTTCATTCATTCAGTTGTATCTACTGAGCTCTTACTGTGTGCAGAGCACTGTAATAAGAGCTTGGGAGAGTACAGTATAACAATAAACAGACACATTCCCTCCCCACAACGAGCTTACAGTCTAGAGGGGGAGATAGACATTAATGTAAATAAATTACGGATATGTACGTAAGTGCTGTGGGGCTGGGAGGAGGGATGAATAAAGGGAGTAAGGGCAGTGCAGAAGGGAGTGGGAGAAGAGGAAAGGAGGGCTTAGGGAAGGCCTCTTGAAGGAGATGTGCCTTCAATAAGACTTTGAAGTTGGGGAGAGTAATTGTTGGATTTGAGGAGAGAGGGCATTCAAGGCCAGAGGCAGGATGTGGACAAAGAATCAGCAGTGAGATAGATGAGAGCGAGGAAAAGTCAGAAAGTTGGCATTAGAGGAGCAAAGTGTATGTGCTGGGTTGTAGTAGGAGAGTAGTGAGTTGGGAGGGGACAAGGTGATTGAATGCTTTAAAGCCAATGGCGTGGAGTTTCTGTTTGATGTGGAGGTAGATAGGCGACCATTGGAGTTTCTTGAGGAGTGGGGAAATATGTCCAGAACATTTTTGTAGAAAAAGTATCTGGGCAGCAGAGTGACGAATGGACTGGAGTGGAGAGAGGAGGCTGGGAGGTCCGCAAGGAGGCTGATACAGTAATCAAGGCAGGATAGGATAAGTGATTGTATTGTGGTGGGAAATGTGGATGGAGAGGAAAGGGCGGATTTTAGCGATGTTGTGAAGATGGGACCGAAAGGATTTAGTGCCAGATTGACTGTGAGGGTTAAATGAGAGAGATGAGTCAAGGATAATGCCAAGGTTATGGTCTTGTGAGGCAGAAAGGATGGTGGTGCCATCTACAGTGATGGGGGGAAGACAGAGTTTGGGTGGGAAGATAGGGAGTTCAGCCTTGCTTCTCAGTTCTCTTCAGTCTTGGCATCCTAATCCTGGTCATGCATGTTTCTTAGCTCGAGTTTCCTGTCCCGTTGTCAGTTTTTAGTAGGCTTCCTTTTTGGTCTCATAGGACCGAAGCTGCAAGGGGCTCTTGGTACACTTCTTGCTTTGCTGAAGACTGGTTTTTAAACGTGCTTGCTTGCATTTAAGCCATTCTGGATGGATATCTAATAGATAGTCTCTCTGAGAAATGCTATTAACTATTTGTGCCAGGAGTTTTAGCTGAGATGCCTTGTTCTTCAAGGGCAGCTGGGATAAATTCATTTGTTCGATCGTATTTATTGAGTGCTTACTGTGTGCAAAGCACTGTACTAAGTGCTTGGGAGAGTACACTATAACAACAAACAAATTCCTGCCCACAATGAGCTCACAGTCCAGAGAGGGAGACAGACATTAATATAAATGAATAAATGGATGCTTTACTTTTCAGGAGCTTGATATTTTTCCTGCTTGATGGTTTGGATGGCGCTCTTGCTATTTCAAATGCTTAGTCCAACACTTGGAGGTTTATATGGGAATGCTGCAGCCGAGTGGCTTTAAAAAGGGCTGGATAAAGGGCTGACAGTAACCCAAAAATCTCCATGCAGTTTTCATGCACTTGACAACATTCAAGTCAAAGCATTTGACAACATTCATAGTCCTGGTCCCTGGCAGCTGCTAGGTAAATTTTAGCTGCCCTGAGTTCTCCGGGATCCTTGGGCTACTCCATGATGGTATGATTGGTGGAGTCCGAGTTGACGGTGCCTTGTCTGACCCTTTTCCCATCACCTTTCAAGTGGAGCAAGGCACTCCAGTTGTCCTTCCATTCCTGTTCTACATGTTCTATGCCACCATGCTTGAGTTTGCAGTGAGGGATTTGGAAGCTGATGTCCGAATAGGCTTCCTTCCTACCGGGAAATTCTTCCAACTCCATAGGGCATGTTTATCATCGAAAGCCTTTGAGAGAGGCATACAGAAACTACCATATGCTGATAGCTTTGATCTTTAGGCTCTGTGAAGAGCAAACAGATGAACCCAACAAGGAACTCCCTTTACTTGTGGACTGGATGCTGTGAGATGTGTGCCAAGCAATGCTTCATGAAGATGATCCATGCATTAGCATGTGGTTTCCATTGGAATGGAGAGAGTCCGGAAGCAGGGAGACCACCAGGGAAGCTGATACAATCATCTGGCCATGCTATGACCAACATTTGTAACAGGGTTAGAGCTGCTTGGGTGGGGAAGAAAGGGCAGATCCAGGAAAAAGGTAGTGTAGGACAAGCTGGCAAGATTATGCAGTAGATTTAATGGGAAAGTTGAAAGACAATGAGATGAGGCTGATACTGAAGTTACGGGCCTTTGAGAGAGAGAGAGAGGATGGTGTAATTTTAGTGTTTTGAGGAAGGAGTGCTCCATCATGTCAGAAGCAGCTGAGAGGTTGAGGAGAATCCTTTAGACTTGGCTAGAAGGAGGTCATAGATAATCTTAGAAAGTGTAGTCTCTGGGGCGAAGGGATCAAAATGCTGACTGCAGTGGGTGTAAGCACATTTTAGGAGTTTGGATAGGGATGGGAACAGAAAGATGGGGTTCTAGCTGGAGGGGGTGGGCCTTGAGGTTGAAAGGAAGGACTTTTTCGATATGGGGGTGACGTGTGTTTGAAGGGCAGAGGGGAGGGAACCATCAGAGAGAGGTTGAAAATAACAGTGGAGGAGCAAATTATTTTAGGAAGTGAGCGGGGATAAAGTCAAAGGTCCAGGTAATGGGGCTGGATTTATTGAGCAGGTGGAAGACCTCTTGAGAAACAGTTGGGAAGAAGAAGAAATGCAAGAAAGCATCAGAAGACTATGTAAGGGGCTGTTGGGTGAGACTTTGGAAAATTCACCCCTGAAGACTTTGATTTTTACACACAAAGTAGTTGGTGAAGCCATCAGAGGTTAGAGGGAGGTGATGGAGCAGCTGGAGGCTTCAAGCACTCTGAGAAGCAGCATGGCCTAATGGAAAGAGCACAAGGCCTAGGAGTCAGAGGATCTGGGTTCTAATCCCAGCTCTGCCAACTACCTGCTATGTGTCCTTGGGCAAATCACTTCACTTCTCTGTGCTTCAGTTTCGTCATCTATAAAATAGTGGTTCAATACCTGTCCTCCTTCCTACTTAGTCTCTGAGCCCCATGTGGCATAGGGACTGTGTCCAATGTGATTAACTTTATCTACCCCAATGTTCAGAACAGTGCTTGACCCATAGTAAGCACTTAACAATACCACCATTATTATTCAAGAGGGAGTTGAAGATTTGGAAAAATGGGTGGGGGCTTTGGGCATGTGAATTGACGAGGGGAAAAAATAGTAGAGTTGAGCAGAAAACAGAGCTGAGTTATAGCCGGACTGCATTTGGAGTGGCAGGAGTGGATCAGGAGTGGAGGAAGTGGACTGTGGCAGTGATCCAGAGCTGTGGATTGGAAGTGCAAGAGTAACAGAGGGATGAGGGAGCAACAGAATTGGGGTTGGTGGAGAGGGAAGAGTTGAGACCATGTATTTTTGCATTTAGGAATCGGGGAGGGGGGGGCTGGCAAGGAGCCCAGAAGGTGTGAGAATGGAGTCTTGAGCCCGATTGCAGTCCACCTGACCCTGGATCTCTTCCGCTTAAGAATCTCACCACTGGTCCCATAACAGGTTTTTGTGGGTCTCCATTTTGTTAGGAATATGAAGAGTTGCAAGATTAATTGGATGCATATCTTGCTTTTCAAAGAATTTTTATTTAACCTCTGAATAATTTTCATCAAAGCAATTCAGGTATATTCCACGACAGTCACATTTTTTATGGTGTTTGTTAAGCACGTACTATTCATTCATTCATTCAATAGTATTTATTGAGCGCTTACTATGTGCAGAGCACTGTACTAAGCGCTTGGAATGAACAAGTCGGCAACAGATAGAGACAGTCCCTGCCCTTTGACGGGCTTACGGTCTAATCGGGGGAGACAGACAGACAAGAACAATGGCAATAAATAGAGTCAAGGGGAAGAACATCGCGTAAAAACAATGGCAACTAAATAGAATCAAGGCAATGTACATTTCATTAACAAAATAAATAGGGTAATGAAAATATATACAGTTGAGCAGACGAGTACAGTGCTGAGGGGATGGGAAGGGAAAGGGGGAGGAGCAGAGGGAAATGGGGGGAAAAGAGGGTTAAGCTGCGGAGAGGTGAAGAGGGGGCGGTAGAGGGAGTAGAGGGAGAAGGAGAGCTCAGTCTGGGAAGGCCTCTTGGAGGAGGTGAGTTTTAAGTAGGGTTTTGAAGAGGGGAAGAGAATTAGATTGTCAGTGGTGAGGAGGGAGGGCATTCCAGAACCGTGGAGGACGTGGCCCAGGGGTCGACGGCGGGATAGGTGAGACCGAGGGACGGTGAGGAGGTGGGCGGCAGAGGAGCGGAGCATGCGGGGTGGGCAGTAGAAAGAGAGAAGGGAGGAGAGGTAGGAAGGGGCTAGGTGATGTAGAGCCTTGAAGCCTAGAGTGAGGAGTTTTTGTTTGGAGCGGAGGTTGATAGGCAACCACTGGAGGTGTTTAAGAAGGGGAGTGACATGCCCAGATCGTTTCTGCAGGAAGATGAGCCGGGCAGCGGAGTGAAGAATAGACTGGAGCGGGGCGAGAGAGGAAGAAGGGAGATCAGAGAGAAGGCTGACACAGTAGTCTAGCCGGGATATAACGAGCCTGTAGAAGTAAGGTAGCCGTTTAGGTGGAGAGGAAAGGGCGGATCTTGGCGATATTGTAAAGGTGAAACCGGCAGGTCTTGGTAATGGATAGGTTGTGTGGGGTGAACAAGAGAGACGAGTCAAGGATGACACCGAGATTGCGGGCCTGAGAGACGGGAAGGATGGTCGTGCCATCCACAGTGATAGGGAAGTCTGGGAGAGGACCGGGCTTGGGAGGGAAGATGAGGAGCTCAGTCTTGCTCATGTTGAGTTTTAGGTGGCGGGCCGACATCCAGGTGGAGACATCCTGGAGGCAGGAGGAGATGCGAACCTGAAGGGAGGGGGAGAAGACAGGGGCAGAGATGTAGATCTGTGTGTCATCTGCGTAGAGATGGTAGTCGAAGCAGTGAGAGCGAATGAGTTCACCAAAGGAGTGAGTGTAAATGGAGAACGGAAGAGGGCCAAGAACTGACCCTTGAGGAACTCCATCAGTTAAAGGATGGGAGGGGGAGGAGGCGCCTGCGAAGGAGACTGAGAATGACCAACCAGAGAGATAAGAGGAGAACAGGAGAGGACGGAGTCCGTGAAGCCAAGGTGAGATAAGGTATGGAGGAGGAGGGGATGGTCGACAGTGTCAAAGGCAGCAGAGAGGTCAAGGAGGATTAGAATGGAGTAGGAGCCATTGGATTTGGCAAGAAGGAGGTCATGGGTGACCTTAGAGAGAGCAGTCTCGGTAGAGTGGAGGGGATGGAAGCCAGATTGGAGGGGGTCCAGGAGAGAATGGGAGTTAAGGAATTCTAAGCAGCAATTGTAGATGACTCGTTCTAGGATTTTGGAAAGGAAGGGTAGTAGAGAGATAGGGCGATAACTGGAAGGGCAAATGGGGTCAAGAGCGGGTTTTTTTAGGATGGGGGAGACGTGGTCATGTTTGAAGGCAGAAGGGAAGGAGCATTGGAGATTGAGTGGTTAAAAATAGAAGTTAAGGAAGGGAGGAAGGCAGGGGCGATGCTTTTAATAAGGTGAGAGGGAATGGGGTCCGAGGCGCAGGTGGAGGGGGTGGCACTTGCGAGGAGGGAGGAGATCTCCTCTGAGGATACTGCAGGGAAGGATGGGAAAGTAGGGGAGGGGGTTGTTGGGGGGGGAGGGGAGAGGCGGAGGGGTGACTTTGGGGAGCTCAGACCTGATTGTGTTGATTTTTGTGATGAAGTAGGTGGCCAGATCATTGGGGGTGAGAGATGGGGGAGGGGGAGGAACAGGGGGCCTAAGGAGAGAGTTAAAGGTCCGGAACAATTGGCGGGGGTGACGGGCATGGGTGTCGATGAGGGAGGAGAAGAAGTTTTGCCTGGCGGAGGAGAGGGCAGAGTTAAGGCAGGAAAGGATAAATTTGAAGTGTGTGTGGTCGGCTTGGTACTTGGACTTTCGCCAGCAGCGCTCGGCAGCTCAAGCATAAGAGCGTAGGAGGCGGACAGAGGAGGTGATCCAGGGCCGTGGGTTAGTGGAGCGAGAGTGGCGGAGGGAAAGATGGGCGAGAGAGTCGAGATGAGTAGAGAGGGTGGAGTTGAGAGCGGAGACCTGATCATCGAGCGTGGGAAGTGAGGACAGGGCGGCAAGGTGAGGAGAGATGCTATTGGAAAGACGGATTGGATCGAGAGAGCGGAGGTCTCTGTGGGGCAGTAGCAAAGATTTGCAGGGGGAGGGAATGTGAGAGATGAGGCAGGTGAGAAGGTTATGGTCAGAGAGAGGGATTTCAGAGTTGGTGAGGGAGGAGATAGTGCAGCGATAGGAGATGACGAGATCGAGGGTGTGACTGAGTCGGTGAGTGGGCACGGTATGGTGGAGCAGGAGGTCGGCACAGTCGAGGAGGGATAGCAGGCGGGCGGCAGAGGAGTCATCGGGTACATCCATATGGATGTTGAAGTCTCCGAGGATCAGAGTGGGCAGAGAGAAGGAAGGTGAGGAAGGGGTCTAGGTGGTTGAAGAAGTCGGAGGTGGGACCAGGAGGGCGGTAGATGACAGCGACAAGTATCTGGAGGGGGTGATAGAGGTGAATGATATGGGCTTCGAAGGAGGGGAAGGAGAGGGAGGGGGGAGGAGGGATAGTGCGGAAGCGGCAACGGGGCGAGAGGAGGAAGCCGACGCCTCCTCCCTTACCGGTGAGTCTGGGGGAGTGGGAGAAGGAGAGGCCTCCGCTGGAGAGAGCAGCGGCGGAGACCGTGTCTTCGGGAGTGAGCCACGTTTCTGAAAGGGCGAGGAGGAGGAGAGAGTGGGAAAGGAAAAGGTCATGGACGAAAGTTAGTTTACCTGTAATGGAGTGGGGGTTCCAGAGGCCACACTTGAAAGTAGCTGTGTGGGGGAGGGGGGGAGAGCAGGGGGAGGGGAGGGTTTGGATGGGAAGGAGGTGGCGGGGCCCTGGACGGGGAGAGGGGGATGAGGGGTAGCGGTGGGACAGGAGGACTGGGATGGGGCGTGGGTGGGGAAGAGAGAAGAGGAGAGGGGGTGAGGAGGGGGTTTGGTGGGGAGGAGAGTAGGGGGAGGGCGAAGAGGGGTAGCGCTGGTAAAGTGGGGTTCTAGGGCCGGGGAGGTGGGGGGGGAGGAGGCAGAGGAGAGAGCGGGAAAGAGCTGAGCGAGAGAGGAGAAGGGGCGGATAGGAAGGGCGGGAGGGAGGAGGGGGGGAGGAGGGACATGGTGAGACCAGAGAGGTGGGTGGCAGCACTGACAACAATAAACAGTAACAAACGAAATCGGTAATATAGCAACATTTTTTTTTTTGTTGTTGGTATTTGTTAAGCGCTTACTATGTGCCGAGCACTGTTCTAAGCGCTGGGGTAGACATAGGGGAATCAGGTTGTCCCACGTGGGGCTCACAGTCTTAATCCCCATTTTACAGATGAGGGAACTGAGGCACAGAGAAGTTAAGTGACTTGCCCACAGTCACAGAGCCGACAAGTGGCAGAGCTGGGATTCGAACTCATGAGCCCTGACTCCAAAGCCCGTGCTCTTTCCACTGAGCCACGCTGCTACAATACAGTAGTGTTAATAAGCGGGCGATGACCAGGGTCGGGGGTAGGCTTGATTAAGGGCCGACCTGATCAAACTCAAAGTCAGGCGGCTGGTGAGGCCAGAGAGGTGGGTGGCAGCACTGACAACAATAAACAATAACAAGCGAAATCGGTAATATAGCAACATGGTACAGTATGATACAATACAATAGTGTTAATAAGCAGGCGATGACCAGGGTCGGGGTCGACCCGACCCGACCCGATCAGACTCAAAGTCAAGCGGCTAGCGGCCGAGAGAGTCCCAGAGCTCATGACCAAATGTCTCTGAGGCGGCGGTGGGGGCCCTGAGGTTGTCGGGGGGGGGGGGGTGGGCGGTGCGGCCATAGGCGGCGGCTAAGGTAAGATAACACGGTGAGAACAAGGACATTGTCGCCCGGGGCGGGGGCGGGGGAGATGAATCACCTCAAGGGGGAAGAGGGAGTGAGGGCTTCCCAAAATGGCCGCTTCAGGTGGAGTGGGGGGGGCGGTTGGGGAGCACAGTGTCCCCGGGCCCGAGCAGGGGGACACAATGTCCCCAGGGGAGCACAGTGTCCCCAGGGTCGAGAAGGGGAGCGCAATGTCCCCGGGCCCGAGCAGGGAGGCTGGAATGGGAACTGGTGGCTGGGGGTCTCTGGGGGCGAAGATCCTTAACAATAATAATAATAATGTTGGTATTTGTTAAGCGCTTACTATGTGCAGAGCACTGTTCTAAGCGCTGGGGTAGACACAGGGGAATCAGGTTGTCCCACGTCGGGCTCACAGTCTTAATCCCCATTTTCCAGATGAGGTAACTGAGGCACAGAGAAGTGAAGTGACTTGGCCACAGTCACACAGCTGACAAGTGGCAGAGCTGGGATTCGAACTCATGACCTCTGACTCCAAAGCCCGTGCTCTTTCCACTGAGCCACGCGGCTTCTCCCAGTGTCGGAGTTCCTGAGCCGGGGTGCGGAGGTCCAGGTTGGGAAAGGATGAGGCGGGTGCGGGTCCGGGCGGTCCAAGGCTCAGCTCCCCCCGGGAGGCGGAGGAGGCGCAGATGAGTCGGCTAGCGGCAGGCGAAAGGGGGGGCTTGTCGGGAATCGGGGCCGGGCGGGCCAAGGCTGCGCCTCAGGGGAGCAGAGATCCCGAGCCCATGTGGTAATGGCTCCAAGGGTCCGGGCGATGACAAGGCTCAGCTTCCCTGGAGAGAGAGGCGGTCCCAGCGTGGATGAGTCGGCGGTCAGTGGCCAAAAAGCAGCTAAAGTCGGCGGTCGGTGGCCAAAAAGGCTGCTAAAGAGCTAGCCTGGAAATGGGGGGCAGGCAGTCCAAGGAACCGGTGCCTGGGAGGAGAGCTCCCGAGTCCATGTCTATGTGCCAGGCACTGTACTAAAAGCTGGGGTAGACACAAGCTAATCAAGTTGGATGCAGTCCCTGTCCCACATGGGGCTCATGGTCTTACTGCCCATTTTACAGATGAGGTAACTGAAGCATAGAGAAGTGAAGTGACTTACCCAAAGTCACACAGGAGACAAGTGATAGAGCCGTGTTTAGAACCCATTTTCAGGGAACATAACCCAGTTGTATCGTGCGGTATATTTTCTCATATATTTACATGTGATAAATGAGGATCTGTTCCAGAACCTCTAGAAAAGTAATATTGGAAGTCCTTGGCTCTGTGACACAATTAGTTCCTGAAAGCTGCATCTGAAATTGAAATGTAAGTCTGGACCCATTTTCTCAGAGGAGCAGTGTTATAAATAGGGGCTTGGTCCCTGAACCAAGGTTGGATGTTCTATTTTTACCAAAATTACCCAGATTGTATATGCATACAATTGCAGATGAGTAATATGGCAACATCAATGTATTTATATTGAGTCAGAGAAGTTCCACGATAGCCATTTTTTACTTCATTGAAAGTAAAGATGGATGTTTTGACCCTCCTTGGTGAGTGTGCCTGACAGTCAGGGAACTGACCCTTACTGCACCCTGACCTCATGCACTCCACTCCCACCACTTTTTAAGCTTTCTCCCCTTCCCCCATCCTAGCTTTTAAAATTGTTTCCCCATTTCCCTACGGCTCTTGTGTAACCCCCATCCCTGTCAAGCAGCGTGACTTAGTGGAAAGAGCCCGGGCTTGGGACTCAGAGGTTGTGGGTTCTAATCCCGACTCCACCACTTGTCAGTTGTGTGACTTTGGACAAGTTATTCAACTTCTCTGTGCCTCAGTTACCTAATCTGTAAAATGGGGATTAAGACTGTGATCCCCACGTGGGACAACCTGATTACCTTGCACCTACCTCAGTGCTTAGAACAGTGCTTGGCACATAGTAAGCACTTAAATAACCATTATTCCTCCCTTCTAGACTTTGAACCTGTTGATGGGCAGGAATTGTCTCTATTTGTTGCCGAATGGTACTTTCCATGCATTTAGTACAGTGCTGTGCACACAGTAAGTGCTCAATAAATAAAATTGAATGAATGATTATTATTATTAATTCAAGCCATAAAAAAGCTGAAACCAATGTAGTAGTAGTTTTGCAATAGAGTAGCAGAGGAGCAACATGGCCTAGTGGAAAGAGCAGGGGCCAGGAAGTCAGAGGATCTGGGTTCTAATTCCGGCTCCACCACCTGCCTGATTTGTGACCTTGGGCAAGTCGTTTAACTTCTCTGTGCCTCAGTCTCCTCTTCTGTAAAATGAGGATTTAATGCCTGTTCTCCCTCCTAATTAGACTCTGACTCTCCCTGGTGATTCTGCCTGGCAGTCAGGGTACTGCCCCTTCCTGCACCCTGACCTCGTACACTTCACTCCAACCCCTTTTCATTCATTCAATCATATATTTTGAGCACTTACTGTGTGCAGAGCACTATATTAAGTGCTTGGAAACTACAATTCAGCAACAGACACAATCCCTACCCAACAACGGTCTCACAGTCTAGAAGGGGTGAGACAAACTTTTAAACACTCTCCCCTTCCCTGCCCCCATCCTCGGGCAAGTCACTTAACTTCTCTGTGCCTCAGTCTCCTCATCTGTAAAATGTGGGTTTAATGTCTGCTCTCCCTCCTACTTTTTTAGACTGTGAGCCCCAGGGACAAGGGACCATGTCCAACCTGATTAATTTGTATCAACACCAGCACTTAGAATAGTGTTTGACACATAGTAAGTGCTTGACAAATGTGAAAATAATAATAGTAGTAGTAACAGTATTTATGAAGTATTTACTGTGTGCAGAGTACTGTACTAAGTGCTGGGAAATAATTCCCACATAGGAATTAGACACAATCCCTGGCCCTCAGTGAGCTCACAGTCTAAGAATATAAGGTAGGGAGAGTGACTGGAGTAAAACAGTTCAAGAGTGATGAAACAATAAAAAAAAAATGCAGCATAAAAGACAAGGACAAATCCACAAAATAAAAACAAAAATCAACAGGATGCTGTGGCAAGAGGAGCAGAATTTCAGGCTTCTTTCGGCTCCGAGTCTAAAGCACACCCGTAGCCACAGTAACTGCTACAGCAGTCACTAGCCTTCCTGAAGTTTGTGGAAGCCTCATGCTGTAGGTGCTGTTCTCTTCCATCAGGGTGGTGGAAGGCAGGATGGGATGGGGCATTCTCGATGGTGCTGGGGAAAGCCGGTGCCTGTTTCTGGAATGGCGATGTAACTTATATCCCTGCAGCCTGGTATTCATAGACACGTCAGTAGGGACCCTAGGAGGCCAGCGGGAAGGCAGAAGTAACTGCGGTTGCTTTGCTTGGCTGCAATGGAAAGGGTCCAAGAGCAAGCAGTAGCAGCTTTTATCGTGTTGGAAAGTCAAACAGGATGTGTACAGTATGTAAAGTTTAAAATATTGTATGTGCCATTCATTGTTCCTTAAAACATTTTAAGTCAAGGATTGTCTGCATGAAATCCCTTCACATGCTATTTATTGTGATGATAAATGTCACTAAACGATTGTTTAATCTTTACTAAAGCAATCCAAAGCATAAGATTGCAAGGTAAATAGGAGTTGTAATGGAATTCATTCATTCATTCAATAGTATTTATTGAGCGCTTACTATGTGCAGAGCACTGTACTAAGCACTTGGAATATACAAATCGGTAACAGATAGAGACAGTCCCTGCCCTATGATGGGCTTACAGTCTAATCGGGGGAGACAGACAGACAAGAACAATAGCAATAAATAGACTCAAGGGGATGAACATCTCATTAAGACAATAGCAAATAAATAGAATCAAGGTGATGTACATCTCATTAACAAAATAAATAGGGTAATGAAAATATATACAGTTGAGCAGACGAGTATAGTGCTGAGGGGATGGGAATGGAGAGGGGGAGAAGCAGAGGGAAAGGGGGGAAAAGAGGGTTTAGCTGTGGAGAGGTGAAGAGGGGGGTAGAGGGAGCAGAGGGAAAAGGGGAGCTCAGTCTGTGAAGGCCTCTTGGAGGAGGTGAGCTTTAAGTAGGGTTTTGAAGAGGGGAAGAGAATTAGTTTGGTGGAGGTGAGGAGGGAGGGCATTCCAGGTCCGCGGGAGGACGTGGCCCAGAGGTCGATGGCGGGTTAGGCGAGAACGGGGGACGGTGAGGAGGTGGGCGGCAGAGGATTGGAGTGTGAAGGGTGGGCAGTGGAAAGAGAGAAGGGAGGAGAGGTAGGAAGGGGAAGGTGATGGAGAGCCTTGAAGCCTAGAGTGAGAAGTTTTTGTTTTGTGCGGAGGTTGATAGGCAACCACTGGAGGTTTTTAAGAAGGAGAGTGACATGCCCAGAGCATTTCTGCAGGAAGATGAGCCGGGCAGAGGAGTGAAGAATAGACTGGAGCTGGGCGAGAGAGGAGGAAGGGAGATCAGAGAGCAGGCTGACACAGTAATCTAGCCGGGATATTACGAAAGCCTGTAACAGTAAAATAGCCGTTTGGGTGGAGAGGAAAGGGTGGATCTTGGCGATATTATAAAGGTGAGACCGGCAGGTCTTGGTGACGGATTGGATGTGTGGGGTGAATGAGAGAGCCGAGTCAAAGATGACACCGACGTTGCGGGCCTGAGAGACGGGAAGGGTGGTCGTACCATCCACTGTGATAGGGAAGTCAGGGAGAGGACAGGGCTTAGGAGGGAAAATGAGGAGCTCAATTTTGGTCATGTTGAGTTTTAGGTGGCGGGCCGACATCCAGGTGGAGACATCCTGGAGGCAGGAGGAGATGCGAGCCTGAAGGGAGGGGGAGAGGACAGGGGCAGAGATGTAGATCTGTGTGTCATCTGCGTAGAGATGATAGTTGAAGCCGTGAGAGCGGATGATTTCACCGAGGGAGTGAGTGTATATGGAGAACAGAAGAGGGCCAAGAACTGACCCTTGAGGAACCCCAACAGTTAGAGGATGGGAGGGAGAGGAAGACCCTGCGAAGGAGACCGAGAATGAACGGCCAGAGAGATAAGAGGAGACCAGGAGAGGACGGAGTCCGTGAAGCCAAGGTGAGATAAGGTGTGGAGGAGAAGGGGATGGTCAACAGTGTCAAAGGCAGCTGAGAGGTCAAGGAGGATTAGAATAGAGTAGGAGCCATTGGATTTGGCAAGAAGGAGGGCATGGGTGACCTTAGAGAGAACAGTCTCGGTAGAGTGGAGGGGACAGAAGCCAGATTGGAGGGGGTCCAGGAGAGAATGGGAGTTAAGGAATTGTAAGCAGCGAGTGTAGACGACTCGTTCTAAGATCTTGGAAAGAAAGGGTAGTAGGGAGATAGGGCGATAACTGGAAGGAGAAGTGGGGTCGAGAGAGGCATTTTTTTAGGATGAGGGAGACATGGGCATGTTTGAAGGCAGAGGGGAAGAAGCCATTGGAGAGAGAGTGGTTAAAGATAGACGTTGAGGAGGGCAGGGGTGATGGTTTTTATAAGGTGAGCAGGAATGGGGTCCGAGGCACAGGTGGAGGGGGTGGCACTTGTGAGGAGGGAGGAGATCTCCTCTGAGGATACTGCAGAAATTGAGTCTTTGCAGGAGGCTGGAGAAGTGGAAGCTTGTTCTGCTGACTGTAGTAGTGGGTTTTTTTTTAATTTTACAAAAGAATCTGTTCAATTTAGGTTGAACAACAGTCTTCTTCTTTATAGTACCTGGTAGTAGGCCAACTCCTTCTAAACACCACTGTCCACCTTTGAACTCCTCTCTCCATTGGGATCTACAGGTCATGTGTATACATTCACTCTCTTGCTTGAAAATTGCTGCAAGACTTTTTAATCCCCACATTTTAGCTGGTGGTGGAGAGACCATAACTACTTCAACAACTATTTTAGTGTCTCACAATGTTGAGTTGGCTTGCTGAAGTTTAATGAGGTCCTCATTAAACAATGATTTCTCAAAATGAGATGCAGTTAAGTCATCAACAGCTGCATATCCATGTCTAAATTAGGTTGCCTCTTCAGTTCAACAACTGCTCTGGTTATAATAATAATAAGAATAATGGTATTTAAGTGCTTACTATGTGCCAGACACTGTACTAAGTGCTGGGGTGGATACAAGCAAATGGAGTTGGACACAGTCCTTGTCCTACATGGGGCTCAGAGTCTCAATCCCCATTTTACAGATGAGGGAACTGAGGCCCAGAGAAGTGAAGTAAATTGCCCTGGATCACACAGCTCTGCCTTGAAAATCTGACACAAACTCTGGGCAGAGCTTCCTCCAAGATCCAGTCATTGTTTCAATATTTAATCTCATTCCAGGTGGGGAGAGTGCAGAGAGGGATTTCCTTAGCAGAAGAGCTGGGGATGGGAGTGGACAGGGGATGGGAGGAAACAAGAGACATCTGGGATAGTTGTAAACTGGAATATTTAAGCGTGTTGTGGGTGGGGAGCATGTCTACCAACTCTGTTGTACTCTTCCAAGCGCATAGTATTGAGCGCACAGTAAGCGCTCAATAAATACCATTGACGATGATGATGAGACATCAAACATGTAGTTTGCACCTTGGAGTGGTTGTAAACTGGAATATGTAAGCTTGTTGTGGGTAGAGAATGTGTCTGCCAGCTCTGTTTTATTGTACACGCCCAAGTGTCTAGTCCAGGGCTCTGCGCATAGTGAGCGCTCAATAAATTCCATTGATTGATTGGTGGCCTCTTCTCACCATACCCACAATCTTGAAGGTGGCCTGATGGACAGTGTCTCTGAGAAAAATATTTGCAGGTCTACTTGGTACTTACTTGGTACTAGTAGTTGGGGTTCATTGTTACAATAAGGTTGCTCTGAAGCTGTCCTGCGGCTCCCCAGCTCCTATAAAGTACACACAGACACGCACACACCAAGTGTAGCCTTCTTTTAAATGCCTGTATTTCCTTCAGTCTCCCTTATAACCTATCACTTCTGTGTCAGAAAAAGTGACATTAGCCAACTTTCATGGGCCCTTGCTTCAAAGAGGTATGACACTTCACTGTAGTAACAAACCCCAACACAAAAGGTTTGGAAAGCAAATGACATATTTGTAGGAATATTTGCTCAAGCCAATCTCGGCTTTTGCTATTGACTTTATATCCCTTTCACGGAGGCTCTAGGCCCCGAACCACTGAGTCCCCAGTTTCTATAGGAGGTCCTGGGGAGATCCATGCCTCTTGGAGCAGAGAATGGGTACATTCGTTGTGAGCTGGGAATTTGTCTACCAACTCTGTTATATTATGCTCTCCCAAGTGCTTAGTACAGTGCTCTGCACACAGTAAGTGCTCATGATTGATTGAGATACTACTGTTAAAATGTCAGGAAGCCTGTGAGGGGTTGGAACAAGGATACCACTGCTTTGGAGCAGTGGAAAATCCAAGAAGGATTGTTGTTTTTATTGAATTAACCTTGTTGTTCTTTTTCTGTGTGTCTGTCCTCCCCTTCATGTAGACTGTGAGTCCCCTTGGGGACTTGGGGCTGTGTCTGAATCAGTGTCCCTGTATCTCTCCCCAGTGCTTGGTACAGAGCTTTGCACACTTAATTGATAGTGTTACTGTGGCTCCTACCAATACTACTACTAGAGTCCTTGAAGTCTGTTTTGTCTACTTAAAGCAAAGCGATCCTGAAAATCTCTCACAGGAAGGGGTGTCTTTTAGTGGCTCCATTATCCAGCTCTTTAAACTATGTATTTAGAGTCTGCATAGTTGCTGTTTGCTTGAGGCTAAATCTGTCTTCTCCTTTTAAAACTTGTGATATGCATATTCTGAGATAAAAGGTAAAATACTTCTCTAAACTGGTTAGGTTGGGCAGGGAGGGAAAAGAACCTAATAACAAGGTGGGAAGGGAGTTGGGGGTGGGGGTTGAAATAAACCATTTAAATGGTCCTGGATACCCGAGGGACATTTCCTGTCCTTATTCAGTGTTCAGAAGCTCTGCAATGAGGAGAGTGCATTATTCCCCTTCTTTTGAAAATTTGCCTGCACATATTGTCGATTAATGAATGATTTTCTGACCTACACAGAGAGCTCTCTAGTCAGAAAGATGCCAAATGGGTGGCCCTTCAATCCATGCTGGCTTAATTGTTGTTATTATTATTATCCTCATCATTGTACTTGTTAAACATTTACTATCTGTCAAGCACAGATTGCTTGGGGAGATACAAGTTAATCAGTCTGGACACAGTCCCAATCCCACATGGGGTTCACAGTCTAAGAAGGATGGAGTATAATTTCATCCCTATTGTACAGATGAGGTAACTGAGGCACAGAGCGCTTAAATGACTTGCCCAAGGTCTCACATAGCAGACACATGGCAGAGCCGGAATTAGAACCCAGGTCCTCTGACTCCTAAACCCATGCTCTATCCACTAGGCCATGCTGCTTCTCAGTACATAATACACAAGTCTGAAAGAACAAGCCTGGGGGTGAGGAATAGCTGCAGCCCTTCATTGTTTGACAACAAGGCTTCTTCAGGACTAACCTCCTCCCCTCATAACCTGGCAGAAAACAATTGCAGTCCAAAGCCTTCTGACTGGCTGGGGTGTGGGCTTGGGCCCTGGTCTTCTTCCTATATGAGGATTTCTGGTGAGCAATGCATTTGATAATGCAGGATGGGAAAGTCAGAGGTGGGTAAGGTAGCCTATCCTTTCACCAGACACGAACCCACCCTTGGCTCTGCTCATCAAATCAGGGCCTGCTGAACTTCCTGTCATCAGAGCACACAGGTCTCACGTGGTTTTCCTGCTCCAGTGTAGCTCAGCCCACCCTGACAAATGTACTAAAATAGAAGAAAAGAACCAGCTCACATTTTTCCCTTTCTTGAGAGGAGTACAGGCTTTTTAGTTGGTTCAAGCCTCCATTTTTGTTACCCATGTCTGTACTGGATGTACCTGGAGGCTAGGTCTTGGTCTTCGCTCTCTACTTGCACTACAAGGTTAGGTTGGTGGGTGATCTTTGTGGAGTAGGAAATGATGCCACAGCCTCTCCATATTTAAATTTCACCTCATCAGTAGTTGAAGTGATCAGACACACAACATCCACAGGCCTCAAAGTAAAATGCACATCTTCATGTTTCGAGCTTGTTTTAAATTTGATTCTAGGAAAGACAAATGCAAGGCCAAGAACAGTTCTAACGTATACTTATTTTCCTCTTTAACAGGTGTCTCCAATTTCTTATCTGAGGATTTCCGTAAGCCCTGTTCTTCACACACAAAACAAGGAGGCCCTGATGGCTCTGCCTTTGGGAATGACTTTGACCTTTACTATTCATTTCCATGACAACTCTGGAGACATTTTCCATGCACAGAATTCTGTGCTGAACTTTGCGACCAACAGGTAACATGAGATTATTGGTAACAATTCTGACTTTCTCTGGCAAAGCTATTGGTGATGTGTACCACATTACTGCAGCAGCCGCACTGTCTGCCACAACAGGTGGGAAAGCTGAGAGAGGCCAGCATATGACAGCAGAGTGGCTATAGCGCCTGTGTCAGAATAGCTTCACGGAAAGACTTCAGTAGCGAAAACTGGGAAAAAGTAGTTTCTAGGAGGAAGAAGAAAGGTATGGCATTCCTTTCAACCTCAGATTTTGTAGCTTTGAGCAGAAGCTACAGGCTGTATTCTGAGGGAGTTTCTACATGCTATCTGCTTAAGTGATGCCTGCAGTAAGCTAAGATGGAGATAAGCATAATACCATGGAAAATGAAGAGTTAGAAAGTTATATCATCTTGACCTGTAAGGAAACGGAGTTTTCTCTCCCAATCTTTTTAACTCTAGTTAGGGTAGAGTAAAGAAAGTAGAATAAGGTAATTTCATAAATTCCCTCCTTGGTGACTCAGTTTCTCCTTCTGGGCACTCTCTTGTTGCTCTGGTGGTGACTTTTTCTTCAAACTGTTTCATATATACTCAGGATAGGCTTAGGCACAGGGAGAATCCGGGTAATTGCACAGATGGAGAAATAAACCCAGAAGGACAAAGATTTGACGAAGGCCACATAGCAAGCCTGTCCTAGAAGCCAGAGGTGCTGATTTTCATTTCAGGTGTCTCTATTGGGTAGTAACTCGAAATTCCCAAAATCAAATCATAGACCCAAGCAAATATGTTAATAGCATACTTCCAAATACAGGCCAGGCCAAGGTTTTACATTTCTTTGATTGAGTCTGACAGCCCCAAGTTGCCTTAGGATTTTCTGGTAATAACAATACATGTCCTTTTCTTTCCTTTGCCTAGAGATGACTTTGTCCAGATTGGAAAGGGGGCCACTAACAATACCTTCGTCATCCGGACCGTCAATGTAGGCTTGACGCTGCTTGGGGTGTGGGACACAGAACACACGGGACTGGCCGATTACGTTCCCCTTCCTGTACAGCAGGCCATTTACCCAGAGTTAGCTGGGGATGTGGTGGTGGGGGAAGTACTCTGCTTGAAAACCATCCTGATGAACCAAGAAGGTAATTAACTCTGTCATCTGGTGAATTCGTTCAGAGCCTTTGGCTAGCTATCCTTTCCTACCAATTTTCTTCCTCAACAGACATTTCCGCTGCTGTGTATGTAGGACACAGTGTACAATTTTTGAATCCCATCTCTTATTCATCACTTAAATATTAGCCAATCTGCCAGTAAGTCAACAACATTTAAGAGGGACCCACTGTGTACAGAGCTCTGTACAAGGTGCTGAGGAGAGTGATTAAAGAAAGGAGTCACAGGCTCTGTCCTTGAGGAGCTTACAGTTCATGGGGGGAAAAACAAGTACCAAAGGCACCCTTAAAATACAACTGTTAGAAACAATAAACATTACCCAGCATTATGAATATGACATGGAGCGTTGCTTCAGTTTTCCCCTGTAGCATTTTATCAATTAGTGGTATTTATTGAGCACTTACTGTGTGCAAGGCACTGTATTAAGCACATGGGAGACTGCAATACAACAGAGCTGGTAGGCACGGTCTCTGCTCACAAGGATCTTATGGTCTAGAGAAGATATAAACATTAAATAAATTACAGAGATGTAAAGTGCTGTGGGACATTACTTCCTCCAATTTATAATTTATTTTGTTGTCTGCGTGCTCTGAGAAGCAGCTTGGCATGGGCCTGAGAGTCAGAAGGTCATGGGGTCTAATCGTGGCTCTGCCACTTGTCTGCTGTGTGACCTTGGGCAAGTCAATTCACTTCTCTGGGCCTCAGTTACCTCATCTGTAAAATGGAGATTGAGACTGTGAGCCCCACGTGGCACAGGGACTATATCTAACCTGATTTGCTTGTATCCGCCCCAGTGCTTAATACAGTGCCTGGTACATAGTAAGCACTTAACAAATACCACAATTATTATTATTATAACTAGATTGTAAGCTTTTGGAGAGCAAGATTCATGTCTACTACCTCTATTATCCAGCACTACCAAGTACTTAGTACAGTATTCTTCACACAATTATGCCCTCAATAAATAGTATAGACTGATTTGCCCAAAGAACTTTTGTGCACGTGAGAAAATCGTGCGGTTGATGGGAGTGTAGCCTATCATTTAGAAGCCTAGTCTCACAGGGAAACTGAGGCACTGTGCTTCTAAGTGATTTAAGTGAATATTGAAGTGGTCTCTACTATATGGAGAATGACAGTATACTGTCTCCAGCTCCTTTAACACAAACTGGAGGAGCTTGGGCCAGAAGGTCAGATAGGCACTCATTTCAGAGAAGAACTTTGCATTTGTAACTTAGTATATGCTTTTATATATAAGTTCATATAAGCTCTGAATAACTTCATCACCACAATTTGTGAAGTGCATTATAATGTGCCAAGCACTGAAATAGGTTCTGGGGAAAACTGAAAAACTTGCACCGTCCCTGCCCTCACAGAACTCCCAATCTAAGATGGGGAAGGTGACAAACAGTTGATTTTCTTCTACTTTTAATGTGCCGATGCATTTAGAACCAAAGTGAGCAGAACAGAGGCTCTCCTTCCCCTGGATCAACAGCAGGACTAATTAGGTGTAGTAGAGTGTGGAGAACCAGGTCTCAGACTTGGATGGTTGTGAGGATGGGAGAGGAACAAAGGGGAATTTCAAAAGTCCATCCTTAATCTGGTACAGTTAATTAACAAGCAACCTTCCTGTACAGGTTTGAAGGGAACATGGAGCTCTTCTTCCAGCAGCATTCTCCAGGTGGATCCAAAGACTGGGGTTGCTGTGGCCAGGGATTCAGGAACTGTCACCATCTATTATGAAATCGGAGGACTCCTTAAAACATACAAAGAGGTGAGAGACTATGAAATCAGCACAGCCACAGAGAAGATTGTTGCTGTCACACAGGAGCCTTCCTCTCCTCAGGTTGTTTTTGTTCACCGAGCAAAACGAACACTCCTCTGGCAAGGCACCATTTAAATATTCCAGGAGATAAATGAGATCATTCCTCATCTTTGCTATTTATCTCACGCCGGGGGTGAATCAGTGGAAAATGCCTGGCCAGGTTCTGAATGCATCTATATTTTATAGCTTGTGTGAGTTACATTGCATATGCTTAACCTAATGGTTGGTGTATTTAGCTTTGTTATTGTGTAGCAGCAGACAATCGCTTTTCTGGTTTGGTTCCAGATGCTGAACAACTTCTGATTAAAGCTGTGTTTTCATGAATTAATTTCCAGTTAGCTATTGGTGTAACAGTGCCAGCCCACTTCTGGGGCATTAAGTACAGTCTTTTTCACACCTCTTGAGCAGGCTGATTTATTTCAAATTAATGCTGGTAAAATAAAGTGTATTCATTTCCTTTGCTGATATGTGATTTACCAAATTAGTCTGAAGATAAGATTTTTGTTGTGACCTTTTCTCCCCTTCTTCCCCAGGTTTCAATCAGCATACCCCAAAAGATTGTAGCAAAGCATGTCAGTGGAGTTAAGACCAGTTTACAGGGAGTGACAGCTTCTAAAGTGATTGTTGTGACTGGAGAAAGAAGCACCAACCTGCAAGGTAACAGAGTGACTTATTTCCTGTTGGGGCAGGATAAAAACTGGGAGGTCCTTGAAGTTTATTTTCTTGTATGTAGTTAAACATTAAATCTTGCTGAGACAGTTTTCCAACAATTATTCCACTAAGAAATTCAAATGGCCTACAATTTTTCATGGCTGTTTTGTTTTAAATCACGGTAGGAGTACATTTGCTTTTGAATAATTAGAACCTCGCTTCCCCAGGGAGCATTTACTTGAAAACAATATCTGAACAATAACGGTCTAGTACATAATTGTGCACCTTTAGTTGAAAATATTTTTGTGTTACTGTTTCTAAAGAGCCTTTTGATTTGCCTCCAAAAATTGCAGAAAAGACTTACTAGCCACTCTATTTTTTATTTATTTTGTAATTCAGTCAGTCTCATTTATTGAGTGCTTACTGTGTGCAGAGCACTGTACTAAGCACTTGGGAGAGTTCAATGTAACAATAGATAGACACGTCCCATCCCCATAACAAGCTTACAGACTAAAGGAGGAGACAGAAATTAATATGAATGAATAAATTACAGATATGTGCATAAGTGCTGTGGGGCTGGGCGAGGAAATGAATAAGGGAGCAAGTCAGGATGACGCAGAAGGGAGAGGGAGAAGAGGAAAGGAGGGTTTAGGCAGAGAAGGTCTCTTAGAGGAGATGTATCTTCAATAAGACTTTGTCTGTGGAATATGAAGAGGGAGGACATTCCAGGCCAGAGGCAGGACATGGGTGAGAGGTCAGAGGTGAGATAGACAAGATCGAGGTACAGTGAGAAGGTTAGCATTAGAGGAGCGAAGCGTGAGGGCTGGGTTGTAGTAGGAAAGTAGCGAGGTGAGGTAGGAGAGGGCAAGGTGATTGAGTGCTTTAAAGGTCATGGTGAGGAGTTTCTGTTTAATTGTCTTTTGAAAGTAGCATTTACCGCTCAACCTGTTTTCCTTCACCATTTCTGCCCTTGATAGCATCTGTAAAAAAAAATTTGCTTTTTAAAAAATCACTTAACTGGTAAAATTAAATAACACTGTTCTCGTTTGGATTAACGTGCCAGACTTGATTGCATCAGTGACCTTTTTTCCCTGTATGGTTCAAGTGCACAATATGATTCTGTTGTTGAAAAGATATTTAGTATATTGGTGGAGAACTATTAGCCTGTAGTGGAGAGCCGTTGACCTGTTGAGGTCCAAAAATAAATTGCATATTTTTGCCAGCTGACAAGAACCAAAAATTGCATTAGCAGGTTTCCTTCGGCCTGTCTAACTTATGTCCAAAATCTAGAATAAGTGCTTAAACTAAATCATCCAAGATGCAAAATGACCTACCACCTGGCAATAATTTATATGACACTTAAACTGGGCTGTTCTTCTAAAGCTTTCAGGAACATTCACTGTATTGAAGACAAGGGAACTGTGTTGCTACAGGCCACATTAAGCCTATCATTGTTCGTTTGTATTACCTCTTTTCGAGCCAAGAACTAAAATATCCTCCCCAAAATATTGAGATGGTGAGACATGCCCAGCACATGGTAGGATTTGTTTCGCCTGGAATGCTCATGGCCATTTTCTTTAGGGGACTGCTCACGGGCCCAGATGGAGGCGATCGAAGGACTGCATCCAGCATCCCTCATCAACTGTCAGCTCCAGTTCAACGAGGCCACATTTGAGTTCCCGGCATCTGATATTTTCACTGCAGAACCTGGATTTGATTCAGCTTCAGGTAAGTGTGCAAATTTTCAAGCATACGAACATCAAAATGTATTAGCAGGTATGGACTTGGGCAGTTTCATACCCGTGACACAAATCTGCGGCATCAAAGTTAGCATCAAAGTACTTAGCTGGGGACCAGCATACTTAGATCCCAAAGGGAATGTGAAGATTGTACCTTGAACCCTGTCTCCACTCAGGTGTTTGTACCCTCTTGGTCAGCAACATGATATATAAAGCTGAAGGGGCAGATGGGAAAGGGAACCTTTTCCCCCCTGCACCGCTTGGGGAGTTCATGTCCACCAACTCACATGTGTGCCTGTCTTCTTTCCTCACCTGAGAGGGAAGGGGAGGCATGCAGTGTGGTGAAGCAGTACGGCACTGTTCTAGAAGCCAGAGGACCCGGGTTCAAGTGTGACCTATACCGTTAGCCTGCCGTGTGACCATGGGCGAATCACTTAACTTCTCTGTACCTCAGTTTCTCCATCTGTAAAATGGGGATAATAATACCTCCCTTGTCGCTCTACCTCAAAAGGGTGTTTTGGAGGTTGAAATGAACTAATTGATGTGAGAGCGCTTTGGTAAGGAAAGTGCTATAACAAACCAAGGTAGGTATTATTATTTTCCCCTCTAGATTGTAAGCTCATTGTGGGCAGGGATTGTCTCTCTCTATTGCTGTATTGTACTTTCCCAAGTGCTTAGTACAGTGCTCTGCACACAGTAAGCACTCAATAAGTATGACTGAATGAATGACTACACACGGGTGGCCATATGTGGCATGCTACTGGGGACTCTGGAAGCTTCTTCAGGCCACAGATAACTCCTGAACAGCTTGAAGATTCATGTCATTTTCTCCATGTAGCAATACAAATGGGTGACTTCTCCTAAATAAGACAGCATGAATTGTATGGGTGACTTCTCCCAAAGGAGACAGGATGAATTAATATGATGTCGGTGTGCTTGCTTCATGCTGCTAGCATGAAGTTTAATTTGTGACAGGCAGTTTAACCCTATCACAATGATTATGATTAATAATCATAATCACATTATGATTGGTAATCATAATCATAATCGCAATGATTAATGATTATGATTATTTTAATTTTTCTGGTTGATCTGGTACTTATACATACTTGGAATTTAGGGGTTAGGTAAAGGTCCTATAATCGCTTATTGTTGAGACAGGAATCTCCTGCCTATGAGACAGATACTTAGTAGTCACCCCTTCTAAAATGAGACCAAGCATAGGATGACCCCTTGGTCCCTGAAGACAGCATGCTAGTGCATGTGGAACCATTCCTGTAGCCAATACAATCACTTATCATACTTTGCCTCAGTCGCCATACTTGCAACAGCTCCTCTATCATTCCTCCAGTTTTGCTGCCTATGTTTTGGGGATTATTTCTGCTTGGGGGAAACAGCAAGATCAATAAGCTGCACTATTTTTTCCAAGTTTTATCAATCAGCAGAATGACTGCTCCCTCGGCCAGAATTTTGTCTGCTATCACAGCTCAGCTCCAATTCAATATTATGACATTACATTCCGGGTTTATTTATAGAACGGTGCTTACCCATTCACTAACTTGGAATTGAAGCCAAACTGTTGCTGAACAACCTTAGCAACAGTACTGTGCCTTTTGTAAGAACAGAGGTAAATACATTCTCCAATTGCTTCTTTAGCACAGTATATCATCTGCACCTGTCATCGAGGAAGTTGTTCTTCAGGATACACTTGCAATAATTTTTAGTGCCGATTGCACTTTCCTGAATGGCCTCAGTAAATTTATCAGTCTCAGAATTTTGACTAAACTGATTGTGGATTGGAGTAGTATAATTACTTTTATTTCTAAGGTTGAATTTGCTGTTGAATTGTTTTGTTGATTTGCTGCTGTACCATACTTTACATTCCCAAACTTTGGTGCTATTAAATTCTGATTGGTATTGATGTAAAATTTAAACTCTTTTTCTCTCACAATGTGAATAAGCTTTCACCCAAAAGGATGGCAATAACTTGAAGCTCAGGGGTGTGCTATTATTTCAGCTAGGGGGCAGCCAGTAAACCTGGGGGGAATAGATAAGAAGCAGCAGCAGTGGAAAGGGCATGGACCTGGGAGTCGGATGTGCTGGTTTCTACTCCCTACTCCTCCACTTGCCTGCTGTGTGACCTTGGACAAGTTACTTCTTAGGGCCTCGTCTTCAAAATGGAGATTCAGTGTCTGTTCTCCTTCCTACTTAGACTGCGAGCCCCCTGTGGGATGGGGACTGTGTCCGACCTGATTTCTTTGTTTAATTGTGGTATTTAAGTGCTTACTATGTGCCCGGCACTGTACTAAGCACTGGGGGAAATACAATCAAACCAGGTTGGACACAATCCTTGTCCCACATGGGGCTCACAGTCTTAATCCCCACTTTACAGATGAGGTGCCTGAGGCACAGAGTAGTGAAGTGACTTGCCCAAGGTCACACAGCAGACAAGTGGCTACCCCAACACTTAGTACAGTGCTTGGCACTGAGTAAAATGTTTAACAAATGCCACAATTATTATTAGTATTGAACAGCACTTCAATGGCTGCTAGCCAGCTCCAGTCCTGAGCCTGTCACAGATACACTCAGCCCCTCATGAGTGCCTGGTCCCCTACCACGCCCAGCAGCTCTTGGTACCACAGTGTGGAAAGCTGACCCCCTGCATCTATGGCCTAATGCAAGACTCGGAGCCAGTTAGGCACCACAGCAGGCAAAGCTTCACTTGTTTCTGCCATGGGCGTATCGGTGATCTGAATCTTCCCCTGTGGCATGAATTACTTTAGTGGGCTGGATCCGGTCTGTGAGTTATATTTTGCCCACCCTTGATGAAGATGGCAGACTAAAGGAAGCATCATTGCCTAGGGGAAAGAACATGGGGCTGGGAGTCAGGGGATCCAGGCTTTAGTCCCAGCATTGTCACTTGCCCACTGGGTAAAACTTGTGCCTCAGTTTTTTCATCTACAAAATGAGGATAAAAGACCTCTTCCCCCACTCTCTTAAACTGTGAGCCCCATGTGGAACAAGAACTGAGTTTGAGCTCATTATCTTGCATCCACTCCAGTGCTAGAGCAGCGGTTGGCGCATAGTAAGCACTTAATGAGTACCACCATTGTTACAAGCACTTATGTGGTGAGAAATCTCTGAATTTGCTATGTTATATTTTGGCCAAAGTGCTGTTTCTAGATGTCAAAATATCAAGCATTTCCTCTGACTCATAAAGTGTTTTCATGAAACACCTCACAATATCACCAGAAGCTACAAACAATAAAAAACATCAGCAAAAGGGGATAACGAGGTGATCTTTGATGTGCCCAGTGGCACTGGATTGTCATTCCCCCATCAGATTTTTCAGCCACACTTAGGTAAAATGGCTGCTTTTTCTCATACAAAGGACAACTACTACTCTTCCCACTAGGACTTTGACAAATCCATAACCTTTATTGAATTTCTTGAGCCAGGACCTGGTGTTTTCTATTACTAACTGCTTCAGTATTCTTCTATTTGGCTATTGCTAGAATGTCGGTCACGTATGAGACAGGGACTGTGTCCATCATGATAAATTTGTATCTACCCCAGTGTTTAGAACAGTGCTGCTTGACACATAGTGCTTAACAAAAGACATTTTAAAAAGGCACGCAGTAGGTGACAATTTTCACAATTCCAGCTGGCAGATTTTCTCTTCTTAAAACCAACATTGCTTCAGTTTTGTGCTTTTGAGGTGCTTCTGTGGCTGCTGTGTGGCGAGTTTAATTGAATTTAATTATGGTATTTATTAAGTGCTTACTATGTGGCAGGCACTGTACTAAGCACTGGGGTGGATACAAACAAACTGGGTCGGACACATTTCCCATCCCACGTGGGGCTCACAGTCTCAATTCCCATTTTACAGATGAGGTAACTGAGGCCCAGAGAAGTAAAGTGGCTTGCCCAAAGTCACACAGTAGACAGGTGATGGAGGCAGGATTAGAACTCATGACCTTCTGACTCCCAGGCCCATGCTCTATGCCATGCTGCTTCTCATGCAGGATATAGATGAGTTGCATGACATACATATTCTCGGTTTGACTCAATTACCTCTAAGTATAACCTTGCTGAACAAATGGAAAAGTGGAGGAGAGGCTGTGTAGCCATTCCTTCCACCCGCTTCTGTTCAGCTAGGGCTAATACCATGGCTGCAACTGAATGGCCACTTTCTAGGCCATTTCCTGGAGATTGTTTTTTAGCTTTGTCGAAAACCTCTAGGAGATAGGTCAGTGGCAATCGTGACAAAATACCCCCACACCCACATATCCCCCCCAATTTCTGCTGTTGCTCTGGCCAGGGCCGTCCCTGCTACGGTAACCCCAGTGAGTCCATGCTGCCTGACACAACCTGAGCAGCAGTGATAGCACCTCAGTCATTTATTGAGCACTTACGGCATGCAGAGTACTGTACTAAATGTTTGGGAGAGAACACTGCAATAGAGTTGGTAGACACATTCTCTAAGCTCGTCCTCCTGACTGTAAACTCGTTGCGGGCAGGGAATGTGTCTGTTTATTGTTGTAGTGTACTCTCCCAAGTGTTTAGCACAGTGCTCTACACACACTCAATAAATACGATTGAATGAATGAACATGAAGCTTACAGTCCCAAGGGGGAGACAGATATTAATATGAATACATGAATTACAGATAGGTACATAGGTGCTATAAGCTCGACAAAACAATCCATGTGCAAGGATGGCAACCATCTTCCTCCACATCAAGTAAAACGCCACACAGTTGACTTTAAGGCTTCCCAACAGCACTCTTCACTGCTTACTCCCCAGCTTAACTCTTCTCTCCTCTCAAGCCTACCTAACTCTACTCCACTCTCTACTCTCCTGCCACAGATCCCTCACTCATGCTCTTCCCCCAGCTTAGGATTCTTCCATTTTGCTCCAGATTCACCAGATCACCCTATCCCATCACACTTTACCAAAGTACTTACTCCCTCGCCTTTTCCCTCCTGAGCATTGTCTTCATTTTCCAATAGCTCTATCCCCACTGCTTTCAAATATGCTCATGCCCCCCATCCTAATAATAATGGTGGTATTTGTTAAGCGCTTACTATGTGCAGAGCACTGTTCTAAGCGCTGGGGCAGATACAGGGTAATCAGTTTGTCCCACGTGAGGCTCACAGATAATCCCCATTTTACAGATGAGGTAACTGAGGCACAGAGAAGTTAAGTGACATGCCCACAGTCACACAGCTGACAAGTGACAGAGCCGGGAGTCGAACCCATGACCTCTGATTCCAAAGCCCACGCTCTTTTCACTGAGCCACACTGCTTCTCCAAAATAACCTTTCCTTGACCCCAAGACTTTGTCCAGGCCCCATCTCCCTCCTACCATTCCTCTCCAAACTCCTTGAGTAAGTTGTCTACACCTGCTGCCTCCATTTCCTCTCCTCCATTTCTCTCCTTGACTCCCTCCAGTCTTGTTCCCTCCCCCTTCACTTCATGGTGATTACCCTCTCTAAGGACACCAATGTCCTCCTCCTGGCCAGATCCAAGGGCCTCTACTCCATCCTAATCCTCCTGAAACTCTCAGCTGCCTTTGACACTGAGGACCACCCCCTCCTTGTGGAAATATTATCTAATCTTGGCTTCACTGAAACCATCCTTTTCTGGTTGTCCTATTTCTCTGGCTGCTCCTTCTCAGTCCCTTTCACGGGCTTCTCCTCTGCCTCCCACCCTCTATATGGCTATTTTCCATCTACACCCACTCACTTGGAAAACTCATTCGCTCCCAAGGCTTTAACCACTAGCTTATGCAGATGATTCTCAAATCTACCCCTCCAGCCCTGATCTCTCTCCTCTGCAGTCTCATATTTCCTCCTGCCTTCAAGAGATCTCTACTTGGATATCCCTCCGGCATCTCAAACTTAACATGTCTAAAGCAGAACTCCTCATCTTCCCACTCAAATCATGTCCTGATACAGACTTTCCCACCACTGTAGACAACATCACCATATTTCCTGTCTCACAAGCCCATACCGGCAGTATCCTCGACTCATCTCCCTCATCCAATCCACATATTCAATCTGTCATCTAGGTTCTTAAAGGTTTTCCAATATCACCCATCAGTCCAGGGACCTTGCTGCTTTTTTCCTCCCTCTTCAGCCGTGTTCTTTCCACCCAGCGTGGTTCTTTCCAACCTTCCCAAAGTAGAAGTGGGTGTCCTGTTGGCATTTCTCCCTGGTGGAAAAGCTCTTGACTGCCGGTCACCCTGATCTTTTAAGCTCTCTCTTTAATCAGACCTCCTGGTCCAGTTCTTCACTGGCTTTGGCTGGACCTCTGGGAATGTCATCAGATTACAAAGGTTCCAACCTCAATTTGGCTCTCTCACATCTGTGAATATGCAAATAGTTTACTCTCTGCCATTAAGTCCACTAATGTTTTACCAGATTGGGATCCCAGGGTTCCAGGACTCTTTTGAAATTGGAAGTTTTATTTTTTTTCCTTTATGGTATTTTTTTAAGCACTTACTACGTGTCAAACACTATTCTAAGCACTTGAGTAGATACAAGTTAATCAACGTGGATATAGTCCCTTGTCCTGTATGGGGCTCACAATCGAAGTAGGAGGGAGAACGGGTATTGAATCCCCATTTTACAGTTGAGGAACCTGAGGCCCAGAGAAGTTAAGTGATTTGCCCAAGGTCACACAGCAGAGAAGTGGTGGAGTCAGGATTAGAACCCATGTCCTTCTGACTCCCAGACATGTGCTGTTTTCATAGGCCACGTGGAGTTGGATGTTTACTGTTCATATATTCTAGTTATCATGCAGCTAAACAGAAAATTGGTCTCCAAAGGCTTGAGGATTTGAATACTGAAATGTGCACTGTGTGGAGAAGGTCAGCAGGCATGGTTCACATGGTAGAAATTCTTCTCGTTTTAGGACAGTACATGTGTTCTGTCACAATGCACAGACTGACAGACAAGCAACTCAAACATCTCAGTATGAAGAAAACAGCTCTCACTGTCACAGCCTCCATCTCAGGGACCCACTTCTCTGGAGAACAGATCGGTGCAGAAGTGCCATTCAATCCTGGGTTTTACGCTGATCAGTCTGAAATCCTTTTAAGCAACCATTACCCAAGCTCGGATGTCAAAATATTCGGAGCCACGGAAATTCTTGAAAACCTTGAGGTGAGAGTGTTTCCTGCAGTGTGCTAGTTTCTGATCCTGGATCTTTTCTCACAGTCCCTATGATTTTTAAAGGAAACTTTTGATTAAAGCATACTAGTGAGGATGGGGAAAAAGAGAAATTCTTCTTTCACTACACCTTTAAATTTGAATAAAGAAGCATTCATAATAAAATCATCTGTAAACTTTAGGCCTGGACCTGTCATTCTTTTTCTGGATCCCTAACCTTTAAGCCTATATTGCTGTGCCTGCTTTCAGACAAGATGTACTTTATAAGGGGAGAGAATTTCAACGTATGTGTCACTGACATATTATTTTTAATTTCTTGGCCTATAATGGATCAGTTCTCCCCTTGCCAAAATGAAGCACTAATGAAGGAATGTAGGTGCAAAAGAAAGTGCAGGTCCCAAAATTGAATTATTATTAGTGGCATTTGGTTGGACCTGAATTATTCAGATTGCCTGCCTACCTGGTCCAAATTCCCTCAATAACCTTTACTTGACTTGGGCTGTGGAGACCTAGCCTGAGAGTAGGGTGAGTTTTTTCAGTCAGCAGATAACCAGCCTCATCTTTGTAGCTTGATGCTGGCCAAAGTCACAGTGTTATGTGATCCCTAGGTGCTCAATTCATACTGTCTTCCTTAGTTTCCTAAGCATCACTTTTCCATTTTGTGGGTCAGCAGTCAAATGCCTCCTAACAGCTGCTACTGATGCCCTCAAAAGCAAGGCACTGGAAATGCAAGGTGTCATTTTGAGGAGTTGATACATTACCTCCTATTTAAAAGCAAATTCCAGCTGGAACATGTCATTTAAGACAGAATGTGATCCAGTTGATCACTGGCTGGAGCTGTGGTTACTCTGTCTTTTTCATTTTCCCCCTTGCCCATAGCTCTGACCACAAGCAGAATTCTGAAAGTGCTGAGGCAAAGAATTAACTACCAGTGACAGAGGGTCATGACAGTCTTAGACAGCACCAGAGAAGTGCCACCTATTATTAATATGGAGGACATTTTCAATTGTGAACTGAGATTTTCATGGGTGATGTTTATTATTGATTGGGCTTTTTTTTAAACCATTCTTTATTGGAGCCCATTGATACTATTCAATCTTTTCTTTAAAGATATGTAAATACTAAGAGTGTAAAGGGCCTCCTTGGATGTGCTACTCAGCTTTCTTGCCTTTTTACTTGGGTCTGTTTAGAAAAGCTTCTGAACATTCTGGATTGGATGAAAAATGACCAAGTGTGTGGGAGAACTGTCCTTGCAGAATATGTCCCTTTTCATTATGCAGTAAATCATTTCACGCACCAGTTATGCTTAGAGCTGTGCTTCCTCTGAAGAAATCTTTGTGTTACAGGTGAAATCTGGGTCACCTATGGTGGTTGCCTTTGCCAAAGAGAAGTCCTACGGATTGCCTAGCTTTGTCACCTACACAGTCAGCATATCAGAGCCCACTGTCACCAGCCAGGGATCCCTATCCACTCTGCTAACCATCTCCAGCCCACTGACAGACCAATCCATCACTATTCCTGTCACGATGATTTATGTGGAGGAGAAACATGGACCAGGGCAGCGTAAGTTTTGCTTCTGAGGAGCCATATTGCCTTCTTGGGCTTTGGGATGCTGGGATTGAGTTGGGGGAGTAGGGAGAAGGTTTCAATCAGTGATCGTTTTCCAAGCAAAGCCAGGCACTTAGGTTATCCTGCCAGTCTAAGGCTGCGCTGAGCCATTCATTCAGAAGCTGGACAGTTTTAGAGAGTGTTCAGTTATACTCGAGGGAACTGAACACACATATATATTTCCTGAAAATCGAAACACTGTTCATTATTTTCTTACAGAGGTTGTAGAGGTTGTATCCCCATCCCGGGTCCTACTGGCAATAGCACCGATCCATTGGGAATTAATATATTCTCATCCTCCCTCTCTCTCTCTCTCCCCACCCCCCTTCTCTCCTTCCCCCTTTTTCTCTCTCCCCATTCCTCCCCTTTTTTCTTCTCCCCCCTCCTCTCTTTGTCTTCCCCCTCTTATCCTCTCTCTGTCTCTCTCTCCCTCCCTCTCTCAGCCTTGTTTGTAGTTAATCTACCCCATGTGATTAGCATTTCTGGGTTCTGGTGACAATTTATGTGGCAGCTCAATCTATTCTCAGCTATCGGTGACTAGCACATTTTGAACAATATATTGGAAAAGACCTTGGTAATCTGAGTAAATCAAGCCATTTAAATGAGGAGCATTAGTCAACCCTAAAATTAAATATCCAAAAGTATTTAAAATGAAATACAAAGAGAATGGTAAATAAGAGAGTCCTTTTCATGTAGATGAAGGAGATAGGGAACTATTTATAACACAGTACAGTAACTCTTCTTTCCATTTGATCCTACAGAAGGAACTGGTCTATTCCAACACTTCCTTGATTCCTATCAAATAATGTTCTTCACGCTTTTTGCCCTGCTGGCTGGGACAGCTGTTATGATCATAGGTAAAGGAGTAATATATTTCCCCAACTTTACATTTTGTTTCCCTACCTGACTTAAATAAGCAATTCCAACCCTGACAAGCTGTTTTATGTCTTTCAGCCTACCATGCCATTTTCTCCCCCAAGGAACGCAATCTGCATCCAGCTTTCACCCCCATAACAAGCCCCCAACAGAGTCCGAATAGTAAGTAGCTGTTCCCTGAGTTACAAATGACCAGAAGAGTTACACTGAACCTCGGAGCTGGAGTGGTGTTCTTCAGATGTGCTGGAAGCAAGAGGGATGAGCTACTTTAGTAGACTTCTGCATTCAGGGTTTAACACTTTTGAAGAATTGTACAAAACTTGAGGCTCAGTTTTGCGGTCAGCCTCATGCCTAGAGTTTCCCATGACAGCATTTCTAACTGCAAGGCAGCTGATTCAATAATAATAATGTTGGTATTTGTTAAGCGCTTACTATGTGCCGAGCACTGTTCTAAGCGCTGGGGTAGACACAGGGGAATCAGGTTGTCCCACGTGGGGCTCACAGTCTTAATCCCCATTTTACAGATGAGGGAACTGAGGCACAGAGAAGTTAAGTGACTTGCCCACAGTCACACAGCCGACAAGTGGCAGAGCTGGGATTCGAACTCATGAGCCCTGACTCCAAAGCCCGTGCTCTTTCCACTGAGCCACGCTGCTTCTCTATTCAATTCATTTCATTGTCCCTTATGGCTAGAAAGCATAATTCTTTAAATGAAGCTACCCTATTCAGATTTAACAGACCACACTTGAGCTAGTCTCACACCTCCTCTGAACTTGTTTTTTTAATGATATTTAAGTGCATACTATGTGCCGGGCACTGTAATAAGCACTGGGGTAGATACAACGTAATAAGGTTGGACACAGTCCATGCCCACCATTGGACTCACAGTCTTAGCTCTCATTTTACAGATGAGATAAGGCACAGAGAAGTTAAGTGACTTGCCCAAGGTCACACAGCAGACACGTGGCATTGTCAGGATTAGAACCCAGCTTCTCTAGACCTGTGCTCTATACACTAGGCCACGCTGCTTCTCTATCACATGGTTTACTATTGAAAAGTTCTGCAGGTGCTAAAGCAGAATGAGTAAGGTAGAGGAAATTTCAGTTACTGGACAGTTGTTTTGTGTATGGGATAAGCATCACAGCAATAAAAAAAAAAAAAAAGGACCACCACACACAGTCCAGGCAAGTGTTCTGCACAGTACAGTGTGGGTTATTTATGTACTCTAGGCTTTTGTACGTAAACCAAGCCTGGATGGTGATAACTCATTTTTATGTACGTAAGCAAAATTCCTGTGTGTACTTTATAAATGTCCCATCATTACATTAATTCATATTCCTTATGGGAAGATGTAGAAAAGTCTTCAGATTTTCATTTAACAAAATTGAACCAGATAACCTATGAAGTATCCAACTCATTAAACTTTCAACCCAGCTATTTCTTTTAGCTGGTTGCAGCGATGATAAGTTGATTTGATTTGATTTTATTGCCCCTCCTGACATTTCCTCTCTTCTCTTCTAATTACAGGTTTTGCTGTTTCATCTTCAACTTCTTTCAGCCCTCAGTCGCCCAGTAAAAGAAACAGCCCTCCTTCCAGGCTCTGGAGCCCTGATTATGCGTTACATTAGAATCTGATGAAAGGAATCAAACACAAAGAGAAATTATTTTCCGGTAAAACATCAAGTGACTTTAGTGCCTTTACTAATAATAAAATAAATGAGTTCACACTGGAGAAATTTCAGCAAGACTTGAGTCATGCCCTAGTGCTGAATCTGATGGAAGTCATTTTTTTAATATAATTTAGTGTGCGATTGGGGTTTTTCTAATGCGTAGTTTTCTTTGCAATTTTTCTGAAGTTTCTTTTAGTACTAGAAAATATATGCCTTAGTCTGCTGTTTCATGCCCAGTTGTTCAAGGGTTTCTGGATGACAGGAGTCTTTTCTCATCTGCGCTAAAATAGTTATCCCACATGCTTTAAGCAATTAGAAGCTATTTGAGAGTGATTGGTAGAGTATCTTTAAGGGGTAGGGGGTGGGGGAGTTCACATTTTCTTCTTGTGAAAAACAATTTCCCCTTAGTATGTCTTTTAAATAAGGGAAATCGTGAATGGGACAAAATGTGAAGGTCATGTGTTTCAAAAGTTTGAACTTGTCTTTTGCGTTCCAAATAATAGTATAAGGAACACTCAGGAATGTACTACACTGATTAGTACTATTAATGTTTCAGCTTTACAATGTGATTTTGGATGTTTAATTTGACAGTTAAAATTGGAAATGTTATGGAAACTGTGAAAAGAATCTCTCTGTTTTGTTGTTTCTCCTCCCTCTTCCCCTGCCCCGCAAAAAAAAATAATAATAATATTTTTGTGGCAACATTTTGGTATAGTTGCAAGCCTGCTGCCTTGTTGAAGCAATCATGTGAATATGTCAGAGAGTGAACATAGTTTACCCTCTGTAAGGGTAGGGATATTTTTGGAATTGTTAATTGTTCTGAGTGAAATATTCTTCATCCAAAACAGGAGCATTTTTAAAGGTGCTGATTTGTTCTGTTTCAGCACAATGACAAGTGCATTTCTGTTCATAGTTTTAGAAATCTACAGTACCTCAGCAGAAAATGAGCCTCAGTTCATCACCACCACGTCTAAGTCTGTGTTTAGTGTGGCGCCCATTTTCCAGTAACATGTTTCAGATAAACTCATCTGTTAGTCAACATCTCTTCAAAGGCACATACTTTCTTCAGGTGGTGTGACTGTTGAGTGGGTCAGTCTGTGAACCATTTTGAGTTCTCCCAAGGCAAAATGGCTGGCCCAGCTTTCAAGGTGACACACTGAAAAACATAATGAGAGAAATGGTAGTGGTTGTGGTTTATTCACCAGCAACAGTAGCAAAATGCCCTCCAGGAGTTTGAAAAGTTAACTCAGCTGTGGAATTAACCCTCCACTGTCTTACCAGGATCACAGTCTCAATTTGATGCCAGGGATGGGAATCTACAAATGAGGCATGGTTAATGGTTTCTAGAGTTGCAAGCAGGCGGCAAGCACCGAAAATTGAGCCAAATGATGCTTCTCTTCCAAAAGCTGATCATGTCTGTCAATTCACTGGGATCAGTAAAGTGTACTCCTCCTAAGTCTATGAGGAACATCACAAATCAGTATGCAAGATTATTGTCAGCCTCCTTAGTTCTGATTACACATGTACACAGTCTGTTGTGAAATAAAGTTGTTTTTACCTTGTGTAATTGATAACTGAAAATGCAAAATGATTTCCTCCTGTTCCTCTGGGGTTTTTTATATAATTTATTTTCTAGAGCATAAGGAAGAGAGAATTGTGCCTTGTATACTCGATTAGCTTGAAACTGACAACTTGGATGTGAATATGAGCATTTCTACCTGTTTTATTTAATAAAGCTCTATAATATTCTTTAATGTCATGTTATCACTGCTGGTTCTTTGTACACCTCAGCTCACTGATTTCCAAAGCACAGATGTTTTGCCTCTTGCCAGTCTTTCCTAGAGAGTTTAACAATTTTGCAAACCTCAAGGAAGGGGGTTGATGTTCACTGTATGGCATTAGTCACTGAAGCTTCACTGTGTGCTAATTAAGCCCATCAGAGTCAAAGCACCGTAGCCTAGTGACTCTGGGCATGGGTCTGAGAGTCTGAGGACATGGGTTCTAGTCCCAGCTCTGCCACTTGCCTGCTGTGTAACCCTGGGTAAGTCACTTAACTTCTCCATGTCTGTTTCCTCATCTGTAAAATGGGAGTTTGGTACCTGTTAGTCCTCCTTCTTAAACCATAAGTTCCTTGTGGGCAGGGAAAGTGTGTATCACCTCTGTTACGTTGTACTCTCAATCAGTCGATAGATCATATTTATTGAGCGCTTACTGTGTGCAGAACACTGTACTAGGCACTTGGGAGAATGCAATATAACAGAGTTGGTAGACACATTCTCTACCCACAAGGAGCTAACAGTCTATATGGGGAAACAGATATTCCTATAAATAAAGAAGTTACAGATACATACGTAAGTGCTGTGAAGTTGGAGGAGGGGGGATTAAAGGGTATAAGTGCAAGGGCATCAAAGAGAGTGGGAGAAGAAGAAATGAGGCTTTAGTCAGGTAAGACCTCTTGGAGCAGATGTGCTTTTAATAAGGTTTTGAAAGTGGAGAGTGATTGTTGTGTATGAAGAGGGAGGGCATTCCAGGCCAAAGGCAGGACATCGGCAAGAGGTCAGCGGCGAGACAGATGAAATAGAGGTACAATGAGTACTTTTTTATGGTATGTTAAGAGCTTATTGTGTTTCAAACTCTGTATTAAGCAGGTTGGCATTAGAGGAGCAAAGTGTGTGGGCTGGGGTTAGTACAGTGTTCTGTACACAGTAAGTGCTCAATAAATATGACTGATTGATTAATTAGACTGTGAGCCCTATGTGGGACAGGGGCTGTGTCCAACCTATCTCGTATCTACGCTAGTGTTTATTTAGTACAGGGCTTGGCATATAGTAAGTGCTTCACAAGTACCACAGTCATCATTAAATCCTTTAGAGCCTTGCCCATATATCTCTCCAGTTTATCCCACAAGGTGGAATTTTGAGATATGTCAAACCTGTTAATTGTGCCTTTAGAGGGGAAGGTAGAAATAGCAGTAAGGATTAAACATCAAGAAAAAGATCCTTATTCTGTCCTCCACCATGAATGAGCTGCAGAACCCAGACCCCTGCTTCTTTAAATGTGTTCTAGCTCACCCAGCCTCCTTTGGGAATACTTTCCCCTAACCACTTTCTCAGCTTCAGCCTTCTGGGAGGATTTCCTGGCTCATGCCCCCACTGGCTGAGGTAGCAGGACTGTTAAGGCCAGGCAGGGAAAAAGGGGAAATGACATCAGAGTAACTTACAAAAGAAGGAAATATTTGGTTCTTCCCAAAGTTTTTTTAGGGGAGACACTAATCCTGATGATTTCCTCCACAGGTCTCAGAATGTTGCTGCCTCAGCAAGATTAGCCTTTATTTTTCCAGAACTATGCTCGTGATTCTGTGTGGACATTTTCTGCCTGAGGACGATTTTTTTTTTCTTCTCCTGTGGATGATCATTGGTGGTATTACCATCATGAGCATTTGGGAGATCTCATTTCAGTCAGCTAGCCTTTCAGTTCTGCTCCCAAAAAGCATGATCTCTGTTGTGCTCTGCCCCTTGTGCTGCAAACGTGATCTGGTGCACTGGCGTGTGCCTCTTACCCACCCCGCTCTACAGGCTCCCTGGCTGATGGCAAGCGATTTCCAAGTCAGCTCGTTAATGTCCATCAAGTCCCGGAAGGGTGGACTTGAGGGGGCTGCCATTTCAGTTTGGATTTTGGGCAGCAGGAGTGGTGTGGGGTGGAGGGCTGCTGCTGCTGTTGCCGGCACCCCTGCCCCCTTTCATTCGTTTGTTCAGTTGTATTGAGTGCTTATTGTGAGCAAAACACTGTACTGAGCTCTTGGGAGAGTTCAATATAACAAACAGAAACATTCCCTGATTCCCACATTCCTCCAACCAATGCAGCATTCCAGATCTAAGGCTTTGGGCTGGATCCCAGATCGCACTCTGAGGACCTGCTCTCCTATAGCATTTGCTTTCCCTCCACTTACCGCTGCTGCTTCTGCTTGCCCTCCCCTCCTAGTACTTGTTCTCCAACGGGAGATGGCAGCCAAGGCTATCTCAGTCCCTTGGCAGAGAGTGGCTTCAGATTCCAGGACTGGATGGGGCAGGTGCTGAGGCTCCAGATGTACACTTTACCATCTCCAGGAGGGTGGCTACCTCTGGGGATATACATCCTCATCACAACAACGGCACTTAGTGCACACCTACCCTGTGCAGTGCACTGTACTGGATGCTTGGGAATGTATGATGGAAGCTATGTGATGCCTGTTTGCAAGGCGCTGAGAGTCGAATAAGCCCGTGGAAGTGAAGTCATATTTACACACCCAAAACCTGTGGGCCATGGGTTTGGCTGCCCCCCTTTGCCTCTTGCGGTTGGCACCTGTGGGCAGAAGCCTTTTTTTGTGTCTAGGACTCATCAGTGTAAGACCCATTCCACTCATTTGTGGTTGGTCTCCTGAGAGTATAGATTGTAGGGTGCAGATCTAGACTTTTAGGGAAACAAGGGGACAGACAGTTATATAGTGGTATCGTTGCAGAGGACATTCTTGGTCCACATTTTCCTCATCTTGACCACTTCCCTCCACCATCCTCCCCCCCCCCCCACACGGACATTTGGACCCTGTTGCCATGGGAGCATTTCTCCAGCATTTCTGGAGATATAATGGACATGTGCAATCACCTCAGTCACATACCCTTGTCCCACTCACCTAAGACACTTCAAAGGAAGCAGCATGGCCTAGTGGATAAATCATGGGGCCTGGGAATGGGAAGGACCCCAGGGTTGTAATCCCAGCTCTGCCACTTGTCTGCTGTGTGACCTTGGGCAAGTCACTTCACTTCTCTGTACCTTAGTTCCATCATCTGTAAAATGGATGTTAAGAATGTGAATCCCATGTGGGATATGGACTGTGTCCAACCTGATTAGTTTGCATCTACCCCAGCGCTCAAGTACAGTGCCTGGCACAAATACAAATACAATCAAAGCAAAAACAAATAACTCTGCCACTGGCTTGCAGAAAGGGAATGAAGGTAGCGCATTTTGTTTGTTTTCTGCTCTGCCACCAACTCATTTCTGGAAGGCATCCCTCCAGTTGGCATGAGGTTTTCAAGTTCCTCTAGTCCATCCCCCCGCATTTAGACAGGGCCATGACGGTATCTAACCCACCCCCTGCTCAAATTTCCTTGACAGGGAGGACTCCTGTAAGAGTCATCAAGAGACTATCAGTTAAACACTCTGGGTTCCTTAGGAGGAAAAGACAAGTGCACATAAATCTCTAAATATTAGCAAGTCACTGCCAGTACTGAGGATGTTGTTGGGCATTTGGAGTCAGTTATTTTCAGCTGCCAGTTATTTTGAAGAGCTACTGGGTGTGATTAGGGAGCTCCTGACTATTGCAAATGATGGTGATGATGATGTTGATAAAGGTACTTGTTAAGCACTTACTATGGGTCAGTCAATCCATGGTATTTATTGGATGTTTATTTTGTGCAGAGCACTATACTAAACATTTGGGAGAATACAATATAACAGAGTTAGTAGACATGTTCCCTGTACACCACCAGCTTACAATCTAGAGGGGGAGACAGACATTAATAGAAATAAATGAATTATGGATATTTACCTAAGTGCTGTGGGGCTGAGGGAGTGGTGAATAAAAGGTGCAAATCCAAGTGCCAGGGCGACACAGAAGGGAGTGGGATAAGAGGAAATGAGGGCTTAATTGGGGAAGGCCTCTCAGAGGAGATGTGCTATTAATATGGTTTTGAAGGTGGGTCTGTCAGATATGAAGAGGGAGGGCATCTAGGCCAGAGGCAGGACGTAGAAGAGAGGTCATAAGCGAGATAGATGAGGTCAAGGTACAGTGAGTAGGTTGACATTAGAGGAGTCAAGTGTTGCGGGCTGGGTTGTAGTTGGAAATCAAGGAGGCAAAGAAAGAGGGGGCAAGGTGATTGAGTGTTTTATAGCTGATGGCAAGGAGTTTCTGTCTGATGCAGAGGTCTTGGGAAGTGGAAAAACATGGACTGAACATTTTTGTAGAAAAATGATCTGGGCAGCAGGAGTGGACTGAAGTGGAGAGAGACAGGAAGCAGGGAGGTCAGCAAGGAGGCTGATGCAGTAAATCAAGGTGGGATAGGATAAGTGAATGGATTAACATGGTAGCAGTTTAGATAGAGAGGAAGGATGGATTTTAGTGATGTTGTGAAGGTGGAACCAACGGGATTTGGTGACCAATTGAATATGTGGGTTGAATGAGAGAGATGAGTCGAGGACAATGCCAAGATTACAGGCCTGTGAGACCGGGGGATGGAGGTGCTGTCTACAGTGATGGGAAAGTAGTGGCGAGGACAGGGTTTGGGTGAGATTATAAGGAATTCAACAAATATTGCAGTATCATGATGATGATTCAGCATGGCCTAATAAAGAGAGCACAGGCCTGGTAGTCAGAAGGACCTGGGTTCTAATCCTGACTGCCAATTGCTTGCTGTGTGACCTTGGGCAAATCACTTAACTTGGTCCTCAGTTTCCCCAACTGTAAAATATGGATACCTGTTCTCCCCCCTACCTGGACTGTGAGCCTCATGCAGGGCAAGGGACTGTGTCTGACCTAATTAATTGGTACCTACCTGAGTGCTGAAAACAGTGTTTGGCACATAGTAAGCACTTAACAAATACTACTGAAAAAAATGACGAGCTCAGTTTTACATACAGATTTAACATGAGAGGAAAATTGGAAATAGGAAATTGATGATTCTTCTTTTTGAATATGTATGTAAGTCATCATAAAGTCTGAGCCAAGTTCATTCATTCAATCGTATTTATTGAGCATTTACTCATTCATTCATTCAATAGTATTTATTGAGCGCTTACTATGTGCAGAGCACTGTACTAAGCGCTTGGGATGAACAAGTCGGCAACAGATAGAGACAGTCCCTGCCGTTTGACGGGCTTACAGTCTAATCGGGGGAGACGGACAGACAAGAACAATGGCACTAAACAGCGTCAAGGGGAAGAACATCTCGTAAAAACAATGGCAACTAAATAGAATCAAGGCGATGTACAATTCATTAACAAAATAAATAGGGTAACGAAAATATATACAGTTGAGCGGACGGGTACAGTGCTGTGGGGATGGGAAGGGAGAGGTGGAGGAGCAGAGGGAAAAGGGGAAAATGAGGCTTTAGCTGCGGAGAGGTAAAGGGGGGATGGCAGAGGGAGTAGAGGGGGAAGAGGAGCTCAGTCTGGGAAGGCCTCTTGGAGGAGGTGATTTTTAAGTAAGGTTTTGAAGAGGGAAAGAGAATCAGTTTGGCGGAGGTGAGGAGGGAGGGCGTTCCAGGACCGCGGGAGGACGTGACCCAGGGGTCGACGGCGGGATAGGCGAGACCGAGGGACGGCGAGGAGGTGGGCGGCAGAGGAGCGGAGCGTGCGGGGTGGGCGGTAGAAAGAGAGAAGGGAGGAGAGGTAGGAAGGGGCAAGGTGATGGAGAGCCTTGAAGCCTAGAGTGAGGAGTTTTTGTTTGGAGCGGAGGTCGATAGGCAACCACTGGAGTTGTTTAAGAAGGGGAGTGACATGCCCAGATCGTTTCTGCAGGAAGATGAGCCGGGCAGCGGAGTGAAGAATAGACCGGAGCGGGGCGAGAGAGGAGGAAGGGAGGTCAGAGAGAAGGCTGACACAGTAGTCTAGCCGGGATATAACGAGAGCCCGTAATAGTAAGGTAGCCGTTTGGGTGGAGAGGAAAGGGCGGATCTTGGCGATATTGTAGAGGTGAAACCGGCAGGTCTTGGTAACGGATAGGATGTGTGGGGTGAACGAGAGGGACGAGTCAAGGATGACACCGAGATTGCGGGCCTGCGGGACGGGAAGGATGGTCGTGCCATCCACGGTGATGGAGAAGTCTGGGAGCGGACCGGGCTTGGGAGGGAAGATGAGGAGCTCAGTCTTGCTCATGTTGAGTTTTAGGTGGCGGGCCGACATCCAGGTGGAGAAGTCCCGGAGGCAGGAGGAGATGCGAGCCTGAAGGGAGGGGGAGAGGACAGGGGCGGAGATGTAGATCTGCGTGTCATCTGCGTAGAGATGGTAGTCAAAGCCGTGAGAGCGGATGAGTTCACCGAGGGAGTGAGTGTAAATGGAGAACAGAAGAGGGCCAAGAACTGACCCTTGAGGAACTCCAACAGTTAAAGGATGGGAGGGGGAGGAGGCTCCAACGTAGGAGACCGAGAATGATCGGCCAGAGAGGTAAGAGGAGAACCAGGAGAGGACAGAGTCCGTGAAGCCAAGGTGAGATAAGGTATGGAGGAGGAGGGGATGGTCGACAGTGTCAAAGGCAGCAGAGAGGTCGAGGAGGATCAGAATGGAGTAGGAGCCATTGGATTTGGCAAGAAGGAGGTCATGGGTGACCTTAGAGAGAGCAGTCTCGGTAGAGTGGAGGGGACGGAAGCCAGATTGGAGGGGGTCTAGGAGAGAATGGGAGTTAAGGAATTCTAGGCATCGATTGTAGACGACTCGTTCTAAGATTTTGGAAAGGAAGGGTAGTAGGGAGATAGGACGATAACTGGAGGGGGAAGTGGGGTCAAGAGCAGGTTTTTTTAGGATGGGGGAGACGTGGGCGTGTTTGAAGGCAGAGGGGAAGGAGCCCTTGGAGATTGAGTGGTTAAAAATAGAAGTTAAGGAAGGGAGGAGGGCAGGGGCGATGGTTTTAAGAAGGTGAGAGGGAATGGGGTCCGAGGCGCAGGTGGAGGGGGTGGCACTTGCGAGGAGGGAGGAGATCTCCTCTGAGGATACTGCAGGGAAGGATGGGAAAGTAGGGGAGGGGGTTGTTGGGGGGGGTGGGGAGAGGCGGAGGGGTGACTTTGGGGAGCTCAGACCTGATCGTGTTGATTTTCGTGAGGAAATAGGTGGCCAGATCATTAGGGGTGAGAGATGGGGGAGGGGGAGGAACAGGGGGCCTAAGGAGAGAGTTAAAGGTCCGGAACAATCGGCGGGGGTGACGGGCATGGGTGTCGATGAGGGAGGAGAAGAAGCTTTGCCTGGCGGAGGAGAGGGCAGAGTTAAGGCAGGAAAGGATAAATTTGAAGTGTGTGAGGTCGGCTTGGTGCTTGGACTTTCGCCAGCAGCGCTCAGCAGCTCGAGCATAGGAGCGTAGGAGGCGGACGGAGGAGGTGATCCAGGGCTGTGGGTTAGTGGCGCGAGAGCGGCGGAGGGAAAGGGGGGCGAGAGAGTCGAGATGAGTAGAGAGGGTGGAGTTGAGAGTGGAGACCTGATCGTCGAGAGTGGGAAGAGAGGACAGGGCGGCAAGGTGAGGCGAGATGCTATTGGAAAGACGGATGGGATCGAGAGAGCGGAGGTCTCTGTGGGACAGTAGCGAAGATTTGCAGGGGGAGGGAGTGTGAGAGATGAGGCAGGTGAGAAGGTTATGGTCCGAGAGAGGGATTTCAGAGTTGGTGAGTGAGGAGATAGTGCAGCGGTAGGAGATGACAAGATCGAGGGTGTGACCGAGTCGGTGAGTGGGCGCGGTATGGTGGAGGAGGAGGTCGGCAGAGTCGAGGAGGGATAGCAGGCGGGCGGCAGAGGAGTCGTCGGGTACATCCGTATGGATGTTGAAGTCTCCAAGGATCAGAGTGGGCAGAGAGAAGGAGAGAAGGAAGGTGAGAAAGGGGTCAAGGTGGTTGAAGAAGTCGGAGGTGGGACCGGGAGGGCGGTAGATGACGGCGACAAGTAACTGGAGTGGGTGGTAGAGGCGAATGATATGGGCTTCGAAGGAGGGGAAGGAGAGGGAGGGGGGAGGAGGGATAGTGCGGAAGCGGCATCGGGGCGAGAGGAGGAAGCCGACGCCTCCTCCCTTACCGGTGAGTCTGGGGGAGTGGGAGAAGGAGAGGCCTCGGCTGGAGAGAGCGGCGGCGGAGACCGTGTCTTCGGGAGAGAGCCACGTTTCCGAAAGGGCGAGGAGGAGGAGAGAGCGGGAGAGGAAAAGGTCATGGATGAAAGGTAGCTTGCCTGTAATAGAGCGGGGGTTCCAGAGGCCACACTTGAAAGTAGCTGTGGGTGCAAGGGGAGGAGGGGGGGAAGGGCGGGGGGAGGGGAGGGTTTGGATGGGAAGGAGGTGGCGGGGCCCTGGACGAGGAGAGGGGGATGAGGGGTGGCGGTGGGACAAGAGGACTGGGATGGGGCATGGGTGGGGAAGAGAGAAGGGGGGAGGGGGTGAAGAGGGGGTTAGGTGGGGGGAAGAGTAGGGGAAGGGGGAAGAGGGGTAACGCTGGTAAAGTGGGGTTCTAGGGCGGGAGAGGCGGGGGGGAGGAGACAGAGGAGAGAGCGGGAAAGAGCTGAGCGAGAGGGGGAAGGGGAAGGGGAAGGGGAGGATAGGAAGGGGCGGGAGGGGGGAGGGGGGGAGGAGGGACATGGCGAGGCCAGAGAGGTGGGTGGCAGCACTGACAACAATAAACAGTAATAAACGAAATCGGTAATATAGCAACATGATACAATATGATACAATACAGTGGTGCTAATATAGCAACATGATACAGTATGATACAATATAGTCGTGTTAATAAAAGGGGTGATGACCAGGGTCGGGGGTAGACTCGATTAAGGGGCGACCTGATCAAATTCAAAATCTGACGACAATAAACAATAAAAAGCGAGATCGCAAATATAGCAACATGCTACAGTAAGGCACACTACAATAGTGTTAATAAGCAGGCGATGACCAGGGTCGGGGGACGAGCCGACCCTACCCGATCAGACTCAAAGTCAAGCGGCCAGCGGCCAAGAGTGTCCCAGAGCTCGTGACCAAATAACCCTGTGGCGGCGGGGGGGCCCTGAGGTTGTCCGGGGTGGGTGGCGGCCGTAGGCGGCGGCTAAGGCAAGGTAACATGGTGAGAACAAGGACGTCGTCGCGCGGGGCGGGGGCGGGAGGGATGAATCACCTCAAGAGGGAAGAGGGAGTGAGGCCTTCCCAAAATGGCCGCCTCAGGCAGAGTGGGGGCTTCCTAAAATGGCCGCCTCGGGCGGAGTGGGGGAGCGGTTGGGGAGCACAATGTCCCCACAGTTAGAACCCACAACCTCCCGACTCCCAGGCCCGTGTTCTATCCACTAAGCCATGCTGCTCTTTTGAAAAGCCCAGATAAGCTCCTTCCTCTTCAGTTTTTGCCCTGAATGACTTCCATCCCATCTCTGGGCTGCTGCCATTTAAACTGTGGCCAATAATCCAGACTGCTAAATTTGTAAACAGCATTGGGACACTAGCCCCTCACACCTGCCACTCACCCAAGCTGGCAGAGAAGATGAACTTCTTTCCTATTTCCATCCCTCATCCCCAGGCCTCTTCACATGACTTCTTCGTTCTGAAAGGCTTGCAGCGATCTCTTTGGCCCTGTTATGGCTGCAATTTAGACCCCCTCCAGCAGGCTCAGCTTCCACCCAGCACTGCCACTCCTTCCAGGTAGACAAACCTGCCTTATAGCAGATTTGGGATCCCATGCCCCTAAAGCTCCAAGTAGCGCAAGACCCAATTTAAAGTGATGAATTGTATGGAGCCCCAACCTGCCCCTTCGGAACTGGGAGTCAGAGGATCTGGGTTCTAATCCTGACTCCACCACTCGTGTGCTGTGTGACCTTGGGCCACTCTTGGTACCTCTGTTGCCCCATCTGTAAAATGGGGAGTCAATACCTGTTCTCCTTCCTACTTAGACTGTGAGCCCCCCTGGAACAGGGACCACATTCAGCCTGATTAATTTGTATCTACTCCAGAATGTAGAACAGTATTTGCCACTTGCCACATGCATTGCTCCTCTAGTGCCAGCTTGCTCACTAGCCCCCTATCTTAACTATCCTGTCGCTGAAATCTTTCCCACCAGACCACCACTCTCCCCACCTTCTAAGCCTTATTAAGGTCACATCTCCAAGAGGCCTTCCTGGATTAAACTTGCTTTTCCCAGGCTCCCTCTCCTTTCTGTGTTATCTAAGGACTTGGATCTGTGCCCTTTGGACATTTGGTATTCACCCCACCCTCAGCCCCTCAGCACTTATCTACATATCTATAAATTATGTATTACAAAGTATTTATATCAATTTCTGTCTCCCCCTTTCACTCATGGATGGGCAGGGAGTGTGTCTGACAACTCTTTTGTATTGTACTTTCCCAAGCACTTAGTACAGGGCTCTACACACAGTAAGTGCCCAATAAATGCCATTGATTGATTGACACATAGTAAGTGCTTAACAAGTACTTGTAAGTAATTGCTAAGTAAGTGCTTAACAAGCCCGGGCCTCTCCCAGACTTCCCTATCACCGTGGATGGTACGACCATCCTTCCCGTCTCTCGGTGTCTTCTTTGACTCGTCTCTCTCGTTCACCCCCCACATCCGATCCGTTACCAAGACCAGCCGGTCTCACCTTTATAATATCGCCAAGATCCGTCCTTTCCTCTACTCCCAAACGGCTACCTTACTGCTACAGGCTCTCGTAATATCCCAGCTAGACTACTGTGTCAGCCTTCTCTCTGACCTCCCTTCCTCCTCTCTCACCCCGCTCCAGTCTATTCTTCACTCCACTGCCCGGCTCATCTTCCTGCATAAACGTTTTGGGCATGACACTCCCCTTCTTAAAAACCTCCAGTGGTTGCCTATCAACCTCCGCTCGAAACAAAAACTCCTCACTCTAGGCTTCGAGGCTCTCCATCACCTTGCCCCTTCCTACCTCTCCTCCCTTCTCTCTTTCTACTGCCCACCCCGCACGCTCCGCTCCTCTGCCGCCCACCTCCTCACCGTCCCCCCTTCTTGCCTATCCCGCCGTCGACCCCTGGGCCACATCCTCCCGCGGACCTGGAATGCCCTCCCTCCTCACCTCTGACAATCTAATTCTCTTCCCCTCTTCAAATCCCTACTTAAAGCTCACCTCCTCCAAGAGGCCTTCCCAGACTGAGCTTCCCCCTTTTTTCCCTCTGCTCCCTCTATCCCCCCTTCACCTCTCCGCAGCTAAACCCTCTTCTCCCCCCTTTCCATCTCCTCCTCCCCCTCTCCCGTCCCACCTCCTCAGCACTGTACTCGTCCGCTCAACTGTATATATCTTCATCACCCTATTTATTTTGTTTAATGAGATGTACATCCCCCTGATTCTATTTAGTTGCCATTGTTTTTATGAGATGTTCTTCCCCTTGACTCTATTTATTGCCATTGTTCTTGTCTGCCTGTCTCCCCCGATTAGACTGTAAGTCCGTCAAAGGGCAGGGACTGTCTCTATCTGTTGCCGATTTGTACATTCCAAGCGCTTAGTACAGTGCTCTACACATAGTAAGCGCTCCATAAATACTATTGAAGTACCATTAGCATCATCATTTGCAAGTAGTCAGGAGCTTCTTAGTCTCACCCAGTAGCTTTTTAAAATAACTGGCTACTCTGCCCTACATGGCTTCAAAGACAAGGGGATCACTTGTAATTTTCAGGAAGGCAGAGCTCAAGCCCTTAGAATAATAATGATAATAATAATAAAAATAATCATTGTGGCATTTGTTAAAGGCTTATTATGTGCCAAGCAGTGTACTAAGTGCTGGACTATATACAAGTTAATCAGGTCAGACACAATCCCAGTCCCACATGGGGCTCTCAATCTACAGCATGGCTTAGTGGAAAAGGCACGGGTTTGGGAGTCGGAGGATGAGGGTTCTAATCTCAGCTCCACCAACTTGTCTGCTGTGTGACCTTGGGTAAGCCATTTAACTTGTCTGTGCCTCAGTTACCGCATGTGTAAAATGGAGATTAAGACTGTGAGCCTCACGTGGGGCAACCTGATTACTTTGTATCTACTCCAATGCTTAGAACAGTTCTTCGCACATAATAAGTGCTTAACAAATACCGTTATTATTATTATTATTATTATTAAATAGGAAGAAGAATAGAGATTGAATCCCCATTTACAGATGAGGAAACTGAGGCACCAAGAGGTTAAGTGATTTGCCCAAGGTCACACAGCAGGCAAGTGGCCTAGCCAGGATTAGAACTTCAGTCCTCTGACTCCCAGGCCCATGCTCTATCTATTAGACCACACTACTCTACATTTACCATTAAGAGGTGGCCTGCTTAGGGGTTTATATACCAATATTGCCATCTTTGATTTCTCATATCTTTCTCTAGCAAGGCAGTTTGGGGTGCATTTGGAATGAGATGCTTGAAATACGTTTCAGGCGTTTTTAAACAATTTAATTTTTCATGTCTTACTGTTATTGCTTCTTGGACCACAGCAAGCCGTCACATGAATGTCATTCTGATACAGTTTTATTTCCCAAGCTATCTCATTCTTTTGATTGTCTTCATCTTTGAGGAAACCATCCTGAACATTCTCCTTGCATTTTCTTTTGGTTTTACTACATGGTATACTAACATTGTCATTTTAGCTGCACTTTTGAGTAGTTTCAAGTTAATGCTGTATTTTGTTTTTACAAGTGCCAGACTTTGTATTTTTTTGTTCTGACAGTCAACTCGTCATGGTCATGGGTCACAGAGATGGATGGAACAAAACAGTCAAAATCTGAACATAATGAAATGAAAGTAGTGAAAGTGAAATAATAATAATAATAATTTTGGTATTTGTTAAGCGCTTACTATGTGCAGAGCACTGTTCTAAGCGCTGGGGTAGATACGGGGTAATCAGGTTGTCCCACGTGAGGCTTACAGTCAATCCCCATTTTACAGATGAGGGAACTGAAGCAAAGAGAAGTTAAGTGATTTGCCCACAGTCACACAGCTGACAAATGGCAGAGCCAGGATTTGAACCCATGACCTCTGACTCCCAAGCCGGGGCTCTTTCCACTGAGCCATGCTGCTTCTTGTGAAACCCTCTCTAGCCAACCATTTCACTTTTCTCCCCCTCCCAGTCTTTGACCAGAGCTACCACAAAGAGAAAAAAATAAAATTGATTTCAATTTCCCCTCCATTCCTTCCCCTACTGTCCTTCTGACATAGGCGTTAATGAGCAGAGAAATAATTCGGGAGCAAAGCAGCATGAGGCAGGAGGAGAAGGAGGAGCAGGGAACATGGCTGATACATGAACTAGATAATCAGCCCTGAATAATCGACAGTCCCTCAATAATTACCCTAGTTTGTCCTTCAGGATATTTATTAACGGTTTAATAATAATAATAATGGTGGTATTTGTTAAGCGCTTACTATGTGCCGAGCACTGTTCTAAGCGCTGGGATAGATACAGGGTAATCAGGTTGTCCCACATGAGGCTCACAGTTAATCCCCATTTTACAGATGAGGTAACTGAGGCACAGAGAACTTAAGTGACTTGCCCACAGTCACACAGCTGACAAGTGGCAGAGCTGGGATTAGAACTCATGACCTCTGACTCCCAAGCCCGTGCTCTTTCCACTGAGCCACGTGCCCACCTCTGTAAAGCACTTGCCGTGCTTTATGAGTGACAGAAAGTGTCGCAGCCTTCCACTCCAACACCAAACCCACTCAGATTCATGACCCGAGAAGAGACTGTCCTGCTTAACTCACCCAGATGTCCTCAGTGCAGAGAGGAGCAGGGTAACTCAGGCAACAAGGGTGGCAGGGCAGCCGTGACTACAGTTTTAGTTACGTCGTGTTCTTGCTGCTGCTGCTGCTTCTGCTGCCCTCTGCAGTGGGCCCAGCTGGCCAATTTCCCCGCATCCGTGCAGGGATTTCAGGCTAATCAATACCCATGGCAACGATGTTAAATGCTTTTCACTTACTTCCCCCTCTTCAGTATTGTCTAGCTGAAGACAGCTCAGGGGGGATTTTAATCTCCCCGATTCGGTATAAGTACCTGTGTCTGCATGGAATATTAACATTAATAATAATGACAATGGTATTTGTTAAGCACTTACTATGTTTCAAGCACTGCGTTGGAAGAGATAATAATAATTATGGTATTTGTTAAGCACTTACTATGTGCCAGGCGCTGTATTAAGCGCTGAGGTGGATACAAGCAAATCAGGTTGGACACAGTTCCTGTCCCACTTGGGGCTCAAAGTCTCAATATACAAGCTAATCACGTTGGACACGATCCCTGTCCCATATGCGGCTCACAGTCTTAATCCCCAGTTTACAGATGAGGTAATTGAGGCACAGAGAAGTGAAGACACTTGCCCAAGGTTGCACAGCAGACAAGTGGCAGAGCTGGGATTAGAACCCAGGTCCTTTAGACTCCCAGACCCATGCTCTATCCACTAGGCCATGCTGCCTCTCTGTGAGTGTGACTGACAGTGTCTGGGGATGTGTCCATGGCTGAGCATGTTGGTTTGTGTCAGTGTCTGAGTGTCTGCATGGGTGCGACTCTGTTTGTCTCGTGTGCATTTGTGTGTCTGATCAAGTGTGCGATAGTTTGGACCAAGGATGACCCTGCCTGGAGCAACAAAGAGCTGGAGGACTGACTATTTGTTCCAAAGCTTAAAGTACCAATTTTATCATTGTAGTTGAAATCCCACTGTTTTTGCTGATTTTATCTGTTATACTTTCCCTGAGTCTGTCCTCCTCCTCCCATCGAGACTGTAAGCCCCCAGTAAACCAAGAACAGCATCTAACTCAATGTACCCATATGTCCCCCCAGCACTTCTTAAGTGCTTAGTAATTGTTACTACTACTGTTAATGGGATCTCTCCAGTCAAGAATAACGAACGAGTCTCGGTCCTGAGACATGAATACTGAGAACCCATCCAAAGGAATCGATTTCAGCACTAGTGGTTTAGGGTAGTGGTTGTCACAGATGAACAGAGGCAGAGCACATTGCCAAGTGCACATAAAGGTTTTTAATCCACAGGACCCATTTAGGACCAAAACGACTGCAGCATAGAACTCACACTAGGTCGGAACTCCATGACCCAGCAAGAGGTTGTCGTGGTAGCTGCCATGGTAGCTGCTGTGATCTTCATCACCCACATTAGCCAGCTAATTTTTTTTTTCAGGAATACTGCTATGCCCGTTCACCTCACCGAAAGCTATAGTTGTTCTTCTGTCAGAAACCTTCACCACTGTTGGTAGAATGCCAGCAGGCCTTCCCCTCCTTGCAGAACTGGAACTAGAGGCCAGGTTTCCTGAGTCCTAAAGTTCTTTTTGTTTTGGGGGGCGTTTTTAAGTAGTATTTAAGCACTTATGTGTCAAGCACCGTTGAGATAGATACAAGTCAATTAGGTTAGACACAGTCCCTGTCCCACATGGGGCTCTCCATCTACATAGGAGAGAGAACAGGAGAACTGAGGCACAGAGAAGTTAAGAGACTTTCCCAAGGTCACACAGCAAGCAGTTGGCAGAGCCGGAAATGGAACCCAGATCCTCTGATTCCGAGGCCCGTGCTCTTTCCACTAAGCCATGCTGCTTCTAAGTTGTGCTCTATTCACTGGACTAACAACAACTACTACTCATGGTTTGTCTGTCTGGTGGGGGTATCTGACAAAATGTCTCTTTGCCTGGGAGGGATAACTGACCAAGTAGGTGGCTGAGTACCTTGCTGCCTGACTTCTGGTGAACATATCAATCAAGTGTGTGACTGGATGAGAGAGAGTCTACAAGTGAGTGTGTGGTTAGTTGGCAGAGAACTCGTGTGAATGTGTGGAGTGACTCCCTGAAAAAACTGTGTGTGAGAATTTGGTTGGCTAAGAGTCTGTGCAGGAGGCTGGGTAAGGGATACTGTATGTGTGTGTGAGAGAATGGAACTTAACATGTGTGAGAGTAGCTGAGAGACTTTCTGCATCAAACTGTGGCCTGTTGAGAGACTGTGTGGGTGTGTCGTCTGTGGCTGGTTGAGAGACTGTTTGTGTGCTTGTGCTCAGAGACTGTGACTGTGTGTCTGTAAGACTCAGAGACTGTGAGGGTAATTGGGGCTCACTGAGAGACAGTGTGAGTATGTTTCTATGTATAGTCGTCTGAGAGATTTTACGTGTGTGTATATGTGTGTAAATGGGTGTCTAGTTGGACAACAGAATGTGTATGTATGTTTGTGTGTGAATGTGCAATTTTCTCCCAGAGATTCTGTGTAGCTAGCTGAGAGATTTTGTGAGTATGTTTGTGGGTCTGTAAGTGGCTGGGATTTTATATATGTGTGTGTATGTGTGTGTGTGTGTGTGTGTGTGTGTGTAAACATATGTAAGAGAAGCAGCGGAAAGAGCCCGGGCTTGGGAGTCAGAGGTCATGGGTTCGAATCCCGCCTCTGCCACTTGTCAGCTGTGTGACTGTGGGCAAGTCACTTCACTTCTCTGTGCCTCAGTTACCTCATCTATAAAATGGAGATTGACTGTGAGCCTCACAAGGGACAACCCGATTACCCTGTATCTCCCCCAGCATTAAGAATAGTGCTCTGCACATAGTAAGCGCTTAACAAATAGCAATATTATCATTATTATTATTATCTGTATATATATGCATGTGGTTAGCTGAGAGACTTGGATGAATGTGTTTGTGTGCCTGTATTTGGCTAAGAGACTGTGCATATATATATGCGTGTTGCTGGCTGAGAGACTGGAAGATGTGCCTGTGTGTATGGTTGGCTCAAGAGACTAGGTATGTTTGTGTGGGATTGGCTCAGAGATTGAATATGTGTGGGAGACTAGCTGAAATACTATATATATGTATTTGTGGATCTTTGGCAGGATTAGAAATTGTGTGTTTATGTATGCTCGTGGCTGACAGAGACTGGTTTTGGCTGACAGACATTTGTGGATGTGCATGTGTATATGTGGCTGGCTCATAGACTGTATTTGTGGAAGATTGTGGGGTGAAAAGAAACAGTGCTTGCGTGTGATTGGTTGCCTCATAAACTTTATATGTGTTTTTCTGTATGGCTATCTGAGCATTTGTGTATGCGGCTGGCTGAGAAACTGTGTATGTGAGTTTGTGTGTCTCTGGCTGGTTCAGAAACTGTGAGGCTGTGATATGTATTAATGTGTCTTGCTGAGAGACTGAGTGTGTAGGACTAGTTAACTGTATGTGTGTGTTTTTGAGTGTGCCATGGGTGTGTGTATAACGCAATCAATAAATTGTATTTATTCAGTGCTTACTGTGTGCAGAGCACTGTACTAAGCACTTGAACGGTAACTTGTAACTGGCTAAACTAGTACTGGCTGAAAGACTGTGTGTGTTTCTGTGTGGCTATCTGAGGATTTGTGTGTTGGTGTGTAGAGTTACCAGAGAGACCATGTGAATGTGTCACGTGTCTATGGCTGGCTGAGACTGTGTATTTTTCTGAGTGTGGATGACTGAGAGACTTTGGGTTTGTGAATGAGAGACTGTGAATGTGTTATGGCTGGCAAAAAGACAGTGTGTATTTGTGAGCATGGGTAGCTGACTGAGAGAGTCTTTGTGGAGGTGGCTGCCTGAGAGGCTCCTGGGTGTGTTTATGTGGGTGTAACTGGTTGAGGATTCTGTGTGTTTATATTTGTGAGGTTAAATGAGTGAGTGTGTGTGATGTGGCAGGCCAAGCAGTTGTACATTTGTGCATGTTTGTAACTGGTTGCAAACCTGTGTTTTTCAATGTGTCTTTGATGAGAAATTATACGTATATGTGTTTGTGGCTGATGAAACTGAAATGTGTGTCTGTGAGATGGTGTGGCTCTGTGTGGCTGCCTGAGAAACTGTACATGTTTTTGTAGGTGTGGTTAACTGATAGAATATAGGTCTACGGCTGGCTGAGAGACTGTGTGTTGGGCTAAGAAATTGTATGGAGAGGGGGGTGGCTGGATGAATTACTGCCATGCTAGACTCTAAGCTCCTTGAAGGCAAGAATCACATCCATTAACTGTTCTGCGCTCTCCAAAGCATTAGTACTTTGTCCTAATCCCTGTTTTACAGATGAGGGAACTGAGGAACAGAGAGGTTAAGTGACTTGCCCAAGGTCACTCAGCAGGCCAATGGCAGAGTTGGGATTCGAAACTGGGTCTCCTGATCCCAGACCTCTGGTCTTTCTACTAGGCCAACCTATCTTTCCATATGGCCTAGTGGCGAATGTGTGAACATTTTTTATGGCTGGCTGAGAGATTTTATGCATGTTTGTTTGGAGCTAGAAGAGAGACTTTGTTTTCATGTGAGAGGTGGGCTGAGAGACTGATTTCTTGTGCCTGTGTGGCTATCTGAGATACTGTTTACACATGTGTGTATGTGGGTCTGTGTGTGGCTAAGAGACTGTGTGGGTTGAATGTATAATAATAATGGTATTTGCTAAGTCCTTACTATGTGCCAGGCACTGTACTAAGCGCTGGAGTTGGATACAAGGAAATCAGGTTGGACACATGGAGCTCACAGTCTCAAACCCCATTTTACAGATGAGGTAATTGAGGCCCAGAGAAGTGAAGTGACTTACCCAAGGTCACACAGCAGACAAGTGGCAGCAATGGGGTGTATCTAATTTAGAACCTGAGTTTTTGTGTGGCTCGCTAGAGAACTGTCTGGCTAAGAAATTATATGTTTGCATTTTTGTGATTGGTGAGCAGAGAGACTGATTGCATGTCCTTATGTGACTGTCTGAAATACTATTCATGTGTGGGGGTGACTGGCTCAGAGATAGTGTGTGTGACTGCCTGAGAGACTGTGTATTTGTGGCTATGTTTGGCTGAGAGGTTGTGTATGTGCCTTTGTGGCTGACTTTGAGACTGTAAGTGTGTTTTAGTGACTGGTTGAGAGTCTATCTGTGTTGTGCCTGCCTGAAAGTGTCCATGCTTGATTGGCTGACAGTTAGTGTCTGTTGAGGCTAAGTGAGAATTGCTTTGTGTATGTGTCTGGGTTACTGAGAGAATGTGATTTTGGCTGAGAGACTGTATGTTCGTGGTGGATAGAGAAATTGTGTTTGTGTGACTTTCTTAGAGATTGTGTGTATGGTTTAGGGAAAGGTTGAGTGTGTGTGGAAAACGAGGCTGGATGAGTGGTAGGTAGAACTGATTTCTGTAAAAGTTTAGTAGTGCTGATAAGTTTATTAACTTCCTATAAATACCAGTCCACCACTCCATCTACACCCACTCACTGGAGAACTCATTCCCTCCCATAGCTTCAATATCTTGTCTGTGTGGATGATTCCCAAATCTATATCTCCAGTCCTGATCTTTCTCCTTCTCTGAAGTCTCATAGTTCCTCCTGCCTTCAGGACATCTCTACTAGCATGTCCCCCCAACATGGCAAACCAACAACTCCAAAATAGAATTCCTAATATATCCCCCGAAACCTTCCCCTCCCCGTGACTTTCCTATCACTGTAGGCACTACCATCTTCTCTGCCTCACAAGCTCATAACTTTGGCGTTATCCTCTACTCATCTCTCTCATTCAACCCACATCTTTCACCAATATGTCACCAAATCTGGTTGGTTCTCCCTTCACATCCTCACTAAAATCTCTCCTTTCCCTTCCATACAAACTGCTACCTTGTTAATCCAAACATTTATCCTATCCTGCCTTGATTACTACATCAGCCTCATTGCTGACCTCCCTACCTCTTGTCTCTCCCCACACCAGTCCATATTTCACTCTGCTCCCCAGATCATTTTCTACAAAACTGTTCTGTCCATGTTTCCCCCCTCCTCAAGAACTTCCAGTGGCTGCCCATCCATCTCCGCATCAAACAGAAACTCCCTAACATCGGTTTTAGAGCACTCAATCACCTTGCCCCCTCCTACCTTATCTCCCTGATTGCCTTTTGCAACCCAGCCCGTACACTTTACTTCTCTAATGCCAACCTACCTCGATTATGTCTAACTAAGGGATCACTAGGATACCTCTTGCCCACGTCCTGCCTCTGGCCTGGATTACCCTTCCCCCTAATATCCGACAGACAATTACTCTCCCCTGTTTCAAAGACATATTGAAGGCACATCTCCTCTAAGAGGCCTTACCTAAGCCCTCTTCTCCTCTTCTTCAATGCCCTTCTGCACCACCCTGACTTGTTCCCTTTAACAATAATAATAATAATAATAATGATGGCATAGAATCCACAACCTCCGACTCTCAAGCCCCTGCTCTTTCCACTAAGCCACACTGCTTCTTTTTTCACTCCCCCCCTCAGCCCCACAGAACTTATGCACATATCTATAATTTATTTACATTAACGTCTGTCTCCCCTTCTAGACTCTAAGTTCGTTATGGGAAGGAAATGTGTCGGTTATAATGTTATATTGTACTAGCCTAGGAGCTAAGTATGGTGCTCTGCATAGAGTAGGCGCTCAATGAATATGATTGACTGACTCCCTCCTACTTAGACTGTGCGGCCCAGGCAAGACAGGAACTGTGTCCAATCTAATTAACTTGTATCTACCCCAGCACTTAAAATGGTGTTTTACACATAGTAAGCGCTTAACAAAGGCCATGAAAATTGGTATTTATTGAGCACTTACTGTGTGCAAAACATTGAACTACATGCTTGTACATACAGTACAATACAACTGATAGACATGATCCCTGCCCTCAAGGGGCTTACAGTCTAACAGGAGATATTCTATGGTGTGATTGCACCCATTCTCACTGTCAGCTATTTTGCAAAGTTTGCTGCTGGGCACAGGAGGACTAGGTGAAAGAGAACTTGGATAGCTCAGCACAATCCAACATCACTACTGAATTTTTAAAAAATTGAATGCATGTCCATATGGCAATAAGGCATACCTTTTCCCTCTTACTCACTGGTGCCTGAGGAGAAATTGAGGTGAGGACCCATTGGAAAGAGGAAGGCCCCAGGAGAGGGAGAGAGGAAAATGTCATAACCTGGACAGATTGGTATGATTGCTTGCTGAATCAATTCTGTGGTCAATTACATGATTTGCATATTCTCCCCTTTGACCTTTTAACTGTCAAAAGAAATCATTGGTCAACTGAGACCAAACAAGGCAAATAATGATTTTCAAACAAGTAAGCTTTCTCAACACCTGCTTGAAAAACTAGGGTAAAGTTCTAAAAATGTAGATGACAATTTGTCAACTTATCTTGGCAGTATCCTAGCTGGAGTACTGGAATAAACATATTTTTCTTTAACATTAAAGGGAATCTCCTCACTATAATTTTTGAGTTCAAAATAATTTCACCGGCATTTAAGAATGTGTCAGACTTTAAGTGATTTAAAATATTTTTTTCTTAAAACCCCATCATGCTGATGTGCCAGCTGAATTACCATTTGAAGGAAGCAAAGGCCACTTGTGGAAGAGAATATGCTTTCAGAAAACTTCAGTCTTTCTCTTTTTTACAGAACCCTTTTATGAGTGGCAATATATGTCCAGTAGAGAAAGCAGTATGGGGCCTTCATAAAAAGGTTGGCTTAAGTAACAGGCTTCTTGGTGCTGATCCTATTCTTGCAGACTTTCTCACTATAGACATAATGGTTAACATTAGCATAGTGAAGTTTAAGTCTTCATTAGCATAGTGAAGTAGGGGGAATTGTCCAGCTAAATCAAGGAGATAAATTTACAACTGGAAAAAAGGACAAGGTGTTTTTCTGAACTCCTTGGTAACTCCTCAGCCCTCTATTTTGCTTCTCTTGTGGAGTAGTCGTAAGACTATAGTAGTAATAGACTTTTTTATGGTATTTGTCAAGCACTGTTCTAAGCTCTGGGGTAGGTATAAGCCAAACAAGTCAGTCCTTGTCCCATATGGGGCTCACAGTCTAAGCGGGAGGGAGACGAGATATTGAATCCTCATTTGACAGTTGAGAAAACAGGCATAGAGAAGTGAAGTGACTTTCCCAAGACCACACAGCAGGTGTGGCGGAACTAGGATTATAAACCCTCTAGACTGTAAACTCATTGTGGGCAGGGAAAGTGTCTGTTTATTGTTATATTGCACTCTCCCAAGAGCTTAATACAGTGTCTGCACACAGTAAATGCTCAGTAAATATGATTGAATGAATTAAATGAATAACCCAATTCCTCTGACTTCCAGGCTAGTGCTTTTTCCACTAGGCCATACTGTTTGTTGTCCTTTGTTCTCAGAGAAGACACTGTGAGTGGTGAAATTCACCTATGGATATATGTGTGGCTGCAGAGGCCAATGCAGGATCCACAATCTTGATCACAGCAAGCACATGCAAAGACGGTATTTTGTTGTACTGCCAAGTTAATTACTGCCAGACCTGGTATTTTTTGCACTTTTTTCCACCCTGCTTTCTGATCTTCTTGGAGTTTCTGCTCAGAATGAGCTGCTCCTTTCTTAATTGCAATGTGCCATATGGGTTTGCTGATGCAGTGGTCTCCCAGTTTTCAGCTGTGATGCCACTTATCTGAAGCTTTTATGACTAAAATGTTTCCTCTGTCTCCCTTGTTTTCAGTTGCTCCTTTCTAGTTTACAATTCCAGAGCTATTTGGATTGTCCTACTGTCATCTATTCTCATCACATGTCCTATCCCACCATGATGTGGGTGAGGGAAGCACGGCTTCAAGTCTAGAGAAGCAGCATGGCCTAGTGGAGTCAGAAGATTTTGGTTCTAATCCCAGCTCCACCTCAGTTATCTCATCTGTAAAATGGGGATTAAGACTGTGGGACATGGACTGTGTCCAGGCTGATTAACTTATATCTATCCCAGTGCTTAGTACTGTGCCTGGCACATAATAAATACTTAACAAATACCCTAAAAAAAAGTCTAGGATACTGGCTTCATTCTAGGACTTGGGTGTTTGTGATGTTGAATGTGGCCCATAAATGTCATTGAGAGAACTGCTCAAGGAGTCAGATGTAGCAGCTATAATGAGTCCAGATTTCCCAGGCATATTGAAGGTTGGACAGCAGTTTGGCGACAGTCTCCCAAAGGATGTGGTAAGTTTTCTTGATTCAGATTTTGGATACAACCATAAAGTGTTTAACCTTATTGGTCCACACATCCCTGGAAAAAGAGTCAATAATTATCAACAATAATCAGTGATAATGACATTGATTAATCACTTACCATATGGGAAACATTGATTCAGACTCTGTTTCAGAGAGGACCAACAGTCTATAATAATAATGTTGGTATTTGTTAAGCGCTTACTATGTGCCGAGCACTGTTCTAAGCGCTGGGGTAGACATAGGGGAATCAGGTTGTCCCACGTGGGGCTCACAGTCTTAATCCCCATTTTACAGATGAGGGAACTGAGGCCCAGAGAAGTTAAGTGACTTGCCCACAGTCACACAGCCGACAAGTGGCAGAGCTGGGATTCGAACTCATGAGCCCTGACTCCAAAGCCCGTGCTCTTTCCACTGAGCCATGCTGCTTCTCAATAATGATGGTATTTGTTAAGCGCTTACTATGTGCCGAGCACTGTTCTAAGCATTGGGTAGACACAGGGGAATCAGGTTGTCCCACGTGGGGCTCACAGTCTTCATCCCCATTTTACAGATGAGGTAACTGAGGCACAGAGAACTTAAGTGACTTGCCCACAGTCACACAGCTGACAAGTGGCAGAGCTGGGATTCAAACTCATGACCTCTGACTCCAAAGCCCGTGCTCTTTCCACTAAGCCACGCTGCTTCTCTGGAGAGGGAACAGGTGCACAGGGAAATGATAGAGTAATAGTAATAGTATTTATTAATAATAATAATAATAATGATAGTGGTATTTGTTAAGTGCTTACTATGTGCCAGGCATTGTACTAATCTCTGGGGTGGATACAAGCAAATGTGGTGTGAAAGGGGACAGAGCCAGATTGTGGTGGGGAAACTCACAGCAACAGAAATGCAGACCCCACTTTCACTCATAATCCCCCAGTGCAAGGGTTTCTGGGATATGGAGTCCTTCAAATGTAGTCCATCTCTTCATCTGGGATTCACAGACTCAATCCCCATTTTACAGATGAGGTAACAGAGGCACAGAGAAGTGAAGTGACAGCACAGCAGGCACATGGTGGAGCTGGATTTAGAACCCATGACCTTCTGATTTCCGGGCCCGTGCTCTATCCACTACACCATGTTGCTTCTAGTATTTATTACTGTGTGCCCTGAACACTGGGAAAGAATACCCAGGTGGGAATTAGACATGGTCCCTGTCCCTTGGGGTACTCACAATCTAAACAGAGTAAATTCAAAAACAACAACAATAAAAAAAAATCATTACTTCTGGGTAGGGATAGTTCATGTTTCCTTGAGTTCTTCATCTAACTATAGGACAGTTTGGGTACCCTGCTTTTGTCCATTCACCTTCTTGCTCCAAATAGGAAAATAACAAAGGCCCTACCTAATACAGTGCTGGTAGATTAGCTTCAGAGTTTAAATGAATCAGCTCCAAAATGTCAGTTATTTTTAATGTCAGCATTTCTATGGTTAATATTTTTATGGTAATACGGTAATACTCCATCAAGATCATCACCTGTGTTATCAGAAAATGGACTGAACTATTATTTCATATTTTAACGATAACAATTATACAATATGTTCTCCAATAACACATGGGTTATGTCCTTTGTGAACTCTGCATTAAGGAAGACTCGTGTTATTGTATGCATGCTTTGACAGGTGCTGCATATAGGCCTATGCATATATGTATTCCTCTGACATCATATCACATTCTATCCCAATAGATGAGTATTAGTGGAAGGGTGTTCCCTTCCCCCAACGGCGACCTAGCCGAAACCTGTGGTGAAAACATGTGTTTTGGGAGAACTGTGATTTCCTTTCCTCCCCTCCCCTATTCCCACCCCCGTCTAAAGTTCACCCCTCCTTGTCTTCTCTGCAGCGTGATCCTACAGCCTTTCACCTCACGGCATTGCCAGGGCTATTTTTGTCCATTAAGAACAGATGGAGGAGGCAAGCTGCTGTCCCTAGCTGAGGGAAATGGCCCCATTTGCCCAATCATTAGTGACCCTGCAGGGATGTCACAAGGGCAGTTCAACTTTGCCATGTGAACTGGAACTGGTCCCTGAGCTCTTGAGAGGGCTTGTGCTTCTGCCTCCGTCACTGTAGGATTCCCAAGTTGGGTGTGAAAGGGGATAGAGCCAGACCGCAGGGGAGGAAACTCACAGTAACAGAAATGCGGACCCCACTTTCACAAATAGTCTTCCAGGACAAGGGTTTCTGGGATATGGAGTTCTTCAAATGTAGTCCACCTCTTCGTCAGCTTTACCAGGATTACATGGCCCAGAAATGCTTGATCCACTGCTGCTTCCTCTCTTCTCCCATCCATTTGTGCCTCACTCTCATGCCCCTGTCTGGGTCTTGTTCCTTTCTAGGACCAGCTCTGCATCCTAGCACTTTCCGTTCATGTAACTCAACAGACTTCACTTAGATTATCCCTTTTTCCCTGCAATCTCCCTTGAACCTGAAAGGAGAAAAGTCCAACGTACACATATGGAAAGAAAGCAGAGAGAGTGGGCTGTTTGCCCAGCATCACACATCAAGTCAGTGACTGACTAAACTATTTCCCAGCCTGTTGTTTCTTCTCCTAGATATTCCTGCCCTCTTCATCCTGGATAGGTTTGGGTCTCTCTCCATGCCAGAGATAATCCTGGAGGGGAGAGGGTTGGAGAATACTGCAAGTGTGGCCTACAGGGAAGAGCCCAGGCCTGGAAGTCAGAGGATCTGGTTCTAACCCCAGCTCTGCCACTCATCTGCTGCGTGACCTTGGGCAAGTCACTTCACTTCTCTGGGCCTCAGTTTCTTCATCTGAAAAATGGCAATTCAGTACCTGTTCTCCTTCCTACTTAGACTTGGAGCCTCATGTGGGACAGGAACTGTCAGACTTGATTATCTTGTATCTACTCTTGAACTTAGCACACAGTAAGCACTTAACAAATATTATTATTATTATTACTGCAGAAGAATAAGGATCTCTTGTAAACAAGATCTTCTAGTGGCTCCCAAAGAATAAAGCGACTATGTGACAGCAGCCAGCACATACTGAACTGAGAAAAACTTCCCTGAGAGAAAGCACAGAATTGGGGTTGGGAGACATTGTGGAATGGAGTGAAAACGAAGCAGGAAATCAAGGCCACAGAATCAAGCAAGATGACTACATTGTACAATGGCACATTGCTGTTTTCCAAGGGGTGAGACAATAGTGTTTAATGGGATCGACGCAACACCATGGAGGGAACAAATTACAACAATCAAAAGGAATAGCTGTACAATGTCACCACTCTGCTAAGTGTAACTCTTTGAATAGTCTCTCTTTGTATTTCTTTGGGTGCCTGCACATGTTGTGAGACTGGGACAATTGAAAGGCACAGAATCAATGGCCATATTAAAAGAGACCATTGTTCTAGGAAGGGAAAAAATCAGAATGTGTTGAGAAAAAAAATCAAAATTGCAGCCATGAAGTGCTTGAGGCAAGGACTACTAGGGGATGGAGAACATATTCCATTTGGGAGTCTTCTTCACGTGCCTGTCCCTTTAAGTTATCTATGCCCTGTATAAAGATGGGCTTTGCTTGCACCTCAGCAAAGAAGAATGAAAATATTCAGGCATGAAAGATCCAGAGATCCTGGATCTTTTGATTTATAGCCTGGATTTTGACTTACAGCCTGATGCCTCATGACTATAGACCTGCTAAACTACAGCACCACTCTCCTCTCCAGCCAAGCAGCCATACTAGAAACTCATCATCCTGCATGGGAGAATGCCTAGGCAGCTAACTAGTCTGTAAGTAAGGATCCTCTGCATCAATCGATCAATCAATCAGTGGTATTTATCGAGCACTCACTGTGTGCAGAGCACTGTACTAAGCGCTTGGGAGAGTACCATGTTACAGAGTTGGTAGACCCATTCCCTGTCCACAGGGAGCTTACAGTCTAGAAGGATGGTACATGATTAGACTGTAAGCCCGTCAAAGGGCAGGGACTGTCTCTATCTGTTGCCAATTTGTACATTCCAAGCACTTAGTACAGTGCTCTGCACATAGTAAGCACTCAATAAATATTACTATTGAATGAGAGACCTAGGACAAAGTGAATATTGACCAGATTCCAATTCAATCGTTATTCTTTTTGGTTCCAGCTGGAGGCTGGTCCTTAACAGGAAAGAGACCCTTTTTCTAAACGAAACACTTGGAAAGTTGCCCACCTCATCCCTATCCTGAGGTCTGTATAATTCCTGCACCTTAGATTGTTCCAGCTGGTTGGGAAAGAGGTGACCTTTAGCTCCATCTTTAATTTTTGAATTCCTTTTCCTTTTCTGGAATCTCATAGATTAGTCCCACCCCAAAGCTGGCCCCAAGAATCATGATCTCTTCATGTCGGTGTGACTGACAGACTGTCCTTGTAGCCAGTTTTCTTGCTCTGCCTTCAGGTTTCATATTTGCGTTCAGTCCTCGTGTTTTTATGGAGGCATTTAATTCTTCACTTTTTACCTTATTTTCTCTTCTGTCATTGTAGAACAGGAGAAGGAAAAGGATTGGGGAACCGGGAAAGAGGAAGATGAAACCAGAGGTGATAGACATATCTGGACGAGAAACCATAGTATCAGGAAGGTGAACACTGTGGTGGACATAATTAATCCTTAAAGCAAACAGCCCACTTAGGGGAAATGAAAAAAGCTTACTCCTTCCTACACTATTGTTTATATCCCTGTATTAAATCAGGTTGGACCCTGCAATCATCCTCAGGCCATAGTTTGAGGGAAATAGCTATTTGACTTGAAAGGGTGACAAGAGCAGAATATTCCGTGCCCTACTGGATAACATTATATCTACTCTGGCTCTTAGTATTTTTTTTCATTTCATTTAATCGTATTTATTGAACACTTACTGTTTGCAGAGCACTGTACTAAGCGCGTGGGAAGTCCAATTTAGGAACAAACAGAGACAATCCCTACCCAACAACGGGCTCACAGTCTAGAAGTGGGCAGACAGACATCAAAACAAGTAGACAGGTATCAATAGCATCGATATAAATACATAGAATTATAGACATATACACATGATTAATATGTGTATATACACAAGTGCTGTGGAGCAGGGATGGGGGGTAGAGCTGAGGGAGGGAGTCGGGGCAATGGGGAGGGGGAGCAGAGGAGAAGGGGGGGCTCAGTCTGCGAGAAAAGGGGGCTCACCTGACCCTCCACGGTGCAGAGGGAGCAGAAGGCCCCACGGAAGAACTCCTGCGCCCGGCTCCGGTCCCCACCGTAGGCCGCACACCAAGTGCTTGGCACATAGTAAGCACTTAACAAATATTACTATTATTATCATTATTATCAATAGTATTATTCTAATTGTAAGAAGAAAAGCTATATATTTCATGTTTTGATAGATTGATTTTTTTTAGGGGGGGAGGGTGTGGAGGAGACAGATATGAAATGTCCATCAGGCAGTTTCCAGGCAGACTAAAAGAAAAACCCTCCCTTATTCTCATCTACAGAGGCCGAACCTAATGGGTTCAGGGCAACACTGACTTTTGCCATTATTTTGACTGATGACTTTTGCCATTTTCTAATCCCCTTTTGGCTGAAGTGGAAAGATTAAGGGATATGTTGTGGCATTAAGACATTTTGTAGTTTGGGATTATTATCATTAGTAATATCATTTTGAATGATCATTACTTATGTCCAGTGCTGATATTGCCAGTGATTTGTTCTTGTGCCTGGGCAGTTAACCATTCACGCTTAGAAAACGCTCAATACAAGTCAGAATGAAGCCAGATTGGTCATGCCCTGGCAATCACTCTAAAAACAGGTCTGCTATTGCTTTTCCCAAACGACTATGTTCAGGAAGCCAGACTAGCGTAAGTGTGATAGGGTCAAGTGGGGAAAAACTGTAACTACCAAGCTACTTCCAATAGCTCCCAATACCTGCATCCAGTAAATCTGCTACTTTATTTAGTATGCAGTTCAAGCAGCAGCACATGAACAGGCTTGACAGGAGTTCGGATTTTGTTTGGAATCAGAAAAGATAAATGAGTCTTTGCAGAATGCTTTTCTTCAGAAAGTAAAAATGAATTTCAATGCACTTTGAGACAGAGTTGGACCATGCCTGGTTCTCAGCTACACCAGCCAACTTTTTTAGGTCCCCCAAATTCTACCTCCTATCTCAGCCTAATTAATGATGGCACTTATTAAGGGCTTACGAGGTGCTAAGTGGTGTACAAAATGCTGGAGTAAAACAAGATAATCAGATCAGACATGATGGGTCTAAGAGGTAGGAAGAGCAAATAGATTTTTCCCACTTTACAGATGAGGAAACCAAGGGGCAGAAAGGTTAAGTGACTTTCCCGAATCACCCAGCAGGCCTGTGACAGAACTGGGACTAGAACCCTGTTTTTCCTGACTCCCAACCCCTGCGCTTCCTAGTAGGCCACACTGCCAAGATTCAACAGTGCAACCTAGTTGAGCAGAGCACTCCGAGAGGATCACCCAAGCCAAGAAGGTGTCCCAGTCAATAGGGAGTCCAAGTATGATCCTACTGCTCTAAGGGAACCCAGCTATAAGAACATAAATGGGGGAAATGAAGGCAGACATCTGTGTTGGCCTGATCATCACCCTCTGTGCAGGGTAGCACAGGGCACAGTTCTACGTGGCCAAAAGGAAAATAATTGTTGTGCACAGTTAATTATAATAATAGTGGTCTTTGTTAAGTGCTTACTGTGTGCTAGGCACTGTACTAGATATAGGCAAATCAGGTTGGATACAGTCCCTGCCCCACATGGGTTTACAGTCTTAATCCCCATTTTACAGATGAGGAAACTGAGGCACAAAGAAGTTAAGTGACTTACCCAAGGTCACACAGCACACAAGTGGCAGAGCTGGGATTAGAACTCGGGTCCTTCTGACTCCCAAGCCTGTGCTCTATCCATTAGGCCATGCTGCTTCAACAGTTGAGAACTCTATCAACTGACAGGGAATGTGTCTGCCAACTCTTTCGTATTGAACTCTCCCAGGTGCTTAGTACAGTGCTCTGTACACAGTGAGTGCTCAATAAGTACCATTGATTAATTGAAAGATTGAACCGACATCCCTAGGAGTAGCCAAGATGAATGCTGGCATTTTGGTATGTGGGAAACGGTACTTCTGATTTGTCAAAACTGGCTCAGGTTTAGCCCTGGTCCATTTGGGTGGTGCCCCAAGACCTGGACTGAAGTTTGGGCACCTTTGGACAGATCCCTGGGCCCCCCAAGTGGTGTGGAAGTGTGATCCATGTCTTTAGTGGTTCTGAGTGCCTCTTGCAGTGCCTGCCCTCTTTCAAGCCTACAGGAGAGGAGCTCTTGCTCCTCCAGCCTTTTCCTATCTCCACCCCTTTTTGAGCCTTCCAGCCAAGAAAAAGTCCATCAGGAGACTGAAATGGGGAAAGGCACCAGCGGTCAGTGTCCCAGTAATTCCCCCTGTGCAAAATAATCACTGATGTGAAATAAGCTGATAGCCCAATGAAGAAATGAAGAGCATCTTATTTAGAGGAGCAGCAAGGCCTAGTGGCAAGAGCACAGGCCTGGGAGTCAGAGGACCTGCGTTCTAATACCGGCTCCATTACATGTGGGCTGTGTGACCTTAGGCAAGTCGCCTAACCTCTCTGGGCCTCAGTTACCTCATATGTAAAATGGGGATTCAATACCTGCCCTCCCTCCTACTTTGACTGTAAACCCTGTGTGGGACAGGGATTGTACCTGACCTGATGATCTCGTAATAATAATAATAATGTTGGTATTTGTTAAGCGCTTACTATGTGCCGAGCACTGTTCTAAGCGCTGGGGTAGACACAGGGGAATCAGGTTGTCCCACATGGGGCTCACAGTCTTAATCCCCATTTTACAGATGAGGGAACTGAGGCACAAAGAAGTTAAGTGACTTGCCCACAGTCACACAGCTGACAAGTGGCAGAGCTGGGATTCAAACTCATGAGCCCTGACTCCAAAGCCCGTGCTCTTTCCACCGAGCCACGCTGCTTCTCGTATCTACCCCAGCATTTAGAACAGTGCTTGACTCACAGTAAGCATTAGACAAATATCACTATTTTATTATATTTTGAGGGTGTATTAGGCAACAGAGTGCAAACTGTAGGAGGTGAACTTATTGTTAAGCAGAAGGCGGTGCCCCTGATTGAGAGCTGATTGAGATCAATAAATGGCAAACTGTTAAGCTTATGCAAGTTTACAGATGACACCACTGATCAAAGAAGAGGAAATCAAACGGTTCTATAGAAAATGAGAGGCGGTTTGGTGGAAGGTGTTGTTGACGTACGCAATTATGCAAGGAGGCTTCATGGCAATCAACGGAAGCAAAGTGGAGGAACCAGAATGCTATGTCTGTAAAACGATTGAGGAAATGGTCCAGAGAGCGTGGATAGGAATTTTCTGGAGCAAACCAACTGCACATCATAGACAAGAAATAGCAGAAGGGAGAGAAAAAGTCATGTACATGGAGAGGTCCAGATGGGAATATTTTTCACTTTTAGAGGTTTAGTGTGGCCTAGTGGATAGAGCACGGATCAGGAAGTCAGAAGGACCTGGGGTCTAATTCCAGATCTTCCACCTGTTTGCTGTGTGACCTTGGGCAAGTCAATTCACTTCTCTGGGCCTCAGTTACCTCATCTATAAAATAGGGATTAAGTCTGTGAGTCCCAAGTGGGACATGAGCTATGTCCTACCTGAGTAACTTGTATCTACCCCAGTGCTTAGTATAGTGCTTAGCACATAGTAAGCGCTTAACAAATATCCCTGGAAAAAAAAAAAACAAAACCAGGTTGGCTGCACCTGGCAAATACACTGGGAATAATGACTGACAAGTCAGGCTTCAGCAAGAATGTTATCCACATGGGGTTGGATCATCGCTTACCGTGTGTTAAATCTGATGCTGATGACTCCTTCGCAAACCGTGTAAAGGAAGCCAAAAGGCAGCTGATGAGTCCTTGCTTCGACCCGAGGGCCTTTGCCGCTGAGCTGATGAGAAGAAATCTGAAATAGAGACAGAACTGAGTGTGGGAAGATGTTACCCTTCATCACTCAACATGAACTGAGGGAGTGCCAGCCAGCAAAGTGCAAGGAACAGTCATCAGTTCGATCAGAAATTGTAAGGAGCAGCTTAGCCTAGTGGATAGACAACAGGCATGGGAGTCAGGAGAACTGGAGTCTCATCCTGGCACACCACTTGCCCACCGTGTGACCTTGGGCAAGTCACCTAATGTCTCAGAGTCTCAGTTACCTCATCTGTAAAATGGGGGTTCAGTACCTGTTCTCCCTCCCACTTCTACTTTGAGCCCCACGTGGGACAGGGATTGCAGGGGATCTGAATGTATTTTATCTACCTAATGCTTAGTACAGTGCTTGACACATAGTGAGTATTTAACAGATACCGAATTATTATTATTATCATCATTATTAGGATAGTTCATAGAAAGAAGAAAAATGAAGATGAAGGAAAATCCAGTGATGAACTCAAGGCATTCTGCGAGCAAATAAGAATAAGAATAGAAGAAGGGCACAGGGAATACAGGAGAAGCAGGTTGAAGGAGGTCACCCGGAAAGGAAAGAGATGAAAAGAGCCGAATGTGACACTCATCTGAAACACTCAAAGACGGGAGCGGAGAGGGGAAGAGCAATGGGGAAGCAGTGTGACCTAGTGGGTAGAGCACGGTCTTGGGAGTCAGAGGACCTGAGTTCTAATTCGGACTCCTTCACTCGTCTGCTATGTGATCTTGGGCAAGTCACTTCACTTCTCTATGCCTCAGTTTCCTCTTCTGTAAAATGGGGATTAAGACTGAGCCCCATGTGGGACATGAACTGTGTCTATTCTGATTAGTTTGTACTTACCCCATAGCTTAGCTCAGTGCCTAGCAGAAAGTAAGCGCTTAAGAAATACTGTTAAAAAAAAAAAAGAACATTCTGTGCAGCGAGTTCTGCAACCATCTCTACGTTTCCTCAAAAATCACCTCTCAGACCAAGAACAGAACAAGAAGCAGCTCTGGACGCTGTGGGATAGGGTCTGCACATTGCTCTGCACATTGTAGTGTTGAAATAGAGAAAGGCACAGGAGTAGATGTCTACCAACTCTGGTGTATTGTATTCTCCCAAGCACTTAGTACAGTGTTCTGCAAACAGTAAGTGCTCAATCAATGCCGTTGATTAATTGATGGATTAATAGATGCTACCTATCAATCAATCAATATGAGGCTGGAACAGCTCCTGGCAGGTGGTACACCAAGCCACAAAATCCCCACTCAGAGACTGAGTAAATAGGTGAAGGATATCAACTCTCCAAAGGCCTGGAAAGAGGCGAAGACAATACAGCCCGTTGGGCCGGGGGATCCATAAGGTCTCTGTGATTGGCAGCCAATCACCTTCTGTCAGTCAGTCAGTCAATCATAGTTATTGAGCACTTACTGTGTGAAGAGCATGTACTAAGCGCTTTGGAGAGTTTGTAGACACATTCCCTGCTCCCAAGGAGCTTACAGTCTAGAGGGGGAGTTTAGCAAATGCCTCAGATGTGCATAACTGCCGGTTGGCTTAGTGGATAGAGCACAGGCCTGCGAGTCAGAAGGACATGGGTTCTAATCCCGGCTCCGCTACATGTCTGCTGCGTGACCTTGGGTAAGTCACATCACTTCTCTGGGCCTCAGTTACCTCATCTGTAAAATGGGGATTAAGAATGTGACCCCCCCATGTGGGACAGAGACTGTGTCCAACCTGATTGACTTGTATCTACCCCAGCACTTAGAACAGTGCTTGGCACATAGTAAGTGCTTAACACATTATTATTATTAATTATTAATAATTCTTTTCTGTTGATTTGGATGGATCTTTCTTCAGGGTTCTTGTTGTGCCACTCCTTGGTCTTGGAGATATTCATTTCAAGACCGATCGTGTACAATTTCTGTTCCATTTGTTACATTCTTCATTACCGCTCCACAGGGTCCTTGCCCAACACAATGCAATCATCTGCAAACAGCAGGTGAGTGAGCAGTTCTCTATCAACCTTAATTCCACTTTCCTATGCCAGACTCCTGAAGGATGATTCCAGAACCGGTGCAAACAGCTTTGGAGAAATTGCATCACCATGCTGTACACCTTTCTGCATGTTAATACAACACCAATCTCTGTGCACTCCTTATTCATTTCTGTCAGCAATTCACCATTCGCTGGGTTGATTCTGGTATCGCTCAAAATACTGGAATGGTGTCAGGCTCGACAAAGTTGAAAGCTTTCTTGTAATGCACAAATACATAGCTCAGAGACCTCCTCTATTCTCTGCACTTCTCTGATGTGATGAACTGCACGGACGTGATCCACTGTGGAGGGTCTGGAACAGGAGACTTCTTGCTCTCTTCTCACCTGTGTGTCAGTCATTCTTTTGGGGATTGAGTATAAAATCTTTTGTAACCATGACCAGTTACTGTGACTGCAACTGTGACCAGGGACCATAAGCCCGTTGTGAGCAGGGGATATGTCTGTTTATTGTTGTATTGTAGTCTCCCAAGTGCTTAGTACAGTGCTTTGCATGAAGTAACCGCTCAATAAATACGATTGAATGAATGAATGAATCTGCTGAATCTCTCATCTTACTCTTCTATCTGTTGTATATTTGGTCATTTGTGTTTGCTTGTCTCCTCCATTAGCTAGTAAGCTCCCATAGGGCAGGGACCATGTCTTTTACTCCTTTTATATGTTCCCAGGTGCCTAATTGTAATTGGCACACAGAAGGCACTTAGTAATAAACTAATAATAATGATGTTATTTGTTAAGCACTTACTATGTAGCAGGCACTGTACTAAGTGCTGGGGTGGATACAGGCAAATCAAGTTGGACACAGTCCCTGTCCCATGTGGAGCTCACAGTCTGAATCCCTGTTTTACAGATGAGATAACTGAGGCCCAGAGAAGTAAAGTGACTTGTCCAAGGTCACACAGCAGACAAGTGGTGGAGCCAGGATTAGAACCCATGGCCTTCTGACTCCCAGGCCGATGCTCTATCCTCTACGAACTGCTGCTTCCCATCAGTGCACACTAAACAGCTCAGTAAATACTGGAAGAACAGTTCATTTGATGATGACATTTATTTATATTAAAGTCTGTCTCCCTTTCATTCATTCATTCAATCTTATTTATTGAGCACGTACTGTGTGCAGAGCACTGTACTAAGCGCTTGGAAAGTACAATTCGGCAACAGAGACAATCCCTATGTAAGCTCACTGTGGGCAGGGAATGTGCCTATGTACTGTTTTGTATTCTCTCAAAATGCTAAGTACAGTCCTCTGTACACAGTACGTGCTTAATAAATGCCGATGATGATGATGATGATGAATGCAGCAGCAGAAGGAAGGCAGCTCAGACCAGCTATAACACAACCAAGGCCTCATTACTGAATGTCTACCTGTCTGCGAGAAGAGAGAACTATTTAACTGGACCATTTTGTCCTCAGTGCTATATGATGCTGTACTAAGTGCTGGAGAGAGTACAATGCAACAGAATTAGCACTGAATGCAAATCAATCTTACTAGTAGAAGAAAATAAGTTGTAAGAAACATAAAGAACAATCAAATGGGGAATGTGTAAGTATCCTTATGCAATCACATATCAAACGAAGAACTACAACTATAGTGGGTGAGCAGAGAGATAAGGTAGGGTCAGATGATGAAGAGCCTGGAAGCCGACCGTGAGGAGTTTTTGATTGAGAGGAAAGATGTTATCATCATTTTATACTGGGGAAACGGGGGCACTATCAAATGATTATCTAAGGAAAGAGAGTGAAGTAGTGCTGAAATTGAGAATAAATTCCAAGTCTTCTAACTTGATACAACCTCTCTGCATCTGAAAAAAAAATTCCAGTAGAAAGTAAGGTCTTTATGGTGAGGCTTTATTAAATCCAAGAGCACTCAGACACCGAATGTCAGAGTGTGCTGGGACAAGCTCTGGTCTCATTGGAAACCACAGAGTATCCCATGACCCTCCAAAATCCTGGAAGAAATAACCAAGCCCAAAAAGTGAAATTGACATGCCTGCTGATGGAGAGACATATGGTTTACTCACTGAAATATAGCCTGGTCTCTTGTGTTACTTGAACATTTTCCACTTCTGTTGTTTGTAGTGAGGAACAGCCCAGTACCACTATGCAGGGCAGTGGTGTGGCCTAGTGGAAAGGGCATGAGCCTGTGTGTCAGAGGATCTGGGTCCGAATCCTGGCCCCGCCACCTGTCTGCTGGGTGACCTTGGGCAAATCACTTCATTGCTCTGTGCCTTAGTTTCCTCATCTGTAAAATGGGGATTAAATCCTCCTTCCTCCAATTTAGACTTTGAACCCTTATGTGGGATGGGGACTGTGTCTAACCAGATTATGTTGTAGGAAGGGAATGGGTCTGATATTATACTGTACTCTCCCAAGTGCTTAGTACAGTGCTTTGCACACAGTAAGCGCTCAATAAATACAATTGAAAGAATGAATGAATGAATGAATCTACCCCAGCGCTTAGTATAGTGCCTGGCACATTATAAATGCTTAACAAGTACCATTAAAAATACTATACCTTCCTTAAAAGACAGTCCTTGATAATAATAATAATTGTGGTATTTGTTACGGCGCTTAATATATGCCAAGTGGTATAACTGTGGTATGACAAGAGCTTGAACTATGATGATAGTGGAGAGGAATGGGGAGGGGATCTGGGAAATATTTTGGAGGAAGAATTGGCAGAATTTAGCAATTGATTGAATATGAAAACTAAATAACAATCAGTTGAAGATAATAAAAGAGTTGAAGATAGAAATAATAACAGTAAGCACTTACATGTGCAAAACAGCATGTTAAGCTCTGGGGTAGGCACAAGATAATCAGGTCAGAAACAGTCCCTGTCCTGCAGAGGATTCACAGTCTGTGGGGGAAGGAGAACAGATAGAGGACCTGGGTTCTAATCCCAGTTCCACCACTTGTCTGCTGTGTGACCTTGGGCAAATCACTTAACTTCTCTGTACCTCAGTTACCTCATCTGTAAAATGGGGATTAAGACTGAGATCCCCATGTGGGACAGGGACCATCCAACCCAATTTGCTTGTATGCACCCCAGTGCCTAGGACAGTGGCTGGCACATAGTAAGCACTGAATACCACAATTATTATTATTATTAATATTGTTATTATCTTCACTTTCCAGATGAGGACTCCCAAGCCCATGCTCTTTCCAATATACCGTACAGCTTCTCATTCATTCATTCATTCATTCATTCATTCAATAGTATTTATTGAGCCTTTACTATGTGCAGAGCACTGTACTAAGCGCTTGGGATGAACAAGTCGGCAACAGATAGAGACAGTCCCTGCCGTTTGACGGGCTTACAGTCTAATTGGGGGAGACGGACAGACAAGAACAATGGCAATAAATAGAGTCAAGGGGAAGAACATCTCGTAAAAACAATGGCAACTAAATAGAATCAAGGCGATGTACAATTCATTAACAAAATAAATAGGGTAATGGAAATATATACAGTTGAGCGGACGAGTACAGTGCTGTGGGGATGGGAAGGGAGAGGTGGAGGAGCAGAGGGAAAAGGGGAAAAAGAGGGTTTAGCTGCGGAGAGGTAAAGGGGGGGTAGCAGAGGGAGTAGAGGGAGAAGAGGAGCTCAGTCTGGGAAGGCCTCTTGGAGGAGGTGAGTTTTAAGTAGGGTTTTGAAGAGGGGAAGAGAATCAGTTTGGCGGAGGTGAGGAGGGAGGGCGTTCCAAGACCGCGGGAGGACGTGGCCCAGGGGTCGACGGCGGGATAGGCGAGACCAAGGGACGGTGAGGAAGTGGGCGGCAGAGGAGCGGAGCGTGCGGGGTGGGTGGTAGAAAGAGAGAAGGGAGGAGAGGTAGGAAGGGGCAAGGTGATGTAGAGCCTTGAAGCCTAGAGTGAGGAGTTTTTGTTTCGAGCGGAGGTTGATAGGCAACCACTGGAGTTGTTTAAGAAGGGGAGTGACATGCCCAGATCGTTTCTGCGGGAAGATGAGCCGGGCAGCGGAGTGAAGAATAGACCGGAGCGGGGCGAGAGAGGAGGAAGGGAGGTCAGAGAGAAGGCTGACACAGTAGTCTAGCCGGGATATAACGAGAGCCTGTAGCAGTAAGGTAGCCGTTTGGGTGGAGAGGAAAGGGCGGATTTTGGCGATATTGTAGAGAATACTTCTCATGATACTTCTCGTGAGGATGATACCATTGTTGTGGGTAAATATATAAAAATGGGGATTAAAAAAAAAATGTGAGCCCCACGAGGGACAATCTGATTACCCTGTATCTACCCCAGTGCTTAGAACAGTGCTCTGCACATAATAAGCGCTTAACAAATACCATAATTATTATTATTATTGTTATATTTTCATGTTGTTTCTTAACCAGATTTTATATAAGACCCATTACAGTTCTAAGTCAATTAAAGAGAGGGTCACCAAATATCGTCTTTTTGAATAACCCTATCTTCTTTTGTCTAAAACCACAAAACTCACACAAGTTAGTGAAACAAATATGAATCCGAAATACAATGCATTATCACCTGTGTTCCCCCTGACAGCTTTTCATGGTTTTGTTTTTTCCATCAAGTAAAAATTGTTTCTTAAGGAATTTCTCCAAGGATTTTTTCTAGATACTTTCCCTGGGACCATTGTAAATTTAGCAAGAAACTAAGGCAGTTGTGTTCCCAGTCTCTGAGTCAAAACTTAACTTCTCTATGCCTCAGTTTCCTCATCTGTAAAATGGAGATTCAATCCCTGTTCTCCCTCTCCTTCAGACTATGAGCTCCATATGGGACAGGGACTGTGTCCAACCTGATGTTCTTGTACATACCCCAGTGCTTAGTACAGTGCTTGGCACAAAGTGCTTAACCAATTCCAAAATTATTATTATCATTATTATTATTATTGGGGACTGGGGAGTCTAGTGGTTGCTAGATTGTTCATTAGGGTCCCTCTATATATAGTTGTATCCCTTACGCTTAAGCACAACATGTTCCAGAACTGCGATATTGACACATCGCTTTAATTCAGGCTACTCCCATTCTCCTCCTTCCTATCTGAGTCTGTAAACCAGTTACATAGCAGGAAGAGTCAATCTAATCTAGATAATGCCTTGTGCTGGATTGTAATTGCATTTCTTTTATGAGGAATGACAGAACTGAGGAAGAGGCGAAAATCACTTCTGGTGCCTACAGCGAGGTGCCGGGAGTCAGTTGTAGTAACTGGGCAGTTGGTTTAGAGAAAAGAACCCTGGGTAGTATCACAAATGCATGGGTTAGAACTGTCTCCCACTCTGCTCCTTGGATGGAGATACCAAACTGTGCAATCTCTAAATTCACAGTTGATGAATTTATGAATTAGGAAGTTATGATGAGTCGTATCCATCCTAGGGGCCCAGCTGTATCTCGAGATTTTTCTCTAGTAATACTAGAAAAAAAAGAAAGGGGATGCAAATGATACTTGTCATTCGTTTTTGGAGCATTAAATCATGCAGTGTGTGACCAACCAGAAATCTAAAATTGTGGCACTTCTAAGTTTTGTTTGTTTTACTAGGACATGAGATCTTCATGCTTACTTTCTTTGGACCTTCATGGTACAAATCTCATCATGGCTCAGTGGAAAAAGCACGGGCTTAGGAATCAGAGGTCATGGGTTCTAATCCCGGCTCTGCCCCTGTCAGCTGTGTGACTTTGGGCAAGTCATTTAACTTCTCGGTGCCTCAGTTACCTTATCTGTAAAATGGGGATTAAGACTGTGAGCCTCACGTGGGACAACCTGATTACCCTGTATCTACCCCAGCACTTAGAACAGTGCTTGGCACATAGTAAGCGCTTAACAAATACCCACATTATTATGTCATGCTATATGAACTCAGCTTGCCTTTCCAATGCTTCCACACTACCTTCTTTCTTTCTTTCTTTCTTTCTTTCTTTCTTTCTTTCTTTCTTTCTTTCTTTCTTTCTTTCTTTCTTTCATTCATTCATTCATTCAATAATATTTATTGAGCGCTTACTATGTGCAGAGCACTGTACTAAGCGCTTGGAATGAACAAGTCGGCAACAGATAGAGACAGTCCCTGCTGTTTGACGGGCTTACAGTCTAATCGGGGGAGACTTCTTTCCTGGCTTGGCATCAAAGCCGCACATTAGAAGTACATCTCATCATGCTGGGTTGAGATAGCTTAATGTATGGGCATATACAGATATTTTGTGAGTGGGTGGGACACACTGGCCTAAGGATGGGGTTGGTGCCCAGGCATGTGAGAAGGCTAACACTCTGTTGCCTTAGCCCTGCTGTGGAGTTGCTGGAGGAGCAAAGGAAGGCAGGTTCAATAAGGTATGAAAATAAAACATTAGCACGTACAGCTGCCGATTTTATGCCCACCACAAAGATGACAGCTTTGCTACTAATTGTAATAATCATAACTGTGCTATCTATTGAGCACTTATTATGGGCCTAATACGGTACTAAGCCCTGGGGTAGAGACTAGATAATCAGGTCATATCCAGTCCCCACCTCTCCTGAGACTCATAGTTTGAGGGAAAGGGAGAGCAGGCATTGAATCTCCATTTTTACAGATGAGGAAACTGAAGCACAGAGAAGTCACTTGCGCAAGGTCACACAGCAGGCAGGTGATAGAATTGGGAATAGAACCCAGGTCCTCTGCCCCTAGGCCCATGCTCTTTCCACTAGTCCACATTAGTGTCCTAGTCATTCCCTACTAATGGATGCTACAAGGAAGCTGGAAAAACTGGTGTGGACTAGATTTGTTTCTTTGTTTTGAGGTACTTTATGTTATGTTATATTACTTTGTGCTGTTTTTACCGCATGCCTTACACTAACATTCCCTACATACCACTGACTTTCAGCTGATTTCACTTAAATTTATACTGGGCAAAGTCCTATAAGTGAATGTGATCAATGCTATTTGATCCTAAAAAAATGGAAAAGATTGTGTTCATTTCCTAAGTAAAATAAATATGCACGGTTCTAATTTATTCAGAATAAATCAGCACCTATTTTAGAAACATTCATCCATAGCACTAGTTATGAAAAATACCTTCTTTTATCAACCCAAAAAAGCTCCTCACATCCAAGCAGTTTTGGTCTTTGGGTTTTCGTTTCTTTTTTTAAGTGAGTGCATTATGTTCGAACAAAACCTTCAGACTAAAAACAGGGAAGCAATAGGTATTTTTACTGGTCATAAACCTGTAGCATGGGTTTTAATGAAGTTCCGGGTCTAGACAGGCAAATTGAAATTGTGACATAAGAAAGTACCTGGAAAATCAATTTGGTGTAGATGTGTATTCTGGGTGATTTGGGCTCCACAGCCCTCTTTCTTTGATATAACCCTGGATGAACCAGATCATTGCTGAAGCTCATCCTTTCTCTGGGTTATATAAACACAGCTCCACAGTTGGGATAGGGAAGAGGCCAGGAGTAGTTTAATGGAAAATTACAACCATGGGTGCCAGGAAGCCCATATTTTAACATCAGCTTTGCCAAATATCTCCCTTCTTCCCCCTGTCAGTTCTAGCCACCAAGTATTAGGCAGGAGGACCAAGATCCCTGTGCCTCTAAAACATTTTATTTTTTTCCACCCCTGCCTTGTGCCCTTTGAAGCACATCCTGGGGAATTCTGTAAATTCTCTGCTTGGGTTCCTGCACTATTATCCCAGGTCTGGCTCATTTAGGAGGGTACGGTGTCTTCCTAGACAAAAACAGCTCTCTTTTCCACTGGACTCAGCTGGAACTCACAGATGTGTCTCTTAGCTGTTAGCTCTTTCTCTTCTGAATGGGAAAGGGGAGGAGGTCTTTCTCTTCCCAGATCCTCACCCCTTTCCTCATTAATTCCTCCGGGAATGACTAGAATGGAGACAGCCAGTGGAGTCTTTGCTAGGCTGATGGATGATGGTGTTCATATGGCATCAGGCTTCACTGACCAAACTAACTGAAGGTTTAAGGAATGTTTCAAGTGCCAAGCTTTTTTTCTTTTAAATAACTGGGGGACTTGGGCTAACCACTGAAGTCATCTGTGATTTCTAGAGCAGTTCCATCAGTGACACCTGTGAGCTGAACTAACTGCAAATGGTAAAGAAGGATCATAAACGAGGTCCAGAACCCATCAGTATACTAAAATGGAAGCAAGGCTCTTCTCAACCCATCACACCATTGTTGATCAAGCCATAAGGGAAGAATAGACAACTGCAGGGTTCCTGAGAGCAGCTGCTGAATGATGAGGTGCCATGGGGACTGGGACGGGGTGGATGGGGGAATCCCTACAATAAAGAGGGTGAAAAAATGTTTTAAAGACACAATGATGCACAACTCCAGACAATGTAGCATAATTGGACAACTGGAGAACACAAGCAGACACAAACCAATCAGCTTGCAGCAGCAATTAGGACACTGAGTGGCTTTTAGGGCAGAAGCTTCAAGGAGAGTGTGATACCAAGAGGCAAAATTGAAAGTGTGCCAGGCACTGAATGGAGCAAATTCAACACCACTCGATGTTCTTTCCAGATCTGCATCGGTCCTATTGGTCACACTTGCAGCCATGGATAAAAATCTCTCTATCTGTACTGATATCTTGAATCCCCAAGGGAGTTACCTGGTTCCTTGGATTGTTTATTCCTAAGGAGAGGAGAAGCTAGTGAAATCAGGACCAGGTACTTTCTAGGGAAATCTTCCACTTGGGCTTCAGCAATTTGGAAAGAGAGAATCTGGGGCAGGGTGGGGGGAAAGAGAAGGGGACACCTTTCTGTGTCTTTTTGCTCTTTCTGAGCATTGAGAAGGAAACAATGATTCTTTGTGAATGTTACCTATAAAGGATGGATGTTTGGGTGAGCTGGCCATCTCCCAAGTGAATACTGTAAGGGGAGAAAGGGGTTTCAGTATTAAGATTGTAAACGCTGAGCTAGAGTAAAAACACAAAGCTTCTCCAAGTACAAATGAATGAAAAGACCCCAGGTAAGGATAATATTTGTTAAGCACTTACTGTGTGTCAAGTACTGTACCAAGTGCTGAGATAGATAGAAGATAATCAGGTCCCACATGGGGCTCACAGTCTAAAGTAGGAGAGTGAATAGGAGAGAAAACTAACTGCAAATGGCATTTTGCAGATGAGGGAACTGAGGCCCAGGGAAGTTAAGTGACTTACCCAAACTTACATAAACAGCAATTGGCAGAGCCCAGATTAGAATCCAGGTTCATTCGTTCACTCATTCTATTGCATTTATTGAGTGCTTACTGTATGCAAAGCACTGTATTAAGCACTTTGGAGAGTACAACAACAGACACCTTTCTTTCCAACAATGAGCTCACAGTCTAGAGCACAGGTTCTCTGACTTCCAGTCCCATGCCCTTTCCACTAGGCAATACTGCTGCTACCGATACTGAATGCAGTGTGCTCCTAATCGATCAATCACATTTATTGAGCACTTACTGTGGGCAGAGTACTCTACTAAGCTCTTGAAAGAGTAGAGTAGGGTAGGTAGGCAAGATCTCTGCTCTCAAGAAGTTTATGATCTAGAGGGAAATTGAAAACTTTCATTAGATGAAGAGTCTTTATTAGCAACTGGTATCCAAAGACTTGTGAGTTCTGAAGAACTCTTCAGAATCAAAGACTGAATGTTTACCAATATATTTAACACATATGATGTGTTGCCTAGTGGAAAGAGTACCAATTGGGGATTAAGAGGACCTGGGTTCTAATCCCTGATCTGCCACTTATCTTCTGTGTGACCACTGACAAGTCAATTAACTTCTCTGTGCCTCACTTCCCTCATCTGCAAAGTGGGGATTCAATACCTGTTCTCCTTCAAGTGGGATTTGATTATCTTGTATCTACCACCATGTTTGGCATACAATAAGCACTTAACAAATACCACAATTATTACGATTATTATTAGTGGATAAAGCACTGGCCTGGGAGTCAGAGAACTAGGGTTCTAACCCCGGCTCTGCCACTTGCCTGCTGTGTGACCTTGGGTAAGTCTCTTAATCTCTGTGCCTCAATTTCTTCAACTGTCAAATGGAGATGCAATACCTATCCCTCCTTAGACTGTGAGTCCCAGGTGGGACAGGGACTGTGTCTCTTACCTAATGAACTTTTATCTATCCTAGTGCTTTGAACAGTGCTTGATGTTTAATGGTCATCACATGAGACAGTCTCTCAACCCTTGGCTTTAAAACCACTTTTCAATTTGGACCTACTGAAAGCTTCCTGGTTGCCAGTCCTCCTAAGGGAGTATTCTGATTTTGATCCTTCAAAGTTCTGAAAAATGTTTACTACATCTTATGGCCACACAAATGCAGCATTTCATTTCCAGAGGAAATCTGACAATATTTTGGAATGTGGCAGTAGGTGACTTTTCTTTCAGTATATGTTTTTTGCCTCCTTCCCTAGAATCCAAGCCCAGTCCCCTTCTGGCAGTCCCCCATTCATTCATTCATTCATTCATTCATATTTATTGAGCACTTCCTATGTGCAGAGCACTTTACTAAGCGCTTGGAATGTACAATTCGGCAACAGAGACAATCCCTGCCCAACAACGGGCTCACAGTCTAAACGGGGGAGACAGACAACAAAACAAAACAGCCCCATAGCAGACTCACCCCTATGCTTCTGGAGCTATGAGTAGAATTCTCCTTTGGAGTCTCTTTCTGAATCCCCAGAGGAACTGGCCGTAGCAGAAAACATGGAACGTTTTCCTTCTTCGCCACTCCTGCCACACAACCACTCTATTTTGCTCAAGTCCCTTTAGTGCCAGGTATGTTAACAATGTGTCTCATGAGCACGCGATGAACGTTTGCTGAGACTGATGATGAGGGACATTTCAGCTCAACCCAGACTCAGATGGCCTTTGTTGGAGGATTACCAGATTTTTTCCCCCCTTTTCAGCATCTTGCCCAGCTACAAGTTTTTGCAAATTGCAATTTTTCACAATTTTTCTAGCATATGGAAGCTTTTTGGCTCGACTAAGCAATGTGTAACAATTGGCCTGGAGATAACATATTGTAAATATATGAGCAGAATTGTAAACTACCTGCCATTTTGAAGTGCAATTTGTGAAACATATGTGCAGCATATTCCCGAAATGGAAGTAATTTCATTTGGTTCAATGGCAGCTAGACTAATGCTCAGCATAGCATTATTGTTACACAGAACAAGTCCTGTGATTACTCACTTGGAAGTAGCAAGCACAGGAACTCCCTTGCATGCTGCTTTCTGCAAAGATTTTTATGGAATTCAGGTTTTGGATTAATCATGGCAGAGAGCTAGAAAATGAAAAAATGGTTCTGCACAATCTATTTGTGCATTTGCGGAGACATAAATCGGGAAGTTGTACACACAACTGAGAAGCTGAACATTTCTATGTGAAACATTTCTATAGAATTCCAACTCTGACAGAGAATGTCTATGATAGCAGAAACAGGTGGCCTTATGGAAAGACCAAGGACCTGGGAATCAGGGACTCAATTTCTAATCCTGGTTCTGCCACTTGCCTGCTGTGTGACCTTGGGCAAGTGATTTCACTTCTCTGTGCCTCCATTTCCTCATCTGCAAATTGAGGATTCAGTACCTGTTCTCCCTCCCCTTTGGAGGACAGGGAGTGGGTCCCACTTGATTACCTCGCATCTACCCCAGCACTTGATGCAAAGTAAGCACTTAACAAATATCACAATTCTTGTTACTATTAACATTTATGTGTATCTCCCTGAAGAGCCAAAATTCATTCATTAAGTCATATTTATTGAGCGTTTACTGTGTGCAGAGCACTGTACTAAGCGCTTGGAAAGTACAACTCAGCAACAGATAGAGACAATCCCTACCCAACAATGGGCTCAATGGGCTCACAGTCTAGAAGGGGGAGACAGACAACAAAACAAAACAAGTAGTCAGGCATCAATACCATCAAAATAGATAAATAGAATCATAAATGCACATCATTAATAAAATAGAGTAATAAATATGTACAAATATATACAAGTGCTGTTGGGAGGGGAAGGGGGGAGACGAGAGGGAGGGAGTAGGGGAATGGGGAGGGGAGGAGGAGCAGAAGGAAAGGGAGGGCTCAGTCTGGGAAGGGCTCCTGGAGGAGGTGAGCTCTCAGGGCTTTGAAGAGGGGAAGAGAGTTAGTTTGGGAGATGTGAGGAGGGAGGGCATTCCAGGTCAGAGGTAGGACATGGGCCAGGGTTCTACGGTGGGACAGGTGGGAACAAGGCACAGTGAGAAGCTTAGCGACAGAGGAGCAGAGTGTGTGGGCTGAGCTGTAGGAGAGAAGGGAGGTGAGGTAGGAGGGGGCAAGGTGATGGAGAGCTTTGAAGCCAATAGTGAGGAGTTTTTGCTTCATGCGAAGGTTGATAGGCAGATTTTGGAGGAGGGGAGTGACATGCCCAGAGTGTTTCTGTAGAAAGATAATCCGGGCAGCAGAGTGAAGTATAGACTGAAGTGGGGAGAGACAGGAGGACGGGAGATCAGAAAGGAGGCTGATGTAGTAATCCATTCTGGATATGATGAGAGATTGTACCAGCAAGGTAGCAGTTTGGATGGAGAGGAAAGGGCCGATCTTGGTGATTTTGTGAAGGTGAGATCGGCAGGTTTGGATGACGGATTGGATGTGTGGGGTGAATGAAAGAGCAGAGTCAAGGATGACACCAAATCTACCATGGTAGTTAATTGTGGCTCCGAGGATCCCTTGCAGGTTCAGGATTATGGAGTGTGAGATATCTGTGATCCAATCAGTTTCTCTCCCAGAGAAATAGTCCATCAAGTTCCTGTAGAGCGAAATCACTGAAGTTTTATGTGCTTTCACATGAATCCCTCTGGGAGGGGCTCACAGGCAGACTTTTATACTTAGAAACTGAAAAAGGGATGAAGCAAGGCTGACCTCTCAGAACTCTATTTACTCAGATATTTTGTCCAAGCTGCTCAATTTCTGTTTTGTTATCATAATGAGAAATGGTATTAATTAAATGGGGACATTGGGGTTTCAAATTGCCTGAAGCACATTCAAAGTCGTCATATTTTGGAAAAGGACTCATAAGGAAGCCTAGAACACATCGATCACAGAAAGAGCCTCCAATCAGAGAAACAGCCTGCTGCGGTTAACCCAAGCTCTGGTGACTTCCCCAGAGAATTACATTTCAGCAACCCGTGGTGTGGGGGGTGTCTCCCAAAGAGCAATGTCAGAATGAGGCTCCTCAGTAGTGTTGGAACTGCCCATGCTTAGGCAATGCTGAGCGCGTTGCCGTAGATGTTAGAGATTTGACTGTTGTGTCACTGCCCAGTCAATGAGGTGTGAGTGTTTGTGTGCACGGGCACTATATACAAAAGTTGCTGTTTTCTCCTTCTCTATCTAACTGTGAACCTCTGGATGCAGTGTGGCTCAGTGGAAAGAGCATGGGCTTGGGAGTCAATAGTCATGGGTTTGAATCCCAGCTCTGCCACTTAGCTGTGTGACTGTGGGCAAGTCACTTAACCTCTCTGTGCCTCGGTTACCTCATCTGTAAAATGGGGATTAAGACTGTGAGCCTCACATGGGACAATCTGATCACCCTGTATCTACCCCAGCGCTTAGAACAGCGCTGGCTCTGCACATAGTAAGCACTTAAATACCAACATTAATTAATTAATTAATACTGGACTTACTGTGTAGCAGAATTCAGTGAGAGCATTAAGTTCTCCTCACCAGTGAATACTTTTGGTGGTATGTAGAATTTCCTGGGGGCAAGACGGTTTATAATTTCAGTTTTCTTCAGGCCTATTGTCTGGCCACACCCTTGCACTGAATGTGTCCAATGAAATGCTATCATTTACATTTTTTTAAATTTATGTGCTTCAAGAGCACAGCACTTAGCCAATGACACTTCCTGGATGACTGTATCAAAGATGTTTGATAATGCTTGTAGCCTGTTCAGGTGGATGAGTTCCTTGGTGGATTATAAGCATATTTGACTCCAGCTTTAACCAATCAATCTATCAGTGGTATTTATTGAATGCCAACCATATGCAGAGCACTGAACTAAGCGATTGGGAGAGTACAGTAGAATTAGTAGACAGGATCCCTGCCCTTAAGGAACTAACTATCTAGCCAGGGAAATCAACACTAATATAAATTAGAGAGAGGAGGAAGTAAAGCATTTTAAAGGAAAGTACATAAGTGCACTGGGGTTACAGGGGTAGGGGTGTGACAAGTGCTTAGGTGATGTGGAAGTGCTAAAGTGGAAGTTAGGGGAAGATATGTGGAGAGATGAGAGATTAATCAGGGAAGGCCCCCTGGAGGAGATATGATTTCAGAAGGTCTCTGAAGATAGGGAGAGCAGTGTTATACCACATCTAAAGGGAGAGGGAATCCCAGGCAGGGGGGAGGTACAAGCAAGAGGTTGGTGGTGGGAGAGGTGAGAATGAGGTACAGCAAGTTGGCTTCCAGATCCCACTTCAATCATGGAGGTATTGAATAGGTTGGACAGAACAGGCCTACCAAAGAGCACTGCTTTACTCCAGTGGAAATGGACAAAGGATCAGACTGTGCACCATTAACTCTGACTAAATGAACCATTCTAAATTTTGCTACCTAGGCAGTCCCCGATCTAGTCCTGGTCAGGAATGTGAGTACCACATTGGGCTTTTCAGTCATTTTGTAACCCATAGGTCAATTTTGCCACCAGTGGCCTCTTCTTCAAGTACACAGAATAGCCATATACTCTGTATACACTATACAATGATGCAAAGAGGTAGAAAACACTTTTTAAAGCCTGCATGGTTTTGAGGAGAAAAATAGAGTTTGGTGCTAACAGGACATCAAACTTAATATCAGGTTGAAAGCCTGTAAGGTGTCTAAACTTCCATAAGACCATAGGTCCAGCAGCATGGCCTAGTGGATAGAACACAGGCCTGGGAGTCAGAAGGACCTGGGTTCTAATCCCCAGCTCTTCCACTTGTTGGTCATGTGACTGGGCAAGTCACTTAACTTCTCTGGGCACTCAACAAATGTCACAATTAATGAATAACATTAAAAAAAAAGAAAAACGGTCCAGGACCTACTATTAAAATCACAACCAGACTCTCAAGCAGTTTCCCTCTAGTCATGTGTGAACCACCTCGACATCAAAATGACAGGACAAGATTGTCAACAAGGAGGTTCTGAAATGCAGCCAGCTCACCAACACTGAAGCAATGCATAGAATAACACAGCTGTGCTGGCCAGGACCCAGGAGGGAAATAGATTTCCCCATTCAGGAAACAAGGGTCCCTTCCCCCTCTACCAAATGGTGAGCAACCAGCCCCATCTGGGGCCAGCCACTGTGCCCCAAAGCTCCCCAGTATAAACCCAGCTCTCCAGCAACCCACAGGCATGGAGACCAGGTTGGGGGCATCCCAAGACTGTTTCCCCAACTGTCTCATCAGGTGGCAGGTCAGTGGCCCACTCTGTTTCCCCACTAGGGGCTTCCAAGGTGGTTTTGAATCCTTGCCTGGCAGCCAGGTCTAAGTTCCTCAAGGTTGGCTTGATATTTAAATTACTTCTTCTGAATGGCTTATGACAGGATACTTAAGAAGCTGCTGCATAAGGAAGTGGAAAGGGGCACACACAAGCAGGAAGGGCAGAATAAAGCATTTAAAGATGTAGTGAAGCCCGGTTTCGAACAATGTCTCCGACACAGCAGTAGAAGCAATCAGGAGCAGAGTTGCTCTCCTTGAGAGCAGGCTTCACGAATGTTGGAAACAATCTTGAAAACAGAGACAGACCCCTATGAGAGAAATGCAGCTCTCTTTCCATACACACCATAAGGGAGAAAGTGTCTGTCACATCAATCCCTTTAACCACACTCACACGGATATAATCCTACCACCAGTAACATCATCTTTGAAAATAAACAGCTCTATGCATGTAGATGGCTGTGTGTGTATCTGTGTATGTGTAAGAGAAAACGTCCAACTTGGCTCAGCAGAGAAACTGAGGTCAAGATCTTTCAAAGAGAGGCAGCCTTTCCTTTCAAATACAGTCAGTTCACAGCCAAATAGAACTCATTTCAACACATAGATGAACTTATCCAGAGCCTATGATAGACTCACCTTTAAATGTTCTAGTCTGTTTGAGGTGGGAAAGTGGGAGGGAAAAACACACTATCCCATATTACTACTGAGAAGTTGCTAAATTACTGTTACTATCATTGGTAATATTCCACCAAAAGGGGAATATTCATTCCTAACATAAAGAGCTGGAGAGCTTGACTGAGAACACCCCCCCTTATTCTGCTCTTTTGTGCTCCCCCTTTGACAATTAAAGCCAGCAATTCAGTTTTCTTCACTTTTTGCCATTTGGCATTTTCAGACTAGTGTACCAATAGACTGCTGCTGTGCAGTGAGTGGAGGTGTGGATGGCCACAAGGGAACCTGGTCCAAAGCAATGATTTTATCTCCTCTATTGCTCTCACCAGATGACTGTGTTGTTTAAACTCTGCCCCACAGAAGAAGGCAACAAGAGGAAGGAGGGATACAATTTCAGCAAATGAGCCATAGATGGAAGCAAACATCTAGAGACCTCTTCTTCTCTAAAGGAGTAATAGGAGTTCCACATCTGTGGTGCCATTCAACTGTGTCCAGGATGGCATCCTCTCTACTGTTTAAGAGGGTTAGGGAAGCTGTCTTTCTCAACTGCCAACTGAAATAACCCTATTATGGTTCAGAAAGAGTGAGGATGGTCTGACAACACAAACCCAGTTCCTAGCAGAACTAATCAGAGGACCTAGCACAGATTGGTGTCGTGCGCACTACAGATTCTCTTCAATGATTAGTTAGAATCATTCCCTTCAGGCTGGAAGGAATCTCGAGGTCATTGCATCCAGCCCCCTGACTCAAAGCACGAGTGCCTCAAAACCAGTTTCAGCAGGTGTGTGGGTAACAAACTTATTTTCTTAAAGAACTCAGGGTCCTATAACTTTTGTTGGTAATCATTGGCAGTCTTAACTGTCTGTGAGTTTTTATTGCCTAACTTAAACTCCACTACCCAAAACTGACAGGAAAATGAAAGCTTCTCCCCAGATTTAGATGAGACATTTGGAGAAAAGCAAAGACCAGAATTGGGGTTTTGGTTATTCGATCAATCAATTGTAGTTTTTTTAATGATATTCATTAACCTCAGGTCCTTTAGAGCATGATGTGGTCCTCAGAGTAGTAGTTTATTACCCTCTCCTTCCATACTACAATATCATAGTTTAGAAGCCTAAATGAGTTAATGTCCTTCCCCTCTTCCTTCCTCCCCTTTCCCCTTCCTCCTCTTCCCCATTTTTTATGGTACTTGTTAAGCGCTTACTGTGTGCCAGGCACTGAACTAAGCACTGGGCTAGATTCAAGATAAGGAGGTTGGACACAGTCTCGCAGTGTAAGTCGGAGGGAGAAGAACTTAATCCCCAATTTGCAGATGAGGAAATTGAGGGTCAGAGAAGAGAAGTGCCTTGCCCAAGAACACACAGCAGGCAAATGGTGGAGCCAGATTGGATCCCAGGTCCTCTCACTACCAGGGAAGCAGCGTGGCTCACTGGAAAGAGCACGGGCTTTGGAGTCAGAGGTCATGGGTTCAAACCCCGGCTCTACCACTTGTCAGCTGTGTGACTTTGGGCAAGTCACTTAACTTCTCGGTGCCTCAGTAACCTCATCTGTAAAATGGGGATTAAGACTGTGAGCCCCACGTGGGACAACCTGATTCCCCTGTGTCTACCCCAGCGCTTAGAACAGTGCTCGGCACATAGTAAGCGCTTAACAAATACCAACATTTTACCAGGCTCAAGCTCTTTCTGCTAGGCAACACTGCTTCCCCATTTTTCCCTTTTCCCCTTTCCTTCCCTTTTCTCCTCCAGCTCACTAAAGCTGGCTGTGTGATTCAACTCCAAGGTACTTAAGAGTGCAGCAGTTCCTGAGTAGGATTTGACGTTCACAACAGTTTGGCCATTTCTAGCCAGATCACTTGGCTTGGAATGACTCGATGGAATAGCAGGGAAAAAAAACCTGGCCTTTGAATGTTGTGGGGGAATTTCTGATTCTTACTTGACATCACACCCCATAGGTCCCCTCACTGAGCTATATTGCTACTGGAGATGCTCAACCTAGTCAGAATCCGAGAAAATAGAAAATTGGCAGGAGCTGCAAATTCTAAAGGAGAGCAAAGTTCTGAAAATGTTCAAAATTTTCATAAACTGGGTTGCCAGGACAACTAGCACACCTTATGCAGTGTAATTTCAATAGGGTTGGGACAAGTGAATAAACATGCTGAGAAGTAGCATGGCCTAGTGGAAAGAGCACAGGCCTGGGAGTCAGAGGACATGGGTTTTAATCCCAGCTTTTCCAGTTGTCTGCTTTGTGACTTCGGGCAAGTCACTTAACTTCTCTGTGCCTTAGTTACCTCAACTGTAAAATGGGGATTAAGACTGTGGGCCCTATGTAGGACAGTGTCTGTGTCAATCAACCAATCAGTCAATCACATTTATTGAGTACTTGTGTGCAGAGCACTGTACTAAGCACTTGAGAGAGTACAACACAACAATATAACAGACACATCCTGATTATCTTGTATCTACCCCAGTTCTTAGTACAGTTCCTGGCACATACTAAGTGCCTAACAAATACCACAAAAAACTTCACATTGAACAACACAACCCAAAAGAAAGTGGGAGAAATGAAAATAAAGGAAATTCAAGGACTTTTAATGAATGCATCCAAGGACAAGAGACACTTCATTATAATCTGCTCTTGAATTATATGAATGTAAGTAAAGAAACAATGTAAGATTCATTTACAGTCAATCTGCCAATGGTATATATTGAACACCTACTATGTGCAGAACACTGTACTTAAGTATGTGGGAAAGTACAAGAGAATTAGTGGACATGATCCATGCCCTCAAGAAGCTTACAATCTAGTGGGGGAGACTGACATGATAAATTACAGGTAGGAAGAAGTTATAGAGTATAAAGATATGTACAAGGTGATTCATAAGTGCTGAAATGGCAATTGCAGAGGATATAATAATCTTGGTATTTGTTAAGTGCTTACTATGTGCAGAGCACTGTTCTAAGCGCTGGGGGAGATACAGGGTAATCAGGTTGTCCCACGTGAGGCTCACAGTTAATCCTCATTTTACAGATGAGGTAACTGAGGCCCAGAGAAGTTAAGTGACTTGCCCACAGTCACACAGCTGACCAGTGACGGAGTCGGGATTCAAACCCATGACCTCTGACTCCCAAGCCCAGGCTCTTTCCACTGAGCCACGCTGTGATAGTGTGGAGAGTTGAGAGATTTATCAGGGAAAGCCTCATGGAAGAGATGTGATTTCATAAGGGCTTTGATGATGGGGAGACCAGTGGTCTGCCAGATGTTAATGGGGAGGGAGTTCCCGGCAGGAGGGAGGGTGTGACAGAGAGAGCAGCAGTGGGAGAGACAAGAATGTGGCACATTGAGTAGGCTAGCTTGAGAGGAGTGAAGCGGGCAATTTGAGGTGCAGTGGGAGAAGATAAATAGGGGGAGAGAGCTGACTGAGTGCCTTAAATAAAGCCAAAGGTCAGGAGTTGCCCTCTTAATGAATCAACTACAAAATGAATGATATTTGCTACTAAGACCAGGCTTAACAGGGAGAGGAGCCTTACAAATGAAACAGGATTTGAGGAGGATCGTTATTTATTTATTTATTTATTTAGTCATTTTTTGTTAGTCTTTGAATGTGCACGAACCAGGTCTACCTTGGACAAAAAAGATTCTATTTTTCAGCCAAGAGAAAGTAAATACAAGAAAGAGAAAAGTCTTGCAAATATAGATGCTTTTGTTGAAATCTTTCATCTCAGAACAGGCCATTGGCACCCACTCAAGTCTGAAATGACCAGAACAGAACCTGCCAGGAGTCACTGGAAAGCATATTGGAGTAGAAAGCAGAAATCTGGGGGAACTATTGGGTACATAGAGGGATAAGTTGGCAGTTATGACTATCAAGCTCAAGCAAGACTTTGTCAAAGTTTTTCACTGGAAGCCTCAAGAAATGTCTGGCAGGGGAATTAGAGAGAGTAAAGATCTGCAAGGGTGGGAAAATGAAGTTGCCTGAGTCCCTCTAGACTGTAAACTCATTGTGGGCAGAGAACAGGTCTACCAACTCTTATTATATTGTACTTTCCTAAGAGCTTAGTACAGTGCTCTGCATGCAGTAAGCGCTCAATAAATCACTTCACTTCTTTGTGGCTGTTACCGCTCCGTAAAAGGAGGGTTAAGACCATGAGCTCCGCGTGGGACATGCACTGTGTCCAACCTGATTACCTCGTATCTACCCCAGAGTTTATTACAGTGCCTGGCACATATTAAGCGCTTAACAAATCCATAAAAAATTACCACTGAGTGATTGAATAACCAAAACCCCAATTTTTGGCCTTTGCCTCCTAGGCAAACATACACATTCACACACTGTGTAAAAAATCTGAATGATGGGTGGGTGAGGGTGCTTGGAAGGGAAGGCAGGGTTAGGGAGAGAATGACTCCAGTTTAGATAATTCTGTTTTCAGAGGAATAAGCCATAAACAGGACAATAGGGTAGGAGAGTTAGGAAATGGAGTGTTAGACACACAACAAGAATATAATGGGAGCTTGCAGGGGAGCATTGCACTTGCAGAGAAACTTAAAGAATGAGTGCCACATTAGAGACTGTTTCTACCTTCAAGTAGTTTACCATCTGGTAGGGGAGACCAGAAAAATGAACAACAAATCAATCATCACAGGAATGAGTTGAGAATAAGGTTAATCATTTAACATGCAGAGAGGTTAGAGAATGAGTATGGTTAATCAGGGAAAGTTTCCTGGGTGAGGTGGGCCATGGGTTGTGATTTAAGGGGAAGACAGAGATATGGCATAGTGGACAAAACTTAGTTCTCTGGTTATTCCAGTGCATCCCCAAGGGAGCAGTGGCCAGGTAAGGATTTCCCAAAGGGGTCTGCCCGGGTGATCTTCTTATCATCAACACTGGAATAGTCGTTTCAGATAGAGAAAGAAATAGCTTGATGTGAGAGAGAAGCACTCAAATATAGCCAAACACACAAAGAGACCTTCCCCCTCCCCACTACCATTCTCTCTCAGATACACCTACACACAGTGTAAAGTGGTTTAGATATTATTGAGGATGTACCCAAACTATATTATATCTTGTTATTGTTAATTATATTAGAACTTACTCATACCAGCTGAATCAAACTCAAATAAATTGAAAGATCCTAAGTTAAAGAAATGAGGAATAACAGAGCATGTTTGGTGACCTTTGATTACGTGGTATATATTCATAATTAGTAAATAGAATTCTGTGGAGGATTTAATTACTGCCTTAATCAGAAAACCACTTTCATTTTAGGTATTTTTATTGAAAGCAAATAAAAAAAATTACAAGACCCAAGAAATTGAAATCTAAAGGAGTGTCTCCTCAGTAGCTACAGTTCACAAATGACATTATCATTATTATTAGTTTATATAAATGGTAACTCAGTTAAGCAGAAATGTCAAAGAATTGCAGGCTAGAAGAGTTCCCCAACTTTGATTCTCCAACCCCTTGGTAGTCATACCACGTCTTCTGAAGTCTCAAAAGGGTCAGCTGAGGGCCAACAAGGACTGACATTGCTGAAGAGAAGCAGTGTGGCCTAGTGGATAAAGCATGGACCTGGAAGTCAGAAGGACCTGGGTTCTAATCCCAAGTTCGCCACTTGTCTGCTGTGTGACCTTGGGCAAATCACTTAACTTCTCTGTGCTTCAGTTCCCTCATCTATAACATGAGAATTAAGACTGTGAGCCCCACATGGGACAACCTGATTACCTTGTATCTACCCCAGCACTTAGAACAGTGCTTGGCACATAGAAAGCGCTTAACAAATACCATTATTATTATTATTATTCTTAATACCAGCTCTACCATCTGCTGGCTGTGTAATCTTGGGCAACTCAGCTTCTCTGGACGTCAGTTACTTCATCTGTAAAATGGGGATTAAGACTATGAGCTCCCCATGGGATGTGGACTGTGTTCAATCTGATTAACTGGTACCTACCCCAATGCTTAGTATGGTGCCTGACATATAGTAAGCGCTTAACGATTAAAAAAAAGTGGGTAGGTAGCCAGGTAGAGACATTTTCATAACAACCTCCAGACTCAAATACAGCCAAACACACATAGAGACATTCCCCCTCCCCACTACCATTCTCTCTCAGAAACACCTACACACAGTGTAAAGTGGTCTAGATTTTACTAAGGATGTACCCAAACTCTTTATATTATATCTTAAGTTATTGTTAACTATATTAGAATTTATATCAGCTGAATCAAACTCAAATAAATTGAAAGATCCTAAGTTAAAGAAATGAGGAAAAAGAACATATTTGGTGACCTTTGATTACGTGGTATATATTCATAATTAGTAAATAGAATTCCATGGAATATATTAAGTGCATAATGGATTAAAAAAAGTGGGTAGGTAGCCAGGTGGAGACATTTTCATAACAACCTCCAGACACTTGAGGTTACAACTTCGTCCTCCCTCAGGTTTCCACTGGCTTGGTCATTTTGGAAACAAACTCTGATCTCCCTTTTCACCAGTGTCTCCAAAAGATTATCTGGATATTTCCCTAAGGTGGGCAACACTTGATTTCTCTGATCATTTTGATGGCATTCCTGAATCTCTGGTGCCGAATAGCCTGAGCCTGGATAAGACCTTAATTACTACAGACTTAATAGGGGCTAAAGCTGCCATTGCTACTGACTGACACCATTTGGGAAGGTACCAGCTCCTGAAGGCCCCAGAATTCAAACTTTATCAGGGCAGGGAGAATGATTGAATATTGGCTCACTTGATACTTCTATTTTCACCCACTCCGCTCCCTTAGTCTAGGCAGCAGAAGCCTTGAGAACTTTTTCTGCATCCCTGTCAAGCATTCAGCTCCATCTTAAGGAGCAGTAAGTGCCCTGGAACTGGGTGAAGAGGAGGAAGATCAATGGTTTTTATTGAGCGTTTAATGTGTGAAGAACACTGTACTAAGCACTTGGGAGAGTACAATAGCAGAGGTGGTAAACAGGTTTTCTGCCCTCAGTAAGCTTACAGTCTGGAAGGGGGAGACAGACATTAATATAACAAAATAAAATCCAGATATTTACATAAGTACTGTGAGGCTGAGGGTGGAGTGAATCTCACTGTGGGCAGGAAATGTCACTGTTAATTGTTCTGATATACTTTCCCAAGTGCTTAATACAGTGCTCTGCACACAGAACATGCTCAATAAATATGATTGAATGAATGATTGAATGAATATGGTCCTGCACTGACAGGATCCAGGCACAGCCCAGAGAGAGCAGGAGGCTGGCTGAGACTAGCTGATGGGCAGCCCTGATGCCTGGTTTGTTTCTGGCTCTAATGTAGCCACTGCCCCCTCCTGACCTTTGCTAGGGCCAAATATTGGGGGGAGAGAGAAAAGAAACAGCAGCTGTGGCAGTGGGCATGAATCCAGCAGTTACAAATTGCCAAACCAGCTCTTCCATTCCCCTTCTTGGGAGTTAGCACCAGCCCATTGGTCTGGAGGTACTTCTCTTACCAAAAGTCAGCTGTTGCATAGTTTCAAAGGCAGGTTCTGTTCCCCATCCCCATCCCCCCGCCGTAGGACTAAACTAGCTGATACATTGGAATTGGTCCGGGCATGAAGAAACTCTAAACTTCTCTGACCTTGGCATGAAGCTGTCTAACCTTGTGGCAGTTTTTAAGAAGATTATGACTCTTAGACTCACTAATCTGGGCTCTGTTTGGGTCCTGGGGTCCGTGGAAGATGAGCTTTTTGTGGGAAGATAGAATCTCTCTCTCCCTGTCTTTCTCTTTCTCTTTCTCTGTGTCTGTCTCTGTCTCTCTCTCTCTCCCAGTACAAGTCAGGTGCTGCCTGCCTCTCCAGTCTGTTAGACCTCTTGGTGTCCTAAAAATGAACACATATTTCACCATTATCGTCTGCTCTTTAGTATCCCTAGGCTCCATCCCACACCCTGTTCTGCTTTGCGTATGTCTCACCATGCAGTTCCCCATTCTGAGCAGGTCTGTGGGATCAAGGATTTCCCCTTGGAAATGTTTGGAGAGATTACTTCAAGGTGAAGAGAAATGGGTTCTAGGAGGCAAGTGCCAGAAGGTGATGGAGGAGGAAAGGGCAGTGTGGAGATGCATTCAAAAATAATAATAACAATAATAATATTTTTAAGCTCTTACTATGTGCCAAACACAAGTCACAGGCACAGAGAAGTTAAGTGACTTGCCTTAGGTCACTGATTTTGAAGTCCAGGCTAAGCATGACCAGTTGCTGGAGGCTGAGGTGAGGGAGAGGATGATCACATTTTCTCAGGAATTGGAAATCATTCAAACAATCTGACTAAAAAAATCTATCTCCACCAAGCTAACCCAGACTGACTACAGAAGAGTCACAGATTCCAGGGGAAAATATCACAATTGTATGTTTCATTTTAGTTGTGAGAGAATGAGTGCTCCACTCTGGGGGAGAAACAGTGAACTTGAGACTCTCCAAAGTATAATGACTGATCTCCCCTTCAGTCATTCACATGTGCACCTTCTGCTCATACTTCCGAAGGGTTTCCAGGCTTAGCATTTTAGAAGAAGAGACCATCCACTTGATCCTTCAGCTTTTAGGGAGGACCACGCTAAATCCACCTTCACTGCTTGATCCTTTGGTGAATGTGTGGGATGGCACAATGGGTAGCATTGGAGAGAACTGTGAAAACGGAGCTTTATTTAACCAAAACCAAGCCCTTTAAAAACCAAGCCCTTTATATTTTTTTAAGTTTAGTTATTTTCTGGCTCTGGGTCAGTCAATCTTAGGGGCCTCGAGCTCCATGCCATGTTGAAGGTCTATAAAGTTTTAGTGATGTCTCACCTTTTAGATAGCTGTATCACCCAGACCTACTACAGAAAACACATTCCTCTTTTGGGGCAGTTTCACCAGCTTCACCTACAAACCATTCTCAACATCAAATGGCCAGGCAAGATGGCCAACAACCAGATTCTGGAATACGAGCAGCTCACCAGCACTGAGGCAGTAGTAACAATAACACAGCTTTAGTGGGTTGGGGGAGAACAGTTGATAGCAGGTCACCCAAGGAGTTGCTGTATGGTGAACTGAGACAGGGCAGTTTCAAGACATAGCGCAAAATACAGTGGCAAACAATGCAAAATAGCAGTGGACTGTCAGGGAAGTCCCAGTGGCAGATAGAGGGGTGTGGAAAACAACAATCAATCAATAAATCAATGGTATTTATTGAATGTTTACCGTGGGCACAGCACCGTACTAAGTGCTTGGCAGAGTACAATACAGTAGAGTTCATAGGCACGATCCCACTCCTCAAGGAGTTTACTATCTTACAGTCTAGTTTACAATCTAGTTTACAATTAGATAAGGGGTTACTCTCCTTGAGCAGAGGTTTCAAGAAGATTGGGCTACCAGGAGGTAGATTCATAAAATAGAGACAAACTATGTAAGGTTCAGAACTTCAGCACAGCAAGCAGAGCAGCCTATTGAGGATCAGTGTGTCTTAGTGGAAAGAATACAGGCCAGGAAGTCAGAGGACCTGGGTTCTAATCCCTACTCTGCTAGTTACCTTTCTGTGTGACTTCGAGCAAATCACTTCACTTCTCTGTGCATCAGTTTTCTCATCTGTAAAATGAGGATTCAATGCCTGTTTTCCCTCCCACTTAGACTTTGAGCACCAAGTGGCACAAGCACTTTGTCCAACCTGATTAACTTATATCTACAGCAGTGCTTAACAAAAACATATTAATAATAATAATAATGAGCAAGGAACTATCTTTATGTGCACAAAATGAGGAAGGGAGTGTCAATTTTGCAGAGGTCTTTTCAGCCAAATTCACCATTGAAAAGGCTTTTACTCTCAGTAGTGTTATCTTCAAACACTCAGCCAGTCAGTCTATTGTATTTATTGAGCACTTGCCCTGTGCAGAACATTGTACTAAGTGCTTGGAAAAGTACAATATAACAATATAAGACACATTCCCTGCCCACAAGGAGCTTACAGCCTGCTATTGATCTGTGTTTAACACTTAATTGCTTGCATTGGACCAGTTGTTCCCTTAATTTTATGGATAACTCCTAATTAGTCTTCATGATGGCCTTGGCTCTTTCCTATGCACACTATAAAGGGCACCTCTCCGATTCTCACCTCTGCAGGAGGAGCTCCATGTCTGGGAAGACTTTTCTCTTTCCTAGGACACCTTTCTAGGCCAGCACTGCCTATTGCATTTCTAGCTGCATAGCCAGCTGGGCTTTCCATTTATTTCATATAATGAACTATATTGTTAGAACAGGAGAACATTAGCAACAATAACAAAAATGCTTCAGAGGAACAAGCTCTGCTTGACATCCATCTTAATGTTAGGATGTACCATCTTACTTCTCCAATTTTTTTCTCTAATATTCTATTATGGATCTTTTATCCATGAACTGACCCAAACTCCTCTTGAACCTGCTGGTACAATTAAACTTGCCCAATGTTCCTGTGGCAATGCATTCCATATACGTTTCCTAACCAGTGTGAAGTTTCTGTTTGAATCAACCAATGTCAAACTTCAATGGGCACCTCCTTAGCCCATTGGTAATGTGGGGTATATGGTGAACAGAGAATCAGTATGGCCTAGTGGAAAGAGCATGGGCCTGGGAGTCAGAGGACCTGGGTTCAAATCCTTGCTCTGCCACTGACTGCTGTGTGACCTTGGGCAAATCACTTCACTTCTCTGTGCCTCAGTCACCTCATCTAGAAAATGGGAATAAGACTGTGAGCCCCACATGCTTAGGAAGCATTTAACAAATATGACTAAAAAACCCCCAATAACTTTGTATTTGCTTGGTCCACACACTCTTCATAATTTTGTAAACTTCAATCATTTCTCCTCACAGGCTGCAATTATCAGACTAAAAAGTCCAATTTTTTTCTCTTTCCTCACCTGAATTCTTTGCCATTCCCCTGGTCATCTTGATTTCCCTTCTCTTTCCCATCTCCAGGTTTATTAGGTCCTTCCTAAGATATGGGCACCACCTGAATTGGTGGCTGAGTCTCCCACAGGGATGGCCAGATGAGACTGCAGAACTGAGAACCTGCATATAGGAATTGATTATAGTAATTGTGACTTGCCCCAGAGCCCTTTACACTCTCTTTTCTCTGCCAGTGTGTTCCCTTTGGGACCTGGAGTGCAATACACAAGTAAGCGGTCATGAGCCCAGCATATTGGCAGGTTCACATGAAGGGATTTTTTTGTGGTTTTTTTTTTTATGTTTAAGGCTCGTTTATTGCTGAAGGTGACTGGAGCATAGTGTTTATGCTGTGTTCTCATGCTATGACCCAGCGGCAGGAAGTTTTCACCCCACCTTCGAAAACCTCCTAAAATCACAACTCCTCCTAGAGGCCTTCCCTGACTGAGCCCTTGTTTCTCCTACCTGCCTCCCCTCTGTGTCGACTATGAACTTGGCTATGTACCCCTTAAGCCCTTTGATGCTCAGCCCAGTCCCACAGCACTCATGTGGCATATCCGTAGCCACAAAAGGTCCTTGGTGGGCAGGTATCATGTCTACTAACTCTATTGTATTGTACTTTCCCAACTGCTTAATACAGTGCTCTGCAAAGAGTAAGTGCTCAATAAGTACCATTGACTGATTGATTGATTGAATCCACAACAGCTCCTGAAGTCTTTGCTGTCTAGGCTAGACAGCTATTTTTCAGGTTTCCTGCTGGGCCTGTCCACTTCACAGAATGCCCTTGGTGGTTCTTTGGTCAGAAAGCTTCACCGCTGATAGCAGAGCCCCAGCAGGCAAAACTGGCACTAGAACCCAGGTGTCCTGCTTCCTAAATCAATGACTTTTCCACTGAACAACAGAAGTGAACCAGGTGAATTATCCAACATCTCCTAAAGTGCCTACAGTCCATTTCCTAAGCAAGTGTTTACTTTCAATTGGAGAAGGTTTCTCATTTTTAATCAACATCTCAGAGAAACCAGAAAATATTTCTCTCTGGGTAGGACTCAAAATTTACATGACAGGTTGCCTGGATGACTATACAGTTAGGCCTGATGATGGAATTTGGGTTTTCACCCTTTATTCACCCCACCCTCAGCCCCACAGAACTTATGTACATAACCAAAATTTATTTATTTATGTCAATGTCTGTTTCCCCCGCTAAACTGTAAGCTCCTTATGAGCAGGAAATGTGCCTACCAATGCTATTATATTATACTCCCCCATGCACTTAGTAGAGTCCCCTGCACCCAATAAGTGCTCAACAAATATGAATGATTGATTGATTGGTTGATTGATTGAAACAGAGGGCAAGGCTGGCTGCTGAGGTGGGAAAGAAGTACTTCTGGATCCTCTGGTGGGCATGTGGAAGCCTCACCTGTCACTTGCATATTTTGTAGCATTTTAAACTTTGTTTAGAGTTGGGAGCTGCATTCTTTGCTGACTTATTGAATTTACCTTGATGAAAGATGCAGGTGAAGATTAACTCCCAAATTACAAGATGATGATGGGCTCCTGAGAGCTCTGTCATGATTCAGGAATGAAATTTTGGAGTCTGTGTTAACTACACTCTCAAATAATTAGTCCAATGTGCATCAGCAGCCAAAATAACCAACAAAATTCTGGACAATATCAGAAAGAGGATAAAAAATGGAATAAAAAGCAAAGTGCTGCCTATCTATCCATCTATCTGTCTGTACTTTGCTTGTGAAGATGACATGACTGATGAGGAGATCCTATGTGTGTGAGGCTGAAAAGGCTAAAATTGGGATATGTCCTCCCCTGGAACTCTGCATCTTAATCAGAAGATCTGGTCATAATAAGAAGGATGTAATAGATATGGAGAACTCTTCAATCGGGAAAAACGGAAGCTGGAAGAAATACAATTGAAGTCTACAAAATCGTGAAAGTTGTGGACTAAGCAAATACAGAAATGTTGATCACTGAATCCCACAATACCAGGATGCAGGGGGCACTTACTGAAGCTCAAAGATGGTATGTTCATAGCAAACAAAAGGAAACACTTCTCCACACAGTGAGTGGTGAACATATGGAATTCATTACCACAGTTAGTTTCACAGACAGAAAATATTATCAGGTTCAAGAGGAGTTGCTTATATTTATAATAATAATAATAGTGGTATTTGTTAAATGCTTCCTATGTGCCAAACACTGTTCTAAGCTCTGGGGTAAATACAAGACAATCAGGTTGTCCCATGTGGGGCTCACAGTCTTACTCCCCATTTTACAGATGAGGGAACTGAGGCACAGAGAAGTTAAATGGCTTGCCCAAAGTCACACAGCTGATAAGTAGCAGAGCTGGGATTAGACCCCACGGTCTCTGACTCCCAAGCCTATGCTTTTTCCACTAAGCCATGCTGCTGCTGGAAGACAGGTCCTTAATAGGTTATTAGAAAGGTTAGAAATGTCAAAAAGCACAACCAGAACCATGTAATTGAATACCAAGGAGGGCAACCATCACATGGTTCCTCCAAAATTATTTTGTGCCACTGGCTAAGGCAGAGACTGAGGTAGATGGACCATTGGCCAATCCCAGTAAAAGGACTAATTCTGTTCTTAGTTCTGCTAGACTGTAAGCTCATTGTAGGCAGGGAATTTTTACATTGCTGTGTTGTACTCTCCCAAGTGCTTAGTACAATGCTCTGTGCACAGTAAGTGCTTAATAAATACAATTGATTGATTGGTTCTTAAGTTCACTGCATATTGCTATTTCTTCAGAGATCTCCAAGCACTTCAGCCAACCAACACAACTAAAGCTTCGTCTAGCTTTAGCCAATTCAGTTCCTCAGCCTCTAAAACCATCAACTCATTGTTTTCCTCCCTGGACTAATTATTCTTTGAATAACCAGTTTCAAGAAGGGCCTGTGCCCTGCACGCAAGGAAGGAAACAATTACCTTGATTGCCTTCTATGAATCCTCAAGGAGAGCTGAGGGCAAGAAATTCATTGCCCTTTAGGTTTTTGGACCTTTCATTCATTCATTCATTCAATAGTATTTATTGAGCACTTACTATGTGCAGAGCACTGTACTAAGCGTTTGGGATGAACAAGTCGGCAACAGATAGAGACAGTCCCTGCCGTTTGACGGGCTTACAGTCTAATCGGGGGAGATGGACAGACAAGAAGAATGGCAATAAATAGAATCAAGGGGAAGAACATCTCGTAAAAACAATGGCAACTAAATAGAATCAAGGCGATGTACAATTCATTAACAAAATAAATAGGGTAACGAAAATATATATAGTCGAGCGGACGAGTACAGTGCTGTGGGGATGGGAAGGGAGAGGTGGAGGAGCAGAGGGAAAAGGGGAAAAAGAGGGTTTAGCTGCGGAGAGGTAAAGGGGGGATGGCAGAGGGAGTAGAGGGAGAAGAGGAGCTCAGTCTGGGAAGGCCTCTTGGAGGAGGTGAGTTTTAAGTAGGGTTTTGAAGAGGGAAAGAGAATCAGTTTGGCGGAGGTGAGGAGGGAGGGCGTTCCAGGACCGCGGGAGGACGTGACCCAGGGGTCGACGGCGGGATAGGCGAGACCGAGGGACGGTGAGGAGGTGGGCGGCGGAGGAGCGGAGCGTGCGGGGTGGGTGGTAGAAAGAGAGAAGGGAGGAGAGGTAGGAAGGGGCAAGGTGATGGAGAGCCTTGAAGCCTAGAGTGAGGAGTTTTTGTTTGGAGTGGGGGTTGATAGGCAACCATTGGAGTTGTTTAAGAAGGAGAGTGACATGCCCAGATCGTTTCTGCAGGAAGATGAGCCGGGCAGCGGAGTGAAGAATAGACTGGAGCGGGGCGAGAGAGGAGGAAGGGAGGGAGGAAGGGACCTGATCGTTGAGGTGAATTCCAGTTTTCCCACACCGACTCAGTGCTGACCAAGACACTTTGGTATGAAAGGAACCTCAAGATGACTGAACTCAAACCATGCTAGTCAGTTAGCCATTACCACTTCCAGAGAAGGAGACCCTACTCACCCTTTGATATTGCATTCGTGTATCTCCCCACCTCTCCCCAGATCCCCAAGGACTTCAGCTCCAAACTCTAGATTACCAAGATATTGGATAAATTGGCCTTGCAGAGAAGTACTAAAGATTGACTTTTGGAGTTTGATTTGCCATCCTCCTCTCCTCTAAGTGGTAGTACAATACATAATATTACCACATTTTCTACTGGTTTAGAGAAGGAGATAGCCACAGTGGACAAATGAAGAAACACCAGCTTTTAACAAGCTTGAAACTGGGGTTCTGCAGTTCAGGTGAAGGCATCTTAGTTGATGGGTCTAGGACTTTCCAAATTGCTAAACCGGTCATTTTTCTATTGTTTAACCACCTGTCAAATATTTCATTTTTTTTTATTCAAAGGAAAAACAATTGAGAGAAAAATAGACTACGAGATTTCTTGAGCTACGAATACCAATGATTTGGGCGAGTTATGTGCTTATTTAAATCCAATTTGTGTTTAAAAACATAATGTGAAGTGCCATTTTTAAATAGCATATTATTCAGAGTAAATTATTGAGCGATGTTTGTTGTCTAAGGGGAAGGGTAGCACTACCAATCTGCAGTAAGGTGGAGTATACAACTGTTGAGACTGTGTTTCAGAAAATGAATTGACCAAATTGAAAAAAAATAACATTGGTCTTTAACATGTAATTAGAGCTGAAGAAACGTCAGTCTTAGCTTTACATTCATTATGCTTCCAGTCACCAAATTTTACTTCCACTGTTTCTATTTTCTCAACAGCAGCACTTTCTAAAGTCAACCTAGTTATTGTTTCACATAACCTGTGTGAGAGTAGCCTGAGTTCAAGCTTCAACAATAATGCTTTGCTGGGTCTTAGTCCCTTTGCTGAAAAGTTGTTGGCTTGCTTGTTTGGCTCCCTGCAGAAGTGACCAAGGCAGAAATCAGGCAAGCAGCAGCCAACAGGAACTGCAAACAAGGCAGGCTTTGCAGCAGGAGAAGAGGAGGAAGAGGAGAGGAGGAATGGGAAAGGAAGGTCAGGAAGGAAACGGAGGGAATGCAAAGGGAAAGGAAATGGAGATCAATTGATCAGTTGTATTTATTGAGCACTTACTGTGTGCAGAGCACTGTACTAAGCGTTTGGGAGCTTACAACACAATAGAACAAATATATTGCCTAACAAGCTTACAGTCTAGAGGGGGATACAGACATTAATATAAATAAATTATGGATATATACATAAGTGTTGTGAGGGTGGGGTGAATGGTGAGTAAAGGGAGCAAATCAGCGCAATGCAGAAAGGAGTGGGAAAAGAGGAAATGAGGCCTTAGTCAGGGAAGGCCTCTTGAAGGACAATCACACCCCTTCAAAGCCCTACTGAGGGCTCACCTCCTCCAGGAGGTCTTCCCAGACTAAGCCCCCCTTTTCCTCTGTTCCCCCTCCCCTTCCCATCCCCCTGACTCCCTCTCCTTGCTCTACTCCACCCCCCACCCCACAGCACTTGTGTATACATGTACATATTTATAATTATATTTATTTATATTATGATGTGTCTATATCTATAATTCTATATATTTATATTGATGCTATTGATGCCTGTTTACTTGTTTTAATGTCTGTCTCCCCCTTCTAGACTGTGAGCCCATTGTGGGCAGGAATTGTCTCTATTTGTTGTTGAATTGTACTCTCCAAGCACTTAATACAGTGCTCTGCACACAGTAAGTGCTCAATAAATACGATTGAATGAATGAAAGGAGGTGTGCATTCAATAAGGCTTTGAAGGTGGGGAGAGCAATTGTCTGTAATTGTCTGGAGAGACAGGAGAAGGAAGAAGGAGTGAGGCAGAATCACTGAGAGCCTAAACAAGGTCTTCCAAGACTAGGGTATTCTCACCTCCTTAGCTTTTCTGTTATTGTTCTTGTTGAATTGCTTTTGAGTACATTTAACCTTTCATTTTTTCCATGTGTGTCTCTCCTTGTGCTAGTGAGCCCCATTTGGACCAGGAACAATAAGGAAGCTGGTAGGTGACTTGTATTAAATGCTTTCACAGTTCCTTTTCCCAGTGCTTAGTACAATGCCCTGCATATGGGAAACACTTAATCACTGGCAAAGCAAGGAAAAATCCAAACTATAAGGGATGAGTAGACCAAACATGGAAGCTGGTAGATGTGGAAACTGGCAAAACGAAAGGTCAAAATATACAAATGCTTCTTCACTGATGCTAGAAGCCTAAAAAATAAGACCAGTGAGGTGGAATACTTGGGGACTAGAGAGGAACAGAACACGATTGACACCCTGAGGCTTGGAGAAGGAGTCGGCCAAACATCTGGCAAAAGTAGGTAACCTATTTTTTGAAACAGTCACTAGCAGACTGTTGATTGTGAGTCCCATCTATAAAAAGAGATCCTCTGGTGATCCAATCATCTCCATCCTTACTGACTCCTCTGCCCATTGTCCTCACCAGATGTTTCAGACATTTAGCTCCCTCCTCAAACTCTCTGTCTCCCCCCATCTCTTGCCACTAATAACCTGGTTGCATACTTTATTGAGAAAATTGAAACATCAGGCATGATCTCCCTAAAATCTCTCTTGCTCCTCTCCAGTCCCTCCCTCCCCTTGACCCTTCTTTCACTCTCCTATCTTTCCCAGCAGTATCGCAAGAGATCTGCCTCCTCTCAAAATCCACTTCTTCCACCTGTGGCTCCGACACCATCCTGTTGCACCTTATCTAGGTGCTTGCCACCTCCTTTCTTCTCTCCCTAAGTACCATCTTCAACTGTTCACTCCAGTGGCTTCTTTCCCACCACTTTCAAACATGTTCATGTATCTCCATCCTAAAAAAACCCTCCCTTGACCCCATCTCCTTACCATTCCTTTCCAAACTCTTTGAGAGAGTTGTTTACACCCACTCTCTCCACTTCCTCTCCTCCAATTTTCTCCTTGACCGCCCTCCAATCTGGCTTCTGTCCCCTTCGCTGAGCAGAAACTGCGCTCTCAAAGATCACTAGTGATCTTCTTCTTGCCAAATCCATTGGCCTCTACTCCATCGTAATCTTCCTCAAACTCTCAGCTGCCTTAAACACTGGTAAGTACCCCCTTCTCTTGGAAATATTATTCATGCATTCATTTACTGGTTTTTATTAAGCGCTTACTGTGTGCAGAGCACTGTACTAAGAGCTTGGGAAAGTACAATTCAACAATAAACAGTGACATTCCCTGCCCACAACGAGCTCACAGTCTAGAGTTGGGGAGACAGACATCAATACAAATAAATAAAATTACAGATATATACATAAGTGTGGTGGGCCTAGGGTGGGGGGAAGAGCAAAGGGAGCAAGTCAGGGCAATGCAGAAGGGAGTGGGATATGAGGAAAAGTGGGGCTTAGTCTGGGAAGGCCTCTTGGAGGAGATGTGCCTTCAATAAGCGGGGGAAAGTAATTGTCTGTCGGATTTGAGAAGGGCGGGCATTCCAGGCCAGAGGCAGGACGTGGGCCAGGGGTCAGCAATGAGACAGGCGAGATCAAGGCATAATGAGAAGGTTAGCATCAGAGGAGCAAAGTATGTGGGCTGGATTGTAGAGGGAGAGAAGTGAGGTTAGATAGGAGGGGGCCAGGTGATGGAGTGCTTTAAAAACAGTGGTGAGGAGGTTTTGATATGGAGGTGGATAGGCAACCACTGGAGATTTTTGAAAATCAGAGTGACCTATCCTGAATGTTTTTTAGAAAGATTAGCCAGGCAGTGGAGTGAAGTATGGACTGGAGTGGGGAGAGGCAGGAGGTTGGGAGATCAGCAAGGAGGAGGATGCAGTAATATAGGCAGGATACGATGAGTGATTGTATTAACAGAGTAGCAGTTTGGATGGAACAGAAAGGGTGGATTATACAACCTTGGCTTTACTGACACTGTCCTCTCATGGTTCTCCTCCTATCTCTCGAACAACTCCTTGTCAGACTCTTTTGTGGGCTCCTCCTCTGCCTCCCACCCCCAAAATGTGGTAGAGGATTAGGGTTAGGGCCTCAAGGCTCAGTTTTGGGTCCCCTTCTATTTTCCATATACACCCAATCCCTTGGAGAACCCACTGGCTTCCATGGCTTCAACTACCATCCCTATGGGGATGATTCCCAAATCTACATCTCCAGCCCTGCCCTCTCTCCTTCTTTGCAGTCTTGTATTTCCTCTGCCTTTGGGACATCTTACCTGCATGTACCACTGACACCTCTAACTTAACATATCCAAAACAGAACTCCACTCAAACCCTGTCCTCCCACTGACTTCACTGTCACTGTAGACAGAACCTCCATCCTTCCTGTTTCACAAGCTCAAAACCTTGGCATTATCCTCGATTCATCTCTCTCATTCAACCCATATTTTCAATCTGTCACTAAATCCAGTCAGTTTAACCTTCACAACATCACTAAAATCTGCCCTTTCCTCTCCATCTAAAGTGCTACCACATTAAGCCAAGCACTTATCCTAACCCATCTTGACTACTGAATCAGCCTCCTCGCTGACCTCCCTGCCTCCTGTCTCCCCCAACTCCAGTCCATACTTTACTCTGCTGCCCGGATCATGTTTCTACAAAACTATTCAGTCCGTGTTTCCCCATTACTCAAAAACCTCCAATGGTCGCTTATCCACCTCCACATCAAACAGAAATACTTACCATTGGCTTTAAAGCATGGGAAGCAGTGTGGCCTAGTGGAAAGGGCCTGGGCCTCAGAGTCAGAGGACCTGGATTCTAATCCCAGCTTCACCACTTCTTTACTGTGTGACTTTGAGCAAGTTACTTAACTTCTCTGTGCCTGTTACCTTAGCTGTAAAATGGGGATTAAGACTGTGATCTCAATGTGAGAAGGGGACTGTGTCCAATCCAATTTGCTTGTATCCATCCCAGCACTTAGTACAGTGCCTGGCTCATAGTAAGTGCTTAACAAATACCACCATGATATACTATATTATATGATAAGCACTTAAAAATACCATTATTAATATTATTCCCCATGCCTCAGTTAACTTATCTGTAAAATGGGGATTAAGAATGTGAGAGCCATGTGTGACATGAACTGTAGCCAACCTTGTATCCACCCCAGCACTGAGTACACTGCTTGGCACTTAGTAAGCACTTAACAGATACTATTTAAAAAAATCACCTTGCCTGTTTTCTTACTACAACCCTGCCTGTACATTTTGCTCCTCTAATGCCAACATAATCACTGAACCTCAATCTTGTCTATCTCACCTCCGACCTCTTGCCCACGTACTGCCTCTGGCCTGAACACCCTCCCTCTTCATATCTGATAGACCATCACTCTCCCCACCTTCAAAGCCTTACTGAAGCCACATCATCTCCAAGAGGACTTCCCCAACTAGGCCCTCATTTCATCTTCTCCCACTCCCTTCAGCGTCCCCTTCACACTTGGAATTTCACCTTTCATTCACCTCTCAGCACTTATGTACACATCCATAATTTATTTATATGTCCATCTCTCCCTCTAGAATGTAAGCTCATTGTGGTACAGTCATTGAGGGAAGGTGTCTATCAACTCTTTTATTTTGCACTCTGCCAAGCACTTAGTATAGCATTCTGCACAAAGTAAATGATCAATAGATATGATGGATTGATTGATAAGTTCCAGAATCGCTGCAGGACCCTTTTTGACTCTACCTTCTTTACCTGGCAAATTAATGGACTCAATACATTAGTTCAGGATCAGTGAGCACTCGGAAAAATACAAACTGTTGGGGAAAATTTTGCCTCACTAATCTGTGGTAGTGTTTCAAAGGTCTCCAAATATATGGATAGATAAAAAAAGTCAAGACACTATATATAGACTTTCAAAAGGCCTTTAAAACAGTTCCATACTAAAAGGGTTTAAACAAACCTGAGTAATCATGGGATTGAATGGAATATTCTGTCAGGATTAGAAAACTGATTAAAAAATAAGAAACCAAGGATAGGGATAAAGGGTCATTTTTCAGAGGGCAAGGATTGGGTCTACCAACTCTGTTGTACTCTTCCAAGTGCCTAGTACTGTGCTCTGCAGAGAGTCAGAGCTCAATAAATACCATTAATTGATTGATTGATTTTTCAGGGTAGAGAAGTATAAATAGTAGGGTCTCCCAGGTATCAGTACCAGTACCATTTCTATTTAACATCTTCAGAAGTGATCTGGAAGAGGGAGTGTGTAGTGAAATCTGCAGGTTTGCTTAAACCAGATGGTGAAATCGATCAATCAGTGGTATTTACTGAGAGCTGACTGTGTGCAGAGCACTGTACTAAGTGGTTGGGAGAGTACAATACAACAGAGTTAGTAGTCACATTCCTTGCCCACAATATGTTTATAGTCTAGAGGGGGCAGATAAGGATAAATTCCAGGAAGACTCATAAAGCTGAATAATTTTTTATGGTATTTGTTAAGCACTTACTATGTGCCAGGCACTGTACTAAGCACTGTGATTGATACAAGCTAATCAGGTTGGACATAGCCCCTGTCCCACATGGGGCTCAGAATCCTAAATCCCATTTTAGAGATGAGGTAACTGAGGACCAGAAAAGTTAAATGAGTTGCCCAAGGTCACACAACAGACAAGTGGCAGAGCTGGGATTAGAAGCCAGATCCTTCTGACTCCCAGGCTATATCCAATAGGCCACGCTGCTTCTCGATTGGGTCAATTGGACCAAAACGTGTCAGGTGACCTTCACCGGGAGCAAACAGAAGGAAAGGCATTTGGGAAAAAAATGAACCAAATTAAAGCTACACAGTGATGGGCACAGAGCTATGACCTACAACTCAGGAAAGAGATCTTGAAGTCATTTTGACTATTGCTTCAAATCATCAGTGCAATGTGCAGAAGCTTCCTTGAAGCTTCCTCATTGATTTCCCTGCCTCCCTGCACTCTGACTCACCCTTCTCCAGTCCATACTCGACTCTGCTGTCTGGATCATTGTTCTGAAATGAGTACTTTATTGAGCACTTATGTACTTACGAGCCGGAAATGTGTCTGTTTATTGTTGTACTACACTCTCCTAAATGCTTAGTACAGTGTTCTGCACACAGTAAGTGCTCAATAAATATGATCGAATGAATAAATACTGATTGATTGATAGAAACAATCAAAAAGACCAACAAAATGCTGCATGCCAAATGCAGCCCCCAGATTCCCACTACCCAGGGACAAGTGCTTTCCCAGAGTCCAGGGGGCAGGTCAAATCCTAAGTCAGTCTCTTTTTTCTTCTCACCTCCTCCACAGCACCCCAGGGAGAGGGGCTACTTTAAATAAGTGTAGTATTTAATAAGCACTTATTATGTGTGTGGAATAGATGCAGTATAATCATATGAGATACAGTCCCTGTCCCACATGGTGCTTGCAATCTAAGGGGGAGGGAGAGCAGACATCAGATGCTCATTTTACAGATGAGAAAACTGAGGAACAGAGAAGTCAAGCCTTGCCCAAGTTTACTCAGCAGACAGATGGTGGAGCCAGGATTAGAACCTGGTCTTCTGACCCCCCAGTCCTGTTTAGACTCACAGATGGAGGTAGGACTCAGTAAGCAGTGGAGGAAAGATTTATCCGGGCCTCCTTTTTGCACCCCTTTTTCCCACTTCCCTCCAGAGTACTACCACTGAGAAGATTACTGGACTAAATACTGCAGTGGAAGGAAAATTTTGAGCAAAAATGGAAATTAGACTTTCTGCTTCAATCAATGGCATTTATTGAACACTTACTGAATGCAAAGCACTGTCATAAGCACTTAAGAGGTACACCTGAATCATGTGCAAAGTAATGTCCAGAAGCTTATGAACAGAGTTAGGAGGTGAGACTGTTTAGACTCTTACTAAAGAGAGAAAATCAAGGTCAAGGGACTGAAGAGGAATTAGGAAGTAGGGAGAGAAGAGAAGCAGTATGGCCTAGTGGATAGAGCATGCTCCTGGGGAGTCAGAAGGACTTGGGTTCTAATCCGAACTCTCCCACATGTCTGCTTTGTGACCTTGGGCAAGTCACTTAACTTCTCTGTGCCCCAGTTACCTCAACTGTAAAATAGGGATTAAGGCTGTGAGTCCCATATGGGACTGAGTCCAACCTGATTAGTTTGTATCTACCCCAGTGCTTACTTAGTACAGTGCCTGGCACATAGTAAAGTGCTTAACACATACCATAAAAACAAACAAAACAAAATGAAAAAAACCCCAGGAAGCTTATACATAACTTCATCTGCTGCCTAGGAACTACATTTCCCAAAAGCATCTAGGAATGAGATCCAATCAGCAAACTGGGTGTGACATTTTAAATTCAGGTGAGGGGCTCCAACCTACTCTCTAACTACTAGCAAGGATCCGTGAGCCTTGCAGAATGGCCTGGTTCTGACTTGTGAGTACCCATGTTTATAACTTATATGTCTAAAGACATTTGCTTGTACATTTGTAAGAGACTATGTGTATAATCAAAATCTGCATAATCTATGAATGTGGGGCCATTCTTTTTCTCTCCCTGTGCATTCACCTAAATTTCTCTAAGTTCTGACTGTTTAGGAAATGCCTGGAGATACCACAAGCGTTTTTCAGTTTCCTTCCCCACCAATAACCCCGATAGGCCAACTTTCACTAAATGTCATAAGCCTGGTGGGTCATTGAAGACCCCTAGTTTGACATTATGATCCGTATTTAAAGAGTCCAACACCACTCCTTGTTTGTAAACTACTTTGAAACCCTCAGGTAAAATCTTGGGATCAATAATGAGTGTGTGTCAGTCTTCTCGAGAGAAAAGGAGTTTGTCACTCTCTATCACTGAGGGAAGAACAGACATCTTCTTCTGGATAAATGCAGCCACTAAGGGTGTGTTTGTTCTGGTGGGCCCTAGGGTTTTGCTACATTAGATACTCTAGCAGAGACGGTGCCAGAGCCTCTTGTTTGAAACTTGGTTGCCACTGACACACCCCAATTAAATATCTTTTGTTTGCAATTAAGGAGTGTGTGCAATGGCCTCCAGATGGAGAGTCCTGCCGGCTCCTCTATGGCCCAGAAAACCTTGCCAAGTACTCTGAGTTACATAACGGTTTTATGAACTGAAATGGTTTTATCACTGCGATAGGGACTCTGTGGATTGTTGTGGAGTTTTCTCTCTTTTTGATTTAAAAACTGATGCAAAGTCTATAACCAACTATAAAAATCAACCCTAGAAGTTATGAAAAGAGTCTGTTGCTGCTTTCTGGGTACTAAAGCTAGGACAAAAAGAAAATCAAACTGCATCCTGAACCACAAGCAGGAGAATAATTCAAATGGACTGGGAGGCAGCATAAAACAGAGGCTTTTCCCCAGCTCGCTCTCCCTTCTGTATTGTCGATGCACTTGGGCCTGTGCCCTTTGGGATATCTGTCCCCCTCTGCAACCTCACAATACTTAGAGAAGCAGCATGGCTCAGTGGAAAGAGCATGGGCTTGGGAGTCAGAGATCATGGGTTAAAATCCCGGCTCAGCTGCTTGTCAGCTGTGTGACCTTGGGCAAGTCACCTAACTTCTCTGCCTCAGTTACCTCATCTGTAAAATGGGGATTAAGACTGTGAGCCCCAGTGGAACAACCTGATCACTTTGTATCCTCCCCAGCGCTTAGAAAAGTGCTTTGCACATAGTAAGTGTTTAATATATGCCATTATTATTATGTGTGAATCTTTAAATTATTCTAAAATAATTACAGTTTTGTCTGTCTCCTCCTCTAGAAGGCAAGCTCATTATGGGCAGAGAACATGTCTGCTAATCCTGTTGTACTCTCTCAAGTGCTTAATGCCTCAGTGCCTTGCACATAGTAAGTGCTCAATAAATACCATTGCTTGATTGAAGTATCATCAGATTGCTCAATATACTCCAATTGTCTATTGTCAATTAGGAGTCAAAGAACTATATTCAAATCAAATAGCTTGTGTTATCTCTTAAATGCTTACTATGGGCCAAGCACTGTATTAAGCACTGGAGTAGATACAGGATAATTGGGTTGGACCTAGTCCCTGTCCCACAGGGGACTCATAGTATAAGTAGGAGGGAAAACATGTATTGAAATCCCCCTTTTCACAGATGAGGGAACTGAGGCACAGAATATTTAAGTGACTTGCCCAAGTTATATAGCAGACAAGTAGCAGAGTCAGAATTAGATCTCAGGTCTTTGACTCACAGGCCCGGGCTCTTTCCACCAGGCCACCCTGCTATATTATCTCTTAAAGTCTCAAGTGCAATGGGGGTGGGTGTCCTGTGGAACTGCGGGTATTTAGAGAAAAGGATAATGAGAGGTTTGTTCAGGCAAACTTATTCTTAGCTTATGTAGCTCATCTTCCAACACGACTTCTTTTGGTTCTGTGCCAGGGACTGGGCACTGGGGCTGGACTCCTCTGGCAGTGTCGCACGAAGGCCATTCCTCCTCTACTCAGGCATCACCACAAGCCCGATCTGTCACCTGTGAAGCCTTCTTCCTTCGGCTCAATTGAGCTCCAATGGCCCAAAGCAGTTTAGCAGCAAAGAGCGGAAGTGGGAGCATTCCAAGTCAGGGAGGTGGAAACTTTTGAATTCACTTGACCCTCAACAGTTTGCTGTCAAGCCTCTGCCAACAGCTGGCTCCACCATCAAATCAAACTTGGGATTGAGGCAATGATGCAGATGATTCAGACCTAAAGTGAGCCTTTGGTGCTGAATATTCCAGGTAATTGCCTCAGCACTCTGCTACTGAAACCTGGAGTTGGGTAACCGAGGCACAGAGAAGTTAAGTGACTTGCCCCCCATCACACAGCAGACAAGTGGCGGAGCCAGGGTTAGAACGCAGGTCTTTCTGGCTCCCAGGCCCGTGCTCTATCCACCAGGCCACAGCTTACTGTGTGCAGAGCACTGTACTAAGTGAAATGACAGGAAAGTATTAGGACCCAAATCTCTTATCGTCTCTCTGGCGCACTCTCACTCCCAGCTGGCTTCCACCCATCCCTGGCACACCAACTACCCCAGATCTTACCTATTTCCCATTCACTACTCTAGATTTCATCCATGCCAGGAGGAAGCCTCATCACTCCTGGGATAGATCAGGATACCTTATCCTGACTGAACCCAAAGACAACAATGAAAAAACAATAAGAAGTACAGACTTCTTCCTTCTGGAAAAAGTTGGGTTGAATGGGGGCCGTGAGCAAGTCCTAGCTCTCATGCACCTATTTTTTTGGTTTTCTTAAATGGCATTTCTTAAGCACTTACTATGTGCCAGTCACTGAGGTAGATACAAGCTGATTAGGTCGGACACAGTCCATGCCCCATAAAGGGCTCAAAGTCATTTCCCCCATTATACAGATGAGGGAACTGAGGCATAGAGAAGTGATGTGCCCAAGGTCATACAGAAGACAAATGGTGGAGCCGGGGTTAAAGTCCAGGTCCATCTGACTCCCGGGACCATGCTCTATCCACTAGGCCATGCTGCTTCTCTGTTATTTAATGCACCCACTCAAGTATGCAATTATCTGCCCATGCCAGTGTCTGCCAGGTTCTCTAGTAAAGCCAACATGCAGGGGGTAATCGGAAAGCTCTGGTTTAAGGCTACCTAATAAAACTGCCTCTTAGGTCACCTTAGCTGGAATACATGAGCTTTAAGACTCTAGTTTCACTCTTCTTGAGTTCTAGCCTGCTGGTGCTAGTGACCTGGTTCACCAAATCTCCATCTGGAAGGACAAGATGTACAACTTCCTGCAAAGCAGAGGGCGGAGGAGAAAGTGGCTTACTCATCCCTCCACCCACTGGTTGGAAGTTGGCAACAGAAGTGAAACAGGATGACCCACTGGATGGTTCGGGACAATTTATGGGGAGCAAAGCTCTTGTCCCCAGAGTGGATGAATTAGAAAAATCAAACTGCCATCAATAATCCAGGTACCTCCACAGGCCTAGAAAGAGGGCTGCCTTCTTCAGCCTCAAGAGGCTCCTGGCAGGAGCCGGTGAAGGGCCAGGCAGGACTCAATCTGGCCACCAGGCAGGAGGCTCAGTTTCCCCAATCATTTGGGCTTGTAGACAAATCCAACACAGCAGGAAGACCAGACAACTAGGGAGCTGTGCCATGGAGAAATCCGGTGATGCCAAGGAGGTTTGTGCTTCCTGATAGCCCAGCTCTGCAGCCATGAGAAGGACTTTGCAGAGAGAGAGCACTGCCAGGAGGGTAAGCAGGGGGAGCTGGGACAGATGCTTGGTACGTAGTAAGCACTTAACAAATACCATCATTATTATTATTAGATGGAAGGTTAGCCTCATCTACAGTTTCCCAAATACAGGGGAAGCAGCTCTTCCTTCTAAGCAGCATGGTGTAGTGGATAGAGCACAGGCCTGGGAGTCAGAAGGTCATGGGTTCTAATCCTGGCTCTGCCACTTGTCTGCTGTGTGACCTTGAACAAGTCACTTCACTTCTCTGTGCTCAGTTACCTCATCTGTAAAATGGGGATTGACACCGTGACCCCCATGTGGGACAGAAGCTGTGTCCAACCCGATTTGCTTGTATCCACCCCAGCGCTTAGAACAGTTTCTGGCACAAACTAAGCACTTAAATACTGTAATCATTATTCTAATACCGAAAAGCCTGAAATGGGAGAATTCAAAACATTTCCTAATTGCTGCCACTCTTGATCACTTTCCACAGGGACAGGAACTCAGGTTGCCTTGTTTTTCATATGAATTGATAAGCACCTACAGACTCCCTTTTCCTATTTACATCTGAGGGCCCAGAGGCTTATTTTAATGAAACACTATTGCTCTTGCCTAATTAGTGCATAACCAATAGACAGAGCAGATGATAAGAATTCCTATTTTTCCATCATGTGACCTACTAAGTGATGCAAAGACTGCAGGGTAAATATGGCCTATCTGAGCAAGACAGTTCACCGGAAGAGCAACTAAGAGATCTGAGCCTATGATTTGCTGCTGGCAGAGCCAGAAGATGGATAGCCAGGAGCTCCAGGCTGCAGCGGCTGTTGCTGAGGATGATAATGCTTTGCCTTCCTTCAGTTAAACCCGTAGAGAAATTCACAGCCTTATTTGTCTTCAGTGCATCTGAAACTCTGGCAGTGGCCTGGAATTCTGTGCTATTCAGAATACCAGTCTGAGGACCTTCAGGAAAAGCAGTTGCCCTTGAGAAGCAGTCTGATGTAGTGAATAATGTTGGTATTTGTTAAGCGCTTACTATGTGCCGAGCACTGTTCTAAGCGCTGGGGTAGACATAGGGGAATCAGGTTGTCCCACGTGGGGCTCACAGTCTTACTCCCCATTTTACAGATGAGGGAACTGAGGCACAGAGAAGTTAAGTGACTTGCCCACAGTCACACAGCCGACAAGTGGCAGAGCTGGGATTCGAACTCATGAGCCCTGACTCCAAAGCCCATGCTCTTTCCACTGAGCCACGCTGCTTCTCTAGTGGATAGAGTACAGACCTGGGAGTCAGGAGGTCATGGGTTCTAACCCCGCCTCCACCACTTGTCTGCTGTGTTACCTTGGGCAAGTCATTTCACTTCTCTGCCTACTACCTCACCTGTTAAAATGGGGATGGAGACTGTGAGCCCCACGTGGGACAGGGACTGTGTCCAACTGATTTGCTTGTATCCACCCCAGCAGTTAATTCAGTGCGTGGCACATAGCAAGTGCTTAACAAATACCACTGTTATTATTATTATTATTGTTATTATTATTATGAAGAACAGAGTACAGGAAAATGTCTTACCTCTGTGGCTTCCCCCACCCTACTGGATCAGGTTCAAAGTGTAGGGCCCCTCTAGACTGTAAGCTTGTCATGGGCAGGGAACATGATAGGCCTCCAGGTGACAGCTATGAGACAACAGGGGCTTTTTGAATGTAACTGGGTTTGTACTTAGAAGAGATTAAAGATCATTTGGCCCTTCTTCCAGCTGCAAAGAGTTCACATAGGGGTGAAAAATAAGAACGGTAACTGGGTTCTGGGGTCATGGGGAGGCTAGGAATACTGCTGTTAGTCTGGTTAGTCAAGCTAGTAAATCTGATCAACAGTCTTTACACAGTAGGTGGTGGTAAATGTTTAGAATTCATTATCCCAGGAGGTGGTGGATGCAGAAAATATCATCAGGTGTGCATGTGGGGGGTCCATGATGGGTTGTTAGAATACTTGAAGGCCATCCTTAACCATGAGAATGGGTGTTAGGGACCATATCCATCACATCATTCTTCTGAGAGTCCTTTATCATTGCTATCAGACAGGATACTGAGCTGGAGTGGCTCTTGGGTTAGCCAATATATCCTTTCTTAAGGTTTTAGGCCTCAGGGCTTAACCCAAGTACAGCCAGGGCTGGCTTCAGACAGAAAGCAAGGTAGGCAACCTCCTGACCCTCTCAAGATGGCTGTCACTTGGGATATTCAAGATGCTGTCCATACTTTAAGATCAAGATGTCTTTTAAGAAAAGCAGCATGGCCTATTGGAAAGAGCATGGAACTGGGAATCATTCATTCAATCATATTTAGTGAGCGCTTACTGTGTGCAGAGCACTGTACTAAGTGCTTGGAATGTACAATTCGGCAACAGATAGAGACAGTCCCTGCCCAACAACGGGCTCACAGTCTAAAGACCTGGGCTCTAATCTAAGTTCCACCAGTTGCCTGATGTGTGACCTTGAAGAAATCACTTCTCTGTGCCTCAGTTTCATCAGCTGTAAAATGGGGATTCAATACCAGTTCTTCATCCTACTTAGACTGTGAGCCCATGTGGGATGGGGACTATGTCTAACCTGATTAATCTGTATCTATCCCAGCCAGCATGCATGTGCAGAGTTCCCATCCACCCCCATCCCTCAGCCACATGACAGCTGAGTTTAGTTTTATGCTTTATGTGAATCCTCTGCTTTCTCACTCCTAGAAATAAAGAACTCTTAATGAAAAGGTTTGTCTATTTTTAAGTGGCAGGGAGATTTGCATAATAATAATTCGTTCATTCATTCAATAGTATTTATTGAGCGCTTACTATGTGCAGAGCACTGTACTAAGCGCTTGGGATGAACAAGTCGGCAACAGATAGAGACAGTCCCTGCCGTTTGACGGGCTTACAGTCTAATCGGGGGAGATGGACAGACAAGAACAATGGCAATAAATTATTGTATTTAGCACTTACTATGTGTCAGGCAGTGTACTGAGCTCTGGGGTGGATACAAGCAAATCAGGTTGGACACATTCATTCATTTAATCATAAATATATGTGCACAGCACTGTACTAAGCACCTGGAAAGTACAATTCAGCAACATAGAGAAGCAGCATGGCTCAGTGGAAAGAACACGGGTTTCGGAGTCAGAAGTCATGGGTTCTAATCCCTGCTCCGCCACCTGTCAGCTGTGTGACTTTGGGCACATCACTTAACTTCTTGGTGCCTCAGTTACCTCATCTGTAAAAGGGGGATTAAGACTGTGAGCCTCACGTGGGACAACCTGATTACCCTATATCTACCCCAGTGCTTAGAACAGTGGTCGGCACATAGTAAGCCCTTAACAAATACCAACATTATTATAAATAGAGACAATTCCTACCCAACAATGGGCTCACAGTCTAGAAGGGGGGAGACAGACAAGAAAACAAAGCAAAACAAGTAGACAGGCATCAATAGCATCAATATAAATAAATAGAATTATAGATATATACACATCATTAATAAAATAAATAGAATAATAAATATGTACATATATGCACAAGTGCTCTGGGGAGGGGGGTAGACCAGAGAGAGGGAGTCGGGGCAATGTCCCATGTGTGGCTCACAGTCTCATTCCCCATTTTACAGATGCGATAACTGAGGCACAGAGAAGTTAAGTGACATGCCCCAGGTCACACAGTAGACAAGTGGTAGAGCCGGGATTAGAACTCATGACCTTCTGACTCCCAGGCCTGTGCTCTATCCACTACACACCTCCCATGCCCTCCCCACTGCTTTCCTGGACCCTAGGAGGAGCAGAGAGCTGCCTGATAATGGGGGACCTGGAGCATCCCTTTTTCTGGGGCTGGATTGCCAGAGAATCTGGAGTGGGGGTCCAGGCTTAGCTTTCTCCACCCTGGGAAAGGCAAGAGTACAGAGTTGGCTCTGCACACTCAGGGAAGGCAGCAGGGTAGCTGGGAACTGGCACTCATTCAGGGAGGGCAGGGGTCCAGGATCGACTCTGCCCATCGGAAGAAGGCAACTGGATAGTTCAGGGTTGGCTCTATCTGGCCAGGAGTTTGGAAGATGCATGGGGTAAGATCTTGAGGCCTGACATATCCAGGTTCCCAGCTGACTTAGAGGCAGAGGGGCAGGTGGCCAAAGAAAGGGGCTGCTAATAACTGGCTCAGAGCTGTGCTGGGGACTGGGAGGGGTGGGTGTCTGGCAACAAGGATGCCTTACATGTGTTCAGCAGGGGGACGGGCTAACAACCAGGAAGAGAGGGAGGCCGCCAGCAGCGGGGAGGAGATGGTGCACCTTTGCATGGGTTCCGTGGTGGGGAGGGAGGAAATAGTCGGGATTTACGAGACACCACCCCAGGGAGCTGAGCCCCTGTCTGCTGTTTTTGTCCAGGTTCTCCCTTTGGGTTCCAGCTAGGAAGTGTGGGAAGGCTGAGGAGGGGCCAGTGTGCAACAAGGAACAGAAAGAAGCAGAGTGAAGCAGACAGCAGTGGGGGATGTACAGAGGAGAGTGACCTGGGGGAGAAGGGGAAAGTGTGGACCTGAGAATGAAAGGGCCAGAGTGGGGAGCTGCCCTTCTGGAGGGACTCGGAGAATTCAGCCACAACCGTTGATTATTCTCCAAGGCAAGAAAGGGGATCCGCTGGCTTTGGGGCTGATGAACTGAGCTGCAAGTGCTGCTTGCACCGAAGCCCTGAGGAGGGGCTGTGTAAGTCTCTGAGGCCCAAGGGTGGAAGATAGGGTTAGGGATCAGAGGTCGACTAAGTCTGGAAAGTGCTGTTCCGTCAATCAATCACTGGTAGTTGAGTGCTTACTATGTGTAGGAACAGACTGCAATAGGGTTGGTAGACATGATCCCTGTGCTCAAGGAGCTTTCAGTCTAATGGGGGAGACAGACTAAATTACAGGTAGAGGAAGCAATTGAGTATAAGGATGTGTACATAAGTTTTGTGGGGATGGGATGAATACTTGAGTGCTTGGGGAGAGGGATTAAATGCATGGGAGATATAGTAGGGAGGGAAAACTAAGGTGGGGGAAAAAGAGAGTTTAGTCTGGGATTTAACATGTCCAAAACCAAACTCCTTATCTTTCCACTCAAACACTGTCCTTTCCTTGACTTTCCCATCACTGTAGATGGCACCACCATCCTCTCTGTCTCACGTGTCTGAAACCTTGGTGTTATCCTTGACTCATACATCTCTCTCATTCAACCCACATATTCAGTCTGTCACCAAATCCTGTCAGTTCAACCTTCACAACATTTCCTCTCCATCCAAACTAACAACATTAAGCCAACCACTTATCCTATCCTACCTTGACTACTTCATGAGCTTCCATGCTGGCCTCCCTGCCTCCTGTGTCTCTCCACTCCAATCCATACTTCAATCTGCTACCCTGATCATTTTTCTATAAAAAAAATCAGTCCATGTTTCCCCACTCCTCAAGAACCTCTTATCAAACAAAAAATCCTTACCATCGGCTTTAAAGCACTTAATCACCTTGCCCCCTCTTACCTCACCTCCCTGATTTCCTACTGCAGCCCAACCCACACAGTGTACCTAGATCTTGCCTATCTCACTGTAGACCTCTCGCCCACATCCTGCCTCTGGCCTGAAACACTCTCCCTCTGTATATCTGACAGGATCGCTCTCCCCACCTTCAAAGCCTTGTTGTAGGCACATCTCCTCCAGAGACTTTCCCCAAATAGGCCCTCATTTCCTCTTCTCCCACTCCCTTCTGTGTTGCCTTTATACTTGGATTTGCACCCTTTATTTACCCCTCCCTCAGATCCACAGCACATATGTACTTATCTGTAATTTATTTCTATTAATGTCTGAGATTGTAAGCTCCTTGTGGGCAGGGAACATGTCTACCAACTCAGTTATTTGGATTCTCCCAACCTTTTAATACAGTGCTCTGTGCAAAGTAAGCACTTAGTAAATACAATTGATTGGAAGGCTGCCTGGATGAGATATTTCAGTAGAACTTGGAAGATGGGAAGAGTGCTGTTTTGTAAGATATGAAAGGGGAGGAAGGGCTGGAGGGAGGGGTTCTCAGTGGGTAAGGTAAAAGCCAGGGACAGTGAGGAGCTTGGTAGTAGAGGAGTGAAGTGTGAAGGCTGGGGTGCAGTGGGAGAGGAGCGAGGATAAGTAAGGAAGAGAGAGGAGAATGAGCTGACTACTTGAATCCAGTAGTGAGAAGTTTCTGCTTATTATGAAGATGGATAGGCAACCATTGGAAGCACTTGAGGAGTTTGGAGATGGGTACAAGGAATGATTTTTGAAAAAGATGATCCGGCCAGCAGAGTTAAGTATGAAGTGGAAAGGGGAAAGGTGGGTGGCAGGGAGGTCAGCAAGGAGGCCGATGCAGTAGTAGAGACGGGATAGGATAAGTGCTTGAATCAGCATACTATCAGTTTGCATGGAGAGGAAGGAGCAAATTTTGAAGATGTGGAGATAGAATCGACAAGATTTAGTGACTGAATGTGTAGGTTGAAGGAGAGAGATGACTCAAGGATAATCCTGAGGTTGCCAGCTTTTAAGGCAGGGAGGATGGTGATGTTGTCTATAGTGAAGGAAAAGTCATGGGGAGGAGAGAATTTGGGAGGGAAGATGAAAAATTCATAGCACTGTGAAACGATTTGATATCACACAGCTTGGCACAACAACACGATCACGCCATGCTTTGCATGTCATGCTAGGTTTTATCATTTGCCACATGAGGGTGGGATTAACTGTTAATAATAATAATAATAATAATGTTGGTATTTGTTAAGCGCTTACTATGTGCAGAGCACTGTTCTAAGCGCTGGGGTAGACACAGGGGAATCAGGTTGTCCCACGTGGGGCTCACAGTCTTAATCCCCATTTTACAGATGAGGTAACTGAGGCACAGAGAAGTTAAGTGACTTGCCCACAGTCACACAGCTGACAAGTGGCAGAGCTGGGATTCGAACTCATGACCTCTGGCTCCAAAGCCCGTGCTCTTTCCACTAAGCCACGCTGCTTTGCCTCGAGGTATCTGACCAACTGAAGATAGCCCTGAATGCAGCCAGGCTAAGGCTGATTATAAATTCTTAAGTCCAAGGCCTGAAGGAAATCTAGTAATAATAATGATTATGGTATTTACTAAGCACTTATTATGTGTCAAGCACTGGGGTACCTACTAGATGATCAGGTTGAACACAGACCCTATCCCACATGGGGCTCACAGTCCAAATAAGAGGGAGTAGGATTTAATCCCCATTTTACAGATGAGGAAACTGAGGCCCAAAGAAATGCAATGACTTGCCCTAGGTCACACAGGAGCCAAGTGGCAGAGCTGGGATTAGAACTCAGGTCCTCTGACTCCCAGGCCTATTCTCTTTTCACTAGGCCACACTGCTTCCCACAATAACTTTCCCTGACCAGGAAATGAACCTAGGTCACGGAAGTGTGAGTGCCAAGTCCTAACCACGACACCTCCAGAAAGCCTTCCAGGCTTTTGTCCTGTTCTCCCCCAGGCCCCACTGCTGGGACACTGAAAAGAGTGTTTCCATTGGAAGGAAGTGTTTGGTTGTACTAATCTGTACTTTGCTAGTGGGTAAGGCCTTGGCTTCCAAGCTGCCTATCTCCTTCTGATTCCTTCCTTCATTCTCATTCTGAAATCTACATCTTGCAGAAGGCCATTCAGTACACTAAAAAGTGGGAGGCATAAACAGCACTCAGTAAAGTCCTCCCTCTAAACTGTAAGCTCCTTGTATCCCAGGACCATACCTACCAACTTTATTAAATTGTACTCTCCCAAGTGCTTAGTACAGTGCTCTGCACACAAACGCTCAGTATATACCATTGATTAGAATTATGGCACTTACTAAGAATTTACTGTGTCTTAGGGGCTGGAGTAGACACAAGGTTATCAGATTGGATACAGTCTCTGCCTCACCCGGGGATCACAGTCTATCTTATTGCCATTTTACAGATGAGAAAACTGAGGCCCAGAGTTAAGCGTTTTGCACAAGGTTACCCCGCAAGCCAGTGGCAGAACAGAAATTGGAACCCAGGTCTCCTGACTCCCAATCCCGTGCTAGTTCTCCTAAGCCCTATCAAGTAGTTTAATATTTAGGTTTAATGATGTTTCAGAGAATCCTTCCTTCCTCTACCTCAATTATCCAGAGGAAGATAAAAATTAAAGGGAAAAATAGGGTGACTCTTTCTAAATAACTACTTTGCAGCTGGGATGTATGACACCTCAGGCTTTCCATTTCTTGGAAATATTTAGAACTTGAACCAAAATGAATCAGGCAGGTACTTAATCTTTTTAAATGACCATGGCCCAATTATTTTAAAGATACCCACTATTATTGGGAGACCTGGGTTCGGCTAATCATATTTCTCTATTGGTACTGTTTTATTGATACATTTAGAAATAAATAAGTATATTTATGGTATTTAAGTGCTTATGCCAGGCACTGTACTAAGTGCTGGGGTCTTGTCTTATGCTGTCGAGTTGTCTCCGAACAATAGCGACACATCTCTCCCAGAACGCCCCATCTTCATCTGCAATTTTTCTGATAGTGTATCCATAGAGTTTTCTTGGTAAAAATATGGAAGTGGTTTACCATTGCCTCCTTCCCACAGTATACTTGAGTCTCTGCCCTCGATTCTCTCCCATGATGCTGTTGCCCAGCACAGGGGAGTCTTGAGTTCTGGGGTAGATCCTAGCTAATCAGGTTGGACAGTCTATGCCCCAACCTGGGGCTCTCAGTCTTAATCCCCATTATACAGATGAGGTAACTAAGGCACAAAGACATTAAGTAACTTGCCCAAGGTCACACAACGGATGAGTGGCAGAGCTGGGATTACACCCAGGTTTTCTGACTCCTAAAATCGTGCTCTTTTCACTAGGTCACACTGTTTCTTAAGCACCGTAGAGCTACATGGACAATTTCCTGATTCTTTTTTTTTCATTCAAAAAAAAAAAAGGTTTCAAAGAAAGTGGAAACCAATTAGCTATCTAATAAGAAACTACAAGTTTGAAACACCCGTTAGCCACACTTTTTCAATAATGAAATAATTTCCACGAGCTTAATATCAGATAAAATGAAATTAAAATATGATCATTGTTCCCACTCTCATTTTCTGTGACTCAAAAGGGATGTGCAACCTGTAATTGATCATCCTTCTCTCTTAGGGCATCATTACACAGATGGTGCACTCTGAGTGTCTGCCCTGATGCTTAGAATCCCACTGCAGTGATCTCAGGAGAACTGCTTGGAATTCAATTAGAGTGCTCACATTGGGACTGACTGGACACTGGGAACAGCCCCAAACTTGTCTCCTGCTCTAGGAGTAGTAAGAGAAACATTTATGGAGCATCCCCCACCCCAGACTGTAAGCTCATTGTGGGCAGGGAATATGTCTACCCTCTGTTATGTTGTACTCTCCCAAGTGCTTAGTACAATGCTCTGCACACAGTAAGTGCTCAATTAATACAATGGAATGAGCACCCACTTAGTGCAGTGCACTGAACTAGGCATTTGGAAAGTACAGAATAATGAAGTGATGTATGCCCTCCCCATAAAGAGCTTACCTGGGGGAGAGAAACATACAAACATTTGCAACCCGAGTGGTCAAAATAAATAATTGAGCACACATAATAAGCATGAGGGCTAAGGAAAGTATAAGCTCATAGATGCTAGAGTTGGCAGAAGGGATGATATGACTCAAGGTGCTGAGAAATTAATCAGGGAAGGCTTGTTGGAGGAGGTGGGATTTGAGGAGGGCTTTGAATGTGGGGAGAGCTGTGGTCAGTCTGACATGGGAAGGGAGAGAGTCCTAAACTAGAGCAACAATGTAACTGACGGGAAAGAGGTGGGAGAGTTGCGAATGAGATACTGCTACAAGGTTGGCTTGAGAGGAGTTAAGCGCACTGGGGAGTAGCCGGTGAAGAGAGCAGATAGGAAAGGTGGGCCCAGATGGCAAAGAGCTTTGAAGCCAATTGTGAGGAGTGTGTTTGATGAGAAGAGAAAAAGGGAACCAATGGAGGGTTTTGAGGAGAGATGTGGGATGAGTGATGCTTCAATTAGAAGATTAACAGAGAAGCAGCATAGCCTAGTGGATAGAGCACGGGCCTGGGAGTCAGAAGGACCTAAGTTCTAACCCTGGCTTTGCCACTTGTCTGCTGTGTGACTTTGGGTGAGTCAGTCACTTAGTTTCTCTGTACCTCATCTGTAAAACGGGGATTAAAACTGTGAGCCCTCTGTGGGATACGGACTGTGACCAACCTGATTATCTTGTATCTAGCCCAGGGATTAATACAGTGCCTGGTACATAGTAAGCACTTAACAAATGCCCCTCCGCCCCCCCAAAAAAGAAAAAAATGAGCTCTGTGAGAGGAGTGTAAAGTGAGAGGAGGTCCCAGAACAGAACCTTGGGGGACATCCAAAGGATGAGAGGCAGAGGAGGAACCAGTGAACAAAATCTCACATTTCTACTTGCCTCTAGGACTTATACACATGGATATTACACTGGCATCATGAACTCAGTAAGGCCAAAACTGAGCTCTTCATCTTCCCTCCTAAACGCTTTCTGCTAACTTTCCCATCACAGTTAACACTATCACCATCCCCCTTCCCCTAAATTTGCAACCTTGATGTCTCATCACTACCTCCTAATTCTCACCTTCAGTCCACGTTAAATCCTACTGGTTTTTCCTCCACAATATTTCCCAGAACCTATCCTTTCTGTCCACCCAAACAACAACCCGGATGGTCCAAGTTCATCTTAGACCATCTTAGACCATCCATCTTAGACCAGCTTAGACCATCTTAGAACAGTGCTTGGCACATAGTAAGCACTTAACAAATGCCATCATTATTATTGTTATTATTATATCTCCCAAAGAGGCGACTTGATCTGCCTCCTCACTGGTCTCCCTGCCTCCAACCTCTCCCTTCTTCGATCTATTTCTCTTCCTGGATAGATCAGGCAGAAATCTCCCCAGTCTTATCAGGAACAGGAGGTGTTTTAGAGTTCTTTGGACTTAGGCTAAGGCACTGCCCACTTGCCTGCCTCTCTGACCCTCAGTTCCTCGCCCCAACCTTTCATTCCATTAGGTCATGTTTCTGCTTCCCATTAAGTGTCAGGTTCCATCTCGGCAGTCCATTTTTGCATCTCTCTCTCTAATAGACTGAAAATTCCTACCACGTTAGATAATCTCATTTCAGCAAACATCAAAACATTATTGAAAATTCCTGCCCAGCAAAGACTTGATTTTGTCACAGGAGAATCGTGGCTGCAGTTGATGAAAACCCCAATTGCTGCCCTTGCTTAGATATGCCATGCAGTAAATTCTAGCTCTGGTCATGCACAGAGACATCTCACATAAATTATTCAGGTACCCTGGCTCTTATCTTCTTGTATTTAGATGCATTGCTTGAAAGAAGATGCATTAAAAAGACCTCTGCAAACACTTCAGCAGGACTCATAAATGACCTAAGTGAGGCTGTGAACAAAGATCTCCTTAATCTTATGGAAACCCCTAAACCCACGGCTGACCTTACTTGTGGCCAAATTACTAACTCAAAGGTCAGAGAAACTGTCAATGGCTGGACCATCCATTAGCCCCCTAGAGAGGCTCTTGGGGCTTTTTTGTTGCCTGGACTGGTGAAAATTTAATAGAAAAATAATGTAACTCAGGTCTGATGAGAGGAATAAAAAGCAGAAAAAAGTTTCCATTTTCCCACTTTATTTTGCGAACACTGTAGTAGCTTTGGAAATGTGATGAATGCAGTAGCCCCAGCCATTATTGATCCTTTAGCTTAGGATAGTGGTATGCAACTGTTGGTGTTTAATAAATACTTCTTGACTGTCACTACATTGAAAGCTCTTTAAGGGCAAGGGATCCTGTTTACCTACTCTCTTGTATTGTGCTCCCCCAAGCACTTAAAGCAGTGCTCTGCACATAATAAGGGCTCAGAAAGGACCATTGATTGATTGGCTGTCTGAAATCAGATCAAATGTGGGACAGAGGGCAAACCAATCGAATCTCTCTTCCTTCAAGCCTAGGAATCTTAGTGCAGTTTGCAAAGTGCATCCAAACCTTTCCTATCCTTATCAGTGCTTGGAGATATCAAAATACAAGTGAGCTTATCTGCTCTGTCAGAGTCCTGTAACCCAGGTCAAATATTGAAATTCGATTTCCAGAGAGATAATAATAATGATGGCATTTGTTAAGTGCTTACTATGTGAAAAGCACTGTTCTAAGTGCTGGAGAGGATACAATGTGATCAGGTTGTCCCCCATGGGGCCTCACAGTCTTAATCCCCTTTTACAGATGAGATAACTGAGGTACAGAGAAGTGAAGTGACTTGCCCAAAGTTACACAGCTGACAAGTGGCAGAGCCGGAATTAGAACCCATGACCTCTGACTCCCAAGCCCAGGCTCTTTCCACTGAGCCATGCTGCTTCTCTGCCATCCCCAAAGGACTTTGCCAGGGTTAGGCTAAACCCAGATGTCCCAAAGCCAGCTGAATATCATTACTCAGGAGGCTCTCTGGCTTCATCTCCATTTTGCAGCCATGATGATACCTGTTTATGATTGACTCAGGAAATGGATTTTACCCCAAACCACAGCTTCCATGTTAGAAGCCAGACGCGCAGGAAGCATTCCCTTAGCCTCGGGCCTTTGTCAGGTAGAAGAGAAGGTAATATGAATGGAAAAGCAGAATCACCTTCCTAAAGCTTTTTGAGAAGGTAATATGAATGGAAAAGCAGAATCACCTTTCTAAAGCTAAAACAAAGGAAGAGACAAACAGATTTGAGATTTGACAGAGATTTGATGGCTCCTTTGCAGCTCACTTGTTCTAGGATCATTATTTGTGTGGTGGGGGAAGGCAGAATTTACTTAAGTGCTGAAGCCGTAAGTCATGGGCATCCACAGCCAGTTTAAATAAAATTTCCCTCATCTAATTCCCTTAAAATGTGGCCTTGAGGACCTCAGAAACACCACTGTCCTGGCAAATGCAGTCAACATCCAGGAGTTCAGCTGTCTTGCTGGCAGTTTGCCTGTCCCCTCACTCAGACCTGGAATTGATCCTCAGCTTCTCAGAATCTCAGCCCAGTCCTTCCCTGGTCACCCAGACCCTTCTGTCAGTCTGAGTTTACCGGACGTATGTGACCTGTTTATAAGTACAGTAATGCAGTAACAGTGGTCTCTGTTGAACTGAGGGGTCAAAACCTTCAGAGAGCACTCATCTCTAGTGGAAGATTCCAGACTTGGCCCCCATCATGTTTTATGGTGGCATAATGAGCCAAGACGAAGAAATGAGGAGCAGAAATGTGGCTGGCTTTGTTATCTTATATTTCAGTTTTCATTTGCATGCTATTTCTCTGAAAATAATATGCTAATCCCATTTCCTAAACAATCCTTTGGACTAAATTTAAAAAACGCATGAGTCATGTTTATCACTCTCAGCAAGCTACTGCATCTGACTCATTATATTCACCTTCCACCTGGAGGGAGCCCTGAGCACAGACCAAGATTGCCCAAAGTCTCCAGGACTTCCCACTCTTTTGATGTCACCAGCTGACATGGAGGGTGGCAAGAGTTACGGGTCAAGGAGCTGAGGTGTTAGAGATTGAGAGTTTAAATTCTGGAACCTAAACAAATGATCTAAATATCGCTGAGGAATTCATTTCACCTCCATGAGTTTTAGTGCCCTTGTCAGGCCAAGGTAGGGGGAGACACAAAGCAACTGAGGGGGAGGAAGAGGTCTGGTCCTGGAACAGTTTCCCAAAGCTCCACCTTACCTGCCTCAATCCCCTGACTCTTTCTACCCCCGAGAAGCAAGCCACACTGCAGGGAGGGGACAAGTGATGGGAGTCATGTCATAGTCATTCAATCGTACTTATTGAGCGCTTTTTACTCAAAAGGATTAGCTCAGGTCAGCTCTGTCACCTCCCATGGCAACACCCCATGGATGAAGGGCAGGACAGCCAAGTCTGACTGCAGGTAAGGGCAAGGAAGCAGAAAGTCATTACCTGAACTGGAGCGGGGCCAGGGCCTGGCATTGGTCACCTCTGCCTTTGTCCAGTGCCAGCTCTTTAATTACCCATCTGGTCAGCACCTTAGCATGATTTTTCAATCTGTGAACCAGACCCTCCAGCCACTGTCCCACCGTTGTGGCCAAGGAAGGATCCAAGACCCTGGGGTAGCTCTGCAAAGAGCTAAACATAGCAATGCTGCTCAGAGAATCCTGGCTTTGATGCTCTTCACATGCTGACATTGCACCGTCCCCACTCTGATTGGGCTCCCTCAGTTTATAGAAGGCAAGCACAATGCAGACCTGAACACCACTATCGTCTTATTGCCTCACCCATATTCACCTAGGCACATTTGTCCCAACTGAGAGAATGGTTCTCTCATGGCTACAGCCGTGGACCCTGCAGGGGCATGTGTCCTGGGAAGCTCCTGTCTAGTAGCACGAGAGGGGAATTGAGGAGAGCCCGACCTGTGGAAAAGGGTTTCCAACGGAAACCTCGGCTCCGGCTTCCTCCCGGCCTTCTGATTTCCTTGTTGAGATTTCCCAGCTCTGCTGAGCTGGTTAAATCTGACAGATCATCGTGTGATTAAAATAAATATTGCAAAGGAACACACATTATTCTAAGAGTTGCAAAAACCACCACTGTCTCTAGTGGCTTCCCGGGAGTCATAAGTAGCCCTCTAGTGTTTTCCCCTGTGGGTTAAGATTCATAATTAAATCCCCTTTGGGAAACTTTGTGCTCCAACTAACAGCAGCAAACAATGGGGAAGTAGCCACCTTCAGTAAATCATTCTTTTATCTGTTCCGCTCTCCTCTTTTTTCATTTTTCTCTGGAGTTGGGATGACTCGTCACTGCCTTTTACAATCCTAGCTTTAACTCCAGTAAGCCTCATCTTCCACAAGCCCAGACCTGAAGTGTGCAGAAAGGCTCAACACTTATGCAGAGTCAATTATTTATTCAGCTAGCTTATCCTGACCTGCATGCATCTGTGGCAACCTTTTTCTTCTTCCTCTTCTCACTATTTGTAAATAATTTAAGTCTCCTGGCCTCCCCCATTGGATTAGAAGTCCTACAGGGACTGTGTTTTCTGCTTCTCAGGTACTCTTCCAATTGCTTTGTACAGTGCTCTGCACACAGTAGGTTCTGAAATGCCATTGATGGTACCAATGATGATGATGCTAGATGAAGTTACACTCTGGTTAACAGGGAGAGTTGGGGGGAAAAAGTAACTGGACAGTTACCAAGGTTCCTCAACCAGTTTGGTGATGGAATTAGTAGCATTATCCAACTCTGCCCTTGGGAAAATGGCCAAAGCCTGTGACATCCCAGCATAAGAGATTGTTGTGTAGTAAAGTGCAATAGGTTGGTTGCAACCATCTTAGACTTGGAGCCCCGTGTGGGACAGGGACTGTGTCCGACCTGATTATCTTGTATCTACCCCAGGGCTGAGCACAGTGCTTGGCCTGTAATAAGTGCTTAACAAATACTGTTATTATTCTTATGATTATCATTATTGCAAGCAGAGCTGGCAGAAGCCAACAGTGTGTTCTGGAGAATTCACTGAAGTCCTACTCTTATCCATGTAATGCAGCAGAGTCCTGGAGGCCCAGGAAAGATCAGCCTGGGAAGCAAAAATCAGAGGTGAGGTGGCTCAGAGTGAGCAAAAGTACAAGAGAACCCATGAGGAGAGAGAGAAAATAGCAACAGGATCACCAGGCTCTAACAGCTGGGAGAGGAACAGATCAATAGAGAACAAACAACTCATTCCAGAGTGTATGCACAAAAACCATCCGTTAAAATCACTACCATGTCAGCAGTCAGAAGCAGCATGGCGTAGTGGATAGAGTACGGGCCTGGGGGTCAGAAGGTAATGGATTCTAATCCCGGTTCTGCCACATTTCTGCTGTGTGACCTTGAGCAAGTCACTTCACTTCTCTGTGCCTGTTACCTCATCTGTAAAATGGGGATTGAGAATGTGAGCCCCACAGGGGATAGGGATTGTGTCCAACTCAATTTGCTTGTATCCACTCCAGCTCTTAGTACGGTGCCTGACACAAAGTAAGCGCTTAACAAATACCATGATTATTATTATCTTAATCTGAAATGGTCACCTACTACTAAATTTAGGGATTTCAGAGAGGCCTCGCTGACCCTCATTCCTTGAGCAATGAGTATATCACTATGAAGGGCAAATATATTAAGATAACATTAATGTGCTAAATAATAATGTATTTATGTGGCTGACACCAACAAAAAGCAAAATTTAGTATGAAATTGTAAATGGCTCACATGATTCAGCAGAGTCTATTATTACCAAATTAGAAAATGAAACATACAAGAGCCTATTTAAACCTGCTGTAGTCCTTAATCTTTCCTCCCCTGCAGGAGAACCAGATCAGGCTGTGATTATAGAGCCTGGGCAGAGACATTGGCAAGGCATCATCTCTTTCCTACTACCTTCCAAAGAGGATTGAGTGCCATTTGCTTCCCTGACTCCCTGACCCATTCTATCGTTCTATTCCATGGAAAGCGAAGGGGCATTTGCTTCATTTTCTACAGGACTCTTTCTCAAAAGTTAACCCCAGGGGAAGATGGCTCTTGTGCTTTGGGCAAGACATTATGAGCAGAGTGAGGAAGGATGTGGTTTCACCATGGGCACCCAGCTGTCAGAAGCAGGTAGAGAACACCAGGTATGTAGAGAGGGTTGATGTGGTCTTAATGAGTTCAACTGGATGACAGAACATATCCTCAGACTTCAAACACAGCTAGTGGTTGGGTGCAAGACAGGGAGATTGATGCTAAGAACTCTTATTGAAGGGAGAGCATTATCCCTTTTTAGGAGAGTGATGGGGAAGACCAAGAGTAGAAAAGAGAAGAAAGTACAGGGGTAAGCCATTCTGAAGTTGGGCCTCCACACCCCACCAAGTTCAGTCACAGGCTTGGACATGTAGCATTATTTGAGTCAGGGGGAGATGTTGGAAGAACAGACCATTGGCCATCATGCTAATAGCAGAATTGTTGCCAGCATGGACTAGATATCTCACTCTGACTTTTTATGGTTTACTATGTGCCAGGCACCATATTAACTGCATCTTGGGAGCCTGCTTGGCACAAAGATGAGGTACAGTGTGCTTGCCTTGGGCCTGGAGGGGACAGATCCATTGTCCCACCAGCATTGATTAAATCTGTGTAGCTGTCCTCCTATGCACTTAGACCAGTCTGTTTTCCCCCTCCATGGGAAAGGGGAAATCAGTCTTGATGTTACTCTTTCACCTAAGTTACTTCTTCCATCCCAAGTATCCTCCCATGGATGCTGGCTATTAGCCAGAAAAGCCACCTCACCTCCGATTTTTACTCCCCAGACTGATCTTTCCTGAGCCTCCAGTACTCTGCTGCATTACATGGATAGGAATAGGACTTCAGTGAATTCTCCAGAACACACTGCTGGCTTCTGCCAGCTCTGCTTGTAATAATGATAATCATAAGAATAATAGCATTTGTTAAGCACTTATTACATGCCAAGCACTGTGCTCAGCCCTGCGGTAGATATAAGATAATCAGGTCGGACACAGTCTCTGTCCCACATGGGGCTCCTAGTCTAAGACAGTTGCACCCAACCTATTGCACTTCACCACACAACAAACTCTTATGCTGGGATGTCACAGACTTTCCCATGAAGAAAAGCCAGAAAAGAAAAGCTTCTAAGGAGAGTTCCTTTCAGAGCTCTCCACTTGGTCATCTAGGATCTTCTGAGGTATGTTTTAGGGTGCTGCTTCTCTCAGGAATCTAAGGAACAGGATTCATCATGATTTTTACTCTAAATTTTGGGGGAAGAAACTTTTTTTTTTTCTTTCATTGCCTCCCTGGTTGGTCTCCAGCACTAACTTTTGGGAAGTGTCACTATATGATAAAGGCTTCCTCATTGCCCAGTTAATAGAGTGCCAGCCAAAGCACTTTCCGTCCTTCCCAAAAATGCAGAGGTAGGCTTTGAAGCCTGCAGAGTTGGTCAGGGGTATCTCCTGCTGCTCCCTGCTAAGCAGAATGAAGCTGTTGCCCTTGATGCCCTTCTGCATTGCCCTTCCATTTGGATCTGCACCCTTTATTCAGCCCACCCTAAACCCCAAAGCACTTATGGACATACCTATAATTTTATTTATTACAGAGAAGCAGCGTGACTCAGTGGAAAGAGAATGGGCTTGGGAGTCAGACGTCATGTGTTCTAATCCCGGCTCCACCACTTGTCAGCTGTGTGACTTTGGGCAAGTCACTTAATTTCTCTGGGCCTCATTTACCTCATCTGTAAAATGGGGCTGAAGACTGTGAGCCCCACATGGGACAATCTGATCACCTTGTATCCCCCCAGCGCATAGAACAGTGCTTTGCACATAGTAAGTGCTTAACAAATACCAATTATTATTATTTATGTTAATCTCTGCCTCTTCTAGATGCTATGCTCGCTGTGGGCCGGGGAAGAGTCTGTCAACTCTGTTATATTGAACTCTCCTAAGTGCTTAGTAAAGTGCTCTGCACACAGTAAGCGCTCAATAAATATGATTAATTGAATGTCACACAGTCATTTTCCATCCAAGTTAGCCTTGGTAGGCCAGGACTGAAAGGGAGCCATCTGTGAAAGGTCATGAACACCAGAGTGATGCTTGTTTCTGGCTTTATGTGGCTTTTGGGCTGAGGAAACTTCCAAGTCCACATCTCCCATCATAAACCCATTGAACTTTTATCTGGTATTAATGATTTTTCTGGCTCCTCCAAATGTTTGTGTTTAAGGGTACAGCATCTGTTCTCGTGTATTGTCTCTGTGCTTCACTCAGCACTGAAGTCAAGAAGCAGAAAGAGGGGCAAATACACCCCATTCAATACCATAGCAGCCATATGAGCAAGACAGAAATATGGTTGCCAGGTAAAGTAGAGGGCACTGGAGAGGTGGGAGGAAGACAGTACTTAAAGACCAAAATCTCAAATAATAACAAATGAGAGAGATGATGTTCAAAATTTGGGGAAGCATACTTTCCTGATATTCATCGGGACTTTGAATTTAATGTAAAAATAGCATATTCAATGTCTGAAACCAGCAAGTGTCCACGAGCATGGCCATTTCCAGCATGCTCCTAGGATAATAATGATGGTATTTGTTAAGTGCTTACTATGTTCCCATCCTATATAGAGCTCACTTGGTCAATCTTGGAGCAAGGAGTTCTCAAGTCCAGTTACAAACTTTGAGGCTTCTGGCTGTACCTCAGCTCCCTCATGCTCAAGTTCCCAACAAATCTATCCTGCCTGATCAGCCACAAGGCCAATAAAAATGATAATAACAATAATGATGGGATTTGTTAAGTATTTACTATGTGCCAGGCACTATACTAAGCATTGGGTGAATACAAGTAAACTGGGTTGGACACAGTCCCTGTCTCATGTGGGGTTCATAGTTTCAATCCCCATTTTACAGATAAGGTAACTGGGGCACAGAGAAGTGAAGTGACTTTCCCAAGGTCACATAGCTGACAAGTGGCAGAGGTGGGTTTAGAACCCATGACCTTCTGACTCCCAGTCCTGTGCTCTATCCACTGTGCCGTGACCCATAGTAGTAACTCCCAGTGACCAACAACACCGTTAAAATAGCCCAGTAAGATGCAATCCTGAGTCAAAACAAAATAGCACATTAGAAGCACACCTAAAAAAATGGAAACTGCATAAAAATGTACTTTTCGCCTTGCTTCTAAAACATCATCTATCTGCCTCCACCCCCACCACAAACACATACATCAGTTGAACTACAGACCTTTTGCTTCTGTTGAAGAGGGTGGGAGGAGGAAAATAGGGTGGTTTCCACTCTGCCCTAGAGGCTGGGCAATTTAGGAAATGATGCCACAGAGAGAAAGATTTATAATAGAAGGTGGAAGCCTCTTCCTACTAATCTCTCATATCCATGCTGTCAGACGGAGCCTACTTCCTGCCTCCCTCACTGCAGCCAAATAGGGAAAGGTCCAGGAAACAGAAAAGGAGAAAGTAGGCAGGAGGAGAGCAAGACAAGGAAGAGGGGGAAGGGGAAAGAAAACAAAAGAATGAGGACAGTTCTCAGTGTACTGCAAGGGTCCAGGACTGCAGATGGCACCAAAGGTGACTACTTGCGAGGGCTCTTCCACCAGTATTTATGTTCTCAACAATTTGCTGCTGACTGATAGCCCCTATAGGAAACCCACACACACTGACCATCTGAGCAAGCAAGCCCCTGCTAGTGTGACAATCTGAAAGTGATTTATCTTTGTTGGGAAACTGACTCTATTTTCAAAACATTCTGGCTCCTGATTATAAGACTTTCCAGCTTCCTCCTATTGTTATAGGGGAGAGGGTGTCTGGCTTCTGGCTACAAACAGGATATGAGGAGCTCTGAAACTTCACTTGACAGTTCCATATAGGTGGACATAAAACAGAATAGGAGTCTCACACAAGGCTAACTCACAGATTTGAGAGAGCAGAAAAGCAGACCAGAATAAATATTTTCTGTGGGCATTCTTTTCCTTTCATTTTTTAAATGGTATTTGCTAAGTGCTTACTATGTGTCAGGCACTATACTAAGGTCAGGGGTATACAAGCTAATCAGGTGGGACACATCCGTGTCCCACTTGGGCTCACAGTCTTAATCCCTATTTTACAGATGAGGTAACTGAGGCACAGAGAAGTGAAGTGACTTGCCCAAGGTCACACAGCAGACACATGGGGGAGCAAGGATTACAACCTAGGCCCTTTGACTTCCAGGCCTGTGCTCTATCCACTAGGCCACACTGCTATTCTTTCATGAGTTTTGATATTTTAAAAACTTGGAATATTGACTCTGAAAGTTTCAGAATATTTCTAGGTGAGTAGGTCTATCATTTACATGACAGACTGTCATTCTTTAAACTATGAGCAATACAAAATTGAAACCGTATCTTCTTGGCTACTTCTCCAGGAAAACTTGAGAAGGCATTCAGAATTGAAACAATTTTGCAGGAAGGACCCATCTTCTTTGCCCTGCCAGACCTCCCTGATCTTCACCAGGATTGGGAGGGTTTGCCTGAAAATGAATTCTTTCTTATTAATTTGGGCCTAGGCCCTGCAATTGTTCTAAAGAACCCCTGATTGACATTAGGCCTGACTGGAGGGCAAATGGTAAAAGAATTACCCAACCAACCGTTTTGCCCTTTGACTCCTTTCCCAAGGGACTGTTGAGGGTACTTATACCCACTTGTCAGCTGTGTGACTGTGGGCAAGTCACTTAACTTCTCTGTGCCTCAGTTTCCTCATCTGTAAAATGGGGATTAAGACTGTGAGCCCCACGTGGGACAACCTGATTCCCCTGTGTTTACCCCAGCGCTTAGAACAGTGCTCTGCACATAGTAAGCGCTTAACAAATACCAACATTATTATTATTATTATACCAAGAACACACTTAGCTTTTTGTACGCCCTTTTAAAGCACCTTCTCCCTTACCTCCTATACATTAATGGAAACCTGAAGATGGTAAATGTCCTACTCTCTAATTCATCCAGCAGATGAGAAGTGAGGTTGTGGTGGGATTGCAGACTCATGACTCAGATTCTCTAGTCCCGAGAAGCAACTCTCAAAAGAATTGAAGGAGCTAGGCATTTAAAAAAAAAAAGAGGAAAAAAAACCCCCTTGGCTTTCACATAAGTTAATCATAATACATAGAAACAACCTAGCAAATAAATAACTTGGGAACCCCGTGGGGCTCTTGAAGCTCTTACTGAAATAATTTGTTCTATTCTACTCTATGGAATCTATCATCTATTCTAATTAATTCTCCCCACATCCCTTTGGTGCAGCAAGGTTATCTGACACTTGGTTAACTGATATGTGGCAAATACATTTCTAAATAGAAAAATTTTCAAACTTCCCCCTTCAGCAATACCGGACCTTGGTCCAGAGCTAATCCCCCACCCCCAAACACCTCCTTTCCCCAATTGACAGGCCTCAGGTGAAGGGCAAGTGATAGCTTAAACCTGGTTTCCTTTCAGCTGGGGGTTGGACTCCACTAGTCAGGCTATATTGGTACTGTCATAGATTTCTTCCCCTTCTTGAAAAAGAGAGTTGACTTAACTGAAAGAAAAACTGAATGGAGGTTGAATCCTGCAGCTGGCTGAGTGGCAATCAGGACTGATGCAGGCAAGCAGTTGCCTGTCTTGGCTGGCGAAAGGCTTACAAAGCCTCAGCATGAGGCCTGTGGTTTAGAACAAGACTGAGCTACCAAGAAATGCCTTTTAACCCAAGGAGAGCAATTGCTGGAGTCACCTGGGTGAGAATGCCTTGTGCTTCATCTGTGTTTTTGAATTCTTGTCAGGCACTTAGCAGTGTTTAATCTGTCTGCAGCTTCAGCATGTATTCCTTCTGGACATTTGCATACAGGTCACTGAAAAAGAAAGCACAAAACAAGCTCTGTTTTCCCCGTCTCTTCCCATTTACTAGTGGCACGATCATCTCATATTTGCATATGAGGACTCCACCTGCAGAGACTGCTCCACCTCACCGTATCTGCAGTTGAGTCACATCCCTTCCATATTGATTGCACTTGTGTAACGAACAGTGGCACTGTAATTTAGATATAAAAATATCAGACCTATGAGGAGATTGGTTGCAGGGTGGGGTGGGGGATGTCTTTGTGTTTCTTCAGGAAAATCAAATATGTAGGAAAATTATTTTTACCCACTAAAGTATTGATATAGTGTCAGGGGTCTGACTAGTGGAGGGCTTGCTCTGCTTTCTTAGCCAGAGCTTCCGCATGAGGTTGGGGCCTGGAGAACACCCCAGCCCCCTTTGCCAAGACACAGATGAAGAGAAATGAGTCTAGTTGACTTCACCTCTGGAAACACCTTTGTCATTCTGGATGGTGAACAAATCATCTATCGACTGGGCTTTCTCTTTATGTTCTGCCCTAGAATAAAATATCCAAAAGCTCAATAAAGCAACTGGGCTTTGTAAGTCAATGGAACAGCAGCGTGGCCTAGTGGAAAGAGCATGGGCCTGGGAGTCAGAGGACCTGGGTTGTAATCCCAGCTCTGCCAGTTGCCTGCTGTGTGACCTTGAGCAAGTCACTTAACTTCTCTGTGCTTCAGTTACCTCATCTGAAAAATGGAGATTTAAAACCTGTTCTCCTACTTAGACTGTGAGCCCCAGGTGGGGCAGGGACTGTGTCCAACCTTATTATCTTGTATCTACCCTAGTGCTTAGTACAGTGTATGGCACATAGTAAGCACTTAACAAATGTTATTATTATTATTAATAATAGTTTCCTCAACTGTGAAGTGGGAATGGTGGGCATTCAGTACCTCTTTTCCCTCCTACTTAGACTATGAGCCCCATGTGGGACAGGGACTGTGTCCAACCTGATCAACAGTTATCTACTCCAGTGCTTGAAACATAGTGCTTGAAAGGAAAAAGGAAAAAAAAAAATCCTCCAATCCACAACCCTTAAATAACATCCCGTCAAATAACGTGGTAGTATTTCTTTGGTCTTTCTTGGAATCTGATCAAGAGCTTCCTTCCTCCTCTTTCCTCTCTCTCTCCCCAGGAAAAAGTGACTTATAACTCCTCCAAGAGGCAATTCTTCATGCATTCTAGATCAAGGTAGAGCCAATTGTTTAACCATTGTCATGGGAAAAAGGGAGAGGACATATCAATGAAATCCATGCAGAATTCCCAAATCCCCTTCTTTTCAGGAGCTTCAACCTCTCTTCCCCTCCCTCTCCCAGCCCCCAGGCCCAACATTTTACTAAAGAGCTATGGAGGAGCCAAACTGATTGATTTGAACTTCACTATCTTTCCCTCAACTGCCGATCCTACCTGTCCCTGAAGCCCACAGTGTCATCTTCATCACCTTGCTATCTTTTAAATCTCACCTTCAGTGTGTCACAATCTTCCTGGCTTTTCCTCCACAATATTTCCCACAGTCATCCCTTTCCTTCTTCCCAGATAACCACCTCCCTGATTCAAGCTTTCATGCTCTCTTAACACGTCAGCCTCCTCACTGGCCTGCCCCACCATTCTCTCCCTTCTTCAGATTATATTTTACTTCCTGGATCATCTTTTGAAACTGTTTGGCACATGTCCCTCCATCCCTAAGAAAACTCCAATATTTTCCTATTCCCTTGTCATCAAGCAGGAACACCTGACCATTGGCTTTAAGGCTCTCCATCAGCTCTCTCCCTCTTGCATTTTGGAGTATACTGCATATACTCCATCTTGCTCTACATGCTTTCGAAACTCTTCTTTTCACTGTACTTTGCCCTTGTCTCTTCCCCTTTGGACCACTTGCTCACGGTGGTCACCCAGCCTGGGACTTCTTCCTGAATCAAATCTGCCAGATCACAACTCTCTCCTGTGTTAAAGCCCTCAGAAACCCACCTCCCCAATTAATTTCCACCTTCCCAGGACATGTCAGCCCAAGAGTGACCCTTAGCATTTCTATGCAGTCAAAATATCTGTTTTCATTAAGCCACTATTGAGGGATTAGGGAAAGTTCTTTCCACAATGTGCAACTGTCTGGCTAGAACATGATCTGATGATGCAAGAAACAGCTGTGTGCACAAGTGCAGAGTGAGTCAAACTTTGAGTACTTTAACGAGATTTATCCTAAATGTCCGGTTCTATAAAAACACGACCCCTGGAGTCTAAGAGAACTGACTATAAATAAATGCTAAGGATTGAATTAAAATTACACCAGTGTATGTACACCACTTGTTTTTTCACTTATTTATTCATCTTCTCCATACTCCTGCCACTGTCAGTTGGAGCTTTGTTTACTTTTCTGTTGACACTGTTGGTAAATGATTTGTGTCTTCCTATCTCCTTCTTTAGATTGAAAGCTCCTCAAGGTCAGGGACCATATCCCTTGCTTTTATAGTACTTTCCCAAATGCATAGTACAGGGTCTGCATACAGAAGGAACTGAATAAATATCACTGATTGATTGATTTTCCCATCGCTGATGGAGGTGATGTTGAGCAGGGAAATGACCTGAGAAAGAAAGGGGAGGAGGAAGAAGCCTTGGTTATAAGTCCCTAGTTAAAGAACTGTATCGGTTAATAGCAATAATCAATAATAATTTTTGGTTAAGTGATTACCACATAGGAAGCACTGTGCAAGTGCTGGGAAGACTATGTGGATATTAATTCAGATAAGGGCCCTATCACAGAAGGGACTCATGGTCTAAGAGGGGAGAGGGCAGATACAGGAAAAGAGAGGGAGAAAAAATGGCTAGAAAAAACAAAGCAAAAACTTCAACAGCAGCAAGATAGCCATGCATTGTTGCATGGAGGGGAGAAATAACACTTCAATCAATTGTATTTACTGAGTCCTTACTGTGTTCAGAGCACTGGACTATGCACTTGGGAGAGTACAATATAAACAGAGTTGGTAGACATATTCCTTGCCCAAAAGTTCCCTGCCTGCTAGACTGTAAGCTCCTGTAGACTGTAAGCTCATCCTCTAGACTGTAAACTTATTGTGGGCAGAGAATGTGTCTTTTCATTGTTGGATTGTACTCTCCCAACCGCTTGGTACAGTGCTCTGCACACAGTAAGCACTCAATGAATACGATTACTTAAAGAGCTTACAGTCTAGAGTGGGAGACACATTCATATAAATAAATTTCATAAATGTACATAAGTGCTGTGGGGCTGAGGGAGGGGTGAATAAAGGGTGAAAATCCAAGTATAAGGGTGATACAGAAAGGAGTGGGATAAGAGGAAATGAGGGCCTAGTCAGGGAAGGCCTCTTGAATAGTCCTCGGTCTCCTTCAGCTCCTCATCGCTTCAGCCAACTCTAAATGTTGAACATGAAAGCTTCTATCCACCATCTGCTGCTATAGGTTGTGGGCTTTGACTCCTGTGGTTGTAGACAGGAGGATATAGACTGCCCTGGACATCAGGTGGTTCCCTATAGACCCTGGAGGCCTGGTGGCATGTAGACGCTCTGGGCCTCGTGGAGCCGAACTTTGCTGGCCTGGAACCTCTTTGCAACGTGAAGTAGTGCTGCCTAATAGAACATGGCCCTGGGAGTCGGAAGGATCTGGGTTCTGATCTTGGTTCTGCCACTTGTCTGCTGTGTGACCTTGGGCAAGTCCCTTACTTCTCTGTCCCTCAGTTACCTCATCTGTAAAAATGGGAATTTAGACTGCGAATCCCATGTGGGGCATGCACTGTCTCCAACATGATTAGCTTGTATCTACCCTAGCACTTGGAACAGAGCTTGACATGCAGTAAGCACTTAACAAATACCATTAATATTATTATTATTATTTGTGGGGACTATGAGTTTGGAAGAATAGCAGAATTCAGTGCCATAACGCAGCCCTGATTTAACCATTATAGAATGTGGTGCTCTGCAAGAGTTTCTTAGGGAATTAGTGGAAATGAAGTTCCGTGTTACCACATGTTACTGAAAACAGGCAACATTAAGCAGTTGCCAATTAGTTCCTGTAATTTGCTAATTAGTGGATATAGTATAGCTAATTAATTCTTATTATGATATTTGTCCCAGGCCCAGTCCCAAACTGGACTCACAATATTAAAGGTAAGGGAAGTAGGTATGGATTATCATTCTTCAGATGAGAAACTGAGGTACAGAGAGGTGGTGATTTACCCACGGTCACACAGCAGCCTAGTGGCAGAGCTAGGATTATAATCCTGGTCTTCTAAATCCTAGTGCCAGCATGGCAGAGTGGATAGAGCATGGGCCTGGGAGTCAGAAGTTCATGGGTTCTAATCCCGGCTCTGCCACTTGTCTGCTGTGTGACCTTGGGCAAGTCACTTCACTTCTCTGGGCCTCAGTTACCTCATCTTTAAAATGGGGATTAAGACTGTGAGCCCTACGTGGGATAACCTGACTACCTTGTATCTACCCCAGCACTTAGAAAAGTGCTTGGCACATAATAACCACTTAACAAATACCATAATTATTATTATTCTCTTTCCACTTTGCCACGCTGTCTCAGTTTCTAATGCAGAGACTGCTTTAACTTTAAAGGCAAAAACCCACCTGTCACTAGGCCTCTATTGTACTGTTTTAACTGTTTTCTAACCACCTTCTCCTAACCCCTTTTTGGCTAACACAAAGCAGTTTTTTAAAGTGGAGTTTTTCAAGAATACAGCTATAGTATTACAGCAGGAATGACTGTTTTTCTTAGAGTGAGTCTCCGGATGCCCAGGGATCCCAGAGTCAGGAAATGCCATCGGAGCCAGGGAAGAACTGCTTCTCAGGAAGGGCTTGCACAAGAGCTATTCTATTACTGGCCTTGGGCCTATTCAATGGATGGGCAGTTCTGGAGACAAAGAAATGATAGAGTAAGGGATTCAGGGAGAGGGAATGGAGAAAGCAACAGTTTTCCCAGGAATAGAATGGGACATTTAATAATAATATTGTGGTGTCTAAGTGCTTTTGTTTGTTTTGTCTTATGTTGTCGAGTCGTCTCCAACCCATTGTGACGCCACGAACACATCTCTCCCAGAATGCCCCGCCTCCATCTGCAATCGTTCTAGTAGCATATCCATAGAGTTTTCTTGGTAAAAATATGGAAGTGGTTTACCATTGCCTCCTTCCATGCAGTAAACTTAAGTATCTGCCCTTGATTCTCTCTCATGCCGCTGCTGCCCGGCAACAGGTGAGTTTTGATTTGTAGCAGATTGCCTTCCACTCACTACCCAGCCTGGCTCAGTGGAAAGAGCACGGACTTTGGAGTCAGAGGTCATGAGTTTGAATCCCAGCTCTGCCACTTATCAGCTGTGTGACTGTGGGCAAGTCACTTAACTTCTCTGGGCCTCAGTTACCTCATCTGTAAAATGGGGATTAAGACTGTGAGCCCCATGTGGGACAACCTGATTCCCCTATGTCTACCCCAGCGCTTAGAACAGTGCTCTGCACATAGTAAGCACTTCACAAATACCAACATTATTACCCAATGCCCCAAGCTAGGAATTCAATCACTCAATCGTATTTATTGAGTGCTTACTGTGTGTAGAGCACTGTACTAAGTGCTTGGAATGTAGGAATGGAATGGCTATGCCTCTGCTTGACTCTCTCTCCCATAGTTGAGACTGGTAGAATACTGTAAACTCTCCAGGTGCGACCCTGAGAGGGGATGGAGTGCTTACTGTGTGTCAAACAATGTGATAGCTACAAGATCATCAGGAGGGACACAATCCCTATCCCAAATAAGGTTTGTAGTCTAAGGGGGAAGGGGAACAGGCATTTAATCTCCACTTTCAGGTGAGGAAACTGAGGCACAGGGAAGTTCAGTGGCTTGCCCAAGGTCACACGTCAGACAAATGGGAGAGCTGGAATTTGAGCCCAGGTCCCCTGACTCCTAGGTCCATGCTCTTCCTGCTAGGCCACATTGCTTCTCGGGTCTCTCAATCACAGTAATTTTCTCCTGGGCTTCTTTTGGGGTCATCCAGCAAGGGAGGAAGGGATCAGGAGAAGAGTTTGACAATTAGGTAGAGTCGGTCAGTCAATCATCAGTCAGTCAGTCAATTGTATTTATTGAGCACTCACTGTGTGCAGAGTAGTGTACTAAGCACGTGGGAGACTACAATATAACAATAAGCAGACATCCCCTACACACAATGAGTTTACAGTGTAGAGGGAGGTGAGGAGACAGACATATATAAATAAATTACAGAGATTGTACCTGGGAAAGAAAAAGAGACAAGACCATGCTCTCTAGATTGCTAGAGGTTACCCTCATTTTGGTCAGGTGTTCAAAGGTATTCTTGACACCTAGAAAATTACTGGGGTAGAAAATTCCCTGGGAACTAAATTGATGGGTTTAGAGGCATTCTTGAAAGCACAAGCAAATAGGCAAGAATTATATTCACTTGGTAAAATATCAATTCTCAATTGTTCTTTATCACATAAAGGAAGAGCTTGCACTACAGGTTATACTATATGATGTGTTTGGGTTTCAATAAGCATGTAAATTGAATCTTTGGAAAGAAAGAGAAAAATTTCCCCCATAAACAGAGAATGAGCCAATTATACTAATAATCTTCCAGGAACATGAAGCCTCTTGCCAAGGCTATTAGCCTCTACTCCTCCCAACCATATATACCCCATGGAAGAGATTTAGGATTCCAAAGTGCCATTCATTGTTGCAAATGGTAATGAGTGATGTTGTAAATGGCAGAAAAGCTGTTTCATTGGAATCGCATCCCTACATTATTCTAGCAAACCATACAATAAAGCTGGATCTTCTGCTGTTACTGTATATTTCATTCAGGTGCCTTACTCAAATGGATCCAATTATAGTTATGGAAAAAGGACTTTAATGAATTGCAGAAAATTATGCTGTACAAGAAAAAAAAAGTCCCATTTGGCACTTTCTTCACACAAAGCATGTGAATTGAACATTCTCTTTACCCAGCATTTAGGATTGATAACAGGTGGAAAAAATATTTTGCAGTAAATAAAACAATGATGCATTTTCCAGAATTTCTCCATAATTAAGATTTACATGGGTTTATCAGGCATTCATGAGCATGCATACATATCTGTGTAGGAGAGAAGAACATCTAGTGGCAAAAGCAGCAGAAAACATTCAATTCTCTAGAGTTAATTCCTTGTTCTCCCTCACGAGACATGCTGTGAACTTGGGTGTGTGTGTGTCTTGACTAATGAGACATTCTTGCACTTAGTTATACCCATCCTCAGCACTTGTGTGTATATATGTGTATTCAGTTGTACGTTCTATTATTTATTCTGATTACATGGTATGAAAATATAATTCCACACTGTTCCAGATGGTTTCAGATTACTTTCATCCCTGATTACTACTACCACTATTGTTGAAGTGCTGTGGAGATGAATGTTTATGAAATTAATGGAGATTCTAGAATAGAAGGTGCTAAATTACTATACTGTGGGTATAGTTAGAAGACATTTTACTAAGAAACATATGGGGGAAAAGATTATCAAATGGTTCTAAAATTAGAATAAACAGATTTTGGTAATTAGAAATGCATGAGAGGTAGCATGGCCTAGTGGATAGAGCACAGGTCTAGGAGTCAGAAGGACCTGGGTTCTCAGCCCTGCTCTGCCACTTGTTTGCTGTGTGACCTTGGATAAGTCACTTCACTTCTCAGTGCCTCAGTTACCTCATCTAGAAAATGGGATTTGGACCCTGTCCAACATGATTAGCTTGTATCTACCCCAGCACTTAGTACAGTGCATTGCACATTATAAGTGCAAAACAAATGCCATTAAAAACTGCAGTCAGTAGTATATAAATGTGTCATAGTCTTTGCTGAGCACCTCCTGGAGTGGGGTAGAAGGCTGAGGTCAGGTTTCATACAGAAACTTGAAAATGTTCTTGGTGGGATGGACTACTTGCTGATTTATTCCTTCAAAAGCACAGGGTTCAAGGCCCTGGCTTGATGTAGAGGCCTGAGAGCCAAGACTCTATGGTAGAAGGCAGTGGCAGAGGAAGAAGAGTAAAGCTGTCTGAGTTATGGTAGCATGGCAACTTTTTGCCTCTAAACAAAGTAGAGAAATTCTAACATAACAGGCAGCAGGGCTAGTTAGGCTATGAATAGGGTTAGGTTAGCATTGAATTCAGAGGACCCACCTGGTGCTAATTATTGCCTTTGCAGACTCAAATGTCAGATGGGTTAATATTTGGGAACTATAACTTAGTTTGTCGCTCTGTGTAGAACATATATCTACCATTCCAAAGCATTGCTGGGTAGTTACCCGTTAACCTTACCCACATTTCATGAGGCCCCCTTATAGACATCTAGTTGGTTTTTCTAGCCCTGTAGACTCCAAACATTTTCATTTGATGGTGGAAGCACACCAATTCTGTGTGCTGCAACTTAGGATTTTTCCACACAGGTATAGACACACTGTCAAGCTCAGGAGCATGGCTGCATATTCAGAATGAAATCATAGGGGGCAGCACCCTGAACCCGAAAATTGGCTGCTGTTCAAGTGTGGCCATTTTGAATTTCACTGGACATGTAGGCTCCCCTCTTGAACAGTAATATCAAACATGGTGGCCCCAAGAAAAATATTAAAGTCTGGACCTCTCCTCACTACAGCCCAACCTACATACTTTGCTCCTCTAGTGCCCGCTTGCTCACTGTGTCTCGATCTCGTCTATCTCACCGCTGACCTCTTTCCCTGGTCCTCCCTCTGGCCTGGAATGCCTTCCCCCTCCATAAATGCTAGACCGCCACTCTCCCCATCGTCAAACCCTTATTAAGATCACATCTCCTCCAAATAGGCCTTCCCTGAGGAAGCCCTCTTTTTCCCGGCTCCCTCTCCGTTCTGTGTCATGTATGCATTTGGATCTGTACTTCTTTGGACACTTGATATTCACCCCACCCTCAGCCCCACAGCACTTATATACATATCTGTAAATTATTTATTTAAAGTCTGTTTCCCCCTCTAGAGTCCTAGTTCATTGTGGGCAGAGAATGTGTCTACCAACTCTCTTGTACTCTCCCAAGTGCTTATTTCCGTGCTCTGCACACATTTAGTGCTCAATAAATATCATTGATTGACTGACCACCTGTGCTTGAGTGGTGACAATAAAGACTATGATGTGGCAAAATTCTAAAGAATTTCTATAAACTCTCCATGGTGCACTGGCATGTCCCAGTGACGGGAAGTTTTGCTCTAGGCCTAAAATTCCCAAACTTTTTGACTATAGGTATCTTAAATCCACTTTTCTATGTTTTTGCAACACCCTCTCCACACAATTGAGACCTGTATTAAACCAAATATTTTAAAATGTGACAGATTTTTAATAACATTATTATAGATTCTACATTTATTGCAATTCAGCACAATAATATAAATTGCCCATTTCTGATTGCTAGCAAACCAAAAAAAAACCACCAAAAAACTTTTAAAGTAAAGAATTGTGTCACCAGATCGCTGAGCATAAAGAAAGTCAATATATAGAAATCAATGAAAACTGTCCTGGACTTTTTTATTTGTCTTACTTAGTGAGACAATTGGAATTGAGGAGATTTACAGTTGCCTTCTAGCTAAACACACTCCCATTTCTTTTTCAACTCTTTGTAATCTTTTCTTGTACTTACTGAGGTAGAAGGTAAGCATTACCTCACTGTGTACGTTTCAAAAGAACTAAGAGAAAAACTGCTCCCAACATCTCTGGCTGCAGTGCTGAATGCAGTTTTCGAATCCTGTCATCTGATTTTAAAAGTCCCCCTGCCCCCCCAATATTAAAAAAAAATCCCTTGGAAAATGTAACAGATTCTGGGGAAGGGAGCAAAACACTCTAAATGTGTTCAAAGCATATGACAGGAATCCCCTACCCTAAACTACTTTAGCGGCAGATGTGCCCTTTCATTTGTTTCCTCTACTAATCTAAACCCTAAAGCACCTCTGCAGTTTGTGCTGGTATTTCTTTTGAAATTCACTACTTTAGGCTTAGTCTGTTCTGGAAAGTTCCATTGCTCATACTGCATCATCAGAGGCATCAAACAGTATTTATTTAACACTCTCATGGACAAAATGCTGCACTGGTCATTGCAACATAAATGTCCTCCAGGAGCTTAGACAAATGCTATTTTTATGTCAACCTCCTATAGCACTCATATGCATTTCTTACAACCTCTGTCACTTCCTCCTCTGTCTCCCCATTGGAGTTTAAGCTTCTTGAGGGCAGTGATCATGTCTATTAATTCCACTGTATTCTCCTAAGCCCTTAAGGCAGTACATTGCATCCAGTGGATCCATTTTACTATTGCTACTATTTCAGTGCAGACAAATACAAGGACTGTTTGAAGTCATAGAAAGCTCTGAAATGCACAAAAAAACTGAGGGAAGATATTTGTATTCCATGTACCTGAGACCTTTCTCTTTCCATAGAATGTGTGGCCATGATTATGTCTTGATGGAAGACTGACTTCAAGTATGGACCACTTGGAAGCATATGTAAATGACAATGATTGTTGTTAAGGCTAAATAGTAAAGCTTGCAGCCCCACAAACCTTAACTCTAACCAAAGGGAGAAAGAAATCTGGTAGGAACACTTTTCCTCTGAGCTTTAAGGATTCTTCAGAGTTCCTCATTTCAATCAATCATATTTTTTGAGCGCTTACTGTGTGCAGAGCACTGTGCTAAGTGCTTGGGAGAGTACAGTATAATAAAGTTGGTAAACATGTTCCCCGCCCACAGTGATCTTACAGTCTGGAGGAGACAGACATTCAAACAAATAAATTATGGATCTGTACATAAATGTCGTGGAGCTTAAGGAAGGATGAATAAAGAGTGTGAATCCAAATAAAGGGTGATGCAGAAGCAAGAGTCTTAGGAATGAGTGCTTAGGAAAGGCCTCTTGGAGGAGATGTGCCTTCAATAAAGCTTTTAAGGTAGGAAGAGTGATCATCTTTCAGATATGAAGAGAGAGGTGTTCCAGGCCAGAGGCAGGATGTGGGTGAGTGGTCGGTGGTATGATAGATGAGATTGAGGCACAAGGAGGTTACAGTCTAGAGGGGAAATATTTAAGATATTATTGAAATATTCAATTTAAAACATTTAAAATTTAAATATTATGCCCTCTCTGCTTCCATGTACCTCCTTTCAGTTCCCTGTATGCAGTAGCTGCTTGGGAATTCTGCTGTCCTCTATTCTCCTCACCTAGCCTTCTCAGAGAAGTTTTGTTATTGTAAGCATTGCCTCAGTGCTGGCGAACTGACTGCATTCCAGGATTCCATTGTTGGTAATCTGGTCCTGCCATTTGATATTAAGCTTGGCTCATCGGTGAGTCTGGTTAAACTGCTAAAGAAGCTGGATGTGTTTTTGGTAGTAAGTCCAGGTCTCGCCATTATGCCTCAGTAGTTTCCACAGTAAGCTCTTTCACTTTTCTTGAAGACAGCGATTACTTTGGCATCTTTGGAGTTCTGTGGAATTTCTTCAGTGTTCCATAGTTTCACAGTGTGTGAGCATTAAATCCCCTCCTTGCTTATAGATTTCATGACTTTGATGAGAGTGACCTCCTCACTTATTTTATGAAATTCTTCCATCTCTCTCTCTTTTTTTTTTAAATTCAGAAAGCTCACCAGCCTGTTTTCGAACGTGTAATTGGCCATTCGCTTCCCTTAGACCTTGAGCTCCATGTAGGGCAGGGACTGTGTCTGATCTGCATATACTGTATATATCCAGGCACTTGGTACAGTGCTTGGCACATAATAAGTGCTTAACGAATACCACAAATTCATTCATTCGATCGTATTTATTGAGCGCTAACTGTGTGCAGAGCACTGTACTAAGCGCTTGGAAGGTACAACACAGCAATAAAGAGAGACAATCCCCGCCCACAATAGGTTTACAGTCTAGAGTGGGGGAGACAGCCATCAATACAAGTAAACAGGCATCTATATAAATAAATAGAATTATAAATATATACATATATATACATAAGTGCTGTGGGGTGGGGAAGGGGAGAAAGAGCAAAGGGAGCGAGTCAAGGTGACACAGAAGGGAAGAGCAACTGAGGAAAAAGGGGCTTAGTCTGAGAAGGCCTCTTGGAGGAGGTGTACCTTCAGTAGGGCTATGAAGGGGGGAAGAGTGATTGTTTGGAGGATCTGATGAGGGAGGGTATTCCAGGCCAGAGGTAGGACATGGGCCAGGGGTCAACGAGACAGGCGAGATCGAGGCATGGTGAGAAGGTTAGAACCAGAGAAGCTGAGTGTGCCGTCTGGGATGTAAAAGGAGAGAAGGGAGGTGAGGTAGGAAGGGGCAAGGTGATGGAGAGCTCTGAAGCCAATAGTGAGAGGTTTTGTTTGATACGGAGGTTGATAGGCAACCACTGGAGATTTTGGAGGAGGGGGGTGACATTCCCTGAACATTTCTGTAGAAAGATAATCCGGGCAGTGGAGTGAATGATTATGCTGATAGGTCTTGGTCTTGGAAGGAAGACACCAATACAGAACAAGTTAGGAAGTGAATCTCATTTCTAGGCTATATTGGGCTGTGTCTGCTAATTCTCTTGTACATATCTGTAATTTCTGTATTTATATTAATGTCTGTCTCCCTCTCTAGACTGTAAGCCCATTGTGGGCAGGGAATGTGACTCTTGTGTTGTATTCTCCCAAGTGCTTAGTATAGTGACCTCCATACAGTACTGATCAATAAATACTCTCCCAAAGCACTTAGTACAGTGCTCTGCCCATTCTAAGTGCTCAATAAATGCCATTGATTGATGATAAATATTGTTAAATTTGTGTAGGGAGTTTTCTGGGGCTCAGCTCTGTGACCTGTACTTGAGCTCTGGTACATTTGGGCAGGGCCAGGACCCTCTAAAGTGCAAATTTATCCCAAAAGGGAAAAGGCCATCCCAAGATAGCCTACTGAACACCTACAGTTTGCAGAGCAATATACTAAGTGCTTGGAAGAGTGCGATGGAATTAGTACACATGATCTTAATCCTCAATCTAACAGGAGAGACAGACACCAAAATTAATTACAGATCAGTGGAAGTAAGTACTGTAATGATCCGTACATAAGTGCTATGGTGGGTTGTGTGTATCCAAGGTTTTAGGTGACATAAAAGTGCTGAAGTGGCAGTTGGGAGGATATAAACTGGGGAGATTAGAGATTACTCATGGCTGCCTGGAGATGTTACTTAAAATGTTAATCTAAAATATAGAATGGAAGATCTCCGAGCCTGTTTTCTGCAAGCAGATACGGATGTGTCCGCATCCACAAAGACTGGCAGTAGGAAGAGGAATCTGAGTTGAGTGCAAAGAGACAAGGGGGCATTTTCAGCAAATATGGGTGGAGAGCTGCAAATGGTGCAGATGAATAGAATTTTTGCAGATGAAGTTTTTTTGAAAACAACTAGGGCAACTGATTATATTTAGTTGATTTATAAAATGCCATCTTTTGTGATTATTAGAATTTCAAGGAAATTGCTCCCTGGAGGCAAACATCATTGAGGTGGGTTGGGTCCTTGATTTCTAGCTCTGGGATCCTTGTTAAGATCTGGGGTTCTGATGAATGGAAATGGAGAGGCCTTGGTCTCAATACCAAATAGTAATAATAATAATAACAGTATTTGTTTGGTGCTTTCTAAGTGACAAGCATTGTACTAAATGCTGGGGTAAAATCCTTGTCCCATAATCTAAGGGCAAGGTATGACAAGGGACTGGCATGTTCCTCTCTGACATGTAAGCCCCTTGAGGGCAGGGATTATGTCTATCAACTGTAGTGTACTCTCCCAAGTGCTCAGTAGAGTATTCTGCACAAAATTAGCACTCAATAAATTCCATTGATTTTTTCCATTGACATAGGGCAGCTTTAACCAGGCCCATTTTATAGTTGCAATCAGAGTGACTAGAAGCCATGGGGAACATATAATATTACTATTGTGGTATTTGTTAAGCACTTACTATGTGCTAAACATGGTACTAAGTGCTGGGATAGATACAAGATAATCAGGTCTCACATGGGGCTCGCAGCCTAAGTAGGAGGGAGAACAGGTATTAAATCCCCATTTTGCAGATGAGGGAACTGAGGCCCAGAGAAGTTGAGTGATTTGCCCAAGGATTAGAACCCAGGTCCTCTGATTCCCAGGCTCATGCTCTTTTCATTAGGCTACACTGTTTCTCTATCAGAACATGAGCTATGCTTTTACTGGGTCAAACCTGTGGCCCATTCAGCCCAGTTGGCCTCTGGCAGTGGCAACAGATTGCTTGGAGAAACAGTACGATGGTGTCCTCCTAATATCCATCTTGGCGTTTAGGGATATGCCATCTAACTCTCCTAAGATTTCCCTCTACATCCCTAACTTTCTATTATCCCATTTTGGATGGCCCATCCATGAATTTATACAAGTCCCACTTGAGCCCACTGATATTTCTGCTAACACAGTTTTCTGTGCTAGAAAATCCTATATATTTACCACTAGTTATGTGAAGAAGTTTCTTTTTGTTTTGAACCTATCACCTTCAAGCTTCAATGGGTACTTCTTTTTTCTCTTGTTATGGGATTTAGTGAACAGTGATTCACGTTTACCCTGACTGAACCCTTCATAATTTTGTGGAATTCACTCAGGTCCCCTCTCAGCCTTAATCTTTCCACACCAAAGAGCCCTAACCTTTTCAGTCCCTCCTCGAATAGAAACCTCTCAATCCCCTTGATCATCTTGGTTGCCCTTTCTTTATGCCTTTTCCAGCATTAGCATGTCTGTCCTTCCTAATGAGTGAATGTTATCTGAATTACAGAAAAATTTGTAAGCCTCCTTCTGTTGCTAAAAGCAACAAGTTCACTTCTAATTGAAGACCTTACCTTATGAGCCAGTATCTTAGAGAAACCATTTTCAGATTAAAGCATCCTAATATTTTCAGTCTCTCCTCATACAGAAGCTTCTTTGTTCCATGATCATCTTTGTTTCCCTTCTCTACTTCTCTGTACCACCACTTGCCTGCTGTGTGACCTTGGTCAAGTCACTTCTCTGTGCCTCTATTTTTCTATTCTGCAAAATGGAGATTCATTACCAGTTCTCCGTCCCACTTAAACTGTGAGCCCCATATGGCTATCTGATCTGACTGTACTGTGTCTTTCCTAGCACTTATCATAGTGCTTGGCACATAGTAAGTGCCCAACAAAAACCATTGATATTAGTCAGGGAACTTGTCTGACAACTCTGCATTGTATTCTTCCAAGAATTTAGTAGTGTTCTGTGCACAGTAAGAGCTCAAATACCATTGATTGACTGATTTCATTATATTATTTTTCCAGATCTATAATGTCCTTCCACTCTCAAAGCTCTGGCTATCCTGGCCACCGACATTCATGGATTCACTTGGGTCAGGGGACAAGCACACCTTGCTTAGCCCAATAGGAATGTAGTCAGTTCCTTATTGGGACCATGAGATTAAACAGAGAAGAGTTAAAGCAGCTCCAACTGGAGACTCAAACACCCCAGGACCTGTCCTGAAGGCTCTCCCTCTAGACAGGAGATGAGCATAATGGGAGCCCATTCTAAACTTTAGGTAGGTGATTTCTGTCTGGAGTGAATGGGGTTTGAAAGTACCTTGATATGGACTCCTTCAGTAGGGGCAAAGGAGTGTTGGGAGACATTAGAGTAAGAAATATAGGAGTTCTTAATTTAACCTTGAGTTTCCTCTTCAGGGACCAATGAAAGTAACCGACTACTGTCAATCCTCCTGTGAAATAAAAATTCTGCACCTCTCTAAGCTTGAGGTTCACAGGAGGTAGCTCACCCACATCGCTAATCCTCAGCACTGCTTGGCGTGATTTGTTGTTGTTGTTGTTAAACCCCTGCTGTTGCAAGTGCTACTTGGAGAGCAACAGAGTAGCTAAAGGTCAGGATTTCAATTTCACTTGTGGATGTCTTTGTCCAGAGCAGGGGGCTTATTGGTCATTTTTCAGGCAAAGAGTCATAGAATCAAATCCTATGCACTATACTGGGCCCAGATCTTTTCTCCATAGCATCATTCCACCCACATCTCCCCCCTCCTCAAAAAACCTCCAGTGGCTGCCCGTTCTCCTCCTCATCAAGCAGAAACTCCTGACCACTGACTTCAAGGCTCTTATTCAGCTCTTCCCTCTCCCTCACACGCTTCACTTCTCCCAAGATGACCTACTCGCTCACTGGGCCTTGTTCTCATCTTCCTCACCATCAGCCTCTTGCTCACTCATTCCTTCCTGACTGGAGCTCCCTCCCACTTCCCATCTGACAGATCATTGCTCTCCCCATCTTCAAAGCTCTTTAGAAATCACATCTCCTCCAGGAGGGCCTTATTTGATTAATTTCAAATCTCCCCACTTTATATCCCCCCAACTACTGTTTCAGCCATTTCACCTAAGCATTTAAATACTCTTCCCACCCAAACCCTCTCCTCCCCATGACGTTCCCATCACTGTGGACAGTACCACCATCCTCCCTATCTCACAAGCCCATAACCTTGGCATTGTCCTCAACTCATCTCTCTCATTCACTGTCACTATTGTCAGGGCCCAACCTTCACAACATGCTCTCCATCCCAACTGCTACCACATTAATCTAAGCATTTATCCTGTTCCACCTTGATTGCTACATTAGCCTCCTTGCTGACCTCCATGCCTCCTGTCTCTCCCCACTCCAGTCTATATTCCACTCTGCCACTGCCCCCCCGATCATTTTTCTACAAAAACATTCAGTCCATGTTTCCCCACTCTTCAAGAATCTCCAGTGGTTGCCCATCCACCTCCATATCGAACAGTAACTCCTGATCATTGATTTTTTTAAAGCACTCAATTACCTTGCCCCCTCCTACCTTACCTCCCTACTACAACCCAGGCCACAAACTTCTCTCCTGTAATGCCAACATACTCACTGTACCTCGATTTTGTCTATCTCACTGCTGACCTCTTGCTCACATCCTGCCTTTGGCCTGAAACACCCTCCTTCATTTCTGACAGATGACCACTCTCCCCACCTTCAAAACCTTATTAAAAGCACATCCCCTCCAAGAGGCCTTGCCCGACTAAGCCCTCATTTCCTCTTCTCCCACTCCCTTCTGTGTTGCACTTGGATTTTCACCCTTTATTCACCCCTCCCTCAGCCCCACAGCACTTATGTACATATCCATAATTCACATTAATATCTGTAGCCCCCTCTAGACTGTAAGCTCATTGTGAGCGGGGAACTCCTCTACCAACTCTGTTATAGTGAACTCACCCAAGTGCTTAATACAGTGCATTGCACACAGTAAGTGCTCAATAAATACAATTGATTGATTGATACAACTTGCCATAGCACTTCAGAGCATATCTTTATACTCTATTACTTCCTCCTATCTGTAATGTATGTTTAATGTCTGCCTCCACTGTTAGACTGTAACAGCATTGCATTGTTAGATTGAAGCAGCGTGGCTCAGTGGAAAGAGCCCGGGCTTGGGAGTCAGAGGTCATGGGTTCGGATCCCAGCTCTTCCACTTGTCAGCTGTGTGACTGTGGGCAAGTCACTTCACTTCTCTGTGCCTCAGTTCCCTCATCTGGAAAATGGGGATTAACTGTGAGCCCCACGTGGGATGACCCGATTACCCTGTATCTACCCCAGCGCTTAGAACAGTGCTCTGCACGTAGTAAGCACTTAACAAATACCAACATTATTATTGCCGATTTGTACATTCCAAGCGCTTAGTACAGTGCTCTGCACATAGTAAATGCTCAATAAATACTATTGAATGAATGAATGAATTTTAAGCTTCTTGAGGACAGGGATCCCATCTACTCATTGTATTGTACTCTCCAAGTGCTTAGTACAGTGCTCTGCACAAAATAAGCCCTCAAGAAATACTATGGACTGCCTGTCTGCTGTGTGGCCTTGGGCAAGTCACTTTACTTCTCTGTTCCTCGATTACCTCGTCTGATAAATGGGGATTGAGACTGTGAGCCCCAAGTGGGACAGGGACTGTGTCCAACCTGATTTGCTTGAATCCAATCCAGAGTTTAGTACAGTGCCTGGAACACAGTAAGCGTTAAACAAATACCACAGTTGATAAAGAGGTGCCAGAGCCCAAGCCCTTGTTTGAAACACTGATACTTGTCCATCCCACAAGGGGCAGTGTGATGCTCTCAGCAGTGCTGGAGCTTGGAACTACCAATTCCAGAAACACCGGAACTGAGCCTCCGCAAATCCCAGCACAAACTGAGCACTGTTTAGGCAGAAAAGTGGAGCTTTGCTTTGGCCACGTTCTACCTACCTTCTAGTTTTGGTTCTTTCATCTTGCCACCAGGTGGCACCTGCTTAAGCTTTGGATTTTAAAAGTTAAATATCTGCTGCAGCACAATGAGGTAAACTGGAAACTGAGTGCTATCAGCATTCATGAATTTCTTGGAAATAGAGTGGGTAATAGGGGGAAGAAGAGAATCTTTCTGTGAGTGAGAGTGAAACTGCTTCAGGTAGCTAATATTGGGTTTGAAAAGGGGAATTGTTTAAAAGGAAGCAGCATGGCCTAGTAATCATCATAGTATTTGTTAAGCACTTACTATGTGCCAAGCACTGATCTAAGCACCGGGGTAGATGTGAGGTAATCAAAATTGTCCCACGTGGGGCTCACAGTCTTAATCCCCATTTTACAGATGAGGCAACTGAGGCACAGAGAAGTTAAGTGACTTGCCCAAGGTCTCACAACTGATAAGTGGCAGAGCCGGGATTAGAACCCATGACCTCTGACTCCCAAGCCCGTGCTCTTTCCACTAAGCCACGCTGCTTCTCCAAGTAGTATCTACTATTTTCTAGTAGATAGAATATGCACCGGGAAGTCAGAAGGATCTGGGTTCTAATCCAGGCTCTGCCATGTGTCAGCTGTGTGACCTTGGACAAGTCATTTCACTTATCTGGTCCTCAGTTACCTCATATGTAAAATGAGTATTAAGACTGTTAGCCTCAGGTGGGACAGAGACTGTGTCCAACCTGATTAGTTTGTGTCTACCCCAGCGCTTAGTACAGTGCCTGGCACATAGTAAGTGCTTAACAAATGCCATTTAAAAAAAGGCAAGTTCTTTATCTACAATGCAAGACAACATCTCCAAAGCTGCTCATAATGCATGAAGCTGAAGTGTGTTGGGGAGCAGAGGTGAAAGGGGAGAAGGTGGGGACTTTTGGGGGTGGGAAGAGGAAACTGCTTTTGAACTCTGATCCTGAAGAGTTGTTATAAAAATTAGAAGGCTTAGTCTGGGTCACCACTCCAGTAAAGTCAGCCTTTGTCCTGGTCTTTTTTCTTCTTCTTTTTGCTCAAATAAAAATCACAACTAAGGCTTAAAGCAAAGACATGACACTGTCACCACTTGGCAGAAGAGTATTTCACAAGCCTCTCAATCTTGGTGTGTGGGTGGGGAGGGTGGTGGGGAGAGGGAGGTGCCCAATTTAAGGGGTTTTGTGATATTTTTAAGCACCTATTAGGGCTGGGATGCATGGATACAAGGTTAGCAGTCCCGGGCCCACAAGGGTACCACCATGGCGTAGTGAATAGAGCATAAGCCTGGGAGTTAGAAGGTCATGAGTTCTAATCCTGGCTCTGTTACTTGCCTGCTTTGTGATGTTGGGCAAGTCACTTCACTTCTCTGTGCTTCAGTTAGCACATCTGTAAAATGGAGATGGAGATTCTGAGCCCAAGTGGAACCGGGACTGTGTCCAACCTGATTTGCTTGTATCCACCTCAGCGCTTAGTACAGTGCCTGGCACATAGTAAGCACTTAAATACCACAATTATTATTATTAATAAGGGGCTCACAGGCTAAGAGTAGGGAGAAGCTGACAGCAAGCAAGCTGACAGAAAGCAAGCTGCCTTAACTTGGGGGTGCATTATCGTACTGCCCAGAGGTTCTGTTGAGAAGCAGCGTGGCTCAGTGGAAAGAGCCTGGGCTTTGGAGTCAGAGCTCATGAGTTTGAATCCCAGCTCTGCCACCTGTCAGCTGTGTGACTCTGGGCAAATCACTTAACTTCTCTGTGCCTCAGTTACCTCATCTGTAAAATGAGGATGAAGACTGTGAGCCCCACGTGGGACAACCTGATTCCCCTGTGTCTACCCCAGCGCTTAGAACAGTGCTCTGCACATAGTAAGCGCTTAACAAATACCAACATTATTATTATTATTATTCTGTTCACAGCTGGGTTCTAGATTCTTTAAGCTTCAAGGGCAACAGTGGCAGCCAGAAACTTTCTAGCCTGACTGTGTCCTCCAACTCCCTCTTCAGAGTCATCTGGATTGAGAAGTAGGAAGAGCCCAGTGGAGGATGCTGGCAGCATTTCCCAAACTGCAGAAAGTAGGTGATGACAAAGCAACTGTGAACTAACAAACGATATCCAGATCTGCCCAGTTGGCACAAGGGGTGCCACTGTGTATGTGTGTGTCTCCTTGAGAACAAAAGCAGAAACGGGCACCATCTACCTAGAGCCTCGAGAGCTCCTTCTGTTGAAAAGGAGCAAAGGATCTCCCCTTCTCCAGCCCAGGAGCCAGAAATTAAAATGAGGCTTTTTTTTTCCCCTCAGCACTGACAAACCATCAAGCTACAAATTAGTAGAACTGCTTCCTACTGGCCTAGAGACAGAGGCAGAGCCTGAGTTTTGGTACTTTCTTGATGAAGGCCAAGAGAAATATTCTGAAGAAAACATAATTGTATGGGTTGGAGAGAAGACTTTCTCCCAGAGGGAAGAAAAGATATGTTGGAAAAGGACCCCACATCACCTCAACTGAAAGAGAGTTGTATTATACCCTAAATTTCTACAATAATGCTGGATCAGGAAGCAAATGTCTCAAAGTACCAGGCAAGAAAATAAGTTCTAAAGGCTTAGGAAACTGGTTTAAGGAAGGTAAAGCAGCCTGAGATTCTAGGGCAAAAACCACTGTGTGCAGACAACACAGGCAGCCTCAATCTGGTCCTGAAACTTGCTGGGGGGAATGTCACAATTACTGAAGGAGGGGAAATGAAGCTGAGGACCTAAGAACTGGGGTGGATCTTGAGCTCTAATCCAGTTACTTTTCTCTGGTGTGGGTGGGGGCCTTCCCCTCTCCCCGTGGGCTGACTGGCCACGTGAGGCAGGAAACTTTGACCACCCCATCCTGTTTTGTATGTCGCTCTGTTATGCTGCACATACATCATTTTCAGTATGACATCATATGGAAGCCTGTTGGATCTCCTGAACCTAGATCGTTTCTTTTCTTGTTGTGTAAACCCTGATCTGTCCCTTTTGCTTCACTCCTCTAATGCCAAGCTACTTATGGGGCCTCTCTCTCATCTCTCTCATCCCCTAGCGCTCAGTCTTTCTCCTGCCAGGAATTCATATCTGACAGACCACCACTCTCCCCATCTTCAAAGCCCTACAAAAATCACATCTCCTCCAGGAAGCATTACTTGACTAGCCTCTTGTCTCCTCACCCTATTAATCCTCTCTGCTGTGTTGCCTATGTGCTTGGGTCCGAATCCTCGAAGCACTTTGCTACTCACCTCACCCCCTCAGCATTTGTGTTCATCTCCTTATACTTTGCAACTTCCCCCATCTGTAATGTATTTCAATATCTGTGTCCCCCACTAGGTTTTAAGCCCCTTGAGGGCAGGGATCATGTTTACCAACTCTATTGTATTTTACTCTCCTAAGATCTTAGTACAGTGCTCTGTGCTCAATAAATACCACTGACTGATTATTTCAAAGCCATTGCATTCCCCTCCTGGATCCCTGTTAACACAGGTGCCATGTCCGACTCGGCCTGGGTGTGTTAAAAATTTAACCATTCCCATCCCCCCATCTGCCCTCCCCCACCCCTGCCCCATCTGCTGTTGTACCTACATTGCCAAGCCGCCACCCTTTGAATGTTGTACCCTGATGTGGTTTACCTTGTGTACCATCTCAACCTCTCCCTCTGTTCCCCTCACCACCCTCTCTCTTTTCCCTCAACTTTCTCTCTCCCCCAGCAAAATCCACCCCCTTCTCTGGGATCATTAATCAATCACTGGTATTTATTAGGAGTTTACTGTGTGCAGAACACTGTACTAAGTACTTGAAAGAGTACAGTATAGCAGAGTTGGTAGACATCTTCCCTGCCTATAGGGAGTATACAGTACAAAGACAGCACTTCTCGAAACAGCTTAATTTCAGGAACATCAAGGAAGACTTTTGTATTTTCTCTACCAAAAACTTAAATGATTTGTCCATTCTATGTCATGGGGCCAAAGATATTTCCATCTGATGCTTTGGGAAGTAACTGACATTTAGACTGTAAGACCACAAGGCTGAAGCTGACTGTTTGCATGTTCTGTTCATATATTTTTTGGTTCTCATCCAGGGCTGTTGATTTATGTCCCAAAGGTCAGGGAGTCAGGAAATCTAGGTTCTAGTCCCAGCTCTGCCACTAGTCTGCTCTGTGACCTTGGGAAAATCACTTAACCTCTCGGCATCTCAGTTTCCTCATCTGTAAAGTTAGGGAAAGATATTTACTCTCCAAACCTGTTAAATTGTAAGCCTCATGTGGGACAGGGCAGATCCTGTTTGATCTGATTATCTTGTCTCTACTCCAGGGCTTAGAACCAGGGTTGGCACACATTTGGTGCTTAATAAATGCCATTGGAATATGAAGCAGGGGTCAGAAATCAGCTTCCGTGAAGGACGGTGCTCACAACATCTGGGAACTGAACAGCCCTGGAGACCAGAATATCAGAACATTTCTTCCCCTGCTAAGCTGGCTGGGATCCCATTTGTATCAAGAGCACAAGTGGCAGAGCATGACTGAGTGGAAAAAGCACAGGCTTGGGAGTCAGATGGCGTGGGTTCTAATCCTGGATCTGCCACTTGTCTGCTGTGTGACCTTGGGCAAGTCACTTAACTTCTGTGCGCCTCAGTTACCTCATCTGGAAAATGGGGATTAAGATTGTGAGCCCTACATGGGATAAACTGATTACCTTGTATCTACCCTAGGGCTTAGAACAGTGCTTGGCCCATAGTAAGGGCTTAACAAATGCCATAATTATTATTATTATTTTTTATTCTGGGTAAAGGTTCAGACATCTGTTTCTGGGTGACTTTCTCCTCCTAGGTCTGCAAAGCGGGATATTAGGGGCATGCATGGATGTGTGAAATTCCTTTGAGTAATTATAAATCAGCTTTGCAAACACCCCTCACCCACTCCACTCTGCTGGGTGAGTTAAGAAGGCTGCTTTAAACCAGTTTGCTACCTATGAACGCCCCTGGGACTGAAATCTTGATAATAACAATAATGATGGCATTTTTTAAGTGTGTAATATGTACCAACTACTGGGGTAAATAAAAGATAATCAGATCAGACACAGACCTGTCCCATAAGGGACTCTCCATCTAAGTGGGAGGAATAACGGGTATTTTATCCCCATTTTACAGATGAGGAACCGAGGCCCAGAGAAGTAACTTGCCCACAGTCACACAGCAGGCAAAGATACAGACAGGACTAGAGCCCAGGTCTCCTGACTCCCAGTTTCATGCTTTTTCCACCAGGCCACAGTTGTAGAACTCAAGGTTATCTTAAAATGTCATGACCATGACTCCTTTTCCATGGAGAAAAAGCAGTAACTTTAAAATATTGTCACTTAGTTTCATATTGAGAATTTAGACTTAATTCCCTAGGAATAGAGCATCTGCTCCAAGAAAGCAGAGCTGGTCCCACTGATTTACTTGCTGCCTGGAAAAGCGGGTCCTGAGCTTTAGTGAGTAGTTTCCTAATATTGTGTAAACTTGGCAGAGAATAGACATATTCAAAAAAACAGAGGTTGCTTGTGAAGTTTGATCTGATAGTGTTCATAGCTGCGGTGAAGGAAAAAATAAAGCAAGAGATAAAATGAGCAATTTCTTTAATGCTGAGTGAACTTTCATCTCTCTCCCCGCTTTCAACAGTCACAGGAAGTGTTTTTTGTTTGGTTTTTTTTTAGCGTGATGTATTTACTTGTTCCCTCTATTTTCATCAGAAGGTTTCCTGATATCCATCCTTCCAACTACAAACAAGGCTTTTTTCAGGTCTGCCTTTATCTATGCAGAAATGAGGCATGACTCTTCTAGGGGACTGAACTCTATTCATGGAATGTGCACCAAGACTAGACGGATGTTGTAGAGACTCTTCCTGCCAAAGCTGAAGTTTGTGATTTAATTAACAGCACAGGAGAAAATGCTGCTCTACTGACTCGAGTGAATTAGCTTGCTTAAGAGAGGAAGGAGATGGAGAATGACCCTGTTCTGGGTGCTGGGATATTAAGCCTTCACACCTTTAGGTGAAGGACTCACAGTTAAAAGAGCATTTGCTAATTGCTTGCTGTTTTCATGGAGGTTTTCTATTAAAATCTCACTTGCCAGCATTTTCCCCCTTTAAAAGTCAGAAAATAATTAATCTGATATAAGTGAGTCCCTTTAGAGGCTCAGTCCCTCATGTGGCAATTGCTAACTATGTTAGGAAGAGCTTCTTCATGCCCGATCTGATTTCCAGAGAACCCCAGTTGGGGAAACACCTAAAAGCAGTGGGGAACAATGCTAGTCTCATAAACCTTGCCCCACTGCTTGCTTAGCCAATCACTGAGGGCAAAGATCATGTCTAGTTACTGCATTGTACCCTCCCTAGTGCTTAGTACAGTGGTCTTTACACAGTAAGTGCTCAATAAGTACCATTGATTGATCAAGAATGTATGCTTTAATATCACAACTGAATCAAGGTAACAAATCGTGTGCACTACTCAAAGAATGAGGGCAGAAAAAGGGAGAAATCTTTACCTTAGACCAGTGCTTCCCAGCTCCTGAAAAGCCTCCGTTTCCAAGCCTGTATTTCTCTTCACATCGACGTTGGGGGTGAGGTCTCTTTTATTAACTGGTTAAAAAAAGAGAATATTCTGAACTAATGAATAAGGATTAGAAGAATTCTCAAATGTGGCAGAGCAAGGTAAGCCAATGCTATGGTAACATTGCCCTCTATCTTTTAAAAAAGATACCTGGCTTTTCCTTAGTTCAAAACTCATTTTTCGAACTCAAAAAACATATCTCCAGAGGCCATGATTTATCCCTGATAGACTGCTGGGGCCGGGGGCGGGGGGAGGAGGGGGGTGGAGGTGGAGGTTACCAGTTGGACAGTCCTACCATAGCTGGGATAGGACTCCTCCCTCCAGTCAAATTCAGGACCTATAGTTCTTAAAATACTCAGAAGGCATGATTGGGCCTTTGAAGTCTCCCTCCTCCCTGAAAAGAGCTCCATTCTACATAGATGCTACAACTTTTGCTCAGGGAAAAAACAGTAGTTAGCAAACCGCATAGGGAAGGGTGACAATTGCTTGATTGATATTTAACCCGGTTTAGTGAAGGAACTGAACAATAAGTAGTCAGGTGTATGAAGATTGTGGGCTGGGAACGTGTCTACCAACTCTCTTATGTTGTATTCTCTTGAGCGTTTAGTTCAGTGCTCAGCACACAGTAAACATTCATAGATGTGATTGATTTTGAAGGTATATGTAGTAGTCAGGTATTCCCAGGCACAGATTCTCTCAAAGGTTTTTCATGAGCCTTGTTTGACTCCATTTGTAAAACAGGGATGACTCTAACTGCATCAGTGGAGTCAAACAGATGTACCTAACTTAGGTACAGAGGGAAGTGATGTCAGATGCTATTTTTTTAAGTCATCCTTGATGATTTTACCTGTAGCTACCTAGCTTTACCTTGGCTAGGCTTATGTGATCTGATGCTGCAGGGAAGCAAGTCCTACGTTGGTAAACTTTCATATCCAAAGTGAGAATGAACATGCCTTGCATTTCCAACTGTGCCAAGTAAAATAGAGTTGTACTTGTTAAGGGACACATCACCATCTAATTAAGTGGATGGTGTCTAGATGCTGGGCACTTTCCCAGTCTGGATTCTGGATGGGGGTTATTTTAAAGCATACTCACAGACAGTTTAGCCCCAGAGTTTCTACTCTGCCTTGCATTCATCAAGGCTGCAGATCTGCACAGCCTGTCACTGGTCAGAGATTGTTTAGTAAACCATTTTAATGTCTGCGGCCACCACATTCCAGAGGTACAGAGAGCTTCCTTTACGTATTCGGATGCTGGGGGTTGTAAGTGTGCGTGTTTCACTTTCATATAGTTCTGCACCATAGCATTGGCTGCCCACCATGGAAGCAGACAGGGCTTGGGAGATGACTTTCTCTAGGTTTTATGTCTGTCCTGTGAGAGTGTATCCAGGTCTACCTTCTCCCAGAGTACCCTAAAAGAGGGCAACTTTTTCTCTTTGGAAAATAGCTTGGGGGGAATTTGGTGGAGGAAGGGTTCTGCAACTGTATTGCTGGTGGCAGAGTTTTACTTTTAACCTCCAACCCTGGGGATTTCCCTGTAATTGGGACACACCACAGACTGTAATGGAGGTCAAGGAAAAACTGAAGCAGGAGCCTTCTGTTCAATAAGCATAGGAGCTTGAGCTCCCTGGATTCTCTCCTCCCTCATCTCCCCCCACAATCCTCAGATCCCTCCCCCTCTCCCCCACCTCTCCGTGACACCTTTCCTCCTGTCCAAAGGTATTGGAGATAAATGATTTGAACGGAGTAGTAGAAATAGTAATGTGAAATGGATCATAAAACTTAACAGCACTCTGACACCCACTGTAAAAGCCACGGTGTAGAATTTTAATCGTCAATAAGGCGTTTTGCCAGCTCTTCCTCTGCCTTCCTCTCCCTACCTGGGGGTTTCCCTGAAGGCTTGGTTCTGGGTCCCCTTCTTTTCTCAATCTACACCCACTCCTGTGGGGATCATGGCTTGATCTTCCACCTCTAGACAGATGACCTCCATATCTAGCTCACTAGCCACAACCCCTCTTCTCTGCAGTCTCATATGTCCTCCTGCCTCCAGGACATCTCTACACGGATATCCCACCAACAACTCAAGCTCAATATATCTATAACTGAACGATTCATCTTCCCTCACAAATCCTCTCTCCCTCCTAACTTTCCCATCCCTGTTGACAACACCACCGTCCTCCCCCATCACTCAAGCCTATAATCTCGGCATTTTCCTTGGCTCTTCTCTCTCTCAACCCCCATATTCAGTCAGTCACCAAATCCTTCACAGCATTTCCAAAATCTGTCCCTTCCTCTGCATCCAAACTGCCATCACTCTGGTCCAGCTTGTCATATCTCACCTTGACTTCTGCAGCAGCCTCCTCATAGACTTCCCCGCTTCCAGTCTCTTCCCCTCTCCAGTCCATACTTTATTTTGCCACCTGAACCAATTTTCTAAAACATTGTTTTACACACATCTCCCCTCTCCTCAGTCTCCAACCATTGCCCATTGCGCTCTGCATCTAGCAGAAACTCCTGACCATTGGCTTTGAGGCACTCGATCAGTTCCCAGGCTCTCTCCTACCCCCTACTTATCCACACTCCATTCCCACTACACCCCAGTTTGCACTCTGCTCCTCTCAAGTCAACTTATTCACGATGCCTTGTTCTAGTCTCTCCTGCCATCGGCCTTTTGCTCATGCCTTTCCTCCCTCCTGCCTTGAACTCCCTCTGGCAGATCACTGCTCTCCCCATCTTCAAGGTCCTTCTGAAATCACATCTCCTCTAGGAGGCCTTCCCTGATTAATCTTTCATCTCCCCACCCTATTCTCCCCTCTATTGTCGCTTTAACATCTCCTCAGTATCTGGATACTCATTTCTCCTCCCTCCCCGCTTACCTTTAAACTCTGTTACTTCCCCCACTTGTAATATATCTTAGTGTCTGTCCCCCTTGCTAGATTGAGGGTGGGGATCATCTACTAACTCAGTTGTACTCTCCCAAGGATTTAGTAGAGTGCTCGACACATGGTAAGTATTCAATAAATACCGTTGATTGGATTTTTTCCCCACTGTCTCAGGATAGTGGAACTTGGGAGGAGATCTCACTGAACATTGAATTAAGCACTTGGTAGAGTACAATAGTTGGTAAACGTGATGCCTGCTTTCGAAGGAGCTTGCAGAATAGCGGAGAGCTCAGAGATGTCCCCATGCTGTGTTTGGTGCCATCCCTCTTGGTTTTTCAGTGATCTGATTATCCAGTTTGTGTGGGACTCCCCCTCCCCGCCCCCCAAACACACACACACTGCTTGAGAGTGGCCAAGGCATACGCATGAAATGATTAGAGGGGTCCAGCAGGGTCAGGCAGAAGTAGGACCAAAGCGAAGGGTTGAGGAGGGTGGGGTAGGCAAACTGTGGCGCTTTAGGCCCCTCAACCTCACCAGAAAAGCTTCAGACTACAGAAATCTCTCTGCGGTGGGCACGCCTCACCTCGCCTTCTGTACCACTTGGTCTGGGGACATTTTATCGGGAATAAGGGGTGGAAGCGTCTTCCTTACTCCTCCTCCTCCATCCCCAATCCCCAGGCCGTTTCGCCCTGTAGATGGAAGCTCAGGTGAGGCAGTGCCTCTCCCTCCTGCTTCCCTGCCACCCAAGCGCTGACGGAATAAGTCCCCTCTAGGAGTAGTTCTCCCATCCGGGACCGTTGGGGTCAGTGCCTGACTCTTTCCGAGGTGGGAACAGGCTTCAGCTACCTCTTTCGACCGGACCTCTTCACTCTCCCTCACTCAGTCTCTGGATCCTGTCACCCTGTGACCGGGCCCGGGCGCTGTCCGAAAGCTGAAAGTCACTTCTTGGGGCACACCTTGGACCCAGTTCCCGAGGAGGGGAAACTACCCCCGCGCCCCCGCCCCCAACACACACAGACACACACACACACACACACACACACACACACAGACGCCCGCGCATTCTTGGGCTCCTAGTTAGCCGTCACCTCTCTCCTGTAGGCAGGCTCCCGCCCCCGCCCCCCTCCCAATTTCTGCCGTCCTTAGGGAAGAAGACTGTTCATCCCCTAGCCCCTACCCTCTTTCCTATTCAGCAACGGCGCTCCTAATCCTAATGCCGTTCCGCCCGAGTCGGGGGGCGGGGGGGAGGGGAGGGACGAAAGGGGCGGCGTGGGGAGGGGAGCGGAGCAACCGCTCGTGGCAATGGCGTAGCCCTAGCTGGCCCTACCTCCCTGCGCGGAGCCGAGCCCCGTCCCTCGTGCCCAGCCGGCCCCCGCGGGGGGCAGGAGGGAGGGACGCCCCGCGCGCGCGCCCGTGCCCACATATACACACATTTACCCACGCGCACAGGCTGCAGCGGGCACTTTCCCAAACTCCGCTCCGCTCCCGGTGGAGGCGGCGGCTGTGGCAGAGTCAGGGGAAGCGGCACGCTGGGGTCCGAGCCCGAAGACCAAGCCCCGCCGCTCCTCCCTAGCTCTCCGCCGCCCCCTATGTGCTGCTCGCTCGTAACGGGCTCCGGCTGCGCCCCGCCGCTGCCTGCGGCGGCAGCGCTTTCCAGGGAGCATCCGCAAGCGAGGCGCTAACAGTCTTTCCGGGAGGAAGGGAGGGAAGGAAGGATAAAAAAAAAAACCCAAGGATCGGAGGGAGGGAAAAAGGAAGGAAGAAAGAAAGAAAAAAGAGGGTAGAAGGGAGGAGAAGAAAGAGCGGGAGGACGTGTGAAAGCAACAGCGGGTGGGTCCGAGCTGCGCCCGGGGTCCCCCAGGCAGCTCCGTGCCGCCGGACTCCTCCCCAGTGCCGCGGCGGCGGCGGCAGCAGCGGAAGCAGCAGCAACTTGTCTCCTGCCTGGATCGAGGGACCCGAGAGCAGCACCGAGCAATGGCGGCCCGGAGCAGGAGACCGAACGGGAACCGGAGCCGAAGCCCCCTGCCGCCGCCGCCGCCGCCGCCCTTGCGCGCTCTAGCTTGAGGGGACCCTGCAGGGTGGGGAGAGGGGGGCTCAGGTGGGGCTGTAAAGGCGGGAGGGGCGTGCGGGGCGTCTTCGGCTCAGCTCTACTCACCTCCCACCCTCTCTTCGCGGTCCCCATAGCAAGTTCCTCCCGGTGCGCTCCCCGGCCCCGACCGGTCCTGCCCACGCTCCCCACCACCAACCCTCAGCAGGGCAGTGCTTTCCAGAGGGGTGGGGCGGCCAGGACATGGAGAGCCCGGCGGAGAATCCGAGCAAGGCGACGGAGTACCTGAAGGAGCTGAATCGGATCATCGAGGCGCAGCAGGAGCTGCTGGAGCGCCAGCGGCGGCGGATCGACGAGCTGGAGCAGCAAGTGACGAGGCTGTACCGGGAGAACGCCTGCCTGCAGGACGAGCACCAGCGGCACCTGGCCTCCTGCCGTCTGCCCGGAGCCCCTTCCGCCCACCCGCCCGCGCCGCCTCTGGGGGCCATCCCGGAGCACGCCCGGCACCAAAAGTAAGCGGGATGGGAAGGGTCGGCACCGCTGGGGCAGGAGGGAGAGCGTCTAAACCGGTGGGATGGAAGGGGCGCCTAAGTAGGGCTCCGGGACACCCCTCCCTCCCCCCACCCGCACCGAATCTCCCCGCGCGCCCCCAGAATTGGCGCCCACAAAGTTTAGTGATGTTGTTTCTCTGTACTTGAGGAGGGGAGCGGCGATGACTTTGCGGGAACAGGTGGGGGCGGGAGGGGGGATGGGGGAGAGCGGATTAGGGCTCCAGGGCGATGTAAAGAAGCCTCACTGGCGAGGGGAAGCTCTGCGTGCCTCGGCGCCGTGGCTCCACGGGGCAAGCGGGGACGGGGATAGCGCCGGTTGAGCCACAGGAAGGAGATCGGGGCGGGGTGGGGGTGGGGAGCAACGGGGGTGTTGGCTCTCACTCCCCAAGGGTTTGGGTTTTCTTCCTTTTTCTGCCCAGAGACCCCCAATTCCCCTTCTCTCTGGGGCTCTCCAAGGCGGCCCGAAGAGAAGGGTTTTCTGGGAAGTGGGCGGAGAGCCCGGGTCGACCCCCATCCCAGTAACAGCCCCGCGCGGGTTGGTTCAGCCTCGAAGGGCCCTAGGGGAGGGGTCGAGTGAACAGCTTCCCCGTTTCCTAAATCCCCGACTCGGATTAAGCGCTTCTTGGAGGGGAAGGAAGGGGTATCGGATCCGTCTCCCCAGGCTTTCCCTTTTGGGTCCCTCTACTCTGGCCAGCGGCTCCCTCCCAGAGCGGTTGAGCACTCTCTTCCCACATCCCCGTACCGCCCCCCTGTTCTCGACCCAGCGGGTTTTTTTTTTAAGATCGCGATTGAGGACGGCTCGGTTGGCGAATCTGACTGGGCGCCCTGACCAAGTGAGCCCACGAGGCGCTGCCCGCCCCCCTTTCCGGACAAGGACCGTCCTACTCAATTCCCTCCACCCCCGATTCTTCCTCTTTTCTTCCTTCCTCTTGCCTCTCCCCAGCCGCCGTGGGGAGTAAACGGCCCATTTTCCGTACTCGGGTTAAAGCGGAAGGAACGCCCTAATTAGCGGCACTCCGCGGGGCCAGGGGTGAGGACGGAATCCCGTCCTGTCCTGCGCCCCTTCTCCCCCAGACCCAGCCCCACCCCCAGGCTACTGTTCCTTACCACCCGGCTCACCTCCCGCGGGGTTTCCGCCCTTTGGTTTCCACTCGGGAATGCACCCCCTATCTCCCCGGCGCTCCCGGGAGGGGTCGGAGGTAGGCGGCGGCTTGCTCGCCAAACTCCGGGCCGGGACTGCGCGGGGTTGGGGGGGTGGTGGAAAGGGGCCTTTCCTCCTCTACCTCCCCCAATCACGGGGGAAGGAAAGGAAAGACGGGCGGACGGGGAGTAGACGGGAGGAAGACTGGAAGATAGGACGGTTCCCACCCCCGGATAGCCCCGGCTCGTTAGGACAAGACCCGTTATGTAGCGGAGGGGCCCCCGAGTGGCGATGAGTGCCCTCTCTTAGGACTGGAAAAGGACGGGCCCCGAGAATCCTTCCTTCTTTCCTCCGTTCTCTCCTCTCGTCCCCTTCTCTCCCTCGCCCCGCGGCATTAAATCCCTGGAACTAGTTTGGGTCAGGATTACAGGAGGCTCTTTCTAGGGGCAGCACTCTTTTGCACCCTCCCTAGCGCCTCGGTCGGATCCGGCCCCTGCCAGCCGCGTAACTGCCGCCGTTCCCTGCCCGCTGTTCAACGACTGTGGGTGCTGAAAGAGGGGCCGGTCTCTTCCCCCAGCCGCGGAGCTCGACTTCCCGACAGCTCTGGGTTCCACCTCCCTGGAACCTGATTTACTGCCGGGCTGGGGCCTGGGGTCCTGGGAGTCAGGAGTGGGGAGGAGGGGAAACAGGACGGAATAAGTCCAAAGCCTGCTACTTCTCTGGTTCTGGGTTGGATCCTTGGTGCCTTGACCCTCGACAGGTCCTTTTCTCTCCCCGGGCCTCAGTTTCCCCTTCCTTTCAACGGACAAAGCAACAGGAGAGTAGTTGGTGGCACACATGCTGGAGACCCTCTTAGAGAGAAGGCTCCAAGATCTCAGGAGCCGGGGCCAAATTCACCAGGAGAGAAACTCAAAGCGGATGAATAGATGGCTCAACAGTCCAACTGGCACTCCTCGAATAGAAGAAGTTAGACCCTGGGAGTACATAAGTTGCTTGAGGAGCCTCATTAACTCCCAGTGTTTATCACCAAAGATTAGCCTATACTCTGGGAGAACCTGGATCCTTTGGGTTTCATTCTTAGGTCCATCTTTGGCCCCTCTAGAAGACACTTCCGCTGTCCTTTAAAACGCATATTGGGGCTGGGGCGGGGCGGGGGGGGGGGATCTCGACTCTGGAATCCCGTGACTGGGAGGGAGAGAAGAATTTGCACTTTGGAGGGACATCTCTCTTTCCAGTTCTTCACCCACCCCAACAGGTCCCAAATTCAACAGGTGATATTCCCCTTTACGGAACATAACAGAAAGCCAGCCCCATGGTGTAAGAAAGAGGGGATGAATAGTCTCTCTGCACATGAGGAGGAGAGGAACCACATTATGGGGTGCCTGGTGTAGTTAAAGCCCCGGTTGCTTCCAGACCCTATTATTCTGGTGGTTTCCGTGATGAAGGAATTGATGCTGGAAGGAGGACTGCTATGCGGGAGCAACAAATTAGAATATCCCTAACCCAGGCTCCACCAAGAGGGAAGTCAAACACAGATCTGTTGCCAAACTGAAAGAGCAGCTGATATCTCTGGGGGAGGTGCCCTTTCTGGGTACCTGAGGGATTTTCCCCTCTGTTCACTGACTCTTCCAACAGCTCCTCCGGGGTCTTTGTAGTCTAATTTCTCTCCCAAACATTTGGAGGGATTATTGAATGTCTCAGTGTGACCGTGACAAGAGTTTCCTTCGCCTATTGCAGGTGTAAAGAAAAGATTTTGATTTGTAGAATCGAATCCCCATGAGTCAAGAGCTTGCACGGGAAACAAAATGCGAATTAACGGGCAAAAACACTGTTGTTTTTCACAGGAAACAGTAGCACATACTAATTAGCAATTACCTCATCAACAGTAAGCCCAAGCACGGGGGCTGCTTTGTTTCTTTAAAACCACCCTCCTTACCCGATGGCAAAATTGACTGGGACAAAGGGGGGGATAGTTCCCTTTAATTGTATGTATTTATTGAAACCAATAGTCCAAGGAATAGGGGCCCCCTACTTGTAATTTGGGGTTTTGAGGGATTTTGTTTTCTAAGGCGTAAAATGTGGAGGTGTATTTCGAAAACACCTTGGGAATATAGTGAGCCAGCCAGATGATGTGCTGCTTCATTTAGTTTAGAATCTGCCAATGACTATAAAATTAGCTTCAGAATAAACAAAATAGAGCCTCAAGAAACCGTGGTTTTGCCGTCCAGCTTTCTAGGTGGTGTAATGAACCAGTCTATTAACAATAAGAACCAGTATTCATGAAGATAAAAGAGCAGAAGTCTCATTTTCAATGGCTCCATTTCATTTAACATTCCACCAGGGAGGGGGAGGCTTCCAAAATGCACAAAGCTGAATCTCTGTCTTCAGGGAAACTTAAAATATTGGAATGGCTTAAACCTTTCTACATGTAGAAAATGGCAATTTAAGTCAATAACCTTGTCGTTATGCTCTCCTATCTGGAGCTTTTTGGTGTACGGCTAAGTCTAACTTTAAAATATATGGTATGGCAAATATTTTAATGCTGAAAAGCAGCATTGGCTAGTGAAAAGATCACAGGCTTGGGAGTCAGAGGACCTGGGTTCTAATCCCGGGTCTGCCACATGTCTGCTGGGTGACCTTGGGCAAGTCACTTCTCTGTGCCTCAGTTACCTCACCTATAAAATGGGGGTTAAGACTGTGAGCCCCACGTGGGGACATGACTGTGTCCAACCTGATTAGCTTGAATCTACCCCAGTGCTTAGTACAGTACCTGGCACATAAAAAAACAGTTAACAAATAGCATTTTTTTTAAAAAAAATGGCACAATTGCCAATAATTTTGCACCGTGTCCACCCACTGATTCTTGTCAATATGTTCTGGAACGTCAAAAGGTGTGGACTTATTTGTTCCTATTTTGAAAATTATCTTTCACTCTAATAGTTTAAAGTAACCAACCTTCATGCTGTCCACTTCTAAGTAGGCTGTGTGCTCTTGTTTTAGCAAAGAGTATTTACTGGATGTAAAGACGTCTTTGCTGATATTTTATAAGGTTCTTTGGGGAAAAGCTATGGTCATCATATCAGAATTGGCAACCCTTTAAGCTCACCTGTCTCTTGACATTACAATGATTTTGGTTACCTCCTGAGAATATTTCTCTGAATTATACGTAAGCTCCGGTTGTCCATTTTAATATGTCCTAGGCTTCTTTTATTTTTGCTTTTATGTCTACTTATATATCGGCACATTTGTGTTTGTTCTGTCTCCTTCCTTTAGGTTGTAAATTCCCTGAAGGTAAGGTCTGTCTTGTTCTTCCTCTGTAACTTTCCACATTGCTCTACACACAATAAGCTGTCAATGAATACTTATGATTGACTGCTAACTGCATTTGGCATCTCTATACAACTGCTATTGGACAATGAAAAGTTATGCTCACCTTAAAATCCTCAGTGCTTAACAAATCAGGAAATGTTTGTTTCCCACTCCTTATTTTATGGGCTTGGGTACATTTCCTAGAGAGAGTCTGGAATTATCCACTCAGAGGCAATGGTGTGGTCATTCTGTATCATCTCCATTTACTGAGTTTACTTCCTAACTTCATGCCTTTCCTATCGTATAGACACTTAGACAGCCAGACACATTCTTTAGACAAGGGGTCAGGGGTGGGGAGGGGAGCTCTTTATACTAACTCGATGCCCAAAAATCTTCCTTTTGTCTTCCTGTCAACTTAGTGGCCTCTAATAGCGGGTGGGTGAGGCATTCCCATCCCAGCAGGCATAAAGCAGGGATTTTCTCTCACAGCTTCAATAGAGAAGACTATCACCCACTTTTATTTTCCTAGATGGATGGGGAGATGGGACCAGAGAGGCATCATCTCTTCCTCCAGCATGAGCCTAGTAAAGATCGAATCTTGTTCACCTCCAATATTTTTACTGCCTAAGTAAATGAGTTCCCATCTCACCACTTTTGGGCATTACCACTGAATACCTTGAGAGTATTTTTCTTATAGAAGAGATATTGCTAACACACATTTTAAAGGGAATATGATCTGTTCAGTTCACTCATCTTTGGACACTACAAAGAGAGTGATTACTGAGCTTTGGGATAAGATTCCATAACTCTTAGGGTGGGTTCCCTCTCATTAGTCTGCACATGACTTTACAAGCTCTTAATAAGGAAGAAATATTTAGTACTTTGTTCTAGTAGATCAGCAAACATAACTAATTACTGGCCCAAGAAACTATAACTTGCGGGAAATCATGGGTAAATTTGAAAAAATCAGAGTTTTCCAAAGTGGATTCTATCAGAAAAGTAGTTTGAATTTACATATTTGATAACGACTGATAATCAGGTCACCTGAGTCCTAGAGCAATTTGCTTACTATAATGAGACAAAATAAGGATTTCAAGGATTCCATTGCAATTCCAAAGTCAAGACCAATTAAAAAAGAAACAGTGTATGAGTATGAATAGTAGCTGGACATTAACTCTCTCTCTCTTTCCCCCCCTTTTCCCCCCTCCCCCAAATCAAACACTTAACATAGCCTGGGTGGGGGGAGATAGGGTGAATATAGTAAATATTTCTCAAGAGGGTGGTGAAGAGGGGGAAGGATATGTCTTACTGCCAATAAGCCATGCACTTGAATTATTTTTCCAGTAATGGTCTCGATTTGCACCCATACTCATTCAGCTGGTACTGCTTGTGTCCAGTAGCAGGCATTGATGTGTGTCAATCAGTCGTATTTATTTGAGAGGTTAATGTATGCAGAGCACTGTAATAAGCTCTTGGGAGAGTACAATATAACAGAGTTGGTAGACATGTTTTGAGCTTTCAGTCTAGAGGATGACAGAGTGGCTTAGTAACTGTTAGTATGTATGTGGTTGGGGGGGCGGGAAGGTAGTCTTCATTTTCATGCAAAAATCCGGAGAAAAGTCAAAAGAAAAATAAAGACTAACAAACCAAAAAATATTTAGTTTTCTTTCATGCAGCTCAGACAGCTCATAGCCCCCACAAGAGCTTCTGGGCAGGGCAGATACAAATAAGGGTGATTGTTTCATAGAGCCAGTTCAGTGTCACTAAACAGTACCTTCTACACTGGGGAGATTTGGAAGGCCCAGTCACAGCAATTCTGTGACTGGGAAACCACCCAGTGACATCCAGCACTCGGATGAGAAAAGATATCTCCAAGACCAGGAAGATCCAGCATCCGTTCTCCATGAGCCTTCATTACAGTGTGCCGTGATGTCGATTCCATACCCAGCCAGTCAGCCCATGTGTGCCACCCTAACTCTCTGAGCAGTGACTCTTCCCTTGGTCATGCAGAAGTGGATGTGTTATTAAAGTAACATTTGTAGTTTAGTGAGCAAGTGGGACGTAAAAAGTTAAACACTTAAAAAGTTAAAAAAAACACACACATAGTGCTCTGCACTGTGTTCTCTATGAAGCCTGAAGCAAGAGAACCACATTTCCCAGAAAATCCCCTTTTTTGGGTCAGGCCAATGAAAGAACACAAAGAGAAATGTCTTAGTATACTTACTGTTCTTCTGGGAACAACAGAAGCGCTTTTCCACAGTGTGGGTAACCTCACCGAAGCATTTAACACCATTGGTACAGCTGGGCTCTGACAACTACTAAAAAAAAGTTTAGCTTTTGTGAGAAATTGATCAAAATCCAAAGATTACTCCACAGTGCTATGGCTGACTAAATCAGAATTGGAGGAGCTTTATCTAATCCTTTCTCCATCGTTGGAGTAAAACAGGGCTTCATACTATGTCCAGTCTTGTTCAAACTATTGTATATGACCACGCTTGAGGACACAACAAGGAATCTGGAATCTGGAGTCGGAACGTGATTCTGTTCCTCTGGCAAATTTTTTCAACTCAACAAGATGAGAGTATTATAGAAAGTCCTTGAATCATTTGCACAGGTGCTCCCCTATACTGCACATACCCAAGAAGACGTGCAGATAATTATGAACCACATCTCAGAATCAGTAAAGTCCTATGAACCAATGATTAATCAGAAGAAGACGGAGGTTACTTAAGCGCCTACACTCAGCAAGCCTTATATGCATTCAAGAATCTCCATCAGCAGGATGGAATTGAATGGTGACATTGGATTTTGCTAGTTGGGCAGCACTGTTTAATAACATAAGGATAGTCAAAGGGGAAGAAAATGGAAGACCATTAATAGTAACAGTATTTATTGAGTACTGTGTCCAGAGATCTGTACCAAATGCTGGGAAAGAAGATACAGGTGGGAATTAGACATGGTCCCGGTCCCTCAGGGGTGCTTATAGTATGACCGTTAGGAGACTGACAAAGTGTGGCACCAATATTCAGTTCAAATTGCAGGTCTATAAAGCAAGTGAAGCATATAGCCTTCTTAAAGAAGCAGTGTGGCCTAGTGGAAAGAGCACTGGCCTGGAGGTCAGAGGCCCTGGGTTCTAATCCCAACTCTGCCACTTGTCTGCTGGGTGACCTTGGGCAAATCACTTAACTTCTGTGTGCCTCAGTTTTCTCATTGTAAAATGGAGATTTAAAATCTACTCTCCCTCCCCCTTAGGCTGTGACCCCCAACTGGGATGGGATCTGTGATCAACTTGGTTATCTTGTGTCTGGCACAGGGTAAGCACTTCACAAATGCCATTATTATTTATGGCTGGAAATCTGACCTACCATAGGCACCATATCGAACTTGTGAAGCAGTTTCACTGACATCACCTATGCATAATTTTTAACATTGGGAAAAGTCTCACCAACAGGGAGTCCTGGAACCCACTAAGCACCACCATTGAAGACAAGCTCATCACAGCGCACCTTTATTGGGAAAGACCTAATAGAATGAACCACAGTAGATTACCAAACTGTTAAAATGGGATAACCGTAAACAGGGTAGACAGAGGAAATACTTTAAAGACACAGTGAAGCAAAACCAAAAATAATGTGGCACAGCAGTGGGCAGTTGGGAGCCAGCAGCAGAGGACAGATCAATCTGGTTTCCAGCAATTAGAAGTGGAGAGACTATCTTGGAGCAGAGGCTTCAGGAAGATTGTGAGCCCAAGGGGGGTGGGGGGGGGGGGGGAGTGAGGCGGGGGGGGGTGGGGGGGTGGGGGGAGTGAGGCGGGGGGGGGGGGGGGGGGCACACAAACAGGAAGTAACAATTTTTATATGTACATGATGTGAAAGAATTGTTAGTCACACATTCATCTTGTCAGGTACACTAGCACGTACTACTTTAAAAAAATCTCACTACCAGCAATAGCTTCTTGAAACCCCCAAATTTCAATAATATTTATTGAATGCTTATTCTGCGCAGAGCACCATATTAAGCACATTGGAGAGTACAATATAATTAGTAGTAACTGTTATCTATTTCCCTATATTTTATCTCTCTATATTAACCTGATATGGATGTGCCTTTCTTTTGTGCCTCTCTACCTACTTCTCAAGCATTGTTGGATAATTTAAGAGAACATAACATTTTAGGGAAGATCAAAATTGGTGACATTCATTGTTATCCAAATGTAGTTAATAAACAATTTCTGCTCTGATGATGTTGGAACATGAATTAGGTTGAAAATTACTAAACCTCCTACAAGAACATGGAAGAGGGGGCTATTTAAATTATCTTAATTTTTGGCAGTTTGACTCCAGTTATGTTTTGGAGTTTAGAATCTAAATAGCTCTCATCTTAGTCTTTAGATTACCGACAACCTTGTCGCGCAGAAGAGCCAAACAAAATGAGCAGTTGGTGTGCAGCATCAACCATATTATTTAAACACACATTAATGTAACTTACTTCATTAAGTTACATAATAAGAATTTAAAATGAGGTGAGAGAAAAAGGGGATGGGAGGAGGGAAAGGAGAGAAAAGTAAAGAGAGGCAGAGACAGAGAGAACCAATTTATTCCTAGTTGTTTTTATTTAGGGAGGGGGCTGCGCTTCAGTTTTCATGTTTACAGTTTTAAACAGACTTGTTAAAGCACTGTTATTTAGGTCTAATCTCTGTAAACTGGCTCCGCCACTTGTCTGCTGCCTGACCTTGGGTAAATCCCTTAACTTCTCTGTGCCTCAGTTACCTCAACTCTAAAATGGGGATGAAGACAGTGAGCCCCATGTGAGACATGGACTGTGACCAACCTGATTAGCTTGTAGCAGCGTGCCTCAGTGGCAAGAACCCGTGCTTGGGAGTCAGAGGTCATGGGTTCTAATCCCCGCTCCACCACTTATCAGCTGTGTGATCTTGGTCAAGTCACTCAACTGCTCTGTGCCTCAGTTACCTCATCTGTAAAATGGGGATTAAGACTGTGAGCCCCATGTGGAACAACCTGATTACCTTGTATCGTTCCCCCCGCCCCCCCCCCCCCCCCGTTCTTAGAACAGTACTTGGCACATAGTAAGCGCTTAACAAATGCCATCATCATCATCATTATTATTATTAACCAGCGCTTAGTACAATGCCGGGCACATAGTAAGCACTTAACAAATACCATTCAAAAAAAAAAAAAACATAAGACGTTTGCTTGGCTGGTTCTCCTAGTTACATGGGCTCGTTCTGAACTATTGGTTCTCCGGGGTCAGACATTTAGCTAGAAGGCAAGGGGTGTTGGGAGCCAAATCCCCAAATCACCTGGGGGTAGGGGAAAGGGGATGGAAATGAAGGATCACAAGACTCAGGCTGGGAGGGGTAGGTTTAGGGGGAGGGAAAGAACCTGAGGCTCTAAAACACTACAAAGCAGCTGTGCTTGTAAATAGGGCGGGAGGCAGGGGGTAGAGAGAAAACTGCTTTGAATTGACTGCCTGCAGTCGCTGCCGTTGCTGTTGGCTACTTGCCACGTCTGGCCCCTTGCCCCGTGGCTCCCCGCGGCAGCAGGAGCAGCAGCTGGAGCAACTTTAAGCAGCTCTCACTCACCCTCCTCCATCCTTCTCCGGGACTGCTCCGGACGAGGCCCTTGGGAAGGGGGCGCGCGAAACGCAACGTTCTCTACTTCAACGGTCTGCTCGGAAATCGCAATCAGTAATAAGATGACGGTATTTATTAAGCGCTTACGATGGGCCGAGCGCTGTTCTAAGTGCTGGGAGAGATACAAGACAATGAGGTGGGACAAGGCCCCCTGTCCCACATGAGGCTCACACAATCCCTATTTTACAGATGAGGTAACTGAGGCACAGAGAAGTTCAGTGACTTGCCCAAGGTCACACAGCAGACAAGTAGTGGAGCGGAATTAGAACTCACGACCTCCGACTCCCAAGCCCGTGCTCTTGCCGCTAGGTCATGCTGCTTGCATGTAGGCACGGGGACTACTCTTTACCCCTGACCTGGTGCTTGTGGGAAGTGAACGGTCCCCTCTCCTGGCCCGACTGGACACCGCTGTCGTTCCCCGGAGGAAGGAGGGAACTGGAGGGGGTGGGTGTTTTAATTTAGCATCAGGAAAGGGGTGGGGAGGGATGCTGGGGAGCAGGGTGGGGACAAAGGCAACTCCGGATTGCCCAAAAAGCTGTGTGTGTGCTTGTGTGTCCAGTGGCATAGCCCCCATGGCTTGAGTCCACATTATTATTATTATGGTGTTTATTAAGCGCTTACTATGTGCCTAGCGCTGTTCTAAGCGCTAGGGTAGATACAAGGTTATCAGGTTGTCCCACGTGGGGCTCACACGCCTAATCCCCCTTTTACAGATGAGGTAACTGAGGCACAGAGTGGCTTGCCCAAGGTCACACAGCTGATGTGGCAGAGCCGGGATCGGAACCTATGTCCTCTAACTCCTAAACCCGTCTTCTTTCCACTAAGCCACGTTGCTTCTCTAATCTATCTATTCCACATCTATCATGGCTCATGGTGGGCAGGGAATGTGCCTGTTACACTGTTGCGGTTCTACTCTCCCAAGTGCTCAGTACAGTGCTCTGCTCACAAGCACTCAATAAATACGATTGCTTGATTGAGAGACACACGGAGTTCTAAGAAGAGTCAGGTATGGCTTCAGAGCTATGAATTACCGATCCTTGCTCCACAGGAGTAGTGAATTTATGGCTAAATACTTCTGAGGCTTTGAAAAGTCTCTCAAATCTTGTGTCCGTTTTTCTCATTCTCCTCTTTAATAGTCTAACGTCCCAGGATTGGTATTTTTCCTGGTGCTTAGGTAGGATGTTAAATGGCAGATGGTGTGTGTGTGTAGGTTTAATCAGATGATATCTTCCTGGTTTATGTGCCAAGATGAGACTTGCAGTTGTCATTAGGGATGATGTCCCTTAGTTAGGAACGGGCTGAGGCTTGTTTTTGAAATCTTGAATTAGATGGACAAAATGCATTTGACTCCAAGGAATTGATCTGTAGGGAGCAACTCTTTTTAATAGCAGATGGTGAAGGAAATATGAAGATTGGAGAGTTTTTCTTTAAGCTTTCTTCTGGCATGTTGACAAGCAAAGTAAATTATTGTGTTTAAAACTGGATGATTTGAACTTTCCTTTATCAATCTGGAATCTAAAAAAATGATTAGCTGTACTGAATGTGAAATCAAATGAAGATCTATTTTTTCCAAAATCTTTAGTTGATTTACTCAGATTTAGAACCTCTTCCACACTGACAAAGATATTGATGTCAGTGAATTACAAAGCATACTTGAAGTATGTGCAATCATTTAAAAATGAAATATTTTAAGTCATCCCCTTTTGTCTGGTTTGTGGGTGACTGCATTGGATTGGCTTCTTTGGGTGGTTTGGAAAGCTTTTTAGATTAAATTGTTTTGACTGCTGATTTGGGTTTTTTTCAACTGATTTACTTGAAGTGCACCATTCTTAGCTTGTCATGGTAAGTGCTGTTCTTATAATTGCCACAGACTGGAATCTGACAAGGGAAGAGCATTAACTAAGAACAAGAAGGTTGTAGGGGAGTAGTCTTTTAAAAAGAAAAGTGGTTTAATTCAAAATACCAAAGGCAAGGCATAAACTGGTTCTCATATTTCATTAGGAGAAGCAGCGTGGCTCAGTGGAAAGAGCCTGGGCTTTGGAGTCAGAGGTCATGAGTTCGACTCTCGGCTCTGCCACTTGTCAGCTGTGTGACCTTGGGCAAGTCACTTAACTTCTCTGTGCCTCAGTTACCTCATCTGTAAAATGGCGATTAACTGTGAGCCTCACGTGGGACAACATGATTACCCTGTATCACCCCCAGCGCTTAGAACAGTGCTCTGCACATAGTAAGCGCTTAACAAATACCAACATTAACATTAATATTATTATTAACAGAATGAAAATACCTTCACCACATATGGCAGACATCTTCTCCTTTCTTTGAAATGCCCCTTTTCTGTCATTCCTTTTCTGTTCTCCTAATTCTAACTGCACTTCAGAGCAATACTATGCCTAGGTAGCAGTAAGAAGGGTAGTCACCATAAATCAGTCAATCAATAGTATTTACTGAGTACATAGTATGTCAACTATATGTTTAAGCCTGGGTGTGGAGACCTGAAAAATGAATGTAGGGGAGGGCTAAGAGAAACGGTCCTGCTTAGGCTTATGAATATCTAGACACATCTCTACCCATATAATTTTTATCTTTGATACTCTTTGCAGCCATGGGAGGGTGGGGGGCCTCTCCCTTTTGTAAAACCAGCATCAGCTATAATTGAGAGCCTACTGTGTGCCTAGGGAAGATGACACTATCCCTGGGCATCATGAATTCCTCTACAACCTTTCTATTGGCTGGGATATCGAGAAGCAGAGTGGCCTAGTGGGAAAAGCCTGGGCGTGGGAGTCAGTGGGCCTGGGTTCTAATCCCACCTCCACTACTTGTCTGTTTTGTGGCCTTGGGCAAGTCATTTAACTTCTCTGGGCCTCTGCTGCCTCATCTGTAAAATGGGGATTTAATATTTGTTCCATTATTCAATGGTATTTATTGAACACTTAGTGCTTGCAGAGCACTGTATTAAGCACTTGGGAGAGTACGGTATAACAGAGTTGGTGGACATGTTCCCTGCCTGCAGTGAATTTAAGTCTAGAGGGGCAGACAGATATCATGGGTTCGAATCCCTGCTCTGCCATTTGCCAGCTGTGTGACTGTGGGCAAGTCACTTAACTTCTCTGTGCCTCAGTTACCTCATCTGTAAAATGGGGATTATGACTGTGAGCCTCACGAGGGACAACCTGATTTCCTTGTATCTCCCCCAGTGCTTAAAACAGTGCTTGGCACATAGTAAGCGCTTAACAAATACCAACATTATTATTTATATAAATACATTTATGTATATGAACATACCTACTGTGGGTCTGAGGGAGGAGTGAATATGGGGTGCAAATCCAAGTATAAGGGTGATGCAGGAGAGTGAGAGAAGAGGAAATGAGGACTTAATTGCAGAAGGCCTCTTGGAGGAGATGTGCTTTTAATAAGGCTTTGAAGGTAGGGAGAATGATGGTCTGTCAGATATGAAGAGGGAGGGCATTCCAGGCCAGAGGCAGGATATGGGTGTTGGGGCAGTGGTAAAATGGATGAGATCGAGGTACAGAGAGTAGATTGGCATTAGAGGAGTGAAGTGTGTGGGCTGGATCACCTTAGGAAATCAGAGAAGTAAGGGGCCGGGGTTGGGTGGGGGAAGGGGGGTGACTGCCGGCAATCTGATTGAATGTTTTGAAGACAATGGTAAGGAATTTCTGTTTGATGTGGAGGTGGACTGACAACCACTGGAGGTTATGGAGGAGCAGGGAAATTTAGGCAGAATGGTTCTGTACAAAAATGGTCCAGGCAGAAGAGTAAAATATGAATTGGAGTGAGGAGAGAGAGGAGGTAGGGAGATCTACAAGGAGGCTGATGCAGTAATACAGGAGAGATAGGAGAAGTGCTTGGATGAATGTGGTAGCAGTTTGGATGGAGAGGAAAGGACAGATTTTAGGGATGTTGCGAAAGTTGAACTGACAGGATTTAGTGACAGATTGAATATGTGGGTTGAATGAAAGAGATGACTCGAGGGTAATGCCAAGGTCTCAAGGCTTATGAGACAGGGAGGATGGAGGTGCTGTCTACAGTGATGGGAAAGTCAGGAGGAGGGCAGGATTTGGGTGTGAAGATGAGGAGTTCTGTTCTGGACATGATAAGTTTGAGTTGTCAGCAGGACATTTAGGTAAAGGTGACCTGAAGGCAGGAGGAAATGTGAGACTGGAGAGGAGGAGAGAGATCAGGGCTGGGGATGTAGAATTGGGAATCATCTGCATGGAGATTGTAGTTGAAGCCCTGGAAGCGAAAGAGTTCTCCAAGGGAGTGGGTTACATGGAGAATGGATGGGGTTGAAAAATTGATCCTTGAGGGACTCCCATAGTTAGGGAGTGGGAGGCAGAGGAGGAACCCACAAAAGAGACTGAGGAGGAGTGGCTAGAGAGGAAGAGAACCAGGAGACGACAGTGCCAATGAAGCCACAGTTGGATAAAGTATCCAGGAGAAGGGGGTAGTCAACAGTGTCAAAGGCAGTTGAAAGGTCAAGGAGAATTAGGATGGAGTAGACTCCATTGGATTTGGCAAGAAGATCAGTGGTGTTCTTTGAGAGGGTAGTTTTGGTGGAGAGAAGGGGGCTGAAGCCAGATTGGAGGTGGTCAAGGAGAGAATTGGAGGAGAGGAAGTAGAGCCAGAGTGTGTAGACAACTCTCTCCAGGAGTTTGGAGAGGAATGGAATGAGGGAGATGGGTGATACCTGGGGGGATCCGTGAAGTCAAGGGAGGGTTTTTGTTTTGGGTTTTGTTTTTTTTTAGGATAAGGGAGACATTGGCATGTTTGACAGCAGGGTTCATCCTCCCCCTTACACTGTGAGCTCCACAGATGACAGATATTATATTCATCCTGGTCATCATGTATCTACCCCAGTGCTTAGTGTAGTGTTCAGCATGTAGTAAGTGTTTGACAAATACCAAATTTATTATTATCACTATCATCTGACCAAAGTTTTGGCATTATAATCTCTTGCTTTGAACTCATCTTTATCTACCCTGTTGTTACTAACATATTTTTTTCTCCAATTTGCTTTCTTCCAGCTTCTAAAACATATGGCAGAGTTGCTGTGACTTCAGAGTTTAGGCAGTGTAAGCGTGTGTTCTAAGGGTTATTTTATTTTTGTCCCCTCCTAGGCTGTGCCTTCAGCTTCCGAACTTCAAGCAATAAAGTGTGGCATTTTGTACATTCTCTTCATGAAACCGAATATAGTAACCTCACACTGGTTTGGGGTGGTGAAGTGGCCAATTTATGGTCGTGGGGTTCTTGGCGTGGTTGTATGAAAGAGAACATTCAAAATTATCTTTTCAGGATGTGATTGTGTGGCGGTTAGTAAACCAACACAGTGTTGAGGTATTTTGCTTCAGTACCAGGGCTTAGGGAAAGAAAAATCTCCTATCATCTTGTCATTCCTTTGCATGGGTTAAGATCTTCCCGGAAACCAAACATCCAAAATGTTTCCTAAAGAGAACGTACAGTAGGCACTCTCATGCTTAGCTTCATATCAAAATTATGATTTGTACTCCCTCTGCTGGCTTGTCACCAATCCTTCACTCACTGGAAAAATCCTTAGAACTGTTTTGGTGTCTTGCCTCTTTTTTATATCCTCTTTTGATGTGTATTAAGAATTTTGAAGACTTTTGAAGAGTAAAAGGGGTTAGTCCACATCAATTTCTTTGTTTTTTCATGCTTCCAATTTATCCAGTGACAAAGGGCGAACCCTGCTAAGGAGAAAACCTGCTTAAAACCAGACTGTCTCTAATGGGCTTTCAGAAGTGGGGTAGGACACCATTTGTTTATGGTTTTAATTATAAGAAATTTGATTCTTAAAATCACTCCATTTTGCATGAACTGCTCCAGTGTGCAAGTTCAAAATCTTAAACATTCATTCTTGTGTGTAGAACAGCTGCAGCAAATAAAATACTGTGCTCAAGCACCAGGAGAAAAATTCAGCCCCAAGTGCCACTCCACTGGGGAAAAGATCATTTTTAAAAGCTATATCTTGTATGCACTGAAGACACACACTTCTCCTGTGTGTAAAACTGCATTCAAAATATTTGGTAGGGGAAGAGAGCAATGGGAATCCTTATATCAAATGCATTTTTTGTGATAGTAGTCATTGGGATGGCCTTGTATAAATACTGGAGGCTGCTACCAAGAGCTTCCCAGTTGCTATCACATCATTATCTCATTTCATGGAATACTAGGGCTGGAAGGCATCTCAAGAGGTGATCTAGTCCAATGCCTCACCCCTAGGAAGTACTGCGCCATTGCAGAAAGATAGCTGTCTGCCCTTTTCTTAACTACCTCTAAGGAAGTAGAATTCACAACTTCCAGTGGGTATGTTCCTTTTGTCAGGAAGTCCTTACTAATGTCTAGCCCAAATTCTGCCTGCTACAGTTTAAGCCTGCTCATTTTTGTCCTGCCCTTAAGGTACATGGAAAATAGCTGTTTCTCCTCCTTCTTACTCTACCTCTTTCTGATTCTGAAGACAGAAAATTACTTAATAAGTTTTTTTTTTCCTTCTCAAAAGTCACTTATGTTCTTTTGACATCCATCTGATGTAATGGCACCATTTGCCTCTGTATAACTGGACTTCTACCTAATTGCTGACCTTTGATTAGGTTTTCTTCTTCCTTATTTGGGGATACTGAAGCTGCTTTTAAAATCAAACAAAACTGTGGCAGTTACTTGAACCCCCATACAATGAGCTGGATATATAACCAGGCTCAAACTATATTCAAATCTAGATGGAGAATAATTTTTTGTGGTATTTAAGTGCTTACTATGTGCCATGCACTGTACTATAAGCTGGGGTAGAGACAAACTAATCAGGTGGACACAGTCCTGTCCCACATGGGGTTTACAGTCTTAATCCCCATTTAATCCTCATTCCTCTCACATGTCCCCTTTTCAGGCAAATTAATCCCATTTCTTTAAATTTTTCAAAGAGGGATGTTATTATTAATAATAATCGTATTTTTTGAGCACTTATTCTGCACAAAGCACTGTCCTAAGCGCTTGAGAGAGTACAATATAACAGGCACATTCCCTGCCCACAACGAGTTCACAGTCTAGAGAGTCCTAGATCTTAAATCATTTTGATGGAATTTGCAGGTGTTTTAAGCATTTTGATTTGTAAACATCAGAGAACAGGGACTGTGGTTTGTTTTTTCTTTGCAATTTTCCACAGCCCATCCTATAGGGCTCTGCACCCAGTAGGTGTTCAATAAATACTGTTGACCTGAGAATATGCCTTTTGTTGTTTTGTGTTTTTTAAATTATAGCACATTCCTCAAAGGCCATCTTTCTTTTTGAGTCATTGACAGAGTTGTTCATTTTTGCTGGACTGTAAACTGTGGACTGCTAGACTGTAAGCTCACTGTGGGCAGGGAATGTGTTTACCAACTCTTTTATACTCTACACTCTCAATAGTTTAGTACAGTGTTTTGCACACAGTAAGCACTCAATAAATAAAATTGATTGCTGGGAATACTTAGGTAAAATATGAAATGTGGGATTGGAGCAGTCATAGTATTCAGCACTTTTTCCTCATATTCTGCCATTTGTCTGCTGGGTGACCTTGGGCAAGTCACTTAACTTCTCCGTGCCTCAGTTACCTCATCTATAAAATAATAATCATCTTCCTACAGAAACGCTCTGGGCATGTCACTCCCCTCCTTAAAAACCTCCAGTGGTTGCCTATCAACCTCCGGACGAAACAAAAACTCCTCACTCTTGGCTTCAAGGCTCTCCATCACCTTGCCCCCTCCAGCCTCTCCTCCCTTCTCTCTTTCTACTGACCACCCCACACGCTCCGCTCCTCTGCCGCTCACCTCCTCACTCTCCCCCGTTCACGCCTATCCCGCCGTCGACCTCTGGCCCGCGTCCTACCGCTGACCTGGAATGCCCTCCCTCCTCACCTCCGCCAAACTAACTCTCTTCCGCTCTTCAAAGCCCTACTGAGAGCTCACCTCCTCCAAGAGGCCTTCCCAGACTGAGCTTCCCCTTTTCCCTCAGCTCCCCCTCCACCCTCTGCTACTCCCCCATCCCCCTTCACCTCCCCTCAGCCGAGCCCCCGTTCCCTCTGTTCCCCCTCCCCTCCCCGCCCCACCCTCTGCTCCTCCCCCTTCTCCCTCCACCTCCCCTCAGCACTGTGCTCATTCGTATTTTTATTACCGTATTTATTTTGTTAATGAGGTGTACTTCCCCTTGATTCTCTTTATCGTGATAATGTTGTCTTGTTTTTGTTTCGTTCTGTTTTGCTCTGCCATGTGTCTCCCCCGATTAGACTGTGAGCCCGTCACTGGGCAGGGATTGTCTCTATCTGTTGCCGAATTGTACATTCCAAGCGCTTAGTACAGTGCTCTGAACATAGTAAGCGCTCAATAAATGCTATTGAATGAATGAATTATTATTATTATTATTGTGGTATTTGTTAAGCACTTACTATGTGCCATGCACTGTTCTAAGCACTGGGGTGGATACAAGCAAATTGAGTTCGACACCATCCCTGTCCCACGTGGGGCTCACAGTCTTAATCCCCATTTTACAGGTGAGGTAACTGAGGCACTGAGAAGTGAAGTGACTTGCCCAAGGTCAAACAACAGACAAGTGGTGAAGCTGGGATTAGAACCCATGCCCTTCTGACTCCCAATCTCGTGCTCTACCCACTACACCATGCTGTTTCTCTAAATGGGGATTAAGACTATGAGACCCATGTGGGACAGGGACTGTGTCCAACCTGATTAGCTTGTCTCTACCCCAAAACATAGTACAGTGCTTAGCAAATAGCAAGCGCTTAACAATTACCACAAAATTTCTTCTCCATCTTGAATTGACTATAGTTTGAGCCTGGTTAGAAATCCAGCTCATTGTATGGGGATTCAAGTAACTACCACTTAATTTTGTTTGATTTTAAAGGCAGCTTCAGTATCCCCAAATAAGGAAGAAGGAAACATAATCAGAGGTCAGCAATTAGGCAGAGGTCCAGTTATACAGAGGCTACTGCAAATGGTGCCATTACATCAGCTGTCAAAAGAACATAAGTGACTTTTGAGAAAGAAAAAAATACCTTATTATTAAGTAATTATATTTACACATATGAAAAGTCTACTGATCAAGATATCTATCATTCTCTATTTTACTGATGCTGTAGCTGGTGAGAAATCAAACAAGTGTTGACTATCAAAGATTTCCCTGATGCAGAATGTAGAAAGAGAGATTCAGTCAGTTCATATGTCCAACAGTAACTCATATTCTTCCAGAGACATCCATGCATGAGAACTGCAGGTCATATGCCATTTTTGTGTTCATGACAGTGTTGGCATTTCAGGCTGTGGGGCTCGGTAACATATAGTTCATACCATACCACCGACAGACTGATTTCAATTGTTTTGAATACTGTCACATTATTCCTTTAATTTGCCATTATACTATAGTAATTTAAGAAGTGTGAAAACAACACCAGTGTTTATAACCGTTAATTTTTTCATTAGATTAGAAGATAGGATATGGATATTAATTTAAATAGAATTGTATATACTACGTATATATGGCAAAATATATAGTATTGATTCTATTGCATATAGAATAACTATATTGCAGATGTCTATTCCTACACTATCATTGCACTTTAGAATATTTGTAGCATTATTAGTAAGAAAAGCGTTATGTGAATGTGATTTTTTAAAATGAAAATTAATTCATTATCTCTGCCTGTAGAATAAGTGTTTGTTAAATTTGGAAATAATCTCAATATAAAATGCAATCTCAGATTCTCTCACATGAGGCCATTTGTGAGTTTGCATGCATAAGGTAAGAACAATGAAATTAGTGTATTGCAGGTGTATTGTAGTGCATACATTATTTTTTATGTCAAAATTGTGTACTGTTAACACATTTACTCAAAATAGCTTATTTTTTGGTTAAATTATTTGGTTAAAAATTCTTTGGTTAAAAAATATTTCTGAAGAAACCTATTGCTCTTGAGAATGATCAGAAGCCAGAAATGGAATTGAACACAGAATTGAAAGTAAAAAAGAAACAAAGAAAAAAAATTATTTATTGAAAAATGCATGACATAAAGCAAATAATTTATATGGTCATTTCTTCTATAACACGTGTTTTCATTATGAAATTTGGCCAGAACACGATAAAAGAGTGGAGGAACATATGTTACTATAACTGGATGTGAATTAGTTATCAGGCAATGAGGCTCTGCCAGGAATGTTGTTTCAAACAGATCCAAGTGTGTATAAATCCTTTTATCAAGCCTTCATTTAGCATTGTAAAGGGAACCAACTGCAAGTATTCAAAATTCACTGTTCACTGGAAACTGATTTAAAGCAGTGCAAATTGGTTTTTTGTGAGGTGCTAATGACCGTTGATAAGTGTCCACTCTTTTACGGGGCTCTTTTACAACCTTTGTGAATTTCACCCAATGTGATATTGCTTTTGAACCATCTTCTTCCTAATCTCTTATTTCCAGTTGAAACAGAGGTTGTTACAACACTATTATTGGGTAAAACGTGGGTCTGCAGGAGCACAACTACTGTGTTGTACGAGAAATGTCTATTAAATATCTACTCATCCCAACAATCACTGAATGGTATTATTGAGCAATTACAGTGTGCAGTCCACTGTATTAAGCGCTTGGGAAATACAATTCAGCAACTAATAGAGACAATCCCTTACCACAACGGGCTCACAGTCTAGAAGGGGGGAGACAGACATCAAAGCAAGTAAACAGGCATCAGTAGCATCATTATAAATAAAAATAATTATAGATGTATACACATTATTAATAAAAAGAAATGGAATTATAATTACAAATATGCATATGTGGCCTTTGGAATCCCCGGTCCATTACAGGTAAACTACCTTTCATCCTTGACCTCTTCCTTTCCCACTCTCTCCTCCTCCTCGCCCTTACAGAGACCTGGCTCACTCCTGAAGACCCGGTCTCCTCCGCTTCTCTCTCCAGCGGAGAGCGGAGGCGTCTCCTTCTCCCACTCCCCCAGACTCACCGGAAAGGGAAGAGGACATCTCTCATCCCGATGCCGCTTCCGCACTATCCCTCCTCCCCTTTCCCTTTCCTTCCCCTCCTTTGAAGCCCATATCATTCACCTCTGTCACCCCCTCCAGATCCTTGTGGCCGTCATCTACCGCCCTCCTGGTCCCACCTCTGACTTCTTCAACCACCTTGACCCTTTTCTCACCTTTCTTCTCTCCTCTCTCTGCCCACTCTGATCCTCGGAGACTTCAACATCCACATGGATGTACCCGGTGACTCCTCTGCTGCCCGCCTGCTATCGCTCCTTGACTCTGCCAGCCTCCTGCTCCACCACACCTCGCCCACTCACCAACTTGGTCACACCCTCGATCTCCTCATCTCCTACCGCTGCACTATCTCCTCCCTCACCAACTCTGAAATCCCTCTTTCGGACCATAACCTTCTCACCTGCCTCCTCTCTCACACTCTCTCCCCCTGCAAATCTGTACTACTCCCCCACAGAGACCTCTGCTCTCTTGATCCCATCCATCTCTCCAAAAGCATCTCTCCCCACCTTGCCTCCCTATCCTCTCTTCCCACTCTCAATGATCAGGTTACCGCTCTCAACTCCACCCTCTCTACTCATCTCAACTCACCCCTTTTTCCCTCCGCTGCTCTCACTCCACTAAGCCACAGCCCTGAGTCTCTGCCTCTGTCCGCCTCCTTCACTCTTATGCTCGAGCTGCTGAGCGCTGCTGGTGAAGGTCCAAGCATAAAGCCAACCTTATCCACTTTAAATTTATCCTTTCCTGCCTTAACTCTGCCCTCTCCTCCGCCAGGCAAGACTACTTTTCTTCCCTCATTGACGCCCATGCCTGTTACCCCCACCAAGTGTTCCGGACCTTTAATTCTATCCTCAGGCCCCCGTTCCTCCCCCTCCTCCATCCCTCACCCCCAACGATCTGGCCACCTACTTCATCACGAAAATGAACACAATCAGGTCTGAGCTCCCCAAAGTCACCCCTTCCCCTCTCCCCTCCACCCCACCAACCCTCTCCCCTACTTTCCCATCCTTTCCTGCAGTATCCTCAGAGGAAATCTCCCTCCTCGCAAGTGCCACCCCCTCCACCTGTGCTTCGGACCCCATTCCCGCTCATCTTATAAAAACCATCGCCCCTTCCCTCCTCTCCTCCTTAGCTTCTATCTTTAACCGCTCCTTCTCCAATGGCTTCTTTCCCTCTGCCTTCAAACATGCCCATGTCTCCCCCATCCTAAAAAAACCCTCTCTCAACCCCACTTCCCCTTCCAGTTATCGCCCTATCTCCCTCCTACTCTTCCTTTCCAAGCTCCTAGAATGAGTCGTCTACACTTGCTGCCTAGAATTCCTGACCTCCAATTCTCTCCTGGATCCCCTCCAATCTGGCTTCCGTCCCCTCCACTCTACCGAGACTACTCTCTCAAAGGTCACCCATGACCTCCTTCTTGCCAAATCCAATGGCTCCTACTCTAACCTAATCCTCCTCGACCTCTCAGCTGACTTTGACACTGTAGACCATCCCCTTCTCCTCCACACCTTATCTCACCTTGGCTTCAGGGACTCCGTCCTCTCCTGATTCTCATCTTTCTGGCCGTTCATTCTCGATCTCCTTCACAGGCTCCTCCTCCCCCTCCCATCCTCTAACTGTAGGAGTTCCTCAAGGGTCAGTTCTTGTCCCTCTTCTGTTCTCCATTTACACTCACTCCCTTGGTGAACTCATTTGCTCCCTTGGCTTCAACTATCATCTCTATGCAGATGACACACAAATCTACATCTCCTCCCCTGTCCTCTCCCCCTCCCTTCAGGCTCGTATCTTCTCCTGCCTCCAGGACCTCTCCACCTGGATGTCTGCCCACCACCTAAAACTCAACATGTCCAAAACTGAGCTCCTTATCTTCTCTCCCAAGCCCTGTCCTCTTCCTGACTTCCCTGTGCCATCCATCACTGTGGATGGCATGACCATCCTTCCCGTCTCTCAAGCCTGCAACCTTGGTGTCATCCTTGACTCAGTTCTCTCATTCACCCCACACATCCAATCCGTCACCAAGGCCTGCCAGTCTCACCTTTACAATATCGCCAAGATCCACCCTTTCCTCTCCATCCAAATGGCTATCTTACTGGTACAGGCTCTCATAATATCCTGGCTGGATTATTGTGTCAGCCTTCTCTCTGATCTCCCTTCCTCCCTTCTCTCCCCGCTTCACTCTGGGCATGTCACTCCCTTCCTTAAAATCCTCCAGTGGTTGCCTATCAACCTCTGCATGAAACAAAAACTTCTCACTCTAGACTTCAAGGCTCTCTATCACCTTGCCCACTCCTACCTCCCCTCCCTTCTCTCTTTCTACTGCCCACCCAGCATGGTCCACTCCTCTGCCGCTCACCTTCTCATCATCCCCCGTTCTCACCTATCCTGCCGTCGACCCCTGGCCCACGTCCTCCCGCTGTCCTGGAATGCCCTCCCTCCTCACCTCCCCCAAACTAACTCTCTTCCCCCCTTCAAAGCCCTACTGAGAGGTCACCTCCTCCAAGAGGCCTTCCCAGACTGAGCTTCCCCTTTTCCTTTGGCTCCCTCTCCTGCCTCTCTGCCCCCCCTTCACCTCCCCACAGCTAAGCCCCCTTTGCCCCCTTTCCCCCCTTTCCCTCTGTTCCTCCCCCTGTCCCTTCCCCTCCCCTCAGCACTGTGCTCACTTGCTCATTTGTATATATCTTTATTACCCTATTTATTTTGTTAGTGAGTTGTACATCCCCTTGATTCTATTTATTGCTATTGTTTTTGTCTGTCTGTCTCCCCCGACTAGAATGTAAGCCCGTCAATGGGCAGGGATTGTCTCTCTCTGTTGCCAAATTGTACATTCCAAGTGCTTAGTACAGTGCTCTGCACATAGTAAGCACTCAATAAATACTCTTGAATGAATGAATACATATATATGCAAGTGCTGTGGGGCAGGGAGGGGGATAGAGCAAAGGGAGCGAGTCAGGGCGATGGGAACAGGGAGCAGAGGAAAAGGACAGCTTAGTCTGGGAAAACCTCCTGGAGGAGGTGAGCTCGTAGGCACTATTCCTGTCCTCAAGGAACTTACAAAGTTTTAGATTACTTTTCTTGTAGTATATCCTGTAAGCACTTGGATACTCACCCCAGCCCCAGAGTTCTTGTGAATATATTCTTATGCTCTACTATTTCCCCTATCCCTAATCTATTTTAATGTCTGTCTTCCTCTGTAGACTGTAAGCTCCTTGCGGGCAGGGATCACATCTACCAACTCTTTTGTACTTTCCCAAGAGCTTAGTACAGTAATATGTATGCAATAAGTACTCAATAAATATAATTGGTTAATTGCATTGGGAACAATAATCGTAATAATAATTGTGGTATTTGTTAAATGCTTACTATGTGCCAGGCAGTGCACTGAGCGCTGGGGTGGAAACAAGCAAATTGGGTTGAACGGGGTCCCTGTCCCATGTGGGGCCCACAGTCTCAATCCCCATTTTACAGATGAGGGAATTGAGGCCCAGAGAAGTGAAGCGACTTCCTCAAGGTCACAAAGCATACAAGTGGTGGACCTTCTGATTCCCAGGTCCGTACTCTATCCACTACCTCATGCTGAATGAGATGTTAGTACTACATTGATTAGAACATATAAGTCATCTAGAATATGGTGGCAAAGGGATATCCGATTTCAACAAAAATTGAAGGTCTAGAAGATGTAGTGCGGCGCAACCTTCTTCATGGTTGTGAGTCCTGGATCCACTATGAAAGCCACATCCGGCTTCTTCAACTGTTCTATCAACTATTCTCACCTGATTAGGTGGTAAGATAGGATCGCAGACAAAAGACGTTCTGGAACACAGTTAGTCTACAACACTGAAGCTACTCCCTTTAACAAAGTTTCACTGATTGGGCCAAGAGGAGGATGATGCCCAAAATGCCTTCTGTAAGGAGAGCTGAAATAGCAGAACGGAAAAAAAGGGATAGTAAGAAAATTATGTTCTCATTTTGCTTTCCTTCTACAAAGTCACTTTTTAGAGCAGTTGATCAGAAAGAGAAAGAAGTAAAGATAGTAGGATTATTAACAGTGGTAGCCCAGATCAAGATTTAAAAGCATTTTTTTGCTCTTTCAGAAGTTTGAAGGCTCTATGTGAAAGAGTCCCGTGACTGGGGGTAAGCTGAGGCATGTGAAAAAAGAATGAACATATTTTACAATGCATAGTTTGCTGTTTGTGCGAGCAATGTGAAGAAGACAGGGCATCTAAGGGTCAACTGCCCAGGGCAGCCATTTTGACGAGTAGCATAACTGTTTATGACACAAATAATTCCGCCTCGATGTTTCCAGAACATTACAGAACAGTGAGAAAGTCCGTTTATAATTCTTTGAAGTGAGACCTCATTCAGGTCATGTCGAAAACAAATGTCTCTTTTCAGCTAAATGGCTGCTGCCAGAAATAGGCTCAGAAATGACATTTTAAAATGTGGTTTTAATTTCAGCAGCACCCTGCAGTTTACATAAATGGGAACTGCACCTCTCCTAAACTTTTCAGGATTTCTCTGTACCTTCTTTTATTTTAAGATGGTTTTCTTGTTAACCTCACTCAATTCAGTTTTCAGCTTGCATTTCAAGCTGATTGAGCCCAGTAATTACTTTTTTTTGTTGACTACAAAATTAAAAAATAAACACCCTCCAATTATGAAGTGGATTTCATGGTTGGGAATCTGATTTTATGCCCTCAGAGATTACGCCTTTCCACTTGGCATGGTGGCTGGAGGAAGAATCTTCCAAAAAACAACCCTTGTTAGTCTTTTCCCTCTTTTTTCTTTCTTCTACCATGTATTAAATGGGTTTCTTGAAAATAACCCTCTTCCATTTGTGTAACTGAAAATCACTCTATTTTCTACATAGATGATAATAATTGGTTTAATTTGTTATATCCTTAATTAAACACATATCACTTTGAGCTCTTCCACTTGGGCGGTGGCAAGGCTGCAAATGAAGTGACACCAAATTTGTACATAAAACCAATTAGTATGACTACAGTGGGCCCACACTGACTCAGGGAGGTGGAGAGCTTGGAAGGTGCCTGTTATCCTGTTGCAAGTCACACGCTGGGAGACCAATCTTGGAAAAGTGTTCTTGTGACAGTGGTAGATAACCCATCTGGTTAAAATGCAGCTGTTACCTGGGAAATAGCAGAAGTTTATTCCTCGCTGGATTGACGGTTCCATTTGCAATCACAAGGGAGTTGGGACACCCTGTAAATGAAACCTGAGTGTGCTAACTGGTTCTCTTCTCCTTCCTCTCTTCACAAAGAAGTGTGAGTGTGTGTGTGTGTGTGTGTGACAGAAAGAGAGAGAGAGAGAGAGAGAGAGAGAGAGAGAGGGAGGAAGGGAGCAGGTTTGGGAAACTGTTTCCCTCCTCTCTGTTTATAGTCGGTTCTCTCTTTTTTATAGTTGGTTTGTGATTCAGAGTAATGGGAAGGCAATGACCCAGGATCACTTTACATTCTGATTAGAGGCCAAAAGGAATGCTTAATTTTTCCAAGGGTATCTGTTTTGATTATTGTAAAGACTGATTGAAGAAATAAAAATGCTGCAGGAGCCAACAAAGCTGCTAAGGGTCTCCTGAGGCTGTGGGATCTCCATCCCCCACTCTCCTTTCCTCCCCCCGCTACCTCAGCTGCCTTGTTAAATAGAGAAACAGAGAATTTTTCATGGTTGCTTTATGGATATGTTATATGTGACCCTAGTTGTAGTGGCCTAGTGGAAAGAGCATGGGCCTGGGAGTCATAGGCCCTGGGTTCTAGTCCCAGCTCTGCCAATTGCTCTGCCAATTGCTTGCTGTATGACCTTGGGCAATACGCTTAACTTCTCTGTGCCTCAGTTTCCTCAACTCTAAAATGGGGATTCAGTACCTTTTCTCCCTCCTACTTAAGATTCTGACCCCCATGAGGGACATGGACCTAACTGACCTGTAACTACTCCAGTGCTTAGAACAGTGTTTGACACATAAGTGCTTAATGAGTAGCATAAAACATGAAACAAATTTTCAATCTGAGTTTGAGGAACTCAGAAGTGAAACAAGCTGGAGAGGGCTCAGTCAGTTGGGCCAATTCAAACCCAAAATAATTAGGGTAGCAAGGAAGAGCGAAGGTAGGTAGAGGGCGTACACCAGAGAAGGTAGGTGCAGAGCTGTTTGCATCAGCCCCAGCTACAGGATGTTCCTGTTACCACAGTGGGCTCTTAGTTCATGAAACTTGACTAGGGGGTGGCAAAATGTAGTTACATACCTGGGCTCAAATCTTACTTTCCTGCAGCTTGGAAATGGCCTTGCCTGAGGTGTGGAATAAGGAGGGTTGGAGTGTGGTATGGCTATTTTTATCCATCTAGGCAATAAAGCTCTTTATCTTGCTGATCCTGTACAAGGTACCATCAGAGGATCAACTTTTACTGCCTTAGGAACCCTGAAGTTATGTTGTTGATCTCTTTTTTTTTATGGTATCCATTAAGCACATACTATGTACCAGGCACTGTACTAAGCACTGTACTAACGTGAAGGTAATCACGTTGGACATAGTCCCCGTCCCACAGTCTTAATCCCCATTTTACAGACCAGATAACTGAGGCACAGAGAAATGAAGTGACTTCCCCAAGGTTCCACAGCAGTCCAATGGCAGAGCTGGGATTAGAACCCAGGTCCTTCAGACTTCCATGCCTGTGCTGCATCCACTAGGCAACACTGCTTTCCAGTCAAACTACATAAAGGTAGTCAATCAATTGTATTTATTGAGCACTGTACTAAGCACATGGGAGAATAAAATATAACAGTATAACAGACACATTCCTGTTCCACAATGAGCTTACAGTGTAGAGAGGGAGACAGACATTAATATAAATAAATGAAATTACAGATATGTACGTAAGTGCTGTGCAGCTGGTGGGGGGAATGAATAAAGGGAGCAAGTCAAGGTGATGCAGAAGTAAGTGGGAGAAGAGAAAACTAGGGCTTAGTCAAGGAAAGCCTCTTGGAGGAGATGTTCTTTCAATAAGGTAGCCCACCCCCCACCCTGCCCCCTACCCCCATTCTCAGGTGTTCTGCAACCTCCCCCTGCCTACAAACACTGCGTATGACCCCAGTAAATCCACTCCATTTTCCCCTCCACAGTTCTGACACAATAGATGCCACTACTGCAGACCTTAACACCCCCAGTGCCCCCTTTCTGTCCTGCTTCCCCTGAGATTGCAAAGTAGAGCAGGTGGAGGAGGAGGAGGAGGGAGAGAGGGGCAGAGGCTCCCACCTCTCTCTTTCTCAACCAACCTCCTGTCTCTTAGGCTACCCCCTCCCCAAGTCTCCTTGCAGTCCACAGTTTCAACGTGACAGACCCTGCAGCCACTGTAGACCTGGATTCTCCGGGCCACATATGCCCTTTGCTGTGCCACCATCACCACCGCCACCTGATCTCCCCTAATCCACATGGCCTTGACCTCTCGATTTTATGACTCCTGGGGAGGAAACTTCCAGAAGTAGAATCAATCAAGGGATTTATTGAGCGCTTACTGTGTGTAGAGCACTGTACTAGGAGCTTGGGAGAGGTCTGTACTATAGAGTTCCCTCCCCAGAAGGAGTCTAGAGGGCAGTCAAGTGGAAGGGGTTGGTTGAGGTGGCAGCAGTGGCGGCTGCAGGGAGGTCCACTGCCTTGAAGCTGAAAACGAATGTCAGGAAATGAAATGCAGAACTAGGTCGTGGGAATGTGGGGCAAGTGGAGAAGCAGCAGTTGCCTGGGGTGAGGGAGGGTCCAGAAAACCTCAGCCTGTGCTAAGAAGGATGAGGAAAGGGCTGCTTCTCAGGTGAGTTCACAGAAGCAGAGATTGAATCAACTATTAGTTAGAAGTGATTCTGCCCCACTGACGGAACCCAGCCACCCCTACTCCCAGGCTTCTGCTTATGACCTCAATAAATCCACTCCATTTTCCCCTCACAACTCTAGCACATCCTGCCCTGCCTGCATTTATTTTTAAAAAGCCTCTATCTCCAGGCCATATCTCCCCTTGACTTCTAGCCTTGGCTGGAGAGGGAGCAGCCCAGCGATTCAGTAGTTAGGAAGCCTTAGAAAAAGACGTCACTTAACCGGGGAGGTGTAAATACCAGACACTAACATGGAGTAAAAGCCTATTGCTACAGACACAAGTCTGAAAAAATCGAATGGAACAGCTCCCACCGATGTTGGTTAAAAATTAGTTGTTTGTAGTCAACAACAGTTGACAGTATTGATTGAGAGCTCCCTGGATGCAAAGCCCAGTATCAGGCCCAGTGGGGAATTACCAAGTAAAGAGGTATCCTTTTCTCAGCGAGTTTATAATCTCAGGGAAAAACAAGACTCACAGAGTTACACAAATGTAAATTAAGATATGTAAGAACATAATAGCCAGAAACCTATAAATACAGGTTTTACAACAATAAACACAAATGCTAAGGGGAAGATTATGTGACCCAGGATAATCCTCTGTCAAACACCTTTTCTCTTTCAATATCTGTTTCCTTGGGGAGGAGTAGTTGGGGAAGATGTGTTAAAAATCAGAAAATGTACCAGAAGTACCCTGTATGATAGTATATAATGTGATTCTGAGTTCTCGAGGCCATCCTAATCAAGTACCTCATTTTCAATCTCAGACTAGCATAAAGTTGTACGTGCAGGCAGGAAAAGCCAAAAGATACGTTGCTCCCTGAGACTCAGACTTTGGCTAGAGGAGTAATTATAAATTGCTTCTTAACAATCAGGGATGAGCACCAAGTCATCTGGCTGGTACTGAGGGAAACCAATAGACTGTTAAGGCAGGGCATCTACCCTATACCCCTGGCAAAACAGGATCTGCCCCAGTAACACTTTGCAACCTCTGGATTCAGACAAAAGAGAGGTGTGTTATAGAGACCTTTGGTGGTTGCACACCAAAGCAGAAAGTTCCAAGTCTTGCAGACCATCACCGTAACCGGAATTTCCACACATCATTAAAGATGTTAGGTGGCCCTCTTCATGATATCCCAGCCCTTCAAAAGAATGAAGATGGCCCCAACCTGATCACCAACAAGGAGGGACTCCCGAAGTGATGGCAGTAACACTTCAATTGTCTCCTAAACATACAATCTACTATCAAAGATGAGGCCCTACAAAACATAGAAAACATTTCATCATGTGAAGACATGGCAGGTGTCTTCAAGATCATCAAGGAAGTCACCACAGCAAAGACCCAGTAGCCGACCTGCTGAGATCTACAAGAATGGAAGGGTCTCACGGCAGAAGCACTTCCACAAGCTCTTCTTCAACATACGGAACATGAAAAAAGTGCCTCGGATCACAGAGATGCCACCATAATCACTATCTTCAAGAAGGAAAGTAAAACATCGGACTGCAGTGACTATTAAGGTACTTCAGTCCTCCCCATGGCCAGCAATACCCTAACTAGAAACGCCTACTGAAGCATATCATCTACGGCATGCACTCAGAAACACAGTGTGGCTTCAGACCATGGTGCGGCACTGCGGATGTGATTGTTGTGCCACATCAGTTAAGGAGAAGTTCAGAGAGCAGCACCGAGGTCCTGATACAGTTTTTATAGACCTGATAAGCATTTGAGAACATCAGTAGATGCAGATTCTGGAAATTGCCAATTGCCAACTTTCCCTGAAAGTTCACTAAGATTGAGGCTGCTTCACAATGGCCTGACTGGTCTTGTCAGATCTGGGGATGGCCTTTTCAATCCATTCCCCTTTGCCAGTGGAGCAAAGCAGGACTATATAGTAGGCTCGGTCCTATTCAATTTATTATACTCAGTCCCTCTGGAAGATGGAACAAAAAGACCTGGTTGCAGGCAGTAGAATCAGTGCTGGAAGGAAGCTGAAATTGGCTAGAACTCAGCTCCAGGATAAGAAAGGCTCCCCCCATCCCCTGCATTTTCCACTGCTGCACCCTCCTCTCCCCAAACCAGAAAGCTTACTGGCCACTGGCTGGTTCCACTAAGAAATTATTTTTCCTTTCAGCACTTGTTAGAATACATTTTCCCATCCTCCGGAAGCTTAACAGACTTTTTTCCAATTTAACAGCCTTTGTGCATCATCCAACGTTTTAGAGACAGTCATTCAAGAATTGTGATAGGCAAATGACTATGCCCTTGAGGGCATGCAAATGAACATGAAGCTTTTAGCAAAGTCTTCCTGGGCCGGAGGCCTGATAAGTCTGAAGAAAATCAAGGTGGTGTATTAATCTGCATCTGGGACTTCCTACACACAACCAAAGATCTTCAGTGGCAGTAGCTGAATGCCAATGCAGAATTATGTTACCTAAACAGCACCCTGGCTAACAGTATAAGGACAGACAAGGAAGTAGAAAATTGAATCGAGAAGGCCAGCGCATCCTCTGGGAGACTGCCAGACCGAATGTGGGAGTAATGTAGAATTAGTCTTCAGATCCACTTGAACATCCTCAAAGCTGTAGTGCTGCCCAACCTTTTCAACGTTGCAGCAGGCCTCAAACAAAACCGCATCTTGGATGAAAGTTGGGAGATGACTAGGGCAGACAAACCAGCATGGCATACTGTGATCAAAAAGGGAGAAGCTCTTACTTTATATTGCTTTCTCCCAAGTGCTTAGTAGAGTGGTCTGCACACAATAAGTGCTCAGTAAATACCATTGATTCATTTTGAGCAGAAATTTCAAGAGCATTGTGAGAATGGCATCCTGAGAAGCCTCATGGCCTAGTGAATAGAGCATGGGCCTGGGAGTCAGAGGACCTGACTTGTAATCCCGGCTCTGACACTTGTCTGCTACATGACCTTGGGCAAATCACTTAACTTCTCTGGGCCTCAATTATCTTATCTGGAAAATAGGGATTAATACTGTGAGTCACAAGTTGGACAGGGACTGTGTCCAAACTTGATTTCCTTGTATTTACCCCAGTGCTTACAACAATGCCTGACACATAGTAAACATTTAACAAATATCATAAAAGAGTATAATTGGCAGCTGTGTTTTTGGCTAGAAAAAGGAACTTCCATAGTGAGTGAACTAGGTCAGATCTTTTAAGTTTTTAGGTAGAAGGGTTATGGTGACAATCAGTGGAGGGAAAAGGGAAGAAATTGCAATGGTTAATTAGTCATGAATTGAGTCCAGGCAGCATGATTTGGAAAGGTATTGTGCTACAAAAGAAAGGTCTGAAACTTGCCACCTAACTATTGGAATGAACATTGTCATGTCACTGGGTCTCCCTATGTAGTATCATTTTTGGAAGCCTAAGAGTAGTCAGACCTATTCCTTGAAAATCTGCCATGGAAAGGAAAACAGTTGAGTTTATCAATTAATCACTCAGTGGTATTTACTGTTTACTCTGTGAAGAACATTGCACTAAATGCTTGGGAGAGTGCAGTAGAGTAAGGATACTTGATCCCTGTCCTCAAGGAGTTTACAATCTAGTGGTTTATTGGGCTAATGATGAGTTAAATGATCAATAACAGCATTTATTGAGCACCTAAGTGTGCAGAACACTGCATCAGGCACTTGAGAACATACAATAGAAATAAAGGCACGGTTCTTCCCCTCATGCCCATACTTCTCTCCTCATCTCCAAAGTCCTCTGAAATTCCATCTCCTCCAGGAGGCCTTCCCTGATTAAGCTCTCATCTCCCCACCTTCCCCCGCCACCCCCCATAATGCCACTTCAGCACTTCTGCATCACCTAGGCACTTGGGCAGTCACACCCCATTTCTTCACTCATTGCACTAATGTCAATATCTTTAGACTCCACTGCTTCCTCCAACCTGTGGTTTATAGTAGTTTCCTCTCCCCTCTTTTAGATTGTAAGCTTTCTGAGTGCAGAGCTTGTGTCTACTAATTCTGTGGCACACTCTCTGAGCACTTAGTGCAGCGCCCCACACGCAATAAGTGCTCAATATGCGCTATTGATTGATTGGTGGGGTAGAGTTTCAATTCTCCAGACAGCTTGGAGCCGAGCCCAATCTGGAAAAATCTAACTTTGAGATACTCCCTCTGGTCCCCACAGGCTCCAGCTCTGGCTTTCTACTTAGTGGGAGCTCTCTAGGGTCAGGGAATGCCCTGGGGTTCGGGAAGTTAGCCTTCAAGTTGTAGTTGAGTGCTGGACCGAGGGTTGATCAGTCAGTCAATCAGTGGTATTTATTGAGTGCTTACTGTATGCATAGCACTGTATGAAGCGCATGGTAGAGTCCAGTATAGCAGAGTTGGTAGACATATACCCAAAACACCTCTAAAGGTTCAGTTGAACTAGAACTCCATGCTGTAGGGATTAGACAATTGATGTTCTATTTTTGTTTCCAGCTTGGACAGATACAGTGTTTCTCATCCTTTTCTTTTTAGTAAAAGATCTGCTAGTTTTTCTTCAATTAATTTGGGTTACTGAGAGGAATTCAGTTATGCTGAAAGTGGGATCGTGGGCATTTTTGTGCTTGTTGTTTTTCAAATAATTCCCAAAGTCCCCAGTGAGGTTTTGCAGAATAAAGACAAAGTTAATCTACCCAAAGCTATGCAATGTGGAAATGACCAATTTTCCTTCTTTTCTTTCCATCCCTCTTTTTCTAAGCCAATTGGATGAAAACAGATAAGAGGCATATTTTCCACTTTTTCCACAACCAGAGATCCCTAGAAACTTCATGTTTTTAAGAGGAGAACATCAGACCTTAAATAGCATAGTCAAACACAGCATAAAGATTGGAAGCCAATCACATGTACACATTTTAACATGGAGTTTTCATGGAATTCCTATGAAATGATATTTATTGAACACTTATTTTTGGCAATCAATTAATGATATTAAGTGCTTGCTGTCTGCAGACCACTGTACTGAGCACTTGGGAGAGTATAATATGATAGAGTTGGTGGACACATTCCCTGACCACAAGGAGTTTACAGTCGAGTGGATTCCCTTCCCTCCCTCTGCTATACCTCATCTTCATCCCTCAAAGAGAAAAGGCACCAGACCTAAGGTTTTGCCTGATTTTTAAATCATATTATTAGAGTAGTTAGCCATATTTGGCAACAGGGAAACTAATGGGAATAAAAGCTTCTAAGTCTTTTCAGGTAGGAAATATATTAGTTTGGGGGGCTTGAATTCAAAATAAATATGTAAGTATATTTCTAATTTATTGAAACCAAGGCTTGGATTTTTCACATTCACAATAATTGCGACTATAGATTCTAACCATCTCCACTTCAATCTGGCCTAGAATGTGGTGTCCGACATGACTCTCAAAATTTAAGCCCTCTAAATCCCTTAAAAAATGGATCTTTGTGTGTTTCAGTTGCTACATTAATCTAGGAAGATTAATCTTGAAAGATTAAAGTGCAGTGATCAATTTTTAAACCTTTCAGGTGGCAATCTCTTCTAAGCAAAAGGTGAAAAATATTTTCCTAATAAAGTTTGGTTGTTTGAAAACTTCTCATCCTCAAATGAATGAGTCCAAATGCATCAACAGTCCTGGGACTGTTAAAAATGAAAGATTATCATTGGCTATATAGAATGTGTCCCCCTTCTAGACTGTGAGCCCGTTGTCGGGTAGGGATTGTCTCTGTTGCCGAATTGTACTTCCCAAGCACTTAGTACAGTGCTCTGCACACACTAAGCGCTCAATAAGTACAATTGAATGAATGAATGTCCACATCTTTAAATTACATATTGTATACTATTTATTTATAGTAATGTCTGCCTCCCCCTCTAGACTGTAAGCTCTAGGTCAGGAATGTGTCTGCCAACTCTGTTGTATTGTACTCTCCCGAACACTTAGTACAATGCACTGCACATAGTAAGCAATAAATAAATACCATTGATTGATTGATACAGCAATAACAAAGTAAAAAGAAACATTTGGAGCATTCACAACAGATCTTAACATTTGAGGTAAAATTAGATGGCTAGCTAATAAAAATACTATAATTCCATGCTTTTATGCTATCACCAACAGTAACATCATCTTGGAATATGAAGACTAATTTTATTAGTTTTTACTGGGCTTCCAGGAAAAAAAAACCAAACAGCTAATCACACCCTTAAGGTAGCCAGCTTTGAACAAAATTGACTGGTAAAAACAAGGAAAAAATGATGTCCATGGAAAGCAAAAATGAGCATAGCAGAAAGTGGTAGAATAGTGTTTGATAACTAGTGCCAGATTCGGGACAAAATCAACAGAATATATTTGGGCGATTGTTTTACACTGTGATTTCATGATCTCTTAGTACCATAGATCTGGAAGAGACCTCAACAGATCATTTATTCTTTTGCCTCCAAGCAGAGCCACCACCCCTGGCTTTCTCAAACGGTCTCCCTTCACTGCCCAGGCCTGTGCTAATTGTTTAGATTCTCCTCTTTATGTCTGCAGTAGTCCAATCTGTAAATTATCCCATAATTACCACCTTTTTAAGCCTATAACTAAGAGAAATGTTACACTGGAGAATGCAGTTAATTGTGACTAATTAAACCTAATTGCCCTTTAACTTGGGTTTAAGTTTACCATTTCTACTTTTCCTTCCCATCCTGGCTCTTGCCAAGTCCTCATGCTAAGGGAAAGAACTGTGATGTGAGTAAGTTTCTGATATTAAGCATCTGGCATCTGTTTTGGCAGGGGCAACTTTTACTCAAATGATTTGTTCTATGTGCAGAAGCTTAGTTGTGGGCACAAATACTTCTAATTAGCCATATTTTGAAAGCACAACAACTTAATTGCGTGTGTTACTAAATATTTGTATGAAAATAATTCATTAATAACTGTGGATGCCGGATTTTTTCTGGCAAAAAAAACAACAACCAATAGGCACAATTTTGAGTCTATTCATAGTATTAAATGATACTATGCTGCGGTCTTGACAATATTATTTGGGTTTTTCAGAAGATGCATTTGAATCTGGGTAAAAATTCAGTGTTTGTAGAACAGTCATATACAGTAAGATATATAAAAAAAAGGCTCAGCATTATAAAAATAAATGAAAAGAGCTAGCTATCAGTAGAGGCTGAAAGGGGAGGTAGATTTCCTATTAATAGGAAGGTAACACATGCTGAATAAAAACACTTGTGGTGTAAACACTCACTGCATCAAATTAAAAACCTCTATAATTCAGCTGTGGCTGAAGTGATTGCACCTTTCATAATATCCACTGTTTTGCGTTTAGGAGAAATGTACTGTCATTTCTCTGTATCTCCCTTTTGGACCCTCTATTCCCAACCTGTTTTTGATTATTGAGCTGATTTTACCAGGTTGCAAAAAAAACCCTTTAAATCTTTAAACCCTACAAAAACAGCTGTATATACAATTGCATGAAGTCAAATGTTTTTGATCTAGAGTCAAATATAGTTCAGAGAAGTACAAATACTTTATAGAACTATAATAAACTTCTTGTTTCAAAAATAGGTTCGCAAGTGATGTAAAAGGGGGTTTGGGGTAGAAAATAGATGACTATTTTTCTGTCTGTCACCGAGGAAATAGTGTGCAGATGAAATATTAATATTAAACTCTCTATATGGTTATCTTGAAAACTACTTTTGTGAAGGTTGCTTGGCTATGCCTTCATGAAACAATCTAGTAAAGCTTTCAACCTGAAGCAAAAAAAAAATTATGGCAGGAAAAGACTCCCTCTCCTTTCATTATTATAAAAGTGTTAAACAATAACATTCTTACTGATCATATAATTTTGCCTCAAATGTTAAGATTCAATGTGACTACTCCAGATGTTTCTATGACTTGATAGCTTATGATTACTGTGCCTGGCATTCATGCCTTGTATATGATTGTTTAGTGTTATCCCAATCCTAAAATGTGAGGCAACAGATGATGTCTGTCCCAACTGTAACTTTATTTTGAAGTATTTAAGGCCAAGCTCAGATGAATGCATATCCACAGACACATCCCTTCCATTTTATGGGCTGGAATATTTTCCAAGAGCTTTCTCTCTAAATTATAAAACTGAGGGGGAGTTTTGAAAGTTTCTGTCTCTTAATCTATGTTAATTTATATATATACACACGTATATGTGTGTGTGTGTGTACGTGGTATTAACTAATATGTATGAAGGTTTTTCAAATTTGAATCTCTGCTAAATGAAATTGATATTCTATGATACAGCAATAAAATAGAATTTATTTAGATGCTCATCATTTGACTTCAAGATTGCTGTTTGGTGGCCAGTATTCTGTGAAACAGCAATAAAATAGAACTGCATTGAGATGCTGGTCATCTGACTTCTGAGAAGTAGCATGGCATAATGGATAGAGCACAGGCCTGGGAGTCAGAAAGTTATGGGTTCTAATCCCAGCTCCGCCACTTATCTGCTGTGTGACCTCAGGCATATCACTTCACTTTGCTGTGCTTCAATTACCTCATCTGTAAAATGGGGATTGAGACTGTGAGTCCCACGTGGGACAGGGATTGTGTCCAACCAGTTTGATTGTATCCATCCCAACACTTAGTACAGTGCTTGACACATAGTAAGCACTTAACAAATACCACAATTATTATTATTACTGTCATTATTATTGCTTCAAGATTACTGTTTGGTGGAGAGTTTTCAACGTTTTCCAGTGGAATGTGAAAACATTTGAAATGGCTTAATCTTATACATCCTGTCTGTCACCCTTTGGACTGTAAATTTCTAATGTGGTGAATGCAAGTTTCTTTTGATTACTTTTATTTATCATGGTGCCAGATTTTCTAGAAAATCCTAGCATTTACATATTAATTGTATTAATTTTTGCTTTGAAAATCTAGTCATACCCACAATTATATTCGTGTCACCACTGTTTCAGGGCTCATGAAAATGTGGAATTTCATATTATTCTTTAGCTAAATAAATCAACTAGCTTCCACCATAAGTGTTGTTTCCATGGATTAGATATAGAGCTAAGTCCATTGATAATCTTTATTTATCCAATAATCAATATTTTCATAAGAACATTAGTCAAATTGAAGCTTCAAAAAAGTCACTTAAAGTTTTAATTGCATTAATTGTACCTACCGTAATTTCAGTTTGTGTTTTACAAATAAAAATAACACTACTCTTTAGTATTTTGACAGATGGATTTTTTTTAATGAACAGCATTGAAATAAGGTTTAAAAATAATTACAGAATCATTAAAAAATGGATATGATCCTTTTATTCATTTGAATGTATGTAATTGCCTATGAAATAGTATTCTAAAATGCTGTCTAATTAAACAGCATGCAATAGGCAGAGGAGTGCAAAATGAATTGCAAGCCACAAATTTTGTTCTCATGAAGAAGTCCTCCCTTGCAGTGGGCATGAAGTAAGAAAATATTCCCAAATCCTGCTCTCCCCATTTGATTTCTTTTCCCACAGCATCAACTACAATGTCCTTTCAAAATCACAGTGTGTTGTAGACTGGACCACTTCCTCAGAGGTTTGTGACCCAGGTAGCCTAGCAATGTCCTCCTGGAAGTCTATTTTTTTTTTGAGGTCTCTAAGACCTTCCCCAAACAGAACTACTCTACCCTAGCCATTAAAATGAGAACATTAGAAAGTCAGGTGGGGTGTCTCAGGTCACAGGAATTGGGCATAGAGCAATCATACATAACAATTAACAGTAAGCGTTAACGGTAAGCATTATAAGATTATTAAGCATCTCATTGATGGATAGCATGTGATATAACTCATTAACATTTTAAAAGCCTCTGTAATAGATCACTAGAGGTGATCACTATGCCATTATGAATCTCTGAGTTTTTCAGATAACCAGATTCGACAAAGGAATAGGTCTTAATAACTGATGGCTACCTTATCACATTATGTTTGTCAATTAAATTTAATTGGGTTTCTTAATCCAGATAGGAAAAGGAATAGAAACCCAGTTAGAATGTGAAACTTTGGCTCTCAGTCAATTTTTCCATGAAAAATTTTAGCTGGATTGTTTTGCCAGAATGGGACAAGAGTCATGACTTGCACAGGTCACTTTCCACATTAGATCAGGAGTGAGAGAGGAGGGTGAATCTCTGCCTTAAACAGAGGTGGGAAGTCACCCTAGAAAAACAGAACAAACATTCACTAATATGGTATTAGGAAAGTTGAGTCAAAACTGTTAGCAGTGCTGATTATGGTATTATAATGGCAACATCAACTCTAAAGCAATGGTTCCCAATTTCCTTAACTGGAGACACCCTGAAACCATGTTGTAGCTTTCTTGGCAACTTTTTTTTTTAAAAAATGACATTTGTTAAGTGTTTATTAGGTGCCAGGCACTGTACTAAGCTCTGGGGCAGATACAAGTTTACTAGGCTAGACACAGTCCATGTCTCAAGTGGAGCTCACAATCTTAATCTCCATTTTACATATCAGCTATCTGAGGCACAGAGATGTTAAATGAATTGCCCAAAGTCACACAGCAGACAAGTGACAGATCCTGGATTAGAATCCAGGACCTCTGACTCTAAAGCCTGTGCTCCTTCCACTAGGCCATGGTGCTTCTCCTATAGTATAAAACCTAACCCTAACCCTAACACTAACCCTAATTAGCTTTTATACAATATAGGCAGTCTACATACAGCAGAGTATACAGGAAATAAATGATAAAACCTTTTATTTTTCAAAGTTACCAGTTTTGAATACGTGATTATTATTTTAGATTCACATTTATTTCAATTAAACCTGGAAAGACAAATGATCCATATTTTCCAAAACAAGTTTTAAAGAATTGCATTTAAAAAAAAACAAGAACATGCAGCATCCATCACTGAATATAAAGACAGAAATGGCCAATGGAGCTTTTGACAGATTGAAAGAGAGAGTTTGGCAACAATAATAATAATGATGGTATTTGTTAAGTGCTTACTATGTGCCAAACACTATTCTAAAAGTAGAGGTTTAAGCTCCCCACCAAGTTGAAGGCCTAGCATCGTGGTGTAGTGGAAGGTCATGGGTTCTCATCCCAGCTCTGTCACTTGTCTGCTGTGTGACCTTGGAAAAATCACTTCACCTCTCTGTGTTTCAGTTACCTCATCTGTAAAATGGGGATTAAGACTGTGAGCCCCATGTGGGACAACCTGATTACCTTGTATCTACCCCAGTGTTTAGAACAGTGCTTAGCACATAGTAAGTGCTTAATAAATACCATTATTATTATTATTATTATTATTTTTTAAATGGGGATTGAAACTGTGAGCCTGCCGTAGGATAGGAACTGTGTCCAACTTGATTTTCTTGGATCCACCCCAGCGCTTAGTACAGTGCCTGGCACACAGTAAGTGCTTAACAAATACCACAATTATTATTATTAGCATTATCATTATTGAAGTGGTGTTCAACTTTCCATATGGTTTAAGACCTGGACTTATTACACAAGACGGTCAGTTTCATGTGCAGTTTCACCATCTTCACCTGCAAACAAGACTCAACACGGAATGACAGGAAGAACTAGCAACAGTGAGGCCCTGGAACAAGGCCGATTCACCAGAATTGAAGCAATCCTCACACCGACACAACTTCACCAGGTAGGACATGTGAGGAGAATGGTTGATGGCAGAACACCCAAGCTGCTGCTGTGTTGTGAATGGGAGTGACTGTTAGCAGGAAGGATAGAACAAATGATTTAAAGACATGACGAAGCCCAGTCTCAAAACACTGTGACTTGACAGTGGACATTTAGGAGGCCATTGCAGCAGACAAATCAGACTGGCAAGCAGCAACTGGGAGAAGGGTGGCTCTGCTTCAGCAAAGAGTTTGTGAAGGACAAGATACCAAGAGGCTGGCCGTCGATGGACAAACACATTAATACTGCAAGAAACTATCTCTACATGCACACAACAAAGGAGGAAGTGTTGGACTCATCCCTCTCTTCAGTCACATAGAAGTAGGATTTCTCTGTCAGTAACATCATCTTTAAAGACAGAGAACAGCTTTTGCACAAGCATATTGATTGATTGATTGACATATGGAAATCAGTGGAACCTCTTCTCACCATTTTAATTCATTTTACAAATTGAGACCCCTGGGATGGGAGAGATTTCCAGCTGTATTTTAGCCAAAAAAAAATTCACATTTCTCTTTCTGAAGTCTTCCCTTTTCTTACAGGGGCATAGGGCAGATATCCCTTTAATATACTGATTTACAAAGAACTCTGTCAAAAAACCACTTCCTCAACCCCAAACTGTGGCCCTGGCTGCAATTTCAATGGAAGGAGATTCATATGAGTACCATCTTCTGATAAAAATGGCACATGTATATGCTTAAAACAAAGCTCCGAAGCCCCCAAAATTAGCTTCAGTACCTAGTTAAGATGAAAAGAGAAAACACCCATGCACCTTTTTAGCCACATAAAAAGGATTTTCTTCCTCATCTATTTCAGTCATTTTTGTTCACTTGCTGATTTCCTTTTGGTGTCCCCAGTACCTCTGAAGTACTCTAATGTGCCCTGACACATTACTAGATTTGGAAGCTTGCTAGAGGATAATAGAAGCCTAGTTACCTACAGTTCTCTCTATTTCAGGGGCATTCCTTTATTATAATGTGGTGTATTATACACCCAGCACCAGTGTGACTTAGTGAAAAGAGCATTGGTCTGGAAGTCTGGAAACGCAAGTTCTAATCCTACCTCTGTCATCGGCCTGCTGTATGACCTTGGGCAAATCATTTTACCTCTCTGGACCTCTATTTTCTCATCTGTTAAATGGGGATAAAATACCTCCTTTCTCCCATCTTTTATATGGTGATCCCCCTATGGGACAGGGATGGTATCTGATTTGATTATCTTGTATTTAATCCAGTGTTTAGCACAGGGCTCTGGCACAAAGGGAGATTTGGGTGGGTTTTTTTTGTTATGGTATTTGTTAAGCACTTATTATGTGTCAGGCACTGTCCTGAGATCTAGGGTAGATACAAGCTAATCAGGTTGGACACAGTTGATATTCCAAGTGGGGATCACAGTCTTAATCCCCATTGTACAGCTGAGGTAGCTCAGGCACAGAGAAGTTAAGTGACTTGCCCAGGGTCACATAGCAGACGAGTGTCAGAGCCAGGATTATAACCCAGGTCCTCTGATTCCCAGGCCCATGCTCTTTCTAAGCTAATATCATAGTCATCCTCATCAACTTACTGTGTTAAGGGCACTGTACTAAGTGCTTAGGAGAGTACGATGTAACAGTTGGAATAGAGGGGAAGAGAGACTTTACTATAAATAATTTATAATATGCAGTAGTCAAGGAGAGATAGGATAAGTCCTCGGATCAGCATAGTAGTAGTTTGGATGGAGAGGAAAGGGTGGATTGTAGCAATGTTGTGAAGGTAGAACCAACAAGATTTGGTGACATATTGAATTTGTGGATTGATTGAGAGAGATGAGACAAGGACAACACCACGGTTATGGGCTTGTGAGATAAGGAGGTTAGTGGTATTGTCTACAGGGGAGATGGAAAAGACAGTGGGTGGGAAGATAAGGAGTTCTGTTTTGGGCATGTTATGTTTGAGATGTTGGCGGGACATCCAGGTAAAGATGTCCTGAAGGCAGGAGAAAATGCAAGACTGCAGAGAAGGAGAGAGATCAGAGCTGGAGATATAGAATTGGACATCAACAGCATAGAGATAGTAGTTGAAGCCATGGGAGCCTTGGAGTTTTCCAAGGGAGTGGGTGTACATGGAGAATAGAAGGGGACCCAGAACTGAGCCTTAAGGGACCCCCACTGTCAGAGGGAGGGAGGCAGAGGAGGAGCCTGCAAATGAGACTGAGAAGGAATGGTCACAGAAATAGGACAACCAGGAGAGGACAGTGTCAGTGAAGCCAAGGTTAATAATAATCTAATACAAATGAATTTTCCCAAGCACTGAATGTGGGCCTGCACACCTTCTAGGCATTAGTTTCCTTGGGTATCAATTCATCCTTAGGATTTATTGAGTACCTATTGTGTATAGAGCACTGAGAAGCTGTGTGACTCAGTGGAAAGAGCCCGGGCTTGGGAGTCAGAGGTCATGGGTTCAAATCCAGACTCTGCCACTTGTCAGCTGTGTGACTGTGGGCAAGTCACAACTTCTCTGTGCCTCAGTTACCTCATCTGTAAAATGGGGATTAACTGTGAGCCTCACTTGGGGCAACCTGATTACTCTATATCTACCCCAGCGCTTAGAACAGTGCTCTGCACATAGTAAGCGCTTAACAAATACCAACTTCATCTTCACTGTACTAAACCTGAGAGAGTATAATGGAGGGAGAAGGCATGATCTCTACCTAAAAGGAGTTTGTAATCTAACAGGGAAGGCAAAGCAAAAATAATTTACAAATAGGAAGAAGTGGCCTAAGAAAATGCTCAGAAGTGGGAGTCATGGGACTCGGGCTCTAGTCCACTTGTCTGCTCCGTGACTGGCAAGTTACCTAACTTCTCTGTACCTTAGTTTTCTCATCTGTAAAATGGGATAAAATACCTATTCCCCTCGCCTTCTTAGACTACAAGGCCTATATGGGACAGGGACTGTGTATAATAATAATGGTATTTGTTAAGCGTTTACTATGTGCCAAGCATTGTTCTAAGCACTGGTGTATGATCAGATTATCTTGTATCCCGGTTATTGGCACATAGTAAATGCTCAGTAAGTATTATTATTATGATTATTATGATTATTATTATACTAAGAAGTGCTAAAATAGTAGCCCCAAAGGTGAAGCAAAAATTTTGAGATGATCGTTGGGAGGATGTGATCTGAGGAGCAAAAAACTAAATCCAGGAAAAAGCCTCCTGGAAGAGGTGGGATTTCAGAAGGGGTTAGAGGAAGAGGAGGTTTCAGGTTGGCAGATTTGAAGGAGAGGGGTGTTCCAGGCAGGAAAGGCACTGATGGTTATGCAATTTAAGCCCCTTTGTCCAGCAATGGGCCCACACGGAACTATTGGTAGGAAAGTCTGATTCCCTAACTGGGGCTATACTCTGCCCCAGACTGAACATAGGGAAGACATGAATGGAGAGTGGGAAATAGTTTTCCAAGAGGGATATCAATTTTTCCATATGATTCAACTTCCCAGAGCTTGGCCAAATCAATTTTTTTGAAATGATTTTCCACCTGTGCAGCTATTTCTCTCTTGATCCTGCCAACACTAATGTTTAAATGCTAATCTGCTGAAGAGTAGTTTATGGCCATCCCCAAATCATTATTTTTCAAGAAGCCCAGCCTCTTCTTAAATGGAAAACTCTAAGTAGGCTGCTTTTGGAGCAAAGATGTGCAGTAAAGTGAAATTGCCCAGCAGGAATCTACTGTATGCTTTAATTGCTAAATATAAAGTCACCTCACAGACATAAACCTTTTTTCTTTTATTCTGCACTGCACGCTACTTATCATCCTTGTTGTCAGCAAAAAATATTCCTGCATTTTTAGCTAATGTGAAATGTATCATATTATTCTGAAACTTGCTGTTTCTCTCCCCATGAAAGGTAATAAATTTATTTTTCTTCTCCAGTGCTCACCTCTGCTTATTTTGAAATGTGACTCTGGTTTGCCAGCAGTGCTCTCTCCGGTTGTTTATAAGGCTTTAATAAAGCAGCAAGAGAAATATTAAAGAGGCAATATAAATATTGGAGCCTGGAGTGCCGGATCCATGAGATGGAAGGAAGCCATCTCCCCGACGGGATTGGCACGGTGGGAGGAAAGCCATTAGTTTGGCCTCCCCAGCTTTTTGCGCAGGGCAGGCAGTCATAGCTAGTCAGACCTACTCCTTAGAACCAGAAGGGGAACCAAAATGCCACTTTCACTTTTTACCTTTGGCTGGCACTGCTTCCCAGTGGACTTCTTGTCCCCTCAAGTGGCTAGGATCAGGCTCACCTTTGGCCGGGCCTTAGAACTTGGTGAAAGTGAACCGGGGGCAGGCATCTTCCCTGACCCCCTCAACGCCCTCCCCTCAATTCTCCTAAACAACTGGGAAGCTGCTTTGGGGCTCACATGGGGGACCAAGCCCGGGAGCCACAGCAGTATCTCTGCAAGCCCCGTACCACTCAGCTGGCAGAGGCAGAAGATGGTGGCTCCGAATGTCTGCAGAGCCGGGTCGGAGCCTCCATCTTCTGCCTCTGCCAGCTGGGTGGTACAGGCCCCAGCTCTGCTGGCCCATTCTGGACTGGGCACCGTAGCCACTGCCACTTGCCTGGACCATGTCTTCATCTGTCATATTCTCCTAAATGCTGAGTACAATACTCTGCACACAGAAGGTGCTAAATAAATAGCATTGATGATGGTCTAGACTGTAAGCTCGTTGTGGGCAGGGAACGTGCCTACCAACTCTGTGATATTGTTACATTGTACTCTACCAAGCACTTAATACAAGTACCTCACCTCCCTTCTCTCCTACTACAGCCCAGCCCGCACACTCCGCTCCTCTACTGCTAACCTCCTCAGTGTACCTCGTTCTTGCCTGTCCTGCCGTCGACCCCTGGCCCACGTCCTACCTCTGGCCAGGAATACCCTCCTTCCTCACATCTGCCAAACCTGCACACTTCCCCCTTCAAAGCCCTTCTGAAAGCCCAACTCCTCCAGGAGGCCTTCCCAGACTGAACCCCCTTTTTCCTCTGCTCGTCCTCCCCTTCCCATCGCCCTGACTGCCTCCCTCTGCTCTAGCCCCCTCCCTGCCCCACAGCACTTGTGTATATATGTACATATTTATTATTCTATTTATTTTATTAATGATGTGTATATATCTATAATTCTATTTATATTGATGCTATTGACGCCTGTCTACTTGTTTTGTTTTGTTGTCTGTCTCTCCCCTTCTAGACTGTGAGCCCGTTGTTGGGTAGGGATTGTCTCTGTTGCCGAACTGTACTTTCCAAGCACTTAGTACCATGCTTTGCACACAGTAAGTGCTCAATAAATGCCATTGATTGATTGACTGATGGTGATGATTATGGTGAAGGTGGTGGCAATGGCAGAAGACTGGAGATGGCGCATCAGCAGAGGGGGATTACCCTCTCCCCTTCCTCGCCCCTTCCCTTATATTTTCTTTTCCTCTTTCCCCTTTTCTTTTTCCCCTGTCTCTCTGTTCCTCTGTCTCTGCTGCCCCTATTCCCTTCTTTTATTAGCTGCTCCCGAGACTGCCAGCATATCTTGGACCTCTTTGGGCCCCCACTCAGTTAAGGGCTCTTTTCTTCAAGGGAAGGGGGGTCTTTCTCTTCTGGAAGTGATACCCTTTAAAGCCCCTCACATCTCCACTAAAGGTGGACCCCATGCTCAAAATGAAAAGTTATCCCCTCTTTGTTGTCTTATTCTGTCGAGTCATGTCCAATCCATAGCAACGCCATGGACATATCTCTCCCAGAACACCCCACCTCCATCTGCAATCATTCTGGTAGTCTATCCGTAGAGTTTTCTTGGTGAAAATATGAAAGTGGTTTACCATTGCCTCCTTCCATGCAGTAAAACTGAGTCTCCGCCCTCAACTCTCTCCCATGCCACTGCTGCCCAGCACAGGTGAGTTTGGACTAGTAGCAGACTGTGTTCCACTCACTAGACACTGCCCAAGCTAGGAATGGAATGGATATGCCTCTGCTTGACTCTCCCTCCCATAATCAGACTGGTAGAGTACTGGAAACCCTCCAGGTGTGACACTCAGAGGATCCCCCTTTTAGTGGGCTATTAAGAGGCTCATGTTTTAAATCAAGTGCTGCCATGAACTCAACACACAAGGTTTATATTGGAAAGACATCACTTGGTGGAGTCCAACAAGATAGCATCCTTCTCAATAATTAAAAAAAATTAACATTCATGGTTTTGAGAGCAATTGTTTCATATTGGTGTTGTAAAAGTGGGGACTTGTAACTTGAAGTGTATGTGTAGTTTTTACATCAACATTAGTCGATTGCTTATGGATTCTCATTGTAACACCTTGAGTGTCTCTTAAATGTGTGTTTTTCTTCAAGTCATTGGCACAGTAGCTTAAATGCTGAAGCCAGGGAGTGTGCTAGGCCTAGAGTACAAAAATAGCTCTTCTTCAAGGGGCCCGTCCTTAAGTTCATTACGACTAACTGGGGAAATTAACACTAACCTGATGCTGTGAGTTTGAAAATCATTCAAGCAACTTGGGACACGAAGTTATTTTTAAGATGAGACTGTGAAATTGGTATTTGAGCAGGAGGATGGAGCAATCTGTGATTCCTTTTCGGGCAAGAGCCCTGCTTTTTTCCTGTTCATTAATGGTGGGACTGGTAGCTCTGGATTTCCCTTTTGGCAGGGCACATTTGTTTTGCTGGACTGTGAGCTTCTTGGCCGGCTATCAGGATAGGGGGCTCTGAATGCAGTTGTCATTAACCTGTCACTGTACTGGGGCCAAGTGTTTTCTGGCATACTCTCCTGGCTGGCCTATAGGGTTTTCCAGTGTGATTTTATTGTGGGCATTTAGATGGTGGGGAGAGGCTATATATAGTTATGGGGTGGCTGAGTGCTTATTGGAACCATGAAGTAAAAGCTTTGGAACTTTAAGCTCTCCCTCTAGACTGGAAGTTCATTGTAGACAGGGATCATGTCTACCAACTCTGTTATACTGTACTCCCCCAAGATCTTTGAACAGTAAGTGCTCAATAAATACAATTGATTGGTCGATTGATTGGATTGGGTTCCTTGGAGCTAGGGATTATAAAGGAGGGAAGTCAATATGGTATGAGAAGAGAAACCTTAGGAGGTTGTGGGACTCCAGGTTTTTTTCCTTAGGGATGGGGGTCACTTCATTAGAGTTAAAATTATCATTCCATTGAAGGGGACCAACTTACCATCAACCAAAAGCTATTTATTGAGTGTCCCTCGGAGTCTTTTTGAAGACTAGACCCATACTCTTCCTTCATATAGTTTACAATCTAATAAAGAGAGGTGAGAACAATCCTTACAGAGTAGAGTGCACTGAGAATAGATTATCATTATTAAGTGCCGTTGAGCCGTTTTCCGATTCATAGTGACTCCATGGATATACTTTCTCCAGAACGTCCTGTCCTCTTGAGAATAGAAGCCATCATTATTTTCAAACTTTTGACCTGAGCCTGACCAGCTCTCTTCTGATCAAAAATGCATGGAAAAGGCAAAAATATCAATGATGATCTTAGCACAGATCCAATAGTCTACAGTGACAAAAAAGAACTGAATGCTGTCAAACAATTCTGTAACCTAGGCAGTACACTATCCACCGATTCACTGATAGACAAGGGAGTACAAGGCTGGATTTAAAAAAAGCCAGCAATTCCTAGGAGATTGTCAAAAAGAATGCAGAGACAATGTGGCAGAAGATCAAAATGAAAGGCTACACATCTGTAGGCTATCCAATACCCTATAGTAATCAATCAGTCAATCGATAGTATTGATTGAGTACTTACTAATTGCAGAGCACTGTACTTAGCATTTAGGAGAGTAGAATATAACAGAGTTGGTAGACGTGTTCCCTGCCCCCAACAAGCTCACAGTCTAGAGAGGGATGCAGACATTAATATAAAAAAGTTACGGATTTGTACAAAAGTGCTGTGTGGCTGTGGCTGAGGTTAATGCAATGCAAAGACAACACAGAAGGGAGTGAGAGAAGAGGAAATGAGGGCTTAGTCAGGGAAGGCTCTTGGAGATGTGTAGTTGTGAGATCTTGACCCACCACTGCACTACATTTGGCTTCCCGAGCAGTTCTCTTAGTGTTCTCTACATGATATGCCCTACATCAAATGACAAGATAGAATCATAAACAACAAAGTCCCAGAATGAGGGTAGACCATTAGCATCAAAGCAACATTCACTTAAAAACAGCTTGGTAGCTGCTGTGGTCTTCACTATTCTGTAGTCACTTTGATCATCTGCCTCCCACCCCCTAAATGTGGAAACCTTGAGGGACTCCCACAGAACTGCCTCCCCTTCTATTCTCCATCTACACACACTCCTTTGGATACCTCATTCGCTCCCATGACTTCCGACTACCATCTCTATGTCGATGATTCCCAAGTCTACATCACCAGCCCTGACCTCTCCCCTCTTCAATCTTGCATTTCCTCCTGCCTTCTGGACATCTCTACTTGGATGTCCCACCAACACCACAAACTTGAAAAATCCAAAACAGAACTCCTCATCTTCTTACCCAAGCCCTGTCCTCTTCCTGTCTTTCCCATCACTGTAGACAACACCACTACCCCCCCGGCTCTCAAGCCCATTACCTTGGCATTGTCTTTGCCTTGTCTCTCTCATTCAACCCACATATTCAATCTGTCACCAAATACTGTCGGTTCTACCTTCACAACATTGCTAAAATCCACCCTTTCCTCTCTAACCAAACTGCTACCACATGAATCCATGGACTTGTCCTAGCCCACCTTGACTACTGCATCAGCCTCCTCATCGATCTCCCTGCAGGCAGGGAACATGTCTACCAACTCTACTGTATTATACTCTCCCAAGCATTTAGTACAGTGTTGTACTCTTTTTTTAATGGTATTAGTTAAGCTCTTACTATGTGCCAGGCACTGTGCTAAGCACAGTGTGGATACAAGATAATCAGGTTGGACACAGTCCATGTCCCACATGGGCCTCACAGTCTGAATCCCCATTTTACAGTGCTTGCTAAATGCCACTGATTGATTGATCATTAATGAGTTCTGTAGTTGATTAATCTTTGTGTGCACTTTGCCTGCCTACTTGCTCATTTTATTCTGTGCCCCAGCAGTAACCTGCTAGGCAAGGAAGAGAGTGTGGGAGTGGGGTTGCACAAGCCACTATCACCACAATTAATTCATATACACAGATTCTAAGTCCTGAAGTTTCAAAATCAAGGCTTGTCCACTGTTTCCACTGGAAGACTCCATCACCACCATTTGGAAATTTGTGTCCACTTGTCTCCTCTGTTAGATTACAAGATCCTTGAAATTACAAGATTCTTGAAATTACACGCTCCTTGAAGATGGAGATTATGTTTTCTATTTCTCTTGTATGCACCCAAGGACTCATTAGAGAATTCTACCCCCAACAGGTGCCCAATGAATGCTGTCAGTAATGATGAGGAGTATGATAATGATGTATAAGATTATATATCTAAGAGATTCCCTGCCCTTCAATGCAAATCTGGCTGTATCGACCAAACATTATTGGGCTATTCTGATTGGAGCATTATTTCCATCAGGCAGTCTCAGAATAGACCAGGAAATACTTCTTCAGTGTGTCCAGCAGTTTTCCATAATGTCATACCATCCTTTCCCAAGGCTGCAGCTGAAATCTAGTCTTTTTCAAGTGATTCTATTGACATGTGTTTGCCCGCCTGCAGGGTGCATGACCACAGTTCTCCTTCTGTTCTTCTTCCCCTGGAGATAAATTGGTGTGCAAGTAAACTCTCTTTCTTTAAATCCTACCAAAGGCACCGTATGATAGCCGTGATGTTTTTACCAGTTTTATTGCACTTTTATCACTTGGTTCAGATTCAGGAGATGGTGATTGAACCCCTTTCCCGGAGATGCAAAATACAGTTTCAGAGAGCCATAATGCTTGCCCCCCTGGCCATGGTTGCTTAGGGATGCCTAGCTTACAGTGCTCTAGACTGTAAGCCTGTTGCAGGCACGGGGCATGCCTACCAACTCTGTTATATTGTACTCTCCCGAGTGCTTAATACAGTGCTCTTCACACATTAAGTACTCAATACAATTGGTTGATTGATTGATTAGGGTATTATGCAGTTTGGGTTTGGTCAAGATTCATCCAGGATTGCATCTCTTCTAACTCCCTGCCTCCCCTCCCCGCATCACGCCCAGAACCACCCCTGCTACAACCTCCTGTCCTGGAAGTCATGCCTGGCCCAGAATGGAGTAGCCCTCACCCGCCTTGATGGATCTACAATACTTTCAAGCCACCATAATTGTCCGCCCATGCCAGTAGGGAATCTCCTGGCAACTGGCTCAGTCCCCATCTGACTTCCAGGGACACATTCCAATGTAGTAACTTCACAAAATACTATTTTGGAGGCTTTGTTCTGCTTCATTTTCGGGGAGTCATGGTGTGCTCTCTATTCCCAAATAAGCAGGTAGGTCCTCTATCCCATGGTGAGGTAAAAATAACAATAATAATAATAATGTTGGTATTTGTTAAGCGCTTACTATGTGCAGAGCACTGTTCTAAGCGCTGGGGTAGATACAGGGTAATCAGGTTGTCCCACGTGGGGCTCACAGTCTTCATCCCCATTTTACAGATGAGGTAACTGAGGCCCAGAGAAGTTAAGTGACTTGCCCACAGTCACACAGCTGACAAGTGGCAGAGCCGGGATTCAGACTCGTGACCTCCGACTCCCAAGCCCGGGCTCTTTCCAGTGAGGCACAGCTGTGCGAGACATCGACTCCATTAGAGCAATTCAGGAAAGAAAATCCTGGGAGCTCTGAGCTTTAGATAAACCTGGTTGGCTGGCTGGTTTTTCTTTTCTCCCAGCATATTCTTTACTAAACTTATACCAAACTTAATATGTGTTGACCTCTCATTGCTTTAGCAAGTTACTCATCTTTTAGTCTCCCTCGTGGATTTTGGGTATGTGTACATTGTCTTTCACATATTTATATGTAGAAATCCTTTGTTTTGAGAGTTCAGTGACAATGAAGTTTGGAATGTTTTGTCATGTATTAAATATTTGTCATTTTTGCCATAATGGAAAACAGTTCAAGGACATTTTCTTTTTCTGCAAGTTCTGACAGTTGGTGATAATCGCTAATGGCTCCAGCCAAAAACAAACAATGGTCCCCTCCACACACACACACACACACACACACACACACTTCTTAATTCAGCGTTGTTTAGGCCAAACTCTGTCAGTTGGTATGACCAGAGGTTTTTTTATGCCAAATGTCTGACAGTAATGATTGCAAATTTCAGACTGATGATGATAAATGACCAAAAAAAAATACTGGCAAGAGCTGTGGATATTATAGTCAACTGTAATATAACTATAACACTTGGCTCAGCACTGATTTTTTAATGTTTAATATAACACTGTATAGGGTAAAATATTTGAATTTGCTATGTAGATCTGCAACTTAAATGCTGCCAGCATAAAAATAGTCATTTGAAAGCTCTTGAGCACAATGAGAACCTCTTTGCATTGCAGTAATGCGTTTTTATACAATGCACTACTGGTTTGTTTTTGCTTGGGGGCGATTGGGAATAATGTCTTGATTTACTGGGAACAGTAAAATATTCTTGTCACTTCTGGCAAGAGTTGCAGATGGGGAATAAAGGACAATTGTTTGTTCACAAATGAAAACTTGTCATGTTTGTGGTTAACAATGCAGCACAGGTAGTTATGATGGAATAATATTGTTAAATACCTATGTTTTTTACTTTAAGGATTTGTAGGACCAGGGTACTTTATATGTATGAACTGCATGTTTGTTCTCAGGCTGCTATTTGATGCCTGAAATGAATTGGTCTAGACTATCATTGATTAATGCAACAATAGGCCTTCAATAGATGCTAGTGAACCACTGTTTCTTGGATTATAAATGCATGGGTGAGGTCTGTCATTAAAGAAAAACCCCACAGCAGTACCCAAGAAACTTGGGAAAGATTTATCCAAAACAAATGAATAAGAATAGCCCTGGGAACTAATTCTTTTAAATGAGGGTGTATGTGTGCAGCTAGATAGAGGCCTATGGATATAATCTAATCTTTATCCATTTATCCATGATGCTTGTCCACTTGTTTTCCTTTAAATGAAACAGCAGTGAAAAAAGAAGTAGATGAAGCTGTTGGGGCTGGGAAGGTTGATAGTGGAAGACTGTGACAGTTTTTCTGTTGATTGTTGAGACTAAATCTTCATCTTATCAGCGACTCCACACCTTTTAGAAAAGAATAGACAACTAACCACCTTCATTTTAGCATTCATTCTTTTAGGGAAATGTAAAAGATAGAAAGTCCCCTGGGTAAGATGATTGGATTCCATGGTCTGAAGGTATCAGAGTGCATGATCAACATCACCTGATGGATGATTTATTAAACTAGACACCCTGAAATGACAAGCTTATCTCCTGTCTTGGGGGGAACACTCAGTTTTTCTCGACCTTCTGTAGTCTTCGAAAGGATACACTATGTGACCTTGCAAGTGAGTTTTTCAAATCAGATCCTTGAAAATGCAAGTACCGTACCTTGCGAGCTGGATAAACTGTAAAAGGACTCCTCAAACATATTCTATCTCTTGAGAGTCTGGTTGCTCTTTCTAGGATTGAAAACCTCCAATCAGGGTGTGTCAGGGAAGCACAACTAAGGTTTTCTCCATTAGAAATGAGCCACATTTTCTAAGCCATAATTCCATTAGTCTCACGCATTAGTCGCCCGTTTGGTTTATTCTGCCAATGGGATCGGTCACAGCTCCTGCTTTCATGGCCCTCTCTTTAAATTTTCCATGGGTGGTATTTAACACGCTAAGTCCCCCGCCATCGTGGTCTGGGCATTCACGTGTTGATCTCTGTGCTTGCTTCCCAGGCAAGAATAAATCCTTTTCCCTTCCCCACCTCGATCCCAGCAATCTTTCACCCTGTGGAATCACTTAATTCTTTGAATCCCAGCTCTTTTCCCTCCAGCCTCTGGCTTTGCCTTGGCAGCTCTGGAGAGCAGCCAGGATGGAGCCAGAGGAGAGTTGGCCAGAGACAGCTGCTGGGCAGGGGTAGGGTCTGCCATCAGAGAGAAGCATCCCTTTTAATTACATTAAAAAGTGCTCTGTAAACAGCTCCACCAATCCTGCCAGCTGTGACTGTCCTTCTTAACTGAGTGGGTGTTAAAATCCTGCCTTTGTGGGGCTGTCGGCACAGTATCTGTCTTCCACTAGATGGAAGAATGCCGGGGGGGGGGTCCTTAGATGTGACCTTGGGCAAGTCACTTAACTTCTCTGTGCCTCATCTGCAAAATGGACATTCCCTCCTCCTTACTCTGCGAGCCTCATGTAGGACCTCATTATCTTGTATCTACCCCAGCGCTTAGTACAGCACTTGACGTATAGTAAGCACTTAACAAGAAGCAGCGTGGCCAAATGCATAGAGCATGGGCCTGGGAGTCAGAAGGAACTTGGTTCTAATCCCGGCTCTGCCACTTGTTTGCGGTGTGACCTTGGGCAAGTCCCTTTACTTCCCTGTGAGCCCTATGTGGGACAGGGAATGTGTCTACCAACTTCGTTATTTTGTACTCTCCCAAGCCCTCATTCATTTCATTCATTCATTCAATAGTATTTATTGAGCACTTACTATGTGCAGAGCACTGTACTAAGCGCTTGGAATATACAATTCGGCAACAGATAGAGACAATCCCTGCCCATTGACGGGCTTACAGTCTAGTCGGGGGAGACAGACAGACAAAAACAAGAGTAATAAATAGAATCAAGGGGATGTACATCTTATTAACAAAATAAATAGGGTAATAAAAATATATACAAATGAGCGGACGAGCATAGTGCTGAGGGGAGGGTATGGGAGAAAGGGAGGAGCAGAGGGAAGGAGGGGGAAGGGGGCTTAGCTGAGGGGAGGTGAAGGGGGGGGCAGAGAGGCAGCAGAGGGAGGAGAAGGAAAAGGGGAAGCTCAGTCTGGGAAGGCCTCTTGGAGGAGGTGAGCTCTCAGTAGGGCTTTGAAGAGGGGAAGAGAATTAGTTTGGCGGAGGTGAGGAGGGAGGGCATTCCAGGACAGCAGGAGGACGTGGGCCAGGAGTCGACATGAGATAGGTGAGAACTGGGGACTGTGAGGAGGTGGGTGGCAGAGGAGCAGAACCTACGGGGTGGGCAGTAGAAAGAGAGAGGGAGGAGAGGTAGGAGGGGGCAAGGTGATGGAGAGCCTTGAAGCTTAGAGTGAGAAGTTTTTGTTTCGTGTGGAGGTTGATAGGCAACCACTGTAGGTTTTCAAGAAGGGGAGTGACATGCCCAGAGCATTTCTGCAGAAAGATGAGCTGGGCAGCAGAATGAAGAATAGACTGGAGCGGGGAGAGACAGGAGGAAGGGAGATCAGAGAGAAGGCTGACACAATAATCCAGCCGAGATATTATGAGAGCCTGTACCAGTAAGATAGCCATTTGGGTGGAGAAGAAAGGGCGGAACTTGGCGATATTATAAAGGTGAGACCGGGAGGTCTTGGTGACGGATTGGATGTGTGGGGTGAATGAGAGAGCTGAGTCAAGGATGACACCAAAGTTGCGGGCTTGAGAGACGGGAAGGATGGATGTGTCATCCACAGTGATGGATGGCACAGGGAAGTCAGGAAGAGGACAGGGCTTGGGAGGGAAGATAAGGAGCTCAATTTTGGACATGTTGAGTTTTAGGTGGCGGGCAGACATCCAGGTAGAGATGTCCTGGAGGCAGGAGGAGATACGAGCCTGAAGGGAGGGGAGAGGACAGGGCAGAGATGTAGATTTGTGTGTCATCTGCATAGAGATGAAAATAATAAATACAATTGATTGATTGATGTATAAGACCAACCTTTCTTTTCATTGTGCTCGTCAATGAATTTGAGGCATCTTGTTTTCTCAGCAATTTCAGTCATCTGTTCATCTTCTCCAAGTTGTGCTGCTGAGAGTTTTGGGTGGCCTTCTGTCTCTTTAGCTCTTTAGAGCAGGAAAGAGTTCAGTTCAGAAAGACTGCATCATCCACTTCTATAAGGCAAAACCTTACATTCTGTAAGCTCCTTGAGGGCAGGGATCATGCCTACCAACTCTATTGTATCCTACTCTCCCAAGTGCCCGGCAAGGTGTTCTGAACACAGTAAACACTCAATACATGCCATTGCTCGCTTGCTCGATGAAGGAAAACCTGCACCGTAGTACTCACCCATTCTGCCTTTGAAGCCCTTTCTGGAGCAAATGAAAGGTCCTTCTAATGGGGAAGGAGGTCCAGGATGGGTATTGAGATAGAGAGAGGTTATGGTTTTCAGTTTCACCCCCTTCACCCATTTTCACTTGTTGAACCTCTCCCCTGTAACCTCTTTGGGGGTCTGTCTCCACTGATCCTGCCTGCCTGTTTCTCATGCTCTTTCTGTACATTTGCTTCTTTGTTTTTTGTTCTAGTTGGAGCAAAGTAACACCCTGATAAGCCACTATCTCAGAAAACCCAGTGGGGTGGAAGAGCAGGGTGTTCAACTGCTTTATCATGTGGAGTTCAGGTGCATTTGGCTCCCGGTTATCCTTTTCCAAATGTTCTTGTCCTGGTGTGCTTTGGGGGGTAGCAGTTTTATTGATACAATCCAGTGTGTGAGTGTGTTCAGTGCAAGCTAGACTCACTAATTAGTTGGATTCATGGAGCCATCATAAATGAAACCTAGTCTTTCTCACCACTGATTGCTGTACACACTGGGTGCAGGAAAATGAGCTGGCGGTAATTGCTGCTCTACCCTCTCAGGTAGCATTGGCTCAGAATACAAATTGCGTATATTGTTGATGAAGGAATTGAGCAACATAAAGGGGAGTAATCCAAATATATTGGGTTGGTATGTACTAATTGGACAGAAGAATATATTTGAGCTTTATGACCTCATGCATAAGGGTGTGTTTAAACTGACATGCTTGCTGCTGCAGTTTTTCCTCTCCAAAATTTAGTAGATTTAAAAGGCCCATTAAAGTGGAACCTCTTAAGGCCTGGGTTGAAGCTGCTTCAGGCCTTTAGCTGAAGCTGCATTGCAGTAGCAGCCTGACAGGGAATGGTCTCTGTTCCTGGCTCTCACTTAGGAAGGAATGTGAAGGAATGTGCAAGAAGGGCATGCTGAAACCTCACTTCTTCCCCTCTCACACCCATTTCTTTCCTTCACATTCCTTCCTAGGTGCACACTTCCCTGGTCGCATATGACCTGATGGAATGGGTCAGGGTAGATACCAACACTAACAAGAGCCCACCAAGCATGTAAAGGCTACCCCTCCTTTCTGTTCCCTTTGGTTTGGTTTGGCTTCCCTCCCAAACACAAGCTTCTGTGAAATTCTTCACAGAAATCATGTTCTCTTAGATTCGTGAGTTAGTTGGGGGGCAGGAGGAGGAAAGGGGTGTGTGACTGGAAGGGGGCAGATGGCAAAACTGCCATCTGCAGTTTTGCAGGGGTGGGGTGTGTGGAGCCAGTGAAAATTTGGAAGGTGAGTAATATATTCAAGGGCTGGAGACTTGGGCTGTGGGGGGTGGGGGGATGGCAAGGAAGGGCCGTCTGGCAGCACCATCTCCTCAGCTTCCCATTCTTTCCCCCCAAACCCTAGTTATATCCTGGTATGGAAGGAACCAAACTGCTACCTGGAGAGATTTAATTTTGACAGACAAAAAACAAACTGGTGCCTCAGTAGAGGTTCAGTGGCTGAGGATGGAACTAGGATAGAGGGTGATCCGTCAGTAAATCTTCTGGTGGACTTGAACTCATCCCATCACTGGCATCATCATTATTTATTGAGCTCTTGGATGGGCATAGCTCTGTTAAAGGCACAATATGGAGTTACAAAAAACAGCAGTCTCTGCTTCCAAGAATATTTGTTTTAAATGATAATATAAGCTTAGACAGTCCTGTAGTCTTATTGCATTCATCTGTTCATATTTATGATGATCCTAGGCTAGTCTTGCTTGCCTCTATTAGACTCTAAATTCCTTAAGGCCTTGCACCATACCTAATCATTTAGATTTCCCCAAGTATTTACTACAGTGTTATGTACCTTGGATACCTCAACAAATACTGTTTTTTTTTAAGTTCTTTATTCTCCATTGAGCTCACCTCCCCTAAGTTTTATCTCTCTTTCAGTACTCAGAAGCTCCGCAAGATTTAAAACTAACTGGAAATCAATAGAGCAATTCTAGTGTCTTTGACACCTGCATTTACTCTAGCTGATGCATCTGATTTCGAGAACAATTCTGTAAACATAACTTTTTATTTAAACTCAAGTGATCAAATGGCAAGAGAGGATCACCAACCATCAGGTCCTGGAACACAGTCAGTTCACAAATCACCACACCTTTGCTGGACAGGTCATGAGGGGAGAATGAAAAGCAGTGAGATGCCCCAACACCTGCTAAACGGTGGGCTGAAATAGGGGAAATGTAACAGGAAAAACATAAACGGGGAGGACAGAGGAATTATTTCAGTGTGAAACCTCAAATGATGTAGCAGAGCATAGGACAGCTATTATATATCTAGATGAACACATTTATAATATATATGCTATAGTCCACTTTTTGTCGGGAGAGTTGCTTATTAATAAGAAAAATCTGGTTGCAAATATATCAGAGAGAGTGAAAAATCAATCCATGCTTGCTAAAATTGCATTAAAGAGCCTCAAAAACCTTACGTAGATCCAAAGAGAGCTTTGAATCTCGATGCAAATTAGCTCCAGATTGTATCTAACAGTCTCCCAAATGATGCAATAGCCATTTTCTACCTCTTTGTCTATCACTGGTGAATGTGTTGCCTAGGTATTTCCTGATTCTGAAATACGGTTCATAATCATCTGTATGTTGTCTTGTGTGTTTGTGTGTGTGTGTGTGTGCATGCTTCTAAAGCACAGTCATCAGCGTAGAGAAACATCTGAACAAGAGATTCATTCATTCAATAGTATTTATTGAGCGCTTACTATGTTCAGAGCACTGTTCTAAGCGCTTGGAATGTACAAGTCGGCAACAGATAGAGACAGTCCCTGCCCTTTGACGGGTTTACAGTCTAATCGGGAGAGACAGGCAGACAAGAACGATGGCAATAAATAGAGTCAAGGGGAAGAACATCTCATAAAAACAATGGCAACTAAATAGAATCAGGGTGATGTACATCTCATTAAACAAAATAAACAAAATAAATAGGGTGATAAAGATATATACAGTCGAGCGGACGAGTACAGTGCTGAGGGGGTAGGACGGGAGAGGGGGAGGAGGAGAGGGAAAGGGGGGAGAAGAGGGTTTAGCTGCGGAGAGGTGAAGGGGGGTAGAGGGAGCAGAAGGAAAAAGGGGGGAGCTCAGTCTGGGAAGGCCTCTTGGAGGAGGTGAGTTTTAAGTAGGGATTTGAAGAGGGGAAGAGAATTAGATTGTCTGAGGTGAAGAGGGAGGGCATTCCAGGACAGCGGGAGGACGTGGCCCAGAGGTCGACGGCGGGATAGGCGAGACCGAGGGACGGTGAGGAGGTGGGCGGCAGAAGAGCAGAGCGTGCGTGGTGGGCAGTAGAAAGACAGAAGGGAGGAGAGGTAGGAAGGGGCAAGGTGATGGAGAGCCTTGAAGCCTAGAGTAAGGAGTTTTTGTTTGGAACGGAGGTTGATAGGCAACCACTGGTGGTGTTTAAGAAGGGGAGTGACATGCCCAGATTGTTTCTGCAGAAAGATGAGCTGGGCAGTGGAGTGAAGAATAGACTGGAGCGGGGTGAGAGAGGAGGAAGGGAGATCAGAGAGAAGGCTGACACAGTAGTCTAGCCGGGATATAACAAGAGCCTGTAGCAGTAAGATAGCCGTTTGGGTAGAGAGGAAAGGGCGGATCATGGCAGTATTGTAAAGGTGAGACTGGCAGGTCTTGGTAACGGATAGGATGTGTGGGGTGAACGAGAGAGACGAGTCAAAGATGACACCGAGGTTGCGGGCCTGAGAGATGGGAAGGATGGTTGTACCATCCACGGTGATAGGGAAGTCTGGGAGAGGACCGGGCTTGGGAGGGAAGATGAGGAGCTCAGTCTTGCTCATGTTAAGTTTTAGGTGGCGGGCCAACATCCAGGTGGAGACATCCTGGAGGCAGGAGGAGATGCGAGCCTGAAGGGAGGGGGAGAGGACAGGGGCGGAGATGTAGATCTGCGTGCCATCTGCGTAGAGATGGTAGTCGAAGCCGTGAGAGCGAATGAGTTCACCAAGGGAGTGAGTGTAAATGGAGAACAGAAGAGGGCCAAGAACTGACCCTTGAGGAACTCCAACAGTTAAAGGATGGGAGGGGGAGGAGGCACCTGCGAAGGAGACCGAGAATGACCGGCCAGAGAGATAAGAGGAGAACCAGGCGAGGACGGAGTCCGTGAAGCCAAGGTGAGATAAGGTGTGGAGGAGGAGGGGATGGTCGACAGTGTCAAAGGCAGCTGAGAGGTCAAGGAGGATTCGAATGGATTTGGAGCCATTGGATTTGGCAAGAAGGAGGTCATGGGTGACCTTAGAGAGAACAGTCTTGGTAGAGTGGAGGGGACGGAAGCCAGATTGGAGGGGGTCCAGGAGAGAATGGGAGTTAAGGAATTCTAAGCAGCGAGTGTAGATGACTCGTTCTAGGATTTTGGAAAGGAAGGGTAGTAGGGAGATAGGGCGATAACTGGAAGGGGAAGTGGGGTCGAGAGCGGGTTTTTTTAGGATGGGGGAGACGTGGGCATGTTTGAAGGCAGAGGGGAAGGAGCCATTGGAGATTGAGTGGATAAAAATAGATTCATAGGCACTGAATGATACTCTTATCCTGTTGAGTCGAAAGAGTTTCCCAGAGGACTAGAATTGTATTCTGATACAATCAATCAATCTGAGGTATTTATTGAGTGCTTACCATGTGCAGAGCACTTAATAGTGCTTGGGAGAGTATAGTACAATAGAGTCAGTAGCCACATTCCCTGCCCACAGCAAGCTTACAGTTTAGAGGGGGAGACACATTGATATCAATAAATAATTTATAATATAAAATTTTTAGATATGTACATAACTGCTGCAGGGCTGAGGGCGGGGTGAATACCAAATGTCCAAAGGTCACAGATCCAAGTGCATAGATGACGCAGAAGGGAGAGGGAGCTGGGGAAAAGAGGGCTTAACTGGGGAAGGCCTCTTGGAGAATAGGTGACCTTAATAAGGCTTTGAAGGTGGGGAGAGTGGTGGTCTGGCTTATATGGAGAGGGAGGGAAGTCCAGACCACAGGGAGGATGTGGGAAAGGGGTCAGCGGCAAGATAGATGAGATCGGGGCACAGTGAGTTAGCTGGTGCTAGAGGAGTTAAGTGTGTGGGCTGGGCTATAGTAGAAGATCAGTGAGGTAAGGTAGGAAGGGACAACTTGATTGAGTGCTTTAAACAGAATGATAAGTTAATGTTTGATGCAGAGGTAGATGGGCAAACACTGGAAGTTTTTGAGGAGTGGAGAGACATGGACTGAACTTTTTTTAGAAAAATGATCCATACAGTGGAGTGACATATGGACTGGAGTGGGGAGAGAGAGGAGTCAGGGAGGTCAGTGAGGAGGCTGATGTAGTAGTTTAGACGGGATAGAATAAGTGCTTGGATCAGCGTAGTAGTGTGGATGGAGAGGAAAGGGCGGATTTAGTATTTTGTGAAGGTAGAACGGACAGGATTTGATGACAGATTGAATATGTGGGTTGAATGAAAAAGATGAGTTGAGGATAATGCCAAGGTTACGGGTTTGTGAGATAGGGAGTATAGTTATATTGTTTACAGTGATGGGAAAGACAGGGGAAGAGCAGAGTTTGGGTGGGAAGATAAGGAGTTCTGTTTTGGCCATCTTTACTCTGAGATACTGGTGGGTAGAGATGTCCTGAAGGTAGGAGGAAGTGTGATACTGTAGAGAAGGAGAGAGGTCAGGGCTGGAGGTGTAGATTTGGAAATGATCTGTATAAAGATAGTAGTTGAAGCCATGGGAGCGAATGAGTTCTCCAAGGGAATGGGTGGAGAGGGAGAAAAGAAGGGGACCTAGAACTGAGCCTTGAGGGACCTCCACTATCAGAGGGTAGGAGAAAGAGGAGGAGCATTCAAAAGAACCTGAGAATGAGCAGTCAGAGAGGAGAACTAAGAGAGGACAGTGTCATTGAAGCCGAGGTCAGATAAAGTTTCACAGAGAAGGGGGTGGTCCACAGTGTCAAGGGCAGCTGAGAGGTACAGGAGGATGAGGGTGGAGTAGAGGTTGTCAGATTTGGCAAGAAGAAGGTCACTGGTTACTAGTCTTTTGGTTGGGTCCTTGCGTATCACTGCATAGAATAGGTTGAATAGCACTGGGCCCAGTACACAACCCTGTTTTACTCCATTGGAACTGGGGCAAAAATTAGGTATGGCTTCTCCATTTATGAAATGGCCATTCATACTATTGAGGAGCCAAACTATTTTAGTAGTTGCAGAGACCAGGTCTACTGATGGTGTGAAATGCTTTTGTACAGGCGTACCCCAGGTTACAACCACCCCGCAAAACAACCATCCGGGGGATACGACCTGTACTGTTTGGTGACTTACCCCAACTTACGCCCACCTGGCCCCAACGTTACAGCTGAACAGCGCAGGTAAGTAAATTCCTCCCCCACCCCCTCCCCACATCCTCCCTTGCTCCACCCTTCCCCACCCTCCCCTGTACCCGGCAGCTATTCTGCTCCCTCCCCACCCCACATCCTGAACTTGCTCCCTGCCTCTGTCGGGCCAGCTCAGCCTCTGTAACCAGCCCATCTATTTTCTTTTTTTTTCAACTTTAATTTTAAACTTAGAGGCAGCCTGCACTCCCCATGCCACTCCCACTGCCCTCTCCTTTCTTGCTTTGTAGTCTGTTCCTCCGACCCCAGCCAAAACCACAGGGATGGGGCCAGACCTGGGTGAGATGAGAGGGTGGTGGTCCCCTACCAGCCCTCCACCACTGCTGCTGCTGCCACCCCCATCCCTCCCCTATCCTACCCTTAGTCCCCTAAGGCTGCTCCTAAGTGTAAACTTAAAGTTTAAAAAGTGGGGAGGTACTGGGTTGGGCGTGGCAGCTGTGCTGAATGAAAAAAATACCACACATATATAGTACAGCGTAAAAGCCACAAGGGGGGGGGGGGTTGGTAGGGAGGGTAGAAGGACTGACTGTTGTTCAACTCAAGTTGGGCAAGTTCTTCTCTTAATTTGAAAGACTGCTATCACAGTCAATGGAATGAGCTTCTACTTCTGCAGCCTCACAATCATATTAATCTCATTTATTCAATATTGTGGTGTTATGCTTTGACTCACTCTAATAAGGAGAGTTTAGTGGCATCTATTACTAGTTAAATAGCTTGTAAAGAAATTTCATGTGACTGTTCCAAAATGGATCCTAAGTTATACTGTGCAGGTCTAAGTGAAAGCATATCCCACCAAAAAACCACTCATAACAAAGTCCCGTTTTCAAGGGACATAACCCAGTCTTGGTCTTGATGTTGTTCTCTGCAATTCTCCTAAAGTTATTGGGCAGCAGTGATCATGTCTATTTTGGCCTTCTGTGCCCTGAAGCTACATTGTGATTCTGGGAGAGGAGGGTTAGTGAAGTTTTCCGTAGCTGGTCCAGGAGGAGTTGGGCCAGGATCTTGCCATCAGTAGGGAGCAGTAAGATCCCCAAATAGTGTCTGCAGACAGCTCTCTCATCTTTTTCTGTGAAAATGAAAATAATGGTGGAGTCCTTAAAATGCTATGGCATTTCCTCAGTATTCCATATGTTGAGGAAGCATCTGTGCAGGTGTTTCAACAGACTATTCCCTCTCTGCCTATAGATTGGGGCAGGTAGATCATCAGATCCTAGGACGCCACTGTTCTTCATGTTTCTAACCACATTGGTCACTTTATTAAATGCTAAGTATATTCATCGAGTGATATCCTTCAGTGGTGGAAGAGATGCTGCCATCTCTTTTAAGATTCCCTCCTTTGTTGAGATGAGAATGCACCCCTCTCTGCACTTCCAAGAAGAGCATAGAAACAGGGGACCATATCGCAACAAAACAGGGCAAGGAGCTATTGCCAGGGCAAGCCATACTCCTAAGCCATACTCGATAATGACATAAAAAGTAGATGAGGGCACACACAGACACGTTCTGTCTATGGCCACAAACTACACCCCACCCCCAGATGGCTTTTTCATAATAGGAGCTCCTGGTGATGATGACGATGGTATTTGTTAAGCACTTACTACGTGCTGAGCACTGTTTAAGCACTGGGGTAGATACAAGGTAATCAGCTTGTCCCATGTGGGGCTCACAGTCTTAATCTCCCTTTTACAGATGAGGTAACTGAGGCATAGAGAAGTTAAGTAACTTGCCCAAAGTCACACAGCTGACAAGTGGCGGAGCCAGAATTAGAACCCACCAACTCTGACTCCCAAGCGCTTTCCACTAAGCCATGCTGCTTCTCTGGTGCAACCCATCAAACCTACTGCAAATACAACTCAAGCACATGCCCTGTTGATCATAGGAAACTTAATCAATCAGTGGTATTTATGGAGCACTTACTGTGTGCAGAGCACTGGACTAAGCACTTGAGAGAGTACATTACAACAGAGTTGCTGGACGTAATCCCTGCCCATCAGGAGCTTACAGTCTAGAGGGGACTGGAAACAAAAGTACTAGATATTGTTCACTCTGTTGTTTAAGAGATGATGATTATGGTATTTGTTAAGCACTTACTATGTGCCAGGCACTAAGTAGATGAGGTAGGTACAAGGTAATTGAGTTGGACACAGCCCTTAATCCTCATTTTACAGATGAGGTAATTGAGGCTCACAGAAGTGAAGTGACTTGCCCAAGGTGTCACAGCAGACAAGTGGCAGACAGCAGACAAGTGACAAGAGGCAACCTCATGGTTTGCTGGCCCCCTGGATATCTGAGCAGCCCTATTTAGTAATTTAGTGCTCACCCTGAAAGAGGAGGGGAACTAAAAAAGGTGTTCCTAAAAATTGCTTGCCTCGATCAAATAAACATCATCATCAAATCAGGTTCACTAGGGGATTGTAACTGATGGGGCTTTTCGTGACAGTGAATATTCAGAAACAAACAGAAGCAAAGCAAATACAAAGAAAATCGCAAATGAACTGTGGAAGATCTGGCTGCCACCAGCAAGCATCCAGCAGGGGGAACAGAATGTGTTGCATTTAAACTAGCCAGATTGAGAGTCAACACTGCAGCCCTAATGAAGGGCAGCTCGTAGAAATAGGTGTTGGATATACCTTCTTCTGAGTGGAGATTGCAGGCATAGCTATTCCAATCTGAGTAGTCAGTGAACGTCTAATTACCCTCTCCTGCCTTTAAAGCAGAAATGCTATGCTACAATCATCAGTGAATATGCCTTATCCCTGACAGCATGGAGAAGGAGGCTAATAAAGGTCTAGATCAGCAGTGGCCAAGCCTTATGAACTGAAGAGGTGCAATCCTAAATCATAATATGGCCCAGAGTCACAGATCAAAAAAAGAAAAGAAAAAAGCCCCCCCAAATTAGCAGGGAGGTGTGCCAGTTCATTCATTCATTCAATAGTATTTATTGAGCGCTTACTATGTGCAGAGCACTGTACTAAGCGCTTGGGATGAACAAGTCGGCAACAGATAGAGACAGTCCCTGCCGTTTGACGGGCTTACAGTCTAATCGGGGGAGACGGACAGACAAGAACAATGGCACTAAACAGCGTCAAGGGGAAGAACATCTCGTAAAAACAATGGCAAAACATGCCAGTTGGCATGGGAGGGTGGCACTGAGGGGTGGTGCACAAGCATTTCAGATATTGGGGGTGAGTGTGGGAGGTATTTTATGGGTATGGGGGAGTGACAGCAAGCAAGACAGCCTGGGCCCATGTAAACAATATACCACAAGTGGCATAGCAAGCGAAGCAGAGCTGTGTGTGGCTCACTCGCTGCACTTTGGCTACCACTATTCTAGACAGGTTCATTTCAACTGCTGATAATAATAATAATAATAACAATAATAATGATAATGTTGGTATTTGTTAAGCGCTTACTAGGTGCAGAGCACTGTTCTAAGCACTGGGGTAGATACAGGGTAATCAGGTTGTCCCACATGAGGCTCACAGTCTTCATCCCCATTTTACAGATGAGGTAACTGAGGCAAAGAGAAATTAAGTGACTTGCCCACAGTCACACAGCTGACAAATGGTAGAGCCGGGATTAGAACCCGTGACCTCTGACTCCCAAGCCACTGAGCCACGCTGCTTGGCACAGAGCATTTCACTATCAGTGATGTGGGGACATGGAGAAAAATAATTGGACTGCCTGGAAATGGAAAGGTAATGATCAGTGACTTCCTGCTCAGTGAATATGCTAGCTATCCATATGTAGTCACTGATGAAGTATTTTGCTTATTGAGCAATAGAGAGGCTTCATGGGGATATCAAAGATCTAAGAAGTGGCTCTTTTTGACCATATCATTGTCTGATCAAGAGACTCAGAGGATGCTCATGTTAGTACTACTCTGCGTGGTGCTGAGTGTGAGACAATATCCTGCTCTGTGCCTAACCTTCCCTAATAATAAAGCCCATTTATTGAAAAATGGCACCCAAACCATCTGAAGAACTGAATTTAAAACTCTTGGGGAAAGACAACATGTGCAACATCTTCAAAGCACTCTACAACAACTCCATTTGCCTCTATCAATATGACCAGTGAATAAGATACTCTCTACCAGGCCACCTTTAAGACTGGGCTGCCAGAAAACACTGAGGTTGGGTTGATGAGAATCAATCAGTCAGTGGTATTTATTGAGGAATTACTGTGTGCAGAGCACCATACTAATCACATGGGAAAGTACAATAAACAGAGTTGGTAGACAGTTTCCTGCCCACAACAAGGCATTTACAGTCTAGAGAGGATGACTCAGAGATCAAAGAACTGCTCCTGGCCAAACAAGCATTGCCTTGTCAACACCTTACAGAACCTCAGGACTGAGACAAAAAGCTGTCTGTGGAAGCCTAAACATCATGGAATATAGTATAAACATGTTTGAAAGAGGTACAAGGCAACACAGAATGGACTAAATAAGGTTCCAGTCACAAAATCTTTCAAACTTAATGAAGCAGTGTTTACTGGCCTTGAAATCCATGAACTGTAGGCACTGTGCCTAGTGTTCCAGAATTTAGCTATACTCAGAAGTTTCAGAGTTTCCATCAGACGCTGTAGATCCAAAACCCCAGTAAGGAAGAGAAGGAATGTTGTGATCGAGTCACTGTGAGAATGCACCATATGCTTTACTGCTTTTCATTTTGTCATTTTGCTAAACTCTGTTAAGGAAATGATCATTTTTACTGTATGTTTTTTAAGTTTATGTGTGCACAAGCTGTGTGAATTCCATAGCTTATAGGCTGGGAGAAATTCAATTGTAGATCTGGTAAATTTTTACAGGAGAGAAGAATACGGTTGGGAAAGGGAGAGGACAGTGGGAAAATTCAAGATCTTCGTCACTGGAATGAGAAAGCTGGTGCCTAAGACATCTCACTGTGCTATTGAAACAAAGCTTTTGTTGAGAAAACATCAGCAAATAAGCGATCCCCTCAACCTCTGCCTCAATGTCTTTCCTTCTCCTTTTCCAGTGAACAGGTCCCTGACTGCCAGCTTGGTGGCCTTCAGGACCTCATATCTGTATCTCCATTTTATGATTACTGTACTGAAGAGAAAACATAATGAGTTTGGCTTTCCTGTTCCAAGCATTGGCTTCTAGAGAATGATGCCTGCTAGTGATTGAGGAGGTCAAGGATCTCTTTTTCAGTTTAAATTTGAGATTGCCCCCCAAAAGAAGGCAAGTAGGAGTGTGTTTTAGTGCTGAGAAAATTAAGTTGCATTCTTTATCAAACAGTTATAAAACTGATTTTGTCTCAGTCCAGTTTTGGCTCCCACAAAGTCATGCTGCAATGGTTCTTGATCCTTTAAAAATATAATATAGATCCTTTGAAATGCCAAGTAGAAGCAAAGAGAGCAGCCCTTGCATTCACTCAATATACTTTGACACACATGATGTCTGTATCACAGAACAGACATCTAGGGCTACAGTTTGTCTGAAGGCAGATCTCTTGTGTCTGGATTTTTCACAGATGCATATGACTGAATGTAGGATCGATTTATAAGCACATAGAGCTGTAAGAAAAATTCACTACTTCAAAATCTGTGGAAAGGCTCCCAAACCTATAGAAGTTCAAACATCTCTATTTCTGAATGGATCTGAAATGCCATTATAGATTCTTTGTGTAACATTTTCACTCCTATTGATTTTACAGTCGGTTTCTAATACAACCTGATTACAATGTGCTCTGACCAATAGCATTTGATATAATACATTTGAAGTGGTAGTGTTTATCTGTAATACATTTAGTTTGTAAGAACAGGTGCAAAGTCTGAGGACCCGTGACCCACTGCTAAAACCTGGGTCCCCCCATTACATCCTTATCACACTGTTGTGCACAAAGATGGACTTTACCAGGGTATGGGTCAAGGAGCATCCAGGAGAGCAGTTTAATCACTTGCTCAAGGAATCTGATTTTTTTTTTAATCCATCAATGGTATTTATTAAGTGCTTACCACGCGCAGAGCTCTGTACTAACCCTTCACCTCTCCGCAGCTTAACCCTCTTTTCCCCCCATTTCCCTCTGCTCCTCCCCCTCTCCCTTCCCATCCCTTCAGCACTGTACTCGTCCGCTCACAGCACTGTACTCGTCCGCTCAACTGTATATATTTTCATTACCCTATTTATTTTGTTAATGAAATGTACATCGCCTTGATTCTATTTAGTTGCCATTGTTTTTACGAGATGTTCTTCCCCTTGACTCTATTTATTGCCATTGTTCTTGTCTGTCCGTCTCCCCCGATTAGACTGTAAGCCCGTCAAACGGCAGGGATTGTCTCTATCTGTTGCCGACTTGTTCATTCCAAGTGATTAGTACAGTGCTTTGCACATAGTAAGTGCTCAATAAATACTATTGAATGAATGAATACTAAGCACTTGGGAGAGTGCAGTACAACAGAGAAGTCGCATGGCCTAGTGGATAGAGATTGGGCCTGGGATTCAAAGAACCCAGGGTCTAATCCTGGCTCTGCCACTAGTCTGCAGTGTCACCTTGGCAAGTCACTTTACTACTCTGGTCCTTCATCTGTAAAATAGGGATCAAGATTCTGAGCCCCACGTGGGACATAAACTATGTTCTACCTGATTAGCTTGTAGCTATCCCAGCACTTAGTACAGTGCCTGGAACATAGTAAGTGCTCAAATATCATTTAAAAACAATCAAAAAAGCCCCACAGAGTTGGTAGACACAAGGAGGTTAAAGTCTAGAGGAGGAAACATATTAATATAAATAAAGCACCGATAGGAACCTAAGTGCTATGTGGCCGAGGGTGGGGTTGAGAACAGATAAGGTCTCTCTACATTGCTGCTGGGGATGTGGTTCATGCAGAACACTTTGGCTTTCCTTACATTCCTTCTTTCTTCATCCTTCACCCAGGGGAAAATCATATCTTCCCAGTAGTGGGGTGCCTGCAATGGAAACAAATGTATAGAATTCTTGGGGAAGTTATCATCTCCCTTCTGAAGATAACATCAAAGGGAAGCTCCTATGAAGAGAGCAGGAAAAATATATCAGAGCCTAAAGGGATTGAAGAACATTAGGTCCCTGAGAGAACATCAAACAAGGACGGTGCCCTTCAGGGACCTGTGTACCCTCTCTTTTCAGGAACCTTAGGGACTCTGGATCCTTCCACAGCTCCTAGAGGCCTGGACTCTATTAAGATTTGCCCTGATTCTCCAGTCAGCTCCTGGAGAGACTCCTGAGGACAGTGGAGATTGAAATGGGGCCGGATGGGGGATTGTTCCCTAAGTGTCTAACCCTAAACAATGGGCTTTGGAAATGAGAGGCTAACACCAGTGATTGATGATTACCTCAGTGATCTGAGCCAGGCTATCCTCACTCCCCTAAGGATGCTTGAGGAAGCCTCTGTTGCATCTGTCAGCTTCTTCACATGTCATTATGTCACTGTCACTTTGTAAATGGGGTACAGCCTCTATGAACTGTGGTGGAAATACTACACTGTCACTGGCAGGTATGTTGGCAGCTAAGGTCTTTCATGCCTACCTAGCAGCAGGAGATTTATTTTTACGTGGCACTGGCATGTTGTGCCAAACAGCAGATTAGTGAGGCCAGGTTGAGCATTAGAAAAGCTTTCCTCTAGGATCTGAGTCAAAGAATGTGGGATCAGGACTCGTATCTGGGTCCCAGGCTGGAAAAAAAATGTATGCCATGTCCTAAGGATGAGATGCATGCTCCATATGTTCTTAAGGGGCATGCTGAAGTTTATATAAGTGTGTGTGAGAGAGAGAGAGAGAGTGTGTGTCTATCCTTAGAATGGACAGATGACACTACTAACAGTAAGATTCTAACCACACCTGAAGGAGTTGACTGGAAAATCCTGTTCTCCTTGGACAAAGTCCCTTTGCTGATGCATCTGCCACTTGCAGTATCTGTCACTTTTTTTGAAGAGTTCCCCTGGTCTTCTGATCTTCCCAAAGCCCCCACATCTAGAGAGCAATCTCTCTCCTATTGCTGCATGGCAAGACTGGTCAGTCTGCTGCCATCACTTTCCGGTTTCCTGCTATATCATTACATTTGAAATCACTTCACTATCTTTAAAGCGTCTGCTATACTTGACCTGCTTGTGTGTGCTCCATTTTAGTTCACCATACAGGTGTTGCTTGGGTATCCTGTCATCTTCCATTCTCCACTGTGCCACCCAATAAGGCTGGATTAAATGAAACATTGCCTCAGTGTCAGTGATCTTGTCTTACCATTTGATGTTGGGTTTGGCTCATGAATGGTACTGAAGAAACTGTTTGAGAAGTTGGATATGCCTTCTGTGGTGATTCCAGGTCTTACAGCCATAGAGAAGGTTGGACACCACCACAGCTTTCTAGATCTTCGATTTGGTAACGAAGCTCGGTGCCACATTAGCACCACATTCTTGCCTGTCAGCCTCCCAGAAGGACACAGTGGGCTTCTTGATTTGGGTTTCTCCTTCTCTGTCTTCATATTTTAGCAGGTTCTCTATGCTTCATAGGGCCTCATCCTCGAGGGTGAAAGATGTGTTCAGAAGATCAATGATTTGCTGTTGCCAGCTCCGCAGGATTCCCTCCTTGACTGGGATGAGGTTAGAGCCATCTGCACCCTTCAACAGAGCTGTGATAGTGTGTATGTTGCCATACAGCTTCTTTAATAAAGAGTAAAAGTCCATGCTTTAATGGTGGTCAGTCCAGCCTTGGATCTCTTCAGCTTTGACCCTAGTTGTGCATGTTCCTTACTTTGATCTGCATGTCATGTTGTAGGCTTTTGTCTGCCTCCCTTCTGTTGTTATCATAAGGAGCTGCAAGGTGTTGATGTTGTATTTCTTGTGCTGCTGCAAGTAATGTTTTAATCGGCGTGGTTTTCACTGAACCAATCTTGGTGATGTTGCCTTGGCTCATCCAATATATTGATGATTGTCGGGTAGACACGATTTTGGATAAGCACCCATCCATTATTTATGTCGGTACCTGGAGCAGGGATTCCTCGTGCCAGTAAAGCTGCTGCGATGTTGTCATAGAAGGCCTTGTAGATGTTTTCATTCTTCAGGAAGTTGACATATTTATTGAGCTGTCAGTGTCTTGAATGCTGCTCTTGTGTACATTGGTTATATTGCCAGTACTCAATTTATGACACATATCCTCCCCACACCCACAGACCACCTACCCATATGCACCTGAGACCAGGAAAAAAAAAATCCTTATCGGCAATTTGGTTGCTAACATCTTCAGATACCTGTGAGACAGGCTAGATAAAGAGACTTTTTTGCAGGTACAGGGCAGCTCTCTAGGTACCAGCAGAAGGTTACTTAGACATCCATCCTGCCCATCCTGCTTTCATCCCCCCTGGGGCAGGGCAATGGTGCCTGAAGCAGGAGAAGGTAGGTGGAGGTGGGGCCAAAAGGGGGGAAAATAATGAGGAAGGGAGAGGTAAAGCCACAAAGCAGCCTCAGGATGGGCTGTGGCACAGTCTTGGTCAATACTTACCCTAGACATCCTGAGAGTGGCCATTCATTTGATTCAGCACCAACTGACCCTCCCTGCCTTCTAATGCTAATTGTTCATTCATTCATTCATTCATTCATTCAATAGTATTTTTGAGCGCTTAAGATGTGCAGAGCACTGTACTAAGCATTTGGGGGAGTACAATTCAACAATAAACAGACACATTCCCTGCCCACAATGAACTTGTAGTCTAGATAGGGGAGACAGACATTAATATAAATAAATGAATTTACAGATATGTATATAAGTGCTGTGGGGCTTGGAGGGGGGATGAACAAAGGGAGCAAGTCAGGGTGATGCAGAAGCAGAAGGGAGTGGAAGAAGAGGAAAGGAGGGCATAATCAGGGAAGGCCTCCTGGAGGAGATGTGCCCTCAATAAGGCTTTGAAGTGGGGAAAGTAATCAATCTGCAACTTGTCACGCATCCAGTAGGGTAGAATATGGAAATACAGATCTCTATAGTCGGTGGCCAGAGAAAGGGCTCAAATGCCACAATTACTAGTAGTTCAAGTTTGGAGCACGCATATCAGATGATGATTTGTTCAGCACTAGGCACCTCTTACTGCAGTAGTGATCTCTAGGTATTTCCAGGTTCCACTATCAGATAACAAGATAATCAAGGAGAGTATGATATAGTTTAGGCCTTGACTGTCTCCATGATGCCTTTATCTAATTTGGAAGGTGGGTGAGCATGTTGGATATTATAAACTGATTGTTTGACACAATCCCAGAGTAGGACACTCTTATTTATCTATCCAATTATGGGTGGTTAAAAAGACATTGCATCATATTTGGGCATTGCTACCCCTCATGGGTGAAAATGCCCCATGTTAATTGGATGGTTGGATTCTTGTCATCATTGCAATGATCCTATCTAGACAATTCTTATAGGGGCCTACTAAAAAGTTCTTGAGACTGAATGGCATAGACCAGCTTCTACAGATCCAGTAATTTCAGTATTAATTTATGTAACATTTTGTATCTGCAAAGTGTATCGCCTGTGTTTTTTTTATCATTCCTGACAATCACTCTTGAGAGTAGGCTTTAGTAGCTTCTCCTTTGCAGAGGAATAAACCAAATCGAGCTATAAGAAGATACAAATGAATGTGCTTATCTTTTTCATGCAATGAGCCGCATTTGGGAGTGCCAGAAAGCTAGAACTTTTGAGCTCCACTTCCACATGTGACTGGTTATTCAGAAAGCCCAGTTTTATACCCTAAGTCTATTTTTCCTGGCTTTCTGGGATCTTTCTGATAGAATCTGTACAGGGATAAATTGAACAGCACGTGGGGGGTTAGAATGATGTGTTTCAGGACTGGGCTGCTGTCTTAGCTCCTACCCTTGGACACGTCCCTTCACGGTCCCCCACTGCATCCATCTATCCATCTGTAAAATGAGAAAAGTTATTCTTAGCCACCTCCTAGGGACTTTCCAAGAGGTGCTTAATTAAGATTTGCAGATTGCTTGGAGAGAGTTGGATGAAAGGAGCTCTGGAGTTGCTAGGTGTAGGTCTTTTTGTTTATTTCACACTCTATTTTAGCCAGATGCATTAAGGCCCTGGGGTGTCATTGATTCCCGCTGCCAGATTTCCAGGTGCATTAAGCACCTGATTGACTTGGGTTTCTGACTTTGGCTCCTAGGCATTCTAGACCTTGTTTCCTTTATCTCTAACCCTTTATGAGTGAGCCTGAAGGAGCCAAGGAATGTAGCAGTGTTCCATGGACAGAAAAACCATTTCTATTGGAAGACTATTTTGAAAGTTAGTCAGATTACCAGATCACCGTAACTCCCATTTTATCCTCTGTAGGAAGACCTTTTTGCTCTCTGTATTCAAATGAATGAATAGTCTAAGAGTCTCACCATAACTGTGGGGCTTCTCTGGACTTTCACCATGTGAAATATTAACAGTTGTAGAGTATTGTGAATTCATCAAATCTATTGTTAGGAAGAATCTGGAAAAAAGAGTGAAGCCAGAGGTGAAGTCATACCTTCACCCTGTCTTCCACAAACATGCCCCTTCTCCAAGCAGCGTGGCTCAGTGGAAAGAGCCCGGGCTTGGGAGTCAGAGGTCATGGGTTTGAATCCTGGCTCTGCCACTAGTCAGCTGTGTGACTATGGGCAAATCACTTAACTTCTCTGTGCCTCAGTTACCTCATCTGTAAAATGGGGATTAACTGTGAGCCTCACATGGGACAACCTGATTACCCTGTATGTACCCCAGCGCTTAGAACAGTGCTCTGCACATAGTAAGCACTAAGCGCTTAACAAATACCAACATTATTATTATTTATTGAGTGCTTACTGTGTGAGGAGCACTGTACTAATCATTTGGGAGAGTACAATATAACAATATAACAGACACAGTCCCTGCCCACAATGAGCTTACAGTCTAGAGGGGAGATATACATGAATATAAATATATAAATTACAGATATGTACATAAGTGCTGTGCGGCTGGGACAGGGGATGAATAAAGGGTGAAAGTCAGTGCAACACAGAAGAGAGTGGAAGGAAGGAAGGAAAAGAGAGCTTAGTCAGGGAAGGCCTCTTGGGGGAGATGTGCCTTCAATAAGGCTTTGAAGGGGGGTAGAGTAATTGTCTGTTGGATATGAAGAGGGAAGGCATTCCAGGACAGAGGCAAGACAGAGGCAAGAAGTCTGTGAGAGCAATCCTGTTTATTGAGCACTTTCTGAGTGTAAAACATTGGACAAAATGATCAGGAGAGTACAACAGATGCAAGACACACATCCCCTACCCTCAAGGAGTTTACAGTATTTTGGAATTAATCTCCTACATGTCTCCTCAAACCCTTAACCTTTCTGAGCTTGCTCCTTGAGGTGGAAAACTGAGATGAATTAAATCACCTCACAAATCATGGCTGTCAGGTTTGTGATTAAGGCACTACTTGGCCCAATTCATCCATTTGTTTCCCCATGTAAAATTCTGCTCTAGAGACAGGGGCCGTTACAGGCAGGAAACCCTTGCTGGTTTGAAAAAAAAATCCTCCCTAAGCAGATATGTCTCACAACATTATTGTCTTCCATTATTATTATTACTACTATTAATAATAATATTGGTATTGTTAAGCACTTACTATGTGCCAGGCACTGTACTAAGTGCTGAGGTAGATACAAGATAATCGGGGTGGACACAGTCCCTGTCCGAAGTAGGGTTCACAGTCTTAATCCCCTTTTAGAGAGGAGGTATCTGAGGCACAGAGAAGTTAAGTAACTTGCCTCAGGTCAAACAGTGGAAAAGTGGCGGATCCGGGATTACCCTTCTGATGCAAAAAATAATACTCCTTGTGGGCAGGGAATGTGTCTACCAACTCTGTTATATTGTATGCTTCCAAGAGCTTAGCACAGTGCTCTGCACTCGGTAAGCACTCAATAAATACAATTGATTGAAAAATGATAGAGGAAAAAATTGGACCAGGCTGCTGGCAAGTTTATGAGAGCTAATAATTAGAATTGAAAATGGACACATTTCTGTTGCTGTACAGTCATCTCTTTGGCAAATTTCACCTCCAGACAAAGCATATTAGACATCCCCTACTTTCAATCACATCAACCCCACCCTGTCCTATCCCCTGTCCTAACTGGTCTGGTCTTCTCCATGGCTTTTTAAACCTCCATTTCCACAATCCCCCTGTGCCTCCTTAGCCCTCGGTGCTGGGCCAGCCCTGTGCCTGTAGATTAACCCATCTGGAATTTTTTGCTTTTTATTTTTTTTTTTACACTTGCCCTGCTATACCTGTTCCTTCCTTCTAGACTTCCTCCTCCAGCCAGTTGGGTTTTATCCCTTTGACAGTGAGGGACAATTTTTTTTTTTAAAAGAGAGAGATCTATTTCAGATATGGTCACAGGACTGGCCCAGTTGGGGAATTTAAAGGGGCAAGAGGAAGCAGGGTCACTGCAGGGGTGGAGGTTTAAAAACTCATGGGGTGGACAGGGCTTACATAGTCAAAAGGAGGTGTGGGCTGGGATGAACATGAGAGATACCACATCAAGCATGCTGCAACCAGAAGTGAAGTTTGTCATGCTGTCTTGGAACTCCTCACTCTTGGCTTCAAAGCTCTCCATCACCTTGCCCCCTCCTACCTCACCTCCCCTCTCTCCTTCTACAGCCCACCCCGTACACTCTGCTCCTCTGCCGCTAACACCCTCACGGTCCCTCATTCGTGCCTATCCCGCCGTTGACCCCTGGCCCACGTCCTACCACTGTCCTGGAATGCCCTCCCTCCTCACATCCGCCAAACTAACTCTCTTCCCCTCTTCAAAACCCTACTTAGAGCTCACCTCCTCCAGGAGGCCTTCCCAGACTGAGCCCTCCCTTTCCCTCTGCTCCTCCTCCCCTCCTCATTCCCCCTTCTCCTGCCCTCTGCTCTTCCCCCTTCCCCTCCCCACAGCACTGTGCATATTTGTATATATTATTTATTACTCTATTTTGTTAATGATGTGTATATATCTATGATTCTATTTATCTTGATGATATTTACGCCACACTACTTGTTTTGTTTTGTTGTCTGTCTCCCCCGTTTAGATTGTGAGCCCATTGTTGGGCAAGGATTGTCTCTATCTGTTGCCAAATTGTACATTCCAAGTGCTTAGTACAGTGCTCTGCACATAGTAAGCGCTCAATAAATACAACTGAATCAATGAACTACCTCGAGTAGTATTGGCCCTCAGATTATAGTTTTTTTGCTTCATAGAAACATTCCTCTCTAAAATGCTCTTTTCCCTATTTCATGTTGTTTAAATTGCCTCAAACCCTAGTGAAGAGAAAGCATCCTTTTCCCTTATATGTTTGTCCCCCATTCCTGGGAGAAAGGAAGAGGAAGAAGGAATGGAGTAGAGAAACAAACATCTTTAGCTCTAATATTGCTTAAACCTGCCACATTTCTGAACTGATTAATGAAATGCTGAATTCTTGAAATGTTAATTTATCAAAATCTTGAATTTTGAAATATGTTTGACCTGTTTTTTTTTTTTTCCTGGAAAAGATAGACAAGGCAATCTTTTATGTCTTACACAGGCAAAGTAATGTGGAGAATGGAGGCAGTTATCCAAATAACTCAGGGAAAAAAACCAACCTGCTAATGAAGGGGTTGGGGAGAATATGGGAGGAAAGTGATATTTTGACTGCAGTGATCAAGATGGACTGCTTTATGTTGGTCAAGGTTTCCAGACAATCCATGAGTTTTCCAGTCACTTTGATTTAACCTTCCTAAGGTCTTTGAAAATTAACTTAGTTGGAAACCTTTCCCAGAGTGCCATAGGATAGTTGTGATTTACAAATTGGGATCATCTACAAGCAATTGAGGAGTTGACTGAGCTAAGAATGGTGAGCCAAAGTCTCCTTGGAGAGAACTCTTAAGACTCATTTGTGTATGTAAATACACACAGAAAGGATAAGGGGAAGTTTAAGAAATATCACTTCTGTGCTGTGTTTATTTTACGTAGCTCATTTTTCCTCTGAAGTTGTCTCAAGTCACTCAGATCCTGTTCTAGAGTTTTATGGCTTATGGGGAAAATTGTACTTTTCTCTCAAAATATCTATTTCCAGTTAGCTATTCTGCTGTGAGATGAATGGTGGAATTTCTAGATGCCTGATGTGGAAAGAAGCATTAACAGGGTAATGATGCAGGAGTTAGAAAGGTCAGATTACAGGCAATGACATTGGTCTGCTAGTTGACTTGGGCCAGGTGTTTTAAATGATTGCAACTTTAGATGCTCAAAGAAGTTGCACTTGCAAAGTGCTTTTTAAATCATCTTATTTATTCATTTAATCGTATTTATTGAGTGCTTATTGTGTGCAGAGCACTGTACAAAGCACTTGGGAGTATGATGCAACAATAAGCAGACACATTCCCTGCCCACAATGAGTTTAGTTGGCGGGGGCAGACATTAATATAAATACATTACAGATTTATACATAAGTGCTCTAGGACTGGGAGGGGGACGAAAAAAGGGAGCAAATCGGGATGATGCAGAAGGGAGTGGGAGAAGAGGAAAGGCGGGGCATAGTCAGGGAAGGCCTCTTGAAGGAGATGGCTTTGAATGGAGGAGTCAATGGAGGGAAGAGTAATTGTTCGTCAGATTTGAGGAGGGAGGGTGTTCCAGGCCATAGGCAGGATGTGGGTGAGGGGTCGGTGGTGAGATAGACAAGATCTAGGCATAGTGAGAAGGTTAGCACCAGAGGAGTGAAGTGTGTGGGCTGGGTTGTAGTAGGAGAGTAGCGAGGTGAGGTAGGAGGGGGCAAGGTGATGGAGTACTTTAAAGCCAATGGAGAGGAGTTTTTGTTTGATGGGCAACCACTGGAGTTTTTTGAGGAGTGGGGAGACTTGTCCTTAACATTTTTGAAGAAAAATGATTCAGGCAGCAGAGTGAAGTATGGACAGCAGAGTGAAGTATGGACAGAGACAGGAGTCTGGGAGGTCAGCAGGGAGGTTGATGCAGTAATTCAGATGGGATAGGATGAGTGATTGTATTAAGATGGTAGCAGTTAGGATGGAGATGAAAGGGTGGATTTTAGCGACCTTGTTAAGGTGAGACCAAAAGGATTTAGCAATGGATTAAATATGTGAGTTGAATGAGAGAGAGGAGTCAAGGATAATGCCAAGGTTATGGGCTTGTGAGACAGGAAGGATGGGGGTACTGTCTCTAGTTATGGGAAACTCAGGGGGAGGAGAGGAATTGATTGCCTAACAAAGAGAGGTGACTGCTCAATCAGTGGTATTTGAGCACTTACTATGTGCAGAGCACTGTACTAAGTACTTGGGAGAGTACACTATGTATCAGACACATTCCCTTGCCTATAATGAACTTACAGTCTAGACTGGGAGTTGGGCATTAATACAAACTGATTATAGAATTAGAATCATGTCAGTTAAATTTAGTCTTTAGAGCTGTAGCCCCTTTAAACTCCCACTCTAAACACTTAGACCCTCACCTCTTTACCCTATTAAGGTGAGGAAAGGGGGAGTTTAAAGGCGTTGGGGCAAGACTGCTGTTAAGAGCTCGAGAAAAGAGCTTCAGGACAAGCAGCACAGAAGCAGGGAAAATGTAGTTATCTGAGAAGACAGATGCAGCTGAAAGGTGTAACTGCAAACCAAAGCAGGGTGAAGAGGGGGCAATGGGAAGAGAGGGCTATAATGCTGCTCTCGTTGGCTGGGAGGAAAATGATAGTCATTTTGGAGAGGACCTCCCCCAAACCACTGAGAGGTGCCCAACAGCGCAACGATTTTGCTGTGCACCACAGTCTGACAAGGTAAGTCCCACTCTTTACCTACCTCTCCTCCCTTCTCTCTTTCTACTGCCCACCCCGCACGCTCCGCTCCTCTGCCGCCCACCTCCTCACCGTCCCTCGGTCTCGCCTATCCCGCCGTCGACCCCTGGGCCATGTCCTCCCGCGGTCCTGGAACGCCCTCCCTCCTCACCTCCGCCAAACTAATTCTCTTCCCCTCTTCAAAACCCTACTTAAAACTCACCTCCTCCAAGAGGCCTTCGCAGACTGAGCTCCCCTTCTCCCTCTACTCCCTCTACCGCCCCCCCTTCACCTCTCTATAGCTTAACCCTCTTTTCCCCCCATTTCCCTCTGCTCCTCCCCTTCTCCCTTCCCATCCCCTCAGCACTGTACTCGTCTGCTCAACTGTATATATTTTCATTACCCTATTTATTTTGTTAATGAAATGTACATCACCTTGATTCTATTTAGTTGCCATTGTTTTTTCAAGATGTTCTTCCCCTTGACTCTATTTATTGCCATTGTTCTTGTCTGTCCGTCTCCCCTGATTAGACTGTAAGCCCGTCAAACGGCAGGGACTGTCTCTATCTGTTGCCGACTTGTTCATTCCAAGCGCTTAGTAAAGTGCTCTGCACATAGTAAGCGCTCAATAAATACTACTGAATGTCTTTAATAATAATGATGGTATTTGTTAAGCACTTACTCTGTGCCAGGCACTGTTCTAAGTGCCAGGGCAGGGGAATCAGGTTGTCCTACTTGGGGCTTACAGCCTTGATCCCCATTGTACAGATGAGGTAACTGAGGCCCAAAGAAGTTAAGTGGCTTGCCCAGTCACCCGGCAGACAGCAGGCATGGTCTCCCTGCTTTTGCCTACCCAGCAAAGGCGCTAAACCTGGTTCTAACCCTGTATATGCCCCACCCTCTTCACTCCTTCACATCATCCTGGTGTTTACAACCACTAGTCCCGAATCAGAGCCGTCAGAAATGGGGCAAAAGGAAGAGACAGGAGTGATGATGGGAAAGAACTGTCCCCGCGAGGGGAGATGAGGGCAGGGATGGCTCTTCCTCTACCAAAATGTATTTAAAACATGTCTTGGCATTGGGTTACTGTGGAGGCAAGAGAATATATAGGAGGCAAACCAGGGGGAGGGAAAAAAAGTACAATAATAATACCTTAGGGGCTGTTTGTACTGCCACCTCCGTCCAAGCATGCCATTTTAGGAGCCCCTTTTGTAGGTATTATTATCCCCATTTTTCAGATGGAGAAACTGAGGTACAGAAAGGTTAAGTGACTTTCCCACAGTCACACAGCTTCTACAAGTGGCGGGCCTCGAACTCGAACCCGGGTCCTCCAGTTTCCAGACCGTCACCCTTAAAACACTGCACTACACTGCCTTCCATGCAAAGGGAGGCGGCTGGATTCCCTTAAGAAGGGTGGGGTCTAACCACGTGACCTCTTCGAAGGCCTGGATAGGCTGGGCTAGAGTTGGAAGGGGGCGGGGCTATCACAAGGCTTCTCCGAGGGAACGGGGAAGGCTGGGCTAGAGGATAAGGGGTGGACTCATGTCTTCAACAAATTTGTGCAAGTGGTGATCTGAAATTGAATCATTTTTAAAGAGAAATGCTTTCATTCCCAGCTAAAGTGGAGCTCCCTTCCTACTCTTCCTACCAGGCCGATCTAGCATCCATAACTGAGTCGGTTTTTTGTCTCTCTTCTTCCCTTTCTTCACATTTTTGTTCTGTTTCCCTCCCTTGGCTTGCAACTCTCCTTTACTAGGACAGTTGAGGTTAGGTAGAGTCGGAGGAGGTGGGGAAGGAGGCCTGGGCGGGACCCATAAGGACAAGGCATAGATCATGGTGGGGTAGGGGCGTTAGAATGCAGGGAGGGGCGATAAGAAGGCTTAGAGCAAGGTTCTAAAGGTTGAGGTGGGAAGGCAAATCCACAAAACCAAGAAATGCCTGTGGTACTTCATGAAGTTATTACTAGTTCAAGATAACTTTTTTGTTATCCTCTTCAAGTAACTATATGGCCTTTGTTCCCCATCTACCCATCCCTATTATTTGTACAAGAAAGCCTAGTTGGCGCAGAAAGATGACTATTTTTTGTTGTTAGCCTTAATCCTCTCATGGAAGGAACTGTCCCCCAGCTGGAGACACTTGTAGTGTGACTGCATCACCAAAATGACCTCGGGCCTCATAATGGGCGGGGAGAGGGGGTGGAGAAGGAAGTTGCATTAAATCCATTTTTTAATTTTAAACCCTCTCTGCTTGTGCCATTTTAAATTCCTTTGGATAATCCTTGACATAGGACTTTAGAAATTGCTAGTTAATGCACTGTTGAAACTTGCAAATTGGCCATTGTTTCTGCTTATGGCCATGGTGCACGGGTCTCCAGGCAATTATTTTAGCTGCAAACTGATTATTCTTAGATAATTTAATTTGAGTGCCATTCTTGATTTTATTAGGCACTAAGTATGCAGATGCTTTCTTGTGGGAATAGCCATGTGTTAATGTCTTTTACTCAGAAGCTGAAATTGTTTTACTGTTTTAGTTCTTTTTCAGCATAATTCTGTTCCATTTCTAACATTTTAGTATTTTGTATTTGTATCTAGACTCTTCTGTTGTCTAACTTAAGAGAAACAGCACAAAATGGCTGTTCTTTCTGTGGGCTGCCTTTATCAGAATGTCATACCTTTTGTAATGAATGGGCAGGAGGAAAAAACAAAATGCCACAACTCTCAGCATTGGGGGAGGGGAAGGATTCTGACCCTGGTGATCTCATGTACCCTTCTTGACATGTATCCCACCCTTTTCCCTGGCACCAAGTTAACAGCCGACTGAAAGTTATATTCACAGTGAGGATGGGGGTAGCTCAAGGTGGAAGAAAAGGTATAAAGTAAGAAGATTATGGCAACTTTTGTCCTAGGAAATAAATATCCTAATTATAGGTAGAGAGTGAAGAAATACAATAGACTCGAGTTGTAAAGTGATTGAGAATTAAGAAGGTTTTAGCCTAGTGATGTACAAAACAAAAAACAAACCTTTATAGCTGACATCCTGTAGGCAGTTCTCTGGGACTAGGCTATGAATGGGGTTATACAGGGACAAGTTCTAGGAGTCAATGTTAGAGCTAGATTCTCCTTTATGTCAAATGTTTCGTGATTGTCATAAGACTTTTGGACAATAAAACACTCTCATTTAACATGGTTTGATTTTTATTATTTTTTTTTAGACTGTCTAGGTAAGGAATGGAGCCTATGTTGCCTCCTAAAAGGACAAGCAATTGGTTCTCAAGAAATGTTTTGTATCATCTCAGTATCCTCCGACTTAGAAGGCAGATTCTGACATCATAGCAAAAGCTAATCAGCACTTTAGTGAATGACGAATGAAGAGTCAGTATATTTTTACTGCCTGGCAGCTAGTCTTTTGAGATTTCTCCGCCCCCCCCCCCCACCTTTCTAAGAACTCTGGATAGGACTGGCTTGTAGGGAGGGAAAAGGGGTAATTTGGCTGGCTGCTAGTTGCCTGCCCTGTTTTCCCCTAATGCTCCTCCCTTCCCTCCTTCCCCTGAGAAGAGTTGATGTTGAACATCAGTCTGTCAAGGCAAACACTAATAAAATTCATCATCAAGACAGCACTCCTGTCTGGTTACTTCTCAGCTGTAAAATAATTGAGAAGTTTCTGAGTATTGCTTACAGAGCTATTTAGATAGTGTTCTATTCATGCTTCAAATCCGCCCAATGCCCATTTAAATGAAGTGGTTTGGGCCACTGTGCAGGGAGTTTGGGGAAATCAGTAGGAAAGGTGGGCAACAACCTGACCAACCAATTTCCCCCCACCCACGTTTCCTGTTTTTTCACCTCCTCTTCCTTCTTCCCAATTCCCACTAGGCTCTGAGAGCCCCAGACTACACAGCAATACTCAAAATTCCCCAGACACAGATTCTCACGAAAATCAAATAAAAAGGAATGGAAAGGAGATGTAAAACATATTACATTGCTTGACTTCCATTACTCCCACTCTGATTTCTTTTTGAATATAGGCCTTAGGTATAGAGGCTAGGGCCTGCTTTTCTGGTTGCACTTACCCGCCCCCATCAGGTATCTCTGGCAGGGAACACTGTTTTCACTGTCTTGTAGTGGTAGTGTTTGCCACTGAAAAATCCGATTTCTTCATGTTCTAATAAGAGATGGTAAATAAGAGCTGAGTCATTTCTACAGTGGATTGGGTGTTTCCACTACAAACTGTGGAGTCTGCTGTTGCCTCTTCTCATCCCTTAATTCACACCCAAGCAGTTTTTTTGTTTTGTTTTATTTATATATGATATTTAAGTGCTTACTATGTTTGGGAGTCTGTAGCGGCAGATGAAAGAGTGTAGGAGGAGGCAGCTGGTTTGAGAATAAAATGGCCACTGCCGGGGCTGGAAAATATTGGCTACCCCTTTGCCAATCCCTTACCCTCTACATTATGGAAGACAAGACACAAGGAGGCTGATGTGGGATAAATTGAGTGCTTGAATTAACGTAGTGGCAGTTTGGATGTCGAGAAAAGGATGGATTTTAATGACAGCATTTAGTGACATTGAATATGTGGGTTGAATGAGAAAGATGAATCGAGGATAATGCCAAGGTTTTGAGCTTGTGAGACAGGAAGGATGGTGGTGCTGTCTACAGTGGTGACAGTGAAGATGGGAGAAGGACAGGGTTTGTATGGGAGGATCAGGAGTTCTATTTTAGACATATCAGAGGTGTCAGTGGGACATCCAGGTAGAGATGTCCTGAAGGCAGGAGGAAATGTGAGACTGCAGAGAAGGAGAGAAATTAGGGCTGGAGATGTAGATTTGGAAATCATCTGCATAGAGATGGTAGTTGAAGGTATGGGAGTGAATGAGTTTTCCAAGGGAGTCGGTGTAGATGGAGAATAGAAGGGGACTCAGGTTAGTGAGGTTTCAGCCTGGATGTGACAAGGCAGGGGACCGAGTTTTGACTGGGCCGTAGAGTTGTGCCAGGAGAAGGGGTGATCTCTATGGAACTCTAACCCCTCCTCCTGGAAAAAACGAGTTACTCTCCCAGGAGGACCACTGTTAGTGTTACTTGAGCTTTTGCCCCAGTTCCCTCATTTGCAAAATGGGGATTCAGTACCTATTCTCCCTCCTACTTAAACTGTGAGCATCCATGAGGGACCTGATTATCTTGTATCTTCCCTGGAGTTTAATACATTGTTTGGCACATAGTAAGCGCTTAACAAAAAGCACACAATTATTATTTAGCTTGAGCCACAGGCTTGATTTTTAGCTGCAGGCAGGAAACCAGAAAGCCCTGTAAACAAGAAGTACAATTATTTTGTATTTCCCCCAGCATTTAGTACAGTGCTTGGCACAGAGTAAGAGCTTAACAAATATCCTTAATATTACTCTTATCAGAGCTAAAATTCCTGTAATTTTTCTGCCTCTGTTAACACTGACCGGTTATTGCCCTCATCTTTGGGCAGCATTTACTAATCTCCCCCTCCTATGTGTGGTCCTGTGCTGGTTACTTTACCAAGTCATTCCTCCTTTGGGTTAGCTTACTTTTTTCAAACCACGGTGGAACCTAATGGACAAAGATGCAGAAGCTGATGGGCATTGGAGCATGGAAGAGAGAGGTGTTTGAGGGATCTTGGGTTTGTTCATTTGCTTTTTAGTTTGGACTTTAGTAACAGGTGGAAGTTTTTTGTCCTGGAGCTGGGAACTACAGGCTTCCTTGGGTCTTGACTGGGTTTAAAGTTCATGAATGTGGGCTTGGGATTCAAGCCCTATGTGACCGCCAACCAACTCAAGGTCATTTGTCCGCTTATTTTTCACTCTTCCCACCCCACACTCCCTCTTCCCTTCCCACACTCCCTCTTTGCTTAATCAACAGCATCGGTGGTTTTCATCGTAAGCTATCAGTGCCCTGTTCTGGGGCCAGGTGATATCTATTAACCATCTGTGAATGTTATCATTAATTTGAAAATACTGTATTTTATATTCAGTGCATTGCTAAGAGAGTTGGTCTTTTATTTTCACCCCGGGAGGCCATTAAGCAGATGGGCAAGTAAGATTAAAGTAAGGAATTTACAACAGCTTCTGTAACATGGGGTGCAACTATACACAAAGGTGAAATTGAGGCTTTACTTTTATTGGTGGGAATGTTTTCATTTTCTCTGGGAAAAGCAAACAGAATGATAAAGACTAATCCAGTAGAATAGCATGCTTACCCTGCAAATCAGCCTGCACTATTGAAGGGGTTTTGCTCCAAATCAGAGCAAAACAATATCTACCCACTGGCTCAACTGTGCAAATTCACTAGGACAGGAAATTAACCTCTTTCACCTAAGCTAATGGAGTGCTTAATAAGATGATCCCTTGTGATTAGTCATAGTCTCCTGTTGGGTCAGAGCCCCTGGAAAGAGTAAAATAAAGAAGTATATGTGGGGGCTGGGGGTCTGATGGAAAGTTAGTGAGGTATAAATTGGTGATAACTTCCAGAAAGTGCCACTTCTCTCTAAGAAAGCAACAGTAGTCAAATGTGTTTGGTATGGAAGCCTAGCTTATGACACTATATGTGTTTCTGATACTGGATTTGAGGAGTGATGAAGGGGAAAAGAATTGGCATCGATAGCTGGGTCTTTCCAGCCAAAAGTAGGGTGGGTGGGCAGGGTGTAAGCTGTCAGTGATTATTTTCATGTTATTTATAAGGAGGAGAGAGTAATCACTTCCATGCAGCAAAACCTACAATGTTGGAAACCCTGCTGGGATCTTCAAGATGAATGCAGGTTCCATCGTGGCTGTTCGAAAGAAAGTCTTGCAGGTTTTTGATAAGGCATTTGATCAGAAATCTGCCAGCGTTTTAGCAGCATAATATCATTAAGTATTTAAAGATGAGAGAAGATGGATGTGGAAATAAGAACTCGTTTGGAATCCTCTGTGAAGGGTAATTAAAGGAGAGAAAAAAGCAGCCATCAAGACCCTCTTTCCAGGCAATTCTGGGCCAGTGCATGGGTTCCGAGCAATAGCAGCAGTGGGAAAAATACAGCCTGCCTAATGCTAATGCAGACTTAGTTAAGGTTTAGTCAGACCAGTTAGCTCAGCGTGCTGATGACATTTGGATGTAGTCCTACCGTCACTGAATATGGAATTGTGAGAGTCTGTGCAACCATGGAAATTGGCTTTTCAGCCAATCAGCAAGAATTAACGAGAAATGTGGCTGCCCGTGGGGAAAACGGTATGGGCTATAGGTCCCCTTACATCACCTCCTCCCTCACTTCCACATTAAGGTGCAGAAGGGGATTAAGACCCAGACCCAGAAAAAATGTCTGCTTCTGCAGATTTATCTGCCCCTTCTTGCTAAAGCTGTGATAAGGCACTGAGTGTTTCAGTTGGGAGATTTTTGTGGTATTTCTCTTGCTAGGGGTGGCAGGACAACAATATTTGAAGAAGTAGATACCTGCTAATCGAGCCTCAGAAAGGCCCAAGGCCACAAGCAGGTCAATGACATTGCCAGGATCAGGACTCAAATATCCTGCCTTTCTGGCCTGCTTCCCACCCCGAGTCTACGTTTGGAGGTCCGACTGCTTTTTGTGCTGCACTTCTCCAAGTCCCTCATGGTGTTGCTAAGCATGCTACCCATAACTCCTCCAAGCAGGCCTGCTTTTTGGCCTCCTCCCTCCGTTCCACCTGGTAAGCCTGTTGGGCTAGGTCTGCATTAATTAGGAATTAGGATTCAGCCTGGGGTCGACCTTTCTCAGATCGGTTTGCTTCAAGCCCTTAAAACTAAGGGAGTCTACCAATCACTCAATCAGTGGTATTTATTGGGCACTTACAGTGTGCATAGCACTGTACTGTTTGGGAGAGCACAATTCAACAGAGTTGGTAGACACATTCCTTGACCACAAGGAGCTTGCTGTGTGTGAGCCCCGCTGAGGGACAGGGACCATGTTTAATTCCTAATTGTATATTCTTTCTCAGTGCTTAGTACAGTGATCTACCCACAGTTGGTCAGTCAGTGGTATTTATTGAGCACTTACTCTGTGCAGAGCACTGTACTAAGTGCTAGGGAGAGTACAATATAACAATAAACAGGCATGTTCCCTGCCCACAGTGAGTTTACAAGTCTAGCGGGAGAGATGGACATTAATATAAACAAATATCAGACATGTACATAATTGCTGAGGGACTGGGAGGGGGGAAGAATAAAGGGATCAAATCAGGGCAATGCAGAGTAAGTGCTTCATAAATACTACTATTTGAGGACCGAGAACCTGTGCAGAGGGTTTGGAAGTGCGAGTGGCTTGTGCAACAGCACTCAAACTCTCTCTTCCTTGTCAACCGTGTTCCCGCTGGGAGTGAGAGTGCATCGAGTGAGTAGGCAGGCAGGGATGCAGCCCACTGCATAGTGCCCACAAAAGGATTTTCCACAGAGGACCCATCGGTGGCCGAAGCGACCGCCATGTTGTGCAGAAGCTGGGCCATTGTGTGTCCTGGATGGTGGTTGCCCTGGCAGCTGCTGCAGTCTTTCTTGTCCGGGCGTTATTCAAGATTCCTGTTGGGCTTGTCCACTTTGAGGAACGCGCTAGGTGGTTCTTGTGTCAGAAGGCCTCACTCCAGAAAATAAAGCCCGGTCCCGGTAGGCAGAGGTGGACTAGAGTCCAGGTCTCGCCATTCCCAGAGCAGTGCTTTTTCCACTGAAATAACAGCAGATTGTATCTATCTATAGTGATATGTCAGTATATAGATGTATAATATATATTTTATAGGAACAGACCTCAAACAAGGTTAGCATCGCCAATCAAGCAATGGTATTTATTGAGTGCTTACTGTGTGCAGAGCACTTTATTAAGCACTTTGGAGAGTACAGTATAACAGAGTTGATAGACATGCTCCCTGCCCACAATGAGCTCATAGTCTAGAGGGGAAGATTACAGTCTAGTAACTTTCCCCTTTAGACTGTGAATTTATTATTCACATACTAGAAGAGACAGAATGATACTGAAAAACGGGATGTTTAAGGCACTGTCCAGGAATTAGGCTAGCATGCATATATGCGCATATGAATATCTATCTGTTCCGCTCAGTCTGAAGATGGCATTGCTGATGCTGCAGCTCGATCCATCAGTGTGTCTCTGCAACAAGCCCTGCCACATCGTGGGTTTGGGAAGTTTGCCCTACTTCACTGTCATACTTGCTATAGGGAGGGTATTTGCAGTTCTGCCTTTTGATGTCCCAATCTTCTTGAAGCCTCTGCTCTGAGAGAGTCACCCCATTTCTGTTTGCCACCTGCCAGCCTGCTCTGTCTGCAGCTGTCTCCCAGCTGCCACCAGCTCTGTTAAATCATCTGAGGTTTGGCTTCATCGAATCCTTAAATCGTTTCTTTGGTCCTCTTTCCCTCCCTTCCCTAGCAGTATGGCCTAGTGGAAAGAACGCAGGCCTGGGATTAGGAGATCTGGGTTTTGCTACTGCTGTGCGACCTTGGACAAGACACTCGACTCCTCTCTGCCTCAGTTTCCTCATCTGTAAAATAGGGATTGAATGCCTGTTTTCCCTCCTGCTTAGATTGGGGAGAGCCCTGTGGAAGACAGAGACTATATCTGATCTGATTGTATCGTCTCTCTCTCCCCCCCAGGGCTTAGCACGGTGCTTGGCAAGTACCACAACTATTATCATAACTTCCCCTCACATATTTGCTTCCACATAGGAGCTCTTGTTATCCACTCTCCTCATTTGGTCCCTTCTGAGAAGTGACGTGAGGAGCATTGCTTCCAAGTTGGTGGGCTGATCATATTTCAGATCCACACTTTTTGTGATCTTTTGGCCCATTCGATGTTAAATACGGCAAGTAGATGAAACCACTGTAGAATTTGGTGGGATGGGAGGAGGTCTAGAATGAGTCCAGCTGTCCTAGCCAAAGAGCAACATTTTTTTAATGGTATTTAAACACTTATTTTGTGTCAAACATTGTTCTAAGCACTGGGGTAGATAAAGATTAATTAGGTTGGACACAGTCCCTGTCCCACATGGAACTCACAGTCTAAGAAGGAGGGAGAATAGAAGAACTGAGGCACAGAGAAGTTGTGACTTGCCTAAGGTCACACAGCAAGCACTTGGCCAAGCCAGGATTAAAACCCAGCTCCTCTGATGCTCAGGTCCGTGATCTTTCCACTAGGCCATGCTGCTACCGTTCTATAGGCTATATTCTGGTGTGAACAAGCCTAATTGTCCTGGGGCTTGTCAGGACTCATCCCTGGTGTTTCTGGAATTGGCAAGTCATAGCTCTGGCAGTATTGATGCCATTATTAATAATAGCACTGGTACCTCAACACATTCAAAGCCATTAGTATTAGCACTAGTAATACTATTCAGTAAGCACACACTTTATGCAAAGGACTGTACTAACTGCTGGGAAAGAAATACGTGGGTGAGGTATAGCCACCGTCCCTGACTGTCAAGGCGCTCACAGTCTAAGAATGAGGAGGGGAGGAGGGGGATTAGCAAAAGACAAATAAGGAAAGGCAAACAAAAAGACAAAAGACAAAAAAGAGGAAGTCAGCAAACAGGAAAGGAGCAGCAGGATTTCAGACTCCTCACAGCTCAGGCTATTATGCATTGAAAATGTAAAATGGCATAATCACTTGCACCCAGCACCTGTTTCATTACAAATTGAGCACGGGGTCTGCAGCCTGATGCTAAATCAGTAACATGCTATCAATCTCCCAAAGAATGTGTTTACTGCCTCGATTTGGTCTCATACCCTTTCGGCTACCCAAAAGATCCTGGATCTCCTAGGTCTCCACTCAGGACCACATTGGGCTCCCTTTGTCCCTGCCCTTTTCCCATCCTGATCATCAGGAGAGCTCACCACCCTCAGGAAGATCCCTGTGGCCATGGCAACAGCAGCCTTCCCCTCCATCCCATCCCGCCGCCATCCCTTACCTCTGCTGGGCACAGGAGCATGGGAGGAAATCGAATTGGACCACTGGAAGCTTTATTCATATGCCAAATGCTCAGGGTATGTTGATCCAGGGTAGCCTTTTTCATAATAAACTCTTTCAAAAGAGGTTTTCATGGTTTATGGTAGTGGTGAGAGAAAAAGGCAGCATTTGTTGGTAGATTTATGTTGGGTTGGTTTCTAGGGCTAAGCCATCATGAACTCAGGAATCTGTGTCCTCTCTGTTGGCCATTATTTCTGCCCTTAAAATATTTTTCCATTCTGTTTTAAAGCTCTATAAATGGTTGCACTGTGTATTTAATCCCAAACTCCACTGTGTCTGGGGACAGGATGTAGAAATTCAATTTGTTTACAGAAGGAAGGAAGCCACCGTTCAGCGGAATGCTTATCCGAAAATCTTCTCGGGCTATTAGTACTTGGCTGGATGATCAATAGTCACAATGAAGGTGCAAAATGTTACTTTGCATCAGCACTTTAGAGCCCTTACAGCATACCTGTCTGTGGAGATATAGGCTCCGAAGTTTATCACAAAGGGTGCAGGGAGCTTTCTGTTCATCCCAAACTAGTGCTGGTAGCAAGCAGTCCTTTCCCTGCTGGGACACCATACTGCCAGCAACTCATAGGAAGTGAAAGGAAGTTGAAAGAGGGAAGATGTCATTGCACTTTGAGGGGAAACCAAATATCAGGAGCGGACAAAAAATGGGGAATGATGAAACTGTGCCAGAGGCTTCAGTAGCATGCTTCATTTTTCTTGTCATCAGAGAGAATTTTTTTCAATCATTTTTCGATTGGCTAGCTTTAGAAGCCCATTCCAATGGAATAATCCTTTTCAGGGAAATTTGTTCTGTAATATGCTGCAGGGTGATGAATGTTGTTTACCACTTTCTCTCTCCAGTTGCAGATTATTTAACATGTTCCTAAAATATTCCTGATAACAAAATGTGTTGGTGTGGGACCTTGACCTTAGCACACTGTGAAGTTCAAGTGGGAATTTTTTGAATCAAATGGATGCAAATGATGTAACCAGCTTCCTGGGTGGTAATATGGCATTGCCTCTGAACATGCTGCCCTTGCCCGTAACTCCTAGAACATCTTTAGAGCTCCTAATTTCAGGTAATAACTTTTTTGTGGGTCTGTGCTTAATGTGGAAATCTGTACACAATTGGCGGGTGTCTAAAGAAGATTAAGTGTATGGATGGGAAACTGTGCCTGTGGACTCAGTGTCTAATTAATGACTATGCAGCAGTTGTAAGCTCATTTTAGATTCTGATTCACAATCTTGAACCTGAGCACAAAGAACTAACTCATATGGCTGAAGCTCCCTTGTTGCCTCAAGGCTGCTTTAACCATTGGGCCAAAGGGGCAGCTGCCTCAGACCCACCACCCTTAGGGTACCCCCCCTTCCCCCCAGCAGGTGCTCCCTTCCCAGCTTCCTCCCCACCCCCCGCCCCAAACACACACACCAGCTTTAACTTGGCTGCAACAGCTGCTGCACTAAAAATAGTCCCAGCCATATCAGAGAATGGAGTATGCATGCACTCCCGGGAAGGTGGAAGGGGAGGCAAGTCGATCGATCGTATTTATTGAGCGCTTGCCGTATGCGGGGTACTGTACTAAGCGTTTGAGAGAGTACAGTGAAACAATATAACCAACACATTCCCTGCCCACAATGAGCTTATGATCTAGAGGCAAACTCGGGTCTGAGGGCTTCACTGGTTGTCTTCTGTCCTTGCCCATCCAGAGTATTAATCTGGTCCTGGATTGCCATCGAGGTAGCAAGAGGTTGTCCTAATGTTGCATTTGCAAGAAAATTTCAGTACTAAGTGTGCAATCACTCACTTTTGCAAAATTATTCATTACCCCCGTATTGTTCCTTATAGAAAAGAACTACTCCTGACTGTTGGCTTCAGGGATGTCTGTCAGCTGGTTCCTTCATTCTGATCTGCTCATTCCTCACCCTTCTGCCTCTGACTCATTGCTCACACCTTTTCCCTGCACAACTGCTCCAAACCACATCTTTCTCCCTCTTATAAAGGCCTCTTAAAAGTCGCCATACCCTGATATATCAATCCACCAACTTTCTGGTCCTGCCATTCCACCAGTCACCTTAGCATTCATGTATGTACCTGTGTATTGATTGACCTATTCACTCATACCTGTTTATCATCATCACGATCATGAGCATTTATGAATGGCTACTGTATGTAGAGGCCTGTACAAGGCTCTAAGGAAGATGCAGTAGAAGAAAAATGCAGTCCTCTAGGGACTTTCAATTTAATTGCCTTGACTTATGCTTTCGAGTCATCTCTGACCCATAGCGAAGCCATGGATACATCTCTCCCAGAACGCCCCTTCTGCATCTGCAATCGTTCTGGTAGTGTTTCCATAGAGTTTTCTTGGTAAAAGTACTGAAGTGGGTTACCATTGCCTCCTTCAGAGCAGTAAAATTGAGTCTCTGCCCTTGACTCTCTCCCATGCTGCTGTTCCCCAGCACAGGTGAGTTTTGACTTGTAGCAGATTGCTTTCCACTCACTAGCCACTGCCCAAGCTTGGAGTGGAATGGATGTGCCTCTGCTTGACTCTCCCTCCTGTAGTCAAGACTGGTAGCATACTGGAAACTCTCCAGGTGTGACCCTGAGAGGGGTTCGATCTAAAAAGGGAAGGCAAAAAGAAACAAATTGACAAATACGCAATAAGTAGAAGAGCAAAAGCATAGAAACAAATGATTAGAGAATTAACAGATATGTACATGAATGTTAAGGTGACAGGTGGGGTGACATGACCAGGGAAATGGGGGGGTTGGCCCCTCATTCATAACTGTGGCATATTCAATCATTTGTATTTGTCTCCTGCCTTTACTTTACACTTCTAAAGCCAACCTACTCATTGTATCTCAATCTCGTCTATCTCACCCCCTCCTCTATGTCCTGCTTCTGGCCTGGAACTCCCTCCTCTTTCCAAGCCAACAGACCATCACTGTCCCCATTATCAAAGCCTTATTAAAATCACACCTCCTCCAAGAGGCCTTCCCCGACTAGGCCCTCATTTTCCCTATTCCCTCTCTCTTCTGCATCACTCTTGTGCTTGCCATTTGTACCCTTTATTCATCCCACCCTCAGCCCTTATGTACATATTCGTAATTTATTTATATTAATGTCTGTCTCCCCCTCTAGACTGTAGGCTCCTTGTGAGCAGGGAGTGCGTCTACCATCTCTGTTACATTGTAACCTGCCAAGTGCCTAGTACAGTGCTCTGCACACAGTAAGTGCTCCAAAGATACTACTGATTGGTTGATTAGATTAATATCCTCAAGCAAAGGCACTTATTACCTTTATTGCTGACTCTGAAATGGGAACTGCTTTTCTTTTATCTGAAATGTCCATATGCCCATACCACTTATTTTCCATGGTTTTAACCACGTAAGTCCTCTTAACTGGAAGACTTCTATCCAGGAAAGTGACTGCTTCATAATTCCAGGAGCATCTTTTTTTTCTTTTAACTCGAGTCTGGCTTCAGATGGTAAGGGAGATAAACCATCACTTTAGGCGCCATGCCAGAGGGGACAGGAGAGTGGCGCACCCCCCCCCCCCCCCCCCCCGCAAAGATGGCAGCATCCTGGGACCTTCCAAAGGTTGTGATGGCCTAGGACTCTCTTCAAAAATGGCAGCTACACAGGTCCTCTCAAAGATGGTGGGGCTGTAGCCTAAAATAAAAATAGTGGCAGGATAGAAGTGATCCATTTGGTGGGTGTAAGTTGGGGTCTTGGAGACAAATTGCTCGGGGTGCTCAGCCACAGGGGCAGTGGAGATGGCAGCAGAGAGGTGCTGTCCTGCAGAATGTTGCACATGGCATTGGTTTGCCATGTTGTGGACACACACAGTGTAACTTAATGACACCATATGGAATGGCTGATCCTTCTCCCTCAAGCCCCCTATCTCATGATGCTCAAATAGCTGAAACCAGGCCTGTCTGCAATGTCTGTTGGTGGCTCTGAGGTGCTGGCGTAGCTCTTGTGTTCCTTTTGCTGTTGCTTTGCAGTACCTTATATTCAAAATGATCAAAATCATGCTTGATTAATGGCCAACTTAATAAAAGATGGGTTCATTCATTCATTCATTCATTCAATAGTATTTATTGAGCGCTTACTATGTGCAGAGCACTGTACTAAGCGCTTGGGATGAACAAGTCGGCAACAGATAGAGACAGTCCCTGCCGTTTGACGGGCTTACAGTCTAATCGGGAGAGACGGACAGACAAGAACAATGGCACTAAACAGCGTCAAGGGGAAGAACATCTCGTAAAAACAATGGCAACTAAATAGAATCAAGGCGATGTACAATTCATTAACAAAATAAATAGGGTAACGAAAATATATACAGTTGAGCGGACGAGTACAGTGCTGTGGGGATGGGAAGGGAGAGGTGGAGGAGCAGAGGGAAAAGGGGAAAATGAGGCTTTAGCTGCGGAGAGGTAAAGGGGGGATGGCAGAGGGAGTAGAGGGGGAAGAGGAGCTCAGTCTGGGAATGCCTCTTGGAGGAGGTGATTTTTAAGTAAGGTTTTGAAGAGGGAAAGAGAATCAGTTTGGCGGAGGTGAGGAGGGAGGGCGTTCCAGGACCGCAGGAGGACGTGACCCAGGAGTCGACGGTGGGATAGGCGAGACCGAGGGACGGTGAGGAGGTGGGCGGCAGAGGAGCGGAGCGTGCGGGGTGGGCGGTAGAAAGAGAGAAGGGAGGAGAGGTAGGAAGAGGCAAGGTGATGGAGAGCCTCGAAGCCTAGAGTGAGGAGTTTTTGTTTGGAGCGGAGGTCGATAGGCAACCACTGGAGTTGTTTAAGAAGGGGAGTGACATGCCCAGATCGTTTCTGCAGGAAGATGAGCCGGGCAGCGGAGTGAAGAATAGACCGGAGCGGGGCGAGAGAGGAGGAAGGGAGGTCAGGGTTATTCTGTCAGGTGTGATATGCACCGAGTGGAAGGAGCAGGGGATGTTACTTTGATGTTTAGAGGGTTATGGGGGGAAGTCATTTTGATTATCTTGCATTTACCCCAGCATTTAGTACAGTGCTCGGCACATAGGAAGTGCTTAACAGATACTGTTATTATTCAGAATCAGAAAGCAGATTGAGAAAAGGGGATTGGTGGTCATAGGAGTAGCTGGGGGAGGGTTTGGGGGCTCAGGAGATTTCAGATTGGGGAAGGGGGGCACAGAGCAAATGTTCAGACTTGCTCAAAGAAATGAAGTCATCTCTGCTGCCTTGTTGCTGCAGATGCAACTTTGGGGTAGGAGGCAACCCACAAATGTGTTTGATCTTATGAAGAGAAATTAACTTGGTTCCCTTGGATTCATTATGGGGAGACAATGTGTCTGCCACCTCTGTTGTACTGTATTCTCCCCAGTGCTTAGTACAGTGATCTGCACACAGAAAGCACTCAATGAATACCATTGATTGATTGATTATGGCTTCTGCTTTGTTTTGGATTCTCCTTTATGTCAGTTTCACTGGGTCCTGGTAAATATGTTGGACCCAGACTACAATTTTGCTTGCAAACAGCCAAAGGAAGGAGTTTCACCATCATCATCAGTGACCAGGTCCCCTCCTAATTGCCTGTCCAAAAAAACTGGAACAATAAAGAATTCCCCTGTGGGCACTTTTTGGGAGGTGGGCTGGGCCTCTAAAAATGTGTGCTAATTCTGTCTAGTGCAAGACAGATGAATACTTTAACAGGGGGAGAACTCCTCACAACAACCTGGCTTGGAAAACCAGTTCTGTGAGGAAGACCTAGTAACTTTTGTCCCAGAGACCAGGCAGCCTCCATTGCCACTGTCTATTGCCTCACAGGGACTCCAAGCCCCGTCCTTCCCACAAAGAAGAGGAGGAAGAGTCTGAGCTAAGCTACAGAGAAAAATGAGGCTGAGCAAGGTTGGGGTTGGTTAGGAGCAGAAAGGCCCCTCCCAGCCCTGGCCGCTTCTCTGCGGTGGGGATGGTTCTTGTTATAGCATTTGATTAGCCAGAAGGTACAGTATAGGCCAAAGACCCAGATCTCCCAAAGAAGCGTCAACATGTGGTGTTCTGTTGGTATTTGTTGTACGGCTTATACATGGATTCTGCTTTAAACCCTCTACCTGAAAAGCAGTGGTAGTAGTGAAATTTGCATTTTCTCTATTCTCTAAGAATCACTGTGGCAAAGTTATCCCTGAATGCCTGACACAGAAGGGTGTTGATTTGGCGATCATAACAAATTTTGGGTGTGCAGCTTCTTTTAAAATGGACTTTGGCAATGGCCCAGGCTCACCCCCCTCTGGACTTTATTCTTGAAAAGCTGCCCAGGAGAAGGAATTGTAAACCCTCTTCCTATATTTAAATGATTGGAAGGGAAAATGAAAGTGTCAGTGGTGAACCCAGGGCAGTCTCCTGTCTTTATTAATGCAATTGGCTCCCATTATCCATTAGCAAGAACAGCGTCTTGCAAAGACAGGAGAAAGGTTTTCTAAAACTGCTGGAGGGACCTTCAATCTACAGTATCACCGGTTTACCACCTGGAACCAGGGGCCATTTAGGGGCATAATGAAACTGGGAGAAAATGTGCAACACCAGCTCAGAGACTCTATCTGCTACTTGGAAGTGGGTAAGGGACACTGCTTTGTATTTGGAGCATGATGAGGATGATGGTGACGTTGGAGTCTCCTGTCAGGAATGACAGATGAGGCTCGATACTGAGACTTCAGAACTGAGAACCCGCGCAAAGAAATTAATCATGGTGTCAGTGGCTTGTGAAGCACCACTTGGACTCTCGTTTAGGCTAGTCATGCTCCTGCTGGGACATGAAGTTTAGCGAGCAAGGCAGCATGCAGAGGCATGGCACATTGCAAATGTATATCAATCAATCAATCAATTGTATTGAGCGCTTATGGAGTGCAAAGCACTGTACTAAGCACTTGGGAGAGTACAATACAACAATAAACACATTTCCTGCCCACAACCAGTTCAAAGTCTAGAGGGGGAGACATATTAATAGAAATAAATAAATTACAGATGTGTGCATAAATTTGAGCCACACAGTCTTTGCAAAGGTGTTGTCGGGGAGTGCTCCTGGCAAGTATTTTGACTTTCCCAGACTTTGGGAGTTTGTGTTATGTCACATTTGGGTAGTCAAATATCAGCTTTCCACTAGATAATTTGGGACATAGGATATAGCTGGGCCAAGCATCATAGTCTAAATATATTCCCCAGGACAAACCTCACAATTTCTTCTTCTCTGGGTGGGCATTCCTCTGTGAAGATATGTTAAAACAATTTCAGACCCCCACAACTTGGTGTCTGCAATGCTTTGCTGTGTTCTACTCTGTGTGATTCAGGAATTTGGGGAAAAGGTGGTACAAAGGACAGGGCCAAGGGAGTGTGTGTGTGTGTGTGTAGGTGGGACCTGCTGCTTTAGCTTACATCTCTTTACAGATCTCCTAGGAAAGACTTTGGATTTCTTCCTATTCCTTAACCCTAAACACCCTGAAGAATACCAAAGTACTGGCAATAACTTCTCCATTAAATACTTTTATACAATGCCACCGTCAGATAGGATGTGATGACTACTCTGAAGGCATTTGCCTAGCTTCTAGGTGCATGGGTAGCTTGATGCCAGTGACACAAACACTGCTAAATTGGCAGTAAAATGATTAAATAAGACAGTTTTGTTCCAGAATAACTCATGTCCCTTTTCCTCTCTTCCTCTTGGCTCTCATTCTAGCCCTTAAAATTGGATTATCCTTTTTAATCTCCAGTTGCTTATTAAGTATGGATCATGGGATCTATTGTTTATTGAGCTTCATGAGTTGAAGGACAAACTAGGGTCATGTTTTGGGGTCCTGAAGTTTGCACCCACATGATCCTGAAGGACACCTGAGTGAGTGTGTGAGTGTGTGTGTGTAGTTAGATATACATCTACATATAGATATAGCTATATATCTATGCAGATACATATATTTGCCCTGGGTGCTTCATATAAGAGCAATTAAAGAGTAGTATACCCCTTTTTACCCTCCACCTCCATCCTACAGGGTTGGGACCTCAGTCATTAAACATGTTTTCTGTGGGCTTATTTATAATGCCACTAGGATAAGTTCCTCTTTACCCAGGACACGAGCTCATAATTTGTCCTTTCAGTGTATAATATGGGGTTTTAAAACAGTTGATTGCCACCCTAAATGGCATCCAGAAGAAATTGCAGAGCAGAAGCCTACAAATGCAACCTTTTCATCTTGTGCTATTTACTGCTGTGAAGCAGGCAACAGAGCTGATTAATTCTGGCCTGAAACAGACTCTTCTGAACCAGGGGAGGGAGAAGGGAAGAAAAGGGAAGAAAGAGATCTGGCATTTGTCATAAAGCAGTGAAAAACCTGGGTCATAGAACATTAGTTTTGCTTGTTTCGTGATCTGAAAGATTTGGGAAAAAATCATCCTATAGCAATAAAATAACTAGTCTCTGCTGGGAGGTTAGTTTGGTGAGGTAGATAGGTGAGGTGGAGAATGAGTATGAAGCTTTTTATTGCTGAACTCTCTTGGTCTCTTCTGTTTGAAATGAGAAGGCTCCCTTGTGGGTATCCTATTGGTCATTTTAGAAGATAGTAGCCCATATGCTTTTCTTGAAGCCATAAGAGTGCATGAGATCCCCAAAGGGAGTGAATAAAGAGTCAGAAGAGTAGGGGACCCAGAACAGAACCTTGAGAGAAAGCCACAGGGAGTGAGAGATGAAAGAGAAGTCAAGGAGGATTAATAAAGGAAGAAAGCCTAATAGATCTGGCAAGAAGGAGGTCATTAGTAACCTTGGAGAATATGGTCTCAGTGGAGGGATGGAGGTTGAAACTCGATTTTAATGGATTGTGAAAGGTGTTGGAGGAGAGGAAGTGGAGGCAGATGATGTATACAACCAGTTCATGGAGTTTGGACAGAAACGGATGGGAGCAAGGAGATGGGGCAGGAGCCGGAGGGTGCAGTGAGATCCAGAGGAAGTTTTTATTTTTAAATTTTAGTGCTGGGAAGATTTGAGTGTGTTTGAGGGCAGAAAGGAAGAAGCCATTAGAGAGCAAGCAGTTGAAGATGACAGTCGGGAAGGAAAGACAAGTAGGAGCAAATGTTTTTAGAAGGTGAGAGGGGATGGGTTCAGAGGCACAGGTAGAGGGAGCAAATTTTGAAAGCGGGTGAGAGATCTCTTTAGAGATAACTGGGAAGGATGAGAGTGTGGACATAGGGATAGGAGGGAGTAGAGGACTTTGGTAAAGTTGAAACCATCAGGCATGAGCCCCCCCAAAGATTAGGGAGTGGGGAGGTGGGGACACTGGGAACTTCAGAAAGTAGTTTAAAGGTCTGGAATAATTAGTGGGGGCAGTAGGCCAGGAAGTGATGAGGGAGGAGAAATAATGTTGCTGAGTGGAAGAAAAGGCAGAGTTATAGCAAGTGAGGATGGATTTGAAGTGGCTGAAGTCGACCTAGTGTCTGGATTTCTGCCAACACCACTCTGCAACCTGAACACAGGAGAATTTTATAAATTTTCCTGTGCATTTGTTTCCCACAGAGCCTGATACTATTATCAGTTATCCCTCTTAGTGTCACAGTCTTCCTGAAGGTTTTCACTCCATTTCTGATTGCCATGTGCCAGGCTGATCTGGCTTCTGCTGCTGACATTCGACTATCCCTATGTATGACACATCGCTTGAGGTTTTTCTTCTTTGTGTCTCTAAAGTGTTTCATCTACCCATTCTGTTTAGTTACTCCATTTCAATGCCCCATAGAATATTTGTCTGTTCTCCTCATGTGCTCAGTCCGGTGAAGGAGCAATGTGATGAGTATTGCTTCGGTGGTGGTGGCCTGATTGCATTCCAGGACCTCATTGTCTTGTCACTTCATGTTCAATGTGGCATTTTTAGTAGGTCCAGATCTCATGGCCATAACGAGATTGAGCACTAAACGTGCTCTACATACATTCAGTTGGCCTGAATCCTGATGCTATGTTGACACCACACTCTCTGACAGTCTCCCAAAATGCCTCCTGGAGGAAGTGTGATTTCTGAAGGGCTTTGAAAATGGGGAGAACAGTGGTCTGTCAGTTGTGAAGTGAGGGACAGGCAAAATAATGATGATAATAATTGTGGTGTTTGTTAAGCGCTTACTATGTGCCAGGCATAGTACTAAGCATTGGGGTAGATAGAGCAGCGTAGCTCAGTGGAAAGAGCACGGGCTTTGGAGTCAGGGCTCATGAGTTCGAATCCCAGCTCTGCCACTTGTCGGCTGTGTGACTGTGGGCAAGTCACTTCACTTCTCTGTGCCTCAGTTCCCTCATCTGTAAAATGGGGATGAAGACTGTGAGCCCCACGTGGGACAACCTGATTCCCCTATGTCTACCCCAGCGCTTAGAACAGTGCTCGGCACATAGTAAGCGCTTAACAAATACCAACATTATTATTATTATTATTATTAGAAGCTAATCAGGTTCGACACAGTCCATGTCCCACATGGGGTTCACGTTCTTAATCCCCATTTTACAAATAAGGGTAACTGAGGCCCAGAGAAGTTAAGTGACTTGTCCCCGGTCACACAGCAGACAAGCGAAGGAACTGGAATTAGAACCCAGATCCCTTTGGACCCCCAAGCCCTTGCCCTTTCCATTAGGCCATACTGTTTCTCAAGGGATAGTGTGAGCAAAAGGTCGACAACAGGGCGCTGAGAATGAGGCCCAGTGAGGAGGTTGGCTTTTAGAGGAATGAAGCATGTGAGCTGGTTGGTAGTGGAAGAGGAAATAAGATAAGTAAGGGGGAGAGAGCTAATTGAGTGCTTTAAAGCCAGTGGTCAAGAGTTTCTGCTTGATGAGGAGAGGAATTGTTCAACCATTTGGAGGTTTTTAAGGAGCAGAGAGGTGTGTGCATAAAGATTTTAGAAAAATGATCCAGGCAGCAGAAAAGTATGGACTGGAGAGGGGAGAAACTGGAGGCTGAGAAATCTGTGAGGAGATAGATACAGTAGTCAAGTAGCCAGCATATTAAACAGTAAAGCTAAAAAAAAAATTACTGTTCTGTACAGTTCACTCAGGTTGAGGCAGGTGGTGGAAAGTAGAGCAGCATCACATCTTGACTGACACAACACACATGTACACAGTCATTTCTTCCTACAGCAAATCTACTTCTTGCCAACATGTGGCTGATATTCTATCCAGAACTGACCTATGTTGTGAGAAAAATAATCTCTACATAATTCTTCTATCCAGTTATATCCTAACTGTGTAAAGAAATCGTTATAGCAAAACTGGGTGGTGTTGTAAGAATGGAAAGACAGCTAAATAAGCTTTCAAGTTATTTCTCAAAATAAAGCTCTTTGTAGGAAGAGATTGTGTCTACCTATTCAGTTATATTGTACTTTCCCAAGTGCTTAGTACAGTGCTTTGCACATAGTAATTGCTCACTAAATGTTATTGATTGGTTGGGCCCTGATTGATTCTACACCCAGTGGTATTTGAGGTGTGTTTTTTTTTGTAGTGACAGTTTTAGAAATTTCCTCCTAAATCTGTATAGCGTGTTCATTGCACTGTTTTAATTACAACTTCAGTATAAATACAGATGCTATTGGATTCAGTACAGCAGTCGGTGTTAAGGTTATGGGATGAGGTGACCTGAGGGAATTAATTTATTCCCTAAAGTGAATAGCAGTAGCAATCCTTTTTGATATGCTTGACTGGATATTGTATTTCCCTAGCAGACTGAGACTTTACATGGCGCTGACTGTCTCTCCTCAGTTAAAAGGTTTCATTTGGTCTGTGCTAATAGAATCCACCAGTTCCATTAAATGCTCTCACTATTTAAGATCTTGTTGCTTTTTACGAAGATGGGCTTTCATGGTACTTTGTTCTACCTCATGTTAAAAAAGTTAATTTTAATAAGTGTTATTTGCATGGGGAAAGCAAGCATTTCACTTTTTAATGAAGCAAGTCAATTCATTTGCATCCTCAAATATGCCTTCCTGGAAAGAAACCTGTTAAGGCCCTTGTAGCCATCCTTAATGAGCATATCTGGAGATGCTGACTTGATGGGACTAATGGAGATCATTGCCCCTTGGGTTTAGAGCTGAGATGGGAGTCAGCCATTTTTTTCACCCCTACCCTCAACACCTGGGGCTGGAGTTCCAGGCTCTCTCATCTCAGTTTTCTAACAGGACAGAGTCTTCCCAAATGGAGATGAAAAGACCAGGCCTGGGTCTTTCTGATCCATTAGGTCTTTGAAGCCTGCCTGCCTCCCAGTAAAACGTTGGCATTTAATAATAATAATGTTGGTATTTGTTAAGCACTTACTATGTGCAGAGCACTGTTCTAAGCACTGGGGTAGATATAGGGTAATCAGGTTGTCCCACGTGAGGCTCACAGTTAATCCCCATTTTACAGATGAGATAACTGAGGCACAGAGAAGTGAAGTGACTTGCCCACAGTCACATAGCTGACAAGTGGCAGAGCTGGGAGTCGAACTCATGACCTCTGACTCTGAAGCCCAGGCTCTTTTCCACTGAGCCACGCTGCTTCCCATATCCACTGTATTTCCAAAAATAGTTTGTATATTTTCATTGCTGGATCATATATGATATGGTACTATTACCCTCTAGACCATAAGCTCATGTGGGCAGGGAATGTGTCTGTTATATTGTTGTACTCTTCCAAATGCTTAGTTCAGTGTTCTGCACACAGTAAATGCTCAATAAATACGATTGACTGACTAGAGTTGTCCTGAGGTTCAAAGACGACACTGCTGACAGTGGGATTGTGTTTGTGGGTGTGAGTGTCACACTAAGAAGTCTCTAGCACACTTGAATTTAGTACTCAGGAAAATATAGAAGTGAACTCTTTCTGACTCCTTCCCATTTAGGTGAGCACTCCTCAGACACTAATGGCTAAGAAGGGAAAGGTATGCCCTATTCCCAACAGGACTGAGCTCGAATGGGTTTTTAAGATAGTGGTGATGGTTTGCACAGAGCCATCCACACTCCCTTGCCCGGTTCCCCCTATATCCAACAGCACGCATTGTGAGACCGCTGGTAGGGAGAATGGGTGCAGTCCATGGTTACAGAACAGAATACCTCTGAGACCTCAAAAGCAACAGACTGTTGTGTCCTCCCCCATTTTGTCAGCTATCTTTGAGCATGATACTTGGAGAGGCTATGTAAGGATTGGCAGATCTTTTTCTCCATCATTCAAAAGCAAGAAATGAAAAAAATATCATAATAATAATTGTGGTGTTTAAGTGCTTACTATGTGCCAAGCACTGTACTAAATAATAATGGTATTTTTTAAGCGCTTACTATGTGCCAAGCACTGTTCTAAGTGCAGGGGTAGATACAAGGTAATCAGGTTGTCCCACGTAGGGCTCACAGTCTTAATCCCCATTTTACAGATGAGGTAACTGAGGCACAGAGAAGTGAAGTGGCTTGCCCGCGGTCACACAGCAGACATGTGGCAAAGCCGGGATTAGAACCTGCCTCCTCTGACTCCTAAGCTCGTGCTCTTTCCACTAAGCCATGCTAAGTGCTGGGGTAGCTGTAAAATATTCAGGTCCTCTTTGGGACTCTCAGTCCAAGTAGGAGGGAGAATAGGTATTGAATCCCCATTTTGCAGATGAGGCACAACTGAGGCACAGAGACATTAAGCGACTTGCCCATGGTCACACAGCAGAAACATGGTGGAGTTGGGATTAAAACCCAGGTCCTCTGACTCCGAGTCCTGTGCTCTTCCCACTAGGCCATGATGTTCTCCTCTGCTCAACTAGGCAGATCAGAACCAGACAATGGCAGGAGTAATTACAGGCAAGGGTGGTTGTTTCCTGTGGCAAGGGCAGAGTCACTAGTCAGTCACTCCTGCCTCTGGGTAGATTTGGAAGGACTGTTCCAAGCAATTGTACAACTAGGAAGCCACATTCTGATGGCCAGTGATCCAATGAGAGAAGACTACCGGCATCCAGCACCCATCTCCACCAACCATCCTTCAACATCGCCCAGCACTGTGAAAATGACTCTACATCTGGCCAGCTCATGTGTGACTGATGTCATCCTTTGCAGGTGCTGCTTGTTCTCTCCAGTGCCCCAGTTAGAAGGGGTGTGATATGGAAGTGATGCTTGCAGAGAGTGAAGGGGTTGGATGGAAACAATTAAGTTGGCGAGGCATAGTGGCAAGTGCCCAGGCCTTGGGAGTCAGAGGACCTGGGTTCCAATTCCAGCTCCACCACTTGTCTGCTATGTGACCTCGAGCAGGTCAGTTAGCTTCTCTTTGCCTCAATTACCTCATCTATAAAATGGGCATTATGCTGTGAACCCCACATGGGACCTGGATTGGGTCAAAGCTGATCATCTTGTATCTACCCAAGCAGTTAGTACAGTGCCTGTCACGTAGTAACTGCTGAACAAATACCATTAAAAGCAATAATGAAAAACCTAAAAAGGATGATAGCCTAGACTCTGACCATACCAGCCAGAACACCAGAAGCAGGTGAAGCCCACTAATCCAGAATAATAATTAAGATACTTGTTGAAGGATTTTATATGTGTCAAGTACTGTTCTAAGCACTGGGGTAGATAGAAGATAATCCGGTTGGACCCAGGCCTGTCCTGCTTAGGGCTCACAGTCTAAGTAGGACCCAAAAGCCCTTTTTTCTGGGTCTGGCTAGTGGAAGGACACATGAAAGAGAAATGACTTGCCCTGCTTACTGCCCTTCTGAAGCTTGAATACAAGTTTGTTCGCTATTGCTGAGTGAAGAACTCTCACTTCTGATGTATTGATGTTGGTAATGGGATGGGGTCTAGTGACTTAATTGGACATAATAAAAAGAGAAAATTAAGATAGGAGTTGCGCACAGAAGGTCTCTCTTTAATCAGTCAGTAACATTTATTGAGTACTTGCATGATGCAGGAAACTGCGCTGGGGAGAGTATGGTAGTAGCCACGATCCCTACCCTCAGGGAGCCTACAGCTTGGCTCACACTATTTTGCATGTTAGAGTTATGGGGCAGGGGATCCACATTAACTTGGAGGCCCCTCTTACCTGAAAGGACAAAGAGGTTGGAGGGGAAAAAAACAAGACAAAAAGCATAAAGAGAGGTGAGGGCTTACCCTGCTTGCTGCCTTCTTGTAGCTTGGTCTGGGGTCCTTATGGATTTGATTTTTTTCCTAATACCATTTTTAGGTTCTAAATTCAGAATGGAGGTGATTGACCAGTTTATGTGTATAACTGGAGCACTGTAAATATAAGGTTGTTGTCTTGTACTTGTAAAGAGGCTAGATAGTGAATTGGCAGGATGGTCACATCTCAGGCACAGATAATGAAGTTTGGAGGGACTGAGTAGATGGAGAGTTTCGCTGTGGAGGGAGGACAAAGTACCTATGGAATGCACATAAGACTGAGAATAAAAACAAAAGGATGAAAAAAAAAATGAAAGTCAGACCATCAGCAGGTTATGTTGCTAATTTATGGAGACTAATATGGAAGGAAACAAGCTTGAAAACAGTGTTATTAAAATGCCTGTAAACAAATTGCCCATACACATAAATGAAGTGCTGGCAAGGAGGATGGAATGGAGAAAAACAAAATCAAAGTGATTTGAGTAGATTAGGTTTATGGGCAGAAAAGTGGCTCATGTAATTCAATGAAGCAAAGTATAAAGTTGTGAATCCAAGGAATGAAAATAGTCATAGCAGGGTTCCTGCTTGCTAATCTTAAAACTGAAGAGTCCTTGGAACTGTTTCAACTTGGCAAGTATTGACTCCTGGCTTGGGGTAACCCTGTTTGAGTTTAATATCTATTAGAAATTCAGCCAAACAAATAATTCCCTGAATTAACACTGAAATATGCTTTGTATGTGCTATAGATATTATCTTGTTTCTTAAGTGTTGGACTATAGAAAAGGATGTATTGTGGTAGTTGCTTCCAAGCTATCTCAAAGGCCTACGATTTCTTCCAGCTCATCAAATCTATAATCTTGTGGTTGTGGTATGCCCATCTAGACTTTATAATTCAGCTTTTCTAATTTACAATGTTCGTGAATAACAAACAAATTGGGCACATACATGAGCATGTAGTAAGTCATTGTATGGAGAGGGAAAGAGGCAGAGAATGTGGGGCCTTAATCATAGAGAGGGAAAGAGGAGCCCAGAGAAAACAGAGAGTCATTTCTTCCTCACCAAAATGGTTGACATGTTTTCGAGAAGGAAATATTTTCTCTGAAAAATTCAGGAGAAAAAAATGCGAAATATTCTTCAATTAAACAGTGAATTTTTTTTGAGTGGCTACCATATGCAGGGCACTGTACTAAGCACTTGTGGAAGTAAAATAGAATTAGAATTCATTATCTCTGCCCTCGAGGATCTTATAATGAAGCAGGCGATACAGACACTGAACTGCATTATAGTTAGGAGGAAGTAATAAGGGTGTAAAGATGTATACATAAATGCCACAGGAGTATGTGAGTACTTAAGTGCTTAGGTGATGCAGAAGTGGCAGCTGCTGGAATATAGGGTAGGTAAGATAGAAATTAGTCAGGGAAGGCCTCTATTTGTCAAGCACTTTACTATGTGTCAGGCATTGTTCTGAGAGCTGGGGTAGATACAAGATAGGTTGGACATAGTCCTTGTCCCATATGGGGCTTGGAGTCTTAATCCCCATTTGACAGATGAGGTAACTGAGGCAAAAAGAAGTTAAGTGACTTGCCCAAGGTCACACAATAAATAGGTGGCAGACCTGGGATTAGAACCCAGATCTTCTGACTCCCAGGCCTGTGCTCTTTACACTAGTTATCTCACAAGGACTTTGAAGGTGGGGAGAGCAGTGGCCTGCCAGATGTGAATGGGGAGGGAGTTGCAGGCAGCGGGACAGGCATGAGCAATAGGTTGGTGGGAGAGATGGGAATCAGGCACAGGGGTTCGCTCACTCTGACCTGTTAGTTTTTCTTACTTTTCTTAAAGTTTTGCTTCCAAGTTGAGAATCATCCTTCAGAGGAAACCATTAGTACTAATTAGCCCTGCGAACAGTTCTAGTTGCATTCCTTTTGGGTTTATTTATGCACTTTCAGCAGTATGAGGATCAAGTACATTGAGATGGAATTTGTAGTTCATTCCTTTGGGAGTGCAGTGTTTTCCCTGTGATCTCTAGTAGAGAGTAGGGCTGGAAAATTTCAATCAAGAAAGGGGGCCTAAGATATCAATCAATGGTACTTACTGAGAACTTACTGTGTGTAGCAGACTGTACTAAGTGCTTGGGAGAATACAATGTAACAGACATTTCCTGCCCATAACATGAAGAAAAAGGTCACTAAACATGAACTACAAATGGCAGGTGGACCATGACCTTTTTCTTTTGTGGAAGAAGCTTGTTTTGGGCAGAGAATGTGTCTGCGAATTCTGTATTGTACTCTTTCAAGCACTTAGTACAGTGTCCTGCACACAGTAATTGCTCAGTAAATACCATTGACTGAAGAAGAGTGTGATGGTTCATTCCCTGTACCCCAGTGGTTTCTTGGCTGAAACACTCATTATGGTTTACTTAGGTTTTTGTATGGCCTGTCTGTAGCCTTATACACCCCCTAACTTTTCTCCTCAGTAGTGGGGAGATAAAAAGGAACATGGACTCTCCCTCCATACCACCAAGCATGACTTGCAGGTATTCCTTTTGCAAAAAGGGAGGTTTTACTAAATAACAAGGTAAATTATGGATTCAGGAATTATGTAGAAAAAATATATTATATACAAGACACAGCATACAAGCAGTTCCAAATGCAAACACACGGACCAAAGAATATAAAATAAAATTTTGATGTCACTTCATTTTGGGCAGGGAACGTGTCTACCAATTTTGTTATATTGTACTCTTTCAAGTGCTTAGTACAGTGCTCAATAAATATGATTGAATTAATTCTAAGATAGAATTTAATAGTTACTGAATTTCAGATAGCTGTCTCAATCAAGCAGTGGTATTGAGTGCCTACTGAATGCCGAGCACTGTACTGAGGACTTGGGAGAGTACAATAAAAGCAGAACACATGGTTCCCTATCTACAATCTAATCAGGGAGACAGACAAAAATTATTTACTGATCCTGGGAGCAAGAAGAATGCAAATGAAACAGGTTAAAGTGTAAATGTCAGAATGAAATCAGAATAATTGAAGGTTTTAATTGACCTCACATTCACTCAGTTTTCACTGTTAGGGAATTAGGAAAGCTTCTTCTGACAATGCAGTTATCTGGATAGAATGCAGTGTGATTTCAGAAACAACAGTTATGTGCATGAATGCAGCATCAGTCAAGGTGAGTGCACTGTAACGTGAGTTTTCCTTAAGATGGGATTTGTCAAGAATGTCACTATCATGTTATAGGAGAACTGGGCTATACATAATGCAGACTGGTTGATGTGACTTGAGATTTTGGGAATTAATTGGGGAAGGCTGGCCTAAAGTCCCTCCCCCCTCCCTGCTCTTCCTGCCATGCAAAGATCCAGATTCCCTTCCAGTCCCACTGTTTTCTTTCCAGTAGGGGTCCAGAACTATGCATTGGTATTGGATCCTGATCTTGTGATGGCATCCAGATGGGATCACTTGTATTTTGCAGGGACAGAAATCATTTTTCATGTTCCTCACAGGAAGTCAATCACCATCTGTGACTGGTTTTCCTCTTAGATGTCGGTTATGTTTCGGGAACAACTGGAGTTATGCAGACTACTTCTGAAAGCACATCCATGCATGCCTCTTTAGACAGCCCATCAAGAAGAGAGGAAAAAGAGGTGCTTTTGGATGCATTTGAGGACCCCAGATTTGACATAAGTACAGTAGAAAAGTCCACGTCAATTACAAAACTTTATTTTTGTATTTGAATAGCTGTCCTTCATAGTTTGAAGGCAATGCCCCTACCTTCTTTCCCCCACCCCGGCCCCAGCTCACCCCACATAAAGTCACTTGGAATATTTTTTGTGGGGGGGGGAGAGGGGGTGTACTTTTCTTCCAGTATGGGGAAAGCTCCATGCCCCCTGGAGGTAGAGCTTAGCTCTGCGGGCAGAGCTTGTTGTTGGCTGTGGTGCATGCTCCTGTCTTCTCTTCCTGAGACCCAACCAGAGGATATCTTCATTTGGTCATTCATTTCTCTCTACTTAACCTACCCTTGGGGTAAAAAGGAGGTTAATTAGACTATTATCTTAAATTAGGAATATTTTAAATTAAACTCCTTTTCCCACTCCATTCAATTGTATTTATTAAGCACTTACTGCGTGCAGAGCACTATACTAGTGCTAGCACTGTATGGTCTAGCCCTTGACATTTGACTTCTATTAATCAAATCCTCAGTTTGGCCTCAACAGTCTGAAACCTCAGGGGCTGTAAACATTACCTCACAAACCTTGACGTTAGTATTTTCAGTTGTGATCTTTTCCCATTCCTGTTACTAATTAAAACCTAATTTTGATGATTATCTCGTTTGGGAGTTTGGTTCAGTCATCGTCTCTGGGGCCTGCACAGATCTCTCAACTACACTATAGATGGAGTTCCTAATTCCGTAACTTCCTTGAGTAGCAGTCAATGCAGGATTGCCGATTATGGCTCTACAGCAAAGCGGTTCCACTTTTGAATATTCAAGGAAAAACCTTGCTGGAGTCTAATGATTCCTCAACCTTTAACAGAGGTCCTGCATAACTCGGTTCTGGGTCTTCTGCACTTCCCAAGCGTTTGGTACAGTGCTCTGCACACACTAAACTCTCACTAAATAAGATTGATTCCCTATTCTATTGCAGTGTACTCTCCCAAGTGCCTAAAACAGTGCTTGGCATACAATGCACACTCAAATACCACTGATTGTATGATTCTCACTCTTCAGGCCCTCTCTAGGGGAGCTTGCCACTCTGCTGATTTCAGTTACCACCTTTATGTGATTGGCTTCCAAACCTACCTCACCAGCCCTGACTTCTCAGCCACATTACAATCTCAAAACTCCTCTTGCTTCCAGGATATCTTCACTTGGATTTCCTACTGACACCTTAAACTCAACTTAACGCCTTGTCTTTCCTCTTCATTCTTCTTCTCTTCTTAAGTTTTTCATCACTGTCAACAGGCCTAGTATTTTCCCTGCTCCAGAAGCTTGTAACCTTAATTTACATTTGACTTTTTTTTCCTCTCTTTTTCCTCCCACAGCATTGATCTCTAAATCCTATCAGTTTTTTCTCTACAGTATTTCATGGATCTTTCCCTTCCTCTCTATCCTTATAGCCACCACCCTAGTTCAAACCTTCACCTCCTCCCAGTTGGATCACTGTAACAACTTCCTTACTACTCTTTCTGCCTCACGTTTTTCCCCTCTTCCATATATCCTACATACAGCTTCTCTTACCATTTTCTTAAGGCACCTTTTGTAGCTTCACTGAGATTCTTGGGGTGCATGGTTAAGACTGTGATTAATAATCAGTCCAGGAGAATTCTAATTGGGATCTTGCCAACTCCAGAGTGTTGTGAAGTCTCCTGATTGATTTCCTCAGTCAGAAGTCTCCCCTTTCTTCTCAAAGATGGTGGTCATGGTGGCATCTTTGAAATCCTAAGTGTTCCATGGTTGAGGGTGAGCCTGTGCATACATGTTATCAGTATAACCCCTTCCTGCTTGTAGTTCTCAGAACACATATCCTCAGATCCAGAAGCTTTGCTAGTTTGTCTTCATGCCTCTAACTACAGGAGTCAAGGTTGTGCTTACCTCCACATGGGCCTGGGGCTAATGAAGTTTGTCAGGGCCCCTACATGGCATGGGGCATCACTATGTCAGAGTGTGGATGCTGACATTGGAGCTGTCTTTTTTCAGTTTAATTGATCAGTGTTGCAAGCCCCCAGTTTGTACCAACCAGGACTTTTTTGGACTCGCGGAGCCTCAGTGACACAAAGTAGAATTCAAACCACACCTCTGCTCACCAAGGTTACTGTGAAAAGTTTTTACTTAATTGTACCAAAGTGCAAGGGAGTGCCACATACACACACTCTAACTCCACTCCACCAAGGGTCCAATACCAGTCTATGGTCAAAGGAGTCCATTCTGCCAATGTTTCTTCTTTCTGCTTCCAAGTGCTGCTGTCTTCTGCTGCTGTCTTCTGCTGATTTTGAGTGCTGTTCTCATTCATTCAATAGTATTTATTGAGCACTTACTATGTGCAGAGCACTGTACTAAGCATTGGAATGTACAAGTCGGCAACAGATAGAGACGGTCCCTGCCATTTGACGGGCTTACAGTCTAATTGGGGGAGACAGGCAGACAAGAACAATGGCAATAAATAGAGTCAAGGGGAAGAACATCTCATAAAAACAATGGCAACTAAATAGAATCAGGGTGATGTACATCTCATTAAACTAAATAAACAAAATAAATAGGGTGGTGAAGATATATACAGTCGAGCGGACGAGTACAGTGCTGAGGGGGTAGGACGGGAGAGGGGGAGGAGGAGAGGGAAAGGGGGGAGAAGAGGGTTTAGCTGTGGAGAGGTGAAGGGGGGGTAGAGGGAGCAGAGGGAAAAAGGGGGGAGCTCAGTCTGGGAAGGCCTCTTGGAGGAGGTGAGTTTTAAGTAGGGATTTGAAGAGGGGAAGAGAATTAGATTGTCTGAGGTGAGGAGGGAGGGCATTCCAGGACAGCGGGAGGACGTGGCCCAGGGGTCGACGGCGGGATAGGCGAGACCGAGGGACGGTGAGGAGGTGGGCAGCAGAGGAGCGGAGTGTGCGGGGTGGGCAGTAGAAAGAGAGAAGGGAGGAGAGGTAGGAAGGGGCAAGGTGATATAGAGCCTTGAAGTCTAGAGTGAGGAGTTTTTGTTTGGAGCGGAGGTTGATAGGCAACCACTGGAGGTGTTTAAGAAGGGGAGTGACATGCCCAGATCGTTTCTGCAGAAAGATGAGCTGGGCAGTGGAGTGAAGAATAGACTGGAGCGGGGTGAGAGAGGAGGAAGGGAGATCAGAGAGAATGCTGACACAGTAGTCTAGCCGGGATATAACGAGAGCCCGTAGCAGTAAGGTAGCCATTTGGGTGGAGAGGAAAGGGCGGATCTTGGCGATATTGTAAAGGTGAGACCGGCAGGTTTTGGTAACGGTTAGGATGTGTGGGGTGAACGAGCGAGACGAGTCAAAGATGACACCGAGATTGCGGGCCTGAGAGACGGGAAGGATGGTCGTACCATCCACAGTGATAGGGAAATCTGGGAGAGGACCGGGCTTGGGAGGGAAGATGAGGAGCTCAGTCTTGCTCATGTTGAGTTTTAGGTGGTGGGCTGACATCCAGGTGGAGCCATCCTGGAGGCAGGAGGAGATGAAAGCCTGAAGGGAGGGGGAGAGGACAGGGGCAGAGATGTAGATCTGTGTGTCATCTGCGTAGAGATGGTAGTCAAAGCCGTGAGAGCGAATGAGTTCACCAAGGGAATGAGTGTAAATGGAGAACAGAAGAGGGCCAAGAACTGACCCTTGAGGAACTTCAACAGTTAAAGGATGGGAGGGGAGGAGGCACCTGTGAAGGTGACCAAGAATGACCGGCCAGAGAGATAAGAGGAGAACCAGGCGAGGATGGAGTCCGTGAAGCCAAGGTGAGATAAGGTGTGGAGGAGGAGGGGATGGTCGACAGTGTCAAAGGCAGCTGAGAGGTCAAGGAGGATTAGAATAGAGTAGGAGCCATTGGATTTGGCAAGAAGGAGGTCATGGGTGACCTTAGAAAGAGCAGTCTCGGTAGAGTGGAGGGGACGGAAGCCAGATTGGAGGGGGTCCAGGAGAGAATGGGAGTTAAGGAATTCTAATGCTGCTGCTCTCAGCATTCTTGCTTCTCTACATGCTTCTGCCCCCTCACGATTCAAAAAGAGCACCTTTTATCTACCTGAGGCGTCACAGCTGTGCCTCTAAGTGGCAGTCATTGATCGGTCCAGGCCTGTTACTGGGTAGAATAGGGAGAGAAAGCCACGCCTCCCTTCATGCTCCACCCCTACAGGCTAACCATCACCTGTCTCAGGTAGAGCACATCGGTGGCTTCCTGAGTCTGCTCCTTGTTGTTTTTGTTTGTGGGATCATGAACAGTCACTAGTAAGGCAGCTTATCATGGGCTCACCACAATTAGTGCCTAGCAAAGGGCCTTCCCCCTTCCCCATACTGGCTCCCTAGCACAAATCTCCCAGCCCAGGAAGAACTGAATGCTCATGTGTTTGCCCTAGCTGATGCTCTCTTGAACAGTTGCTAATCATGCTATTCATATGTTAATGAATACCAGGGACTTTCTTAGGGTAATGGCTGATGTGGCTCTTCTCCCTCACAGCCAAGGATATTTGGGGAAGGGGTGGAGAGGACAGGTGAAGGGCTGATCCTCTGCCCCTGCTTCTCTCTCTGCAGAGCTGGGCCCTCTCTCCCCTTTTTGATTTACTGAAGCCGAGTTGGGGTCTTCTGAGACAAATTGGTTACAGCGCAGTTCCCAAATGCCGGCTGCAACAGATCAGAGTTGCAAGGAGGGGAACGATTCCACCACAGGATAGGGAGTCATTGATGGGAAAGTGTGAGTCACCCAATTTAGCTAAAGGACAGTTTATGGTGGGGGCTGCATTGAGAACCCCCATTCAAAGCATTCCAACATGTCAGCTCCATCCCACCCCATCCTTACCCTTCCCCCCTCCCAGCCCCACCATCCCACAAGCCCATCTTAACTCATGCACTGGAACTCCTGATCTGGCACGGGCAGACACTCCTTCATCCTCAACCTGTTCCTAACCCAGTCGCTACTCCTTCTCTGCCATCCCTTGAAACCTGACTCACTCCGGATGACACTATCGCCCTGTCACACTCCCCAAGGGGAGTCTCACTTTCTCCCACTCTCCCAGACTAACTGGGAAAGGGGGAGGAATAGGCCTACTTCTTGCCTCCTGATGCCGCCTTCGCACCATCCCATCCTCTCTGCTCTCTCCTCTGTCCAGCAACACTACTTCTCCCTCACTGACATCTATGCTCACTGCCCACGCCCGCAAAACTCCCTCCTTAAATCCCTAGTTCCCCCTCACTTCCCCCCGTCTCTTGCCCCCGATGACCTTACTAACAACTTTCTTCACAAAATCAAAACCACCAGAGGTGAACTCCCCAGTTGATACCCCAGTTTCCACCTCCAATGAAATCCTACAGATGGGGCTGTCTTTGAGGAGGTGCGGAACCCAGTGCCAGACCAATACACCAAGGCACTGGTTGGTGGGTAGGCAGGAGGTTAAGGAATGGAACTCTGTGCCCGGAGGAGGGGCTGGTTAGTGCTTCTGGGAGATGTCACCTACCACAGCTCTGACTTACAAAGTGGAAAAGAGGGGGTTGTGCAAGTGAGCATAGGGCCCCTTAAAGCGTGGTGCCATCATCAGTGATTTTTAGGCCTATTGGATAGTGAAATTAAAGTAAAAAAAAAAGTTTTATCTAAAAGAACCAAAGATTTAAAAAAATGTCTTTGGCAGGGTTATCTCATCGTGCATTTCTTAATTTGCCTCTTTTTCTATTCACATCTGTAGTCCCCTGTCTCATAGGATGTTCTGGAAGTCTGTTTTATTTTTAGAGTGGAGAGGACCCTCCTTTAGACATTTTTCTCTTGTTGGAGGGTTGTTTTTTTCTCCCAGGCTCCTTATCATTTAAACATCTCCCTATCTGTTTCTCTGTCCACATTTTGCATCCTTATTGCAGGCTTCCAAGGTTCTTAGATGTATCTTTAAAGTAACTTTCAGACTTTTTCTTGGCCTCCTATTGAGTTCCTTAGGTGACAAGGTAATGGCCAGTTTGGATCCAGGGGAAATTGGGTTGGTTGCTTTGATTGATGAATGATTTTTCACACTTGCGTGAAAATGATGGCTGTTGTGTTCAACTCTATTCTGCTCTCTGATTGAGGCAGTTACATTTCCTATGAGCAACTTTGAACCCTGCCTGGTGATGGGCAAAAATTCAAATCCTAGGCAGATTTCAAAATGGTTGAGTTTATCATTAGTCAGATGGATCTGATGTCAAATCTGTACATGTAGAAAATTATGACTAACATAAGCCATTACTTCCTCTTAATGCTTTTCTTTTTAAGGCAAATGCAATTAATAGTGATTAAAAATGTTAGGGTTTAACAACACTTTAGTGTGGATTGAATTTTGTTTATGCATATTCAATCAATAGAGGAAACTATCAGCAGGCATCAGAGTGTAATGAACTGCTCAGCGCGTGTCATGGTAGACTAATGAAATTATGCCTGTTATTATTCATAGGCAGATCATTTAGTAAATAGGAAATATGCAGCTAATCCTATTTGTGAGTGGTGTGAGGATTATTGTCATACCATTCTACTTTTCAATTAGTGTATAAAATATGCACCTCACTGGTGAAATGTGAGCTTTTTAGTGTGAACGATCACAACTGTAAGTCAGTAGTGTGATAGTTTCATAAAAGTACATAATCACTAAGATCCTGTCGCTTTTACAGAGGAACAAGGTGTATACCTTGCATAAACTTTTATTAATCAATCAGTGGTATTTATTGAGCACTTAGCTTCCTGTATGCAGAGTACTGTACTAAGTGCATGAGGAGAGCTCACTACAACAGAGTTGGTAGACATATTCCCTGCCCTCAAGGAGTTATGGGACTGAAAAGACTTCAGGAGATCCTATCAATCCTTTCTGTACAGCCTGCCTACCTATATTTAGAATCCACTAAAGAATGTTCTGACCCTTTTTCTCCACATTCAGTTCAAGAAAATGATGTAGAAATAATTACCAAAATGTTTCCAGTTTATTGCAATTACCATGGAGCAAAAAATGCATCATCAAGGTTTTCATTAGTTACGCATTTCCCTCATTTATTTGTATTTATGTAAATGCAAGGAATATTTCCTCTCAAAACTGAGAGGAAATAATACTTTTCGAATATCACACTTGCACACTCATGCTCTCTGAGGGGGAGCCTTTGTCTACTTAATCATTAGTGGTATTTATTGAGCACTACTATGTGCAAAGCACTGTATTAAGCTCTGAGAGAGTAAAATACAACAGAGTTGGCAGACACGTTCCCTGCCCACAATGAAGTTTACATTCTAGAGTCTAGTTAGTTTGTATAGAAGGGAAACATTCCTGGAAGTTGAAACATTTTTCCTTCGTGGAAGAGTTTTTGAGTTCTGAAAGAGTTAATGCATCTGTTCCAAGACATCTCTCTTAGAACCAGGGAATATCTTCAGCTTGGAGAGAACCTGACTCATATCATGAGAGGAAAGAAAACATCTTCCAATCTAAAAATTTTTTTTGTTGTTTTTTTCTTTCTCCTGAGGAAAATATGCATCTCATTATTCTGATCAGCAGTTTAGTTGGTGAATTAGTTGGGAAGAATTACTCAAGCTCACAGATCGAGTTCATTTGTACTTGCAAGTTTTCACTGAAATGCAACTGGATGGAAATCAGGCAACTGGTCTAAAAACAGTGTCCTAAATTCTGCCTCTGTTTTCTTCTTATATTTTGTTTGGTTTTCTTGGGAATCTTAACCTAAGAATAAACTTTGAGGGTATTTACTACAGGCAAATAATTTTATTTTCTTAGCCCAGTAGCATAGGAAACAAAGGGTGAATCAGTGTGGCGGAAGGGAGGCATTGGTAAATATTTAATGAGCACCCACTTCGTGTGGGGCACTGTACTAGTCACTTGGGAAGTACAGAATAATGGAGCATTCACTCTAATGGGGGAGACAAACATAAAGATAAATTACAGCCAGGGTGGTCAAAATAAATCGAGTGTACATATTTACATTGGTTTTAAGGTGTAAATGAGTTTGTAAGTACTAGTTGGCTGAAGGGATGGCTGGGGTGCTGGGAAATTAAGTGGAAAAAAATCTTGTTGTAGGAGGTGGGATTTAACGAGAGATTCAAATATGGGGATAGCTGTTGTCTGTCTGATGTTGGGAAGGAGGGCGTTCCAAACTGGGGGAACGGTAGGTATGAGGGGATGGAAGAGGGAGAATTAAGAGCCAGATACAGGTAGAAGGTGGGAGGAGGTGGGGGTGTTGATGCTAGCGAGTTGGGGAATATGAGCTGAACAGAGCAGATCGGTAAGCAGGGGCCAGATGGTGGGGAGGCTTAAAGACGAGTCCTTGACTCGTCTCTCTCGTTCACCCCGCACATCCTATCCGTTACCAAGACCTGCCGGTTTCACCTTTACAATATCGCCAAGATCCGCCCTTTCCTCTCCACCCAAATGGCTACCTTACTGCTGCGGGCTCTCGTTATATCCCAGCTAGACTACTGTGTCAGCCTTCTCTCTGATCTCCCTTCCTCCTCTTTCGCCCCGCTTCAGTCTATTCTTCACTCTGCTGCCCGGCTCATCTTCCTGCAGAAACGATCTGGGCATGTCACTCCCCTTCTTAAACACCTCCAGTGGTTGCCTATCGACCTGCGCTCCAAACAAAAACTCCTCACTCTAGGCTTCAAGGCTCTACGTCACCTTGCCCCTTCCTACCTCTCCTCCCTTCTCTCTTTCTACTGCCCACCCCGCACGCTCCGCTCCTCTGCCGCCTACCTCCTCACCGTCCCTCGGTCTCGCCTATCCCGCCGTCGACCCCCGGGCCACGTCCTCCCGCGGTCCTGGAACGCCCTCCCTCCTCACCTCCGCCAAACTAATTCTCTTCCCCTCTTCAAAACCCTACTTAAAACTCACCTCCTCCAAGAGGCCTTCCCAGACTGAGCTCCTCTTCTCCCTCTACTCCCTCTACCACCCCCCCTTCACTTCTCCGCAGCTTAACCCTCTTTTCCCCCCATTTCCCTCTGCTCCTCCTCCTCTCCCTTCCCATCCCCTCAGCACTGTACTCGTCTGCTCAACTGTATATATTTATTACCCTATTTATTTTGTTAATGAAATGTACATCGCCTTGATTCTATTTAGTTGCCATTGTTTTTACGAGATGTTCTTCCCCTTGACTCTATTTATTGCCATTGTTCTTGTCTGTCCGTCTCCCCTGATTAGACTGTAAGCCCGTCAAACGGCAGGGACTGTCTCTATCTGTTGCCGACGTGTTCATTCCAAGCGCTTAGTACAGTGCTCTGCACATAGTAAGCGCTCAATAAATACTATTGAATGAATGAATGAATGAATGAATGAAAGCTGACTATGAGGACTTTGTGTTTGAGGTGGAGAGACAGGAAGCCAATGAAGGGCTTTGAATAGAGGTGAGATGTGGGTCAAGTGATGCTTCGGGAAGATGATCCGTGCAGCAGCATGTAAGATAAATTGGTACGTGTGGAGGCTGGGAAGCTGACAAGGAGGCTTGTAGTCTAGTTGAGGCAAAATCAGAGCCTGTGTCAGGGTGGTACCAGTTTGGGTGGAGAAGGAGGGGGAGATCTGAGGAAAAGCCAGCAAGATATTGCAGTAGAATGATTGTGCCTACCAATATTTTGCAACTGTTTTCACCCACAGGTGGGTAAAATGCAGCCCTCGGGATGGATCCGGACTGCCAATTGATTAGCAGAAGTTACACTTTTCCCCCCAGTAGTTCCTAAGTGACTTCATGTCTGCTCTGGTTGCCCTGCCCCCTACTCCACAGCCTCCAGAGGCACTGTGCAGAGTGGGGACTGCAGTGTAGACGGGTTGCTGAGGGTACCCAGGCCAAGCTGAGAGCTAGTTACGAACCACCTCCGCTTCCACCTGTAAATGCAACTGCCGCCTGTGAGTCCAAATAGCTGCCCATTTCCATTTTGATCTCTTGAATGGCAAGCCAGTTCTTCTAATGGGATTCAGTAAACCTTGGTATCTCCTTAACATCATGTAGACATTAAAGTTACGGTGGCATAAGGCTTTAAAACTTTCCGTTTCAGTCTGCTATTCGTGTTCCCAAACCATTTTTTTCCAACATATTCATCATGAAACCCCACAGCATGCCCTTGTGAGGTGATCAACTATCCTCCTCCTCATCTGATTATCTTCAGATCTCATGTTGTTCCTTTTTATGGTCTCTGTTGGTACATTAGCCCATATGTTCAGCACTTCAGGCCAAATTCTAGTCTAATATCCGTGTTCTACTTCAGAGAGAGCATGTCATAAGCTGGATAACTGTCCTATGTAGGTGGCAGATAAGTATGTCAAAGCTGCCAGTTTCCTTAAATTTTAGAATCTGATCTTTGTAGTTAACAGCCCCTCCTGTGTCTAATTCATCAAGTACCCCAGGATTTAGAATAATGCTTGGCACATAGTAAGGGCTTAACAAGTTCCATAATTGTTATGAATTACCCTGTAGTCATTAAAGATTTGGTTTCTGGTAGACCTTAAGCCTTCTCTTGGGTAATTTGCTGCATAGGATCATAACGGGCATTAAGCCCAAATGCACCTGGATGTGTACTTAGAGCTCCATTGCATGGAACACAAAACACAGCTTAAACAGTACCCAAGCAACTGTACTGTATGTCTCATTGCCATGATAAATTATAATTACTCTCTCATAGTTCAGCTCAGTTGTGTCCATGGGTAATTAGAGAGCTGTCAGTCCAAATCTTTTATAACGTACATTAACTTTGCAACCTAAAATTCCTTATGAAGTTTTAGCCAAGGACTTGATATGTTAATTCTCTTGGACTGCTCAGTGCCTAATCTTCAGTACTGACTAATATTAAACAGTCTTTGAAATTCCAAATACAGAGTTTTTGAAATATAAAGGGATGTATTCTCTCAACTTGCATCTGTCAAGCAACATTTCTTGGTGGGTTGTGTGAACCATGTTCAAGCTCCATGTTTGTCAAACTATATATCGAATTATGATCAGATTAATTTACAAATTCCATATCTTGCCTCTGCCTGTTCAATCTGTGGTTGGGCTTTTTTATTATTATTATTGTTTTAAATTTGCATCTTTGCTGCTTGGCTCCCAATTAGCAGCCACTTAGTTTGATTGACTCTGAAAGGATGGGCTGCTTTGGTTCCTTGTTGGCCTTTTTACTCCTTCCTGCAGAAAGGTGGCTCTTGAGAGGTTGTATTCTCAGCAACAGTTCAAGGGTATGGTTTAGAATTTACAAGTAGCTCCCCAAGTCTTCCATCTGTGGAAATAGAGCAAAGGATTAAATCTGTGTAGTGATATCAGATATTGATGTTTCTCCTTCAAGCTGCTCTTCCTTCAGGAAAGCTGTCCTTACAGGATGTAGAACAGAATTAATATCAAAGCCACGTTTTGGCTGTCAAATCCAAGGCATTAAAACAGCACATCCCTGTCCTTCAGATGAGGAAGGCTGCTCTTCAAGACCATGTCTCATTTCAATGCCTATACATCATTTAGAAAGACAGCATTTGTGCTGTGGCAAAGAAATCCCAAATTGATATTCTTTGGTCCTTCATATATTTCTTTGCTCTTGTTTCCAGTTCCCCAGATGTCAATATTGTCATGTATTTGACTCTTTTCCTTTCAGAAATGATTTCTAGGGTCCATCATGTGTCCTGGACTTTCTGTTGCTGAGGTACTGTGTTTGTGGGGAGGTATGTGCAATCCTGGCCAGATTGGCCTATGTTGTTAGTGATTTTAAAAAAAAATACAATATCTTAAACCTATGGGACTCTTTCACGTTTCCAAATGAGATGTTTTGCTATTAGGATTTCCCTAAAAACAATTTGAATTGACTCTCTGCCCTTCTCACTCTGTAGGACACTGTCCTGCCAGTATATGATCAGGTCAAGAATTGTTTTTCAACACTGTTGATCAAATGTAACTCTGTTGCTTTCTAACTAACCATTCTAAGCGAATTCCATTTTCTGTTCATTGTAGCTAATTTTGAAGAATAAGCGTATGAGTGACATAAATCAATTGTAATTTTGTCTTCCAGAAGTCACAATTCACCCATTGTTTCATTGCTGAGTGCATAATAAAATGTCAACATAACTCTCCTATAGCTAATGCCTTAGAGAACTACCCTTTCCACTTAACAACCAAGAACTCTTAATAGAAATCCGCGGTTTTATTTGTTAATAGGTGGAGAGGAGTCCTCCCCCCTCCTATCCTTTATCTTTACTTCTGTGTCTCTCCTCTTTTCTGTTTGATTGACTATCTTCCTAGGGCAGAGTCTGATTTTAGCTCGCCCTCTCAAACTCAAGTGTGTGGGATAGTGCTCAGTAAATAATGTTACTGACTGATTGGAAAGAACAGCATCACCTCCAGTTTGAGTTATTTTAAGTTCAATCACTTTTTTGCACATTCCTTACTTGTGTGCTTGACATTTTAAACAACACCTAAGATCTTACCTATTGAATTAACATTCGATCCTTGCATCTCAGAATTGTTTCTCTGGGAAGAAACCAATTGTTCCTATTCCCAGCTCAGCCTCCCTAGTCACTGGCAGAGAGGCCCCAAATACCAGCTGCCAAGTCTTGCCAAGGCCTTTACTGGGGAAAGCTGGAATGGAAAATTGTCTGGTCGCCAAAAGGGAAATTTGAAGTGCAAAAAAAATTTTTTTTTGTAAGACCCCAGAGGCAATGGAGAGAAAAGAGAATCTGATAAAACAGGACAAATATAGCCAGCTGAAACTTAGATCATAAATTTTTATCAAAAACAGCAACTATCAGAAGAGTGAGGTCCAATAGGGAAATGTTTGGAAAGTGTAAATTGCAATTTTGAGTATGTTATACAATCTCTGTTTATCAGATAAATGTTGCTCTGGGCTGCTCCTGAAGAGGGTCATTAAATAGTCCCATAAAAGACTATACTAACCTGAAAGTTCTTGATTCTCTCATTTTATTAAGTCCTGCTCTCAATTTGGCCCACAGATTAAAACATTAGGCTGCTTGGTCTTTGCTTCACTTTTCTGAAGGGATGGTCCAACTTCCCAGTTTAGCTTATTAGGATGCATTTCCTAACCTAAAAAAAAAAAAATGTCCCACTGCATCTTCCAGTTATTGCCCCATCTCCCTCCTACCATTCTTTTCCCAAATGTCTCAAATGAGTTGTTTACACATGCTTCCTCCACTTCCTCTCTTCCAATTTTCTCCTTGCAGTCTTTTGCCTCCTCTTAAAATCTACCCCTTCCATCTGTGCCTCCAACCCCATCCCATTACACCTTATTAAAACACTTGCCCTCGTCCTTCCTCCTTGCCAAATCCTATGGCCTCTTACCCCATCCTTACACTCCTCTACCTCTTAGCTGCCTTCAACACTGTGGACAACCCCCTTCTCTTGAAAACACTATCTAACCTTCTATATAACCTTGGCTTCACTGACACTGTCCTCTCTTAGTTCTCCTATCACTCTGGCTGATCCTTCTAAGTCTTTCACTTGCTCTTGCTCTGCTTCCCACCCCCTCACTGAGGAAGTCCCTCAAGCAAAGTTCAGGGTTCCCTTCTATTTCCCATCTACACCCACTCCCTTGGGGAACTCATTTGTTCCCATGGCTTCAACTATCATCTCTATGCTGATGATTCCCAAATATACCCCTCCAGCCCCTACCTCTCTCCTTCTCTGCAGTCACTCATTTCCTGCTGCCTTCAGGGCATCTCTATTTGGATATCCCACTGACATCTCACATTTCATTCATTCAATCGTATTTACTAAGCACTTACTGTGTGCAGAGCACTGTACTAAGCACTTGTGAAAGTACAATACCACAATCCCTCCCCACAACGAGCTCTCAGTTTTGAGGGGGGGCAGCAGACACCAATACAAATAAATAAAATTACAGATATATACATAGGTGTTCTGGGGCTGGGAGGGGGGGAAGAGCAAAGAGAACAAGTCAGGGCAATGCAGAAGGGAGTAGGAGATAAGGAAAAGTGGGGCTTAGTCTGGGAAGGCCTTTGGGAGGAGATGTGCCTTCATTAAGGCTTTGAAGTGGGGGAAAGTAATTATCTAGTGGATTTGAGGAGGGAGGATGTTCCAGGCCAGAGGCAGGACATAGATCAGGGCTCGGCAGCAAGACAGGTGAGATCGAGGCATAGTGAGAAGGTTAGCACCAGAGGAAGTATGCGGGCTGGGTTATAGAAGTAGAGAAGCGAGGTGAGGGAGAAAGGGGCAAGGTGATGGAGTGTTTTAAAGCCAATGGTGACTAGTTTTTGTTTGATATGGAGGTGGATAGGCAACCACTGGAGATTTTTTGAGGAGGGGGTGACATGTTGTGAACGTTTCTCTAGAAAGATAATCTGGGCAGCTGAGTCAAGTATGGACTGGAGTGGGGAGAAGCAGGAGGTTGGGAGGTCAGCAAGGAGGCTGATGCAGTAATCTAGGCAGATAGGATGAGTGATTGTATTAACATGGTAGCAGTTTGGATGGAGAAGAAAGGATGGATTTTACGATGTTGCAGAGGTGGGATGGACAGGATTTTGTAACGGATTGAATATGTGGGTTGAATGAAAGAGAGGAGTCAAGGATAGCGCCAAGGTTATGGGCTTGTGAGGTGGGAAAGTCCGGGAGAGGACTGGGTTTGGGTGGACTTAACACATCCAAAACAGAACTCCTCATTATCCCGTCCAAGCCTCCTCCAGACTTTCCCATAATTGTAGACAACACCATTATCCTCCTTGTCTCACAAATCTGTAGTCCTCAACTCATCGTGGCTCAGTGGAAAGAGCATGGGCTTTGGAGTCAGGGGTCATGAGTTCGAATCCCAGATTTGCCACTTGTCAGCTGACTGTGGGCAAGTCACTTAACTTCTCTGTGCCTCAGTTACCTTACCTGTAAAATGGGGATTAAGACTGTGAGCCCCACGTGGGACAACCTGATTCCCCTGTGTCTACCCCAGCGCTTAGAACAGTGCTCTGCACATAGTAAGCGCTTAACAAATACCAACATTATTATTATTATTATTATCTCTGTCATTCAACCCACATATTCAGTTTGTCGCCAAATCCTGTCGGTTCTACTCAGTGGTATTTATTGAACGCTTACTGTGTATAGAGTCTTGTCACAACATCTCTAGAACCTGCCCCTTCCTTTCTATCCGAACTGCTACCATGCTGATCCAAGCACTTATATCCTGCCTTGACAACTGCCTTCATTTATTCATTCAATCATATTTATTGAGCGCTTACTATGTGCAGAGCACTGTACTAAGCTCTTGGAATGTACAATTTGAGAACAGATAGAGACAATCCCTGCCCAGCAATGGGCTCATAGTCTATGAGGGAGGAGACAGACATCAAAACAAGTAAACAGGCATCATTAGCATTCTTATAAATGAAAAGAATCATAGATATATACACATCATTAATACAACTAAATATAATTATAAATAATAATATTAATGGTATTTCTTAAGTGCTTACTATGTGCCAAGCACTGTTCTAAGCACTGGGGTAGATACAAGGTAATCAAGTTGTCCCACGTAGGGTTCACAGTCTTAATCCCCATTTTACAGATGAGATAACTGAGGCACAGAGAAGTTGAGCGACTTGCCCAAAGTCACACACAAGTGGCATGGCTCAGTAGAAAGAGCACGGGCTTAGGAGTTAGAGGTCATGGGTTCTAATCCTGGCTCCATCACCTGTCAGCTGTGTGACTTAGGGCAAGTCACATAACTTCTCAGTGCCTCAGTTACCTCATCTGTAAAATGGGGATTAAGACTGTGAGCCTCACGTGGGACAATCTGATTACACTGTATCTACCCCAGTGCTTAGAACAGTGCTCAGCACATAGTAAGAGCTTAACAAATACCAACATTATTATTACTGATGGGGCTGGTATTAGAACCCACAACCTCTGACTCCCAAGCCCAAGCTCTTTCTACAAAGCCACACTGCTTCTCCTATATGTACATAGATACTGAACTCCTCCTCAAGAACCTCCAGTGGTTACATCTACATCTCCACATCAAACAGAAACTCCTTACCGTTGGTTTTAAAGCACTCAATCAGCTCTCTCCCTTATAGCTTACCTCACTGACTTCCTATTACAACCCAGCCTGCACACTTCACTCCTCTAACGCCAACCTACTCACTCTACCTTGATCTCATCCTCTTTTGCTGCTGACCCCTTGACCATGTCCTCCCTCTGGCCTGGAACTTTTCCCCCCTTTATATCTGACAGACTACCACTCCCCCCATTTTCAAAGCCCTGCTAAAACCATATCTCCTCCAGGAAGCCTTCCTTGGCTAAACTCTCATTTGCCCACCCTATTCTCCTTCCTGCCCCGCCTGTGCACTTGGGTGTGTACCCCTTAAGAACTTGATATTTTATCCCCGGCCTCATAGCACGTATGTACATGTCCTTATACACTCCTATTTCCCCTGTCTATAATTGTCTTTCTCCCCTAGTAGATTGTAAGCAACTGAGGGTAAGGATTGTGTCTACCAATTAGGTTGCAGTGCACTCTCCCCAGTGCTTAGTACAGTGCTCTGCACACAGTAAGCGCTCAATAAATACCAGTGATTGATTCCTAATGATATATAGCAGGTGGTGGGTACTTAGCTGGGTAGTCGGGTGGATCTTTTTTCCTCAACATTTAAGCACAAATCAGAAAAACCTATCATGCTCCATGATCAAATACTGATATTTAGCAGACTTGCAACTGGGGGTAATCCCATGCAAGGTAATATCTTGGAAAATGAAGAGTTCAGAAAAGTATAGGAAATGTTAAGAAATGGAATAAATTTTAACAGAAGATATTATGACATCTATGTCCACAGTTTGGTTCCCTAGTTTTTCTAGGTCAAGGTCATATGTTCAGCTTCTGGTCACCTAAAGGCATCTTACAGTCTGCATTTTTTATAGTAGAAGGTGATAAGAGGTGTCAACTATTCTTTGTGAATGTGAGGACAAAAAAGGACCGGGGGTTTTGGGGGGCAGCAATTGGATAGGGCTTGGAAGTGGCAGGCGGGCTTGGGAAACAATTGGGCCAGAGATCAGAGACCTGCTTTTTAATGATTTTAGCTCCAGTTGGATGCCACTAACTCTTTTTAGCCCTGCTTAGAAGCTCTGCAGTGTTTTGGGAAACCTGAGATGAGCAGGCCTGGGGTTTAGCCCCAAAAGCTGTATGGGCTAAAGTCATACCTTGACCCCCAAAACTGGAAACATGTGGGACAGTGGTTGCCATCATCACCATGGAGTTGGTGCCTATGAATGATGCCACCTTTACATCGGCATAGGACATCCCACAGCGAACAGACAATAAACAAAAAGCAGGAAAGCTCCTTGTAATGTTAAATAGAAAGTATTTACTAGAATTAGACTCGGGCCCGAACTTTAATAATGATGATATTTATTTGAACTTGTAGGCAGGGAATGTGTCTACCAATTCTCTTGTATTGCACTCTCCCAAGCTCTTCGTACAGGGCTCTGCTCACAGAGTAAGCACTCAATAAGTACCACTGATTGATTGTTAAGTACTTACTACTTGCTGAGCATGTAGATACAAGGTAGTCAGGTTGGGCACAGGCTAGGTGGGAAAGAGAACAGGTATTTAGCCCTGTTTTACCATTGAGAAACTTTACAGTTGGGAAAAAGCATGGCTTAGTGGAAAGAGCACAGACCTGATGCTAATCCCAGCTCTGCCAATTGCTTGCTGGGTACATAGCTGGGTGGTCGGGTGGATTTTTCTTCCTCAGCCTTTAGGCACATATCAAAAAAAAATGATTTTGGGCAAGTCACTTAACATCTCTGCACCTCAGTTTCCTCAACTGTAAAATAAGGATTAAATACCTGTTCTCCCTCCTACTTAGACTAGGGACTTAGACTTGTACTAAGTGCTTGGGAGATTGAACATCTACTAATGGCAATGCACTGTACTAAGTACTAGAACTTTGCTGTAAAGCAGTTCATGATCATCTACCTGCATAGAGATTAAATATCTTTTCTCCCTCCTACTTAGACTGTGAGCCCCATGTGGGACAGAGACTGTGTCCAAACTAATCAACCAGTACCTACCTCAGTGCTTAGAACTGTGTTTGACACACAGTAAGTGCTTAGCAGACACCATTTAACAAAAAAAAAAGGACATTGGGCACAGAGATGTGAAGTGATTTTTTCCCAAGTCACACAGCAGGGAAGTGGAGGAACTGGGATTAGAACCCAGCTCCTCTGACTTCCAGGCCTGTGTTGTTTCTGCTGCATCATGCTGCTTCCCTAGAGACACTGTTGCCTCTCTCTTGAGTGGAGCCAAATAGGATTCTTAAAGATGATAAGCAGTTGAGTCCTTGAATTTTTTGCATCTCTTCTGGAGGACCATGCCCCTAGGACCATTCATTCATTAAATAGTATTTATTGAGCGCTTACTATGTGCAGAGCACTGTACTAAGCGGTTGGAATGTACAATTTGGCAACAGATAAAGACAATCCCTGCCCATTGACGGGCTTACAGTCTAATCGGGGGAGACAGACAAAAACAATAGCAATAAATAGAATCAAGGGGAGGTACATCTCATTAACAAAATAAATAGGGTAATAAAAATATATACAAATGAGCAGATGAGCACAGTGCTGAGGGAAGGGGAAGGGAGCGGGGGAGGAGCAGAGGGAAAGGGGCAGAAAGGGGGCTTAGCTAAGGGGAGGTGAAGGGGGGGACAGAGAGGCCGCAGAGGGAGCAGGGGGAAAGGGGGAAGCTCAGTCTGGGAAGGCCTTTTGGAGGAGGTGAGCTCTCAGTAGGGGAAGAGAGTTAGTTTGGCGGAGGTGAGGAGGGAGGACATTCCAGGACCGCGGGAGGACGTGGGCCAGGAATCGACGGTGGGATAGGCGAGAACGGGGGATGGTGAGGAGGTGGGTGGCAGAGAAGTGGAGCTTACGGGGTGGGCAGTAGAAAGAGAGAAGGGAGGAGAGGAAGGAAGGGGCAAGGTAATGGAGAGCCTTGAAGCCTAGAGTGAGAAGTTTTTGTTTTGTGCGGAGGTTGATAGGCAACCAGTTGATAGGCAACCACTGGAGGTTTTTAGGAAGGGGAGTGACATGCCCAGAGCGTTTCTGCAGGAAAATGAGCTGGGCAGTGGAATGAAGAATAGACTGGAGCAGGGAGAGACAGGAGGAAGGGAGATAAGAGAGAAGGCTGACACAATAATCCAGCCGGGATATTATGAAAGCCTGTACCAGTAAGATAGCCGTTTGGGTGGAGAGGACCACGTTTGTTCTCACTCTCAACCTCCTCCACAGGTCTACCCAGGTTCAGTACTCACTCAAAATGCAGAGGGCTGCCTTGTGGGTAACCAACACCAGAAAAGCCCAGAAAGTTTTTGAAAGTTTTCCCCTGCCTCTCATACAAGTACCCATCAGATTTGACTATATTTAGATTGAGACCCCAGGGCTCTCAGCCTGCTTCACTCTGAAGTGAGGCATCAGGTTCTAAATTTAAACAAACAAAACCTCCCAAATTCAAATTCCTTCTTGGTTGATGGGCTTTCATGAGAGAGAGAGAGAGAGAGAGAGAGAGAGAGAGAGAGTGTATGTGTGTGTGTATGTGCACATATAGTTCTTCTTTGGGAAATCAAAGATAACTGCTGGTGGTGGTAATATCAATATGTGTAAGTGTGGCATTTATTAAGCATTTGCTCTATGACAAGAACTGTTCTAAATGCCTGTGTGGCTCATGAGCCTGATGGGGAACCAGTAATCCCACCTAGTTTGCTTACAAAAATTATCCAGTGCTGCTGTTGCACTTGCTACCCTGAGTGACTAGTGCCATTTTTGTTTCTCCCTTTTGGTTTTGCAGTCTTCACAAGCCTTTGCTCCAAGTGTCACCCCACTTTTAATTGGTGTACACCAGGCTGGTCTGTCTTCTGCTGCCTTCCAAATGTCAATGGTTGTGTCTTATCAATTTAGGTTTTGCATCACTGTGTCTATAGAATATTTCTTCTGTCCACCCTGTGTACTATTTTCCTTGCTTCAGTTCACACAGAACAGTTATTTGGGTAATTTTTGATCATCTACTCTCCTCATATATCCCAGCCAGAAAGATGCCATGGAAAATGCATTGCTTTGACACTAGTGAATTGACCATGATTCAGGATCCTATAGTTTGTGATCTTCCTTGCTACTTATTATTAGGTATCGCACATAGGCAGCATCCATGGAAGTGCTCTTGAAGTTGGATGAGGTAAATCTTGGTTCCCAGGCTCTGGAAAGTTGAATATTAAGGTTGCTCTGGAGACCTTCAGCTTGGCCAGATCCTTGATAATTATATTGTGCCATACTCTGGCAAGCTCTCAAAGGGCAAAATTAAGTTGATGATTCATTTTTATATTTCCTAGTCTATCTTTGCTGCCTAAGTAGCAGGGATAATAGTCACCTTTGTCTCCGATGGAGGTTTTGGGCTGTGTGCATTGGGTTTGCCAGATGTAGCAGAGAAGCAGCATGGCGTAGTGGATAGAGCACGGGCCTGGGAGTCATGAGGTCATGGGTTCTAATCCTAACACTGCCACCTGTCTACTGTGACCTTGGTAAGTCACTTCACTTCTCTGTGCCTCAGTTACCTCATCTGGAAAATGGGGACTGAGACTGTGAGCCCCATGTGGGACAGGGTCCATGTCCAACCTGATTTGCTTGTATCCACCCCAGCACTTAGAAAAGTGCCTATCACATAGTAAGTTCTTAATAAACACCATTTTTATTATTATTATAATCTATAAACTATATATCATAAATTATATTAATGTCTGTCTCCCCCTCTAGACTTTAAGCTCACTGTGGACTCTGTTGTGTAGTACTTCCGCCCCCCAGTACTTAGCACAGTGCTTTGCATACAGTAAGTGCTCAATAAATGCCATTGATTGGCTGACTGTAGACATGTATAGAAACCTCTATCTTTTCAGACTAATTATCCATTCATAGAAGTAATGGTTTTCACCAATTAGTCAACTGTATTTATTGAGCACTTACTGTGTGCAGAGAATTGTATTAAGTGCTTGGGAGATTGAGCACCTCCTAAATACAGTGCACTGTACTAAGTAATAGAACTTTGCTGTAAAAAAGTTCATGAACCTCTGCACATATCGTTTGTATGTATGTGTGTATGTCCTTCTAGAGAATAAACACCTCTTTATCGAACAGAAACTCCTTACCATTGGCTTTTAAGTACTCAATCACCTTGCCGCCTCCTACCTCACCTTGCTGCTCTCCTACTACAACTCAGCCCACACATACGTTGCTCCTTCAATGCCAGTCTACTCACTGTACCTTGATCTCGTCTTTCTCACTGCCGACCTCTCGCCCACGTCCTGCCTCTGACCTGGAATGCCCTCCCTCTTTATATCTGACAGACAATTACTCTCCTGTCAGCCCCCTCCCCCTTCAAAGCCTCATTGAAGGCACATCTCCTCCAAGAGGGCTTCCCTGACTAAGCCTTCTTTCCTTTTCTTCCACACACTTCTGTGTCACCCTGATGACTTGTTCCCTTTATTCATCCCCTTTCCCATCCCCTCAGCATTTATGTACATATCCATAATCTATATTGTCTCTCTCCCTTTCTAGACTGTAAACTCATTGTGGGCACAGAATGTGTCTGCTATATTGTTATAGTGTACTCTCCCAAGCTCTTAGTACATTGTTCTATACACAGTAAGCACTCAGTAAATATGATTGATTGGTCTGTATAGAGGCTTCTGTTTGAGTTTAAAGAGCTCTACCAGTGCTCCCTATCTGTTGAGTGGGATTGGTTTCCCAGAGGATCAAAATCTTATTCTGACATGAAATTTTTAGATTCCTTATTCCTTGTCATGTCCTCAAGTATGACTGCATAGATTAGGTTGAACAAAACTGGACTACATACCCAGCCTCGTGTTTTTCATTTAGGATAGGGAAATGATTGGATAAGGCCCTTCTAAACCCTGGCTGATTTAGCAAGCCATATAATCTTGGAGTCATTTTAGGATCTTGAGAGATTTCACAGGGCAACTAAACTTTTTTAGTAGTTGCCAGAGGCCAGGGCTCTTTTTTTTTTAAATGACATTTGTTAAATCTTACTATCTGCCAGGCACTGTACTAAGCACTGGGGTAGATACAAGGTTGTTAGGTCGGACACAGTCCCTGTCCTACATGGGGCTCACAGTTTTAATCCCCAGCTCACTGTGGGCAGGGAATGTGTCTGTCATGAAGTTGTGTTGTACTCTCCCAAGCGCTTGGTACAGTACCCTGCACACAGTAAGTGCTCAATAAATATGATTGATTTTTACAGATGAGGTAACTGAGACCCATTGAAGTGACTTGCCCAAGGTCACACAGCAGACAAGTATGGAGTCAGGAATAGAACCCGGGTCCTTCTGATTCCCAAGCCTGTGCTCTATCCACTGGGCTCTGCTGTTTGAAGGTCAAATGCTTTTGTATGATGTGTAAAGATTATATAGAGGTCTTTATATTATTCCACTAGATTGTAAGATCACTGAGGGCAGGGATCAGTGTCTGTTAACTCATATTGTTCCCAAATGTGTAGTACAGTGCTCTGCGCAAAGTAAGTAATCACTAAAAGCCACTGATTAATTTCCTACTATAGCTGCCATGTAGCAAATATCATGTCTGTTATGCCCCATCGTGGTCTGAAACTATATTGCATTTCTGAGAGGCATGGTTGACAATAATGAGAGTTGTGGTATTTGTTAAGCACTTACTTTGTGTCAAGCACTATTCTAAATTCTGGGGTAGATACAAACTAGCGAGGTCGGACACTATCCCTGTCCCACATAGGGCTAACAGATGAGGAGTGAGAACAGGTATTGAATCCCCATTATACAGATGAGGAAACTGAGACAGTGGCTAGTTTAGAAGTTCTTCGGCTAGGCTCTTACCCAAAATGGACAGCAAACTCATTATGGGGATGACACAAAGCAGTGTTAGGATAACAAGTGATATCCGCCTGCTTGAGGTCATGTTATCACTTAGGTGCCCTGATTACATCCCCCTGATTTGTTTCCCAGCCCCCCAACACACTTATGTACATATGGATATGTAAAAACTTATGTACATATCCATAATTTATTTATTTACATTTACATGTGTCTTCCCCTCTAGACTGTAAGCTTGTGGACAGGGAATGTGTTATAACCCTGTTATATTATTATATTGTACTCTCCCAAGTGCTTAGTACAGTGCTCTGTACCCAGTAAGTGCTCAATAAATATGATTGATTGATTAATGTGCCATTGGATTGTAATGAAGAGCTTATGCAGACTACTCACTACCAATCTGCAGCATGCCCCTCTTTCAAAACCAACCATTATGGCTGTAAAGTGGTCCTCTCTGTGGGGAATATCTGTTCTACCTTATTGTATCAAAAGCACAAGCATGGACCACTGATGTGCTGAGCTTCTCTGGCTAATTTCTTCCAGAGAAGTCCTTCCAAAAAAGTGGTAGTAATTATTCCCACCTGTACCATTCAGAAAGAACAGAAAGAACAATATGGAGCAATACATTTTCAACTGCTAGTGCTAATAAGACCTGCTGATCCTTTGTTTTGAATCTTGCTGAATTTGTAAAATTCTCAAGAAGAATGAATCTTCACAGTAGATGAATGCCTATACCCCAATAGCCTAGTCTTTCCTGTTCAAGACAATGCTAGTGGCGGTGATAAGTGACAATTAACATTACGTAGTCCGTCGGTGTTTTTCTTCATTTGAAGTATAAAACTAAGGGCTTGGGCCACCTTTAAAATGATCTAGACAGTAAATAAGTCTTTTTTAAAAAAAAATCAGCATCATGGGACTAAAGAAAAAAGCAGTATGAATTTAATAGGCTCAAAACATCCTTCACAAAACACACGGTTCAAGCCAGGCCCAGTGAGCTCATGACCCTGAAATTTTTATGGTATTTGTTAAGGGCTTACTATGTGTCAGGCCCTGCACTAAGTGCTGGGGTAGATAGAAGCCTGTAAGGTTAGAAATAGTCTCTGTCCCACATGGGGCTCACAGTCTTACTCCCCATTTTACAGATGAGGTAACTGAGGCCCAGAGAAGTGAAGTGACTCACCCAAAGTCAAACAGCAGACAAGTGGCAGAGCTGGAATTAGAACCCTGGTCGTTCTGACTTCCAGCCCATGCTCTATCCAGTAGGCCACAATGCTTCTCAACTAACCTCTTGAGTACAGATCCTCTGTTCTTCAAGGCAGCAACTGGAAGCCCCAGATCTGGAGAGTGATCTCTGTGGTAAAGACATTAACAGAGATGATTCTCTTGTCCAGTTTCATATCCTTTTGTTCTCTTCAATAATCATGTCTTTTCTTGCTAATGATTTTACAAGGAATTTAGTAGTAATTCACAGGTTTTTCAGAGAGTGGCCCAGCTGCAAGCATTCACCCACATAAATAGCCCATCTGTAGGAATGAGCTTCACATGACTGAGCTATTGAATGGTGAACGATGAGGGGCCATTCTCAAACAGGAGGGTTGCATGGGTGGTGTCAGAATAATGGTTTTCAAGACTTGGTGAAGCACAGACTCACCCAACATGACATAGTAGTGGCCAATTGGGAGATCATGAGAGCAGATGGAAAACCTGGCAGGTGGCAATCAATCAATCAATTGTATTTATTGAGTGCTTATTGTGTACTCTTGTACTATTGTGAGTGCCTGGAAGAGTACAGTTTACCAGAGTTGGTAGACATGTCCCACAATGAGTTTACAATCTAGAGGGGGAGACAGACATTGATATAAATAAAGTGTGGATATGTACATAGGTTCTGTGGGGCCGAGGTAAGAGTGAATAAAGGATGTAAATCCAACTGCAAGGGTGACGCAGAAGGGAGTGGGAAAAGACGAAATGAGGGCTATAAATGATCATTTAATTATAATTCATAATACATTTATATTATAATTTACATTATATATAATTATATACTCCTTGAGGGAAATGCTCATGTGCTTTCCTCTGTTGTACTCTCCCAAGCACTTAGCAAACTATTGTGCAAACAATAGGCACTCTCAACAATAATAATAATAATGATAATTATGGCATTTGTTAAGTGCTTACTATGTGCCAAGCACTGTTCTAAGCGCTGGGGGTAGGTACATGGTTATCAGGTTGTCCCACGTGGGGCTCTCGGTCTTAATCCCCATTTTACAGAGGAGGTAACTGAAGCACAGAGAAGTTAAGTGACTTGCCCAAGATCATACAGGAGACTAGTGGAGGAGTCAGGATTAAAACCCATGTCTTCTGACTCCCAAGCCCATGCTCGTTCCACTTAGCCACACTGCTTCTCAAATGCTACTGATTGGGGAGAGGAGGTTAGGAAGCCCAGAGTATGGGGAGAAAGAAGAGGTAAGAAAGGCACGGGATGGAGGTAGGGATTGGAGTCCTGCAGTACAGGTAGGAAGAGGGAAGCAAAGGGAGGGGATTACCAGAGCACAGGGAAGGAAGTGAGTAGGGAAGAAAGGATAGGAATGGAGGGGGGGAAGGGACTACTTTGAGGAGTTCAAAGAGTACTGGGAACAGAGCCTGTGGAAACACCGTCACATAGGAAGGAAAGACCGAGAGGGAAATGAACAGAGAGATAGAGAAAAAGAGAAAGTGGGGGACAACATCCATAAGCTAGCAGAGTGTTTATGAATACAATGCTACAGTACTCACCTGGCTGCCTCTGGCACTGCCCTGATCATGGTGATGAGAACCCTACTGTCAAAGCATGGAAGACAGCAGCAAGAGCCCCACTCCTGTAGTCTGGGCCAACAGGGTTCCCACCACCAGCACCACCAACTGTTATATCCTGGAAGTGTGCTTAGGGGAAAGAGCACTGGCTTGGGAGTCAGAGGTCATGAGTCTGAATCCCTGCTCTGCCACTTGTCAGCTGTGTGACTCTGGACAAGTCACTTAACCTCTCTGTATCTGTTACCTGATCTGAAATATGGGGCCTAAGACTGTGAGCCCCACATGGGACAACCTGATAGTATCTACCCCAATGCTTAGAACAGTGCTTGTCACATAGTAAACGCTTAACAAATACCATCATTATCATACCACTACCTTGTTAGTACAATCACTTATCATATCGTGACTGGATTACCGCATCAGCATCCTTTCTGATCTACCAAGCTTCTGTCTCTCCCCACTTTAGTCTATACTTAATTCTGCTGCCCGGATTATCTTTCTACAGAAACGTTCTGGGCATGTCACCCCCCTCCTCAAAAATCTCATTTGGTTGCCTATCAACCTTCATATCAAGCAGAAACTCCTCACTATTGGCTTCAAAGCTCTCCTTCACCTTGCCCCCGCCTGCTTCACCTCCTTTCTCTCTTTCTACAGCCCACCTCACACGCTGCTCCTCTGCTGCTAACTTCTTCACTGTGCCTAGTTCTCGCCTGTCCCGCCATCGATCCCTGGCCCACCTCTGGCCTGGAATGCCCTCCCTCCTCACGTCTGCCAAACTACATACCTCCCCCCTTCAAAGCTCTACTGAAGGCTCACCTCCTCCAGGAGGCTTTCCCAGATTGAGCACCCCTTTTCCTCTGCTTCTCCCCCCACATTGCCCCTACTCCCTCTCTCTGTTCTACGGTCCCCACCCCACAGAACTTGTGTGTGTATATATATTTTTATTCTATTTATTTTATTAATGATGTGTATATATCTATAATTCTATTCATTTATATTGATGCTATTCATGTCTGTCTACTTGTTTTGTTGTCTGTCTTCCCACTTCTAGACTGTGAGCCCATTGTTGGGTAGGGATTGTCTCCATTTGTTGCCAAATTATACTCTCCAAGCACTTAGTACAGTGCTCTGCACACAGTAAGTGCTCAATAAATACAATTGAATTAATGAATGAATCAGAAAATGGGTTCTAATCCTGGCTCCACCACTTGTCTGCTGGGTGGGCTTGGGCAAGCTGCTTAACTTCTCTGTGCCTCAGTTACCTTATCTGTAAAATGGGGATTTAGACTGTGAGCTCCAAGTGGGACAACCTGATTACCTTGTGGCTATCCCAGTGCTTAGAATAATGCTTGAGCACATAGTAAGTGCTTAACAAATACCATTATTATTATTATGATGTAATAATTTCTTAAGTGCTTACCTTGTGCCAAGCACTGTACTAAGTGCTGGAATAGATATGAGATCATCAGGTCAAATACCCATTCTGTCCCACATGGGACTCACAGTCTAAGTAGAAGGGGGAGCAGATATTGAATCCCTATTTTACGGATGAGGAAACTGAGGTTCAGAGAAGTTAAGTGATTTGCCTAAGGTTACACAGCTCTTTCCACTAGGCTAAGTTACTGTCAGTCTGGGAGATCCCTACAAACCAGCCAGGGCTCCATAAAGAGCCCTTTATATATGGAGTGTTTTGAAAACAATTCAGTATGAGAAGAGAAAAAGTGTGGTGCTCCACAGGGCTGAATTTTCAGGCATAAACACATTGAATACCATGAGGTCAACCAAAACGCTAACTAGATTTGCATGGCTGCATTTCCCTGACCTCACACTGAAAGGTTCTGTTTAGGTCATGATATCTGAGCTTTCTTTTCCTAATAGTTTCAGGGGCAGAAAGTGGAAATAGAAGGTCCTGTCTTATACCAGAGCTTTTGTGATTATGTTTCATCTTCCCGAAAAATTTATTGGATGACTTCACTCTGTTCCTCCTGTATCCCCACTCTGTGGTTTTCCTCAACCTGTTGTCTCATTCACATAGAAGCTATTACTGAGTACTTAGGACACTGTAAAAATAAGGGAAATTAACACCTATTTCTTAGCATCAAGTATATAAGGAGTTATTATAGGGAAAAGTTGGAGATCAGTTATGGTCCATTTCCACTAAGGCAGAATAAGCAAAGCTGGAGTTAAACTGCATGGAGCATGAAGCATTCGGGGTTAGAAATAGGAATTTTGGCAGGCTGCCAAAACTCTAGACTGTAAGCTAATTTTAGGCAGGGAATATGTCTGTAATATTGTTGTACTCTCTGAGTGCTTAGTACAGTGCTGTGCCCACAGTAAGTGCTCAGTAATTAGGATTGACTGACTGACTGAAAGGGTTCAACATTAAAATGGCTTTCAGAAGTAGGGTGTGTAGAATATCCTTTTCCGAAGGATTTTATAGACTAGAATAAACTTTCATCAATCTGGGGTATTAGAATCAGTTTTGTTTGGTGGAGAAGGGGGAAGCAATTGATAACTTTTGTCGAGATTCTGCACTTCTTTGACATTTTCATCTGTGCCTAAAGAGTACCCAGAGGCAGAGAGACCCATGCATTCTGGCCAGGGTCACCCAGTGGTACCTTTGTTGCAGAGTTGGGGCTTGAACTGATGGTTTCCAGACCTGATTTGCTTAAGGTCATCACAATCAGAAGTAGTCTTGGGGTTGTCTTCCAAAGCACATGACAGTAATGTAGTCTTGGGTTGACTCCCAGAGCACATGACAATAATGCAGAGAGAAGCTTTGTAAAAAAAAAAAAAGTGATTATTTGCCCTTAGGAAACTTAGGAACTAGCTGTGTCAGTAGCTGCACACAGGTCACTCACAGTGCCAGTAACTACCGTACCTACTTAACTTTAGCCTTCAAAGCTCTCAAACCTCTGGCCCCAGGTGACTTTTCTCTTGAATAAAATGGGAATTTCAGGGTGGCTGGACAGCTGGCTTTGATTATTTTTTTTCTTTCCTTCCCCACAGCAATTTTAGGAAAGCTTAAAAACCACTTCTCAAAGGGGGACTGAAAGTTCCATGATTGCTCTCATTTGTCAGTTGTCTTTAGATTCCAACTCAAGCAGTCTTGGTACTTGGCCAGGGTAGCTAAGCTCAGTTCTGATGAGTTGGTCACCCTGGCGCTAGAAAGTGTCCTCTAAAGCCTTGCCTTATTTACCAAAATCAGCCCCATAAAATCAGTGGTGAATGAAAGGATAGAATCAGGCTATCCTAGAGAAAGAAGAGAAGTGGTGGGTGGGCACTTCTCAGCACAAAAAGCTGTTAAGTTTGATCTCTTGAGCTCTGTTCCCAGAGGAGTGGAAAATAATTGCTCTCTAATGTCTGAGCAGCCTGAAACATGGTCTCCTGTTGGACAGGTGCCTCAGGGAAAGCCCACCTTCCTTGCCCCTCACTACCTCCCCACCAGCTCGCTCCATATGACTGGAATTATTATGAGGCATAAAAATGGAAGAGGTTAATACATCCTGACTAATGGAATCGAATTCATTACATGTCTCCCAAAGATACTTAAGCCAGTCTTTCAGAGGGCAACTGTTGGTTAAGCAATCTATATATTGAGTAGCAAACAAATGTTATCATAGTCATTAGCTTGAGGCGGCACCACTCATCAGACACGATTTCAACTTCAATGTCAGCTCAAAGTATTTGCTAAAAATAAAATCTCCTTACAAAAGGCCTCTGACTAGGCAAAATGAAACCATTTTATTTGTTTAAAAGGAAGGCAGGGAGTTACCAAGCCAAATAGGTGTTTTAACTTGAGCTGAATTTGTCAGTGAGCTTTCCTGTGGGGCTAAGCTCCAGAACTGCTGAGGATGTCAACCTCTCAAGAATGCTTTCACCCTCTCCCTTTACCCTTACTCACAACTGTAAGTTTCAGGCCAATAAAACAAACACCCAAGAATCCCTGGGCATGCTGAATTAAAAAACCATTCAGCCTTCTGGTCCTGAGGAAATGTTTGTAAACCAAGATAGCAAATCAGAGTTCTTAGGATGGAAGTCTTCTTGAATAATTAGTGCCGCCTCTGAAGAAAAGCAGGCTTTCCAACCGCTTCTCTCTGGTGACTGACAACTCTGTGGTAATTACCTTTGCTCACAGACCCATGCCTGATCTTGGAGGCTAAGGCAACCTCACTTCTAGCATGAACAAAGTGAGAGGAGTTGCCTCAGCGGCACAAAAACAGCCTATCCCAAACTGAGTTGTGTACCTCACAGACGAAATGTATTCAAGAGTCATGAGCCAGAGGATTAGTCTGCTGTGATCCTTAACATTGCGATTGAGGCTAGACGCACATCAGAGCAGCTAAGCAGTTCACTGCATATTGGAATAATTAATACGTATATGCTCTAGTGCAAAGGTACATACAAGACAAGCCAAGATTGGCAAGGTTAGGCATCCAATGCAGAAGTCGAGACTGAGAAAGGGACCGGGAGAGGCCATTTGGTTTCACAGATGTCTCTCAATAAGCACTGCAGTGCTGAAGGCAGAAGGAACCTCACCAGTGGCAAAACAGTATATTAACAAGAGTGGAAATTCTAGCTGGGTCCAGTGGCATCCAAGCATGCAGCAGGAAGCTAGGAAACTAGAGAAAGAAAAGTTTTGGTGAAAGTCAAGTTTTTACACCTACAGAGGAGAATGATGCTGTATGCACTCAAGCATACAGCAAGAAGCTAGGAAGCCAGAGAAAGAAATGTTTTGGTGAAAGTGGAAGTTTTTACACCTACAGCTTCAGCTTCCATATTCAAGGATAGCTCTGCCTTTAAAAATGATAATGAAAACTTGGAAATCCACCCTGAATTATCAGAGAATTTTTTCTACATGAGCATACCTCAGATGATAGAAACTGAGAGGAAATGTTGGCTAATGTCCCGCTAGATTGTAAATTCCTTGAAACCAGGGATTGTGTCTACTAACTCTATTGTACTCTCCCAAGCACTTAGTACAGTGGTCTGCACAGAGTAAGTGATCAATAAATACCACTGATGGTTTGATTGGTGGCCTTAGGAGTCAAGACTATTGGAAGTTATAACTGCTGCCTCTGTTCCTAGCTCAGGCTAAAACCTGCTCCATGGGTGTGAATTGTTATTCAGGTTGGGTCAGAAAATCACAGTCAAGTGGAAACAGTTGGGTGTTTTTTTTAAATTTGGGGGCTAGAATTTCCCCTCCTGCTTTTATTGTGTGACTGGTTTAGCTACCCGATGTGCTGATTTACGGTGATTGGACAAATGATTTAAGCGGAATGAGTACCAAGGAAGCAAGGTTAAAACCATGAATTGGTAATTTTTATTTTCTCTCTTTATAGGTAAATAAATTATTATAGTTTTTTTCAAAGACTGTAGCGATGCATTGACTTTTAATACCTGAAAATTTAAAAATTAAGAAAAAATCATTTATTGAAGAGTTTTATTAAGGCTGATTTGATAGCTTATTTTTATTCTAAATCTATTCATTTTTCTGACAAGCACCATCCCTGGGGAGTTTACAACTCTTGCTAAATAGATGGCACTGATACTTAAAAATGAGAGATGGAGCTTGATTTGTTCATTTTTTAGGTCTGAGACTGCTGATTGCTCCATATTTTCAGGAATATTGATTGCTACACTACAAATATCTTTTATGTTTAAGTCCATAATGAGAAGTAGGCTGGACCTGGATTTGGGTTGAATAGGAACCTATCTAATTAATCACAGAGACCTCCCTTAGAAATCTTAAATGTGTAGATCCATTAACTATATTCCAATCCCAGGTGTTATTTTTACCATCCAGTTTATCACTCTGGAAGCCTCTGTTGATCCATCAAACATATACAATGGAAAAAAAAATTCTCAGTTGAAAGAAATGAACAAAAACAAGTTTCATTTCTTATATTTACCCTTGGTTTGGAATTCTTAATTCTGCCTTTGTTTTTTGCCTTTCCTCTCAAGATTGAGAGCCTAGGGAATAAGGATGAGGGAGCATCTAGTTCAACTAATGATTAGTTTTACCCATATTTATTGGACATCTCTTGAACATTATGGTGATATACGGACATCTTGTGACAATACAAAGAACATATAAACTGTACACTGTGCCTGCCCACAAGGAATTTTACAATTTAGGATCAGAGAGAGAGAAACACACAAACAACTAACAATTTAACCATTAAAAATAACATATCAATGTTTCTCTCCCTTCTCCCTTCCCTTTTCCTCAATCTGGTAACAAAGAAATCCCAATGGTTTAAATTTTTACAGAGGTCCTGTTTCATCCACCTTTCACTTGAGGAGGGAAGGGTCTGGGCCTGTGATAGCAGCTGCTGCTCCTGGGGGAGGGGAATGGGACCATGAAACTGCACCCCCTCCCTCCCCCTGCCCACCCAGAGGCAACCAGGTCTCCAATGGGCTACTGAAATACCGGAGGGGAACGAAAAGTCAGGCATGTAATTTGAGGTTGATTTTGTTTTTCCTTCCATGCTAAAACTGACTCTCTGTGTGTCCCCAGAAGATTTTAGTCCAAGGCTTTCATAAAATCCCATCACGATTATCCAAAATAGGAACAGATAGAATAAACACTGGCTGAGAAGGCAGGGCTGGAATGGAATGTATTATGCAAATGATGTTTGCCTTAATTTCACTTCCTTTCATCATGGAATTTACATAGGATTTGGACATGTCTTAAAATGATTAATTACACATGGTACCTCTATTAGGGTAACATAATATAGGTCTGTCTATTTCAATTGAAAACTGCCAGACTATCTCAAATTTTTGTGGGGGCCATTTGGCTCATACTACTCAGAGTTTGAGTGATGATAATGCATCACAAATTACTATTTTATACATATTGAGCTAAGAAATCAACATGGTGATAAGCATATTTAGGGACAGTCTCAATTCCTGGCTTCATTTCCTAAATGATAATTTGGAATAAAAACTAGTGTTAACTATTCACAGCTGAGCAGCCGAGGATCCCAAAAGTTGTCGGAAGCATTCTGATGACTCACAAACTTTTTTTGTGAGTCAGAAACTTTTTTTTTCCAAATACAAAGAGTAGCCATTAGGACCTTCCCAGTTTGCCTAGAGCTTCTCCATATAAAAAAGGCCAGAAACCATGGCCTGGTGGGAAGAGCAGGGGTCTGGGAGTCAGGGAATCTGGGTTCTAGTCCTGGGGATTAAGACTGTAAGCCCCTTGTGGGACATGGACTGTGTCCGATGTGATTTGCTTATAAGTACCCCAGCGCTTAGTACAGTGCCTGGCACATAGCACTTAAAAATACCATTTAAACAACGACAGTGGAAAAAAGCCCCATTTGGTTTCAGCTTAGACAGGTGGAATGGCCTGGGCTGCTAATGCTTGGGTGGGTCATGTTCTCTTCAGCAGCATTAACAGGTCCCAGAGGGAGCTGAATGAACAATAAATTTAATAGTTTGTTCTGGTGTACGTTTTTCACTCTGCTTTACTTATGGGTTTTAGGATTGCACTGCTGCCTCAAAGATCTAGACAGCTTTCTGCTGCTGGAAACTCCCGGGTGACCTGATCACCAGTTGTAGAACAACAAATACTATCGCATTTTAATTTGTAATGCCTGTTTCTAGCTGCCAAGGCAGGGTCATTCAGGAGACTCTAGTGATTTAACAAGGACAGTATGAAATTATCCCTTAAATAACTTACAAAAATTTAATTATCTATTTACACAAAAAATGATTGGACCAAATAATTTTGCAATTTATTATAAACACAAAACCAAGATATTTTCCCTCAATGATTTATTTTGCTCTTTTCTATTAACTTAGTGGAAATTCTGACCTATAAGGAAATGCACATTCAAGGAGCCTGTGTATAAAATGTATACTCTTGGAAATGTAATGCCTTTAGAAAAAAATGTTTGATTAAAAAAAAAATTATCATTATCATGGTATTCAAGTGCTTACTATCTGTTCTAAGCATTGAGGTAGATATAGGTTAATCAGGTTGGACACAGTCCCAGTCCCACTGGGGGCTCACAGGCTAAGTAGGAGGGAGAACAGGTACTGTATCCCCATTTTACAGTTGAGGAAACTGAAGCCCAGAGAAGTTAAATGACTTGTCCAAGGTCATACAGCAGGCAACTGGAGGATTTGGGATTAGAACCCAAGTCCTCTGACTCCCAGGCCTGAACTGTTTTTCCCTAGGCCATGTGCTCCAGATTATACCCCTTTCTATCTATTTATAATTTGTCTAACTTGATAACTGTTAATATTTGCCTATACCTGTATTTAAATGTAGCATGTGCTCTGCTCCCATAATCAGAGCATTTGCTCTAGCATTAATAGTAATAGTAATAATAATAATGATTGTATTTGTTAAGCACTCATTATGTGCCAAGCACTGTTCTAAGTGCTGAGGGGGATACAAGGTAATCAGGTTGTCCCTCGTGGGGCTCACAGTCTTAATCCCCATTTTACAGATGAGGGAACTGAGGCACAGAGAAGTTAAGTGACTTGCCCAAAGTCACACAGCTGAGAAGTCACGGTGATAGTATATTTAAAGGACCCTTGGTTTGCAAGCCCCTCTCAAGGTTTGAGGGTTTCCAGTACTCTACCAGTTTCGGCTAAGGGAGGGAAAGTCAAGCAGAAATGTACCCATTCCATTCCTAGCTTGGGCAGTGGCTAGTGAGTGGAAGGCAATCTGCTACAAGTCAAAAACTCCCCTGTGCTGGGCAGCAGCAGCATGGGAAAGAGTCAAGGGCAGAGACTCAAGTATACTGCATGGAAGAAGGCAGTGGTAAACCACTTCTGATATTTACCAAGAAAACTCTATAGGATACACTACCAGAATGATTGCAGATGGAGTTGGGGCATTCTGGGAGAGATGTATCCATGGAGTCGCTATGGATCGGAGACGACAGCATAAGACAAGGCAGTTTGCAAGGCACTATTCTAAGCACTGGGGAAAGAAAAAGCACACTTGAGAATTAGATATGGTCATAATGACAAGGGGAGGGGTTTGGATACGACACATGGGGAAGGAGGAAATCTTAGACCCATGAAACAACATGAATGACCCGATTTCGAGTCCAACAGATCTGGTGGTAAAGGAGGCTAGGAGGTGGGGAACTGTGGGCAGCCAAGGCAGCTGGGGTTAGAAGCCTTTTCTCTGGGGGTGGAAGGAGAAGAAGGAGATGGGAAGGAGGTGGTAGGAGTTCAGAGTCAGGAGGGCGCCCACCATGACTGAGTGTCATTTCCTGATTTGTTAAGTGCTTACTATGTGCAAGGCACTGTACTAAGCGCTGGGCTTGATACAAACAAATCAGGTTGGATACAGACCCTGTCCTGCCTGGGGCTCACGGTCTCAACTCCCATTTTACAGATGAGGCAGTAGGGCACCCCATGAGTAAACACACACACACATCCTGCATGTAAGCAAGTGTTACCTCTACACTGCTTAAAACATCAAACACATTTTTTGAATAGTACTTGTTAAGCGCTTACTATGTTCCAGGCACCATATAAGCACTGGGGTAGATACAAGATAATCGGTTCATGTCCCACATGGGGCTGACAGTCCCCATTTACAGATAAGGTAACTGAGACACAGAGACTTTAAGTGACTTGCTTAACATCACACAGCAGACAAGTGGCAGAACTGGAATTAGAACCCCAGTCCTCCTACTCCCAGGTCTTAGCTCTTTCCACAAGGCCATGCTGCTTTTCTCTTCTGTTCACTATCCACTTAATCATCTCTCTCAACCAAGGACAAGTGTTTTAATAGGGTGTGAAGGGTTGGGGCCGGAGACACAGGAGACACAGGTGAAGGGGTTTGATTTTGAAAGGAGGTGGAGATTTGGGGGAGATCATGCCTGATGGTTTCAATTGTATCGATGAAATACAGGGCCAGTTCATTAGAGGCAAGTGACAGGGAGTTTGAGGAGGGAGATAAAAGTCTGAAACAGCTGGTGTGGACAATGGACATAGGAGTCAATAAGGAAAAAGGTATTTCTGCTGGGCAGAGGAGAAGGCAGAGCTATTATAGCAGGTGCGGATGAATTTAGCGATGGATGAGGTTGGCCTGATGTCTTGACTTCTGCCAGCAGTGCTCCACAGCTCGAGCACATGAGCAGAGGAAGCATATTATGATTGAGACTGTGAGCCCCACATGGGACAGGGACTATGTCCAACCTAATTTGCTTGTATCCACCGCAGCGCTCGGTACAGTTTCTAGCACACTTAACAAATACCATAATTAACAAAGTGCTTAACAAATACCATAATTAATATTGTTATTTAAAGGGTTCTGCCTTCCATGTCTGTGGACACCGATTTTCAGGTCATCATGTAGCAGTTGTTTAATCCCGTCAAAGGGCAGGGATTGTCTCTATCTGTTGCTGAATTGTACCTTCCAAGTGCTTAGTACAGTGCTCTGCACATAGTAAGGGCTCAATAAATACTATTGAATGAATGAATGAGTGAATATTATGGAGGTGATCCAGGACTGTGGGTTAGTTGTTCCGGGCCTTATGATCCCATCTTACGACTTGATGTTGAGCATGGCTCAGAACGAATACAGATGGAACTGCTCAATGATGCCAATATGGTCCAGATTTCACAACCATCTAGAAGGTTGGACAGCACTTGATCTTGGTAGACTTTCAGTTTGTATTGAAGCCTTATCCTATTTTGCTGCCATCCTCTGCTTGACAATCTCTAAAGAATGGGCTGGTTTTTGTGATTTGATTTTCTACTTAATAATAATGGTATTTGTTAAACACTGTGTGCCAGGTACTGTATTTCCTTGTCCAATTGCATCACTGGACAATGTGCTGCGTAGGTAGTGGATTTTTGTGATAGCATTTAGTTGCTTATTTCTGATGACCTTTGGTTGTGTGTAGTGTTATCGAGGGGCAGGTTTATACATTGTGCTAGTTTTCTTCAGGCTTATTTCTAATAATGATAAATGAATAGTGGTATTTGTTAAGTGCTTACTGTGTGCCAGGCACTGTAGTACGCACTGGTGGATACAAGCAAATTGGGTTGGGCACAGTCCCTGCCCCACATGAGGCTCACAGGCTCAATCCCCATTTTACAGGTGAGGTAACTGAGGCCCAGTGAAGTGACTTGCCCAAGGTCACACAGCAGACAATTGGTAGGACCGAGATTAAGCCGTAACACCAGGCTGACTCTCTGTAAAGCAGTTCAGGATCATCTGCATGTCTTTTTTGGTGTCTGCCTCTAGGGCACAGTCATCCACATAAAGTTTTGAATGACTGTTTAGGAATTTCAAGGCTGATGATAGCTTGTTGAAAATAAATATCACGTTATGGAACTTGACTCTATGTGATAATGCGAACCGTCACCTTTCAGAAAGAACAGCACTTGGGATACATGAACATGCCAGATATGAAGTCAGTATTGCAGCATCACTACAATTAAGACTTCAAAGAATGGTAAAACTCCCAGATCTGATGTCAAGATTCATAAGCAAGGAGGAAGTAAGCAAGGAGCTCATTCATTTGCATAAGCTTTTCCTTAACTTATGGAACTTTGATTTTAGAGGTACCACAACCTTTAAGAAGGAAGGTGAAATTTCCTTCAAGATGGCTTCTATACTAGCTCCAAACAATACATTCTCAGAATCCCAACGTTGTTCAGCAACTGTGAATTTTGTAGCACATTACATAAGGCACAATTGCAGGGAATAATAGCACCAACTATATATGAATATACATAGCTGTCCTTCATTTTCCAAGATGATGCTACTGACAAAGAGATCCTATCCACGTGGGCTGACGTAGCTGAAATGACAAATGTGCAACCAGCGATCCATTTCACAATATATTCGTGCACAGATAGTTTCTTGCCTTGCTGATGTATTTGCCACTTGAAAGGTCCATGGCTGTTTTCAAGACTGCCTCTTGGTATTTCAATCATCCTGAAGCCTCTACTCCAGAAGAGCAAACTCCCTCCTGATCACTCTCCCCACCTTAAAGACCTTATTAAAAGCACACCTCCTCTAAGAGGCCTTCTCTGATTAATCCCTCATTTTCTCTTCTCCCGCTCCCTTCTGTGTCACCCTTCCACTTGGATTTGCCCCCTTTATTCCCCCCTCCCTCAGCCCCACAGCACTTCTGTAATATATTTCTAATTTATTTATATTAACATCTGTCTCCCCCTCTAGACTGTAAGTTCATTGTGTGCAGGAAACATGTCTACCAAGTCTGTTATATTGTACTCTCTTAGGCACTTAGTACAGTGATCTGCACACAGTAAGTGCTCAATAACTATAGTCGATAGATTGCCACTTTCCAGGCTGGTCAGTGTGTGCTCTGGTGATCTCCCAGTTGGCCACTACTGTATCACATTGGGTGGGTCTGTGCTTCACCATGTCTTGAAAACCATTATTCTGATCCCACCCCCACAACTGTCCTGTTTGTGAATGGCCCCTCACCATTCACCATTCAATAGCTCAGTCATGTCAAACTCCAGCGCTTAGAGCAGTGCTTGGCACATAGTAAGTGCTTAACAAATGCCAACATCATCATTATTATTATTCCTACAGATGGACTGCTTATGTGGGCAAATACTTGCACCTGGGCCACTCTCTGAAAAACCTGTGAATTACTACTAAATGACTTGTAAAATCATTAGCAAGAAAATATATGATTATTGAAGAGAACAAAAGGACATGAAATTGGACAGTAGAATCATCTCTGTTAATGTCTTGCAAATTTAATACTAGGCATTTAATGCTCTCAAGGAAGGGGCAGGTCAACAGTCGCCCAAGATTTGGGAAGAGAAAGGCAGGAAAGACAGATGCACGGAAAGAAACTGGAAGAGAGAGAGGCAAAAGCAGAGACATTAAGAGCAATAAACAGAGACATAGGTGTAAAGAGGTAGATCTGGGCAGAGAGAGACAAACACAGACTGTCACCCAGATGATCTACTCCCTGTCCAAAGCAATACGGGAGAGCAATCAATCAACTGTATTTATTGAGCGCTTACCATGTGCAGAACCTTTGAAAGAGTACAATACACCAGAGTTGGTAGATATGTTCCCTGCCCACAGTCTAGAAGGAGAGAGCACAACTGAACCCATTTCTCTGGAGTGGAAGCAGTTCAGAGCCCCTTTTCTGAGCTGTGGGGCTGACAATGCAGCTGGGATAATCATAAGTATGGTATGTGTTAAGCGCTTACTACATGCCAGGTACTGTACTAAGCACTGAGGTGGATACAAGCAAATCGAGTTGGACACAGTCCATGTCACATGTGGGGCTCAAAGTAGCAATCCCCATTTAACAGATGAGGTAACTGAGGCACAGAGAAGTGAAGTGACTTGTCCAAAGTCACACAGCAGACAAGTGGCAGAGTTGGAATTCGAACCCAAGACCTTCTGTCTCCCAGGCCAGTGCTCTATCCACTATACCATGGGAGCCCTTTCTCCGGCCCGGGGAGCTGTCAAAGTGGTTTGGGGCTCAAGTCAGACCGTGGTTTGGAACAGGGGTAGGGAGATGGGATGGGAAGGAGGGAGGAAAACTGCCGAGGCAGCCCAGGGATGCTAGAGCTCCAGAGCATCATTTGGGTTGAGGGGGGATGTGCACAACAAATGAGACGGTGCGGGGCTCTATGGCGGAAGCAGCTCAGGGCTCATCTCTCTGCCTCGGAGTTTGAGCCCAAGGAAAGCAAGAGGAACAAGGGAATCCAAGCAATAAGTAATGGGGAATATCTCTTTGTACATGGAATGGAAAGATGAAGAGAGAATGTATGTTCTGTCTCATCTGTGATATTCCTACAACCCTTATCCCTTTAAACTGGGTTACAACATTTTTTGACCATTACCCAGAATATATTGTTGCATTGAATTTAAATGCTGTTTTGACTAATTTTCATATTAAACTACTTAAAACTAGGTATTGTTGCAGTAATTTTAAAATCCATATCTTGCTGCTAATTGTATACTGAACAAAGATGTTAATATTGTGAAAGGACCTGCTGCATAATCTTAGAGCAACATTTCTCCTTGTTTTGAGCACAGATCCAAGCTATGTGCATTGTTCCGGAGCAGATGTGCAAACTTGGCAGGAAACAGAGGAGAGAGAGAGAGACAGACAGACACACGGAGAAGGGGGTGGGGGTATATGGTGGGGAAGAGAGGAATCCTCAAAGGACCTATTCCTTTATCAGCCTTAAGCATGCAGATGATCTAAGCCACAAGCCTAAAGGTTTGCTAGATTTGTATGATTAGTAACTCATTTCTTCAAGTTGAAATTTTCCAAAATATAGTCAAACAGGTAGTTGGCTAGAAGTTTGGGGGCAGTGATATAATCTTTTAGAGTCATCCTTCATTTTGGTGACTTATCCCTACTACTAGCAGAACATGTGCTCCAGTTGTATTGATGTGAACTTTTATATTCCATTTTTATTGTGTAAGAAAATCTTCCATTTTTGCTCTGTATCATCACGATGACACTTTGTCACCCAGACATAAGAGGTTGATTTGGGATCAGATGAATAGAAGGTGAGTACGATTTTAGGCCAACTCCTCTCCAGCTGCTGGAAAGTGCTGCAGCTCGGAGAGGCTCCTCAGGAGCAAAAGGTTTCAGTGACAGCAAGAAGGCAGGAAGAGTGAGAGGGAGAGATTGAATATAAGGCAGTGAGTAAAACAGTTTTTCTCACTGAATAAGGGCATGGAGGGTGGCTGGGTGAATGTGGAGTGGAAATTTATTTCAGACATCAGAGGTGGAATGGAAGAGAGCTTTGAGTCAGGAGTCAAGAGGACCTGAGGGTAGATTATCATGGCTGGAAAGGGAGCAGGAGGCAAAAGGAGAGGGTTAGAAAGAAAGAGGTAATGAATAGCAACTCTTTATGCACATGCACATGCACAAACAGCACACACACACATACACAGTAGTCACTTACAAAAGCTAATCTCTAGATCAGACTTCACACATGAACACTTGGTTTTAGAGCATCAAAAAATTACATATGAGGAAGATTTACACAATTTTTTTCACATTTTTTTGACCAACAAAACTGTTTAATTGTAATTGATTAATTGTGGCCTCACACATCATTTACTTCAGCTGCATTAAAAAGAGACTACTACAGGTGGTTTCTGATATTTTTTTTTAATCATATTAAATGCTTACTATGTGTCAGGCACTGCATTAAGTATTGGAGTAGATCCAAGCTACTCAATTTGGACCCAATCCATGTCCCATGTGAGGCTCACAGTCTTAATCCCCATTTTACAGATGAGGTAACTGAAGCCCAGAGAAGTTAAGTGATTTGCCCAAGGTCACCCAGCAGACAGGCAATCCATCAATGACAAGTGGCGGAGCTGGGATTAGATTCCCAGACCCATGCTTTCTCCACTAGGCCATGCTGATACTGTATCTATTGTCTAGGAAAGCCAACTTGATATACAGGTTAGGCTAAAATTCTAAACTCTATCTACAATTTAGTCTCAGATTAAAATGGGAAGACCCTTTCCATATATCATTTACATATAAATCACCAGGATTAAAAGCTGCTTTTTCAGTCTTGTTTACAAGTCATCAATTCCACACTACCATGGCTCCAGTTGGGGGCTTCAATTTTCTTATGCATCAACTCATCCCCTCCCCCAAAAAAGAATCATAATATTTTACCAAATCTTTCTTGGTTTTTAGCTCATTAATCCCTTTCTGGGGAGTTGCCTCTACCAGCTATATAATCCTGAATTTTTATTTTTTCATCTTTGCCCTGAAAGCCTTTCATATTCTTCTTATAACTGGAAGGAGTGTGACCTAGTGGATAGCGCACAGGCCTGGGAGTCAAAAAGTCCTGGATTCTAATTCTGCCTCCGCCACTTGTCTGCTCTGTGACCTTGGGGAAGTGACTTCACTTCTCTATGTCTTAGTTACCTCATCTCTAAAAGGGGGATTAAGACTTTGAGCTCCATGTGGGACAGGAACTATGTCCAACCTGATTACCTTGTATCTACCCCAGCGCTTAGTACGTGCCTGGCACACATACAATAAAAAAAACACACAAAAAAAACTGGAAGCAGCTTCCCTAATGGGAGGAGTATACTTATGTGTTACTCGCGCATGACAAAACACCCAGGTCCCACACAGGAGGACTTCATTTATGATTTATTCGCACGTGGTGAGGTGGCTACCTCTCACCCATGTGCACCTCCCATGGGAGGAATCCACTGATGCGTTACACACCCGCAGTGGAGCGCTTAGCTCCCACCCACGAGCCACTTGGGAGGAATACACTTATGTGTTAATAATAATAATAATGTTGGTATTTGTTAAGCGCTTACTATGTGCAGAGCACTGTTCTAAGCGCTGGGTTAAACAGAGGGGAATCAGGTTGTCCCACATGGGGCTCACAATCTTAATCCCCATTTTACAGATGAGGGAACTGAGGCACAGAGAAGTTAAGTGACTTGCCCACAGTCACACAGCTGACAAGTGGCAGAGCTGGGATTCGAACTCATGAGCCCTGACTCCAAAGCCCGTGCTCTTTCCACTGCACCACGCTGCGTCTCATGTGTTACACACCCATGGAGAAGCGCCTGGCTTCCAGGCCCACGAGCATTCAGCAGGCCGGGACAGTCACCCATCCATCCCACGGCTCCTCACTTGGCACGGGCAGAGAGGGCATCTCACGCTCTTGACAGAGACGACCTGCACAGAAGGTCAGAGGCTGCAGGTATTTATCACCTGTGCTCCTAGGCCATTCCAGCCTCCGGCCTCAGTTTATCCAATCTCTGCCCTCCCCCCTCCTCCATACCTAATTTTGATTGGCATGGAGGCGAGGGACACCTTCTGTATTCCAGGCTTGGGCTGTCAATCTAGCAGTTTTGGTTGTGGGGGCGGTATCCCACCTGCACTTCTGAGTTCCCCCTGCTGGCTCAGGGGTCACGAGATAGCATTTGACCTTGAGATGGTGAGTACCCCGGGATCACCTTAGGACACCTACTTAAACTGTAAACTCCATGTGGGACGGGACTTTGTCCTGATTAACTTGCTTGACACATGGTAAGTGCTTAAATCCAATAATAATAATACACAATAATAATAATACAATAATGCAGAAGCACACCTGCATGACCCCCTTCCCCATTTCTGTCCCTTCTCCAACTCACTTGTTTATTTTAGGGAAGCTTGTAAATGTCCTCATACCTCAACCTTATGAACCTTATGTATCTTCCTATGCTCTCAGGAACCCCTTAAGTCTCCAACACTTTCTTTAGAAAGCCAGGACTGACTACCAAAAGCCTTTCCCTGTTTCAGGCCATTCCTACTCCAATCCCCTTCCTGCTCATGGGCAAAGATTTCCCTCATATACTCAAAGTAGTTGGTGATTTTTCTTTAGTTGTACTTCTCTGCATTACATGAGTCATATTATGACTTTTTCAACCTCCTTAACTGCTCACCTGCATAGATCTTTTAATCGGCATTCAGCAGAGGGAACCTCTAATTTTTAATGTCCTCCTTTTCACCTTGTTATATTACAGAGTGAAGATTCCTTGCCTTCTTATTCTGAGCATCCTGCCCTCCCAACCAAATCCCACCAAGTGTTTGGCCAATGGCTTGCACAGAACATAAAGATATTCTATATAAAATTCAACAGTCAGTCCATATTGGGGTGGAGTGCCATATTCTTACCATTCCTACCATGCTCACCATTTCCCCTGCTGGAATTTTTCCTTTCAGCTCTTTCACGTGTTCCTTTGTCAAATTTTATTGTGTGCTTCCAAGTGCTCTAATAAATATTGATGATGAATGTGCCATCTGCCACACTATGATATTAATGAGGCCATTGTTTAGATCGTGGGTACATTCATGATGCCGTTCTTTCATTTGGTAGGTAGAAGATAGTGCTAAGGATTACGAGGTGATTTTCAGCATATTGACTGAGGAAGAATAGATTGGTGTTTAATTTACCAATCCTATGTAGACCTATGACTCTTTTCTAAATGTTGGTATCAGTACCAATCCAATGTTGAGAGCCCCAAGACAGTCAGCTAGTCAGACATTCTCTCTAGGTTCTTGTTCTTCATCAATGTAGGATCATATATACTTTCAGCTATGCCTTGTTTTGGAGGTCGACACTATTAGCAGTGAAATCTTATCCGTGTGTATGGGTGTGTGTGCACATAAAGATAGTTCTTTGGTGCACTGATGGGTTTGCCCCACACAGGTGTTGCAGGCACCAGCATTTGTGGTGGGAAAATACATAAATAATTCCAGCAGACAATAAACACAAACATTCCTATGTAATATTACGGGGAATATGATATGATGGATAAGAGTAATAATAAAAGAACAAAAATAAGAGAGGAAATATAGGAAACTTTTTAGCACTGCTCCACACCATAGTCAAACAATAAAGAATATGAATTCTAAGAAAAAAAATAAAGCAATATGCCACACACAAATTCTATATGTTAAAATCTTCCCACAATAGGATCATGCAGAAAGACTGGTCAGGTTTCTCAGGTCCTGATTCAGGCAAAGAACAAGATCATTGGTTTCCTTGAAATATTTCTTTCCCCACCCCGCTACCCCAACCAAAAAAAAAAAAAGAAGAATTATGATAACTTGTTCTTATACTTTAAAGATTGCTGAGATGTCTTTATGCATCACGATGATTTCTTCTTATTGAGTAATTAATGCTACATTCATGGAGAGTAGCCTTGGTCAAAACAAAGGTGCTCATTTTCACAAGTTAGCTCTTGTTTTTCTTTCTTTCCCAAAGTATCTCTTTTGTTCCACACCCATACATAACAAAAAATCCCCACAACTTTCATATTCTATGGCCTTGTTGGTTCTTGTGAGCTCAGTGAATTACCGTTTCCTGTTTCCTCCCGGCCTGCGTCTCTTTCTTTTGGGTTGTCGGGATTTTGGTTCTCTTATCTTGACTTATGCTAAGTATCTTTGCCCAACTCTGTGTCAAGTTGGGAAAAAGCCCGGCCTTTTGTTTTCGAGACTGACTCTGAATATTCCAATCTTCACAAAACTTCTACTCAAGGACATTCTGTCAATTGCTACCCACTAGTAGCTACCCACTGATCTGTCTACCGCTCTATCACACTTTTTTCAAAAGTGCTTCATTAAGTTTTTAAAAGTTTGTTCTGCCCTGTGAATCACACTTGACTTCAAATGGCATTATAAAAATGACTAATAAGTAGGTATTGGGTCACAGCTCACGGTCACATAGCTTTGCTAAGAAAATGGAGGATGGCGTAAAATGGAGGATGGCATTGTAAACCAAGCAGCTATCATTTGGTGAACTGAAACAGAGCTCTATTAGATTCCACTGAGGCTGGATATTCAGCTATATACTCCTGAACCGGGGCCAAAATTACTGAGCACCCTATATTTCCATTCAAGGTGAACAGCATATTCCTAAATTAGGACTGGTGCTTTGGGATTCATGGGCTATTGAATGGTGCCCCTGCTTTGTTGGTGAACAGACAGGTGACCAATATGCATAGGGTATTCAGTAGGGAATCCCACTGTCACTGTCATGCTTGAATGAATACATCAATCAATTAATGTTATTTACTGAGCACTTACTATGAGCAAAGCATTGTACTAAGCACTCAGGAGAGTACAGAATTGGTAGACATGTTCCCTGCCCACAATGAGCTTACAGTTTAGTCTTGAAGGGATGGGTGGCACTGACCTGTCCATACCTTCTCCTCCTTGGAACAAGAGCCATGTCACCAGGCTGAGATTTAGGGTGCAGTCTGTGTTTGGGGAACTGAATATCTCTGGGTACCCTCCTCAATAGCAGACCAGTCGGGCTCTTCAATAACCACCCAATAGCTGGGAATTAGTACAGGTTTGCGTGTGATGGGAAGCAGTGTGGCCTAGTGGAAAGAGCCCAGGCCTAGGAATCTGAGGGCCTGGCTTCTAATCCAGACTCTGCAACTTGCCTGCTGTGTGGTCTTGGGCAAGTCACAACTTCTCTGGGCCTCAGTTTCCTCATCTGTACTATGGGGATTCAATTCCATTTCCCCCCCACCCCCCACCCCTTAGACTGTGAGCTCCATGTGGGACAGGAGCCATGTCTGATCTGATTAACTTGTATTTAACCCAGAGCTTAGTACAGTGCTTGGCACATAGTAAGCACTTAACAAATACCATTATTATTGTTATATGAAGAGTACTGTAATTTCTTCATTTTATGTCTACTGTTTCTCCCATCAGATTCTAAATTCCTTGTGGCCAGGGACCACATTAAGTTTCTTGTAGGCAAAGTTCACATCTTTTATTTTTCATGTGTGATCCACAAGTACCTGATAGAGTTCTTTTCCCAAAGAAGGCACTCACTACCATCGGTGATTCATTCACTGATTCATTCAATCATATTTATTGAGATGTGTGCAGAACACTGTACTAAGCACTTGGGAGAGTACAATACAATAAACAGATATATTCCCTGCCCACGATGAGCTTAGAGTCTAAAGGCAGGGAGACAATATCAATACAAATAAATTACAGATATATACATAATAATGATAGTATTTAAGTGCTTACTATGTGCCAAGCACTGTTCTAAGCACTGGAGTAGATACAGAGTAATCAGGTTGTCCCACGTAGGGCTCACAGTTTTAATACCCATTTTACAGATGAGGTAACTGAGGCACAGAGAAGTTAAGTGACTTTCCCAAGGTCACACAGCAGACAAGTGGCAGAGCCAGGATTAGAACTCATGTTCTCTGACTCCCAAGCCCATGCTCTTTCCACTAAGCCAAGCTGCTTCTGTGTGCATATGTGCTGTGAGACTGGGAGGGGGAAAAAACAAAGAGAGCAAGTCAGGGCAATGCAGGAGTGGGAGAAGAGGAAAGGGGATCTTAGTCTGGGAAGGCCTCTTGGAGGAGATGTGCCTTCAATAAGGCTTTGAAAGGGGGGGAGAGTAATTATCTGCCAGATTTGAGGAGGGAGGGCATTTCGGGCCAGAGGCAGGACATGGGTAGGGGTCAGCGGTGAGATGGGCGAGATCCAGGCACAGTGAAAAGGTTAGCATTAGAGGAGTCAAGTATGCGAGCTGGGTTGTAGAAGGAGTGTAGCGAGGTGAGGTAGGGGACAAGGTGGTGGAGTGCTTTAAAGCCAATGGTGAGGAGTTTTTGTTTGATGCAGAGGTGGATGGGCTGCCACTGGAGTTTTGGGAGAGTAGGGTGACATGTTCTGAACGTTTTTGTAGAAAAATGATCCGGGCAGCAGAGTGAAGTATGGACTGGAGTGGGGAGAGACAGGAGGCTGGGAGGTCGGCAAAGAGGCTGATGCAGTAATACAGGCAGGATAGGAAGAGTGATTGTATTTCTGTGGTAGCAGTTTGGATGGAGAGGAAAGGGAGGATTTTAGCGATGTTGTGTTGAACATTTTAGCGATGTTGAAGGTGGGACCAACAGGATTTAGTGATGGATTGAATATGTGGGTTGAATGAGAGAGAGGAGTCAAGGATAACGCCAAGGTTACAGACTTGTGAGAGAGGAAGGGTGGTGCTGCTGCTACAGTGGTAGGAAAATCAGGGGGAGGACAGGGTTTAGGTGGGTGATGAAATTGAAGATTGGGGAAAAAAAAGAGAAAAAACCACCATCACCACCCTTTATCACCTCGTTAGAAAATTGTGGGCTAAAAGTGGTTACATATCTGGGCTCCTTCTCCACCTCCCCCCAGATCAGGACCAAGTTAATAGAAGAGGAGAGGGAAAACAAAACACCATCTCTCCCCTCTCCCTTTTTCCCTTTCTTGCTTCCAAGCTCTGTCTAGGACTTTTCATTTCCCAACTACAGCTTCAAATATTTAGTATAATACCCCACATGGGTTTTCACACTACAAAGGGAATCTTCACACCATTAGCATAACTTATTTTAATTTTTAAAGAGCAATGGTACCTATTAGTCTTCTTTTTAAAAACGGGTGCTGGCCAAGTAACAAACTCACCCAGGTTTTTAAAAGTGAATTTAGGAAATTCACCTCAGGGGGACTCATGGTTTCAGAAGAGGATTATTATCCTAGTGATCTCCTAAACAACTTGCTAATTAAATCTTACCAGAAGTTCTCCTTCTAGCTATAACTTCCAACTATTGCAGGGTATTTGTTTAGCTACTTGTAATGCTCAGTGCTCACCAGAGAATGGATAGCCTAAAGCCTCCCTATCGCTAAACTGGGGAGAGGCAGAGTTTTCCCAGTCTATGTGCCACTCTGAACCTTGCACGGGAAGGAATAAATGCCTTGCCTGTCTGGGACTGTTTATTGTTGGAAGGACAATCATTTGTATTCATTTGTTTGTTTATAGAAAAAGACTGGCTCCAGGTTCTCCAAGATCTTCCATCCTTTCTGTAGCTGTAAAACATAAGCATGTCCTCTGGGGAAATCCTCAGACCTGTGGAGTTCAGTGTGCATGCTAATTTTTTTCTCAAAGTCAGCTCAGAGTCACATTTCCCTCACGTGTACTCAGGTTTTAGGATAGGGTCATGTTTTAGTATTTGATCCTCTAGCACAGCAGTCAATTCTCTTCCCTGTTGAATATTTTCTGTGTACTCCCACTGTGCTAGGACTCTACAGGACATATACAGGAGACACTAAGGGCACATGTACACAAACTGTAAATATAAACAGGAATACTCCACCAACTGTGACCATCACACCAACAGATAAGCTGAGCTTTAAAAAGTTTAGTTTTCAATATTTTTTTGTTTCTTTTATTTTTAATTCTTCATTTTCAAGGCTTGGTAATAAACCACATAGGCAAGGAGCAATTGTGTGATGGAGGCATATGGAGACCAACAATCTTTGTTCCAGTCTCCAAATGCCAGGCATGCTTAATGGCAGTATCCGGCGGATGCTGGATCGCAGGCTCAGCAGATAATCTATAGGGTACTCTCTCAGTCCAAGTCTATTGATTCCTCTATCATCACAGCAGTACCGTCTGTTGTTGAGATCCACAGTGGTCCAGAAGTATGTCTAAATTATTTCCCCTTGTTCCTAGGACCTATCAGATGAGCACATGCTTCTCTTATTAGGAGGTGGTGAGTCAGTTTGGAAAGGTGAGGGTTTTATGTTATATTGCTATCAATCAGTAGTATTTATTGAGTGCTTACAGTTTGTAGAGCTTTGTACTAAGGATTTGGGAGACTGCAGTAGAATTAGTGGACATGATCCCTGCCCTCAAAGAGCTGGCAATCCAGTGGGGGAGATGGACACTAAAATAAACTACAGATAGGAGTAAGAAGGAAAAGGGGTATTGGTAAATGAGCTCATGTCCAAGTAATGAGGTATATGAGATATTTTTTAAAAAGTGTTATGAAAGGTGGAGAGTGCTTTAGTGTGAGATGGCACAGAAATACTAGGCAGGCAGTAGAAGAGGTTATAAGCAGGGGAGATAAGAAGTTAATCAGGGAAGCCCTCCTGGAGGAGATGTGATTTCAGAAGGGCTTAGAAAATGTGAAGGGGTGTGGTCTGTTAAAGCTGAAGGGAGAGAGAGTTTCAGGCAGGTGATAGGGCATGAGCAAGAGGTCGGTGGTGGAAGAGATGAGAGGAGGCATAGTGAGTAGGAGAGCAATGAAGAGTATGAGCTGGGGTGTTAATAGGAGGAGAGAATAGATAAGTAGGAGGGAGAGGAAGGACTACCTTAAAATCAATGGCTGAGTGTTGAAGCCAATGGCCAGGGGTTTCTGTTTGAGGCCGAGAAGAATGGGTAATCACTGAAGATTTTTGAGGAGTAAGGAGATGTGGGCAGAACAATGTTTTAGAAAAATGATCTGGGAAGCAGAATGAAGTATACATTAGAGAGGTAAAATGCTGGAAGGGAAGAGGAAAACCAGTGCAGGGTGAGAAGGTGATCTAAGAGTCAAGCTGGGCTATAAGAGCCTGGACAAAGTTATTGGTTGTTTGGGTGGAGAGGAAGGGGTGGATGCTGGAAAAGTTATGGAGGTAGACCCAATGGGCTTTGGTGTTAGACTGAATATGGGGGTTGAAAGAGAGGGAAAAGACAATGGTAATGCCAAGGCTGGATCCTCAGATGGGGAGGATGGTGTTGCTGTCAACTGTCATGGGAAAGTTAGGAGGAAGAGAAGATCTGGGAGAAAAGATGATGAGTCCACTTTTAGACATACTGAACTTTAGGTGCCGATGGGTCATCCATGTCCTGGTAGCAGGAAGAAATGGAAGATTGCACAGGAGTGAAATTAAGGCTAGTAAAATAGATTTGGGGGTCATCTGCATAGACGTGATAGTTGAAGCCATGGGAATGGATGAGTTCCCCAAGGGAGTGAGTGTAATGTGAGATAAAAGGTCCCAGCGTTAAGGTGTGGGAGGGAGAACTAGTGAAAACACTGAAAAAGAGCAGCCAGAGACTTAAGAGGAGAACCAGGAGAGAACACTCTCCACCCCACCCCCCAAGCCCTACGGAAGGCTCACCTCCTCCAAGAGGCTTTCCCAGATAAGCCCCCCTTTTCCTCAGCTCCCCCTCCATTCCACATCACTTCAACTCACTCCCTTTTCTCTTCCCCCCTCCCTGCCCCACAGAACTTATGTATATGTGTATATATCTATAATTCTATTTATTTATATTGATGTCTGCTTACTTGTCTTGATGTGTATATATCTATAATTCTATTTATGTATATTAATGTGTGTTTTACTTGTTTTGATGTCTGTCTTCCCCCTTCTAGATTGTAAGCCTGGTGTGGGCAGGGATTGTCTCTCTTTGTTGCTGAATTGTACTTTCCAAGTGCTTAGTACAGTGCTCTGCACACAGTAAGCACTCAATAAATACGATTGATTGAATGAATGAACTGTCAGCAAAATGGTAGTGTTTCCAGAAGAAGTGGGTGGTCCACAATATCAAAGTTTGTCAAGCCCTTAGTGAGGATTAGGACACAATAGAATGCATTAGATTTGGCAAATAGGAGGTCACTGGTGACCTCAAAGAGGATGGTCTCTACATTTCTACATCTCCAGCCCTAATCTCTCTCCCTCTCTGCAGCCTGGCATTTCGTCCTGCCTTCAAGACATCTCTACTTTGGTGTCCCTATTCACCTCAAACTTAACTTGTCCAAAATAGAACTCCTCATCATCTCACCCAAACCCTGTCCTCCCCCTGATTTTCCCATCACTGTAGACAGCACTAGCATCCTTCCTGTCTCACAATCCTGTAACCTTGGCATCATCTCTCTCATTCAACCCATATATTCAATCTATCACTAAATCTTGCCGGATGAACCTTCTCAACCTTGCTAAAATCCTCCCTTTCTTCCCCATCCAAACTGCTCCCACCACTCCAAGCACTTATCCTTTCTCATTTTGATTACTGTATCAGTCTCCTTGCTGACCTCCCTCTCTCCTGTCTCTCCCCACTCCAGTCCATACTTCACTCTGCTGCCCACATCATTTTTCTACAGAAATGTTCAGTCCATGTTTTCCCACTCCTCAAGAACCTCCAGTGGTTGCCCATCCACCTCTGCATCAAACAAAAGCTTCTTACCAGCGGCTTTAAAGTACTCAATCACCTAGCCCCTTCCTACCTCACTTCACTGCTCTCCTACCACAACCAAGCCCACACACTTTGCTCCCCTAATGCCAACCTACTCACTGTACCTCAATCTTGTCTCTCTCACCGCCGACCTCTCACCCACGTCCTGCCTCTGTATATTTGACAGACAATTACTCTCCCCACTTTCAAAGCCTTATTGAAGGCACAGCTTCTCCAAAAAGCCTTCTCTGACTAAGCCCTCATTTCTGCTTCTCCCACTCCCTTTGCCGTTGTTCTGATTTGCTCCCTTTATTCACCACCCCCACCCCCACAGCACTTACATATATATCTATAATTTATTTATATTAATATCTGTCTTCTCCTGTAGACTGTAAGCTCACTGTGGGAAGGGAATGTGTTACCAACTTTGTTATATTGTACTCTCCCAAGCACTTAGTACAGTGCTCTGTACCTGGTAAGTGCTGAATACAATTGATTGATTGGTCTCAGAGGAGTGAAGAGAGCAAAATCTGAATTGTGGAGGGTCAAGAAGGGAGTTGGGGAGCAAGAGGAGGCGGTGGATGTATACAACCTAATCAAGAAGTTTAGAGGGGAATGGGAGGAGGGATATCGGGAGATAACTGGAGCATACAGTGGGATTCGAAGAAGTCATTTTTAGACTAGGGAAAAATTAGGCAAGTTTCGGGGCAGAAGGGAAAGAGCCATCGGAGAGTGAGTGATAGAAGATGGCAGACAGAGAGAGAAGAAGACTGGGCAGAAGGGTTTATGGAAGGTGATTAGGGAGGATTGGAGGCACAGGTGGAGGGGATAGATTTGAAAGGATGTGGGAGCACTCCTCTTGAGAAACTTAATATGGCTAGGAGAGTGTTTGTGGAGATGGGAGGGTGTTAGGCAGATTTCAATTCATCCACATCTCTCAGGACATCCCTCCTGCTCTTGGATTTTCAGGAGGAAAGTTGAGGAATCACTGTCTTCAGCGAGTTTATCATGTGGGTAGTTGAAAAATTCAGATGAAACACTATTTTTTAACAGTATTTGTTAAATGCATATTATATATCAGGCACCGTACTAAGCAGTGCCCCTGGAAAAATCAATCAAATTTATTGAGCACTTATTGTGTACAGAGCACTGTATTAAGTGCTGGGGAGACTATAACAGAGTTGGTATACACGTTCCCTACCCACAGTGAGCTTACTGTCTAGAGGGGGGAATGTTTTAAAAGTTTGTGTTTTTTTTTTTAAACTCCACTCTTTTTTAAACCAGTCTTTATAATCATAGGAGCTGAATCTTATTGGAGAGAATGTGAAAAAAGCTGAATCCAGAAAGCTGAGACTTCAAAATTTAATGGAAACCATTTTCACCCCTTGTGCCACATAGGCAAACCTTAGTCTATCTGTTTTTTCATGTTAGGTTCTTCTTGAGCATGGACTACTGAGGTTTTAGGGCTGTCTGCATCATAATATTCCCTGAGAGAGCTGCCTTCCCTACAGGATCCATTTGAATTATAATATGCTGAGATAATTCTCATTAGGAGAAAAAATATCCTTTTTTTTTGTTTTGTTTTAGAGTGACTTTTTGGTTGCCAATTAAGTGAGGAGAAATTCTCTGGCATCTTGTACAAGCCCACTGTGTTGATTTTCTTCAATTAATCAATGGTATTTATTGAGTGCTTACTTTGTGCTGAGCACTATATTGAGTGCTTGGGAGAGAACAATATAACAGAGTTGGTAGGCATGTTCCCTACCCACAAGGAGCTAGAACAAGGAATTTACTTTTATGTGATCAGTTAGGAGACTCTAGGTACTAACCTTTGTCTTTGCTACATTTATTGCTGGGGGAAGAAAAGATCAGAGGGAGGTTTGTGTGTGTAGGGGTAGGGGGCAGGAAGAAACCTCTGAATCCTTCTGTTAAATTAGTGTCATTCTAGAGAGTGTAGTTGAATTTACTCAATGCTCCCTGAGCCATTTTTGGATAACCCGTTTTAAAACTCCCCCTTAAATATTTACTGAGTGCTGGCATTGCTCTGCTCCCCTTCCACACTCTTCCAGTGCCACAACTCTTATGAAAAAGTTTCCTAAAAGTCAGCTGTGCCTTCAACCTCATTTTTCTGCCTAAATTGACTATACCCATCACCTGTCAGTATGAAACTGGCTGAACCCAAGGTTGAGGTTTTGGAGCCTTGTAGTCTACTTTGCTGGGATGGGAGGAATTGCAGTGATATCTATGTTGATTCCGAATACTTATTGTGTCAAAACCAAGACAGTCCCTTAGACTGTGAACTCCATTTGGGACAGGGATTGTGTCCAACCTAATTTTTTCTACCCTAGTGCAAAACCGACCTTGTTCCACCAGGCTCTCTGCCCCACTCCCTTCCCTCCACAGGTGGGATGGGTGGGGACCCAGCCTCTCTGAACTCTCTTCCACTTCATATCCGATAGATATCCCACCTTCACAGCCTTTATTAAAAGCACATTTTCTCCAAGAGGCCTTCCTCAACAAAGCCTTCAATCTCCCTTCTCCCACTCCCTTCTGTGTCCCCCTTGCACCTGAATTTGTACCTTTATTCACCCCTCCCTCAGCCCCACATCATTTATGGACATATCCATAATTTATTTGTATTAATGTCCATCTCGTCCTCTAGGCTGTAAGCACCTTGTGGGCAGGGAACATGACTATCAACTCTGTTATAGTGTACCCACCCAAGATCTTAGTACAGTGCTGTGCACAGAATAAGTGCTCAATAAATATGATTGCTTAGTACAGTCCTTGGCACATAGTATGTGCTTAACAAAACCACAATTATTAATGTTAAATCTGATGTTTCAGAATGAAAGAAAAATCACTCCCTGATTTTTTTTTCTTTGAATGATGTTCTCACACCAGTTACAGAAGTCAAGAGAGGAGGCAGCTGGAGGATTGTTTTGAGGAGCAGTGTAGCCTAGTGGAGAGAGCACAGGCCTGGGAGTCAGAGAACCTGGGTTCTAATCCCAGCTCCATCACTTGTTTGTCATGTGACCTTGGACAAGTTATTTCACTTCCTCTGCCTTAGTTACCGCATATGTAAAATGGGGATTAAGACTTGAGCCCCACATGGGACATGGACTGTGTTCAACCTGACTAGCTTGCATCTACTCCAGCGCTTTGTACAGTGCCTGGCACATAGTAAGCACTTGACAAATACTATAATTTTTTTTTTAAAAAAAGTAGTCAGCTAGTGGTAAAACAGAGCAAGAAAGCAGGCAGAGAATATGCCAAGAGAAATATCATTTTGCTCTTAATCTTCAATCTCTAATCTGGTGTTGATTTGTGAAGGGAGAGGATGAGGGGTGGGCAGTAGCATAGTGCCTCATCTCAGAGATAATTTTTGCCCCATTGGTCAACTCTTCTGAAACGATTGAAAAAGATCTTCCCCCCAAAGAGGTTTGATACTTTGTTCTTTTACTACTCTCTGCAATATGTTGCGGACTGGATAGTTAATTCTGTGGGGTTTGAAATTGCAGTTTAAATTAAACCAGTACATACATTATTGAATGTTATCTATCCCATGGGGACCAGACAAAAGAGTACAGATGTCTCAGCACAAACTGTGACCATCATTGCACAAACAACTCCACCTTATGTCCTGCCGTTGGTAGGACCTATTCATTCATTTATTCATTCAATAGTATTTATTGAGCACTTACTATGTGCAGAGCACTGTACTAAGTGCTTGGAATGAACAAGTCGGCAACAGATAGAGACAGTCCCTGCCGTTTGACGGGCTTACAGTTTAATCGGGGGAGACGGACAGACAAGAACAATGGCAATAAATAGAGTCAAGGGGAAGAACATCTCGTAAAAACAATGGCAACTAAATAGAATCAAGGCGATGTACATTTCATTAACAAAATAAATAGGGTAATGAAAATATATACAGTTGAGCGGACGAGTACAGTGCTGAGGGGATGGGAAGGGAGAGGGGGAGGAGCAGAGGGAAAGGGGGAAAAAGAGGGTTTAGCTGCGGAGAGGTGAAGGGGGGGTGGTAGAGGGAGTAGAGGGAGAAGAGGAGCTCAGTCTGGGAAGGCCTCTTGGAGAAGGTGAGTTTTAAGTAGGGTTTTGAAGAGGGGAAGAGAATCAGTTTGGCGGAGGTGAGGAGGGAGGGCGTTCCAGGACCGCGGGAGGACGTGGCCCAGGGGTCAACGGTGAGATAGGCGAGACCGAGGGACGGTGAGGAGGTGGGCAGCGGAGGAGCGGAGCATGCGGGGTGGGCGGTAGAAAGAGAGAAGGGAGGAGAGGTAGAAAGGGGCAAAGTGATGTAGAGCCTTGAAGCCTAGAGTGAGGAGTTTTTGTTTGGAGCGGAGGTTGATAGGCAACCACTGGAGTTGTTTAAGAAGGGGAGTGACATGCCCAGATCGTTTCTGCAGGAAGATGAGCTGGGCAGCGGAGTGAAGAATAGACTGGAGAGGGGCGAGAGAGGAGGAAGGGAGGTCAAAGAGAAGGCTGACACAGTAGTCTAGCCGGGATATAACGAGAGCCCGTAGCAGTAAGGTAGCCGTTTGGGTAGAGAGGAAAGGGCGGATCTTGGCGATATTGTAAAGGTGAAACCGGCAGGTCTTGGTAACGGACAGGATGTGTGGGGTGAACGAGAGAGACGAGTCAAGGATGACACCGAGATTGCGGGCCTGAGAGACGGGAAGGATGGTCGTGCCATCCACGGTGATAGAGAAGTCTGGGAGAGGACCGGGTTTGGGAGGGAAGATGAGGAGCTCAGTCTTGCTCATGTTGTTTTAGGTGGCGGGGAACGGATAGGATGTGTGGGGTGAACGAGAGAGACGAGTCAAGGATGACACCGAGATTGCGGGCCTGAGAGACGGGAAGGATGGTCGTGCCATCCACGGTGATAGAGAAGTCTGGGAGAGGACTGGGTTTGGGAGGGAAGATGAGGAGCTCAGTCTTGCTCATGTTGTTTTAGGTGGCGGGCCGAGATCCAGGTGGAGACGTCCCGGAGGCAGGAGGAGATGCGAGCCTGAAGGGAGGGGGAGAGGACAGGGGCGGAGATGTAGATCTGCGTGTCATCTGCGTAGAGATGGTAGTCAAAGCCGTGAGAGCGAATGAGTTCACTGAGGGAGTGAGTGTAAATGGACCTACCTTTCCCCCTTAACCACTGATGTCTGAGCAATGCTTGCTTATATGGTAAGGCACCAAAAAAGTGCACTACTTAAATTTCATGGACAGTTAGCAGATACCAAGAGAATGTCTCACCAATAGCACCGCTCATTCACTCACAGATAGAATCTCACCATTACCAGTCAGAATGTAAACTCTTAAGTGTACGCTATATGAGGTCAGGTAAGAGAACGTGTGCTTCTGTCATATTTCATAAGTTCTTACTACACCCACTCAGTAAGCACTCAAATACGGTTACTCCTATTACCATCAGCAGCATCGTCTTTGAAATAAAGTCAATTGTATATATTTATCTTTCTGTGTTGCTGCATCTCCATCAAGAACGTTTAAACAGTCAGGCTTCAATCTGCTATACCCTTATTAGTGCTCTTAATTGAATCCATGAAAATAGAGAGTTAAACAAAAGAATGATAAATGAAGTATCTGTGGGATCAAAAAGCAATGCAAATAGATACCAGTTATAACATTTCAATTGAATTTTTCTGTATGTCAGTACTTAATTTTCAAAGTTTGCTCTTTCACCTGTTACAGTAAAAAGGCACCTTGTGATAATATACTAGAGATTTGTTATCTATGTAGTAGCATCAGTAATTGTGTTTATTAAGCACCGATTATATGCAAAGGAACCTCGCTAAGAAATAGGTAATTACACGGTAAACAAATTAGACAGGGTCCCTGTCTCACAGAGGGCTCAGTGTCTGAATGTGGTAAACACACAGAAAACAATGAGTGGAAAACAAAATGACAATGAATTACAAAATCAACAATCCAAGATAGCCATGCTAAACAAAATAGATTGACACAGGTCTTGGAGAAGGAAATGGGATTTACTCACTCTATTCAAGTCAATCAGTATACTTCAAAAATTGAGGAGGAGAGGACCTGACTATCCTTAGTGGTAGTAATATAATGATAATTATAATTGTGGTATTTTTCAAACACTATGTGCCCATCACTGTACTATGTGCAAGGGTATATACAAGATAATCAGGTTGAACACAATCACAGTCTCACATGGAGCTCACCGTCTAAGTAGAAGGGAGAACAGGTATTGAATCTTCGTTTTATAGATGAGGAAACTGAGCCACAGAGAAGTCAAGTGACTTGCTGAAGGTCAAAGAGCAGGCAGGTGTCAGAGTTGGGATGAGAACCCAGATCCTCTGACTCCCAAGTCCACACTCTTTCCACTAGGCCATGCTGCTTAGGACAGTACTTGGCACAAAGGGCCAAATGCTACAAGTATTATTGTTAGTAATAATTTTCATTATTATTGTCACTGGCCCCCAGTTCATACCAACCAGCACTTTCCTGGACCAGGGGAGCCTCAGTGACACATAGTAGAAGTCAAACCATACCTCTGATCACTAAGTTTACTGTGGAGTTTTTTAGTAATTTTTACCAACGTACAAGGGAGTGACACATATACACCCTCATTCACTCCACCACCCAAGGGTCCAATATCAGTCTATGGTCAAAGGAGTCCAACAGTGCTCTGCACATAGTAAGCGCTCAATCAATACTATTGAATAAAAAATGAATCTGCCAATGCTTTTTCTTTCTGCTTCCAAATGCTGCTGCCTTCTAGTGCTGCTCTCCTGCTGCTCTAATGCTTGCTTCTCTCTGCATCTCAGCATACCTCTGTGCTGCCTCCAGGTGCCTCCTTCCAGGTGCATGCTTCAAAGCAACAGCCTTTTATCTGCTTTAGGCTTGGCAGCTGTGACTCTATGTGGCAGTCATTGTTTGGTCCAGGCCCTTTAATGGGTAGAACAGGGAGAGAAAGCCACGCCTTCCTCTATGCTCCACCCCCACAGGCCCACAATCACCTGCCCTCAAGGAGAGCGTATCAGTGCCTTCGCAAAGTCTCTCCCTTGTTGTTTGCGGGCTAATAATGATGGTATTTGTTAAGTACTTACTATGTGCCAAGCACTGTTCTAAGCACTGGGGTAGATACAAGGTAATCAGATTGTCCCATTTGGGGCTTACAGTCTTAATCCCCATTTTACAGATGAGGTAACTGAGGCACAGAGAAGTGAAGTGACTTGCCCAGAGACACACAGCTGACAAGTGGCAGAGCTGGGATTAGAACCCATGACCTCTGGCACCCAAGCCCATGCTCTTTCCACTAAGCCACAAACAGTCACTAGAAAGGCAACTTGTTTTGGGCTCACCACAATATCTGTTGCCGACTTGTTATCTGTTGCTGACTTGTTATCTGTTGCCGACTTGTTCATTCCAAGCGCTTAGTACAGTGCTCTGCACATAGTAAGTGCTCAATAAATACTATTGAATGAATTATTATTATTATTAATAATAATAATGTTGGTATTTAAGTGCTTACTATGTGCCAAGCACTGTTCTAAGCGCTGGGGTAGATGCAAAGTAATCAGGTTGTCCCACGTGGGGCTCACAGTCTTCATCCCATTTTGCATATGAGGTAATTGAGGCACAGAGAAGTTAAGTGGCTCACCCAAGGTCACCTAGTTGACAAGTGGCAGAGCCGGAATTAAAACCCACGACCTCTGACTTCCAAGCCTGTGCTCTTTCCACTAAGCCTTAAGCCAAAATAAACTTTACAGAATTATCTTGTGGTGAAAGAGCCTTACATTAGGAACTCATTTTGGCACTGACCATCTTGCCATTCTTGACTTTTCTTACCTGAATTTCATTTCTCTAATAAAATCTGTATCCATACCTAATAAGAATAAGGCAGGAATTAACATGAATCCCTCATAGGAATACTTTTGTTCACATTGAAACTCTGTAAATGCCATGCTCTTTCTCTATCCCCGGCAAATGATTCAGGGTCTGAGCCCAAACCCAGACGTGGTCTTGTTATTTCAAATGCTCTTGGGGAGTTCTGAAAGGGAGTGGAAATAGTTCATCCATTTGTCAAAAGTGAAAGACTGTTGTGGATCCGTATCTTAAGAGAGTGAATTTAGCACTCATTAGCCAGTTGAGCATGGAAAGGCAGTGCTGTTTCAACGGCAGTGATTTATTAAAGGAGTGAGAGATGAACTGAGAAGCTCCCTCAAGCCAAGTAGTCCAAGAAACCAGACATGCTTATGCTGTTATTCCATTATTTGTTGTCATTTTTCTCACCAGTGCATTTTGCTGCGACATAAAACCTAGTCCAGGATTCAGTGAGAAGACAAGGTGTGTCCCCTCTCTGAATTTGCACTTCTCCATTTTACATAGATTTGTTTTTTTATTGGCTATGATGCAGAATCAGTCAATATTTATTGAGTGCTTACTGTGTACAGAACACTGTATTAAGTGTTATATTAAGTAGACTATAACAAACACATTCCCTGCCCACCACAAGCTTGCAGTCTAGAGCCGCAGAGAGCGGCTATTTGTGAAAGCTATGGACTTTAAGATGAATTTTGAGGGCTGGGCCCATTCCTTTCTCCTGTAGGAGGAACTCTCAGAACAATATGATTTATACTAATCATATTCATAAAAAAGTTACTGGATTAGGTAAACCTTAAGCTACTCGGTGTTGTTCTGTGTCATCTAACTCTTCAGCGTACTTTTACACTGATTATTATATTCTCCCAAACACTTAGCACAGTGCTCAACACACAGTAGGTGCTCAATAAATACTAATAATATCTCAGACTAATGGTATCTCAGAATGATTAGAATCACACTACCTATTTCATGCCTACCTAGTGTGAGGCACTGTACCAAGCACTTGGGTGAGTATAGCAGGAGCAAGACACATCCTTCCTGCCCTCAAGAGGCTTACAATCTAATGGGAGACATAGATGAAAAAAATTATTAGCAGGTAGCAAAAGCCTGAGGAAGAATACATAAAGGGCAGATTCAGGAAGAACAGCTAAATGATTGAATGTGCAGATAAATACATGAATAATATATATGAATGCAAAATACATACCAAAGTTCCAGGGATAGGATCATTCATTCATTCATTCATTCAATAGTATTTATTGAGCGCTTACTATGTGCAGAGCACTGTACTAAGCGCTTGGGATGAACAAGTCGGCAACAGATAGAGACAGTCCCTGCCGTTTGACGGGCTTACAGTCTAATCGGGGGAGATGGACAGACAAGAACAATGGCAATAAATAGAGTCAAGGGGAAGAACATCTCGTAAAAACAATGGCAACTAAATAGAATCAAGGCGATGTACAATTCATTAACAGAATAAATAGGGTAACGAAAATATATACAGTTGAGCGGACGAGTACAGTGCTGTGGGGATGGGAAGGGAGAGGTGGAGGAGCAGAGGGAAAAGGGGAAAAAGAGGGTTAAGCTGCGGAGAGGTAAAGGGGGGATGGCAGAGGGAGTAGAGGGAGAAGAGGAGCTCAGTCTGGGAACGCCTCTTGGAGGAGGTGAGGTGGATCAAAGAATACAAGTGCCTAGTATGGATGTTGGTGTAACCCAACTGAGTTGCCATGAATTAATCAGGGAAGCCCACCTGGGGGAAGTGGGTTTTTGTTTTTTTTAGGAAGGCTTTAAAGATGGGAAAAGCTGTGGTTGGGCAGAAAGCGGGGGAAATCACCTGTGTTCATTCAAATCTAGAAGCACCATGCAGTAGTGGATAAAGCACAGGCCTGAGAGTCAAAAGGTCCTGGGTTTGAGTCCTGGCTCCACTACTTGTCAGCTGTGTGACCTTGGGCAAGCCACTTAACTTCTCTGTGCCTCAGTTACCTCATCTGTAAAATGAGGATTAAGACTGGGAGCCCAATGTGGGACAGAGACTGTGTCCAACCTGACAAACTTGTATCTACCCCAGCGCTTAGTACAGTGCCTGGTAGATGGTAAATGAGAACCAGAATGGCATAGTGGATAGAGCATGGGCCTGGGAGGGAGAAGGACCTGGGTTCTAATCCCGGTTCCTCCACATCGCAGCAGTATGACCTTGGGCAAGTCACTTAACTTCGCTGGGTCTCAGTTCCCTCATCTGTAAAATGGGGATGAAGACTGTGATCCCTATGTGGGACATGGATTGTGTCCAACCTGATTAACTTGTATCTATCCCAGCACTTAGGACAGTGCTTGGCACATAGTAAGCTCTTAACAAGTACCATAATTAATTGAATACCATTAAAAAAACTGAAGACTTTACAGATTTTTTTAAGCAACCATTGCATAAATTCCCTTTGCTCCTTTTCACCTATATTCTAATTTGCAGTGCTTAGGAAATTCCTTTTCTGAGTGACAAACTACATTTTCCCCTTTAAAAATATGTAGGAAACCTCATCAGAACATAACTATATAGAAAAAGCAATTGTACAGTAAGAGGCTCAGACAATATAATTGAATCTGAGGAAAATCTAAGAGGATTCATTAAGATTTGGTAACTAAGTGTGGCTTAGGGTGATCAAAAATGTGACTCGTGAGGAGTATTGGTAGTGAGGAGAGATTAACGCTTCGCAGATCATCGAGCTAGTTATTAAGGAGTAACAGCATTTTCCAAAAAGTCAAAATTATCTTTTCCTTGTCCCAGCATCCTTGGACATGTAATTATTCCCTGATTAATCTCTTCTCTCCATACCCTATTTCCCCCCAACTGCCACTTTGGCACTTTCCTGTCACCTATCACTTGGGTACTCATTGCCCCCTCCCCAGGGCACACTCTTCTGCTTCCTCCTACCTGTAATTTGTTTTAGTGTCTACCTCCCTCTCCAGATTGTAAAACTCCTTGGGGGAAGAGGTCATGTCTACTAACTCTATTGTGCTAACAGTCTAGAGGGGGAGACAGACAATATGACTAAATAAATTAAATAATAAATAGATTACAGCTATGTATGCAAGTGCCGTGGGGCTGGGAGTGGGGATGACTAAAGGGAGCAAGTCAGGGTGTTGCAGAAGGGAGTGGGAGAAGAGGAAAGGAGGGCTTAGGGAAGACCTCTTGGAGGAGATGTGCCTTCAATAAGACTTTGAAGGGGGGGAGAGTAATTGTCTCTCAAATATAAGGAGCTGCACAATGAGCTGCACACCTGAGCTGCACAACCATGAATGTGACACTGCTTCAGTATTACCGCTGAGCTGTTCTTTTTTCCCCTAGCTAGGAACACTGGATTTCGAGGTGGCCACACACTTGGCCAAGTCCCATTAGTACAATGGGTTTTTTTATGGTATTTAACAACAATTTTAATATATTTGTTATTTGTATTTGGAGTTATATTAAATCTTCCAGCTTTGCTACAAAACTATATGTTTCACAGTATCACTGCCTCCCTGTGCCATCACCCTGAACAGGACCTAATAAAGACTAGAATGGGACACCTATTTTCAAAAATAAAGAAATGAAGAAGAAAAAGAATAATTAATAGTTGTGATGTTTGAGGTTTTTAAAAATGCTATTTGTTAAATGCTTACTATGTGCCAGGCATTGTTCTAAGTGCTGAGGTAGATACAAGTTTATCAGGTTGGATACAGTCCATGTCCCACATGGGGCTCACAGTCTTCATCCCCATTCTACAGATGAGGGAACTGAGACCCAGCGAAGTAAAGTGAAGTGACTTGCCCAAAGTCACTCAGCAGACCGGTGGCAGAGTCAGGATTAGAACTTAGATCCTTCTGACTCCCAGGCCCTTGCTCTATCCACTAGGCTATGCTGCTTATATTTACCAAGCACCGTACTGAGTGCTGGTGTAGATACAGAATAATCAGTTCTCACATGAGGCTCACAGAATAGGAAAAAGAACAGTATTGAATCCCCATTTTGCAGATGAGGGACCTGAGGCCCAGTGAAGTGACTTGCCCAAGATCACAAAGCAGATAAGTGGAGGAGCCAGGATTAGTACCCAGGGTATCTGTTTCCCGGGACCGTACTCTTTTCATTAGGCCACACTCTTTCCCTGTTCTTTTCATAGAAGGAGTAGGTTACATGTATTCATTCATTCAATAGTATTTATTGAGCGCTTACTATGTGCAGAGCACTGTACTAAGCGCTTGGAATGTACAAATCGGCAACAGATAGAGACAGTCCCTGCCCTTTGACGGGCTTACAGTCTAATCGGGGGAGACAGGCAGACAAGAACAATGGCAATAAATAGAGTCAAGGGGAAGAACATCTCATAAAAACAATGGCAACTAAATAGAATCAGGGTGATGTACATCTCATTAAACAAAATAAACAAAATAAATAGGGTGATAAAGATATATACAGTCCAGCAGACCAGTACAGTGCTGAGGGGGTGGGACGGGAGAGGGGGAGGAGGAGAGGGAAAGGGGGGAGAAGAGGGTTTAGCTGTGGAGAGGTGAAGGGGGGGTAGAGGGAGCAGAAGGAAAAAGGGGGGAGCTCAGTCTGGGAAGGCCTCTTGGAGGAGGTGAGTTTTAAGTAAGGATTTGAAGAGGGGAAGAGAATAAGATTGTCTGAGGTGAGGAGGGAGGGCATTTCAGGACAGCGAGAGGATGTGGCCCAGGGGTCGACGGCGGGATAGGCGAGGCCGAGGGACGGTGAGGAGGTGGGCGGCAGAGGAGTGGAGCATGCGGGGTGAGCAGTAGAAAGAGAGAAGGGAGGAGAGGTAGGAAGGGGCAAGGTGATGGAGAGCCTTGAAGCCTAGAGTGAGGAGTTTTTGTTTTGAGCGGAGGTTGATAGGCAACCACTGGAGGTTTTTAAGAAGAAGGGGAGTGACATGCCCAGAACGTTTCTGCAGGAAGATGAGCCGGGCAGTGGAGTGAACAATAGACTGGAGGAGGAAGGGAGATCAGAGAGAAGGCTGACACAGTAGTCTAGCGGAGAATGTATCAGAATATGCTGTGAGTGGCTGTGGAAGCAGACAATAGGGAAGGTTCTTTTTTTGTTGGTGTGGTGAGGGTATTTTTGCTGAAAATTGGTTATTAAATATATTAAGTTCTATTATAGGTTTCTAGTTTATTCACAAAATATCCAAAATTGTATTTTTGATTTTTTTTCTCAATTTTAAAGTTAGTCATTTGGAATAAAATCTTTGCTGATATTCATAATTAAGAACATGAAACATGAGAAGAGAGAAAAAGAATCCCTGTACAGTGGAGAAAATCTTATAGTCTATTAACTGGGACTATTTTCACATAGTAGTGGTAGTTTCTAGTAAGAGTATTTATTGAGTGCCTCTTTAGTGCATCACACTGTACTAGGTACTTGGGAAAGTACAGTAAAGTACACGGAAGCAAAGGATACTTGATGACAGGGAGATTACAACCTGAAGGGGAGACAGACATGCACACAATCTGCAAAAAGTATGAGCTATGGGAAGAACAAAGATCAGATAGGGGGTTTTAGTAAATATGCCAAGATGAAATCACAGAATAAATCAGAATAACAACGGAATGTATGATTGAATAAACTACATGTGTATAAGTGCTGAGGGGGAGCTGTTGGGTTGATGCAGCTTGAGGGTTGAGAATTAAAAGATGTAGGAATGTAGAAGGGCTTTGAAGTTGGGAGAGAACTGGAGTCTGGTGGGTCTCAGTGGGAGGGAGTTCCAGATTAGGGCAAGGTGAGCAAGAGGTCGAACGTGAGTAAGTCAAGAGCAGGGTACAGTTAGGGTGTCTTTTCATATCTTCAAAATTATTAATTCAACATTTCTTAACTAAGTTAAGCCTCGCATTATCAGTAGAATAAAACAATTCTGGGACTGAATTCATAAATGTATTTGTGTATGAACTTTTACATTCAGAAGATTGAAGGAAGCTGATGAACTCAAAAGAGAATCTGCCACTCACATGGTCTCTTAAATTTAGATTCTTTTTGTTAACAGAAAGTGAAGTATTAATCTATGATTCTTCAAACAATGTCTTCAAAAGGTTCAAGGGGCTTTGGAAAGTTCAAGTATTTGTGATGCAGTCTAATGGTCCTTTATTGACTTTCACACTTGTCTCCTCTTTAACATAGTGTAATTGATTTCTTGTTACTTAAAATAGAACCAATACTTTGGAAATGCGCTGGAACCAGATACAGAATAAAATGAACTCACTGTCCGGTTTTGCCTCTTCTGGAATTCTCACCTTTCTCACTAATAAGAGTAGATGGACTAGGTCTAAGTAGAGATAGATGAATGTGTTTATTTTCCAAAAGAGAATGGTAAACAGAATTCTAAGTATGCATTTGTTCTATCACTTTATAGGTCTGAAGGTGAAAGCTCAAGAAGTATCAGGTATGTCTCTAATTAATGTTTTTTGTGTCATCATGGTCCTTGTGAAGTTTGCTGATTTAATGAAACCATGTGCTTTGATTTCTCTCTGACTAGTGGTCTGATTAGGCCAAAACCAATGATGCAAGAAATTTTGTGCTCTGCATTTAAAATTGTTTGGTTGAGAAGTACAACTACAAGTGGAATCTATTTTTCTTTATCTATGTGAAAACTTTGTAAAAAATCCCTCAAGGTCACTGTGCTTCAGTCAAGAAGAGCAAAGCAGCAGGTGATGTCTGTTGACTTGGTCTAATTAAAAGAAACTTTGAGTTGCAGCTCACACAAAAACTGGATGTTTTTTTAGCAGAGCCAGGCCTGGGAATAGAGATATACATTATGAAACTGATTGGCATTTGAGATGAAACAGACAGCTTTGTTCTTTTCACTCTTTGGATGAATAAACAAATTGGTCAAGGATAGCAGATCCAAATACACTGCCTCACCTCCTCTGCACAAGAAACCCTCAGAACATACATATTGTTCCTGTTACTAGAAGCAACACTGTTATATCCATGATGGATCAGGGGTTGAATGATGTTAAATGTCCATGTTTACTACCTATAAAAATCGAATGTTATGTACATGAAGAATTGTAGTTTGGCACAGTAGAGGCCTTCCTGCTGGTCAGGAGTTTACTTCTTGTGGGAATATGCTGTGCCCTAAATAGTGAACTAAAAGTTAGAACAAAAGAGTTCCTCACTTTCCTCCTCATGGATATTGGAGCCTTTCTATATCTGTTAGCAAACTGATGTCTAGTTTTTGGGAACGCAAAAACATCTAAACACCTACTGAGGCTCTCCACACAGTATGCTGTCAAGAAAGATGGATGTTTGTGGGCTTTTTCTTTTTTTGTTTTGCAAAGGCTTAGGCAACTTAAAAGAGTCATATTTTATGGGGTTTGGAATTTACCTGGCCCATAAGACTATGGGAGATTAGTAATGAATTGTCTTTCTGTTATTTTAGGATTATATACTCCTTGTAGCTGGGACTCTATCCTTTTAGTTTAAATGTTGCATAGCTCTGTGCAGATGTGGGTGCTTAATAAATGTTATTCTGAATATGTGTTTTGATGTTTGAAATGTTTCACTTTTTTTCTGTTCAAATTCTGGGTGGATTAAGTTTTACAGATCTGTTTTACAGACAGAATTTTATTAAAAACTGAAAATCCTTCCCTCAACAGTCAGGCCAATGAAGGTCACGGTCATGACTCTGATTTCAGGTTTGTGGATTTGGAGGCATTTGGAGGCATTTATCTTACTTTGGAAACCTATTTACTGTCCAGGAATGAAAACTCTCATCAGATTCTGCCAATTGGGCAGTCCCATGATTTTCTGATGGATCAAAGTAGAAGACAGCATAGGGGAAGTTAGTGTGCCATGGGGAACTTAGTGTGCCATATGGAAGACTGGCAAACCAGCATATAGCACCAGTGTGAAATCACTGCTGAAAACTGTTGCACATGGCTCAGAGCCCCTCTGACATCAGAGGCTCCCAAGGTCCAGGGCAGCCTTCTCCCCTCCCATTCTGGAGGGGAGCTCTAGGAAGGACCCTACCTCATGAAATTGAGAACATTTGAAAGGTTGTGGTAGTTCTTCCCACAGGATTGTTTGCCCTGCTCTGTGGGTTTTCCGAGGACTGTACAGTAAAACTTTGGTTGCACTTTTGCTGTTCTATCTGTTCAGTTGCTCTAGCATGGCTTCGTGGATAAAGCACAGGCCAGGGAATCAGAAGGCCATGGGTTCTAATCCCAGCTCTTCCATTTGCTGTTTGGCCTTGGGCAAGTCACTTCACTTCTCTGTGCCTCAGTTACCTCATCTGTAAAATGGGTATTGAGACTGTGAGCCCCATGTGGGGCAGGGACTATGTTCAACCTAATTTGTTTGTATCCACCCCAGTCCTTAGTAGAGTGCATGGCACATAGTAAGCACTTAGCAAATACCACAGTTATTATTATTATCATTATCATTTTCCCCCAGTTCTGTCATTTTAATTATTAACACTTTCTAGTCTGTCCTCCCTCCCCATTTTGGATTGCAAGCTCTTTGTGGACAGGGCCATTGTAGGCAGGGAACGTGTCTGCCCACTCTGTTATATTGTACTCTCCCATATGCTTAGCACAGTTCTCTGCCTACAGTAAGCACTCAATAAATACCATTGATTGAAAGGGACCATAACTGAATCAATCTCTGTGTTTCCTTCCTAGTGCTCAGTAGAGGGTTTTTTTTGCCTATTGTAAGCATTTAATAAATAGACTGTGAAGCCCCAGAACATACTAAAGATTTTCAGAAGAGTTATACAGGCACCCTTCTTTTTGGCTGTGAGACTAGAATTAACCAAAATGTCACAGATGACTTCTTGTTTTTCCCCAAGTTTCCTCAACCTTACTTATGGAAATTAAAAGATAAGGCAGGATAGCCAACAACAAGGTCTTGAAAGTAGCTAATCTATCACATCATAGCCATGCTCCCTGAAACACAGCTGTGCTGCTAATTGTAGTAATAGTAAGAGTCATAATTGTGTTTATTGAGCAAAGTAATTTATTCAGGAGTGTGATGCATAGCACTAAAAGTACTTTGGGAAAAAACAAGAGAAATACAAGACATGTTCCATGTTCACATGAGCTTACATTCTAATGGCAGAGGCAGACATAAAGATATTTACTGACATGGACTTAGAATGAATCTATTGAAAGTGCAGTTGAATATTTAGTTATACACAAGTGTGAGGAAGGATATAAACAGATACATAAATGCAAGAGGTGGCTATTGGATTGATATGACATGAGGTGTTGCTAATTAATCAGGGAAGACTGTTCCATGCATGTGAAGATGGTGGACAACGGCAGGTGACCTAAGTGGCTGCTATGTGGGCAATTGAAAAAGGACCAATGTAAACTGACCAAATGGAATAAATTCTGTAAGGATTCAGGTCTTCAAATTGTATTATAGCTGTAGGCTCCTGGAAAATAGCAGAAGACAAACTAAGTTGATGTGCAACAGGCAGTCAGGATGACTTATTTTAAGCAAAGGAATTGGGAAGCCTGCGTGGTAAACTCAAGATGAGATTTGACCTTCAGTTTGAAAATGACACTGCATCCATAAGTGTGACTGTTTGAGAGAGAATCTCTTGCTGGTAACCACCACCGCAAACAATAGCAGCAAATCCAAGGGCAATCTTAAAACATATGCAGTGAGGGAAATTGCTTTTCGCACACTGTTTACATATTGGTCTTATGCAGTCACACCCACACACATGGATAATGATGCTGTCATTAACAGCATCTTCAATAAAAACATTTGAATTTGTAAACCACTTTTGTCTTCCCCAAACACTTGGACATCAGTTATTTTTATTCTCAGAACATCCCTGTTGGGTAGTGAGAGGCAGTTATTATTCTCCCCATTTTACAGATGAGGAAACTGAGTAATAGAGAGGTTAAGTGACTGGGGTCAAATTGCAGGCCAGTGGCAAACTAAGACTAGAACGTCTGTCTCTGAGCTCATTCCACTAGGCCTTGCTGCCTTCCAACAATGAAAAACAATAAGAGTACAAGAAACGTTATTACTAAATCAGGCCAATGGTTCACTTAGTCCAGTATTCTGTTCCCAACAAGGGTAACATAATTCTTAACAGAACAATGTGATGATTGCCTTCCTTGACAACCATCCTAAGGTTTATGGATGTACCATCTAATGTCCCTGATCTCTTCCCTTTACCTCCAGTAACAATTATGGACATTTTACCCATGAATTTCTCTAAAATCCCCTTGAATCTACTTGTATTTTCTGCTTGCATAACTTCCAGTGGTAACAAAGTCCATGTTTCCTTTTGTTTTGATTTTTTATGGTACTTGTTAAGTGCTTACTGTGTGCCAAGCACTGTATTAAGTGCTGGGGTAGATACAAGATAATCAGGTTGGACACAGTCCCTATCTGACATGGGGCTCACATGCTAAGATGGAGGGAGGAGGATTTAATTCCCATTTTACAGATGAGGAAACTGAGGCCCAGAGAAGTTAAGTGATTTGCTCAAGGTCATCCAGCAGACAATTGGTAGAGCAGGGATTAGAACCCAGGTCCTCAAATTTCAGGCCCATGCTCTTTCCACTAGACCACAAGGCTTCGTACATTGATTCTACTACTTTCAGGCTTCAATTAGTTTCCCACTGCCCTGCCTCCCACACTGTTGTTGTTCGATTTGGTGAACATCTCTGTGTTTAGCCTAGCAACCCCTCTCATGCTTTTGTGGACTTCGGTTATGTCCTCATTCAGCAGTCATCTTTCCAAGCTGATGAGCCAAATCTTTTAAGACTCATGTGGAAGCTTTTCCATCTCCCTAATGTCTTGGTTGCCCTTCTCTGTAGGCCTAGGGATATTAGACCGCATATCTGAAAACGTTAGGATGGAGATCAAGGAAGGCAACATCGCGCGTAACCCTCTACTATATCCTTCTTAAGTGTGGAGATTAGTGCTGCACCTAGTGTTCTACTACACTAATTGTACTCTCCCCAGTACTTAGTATAGTACTCTGAATACAATAGGTACTCACTAAATACTGTTGACTGATTGGATTAAGAAGAGTCAACAGTAATTCTAAGGTCTCTTTCAGAAGTCATGATGAATAGCTTAGAGATGACTAGCTCCATCATCATGCAGTTGTAATTTGAATTATTTTCCCCAGGTGTACTTGCTCACATTGAAGTTTATCTGCCATTTTTTAATGGTATTTGTTAAATAATGTTGGTATTTGTTAAGCGCTTACTATGTGCCAAGCACTGTTCTAAGTGCTGGGATAGACATAGGGGAATCAGGTTGTCCCACGTGGGGCTCACAGTCTTAATCCCCATTTTACAGATGAGGGAACTGAGGCACAGAGAAGTTAAGTGACTTGCCCACAGTCACACAGCCGACAAGTGGCAGAGCTGGGATTCGAACTCATGAACCCTGACTCCAAAGCCCATGCTCTTTCCACTGAGCCACGCTGCTTCTCCTAACCCCCTATTACATGACAGGCACTGTCCTAAGCACTGTGATAGATACAAGCTAATCAGGTTGGGGACAGTTCATTTTTGCTCCACTCTCTCAGCTTTATCCCTATCTGAATGGTATTAAAACATCTAGGATAGCTTAGTCTCATATACTGGCCTGTTGTTGTTCCACTAGAAAGAACATTGTTCTTGGAATGGATACTGGATATTTGTCCTGGTTCTGTCTGTGACTAACTCATATGCACAAGCAAATGCACTTCAGTCAACCAATTAGTTATATTCAGACTGTAAACTTGTTATGGGTAAGGAACGTATCCACCAACTCTGTTATATTGTACAGTGTTCGGCACACGGTAAACACTCAAAAAATACGATTGATTGATTGAGCACTTACAGTGTGCAGAGCACTGTACTAAGCGCTTGGGAGAGTACCAATATAGCAGATTTGGTAGACATGTTCCCTGCCCACAGGGAGCTTATATTTCTTTGCAATATGTTTTTGCAGTAGAGCCTTTGAGAAGCAGCATGGCTTAGTGGATAGAGCACAGGCCTGGGAGTCAAAAGGACTTGGGTTCTAAACCCAGCTCTGCCACTTGTCTACTGTGTGACCTTGGGCAAGTCACTTAACTTCTCTGTGCCTCAATTTCCTCAACCCTAAAATGGGGATTAAGACTGTAAGCCCCACGCAAGCCCTCTCTAGACTGTAAACTCATTGTGGGCAGGGAATATGTCTGTTTAGTGTTATATTGAACTCCCCCAAGTGCTTAGTACAGTGCTCTGCACACAGTAAGAGCTCAATAAATATGATTGAATGATTGAATGTGGGATATGGACTGTGTCCAACATGATTAGCTTGCGTCTACCCCAGTGCTTTGTATAGTGCCCAGCACATAGTAAGCACTTAACAAGTACCATAAAAAAGTCACACCCCCATGTCCGCAATCATTTGTTGCACTCTGCACCCCAATGGGAATGTGACTGGTAGGAACAAGAGAGTACTAGAGATATTGCACTCTAATCAATTCCTTGCCCAGGTTTTCATAGCTGACAGCTCAGGACTGTGGTTCATTTGCCACTTCTGTCGGGAAGTTCCGTCATCAATATAATAGAGTTGGTAGACATGTTCTCTACCCACAGTGAGCTTAGCGTCTAGAAGAGTCAGAAGAACTGTATCTTAAGTTTCAGCCCTACCACTGACCTGCTTGAGGAAGACATTTTCTTTCTGTGTTGCAGTTCCTTCATTTGTCAAATGGGGATAGTATTACTTGAACTCCACATCTCACAGGGATATTCAAAGATAACACTGAGATAAATGATGTGAAAGCACTTTGGAAAAATATGAGTGCTCTATGAATTCAAGACTGTAAGCTCGTTGTGGGCAGGGAACTTGTCTACCAACTCTATTATGTTGTACTCTCCCAAGCACTTAGTGCAGTGCTCTGCACATAGTAAGCTCTCAAACAAATATTATTGATTGATTGATGATGGGCTGGTGGTGGACCCCCATGGACTGCTGGGACTTCTAGTTTCAGCAGCTTTCAGGGACCATATTGCATGCCCAAAGCACCACCCACGTGTCATAGTGTCCTAGCCTCAGCCACTCAGCCCCAAACCAGCTTTATAAAGGAGACGTCAAGGGCCTGGGAGTGTGACCCAAACTTGGCCAGGTTTCTGGAGGGTTTAGCCTAGTCCTCAGAGCCAGCTAAATGTAGCAAGGTTACCCAGGGCTTTAAACTGTAATCTGCCCCACCCCTGGCTCTAGTAATAGTTCTCTCCACTCTCTCGTACTTGGACGTTTTACAGCAATTCCTGTTTTTATGTCATTCCTTACCACACTAAATTCCAAATCCTGTTCAGAATATTATGTATCTCTTCTACATGGTTATCTAGGATCCCATTCTGTGATTTTTTGTTAGCCCACGACATGTTTTTCTCTAACAAAGTAAGCTATTAGCAGGTGGGGGGTGGTTTTTCTAGGTGGTTTATTGGTTTAACTTGCTGAAAATCATCAGAAATTCTTGGGGGAAGATGGAGAGTCTTGTATAACAAATGGCTCTTCAGGAGCCTCAGTGCTGTGCCTCAAGGATACATGGTATTTCTTAAATGCCTGGATGACCCTTAGACTGAGCTCAGCTTCTTTGTTGCTGAGCCTGCTGTTTTTGCTTGTGTGTGTTTTTTGTTGGCTTTTTTTTTTCCACAAATGCTCACTTACTCACTTGGGAACTTTTCAACTTCCTCTCAATTTGCTTTCATTGTTGTTTTCTTCCTTTTTCCTTCTGTTTCTGATTTTAAAGGGAGAAATAGATGGAGTGGTAGCTTCTCATCTCCACATGGAGAATGGGGCTCCACCTCTAGATGAAGGTAAAAACCATCATCATTGCTCTAGGCACAAAAAGACAGGATCAGTGAATATAAAATATAGTTGTGAGATCAATAGGCTGATCAAAGCATGCATCAGACTGCCCCAGTAAAATTGTTCTTCATAGGATGCATGAAGACCTTCTGATAAAAGCAAATGGGTGTTCCCCCACCTAATTCTCCTCCACCTGACGGCTGTCTTCAACATTATAAATTATCTACAATTTTAGTTTTACCAATACAGTACTCTTGTTCTCTTCCTATCTCAAGGCAGTCATTCTCAGGGGTTTTTTCATGGCTCTTCTACTGCTCAGCACCTTAAACTGTGTGTTTTTATAAGTCTCAGTCCTCGATCTAGACTCTTCTCACTCTATATTTAATCTCTTGGGGCACTCATAATCTAATTTGGTTTCTGGAGAGAAGCAGCGTGGCTTAGTAGAAAGAGCCTGGGCTTGAGAGTCAGAGGTCATGGGTTCTAATCCCGGCTATGCAACTTGTCTGCTGTGTGACCTTGGGCAAGTCACTTAACTTCTCTGTGCCTCAATTACCTCATTTGTAAAATGGGATTTTAAAAAAAAATGTGAGCCCCACGTGGGACAATCTGATTATCCTGTATCTACCCCAGCGCTTAGAACAGTGCTCTGCACATAGTGAGCACTTAACAAATACCATTATTCTTAACACTCAGCTGACTCCCAAATCTACATCTCCCACTATCCTATTGACTCTATTACAATCTCAAAAATGGTCTTAACTCCAGGGCATAACCATTTGGATGACCCTCCAGCACATCAAACTCGATATGTCCAAAATCAAATTATTTGACTTCCCTCCTAAACCTTCTCCTTTTCCCAACTTTCCCATTGCTATTGTCTACACCATCATCTTCCTAGTCCCAGAAACTCACCACCTTGATGTCATCATGAGCTCCTTTCTCCCATTTCCCTCCCATATTTGGTGTCTCCCCAACTTCCATCAGTTTTTGTTCTACAATATTTCCCAGATTCACTCCTTCCTCTCCTACCTTACTACCACCACTCTGGTTCAAGCACTCTTCAACTCCCAGCTGTAACATCCTTCTTACTGGTCATCCCTCCCCTCTGCAATCTATCCTACATCATCCTTCTAAAATACTGCCAAGAACATATTAATCCCTTCTTCACAATCCTCCAACGGTTTCTTCCATAAAACAAACTCCTAATCCCAGCTTTCCACTGACTGTCTCTCTCTTACCTATCCACTCTTTTCTTCCTCTACATTTCCAGTTTGCATTATTTGTTCTTCCAAAAATAACTTTGACGGTTCCTCACTTATAATTCTCATATTGCAAACACATTCAATCAATCACTCAATGGTATTTGAGTGCATACTGTGTGCCTTCCCCCTGCATTGAACTCTCTCTCCCTTCAAATCCACTAAACCATGTCCCTTCCCACCTTCAAAGTCCTCCTGAAGAGCCACTCCTCTGAGAGGTATTCCCTGACACACCTCCAACCTTCCTGGCCCCACTACCCTGTCAGCTACCTTAACCTTGTCCTTTGTTCTCAAAGAGAATGGCACTGGCAGAAGAATGTCTTTAATACCATCTCCTCCAAAAGGTTGTCCCCAACTAACCTCTTTTTTGCACACCCTAGTCACCCTCCCTTCTGCATCGCCTCTGCACTTGGGTCTGCCCCCTTTAGGCACTTTGATAGTCACCCTAACCCCAGCCCCACATCAATTATATCCATATCTTTTTTATAGTATTTGTTAGGCACTTCATACGTTCCAGGCACTGTATTAAGCCCTGCGGTAGATACAAATTAATCAGGATGAACACAGTCCATATCCTACATGGGGCTCACAGCCTTAATTCCCATTTTACAGATGAGGTAACTGAGACACAGAGAAGTTAAGTGACTGGCCCAACGTTACATAGCAGACAAGTGGTGGAGCTGGGATTAGAACCCATGACCTTCTGACTCCCAGTCCCAAGCTCTACCCACTGTACCATACTATTCTTTCACTCCCTAGACTAGTGCCTCCAAACAGACTTGAAGAGAATCAGTCGATCAATCAGTTTTTTGAGCACTTACTACATACAGAGCACTGTCCTAAATACTTGAGAGAGTACGATACAGCAGAATTAGCAGACACATTCCCTGCCCATAACGAGCTACAGTGCCCTGGTCCCTATCAATTGAATGTTCTGGGGAAGAGAGGCATGGGTCCTAAACCTGAGGCAGAGACTGTTGAGCTTTGGTTTGCTTGTCTATAAAATGAAGGTGGTACAAAATGAATCCACTCCTCAGCACTATTGGATGCCCTAGATGATAGTAAAGTCCTGTGCAAATGAATGGTTTATTGTTTGTTTTTAAGTGACTACTGATAAAAGAAGTAGTTCCTGGGGTTGATTTTGAAGGAACAGTAGCTGAGATTCGTTTTCACTGGAAGGAGCTTTGTTTGATTATAAACATGCAATATATTTCCCTGTGGTGAAATATTTCAAAATCAAATGTATTCATTTCCCACAAATCATATGACTCATTTTTGACTGTTTTCCCAACTCAGGGCTTTTGATTAAGGTTCATAACTTCCCATGACAATGGACCTGCTCTTTGCTTCTTACGCCTCATGAACAGAGGGTCCCCACCACCAAAACAATTTTGATTTTCTGATTCTCTTTTGGGAGGAAAAAATGGGGAGGAATGGAAGAGCAATCAAGAATTTTCATTATCTTTATTTAAAGTGTAAGTCTTCCTAATCTAAAACAAGAACCATGGGTGACTAACGTTTAAAGGATGTAAATGTATTCATTTATTTTTGTTTCTCAATTACATCAAAATGGTTGAAAGAAATGCAGTCATAGCTAAATTGAAATATGATTGCAGACCTCATTCTCTCCAGAACAACACAATTTTAAATATCAGATCATTCTAACAGTCTGCAGATGAGAGCTAATCAATGTCCTGAAAAACTGATTCTAATATTTGGAAACATGATGCCCCACATAGATCTCCTCATTCTGCAGTGATTCTGAAAAATTGGTTGAAGTTTTGACTAGCGATCAGGAATCCAATTTTTTTTTTTTAATTTTTACCTGTCCATGTAGTGTGATGACCGAGATGATATCAGTTTGGGGGAAATTAAAATGATTCCTCAGAGTTTTTCCTAGCCAGTGTAACCAAGTGGCTCAAGTTGAAGCAATTAGTTAAAAATAATTTATTTTCTACAAATATCATATTATCTGTGTAGCACCCAGGCAATGTGCCAGTATGACAGCCTTTGTAATTAACTGTGCTTTTTTACAATCTTGGAGTGAGAAAAAGCAATTTATTTTGGGTGCGAAAATGGCCCAATGTGGCAAACAAACCTGAGAACTTTATCTACAGAAACAATGTAGTGTTACATTGTCTCTCTGAAAATACACAGAGTGTGCAGCCGGGGAATGACTGAGAATTTGTCCTTATGGATTGCCTCTCTAAACTCTTTGATGATCATCACCTCCCCTCAAGAAGAGAGAAATCACAAATAAATGGGAATTTGGTTTCTTATAATGCATCTCTCCTTAGATTTGTAAAATATTTATGGCTATCTTCAGAGCCTGTAAATAGTTGTAAAACCATTTACCTGGAAAATTAATTTGAAGATGACGTGACCTTAATTTCTAATGAGACTTTAATATTTTAAGGATGTCATCCTTTCAACCTGGTCCAAGAAAATCCAACTCCTTAAAGATTTTTATATTTAAGGCTTTTTTATTTTGGACAGGCTAACGTGACCCATTGTCACATCAGTCACATTGTTCATTCAGGCTAGTAGGCAGCGTCACATATCTTTCACTTGGCCATTTTGGTGGCCTTTGCTGATTCCATTTTTATAGTGGAAAATCAATCAATGGTATCTTAGTGCCCACTGAGTGTGAAGCACTGGACTCAATGCTTGCAGCATATAACAAAAACAAGACTCATATTCCCTGCCCTCAAGCAGCTTTTCATCTAACGAGGAAAGACAAAGATAATTTACAAATAGAGGTAGCAAGATGATATAAAAGTCAGCAGTACAATTATATCAGGATGGAATTTTGAAGATATAATTGAATATGCAACTAACTATATGCTCTATATACTAAATGAGAAAATTTAAGGGGCAAATAGGAAGCAAAGATGTATTTTTGCTGTCTGCTCAATTCTCGTTTGCAAGGGACCTTGTAGTATGAGATGGGATATTTTGAAGACCACTAAGCATTTAGCCCACCATCCTTTCATCTTGTTTGAGTCATTTAGAATTTCCATTTATATTCTGTGCTTACTTTAATTTCTCCTTTTTTTGAAAGTTTGGCATTTACCAGTAAACTGACTTGGCAGGGTAAACCACGGAGTCCCCTTAGACTGTGAGTCCCCGTGTGGCACTGTGTCTGACCCGATTATCTTCTGTCTACCCCAGGGCTTAGTGTCTGGCACATAATAATTGCGCTATTTGTTAAGTCTGTAAAAAATACCATTTGTAATTATTATTTTTGTAACAGATGGTATCGTAGTGTCAAATTAAAAATAATTTGAAAAGTGGATCACTTGAACATTGTTTTTGAATAGTATTTGTTAAGCGCTTACTATATGCCAAGCACTATACTAAGCGTGGGGGTAGCTACAAGTTAATCAGTTCAGGCACAGTCCATGTCCCATATGGGACTCACAGTCTATGCGGTTTATCTCCCCTACACTTCAGCAGTTAGGGAGGGGGTGATGGGGTGAAGGGGATCATGAACATTTTTGACTTCCAAATTATTTCTGTGAATGACAAAGGGAATGGTAGGTAATGGATGTTTTACTAGATTTACCCCCCCTAAAAATGAATAATTTTTAGAATTCAAGCCATTTTTGAGATTTATTTGGTGGGTTTTTTGATCCTAGGTAGCTGAACTGGTTGAGCCATGTATCTTGATTTACTAACCTTATTTGGCAATCTTCACAAATGCCCCATTGAGGACCTTTCTGTTTATTGTAATGATTCTGAAAGACTATTGGAAAACATCATTAACTTTATTCAATCTCAGTTTTCTACCAAAAGTAATTATATTTGCCTTTATGAAAAGATTTATGCTCCCCTGACTTACTTGGCACACATATCTTTTTAGTTGTGATTAGTGGAATTACCTGCTTATCTAATGGGATTGGCTCCAGGGATGCTTTCTGTGGTGAATAAAGAGTTCCTAGTGCCAAGCTGCCCTTTACCCAAGTATACAGTCTTTGAACTGCATATGTACTGGCTCCTTTTCCTGTCAGCCTGTGCAGAATTCAAAGCCTTGTGTGTACATTCAGTCATCAGTCCAGTTGAAATGTGGGCTGTCATTTTATGTCTGTAGAGAGCGGTCAAGTTATTTATTGTTTTGTCCCCCAGAAAGTTGTCTTGAATATAAAATATGTCATGGACAAAGCTGGGTTAATACACTCCAGATTGTAGGCTCCCTTTAGACTGTAAGCGTGATGTGGTCAGGGAATTTTGTATTGTAATCTCCCAAGTGTCTTAGTACAGTGCTTGGCACATAGTAAATGTCATTGATTAATTGACCATTGATTGATGTGAGCCCAATTAGTAGAATGATTCTGCTTGGAAATTCCTCTAAAGCATTTTAATGTGTCCTATTTGGCAGGGAAAAAAATCCTTCTTCAGGCTAGTCAGTGGTATTTATTGAGCACCATACTAAGCACTTGGGAGAGAACAGTAAATGTAGTAGACACGTTGTTTGCCTTCAAGGAGCTTCACAATCTAGTTGGTGAGATGTCCACTAAAATCAGTTACTGGTAGGGGATTGCAACAGCGTTTCCCAGTATGTACATAAGTGCAGTTGGGGGCAGGGCAGGAGTGAATACCTAAGTGCTTAGGGAGTGAGGACCCAAGTACATAGGTGATACAGTGGTGTTTGTAGAGGGGTGGAGGATGAGAGATAAGTCAGGGAAGGCCTCCTGGAGGAGATGTGATTGTATGAGGGTTTTGAAGATGGGGAAAGTGACAGTTTGCCAGTTACAAAAGGGAAAGGAGTTCAAGTAGTATGAAAGTATTTTTACCAAGAAGATCGTCGGTTGTGTTTGTGACAGGGCATTTTTTTAGGAAATAGGCTTTTGAGGTAAGAGTTTTAAAAAGGTTTTCAGTGATGCTGACTGACTGTGTGGATTAATAATAGGATCCGATGACATCAGTGGATTTGATAATACCTGGAAGAGAATTTTGAAGAAAAGGACAAATATTAAGGTTATTCAAATAGTATACAAATTGTAGGTGTGGTCCTTGAGTTGTATAGCACATTTAAAGTCTGGGAAGATGCTTGAAACAACTTGAGTTCATCCCCTCTGCCATCCTGCCATTCCTTTTTTAGGGGTAGGGAAACTGAGAAACAATGAGCGATGAATAAATGGCTGGTCCAAAATCAGAAACACCACTGGTGGAATCCAAAATAGAATTCAGTGCCTCTGAGCCCTGTAATACATCATGTAATACATCACTTTCAGTGTGTTCATAGCTTCCACTGACAAGCTGAGAGAGAAGTTTGGGTCTAATGCATCTTGTTTTCTTGATGTTTTGTTCTCTCATTCTTTTTCACAGGGATGCACTGGGTAATCTGATCAATGTTCATAAAATAGAATTGTCATATAGAACTGCACAGATTTCCCTTTCAGTATAGGTGAGAGTCAACCAAGGGAAAACTAAATGTCACATACACTGGAGTCACTCTGCTCAGGAGGCTCTGAGGTAAACCTTATGTTTTTGATCTTGAATATGGAAAGCAGTAATGATTAAGCTATTACACAAGTTGGGCCAAATCTCATAGCATTTAGAAACTTGAATTTAACCTTCTGAAAGCAGTTCTTTTCTGAATGTGGATTTTTGCTTTTCCTTTCCCAATCAAAAGGGCCAACTTTCTTTGATAAAATGGGAACCAGAGTCAGAAACAAATTAGGCTTGAGAGAGAAGGCTAAAGAAAATAGGGACTTGTTAGCCTGTCAAAGAGGAGGATCCGAGTACCATTACCCAGAAGAACTAGCCAGATCTTGGGATGCTAGGCCCCTGGGAAAAGCCTCCAGGAATGAGGCTTTGTCCACTGGGTGATGTTCTCTGAGAGATCACTTGGTGGGAGTAGGAGAGGGTTAAGTGTAGGTCAGTGCTGCTGCTGCTCCATATGCCTGTTCTGCCAAAGTGTAAAATGTAGCTTCTCTTGTAGGCTTACTAGGCCCATATCTAGATGTGGGGGTTTTTTGTTTGTTCATTTGTTTTCATGGTATCTGTGAAGCACTTACTATGTGTCAAGCACTGTTCTAAGTGCTGGGGTAGTTAGAAGTTAAGCCAAATGCACTCCCTGCCCCACATGGGGCTCACAGTCTAATTAGGAGGGAGAACAGGAATTGAATCTCCATTTTACATTTGGGAAAACTGGGGTACAGAGAAATTAAGTGACTTGCCCAAGGTTACATGGCAGGTAGTGGCAGAGCTGGGATTAAAACCCAGGTCCCCTGGCTCCCAGGCCTGTGCTATATCCACTAGGTCACACTACTTTCCACACTGTTCTGGGACATTCTGATACTGACAGATGCCTGATTTCTCTTAGTCTTTGGGCATGTACTAGTTTGCACAGGTGACTGGCCTGCTGGTTCATTCTCATCAATCAGCTTGATCTTAATGCCTTCTACCTAGAAAAGTCACCTCCAGCTCACCTATCTTGGAGAGAGCACATTTTCAGCACTTCTTGTGGAATTCCCAGTGGTTTCTAAATGCACATGTGAATTGAAATTCTACTGACTACAATCTTACACTCTGTTGTTCCAACAGCCTCCACCACATTGTTGAATTGGAAAGGTAACCTTCCAGAGAAGTGTTCATTTTAGGAATGGGATGCAGAGCCATTGTATTTGATTTGGGCCACCCAGGCCTTTCTGAAGAAAGCACAGATTTAATGGTGGCAACCTAGTCTCTAAGGAAATGCTCCCCACTAGTCCCTATGACCACCAAGAATTCTCCATTTCATTATGTGGCCTGGTAGTCATAGCTGCTATTTTTTTTAACAATACTTCTTAAGCGCTTACTGTGTGTCAAGCACTGTTCTAAGTGCTGGGGTAGACACAAGACAGTTAGGTCGGACACAGTCCCTGTCCTACATAGGGCTCACAGTCTAAGACAAGTAAAGAGACAGTTCCCTTGGTATTCTCTTTGCCTCATGGTCTCTTCATTTTTTCATTTCACTTTGGCATGGAACCAACAAGCTTAGAAAGAAATCTGGTCTTAGAAAGAAATCATGTGGACAGCTGAAAATAACTATTTGGCAGCTGATATTGGGATGTTCATGTAACCGACAGCCAGGCAAACCAAAAAAGGGATTTCAGGTGCACCCTATTCTTATCAAGCAGTGGTCCACTGAAGTCAGCAAATTCCTCATGTTTTCAGTGAGTTGCTCCTGTCAAATCTCACAGGAATTATTTGGCAAGTAAAGATTTGCTGATCAGATTTGGCTCTCTTCTAATGGTCCTTATTCTTAATTACTATGGATCTGACCTCTTCCCATTAAAATTCACTCTAGGCTATTATTTGGCTTCTGGTATCAAGATCTAGTGCAGAATGAAATCAACCTCAGTTGCAAAACCATTCATTTGCCCATTTTTCAGTAATAAAATGAGGAAAATTTAGTTTTAACTGAATTTCTCCTCTTAGGACTCAAGAAACTGGGTATGCCTTTTGTGGTATATCCAGTCTCTCAGCCATGTAGAAGGTTGAGCCCCACCACAGACTCATATAAATTCGATCTGGAATAAGCTTGATATCCCATTCATGCTACATTCTGTCTGTCAATCTTCTAAAAGCCAAGCTGGCCAACTTGATTCTATTTCTCTATCTATATCATTGGGTGGAGTACTGCCTTAGGTAGCAGAATTTGGTGACAGCAGTAAGTTCTGGGTTCTGTTAAAAAATGCACACTCACCCTGTTCTTGAAGAGTTTACATAGTTTACAGACTAAGAGGGGAGGGGAGAAAAACAGTCAGCATAAATATGGACATACATGCATACATGAATGCTTTTTGGAGGGGGATAATGCTCAACATTTAAAAGAAGCAGCTGTGCTTTAAATATTTAAAAATATTCTAAGGTTCCAACTTTACGTGCAGAGTTCCGCTAATGTAGTCATTGTACAACATCCCCAAGCCATCTCTAAGTCTTTGAGGAATCTTAAAAATACATTAAACAGAGAGATAGAAAACACCTCAAGAACCCATTAAACAAAGGCTGAGAGCTCTACCTAAACTACAGTTCCTTTCTGGGATCCCCAGCTTGGACAAAAGCAGCAGGTGAGATCAAGGTCCATGCAGAGCTCTACAAGGGGAGGGAGTGTGGATGTTGCATGCTCTTTCAGAAGTGCTGGCTTGAGATTTAAGCATCTGCAGAAAATCCCTTGCATGAGAGAACTGTTCTGTTCCCACTAGTAGTCATGATTAACCTAGGATCTCCAGACTCCAAGATATTTTCCACTGTGCTTATTTTAAGGGCAAAGATCAGAGGCTATTTTCCAGCTGCTCCTAGTTCCTCAACTCATCAGCTCAGGCCCTGAACATTTTGAAAAGGACCTGTGTGGCCCTAGCTGGTCGGATTATCTACGGCAGCTTCTGAGCTATGATTTTGTTGTATAATAGGCTACCAAATTAGATTCTGCAGTGTGTATTAAAATTCCCCGAACCCATATTTTGCCTCACAAATCCACACAACTGGAAGAAGTTCGAGGCCCTTATGCACATCAATGTACAGGAATAAGGGCCCGCTTATCATGCTACCCCCAAATTAAGGATCCCTGGGCTGCCTTACTGTTAACTCATTAATGGTGCTTATTAAGTGCTTCCTGTGTGCAGGGCACTATACTAAGTGCCTGGGAGAGTACAATTAAACAGAGTTGGTAGACATGCTCCCTGCCCACAACAAGATTACAGTCTAGAATGATTTGGAGAAACTGAGGTTCACGGGGGGAGTGTATATGTGTATTGAAGCCTTAAAAAGTAACAGTTTCATGGGTTGGAGTTAAGTCTACAAAGTCCAGAAGAGTCAGAAGGAACTCTAGTGACCTCTTTATGTTGGAGTATGGAGGAGCATCATCAATAGTGATTTTACAGACCTGCTGCAGGGCCTGAGGTAAATCCAGTGGTACTTCAGTCTAGATTTTGATTCTTAATGTCCATGCCCCTTGTGGGTTTTATTGAGAGTCTTGGTATGGGTGTTGAGTAGGGGCTGGGATAGGATGGAATTGTTTATCACTCTAAGTGCCAACAAGCCAGGTCTGGCAACAAAGAGTGTCTCTAGTAATAATAATAATGTTGGTATTTGTTAAGCACTTACTATGTGCAGAGCACTGTTCTAAGCGCTGGGGTAGACACAGGGTAGTCAGGTTGTCCCAAGTGAGGCTCACAGTCTTCATCCCCATTTTACAGGTGAGGTAACTGAGGCACAGAGAAGTGAAGTGACTTGCCCATGGTCACACAGCTGACAAGTGGCAGGGCCGGGATTCGAACCCATGACCTCCGACTCCCAAGCCCGGGCTCTTTCCACTGAGCCACGTTGCTTCTCTAATTAGTATAATGTGTTAGTATTATGTATTAGTATTAGTATAATGTATTAGTATAATGTGTTTATTATCATTCTCCTGCCAGTGACATATCTCTCCACTTCTCACACACTCCAAATTAAGGCAAGTCTGAAACATCACAGGAAAGATCTGAAATTTTTAATCCAGGAATGATCCAGACATGGACATTTTCCCATCTTCATCTATCATATTGGGACTAATGATCATAAACTCCCACTCTTCCATCTGAGACTCTAATGCACTTTCTTTCATTTTTCCTCTGTCTGTCTCTTACTAAAGCTGTTACCAGTTGGAGATTTTTTTTCCCAGAGTATTTAATAAATGTGTTGTTCAGTAATGAGCAACTTAATTATCATGTCAAGGACAAGGATCCTGCTGTTGTGTCTGAGCCAGAGCAGGACAATCCGGAAGAGGCTTGATTGTAAGGGATTGATACAGGCTGTTTCATTTGGTGCTTGGCTTGAGGCTAAATGAATAAGAACAGGGCTTAAGGAAGAGGGGATGCTAATGGATCTGAAACGATGAAGAATGCAGAATAGAAGAATAATAAAGCCCCATGAGGTGATATTATATATAATATATTTTACATAGAGATATAGTTTTATGAGAATTGCTACATCTTTCCCTTCCTCCCTGGTGGTTCTTTCATATTCTATATACTTGATTAGGCTCTTCTCCTACCATTTAATTTTTTATGGTATTCGTTAAGCACTTGCTATGTGTCAAACACTGGTCTAAGCTCTGGGATAGATACAAGTTAATTAGGTTGGACAACACAGTCCCTGTCCCTCATGGGACTCACAGTCTAAGTAGGAGGGAAAACAGGAGAACTGAAGCACAGAGAAGTTAAGTGATTTGCTCAAGATTACACAGCAAGCAATTGGCAGCTCAATTAATGTAGCTCAAACCCTCATACTGCTTCTATGCAATTAAACTCAAGGGAAAAAGCATGAGTTTCTCATATATGGTTTACCACAGGCAAAATGTTGGTAGAAGGCAGCATGGGATGTTTGTTGCACTTTGTTTCTGGTTGCCCTTTAACCTGGCCCACACTAATGACAAATGGAATCCTCATTCAGTTTATTGGCTGTTGTATGAAAGAAAGTCACTAGTAAACTCCAGACGACAGTTTGAATTCCTTATCCTTCAGCAAGAGGAGGAAAGATCTAGCAATTTATCTGCTCCTTCTCACCCTTCATCTTATCTGAACCTTCACATGATCTAGAACAGCCTTCCAGAGAGGTACAATCTCAAGACATGCAAAGAGGCTTACTAAACCCCATTACTTGCATCAGCCCTTCCCATATTTTCTAGGCCATAGAACCCAGACTACGGCTGCCCAGTTAGATCTGAGTAGTAGTTCTGTAGTTGCATTTTCAATTTTTGTTACCTTTTTCACTTGTCCAGGGCCTGATTTATTTTTTGTGGGGTCTATGCTTTTATGACTGAAAATTCTTATATCCCAGGGAAATTGGATGTTTCTGAACAGTACACAGAAGAACCAATTCATTTCGGGAAGGCACTTATCACCAAGAAAAAGTGACAGTTGCTTCAAAGCACTTGTAAAATTTTATTTCATTTAAAAAATAAGTCAAAAGGATGAGGGTAAGGGAGGGTTGAGTGCATTTTGATATCCTTATAATGAATAAATGATCTCATTGGTGGTGACAATATCAGGTAAGGAGAGAAAAGAGGAGAACACTCTTGAATGAATTAGTCCCTTTTTAAAGAAGTTCCCTGTGGAGCCCAGAACAAGCATAGGTTGCTAAGAGAGCACTATGCTGTTGATGCTGTTGGATGTTTTTAGCATTCAGCATTGTGACTACACATTACACACTGGCAGCCTCCAAATATTTACAGACTTAACTGCTGCTTCTGCCTACCAATTTCACACACCAATTATACAGTAGCTGGCCTTCTATTCTCAGTTCATTATAAACTTAAAATGGTCTTTTAGAGGAAACATTTCTTTTTCCGGCACATCTAAAAGGCCTAAAATAAGCGATCTGTAATGTTTATTTACTAGAGTTGTTATATTATTAATCAGTTGCTTAGAAGTGGCAAGACAAATATTACCAACCAAAGCATGTCTTCCTACTGTGAATTAATTCATCATCTACATTCATGCAGCTTGGATACTGGTTGACTATCCCAAGCCCCTCTTTCCATGGGTCAGGAATTTCTGACAATCCAACCAATAGCTGGGCTACTTAGGTTGGGGGAGAGAGCCAGCTTGGAAGAATGATCTAGGAAAAACATTGCCAAAGGGCTAAGAGAGGGCAGACAGTCCAAGGTAGCCTGCTTGGGGAAACTGGTTTGATATCCTTCATTACGTTGGGTGGTCATGTTTTCTGAGGGACTCTATTCTAATTCTTTGAAAGACCCAAGAAGGCCTTTCTTCCTTTTTCTTCTTTTTCTTCCATCTTTTCCCCTGACCTCTTCTCTCACTGTTCCTCCTTTTCCCTTTCCTCTCTTTCTCCCTCCCCAGTTTCTTCTCTCCCTCATTGTTTCCCCCTTCTCTCCTCATGATCAGCAGCTGTTTTTATTGACCCCTTACTGTACTCAGAACAGGGTAATAATCACTTGGGAACATGCAGTAGAAATAAAAGACATGGTCCCTGCCCCCAAGTATTTTATAATCTGGTGGAGGAGATGGCACTATAAATTGCTAAATATGCAGTAGATAAAAGAGTAAGAGAGAGATAAAAATGATAAAATAAGTCAGTAGTATTTATTAAACATCTACTGTGTGCAGAGCACTCTATCAAGTATTTGGGAGCATATGCCACAAATAGAAGACATGGACTTTGTCTTAAAGTATCTCATTATTGAGGGTAACTGTATTGTAGTAACTATGGTATTTATTAAGCTCTTACTATGTGCCAGGAACTATACTAAGCGCTGGGGTGGCTACAAGCAAAACAGTTTGAACACAGTCCCTGTCCCACACTGGGCTCACAGTCTCCATCCTCATATTACAGATGAGGTAACTGAAGCCTAGACAAGTGAAGTGACTTGCCAAAGTTCACACAGCAGACAAGTCGCAGAGCTGGGATTAGAACCCATGACTTTCTAATTCCCAGGTCCATGCTCTGTCCACTACGCCATGCTACTTCTCCCATGTGCTGAGTTCAGTGCTCTGCACACAGTAAATGCTCAATAAATACCACTAATTGATTAATTGATTGTTCTAATGGAAAACACAGACAGACATAAATGAATTCCAAATAGTGGAGCAGATATAGCTGGTAGTAGCATGAATGTATCAGCATGAAATAGGCAAATAAATAAGTGTACATATGTATGTATAAGTGCAAAAATGGGTATAAATATATAAGTACTAAAGGTAGGGTGTTGGGAATTAATTGCAAACCAACAATGTTTTAATGGTACTTGTTCATTCAATCGTATTTATTGAGTGCTTACTGTGTGCAGAATACTGTACTAAGTGCTTGGGAGAGTACAATCAAACAATAAACAGACTCATTCCCCACCCACAACAAGTACTTACTATGTGCCAGGCAGTCTACTAAGCACCAGGGTAGATACAGAATAACCAGGTGAGGTACAGTCTCTGACCCACATGGGGCTCACAGTCTAAATTGGAGGGAGGAGGATTTAATCCTCATTTTACAGATGGGGAAATGGAGGTGCAGAGCAGTTAGGTGACTTGCCCAAGATCACATAAAGGGCAAGTGGTGGAGCTGGGATTAGAATCCAGGTCCTTTGACTCCCAGACCCATGCTCTTTCCAACAAGCCATGCCGCTTCAATTAAAAAATAAACAGCTATTCATATGAATGCTGATGTGACTAATGGGATAGCATGGCCAGGAAGATTGGTGAGGAGGTGGAGGGATTAGTCAGGAAATGTCTCTTGAAGGAGTTAACATTTTAGGAGGTCTTCTAAAGTGGGTAGGAATGAAGTTTGGCAGATTTGAGAGCAGAGGGATTTAGTATTAATAATAATAATAGTTATGGTATTTGTTAAGTGCTTACTAAATGCCAAGCTCTGGGATAGATACAAAGTAATCAGGTTGTCCCACGTGGAGCTCACAGTCTTAATCCCCATTTTACAGATGATGTAACTAAGGCACAGAGAAGTGCCTTGCCCAAGATCACACAGCTGACAAGTGGCAGAGCTGGCATTAGAACCCACGTCCTCTGACTCCCAAGCCTGTGCTCTTTCTACTAAGCCACACTGCTTTACCGAAGCATTTCTTGGAGTGGGGAATGTGGGAAGGCATGAGTAATGAATCAGAAGAGGTGTGATAGCAGAATAGTAAGGTTTCCTTAGGAGAAGCAAAGCTTACAAGGTGGAGTGCCATGGTAGAAGAAAATGGTAAAAGGAAAACTGTTGGTAGAGAAACTACCAATGGTTAGGAGCTTATATTTTATGCAAGATCCCCATTGGAGGTTTTTGAGGAGGAGGGTAATGTGTTACAAATGACAACTAAATGATTATTTGGCCATCTGAAGGTAGGATAGACTGAAAGAGAGAGATTCTTGAGTGGGAGAAGACCACTAAATAGGCTGTTACGGTAACCCAGCTGGCAGGTGGTCAATCAGTGATATTTATTGAGTGCTTACTGTGTGCGGACCTCTGCACTAAGCACTTGGGAAGGTACAATACAACAGAGTTGGTAGATACGTTCCCTGCCCACAAGGAGCTTACAGTCTAGAGGATGAAACAGACATTAATATACATAAATAATTTACAGATATATACATAAATGTTATGGGACAGAGTGTGGGATGAATACCAAATGTCCAAAGGGTTCAGCTAGTAAATGAAGATAGTAATGGCCGAGAGAAAGGGGTAGATCTTTGAAACAGTCTAAGAGAAAGAATTGGAATGGATTAGGAACAGTCCGAATATGGAAAATCAGTGATTTAGAGGTGTTAAAGAAGGAACTGAATTTGTGAGTTTTGGGACCAGGGAGGGTACTGGTGGAATCAACAGGGATTGTAAAGTTAGGAAGAGGGGAGAGTTTAGTAGAGAAGGTGAGGAGTTCAGTTTTTGATACATTCAAGTTCAAGATGCCAAAGGGCCACACAAGTGGATTTGTCCTGGAGCCAGAAGTTACAAGGTTGTAAAGCAGGTGAGTGGATTGGGTTATAGATGTAGATCTGGGAGTCATTTATGTAGAGGTGGTAGCTGAAGGGAGATAAGCAAATAAAACCCTTGTAAGAATGACTGTAGACCACAAAGAGTAGAGGACCCAGAAATGAGCCTACTGAGGCACTCACATTTAATAGGCAAGAAGTAGAGCCAGCAAAGACAACTAAGAAGGGACATTAGAAAACTTAAAGGCATACAATATGCTTGACTCTATCACACACTAATTAACTGCACAACCGAGACCTACAAATCCATTTTGGCCTGCATTATTGGGATATTTGAGACCCCCCTGAATAGCTTCCTGAGATTTCTGAAGTATCTGAAGGTTAAAGTACATTTTGTACCTAAATTTTCCAGGTAATTTGCTGAGTTAGAGCTAGCCTCCTCCTCAAATTGGTTTGGGAATAGGAGATAATAGAGATCAGGATATAAACCCAGTTTCAGCAAGGACATGAAGTATAACTCCCCAAAATAGTATTGTTTAAAGATGAAAAACATTTTCCAAATAGGAAATTTACAAATAATAAATCACCCAAGATTCCTGCCAACTCCTATTTCTCTTGAGGCAAAGTGGTTTTTATTTTCATTTCTTTTAAACTGACTCTAAAGTTCTGATTTGAATCTTCATTTTCAGAATTAGGCCTTGATTTTATGTTTATTTATACTGATCTAGCATAGAGCAGTGTATTTTAAACTATGGCAGCTGAATGAATTCACATGTATATGCTTAATTCAAAGCCAGTTCAAAGAGTATCTTTTTGCTTGAAATATATCTTTGCCTGCCACTTGGCATTTCAAATGAATAATGTTTCATAGATGAACTTATCATTTCTCTGACTGCTGCGTTTTGTGTGGAGAATCCCTCTTAGCTTCATTATCTAAATTGTTAAACCGTAAATCCATTAGAATTGATTCAAGTCCCATCTTGACATAATACAGAAGAAATGACATGTTAAGAGATGATGAGTTCTTGGTGCACATTTTTATTGAAGTTGATTCTTGGAAAGGACAATGTTTAGAGCCAAGATAAGATTTGATTTGATGTCCAAGGGTGAGATGGCAGATTGGAGAGAACTATGGAATAAAGAGTAGGAAAATAGTGAATATTGGAAGCATTCTTGCAAGTGTGATGGGGAGCTAGCAGGGGGACTTTGGCTAATATTTTCTGATTGAGCTGGCTTCCCCTGGATTTCATGCTTGACTTGGATTTCAAACACACCCACTGATTTGCATACCATCCTCCTACTCAGCTCTCTGAATAGAATATAAAGTCAGGCCAATAAACTGAGGGGATAACAAGGAAAGGATAGCCTGAGGACATTTGCCTTAAGAAAAGGAGGACTAAAAGAACTTTATTGAGGGAGGAAAAGGAAGTCACCCTGAGTGCATTGGGATTGGCTTAAAAGGACTAACTGAAAGGTATTAAAAACCTGGGAGGACTCAATAAAATTCAATATGAATTGTTGACTTAAAAGTATTTATTGTGGACCTATAGAGTTTAGACGTTCTAGTAAGTGGTTGGGGGAGACCATGCAATGGAAATGGTAGAAACTAAGGACCTTATATTCAATTGTATTTGTTGAGTGTTTTAGGTGTGCAAAGCACTGTACTAAGAGTTTGGGAGAGTACAGTGTAACAACAAGCAGACACACTCATGCCCACAATGAGCTTACAGTCTAGCGGGGGAGGCAGACATTAATATAAATAAAGAGATAAATGAATTACAGCTATATACATATGTGCTGTGAGGTTGGCAGGGAGAATGAATGAAGGAGCTGTGCAGAAGGGTGAGAGAAAAGGAAAGGAGGGCTTAGTCAGGGAAGGCTTCTTGAAGGAAGCTATTCATTCAATAGTATTTACTGAGTGCTTACTATGTGCAGAGCACTGTACTAAGCGCTTGGAATGTAAAATTCAGCAACAGATAGAGACAATCCCTGCCCAGTGATGGGCTCACAGTTTAAACCGGGAAGACAGCAAAGCAAAACAGAACAAGAAAAAAACAAGACAACATCATCAAGATAAATAGAATCAAGGAGATATGCACCTCATTAACAAAATAAATATTTTGAGATGTGCCTTCGATAAGGCTTTGAAGTGGGGGAGAGCAATTATCTGTCTGATATGAGGAGAGAAGGGGAGGGGATATAGACATTATTCTTTCTTGGGTGAAATGGAAGGTTGGACAATTGAGTAGGGAAATGGGGATGGGCCATTGTTTTTGAAAACAAACATGCTTCTAAGAAATGAGCAATTTATTCTCTAAGATTAGACTTTTTAGCAATTCACACTGCTCTCTCCTGAGTGATGAAGTAAGATTCTTACTGATGCTGTGATGGTGCTTCAGCTGGTGATTAGGGACCTGCATATCCTGTCATCCATTCAAGGTGCTAAAGGTGGAGCCCAGAGAGCATAGTCTTCTGTTTTTTCTGAAAGTAAAGTTGCTCCTTGGAGATTACCCCAGGGCAGCAGAACCATGGGAAAATTTGCATGAGAAGCAACTTTGACTTTGCCAGAGAATTGCAACCAGAGGCAGCCCCCCAACCAGGACCCACAGAGAATAATAATAATAATACTGATAATAATGGTATTTGTTAAGCACTGTACTAAGTGCTGAAGTAGACTCAAGAGCATCAGGTCCCACATGGGACTCACAGTCTTAATAGGAGGGAGAACAGGCATTGTCTCCATTTTGCATATATGAGGGAACTCAGGCACAGGAAAGTTTAGTGACTTGGCCACGGTCACAAAGCAAGCCATGGGCAGAGCTAGGATTAGAACCCAGATCCTCTGATTCGTAGACCCAGGCTCTTTTCACTAAAGCCACGCTACTTCTCACTATAGGTGGCTGCTCCCTGGGGAATTTTAGTTTCAAGGATCCAGAACCAAGATTGACCTCTCTTTTGGTCGTGATCTGGTAGTTATGTTTTCCTTGTACCTGATGTCAGCCTCACATGGGAAAATTAAACTGTGGGTACCGCCCAGTTAATTAGGTGGCTAGTCTAGTGTATTTTGAGGTCATATCTGCTTAATTGCTGCTATGATTAAATATATATTTTATGTGCAGGAAAGTTAATAACTTACTGCAAGTGTAAGCCAATTGCATCTCTCAAATCAACAGTCTGACTGGTAACCTGGCAGGGATCCTAGTGCTGATGGAGGGAGTTTCATAATGAATGTCACTGGGTCACTTTTATGCTTGTCTGCATCGTTAAGTGGTTCATTCAAAAGGCCTCCAAACATAGTGTCTAGGCTATGGTTTGAGACAGGCAAATTCAGTCTCTACTTTAAGCGGTCTTAGAGAGAAAGGGGTGGGAAATCAATGTAGGAGGGAGGGGCAGTGTTGAGAGGGAAGCAATGAAAACAAAATTAAACCTAGCCTTGCAAGGAATTTTGGAAAATCTTTAGGATTCAAAATTCTACTCAGCCTGCAACATTGGCACTGGCCCCACTCACATTCCCTAATCCCCTTTTCTCCAATATTCCCATTTGCAGAGAGCCCAAGCATTTACTTGCTGGGGGGGGGGGGGGGGGGGGGGGGGAATATGCATGGCCTACAGGCTAGACAACAAAATAGCCCAGGTTTGGCCCAGATGCAAGTGAGGTCACCCATTTATTCATTCATTCAATAGTATTTATTGAGCGCTTACTATGTGCAGAGCACTGTACTAAGCGCTTGGGATGAACAAGTCGGCAACAGATAGAGACAGTCCCTGCCGTTTGACGGGCTTACAGTCTAATCGGGGGAGATGGACAGACAAGAACAATGGCAATAAATAGAGTCAAGGGGAAGAACATCCGTAAAAACAATGGCAACTAAATAGAATCAAGGCGATGTACAATGCATTAACAAAATAAATAGGGTAATGGAAATATATACAGTTGAGCGGACGAGTACAGTGCTGTGGGGATGGGAAGGGAGAGGTGGAGGAGCAGAGGGAAAAGGGGAAAAAGAGGGTTTAGCTGCGGAGAGGTAAAGGAGAGGTGGCAGAGGGAGTAGAGGGAGAAGAGGAGCTCAGTCTGGGAAGGCCTCTTGGAGGAGGTGAGTTTTAAGTAGGGTTTTGAAGAGGGGAAGAGAATCAGTTTGGCGGAGGTGAGGAGGGAGGGCGTTCCAGGACCGCAGGAGGACGTGGCCCAGGGGTCGACGGCGGGATAGGCGAGATCGAGGGACGGTGAGGAGGTGGGCGGCAGAGGAGCGGAGCGTGCGGGGTGGGTGGTAGAAAGAGAGAAGGGAGGAGAGGTAGGAAGGGGCAAGGTGATGGAGAGCCTTGAAGCCTAGAGTGAGGAGTTTTTGTTTGGAGCGGAGGTTGATAGGCAGCCACTGGAGTTGTTTAAGAAGGGGAGTGACATGCCCAGATTGTTTCTGCAGGAAGATGAGCCGGGCAGCGGAGTGAAGAATAGACCGGAGCGGGGCGAGAGAGGAGGAAGGGAGGTCAGAGAGAAGGCTGACACAGTAGTCTAGCCGGGATATAACGAGAGCATGTAGCAGTAAGGTAGCCGTTTAGGTGGAGAGGAAAGGGCGGATCTTGGCGATATTGTAGAGGTGAAACCGGCAGGTCTTGGTAACGGATAGGATGCGTGGGGTGAACGAGAGAGACGAGTCAAGGATGACACCGAGATTGCGGGCCTGAGAGACGGGAAGGATGGTCGTGCCATCCACGGTGATAGAGAAGTCTGGGAGAGGACCGGGTTTGGGAGGGAAGATGAGGAGCTCAGTCTTGCTCATGTTGAGGTTTAGGTGGTGGGCCGACATCCAGGTGGAGACGTCCTGGAGGCAGGAGGAGATGCGAGCCTGAAGGGAGGGGGAGAGGACAGGGGCGGAGATGTAGATCTGTGTGTCATCTGCGTAGAGATGGTAGTCAAAGCCGTGAGAGCGAATGAGTTCACTGAGGGAGTGAGTGTAAATGGAGAACAGAAGAGGGCCAAGAACTGACCCTTGAGGAATTCCAACAGTTAAAGGATGGGAGGGGGAGGAGGCTCCAGCGAAGGAGACCGAGAATGACTGGCCAGAGAGGTAAGAGGAGAACCAGGAGAGGACAGAGTCCGTGAAGCCAAGGTGAGATAAGGTATGGAGGAGGAGGGGATGGTCGACAGTGTCAAAGGCAGCAGAGAGGTCAAGGAGGATTAGAATGGAGTAGGAGCCATTGGATTTGGCAAGAAGGAGGTCATGGGTGACCTTAGAGAGAGCAGTCTCGGTAGAGTGGAGGGGACGGAAGCCAGATTGGAGGGGGTCTAGGAGAGAATGGGAGTTAAGGAATTCTAAACATCGATTGTAGACGACTCGTTCTAGGATTTTGGAAAGGAAGGGTAGTAGGGAGATAGGGCGATAACTGGAGGGGGAAGTGGGGTCAAGAGCGGGTTTTTTTAGGATGGGGGAGACGTGGGCATGTTTGAAGGCAGCGGGGAAGGAGCCATTGGAGATTGAGTGGTTAAAAATAGAGGTTAAGGAAGGTAGGAGGGCAGGGGCGATGGTTTTAATAAGGTGAGAGGGAATGGGGTCCGAGGCGCAGGTGGAGGGGGTGGCGCTTGCGAGGAGGGAGGAGATCTCCTCTGAGGATACTGCAGGGGAGGATGGGAAAGTAGGGGAGAGGGTTGGTCGGGGGGAGGGGAGAGGAGGAGGGGTGACTTTGGGGAGCTCAGACCTGATTGTGTTGATTTTCGTGAGGAAATAGGTGGCCAGATCATTGGGGGTGAGAGATGGGGGAGGGGGAGGAACAGGGGGCCTAAGGAGAGAGTTAAAGGTCCGGAACAATCGGCGGGGGTGACGGGCATGGGTGTCGATGAGGGAGGAGAAGAAGGTTTGCCTGGCGGAGGAGAGGGCAGAGTTAAGGCAGGAAAGGATAAATTTGAAGTGTGTGAGGTCGGCTTGGTGCTTGGACTTTCGCCAGCAGCGCTCAGCAGCTCGAGCATAGGAGCGTAGGAGGCGGACAGAGGAGGTGATCCAGGGCTGTGGGTTAGTGGAGCGAGAGCGGCGGAGGGAAAGGGGGGCGAGAGAGTCGAGATGAGTAGAGAGGGTGGAGTTGAGAGCGGAGACCTGATCATCGAGAGTGGGAAGAGAGGACAGGGCGGCAAGGTGAGGAGAGATGCTATTGGAAAGACGGATGGGATCGAGAGAGCGGAGGTCTCTGTGGGGCAGTAGGGAAGATTTGCAGGGGGAGGGAGTGTGAGAGATGAGGCAGGTGAAAAGGTTATGGTCAGAGAGAGGGATTTCAGAGTTGGTGAGGGAGGAGATAGTGCAGCAGTAGGAGATGACGAGATCGAGGGTGTGACCGAGTCGGTGAGTGGGCGCGGTATGGTGGAGGAGGAGGTCGGCAGAGTCGAGGAGGGATAGCAGGCGGGCGGCAGAGGAGTCATCGGGTACATCCATATGGATGTTGAAGTCTCCAAGGATCAGAGTGGGCAGAGAGAAGGAGAGAAGGAAGGTGAGAAAGGGGTCAAGGTGGTTGAAGTCGAAGGTGGGACCGGGAGGGCGGTAGATGACAGCGACAAGTAACTGGAGGGGGTGGTAGAGGCGAATGATATGGGCTTCGAAGGAGGGGAAGGAGAGGGATGGGGGAGGAGGGATAGTGCGGAAGCGGCAACGGGGCGAGAGGAGGAAGCTGACGCCTCCTCCCTTACCGGTGAGTCTGGGGGAGTGGGAGAAGGATTTATTTGCCCTCTTCCCTGCTCCATGTTGAGCTTTCTTGTGCTCCCTTCTGGGAGAGAGTTGGATGATGCAGCCGACCAAGAACACGAAGAAGCAATCGCCTCTTGCAGACACTGTGGCTCTAGTCCGTTTCTGCTCTGGCCCCACCATGCAAAGTTCAGGGTAGATATTTTGGAGGGTGGGAGAGAGGCAAGTCAAGTCAAACAATGGGTTTGAACCAGGACCCAATTTTTTACTCTGGGTATGCCTCTAATTCAGGCTTCTCCCATAAATAAAAATGTTCATGAAACTGAACAGCATAAAAGGGAGAGAATATTAAATTTCATTAGGTCCATTACCATGTTCTTCTTAAAGTCACATTGACTTCTGGACTTATGAGCCAGTGTTTATTTTTAGATTTGCTATGTGGCCTGTCTTCAAACATGAGGGGAATTTTTGAACAGGGCTTGGGAGCCAATCATCTTTTCTAGGAGATGTGGGAAATGTGTATGCACCCCTATTTTGGAGCATTTTAAAGCTTTGAGATTTTTTTTGGTTGGTCTCTTACTTGCAGGTAGCCTTATTTTTCTCAGAATCATTTCCTGGTTTCACTTTGGAGAGTTTAAGCAAGTATGGATTGTGTGTTTTCGAAGGAATGGAGAAAAACATCCTGGAAGGATGAACTTGCAGCCAAGTTGTAGCAGATTTTTAAGGTTTCTAATAGTGTCTCAAAGCACTTCTTAGATTAGGGAGAGACTTTTTTCGGGGTTTTTTATTGTGTTTTTTTTTATAATGATGCAAGTATTTACTGTTTGGAGTTCAGAAATTCTGAAATGTGAAATGAGTGTGCTTTGCATCAAAATGCTCCTTAAATGCAGGGACCACATCGTAGATGTCAAGAAAATAGATCCAAATAACAGAAACACATGGTCTTGTGGAGCTTTCGGATTCAATCAGTTTGTTATTAAGGGAAACCATACCCATGCCTCCAAATATACTGTTATCTTCAGCTCTCTTAGAGAGCATTGCAAGTAAGGAAGTGATGAGATTGGGGTTGCAAGACTATAGCTTAATACCAAAACCACACAATGAAAATTTGGGCTCTCAACCCCAGTAATCCTGTGGCTCTCTATGGAATCAATCAATTGTATTCATTGAGCACTTAATGTGGGAGAACACTGTATTAAACACTTGGGCGAGTAAAGTATAACAGAGTTGGTAGACAGAATGAACAGAATGTAGAGTCAGGGCCAATGCAACGAGCTTAGAGTCTAGAAAGTCTAGCAAAACTCTGTGGAATCAACTTTATTTCTCCCTCATTTTGTATTTTCCCTGGGTAAACCCATCCTTCCAAGAAATTGGAGTGTCTCTGTAATCAGATTCATTTCAAGCCTCAGCTTGGGCTTCCTTAGTGATGTGGCTCAGTTTAGACCAGGTCCTTGAAATACTAATTAATGTTGAAGAGAAAATGCTCATATCCCTGCCACCTGCTCTAATCCACTCTGAGATTCTCCCTCCCCCATATTACCCTCTAGGGTTTCCCACTGCATTGAGTCGAGGGAGAGAGCTAGGGTCAATTTCTGACACTTGGAGGTCGGCTGCCCAAGAGTTAGTGTGGTGGAAATTGGCACACAGATTGTCAATGTGAAGAGTCCCATCAAAATGCATCATCAACTCCAGCATTCTCTCCCCCATCCCTCTTCCTGGAATACTCCTCTCCTGGCTCCTGATATCAGGAAACTTAGTGTATTTGTAGCAGAGCATCTGAATCCCTTTGGGTCAAAGACTTGTAAATCTCTAAGAATCCTTTAACAGGATGGGGGTCGGGGGGGCAAAGGAGCAGGTCACACCATCTTCTCTCTTTCACTGGACATTTTGCAGCCTATCCCCCAAGCACAACTTGCCAGCTACTTTTTGTGAAGGGTTGGACTGAGTACAAGGAGTCTTGTAAAAAATGTTTTAAAGCTGTCAGAAATTTCCTTCATACCATAAACTGCCAAATAGTTTGATTTATTTCCAGCACCGCTCCTCTTGGTCAAGAAAGTGGGAAGCGATGATACTTAAATAGAAGTGTATTAGATGAGTTCTAAAGGTGTCATGTTATGTCAATGTACAGTAAGGGGTGTTACCCATTATATTCCTAGGAGTGGGAAGATAGGGGTTACATAAATTGGAGTCACCCAGTAATAGGATGTCAGCACAAATGACACAGAGAAAATCAGACTTAAAAACACCCAACCTTCTTCCAGAAGGCAGAGTGATGGAAAGAGTCCTAGAAGCAGCTGCTAAACTGTTAGTGGGGTGAACAAAGAGCTTAATAGCTCACTGAACCTAACAAAAGTGAATAACTGAGGCAAATATTTGGAAAATCTATTTTTGCCCTAAGTATCCAGGTAACTAATACAAGTGGATTTTGGGGGGGGTTGAATTATCTGCATAATTGACTCAGTTATTTACTTACCACCTAAGGGGGAGGGGGAGAGAGAGAGAATATACAAGAAAGAATATCTACAGGAAAAGACCCTGGGTGACTTCAATATAATCCATAATTAATTTGAATGTTATTAACTTTGTAATCTTTTTCACTGATTTAAGAACTCCAAAAGTATATTAGTGCTATTATCTATTGATTGATTTTATTTATTTATAGATATCAATTCTATTAATTTTCCTCCTCTCTAATCATATCATCCCAACAGCCAATTCAACATTTATGTATTCACAGCCACCCCTAGCGTGTATATACAAAACAATTCACTCGACTGCTCTTTGATTTCTTCATTTATCCATGTTTTCCTACTTTATGAGCAAAAGTTTCATAAGGATTGCTAGGTTAGGAGGCAAACCAGCGAAAACAGGCACTGCAAGCAACAAACATGACAGCACAAAGGATGGCCTTTGTGTGTGCACAATGCTGCCTGGGCTTTGGGTTCCCTCTTGACCTTTTCAGTCACACACCCACCCATAAGTCAACTTTAAAACCAGTGGCAGCTTCTTCATTCGAGGAAAACTCTGTGTACTCTTCCTACTAGTCGCATCTCTGATTTCCCTTCCAACTGTAGATGATTTGTGTCTGCCTGTATCCCCTATTCTATTGTCACTGTCCATTGTCTAGAGGTATCCATGACTGTATGATGATGCTGTATCTACTTCTGAAATGAAAGTGCTCTGCCATCATTATAAGCACATATGCACCAAAAATGACAAAATTCTAAGAAGAAGAAGAATGTTCCTGCAACATTTTAGATAAACTCATTTCAGGGGTGCCAACATCAGACAAGCCAATTATAATGGGTGATTTTAGCAATGAAGATGATAGCGATGCCCACACATGGAAACTCAATAGCAACAGTCTCCACTTTGGCTGAGTAATTGTACCAAACATGGTCTTGTGATCCCCAAAACAAAATGGTAGGGAAGCAGCGTGGCCTAATAACAATTATGGTATTTGTAAAGTGCTTACTATGTGCCAGGCACTGTACTAAGCTCTGGGAGAGCATGGGCCTGGGAGTCCAAGAACATGGCTTCTAATTAGCAGCGTGGCTCAGTGGAAAGAGCATGGGCTTTGGAGTCAGGGCTCATGAGTTCGAATCCCAGCTCTGCCACTTGTCGGCTGTGTGACTGTGGGCAAGTCACTTAACTTCTCTGTGCCTCAGTTCCCTCATCTGTAAAATGGGGATTAAGACTGTGAGCCCCACGTGGGGCAACCTGATTCCCCTATGTCTACCCCAGCGCTTAGAACAGTGCTCGGCACATAGTAAGCGCTTAACAAAACATTATTAATTCCGGCTCCGCCACTTGCCTGCTGTGTGACCTTGGACAAGTCACTTCACTTATCTGTGCCTCAGTTACCTCATCTGTAAAATGGGGATTAAGACTGTGAGTCCCATGTGGAACATGGACTTTGTCCTACCTGATTAGCTCGTATCTATCCCAGTGCTTAGTACAGTGCCTGGCACATAGTAAATACTTAAATACCATAAAAACATAAACAAAAAAAGAACCAAAAAAACCCCCAAAATACATTCCACCTGCCAGATTAAAAAAACACATCCCAGGTGCACCCACAATATAAACAGTGGCATCATCAAGTTATGGCAGAGGGATCTGAAGGAAAATGAGTCCCCATCAGTACTCTCTTCCCCTCTTCAAAGCCCTTCTGAGAGCTCACCTCCTCCAGGAGGCCTTCCCAGACTGAGTCCCCCCTTTCCCTCTGCTCCTCCTCCCCTCCCCTTCCCCCCACTCCTGCCCTCTGCTCTTCCCCCTTCCCCTCCCCTCAGCACTGTGCATATTTGTATATATAATTTATTACCCTATTTATTTTGTTAACGAGGTGTATGTCTCCATGATTCTATTTATCTTGATGATGTTGTCTGGTTTGGTTTTGTTCTGTTTTGCTTTGCTTTCTGTCTTCCCCGTTTAGACTGTGAGCCCGTTATTGGGCAGGGATTGTCTCTATCTGTTGATGAATTGTACATTCCAAGTGCTTAGTACAGTGCTCTGCACATAGTAAGTGCTCAATAAATACTACTGAATGAATGAATACATGGAGCAGAGTGCTGGTCAGAAGGTCGTTTTATCTGCTCCAAGCTTGCAGGGTCTATGCAACCATTGCATTGGAAAAGTCGCCTCCCAAGACAGCTAAACATTAAGCTCCTGGAGAATGTTGGGACAGGGGACTCCAACCACAGTCACCAATCTAAACAGTGAATGGGCAGTTCTCCATGATGCTCTCTTACCGGACAGCTGTCAAGGCACTGGCTATGATACGGCAAATTTACCAAGGTTGGTTCGATGCAAATGACTCAGAGATAAACAGCCTCCTTGCAACCAACTAATTACTGCACCAAAAACACCTTGTCATGACTCAAACAAAAGTGACGCTTACAGGAATCTGCATCACAACATGCAAATCAGTTTAGGAGCTTGCATGACCGGTGGTGGGATTAGGTTGGCCACTAATAACCACTGCAGATACTGGATGAAGAGATTCTCAATCAACTCTCCCCCTGCTTCCTTACCTTACTGATCTACTACAAACTAGCCCACACACTTTGCTCCTCTAACACCTATCTTGTCAGTGTACTCTCAAAATCTACTCCTTTCCCCAGCGCCTCTGACCCTATCTCTTTGCACCTTATCGAAACACCTGACCCCACCCCGTTGGCCATCTTCAACTGTTCACTTTCCAATGGCTTCTTCCCCACTGCTTTCAAACATGCTCATGTATCCCTTATGCTAAAGATCCCTCCCTCGACCCCACAGCTCCCTCCGGTTATCTCCCCATCTCCCTCCTCCTATTCCTCTCCAAACTCCTTGAGCGAGTTGTCTCCACCCACTGCCTCCACTTTCTCTCCTCCAGGTCCCTCCTTGGTCCAATCCATTCTGGCTTCTGCCCCCTTCACTCCATGGACACTGTCCTTGTTAAGGTTACCGAAGACCTTCCTCTTGACAAATCTGATGGCCTTTACTCCATCCTAAACCTCCTCCAATTCTCCTCCAACCTACCTTTGACACTGTGAACCACACCCCTCTCCTTGAAACATTATCTAAACTTGGTTTCACTGACACTGTTCTCTCCTGGTTCTCCTCCTATCTCTCTGACTGCTCTTTTTCTGTCTCTTTCTCAGGGTCCTTCTCTGCCTCCCACCTTCTAACTGTGGGAGTCCCTTAAGACTCACTTCTGAGTCCCCTTCTATTATCCATGTACACTCCCTCCCTTGGAGAACTCATTCACTTCTATGGCTTCAACTACCATCTCTATGCAGATTCCCAAATTTACCTCTCCAACCCTGCCCTCTCTCCTTCTCTGCAGTCTTGAATTTCCTCCTCCTTTCAGGATATCTCTTCCTGGTTGTTCCCCTGACACATCAAACATAAAATGTCCAAAACCAAACTCCTCCTCATCCCACCTAAGCCCTGTCCTCCCTCTGTCTTTCCCAACACTGTCAACACCACCATCTTCCCTGTTTCACAAGCCGGAAACCTTGGCATTATCTTCAACTCATCTCTATCATTCAACCCACATATTCAATCAATCACCAAATCTTGTCAATTCTACTTTCACGATGTCGCTAAAATCCCTTTTCTCTCAATCCGAACTGCTACTCTTCTGATCCAAGCTCTTATCTTATCCTGTCTCAGATACTGCATCTGCCTCTCAGCTGACCTCCCTGCCTCCTGTCTCTCTCCTCATTTCACTCTGCTTCCCAAATCATTTTTGTAAAAAAAATGTTCCATCTATGTTTCCCCAGTCCTCAAGAGTCACCAGTGGTTGCCCATCCACCTCCACATTAAAAAGAAACTCCTTACCATTGGCTTTTAAAGGACTTGATCAATTTGCCCCTTCTTACCTTACCTCATTAATTTCTTACTGCTAGCCAATCTGCGCATTTTGCTGCTCTAACACTTACTTACTCAATGTACCTCAGTATCATCTATCTCGCTGCCGATCCCTTGCCCACATCCTCCCCCTGGCCTGGAGCTGCCTCCCCCTCCATGTATGACAGACTACCACCCTCTCATCTTCAAAGCCTTATTAAAATCATTTCTCCTCCAAGAAGTTTTCCCCAATTAAACCCTCTTCCCCTACCCCCCTTTTGTGTCACCCAGGTGCTTGGATCTCTACTCTTTAAGCACTTGATATTCACCCCACCCTTAGCACTTATGTAAAAATCCATAATTTCTTTATTTTTATTAATGTCTTCCTCCCCTTCTAGACTGCTAGCTCCTTGTGAGCAGGGAACGTGACTACCAGCTCTTTTGTACTGTACATTCCCAAGCCCTTAGTACAGTGCTGTGCACACAGTAAATGCTCAATAAATATAGTCAATTGTACTTTGATCTCATTAGTCATTCATTCATTCAATAGTATTTATTGAGCGCTTACTATGTGCAGAGCACTGTACTAAGCGCTTGGAATGAACAAGTCGGCAACAGATAGAGACAGTCCCTGCCGTTTGACGGGCTTACGGTCTAATCGGGGGAGACGGACAGACGAGAACAATGGCAATAAATAGAGTCAAGGGGAAGAACATCTCGTGAAAACAATGGCAACTAAATAGAATCAAGGCGATGTACATCTCATTAAACAAAATAGGGTAATGAAAATATATACAGTTGAGCAGATTAGTCTTGCCACCAACTCCTTGTCCACATCACCCCTCTGGTCTGGGACTCCTTCCCTACTCAACTCCTACAGACCACTTCTCCTCCACCTTCAGAGCCCTACTAAAATCGCATATCCTCCACAAGGCCTTCTCTGACTCACCCCTCATTTCCCCACCATATTTGCCCTCCCCTCTGTGTTGCCTGTGCACTTGAGTCTGTACTCCTTAAGCACTTTGATACTCACCCCACCTCCAGCCTCATAGCACTTATGTACACATCCTTATATTCTTCCATTTCCCCTATTTTTATTTTATTTTATTAACTTTATTTTAATGACTGAATTCCCCTCTAAACTGCAAGCTCCTTGTGGACAAAGATTGTGTTTCCCCACTCTGTTGTGTTGTACTCCCCTAAGCATTTAGTATGGGGCCCTGCACACTGTAAATATTCAATGAATACTAATGATTGATTGATGTGATATTACACTGGACTTTCAGCATAACGTAATGACACCACATGCAAGTAAGCAGATGGGGTGGAGCATGTTAACACGTGTCCAAAGGTCTTTTGCATGCAGGACCCATTTGATGTCAAAGTGACTGCAGTAGCATGCCAAGGCTGTACCACAACACCGTAGCCCAGCAGTTGGCTGCCTTGGTAGTCACTGTAGTCTTGACTACCCTCATTAACCAACTATTTTTCAGGATTTCTGGCGGTTTGGTCCATCTTGTGGAAGGCACTAGTTTTGTTTTTCGGTCAGAAAGCCCCACCCCGATGTAACTAAAATAGGGGAAGACAAAGGTGGCGATGGCTGAACAATATGTCTCCCTCCCTCTCCTCCCCTTCTCTCTCTCCCACCTTCCTTTCTCCACATCCTCCTCTCCCTCCTGGCTCCTGCAGCTCCATGCTTGTTATTCACAGACCTAGGCTCTCTGCATGCTGATGTTCTGAGACAGAAAGCCAGGGCACAAGGAAACATAAAGGACAAACTGAGACCCAAAGAACATTTCAAAATTGAACAAGTGCATAAATTCAAGTCTTTACTTGAAGTGAAAGCAGTGGTGTAAATATTTTTCAGATGGGCATTGGAGATAATTGAGGGAGTGAAGGATAGAGCCAAACACCTAAAAACCCATGTGTGGGGAAGACATTTTCTTGAGGAGTTGAAGGTACAGAAGCACCCTTTCCCAGCTGTTACCACTTTTGTAAAAAACTTGGCCATAAGCACTCAAATATGCTCCCTACACACACACACACACACACACACACACACACACACACACACACTCACATTCTGTCAACACTGTCTCACAATCACAAAGAATCATTCCTGTCTCTGACAGTACCGTCAGCACAGTTTATGAAACATCTGCCATGCTGCTCACCTGAATTATGAAGGTCAAAAACAAAATATCATTACTTGATTTGCTTGTTTATGTGTTTTACTTTGGTTTTTAATTGCTGTTTCTGATAAACAGCAGACGCTAATGCTACAGTTTGCATTAGATTAGAATTAAAAGGGAATACCTTCGGTAATTCCCAGTACTGAAGTATGATGAGATTAATGTACCAAGAGTTAAAATGAAGAGAAACCAGATGAACTCAAGCCAAAAGTTGGGATTGAAATTTTCACTCTAAAGACTAATGGGTGAGGTTTTTTAAGTAACTTTGAGAGTGGAAAATTCAGTGCCTTTATGATGCTATGGGTTTTGATGAAAATTACATAGTTAACTGAGAATGTTATTCAAAAGAAACTTTCATTTACTTGTGCTTCTGCAGAGCAAACATTCTAAATATTTGCAGTGTTGCTATTATACATGTTTTTCAATTGTGGGCATATGCTGAATTTTCTTCCATTCAAAGAGAAAAATAACCTTTGTTTCCAGACTCTTACAGTTTATGGCATAAATTCTCCCCAGCTTCTTTTCATTGTCCTCTAAGAACCTACCAGAATTTTTTTTCGCTTTAATAAATTGATATTTCTTATGCCTAAAATGTTGGATTCATTTGGAATTTGCATAAAATGAATAAAGTAAAGCAGCTAGGAATCACCAAATTATCTCACCGCTGAAGATGGCTCCTGATATCATCTTGTTATTAAATTAATCTCTAAGAACAAAGAGAAGCAGCCCAGATTTTCTGTTGTTCAACAATTAGAAATTGTGGAGGGAGCAGTATTTCTGCCGGCATCCTTCATGAATGTAAAAAGAGCAATGTGGCTTAAACACATCTCAAGGGTTTGTGAATTGTGACTTCAACATTGTGACAAGGACTGGCAACTGAACACAGAGTACAACTTAGCACAGTTGTGCCTTGCAGAATCACATCTGTTCTGCTCTTTAGTGCCTAATCAGTCTGTTTTCTTTTTTTAAAAGAAAAAAAATCAGCTTTATAAAGGTTTTACCTCCCCAACAGTGTCCCTTTCAATGCCTGCGGTGTTGCTCTTTGGTGGTAGGCCAGCCTACAACACTGAAGGAAGCATATTCAAAGCATAAACTTAGCAGGGTGGCAATTGATTTGGACTGAGGAGGAGGCAGCTGCTTCAATATCATCATGCCGTTTCCCTTTTCCATTCACCAGGAAGTAGGTCTAAGAATGGCTTTTTCACTCAGTGCCCTGAGATCCAGGAACAAAATGCCAATTACAGCAGTGTTTACTCTGGGGTCTGGGCTAGGCCAGCTGGGTTCGACTCAGTCGGGTTGGTGGGAAACAAGCGGAGGGAAGCTGGGCCAGCCTCTGCTGGAGCTGTGGGTAGAACGCACCTCCAGTTTCCTTATCTGTTGGGGATATTCAAATGGCAGAAGAAGTTCAAAGGAGGTGTTAATAATAATAATAATAATGTTGGTATTTGTTAAGCGCTTACTATGTGCCTAGCACTGTTCTAAGCGCTGGGGTAGACACAGGGGAATCAGGTTGTCCCACATGGGGCTCACAGTCTTAATCCCCATTTTACAGATGAGGTAACTGAGGCACCGAGAAGTTAAGTGACTTGCCCAAAGTCACACAGCTGACAAGTGGCCGAGCCGGGATTTGAACTCATGACCTCTGACTCCAAAGCCCATGTTCTTTCCACTGAGCCACGCTGCTTCTCAAACCAGAGCTGGGGTTTGGACAACTGTGTAAAGATAAAACTTGGGTAACGATTTTAGGAGGAAAAAATGAATCTAGGAATAGATGGGTTTACTTCTTTGGTGTTTAAAATTGCCTTTAATGCATTCCTCTAGACTGTAAGCTCATTATGGGCAAGGAACAAGTCCACTAATTCTGTTGTATTGTATTTTCCCAAGCGCTTAGGACAGTGCTCTGAAAATGCTAAGTGTTTAATAAATACCATTGATCGATTCTTCAGCCTGAAACTGAGCACTTGAAGTCGAGTCCTCATAGCTGCCAACAAACTGTGAATGCTGAAAAAGAGAAAGAGACCACCCCCCCCCCGCCGCTCTGCCCAGCCCACCTTCCAGCACATCCACATCCCCCTCCCTGCTACCATTATTGTAGAGGGTGAGCCTCGTGTTTTTTATGCTATTATTTTGTCAGCTTCTGTGCATAAAGCACCTCTTCCTCAGCTTCAGAGGAACAAATCAGAATGATATTCTCAGAATAATACTAAAGACATCATCCCTACCTTGAAGGATCTTGCAGTCTAGTTACGTTTTTTCAAATGCAGTGTAATATATACTTTCATATTAAAATAATATCTTTTCAAAGCTCTCTAGGTAGAATAGCAGACCCAGCAACCTTATCTGAATTGTTTATCTTGCCCCTACCCCAGTGATTATCACAGAGCTTGGCACATGGTAAGCGCTTAATGAATATCAAGCAGTAGTATTTATTCAGGGTCTGTGGTGTGCAGAGTACTGTATTATTCCCTTGGGAAATAATGGGGAGATAGAACTTAAAATACAGACAGAAGGAAGTAATTGAATATAAAGATATGTGCGATGAGGGGAGAACAAAGGGTCAGGCATGTGTACTCCAAGTCTTGGGTGGTCTGGAAATGGTGAAGTGGAACTTGAAGCTGAGGGGATGAGAAATTAATGGGGGAAGGACAGACATGAATGAGGCACAGTGCGTAGGTCATCTTGAGTTGAGTGGAGTATGCATACTGGGGTTTAGTGGGAGAAGAGTTGACATATCTGAAGGGTAGATCTGATTGCCTTAAACCCAATAGTAAGGAGTCTCTGCTTGATGGGAGAGGAATAGACAACCATTAGAGATTTCTGAGGAATCAAGTAATCAGTGGTATTTATTGAGTGCTTACAGTGGGCAGAGCGCTGTACTAAGTGCTTGGGAGAGTACAGTACAACAGAGTTGGTAGACATGTTCCCTGCCCACAAGGATCTTACAGTCTGAAGGGGCAGAATGGGGAGATGTGTGGAATGACCTTAACTCATTCATATTAAAAGTCAAATTGAGATCCTAGACAGCTTTTAATGAGTCTTTATTTGTGTGTATTTTGCTTTTTTGTGAGATATTACCAGAATCAGTTTTCAAAGACTCCTATTTCAAATGTCAAGATGGTAGCTAGGAATTTCAACTCTTAATCTAGTTCAAAAAGTGTAAGGTTCCAACCCAAGTATCGGATCAATGTGGGCAGTGAATACAGCATTATCAGAGATTACTGTTTTTAGGCTCCTGTTCTTTGGACCTAGCCTTTCCTTTTTTCATTCGTATAGCTTCAAAGCTATCTCTTTCTGAAGTCTCTCTTGAGACTGATTTAGAAAGACTTCTTGGTAAGAATAAAAGTTAAAAAAAAGACATAGGTTTTCAAATCGAATCGTTTCATATGTGCTTCCTAAAAGCCTCAATATGATATGCTAAGCATTCTGTTCTGTAAGAGGCTGGGATGAAGGTCTTGGCTATGATCTAGTAGATTTGACTATGAAACAGACAGTGCCATAGTAGTGGATGTAAATTGACATCTTTGCACTCAAGTTCAAAAATTTTACCAGCGCAACTTCCCATGAGGAGAGACGAGAAAAAATGAGGATTTTTTTTTTATGGTGTTTGTTAAGCTCTTGCTATGTTCCAAGCACTGTACTAAGCCCTGGTATAGATTCAAGCTAATCAGGTTGGACACACAATCCGAATCTCCAGTTTACAGATGAGGTAACTGAGTCACAGAGAAGTTAAGTGACTTGCCCACAGTCACATAACAGACAAGTGGAAAGGCAGAGATTAGAACCCATCTCCTCTGACTCCCAGGATCTTGCTTTAACCACTAGGCCATGCTGCTCCTCATGCTGTGCTGAGCAGGCTGTAATTCCATGTACATCACTGCCTGCCCTGTGCAAGGTTTTATTCATCTTAGTTGAATGGTTATTTTACAAGGGCGATTTAATACGTGAAAGAAATTTGAAGTCACTATGTTGATAGCACCATTTTTTTTTTTTTACCAGAAGCAGAGCGAGGAACATATTCTGAGGTGTGAAGCTACCAATTTTATCCAAACCATTTTACAGCCCGTCTTTCCATATCTGTGAAATGGGTTTAATCCCTTTGGTAGAGATGCATTGAAAGATTAAATAGTTAACTATTATGGTACTTATTAAGTGCTTATTTTTAAATTCTCTTCCCTTTTAAGAAATATTTTTCAGAAACCTCTAAGTAGAAGGGAAAAACTGCTAATGTAAATGAAAAAGTTCCAAGCCTTCTGAGATGGACTAATAATCTCGCTTGCTGGGATACTAAAGATACTAAAGCTTTGAACCCGAAGAGGATGCTAAGGATGTGGAAAAGCAATTTCAGCATCAACATTAAGATTGTTCAGTTTGGGTTGACTTAGAAAAAAAGTGAGATGAGAGAAAGGGGTTTGGGGTGGTCACAAAGTGACTCTATTGGGAGGCAGAGGATTGTGACTCTTGTCACATGGGCATCTCAATTTCAACTGCCTAAATCTGCCTTTCCAGAATCACCCTTGGTTCTTAGGACCCATCTAGAACTACACAAAGCAGAAGCTAAACTGAATGGTATGATCAGGAAATATGAATGTTTTTAAACAGCCTGGGTAGGCAGGTGAGCAGACAGAGTTTTAAGAACATAGAGATGGGCAGCTGACTCAGCAGACCATGTACATGCTGAAGTGGCACTGTTCGCAGTGGAACAGATGGATTGGAGTCTACTGAACAGAAAAGGCAGTGAGGACTTTTCTGCAGAAAATGGAGAAAAAGCAAATTTGCTCCTCTGAGCTAAGAGGGTTGTAGGCCTTTGTTATACGGGGACTGAACACGCCAACCATAGCTAGGTCCTAATGCAAGTGGCTGTTTATGCTAGGCAAGAACAGATTGCAGGGTTTATTTATGTCTCTGTAACTCTTTGGGGTAGGGGTGGAGGGAGTGGAGAGGCCAGAAAAAGTTCTACTACCCCTTCAATACTCCCTCAATCCTACCACCAAAGAATAAAACTGGCCTCACTAAAGATTAGACTTTTCCAAGTATGGTGAATTTTGGGGAGGCCATTGCCTTCCCTTCCTTTTTCTGCAGAAGTCAGCTAGATTGGGAGCTTCCATTGATTTCATTTCTTCTTGGGCTGGGCTTCTGGAATAGAGAACCAGGCAAGGGGAAGTGACTCCTGGGCCCATGTTTCTCAGGCAACCTAAAGGGTCCATCAGCCTGGGGATTCCTTGTTAAGAGAATGTAATGTGTTATCCCATCAGGGAAAAACTGAGGTCACCTGGCTTCATAATCAATGGCATTTATCAAGTGCTCGTGAGAGTACGATACAATAGAGCTTGTAGACACATTCCCTGCCCACAAAGACCTTACAGTCTAGAGGGAGAGACAGACATCAATATAAATTTTTAAATGATGGATAATTTGCCAATCTTAACATCTCTGCCACTGGTGATTTTATAGCAGTGAGTTCCGCGGACAATCATAGGACATGTTTTAAAAGACTGGCCCCTTGCATAGCTATCCTGAAAATATGGTCTTATGTCAGATTCAAATATTGTTAGGCTGGTGGAGAAGAGAAGAAATTGTGTAACATGTGGGTGTTCCTCAGAAAACATCCCACAGCCACCAACCAGATCCTTCAAATTTCAATTGAGGAATCTCAAGAGGAAGACCCCAGCTGCTAGAGTCTTCCCCCGTCCCCTTATGATGAATTCAAATATTGGCCAAATTCCCACATAGGAACACCGCTGACCCTAATTCTGCTATTAAAACCCTGAGCTGTGTTTTTCAGCTGAAGACCTGGAGGTAAGGCCATTGTTGACCACATGAAAGAAATAAGGTTTGAAGGGAAAGGGTTTGGGGAAATTTTTTTTTTCATCTGTTCAGAAGAAAATTCAGAAACACACAGATGGAATTGGCTGGGTTCTACTTGTACCATCAGACAGAATTTCCTGGGGTTTATGGATCTATGCCAGAAATGTGAGTGTTTTTAGTTTAGGGAGGGATCCTCATCAACTGGATGTCTTTGCTTGTCATCACTGACAAACCCAACTTAAAACCTCCCTGTTGTTCCCACCTGCAGCCCAAGGAAACAATTGTTTTCTTTATTCAGCCTGCTCACAATCCTACTCACCCCTTCTGCTGTTAAATTTGTGTCCCTGCAGCTCCTCTGTCTCCCCCGACCTCCACAGGGCCCCTAAAACTCCCAGTCAGCCTTGAGTGCCCTTTGCTTTTTGGGTTGGGTATTTTTTTTTGTCTCTCTGTGACATATAGATGAATTGGAAGGGAGCCGTAAAGAGATGAAGTGACAGGAAGGATGGGAGAACTCGTTTTAAAAATAGTAAAAGGCACCCAGGGTGGGTTTGGGTATGGGACCAACTCTCCTGGGGGGAGAGAAGTGAGGGTGAGTTTGAAGTTTTAGGGTCCCCATTTAAGAGAGCCTCAGGGAATGATATTTATAGGAGGGTGGGGTGAGTGGGGAAAGGGAACAGAGCAGAGCAAGTAGGGAAAAATTATTTTGTTGGGTTACTTGAGCAGCTGGTGGGAACACTAAAGAGATTTATGTTGGGTGTGCCAGCAACAGCTAGCAGAGATATCTCCTGTCGCTTAATCAGAGGGAGCTTTTAATAGTGCCACCTCAGGAAAGTAGAGGTAGCATATCTTTCTTTAGAGTCAGTGAACTTCCCGTCAGCTCACTGAGAGCTCCTGGGTTCCAAGAATGACTCCACCAGTAGTTCAAAGTATAAGAAGATTCAATAAAATCAATGGACTTTTTCTGTGCCCCATTTCCAAAGCTGCCCTGGCCTCCTCTTGGTCATGCAAATGAAGAGTCGAATGGTGGAGGAGTCTATGTTAATACCATCCCTTCTGTAGTGTAGTGTACCTTCCCTTCTGTAGGGAAGCAGCATGGCTCAGTGGAAAGAGCACGGGCTTTGGAGTCAGGGCTCATGAGTTCGAATCCCAGCTCTGCCACTTGTCGGCTGTGTGACTGTGGGCAAGTCACTTAACTTCTCTGTGCCTCAGTTCCCTCATCTGTAAAATGGGGATTAAGACTGTGAGCCCCACGTGGGACAACCTGATTCCCCTATGTCTACCCCAGCGCTTAGAACAGTGCTCGGCACATAGTAAGCGCTTAACAAATACCAACATTATTATTATTATTAGTGTTGGCTCAGAATTAAAAAATTGTAGCATTCGCTTTCTTCTCTGTCATACTAAGGGCCCAAATTTGCTGCTTCTATTTCCTGTCGCCTGGTTTCATTCCTCCAAATCTCATTTTGAAGATAAAGCACCAGTGTTTTAATAAACCCTTTTCCCTTTCTCTACCTGTCAACTTCTTGGTTGTTTTGAAGATGGAATGTTTTGTTAGAGAAATGCTGTTATACTGGGGAACTTTGACGACTTCTTGCTTTTGGAGGACCTCATCCTTTCCATGCGTGAGTGATGGAGTTTTCAGGCTGCCAGATTGATTCTTTTAGAGTCTTTATACTATAATAGATCTAACTTTGAGAAGATTGAAATCCAGGAAGACAGACAGAGGGTTGGGAAGGGGGACTGTGAGCAGCAGCAGGAAAGAAATGCTTCTTGCTGACTTGCCCCAGGAATGGGGGGACTCTTGGGATGTTTGAGTTTTCTGGGTTTCCTTTCACCAGCCAAGGAAGTGGGCAATGGCAACTCTGATCATGTTAGAAATAGGGGACTGAATGGATAAACTGTGGTTGTCTGTATTTCAATGCTTAGTACAGTGCCTGGCACACAGTAAGCACTTAACAAATACCAGAATTATTATTATTAAAGGAGTTGAGGGTTGAGTCTAAAGCAGATTGAGCCCCAGGCAGACTGACATCCCACTAGAGGGAGGCCAGCAGGTAAGATAAGCTTCTTTACTGAAAGGGGTGTGAACCTCTTCCCCACAGGTAGACAATGGCAAAAATCATTTTGATACTTTCTGTTTTTCTTTTTCCACCCCCATTCATCTCACTCTAATTCTACACACTTTTTTTCTTCTGTTGATGCCTTCCAACTCCCAACCGCTGTATTTTCAGCAGAGATTGTGGTATTTTATTTTATTTTGTTTATTTTGTTTAATGAGATGTACATCACCCTGATTCTATTTATTTGCCATTGTTTTTATGAGATGTTCTTCCCCTTGACTCTATTTATTGCCATTATTCTTGTCTGCCTGTCTCCCCGACTTAGACTGTAAGCCCATCAAAGGGCAGGGACTGTCTCTATCTGTTGCCGACTTGTACATTCCAAGCGCTTAGTACAGTGCTCTGCATATAGTAAGCGCTCAATAATACTATTGAATGAATGAATGAATAAATTGTTCAACAGTGTGGCCTAGTGGAAAGAGCACAGGCCTGGGAGTTAGAGACCTGGGTTCTAATCCATGCTCCGCCGCATATCTGCTGTGTGACCTTGAGCAAGTCAAGTAACTTCTCTGGGCCTCAGTTACCTCATTTTTAAAATGGGAATTCAATACCTTCCTTCTAGACTGCAAGTTCATTGTGGGCAGAGAACATGTCTATTAACTCTTGATATACTGTACTCTCCCAAGCTCTTAGTATTGTGCTCTGCACACACTAAGTGCTCAATTAATACAATTAATTGACTTATTAATCTGATGTGAGTTCTTCAATTCATCAAAGGTATTTGCTGAGTGCTTATTGTGTGCAGAGCTCTCTACTAAGCACTTGGGAGAGTACAGACTTGGACTAGACTTTGACTTGGATGATAGACTTAGTAGAAATGTTCCCAGCCCACAAGGAGCTTGCAGTCTAGAGTGGGAGACAGACATGAAAATAATTTATGAACAAGTACATAAGTGCTGTGGGGCTGAGGGTGAGGCAGAATATCATGTTTGAAATTAGTCAGTCAATCAGATTTATTGAGCACTTACTGTGTGCAAAGCACTGTAGTTAGTGCTCGGGAGAGTACAATATAACAATTAACAAATACATTCCCTGCCCACAACGAGTTTACAGTTTAGAGAGGGTACACTTTGAAGGGTACAGATGCAAGGTGACACAGAAGGGAGATGGAAGAGGGGAGATGAGAGCGTAGTTGTGGAAGGCCTCTTGGAGGAGATGTGATTTTAATAAGACTTTAAAGATGGGGAGAGTGGGGATCTGTTTTATATGAATGGGGAGGGAGTTCCAGGTTAGAAGGAAGGTGTGAATAAGGGATTGGAAGTGAAATAGACAAGATCAAGGAAAGTAATTAGGTTGGTGTTAGAGGAGCCAAGTATGAGGCCTGAGTTGTAGTAGGAAATCAGGGTGGTAAGGTATTATTATCATTATTATTATTATTATTATTATTATGGTATTTGTTAAGTGCTTACTATGTGCCAAGCACTGTTCTAAGCGCTGGGGTAAATGCAAGGTAATCAGATTGTCCCACGCGGGGCTCAAGTCTCAAGGCCCATTTTACAGATGAGGTAACTGAGGCACAGAAAAGTTAAATGACTTGCCCAAGGTCACACAGCAGACAAGTGGCAAAACCAGGATTAGAACCCATGACCTCTGACTCCCAAGCCCGGAGTAGGAAGAGTTGATTGAGTGCTTTAAAGCTGAGGTTAAGGTGTTTCTGTTTGATGCTGAGGTGGATGGGCAACCACTGGAAGTTTCTGTGGAAAGGGGAGATGTAGATTGAATAGATTTTTAGTAAAATGATAAGGGCAACAGAGTGAAGCATTGCCTGGAGAGGGAAGAGACAGATTGTAAGGGGTCAGCAAGGAGGCTGATGCAATAATCAAGGAGAGCTATTCATTCATTCAATCGTATTTATTGAGCACTTATTGTGGGCAGAGCACTGTACTAAGTGCTTGGAAAGTACAATTCAGCAATAGAGACAATTCTTGCTCATACCGGGCTTACAGTCTAGAAGGGGAGATACAGACATCAAAACAAGTAAACAGGCATCAATATAAATAAACAGAATTATAGCTATATACACATCAAAACAAGTAAACAGGCAAAAAATAGATAAATAGAATTATAGATATGTACACATATACACAAGTGCTGTAGGGTGGGGAGGGGAGCAGAGGAAAGGGAGTGAGTCGGGACTATGGGGAGGGAAGCGGGAGCTGAGGAAAAGGGGGGCTTAGTCTAGGAAGGCCTCTTGGAGGAGGTGAGCTTTCAGTAGGGCTTTGAAGGGGGGAAGAGTGCTGTGGGGCTGAGAGTGAGGCGAATATCATGTCAGGTAGTCAGGTTGTCCCACATGGGCTCACAGTCTTAATCCCCATTTTTTGGAGGGGGAGGCGGTGACATGCCCAAAATGTTTCTGTAGAAAGATAATCCGGGCAGCAGAGTGAAGTATGGACTGAAGTGGGGAGAGACAGGAAGTTAGGAAACCAGAAAGGAGGTTGATGCAGTATGCAGCTGTGATAAGTGCTTGGATCAGCATAGTAGCAGTTTGGGTGGAGAGGAAGGGGGGGATTGTAACAATGTTGTGAGGGTATAACTGACAGCATTTGGTGACAGATTGACTATGTGGGTGGAATGAGAGAGATCAGTTGAAGATAATGCCAAGGTTATGGCCTAATGAGACAGGGAGGATAGCGGTGTTGTCGACAGTGATGGGAAAGGCATGGGGAGGACTAGGTTTGGGTGAGAAAATGAGCAGTTCTCTTTTGTACAAGTTAAGTTTGAGATGTCAGTGGGACATCCAAATAGAGATGTCCTGAAGGAAGGGGGAAATGCAAGACTTAAGGGAAAGAGAGTAGTCAGGGCTAGAGAGGTAGATTTGGGAATCAGCATAACGTAGTGGATAGAGCACAGGCTTGGGAGTCAGCAGGTCTCTGCCACTTGTCTGCTGTGTGACCTTGGACGAATCACTTCACTTCTTTGGGCCTCAGGTACCTCATCAAGAAAATGGGGATTAAGACTGTGAGACAACCTGACTACCTTATACCTACCCCACCACTTAGAACAGTGCTTGGCATAGTACATGCTTAACAAATGCCATTATTATTATTATTATATGTGTAGAGATGGTAGTTGAAGCCATGGGAGAGAATGAGTTCTCCAAAAGAATGGGTGTAGATGGAGATTAGAAGGGGACCAAAAACTGAGCCTTGAGGGACTCCCATAATTAGGAGTGGGAAACAGAGGAGGAATCTGCGAAAGAGGCTGAGAAGGAGAAGCTAGAGAGAGATAGGAGGAAAACCAGGAGAGGACAGTGTCTGTGAAGCCAAGGTTAAATAATATTTCAAGGAGAAAGGGAAAGTCCACAGAGTTGAGAGGTTGAGGAGGATTAGGATGGAGTAGTGGCCATTGGATTTGGCAAGAAGGAAGTCATTGGTAACCTTAGGGCAATTCCCATGGAGTGACTCAGAAGCCAGATTGAAGGGGGTCAAGGAGAGAATTGAGGGAGTGGAAGTGGAGACAATGGGTGTAGACAACTCGCTCAATGAGTTTGGAGAGGAATGGTGGGAGGGAGATGGGGCGATAACTAGAGAGAGCTGTGGGATCAAGGGAGGGATGAGGAGTATGCTTCAATGTACCCTACTATATTTTCATGGCTATACATGAAAATTTAGTCTCACCTTAAGCAACGTCATCTTCAAACATGAAGGACAAATACATACATGCTGACTTCAGTTTACAGTAGTCATACATATCTTTTGAAGTTTCATGTGGTCTTAACTGTGCCATGTGAGAGTTTCAGATATCACTTCTTCTTTCTTTGAACTCTTTAAATAAAGTATGCTGAGCTATCTGTTTGTGATGAGCTGGTTTAAGTGTAGGCCTACCCAGATAGTTTTTATGTCATAACAAGACTGTCTCCAAAGATAGGGGTTGAATAAGAAATATTTCTTTTAACAGATGGAAAAGTTCTCTGCACTTTCACCTAACTTCCCACCTGCCAATTGTGAAGATAGCAAATTGAAAACATCTCCTCCCAAAAAGAAGAGTGGATTCACAAGTATAGCGGGATGAAGGAGAGCAGTGGACATGATTCACTATAATTTCCATCCTTGCTCTTTATTTGGAATTTCTTAATGTTTTTGCCTGGTTCCAACTTCCTGCTGGATGGATTTTGGTTGAGTTGTTTCTCTAATAGTGATGTTTAGGCTTTGGAACCATCTGCAGGCAATTGCCTGAGACATTGTTGTCTCACAGTGCATATGGTACAACAGCTGGGAGGAATTAGGATGCATCTATGACCACTAACTGACATTACTCTATGGCCATTTCTGGGGTCACAAACAGCTGCTCAGAGCCTGCTCTTCTGAGCATCTAAGGTGCCGGTGGGGGTGTGAGACCCTTTGGGGATATCAGAGCTTTCCAAGGGGTCATGGAAATATCTGTGAAATGGTTGGGGGCTGGCTTTCATGTTAAATTATGACAACAGATACACTGTGTGCAAAGAAAAGCTGTTTAAACCACAAGTGAAGTCGAGGTTAGCGGAGTTAACTGCAAGCACTAGACTCGAGGACGGAAATGAGAAGAACACAATATCCCTTTGTATTTGTCCTTGATTGAAAGCATCCTTTTGGGTGTGCTTTTGTTTTGCAAGATTCGTAATTTGCAAGGCACTCAGAGATCTTTGGATGAAAGATGCAGTGCAAGAGGAAACTTTATTGCACAGTTTAAACAAGGGTCATGCTGGCTGCTTTACTACCCAAGCATTTAAACCCATCCAGATTTGTTTTAGAAAGCCATCAGGAGAATCAAGAAATAGAATTTGCTGAGACAGATTGAGCTGCTCAGTCAGGAAATTAGAAATGAGTTATACAAAGAGTCTAGATATTAAAATCCCTGGCTTATGGGGACCTTATCAGGAACAGACTTAAATAACCTATTGATTCTGACTTCCATGAACAGTCGGTAACATGCAGTGATACAAGATCTCTGAGATATGTTGAAATGCAACAGTTAAATGCCACACAAATAAACAGTAAAACCTTGATCAACATCGAGTTTTACAAGATCTAATGTAAATTGTATCAAGTAGGTGTAATTTGTTCCCTAGGCAGTGTCCCCTGAGGAGTGCAGGAAGGACATGACACATTCATCTCCCCAGAATGTGGAGTCACAGTGACTAAGTCATGAGAATTAAGGCCCTAGGGTTTCCATTGATTTCTGATTTTCTTTTTCTTTCCAAGATGAGTCCTTAGCCTGGTGAGATGTCAATTAGAAAGCAGGGATTGTGGTCTCCAAAACAAAATGTATAGTGTTCCTCATGGGTAAAATGCACTAGTTTGTCTGGTTCTGATACTCGGGGTAAGAGTTAAAAATGGTCCAGTGGTGGTTCCACCTGATAGATAGAGACTGACTTGAGAATTAAACCAACTAAGCACTTTAGCAATTAGGAGAGGATCTGTTTTCTTTGAAGCAAGTTCAAAAGATTGTGTGACTTTCCAGTTATGAGTATCAAAAATTAGTGTAGCTGATCAAGTTGCTGTTGGTTGTTTCGTATTTGTGGAAGGCCCACTATGTGCTCAACGTTTCACAGGATACCCGCACAATATGATCCCTGCCCACTTGGAACTTAATTCTAATGTATCCTAAAACTCTTGGGCCACACCCAACAAGGGGATTGACTAGCAATCCTTTTATCTGACATCCTCTTTCCTTTCTCCATGAACCAAAATCAATGACATTCCAATCTAGTCTCTCATGATCTTGGGATGTTTTCGTGGGATCTGTCCATTGTAGTCTCAGTCTTTTCTTTGGATATTTTCTGCTTTTTGAGAGCCATTCTGTTTAGCAGGAGGTCTATCTGTGGCCTGCCCATCTTCATTTGGCTTCAATTAAAGTTTGCACGCTGTCTTTGACCCTTGTATGCTTCCTAATTTCTTTTTTAGAATGTGTTCTGGAAGTAAGATTTTGCCCATGTGCCACTCCACTGTTCTCTAGGTTACAGCTATCTTCTCTTCCCCTGCTGTGTCCCAATCTGTGTATTATTAGTGATAAAACAGTAGATATGTTCTCTTTTTTTCCTATGTTGACTACTCATCATCCACAAGCGAAGTGCTAATTTTATTAAAATTGATCCAAGTTGTTTTTCTCCTCCTGCTGCATTGGCAGTCAAATGTGTTGCCTTTGTTTATTTCCTTGTAGAGGCATATGTAGCTTTTCATTTCATGTGTGTATGTATGTACACATATGAGTCCTCCTGTTCAAAGAGGACATCACTGGCAAATGCTGTCAAGTATTTCCCTATTGAAGTTCTGTGATTCTGAAATCACATCACCTCCAGAAGGCCTTCCCCAGTTAATTTCTAATCTCTCAATTTTATATCTCCAACTGCCACATCAGCACTTAGACACCACCTAAGTATTTGGGTACCCACACTCCCCACTAAGTACACTTATGTACATATCTTATATACTATATTTATCAATAAAAAATGGTATTTATTGAGCACTTACTGTGTGCAGAACACAGTACTGAGTTCTAGGGAGAGTTCAATACAACAGAGTTGGTAGACACATTCCTTGCCCACAAGGAGCTTAAGAGTTAACTTACAATTTACTGCCCCATATCTGTAATTTATAATAGTGCTTGTCTCCCCTGCTAGATTGTAAGCTCCTTGAGGTCAGGGATCATGTCTACTAATTCCATCATACTCCTCCAAGTGCTTAGAATAGTGCCCCCCGCACAGTAGGCTTTCAGTAAATTCTATTAATTGAAGTTGTTGAACATCACTTTGTTTCAAAGAGGCCAACTATCTGTTAATTCAGGAGCAGATTATTGTTGTTTCTGTTATGTAATTTCATATGATCTGTATATATATCAGTAAATATACCACATGAACATATAGTGATCACTTTTCAAGCTTCATTTTATAGCTCTTTTTATTTCTTAAAGTTTTATAGAATTGCAGTAGAAAGGATGGTGAAGAAAAATTGCTAATGAATTTGTAGGAAGAGAGAGCCTTCCTCTCTCCTAGGGACCAGTAAAAATATCTGCAGTATTCCACTGATGAGAAGTTAATCAAAAGAAGAAGAGACTCTAATACCCTGTACACAGCAATCAGACTGTAAAGTTGTGGCATTGGATATTTTCAGTGATTGTAGTAACAGTGATATCAGGGAAAGGAGCAACAAGACACCAATAGATTTGAATGATGAAAATGACAACTTGAAAAATCAGGTGCATCTAGTTACTAATTTGAAATGAATGCATATAGCTCCAGTCATAGACCCCAACCCCTTTACCCCTCTCCCTATCAATGGTATTTATTGAGCACTTAATGTGAGCAGAGCAGGGTATTAAGTACTTGGAGAGTACAGTACAACAGAGTCAGTAGTCACGTTCCTTGCCCACAACAAACTTAGAGTCTAGAGATTACCCTGTCTCTCTCACGTTCCTCCTACTCCAACCTCCATCCCCTAGCTGTATCTGCATGACCAAAGTTAAAATGAAGGTTGTGCAAGCATTCAGTGAATTGGAGTCTGCCCATACTGCCAATCCAGATCACGTTTTCCTGAATAATTGAGATGGATGGATCTAAATTCCCCAACTAGATCAGTCAATCAATCAGTGGTATTTACCGAGTTGTTTACAATGTGCAGAGCACTGTACTAAGTGCTTGGGAGAATACAACAGAATTAGCAGACATGTTCCCTGCCCTTAATGAGCTTTTTATCTTATGCTGAGTCATGTCCAACCCAGAGCGATGTCGTGGACACATCTTTCCCAGAATGCCCCACCTCCATCTGCAATCATTCTGGTAGTGTATCCGTAGAATTTTCTTGGTGAAAATACGGAAGTGGTTTACCATTGCCTCCTTCCACACAATAAACTCGAGTCTCTACCCTCGGCTCTCTCCTATGCCACTGCTGCCTAGCATGGGTGAGTTTTGACTTATAGCAGATTGCCTTCCACTAGCTAGCCACTGGCCAAGCTAGGAATGGAATGGGTAGGCCTCTGCTTGACTCTCCCTCCCATAGCTGAGAGTAGTAGAGTACTGGAAACTCTCCAGGTGTGACCCTGAGAGGGGTTAATGAGCTTAAAACCTAGATAAGTGAACCAATCTTCACTTTGCCTATGAGGACATAGAAGGTATTTCAGAAGAATGGACTTTCCTCCTTTTACCTCTAGGCCGTAGATTCAAACTGAGAAACAGGTCAAGGTGTCACCAAGCCCTGAGTATCCAGGGACATTTTACGAGAATCTCTTGCCCCATTAAATGAATCCTAGTGCTCATGTTGTCTGAGCTACTTTGGACTAATATGTCTCATCACTACCCTGAAAGATGGCCTTGTGATGGTAGTGGTATTTAGCATGTAGGTCTTGTTCTGCAGATCTTGGCAGGATGCTAATGTTCAGGTTGCACTCGGGTTGGTTCTTCCACTGATTTTTCAGTGATTTTTTACCTCAGATAATCTATTAAAGCATATCCATGAGGATAAGCCAAATAATGATCTCTTCTCCAAGCTCCAGTAATTCTAAAATTCAGGGGAAGTTAAGAAACAGCACTCAATTTTAGGATATTGAAGTATTAGAGTGTATATATGTAAATTCTCCTCTACACATCATCTTGGTATTTTACTTGGGGATACATCACTTGAAATATAGTCTGGACAAATATGTGTCATTAACATTAGACTTGTAAGCAATTATGCAGAAGACATAAATCAGGGTATTGAATGAGCTACTTTTGAAATCATGTTAAATATTGCACCAGTAAAGCCATAATGTGCCAAATCCTTGTTTTTGAAGGAATTAATTTCCAATAGTTTATATAAATAGTAGCTCCTGTCTTATGCTGACGAGTTGTCCCCAACCTATAACAACAGCATGGACACATCTCTCCCAGAACACCCCACCTCCATCCGCAATCATTCTGGTGCTGTATCCATAGCGTTTTCTTGGTAAAAATCCAGAAATGGTTTACCATTGCCTCCTTCTGCTCAGTAAACTTGAGTCCCTGCCCTCGACTCTCTCCCATGCCACTGCTGCCCAGCACAGGAGAGTTCTGACTTGTAGCAGATTACCTTCCACTCACTAGCCACTGGCCAAGCTAGGAATGGAATGGGTAGGCCTCTGCTTGACTCTCCCTCCCATAGTTGAGAGTGGTAGAATACTGGAAATTCTCCAGGTGTGACCCTGAGAGGAGAGATAATTGTAGCTCTAGGGGTGACAAATCCTGAATTTGATACCCTGTTTCCAATAATAATATAATGATGGCATTTCTTAAGTTCTCACTCTGTGCCAAGCCCTGTGCTAAGTACTGGAGTAAGATATCAGGTGAGCACTTAGTCAATCTATTGTTTTCTTTGCAAACACCAATTTATTACATGCTTTCTTCTGAACCAATTATTTTCCATTGACCAGATTTAAAATAGCAGTGTTTAAAGGGATAGTCTGCCATTTCTATTTCCTGTCTCTTATTCAGTCAATCGATCCTGTATTTAGAGCCTATGGTATGCCAACCATTGAACTAGCAGTAAGGAAGTTATAATAAAATTATGAAAGCCCCTTCCCTCAGTAATAAAGATGGTATTAACTGCTTACTATGTGCCAAGCACTGTGAGAAGAACGGGGGTGGGTATAAAATCATCAGATTGAGCATGGTCCCTGTCCCACAGTCTAAACAGTAGGAGAATAGGCATCTAGTTATCATTTTTCTAATGAGGAAACTGAGGCAGAGAGGTTAAGTGACTTGCCAAAGGTCATATGGCAGGCCAGTCACAGAGCTGGGATTAAAATCTGGATCTCCTAACTCCCAGCCTCATGTTCTTTCCACTAGGTCATGTTAGGTCAGGGAAACAATACAAAAAAAATACAAACAAGAGAAGAATCCAGTTAAAAGGCAACTAATGAAAAGTTCTCAAAAAAAAATCAACATTCCAACAATGCAGGAATGGACACAACCTCTCATGAGCAGATTGAAGTTCCTTCTGGCTCAGAGTCTTGGAATATTTGCATTTTTCTAAACTAAACAGTATAAAGATCTCTCGGGGCTGCCTCCATCTCTGGCTGAGCACCCAGGAGCTGGGCTCCTACACTGGTTGCCCAGAGAAGGGAGGAGGGACCCTAGCCCCCAAGCCTCCCAAGCCCCACGAGTGCCAGGATGCAGGTCCCTGGCTCCTACTCCACTAAGATGCTCTGGGATTCTTCAGAAACCCAACATTGAGATGAATATGGACGAGTGAAACTGGAATCGGTTTGACCTTGAGGAAAACTAGTTAGAGAGGCATTCCTATCCTGGCTTTGGAGCCTTGATTTGTGAACTTAGACTGGAGCACTCCCAAGACAAAGAATTTCATGGGCTGGTGGTGATGCTTGTGGTCTCCACAGTGCTGAAGACTTTGGGCTATTTTAATGAAATGTAGCCTTGGAGCAGTCAGGCAAACTGATCATTTAAAGAATCTTCTGTTGAAATATGTTTTTCCTATCCACAAGAGTGTTTGCATCCATTTCCTTTTACCTCTCTTCACCTCTCATTTGGAATATTTGTACAGTTTAGAGAAAAGTTACTGCCCAAAGCAAAAAGAAAAAGCTGTTAAACCATCTTTAATTGTAAAGACATGTATTGTTGTTGCTGCCGCCTTAACCCAAATGGCTTATATTGTATTTCTACATTTCACTCCTTATGTACAGCTGAGACTTGCCTCTGGTTAAATGACAGAGTTATTTATCAATCCTCATGGGAGCTAAGAAACACAGGTAAGGAGACACAGCAGTTGTGTCTCTGGCTTTGCGTTTAATTCCCAAACTCAATTTCATTAGCCTCGGTAACAATCGTGCCTGTAGGACTGGGAAACTAGCCCCACTCCTAGCTACAAATTGGCCATACTTAGCAAAGTTGTATATAGTTCATTTTCAATAATTTTCTGTTCAGGAGACCTCTATAGTTTTACATTATGAAATAAGCTATTCCTGAAGAGAGCACCATTCATGGTTATTAGAGGGGAGAAGCTGCTTTATAAGGCAAGGAAGAGCTTTAGTGTGACAAGAGGAATACACATTAAAGTCACTGGAAATGATGAAAATGAGAAACAGTGATTTCTGAAAACTGCTTTAACAATAGAGCCATATTAATCGGCAGCTCCTAAAAGGGTCAATTAAATCACCTTGGGTTAAGGCTATAAACCTTTCCATACTAATGAGAAGGAAGAACCTCAGGCCTCATCCAGACATAGCTAAGTGATATAGCCCTCTATGGCAAAGCACCATTTAGAGACACTCCCTCAAGGCAGCTCTCCTCCCCAGACACCACCATCCCTCTGGACTGTAAGCTCATTGTAGGCAGGGAATGTATCTGTTTACTGTTCTATTGTACTCTCCCAAGTGCTTAGTACAGTGCTCTCCATGCAGTAAGTGCTCAATAATATGATCGAATGAATGAATTATTTCATTAATCCCCTTAGGTCCCCTTTTCCTCAGGTTTCAAGTACAATAAAACCTCTCTAATTTGGACAAACTTGAATCAGAATGAGTGAAAAAATGGAAATTGTGGAGCTGTTTTCCTGAAATGTCAGGTTCTGGCTTCTTTCTTTGGTCAAAGTCTTGTCTTCCCTCCCTTTCTTCCCCTCGCCCTCCAGAGAGATCAAGGCTGGTTATGGTGGCCAAACCTCCAGCTTTGAAAGGGTCAGTCTGGTTTTTAATGGTTCTGTCCCCAACATTTTTTCTCCCCCGCTTCAAAGCCTTATTGAAGTCACATCTCCTCCAAGAGGCCTTCCCTGACTAAGCCTTCTTTTCCTTTCAACTCCCTTCTGTGTCACCCTGGCTTGCCCCCTTTATTCATCCCCCTTCCCAGCCCCTCAACACTTATGTACATATCTCTAATTCATTAATATTAATGTCTGTTTCCCCCTCTAGACTGTAAGCTCATTGTGGTCAGGGAATGTGTCTGTTATATTGTTGTGTGTTACTCTCCCAAGCACTTAGTACAGTGCTCTGCACACAGTAAGCACTCAGTAAATACGATTGAATGATTATCTGGTATAGACTCAGGATCCTTTGATGATTGTTGTTTTACTTTTTGGCACCCAGCTTCCCCTCGCCTCAACTCCTGTTGACGAGTTCCATGGCTCAGATGCTGTGTCAGAGTTCATACAAATCAGTGAATCATTCTATAGTACTTAGCGAGCACTCACTATGTGCAGAGCACTGTAGTAAACACTGGGGAGTCTACGATAGACAGGATCTCTGCCTTCAAGAAGCTTATTATTGAATGAATCTGGGTGCAGGGAGACAGACACTAAAATAAATTATAGGTTGGGGGAAACTATAGAGTTTAAAAATATGTACATAAGTGCTGTGGTAGGAGGAGAGTACTGTGTATGGAGGGGAAATGGAATATGCAAGTTGAAAGAGAGCAAGGTGTTGAGGATAATGTCTAGGTTGCAGGCTCTCTCCGTTTTTCCTATCTCGCTTAATACAGTGCTCTGCAGACAGTAAGCGCTTAACAAATACAATTGACTGATCTCTCTGACCGTCACCCACCCAGCTGCCTCTGGGCAGTTCAGGCTTCTCTCTACCACCCACCCCCTCCACAACCACTACCACATACATACACATGCACAATCCAATCACCCTTCCGCAGCATTTTTGGTTGTCTCCAGCTTTTCTCCCATTGCCCTCCAGGAAGCCTTGGCCTTTCTCCCGACCCAATTCTTCTTCATGTCATATCCAAAGACTTTAGAATGAGATGCAGCCTGAAAGTTGTGTGTTGTGCTTATCGTCACTGATTTTGGCAGAGGAGAGAGGAGGCTGATTGCAGGGCCCGAAAGCATGATTGTGGAGAGAAGGGCAGCTTGCATATGCATGTGGATACTCTGTTGTTGTACAATCTCCCCAAGACAGCAAGCTAGGTATACACACACAGACATAATACATGCATGCACACCTACTACAGTGCATGGCACATAGTAAAGTGCTTAACAAATACCATTATTATTATTATTACATGTGTACATACAGGTGAAGTGGTTGGCAGGAAGAAGTCAGAGTGACTCCAACTACCCTTAGATGCTACCACTACATAAAAAAATTCCATTCATCAGAGAAAGAGAACATAGAATTCTTCAAAGATGCCCTTTAATAGTGAAATGAGGCATTCATTCAATAGTATTTATTGAGCGCTTACTATGTGCAGAGCAATGTACTAAGCGCTTGGAATGAACAAGTCGGCAACAGATAAAGACAGTCCCTGCCGTTTGACAGGCTTACAGTCTAATTGACGCAATATTGGTTGCCAGAATTGAAATGGCAGGATTGGAGCCATTTAAGCCTTTCTTCAGATTCAGGTTGTTCAACCACCTCTTGGTTGAATGAATAGCCACGAAACCTAAAAAAAGTTATTGTCTTTCCAAAGGCAGAGCTAGCAGCATCACTGTATCTAAACTGAAAGCTTTTTGTGGGCAGGGAATGTGTCTGTTGTTATATTGTACTTTCCCAAGCACTTAGTACAGTGCTCTGTACACAGTTAGTGCTCAATAAATACAACTGAGTGAAGATACTGTAGCAGCCTAGTGTGGAGAATGCCAAAACTGGTACCCGACTTGTAAATTCTACCTGCATGCTCTACATCCTGGTATTGAGCTTCAGAGATGGGTCTTCAAGTGAAAGCTTGCTTTGCAAGACGAACAATAACCAAGGGGTTGAGTTAGGATTTAGCACCATAGGTCACTCGAACTATCCCGCCTGGATTACTGCATCAGCCTCCTTGCTGACCTCCTAGCCTCTGGTCTCTCCCTACTCCAGTCCATAGTTCACTCTGCTGCCCAGATCATTTTTATACAAAAACATTCAGGACATGCCACCCTGCTCCTCAAAAAACTCCAATGGTTGCCCATCCACCTCTGCATCAAACAAAAACTCCTCACCATTGACTTTAAAGCATTCCACCACCTTGCCCGCTCCAGCCTCACCTTGCTTCTCTCCTTCTACACCACAGCCCACACACTTTGCTCCTCTAATGCTAACCTTCTCACTGTGCCTCAATCCCTCCTGTCTTGCCGCCGACCCCTAGGTAATATCCTGCCTCTGGCCTGGGACACCTCCCTCCTCACATCTGAGAGACAATTATTCTCCCCCCTTCAAAGCCTTATTGAAGACACATCTCCTCCAGGAGTGTGTAGAATAAAGTTCCTATCCTCAGGGGGGCCACAGTTTAGTTAGATTTACCCACACAAATGGATCATTGCCCCATAGAAAGCTTATTTTGTTGTTGTTTAATCGGCACACATTTATGCCATATTTTAGTTCTTGACCCTAACCTAGTTTCACAGTATCTATGAATTGACTTCGCTAGCATAGCCGAACAATAACAGAAGCTCAGAAAGCAGACCCAAAGATAAGAACGAATTTCAAAATAACTAATGTGCTAACTGGGTTGATTTTATAAAAGCTTGACCTATTGCCCAATGACTGTATTTGAACTTGATATGAAGCTTTGTGCTTCAGTCCCTTTAGTTTACTTTTTTTAAAAAATTTAATATCAAGTTTCGGAAAAAGGAAGTGCTCAGTATGGTCTTCGTGCAGTATTTTCTTCGCTCAACTTGGAGCTTCATTTTGCATTTTCCTGAGCTCTGAGTTTCAAGAGACATTACTTTGGCATTCCTGACACAATATCTCCCAGACTCAATAACAGCAACAAGAAAAAAAAAAGCACATGCTGCAGAAGAACATTGAATTGATGCCTGGAACCAATTTAAATAACATTGATAGAATTCTTCACTTCAACTTTAATCTTGAAGTCCAAATCTCTCTCTCCTAATAACTTGCATATTATGAACTGGAGGAGGGGAAATATGCTGTTTTCCTTAAGGTCAAGCCTGGAGGAAGGTTATTAGCTCATTGATGAGAACAATTGGACATTCTCAAAATGAAAGTCAAAAAAAGCAGGAGATAGTGATGCTTGCTGGGCTAAGCTACAGACAGAGAAACTTTAGGGCTGTGGATTCTAATGTTGGCTGTGGCACTGGCATACAAAGAGGGAGGGCATTCAAGGCCAGAGCCAGGATGTGAGCGAGGGAGCGAGGGGTCAGCAGAAAAATAGGTGAGATTGGGGTACAGTGAGTAGATTGGCATTAGAGAAGCCAAGTATGTGGTCTGGGGTGTAGTAGGAAATCAGAGAAGTAAGGTAGAAGGGGGAAAGGTGATTTACTGCTTTAAGGCCTATGGTAGGGTGTTTCTGTTTGATGTGTAGGTATATGGGCAACCACTGGAGGTTCTTGAGGACTGGGGAACATGAACTGAATGGCTTTGTTGGAAAATGACCTGGACAATAGAGAGAAGTATGGACTGGAGTTGGGAGAGGCAGGAAGGTCAGCAAGGAAGCTGATGCAGTAATCAAGGCGGGATAGGATATGTGCTTGGATTAATGTGGTAGTAATTGGAATGGAGAGGAAAGGGTGGATTTTAGCCAAGTTGTAAAGGTTGAACTGACAGGATTTGGTGACAGATTGAATATGTGGGTTGACTGAAAGAGATGAGTCGAGGACAACACCAAGGTTATGGGCTTGTGAGATAGGGAGGATGGTAGTGCTGTCTACAGTGATGGGAAAGATGGGAGTGGTCAGGGTTCGGGTGGGAAGATAAGGAGTTCTGTTTTGGGCATGTTAAGTTTGTGGTGATAGGTTTGAGAGAAGGAGAGAGATGAGGGCTGGAGATGTAGATTTGAAAATCATCCACAGAAAGATAGTAGTTGAAGACATTTGTTTCAGAGAAAATGCCACTGATGGTGGGATGCTACTCATGCATGAAGGTGGGCCTGAAAAGACCGATGCACAGCTGACATTCTTTCATATCATGTGCCCGTAGAAAGAGATCTGTGCCGCATTGAGTTGCTTGCCCCAGACGTGCTTTCCTCAATTTTGGAGACTACCTCCGGGTAAGCCAATCTTTGCAAAGTTTTCACTCGAAGGGAACAGTCCTGCTCCTGATTATAATCTCACACTGGGTTGCAAGTCCACTGAGAGCAGGGACCATTTCTTTTACTTGTACTCTCCCAAGCACTGACTGCAGGGCTCTGTAGACTGGAAGCTCCCTGTGTGCAGGGATCACATCGACCTGCTGCATTTTATTGTACTTTCCCAAGTGCTTAGTACAGTGTTCTCCACACAGTTTAAGTGCCTGATAAATACCATTGATTGATTGATTGGACCACTGAAAATGGGCCCTCAATAAATCCTGCAGATGATGTTCACTAGACTGGTCTGCTGGTAGTCTCCCAACAGTCTACTGATATATTAAATTGTTGGAGATTGTGTTTCATGATGTATTTAAATCATTTATTCTGCCCTTCCTGCTTGTTATGTGTGCTCCCTTTCAGTTTACCATACAGCAGCTATGTAGTGCATGACAGTGCTGCTAGCCTTACCCATTTTATATTTAGACATAATTAGGAAAGTGGTATATTCTGCTAAATTTCCTCTCTCCCTTAGTTTTTGAATTAACTGTTGACCCTAGCTCCATTTTTCCATAAGTCTTTCCTGTCCACCAGCATTTCCACAAATGCAGGAATTAATTTATATTGAACAAATAACAGCCTTTTCCAGACTCAGCCTTTACCTTTGCTTTTTTATGAAGCATCTGACTTTCAAAGACTACCAGAAATCTCAATCAGGGTTTTCGGGGAAGCAGAATGATTCCATTCGTTATCCAGGGAGAAAATCAAAACCATCTTCAATCTTACTGAGTCGTTGCCTTTGTTTTTCTGTCCTCAGTAGAAGGGAAGCATCCAGCTGTGAATTAATCACAATAGCATCAAAGAGGGAATTGAAATTAGAGGAAGCGATGGCACAGAGGGGACTGCCATGGGTTTAGAGATTTTTTTTAAACAATGAAAGTAAACAGTTGAAGTAAGTCCTCAGCTGAGCCTTGGGAAAGATTTTAATGGCAGATCTCAATCCTCATTAATTACTGGTCTAGGTGACACAGAAATTCTCAAGAGATTAGGAAAAGATAGTGGACTCTGAAGTTTCCTTGACTGATAGAGATTGGAAATAGCCAACTTCATTGTGCTGAATGTGAAGAGAATCTAGTAGAAATGAATACTTAAAAAAAAACTTCTACTGAGGTTTTAGCTTAGACCATCTTTATTCATGCTATCAATCAGTCAAACAGTCAACGGTGTTTCAGTGCCCAGTGTGTGCAGAGCACTCTACTAAGCGCTTGGGGAAAGTTCAATGCAACAGAGTTGGTAGATGTTATCCCACATGGACCTTACAGTCTACAAGGGGAGATATTCATTAAAATATTGGTCAGAAATGCCTGTCTCCACTCAACCAATCCTGTAACTAGGCCCCAGAATGACTCTAATCCTACATTTTTAGGGGAGCAGTGTAGTCTAGTGGAAAGAGCATGGGCCTGGGTGTCAGAAGACCTGGTTTCTTATCCCGGTTCTGCCACTTGCATGCTGAACGACCTAGGCAAGTCACTTAACTTATGTGTCCTTCAGATTCCTCATCTGTAAAAATGGGGATAAGATACATGAAATACCTGTTCTCTTCTTAGACTGTGAGCCTCATGTGGGACAGATTGTGTCTGATCTGCTAGTGTTGTTTCTTCCCTAGAGCTTAGTACAGTGCTTGGCAAATAGCAAGCACTTATAAATACCACAATTATTAACATTATTATGTGAGAGAAGATTCTTTGTTAATCTCATGGCATCAGTGTGAAACTTAGAGACCAACTTGAATTATAATAAACAAATGAAACTTTTGCCATAGGTTTCTTTAAGGCATAGCTATTACAAGTCAATCAGTGGTACTTAATGAGCACTTACTCTGTGCAGAGCACTGTACTAAGTGCTTATGAGGATTCAATAGAATAAGAAGACATGATCCCTGTCCTCAAGGATCTCACAGTCTAGTGAGACAGACATTAAAATAAATTACAGGTTGGGGAAGCAACCAAGTATAAAGATATGTACCAAAGTGCTATTTCAGGGGAGGTAAGCACCCAAGTGCTTAGGGGGTAAGAATTCAAGTGCTTGGATAATGCAGTAGGGAGGCAAAATAGGATGGGAAGATGAGAGATTAGTCAAGAAAACAAAAATCAATCCATCAGTAGTATTTATTGAGTGCCTTCTGTGTGCAGCACACTGTACTAAGAGTTTGGGAGAGTACACTACAATAGAGTACGTAGTCACGATCCCTACCCACAAAGCTAACAGCCTAGAAGGGGAGACAGGCATTAAAATAAATTACATTTGGATATGTACATAAGTGCTGTGAGGTTAAAATCAAATTACTTAAGGGTTACAGACCCAAGTACATAGGCAATGCGGAAAGGAAAGCAAATAGGGGAAGTGAGGGCTCAGTCAGGGCAGGCCTCTTGGAAGACATGCGATTTGAGTAGGGCTTTGAAGATAGGGAGAGTGGTTGTCTGTAGGATATGAATGGGGAGGGAATTCCAAGCCAGAGGGAGGATGTGAGAATATTATGCTGAAATGTGTTGAGAGAGAGAGAGAGCTCAAAACAACCAATTCTGAACTCTTCCTTAAAGCTGTTGCTACTATTGTCAACAAACCAATCACCTGATGGTGTTCTGTAAGCATAGCATATCTGGTTGATATTCCAGGAGTCTGGGAATTGTAATGTGCTTTTTGATCATACACGATACAGCAAACATGACTTTTACAAAAAGTCAGATTCAGGTGTAATGCAGAGAATACCATTAAAACTACTCACTATACATATGTTTTGCATAAATATGTGTCATTAGTATCAATCAGTCATATTTATTGAGCACACACTGTGTTCAGAACACTGTACCAATTTCTTGGGAGAGTACAATATAACAGAGTTGCCTGCCCATAACGAGCTTATAATCAAGAGGGAGAGACAGACATTAATTGAAATAAATTATGGATATGTACATAAGTGCTGTGGGGCTCAGGGTCGGGTGAATAAAGGGTACAAATCCATGTGCAAGGGTAACACAGAAGGGAGTGGGAGAAGAGGAAATGAGGGCTTAGTTGGGGAAGGCATCTTGGAAGAGATGTGCTTTAAATATAGCTTTAAAGGTGGGGAGACTGATCATCTGTCCGATACGAAGAAGGTGCAAATTTCAGTCCAGAGCCATGATGTGGGCAAGGGGTCGGTGACGATACAGATGAGATGAAGGTATAGTAAATAGGTTGGAATTAGAGGAGCAAAGTGTGCGGGTTAGGTTGTAGTAGGAAATCAAGGAAATAAGGTAAGAGGGGGCGAGGTAATTAAGTGATCCGTAGCAGTTTCTAACACTTTTGATTGTCCTTGAGAAATTGATCATCCTTCAGTAGTATTTATTGAGCACATCTGCTGTGTATAGAGCACTATACTAGGTGCTTGAGAGCATTCAATAAAGTTATCCTGCTCTCAAGGAGTTTACTATCTAATTAGGGGAATAGGAAAAAAAACACCCAAAATAAAACTGTATTCATACAGGGGAAGCAAAAGAAGAAATATAAATAAAACTGGAAACAGCAAGAGTATGGAAAAATGAATAATTGGAGGATGTTCATCAATATATGCATAATTGTTAATGGCAGGCCTTGATATGACATTGGGGACTGTCTCCTAGAAGAGGCAGGATTGGGGGAGAATGTTGAATATGAAGAGGGCTGTGGTTTGGTGAATTTTACAGAAGAGGGAGTTGCAAGCAGAGGAAAGGTGTGAGCCACGAGTTGAAAAACAATGAGTCGAGTGAGGTAATAATAATAATAATAATGATGGTATTTATTAAGCGCTTACTATGTGCCAAGCACTGTTCTAAGCGCTGGGATAGATACAAGGTAATCAGATTGTCCCACGTGGGGCTCATAGTCTTCATCCACATTTTACAGATGAGGTAACTGAGGGACAGAGAAGTTAAGTGACTTGCCCAAAGTCACACAGCTGATGTGGCAGAGCCGGGATTAGAACCTACAACCTCTGATTCCCAAGCCCATGCTCTTTCCACTTAGCCACGCAGAAAGTTAGCTAGAGATAAGCAAAGACCGTTAGCTGTGTTCTAATAGGAGAAGAGAGGTCAGGTCGGGGGAGAAAGCTAATGTGAAGGGAGATAGGTAGCCAGTGAAGTTTTATGAGGAGTTATGTTACTCTAAGAAAATATGGCCAGTGTCATCAGAATTGAAAAAGTCTCCATAATGATGGAGAAAGGCAGCTTTGTCTAAGAAGTCCAGTCTTAGTCAATCTTGGCCCCACAATCCTGCCTAAGGAACCCTTCCAACTCAAGCTGCTCCAAGCAGCATCAGTGTCTTTTAGAGTATCCTGTGAGCTGATCACTGTGCTCTGAAAGAACACCTACAAGAAGCCATGCATGCAAATCATAATGACTAAGCCCTAAATGTTCCCTATCCACCCTCCTCTCTGCATCAACTATGCACTTGGTTGTGTACCCTTTAAATATTTTGATACTCATCCCAACTCTACAGCATGTACTATACAATTTCCTCTATCTGTAATTTATTTTCATGTCTGTCTCCCCCTGAAGACTGCAAGCTCCTTGTGGACAGGGATCATGTCTATCAACTCTATTGTATGTACTCCCCCAAGCACTTGGAATGTTGCTCCACACACAGCAAGTGCTCAATAAATCCCATTAATTGATTGATATTTAATCACTCTGCAACACCAGGGGAATCACATATGCACAGATTTTCATCAGCAATGCAGAACTGAAGGCTGACCCTGAATTCTGCCACCTAAGCAGCACACCATCTAATGATACCCTAATTGACAAAAAAAGGAGAGATTTAAATTGAGAGAGCTAGCATATCCTTTGAGAGATTGGCAGATTGAGTTTAGCACCAATGGGATATAAACTTCTGGATTAAACTGAAGGTCTACAGAGCTTTCATGATGCCAAGTTTTCTATTCAGCTGTGAATTCTCAACCTGTCAGAGACCTCCTATGCAATTTCAGCAGTTTAACTTATCTGCAATACTTCGCATCAAATGCCAGGAAAAGATTACCCAGTTTTGCCTGACATTGGATTAAGGCTTTTGGAAACATAACTTGATGAGGGAGTTACATGCAGAGAGGGGATGATAGCAGGATGTATCCAAACATCCACTTTATAGTGAGCTGAGGAAGGGTCACCAAAAGTAGATCAGGCAGAAGGAACACTAAAATGGCACAATAAAGAACCCTCCCAAGCTCTGTATTATAATTGACATTTTACATAATAATGATAATAATAATAGGTATTTTCCTAATGCTTACTATGTGCCAGGCATTGTACTAAGTGCTAGCTTGGATACAAGTAAATCAGGTTGGACATAGTCCCTGTCCCACACTGGGGCTCACAGTCTCAATCTCCATTTTACACATGAGGTAGCTGAGGCCCAGAGAAGTGAAATGACCAGCAGACAAGTGGTGGAGCAGGGATTAGAACCCAGATCCTTCTGACTCCCAGACCTATGCTCTATCCACTAGGCAATGCTGCTTCTGAGCATCAACAACAGCAATTGGGCTTGCAGCCAGTAGGAGTGGGGTCATTCTTCTAGCACAAATAGAAACAAGTGCCAAGGATAGCAATAGACCAAAGACAGTGTTTATATGTGCACAGGGAGGAAGGCATTATTGCTGTACACATCAGTTTTGGGCCCTATCTACCCATAGAAATAGTGTTTGTCATCGGATACCTTCTAATGTGAAGGACAGCTGTGTATGTTGAGACTTCAACTTTTCGGGGGTTGCCACATGTGGGCTGCCTTTTTGGTAGATGTTTTGGTCTGGGTTTTACCAGACATCTCCAGGGTGGCATTCTTTTCAGCTGGGCTGTCTTTTGACTCTGCTTCTGTTTAAATGGCTGGGTGCTGCTGCCTTGATTTTCACAGGCTGAATGTTCCCAAGTTGACCGTACTAAGCACCTCTGAGCTACAGGGTTTCAGCTTTCAAAATACGAATAGCAATATAGCAGCCATTCAAATGGTGGGTTTCATCCAGCATGCCACCTAAAAATACTGTTACACCAATCATTGGGCATTACCACTGGGCTCTTGAAACAGAAACAGCCAGAAAGACCATTGTGTTGGTGTCCAGGGAAACCCGAATGAAACGAAAGCAGCTCAATGAGAAACAATTTTTGTGCCCTCTCCACCTCGTTCTGCCTAACCTTCTTACTCTCCCCACCCCCAAATACAAAGCCTCTACATCCATTTCCAGAGATAGACACCTATGTGCAGTATGTGATTAGATAGATGCATACCTGAACACATAGTTTTGTAATTCGGCTTCTTTAACATACCCATTCGATAAAAAGATGCCCTACCTTGGAGGGTTTTAGCTAGTCCTGCAAGATAGTACAATAGAAAATCAGCTGAAAATACAAAAAAGGAAACTTTGGTTTGATACCTAGGGAGATAATAATAATAATAATGATAATTATGGTATTTGTTAAGCTCGTACTATGTGCCAAGCACTATTCTAAGCACTGAATCTTCTGACTTAGAATTGAAATAGGAAAATTCATTTCCAAGGGAGGTTTTGTGGAGTTCCCAACTCTGAAGATGTTCAAGGAAAATGAAGATAGCTATATATTTGGAATAGTTTGAGAAACATTCTCCCTAAAGGCAGAGCAGTGGACTAGAACAGTTGCAACATTTTTTAAAATTATTATTTAAGGGCATATCTGTTGTGGGCACTATCTTGTTATCATGGTGAACTCTTTGATTTTTTGCCTAGGAAATTCAAGGTGGTGGCACCATATCAGGATCCTTGCCATCATTTGGAGAGTTACCATCTTTTACTTCACTGCTCATGCATGAGAATGTTTCCACATTTGGGAAATTGATGGTGGCGTTACAGTAAAATTCCAGGGCATTTTGGAAGTTTCTCTGTTGCTTAAGTGCTACAGTACACCAGTTGGAAAGCACTAGACTAGATGACTCCACAAGGTACCTTCCAGCCCTAAAGTATCTATTTTTTGCTCCCTTATTTAGCCTTCCCAGTGTCTTAGCAATGATTTGACTGGTGGCAATGTGTATTGATAGCCTGAGGAAGAATAGTACCAGTTCTAATGGGTAACTGTTCAGTCTTAATCACCTGAATCCCACTTTTTTTTAAAAAAAGCCTTGATTTTCTTGGGCCCAGGGTTTCTCATGGTTCTATTAGACACTCTTGAGTAAAAAAAAAATTTCTAAAGTGTTTGAAATTTAATTAAAATATAAAGTAATTATGGGAGGTGAGCAATTGTATTTTACTTTATGTTTCTGGTGTTGAGTACTCACAAGAGAACATTCATTAATAAATGGAAGAATGCATTGATTTACTTTTTGTTGCATAAGTTCTGTTAGGATGATACTGATTAAAAATGTATCCAATCTGATACCTCTATTTGGGACCCCTGAATCATCTCTCCACCACTTGCTACCTTTGCCTATTACCTTCCTGTTTCATTGAATTTCCAGGACTTACATTCTTGACTCTCTAAAGAATGTCAAATTAATTTAAAAATATAAACTGGAAATGTGTGCAGGGCTACAACAACCAAAGCAGTATTTAGAGATTACAGGCCGCTTAATTAAAGCCTCTATTATCTTACAGATGTTCCAGTTCCAATTACACTTTTTCATGCAGAAAAGTATTTTGAATTTTGTGTTTTGGAACAGTGTCTTAAAGATTAACATATTAAATGGTGTTTTCCTTTCATTGGAATAGTAATACCAGGAAGTGCGGGGGCTGAGGTAGTGGGGAGGGAGGAGAGGGGGCAGTTTGAGACTGAATGTCCACCGGCTAAACAGCTGTAGTTTAAAGGGCCAGAAGTTCATGCCTTGCCGTCCTATTCTTAAAATGTTAATTTTATTTTCACTTGCCTCTTTCAGGGTTGCATATTAAAGAGTAAAATGTAAATCAGTGAAATGGATGCAGTTATAATCTCTAAACTGAAAGAATAAATAGGAGTGTAATTTTTAAGCGCTGAAGTGAAATAAAATGTGACAGCACAAATATTAACAACTGACAATCTCCTCACTCGGTTGTACATTTATGCTCATTATGGCATCATAATAACCTTTGAAGATATTTCTGCTGCTCTCTGCTATCTGAGAATCAGCCTGTGGAATGTCTTTTTAACTGGATTTCATCTTAATTATTTGTTCAGAGGGTGTATTATTTGGCATGTAATTGTGGTCCTAGGGGAAATTAATTTTTCAGAACTCAGAATAGTCTTTATTAAAAATAGGGAGATAGTTAATTTCAGTTACACCCTCAAGTTATATTACAGAATTGTTCATGTACCTCACAAAGGGAGTATAAATGAAAAGTTTATAGATTGGAATACCCATCGCTGCCTGAGTGTTTTTTTTGAGGCAGCTCTCTTTGATGTGCTAACCTCATGGGTGTATGATAAGCATTCAAAATGGCTATTGATGAAGGCTCTAGCAACTCTGTCCTCGGAGAGCTTTAGCAAAGGAGTAGGCAGCCACCTGTCCTAGATAGTTTGAGCATCCATCTGCCTAGAGGCAGGGGGTTGATAGCCTAGGTAAAGACTATCTTTTCCATCTCCTCCTCTCTCCCCACCAAAGCCACCTTGTTGGGGCTAGTCATTTGATTTAGGATAAATAGCTGAATTTACATCATGAGCATGATCCCATACTTACTCATGAGAAAGTAGGGAATAAGTGGTTTTCTACCCATTGAACTGGTTGGGGGAAATTGAGTTAGAAAGCTCAATCAATTTACCCAAGGTCACACAACTTCCAGTAGGAGGACAGTGGTAGAACTGGGATTTGAACTATAATCATTTATCCTCTTTCTAAAGAAAGAATAAAGCAAAAATATATACTTTCCAAACTGCATATTTTCTGTGTCCACAAGTGTTTCCAATCACATTGGGGGATGAGAAGCATAAATGTAGTAACATATTACTGTTATCTCAAAGGAAGGAGAGGGAAATTATGAGGAAACATTTCTCAGGATCTTTACCATGACTCCCCCACAACTCCACCCCTGCCTGACACACACCATTTTCATATCATAGATTTCATAGATTTCTATTTAACATAATATAAGCTTATGAAAACACAGGCCCTTTGAATGTATTGGGTTCTCAACACAATGGATGCAAAAGTTCATAGTGCTTTGTGTAAGTCTCAAAAAAGAATTCCTTTCTATGTCAGAGTTTTGTTTTCTTGCCCCATGCAGTTCCAGAGATAAAGAACAGTCTTTATCCTCTTGTCCCCATGCTTGCCTTCTATTTGGTTTAAGCTTCACTTTCCAGCTAGTAGTTTTACCTCTCCAGATGCTTGACCTCACTCCCTTGGACATCTATTTCTCCAGAAACCTTAGCAAAACGGTTTCCTCTTTTTCACTTTGTAGCAATTGTCTTTGATCTGCAGTTGGCTGTGGGAGCGGTGTGTGTGTGTGTGTTCCCTGTTCTTTTTAAAAATTGGAAAGCCCTTTTGTTCTTTTCATTGCTCTCTTACTTCCCTTTACACTGAATGCTTCCTGGAGTAAGCTCTGTGAAAAAAGCTAGTTTCATTCCAAAATGTTCTCCACATAAATGTTTTTCACTAGAATTAATCTGTAGGGTAAACCCTTAAATTATTTCTCCGGGTTTGTGAGTTTTTACAGGCAATTTAATGGGGAAACTGGGGAGAGATCAGAGTGGTGGCAACTTGGCTTGAGAAAAGGATCTCAGATTTTTGCAAAGATTTCAACATATTAATTGAGCACCTACTGGGTATAGACCTCTGTTCTAGGCACTTGGGAAACAGAGGTCATAAACATGATCCCCGCCTTCAAGTAGCTTACAGTCTAATGGGAAACAGAGTGAATGTAAATTGACTAATATACCATAATTAAGAGTGAAAGAATCAATATAAACAATAATAAATAAATGCATAAAGTAATACATAACTAACACAATTAAAGGCCTGAATGTTGAGGTGCCTGATTTGGGTAGAATGACCAGGAAGATGGGGAATTAATTAATCCATCCATGGTATTTATTGAGTGCTTACTGTGCACAGAGCACTGTACTAAATTCTTAAGAGAGTACAATCTAAAGTGAAAAAGGTCTTCTTTCTGTAGTAGGTGATTTTCTGAAGGAAGAGAGAGAAGGGTTTGGCTAAGCAGAAGGGAAGAGAGCATGTCAGGTAGGGGGAAAGGTGTGAGCAATGGATTAATAATAACAATGATGGTATTTGGATTAGAGGTGGAAGAGTTGAGAGTAAGAGGTGGTTAGGAGGTTTGTTTGGGAGGAGCAGAGAACAGGAGTTGGGGTGTTGTAGGGAAAGACTACAGGTGAGTAAACTAGGAGGATTTGAAGCTATTTAATTGACTTTGCTCAGCCAGTACCTGGATGGACACAATCTACTGTGATGGCTCTGTTTTACCCTCCTGGCTAGCTGTGTCGGCTCATTCCTGGTATTTTTTTCAAAGCTGTTCTCCCTCCTACTTAGACTGTGAGTCCCACTTGGGACAGAGACTTTGTTCAACCTGATTACCTTCTGTCTACCCAGTGCTTAGTTCAGCAGTTGACACATCAGAAGCACTTAAGAAATACCATAATTATCATTATGATCATTATTATTATTCAAACTGAATGGAACTAATTTGCCTTACCACAGCAAGGCAAGGCTGCTCAATATTGAAGTTTGGTGCCACCTTGTTTGGGGGAAAGTTAATTCTGGAAAACAAGGAGTCCTGTTGGTCTCTAGTTATTTGCTATAAAATTTTGAAACTTTAGGTTGCTGCAAGGGAGGTGAAGTATATATGTGTTCCTGTAACTCCGTAGATACATTTGTAGATTTCTGCCACTTATGCTTCTATGTATATATTTGTGCCTTCTCTGTCTCCCTCATTAAGTGTTCAAACTCAAGCTCACATACTTGTTGTGTCAACATGAGGTGGGCTTGTTTTCAGAAGAGACAGTCTATAAAAAAAACTGCCTCTTCTCTCTTGATTCTACACAGGGAAAGCCTAATACCAAGGGTCAACTGAAGGTTAATAATGCCTGAGTCTGTAGACTAAGTGAACATTAAGAAGGCCCGCCACATTAGTCCCTCCTGCAAACCCCTCTTCCCAGGAACCCTGACGTCAGTATGTCAAGCTGATTAAGTGACAGCATCTCAAGGCTTTTTTACTTCCCCAGTCCTATCCTCCTACTCTGTTTGCTGCCTTGGTGGCCTGAGAGAGCAGGCGGGCCAGGGGGAGGATTGGTGTAGAGAGCACAAAGCTGCCAGCATGTCCGGGCTGGAGCTGTCACTGGGTAGACTCCTAGTAAGCAATCCTGGGGCAAAGCTGCTTGTCACCGCCAGCTCAACTTAGTGTTCGCTGGGACAATGGTTGAATTCCAACAACAATATTAGCCATCGAAGCCTCTCTTATTAACTCAAATATGAAGCTGCTGAGATTTGTGCCATTATGAAACGTGTGGGATCCAATAGCTTCTTTTTCATTTTTTTCAGACTGCCATGAAGTCCATCTCATGTGGACATATTCACTGTATCATCTTCATCCTCTGTACCTCCCCTCATTGCCTGGTACAGGAATTTTATGATTTGGATAGAATGCAGTAGAATAACGCAGCTGTGAATTGGTTAGAACTCTATAGGGTTTTGCCAAGAGTACTGTTTCAAGCAATCCAGGGTTGTGTAAAACCTGGTTAACAGTCCTTCATTAGCACTGCAGAGGGAACCAACCAATTGCAATATTTAAAATTTAGCAGGTAGCTCTGGATTACCAGTATACATTTTGGGTTATGTATGTGGTTTCCCCAGTGCAGGCTGTTACATCACCTAAGGTTTCTCTGGACTTATGGTTAGCCAGTAATGCCGGGCTAATTTGTTGAATCGATTTGCAATCATTTGCATGGATCTGGAGAGCTTGAATCTGATTGCAGAGTGTGTGTCGGGGGGTGATTCTGCTTGATGTAGAGATGGATGAGCAACCATTGGAGGCACCTGAAGGGTGGGGAGGTGTGCACAGAATGTTTTTTTGAGAAAAATGACCTGGGCAACAGAATGAAATATCGACTGGAAAGGGGGGAGGCTGGAGGCTGAGAGCTCAGTGAGGAGGCTGCTGCAGTAGTCAAAATATAACAAGTGCTTGAACCAGTGTGGTAATTTGGATGGAGAGGAAAGAGTGAATTCTGGAGGTGTTGTGGAGATAGAATTGACAAGATTTAGTCACTGAATTTGCAGTGTTGTAGGAGTGGGATGAGACAGGAATAATGCCAAGGTTGTGGGCTTGTGAGTCAAGAAGGATGGTGGTGGTGTCAGTAGTGATGGGAAAATCAAGGGGAGGAGAGAGTTTGGGAGAAAAGAAGAGTTCAGTTTTGGACATGTTGAGGTTGAGGTAATGCTGGGGAAAGATCCACTGGGAAGTGAGCAGTTTAAAGATAGCAGTCAGGGAGGGAAGAAGGGTGGTCTCAAGTGTTTGAATAAGGTGTGACAGGATCAGGTCAGAAGCGAAATGTTCATACCCCCAATATACATGGTTTTCATAATGTCTATGAAAATCTTTATAGAGGTTTTGGGGTGCTGTTCCTCATATCTGACACACAGAAAAGAACATGTGTGCGAGGCCACATTGTGGTCTGAAGTTACATTGTGATTCCAGGAGAATTAGGTTAACAACATTCTTTATTATCCAGTCCAGGAGTATTCTGACTAGATGCAGCTGACATAGCACACTGGCACACTGCAGTTGAGAAAGGAGCAGCTCTTTCTTTACAGAAACTTCATAAGGATCATGAGATAAGGAACCAAAAATGAAAATAATGGCAGGCACTGAAAAACAAGCAGGATAGTGCAAGAATGAGCAGCATAGCCTAATGGGCAGAGCGCAGGCCGAGGAGTCAGGGGACCTGGGTTCTTATCCTGGCTCTGTCACGTACCTGCTGTGTGACCTTGGGAAGGTTGTTTAACTTTTCAGTGCCTAAGTTACCTCATCTGTAAAACATGGATCCAGTACCTCTTTACTCTCCTCCTTAAATTGTGAGTCCCATATAGGACAGGGACTGAGCCTAATCTGATTATCTTGTATCTACCCTAGTGCTTAATACAGTATGTGACATGTAGTAAGTGCTTAACAAATATTGCACTTGTTAACAAGGGGCAGTGCTTGTGAGTGGTCAAGACTGTGGGTCCCACAGTGGCCTTCTCAGCCATACAGATACCCAACCCATAGGTGAATTTCACTATCGGTGATGTCATCTTCAAGGACGAAGGGCAGCCATATGTACAGTATGTGATAAATCAATTGTCAAGACTCCAATCTAACCAGAACGGCCTCTTCAGAACCTTGCCGGTCTTAACCCTGAGGTCCCCTTCCAGAACAGGCCAAAGACCAACTCTGCTCTCACTTGGAGAACCTCCAGGGTTTCTGGGAAAGTCTGAGTGGGAAAACGCTTCCCGGATTCTCCAGCCCACATGCTTCCTTTCTCCAGAGGATTGGCAGGAAAAAAAACTCTACTGCTGGGGAATAAGCCCTCAGGTTGCTATCATTTGCTGACCAAATTGCTTCTTACCATAGATTCTAGAATTGTGTTATGGGTACAAGTTTGAATCATAGAATCCTAGCATTGGAAAGGACCTCAACTATCTTTAATCCAGCCACTAGCTCTCTCTAAGAGTGAACCATCTCCCTCAGTAGTATTTTTCAGTGTTGATCCACCCAGCACTAACTAATCATGCCACCAAACTTTCTTGCTGGAGTTTAGATACATTTTCTTGCATCTGAGCTTTTGGTGCCCTTGGTAACCTAGGAGGTGTAAGGTAATGTTGCCTAGCAGAAAGACCACACACAGGACTATGAGTCAGATTACCAGGGTTCTAGTCCAGGCTCTGCGACTCACCTGCCGTGTGGTCGCAAGTTCTCACTTAACATTTAGGAGCCTCAGTTTCCTCTGTAAAATGGAGATAAAATACTCATTGTCTTAGTTAGTGAGCACCGAGTGGGATAGGGATTGTGACCAATCTGTTTACCTTATATCTACCCCAGTGCTTGATACAGAGTAAGAGCTTATTAAATGCCATCATTGTTATTGTTGAATGAAGGAATGAAATCATACTACTTAGAATTGAGAACCATCTTAGAACCATCCATGTCTCCATAATGATGGTATTTGTTAAGCACTTACTAAGTATCAAGCACGAGGGTAGATACCAGTTAATCAGGTTGGACACATTCCCTGTCCCACATGGAGTTCACACTCTTAATCCCCATTTTACAGATGAGGTAACCGAGGCCCAGAGAAGTTAAGCGACTTGCCCAAGGTCACCCAGCAGACATGTGGCAGAGCCGGGATTAGAACCCAGGTCCCTCTGACTCCCAGGCCCATTGCTCTATCCACTAAACCACGTTGCTTCTCCATACTTGTGAGTGTATGTTTTCTAGGGGTGAAAGTAAACCCATTTTCTAACTGGAATGCCACTGAGGGGGAGAAAGTGCAACCTGCAAGAGGGACAGCTCTCCACCAGGGGAAGGGCCCGGGTCATTCCCACAGGTTCCTAGGGTAGGCCAGGAACCACATCCTATCAGCAGAGGGCCAGGAGCCAAGCTGCCACCTGGACTCCGCCTCCAACCCCCGCCTCCCCTTCCTGCTCAAAAGACACATGGGGCATGCAGTCCAGGGTCTCGGGGTGAAGCCAAGTGAGGGAAGGGGACCTGTAGCTGCTGATAACCAAGAGATAGTTGGGGTGGGTCTGCAGTGGAGCTGGATACCACCATCCCTGCTCAACCCAGGCCCAAAAATCAGTGGTATTTACTGAGCATTTACTGTTTGCAGACCACTGTACTAAGGACTTGGAAGAGGGCAATACAACAGAGTTTGGCAGACACTATTCCTGCCCACAATGAGATTACAATCTAGAAAGTACCACCTCTTGCCAGCTTGAAAGAGCCACCACCACAAAAAGATTTTCATACTGGAACCGCCATTCCGGGGCTTTTTCTTTTACTGGAACCAGGTTCTGGCCTATTTGGGTTTACTTCCAGAGCTGATATTTTCCTCTGTGATCGACAGTTGTGGGCTGTCCCCAGAAAACCTGAAGGTCACTCGAGCTGTAATAGATGTAGAAATGAAAGAAACAGTCCCGAGGTCCTTGAACTGAAAGTAACTTCTCTGCAGGCCAAATCATTTATTTATCTCCATTCAGTTTATGCAGTGCCAAGGGAATGCCTTATAAGGAACAAGTGCAATGAAGCAAATAAAAACTCCCTATAAAACTGTGTTTTTGACTTAAATGCTTACTTCTGATAGTAATTATGCTCCCTTCCCATAACTAAATTATTAACCTCCCGTACATTGCAACAGTGAATTAAATAAAATTATATTAAGTGTGAGTGGAAATTGCCTTTGATTTTTATTAAGTGGTTAGTAGAAATGCCTTTTTGCGCTGTTTAAATGTAGGGCTGTACTATATTAAAAGCTTCATTTGATTGCCTTTGGGTTTCTGTGGAATCTGTATTTAATCTCAGTATTACCAAGTAGAAATGGCTGTGTTTTCATGTTCCACTCTACCTGCCTGTCAGTTACGAAGCTCTTGTGCTTATTAGTGGTAAGAGTTGTGGGAAAATTAAAGAGAAGCTAATGGAGACATCACTCAGTATTGATTTGGCAAGCAAAAGGTATCTGCAGCAAAGCAGTTCTGGGACAAGTGAATTGTAAATCTGATAGAAACTTCTTTGGGAAGCAAAAAGATAGTTGGAGCAATGCAGTCTTGCATTAAAGAAACTGCTAATTTATCTAGGGAATATTACAGCTGACAGCAATGGGCATTGGTAGCTTGAAGGAGATGTATGATGTATGGGATAGACCGTTTGAGACTGTACAGTGCTGTGCACACAGTGAGCGCTCAATAATTAGCATTGATTGATTGGAGACAGAGACCACAGCTTTCTGACAATCCCAAGGAGTGTCATGCACACCGTGGACCCTTGTTAGATGTTAAATAGTAACAAACACTCTGGAATTGGAGGTCTTGGCTCCCAGGCTTCGGCTCAGTTGCCAAGTTGCCATGTTCCCTTTTTGGAAGAGTGTTGTTTCTGTGATGGTTAAATATTGCAAATGTGCTTGGACGGCCCAAAATGAAAAAGCCCAGCAAAATTTTATAGGCCGTAGAATAGCAACTATATTTTTATACCCTCGTAATGTGATTCAGAATACTCAAAGGTAAATACCTGATTTACTCTGGGAGTTGGTTGAGAGGGAAGACAGCTTCCCATGAATATGACAGGAGAACCAGCCTCTAAGATGAGATGATTTTCAGCATATTGGGAGCTGTACAAAATAAATGCCTATGCTCAGCCAATCCATTGCTAATTTGTCATGAAATGTATCTCCCCATTCAAGTGCCCAAAATGAGTTGAGCCTTTCAACCTCGGAGTGAATACTGCCTGATATATTTCACCCAAGGATACATACATCCTTATGCCTCCACTCTGTCTGTACCCACCCACCCCAGAAAACCAGGAAATTTACTCCAGCCCTGTCTTGGGCTCCTGACTCCTTAATGTCTCAACATCTCTGTCAACCCTGCAGTTAGGGATATAGTTAGTCAAAGGGGGGATTTCCTGCTGAAGCAGCTGGAATAAAATTATTAAAATTATTGAAAGCACGTCTCTTTCAAGGAAGCTTCCCTGACTAAATTCTCATTTCTTCTTCTCCCATTCCCTTCTGCATCTCCCTTGCATTTGGTTTTGCACCCTTTATTCACCCTACCTTCAGCCCCATAGCACTTAGGTACATAGCCATAATTTATTTATTTATATTAATGTCTGTCTCCCCTTCTAGACTCTAAGCTCCTTGTGGGCAGGGAATGTGTCTACCAACTCTGTTGCATTGTATTCCCCCAAGCACTTGATATAGTGCTTTGTACACAGTAAATGCTCAATAAATACAGTTGATTGATTGAACAATATTCAGTACTTTTTTCACAAACTCACCATCATTCCTTATTCAGAACTTGTGGGTGCAGAGTAGTCCATATGCATAGCAGGTAGAAGTTGACAAAGTATTCCCTCCCTTTATCCATTCTCTTTCTCTTGTTCTCCCCCCCCGCCATTCCTCCCCAGTAAAAATTGTTAATAATTATTGTATTTGTTAAGCACAACGTGCCAAGCATGATACTAAGCACTGGGGTAGATATTATTATTATTATCATAGTTATTGTATTTGTTGTGCACTTACTCTATGTCAAGCACCGTTCTAAGCGCTGGGATAGATACAAATTGATCAGGTCCAACACAGTTCCTATCCCACAAGGGACTCACAGTCTAAGTTGGAGGGAGAACGGGTACTGAATTCTTATTTTGCAGAAGAGACAACTATGCCCCAGAGAATTTAAGTGACAATCAGAATTTAAGTAGGCTTGTGCCAGAGCCAGTATCAGTATCTGTTGATTGAACAATATTCAATACTTTTTTCACAAAATCACCATCATTCCTTATTCAGAACTTGTGGGTGCAGAGTAGTCCATATGCATAGCAGGTAGAAGTTGACAAAGTATTCCTTCCCTTTATCCATTCTCTTTCTCTTGTTCTCCCCTCCCCCCCCGCCGCATTCCTCCCCAGTAAATTTTTTTTTTTAATTTTTTTTTTCCTCTTGTCCTCTTGACCTCTTGTCCTCCAATCTTATGCTTTTTTCCACTACACCATGTTTCTGCTCTACAATAAGTTCTGGAACTCTTTTTACATAACAAATCACCATAAACAGTTGATTGGACTGCTTGTGAATCGGTAAATCACAGTAGCAGCAATCAATCAATCAGTGGTATTTATTGAGCACTTATTGTAGCCAGAGCACTGTACTAAGCACTTGGGAGGGTACAGTACTTGTCAGCTGTGTGACTATGGGTAAGTCACTTAACTTCTCTGTGCCTCAGTTCCCTCATCTGTAAAATGGGAATTAAGACTGTGAGCCTCACCTGGGACAACCTGACTACCCTGTATTTGCCCCAGCGCTTAGAACAGTGCTCTGCACATAGTAAGCACTTAACAAATACCAACATTACAGTACAACAGAGTTGGTAGGCACATTCCCTGCCCACAGTGAGCTTACAGTCTAGAGGGGGAGACAAGATAGTAATATAAATAAATTATAGCTATGTACCTAAGTTCTGTGGGGAAGAAGTTAGAAAGTTGCTCTGCTTTCTGCAGTGTGGTATATGTGGTGGTTTCCCATGCAGCTCTAAAACCTCTCGGAGAAGGTGCAATAAAATTGTTGACTTTTTGTCTGACTTTCTACTTTTTGACAAAGTCAGGCAGCTAGAACACTTAATCAAATGGCTAAAGCTAGAGTTTGTCTTTTGGATAGTTTTGTTTTTTTAGGTGTCCGTAGTCTTCCCACTCTTGGCTGGAAACACTTAAGATGAGGTAAGTGTGAGAGTTCAGAGAAAAACACGGGTCTCAGAAGATGAGGGTTAAAATGGTAAACTGGGACTCTCCTCTGGGGAAACAGAACTCCAACAATGGTTCATTGGTATATGAAGATTGCAAATGTAACATGTTCCAGGAGAGAAGAGGTGAGGATTAAATGTCATGGTTGAACTATAACTTGACTAACAATTTGCCTTGTGATTGGTTGAACTATCTCCTTCTCTTTCATCATCATCGTCATCATCATCATCATCATCATCATCATCATCATCATCATGTCTTTGCTGAGCACTGTCCTGCAACAACCTTAAAGGAAATGGCTTTTCTAAAGCTCTTTCAGGGCAGGGATCATATCTATGAACTATTGTACTCTCCCAGTTGCTTAGTACAGCGCTCTGCACCATGCTTTACAAATACCTTTGATTGATTTATTGATCGAGGAATATCTCTGAAAGAGGGATAGGAGGCTGCTTGGCTAGTAAGAGGGAAAATGTTAGGAAGCGGAAGTGGGAAGAGTAGGTCCGTAAGTGGATCCATTGGTCTACAACATGTATTAGCACCCAAAGCACAGAGAACTCAGTTGAGCAGAGATTTCAAATCCATAAAGTCATGCCTCTCCCCAACTTTATATCCATCCATCACACACACACACACACAAAAAAAACCCACCTCCTCCAGGAGGCATTCCCCATCCAATCCCTACTTCCCTAGTCATGTCATCTCATCAACCATTATTAGCAGCAGTAGTAGTAATGATATTTATTAAGCACTTACTGTGTGCAGAGCACTGTACTAAGCACTTGGACAGTGTTTCCAAGTGGGAATTAGACACAGCCCTTGTCTCTTGAAGGGCTTCAGTCTATGAATAAAGGTGCAATAAAATATTAAAACAGCAAAAGCAACAAGATCAAATAATAATAATAATGTTGGTATTTATTAAGTGCTTACTCTGTGCCAAGCACTGTTCTAAGCACTGGGGTAGATACAAGGTAATCAAGTTATCCCACATAGGGCTCACAGTCTTCATCTCCATTTTACAGATGAGGGAACTGAGGCACAGAGAAGTGAAGTGACTTGCCTAGGGTCACACAGCTGACAATCGGCGGAGCCGGGATTAGAACCCATGACCTCTGGCTCCCAAGCCCGGGGTCTTTCCACTGAGCCACGCTCGCACTTACTTCTAAATTTCTAAATAGACAATATACAAAATAAAAACCAAAGTCTATTGGGAGTAGTGGCTGGAGGAGCAGAATTTCAGGCTCCTTGTGATTCAGACTGCACAGCATGCCTGAAGCCACAGTAATAGCTACCATGACCACTAGCCTTCCCGAGGTTTTAAAACACTCAGTCACCTTGACCCCTCCTATCTTGCCTCACTGCTTTTCTACTGCAACCCAGGCCACACACTTCACTCCTCTAATGCCAACCTACTCACTGTACCTCAATCTCATCTATCTCACAGCCCACCCCTCACCCACGTCCCGCCTCTGGCCTGGCACACCTTCCCTCTACGTACCAGACAGATGATCATTCTCCCCATCTTCAAAGCTTTACTAAAAGCCCATCTTCTCCTAGACCCCTTCCCTACATCTTAATTTCCTCTTCTCCCACTCCCTTCTGCATCGCCCTTGCACTTGGATTTGTACCCTTATATGCTTATCCATAATAATTCATATTAATGTCTCCTCCTCTAGACTGTAACCTCATTGTGGGCAGGAAACATGTCTACCAACTGTGCTATATTGTACTCTCCCAAGCACTTAGTACAGTGCTCTGCACATGTAAACACAAAGGACTTTGCAACGGAGGATTTTACTCTTGATGCCAAAGAGAATTGGAAGACTGCTAAAACCAATTTTTAAAATCTTAGTCCTGGCCTGGAGTTCAGGGTTCCTTGGCCCATTTTTTTGAAGAAAAGATTTCAATTCTATTTATTTATGTTGATGCTATTGATGCTTGTCTACTTGTTTTGTTTTGTTGTCTGTCTCCCCCGTTCTAGACTGTGAGCCCGTTGTTGGGTAGGGATTGTCTCTATTTGTTGCCGGACTGTACTGTCCAAACGTTTAGAAGTACTTTGCACACAGTAAACAGTCAGTAAATATGATTGTGAATGAATGAATGTAAGTGAGGGTGTACCTTCTGTGGACTTGGAAAAGGGGGTTGACCTTTAAAAACCTAGTGTCTATGCTCTTGCTATGAAAGCTGGCTTATTTTTTATCAGTCAGTGTTGTTACTCAACCAAAAAGAGTTTTGAATGCATTTGAATGATTTTCTAAAATTGAAATTACTTCTGTTGATTAAAAACCACCAAAGAGAGACAAAGATGATATAATTGGGATTTAAACATTTTACTTCATCCAAGATTCTAAGTTGCATTTTGTCTTGTCTGACAAGAGGTGAGAATAAAGCCACCAACTTTCCTTAATCTCCTTGTCTACTCCCTTAAAGTCAACTCTCAAATGTTAGTAGTAATAAAGTCAAAGAGAGAATGGATAACTGAGCTTCAGGACTATCTGGAAGGCTTCTTTTATCTGATAGTTTGAACCCGATCGCTCTATAAGCCTTTTACCAGAACTGGATGTAAGCAACAAAATGGACTGATTTCAGTTTTATCTTTCTTCTCTGCCCCTGCTCACTAGCAAAATGGCCAAAAAATGGGTGGAACCTGCAATCCTAGTGCCTACATGACACCAGTTGTGTGTTGTGGGCGGGGGGGAGGGGAAGCTGGGACAGTGGGGAGTACACTACACCCCACTGTCACCCAGAGTCGAGGTCAGTAACTGTGGGGGACTATGAACCCAGAGCCAGCTGTTGGAATAATAATAATAATGTTGGTATTTGTTAAGTGCTTACTATGTGCAGAGCACTGTTCTAAGCGCTGGGGTAGACACGGGGAATCAGGTTGTCCCACGTGGGGCTCACAGTCTTAATCCCCATTTTACAGATGAGATAACTGAGGCTCAGAGAAGTTAAGTGACTTGCCCACAGTCACACAGCTGACAAGTGGCAGAGCTGAGATTCGAACTCATGACCTCTGACTCCAAAGCCCATGCTCTTTTCCACTGAGCTATGCTGCTTCTCTGGAAATGTTTCTGTTGGAAATGTTTCTGTTGGAAATGTTTCTGTTGGAAATGTTCAGAGGGTGAGAAGGTTGCAGTAGCTTAAACCAATGACTTCCCCTGGAGTTTTGTGGGGGCAGGCCATCAGGACTGCCTCCTTCAAAGACCGTTTATATGTTAATTTACTTTTCTATACCCCTCGCTACTGAATTTTGTTTTCTAATTGCTGCTATTTTGTTTGCCTTGTTTTGTATGCACCCCAGCACACATGCACAAAGTCTCTCAGCCAGCCACAAAAATGCTCACATACTCACCACTGAGAAGCAGCAGGGCCTAGTGAAAAGAGCATGGTCCTAGGTGTCCAGAGATCTAAATTCCAATCCCATTCTGCCCATGGCCTTCTGTATAGTCTCAGACAAGTCACTTAACCTCTCTGGACCTTGGTTTCCTCCTTTGTAAAATGGGGATAAGATATGAGCTCTCCCAATCTCTTAGCCTGTGGGCCTGGGGTGGATCAGAGATTGTCTGATTTAATTGTCTTTTCTCTGCCATAGGATTTAGTACAGTGTTTTGGCACATGGTGATTGTGCCAGATTTGGCCCATAGTAATAAACGTCATTAGTATTATAAAAATCTATGGTCCTCTCTCCTGTGAGAAAACAAGCACAGACCCACATTCTGTCACTGTTTCATCCAGAAAACTAGGGGCAGGGGAACCACATTTCCCCACAAAACCCCTTTTCTGGTCTTGGGCTGATGGGTGGGGAGGAGGAGAGGGAGGGAAAGAGAGAAAGAGAGAGAAAACATGGATAAGAGAATGCTTATCTTGATTGCCATCCTGCTCCCTGGATCTGGGTCTAGTAATGTTTAATATCTAGAAACAGAAACTGAACATCGGGATGAGTTTATGATTAATGACTGTTTTTTAATTATTATGGTATTTGTTAAGCACTTACTATGTGCTGGGCACTGTCCTAAGCACTGGAGTGGATACAAGCAAATCGGATTGGACATAGTTCCTGTCCCACAAAGGGCTCACATTCTCAATCCCCATTTTCCAGATGAGGTAACTGAGGTCCAGAGAAATGAAGCAACTTGCCCAAGGTCACACAGCAGACAAGTGGCTGATCCAGGATTAGAACCCATGACCTCCGGACTCCCAGGTCCGCGCTCTATCCACTACACCATTTAATCATAGCAAGATAAATTTTGGCAAATTCAGATACTGCTTCATTTGACAGGCTTATTTAATATTTCATTTAAATCCACTTGCTGTTCTATTGTTATGACATTTTAGCTTATTTTAGTTTCCTTCTTCCGAGTGCCTTTTGTTTGAAATGCGGTCATAGTGCAATAACTCATACCCCCGACTCTTGCAACTGAAAGAGGGTACTGTTTATTTATTTTTAATATGTGTTAAATACCCCACATTATTTACAGTGCAATCTAGTGTAAAAATAACTACCTGATTTTGAACACTGTAAAGAGTAAATTAGGTTCTGAATATCAAAATCTGGAAGTTATCAGATGTCTTTTCCTTGGTACAGTGGGTATAGAAAATAATATCCACCTAAACACACAAACACTCCTCAACATCATTATTACTATCCACCTCTTAGTGCATCTTTTTTGACCACAAGCTCTTTAGGAGAGGGGTTTATTGTATTTGTTACCTTAATTGTCATAATACTCCTTGTATTATTGTGTGTACACATAAATTTTACTTGTAATGATAAATATTTAGGATACCATATGGGTGGTGGAGATATGCTAAATCTCTTTTAGCAGTAATGTCAATTAAGCTTTAGAGCTTAATAAACCTAAGCAGCCATTATGATGTCACAGGCAGAGAGATCTGAAAGTAGAGTTTTCATGCTCCCCCTATTGATATTGTCTGCCCCTAGACTGTTTAGAGATTTTTACTGGATATAACCTTGAGCTGAGGTCTTTGCTCAGTGAATAGCTCAGAAAGGCATTGACTTTTAGTTCTTTAATACAGGAGGTGGTAAAATCTAGAGAGGAAGATTGACTGGCTTATGGTTCACACCAATTTTGGACCTTGCACATGTTTAGTGACTTTTTCTTCTGTTTGCAGGTTATTGTCAACAGCATTTACTAAGTGCCTATTGTGTGCAGAACATTGTATTAGTCTCAGTAGGGTCTAAAGAATGAACGACAAAAATCCTTGTCCTTCACTAGTGTGCAATCTAAAGGGGGAAACAAGTGGACACAAATTGCCAGATATACAAAAGGTAAAAGAGTAATAGCAGAGATACAAATGAAAATAATAAAGAAGGGAATCAAACGAAGGAACAGTACAGAACAACTATAAATGCAAGTGCTAAGGTCAGAAGAGATGGCATGATCATGGAGGTTGGGGTTAGTTGGGGACTACCTCTTGAAGGATATAAGTTTTTAACAGAGCTTTGAAGATGGAGAGGGATGGGGTTTAGCAGATTGGATGGTGAAGGAGTTCCATGCAGGGGGAAAGGCATGAGTTAAAGGTCGGGGACAGGAGAGTTATGAGTCAGGAACAGTTAAAAGGCTGATTTGGAAGGAATGAAGAGTTTGGACTGGAAAATGGGAGGCAGCTGGTGGAGAGCCTTAAAAGCAACCTCTAAAAGGTTTTGAGAGCTTTTGGGGATCATAGGCCATCTAGGAAATGCTTAGAGCAACCTGGCAGAAATCTATAAAGACAAGGCTTTGTCTTATCTTTTTTTTTTAATTGCACTTGTTAAGCACTTAATAAAACCTAAGGAGCAGCGTGGCTTAGTGGAAAGAGCAGGGCCTGGGAGTCAGAGGACCTGGGTTCTTATCCCAGCTTCATCATGTGCCTGCTGTGTGACTTTGGTCAAGTCACTTACCTTCTCTGTGCCTCAGTTACCTCATCTGTAAAATGGGGATTCAGTATCTGTTCTCCTTCCTACTTAGATTGTGAGCCCTGTGTGGGACAGGAATTGTGTCTGACGTGATCATCCTTAATCTGATCTGCAGAAGCAGAATGGTGTAGAAATAGAGCACGGACCTGGGAGTCAGAAGATCATGGGATCTAATCCCCGCTCTGCCACTCATCTGCTGTGTGACCTTGAGCAAGTCACTTAACTTGTCTGTGTCTCAGTTACCTCATCTGTAAAATGAGGACTGAGACTGTGAGCCCCATATGGGATAGGGTCCAGCCCAATTTGGTTTTCTCCACCCCAGTGCTTAGTACAGTGCCTCGCACATAGTAAGTGCTTAACAAATTCCGTGATTATTACTATCTTTCCCAGCACATATAACAGTGCTTGACACATAGTAAGTGCTTAACAAATACCACAATTATTATCATTATTATTTTTATTATTAATATTACTGTGTGCCAAGCGTGGTGCTGAGATAGATATAAAATAATCAGGTTGGGCACATGGTACTCACAGTCTAAGTAGGAGAGAGTAGGATTTAATCCCCTTTTCAAAGATAAGGAAGCTGAGGTACAGAGAAGTTAAGTGCCTTGCTCAAGGTCACACAGAAGACAAATAGCAGAGCTGGGTTTAGAACCCAGTTTCTCTCACTCCCAGGCCCACGCTCTTTTCACTAGGCCAGGCTGCTTCCCTTTTAATGTAAAAGGCTTGTCCCTTCAATAAGAGGGCTGGGTGTTTTCAAAATCCTTTCAATTCATTCTTAGAGGAGGGGGGCATTTATCGCCTCTTTAATGAAAACTGTCAAATCAAGTGCCAATTCTGGTTATTGTCACTGTGCACTAATGTGCTAACTTGTTTTGGCTTTTTACATATGTACAACTCACAGCAACAAAAAAAGTAAGCATTCAGCAATGAAGTGGGAACTCATTGGAACAGGTTTGGCCAGTGTCCTTTGGAATCAGAGTCTGTGTGGTTTCCATCTTCTGTAAATTGGCTCTGAAGACACCTCAGGTGTCAGTTTTGCCAAGCCTATTTCAGATATCTCCAGATTTTCCAGCCAAAATAGACATTCAGATTAGTTTACTTCCCCTTCATAATAAATTCATACACAGATTAGCATCCATGAGCAATTTTTTGCCCAGGTTTTATGAATTGCTGATGATCCAACATTTTAGATTTCTCCTGGCAAAATGATTGTAATCTGCATAAGCACTAACAATCACTATATCTTAAAATGTCCTTTCTTTCCCCCAAGACTCTCATGATCTGTGGTGACTCAGTTCTCCACTTATCTCCTATGAGGCTTTCACAGTTTTCACTCTTCTAGCATTTCTACTATTCACAGATCCATTTAATTAATCAATTATTTGTATATTTATTTATTTTTCATTTATTTATCTATGTATTTAATTATTTTTCTTAATGTCTCAGTTGTAAGCGCTCAATAAATATGATTGAATGAATGAACCAATTAATCAGTAGCATTTATTGAGCACCTACTGTGTGCAAAACATTGTATCAAGCACTTGGGAGACTACAATAGAGCTAGCCATGATCCCTGCCCTCAGTGAGTTTACAGTCTGTGAAACCTTGACAGAATAAATTAAAGCCTAGGCAATACTTCCTAACTCCTAGTTCTATTTTCTTCTCCCAAGGATTGGCCAAATATTGGCGAATAGATGAAAAAAATCCGTTTTCTTTTTGTGTTTTGAGAGTTGAGACTCAACTGATTTAGCACCTAAGTCAGTGGTAGGCAATTATTTGGGCTGGAGAGACACTCGAGTTTACATGCTACACACCTAAAATATTTGGGGCTCACAACAATCAATCAATCAGTGGTATTTATTGAACACTTGTCTGTAGAACACTGTACCAAGCACTTGGGAGAGTACAATAATAATGACAATAATAATAATAATGAGAAGCAGCATGGTGTAGGGGATAGAGCACGGAACTGAGAGTCAAAAGGTCATTGGTTCTAATCCTGAGTCCGCCATTTGTCTGCTTTGTGATCTTGGGTGAGTCACTTTGCTTCTCTGTCCCTCGGTTACCTCATCTGTAAAATGGGGATTGAGACTGAACCCTGCGTGGGTTCAGGGACTGTGTCCAGCCCAATTTGCTTGTATCCACCCCATCACTTAGTACAGTGTCTGGCACATAGTAAGCACTTAACTAATACCATTATTATTATTATAAAACTGTACCTGGGAGAGTACAGGGAGTCTAGAGGGGGACACAGACATTAAAATAGATCATGTATTTTTCCCTGCCTCGGGTGGCTGAATGTCTGAAACTGGCCCTGTGAGGGGATGAAACTCGATCTATTCTGCCCACCTCACCTGCCCCCTTCTCCATTGTATTTGAGAGCTGTGAGCGACTGGGATCGAACAGGGATCAGGATAGACCAGGCCAGAACTTAACTCCCCACCTTTGCCCCCTTTCTGAAAATGGCGAAGTGGAGAATGTGGTTTGGGAAGCCGGGGGATAGGAGAGGGACTAAATACCCTCCTCCATGTCCAGCACACTGACTATTTTTAGCCCAACATTGATGAGTAAGGAGGTAAAGGGAAGGTACTCTGGGGTGGTGAAGGTGGGCCCCTCTGGCAACAATGGTGGGCCATCCTGATTTATAAAGCCAGGAGACAGAGAGCCCTTATGGTAGAGGATGACAATGGTATGCCCAGGATAGCTGCCCCCTTTGCCCAATTGTTAAAGGGAACTTGCCCTCAAAATGCTCAAACACCCGATCCTATGTCGGTACATCAATATTTGGGATACACATAAATGCAAGTGAGAAACATAAATACAATAGAAAAGCAGCCAATCCTAGTGAATAGAGCATGGGCCCGGGAGTCAGAAGGACCTAGTTCAAATCCTGGGTCTGCAACTTGTCTGCTGTGTGACCATGAGCAAGTCCCTGGGCAAGTCATTTAACTTCTCTGTGCCTCAGTTCCCTCACCTGTAAAACGGGTATTAACACTGTGAGCCCCATGTGGGACATGGACTGTGTCCAACTTGATTAGCTTGTATCTACCCCAATGCTTAGTACAGTATCTGACACATAGTAAGTGTTTAACCAATACCATTTTTTAAAAAAGTACGAGGCAACTGAAGAGTTGGAGTACTTACTCTTTGTTGGGGTAGGCTGCTTGGGGTGATGAGATTTTAGGAGACCTTTGAAGATGAGGAGGGCTGAGGGCTGGTGGATTTACTATGAAAAGGAGGTCTTGACCCTGAGGACAAAGGGAGCAAGGGGTCAGAGGTGGGCAAGATGAGAATGGGGTACCGCCAGGAGATGGGCTTGGGAGGAATAAAGAGTTTACAAGGGTAGAGGCAGGAAAGGAGGGCTTCCGTTCTGCTGCTTCATCCAAACTGCTACCACACGGGTCTGAATACTTATATTCCACCTCAACTACTGCATCAGTCTCCTCACTGACCTACCTAATAATGTTGGTATTTGTTAAGCGCTTACTATGTGCCGAGCACTGTTCTAAGCGCTGGGGTAGACACAGGGGAATCAGGTTGTCCCACGTGGGGCTCACAGTCTTAATCCCCATTTTACAGATGAGGGAACTGAGGCACCAAGAAGTTAAGTGACTTGCCCAAAGTCACACAGCTGGCAAGTGGCAGAGCTGGGGTTCGAACCCATGACCTCTGACTCCAAAGCCCATGCTCTTTCCAGTGAGCCACGCTACCTGTCTCAAGTCTCTCCCCGGTCCAGTTCATATTTCACTCTGCTGCCTGGATCATTTTCCTAAAACATCACTCTGAGTTCCTCTCCTCGTTCCTCAAAAACCTCCAGTGTTTGCAAACAGAAACTCCTTGCCATTGACTTTAAGGCACTCAATCAGCTCTCCCTGCTCACAGCAAACTGAGCTTCGTTGCTATATTGATGTATAGGCAACAGATAGTTCTTGATTATTTTTTTTCCAGTTTTGCTCCATTCAGGTTTTTACATTTGAAAAAAAGGATATTCAGGAAGGATAACTGAGGAAGAAGAGGCAATATGAGGGAGTGGGGTTTTTTTCCTGCTACTAGTACGTCTTGTAGAGGAAGACCGAAGATGATTCACAGGCAGTCACATAGATTAAAAACCTAGAACAGAAGGAACTGTCACTCTGAGAAAATATTCAGTAGAGGATGAGATGGCAAATAAGCAGCTGTGCATCTGGGTTGAAAGGAAGTACTACAGAAGGTGAAAGTCCACTGCTGCCTATTTGCTGGCAAAGTGAAGAGACAGTCCTGGTTTAAAACTGCCAGGTCTCTTCTGCTCAGTATCTACATAATAGTACCTGCTGTCTTGGGAGCTAGTTACTCTCTGATATATACATTCTGGGGTGTAGAGAACAGTAACAGAGAGACCAGTGTTGTAAAGTGTAAGATCCTTTTCCCATCAGTACTTTTCAGTTTACAGCCTGGACTTTAATCGGATGAGAAAGGATGGTTGCCTACTGAAATTTAAATTATGTAATTTAAATGAAGGGTTTTTCTTCTTAGCACATTTTTTATATTTCCTAGGAGGCTCTGTAACCACACACTGGGGTGCTTGGGGTTTTTTCAAATAGTAGAAAGTATTTTTTATTTTAGAAGTACCTGGAGGGAGGAGTTTTATATTGACTTGGTTGCCTCTAATGGTAGAAGTTTTGTGGGGTTTCCTTCCAGGAAAGATACAGCACCATAATACCATGCATGAGACTCGAGTATGTAGTTATCAGTCTGAGGGAGAGTGAGCTCTGGAAGATGCCTATTTTGAAAATTCTGATGCACAGCTTATCAAGTCCTGGCCTCTCACCCAGCTGAAAGCAAGACCCTAACAGACCCCACTAGAGGTTTTTCTGGGGCCCACCCAAATCCTGAAAGCCATGACCATCCTGCCTAAAATAGGATGCCTGGTCATATTACGTTCATTGCCTCGCTTGACTACCCCAAGTGAAATCTTATCTGAGTGAGAGTATCGAGAATTTGGATGAGGAGGAGGGGCAGCTAAGTGAATGTGTCACCCTTCCCTATATTCTTCTCTCTCTTCCCTTCCCTCCCTTCTCTCCTCTTACCACATGCCATCTCTTAGATGATTGGCTCCACTAAGGCTCCAGGCTCCACAACTTTGGTTTCTTTCCCATTTTGTCTTCAGAAAATACAGTCATCTTAAAGTGGGATCCACAAAATAAGATGGACTAGGGCATATGCACGTAATTATGTCCCTGCCTATTCATAACAGACATCCCCATGCCTCTCTTTTCCCCCAGAAGCAAGGTTGGGGCTGATCCAATTCTAGACTGTAAGCTCCTTGTGGGCAGGGATTGGTTTTTTTTACCAATTCTGTTCTATTGGACTCTCCAAAGCTCTTAGTACAGTGTTTTGGCTGCAGTAAGTGCTCAATAGATATCATTCATTAATTGATTGAGCATCTCAGCTAATTAAAAAAAGACCCAGAAAAACCTATCAGGTGTCGAGCTGGACACAGGCCTTACTCAAGCCTGGCTCAATCCAGGATGGTCCGCAGGATTTCAATCTATACAGGGGTCTAGGAAGCTCCTCATTGGCCTGTATATTGCGATGCTATACACCTGTTGACATTTAGCACATTGTCAGGCATATAGGGTGTGGAGTGGGGACATTCTTGCCACCTGGTGCTACCTTCAGGAGTGCAACTGAGGCAATTAATCTTGGTCCCTCCACCCCCATCCTCCTGCTCAACTCTTCTCAGAAATCTAAGGGTAGAAGACACCTCAAGTGACCATCTGGTTTAGTCCCCTGCCACTAGGCAGGTGAACACAAACCACCGTGGAGAACAAGTCTTCCATAGAAAATGGAGAAAATAATCCATCAGTGGTATTTGCTGAGTGCTTTCTGTGTGCAGAGAACTGTTCCAAGAGCTCGGGAGAATACAAAATGACAGTTGGTAGAAACATTCCCTGCCCACAATGAGCTTACAGTCTGGGTGGGGAGCCAGGCATTAATATAAATGAATTCTAAATTAGAAATATATGATGATTTATAATTATAAATTAATTATATTAATTAATAGATAAATATAAATATTGATATGTATGTGTCCAACTTGATTTTCTTGTACCCACCCCAGCACTTAGTACAGTGCCTGGTAACATAGTCAGTGCTTAACAAATACCATCATCATCATCATCATAAATTACAGATGTGTACATAAGTGCTGTGGGGCTGAGGAAGGGGTGAATATAGGGTGCAAATCTAAGTGCAAGGGTGATGCAGAAGGGAGTTGGAGAAGAGGAATAATAATAATGATTGTGATATTTGTTATGCATTTACTATGTGCCAAGCACTGTACTAAGCACTGGGGTGGATACAAGCAAATCAGGTTGGACACAGTCTCCGTTCCACGTGGGGCTCACAGTCTCAATCCCTAATTTACAAATGAGGTAACTGAGGCACAGAGAAATGAAGTGACTTGCCCAATGTCACAGACATGTGGAAGAGCCAGAAATGAGGGAAGGCCTCTTGGAGGAGATGTGCTTTCCTCCCTCTCCTTTTTTTCCTCTTTTTCTATTTCTAACTTCCTTCCTTGTACTTCCTACCCAACTTGATAGGTGTATTTGAGTCTCACCTGAAGTCCATGAGGTGATTGGACTTAAATAGTTCCTATGCTAGTCTCTTCACATCTGTGCTTATAAAGACAATGGGTAGGTTGTGATATATAAGTATTGTGGTATGTGGGCTTTTTTTTAATTAAAAGGGTGGCTGAGAGATGAATTTCTGGAAACAAGAATTGGAAAACAATGGAAGCTATTGATCTGTTTAATGGGAAGCCGATGGTATCAGTGAGAGCAGACAGTTTGGGCATTATGTAGGGGACAGAAGATTAATGCTCAGTTTTCTTCCCCAGGATGAACAGGGGAATAAAAGAATTATGTTCAGGAAAAGCATTTGCTTTAGCATTGCCAGGCAGTTCATTAGGTGAAACTTGGATGCAAAAACTTAGCTGGAGACAGTTGGCTGAACAAATTGCATTCCTGATTGAAAGTAAAATCTTTATTGTATCTGATACATTAAACTGATAAGCAGTCATAGCAAATGCTATTAATCAGTAGTTCCCTGGTGAATCTGATTGTATCACACACCTTTACCATCGTACTGTTTTAGTGCTGAAAAGGACAGTGACCAGAAATGCACACATTCCTCCTGATGCAGTGAATCAAACTCCAGTGAAGAGAAAAGAAATCCTTATTTATTTTACTTTCACCCAAAAGGCTTAGCTCCTCATCCTCAGAAGATTCCCCTTACCATGGCAGATTGCTTTGCTTCTGGAAATACATTCACCTATTGAAAACATAGTCATTGTTCTGAGCTTGAACGAGTTCATAACTGGGAGAGGATTAAAGAGTAAGGGCCTCTTTTCTACCAAAGTTAATATTTTCTGGCTTGACATTCTCCATAGAATGACTATGCCATTCAATCTGTATCAGGAAGAAGGATTTGTTTTTGTCAGGTTCTCTGCCCTCATTTCCTTTGGTAGGCTGGGAGCTGGGAATATGTAATAATAATAATTTTGGTATTTGTTAAGCGCTTACTATGTGCCAAGCATTGCACTCTGGCCGTAAGCATAACCAGATCTCCTTGCCCACTGGTACTCTTTTCTCAGAGGCCTGACAGTGATCACTCTTTAGCTAGTGCATTCCCAAGACAAGCCACTCCAGATAAATGAATCAATGGTGTTTACTATGGGCAGAGCACTGTACTAAGTACTTCAGAGAGTACAGTACAGTAGAGTTGGTAAACATGTTCCGTGTCCCCGGGGAGCTCATAGTTCAGAAGATATCCTGGTATCTCAAATACCAGTGATGACTTTGTGGTTACCCTTACCCTCTGACTTTTCATGCAGACCACTACCCAGATAGAGTTTTTCTCCTACTCTGTCATTTCTGACACACATCACACAGCAGTTGATCGGCAAATGTCCTGTGCAACGTGGGCTCAGCTCCCATGCTTATTCAAGGAATTTCAGAGAAGCAGTGTGGCTTAATGGAAAGACCATGGACTTAGTAGTTGGGACCTGGGTTCTAATCCTCCACTTGTCTGCTGTGTGAGTTTGGGCAAGCCATATAACTTCTCTGGGCCTCGGTTTCCTCATCTGTAAAATGGGGATTCACTATCTCTTCTCCCTCCCCCTTAGCCTGTGGGACAGGGACTGTGTCTGATCTGATTATCTCGTGTCTACCCCCTGGGTTAGAACAGTGTTTGGCACACATTATAAGCCCTTATCGAACACCACTATCATCATCATCATCATCATCATTATAACTGAAACAGGGAGAATTGTCCTAACTGGAATTCTCTATCTGTAAAGTTGAATAGAGACTCAGTTTATTCAGGTTCAAGGTGTGCTACAAGGCTATTCTATTTTTAGTTGATTTATCATGAGTGGGAGAGGGTGGGGCATCCAGTGCCTCCTTTTTTTTTATTTTTCTGCTGCAACATTGTGTTTTAATCATTGCTACTACAGGCTGTTTCTCATGTGTTTTGGCATTTCCATTAACGATATTTGATTGTGTTTGTGCCCTGAGGCCGACTTAGCAAAAAGTGCTATTTTAGCTATCTGAAAAATAAATTCCTTCATATACTTCTCCAATATGCATGTACCTTTCTTGTATTCGAAGTTGATCATTCATGCTCATGTTTGTTCAGAGTGAGCTCTTTCTGGAAACTCCCCTTGCTAGAGCCCCAGCTGAGGAGCTGGAGTGGGAGGGCAAAGTTCTGCTTTACCTTACAATTTCTTCTCCCTTATGCTTCCTGGTAAGCTTTCAATGTAACTAGAATCCACGTCCCTCTCAAAAAATAAACAAGTTTGTACATGGAATGAGGGCCGGACTGTCTCTAGAACATCTCTGACAGGATTATTTGTTGCATGCAGATTTATTTGTTAGCAAGATACCATCAGCTCAAATGGTATCTATCATATAAGAATCCACATATATGCCGTAGCAATATTATATCAGAACCTAAAATGGAAGGTGGGCAGGGATCATTCTGAAACCAGTCACTCATGAAATCCTATCTCAGGAGCTGAATAAGAAAGGAGAACATTTTTAGTCACCGTGTATGTCGATTTATAACCCTCTGGTAGAACTTTTCAGTAACAGACAACTAAAGCAGCAAGATACCATTTCACTGAATCAGTGAAAAAAATGGATGAATGACTTGAAAAGGGGAGGAAAGATTCAGGGAACTGTATACATTCAGGAGGAAGGCAGAAGAAATTTGGTCAATTAGGTGTATTTACTTTGTTAGAGCATTCTAAAAGCAGTGTCAATAGAATTTGGCTTTGGAAAGGAAAATAAGTTTTTTTTTTTTAAAACCTTGAACCTTCTGCCCAAGGTTAATAACTGCAGGTGTGCCCCTTTGGAGGCAGGGCACCATGTGCGCTTTTGATCAGTGGAAAAGATTTGGTCTAGCAGTTGAAGATTTATAGATAAGCAACCAAGAGGTCTTGATCTTGGGTGGTCATCTTTAGGTTTTTCTGTTTTTGAAGGGAGAAGAGCTAAATTACAGGTTTTGTTTAAAAATGTAAAATCCATGGCTTCTTCAAGGAAAATGTATGTCTTTTGTCCTTTCCTTTGTAGTCTGATAAATAATCTTTGATGGAGTCTCCCATCCTGAGTGGATGAGTCTCAGTCCAGTCACAGAGACCTTGGGAAAAAGAAACAGCTCAAAGGAATCGATTATAGTGTAGACTTTGTCCGGCAGGGCTCAGAAGTGCCAGAACTTCCGAGTTCAGAGTTCAGAGGATGCACACAGGGAGATTAGGCAGTTCCCGAAGCACAGATTCTAACCCACAGATCCGTGGGCTTTTAAACCCTTCCTCCCATTCTCGTAGTCACTAACCACAGAGGTAGGAGGGAAGTGGGATTGACACGGTAAACACAGCACTGGTTCCAACCTGGTCTGGGTAGTGCATGACATTACAGGGAGTTGTCACAATCAAACATCCCTAGTAGTTAACTTTTTCTTTAACTGCTCTAAAATGTAGGAAAGCCTGCTCATACAGCTTATAGTAGCTGTTCCCCAGAGAAAGCAAGCTGCCCTATTCTGTTTCTCTTGAAGGTTTGCCTTTTCAAATGACCGAAGCCATTTCAGTGATGATGGCTTTTAGAGACATTAAGGGCCATGCCTCCCATAAGATCAACCAAGCTTTTGTGGGCATTAAACCTTCCTGTAAAGATTCAGGAAAAGAAAACTTGTTTCTCAATAGTTCAAGAAGGCCAGGTCACCTCCCCCTAAAAGAAAACTTCATCCCATCTGTCCCATTCAGGCTGTATTATAAAGTTGAGCGAAGTCACACAAGTATCTTTTCCATGAAATTCTGCCTGGAAGTTTTGATGTGGCAGAAACTATGTTCAGTTGGCAAATACTGATTTTGACTTCTCTCAAGGGAGGCCCCATCATGCTCCGTTGTATATTCCATTTCTACTTTACAGAGAGAGATTTTAACTACAAGCTTTCAACTGAGTGTAAGAGAAAATAAGTAGTGGTAGGATTCCTCGAGCAGTTTGTGTTCACTGTAGGTGGTAAACATGTGAATCTCAATTCAAACATCCTCTATTTTGATCTCTGGTAGGTAATAGGACTGCCTGCTGATGACTGTTGTCTCACACTGATAATTCAGAATTGATGATGTTTACATTTCAAAGGAAGAAAGGGCTCCAAATTGGGGGTACAATAATGGAGCATTGTAAAATATAGATGGCTGGGCAAGGTAAAGTTTACCCAAACTTCACAGGCTGCGGAATTCACTTGAAATGTTTTAAATTAAAAAGCAAAACAGGTCCACCCAAAGTGGGTCCATTTTGCCAACTAGACTTTGGCCAGTAATATGGTACAATTTGATGTGGGAGATCCAAACACTGAGACTGTTTTCTACACTCAAATGAACCCCCAGGCATAATAGAAGTGAAGGGGAAGGTGTTTTCAACTCCCCACACACCAACCTCAGTTGGCGTGATTTTTTTTTAGGGTATTCCTTAAGTTTTTACTATGTGTCAAGCACTGTTCTGTGCTGAGGGTAGATACAATATAATCAGGTGAGATACAGTCCCTGTCCCACATGAGGCTCCCAGTCTAAGTAGGAGGGAGAACAGGTATTGAATCCCCATTTTGAAGTTGAGGAAACTGTAAGCATGAAAAAGTTAAATGATTTGCCCAAGGTCACATGGCAGGCAAGTGGTGGAGTCAGGATTAGAACCCATGGCCTCCGGCTCCCAAGCCCGTGCTTTATCTACTAGGCAACACTGCTTCCCAATTCAACCCTAATTCATCCAGGATCTCTAGAGGAAAACTTTGCCACCCCATTACCTCTAAATCTAGAAGAAATAAGTATAGTCCTAGGTTTACTATTCACCATAAGGCAAAATATCTGGGGCAAATAAAGAACATTATATGGGGGAGATCAAATGCGACTTATCCTCAAAACTGGTCCATTCTTAATATTGCCCAAACATGTTTTCTCTTTCCTCTAACTATGTATAAGCAGGGACGAAGCTGAGGCTGTGAATAGTTTCATTTCTTAGGCCTGACTTTCTGCTCTGATCTAAGAGCAGCAGTTTAATTTTCCAGCCAACTCTTGACTTGGTAGAGTTTTTTCCTTCCAAAGAGCTCAGGAGGCCTCCTACACAATGAGCCAGATTCTTCCAGGTGCATGAGCTGAACCATGGATGTACGAAAGGCACTTTGGGAAAACTCGAAGACAGGCCAAAGATGCAAAAGCATCCAGGAAAGCTGCTTGGCTCTTTTCAGGCATAGGAACAAACTATAGCAGACCCAAATAAGGGCAAGAGGGTAAAAAGATGCCCAATTGGCCAGACCCAGAAAAAAAAGCAAGTTAGACAAGATCACTATGGCGTATAAATAGCACACTTTTGTAAAGACACAAGTAGAAAAGCTAGGCCTGGAAAAAGAGATGCAACTAGCATGAAATGTCAAAGGTAACACCAAAAAAGAAAAGGATGTGGTTTTATGCAACAATGTTGGACCAGAAAGACTGTGGTTCCTCTGATGTCACAAAGGGACAGTTGATAATTGAGAAGTGTGTAAAAGCAAAGGCTTTTAATGAGTTTTCAGTTCTGTCTTTATGAAGATGACCTCAATTGACCACTACACATCCCACTTGGGGAAGAAGATTAAGCCAAACTAGAATTGGGAAATTAGTGGCTAAAGACTGTCTAAAAGAACTGTGTGCATTTAAATGAGTAGGGTCTAATAATATGCATCCTAGGGTACTGAAGAAATTGGTAGGTCTTATACTCTGCCATTAGTGTAGGTGATTAGCTGTTACTTTTAAGAACTCATCGAGGACTAAAGAAGTCCCCGAAGATTGGAATGGGGAAATACTATGCCCATCTTTAAGAAAGGAAAAAAGGACGATCCTGGTAATTTACAGACCACGCAGCTAACATTCATCCCTAGGAAGATATAGAACAAATCGTTAAACAATTAGCAAACATCCAAAGACCATAATATAGTGAAAGAATTACCCAGCCGTGACCAGAGTTAGGGAGACATGCCCAGCCCTAAAACCAACCTTACACCCACAGACAAATCCAGTCACTCAGCTACCCACACCTGTACAGGACCCACAGAGAGACACACACTTGCACACCTGTATACACACACAATACACCCTACAAATATGAGTAGCAGCAAGTAAGGAAACTACCAGGAAGAAGGACAGGAGAGGGAGAGAGCATTTGCCACTGTCCCAGAGAGAGGACCAGAGGGTTAAGAAAGTTTAATAAGTCTCTCCCCCAACTCTTCTTAGGAATAGGAGCCTAAAGTGTTTTGGGGGCACACCGGGCAGGGGCAGAGGAAAGGTAAGGGACAGAGAGGAACATAGGAAAGAAAAGAGGGAGGAAGGAAGAGGAACGAAACAAATAGAGGGGCATTCATTTGAATATGCCTATTGCATGCAAAACACTGTACTGAGTTCTCTTTCACCATCCATAACTGATCTTTGGAGACTTTCATGCCCATGTAGATGTTCCTGACTACCTTTCCACTACCTGCTTCCTCTCACTCCTCAACTCCACTGACTTCCTACTCCACCCCACCCACTCAACTTAAACACACATTCGATCTCATCCTCTCTAGTCACTGTTCAGTCTCTTCTCTCACAAACTCTTAAGTCCCTCTACCCAACTTCAACCTCTTTACCTGCCTTCTGTCTCATAAAACTGTTCTGTTCCTTCACTTACACCTCCAATCTCTCAACCCCTGCAAAGTTTCTAAAGTCATCATGCCCCATTTGGATTCCACATCCACCCTACCTAATTCATAAGACCCAAATCCACACCTTCAACTAAACCCAACTCCCTCACCTGTCTCACCACTGATCTCAAAACACTAACCCAGTCCTAGATCATCTTACTGGTCTGCTTCCTTTGCTCTTGTACATGAGCCATGGAGCACAGCTGGTGGTAATCCAGACAGCATCCATCACAAGCTCATCCTCACCTGCTATAATAGCTCTGCCCTCTCCTCCACCCAACAATACTTCTCCACCCTTATTGACTCCCATGACCCTTGCCCCTGCTAGCTGTTTCAGACTCCACACTCCATCCTCAAGCCCCTGGCCTCCACCATCTCTTGCCTGCAATGACCTTGCCACCTGTTTCATTGATAAAATTGAAACTATTAGGCACAATCTCCCCTGCACCACTCTCCTTCTGGCTCCTCTTCAACACTCCCATCTTTTCCAGTAGTTTCTCAGGAGATCTCCTGCCTTCTCTTAAAATCTACTCCCTCTGCCTCCAACCCCATCGTGATTAGAGCTTGGACCTGGAAGTCAGGAAGACCTGGTTCTAATACCAGCTCCTCCACTTGTCTGCTGTGTGACCTTGGGTAAATCACAACTTTTCTGTGCCTCAGTTACCTCATCTGTAAAATGGGGATTAAGACTGTGAGCCCTATATCCAACCTGATTAGCTTGTATCTACCCCAGTGCTTAGTACAGTGCCTGGCACATAGTAAGCAATTAACAAATACCATAAAAAACCCATCCCTTCATACCTTATTAAAAGTCTTGCCCCCTCCCTTCTTCCCCCACAACCGCCATCTTCAACTGCTTTGTCTCCAGGGGCTCTTCCCCACTGCTTTCAAAAATGCCCATGTGTCCTCTATCCTAAAAAAACCCCTCTCGATCCCACAGCATACTCCAGTATTCACCCCATCTCCCTCTTATCAAGTTCCTCAAGCAAGTTTTTTTTAAAATTTCTGCTGCCTCCACTTCCTCTCCTTAAATTCCTCCTTGACTTCCCCTCCCTCCACTCCATGGGAACTGCCCTCTCTAAGGTCACCAATAACCTCCTTCTGGCCAAATCCAATGGCTTCTACTCCATGCTAGTCCTCCTTGACCTAGCAGCTGCCTTTGATACTTTGGACCACCCTCCCCCTTGAAACACTATTTAACCTTGGCTTCACTGACTTTAGACTATAAGCTTGCTGTGGGCAGGAAATATGTCTGTTGTTATATTTTATTCTCCCAAGTGCTTAGTATAGTACTTTGCACATAGTAAGTGCTCAATAAATACGATTGAACGAATGACATCTCTCTGCCCACTCCTTTTCAAGTGTCTTTCACCAGCTCTTCCTCTGCCTCCACCTCCTCACTGTGGAGGAATCACTCAAGGCTCAGTTCTGGATACCCTTCTGTTCTCCATCTACACCCACTCCTTTGGAGAACTCATTTGCCTTCTACAGCTTCAACTACCATCTCTACTTGGGTGATTCCTTAATGTACCTCCCCGCCCTGACTGCTCTTCTTCTCTGCAGTCAGACATTTCCTCCTGCCTTCAGGATATCTCTACTTGGATATCCTCACAAAAACACCTCACACTTAACATGTCCTAAACAGAATTCCTCATCTTCCCATCCAAACCCTGCCCTCCCTGTGACTTTCCTTCACAGTAGACTACACGACCAACATTGAAGTAGCATAGCCTACTGGAAAGAGAATGGGCCTGGGAGTCAGAGGATCTGGGTTTTAATCCCAGCTCCAGCACTTAATGCCTTGTGACACTGGGAAAGTCACTTAACTTCTCTGTGCCCCATTTACCTTATCTGAAAAATAGGGATCCAACACCTGTTCTCCCTCCTACTTGGCCTGTAAGTCCCATGTGGGGCTTTTGTGAGAAGGTTTCTCACAGTGATTTGCTTCTGGCCATATGAGAAGCAGGGTGGCTCAATGGAAAGAGCCTGGGCTTGGGAGTCAGAGGTCATGGGTTCTAATCCCAGCTCTGCCACTTGTCAGCTGTGTGACTTTGGGCAAGTCACTTAACTTCTCTGGGCCTCAGTTACCTCATCTGTAAAATAGGGATTAAGACTGTGAGCCCCACGTGGGATGATCTGATCACCTTGTATCCCTCTCAGTGCTTAGAACAGTGCTTTGCACATAATAAGTGCTTAACAAATGCCATGATTATTATTATTATATGGAAAATTCTGAAAGACCAGTTTTGTTCTGACAGTAGCAGCAACAACAATAGTGGCCACTGCTCTAGATTGTAAGGTCTTTGTGGGCAAGGAATGTGTCCGTTATATCTTTACATTGTACTCTCCCCAGCACTTAGCACAGTGTCCTGCACACAGTAAGCACTCAATAAATATGATTGACTGACTGACTGGTCACTGATGCTGCCAGAGAGGAGAAATCAGGCAGCCTCTGCTCTACTCTTCTGCCTCCCAGTACTCAGGCCACTGCTACTGTGGCTGCTGAGCTCACCCTTTTTGGCAGTGGACCTCCTTGTTCCAGATAGGGGGGAGAGGGAGGAGGGAGAGGAGGAACCTCCTGCCCCTTTAAGTGCCAGAGTCACTGAAGACCTGATTCTCCAGACTAAGATGATCGTATTTTCAGAGTGCAAATTCAGAGAACGGGGCAGGGACAGGGGGAATCCTCTAATGGATCAAGAAAGGCATGACAGAGATCTACACAGAGATACAGAAAGGGACACAGAGTAGTAATAGTAGCAGTACTAGTATTTATTAAATGCTTTACTGTGTGCAGCGCAGTGTACTAAGTACTGGGAAAGAGTACACATGTGGGAATTATAGAGGGACAGGAAGAGACACACAAAGAGAAATAAAGAGGTAAGAAAGAGACATGTAGAGAGATAGATTTAGACAGGAAAGGAGGAGACAGTGAGGCACAGAGACAAAAGCATTAATGCTGCTCCTTCTCCACCTCTACCGCACAGTTGAACTGTCCACTACCTCCTCTTCCTTCAGCTGTCACCACTGCTCCTGAAGGTTTATATCCTGGCAGCATGGAAAGGCAGAGCAGTAGGAGAGGTTGCAGAGTGGGGAGAGGAGGCATCATTTATTTACCAGGTGCTCCTCCATTGCCTCAAGTCTTCTTCTGCCTCCTCAGTCAAAGAAGTGGGCCAAACCCCACTCTGTCCTGACATAGAAAGGACACATAGCTCAAAGAGCCCCACCGGTCACTTTTTGGGTGTTTGTGTGGGGTCCCCAAATTCCTCTTCTTCAAGAAAGAATAGATGGACATTTTACTCTAGGAGACAGATGTCTGGTGAGGAACTGGAGATTGAATGAATGTATTAATAATATTAATAATAACAATGGTGGGTTTTGTTAAACACTTTGTGCCAAACACTGTACTTAAATATGGGGTGGATACATGGGGTCCACAGTCTAAGTAAATGGGAGAACAGGTATTGAATCCCCACAGAAATGAAGTGACTTGCCCAATGTCACACAGCTGACAAGTGGCAGAGCCAGGATTAGAACCCAGGTCCTCTGACCCCCAGGCCCAGGCACTTTCCACAAGGCCATGCTGCTTCTTTAATCTATATAGACCTCAAACAATCAATCAGTGATATTTACTGTGCAGTTACTGTGTGCAAACCACTGCACTAATCTCTTGGGAGACTACAATCCAATAGAGTCGGTAGGCACAGCAGTATGATTTATAACTGTTCGCTGCAAAAAAAAAAAAAAGACTTGACAAAGTAGGACTTTACGTTTTCTAATCCATTGCTGTTTGATGAGGTCCACATCAAATCCAAAGCACTGTTTGACACCAAGGCCCTTTCCCAGTTGCCTCTATGATCCATCCATTCTCTGGCTCCTGCTACCAATCAGGTTAACTTTTTGCTCCACTCAAGCTTACCTAGTTATATCTTGTCTTTGGTCCTCCCTTTCTCCAGCCCACTGGGCATTGAATTCCTTCCTGCCTCAAACCCACCTAACCACATGCCATCTCTTCCAAGAAGCATTTCTTGTCTAACCCCTTGCTTTCCAGTTCAGGTCACTCCATCAACCATTTTAGGAGGCCTGTATATCCTTTGTTTATTCACCTTCTTACTTCGGTTGGATCAATTATATCTATCCTCTTACTCTTTTGCCATTTGTGTACTAAGCGTTTTTTCTCTTGTCTCCCCCATTAAATTATATGCCTTCAAGAGCCAAGACTGTGCTTTTACTTCTGTCATAGGTTTCCAAGTACCTAGTACAGTAGTGTCATCTTCAAAAATGAAGGACAGATGCATGCATCCCCCAGATTCATCATGACTGTCATCATCAACAGGTCTTATTTAGGGTCTACTGCATGCGGGGACTGGACTATATCAATAAGTCCTGTTGATGATGATGAGGATGAAGAATCTGAGGGAATATATTGAGTGGTGCCCACAGGGATTTGTCCTGAGAATGATGCGATTCAGTATCTTTATTGATGATCTAGATGAAGAAATCAAGACGCTGCTCATCAGATTTGCAGACAGTGACAAGTTGGGAAGGGTTACCCAAACTGTCAAAGGCAGGAACAGAATTCCAAGTGACTTTGATAAACTGGAAAAGTTGTTCACAAAACAGAATGACACTCAATAGGGACAAATGAAGGGTAATAATCCACACTGGGACAAAAAACTAAACAGCACAGATTTGTACAGTTATCCTTTGGGAGAGTACACGATAACAGAGTTGGTAGACACATTCCCTGCCTACAATGAGCTTACAGTCTAGAGTGGGAGACGAACATCAAAGACAAGGCTGCTGACTGTATTCAAGGGTTTGAGTGTCACACAAATACAGGAAGGTGACCAACTGGCTAGGGATAAATATGACTAAAAAAGCCTGTGAGTCCTTTCAACTGATCATATTCACTGAGGACTTACTTTGTGCAGAGTACTATACTAAGCACTTGGGAGAGTACACTATAACAGAGTTGGTAGACACGTTCTCTGCTCATGCCGAGTTTGCAGTCTAGAAGGAATTTACAGTCTAGGGGGAGGCATTTAATGCCCATTTTCAGATGAAGACATTGAGAAACAGAAGTAAATTGACTTTCCCAAGGTTAACCTGTAAGCAAGTGGTAGAGGTGGGATCAGAACCCAGATCGTGTGACTTCGTTTCCTGTGGAAAGAACACTAGCCATGCTGACCACATTCATTATGCGGCTTGTTTTTTGTTTTTTTATTTTCAAAAAGTCCATGGATCTGGGCTACATTAGCAGGAAGATGAAATGGAAGAATGGGAAATAATTCTTTCTCTATTCTTTGCACTGGTAAAACTCTTAGAATAATAATAATAATTATGGTATTTGTTAAGTGCTTACTATGTGCCAAGCACTGTTCTAAGCGCTGGGGTAGATACAAGATAATCAGGTTGTCGCACGTGGGGCTCACGGTCTTCATCCCCATTTTACAGATTAGGTAACTGAGGCACAGAGAAATTAACTTCCTCTGATTCCCAGACCTGTGCTCTTTCCACCAAGCCACTCTGCTTCCCTAATTGAGTATTGGAATGAACTTCTAAACAGCAGAATCATCGATCCAATTCCCTGGGGCATTTGTCTCTTAAGAGATGACCGGAGGAGTATGATGGGAAATGCTGGTTGCACTTTTTCTACAGGACAAGAACACTGAAATTCTCCTCCAGGAAACATTGTAGGATCATTTGCTGATCTTTGATCAAAGATGCCGTAATTGACCGTATTAGGTAAATAATAGCTTCATTTATCTTAGCCCGCTTAATTAGCGTATACATTGGCTTTTGCTTCATCAGGTACTGACAATAATGCCATTTGAAGCCAATTGTGTGGATGTAACTGAAGTTCATAAATATGCATAAAAATCTCACTACGGTTTGAGTCTGTGATTTTTGAATGAGTTACTTTTAAAATGACTTTCAAATGAGTTTTTTAGAATTAGTACTCATTTTGTAACATGATCTTTAATTGGTAGATATCTGAATACTGCCACCTATGGGGGACATCTGAGTAGCTCTAATTTGTAGTAAACCTTCAGTTACGCAGGGAGGACAGAGTTCATTAAAGTAATTTTAAGTATCTTTGTTAAAATGAACAATGCTATGACACTTCTTTAGGAAAGAATGCAAACAAGATCATAGTTGGCTGATAAATATTTAGATCTTCCATCGTGGTTGGGAGTACAACAACTCCAATTCTAATGTCTGCACATTTTTTTTAAAGGCCTGTCGAATGAAACTTCAGCTTTGAACGTTTACAGAGTGACAAATCCTTGATAATTATTCTTGGTGATGAAAGTTATTAATCAATAGAATGTCCAGTATGCTGCCAAGAGTGATTCCAGGGGAAAAAAAAATCAGCAATACCATAATCTGAGCTCTGACTCCTCAGTCACCTATTTTCCAACCAGCTTATTAAAATGTTAAGAAAGCCTCACTGAAAAATAAAAAGGCTTTCTTTAAAGTATTGTAACTCATTTATCAGGTTTTAATCTCTCCATGTTATGAAATCATGCCTGTCATTTCAAAAAATACCAGGAGTGGAGTCCCTGGAGGGAAGAAGGGGGAGCAAGCAATATTTCTCCAATTTCAGTGATGGGTCAGGCCCCTGCTGCTGTGACTTTGTTTTTGCATTTCTGTCTGTCTCTATACACTACAGTTCTGCAGCAGCTTTGGGATGCAAAGTTGGTGGTGGGCAGGGTGTTCTGGGTCCTAATGGGGATGCCATGCTACCCTTAAAGAGCCAAAAGTTTTGTTTCTGGGAAAGGTGGGGTAGGGAGAAAAGGAGAGCAACATGGTGGAGGAAGTTTGCCTGGATAAATTTTGGCTGAGTGAGATCTTTAAAGGTGATTTTTTTTTAATAAAAAATCTGCAGACATTAGTGGGCACAACATTTTCTCTTTTTTTGTCTTATTTTTGGTGGGGAATTTAGGATTCATTGAATTTCTTTTTATGTTTTTCCTTTTGTTTTCTTGCTAACTGCCCAATTAAACTTAATTGTCGACCAGCCCAAAAGGCCACAAAAGCCAAGCACAGCCACCATGAGAGCCACACTCAATGACAGGTTTAGAAATTAGCCGCAGATACAAGCAGTGTCTACTGCTGAAAAAAGTGTCAGTCATGTTTCACAATCCCAGACCAGTTACCCCTGCCAACAGGCTTGCAGTGCCAGCTATTGGATATGTGGGCACTGCACAGAAGCATGTAGATGGCTGTGCACGACCAAATACAACTGCGAAAACAACTCAAGTGCATGTCCTGATGGCAGAAGTTACCCTGCACCTCTGCCCACCCTAAAGTCCTGTAAAAGTAGACATCTGAAGAGAATGCAGTGGCTTGTGGGGTAAGATGCTAGTTGGGAAGGATTGTGTCTACCAAGTCTGTTTTATTTTCCCCAGTGCTTAGTACAGTGCTCTGCACATAGTAAGTGCTCAATAAATACCATTGATTGATTGTAGGCTGCTCAGTCATAGGATGTGTGTAGGTGTATTTGGGGGAAGCAGGCTGACCTTCACCTCAGAGGACAATGAAAACATGGCAGTAAGCTTTATCTCTCTAAAATAAAGACTCTGAAGCACCCTATGCAGCACCCATTTCAACCTTAGGGAAACTAAGATAACCAGTCCAGAATCCTGGGGAGACTGCACAGATTCACAAGAAGCAGGAATTAAGAGGAGTCGTGGGCTATTGTGAATCAATTAGTCAATCAATTGATTGTATTTTTTGAGCACTTACTGTGTGCAGAGCACTATACTAAGCACTTGGGAGAGTACAATATAACAGAAGTAGTAGACATGTACCCTGCCCTCAACAAGCATACGGTCTAGAGGGGAAGACAGACATTAATATAAATAAATTATGGATATGTACATAACTGCTGTGGGGCAGAGGGTGGGTGAATAAAGGGTGCAAATCCAAGTGCTAGAATGATGCAGAGGGAGTGGGAAAGGAGGAAAGGAGGGCTAAATCAGGGAAGGCTTCTTGGAGATGTGATTTTAATAAGGCTCTGAAGGTGGGGAGAGTGATTGTTAGATATGAAGTGTGAAGGAGTTTCATGGGTGAGGGGTCTGTGGTGAGATAGACCGTATCAAGGTACAATGCATAAATTGGCATTAAGGGAGTGAAGTGTAGGCTGGGTTGTAGTAGGAAATGAGGGAGGTAAGGCAGGAGGGGACAAGGTGGTTGAGTGCTTTAAAGCCAGTGAATGGTAAGGAGTTTCTATTCGATGCACAGGTGGATGAGCAACCACTGGAGGTTTTTGAGGAGTGGGGAAACGTGGACTGAATGATTTTGTAGAAAAATGATCCGGGCAGCAGGATGAAGTATGGACTGAAATGGGTAGAGACAGGAGGCAGGGAGGGCAGCAAGGAGGCTGATATAGTAATCAAGGTGAAATAGGATAAGTGCATGGATTAAGGTGATAGCAGTTTGGTTGTAGATGAAGGGAGGATTTTAGCGATGCTGTGAAGGTTGAACTGGCAGTGTTTGGTGACAGATTGAATATGCAGGTTTAATGAGAGAGACTGAGTGAAGCTGATGACCTGGCCATTTCCTGAAAATGTTGCAGGCAATCCAAGAGCACCCCCCTGCCCTACCCCAGGCAGAACCCAGCCCTCAGGAGAACAACCAAGGCTGCCTGAATTGATTGAAAATAATAGGAGCCGAAGGCCAGGGTGTTGACCAGCATGGAACTTCCATTTATCAAAAGGATCTTGGCTGGGTCACTGAGGATGACAAAGGGCAGACCTGAGATGAGCCCTGCGGTGTTTGACAGTGGGAGCTTGCTGTATTTTAATAATGTTGGTATTTGTTAAGTGCTTACTATGTGCAGAGCACTGTTCTAAGCGCTGGGGTAAACACAGGGGAATCAGGTTGTCCCACGTGGGGCTCACAGTCTTCATCCCCATTTTACAGATGAGGAAACTGAGGCACAGAGAAGTTAAGTGACTTGCCCACAGTCACACAGCTGACAAGTGGCAGAGCTGGGATTCGAACTCATGAGCCCTGACTCCAAAGCCCATGCTCTTTCCACTGCGCCACGCTGCTTTTGTGGGCTTCACCATCTGTGAAACCTTTAGCTCCATGAAACATGGGTTCCTACTTGTTGGCAAATAAACTTTACTGGATGGACCCCATCCATGATAATTGCTTGTGGAATTTGAGAGTTGAAGATCACCACAGGGTCTTTGTCTTTCAAGGTGAGTGATTAGAAGATGCCTCTTACCCTGTGAGCTCCTTGTGGGCAGGGATTGTGTCTACCAATTGTATTGTAGTCTTCCAAGTTCTTAGTATGGTGCTCTGTACACATTAAGTGCTCAGTAAATACCATTGATTGATTAATTGATACTCTTTGGCAAGGTTCCCACTGTCAACAATATAATATTCCAATGTGAAGAGGTTTTAATGTATATATTTATATTGACCACACTAATCAATAAATACCCAAGAATCATCACTTTGGAGCATGTCACCTTGATCTGACATCCTCTGATTCTGACCGAAAAGAATCTATTTTGACACAGCATTCTCACGCAAATCCTCTTCTTGACAAAGAGCAGAGGGCCTTAACCTCTCGCTAATTTGAGATTCTAGAGCATACTTTCTCAAAAGAGAGATTCCTGGTGTCATGGCTTTTCATTTTAGCCTCTCACTAATGAAGCCTGCTAGATTAGCTTTCTCCAAGTGGTTGAAATTCCTGCCCTTCATACGCTTCTGGCTTTTGCTGAAAAAGCTTATATTACTTTTCAGTGTTCTATAGTTCCCACTGTCACCTTTCTTCCTGAGGAGACAGATTACAGTGACAACTTTTGAGGCCCTATGACATTGTTTGAAGAAGAGTTTATGCACACATCTGAGGATTAGGTTCCTTACTTGCTTATAGATTTCTGTACAGGGCTATCAGATCAGGGGGCCTTGGTATTTTCCACTGAGACCAGAGCTCTAGAGGCAGATTTCAGAATAACCACAGCCCAGAACTGGCCCATGAAAGACACCCCTACCCCCTTGTGCCCCATGGCATAGTGGATAGAGCATGGACCTGGGAGTCAGAAGGTCATGGGTTCTAATCCTGACTATGTCACTTATCTGTTGTGTGACCTTGGGCAATTCACTTCACTTCTCTGGGCCTCAGGTACCTCATGTGTGAAATGGAGATTGAGTCTGTGAGCCCCACATGGGCAGGGACTGTGTCCAACTCGATTTGCTTGTATTCACCCCTGTACTTAGTACAGTGCCTAGCACATAGTAAGCACTTAACAAATACCATCATCATTATTATTATTATTATTCTCACCACCTCAGTCCTGAGCACAAGTGGTGCTCGTTGCTAGAAGCATGGAGCTTAACAGGCTAAAGGGAAAACTATTAGGAGAATGCAGCTCACAGCTGGGTAAGCAGGCAGTAGTCACAGTAGTAGGCAGTAGTTGGTTGGGCGCTAGTCACAGTTGTATACAGCACTCATAATCAAGGTGCCTGTTATGCAAAGTGTATCTTCTGCAATTTAATATTTGCAACTTGTAAGTGTCAATCTTAGAAGAAAAGAAGCTGTGCCAGGAAGAAGTTTCATAACAATCTAGCAACTAGTTCTTGCTTGACATACTTTTAGAAAAGACTCAGAAGCATAATTATGGATTTTATGTTTTTAAATGGCAATTTTAAGAAGGGTTTTCAAAACAAATTAAACCTATCTTTGTCAGAGAAAGTACAACAAAGAGTGTCCTCTGGTTCTGGCATTCTTTTATTCATTGTCAGAGCTGGGGTGGTTCATTTTAGTTCATCCTGGGGTATGGAAGCTGTTTAGCAAGAATCCCCATGTGCTGCGGGGGAAGAAGTTCATTCTCACCTAGGGGGCTGGAATTTGGAGAACACTACCCTTTAGGTATATTGGGCCAGGAAGCAATAGTGCTGAGCCTTTTTTTCCTCTCAGTCCCCAACTCTGGAGGACCCTTGATGGACTTTTAGACTGTTCTAAGGGTAATAAAAGAAATCAAAGGGCCTTGGCAGCCTGACCAGTCCCAGATAAATTTAGTTTCCCCTTCTCACCCTTCCCTCACCTTGGTCTAGTCTTCCAGTTTACTGAACTCTGAATTTAGAGGAGTATGTGTGTGGAGTGAGGGGCAGCAAAGGGGCAGGGGGCAGAGAAAAGGTGTCATTTTCCCATCAATACTCCTGTTCATAGCCCTTCCCGGAGACTTTTGCTAGTTGCTGAGATCTTCCAGCTCAGTATCTTGTCCATGTATTTCACATATGCAGGCATCAGCTTTCCCATATTTGGAATAGATCCAGAATCCTGACAGGATCCTGAGATGGTTAGGAAGAGTGAACGGTTGTTGCTAGTCAAGATCCTCCATCTTGTAGGTGTGTGCTCCTTTTTCTAATTGACTGTGGTTCCATCCTACATCCAAGCCCAGCACTCTTCCCACTTCCAGGAACCCAAGGCAAAATACAAAGGCATGCACTGAAACATGAAACACTTTTCAAAGGAAGTGGGCTCTGGAGGATTGTTATTTATTTAGAATTCAATTGAATGTGGCCTTTGTGAAGAGGAAGCTGAGCCTAAGAGAATATAGTAGCCCAGTCTTCACTATAGAGAATTCAAAAATAGTTTATCCAGGAGGGAAAACATTTAACAATCGAAGAGAGTCGGGGGGCAGGGGGTGGGGGCTGAGAGGGAGAAAGGTTAATGCTTTTGTCATTTGGGTCTCTGCTTTGCAGAGTCTGAACCACTTTAGTGCTTTTGTTATCTCTTTCCCTCTCAAGGTCTTTGCTGTATAAACAGGGGAGATGTGTGAAAGAGTCCTTTTCTATGGTGTTTGTTAAGTGCTTACTATGTTCCAGGCACTGTTCTAAGCACTGGGGTAGATATAAGAGAAGCAGAGTGGCTTAGTGGAAAGAGCACGGGCTTGGGAGTCAGATGTCGTGGGTTCTAATCCTGGTTCCACCACTTGTCCTCTGGGTGACTTTGGGCAAATCACTTAACTTCTCTGTGCCTCAGTTACCTCATCTGTAAAATGGGGATTAAGACTGTGAGCCTCACATAGGACAACCTGATAACCTTGTATCTACCCCAGCCCTTAGAACAGTGCTTAGCACATAGTAAGCACCTAAAAACACCATCATTACTATTATTACAAGCTAATCAGGTTGGAAACAGTCCATGTCCCGCATGAGACTCACAGTCTGAATCCCATTTTACAGATGAGATAACAGGCATAGAGAAGTTAAGTGACTAGCCCTTCTTTGGAGGGGAAGAAGGAAGGAATTCCCAAGCCTTGATGTACTGCGGTAGCTCCTCAGGGCCAACAGTGGTTCTCTTGATGGAAAACATAAAAATCCCAAAGCCAATTCTTTTTGTGTTGGAGTGTTGAGGGTAGGTGAAACTGAAACCATTAGAATTGACTTGTTCTGCTCCCCTGTGGCCCTGTTGTCTGCTACAGTCGGTTATGTATGTTAACTTCAGGCAGGAAGAAGATCCACCAACAGTCCTCCAAGTTAGTAAGCAGGTGGACAGTTTTCCGTATGTTTTCATTTAATGCCCCTCGGGACTGGTGCCTCCCCCTGAAGCCCAGCTGTTCCAGTCACCTCTGCATTCCTCAGGCCTGGGCTAGTGTGGCTTGGTGGATAGAGTTTGGGCCTGTGGGTCAAAAGGATCTGGGTTCTAATCCCAGTTCTGCCACTTGACCTCGGCAAGTCATTTCATTACTCTGGGGCTCAGTTCCCTCATCTGTAAAATGAGGATGAAGACTGTGAGCCCTGTGTGGGACAGGGACTGTGTCCAACCGGATTACCTCTTACCTATCCCAGCACTTAGAATAGTGCCTGGCACAGAGTATGCACTTAAATATCATATATTATTATTACCTTTGGGAACCACTCTCTCTGCCATAACCAACAGCCCCTTGGCCAATATGGTGGAATGAAATGATAAAAAAATGAACAGGGTCCACCAGGAAATGTATTTCTTGCTGTCCAGCAATATGGGCATTCTTGTGGATGAGCTGGATGTGTACCTTTTGGGTCATATTTGTTGCTTTTGTTTTGAAATTAATTTGTGTGTGTATGTGTGCATGCGTGGGCCGTTGATCTAGGGCTTGGATCTGAAAGTCTAAAGTTACTCCCAGGCGTTCATTTCTAACGCTGACGAGAGGTTTTCATGCTTGTTCAGTAAACCTGAGTGGACCTATCCAGACTAGCCTTCTTGTCCCTTGCTGCTTACCGCTACCCTACTCTGGTTCTATTTTTATCAGTCTCTCTCACCTCTATGCCTTTTAGTACCAATCAATCAATCAATTCACTGTGGGCAGGGAATGTACCTGCTAACTCTGTTATTTGTATTCTACCAAGTGCTTAGTACAGTGCTCTGCACACAGTAAGTACTCAATCAATCAGTTATATTTATTGAGCACTTACTGTGTGCAGAGCACTCTCCCCAAGAGGCCTTCCCAGACTGAGCTCCTCTTCTCCCTCTACTCCCTCTGCCACCCCCCCTTTACATCTCCACAGCTAAATCCTCTTTTTCCCCTTTTCCCTCTGCTCTTCCACCTCTCCCTTCCCATCCCCGCAGCACTGTACTCGTCTGCTCAACTGTATATATTTTCATTACCCTATTTATTTTGTTAATGAATTGTACATCGCCTTGATTCTATTTAGTTGCCAATGTTTTTACGAGATGTTCTTCCCCTTGACTCTATTTATTGCCATTGTTCTTGTCTGTCCATCTCCCCCGATTAGACAGTAAGCCCGTCAAACGGCAGGGACTGTCTCTATCTGTTGCCGACTTGTTCATCCCAAGCACTTAGTACAGTGCTCTGCACATAGTAAGCGCTCAATAAATACTATTGAATGAATGAATGAATACTAATCACTTGGTAGAATACAAATAACAGAGTTAGCAGGCACATTCCTTTCCCACAATGAATTTACAGTCTAGAGGATGAGCTTACAGTCTAGACCATCAAAAATCCTACAGATTCTACTTTCTAACCTCTCCAGCACACTTCTCTCTCTCTCCTTCTCTCTCATATGACATGCATCTCTTCTTTACTCAGAGTTTAATCTCTACTCGTTTTGCTTATTTGGCAAGTTTTATGTCAGGTGGTAAAATCAACTGGGTTTCTATGGGTCTTAAGAAGTTCCACTCCTCTGGCTTACGTGGCAGCTGACAGCACATTCTGCTGGTAATCAACTATTCATTGTACTTCCCCAACTGTACTTTTTATGCAAATTGCTTATAAAAAAAAATTTGGTCTCTTCATCATTAAAAGTTGCAGTTTCAAAACCAGAGCTGATTCCTAAAAGGAAAGTGATTGGGCTATTATTGTCTTCACCCAGTGTGGTGAAGACAGGAGCAGAATAAAATGGCACTTAGACAGTGGCTGTTAGAATGTAAATAATTATAACTTAATGTAAAGTATGATTAGGGCCTCAGTGGAAACAGTGTTTATTTTGTTCCTAGTTAGGGTGCATTTGTTATGTATTTTAAGGAGGGAATAAATTCATAAACTACTATTTGGTTACTGGCAACTGTTTGTACTACCATTATACCTAATATGTGAGCATTTATGTATGCTATATGTGGCACTATAATTATACCAGGAAATGCAATATATCTCCAACTACAAGATGCAAGTAATTAACAGAGTGATACGGGATGTGCTTATTACACAGGCAAGTGACAGTGATACATATTTCAGTTCAATTACCAGCCCCAGTGGTTAGGTTGGAGGAAACTGCCTGGATCATAATTTATTGCAAGTGTTTATTGCTCTGCAGAAAATAGCAGAGTCATGCACTGAAAGACTTGGTGAGAGAGAGACCCAGAATAAAACTGCTACGGCTTTTCAAACTTAGGCCCAGTAGCCTGGCACCAACTCAATGGGAAACAAAGCCCATAATGGAGCCCATTTTTCCCCAGATTGCTTCACCATGCCTGCCAAAGCAAAAACAGGATGATTTAAAAAAAAGAAAAAAAGTAGGCAAACCAAGCTGGGATCTCTTGGAAACTTGTGAAAGCTTACTTTTTTTTCATCCAGTCCATCGTCTACTGGGGGCTTCCTACCTTTAGCTTGAAAGGTTAGGAGAGATACAGTTCATTGGCTAGCTTCATTATCAGGTTTTCATTTCATTTAGAAATCAGCACACAGGGTATGTGTACTACAGGGGTGCCCAAGGCACAGAGCTGTATGGTGTATGGTGCCCAGGTGAGCAGAACGCTGCATTTTGATTTGCATTTCCTCTCTTCTCATCATGATCATAATCAGTGGTATTTATTGAGTGCTTACTGTGTGCAGAGCACTGTACTAAGTACTTGGGAGAGTGCAAAACAACAGAATTGGTAGATACATTCCCTGCCCACAATGAATTTACACCCTGAATCCAAGTTTTGATATAGCATTGATTAACTATTAGGTTAATGATTGATGCATACGTGCATGGGGGTGAGGTTGGTCAGGTTGGACCCAGGAGAATGTCATAACTTCTTTCTTCCTAACAGGGAAGGCATCCAGAAGGGCCTGAGTACTGGGATGGAATTTAAAAGCATACTCAGAAGGAAATCAGACAGAGGGGCCTAAAGATATATAATCAAGTGAACCTTGCCTTTCTCGGATCAGAGCAGCAAATAAGGACAATCAAAAAGACCTTCTCTGCAAAAGAAGGCAAGACAGGTTAGCCGGAAATGGAGAGACAGGAAAGATCACTGAAACTCTAAAAAAGGCCAATCACAAAATTTTCTGGGTATCATAAAATGCACATTACAAGGTTATAGACTAAACCCGGTATTTGCATGTTGATTGAAATGCCACCTATTTCCCCACTCCTCATCTCTCAATATGCCCTGGGAGTAAGTGGAATGTGTATGGGACAGGAAATCAGGACATTTCAGGTTCTAGGCCCGACTGACACTTGCCTGCTGTGTGACCTTGGGCAAGTCACTCAACTTCTCTGGGCCTCAGGTTTTTCATCTGAAAATAGGGATTAAATATCTGTTCTCCCTACTAGACTGTGATGCCCATGTGGGGCAGGGATTGTTATCTACCCCAGCGCTTAGACAACTGCCTGACACATAGTAATCCATTCTTACAACATAGTAATACATTTTTGTTATTTAATAAATACTTATTATTTAATTGATATTATCATTATTACTTCTACAGTCCTCATTCTTTTGTCCATCTCTAGCCCCAACTGTGCCACCTTCAGAAACGATGCTGCAGTCTGAATCAGTGAAACTAAGTAGTAAAGACTGTAAACTCATTGTGGGCAGGGAATATGTACCAATTCTGTTTTATTGTACTCTCCCAAGCTCTTAGTACAGTGCTCTGCACACAGTAAGTGCTTAATAAGTACCACTACTACTGCTTATGTGTGCACCTTTCCTGCAGTAGCTGGGTGGAGAGGTGGCATAGCTCTTTGGTCTAAAATCTCCCATTATTCTTTTCCTTTTAAATTCCATGGCATCTGTTTTCTGAGTTCTCGGGACCCGTACTATTTATTCTTCCACCTCCCTCTTCTCCTGCTGCTCCTTCACGTAAGCTTAAGGTGCCAAGCTGCCAATTCTGAACATTCTTCATCCCATTTGAATATAAGATTCTTGAAGCCAGGGATAGTATCTTCAACTCTTTATTATGTTCTCCCAAGTGTCTACTTCTGTTTCTTGCACATAGTCGATTTTCAGTTAATACAAATGATGGTGATAGACACATAGCAGGGTTTGGGAAATGAAAATAGGTTGTTGGGAGAGGGATTGGGGAGGGTCAGGGAGGAGACTGGTGATTAGGGTACACATTGCTGCCAACGACAGAGAGAAGGGTAGCAAGGAAGTCCTGGAGGCCATACGTAGAGAAACAACATGGCTTAGTGGAAAGAGCACAGGCCTAAGAGTTAGAGGACCTGGGTTTTAATTCTGGATCTGCCACTTACCTGCTGTGTGACCTTGGGCAAGTCACTTCTCTGAGCCTCAGTTCCCTCATCTGCAAAGTGGGGACTCAATGCCTGTTCACTTTCCTACTTAGACTGTAAGCCCCATGTGGGACCTGACTATCTTGTATCTACCCTAGTACTTAGTACTGTGCTTAGCACACAGTAAGCACTTAACAAATATCACAGTTAAAAATAGGCTGCAAAGTAGGAAGCTGAGGTCCAGAACTTCCTTGGTACTGAGCATTCTCTGAAATGCATTTGATTCCTTGATGGTATATGCTGGAAGCCTTAAAATTTCTTGCAGAAAATCAGTGGTGTTTATTGAGCATTTTCAGTGTGGAGAACCCTGTCCTGAGTGCTAGGAAGAATACAGTCCAATAGCATTCATAGACACGATCCCTTCCCTCTAGGAGTTTAAAATCTGGGGAAGGGGGGAGTCAGTTGATCTTGTTATAAGGGAAGAAAACCAATGAGATACAGTATCCGCAGGTGGAGGTGTGGCATTTATGTAAGGTACACACTAAGGTGCAACGAAGGAGTACCATGGAATCCCTTCTAATAACATTTCCAAAGTTCACCAACTACAGTATCGCTGTAGGCTTGCTCTATAGGCCACCTGAACCTGGAAATGTTAGACAAGATTAGAGAGGCTGAAAAACTAAGGTAGGTGATAATAGTGAGAGACTTCAATTATCCTCATATAAATTGACTGAATAACTCATCAGGATGAGAAGTGGAGGTAAGGGTTTTGGATAAGATCAGTGACTTTTCTGTAATAACTAGTCCTAGAACCAAAAGGAAAGGAAATACACCAGATTTAATTCTGAAAAGTGGACAGGACTGGGAGCAGGAAATATATATGGGAGAGCCACTCTGCAATAGCGACCCCCACAAAATCAAATTTAAGATTCTTCCTGGAGAAAGAAGACCAAAAGGCCCAACGCAAGGATATTCAATTTTAGAAAAGGAAACTAAGATAAAATGCAGATCTTAGTGTTTGAGACACTGAAAGGAGCAACTAAAAAAACAAGTGTCTTACTAGAAGCCTGGAGGCCGTTTCGCAAACGCTATCTTAGAGACTGAGCACACTGTGTGCTACAGAACAAAATTAAATAAAATTAAATAAAAACTTCACTGTTCAACAAAACCCTTGCCTCACTAACTGGCAGGGTGAAAGAGGTAATCAGAGAGGAAAAGGCGTACTTTAAAAAAAAAAGGCTCAGCTGAATGAGGACAACAGGAAAGCCCATAAACAGTGGTTGGCGCAAACAGGAAATTAGGCAGGTCAAAAAAGGAGATTGAAGAGCATCTTGCAAGCTATGCTAAAGCAAATAAAGGATTCTTCAGATACAATAAGAGGTAGCCAGATAGGGAATCAGTGGAGTCACTTGATGATTGTGGAGTGAAAGCGGCATTCAGGGAGGCAAAGGAGATAATCAAAGTGTTCCTTTAATTCTCTAGTGCAGCCTGAGGAAGATATTAGAGAAAGTCCTACACCCAAATAGTTTTCTATTACAGAAGAACTGGATCAAACTGTTATTTGCCATACATCTTGTTTCAGATCAAACTCATGTACTTAATGTAAGCAAATCAACGATGTTTCAGGTCAAATTGATGCACTTGATGTGAGCAAATCAACAAGACTGGATGACTTCCTCTTGAGAGTTCAGAAGGAACTCGAATGGGAGTTGTGGAACTGTGGTCTGAAAACGTCTCTTTACAAATGGCCACTCATCTGGATCACTGGTGGATTGCCAGGGTAACCCCCATCCATAAGAAAGATTCCAGAGGTGATCTGGGAAATTAGAGACCCAGGGGTTTTACTATTTCAAAATTAGCAAAATCAATCAATCAATGGCATTTATTGAGCACTTACTATTTGCAGAGCACTGTACTAAACACTTTGGGAGAGTACAGTATAACAGAGTTAGCAGACCCGTTCCCTTAAGTTTAGGATCAGTGAGCACTTAGAGGAACACAACCTGTTGGGGGAAAGGAATTGTACTTTCTGTAAGAGAAAATCTTGCCTCACCAATCTTCTTAATATGCCTTATTGAAGGCCCATCTCGTCCAAGAGGCCTTCCCCGACTAAGCTCTCATTTCCTCTTCTCCCACTCGCTTCTGTGCCACTCTTGCCTTTGGATTTTCACCCTTTATTCATCCCTCCCTCAGCTCCACAGCAGTTATGTACACATCCATAATTTATTCATTTATATGAATGTCTGTCTCCACCTCTAGACTGTGAGCTCATCATGGACAGGGAACACGTCTACCAACTCTGTTATACTGTACTCTCCCAAGCACTTAGTACAGTGCTCTGCACATAATAAGTGAATCAATAAATTTGACAGATTGCTCAAACTTTTTGAAAGTTTCAATAAGGATGCAAAAAAAGTTAGAAGTAATGGCATTTACTTGAGCATCCATGTGGTGTGGTGTAGTGTCCTAGGCGGTTGGTAAGTTCAGAATAAAAGAGTGACACATCTCCTGCCCACAAGGGGCTTGGGTATAATAGATGAAAGTGCTCTGTTCAGCACTATGTGCACAGTAAGTGCTCAGTAAACACTATTGATTGATTGCTATAATATACATAGGCTTCCAGCAGATCTTTGACCAGGTTCCACAGCCAAGGCTTTTTTTTAAAAAAAAAAGGATTCATAGAATTGGAGAGAATGTTCTGTCAGGAATAGAAATCTGGCTCTAAAATCTGAAACAAAAGGTAGGAATAAATGGCCACTTTTCAGAATGGAGAAGTGTAAATTATGGATCCCTCAGGGATGAGTGCAAAGATTGGTTTTCTTTAACATCATAAATGATCTGGAAGAGGGAGTTTGCAGGTGACACTAAGCAATTCTTGGTGGTAAAATGCCAGGCAGATGGAGGATAAACTGCTGGAATAAAATTGAGTGAGTGGGTACAAAGTGCTAGTTGAGCTTCAGTGTGAGCAAGTGCAAGATAATGCACCTAGGGGAAAGAATAATCAGAATTTCAACTCCATGATGATGGGCTCCAAGCTATTATTTATAACTCAGAAAACAGATCTCAGAGACATTTTTGATTTTTCTTTTAAATGTGCAAATGTGTCCAAATGTGTGACAGCAGCCAAAAAGGCTAACCAAGTTCTAGGTATCATCAAAAAGGAGATACAAAACCAAAGACTCAGTTTTGCCACTCTATAAGCACAGTGGCCTAGTGGTAAGAGCATGGACCTGGGAATCAGAGGACCTGGGTTTTAGTCCCAGCTCTGCCACTTGTCTGCTGTGCATCCTTGGGCAAGTTACTTCACTTCTCTGTGCCTCAGTTACCTCGTCTGTAAAATGGGAATTAAGACTGTGAACCCCTTGTGGGACATGGACTGTGTCCAACCTGATTATCTTGTATTTACCCCAGCGCTTAATACAGTGCTTAGCACACAGTAGGCCCTTAACAAATATCATTATTATCATTATTAATAAAAATGGTATTTGTTAAGTGCTTACTATGTGCCAAGCACTGTTCTAAGCGCTGGGGTAGATACAAGGTAATCAGGCTGACCCATATGGGGCTAACAGTCTTAATCCCCATTTTACAGATGAGCTAACTGAGGCACAAAGAAGTTAAGTGGCCTGCCCAAGGTCACACAGCAGACAAATGGCAGAGCCGGGATTAGAGCCCATGTCCTCTGAATCCCAAGCCCGTGCTCTTTCCACTAAACCACGCTGTTTCTGTCCTTGTCATCCCTACTTCTGTTATAGTGCATTCCCTACCTAATCCTCCGTAAAGCCCACTCATGCCTTCTCCTCAGCCACTGCAGAATTTGTTTGCCTCATGTGGGACAGGGATTGCGTCCGATCTGATTATCTTGTATCTACACCAGCATCTCTACAGTGCCTGGTACATGGTTAACACTGTAGCATTTATTGAGAACCAAGTTGGTGCAGTGAACTGTACTAGGCACTTGGAAATACTGAGTAACAAAATGTCATGTTCCCTCCCTACAAGGAGTTTATATTCTAATGGAGGAGACAAGTATAATAATATTACTTGTTATTTTACTGCTTTATCCATCGGAACAAAATTTATATCTCTTCTCATTTTCTTTATTATATTTTTATCACTTCTGGTTTGAAGTCTTCCACAAGATCCTTAGCTCCTTGATCACATCTGTCAGAGACCCATTAGTAAACTGAAGCTAATCACTGAACTGACCTACCAGTGGCATTTCATGTTTCATGTCTTAAACTTCTTCTGAAAGTCCAGCAAGTACTTAGGTCCATTGTACGGGGAGAAGCAGCAGGGCCTAATAGATAAGCACAGGCCGGATCTGGGTTCTAATCCTGACTCTGACATTTGTCTGCTGCATGACCTCAGCCAAGTTACTTAACTTCTTTGTAACTCAGTTACCTCACCTGTAAAATGAGGATTAAGACTGTGAACCCCATGTGGAACATAGACTGTGTCCAACCTTATTAAGCTTCTATCTACCCCAGTGCTTAGTACAATGCCCGGCACATAGTAAGTGCCTAACAAATATCATAAAGATAAATAAATAAAAACTTCTGCCTGAGGAGACTGTATGCAATTTTGTTTGTTTCATCTTATGAAGGCTATCATAAATTAGCTAGATTGGGTACACAGAATGGCAACCAAGAGGAAGTTCCGTCTTCAGTCTGAAAAGCTGAAGATGAAGGCTGAGAGGAGATGTGATTGAAGCTTACAAAATCAAGAGAGGTGTGGATAGGGTGAACCTGGAATTGTTGTTCACTAAGTCCAACACCAGCTTTTAGAAGCACCCATTGAAACTTAAAGTTGGCTTGAAAACAAATAAGAAAAAACACTAATCACATAATGGGTGGTAAACATGGATATCATTAACACAAGAAGTTGTGCAGTCTGAAAATTGTTGCTGACAATTGCCCTCCATCAACAACATACTGGGATACCTGTAAGGGAAACCCCCAAAAAGAGTAAGAACCCTCCTACACCCTGGTATAATTACCAATCCAAGAATGCAGTGACAAGTCAAGAGGTCCAAAATGGTGCAGTTTACTGGCTCACCCCATACTAGTGCAGAGACCAGTGGATTCCATCCTGCAGAGCAAAGATCACTGGCCCTTGAGTCCCAGTTTGTCCCCTCCATCAGCTCTGCCCCCTCCCTAGTTACACCTCAGAGACAGGTTCCTCATCTCCACCATCACTATGGAGCAGGAGTCTGGGGTGTTCCTGAGGTGTGTCCATATAGTTTGGGGTGTTCCCTGGTCGAGAATCTGCATAACCTTTTTGTCCCCTTATGTCCATGGTTTTGATGCTGTTTCTGGAAATGAGGGGTTTCTGTTGTTCTTGTGGATGCCCCATTGTCCTTTTCTGCTGTTGCCGGGATTTGTCCTAATCCCGTCACCTTGTCTTTGGTACTCCATTCACTGCCAGGCCACTGCCCATTACTGCCCCACCCCCATTCTCCTGTTTTTTCTTGTATTACACCCCCACACATGCTGTTCAAGTACCCAAAACTTTGTATATCTATCTATACGTAGATAGATAGATAAAGCTATATATATTGGCCACATGCTCCCTAATTGCAAATGTCAGTCATCCTAACAAAAATAGTAGGAATTTTAAGGGGGAGTGTATAAATTCAGGCACAAGAGGTCCCTAAACACTCAATGGTGCTTACTGTACTTACTGTACTTGAGTGCTTACTGTATGCCAAACACTGTACTAAGCACTTGGTATGGGTTACTAGAGGGAAAGTTGGGATGTCAGAATATAAGAAGAAAAGTTAGAGATGCTAGATGATACAGCCCTAATAATTAAGACAAAATACTGGGTTGGGTCAATATTTGTTCAGCTATATTTCAGTCTGTTAGATTGAATGCTCCTTGAGTGTTGGGATCTTGTCTTCTACCTTTATTGTAGTCTCCTAAGTGCTTATTACTGCAGTCAGCACACAGTAGGTGCTTAATAAACACTGTTGATTGATTGATATGTTAATGGTATTTCTTTTGATCTTACATAAGGTCACTTTCCCCCAGTTAAGGATGTGGGCAGAGGGTGTTGGACGAATGCGATTATTTTGAAGTGAAGGAAAGGACCGTGGGACTAAATGGGTTGAAGATTCCATCTAGCAGATTGAGACTCAGACAAGCAGGGAGGACATGGAAGACCTGGTTCTCTCCTGGCACGGTCAAAGAAATGGGTACTTTGGAGAATGAATGTGTGAGTTTTCTGGGCTTCCTTTCCTCCAGTGAATAGGGGGAGATTAATAATGTTGGTATTTGTTAAGCGCTTACTATGTGCAGAGCACTGTTCTAAACGCTGGGGTAGATAAAGGGTAATCAAGTTGTCCCACGTGAAGCTCACAGTCTTCATCCCCATTTTACAGATGAGGGAACTGAGATACAGAGAAGTGAAGTGACTTGCCCACAGTCACACAGCTGACAAGTGGCAGAGCCGGAATTCGAACCCATGACCTCTGACTCCCAAGCCCGGGCTCTTTCCACTGAGCTATGCTGCTTCTCGCAGCGTATAATCAGGGAGATTGTGATAATGTTTAAACCAAGAGAAGGATTGTAGGACTTTTAGGGTAAATTTTGCCATCAATGGAGTTACCTTCAAATACAATGGACAAATATATATGTATAATAATAATAATCATGGTATTTGTTAAGCACTTACTATGTGCCAAGCATTGTTCTAAGCACTGGGGTAGATACAAGGTAATCAGGTTGTCCCATGTGGGGCTCAAAGTCTTAATCCCCATTTTACAGATGAGGTAACTGAGGCACAGAGAAGTGAAGTCATTTGCCCAAAGTCACACAGCTGACAAGTGGCGGAAACGGGATTAGAACGCACAAACTCTGACTCCCAAGCCCGTGATCTTTCCACTAAGCCATTCTGCTTCTCTAATATATACAAAATATATAAACATAAACATATATGTGTATGTATAAAGATAAATGCATACATATCTATATTTGGTTTGGAATATTTTGCTCTTTTTCATTTTTTTGTTTGTTTTTCCACTGGTTTTCATAAAAAAGCAGAAAACAAAATGACTACTCCTTATTAAAGCGAACCTGCTTGAGCTTTTGAGGGGACAGCAGTATCTGCCACTGATGAGGTCTCAGGGAGATATTCAGTCCATGTCGACAGGCTGTACCTGCTCTCCTTTCTAGTTGTCTTGCAGTTCATGCTGCTGAACACGGGGACTAGGCGAGAGAGTGTGGATGACCTAGCAGTCACCACTACTGCCCAAAACAACTCAAAGCCAGGCTCTGCTGATTGGGAGATATATCTTCCCCCTATCCTTTTACCATCCCTAAACATAGGGATGCCCTGTGAAACACAGGCAGAGTCACAGTGATCTCTTACGAGGAATGCCCTTTAATAGCACCCTCAGATACCCTATTTCTTAATGAACATTAGAACCTTAATAACAAGGGGTGAGAATGGGTGGCCTGCCATAGTCTCCTGGTACATCTGGAAGAGATTGTCGCTTAACAACAGTCACTTATGTGAACACAATCTCAACACTTGTGGTGCCGTCTTAGAGCACAGAGGCAGTTCTGTGTGTGTGTGTGTTTTCTTTTTGTGAAATAAAAATGAAAGGACTCTCTAGTTACAGTAAGGAGAATAATTTTGTAGGAAATAAGCTGCTTAGTAACTTGTGGTTTGGAACGTCGATAAAACTATGATGCAGGAATTTTCCAATATTATTTCATTTGACTTGTCATCCTGGCACCAACTCTTCTTCACTAGAGTGATGCTGAGAAGCAGCAGAGCTTGTTTTCATTGCAGACACCAAAAAACCCAAAGAATTTTTTTTAAAGCAATTTTTAAAAATGTTAAGTGGAAGGGAGTGAACTATGTTTCTGGGATAAGCTACTTTTTAGAATAACATCCACCTTCTTCCTCCCCTCACCCCAACCTCAAGTTCTGGCTCTTGCTCTGCCATCTAGCACGTTGCTTTTCTCTTCCTAGCCATCCCCTCCATCTAACTATTCTCTCATGGACTTTCTATGGTCGTCTTCTTCTCTCTCTCTGGATCCCATGAGATTGCCACATCCTGTATTGTAATGGGGTGGGGGGTGGTGCTTGGGGAGCAGCCTGTAGGAATAAATGCACTCTTCAACTCACACTGTTTTTCACTACTAGGTTTAAGAATGGAAATCAGTATGTTGAAGAAGATCAGCCTAAAGGCTGCCAGCATTTTGGGTGTAAACTGTTGCGGGGGGTATGGGGTGGAGGAAGAGATAGAGAAGGAAGCTATCTTTTTTTTAAAGAAAAAAAACAGAATTTGGAAGAAGAGAGTTTCGATGACTTAATATTACTGAACCTTTCATTGCTGTTCTATACAGTGTGTTCCAATACCCTCTAGGGGAAGGCATGCTTGACATGTAATATTTTCAGGGTCAGCTCATCATTATGCTAGCCTTTGCGATTCACCGCACCAGCCAGTCTTTGAAAAACTTGCCTTTAAACAACAATTGGCAATGAAATTCAGGGCCTGTCTTTAATTATCTCACTTAATGTTTAATTATGATATTTAACACCTAACTAGATTTCAATGTTCTCTCTAAAAGGAAAGTTTGTAGGTTGATTGATAGGAAGTTTAAAGAAAATGTAATTTGTTACTTGAGGTATTGGATAATTTATTCCTTTCTGATTGGACTTTTCTCTAAAAATCTTACTGAATATGTAGATGACATAATAAATGTAAGAAATAAAAACAAGTCATTTTCCTCATTTTTTGAGTAGCTCTTTGTAAAGAAGAATGTCTTCATTCTGCTGCCTTTCTTTGTTGAAGCCAAAGGCCCAAAATGAAGTGTACAGCACAAATGAATTTCCCATTAATTTCTTGAGTTCCAAATAAAATAATTTTTGTTTTCCATGGGACATTGTTCTCATCACTGTCATGCTTCTATCCTCAATTTATATTAATGCCTGTCTCCTCCCTCTAAGCTTTAAGCTCGTGGGCAGGGAATATGTCTGTTATATTGTTATATTGTACTCTCCCAAGCACTTAGTAGAGTGCTCTGCATACAGTAAGTGTTCAATAAATATGATTGACTGAAACATTTTCATTTGGGCAACTAACACAGAGGCATGAATCAATCAATCATTTATTGAGCACTTACTTTGTGCAGATCACTAAGCACTTTGGAGATTACAACACAATAATGTAACAGACACATTCCCTGCCCACACTGAGCTTACAGTCTAGAGGGGGAGACAGACATTAACATAAACACATACATTTAGGATATAGACATAATACCATTAAAAATAGTGTTATGGGGCTGTGGGGAAGTGTAGAAAGGGAGCAAGTCAGGGCAACACAGAGGGAGAAGGAAAAGAGGAAACGTGGGGGCTTAGTCAAGGGAAGTCCACTTGAAGGAGATGTGTCTTCACTAAGGCTTTGAAGGTGGGGAGAGTAATTGTTAGATATGAAAAGGGAGGATGTTTCAGGCCAGTAGCAGGACATGAACGAGGGGGCGGCGGCAAGATAGACAAGATAGAGGTACAATGAATAAGTTGGCATTAGAGGAGTGAAATGTGCACGCTAGGTTGTAGTAGGAGAGTAATAATGTTGCTATTTGTTAAGCGCTTACTATGTGCCGAGCACTGTTCTAAGCGCTGGGGTAGACACAGGGGAATCAGGTTGTCCCATGTGGGGCTCACAGTCTGCATCCCCATTTTACAGATGAGGTAACTGAGGCACCGAGAAGTTAAGTGACTTGCCCAAAGTCACACAGCTGACAAGTGACCCAGCCGGGATTCGAACCCATGTCCTCTGACTCCAAAGCCCGTGCTCTTTCCACTGAGCCACGCTGCTTCGGGTGAGATGGGATTGTTTTAAAGCTGATGGTAAAGAGTTTTTGTTTGATGTAGAGGTGGAGAGGCAATCACTGGAGGTTCTTGAGGAGTGGGGAAACATGGACTAAACATTTTTGTAGAAAAATGATGCAGGGAGCAGAGTGAAGTGTGGACTGGAGTGGAGAGAGACAGGAGGAAGGAAGGTCAACAAGGAGGCTGATACAGTAATCAAGGAGGGATAGGCTAAGGGCTTGGATTAATGTGGTAGCAGTTTGGATGGAGAAAGGGTGGATTTTAGCAATGTTGTGAAGGTTGAACCAACAGGAGTTAGTGGTAGATTGAATATATGGGTTGAATGAGAGAGAGGAGTCAAGTATTAATGCCAAGGTTATGGACTTGTGAGACAGGAAGGATGGTGGTGCTGCCTAAAGTGATGGGAAAGTCGGGGGAGGACAGGGTTTGGGTGGGAAGATAAGGAGTTCTGTTTTGGACATGTTAAGTTGGAGGTGATGGTAGGACATGCAGGTGGAGATGTTCTTGAAAGCAGGAGGAAATGCGAGACTGCAGAGGAGGATAGAGATCAGGGCTGGAGAAGTAGATTTGGGAATTATCTGCATAGAGAAAGTAGTTGAAGCCATGTGAGCAAATGACTTCTTCAAGGAAGTAGGTGTAGATGCAGAATAGAGGGGACCCAAAACTGAACCTTGCGGGACATCCACAGATGAGGGGTGGGAGGCAGAGGAGGAGCCCACAAAAAAGATTGAGAACGAGTGGCCAAACGAGGAGAACCAGAAGAGGGCAGCGTCAGTGAGGCTGAGGTTGGATACTGTTTCCAGAAGTGGGTGGTCAACAGTGTCAAAGGCAGCTGAGAGGTCGAGAAGGATTAGGATGGAGTAGAGGCTGTTGGATTTGGAAAGAAGATCATTTATGACCTTTGAGAGGGTGGTTTCTGTGGAGTGAAGGGGATGGAAACCATATTGGAGGGAATCAAGGAGAGAATTGGATTGAATTGAATTGTAATATGTATAATCCCACACTATCCACACAGCTTTAGCCTCCTGGGCTCTAGGTGAGTGATTAGGTGAATGTATTTGAAACAACTGCCTACTAGTACACTATAAATATATGAGCATTGTCCTTCAGTGCCTTCATTCAGTGTCATGCCAGTATCTGCTCTATCAATATTAGTGGGTGAATATAATGAAATCAATGGTCAATAACGGAATATAGATCTCCTATTTAGTGTAACAAATGATCTGCCTAAAATCACATATGTGAGCTTTTTACATCATGATGCATCTCTTACTCAAAATAGCCTATTAGATATTCAATTTTACCCTGCTGATGCAGTTTTAAAAAGTGACTCATTCTTGGTTCTGCTTCCAAGTGCTTCTCTCCTTCTGCAAGCAGAAGCACCAAGTTTGGAACCAGTTCTAGTTTATCATCAGTCGAAGATCCAGGGAGCCATCACTGGGGAAGAGTTCAGTAACACTGGTTCAGTAACACTGAGGCATATGTACAGTGAAGAAGGAGAATGGCTCATAGCATTTGTGAGTAATCTTTGGAGTATTTTTAATTAACTCTTTAGAGTGGTTTAAGCACTGAGCCTCTTTTGGGCCAAACTGACTTAAATCGAACTCTCTCCATACTTGTTCTTTCAGGTTTGAAGACACTGCTCCTAATGATACGCTGTGTGTGTATACGTGTCTGTGTAAAATTATTGTTCAATTGTTAATCACTTTCACTGCATGTGCACACACAAGATCCCTCGCAGCAGTCACAGTTGCTACCCAGGGTATCTGCTGTTTTCACCCCTCTCTCAGTGTCAAGATCTTCTTGCAGCTTCTACTTGGAGAGTCACTCTGTTTCTAGTTGTTGGCTGCCAGATTGATTTGTCTTCTGCTATAGTCTCCCTGATGTCCACAGCTATACCATAGCATCTGAAATCTTAATTCACTGTGTTTTTAGAGCAGTTCTTCTGTCTCCCCCCACCCTCCCCTGCCCAGTTTAAGATTGCTGTACTTCAGTTCACCATTCCACATGTGACAGGTATCCCTCCAAGTCCCTCCAAGTGAAGGCATGGTGGGGCCAGCATTGAGCCAAGGCTGGAGGGCTGACTGCATTCCAGTACCTCTTCATCTGTGATTCCGTCTCGTCATTGGATGTTAAGTTCGGAACATAGGTGGTATTGATGGAGCTACTATAGAAGTTAAATGTGGCATGTGGTAAATCCAGGCTTCGTGATTGCATAGCCTTTCTAGTACCTCCAGTTGAGACTGAAGCTTGATGTCATGTTGGTGCCATCTTTGCTTGCTTGCCCTTCCAAAGGAAAACTGGCTTTCTAGAGTCAGTTTTCTCTTAAATCGTCTATTCCTGCATTGTTGCTCAGGATACTACCCAGACAGCAGAATTCTATACCACCATTCACCTCTGAGTGGCTGATGAGTATCCTGGGGTTTGTGTAGGGTTTTCCCACCAATAGACTGGAAAGCAACTTTGGTCATCTTCAGGATAACTGTCAGTAGCATTCCTCTAATTTTTCCATGCAATTCTTAAGCTGTGTGGCTTAGTGGAAATAGCACAGGTTTGGAGTCAGAGGTTGTGGATTCTAATCTCAGCTCTTTCACTTGTCAGTTGTGTGACTTTGGTCAAGTCACTTAACTTCTCTGTGCCTCAGTTACCTCATCTGTAAAATGGGGATAAGACTGTGAGCCCCATGTGGGGCAACATGATTACCTTGTATCTACCCCAGTGCTTAGAATAATGCTTGGCACATAGTAAGCATTTAACAAATACCATTATTATTATTATTATTATCTGCCCATCTTCTTGGGGGTGTGCTTCTAGAGCACTCATCAGTATATAGGAACTCCTGTGTGACTGAGAGAATGGTCATTTATTTCCCATAAAAATATATTGGAAGCATAATTTATAGAGGTAGATGGTAACAGGGGGTCTAACTTATAAGAAGTACCTGGGGTGAATTGGATGACCAGAACCTAGTGGAGTTCATATGGGAAGGATATAATTTGACAAAAGAGGGAGGGGGAGGAAATTCCAAGCAAAAGGAAGACTGAGTCAGCTAAGCTCATCGTGTCCAATGAGCACTGGCTGAAACTGGAAAGTAATATCCTCCTGTCTCTCCCCACTCCAGTCCATACTTCACACTGCTGCTCAGATGATTTCTCTACAAAACCATTCAGTCTATGTTTCCCCACTCCTCAAGAACCTCCAGTGGTGGCCCATCCACCTCCACATCAAACAGAAATCCTTACCATTGGCTTTAAAGCACCCAATCACCTTGCCCCCTCCTACCTTACCTCCCTGATTTCCTACTACAACCCAGCCCACAGACTTCATTCCTCTAATACCAATCTACTCATTGTACCTCCATTGTATGTGTCCCTGCCAGCTTCTCACCTACATCTTGCCTGTGGCCTGGAACGCCCTCCCACTTCATAGCTGACACAATCGCTCTCCCCTTCAAAGTCTTATTAAAAGCACATCTCCAAGAGGCCTTCCCTGACTAAACCCTCACATCCTCTTCCCCCACTCCCTTCTGTGTCACCCTTGCACTTGGATTTGTACCCTTTATTCACCCCTCCCTCAGGCCCCCAGCTCTTATGTACATATCCGTAATTTATTTATACCAATGTCAATCTCCCCCTCTAGAATGTAAGCTCATTGAGGACAGGGAACATGCCTACCAACTCTGTTATACTGTACTCTCCCAAGCACGTAGTACAGTGCTCTACACACAGTAAGCACTCAGTGTATATAATTGATGGAGTGATTGAATGTGCCATCCTTTCCACTGGCCTCAGCTGGCCTAGTCCAGAGCATATTTGGGTATTTGCTAGTGGTTTATAGGCCAAGGTGTCCCTCTGCTTTTCCCAAGAAGAGGAAAAGCAGAATCTCTAGCTTGCCCTTAGCCCCATCTTCTAGTGAAGGGCCACACCCTGTGTGGTCCTAACATCCCAATGAGAGTGATACACTCCTTCATCATGGCTGTCATATTTTCACTCTACTGTTTTAACTTTGAAGTTGAATTAACAACTCAGTGTGCTGAGGATTATGTGTGAACTGGAAGCAAACTGGTGTTAGCAGTTCTCACGTGAGAGCACTGACCTGTGAAAACACTGTCTTGCAGGTGCCATCATCAGATTAACAAATGTTAGATGGCAATGCTATTTTTTTGTTCCTGTGCAGACAAAAAGGCAAGCCATTAGAAACGGTGACCAAGACAAGTGATTCAAACCAGCACCTGGGGGATAGAACCTAGGTCTGTTGTCTCCAAGACCAGTGTTGCTTTCCATTAGATTCAGTTTCCTCGTGTGCATCAGTCAACCCATAAATAATGATGACTCAGCCACTCAGCCTCTACTGTGTGCAAAGCATAGTACCAAGCTCTGAGGGCAATTAGAAGAAGAGTAAGAAGTGGTCCCTAGAGCTTTATGTGGGCTGGATTTTCAGGGCCTGATCCAGTCTGAGACCAAAAGACAGCAAAATTCAGGGTCTGGCTCACCCAAATAATTTTTTTTTAATTTAATTTCACGCAGTCCCTACAGTAAAGCACGGCCACTTTTCAATGACTAGAGGAGGAACATTTGTCCACACCATCTGATTATGTGCGGCTTGGAGCCAGTTGGACTCACCCCACTAGCTCAGGACCCAAGGACCGCCTAGATTTGAAGTAGTACTGTAATGGCTCCTCCCCCTTAAGTCACTTACGGTCAAACTGGGGAAGATCTGACAAGAAGGAAACGCAAACATAAGTAAAGATAGCCACAAGGAAGATCTAACATGCAACAGGAACATATTTAAATGAAATAACTCTTAAGGACCTTCTGGGTAAGTTGGGTCTCAATTGACAGGGTACTTTTGCATGGTTTAAGCACAATCCCAAATGATGTGACCAAATGATGTGGTCACCGTTTCTAATGGTGGGATGGGTGGAAGGCCATCTCAGAGGAAATGCCAATTTGGTTTGCAGCAATCAGGAGAAAGGTTGCATTCCTTGACCAGAGACTCGGGTAAGACTGGGATACCAAGAGGCAAGCTCAGAAATAGTGCTGGCTCTGAAAATGACAAATTCATCAGCACAACAAAGAACTACCTTTCTATACTCACGTGTGGAATGTATTGTCGATTGTGCATTGATGTTTTCAGACACACCTGTATCAATCATTCAATCGTATTTATTGAGTGTTTACTGTGTACAGATCAATGTACTAAGCACTTAGGAGAGTACAACACAACAATATAATGGATACATTCCCTGCCCACTACGAGCTACCTGTACACTTAGAGAGAGGATCTCATGAACTTTAGCATCAGCTTTGGAAAATTAAAGACAGTACAGACCTGGTCTGTTGATAACGGATTCCCTCTGGGAAATTAGAGAAGCAGCATGGTCTAGTGGAAAGAGCATGAGTCTAAGGGTCAGAGAACCTGGGTTTTAATCCCGGCTCTGCCACTTGTCTGCTGTGTGATCTTGGGCAAGTCATGTAACTTCTCTGTGCCTCATTTGCCTCATCTGAAAATGGAGAGTAAATCATACTCCCTCCTATTTATACTGTGAGCCCCTTGTGGGACAGGGACTGTGTCCAACATGATTAACTTGGATCTACTCTAGCACTTGGAACAGTGTTTGGTACATAGTATTCATTTATTCAATCAATCGTATTTATTGAGTGCTTGCTGTGTGCAGAGCACTGTACTAAGTACTTGGAATGTACAAGCAGGCAACAGATAGAGACAATCCCTGCCCAACAACGGGCTCACAGTCTTAAAAGGGGGAGTCAGACAGCGAAACAAAACAAGTAGTCAGGCATCAATACCAAGAAAATATATAGAATCATAGATATATACACATCATTAATAAAATAGAGTAATAAATAATGTATACAAATATACAAAAGTGCTGAGGAGAGGGGAAGGGGGTAGAGCAGAGGGAGGGAGTAGGAGGAATGGGGAGGGGAGGAGGGGCAGAGCGAAAGGGAGGGCTCAGTCTGGGAAGGCCTCCTGGAGGAGGTGAGCTCTCAGTAGGGCTTTGAAGAGGGGAAGAGAGTTAGTTTGGCAGATGTGAGGAGCGAGGGCATTCCAGATCAGTAGTAGGATGTGGGCCAGGAGTCAACGGCAGGACAGGCGAGAACCAAGCACAGTGAGGAGGTTAGCAGCGGAGTGTACGGGGTGGGCTGTAGAAGGAGAGAAGGGAGGTGAGGTAGGAGGGGGCAACGTGATGGAGTGCTTTGAAGCCAAGAATGAGGAGTTTTTGCTTCATGCACTGCAAGTTTTTGAGGAGGGGAGTGACATGCCCAGAGCATTTCTGTAGAAAGATAATCTGGGCAGCAGAGTGAAGTGTAGACTCAAGTGGGGAGAGGCAGGAGGATGGGAGATCAGAGAGGAGGCTGATGCAATAATCCAGTCAGGATATTATGAGAGATTGTACCAGCAAGGTAGCAGTTTGGATGGAGAGGGAAGGGCAGATCTTGGTGATGTTGTGAAAATGAGACCAACAGGTTTTGGTGATGGATTGGATGTGTGGGGTGAATGAGAGAGCAGAGTCAAGGATGACATCAAGGTTGCGGGCTTGTGAGATGGGAAGGATTGTAGTGCTTTCCACAGTGACAGGAAAGTCAGGGAGAGGACAGGGTTTGGGAGGGAAGATAAGGAGCTCAGTCTTGGACATGTTGAGTTTTAGGTGGTGCTTAGTAGGTGCTTAACAAGTATCATGATTATTAATTGTTAAACTAAGCGGCTTTGGGATGAAGAATTGTTTCCTTTATGGATCAGGGAAATGTTGAATTATTAAGAGTAAACCTTTTTTTTAATGGTATTTGTTAAGGGCTTACTATGTGCCAGGCACTGTATTAAGCACTGGGATAGATACAAATTAATTGGTTTGGACATAATCCATGTCCCACATAGGGCTCACAGTCTTGATCCCCATTTTATGGTTGAGGTAACTGAAGCACAGAGAAGTTTAGTGACTTGCCCAAGGTCACACAGAACAGGCAAACTGCAGATCTGGGATTAGAACTCTGGTCCTTCTGATGCCCAGGCCCATGCTTTATTGGAATTATTCATTCATTCATTCATTCATTTGCTTACTGTTTGCAGAGCACTGTACTAAGCACTCAGGAGAATACAATACAACAATAAACAGACACATTCCCTGCTCACAGTGAGTTTATAGTCTGGGGGGGAGACAGACATTAATATAAATAAATTACAGATATGTACATAAGGGCTGTGGGGCTGGGAGTGGGGAAGTGCAAAGGGAGCAAGTCAGGGCAACACAGAAGGGAGTGGGAGGAGAGAAATGGAGGGCTTAGGGAAAGTCTCCTGGAGGAGATGTACCTTTAATAAGGCTTTAAAGGGTGAGGAAAGTAATTGTCAGACTTGAGGAGGGAGGCAGGATATGAGCGAGGGATCGGCGGCAAGATGGGTGAGATCAAGGCACAGTGAGAAGCTTAGTATTAGAGGAGTGAAGTGTGTGGACTGGGGTGTAGTAGGAGAGTGGTGAGGTAAGAGGGGACAAGGTAATTGAGTGCTTTAAGGCAATGGTGAGGAGTTTTTGTTTGATGCAGAAGTGGATGGGCAAACATTGGAGTTTTTTGAGAAATGGGGTGGTGTGTCCTGAAGGTTTTTGTAGAAAAATGACCTGGGCAGCAGAGTGAAGTATGGACTGGAGTGGGGAGAGGCAGGAGGTTGGGAGGTCAGCAAGGAGGCTGATGCGGTAATCCAGGCAGGATAGGATTAGTAATTGTAGTAACATGGTAATAGTTTTGATGGCGAGGAAAGAGCGGATTTTAACGATGTTGTGAAGGTGGGACCTACAGGATTTAGTGATAGATTGAATATGTGGGTTGAATGAGAGAGAGATTATATCTGCCTATTGTACTCTCCCAAGGTCTTAGTGTTAAGCACTTATTATATGCTAAACACTGTAGTAAGCACTAGGGTAGATGGAATGCAATCAGATCAGACACAGTCCCTTTCCCACTTAGGGCTCACAGTCTAAGGGTGAGGAGAGCACCTAAAGTGCACTGAAACATGCTAAAATGTAATTCTCTACTCGTGATTGTACCGTGCAAAAAAATGGAGAAAGCACTGAGGACCAAACCAGAAAAAAGATCATCTAAGCAGTACAAGATAAAACTAAAAGATTTTGTGATCACCTACAACAGGATGCTGCATCCACCTCAGAAGGAAACAGTGTAGGCAAGGAATCACAACAAGTTCATCTTTATTGTTAGTAGCAATTAGCATTCATAGCAATTTTTAAGTTCATTAAGTTTTACTATAAAATCGGTATTGGATTAATTAGGGAGGCCATTTTGTGAGCCTGACACCTAAACCTTCATTTCCTACAAGCACTAGGTATCTTTTTCAAGACTGCTATTTGCAGAGTATTGTTTCAAGAAATAACCACAGTGTAAAATCAAGGCCCAACTGTATTTGACGATTACCCGTAAACCTCCCTTCAGCTTTCTCTTCAGGCCAATTATTCCCAGTTCCTTTCTATTTTTCAAACCTTTTATCATCTCAGTCATGCTCCCCGACCACGTGATCAGATGAATGTTGCAAAGGAGTTACCTAGGGCATTGGATACACTGCTTTCCCCAAAGAAGTTGTCTTGTCTTACCCTATTGAGTCATCTCTGACCCGTAGCGACTCCATGAACACATCTCTTCCAGAATGTCCTGCCTCCATCTGCAATCATTCTGGTAGTGTATCGATAGAGTTTTCTTCAAAAAAATTTGGAACTGGTTTACCATTGCCTTCTTCCGTGCCATAAACTTGAGTCTCCACCCTCAACTCTCTCCCATGCCACTGCTGCCCAACTCAGGTGAATTTCGACTTGTAGCAGATTGCCTTCCATTTGCTAGCCACTGTCCAAGCTAGGAATGGAATGGGTGTGCCTCTGCTTGACTCTCCCTCTCGTAGCCAAGACTGGTAGAGAACTGGAAACTCTCCAGGTGCCATTCTGAAAGGAGAAAGGAGATGTGTTACCTATCTGCAGAATGCTCTGCTATGATCGTGAGTAGACAGGCACCCACCTGCAAAACCTCATTAAGGTCACATCTCCTCCAAGGAGCCTTCCCTGATTAAACCTTCTTTTTCCCGGCTCCTTCTCCCTTCTGTGTCGTCTATGCACTTGGTTCTGTGACCTTTGGGCATTCGATATTCACACCACCCTCAATCCCACAGCACTTCTGTATAAATAAATTTTATATTATAAATCAGTTATTTATATTAATGTCTGCCTCCTCTCTAGACTGTAAGGTCACTGTGGGCAGGGAACGTGTCTACCAACTCTGTCGTATTATACTCTCCCAAGAGCTTAGTATAGTGTTCCGCACACAGTAAGCACTAGATAAATACCACTGATGAAAATGATGTTGATGGCTTGGGTTGTTTGGATGCAGACCTTAGGCCTGTGACCACTCGGATGTCCAGATTGCATGGGACACTTTCAGTTTAGGTGAGTTGCTGAAGTTTTCTTTCTGACCCAGCTAATAGAACAAAAATCCAATTGAGGGCAAGTCTCATCGTGTGTATTTGCATTTCATTGGCAGTACGCATCCTTTGCATGACAGCATGATCGAATGGAAAGAGTGTGGCTCTCGAAATCGGGAAAACTGAGTTCTAATCCCATTTCTGCCACTGTCTGGCTGGGTAACCATGGACAAGTCACTTAAGCGATTCTGGGCCCTAGTTTTCTAATCTGTAAAGTGGTGACAATAATACTTGTCTCTTTCTATCTCAAAAGGATGCTGTGATGAAAAAATGAGGTAATTGATATGCAAGTACTTTGAAAAATTAAAGGCGCTTTTTAATTTTAGGTATTGCTAATATTCTTATTATTAACATTATTATTTCCTCTGTCCTGCCTAGTGCTTTTTCATTTTGCTGAAGTATTTGCTCAGTTCTCTGCCCCCTCCCTTCTAATGCTATTTGCATTCAGGTGTGATAGGCCTGTTAAATGTGAGTGAGCAGCTTGTCTATGTAGAACATTTGAATCTCAGCTCCTGTGTTCACAGGCTTGAATAGATAAACCTGTATACACTCCACTAAAGCCAAAATCTCTGAGATATGATCAAATTTCCCCTGAGGGGGAGAATCTCACTTCAGTCAGTAGAGCAATTACCAGAAACCTTTTGTGGAAAAGAGGATATAGCTTCTTAACAATATGAGGAGGTACCGGGCAGGTTAGCAAAGGCTATAACAAAGCAAAAGCTAGGACTTTGTTTTTTTCTCACACAAAGGGAAGTGTGGGCTGCTGGTGAACAAGATATAATAGGGAATGACTGTTTCCTTGGAGAGATAAGGAAACTAGCTATAGATGAGGTACTGGCCTGAAATGTTAATAAAACAGTACAGTAGATATGAAAATCTATCAGAGCCACAAAAAAACAGGCAATTGAAATGCCTACAGTCAGGATGGATGCATATGTAGATCAGAGTGCATTCTTTAAAAAAATCTGGACATTTTTGAGGCACGGATCAGGTTCTGTCTATATGTTTTCTATCTGGGAAACTAAGTGTCTTTGGGATAAAGAATTGCTTCATCTAAAGCCAAAAAAAAAAGGGTAGGAATCCAGTTTTTCTTAAAAAAAAAAAAAGAGGACCTTGGCAGATGCCAGTCATGGTATCTCAAGCCTATTGGCTGCTTTCATGTTTTTATGCAAGTTGAAGGAGGCAGTTCTGTCTGCTGCACTAAAGTACATGTATCTCAGAAAATTACTTGCTATTTTCACCACTGTGATTAGACATTTGTTTTCTGTACTCCCTTTCCTCTAGTGTTCTTTCACCTTGTGGAATAAGGTGGAAGCTCACTACTAAAGAGGCAGCTCTGAACTTCAGCTTGGAAAAACTCCACACCTGCCTGCCTGGAAAGCAAAGGAGGCAGCTGCTCCAGCCTCCAGCCCTGGCTCCCAAATTGCTAAACCAGAAAAATGTCCTCCTGGCCTTGCACTTACTTGTCTCATTCTTCATCCCAGACTAAGCACTTTTTCCCCTACTGTCCCGGACTCTAGAAATAGCCTCGTGCCTCCCATGGACCCAGCGCCTTCCTACCCTCATTCAAAGATCCATTTCAATTCCTCTTCCCAAATTCGGCAGGTTATACCTACTCTAAAGTGTCCTTTTAATCTGAGTAGAAAAAAATTCAAAAGCAAAAATGCTAAAGAAAAAAAATAACCTATGGTCAATGTATGCTTAGGGTCTGAATGTGCACTGGTACATCATCAAGGTAACTGATCAATAACAAATAAATAGATGAGAATTAGATGAGGGCTAGTTTGGCTGAAGGGATGGCGTGAGCGGATGATCAAGATGTTAATCAGAGATGACTTCCTGGAGGAAGTCACTTTTTAGAAGGGCTTTGAAGGAGAGGACAGATGGGGTTTGGTAAAGTTGCAGTTGAGAAGGATATGACAGACTGGAGGAATAGGTGGGAGCTATGTGTACATCACGGGATAGAGAAGAGTGAGGAACAGTTTTGAGCCAAGAGCCCAAAATAGAGGGGAGCCGGAAAAGAGAGCCTAGTAGGTAAGAAGGAACCCGTTAATGCTTAATCAATACTATTGGTTGATTGATTCATTTGAACTGCTGGGAAAGTTGTGACAGCGTGTCCAAGGACAGCCTTGCCTGGATGGGGGAGGAGCCCCAAAACAATTCCCTCCCAGCTAATGTAATGCTCTTGTTGTTGTTGCTAAATTGATTTTTTTTTTTTTTGCTTTTTGCTAGAAGTTACTCTGCTGTTCTTCCCTGTGTATTTGTTCTCTTCCACCTTCCCCTTTCCTTTAGATTGTGAGCCCCTGTAGGCACAGAACTTGTCTGAATCAATATCTTTGTACTGTTCCCTAGTGCTTGGTGCAGGGGTCTACAGTAAAGGAGAAACTGGATTTAGAAAAGAGGCCTGTGCTTGCTGTTGGAAACTATAGATTATGGGGCTAGATGGGAGAGGAAGAGAAGTGCCATTGGGCTAATTGAAAAACAGAGCTGAAATATGAAAGTTAAGATGATAATGGTGGAGATCAATAGGGCCTTTGGATTTCTATTAAGATTGTTCAGCAGCACAAGGGCAGCAGTGGAGAAAATGGACATGTGACAGAAACGTAAACATGTGCATAAAATCCTTAAGCCCACAAATGAGGGATATAGAAATATTTTGTTTCTAGATGTTTCTGATGGTTGTGTGTGTGTGTGTGTGTGTGTGTGTGTGTGTGTGTGTGCTGGGGCGGGGGTGGGGGGGGGGGTGTTACCTGGAGTTGAGCCAGGTGGACAAACTCATCAGGAGTTTGCCTGCAGATAGACGCTGGCCTTTTGCAGCAGAGAGTTTGGGCTGAATTTATATCTGTCCATGTGTTTCTCAGATGTGGTTGAGCAAGACCTCTGAGACTCAGGGGAGGACAGTAGTCACCCAGTGTGACCTCCCCCTGATTCCAATTTCCTGGCCTCCAATCGGCCACTGTTCCAGTTTGAAAATCATTCAGTGGTGGTTATTGAACCCTTATTCTGGGCAGAACTCTGTACTAAGTGCTTGGGAGAGTACAATGCAGTTGGTCAACACAATCCCTGCCCTCAAGGAGCTTCCAATCTAATGGACCGAGTTGTGAGGAGCATGAAACTAACCGTCGGCCTTGTCTCTCATATTGGTTTGGTGTGTCTGTTGCCACTCCCTTCTCCCCCACCATTCTGAGATTGTGAGTCCCTTTCCATATCTACTCATCTGTGTATTTTTCCCAGGGTTAGTACAGTGCTTTCCACACACAGTAAGCATTTAATAAATGCTATTGTTACTACTACTGTGTAAAATATACCCATAATATCAAGGATGCCACTGCCGCTTTTTCAAAGTTAGGCTGGACAGCCGTGTGTAAAGAACTCGGAAATGAGCAATCAGACAGAAAAAACAAAGTAAAATGGTCCCTTGAAGATGGGGTCAAGTGGCCTAGTGAGCCTCTATTATCCCCTTATAGCTGTTGTTTTAGCACTTTGCTGCTTACGGAGAGAATCCTTAATCACTTGTGTCCTAGATTGCTCTACAAAACATTTTGTGTGCACGAAATTGCACGTTAGAAGTAAGCGCTATGTGAAATTCTAGGCAAGGTTTTCTGTTCCTCCAGAGTGTGACCACACTGAGCTGAATTTCTCATTGGTACATACCAGAGGTTTGATTATAAAAAAGCAGCAGTTCATTCTGAATAGGAGCTATTCCTTTTCCAAAATATAAGCCTAATAATGTCTTGCATTTACCCGGGGCTTAATTGTGATAGCTGAATACTTTGTTGGCTGAGTTGGACACAGTTATCTTCTTAAAAGTGTCATTTCAGTCGGAAGGGTCGCTTTGCGAGGGATGACATGTTTGTGCCGACTCTGCCCTGCTTTTTACAGCCAGGCATTGCCCTCTCCTGGACACTAGATGAACTACAATAAGAAATATATTGGCAAAAATTCATGTTTCTTGAAGAAGGGTCCCCTTCTCTCCAAATCTAATTTTCAAGTTCATGAACTAAAATCGTTCAATTTATTCAAAAGCCTTCCCTCTTATTGAGACTTAGTGGATGAGATTCAGAGATAAGATGAGAACTTCAGATTTTTGCCACGCCTTCTTTCAGACATTGAATTCAATCCAATCCATCCATAGTATTTATTTTCTAACATATAACAGGCCTCATCTACTGCAATATCTTCATTGCTAGTGCACAGTATTGAGCTTTAGTACAACAGCCTTTGAAGCCACTCATTCCAAAAATCTGACATTTGGGCAAGTATAAGAAATGCATTCCTAATGATGCATTGAAGTTACTCATAATGGAAAATAAGGGCTCCAAGATACTGGTCCCCTCAAGGTGGATCTGTATTTAGGGAGCTACTCACAGGATTAGGAGGCAGTTCTAGAGTTGTTTCCTGGGGCCTGCGATGGGCATGGGGCTGTTCAGAACACAAAATTAGACTCGACTCATAGGCTTTTTCACAATTCATGCCCCTGAAATTTTGGTTAATTGGGGCTAAAAAGAGAGAACAAAGAAGACAGATAAAGAAAAAGAATGCAGCAAATCTAGAACTTCCATTAGCTTTTGGCTTTAATGACCCCGTGCAACCCCCCCCCCCCCAGACTTCCTCTATTTCACCTTTAATAGCATTGCTAAGTGGAGAAACCAATGAGAGAGAAAATTACCAAAGGGACATCAGGGAGTAGGAGGGTGAGTCATAGACTGGTGAGACTGGAAGAGACCTTAAGGAGTCTCCAGGTCCATCCCCTTGCATCTTGGCAGGATTGTAGCTAATTCAGCTCAAACAGATGGAGGTCTCTTCTGTTCTTAAAAATCTCCAGTGAAGGAGACTTTCACAGCCTCCCTCATAAGCTGTACCATGCCATCATCACAGTAATGAAATAACTAAAAGGGAAAAATATTACCTCACTGAAGACTTTCAGCAGCCAGGATTTCCTTCTCACCCCTGAAAGAATGAGGAATGAGGTACTGGTGTTGGGGAAGTCATGAAAAAATGGGGGCTCCTTCTTGGGATTTTTGAGCTGCAGTCCCATCAGGCCAGGGTAAAGCCTTGGTTTAAAAAGGCATGAAATGTGGATACTTCTCTAGCTCTTCTTGCAAAATTGGTTGTGTTTCTAGAAATTCTCCTTAAATCTAAGCATTTTGTTAGCCATCCTAGTCTGATAAGAAGATCCCCAGAAATGAATAAATGTTTGCGTCCCTTATAGCCTTTATTTCCCTTTTGAGCTTGCTAGTGAAGATCTCAGAGGAGCCAAAATAAACAATCCTGGTGCTTTGAATTGTGACCTTTCACCATGAAAAACAAAAGAATGAATTGAGAAAGGAGAGGTATTCAAAATGTTTGCTGGCCCAAACTCTCTTCTGGCTACCTTTTCCAGATCTATAGTGTTGTCCTTCTGTTTGATGACAGCACTGCTGATGGTCAGATTGTGTCTGTGATGTGAATGTCACACTGACCCTATCCCTAGCCTTCTCAAACAATATATGTATGTACGTATAATATATATCTACATACATATATGTTTATATATAATTTCTTTCCATTCTGGATGTGTTTTGACTGGGTGGTTAATTTTTTCATTCCTAAACTGAAGGACTATAAGCCAAATGACTCAGTTCTCCAGAGATACACCAGGAATAGATGCACAGGCTGGTGCCTTGTTATATCAGTGTCTGAATAAAAGACATCCAGTGAACCAGGATTAGCTCATGTAGTCACTTCCAGAGGGTGGCCCAGGACCAGATCAGACATTCCAAGGCCCTTAGGGACTAGAGGGACCCCAGGACTGCTCTAGTTGAGAAGTGCAGCACCCCCCCCCCCTACACACACACACACCCCAGGTTATAGGGCAGAACCAGACCAGCCTCTATAGATAAGGACTTGGAGGCTTGGAACAAACAAGCCACCATTTGTCTCTCAGATTCTCTTTCATGGTGCCACGTGGTAGGCAAAGAGATAAGGTGATAGAAGCCGGAGGGAAGGATATTAAGATGTAATCAGTGATCGTCTGGGTCAAAAGAGGCTGTTCAAAGACATGGATTTGTTTTGCTTCCAAGAATGGGTCTAGAAGTTACTCTGCAGAGAAATTGAAGTTCACTTTCTGGGGCTGCTCTGGGCCCACTCTCATCCAGGTCTCTTGGACACAATGATTATAGACTGTAAGATCCCCCTCTAGACTGTAAACTCATTGTGGGTAGGGAATGTGTCTTTTTATTGTTATATTGTACTCTCCCAACTGCTTAGTAGAGTGCTTTGTGCATAGGAAGTGCTCAATAAATACAACTGAATGAATGAATGAATGAATGAATGAATTATGACACCAGTGTGTGTGGGCCTCATGCAGTAGGCCAGGATCTCTTGCTCTGTGGCTACACAGTGCAGTGAAAAAATAGTTTGCAGGACTTCATTTATGCTGAGTTTGTTAGGGCTCAGCCCGAGAGCAGTTGGCAGAGAAGTATTAGTAATGGAATTTAATACTCACCCCAGCCCCAAGGCACTTATGTAAATATACTTATACTCTACTATTCCCCCAATCCCTAATCTGTTTTACTGTCCATTTCCCCCTTTAGACTGTAAAGTCCTTAAGGACAGGGATCATGTCTGCCAGCTCTGTTATACTTTTCCCAAGCGCTTAGAACAGTGCTCTGTACACAGTAAGCACTCAATAAATACTATTGATTAATTGATGGATTAATGAGCACCCACTGGGTGAAATGTACTGTACTAAGTGCTTGGGAAAGTGTAACAAAAAGAAGGGATACATTCCTTGCCCATAAGGAGCTTAGGGTCTAACAGGAGAGACAAACATAGAATATTTACAAAATTGAGTAATCTGAATAAACGATTGAAAGTACACATGAGTAAACTCGGGTATACATATATACATATATATTTTCAAGTGCTGAGGAAGGGGATAAATAAATGCATATGTGCTAGGGGTAGCTGGTGGGTTCATACAACTTGGGGTATAGGGAATCGAACAGGGAAGGTTTGTTGGAGAAAATGAGATCTCAGGAGGGCATTGAATATAGGAAGAGCTATGGTCTGTCGGATTTCAGGAGAGAGAGAGAGTTCCAGGTCAGAGGAACAGCGTGAATGAGGAGACGGGAGAGTCGAGAGTGAGATACACTTAGGAGGTTGGCTTGGGAGGAGTGAAGAAAGTGATTTGGGGAGTAGCGGGGGAAGAGAGCAGATGTATAATGTGGGGAGAATTGGCGGGGAGCCTTGAAGCCAGTTGTGAGGAGTTTTTGCTTGAGGCAGAGCACTAAGATTTATAATCCAGTGCCCCAACACCTTTAGAGAAAGTCCCAGAACCTTTGAAGAGAGTTTCAGCACGTTAATGGATGAGCCACAGCAGGTAGCAAGGAGAGTGCTGACTTTTACCATAGGGTAAGATGCCAGCAGTTGCCAAAGTAAGGCGGGCAAAAGTAGTGAACTTGCCGGCCTTCAACTTCCCACAACTCCTGCTCTCTGGCCTAGCTAGTCAGAAAGGACCCTAGTCACCAGGAAAGGTGCTGATTACCTATTTGCAGAGCTCTTGGACAGCTTGGGGAATGTTCCCATAAATTTTGTGCTCCACAGGGGACATTTCATTGTACATGTCATTAGAGGCTGCATAGACCTCAGCAGCTCAGGCCGCAAATACTGCCATTGAATTGAAAAGCGGCTCCAAACCACCAGTATAACGAAACGTTAGTCTCTTGGCAAACAACAGCACTTGCAAATTGCTCTGCGGCAACATTAAAGCAACCCTGCTGGAACAAGTAACCAACTGTTTAGTCATTGAGCAATTCTCAGTGATACTGTCTACCAGACAGTCATCAAGTCCACTGGGCATGGCTAGTCAAAGCCACCAAAACCAGTGCCAGGAAAATGACTCAGAGATAAAAATCCTACTTTCAGCGAAACAAGTACTGTGTCAACAAAATATTGCAAGACCTCATGATCTTGACAAAAGAGAGACTTACAGAAATCTACAATGTGACATGCAAATCAGCACTCCTTCTGGGTAGGGAATGTGTCTACCAACTCGGCTCTATTGTTCTCTCCCAAGCCCCTAGTACAGTGCTCTGCACACAATAAGTACTCCATAAATACGATTGATTAATTGATTACCAAGGGGCCATATGCCTCTAACAGTGGGAAGCCAAAGCTGAAGAAATTCAAGGTTAAACGGCCCACCACCAAACCAAATGATAGTAATAATAATGATAGAATTTGTTAAGCACTTACTATGTGCCAAGCAGTATTAATAATGTTGGTATTTGTTAAGCGCTTACTATGTGCCGAGCACTGTTCTAAGCGCTGGGGTAGACATAGGGGAATCAGGTTGTCCCACGTGGGGCTCACAGTCTTAATCCCCATTTTACAGATGAGGTAACTGAGGCACAGAGAAGTTAAGTGACTTGCCCACAGTCACACAGCCGACAAGTGGCAGAGCTGGGATTCGAACTCATGAGCCCTGACTCCAAAGTCCGTGCTCTTTCCACTGAGCCACGCTGCTTCTCCAATCTATTTATCGTGATTAAGTTGTCTTGTTTTTGTCCGTCCGTCTCCCCCCATTAGACTGCGAGCCCGTCAATGGGCAGGGACCGTCTCTCTCTGTTGCCGAATTGTACATTCCAAGCGCTTACTACGGTGCTCTGCACATAGTAAGCGCTCAATAGATAGTATTCTAAACACTGGAGAAGCTACAAGGTGATCAGGTGGTCCCACGTGAGGCTCACAGACTTAATCCCCATTTTACAGATGAAGTAACTGAGGCACAGAGAAGTTAAGTGACTTGCCCAAAGTCACATAGCTGATAAGTGGTAGAGCTGGGATTAGAACCCACGACCTGGAACTCCCAAGCCCGTGCTCTTGCCAAACCAAAGACTTGTGCACGTTAATAAAGATATTTTATAGCCCCATATACACTTTCATAACCCCACTCAACACTTCTAGTAACCTTCTGACACACCTTCTAATGATGAAGATGAGACCTTGAAAAATACAGAAAACTTACCGAAGCATAATGACATGCACCTGTCCCATGGCGTAGTGGATAGAGCACGGGCCTGGGAGTCAGAAGGTCATGAGTTCTAATCCCAGCTCCACCACTTGTCAGCTGTGTGACCTTGGGTAAGTCACTTAACTTCTTTGGGCCTCAGTTTCCTCATCTGTAAAATGGAGATGAAGACTGTGAGTCCCATGTGGGACAGGGACTGTGTCCAACCCGATTTACTTGTGTCCATCCCAGTAATTAGTACAGTGCCTGGCACATAGTAAGCATTTAACAAATACCATTATTATTATTATTATTGCTGCTCACTTAAGCTTTACCCTATCACACTGATGACTAAAGAGACGCCATGGGACCTCAAAGATGCCATCATCATCATCTTCAAGAAGAAATGTGAAAGATCAGACTCCAGTCATGATCAGATATCTCACTATTCACTGCTGGCCGGATTGTAGCCAGAATTCTTCTGGACCAGTTACCGATATTGTTGACCTCAAGCTCCCAGAATGACAATGTAACTTCAGACCACAGTGTGTCATAGCAGTCACGTTTTCTGCAACACAGCAACTTCAGAAGAAGTGCAGGGAGACAAAGGCCCCGGCAATGTGGCATCACAGCTGAAAATCTAGAGATACCTGTGACTGACAGCGACATGGTAAACGGCAGTAAAAGAGGGTGCCACACTTTTTTAAGCAGAAGCTTTGAGAGGATAGGGAGACAGAAGCTAAAGAGAAAAACCACTAGCCAGAGCAAATAAATATGTGCACAATGTGGTCTGGATTGCAATCAATCCATCAATCATATGTATTGAGCACTTACTGTGTACAGAGCACTGTACTAAGCACGTGGGAGAGTACAATATAACAGAGTTGGTAGACACCTTCCCTTCCCACACTGAGCTTACAGTCTAGAGGAACTCCTGCATTAGCCATTTTAGCCACACACCTACCTATATTTGAACTGCACTAACAGTAGTGTCATCTTCAAATTCAAAGCACAACTATATACGTTAAAGATGAAGACACACTCCTTCAACATTTATCAGTCATAAAAGCCAATGACATTTTTTGGTACTTGGTTCCTAAAATATCTCTCCTAAAGAGTTCTTTTACACATTGGCATTGTGTGGGCCTAGAGGGAGGGTCCAGCAGGTGGATGAGATAGCTGTTTTATGGATGAAATGCTACCCTCAGAACAATAAAATGGAAACATTTATTTCTCTGTTTAAAAGCATAAAGCAAACCAGAGTAAGCTTATAAAGCTTCTGTGAGTGCATTTCAAAAATACTCCCTAGAGTCAGAAACTGAAATTTGATAAGCCCCGTCTCCAGAAAGATAGAAACACTGAGCTGGAAATAACATCAACAGAAATGCTTCTTTTCACCATTTCTGGAACCATTTCTCTTGCAAAAATGTGCCAAGTCTAGCTTCCATTTTGTATTTCTTCTGGAAAAGAATATTTGATTTGAGTTTGAGTTTGACTGAACCAAGGCATGCCTGAATGACATGTTTTTTCATCTAATAGTGGTTTTTTTCTTCCTAGCCAAGTCATATACATAATTAACTTTTTTTTTGTGGTCAGTGAAAATTAGTCATCAGAGAACACTTAATGTTGGCAAAGAATAGTGAAAACATCAGGTCGATTATGTAACAAATTAAACCTTCTTCTCTCTCATTAAGTTGATTGTCAATGACTCCTCAGTGGCATTATTGCTATTTAAGATCTCTATATGCAGCTATCTTATCAGATCCTGCCATGCTTTTACCAGTCCGGTTTGCTGCAAAATATTGATGTGCCATATAAACATACCCTGGCTTCTGGAATACTGTTGTTCCCTAGAGGGTCTCGGTAATTCAACTCTTTACAAACCTGAAGAACCAAAGCTTCCTCCTCAGACTAAAACTTGGAGTGCATGGTATGAGGCCAGGAGTAAATCAATTTCACTGGAGTCATGTTCTTTGTTCTTGATTTATGAGTATGTAAAGATCTCTTTGTTCTCTTATAACTCTCCAATTCCTGAGCCTATCTTCTATTTTTAAAGCATAATACTGTGGGTGATGAGCCGGCATGTGGGGAGCTGCCTTTTATGCTGCAAAACGGTCAAGTCTCAAGTTTTACAGTAACCAAGCGTTCTGCTCAGTCAGTTACAAGCAGGGTTGGCCGAAGCACTAGCTTCATCCTGCCCTCCTTATATCAAGTAAGTTATTTTACAGAGGGGAAAACATCCTCGCAGTACATTTATGGGTCACACCTTGGAAATGAAAAGGGTTGGCTTGCTTGTGACCTAACCATGGAAAACATGGGGTGCTAGAACAAGGTTAAGATTTGGGGAAGCTTGTTGGGGGGAGGAGAGATGGGGGGGCATCAAGAAAGAGGGGAACAGGGGAAGAAGGTCCCGGGGGGGTGGGAGAAGTAGGAAAAGGGGGAGGGAGCAAAGGGTGGAGAAGGGAGAGGAAAGGCAGAGGGTACTCACCCATTGATGTCATGTAGTCACAGCAGCTACTGAACCACCAACAATGTGGCAGTGGCTTCGGGTCCCTGGCCCAGGATGGGACAGCCAAGCCAGAGTGATGGCCGCTTGGGAGGCAGAGCAAGAGGATGGCAGGGCGTGACACCCTCAGAAGCCACCCAGCAGCTTGGCAGACCAACCCTGTGGAGCCCCATGTGGGCAGGGATTGTCTGTCTTTATTGCTATATTGTACTTTCCAAGTGCTTAGTACAGAGTTGTGCACACAGTAAGCGCTCAGTAAATACGATTGAATGAATGAATTTAGAGAACCGTTGCAGTGTGGCTCTCAAGCCCAAACATCCACCTCAGCCCACGACCATCCACCAGCCTCTCTGTGAGTGCCCAGGAAAAGAAAGATCTCCTGTGGTCCTCACTGGACTCCCCGATTAGGGATGACAGTAGCCCCCAACTCAACCCAGTGCCCAGCAGGGGCAAGAGAAACCTCACCAGGCTCTCGGGCCAGGCTGAGGTGCTGGCAGCTTGCCAATAGGGGGCAAGAAGTAGAATTGACATCCTAGCTCCCTTCCAGCTCTAAGGGAAAGGATGAGTGAGCTACAGCTGCCTACATTGCACAAAAACCTGTGTGTGGCGAGACCCTCACCTCCATAGGACTGGGTACCCTCATGAGGATATTCCTTATGACCAAGTGCTGCCCCCTTCTTCCCTCCCCCATTTTAAGCAGCCATGGTTCTGAGCAAGAGTCTGACCATCTTAATGCTGGATATTTGCTTCAGTCTATCAATCAATCACATTTATTGAGCACTTACTATGTGCAGAGCACTTTTCTAAGGACTTGGGAGAGTATAATACAACAGAATTAGTAGTCATGTTCCCTGTCCATAATGAGTTTCACTATTAAAATGGGTGAAACAGTATTGGGATTTTTGATTTTTTTAAAAGGGCTTGAAATGTCTAATTTCTCCTGCTTCTGCCAATCTATGTTTTGTACAACTCCAAGGGTCACATCTGGGCAATGTTTAGTAATTCATAATAACAAGTCCTTGGAATTCCATACACTTTTCATCCTAAGAACACCAAGTATATTTACATCTGTGGCATCTGATCTTCACACTATCCCTCTAAAGCAGGAAGAAGTGGGAATTATTATCCCAGTATTACAGTTTGGGAAATTGAGGCACAGAGAGGTGTAGTGTCTTGTCCAGTGTCATACAGTGAGTCAAGCAGAACCAAAATTCATTGTATTTTCCACACAGCAAAACTCTAAAAAGGTATCTTTAGAAATGCAGACACTGGCCTTATGAGTGAGGGATATATTAGGAAATTAATTTGGAAAGAATGAATCACCCTTTCTGCATAATTTAGTAGCCTAGTGCCCTTACTGCACCTAAAGGCACCCTGCTGAGTGGAAAGGGGGAAAGGCCTCCAACAGGTATGATCTGGGCACTCACTTCTCATAGGCATTATTAGGCTCCAAATTCATTCAATCGTATTTATTGAGTGCTTACTGTGTGCAGAGCACTGTACTAAATGTTTGGGAAGTATGGCACGCATGTTTAAAATAATCATATAGAAAACAAAAATGGTCTCAACAATCACTTATTTCGCTAACTGGGTCTTAGGATAAATTGTTCATTTGTCATCTTAAGAGAGGAAGGACATGAATCCTGGGGTCCTGATCCACTGCCCAAAAACTGTCCAGCCGAGTTACCTAAGGGAAGCATTGTGGCCTGGAAAGAGCACTGCTCTGAGCTAATCCCAGCTCCCCCACTTGTCTGTTGTGTGACTTTGGGCAAGTCACTTAACTTCTCTATGCTTCAGTTTCCTCATCTGTAAAATGGGGATTAAATATGTTCTCCCTCCCCCTTAGATTGTGTGCTCCATATGTGACAGTGACTGTGCCTGCCTTGAATATCTTGTATCTACCTTGGCGCTTAGAACGGTCTTTGGCACATAGTAAGCGCTTAAATACCACAATTGTTATTACCATTATCATCATCATCATTATTATTGTTCTGCCATTTCAGCCCAGGTGGCAGGCGGGGACATGATGTCAGTAGGAGCATTTAAGAATCAAGTATGTGCTGCTGCTCCTTCTCCTCCTCCTCTTCCTTTTCCCTTCCTTTTCATCTCCTCTCCCTATCTCTCTTCTGCTGCCATTGTGCCTGCTCTTTCATCTGTTGTTTCCTGAATATCTCTTGCATGGGGGAAATGCATAAAGGATAGCCAACTTGGAAACCTGCAGGAAATTTTGCACAGCTGCAGCAGGAGCAAGACAATGGTACCAGTGGTGGAGGAGAATAAAGATGAGGAAGACAGTGCAGGGAAGGAAGTGGGGGAGAAGCAGAATGAGGATTTGTTTTTCCTGATTGTCATGCTCTGGGCTTATCTGTAGCTCCTGTCCCACCCTCTGATGCATACTTTCATTCTCTTTCTCTCTCCTGCTATCTCTCTCTCTCTCTTTTCTTTTCTGCTTTTGAGAGCTTCTTCCCTAGAGATCCAGCAAAATGTACCATTTTACTTGCCAGAAAATTTGACCCCCTTACTCTGTGCTTTTTGCTGTTGTTCTTGTTTTAGCCCTTCATTCCTGCTCTGCATCCCAAGTAATTTTATGTTGCTTTCAGGAATACAATTGCACATAAAGAGGTGAATGAACAGGTTAAATGAGAGAATCTCCAGCTTCCCCTTCCTCTCTGCACTCCCCTTCTCAGAAATTTGACCCAAACATAAAAGTGATCAGAAGTCAGGAGATAGAGGAGGGAAAGCTTTGAGAAACAAAAGAGGGGGTCATGGGAGTGAAGGGGAAAGAGAAGTTATGAGGGAAGGGTATCACTCCACCAGGGAGGCATTCTGTCCAGTCACACTTACCTGAGAAGGGACTTATAATGATGGGACAGAATCCCCAAAAGTGTGACCATCCACCTGATGTAGCTTGCTAGTCGCCTTATCCAGAAATTTCCTGGCCCTAAATCTCAAGCTGCAGAGGCCACAAGGGTGGGATGCTTGGACCATATTTCCTACCCAACTGGGGCTCTGAGGCATTCTCCTCTCATTATTTAGACATATGGAAAGAAATAAAAATATATTCTTCCAAATATACTTCCTCCTCGACCTCTCAGCTGCCTTTGACACTGTCGACCATCCCCTTCTCCTCCACACCTAATCTCACCTTGGCTTCACAGACTCCATCCTCTCCTGGTTTTCCTCTTATCTTTCTGGCCATTCATTCTCGGTCTCCTTCGCAGGCTCCTCCTCCCCCTCCCATCCTCTAACTGTAGGGGTTCCTTAAGGATCAGTTCTTGACCCTCTTCTGTTCTCCATCTACACTCCCTCCCTTGGTGAACTCATTCACTCCCACAGCTTCAACTGTCATCTCTATGCAGATGACACACAAATCTACATCTCCTCCCCTGTTCTCTCCCCCTCCCTTCAGGCTTGTATCTCCTCCTGCCTCCAGGACGTCCCCACCTGGATGTCTGCCTGCTACCTAAAACTCAACATGTCCAAACCTGAGCTTATCTTCCCTCCCAAGCCCTGTCCTCTTCCTGACTTCCCTGTCACTGTGGATGGTACGACCATCCTTCCTGTCTCTCAAGCCCGCAACCTTCGTGTCATCCTTGACTCAGCTCTCTCATTCACCCCACACATCCAGTCTGTCACCAATGCCTGCCGGTCTCACCTTTATAATATCGCCAAGATCCCCCCTCTCCTCTCCACCCAAACGGCTATCTTACTGGTACAGGGTCTCATAATATCCCGGCTGGATTACTGTGTCAGCTAGTAATCAGTCATCAGTAATCAGTCAGTAATCAGTAATCAGTCAGTAAGTGTGTCTGATCTCCCTTCCTCCTGTCTCTCTCCACTCCAGTATATTCTTCATTCTGCTGCCTGGATCATCTTCCTGCAGATACACTTTGGGCTTGTCACTCCCTTCCTTAAAATCCTCCAGTGGTTGCCTATCAACCTCCACATGAAACAAAAACTTCTCACTCTCACAAAAACTTCAAGGCTCTCCATCACCTTGCCCCCTACTATCTCTCCTCCCTTCTCTCTTTCTACTGCCCACCCCGCACACTCCGCACCTCTGCCGTTCACCTCCTCACTGTCCCCCGTTCACGCCTATCCTGCCATCAACTTCTGGTCCACGTCCTCCCGCTGTCTTGGAATGCCCTCCCTCTTCACCTCCACCAAACTAACTCTCTTCCCCTCTTCAAAGCCCTACTGAGAGCTCACCTCCTCCAAGAGTCCTTCCCAGACTGAGCTTCCCCTTTTCCCTCTGTTCCCTCTGCTCCCTTTCTGCCCCCCTTCACCTCCCCTCACCTAAGCCCCCTTTGCCCCCTTTCCCTCTGCTCCTCCCCCCTCCCTTCCCCTCCCCTCAGCACTGTGCTCATTTGTATATATTTTTATTATCCTATTTATTTTGTTAATGAGGTGTACATCCCCTTGACTCTATTTATCGTGATTAACTTGTTTTTGTTTGTCTGTCTTCCCCAATTAGGCTGTAAGCCTGTCAATGGGCAGGGATTGTCTCTATCTGTTGCCGAATTGTACATTCCAAGCACTTAGTACAGTGCTCTGCACATAGTAAGCACTCAAAAAATACTATTGAATGAATGAATGAATATAAAGAGATAAATATCCTGGCAAATGATTTTCATTTAAGTTTCCTCACTGTTTATTTTCCACTTAGGGTATGTAATTGAACGATAACTGAAACAGCTGGGTAACTTTCCAGATGCAGATATTCTATCTAGTCTATTAACTAAAATCCAGTCTAATAAACTATAATCACAAGACCTATTATTAGTCTGTTTTCAAGAGTAATTACATGGTGCAAATTTAGATTGTCTAAACAATGTTTAGATTTAGTTGAATTTTTTAGGCAAACTGGTTAAGGGTGAAATATCTAAAAATAATAAAAAACCAAGCAACAGTGCTGATACCTCCCCCTTTCCCAGTTAAATTGGCTAATTTGCAAATGAGAGGTTGATGGCTTTGGGAATTTATTAATGAACTTCAGTGAGCTAATTTAATCACAAAGCCCCTAAATAAACCTTCTCTAATTTCCACTTAACATATCAGTACACCCCTCTAAACTGTAAGGTCCTTCTGGCCAAGGATCCTGTCGTCCAACTCGATTGTAATGTGCACTCACGAGCGCTCAGTACAGTGTTCTGCACACAGCAAGTGCTACAATAAATACCATCGACTGACTGATGGTTGGCAGGCAGGAGCCTACTGCAGCTGGCCCACCCGAAGTCTGTCTGATGAAGGCAGTGTTAGAAAAACCATCCAAGAAGATGGGGGCACTGTCTTATCCCAACCCCACCATCACCAAGGCACTTCTGACGCCGCTCAGTAGGGAAAGGATCCCCCAACCGAGCTTGTTTCTTGGGTAAGAAGCCAACCAAGATGATATGTCATCAGGGAAGCAGGGGCTGGCGCTCTCTCCCAGAATGTTTCTGGCAAGAGAATGGGGAAAGAGGGAGGAAGCTCAGAAGCTTTCTTTCCCAAGCAGTCCTGACTGTGGGATGCTAGAGGAGGATTGTCAGGATTCCCCTCTTCTCTTGATTCCCTAAGTGCCGAAGAAAAAGGATGCAGAAAAGAGGCTGCTATAAGCTTCTCCTCTTCACTGGAACAAGTATGCAGTCAGTTCTCTATAACCTAGGGGTTACAGTCTTGAAGAATTTGATATTAAGAATATTCACATTAGAATACTCACATCTTGATTGATGCCAGGCAACCATTTTGTCTCCCACGACAGTCATATTCTATCCAGATGGTTGCATGTTGTCAGAAGAACACTTCCTAATTCCCCAACAGCGTCCTATTGGAAATGTGTAGTGAAAGCTCACATTATAGGACAACTGAGTTTGTACATATGAGAGAGACAGAGAGAGAAAGAATGTGTGCATACGTGTGTGCCCCTGTTTACATGAAATCTTATCCAGGCATGCATGTTGAAAAGGTAGATGAGCAATCAATCGATAAGCAGTATTTATTGAGCATTTGCAGAGTGCTAAACACTGGACTAAGCTAGTGGGAGATTACAAGTGAAGCAAGACACATACAAAAATCTCCCTTGTTCCACACAGTATGCATGTAAAGATAATTCCTTTCTGTGTTGAGGCACTCATCCCATACAGAGCTTCTCTTTTCAGACAGCCTCTTTCTTTGAGACTGCAGTATCAGTGCAGCCCTATTTAGGAACACACTTCTCCCTGCAAATGGAGAAAGGGCTAGAAAAGATGGCCTGTCTCATGAAACCCAAAATTGCCTCACCAGGGAACATTGGCTGGGAAACTTTAATCTTGCCATGGTCTAACAAATAGGAAATCATTGAGTAGAAAGAAAATAGCCATCCTATCAGGAAATATCAAGATGCTTCAGGAGGAAGTTAATCACAGCAGTCCACAAAGAAATACTCGTTGCATGTGAACTGGCAGGGTATGGAGCAGACATCAGGGCATTGAACAAAACTAGACTACCAGCTGAAAGACAATTCACAGAGACAGGTGTTTGGATACACGTCTTCTGCGGATGTCTTTCCTTTTTTAGAGCCACATTACTCGGGTTTTGAATTTACATTCAGACAGCCCTTTGTCTCTGGCCTCCCAAATCTGCCCAGAGGCATGTGTCTGACTCCAGTCTCTATGCCCTCCTCTAAAGCAAAAGCACTTCGTTATCCACATTAGCATTTATGCCCCAGTAGTAGCAAGACAGAGAAAGAAGAATTCTATATGGACCTGGGGAGACAGAGTAGAGCCACTCCAAAATGTGACAAGCTGGTCATCAGGGTAGGTTTCAATGAACAGGCGGGAAGTGATGCCAAAACATGGAAAAGGGTAATTGGTCTCATGGTATTAGAAAGTGAAATAGCTACTGTCTACTTCTGCTCAGCAAATCTGCCAAATCACCAACATTATCTTCCATCTCCCACATAAGAGAAAAACAACCTTGATGAGCCCAAGGTTTAAACAGTGGTGTCAATCAATCAGTATTTATTGAGAACCTACTGTGTGTCGCACACTGTACTAAGCCCTTGGGAGACTACAGTAGCATTAGGAGACATGATCCCTGCCTTCAAGGAGCTCACATAGATCATATCATCATGGTCCATCAGAGGAACTTGAATGATGTCTAAGTCCTGAAACAAGTAAACTAAAAGGAAAAACTTTTTCCCAGTTTAAACATAGGGACAGTCTCTGAGGGCAAGGTAAGATGCCCTCTAGACATTTTATTGTTGTTTATTAATACTGAGTATCTGCAGTATACTGGGTAGTCTATGAAAAATACCAAATACTACCTCCCCTAGGAGATGTCTGATTTCTCCCCCTTTTAGACTGTGAGCCTGTTGTTGGGCAGGCATTGTCTCTATCTGTTGCCGAATTGTACATTCCAAGTGCTTATACAGTGCTCTGCACACAGTAAGTGCTCAATAAATATGAATGAATGAATGAATGAATGAATGAATGAATGAATGCTAATTCCCACCTCTTCTGGTCATTCCATTCCTTCAACCAGCTTTTTAACACTTCTAGGTAAAGCAGTTTACTTCACTTCCCCCAGTAGATTGTAAGCTCGTTAAGGGCAGGAATATGTGTCTTGCTACTGTTGTATTCTCCCAAGCACTTGGTACAGTGTTTTTGCATTTAGTAGGGACACAAAAAATACCAAGCAATCAATCAATTTATTGACTGATTTATTGAGTGCTCACTATGTGCAGAGCACTGTACTAAGCACTTGGGAGAGTACAATACAACAGAATTAGTAGAAACATTGCCCACAACAAGCTTTTACTGATTGATTATTTCTTTGTTTTCACTATTTGTTGTTGCCAGTTGCATCTATGTTTTTTCTCCTGCTCCCATTTTACATATACAATTTATGTCTGCCCATTTCCCTCATTTGATTGTAAGTTCTTTGAGGGTGGAATCGTGTCTTATATTCATTGTACTCCTCGAAACACATAGTACAGTGCTCTAAACACAGTAAGTGCCCAATATCTCCTGGTGAATGAATGAATATGCTAGTCCTTGTCCTTGGGAAGCTGCTTTGCTTGAGCAGCATGACACATATAAGCTCCTTGTTTTGTTTTTGTTTCTTCTGGTTATTTTGTTGCTTGTTTTTTGTTTGGGTTTTTTTTTTTGTATTTGTTAAGTGCTTTCTATGTGCCAGGCACGATTACAACCTAATTACAAGCTAATTAGGTTGGTCACGGTTCATGCATGTCCCATGTGGGGCTCACAGTCTTAATCCCCATTTTACAGATGAGGTAACTGAGACAGAGAAGTGAAGTGACTTATCCAAGGTCATACAGCAGACAAGTAGTAGAGCTGGGATTAGAACCCAGGTCCTTCTGACTCCCAGGTTTGTCCTCTGTCCAGCAGGCCACACTGCCCTTATGGGCAGGCATTGTGTCTACCAACTCTATTGTATTCTCCCAACTGCTTGATTTAGTGACCTGTGCACAGTAAGTATTCAATAAACACCATTGATTGATCAATTATATATATACGCACACTACATGGTCCTAGTATTTTGTTGTAGCAGTAATAGTATTTACTAAGCATCCACTGTGTTCAAAGCACTAAACTAAATGTTAGAAAATAATACATAGATGAGAATTAGACCTGTGGTACTTATGTTTATACAGATACAGATTCAAATGCAGTTTGATTCCCCTCCAACCCCACCCCTGAGTAGAGGAAAGTGCTCTTCAAGGAATATGAAAGATTGTGATCTGAGGGGTAAACAGAATAGGTGCTTTGAGGGTAAGATAGACTATCTTCTTAGTGGTGAAAATGAGGCAGCTTGTTTTGTTGATGCAGGAGCTGGAATTCTTGGCATTTACACGGATATGGTTTCTTCCTCTCAATATATAATTGGCCTTCATACTCAAAGATGACTCCACAGGCAGTGAAATCCCCCACGGGTGTATGTTCGTCTTAAAAGGCCAATTCAGGATCCACAGTTGTGACCTCCCTGTGTATGCACAAAGACTGTGCTTTGTTGTGCTGTTGTGTTTGTTTTTTGCAGCCCCTAGCACTGTTTTCGATTTTGCTGCTTTGTCTCATGATTCTCTCAAAGCTTCTGCTCAGAAAGAGCTGCTCTTTTTTTGATTGCATTGCACCATACCGATCTGTCTGTCGCCCTTGTCTCCCAGTTTTGAATGGAAATGCAATCTTACTGCTTCCTTAAGATGTTTTTCCTGCCCTCTTTGTTTTCATTTTATTTCACCTTATTTTAAAGCAGCTTGTTTGGGTGTCCTCTTGTCCATTCTTCTCACATGTCCCACCCAGCGAAACTGTGTTGACATGAGCATAACTTCAGTGCCTGTAGACTGACTTGTTTCCAAGACTTCATTGTTTGGGATGTACATAATTCCTAGCCAGGCAGGCCCCTCCCGCAGCTGCAGTGTCCCCTGCCACCACAGGGACCAGACTGGATGGAGCCTGAAAGGCAAAGGGGAGAGGCAAGGAAGGTCCCCTTCCAGCCAGTCCTGCCTGGTCCTATATCTTCGGTGGTCCCAGCAGGGGCTGCAGCTGGGGAAGAAGACAGCCCAACTGGGAAAAAGTTATCAAAAAACTTGAAAAAGTGGTGTTAGGTGGGCAGGGCTGGGTGGTGCAAGGGGACTACAGGGATGGGAAATTGGAATCTAAGGCACAGGGGGTGGATATATGGGAGCCACAAGGTAACAATTTTAAAACTGCTGTGCAGGAAAGAAGTGGGGAAAACTTGAACAATAACTGGGGGGGGGGGGAGGGGAGCAGGAAGGTGGGGAATGGATAGGTTTGCCTGATTACCAGGGAGGGTCAACGTGTCCATTTTACTTTCAATGAAGTGAATGTCAGCTATCCTGCCATTACAGCTCTCTGACTCATCTGTAATTTATTGACTACACAATTCTAGGTAATTTGGGTAAAATTGATGCTGGAACAAATTTCCCATTCAAAATATTGTCCCTATGAGAATATCGGTTCTGATTTATGTTTAGACCTACGATGGGGTTTCAGGAAATGATTGTGTCATGAGTCCAAGAATTGCCTGTATAATCATTTGAGGGTCTTTGGGGTGTGTGCCTTTAGGATAACATCATATGTGTACAGTAATTCTGGATGACTGTCTCTAGCACTTTAGAGACACTCTAGCACTCTGCACATAGCTTGTAGCACTGGAAGAGTTTCTCAGAAGAGAGGAGGCACATTCTAACCTTTTGTCCTCATTGCATCCTCCAGCATGGTTGCTTGTTTGGTTGGGTTTTTTTAATGGAATTTGTTAAGCGCTCACTATGTGCCAAGGACTGTTCTAAGTGCTGAGGGAGATACAAGCTAATCAGTTTGGACCCAGTCCCTGTCCCACATGGAGCTCACAGTCTTAATCCCCATTTTACAGATGAGGAAACTGAGGAAGAGAGAAGTAAAGTGACTTGTCTATGGTAATAGCAGACAAGTGGCAGAGCCAGGATTAGAACCCAGGTCCCTCTGACTTCCAGGCCTATGTTCTACCCACTAGGCCCCACTGCTTATCAGGTTGAAGAAGACCAAGCCTACTATGCAGCCCTACTTTACCCAGCTGGCGATGAGGAATGGATCAGACATGACACCCCCAGCTCTGACATGAATAGCCATGCTGTTGTGAAGCAATCTAAGAACCTTCAATGAACTAGAACTTCTCAGAGGAGCCAAATTTACTGAGCAATTTCCAGAGTCCAGATCAATCGATGATGTCAAATGTTTTTATAAGGTCTATGAAAACCATAGAAGTGAAAACCACTTCTTCCCTGCACTGCAGTTTTTAAAATTGTTTCCCAGCTTCCCTGTGGCTCCCACATGTCCACCCCCTGTGTCTCCGATTTCAGCTTCCCATCCCTGGGGTCCCCTTGAGTTCTCTTCCCCTGCCTCCCCCCAGCCCTGCCCACCTAACACCGCTTATGAAATCTTCTATAATTTTTTCACATATGAGGGGGTTTATTCCTGCCGCTCCCTGCATTTCCCCCATATTGGATGTGCATCTCTGCTGTGCTGCACTTTGGCCTTAAACCCCGTTGTGATTCTGGAAGTTTGCAGTCCACAATATTCTTCAGTAGCTGGTCCAGAGGACTCCAGCTAGGGTCTTGTTGGTAATAGAAAGTTGTGAGATGCCTTGATAAATGTGACAGTCTGATCTTTCACCTTTCTTATTAAAAATGGTGATGCCGTGTCATGTTTGAGATCCTGCTGAATCCCTTCAGTGTTCCATATCAATCAGTGGTTCCATATGCCAAGGAAGAGCTTGAGTAAGTGTTTAAGCAGGTTGTTCCCTCTACATGTAGAGCTCAGCAGATACACCATCAGGTTTGAGTGCTTCACCATTTTTCAGGCCTCTTCTGTGGGGACAATAGTGGGAACAAACACCATGTTTCCTCATATTGGTAGGTTTTTTGAGCCCTGCTATTGGTCCAGTGGAAAGAACCGAGCTCCAGGAATCGGGCGACCTAAGTTTTAGACTTGATTCTGCCTGTAGCTGGCTAGCATCGTTCCTGATGTGAGGTTCTGTAGGGTTGTCGATGTTTTGCAGTTCTCTTAAATGTAGAGGACTTGTTTAAGAAATTATTGAAGCATTATAAGTGTTATTACCATCTCTTCAGACTTCCCTTCTGGCCTATGCTGAGGCTGGAGCCATCTTCACTCTTCAGAGGAGCTGGGATAATGTGCACAGGGCAATTATACCTTGTTGGTTTGGGAGGAGAGATGGGGGGCTGGGAGTATGCATGGCCTTCGATCTCTTCCATTTTAATGCCCTTCACCCCCCCACATGTCTACTTGACCCTTAACATGATTGGCATACTGTGATGGAGGGCTCTCTAACTCTCTCTCTCTCTCTCTTTCCTGCTCCAAGATGTGGTAGAATCAGTACTTGTTTTCTCTTTTAGCTATGTGCATCAAATCAGCCTTGGTGAACTTCCCCTACAGTGCCGTAGTAAAGGCTGTTGTTCCTAGTAACAGTTGCATTACGAGGGGAGTTCAGCAAATAAGTGGCAAAATTGATGCAAAAGTTTTCTTACAAATCCCAATGTATCTTGAGTTCTTTGCTGTCCTGCCGTGCCAGAAGGAATGACTGCTCATCATAAACCAAACTTCCGGCAGTTGTTTGAGGAGGCAAGCAAGTTCAACCTTCCAAAGAACTTCCAAAGAACTTTTAAGTAATCTGGTGGTGTGGGTATGAGAGTCCTGCATATGCCATCATTCTTGCATATGGCTGCATAAACAGTAACAGCAGGTAATACATTTGGACACAACACGTGTAGCATCCTACCCATTATCAGCACAGATTGCCACCTATAAAACTGTACTCAGTTGGGTTCTCCCAGCCAAAATTTTCATTTCCCTCCTCCACTAGCCTACTGATATGGCTTAATCAAATATTGGGAATTTACTACTGAATTGCAGAATGCTCCTAAACAACCTTCCTGAAACCACCAGTACTTATCACACCTTCACATTTATGAAACAAAAGACATGAGGGTTCAGGTTCTTCCTCCTCACGGTGTGTGATAAGTTGACAGAACAAGACAGACGCTCTAAGCAGTTGGTCTCATGACAGGGAGTGAAACATGCTTATACCACACATCAATTCACATCAAGTGGCAGCAGCAATATTACACCAGGTCACAAACAAACTCAAACTATGTTCACTGGGCTGCCTGCCAGATGGAACAAGGGAAGAGCAGAACTGCTGGCTGACAGTTTGTTTTTCTCCCTTTCTCCAGAAAAAAGGAATGAGGTGTGGGTTTCGGGAGTGGAGGTTTGTGTGTGGAATGTGTGTATTGGGGGATGGGAGTTCAGATCGTTTGTGTTTTAAAGAATGAATAGGAAAGCCAGTGAGTGAAGCGGTTCATGGGAAAATCCAGGTGCCCTATTAAATCTCATGAATCCTGCCCTTGATGTCCAAGCACATTCTCCATGGGGATTAAAGGAAGACTCTCCTACAGTCTCAACTTGCAGTGTAATGAATTAGGAACTTCCCAGTCAGAAATACTGGCGTGAACCCTGCGAGCTATTAACCAGTTTCCTTCTCTGCCTCAGACCCATTCCTATCTATTCTTTAAAAAAAAATGTTATTGTTCTCAATTGGCAGTTTAAATTTTTTTAGAAGTCAATTCCACTCTGTATCTATGAACTTTAAAATATATATTTAAAAAAAGCAAGCAAACTATTGAATGAAATCCTACTCTATGAGATTGAAATCATCAAGGTAACTATGCAGGCTGAAATGCCTTTAATAGATTTCAAGCATAGAATGGGTCAGAGTTCTCACTCTCATGGATGGCGCGTGCGAATGAAGTGGCCAATTATTTTCATTATATACAGTAATGACATTCGGTGAATCTAAGAAATTAGAGTTATTCATCAAACTGACACAGTGTGTTTCTGCACTTCCAGTCAGCTTGAGTGTTCCACCACAGTGGTGCTTTTCATTATTAGTGAGGGTATTGACATTTACAAAAGCTATTTAGAGAAAAACAGGACTGTTTCCCTCTAACAAGTTTTGCTTGAAGTTCCTATTTTCTCTTGTTTTATTGAAAATCCCAAATCCAGAGCTAGCTTAGTGTCCCTGTCATGATGTGCATAAAATTATAAAGTCCTGTATCCAGCTTGTAAAATGTAAGCTATATGCTTTAATAATGAGAAAGAAAATCAACTCAGCCACCCAGAGAAGTTTGTTGGCATCAGACTTCAGAATTAAGCCTAATATTAGGACATTTTGAAGGAGAAAAGTTCCTTAGAAAATTAGAATGGTGGTTTCGTTGTCCATTACAGGTGATCACTCACGAGTGATTTGCTTCTGATGTTGGCTTCCTTGGTTTTCTTTATTTTCCATTTCAGCAGGGTTATGTCTAGGCATTTTAAGTGTGTAGTACATAGCCCTGATTGCTGTCTTCCTCCATGCTTTCCTCTCTCCCACTTCCCTTCTGCTTCCCCTTTGACCCCCTTTCCCCCCGACTGAAGGTGTGCTAGGGAATAGAGTGGGGTGTTGGGAGGAGGGGAAAGCCTGTGCCCCCATCCTCCAACATACACCCTTCCTATCCCTTCCCCAACTTTGCCTTCCCCGGTGTTTTGTTTTGTTGGGTTTTTTTTTTGGAGTGCCTCTGCCCAGACAATAGTGTGGTCATAAAAAATAAAATATAACCTACCATTCAAACCTAAAATGCAGAATGGAGCCCAGCTGGACTCAGGCACAAACCTCATTGGAAAAACTCTGTCCTTTTTTGGCCTCTGTCCATGAGTATTTGTAATGCAGGATTTGAGTGCCCGAGGTTGAAGATCATGTGTTAATGATAGTGAGGTCACTAATAAGGAAAATTACACACTTGTGAAAATGAAGAACTCTGGACCTGGATCAGATTGTCAAGAGATAGTTGAAGCTGTAGTATCTACTGGTATAGGGTTCAACTTGTAGGTCTCTCAGTATGCACGACTTGACAAAATAGCTCCCTCCTAACACAAGTAACTGAAAAATCCTTGGACGCTCTGGCCAAAATGGAGATTTCCCCCGATTAGACTGAAAGCCCGTCAGTGGGCAGGGATTGTCTCTATCTGTTGCCGAATTGTACATTCCAAGCGCTTAGTACAGTGCTCTGCACATAGTAAACACTCAATAAATACTATTGAATGAATGAATGAATTTAAGAACAAATGCTATGAAATATGAAAAATGGAATATATGTGCACATGAATACCCACACACCCACACACACACACACACACACACACACACACACATACTCTGCACCTCACATGCCTCCTAGGGCTGAGGTCCTTTATCTACTCTTTTCCTCATTTTCCTCCACCTACCTTTCACCTTATCCCATATGAATATCTGATCCTGCCCTTGGTGTCTTTGGGCCAGGCTCTGTACCTTGATGCCTCTTGCCCTACCAACCAAGAGCCCTGAGGCCTGTTGGTCTGAAGTGAGATTGGCCAACCCCCACACCAACCAGACTCCCATCAAGCCCTTCTCCAAGGTGGCAGCATGAGGCCTTCCAACTTTTAGAATGTTGGGAAACCTGCTGCTGCAGCTCGTGGCTTAGTGGATAGAACACGGGCCTAGGAGTCAGAAGGACCTAGGTTCTAATCTCTGCTCTGCCACATACCTGCTGTGTGACCTTGGAAAAGCCACTTAACTTCTCTGGGCCTCAGTTACCTCATCTGTAAAATGGAGATTAAGAATGCGAGCCCCAAGTCGGGCAGCGACTGGGTCCAACCTGATTAACTTGTATCTACCCCAGTGCTGAGGACAGTGCTTGGCACATAGTAATGCTTAACAAGTACCATCATTATTATTATTATTATTAGATTCCCCTAGCAGTGCGATCACCCCTGTGCTGGAAGCCTCATTCCCACACACAATCATTCAATCAATGATATTTACTGAGCACTTAATACAGAGCACTGTACTAAGCATTTGGGAGAGTACAGTCCAACAGAGTTGATAGACCCATTCCCTTCCCAGAGTCTAGAGGGGGAGATGGATGTTAAAATAAATTGTGAATATCTACATCATTTCTGTGGGGCTGAGGGTGGGGTGAATAAGAAGTACAGATCCAAATGCAGGTATGACACAGAAGGGAGAGGGAGTAGGGGAAATGAAGGTTTAGTCGGGAAAGGCTTCTTGGAGAAGATGTGATTTTAGGAGGGTTTTGAAGTTGGGGAGAGTGGTGGTCTGTTAAATATGAAGGCTCTCCAGAAGAGATCATCAAAGAGATAGACGAGATCGAGGTATGGTGAGTAGGTTAGGGTTAGCGGAGCAAAGTGTGTGGGCTGGGTTGTAGTAGGAGATCAGCGAGGTGAGGTAGGAGGTGTGGAACTGACTGAGTGCCTTAAAGCTGTGGTAAGAAGTTTCTGTTTGATGTGAAGGTGGATGGACAAACCACTGGAGATTCTTGAGGAGGGGGAAGACATGGTCTGCATGGGTAGGAAGAGGGTACAGATGTGACCCGGTGCTCACCTAAGACCAGGCTTCCAGTGTCTGCTGTCATTTTTCCTGACCAGCCTCCTCCAGCACAACAAAGGATACTTCATATTGGAAAACTCCCTTTCCAACCTTTAGGACTCTCAGCGGGATGACATGGTTTGTAACTAAGGGCTGTTTTATCTGGAGTTGTGAGGATCCTGTGGACTCCCACCTCCAAGAGCTCTTCTTTTACTACTCTTGATGTTTTAGCCTTGGCTTGTTGACTGTCTTGCTTGTTGTATGCAATCCATTGCTACCATTGTCTGCCTGTCTATGCCCACCTAGATTGTGAAGCCCTTTTGGGAGAGGGACTGTATCTGATCTGTTACGTTTGCCTCAACCCCAGGGCTTAGCACAGTGCTTGGCACATAGTAGGCATTTAATAAATGCCACAACAAATTAACTTTTAGGAAAGGGGATCAAAACATTTATGCACTAACCAGAGCTGGCCCATGCAGTGAGTGACCTGTTTCTGAGGGGCACCAGAATTGTCATTGCGATGAGCAGACCCTTTCAGTTTAAACCCAGTGTTGCTGTTTTTCAGGGGAAAAAAAATGGATCTAATTGGATCAATATTTTATTCTCAGATTTCTTTGTGGAAATCAAATCTTGCTCTGAAGATGAGAAAAACATGTTTGGTCACAGTTGTGTAGGTAATACATTGGCATTACACTTGCATTTACTTCCCTTACCAAGAGGTACTGAATACAAAGTTCTAACAGACTACAATTTTGCCCTAAGGCCAGTGAAGGCCTGACAGAATAAAAAATCAGTGTTCATCATGAAGGCAGACTAAGCCAAATGGGATTTTTTTTTCCAGAATAAATTTGGCTCTACTTCTGCCTCTTCCTTTACCAGGCAAAAAATGTGTATTTGGCTTGCAGTTCCTCATCATGGTTTCCCTTTCTCTTCCGGCATCAAGGACACAGTGTTTAATGTTCATGAGGAGGAGTGTTGGGTTTCTTTTTACCCTGCTGACCTGTCAGACTTGATCTATCAGCTTGGATTTAGCTCTTTTAAAAAACGTCAGGGAAAATTCACAGGAGCTATTTTAGCGGAGGTGGCAGTTCTGCTTAACTTTATTAGTCTAAACCCTCTGTATGAAGGGTCTTTTGACATGAGAAGAATACTTTTAGCAGTGCTGAGCGCACTGGAGATTAAATAATACCTAAATGAAACAGAGAATTCAGAGGAGAATTTCTATCTTAATGTAATGTGATTCAAAATCAGTTGTAAACTGACTGCAAGAAATGGTGAAGAAGGCCAAAGACTGGAAGTCAGGAGGCTTGGGTTTGCATCACTGTTCCACCACTTCTCTCCTATTTAACCTTGTACAAGTGACTTCATATCTCTGGGCCTCAGTTCCTCACCTGTAAAATGGGGATCAAATACCTGTTCTCCCTCCCTCTTAGCCTTAGAGCCCCATGTTAGACAGGGACTGTCTGATCTAATTATCATGTATTCAACCCTAGTCATTGGCATAGTGCTTGGCACCTAGAAAGTGCTTAGTAAATACCATCATTACTAACAATTAAGCATTTTGTGGCTTGAATTACTTCCCATCAACTCTTTGTTCAAATCGGAACTTTCTCAGCTAGAGTCCAATTGACATTTTTGAAACTTGACTGGAATTTAAAAGCATTTCTTGCCAGTCTGATATACAAGTTCAAAGGCATCTTAGAAATGAGAGTTTTCACCCCATTTGCTTTGATCCCATCCAGATTCATATTTAAATATATCATAGGCAACCACTCCATGACTCCTGTGGATTTTTAGACTGTGAGCCCGTTGTTGGGCAGGGATTGTCTCTATCTGTTGCCGAATTGTACATTCCAAGCGCTTAGTACAGTGCTCTGCACACAGTAAGCACTCAATAAATACGATTAAATGAATGAATGAATGAATGAATGAATGAATAAATGAATGGTGCTGAGGAGACATTGCCATCAGGGCTTCTCCCGTGACTTTTTGTGTTAGCTTGGTTCCACCCCATGGAACCAGAAAGTGATCGGAGATGGAGGCGATAATGGCAGCTCTACTCCTTAAAATCTATCCGTGGCATCCATTAGGTACAGAGCACTGGACTAAGTGCTTGGCATTCATTCATTCATTCCATCATATTTATTGAGTGCTTTCTGTGTGCTAAGCCCTTGACTAAGCGCTTGGGAGAGTACAATAGCACAGAATTGGAAGACACGATCCCTGCCCAAAAGCAGCTTACAGTCTAGTGGGGCAAGATGCACTCTCAGGGCTGGGGTCTTGCCTGTGACCAGCAGCAAGTGGTAGGACTGGTGTTGAAAGCAGGCCAGCTCAGCTGGAGCCATCGTGGGTGGGTGTGGGGTGCAGGGGGAAGGGGACAGGGGTCCGACCTGGCCTGGACGAACTCAATGATGGTGACAGAGGATGCTGCTGCAGCCACTTTTCTGGTTCTCACCGGGAATGGGCAGAGGAGGTCCCCCCCATCCCTGCTCTGAGGCTGCATGAGGAAGGGCCATCTGCAAACCTTGCCAGCTCGAAATCCCAATGGAGGGTCAGCACCCCAGGGAAGGGCCCACAGCTGTGGAATTAAGCTACACTAAAAAAGCCCCACAGCCAAGTTCGTATGCTGCTTGTCAGATCCCCTATGAGCAGACAGCCCCTCCCCTGGGGAGTTGAAGCAGGAGTGTGAGAACTGACTGTTGTGTAGCTGGGTGTGCTTGGGCAGCCCCAGAGTCCAGCACCAGTGAGGAAATAGGAGAAGCAACTGGGAATAATAATAATACTAACAATTATGGTATTTATTAAACACTTACTCTGTGTTAGGCACTGTTCTAAGTGCTGAGTTGGGTACAAGCAAATTGGGTTGGACACAGCCCCTTTCCCACATGGGACTTACAGTCTCTATCTCCATTTTACAGATGAGGTAACTGAGGCACAGAGAAGTGAAGTCAGTTGCCCAAAGTCACACTGCAGAAAAGTGGCAGAGCCAGGATTAAAACCCATGACTTTCTGACTCCAAGGTCCATGCTCTATCCACCATGCTATGCTGCTTCTCATACCTTTTCCTCCCTCTCCTCCCTATATCCACATACTCTCCTTGCCCTTTCTCTCCCCACCTCTTTTCCTTCCAACACCCACCCTTTGCATTTATGTACCTAGGTATATTTTTATTTATTTATATTAATGTCTGTCTCCCCCCAGACTGTAAACTTGTTATGGGCAGAGAACGTCTGCTAATTTTGTTGCACTGTACTCTCCCAAGTGCTTAGCACAGGGCTCTGCACATAATAAGCTCTCAATAAATACCATTAATTGATTGATTATTTGTACATTCAGTTATTTATTCAGCTGCTTCATCCTGATATATCTGTACTACTTCTGATATATCTTCTTCCCCCAGCTCTATTTGTCTCTTTTGTCTTCTCCATTAGGCAGTAAGCTCCTTGAGGACAGGGAATGTGCATCTGTATTTGACCAAACACTTAGTGTATTGAAGTATAGTGATTGATTGATAGATCCTTGTTCCATTAATGTCTTTATCCCATATAGGTCCTGCCTCTTTTCAGTAAAATCTCTTGGTATATTGATCCTTACCAAGTCTCTACTCAAGGAAAGCAAACCTCGCTATTGTGGCCTACAAGGCTGATCTGTCTACTGCAGAGGCTTCCAACAGGCCACTGCTGAATCATATTGATCATATGACCATACAAGTACCATCGGTATCATTATCATTATTACTATTATTTTTATTATTTAGAAGACATTGTCTCCATCCTCAAGTCCTTGCTTCTTTAAATAATAATAATAATTATGGTACTTGTTAAGGTCTTACTTTGTCCCAGGCATTGTATTAAGTGCTGGGGTGGGTACAAGCAATCAAGTTGGACATAGTCCCTGTCCCATGTGGGCCTCACAGTCTCAATTCCCATTTTCAGGTGAGATAACTGAGGCCCAGAAAAGTGAAATGACTTTCCCAAGGTTACACAGCAGACACGTGGTGGAGTGGGATTAGAACCCATAACCTTCTGACTCCCAGGTCCGTGCTCTATCCACTACGCTGTGCTGCTTCAAAGCCCAAAGATAAGCCTGCCTGAGTTGTGTGCCCATTTTGCCTATTGAGTTTTGTAATGATCAGAAAAGGGAAGAAATGAAGGGTTTGAGGAACAATGATAATATTGTTCTTTCTAGCATAAATATCACATTCAAAATAACATTTGGCATGTTACATCTAAACTTTACTGGAGTAAAGCCAGATGTTTGTTTTCCTTTGTATACTTGAATAGTTACTGGTGATGGAATGAAATGCTTCTTGCTAGTATTTGATATTTCTACAGAAATAAGATATAGTACACTGCTGTTTATGGGCTGGGATCATGTCTACCAACTCTCCCAAATGTTCAGTACCATGTTCTAGAAGCACACGGTAATTGTTCAGTAAATACCATTGATTGATTGTCCCACAGCGCATGTAGCTGAATGGTTGCAGGAGTTAGGTTTTCTGGTAGTTATGCCTCCCTCCTCACCTCCACCAAACTGATTCTCTTTCCCTCTTCAAAACCCTACTTAAAAATCACCTCCTCCAAGAGGCGTTCCCAGACTGAGCTCCTCTTCCCCCTCTACTCCCTCTGACATCCCCCCTTTACCTCTCCGCAGCTAAAGCCTCATTTTCCCCTTTTCCCTCTGCTCCTCCACCTCTCCCTTCCCATCCCCACAGCACCGTACTCGTCCGCTCAACTGTATATATTTTCGTTACCCTATTTATTTTGTTAATGAATTGTACATCACCTTGATTCTATTTAGTTGCCATTGTTTTTACGAGATGTTCTTCCCCTTGACGCTGTTTATTGCCATTGTTCTTGTCTGTCCGTCTCCCCCGATTAGACTGTAAGCCCGTCAAACGGCAGGGACTGTCTCTATCTGTTGCCGACTTGTTCATCCCAAGCGCTTAGTACAGTGCTCTGCACATAGTAAGCGCTCAATAAATACTATTGAATGAATGAATGAATGAATGAATGAATGCCTTCTGATAGCCATGATTCTTTCCATGTAGAAGTCTAGTAGTTGTGGCCCAATGTTCTTAATTAGGCATGTGAGCACAATACCATTAACCATTATTGCTATTGCTCCTTATCAGTTAAAAAATCTGCTTTTTCAAGGCTATAAACAGCAGTAAATATAGCGGTAAAAGTGACTTTATACCGTTCTACTTCAAGATGGGTTGTTGATCCTTTGCAACAGAATGAGAAACACTGGTGACATTTGACGCACAGCCGAGGGAGGAAAATGTTTTTGCTCTTCAACGCAAGAAATGAATGGAGGGCTGGTGGGCAGAACCCACACACATTCCCAAAGATAATTGCACATCAGAGCTTAAGTCGTTTTTGAGAGCTTGACTGAGAGCAAATGTAAGATGCAGATATGGGCACACAATTTGCTAATCTCCTTCCAGAAGCAGACATTCAGTCGAAGCCTCTCAAAACTCAGTGGAGATTCTCAAAGTGGACCAGGGGCTACAGAAGTTAATGCTTCTGTGGCCTTCCTGTGCCATTTTTTATTGTTCTTGATCTGGAACTAGGAACTCAAATTATGAATGCAGGACATATAACAAATACCAAGGAGAGACATACCAAATATAGGGTTTTCAAGCCATCTTGAAGCCTTTTTCTCTGTTTTAGGTCTTGGTACATGCTGAACTTTAAATTCCTTGAGGGCAGAGATCGTGTCTACCAATTGTACTGTACTCTTCCAAGCACTTAGTACAGTCCTCTCCACAAAGTAAGCACTCAATAAATGCCATTGATTGGTGAAATTTGTGAAACCATTAATAGGTTGGTTGATAAAATACATAGAGAACCTTAAAAATAGTTATGCATGGTGAAGTGTGTCCCCAAGAAACATAGGAAAATCCTAGTGACACAGGATCAAGCAAGTTTCAAAAATACATTTGAACTCAGACCTTTGAACTTGCTGCTACACACAGAGAATGCATGTACTGTCTTTCTTCTTCAGAAAAACTCCGTGTATTTCTTTTGCTGTGAGCCATTTGGGTCAAAATCAGAATATCCTCATTGACCTCAGTAACATTTTCAAGATGATGTTTAAGTTAATTGGATAGACATTTGAAGCTGAAAGAGATCCTTAAATCTCATTTTATAGGAGCCAAGTTCTGCTGGTGTGATGAAGATTTTAGTGATAAACATCATCATGGTTTAGATCCAAACTCTATGCAGCAAAACTAGAGTTAACCCTTAACTTTGAAGACGTTGGACTTTCCTTAGCAGGCTGCTCTGGGGTTAATGTGTTCAAACTAGAGAAAAGCCAAATATTTTGTAAACAAGGATAAGGAATATGAAGAAGCCAGCATAATTCAATTCCGCAAAGGGAGAAAAAAAGAAAAAAAAAAAGCTGCTGTTTCAAGTAAATCAATTTCCAGGCCAGAAAAAACTATGTAGTATAATGGAGGGATCTGGATTGGGAGGTGGAGATCTGGCAGTCCGTTGATTCTTGCTGTTTACTCTATAACCCCACACAATTCTTGGCTTAGTGGATAGAATCTGGGCTTGGAGTCAGAAGGACCTGGGTTATAGACCCAGCTCAGCTACCTGTCTGCTGTGTGACCTTAGGCAAGTCTCTGCACTTCTCTGGGCCTCAGTTACCTCACCCACAAAGTGGGGATTAAAACTAAGTGAGTAGGTTGGTGTTGAGGAGCAAAGTGAACGTGCTGGGTTAGAGAAGCAGCGTGGCTCAGTGGAAAGAGCAAGGGCTTAGGAGTCAGGGGTCATGGGTTCTAATCCCGGCTCCACCACCTGTCAACTTGTGTGACTTTGGGCAAGTCACTAAACTTCTCGGTGCCTCAGTTACCTCATCTGTAAAATGGGGATTAAGACTGTGAGCCTCATGTGGGACAACCTGTTTACCCTGTATCTACCCCAGCACTTACAACAGTACTCAGCACATAGTAAGCGCTTAACAAATACCAACATTATTAGTAGTAGTTGTAGTAGGAATCAGCAAGGTAAAATAAGAGGGGGCAAGGTGATTGAGTACTTGAGTGCATCACGAGATAGAAAGCAGTTTGGTGGTGATTGTGCTGAAGTAGAACCCCGAAGTCTCGATCTTCAATCAGTCAACCATACAATGGTATTTACTGAGCACTTACCGTGTGCAGAGCACTGTACTAAGCACGTTCCCTTGTCCAGTTCAGCTCTTTAAGAGGAGGCCAGTAGATCCACCAACTCACCTGCCCACTCCAATATCCATTTTCCTCATATTTCTGCCCTTTGGACACCACCTTACATCTTACTGAGCTAAATTCCTTCAGGCCCTTAGGAAATAGCATTTATTTCCCACTATTTCACTTAGCCATTGCCTGTAGAATTTCCAACTTCCTGTTCTTGGTTTTTGCCTGTTGTCAAGGAAACAAAAGAGGATTTTGTGGTATTGGAAATTGGACTGACCATTGGTTGAGCCCCCAGACTCAGGATCAGCCAAATGAATGCTGGGCCTCAGCTAAAAGTATTGCCAACATCACATGGATTTTGTATTGAATTTAGCTCTGTAGACAGATGGTGGTTTGAGTGACTCACTGATTTAAGGAAGAAAGTTTGGTATCCTAGTGACAACAGATTGCTTCTGAAATGGAGGTCAAGTTATCCTTTGGGGGAGAGTTTATCTACAGGAGAGAAGTAGAGGAAGGTCTCCTTCCCATTTAATAGTAACTGTGGCATTCTTAAGTGCTTATGATGAGCCAAGAATTGTACCAAGCACTGGGGTAGACACAAGATACTCAGGCCAGATACTCACAGTTTAAGGGAGAGAGAGGACAGCTATTTCATCCCCATTTTACAGGTGAAACAGAGACACAGAAAAGTGAAGTGATTTGCCCAAGGTCACACAGAAGATAAGTATCAAACCTGGGATTCGAACCCAAGTCCTCTGATTCCCAGGCCTGTGCTCTTTCCACTAGGCCACTCAGCTTTCCATTCATCTTCCTCAAATCTTTAATACCAAGATCCACCTTGGGAGGAGGCTTGTTATCCAGGGAAATAATTCTGTTTACTGGCAATACCTGTAATGGCACCAGTGGGCCACAAAACATGTCTTGCATTTGAACAGCTTCTAGCTGTTTAAGGAAGAACTAAAGGGATATGCTGGTGAAACCAAACTGCAGCAAAGTGAGCTACTTTCATGCTTTATGGGGAAGGCGTAATTGACAGAATAATACAGTTAGAGCAGTTATGAAAATAGATCAAGGATGAAAAGAAACTGGGCAGAAGACCTAATATGAAAATCAAGGAGCCAATCTAAAAGCAGTGCTATTCAATACACACTGCCTCTTCTTTCTGTTCTCTTTTTTTCATGACTGATTGAAAGGACAACTCAAGGACAAGGGTTGGAGAGAGGTCTGTATATTTGCAGACTGATGTTTGCTTTCTTTTAGTCTAGTGAGAGGCAGGGCAGTAGGAGAAAAGTGGGGGGTGGGGGTGGAGGTCAATATGGCCTAGAGGAAATAGTCCTGTACTAGGAGTGAGGAGACCTGGGTTCTAGTCCAAGCTCTGGCACTGACCTGCTATGAGACCTTGGGCAAGTCACTTAACCTCTCTGTACCTCAGTTTCCTCATCTGTAAAATGGGGATAAGATATTGGCTCTCCCTTAGACTCTGAACTCCATGTGGGACAGGGACTGTGATTGGTCTGATGATCTACCCCAGGGCTTTGGCACATAGTAAGCACTTAATAAATACCCTAATTATCAAGTGGGGAAAACTAGGAGAGCAGTTGGAATAACGTTGGAAAATATACAGATCATTTAGAATGGTTGGAAGTCCCCAGATTTTTAAAACTATCCACCAAGCTAGTTAAATTTTAAAATTCCCAGGAGAAATCTGGAATCCCGAATTCCACTGGCTCAGGGTGGACTGTGGCATATTCATCCAAGGGAGGTAGTCAGTGTTTCCCCATCCCATTGTTTCTGGGGGCAAAGTGAAAGTGAGAGGAGGACCCATTTTGCAATACTCACCACTAGTGGCTGAGACAAAGGAAATCAGCAGGGGTGGGGGGAAGGTGTGGTGAAAAGGGGCCAGACTTAGTCCTACAAGGAACCTGCCAATATTTTCAGGGAAAGGTCTGGGTCCCCAGAATTCCATTTCCCAGCTGATTGGGCTAAGCCCAAATCCTTCCATCTTTCCTGGAGGGGCCAAACCAGACCCACCTGTTTTGACTTCTCTGTCTCTTCATGGGAGAGTGTGTATTTAGTTTTGTTTGGTTGTGTTTTTGTGAAATTTTCCAAAAATTTGAATTTTCAACTGTGGCCATCGCAAATAGTTCCTGCATGCAAAGGCTTAATTGCCTAAATCATAGCGGAGGTTATTGTAATCAGTGAGTTCCTGATGTTGATAACTGTAGTGGTTATCTTTGTACCAGGTTGCATTGCCAAGTACCTCTCTGGTCTTTCCCTGCCTGTCTATTTCACCTTCCATTCATCTCAATGTCACAGCAGTAACTCTCCACCGAGGCAAAGGGAGTCTGAATCTAACGTTGTGTGCATTTCTATTCTTGCCTTTCCTCATTGTTGATTAGCCCTGCTGCCTTATCAATTCACAGAATAGTATGTGACTACAGATTGACTTTGCAGTGAAGAGGGAATACAATTTGCTGCTACAGATGCTGCCGTTGTCATAGAGACCAAAATGAAGGTGATTGGTCCACACTGGACTGTACTACGATGTTCCTTCCATGATGGTGAATGCTACCGTTGCATCAGGCACCCCCTGACTGCCGAGTGTGATATAAATTCTGAAAGCATTTTCTGTTTCCCTTTCCAGTTTTTACATGGGGAGGAAAAAAATCATAGAGGTACTCACACAGCAGAAAGCAAGCCCAGATACACTCTACAGCCGTGGTATTGCTAGTTAATGTGTTAGCTCACCCTCCTCATTCACTCCTTTGCAGAGTGTAACCCTTGAGTGCCTTTGGGTTCATCTGATGCAGTGTTTGGTGTTGGTTACATCACAGGCTTGCTTATCTGTGTCATTCCCAGCGAGGCTGAGACTGAATGAGCTTGTGAACGCTGTGAATGTGATTTTTTTTTTTTGCTTCCTGCCAGAAAGACCTGTTCTCTACTTCAGATTTACCATAACGAAAGAGAACGAGAAAGAAAGAGAGAAAGAGAGAAAAAGAGAGAGAGAGAGAAAGGGGAAAACCAGTCCACATACAGGATGGCTTGTAGAAGGTGTTATTTGTGAGTATTCTTTCTTCCCTGGATTAGGAATCTAGATCATGAGCTGAGCATTGTGGAATCTTTTTGGTTTTGGAGAGGGGCTCTGTGTGTGTGTGTGTGTGTGTGTGTCTGTCTGTCTGTCTGTCTGTCTGTCTGTCTTATTGTGGATCTGTTTGGGGAAGGGGAAGGGCAGCTTGGATCATTTGGTAGTTAACCTTTCAGGATACACTGACACATGGAGACCCAAATAATTGTCTGTGCTAAAAACAATAACTAGAATAATGATGGCGATATTGATGATGATGGTGAATCAGCATTTAGAAGCAAACCTTTAATATGTTTAATAGCAGACCTAAAAGAAGCAGCTTACCTTCCTTCTTTCCCTTTAAGCCCCTCCAAAGAAACAAGTATCAGATTTTTATGAATAGGTCGTTATCTTAAATTTAAACTTGCTTGCACATTGCTTTTGTGTCCTATTTGAATTTTAAACACTCTGGGAGATGTTATAAATTGCTTTACTGGATATGTTGGTGTTATATGTGATGTAAATGTACTCTAGAATTATAATAGCCAAAGATCTTTCATTCTCTATCCTTAGGGATAAGTTAATTTCTTTCTCAGTTAAAAAGTCAATGTAAATAACCCTGTGGTGCAGCAAGATCTGCAGAAATTAATATTTTGTTCATGAGCCTGGAGCAGCAACTGTCATATTTGGCTTAAGGAGCTAAGCATCCGTTTGTTGGTAGCCAGTGGTAAAGGTTGTTGAAGTTTGTGCTGTGTTAGTGACATCACAGATCCAGAATATTTGTGGAAACCAAAGTCGGCTGTTCTGTTAGATGGGTTGTCCTGGGAGATTGAGGAACTTTGATTCCTGAGCTGCTTGGCCATCTGGCTAGAACTCCAATGTTCCTTTTGTATGTAGCCAAGAAATATGAGCAGGTAAGGTGGCGGAGTCAAGGTTTGTACTTTAATTCATCTCTGTAGCCCCCCTAATTCCCTGCTTGCTCTGTGTGCTCCCCATTTTCACTGAAAGACCTATGTGTCCTAGGTCATGGCACAGCAGGACCCCTCTTAATATCCCTCATCCCCTGCAGGGTGACTTTCCTAATATCAAAAGGTATTTTTAATCATTTCAGTTACTTGCAAATAGTCTTTTTTTAAAATGAAAGGGGTTGTGGGAGGAAGGGAAAGGGGAAAGGTTTGGGGAATAAAAAGAAAAAAGGAAATTTTGTAAAGCAATGGAAGCTATGTTATAGGGACTCTCTTTAGGCTTTCAAAGCTGTTTACAATTCCTGGTATAGAAGTGTATGGTACCCTGGAAAAAATGTAATAAGCTTCCCTGCTTACTGTTCAGGAGCTGGAGGGAATGAATATCACACAAAAATCTTGTCTGGGCTCTGCCTCATGTAGGTTGCAATCTTCCTCCCCAACTCCTCTAAACAAGAATGAAAATCCAAAGGTGGAGAACCAGCAATGCTGAATTTCTTTCACCATTAAAGCACATTTTCATTCCAGTCATGGGCTGCTTCCCGAATAGATAACTGTATTGGTAAGAAGACAAGCATTCTTTTAGTGCCGATTCAGGTAGATTTAAAATAGGAGTTATGTTGATTTCTAAACCCACTCAAATATTCCTGACTCTTATTTTCTCTCTCATGCCTTTGCCTCTCTTACACAGAAAACCCTATATTTGCTGTGTGTAGAGAACCATCTAGATTTAGCTTCTCTAGTCAGGGCTATCGATTTATTTTTAGAAGCAGATAGTAAGCCCTGCCTTGCATGGTCGCTTCCATCCCTAAGTACTCCTCAGGATGAAAGTCCAAAGAGAGTAAGACTTAATAGACCGTATCCTTTGCAGTCGGGCTTTTACATTGATGCATAAGATGTCAGTAATTTAGCTGGGTGGAAAGTCACACCTGAAGAGGTTTGAAAATCATGTGTAAGTGCCTTGGTGATCGGTGTCGATTAAACAGAAATGAAGATTTTGACTGGGCATTGGGAGAAGGAAGTCTGTAATCTATACATTTTGTCTATTCAGTGGCTGAGCAGATTCACCAGTCTCAGTGAAGTCAGTGATATGAAAAGGTTGCTAAGTGAACCTTGGAACATGTAATCCATTACCAAAATCTGCTCATCCCAATAGCTATTCATGACTCTTCTTTCTCATTTCTTTTTCATTTCATATATTTTTGGAGGGTTGTCAGACTTAGAAGCCGTAGGTATGCCAGAACCTCCTTGGTGAATTATTTTTTTTCTGAGGGGTGTCAATTCCACATGGTATGAATTAAAAAGGTTCCTTTATATAGTTAAAGCACTATAGAATGGTCATCATGACAGCTCTGTAGCAACCGGAAGAAATCAGAATCTGGGAAGTAAGTCTATTCTATCTGTCTATCTTGCACCATTTTCCTCCTCCATTAGACCAGATACTCAGTTATATTAATGTCTAGTTCTTTCGGCTTGTATTTTTTGACCACATCCTGTAAAATAGTGAATTTAGAAACTCAAGAATGTTTTACATATAAATCAGCCAATCAGGAATATTTATTGAGGACTTACTGTGTTTGCAGAGCATTGTACTAAGCGTTTGGGATAGTATAATAGAAAAGAGTTGATAGTCATGATCCCTGCCCTCAAGGAACTCACAAACTAATAGGGGAAATGGACATTCAAATAAATTACAGACTGGGGAAACAACAGAATATAAGGATGTGTGTGTAAGTTCTGTGAGGCTGAGGGTAGGGTGACTATTAAAGTGCTTAAAGAGTGCGCATAGGCAACAAAGAAGAGAGGGAGAATAGGGTGGGAAAATGAGAGGTTAGTCAAGGAAGGCTTCCTGGAGGAGATATGATTTTAGTAGGGCTTTGAAGAAGGGGAGAGTGGTGGTCTGCCGGATATGAAGGGGAAGGGAGTTCCAGGCCAGGGGGAGGAAGTGAGAAAGGAGTTGACAGCAGGAGAGATGAGCTCGAGGCACAACAAATAATAAATGGTCTCATTATTAATTGCCAAAGGTTGTTACAGTAGTTCCTATAATAAAAATAAAAGGAAACTTTTGAAAATGGCTTTCTGAATCAAACATACTTACAATCTCCTTCCACAGTGTAGGTCATTACCAGTAAGATATCTTAATTAGTCCTGTCCTAATTAAGATCATCCCTGTTTCAGTTATTATCTAGAGACTGTACTTTTATTACCAGGAAATAGAGTAGCTGTCTAGAATGGATGCAAAATGTACCTTTTTTCAACTTGGGAATTTAAGCTACACAGTGTTGTTCTGAGTCATTAGTAATTATATTCAGGGTGAAGTATTATTGCCTATATTTTCTGACATAAGACTTTGAGGGATTTACATTATAGTAAAAAATTGGGGTCCTCAAAAGAGGAATTGGCTACTTGTTTTTTGTGAGCCCCCAAAGGGACAGGGACCATGTCTAATTCCATCTGGATATTCTCTCAGATTGTAGTAGATTGTAGTAATAAATACTATTATTACTGCTATGACTACTACTCTCTCTAATACCTCAGATTCCTGAAGAGGCTCACAGCGTGCCATATACACAATGGTTCTTCGATCATTGTTTGTTGAGGAGGCAGAAAATGGTGACTGAAAAGCAGTAGAGAAAAATCCTACTAAAGCGACTGCAGCCAGTAGTTAGTGATCCTGGCACCTGAGTCTCTACTGACTAGCCAGAAAAGTCGGGCGATGGGGGGGAGGGGGATGGGGGTATGGCGGGGATTACCATAGCCTGCTGAGCCCCAGAAGACAAACAAGAAAACTAAAATGGATCCCCAAGGGGACCAAATCTGGCCTTGGACGGTTAGGCTGATAATGCCTAAGTAAGGACTTGGAATTAGAGAAGCAGCGTGGCACAGTGGAAAGAGCCCAGACTTGGGAGTCAGAGTTCATGGGTTCGAATCCCGGATCCACCGCTTGCCAGCTGTGTGACTTTGGGCAAGTCACTTAACTTCTCTGTGCCTCAGTGACCTCATCTGTAAAATGGGGATGAAAACTGTGAGCCCCAAGTGGGACAACCTGATCCCCTTGTATCCCCCGGCGCTTAGAACAGTGCTCTGCACATAGTAAGCGCTTAACAAATACCAACATTATTATTACCTATGATTATTGAGTCAGGGAGGGGATGTTCACCCATCAAATAATTGCCAGCAAATTATCCTTCCCCCTGCAATTCACATACATGAAATCAATATAAGATCTTATTTTGGGGTAAATAATAATAATTGTGGCATTTGTTAATCACTCACTACGTGCCAAGCACTGTTTTAAGTGCTGGGATAGATAAAATCCAGTGAGATAATCAGGTAAATACCTGGGTGATATACCCATCATAACATCTAAAACATATCCAAAGAATAACAAGGCAAATAAAGAATGGGTTTGCAGTCAGGAAAACAATTTTAACAATGAGAAGCAGCATGGCTTAGTGATGGAGCACAGGCCTGAGCATCAGAAGGATCCAGTTACTAATTCTGGCTCTGCCACTTGTCTGCTGTGTGATCTTGGGCAAGTCACTTCACTTCTCTGTGCCTCAGTTACCTCACCTGTAAACTGCGGATTAAGCCCCATGTGGGACACAGACTGTTTTCACCTGATTAACTTGTATCTAGCCCAGCCCTTAGTACGGTGCCTGGCATTTTGTTACAAATACCGTATCAAAAATATACACAGTTCTCCTATAATGCAGGGGTTCTCACAGAGCCCTACATTAAGGAAAACTTGTGTTCCCTATTTCTATCATCACATTCTATTTAAAAAACATAGTGAAAACACATGTTATGAAAACCCTGAATGTTCATGATTAGCTCACAACTTTTCCCCCTTTTCCAGTTCCTTCCAAAGTAGGTGCCCTGCAGATTCTGCTTACCTTCTGTGTCTGGAGGAGTCATTATGTGCTAGCTAGGTGAGCAAAAGCAACAGAGGGTCCATTGTGGATCAGACTTTCAAGCAGTTCTGCTATTTATGGAGACTAGGCTTCCTCATTATACCGAATTGTCCTTTTTTCAGCCCTGGGCCCCAGGCCCTGAAAGAGACTCTCAGTCAGCTATACGGCCCTGTTTTCTTTAAGCAGAAGCATGAAACAGTGCCTTCTCTCCCATAAACACCTTGAGGGCAGAGGCCATGTCTTCCTCTTCCACAGTATTATGGTATTGTATTTTTTCAAGAGACTAGTTACAGTGCTCTGTACACACCAAGGGCATTTATTGAATGCCGATGACAATTAGTCTCAGGAAATCCCAGACAAGGGAATCTTTTTTGCCTATTGGCTGTTGGACTTACAGGTTCCAAAATAATCAGCCAGCTCAGACTCTGCTCTAGGGATTTCTGGGAAATGTCATTCCTCAGAACTTCCTCTCTCCCTGAGATGGGAACAATCTTCTTCTCTCATCTCTATTGTATTTTGCTTTGTGAAGTTTCTGGATTGGTTCTGTAATGTTGACTGATCTTGTAGAATGTAGATTGAAGAAATATTATTCAGCACTGATGTATTCTTTCTAATGTAATGTGTACTGGGGACAGAGTCCAAATGGCCTAGGAAGATGAGAACTGGTGAAAATTGTGTGCTAGTGAAAAACTGTGTGTGTGTGTGTGTGTGTGTGTGTGTGTGTAAAGTTTTTAAAACTCTTTTGAAGGCTATCATAAAATATCCATTCCTAGAGAGTAGAATCTGGGGAGTCTTCTGTTCCTCAGATATTTGGGTGCTGGATTGAGTCTATATCCATTATTCTTATATTTATAGACATACTTGCCCACAAAACCCTTATTGTGTGTGGATTTGTTTCAAAGCATTGAAACTGCAGAAGTGTCTCCTTAATGTTAACTGGTGTGTTCCTAAAAGAGTGTGTTATGAGCAAAATCAGCATTTAAGAGCTGTAGTTTTAATAGGAAATGGGTGTATGTTCTAACCATATCCACCAAACTCCTATGCCTCCATCCATACATATACAATACTATTCATGAAAGTGTGTGTAGATAAAAGTCACTGGATTGGGGTCTACAGCTCCATCACCTCCTCATCTCTTTCTTGGTCTCAGCTCTCCAGGTATCTGGTCACTGAGTGTGAGCAAGAAGCTGGCCCCAGCCCACAGCTCTGCAAGTGACTGACCTGCCTATATCTGGCATCAGATTTGAGGTCTCCCTTACTTATTTCCCATCCTCTCCTTGCCGGCTGGGCCAGTTTAATTCTCTTCCCTTTGTTAATCAGGAGGATTAAGACTCCTAAAACCATGCAGACTTCTGGCCTAATATGACTCAATAAGTGAAGTTCCTGGCTTCTCTATCTATTCCATTCCACACCCACTTCTACCTCACTCCTCACTCTACCTCACAGAGAAGCAGCGTGGCTCAGTGGAAAGAGCCCGGGCTTGGGAGTCAGAGGTCATGGGTTTGAATCCAAGCTCTGCCACTTGTCAGCTGTGTGACTGTGGGCAAGTCACTTCACTTCTCTGTGCCTCAGTTCCCTCATCTGTAAAATGGGGATTGAGACTGTGAGCCTCAAGTGGGACAGCCTGATTATCCTGTATCTACCCCAGCGCTTAGAACAGTGCTCTGCACATAGTAAGCACCTAACAAATACCAACATTATTACTCCACTCCTTATCCCCTTACCCCCCATTTCAGATCTAGCAGAAAGAAATTGAACAAACATTTATTTGGGCAGAAAATTTCCCAAAAAGCAAGGGGGACTGGGGAGATGGGACCCATTGTTGGGTAGGGACTGTATCTGTTGCCGAATTGTGCTTTCCAAGCGCTTAGTACAGTGCTCTGCACACAGTAAGCACTCAATAAATATGATTGAATGAATGAATGGGAAAACAATTCCACGTCCAACTCACCATCAGGTCTCCAAGGAACAATTTTTCTTTCTCAGAGCAAGAACCGCAGTGCAGCCAAGATGCAATGTAACCTCTTTATGACTCCGAGTGCCAAGAGGTATTTTAGGCAAGATTTGCACTCTGAGAAAGGGAGATGAGCAAAAATCAAAGTGATTTTTTTTTCTTTCTCCCCACCCCAACACCCTTGAGGGTTTCATGGGGGATTACTTAACCAAACAGAGGATTAGGCTTTTGATTTCCAGTAATGTTTTTTTCCCCTCGAACTGTATGTATGTGACTCATCTTTCGTACTTGAAAATCTTTGGTTTTAAAAAGTAAATTATTCAAGTGTAGAAACAGATATGTAGAGACTGGGTCTTGATGAGGGGTTAGTGTACTCTTGGGATGCTATTCTTTTGGTGCTCATATGGAGATAGAGAGAATTTGAAAGTGAATAAGAGTAATTAAGGCGATAATTGAAACATTTTCCTACCCTGGAACTACATCCCTCTGGGGAGTGGTTGCGTGAATAACAGCAGGTCCTTTCTGAATCTTTGATCAGAAGAAACAGGAAAGTAGCAGCTGCAGATGCTTCATTTTTTCATTGAAAATCACATTCTCTTCCTACTTATCTTTTTTTACCTAAAAAAAAACAACAAAAAGAACTGAGAGCACAGATCAAAGCAGGAGGGGAGAAGAAAAAAATTGACCACTGAAATATTTGGGGGCATTATTTTGGTTGGTTAGATGTTTCAAGGCACTAAGTCAATTCTCACCTATCTAACCTTGCTCTTCTCCCAGCACAGCCCAGCTCGCACACTTGACTCCTCTAAAACCAACCTACTCCCTAGACCTCAATCTCATCTCTCTCACTATCTACCTCTTGCTCATGGCCTCTACTCCTACCTGAGACTCCTTCTCCCTTTATATCCACCAGAATACCACTCTCCCCACCTTCAAAACCCTACTAAAATCATATCTCCTACAGGAAGCCTTCCTTGACTAAACTCTCATTTTCCCATGCTATTCTCCCTCTCTTCTGCATTGCCTGCACACTTGGGTCTGTACCCCCTTAAGATCTTTGATGCCCACCCCATCCCCACCCCCACAGCATTTATATACACATCCTTTTACTCTGCTGTAATTACCCTATCTGTAATTTATTTTAATGTCTGCCTCCCCCACTAGATTGTAAGCTCCTTGACAGCAGGGATTGTGTCTACCAACTCTTTTGTTCTGTAGCCTCCCAAGTGCTCAGTACAGTGCTCTGCACACAATAAGCATCAATGAATACCATTTTTATGGTATTTGTTAAGTACTTACTGTGTGCTAGACACTGTACTAAGCGCTGGAGTAGATATAAGATCATCAGGTTGGACACAGTTCCTATCCCACATAGGGCTCACAATCTTAATCCCCATTTTACAGATGAGATAACTGAGGCCCAGAGAAGTTAAGCAGCTTGCCCAAAGTCACACAGCAGACAAGTGGTGGAGCCGGGTTTAGAGCCCAGGTCCTCCTGACTCCCAGCCCCGGAATCTAACCACTAGGCCCTGTTGTTTCCTCTTAGTACCATTGCTTGAGAGGCCACCTAGAGCAAGAAAGAAAGGGTTGTCTGTGCATTTGACTATTGATTTCACAGCAGCCTCCTTTCCCATCACACACAGGCACTTCATTTTGATGTAGTTGTAAAAGATCTTAATTATGCTCAATGTGGGTCGGTGGATGTGTACAATTTTTTATATCTGTACATATCCACCAACCCATGTTGAGCATGATAATATATATATATGTGTGTATGTGTGTACGTGCGCAACTAGAAAGGTGTTTCATATATTATGCACCAACATTTTTATACAAGGAGCAAATTTGAATGGAGATCTCTTTCATATATTAAGTGAAGTGAAAAACATAAGAAAGGTGCTCAATACATGTCAACAGTAGATGGAAGGAGGACAACTACATAGATTAGGATGAGATAAGTAGAGGGAGGATCCAGTCTGGGCTAGTCACCCCCACCTAGCTATTCAATGCTTCTCAGATCCAGTATTCTGGACTAACATTATAAAGGATTCTTTCTTCAAGTTCTCAAAGGCCAAGGTCAGACCCAGAAGTTCAAAGTTCAGGGACCTTTTCTGTAGGAAAAAGGCATTATTTGATCTAGAAGGAAAATAGGGAATATCAACATTCGGAATGCAAAAATTGTTCCCTGAGGTAGCAGCAAGTTTTAGGCTTTCACCACCCAGAAGCTAAATCTGTGCCCGTTCTAGGTGCTTAATTTAAAGATTCTGCTGCTGGCTATGTAGTTTGCTTTAGTTGAATTGGAAAAGGTTATCCTTTCAGGAACTGTGCTAGCCCAGCTATGTTACGCAAACATTCTGCTCCTTTGAAACTGCACCACGTGCATTTCAGTACTGACACTTCTGGCTGTTTCTTCCGAGAGAGATGCAAGTGGCATTGTTTTGTTTTTGTTTTTAAATGGTATTTGTTAAGCGTTTACTATGATCCAGGCACTGAACTAAGCACTGGAATAGACACAAGATAATGAGGTTGGACACACACCATATCCCACATGGGGCTCACAGCATTTTAAAATCCCCATTTTAAGATGGGGTAACTGAGGTACAGAGAAGTTAAGTGACTTGTCCGAGGTCACACAGCAGGTAAATGGTACAGCGGGATTAGAACCCAGATCCTCTGACTCCCAGGCCCATGCTCTTTCCACTAGGTTCTTTGGGGAAGCTGCATTAACTTTCTTGGGCCACAGGGAGCCATCTAGAAAACTGCTGCTTCACTACAGTGATTAACCTTCTCATGACTTGAAAGCAAAAGCAGTTTTCTTAGTACTGTGCCTTGCACACATTAAGCGCTCAATAAATACCACTGATTGATTTTCTGAGGCTGGTGTGACCAACAGACATCTATGGGAAATTATGTGTTCATCTTGACACCTAAAGGAATGTAAGAACTGATTCTCAAAGGTGAAAAGCTACAGCTCCCTTTTGTTGAAAGGTAAATCTACCCTGGGCCTAACGTTAACCCCAGCCTCAATCCTATCCCTAACTCCAATTGTTATAGCAAAGGAAGACAAACAAAATAGTAAGTATTCCTGTTCCCCCAACTTGGGAGTCACACAAACCCCAGTGTCCTTTGGTCCATGATCTGACCTTTGTGGGTTCTGATGGGCTATTTGATCAATTTCCTTCCCTGGTATAGGGGTCTCCATAACCTTGGCATAGCCCAACTCTCCATACCTTTTGAAGATCTATGTTACCATTGTTCATACTGTAGCAATGTGTCTTCCTGCATTCACACTGTGACTCACAGGAGACCGATTCACTTAGGTACTTACTAAGGAAAATGTAAAGGATCTCTTTTTAAGGATCTGTGATTCTGTACTTCCCAGTTTTCTTTCCTGAATCCATTAGCCCTGCCTCATTATGAAATAGAATGGACTATACGAGATTGTAGTTTTTCTATTTTCTGTAGACTACATGTTAGTTGGTTTGGTAGAGACAGAGTATAATGAAGTGTTAAAGTCTTAGAATCTCAAAGCTGGAAATGACCTTCAGAGGTCATCCAGTCTAGCCCCCTGTTTCCAGACAGGTAAAAGGTTCACCTAGAACAGACTGTTGTTGTTTTCTCATTTTTTAAGAATTAGTACATGCTGGGGTAAAAAAAAAAAAAACCCAAAAAAAACAAAATAAAAACTCTGACAGCTGAGAAAGTCTTCCTTTTGGCCCTACTGAACTTCCTCTTACTGCAGGTCCAGGCCAAATCCTTATGTGATCATGGAGAACTTCTAGTCCCCACCCCCCTCACAAAGCAATTCATAATCTATTGTTAGGCACCCTTTAGCCTTTTCTTCCCTGGGTGACAGAACCTCAATTCCTTTAACATTTTCTCATAGACCCTATTTTCCATCCTTTGAATCTTTTTCCTTGCTCTTCTCTGGATCCTCTCCAGTTCCTCAATCTACTTTTAATAACTGTGATACCCAATCCAAGACTCAGGACTGTAAAGCAACGCTGTATTTAGCAGAAATTTACCCATGCCTCATTTCTGTTAGTGCCACTCTTCTCAAGGGGAGAGCTCACTGCCGCCAACCAAGATGCAAAATAGTTCCTCACTCGTCCTACACCCTGAAGAACCCTGTTGGTTCCTTCTCTGCAACCAAGAGGGTCCACAGAGAGCCTCCTGAGGTAATGCTTATTTGCCTTTTTTTAAGAAAAGTTTTTCTTGGATATGTCTCCCTTCCCCCCCCCCCCGCCCTCCCCCCCATCACCAGCTCAGAGAATGGTCACCTCCATTCCTGTACCCAAAGACCCACGGCAGGGGAAGGATCCAGGACATGTCAATCTTCACAAAAAGACAAAGACATTGCTCCAAGGACCATTTATTTCTTCCTTTTCTTTTTGATCTGTTTATAGTTTTTGTTGTCATGCTCTATTTTGCTTTTCCACTGTTTCCAAGAAGCAAAAGGACCCCAACTCTTATTACAGCCCAGCTCAGTGCTACACACCCCAGTGACTTATGAAAAAGCAAAGGAACAGCAGTGTCCCCTGCTGAGGAGTCCTCATGAAAATACTTGGTTCCATGACAACAAGCCTGCACCCTCTATCCTTGCCAGCCATCTCACAATGTGGGCTGCAGGCCACAGGGGACCTGGTGACAGAGTGCAGATGGCGCAACAGAACTCATTATGGTTTCAGGAAAACCTGAAGAAATTCACTCTCCTCACCTTCAAAGCCTTATTAAAATCACATCTCCTCCAAGAGACCTTTTCCAACTAAGGCCTCATTTCCTTTTCTCCCTCTCCCTTCTGCATCACCTATGCACTGGTACCTTTTACTCACCCCTCTCTCAGCCCCACAGCACTTATATACATATCCATAATTCATTTTAATATCTGTCTCTCCTGTAGACTGTAAGCTTCTTGTGAGCAGGTAATGTGTCTACCAACTCTGTTATATTATAGTCCCCCAAGTTCTTAGTACAGTGCTCTGCACCCAGTAAGCACTCATTAAATATGATTGTTTGATTGATTAAGTGATCTGCACTTGTGTGTGTAGTTTCATCTGTGACCAGGCATGTTAGCCCAGGTGCCAGGAGTTGTGGGGAAGAAACCTAGAAGGCAAACCCTGTTGCATACCATCCCCTAGTCTGATGATAATAATAATAATAATAATAATAATGATAATGGTATTTCTTAAGCACTTTCTATATGCCAAGAACTGTTCTAAGTGCTGGGACAGATACAAGGTAAGCAGGTTGTCCCACATGGGACTCACAGTCTTAATCCCCATTTTACAGATGAGGTAACTGAGGCACAGAAAAGTTAAGTAGCTTGCCCAAGGTCACACAGCAGACAAGTGGCAGAGGCGGGATTAGAACCCACATTCTCTGACTCCCAAGCCTGTCCTGTTTCCACTAAGCCATGCTACTTCCTGCAGCTTTGGCAGTTTCAAGAGCAGTGTGAGCTAGTGGAGAAAGCACAGACCTGGGAGTCAGAAGGACTTGGGTTCTATCCTGGCTCCATTACTTGTCTGCTGTGGGACCTTGAGCAAGTCGCTTCACTTCTCTGTGCCTCAGTTTCCTCATCTGTAAAACGGGGATGAAGACTGTGAGCCCCATGTGGGAAAGGGACTGTGTCTGACCTGGTTACCTCTTATCTACCCCAGCGCTTAGAACAGTGCCTGGCACACAGTAAATGCTTAACAAATACCATAAAAAGGGGAGGGGGGGAAGGAGGAGGTGGAGGCAGCAGGGCCAGTTATGAACGATAGGCCAGGCTGGCATTTGTTCTTTCCTCCTGGCTTGCATATGCTGCCCTTCATTTTATCATCCAACAATAATAAATCAATTAAGCAGTTCTATTTATTGAGTGCTTACTATTTGCAGAGCACTGTAGAGAGCGCTTGGAAGAATGCAGTACAGTAGAGTTGGTGGACATGATTTCTGTCCTCAAGGAGCTTACAGTCTAGAGGGGGAAGACAGACATTAAAATACATTACAGATAAGGGAAATGGCAGAGCGTAATGATATGCATATAAGTGTCCCGAGGGTAGGGTGAGTATCAAGTGCTTAAGAGGTATGGACCTGAGTGACACAGAGGAGAGGGCAGATAGAGTAGAGGAAATGAGGGCTTAGTTGGGGAAGGTCTCTTGGAGGAAATGTGATTTTAAAAGGGCTTTGGAGGTGGGGAGAGTGGTGACTTGTTGGATATGAAAGGGGAGGGAGTGCCAAGTCAGAGGGAAGATGTGGACAAGGGGTCAGCAGTGAGATAGGCAAGATACAGAGTGTAGGTTGGTGTCAGAGGAGAGGTGTGCAGGCTGGGTTATAGTAGATTAGTGAGGTATCGTAAGAGAAGGCATGCTGACTGAGTGCTTTAAACCTGATGGTAAGGAGTTTCTGTTTGATGTCAAGGTGAATGGACAACCATCGGGAGTTTCTGAGGAGTGGGGAGGTATGACAAACCTTTTTTTTTTCTTTTCAGAAAATTGATCTGGGCAGCAGAGTGAATCAATGACTGGAGTGGGGAGATACAGGAGGCAGGGAGGTCAATGAGGTGACTGATGCAGTCAAGTAGTCAAGGGGGGGATATGATAAGTGCTTGGATCAGCATGGTAGCAGTTTGGAGAGAAAGGAAAGGGCAGATGCTAGCGATAATTGTGTAGGTATTTGTTGTTTGGGAATCCTGCTAAGCTATATTACCATGAGCATTGTCTCCAAGTTGGCAAGCTGCATTTCAGAGCTTCATTGTTGATTATTTTACCCTGTCATTTGCTATCGAATATGCCTTGTAGGTGAGGCTGATGAAACTGCTCAAGAGACCAGATGTGTCTTCTATGGTAGATCAAAGTTTCACAGATTCATAAAATTTCAATTTGATATGAAGCTTGATGTCCTATTGTCTTATTAATCTCTCAAAAGCTGTGTTGGACTTTTTTAAAATTTTAATGGTATTTGTTAAGCACTTACTATGTGTCAAGCAGTGTTCTAAGTGCTGGGGTAGAGACAAGTTAATCAGGTTGGACACAGTCCCAGTCCCATACGAGGCTCTCAATCTAAGTAGGAGGGAGAACGTCTCCATTTGGTTTCCTACTTCTTTGTCTATCTGTGAATCATTGGATAGTATCCTGCCCAGGGAGCATTATTTGGTATAATAATAATGTTGGTATTTGTTAAGTGCTTACTATGTGCCGAGCACTGTTCTAAGCACTGGGGTAGACACAGGGGAATCAGGTTGTCCCACGTGGGGCTCACAGTCTTAATCCCCATTTTGCAGATGAGGTAACTGAGGCACAGAGAAGTGAAGTGACTTGCCCAAAGTCACACAGCTGACAAGTGGCCAAGCCCGGGATTCGAACCGATGACCTCTGACTCCAAAGCCCATGCTCTTTCCACTGAGCCACGCTGCTTCTCTACAGCATTCAATCCTGTGTTGCTGATATAAATCTTTAGTTGTGCTAAGGGCTACCAGGATGTAGTTGGTACAGAAAACCTCTGGTTTTTTTCAGGTTTATTATGAGCCCTTAATGCTGTGCTGATTCTGCAAAGCATTGGTAATCATTTGCATGCTTTCTTGTGGGCGTGGGCCTCAAGACTACAGTCATCAGCACACAGCAGTTCCTGCATGACTCATCAGTCATCAAAGACTTTTGATTATGTTCAGAAGCACTTTCTGACACCAGCTTCCAGATCCCTCATCATTTTGAAGTTTAGCAGTTTAGAAGAGGTTGATTAAAAATGGACCTCCCACACACCCCTGCTATACTCTGCAGGTGAAGGGGAAAGGGTCAGGCAGGGCAACCCCAACTCTGACTTGACCAAACACATGATTGTGGAGGAGTGCCATTCGGTCAACCAAATCAGCTCAGAAGTTGGCTCAATCCTAGTTTGTTGAGAGGATCAAATGCTTTTGTAAGATCTAGAAATAAGGTTTAGAGGTGCTGGCGTTGCCCTCTTTATTTCTGTATCTGATGTGTAACTATAGTGCCTGCTGTACTGCATTTTGGTCTGAAGCCACGTTGCAATTCAGGTCATGCATGGTTAACTATATTCTACAGTAGCCAGTCTAGAAGGATTCTGACTAGCCACTTTTCAGCAATGGAGAGCATTGTAATATTCCAGTATTTCCCACAATCAGTTCTTTCCCCTGTCTTCATCAATCATCAGCATCATCACTGGTGTTCATTAAGTGCTAACTGGGAGAGTACAGTACAACAGAGTTGGTAGACACTTTCCCTGCCCCCAGTGAGCTTACATTCTAGAAGGGGAGACAGACAATATAAATAAATAATTTGTAATACATAATTTACAGACATATACCTAAGTGCTATGGGGCTGAGGGTGGGGTGAACACCAAATGTTTAAAGGTCACAGATCAAAGGGCAGAGATGATGCAGAAGGGAAAGGGAGCTGGGGAAAAGAGGGCTTAATTGGGGAAGGCTTTGAAGGTGGGGAGAGTGGTGGTCTGGTGTACCTGGAGGGGGAGGGCGTTCCAGGCCAGAGAGAGGATGTGGGAAAGGGATCAGTGGCGAGATAGACGAGTTCAGGGCCCAGTAAGCAAGCTGGCACTAGAGGAGCGAAGTATGTGGGCTGAGCTGTAGTAGGACATCAGTGAGGTAAGGTAGGAGGGGGCAAGCTGATGGAGTGTGTTAAAGCTTTTGGTAAAGAGTGGGTCACTTTGAATTTTATTTGTTTCTTCTCAGGACTGGCAACCTCTGGTGTCAGTTTAGTGTCATCTGCAGATTGAATGAACATGCCCTCCATTCTTTTCCCTGAGTTACTGATATAGATATTTAATAGAATCAACCCAAGCACCAACCCAAGGGCTTGTGTTTTCCTAACTCCCCCTTGGGATTCAAGTTTATGATGCATGAGACTGGATGTAGGAATAACCCAGCAATCTGTTTAGCAATTTCTCATGTAAACTATCTCCTGAGTGTACAGCTGTAGGAGGAAATGAGAAACCAGGTTCCAAAAGATTTAGAAGATTGAAGAACGAGAACGTGCTGGAGCATCAGGAACAAATATCAGCCAATCAAGGAAGTCCAATAGCAAGAACAAACAGATTATTAACGAAAGGTTTGGGACCCAGAGTCAGCCCTGGGAGATGAGGCAAGCAATGAATTTATTCCTTTTTCAGAGATCAGAAATGAATAACTGAAATGGAAACAGAAAATGGTGGTCTGAGGAGAAGGTGCTGAACAATTGCAAACCTTTTGTGACTGATTTAATTCATTCGACTAAATATTTTAGAAAAGCATGCACAATGAATACTTGCAGTGAGCCTGGCAAGCAGAATTGAGGCCAGTGGATAGCAGGAGCTTTTGGCAAGGAAACTGATGCTAGCATTTCCAGACATCAGTGGTTTGCAGTAATGGATGAAAATTGATCTGAGTAAGTCCACACACTGCAAACTTGTATTAGTCTCTTTGGAGAATGCAGTTTTCCTTTCTGACTCTATTTACCTATCCTTTTCCCCTTCTACTTGCTTACCTTCCTTGTCCATGCTCCCTTTTCTTCCCTCTCAGCCATCTATTTAGTCCCTCTCTTGCCTCCATCTCCCTCTCTGTCTCTTGACCTTTCCCTCTCCCATCCTTCTCTTCCTTGTTTTTTTCTACTTTTTCCTCTATTTCACTATTCACCACGTTTCATGCAAAGACCAAAACAGAGTCTATATGACCCATCATCCCTTTTGTTCTGAGCTGCCATAAAAGTCTTATACCTGATTTCAGTGAGTTCTTCATGGGTGATTCTGTGGCACTTTCTGTTGGCCCAGAGGTGACTTTTCTTTAGAGTATCTCATTTTTTTTTCTTTAGAAAGGATCATTTTTTGAAGCCTCATCCCACTGGAAGAGGGTCATGATCTATCTTGGAGTAGTGAGGCTCAGGAAAGGGCACCATGAGAATTTTGCTTTCTTAGGCTGTTTTTCTCGGCCCCTAACAGAAAGTTTCACCCCATTGTCTCCTACCAAGAAAGACTGAAGCTCACTGACTTGGACTAATGTATCATGTCAGATCCTGGAGACCGGCCTGGAATGTGTTTGCTCATTGTAGGCCAAGGATGGAGCAGGCTAACTAGCATAGAGAAGTTGTTCCTTGCGGTGTTCCAATGAATAGATTAAGAAGGTGTTCCAAGTTAATTGCCCAAGCTATTTCCCAATAACTTTCAAGGCACACACAGGGAAACATTTCAGATCCATCACAACAGGACTTGCATGTTCCCGCCATAGCCCAGACCTCTCTTGAGCTCATCAATATCTGCGCCCTCCGATTTGTGGCTACCTCTTAAGCAAAGAACACCATCTGAACACCATCTGGATCATTTGCATTTCTGGAGTCAAGGATCTGAAAGCGGATGCCAATCATTAAGCTGTTTGGGAGCCTATGGCAATGAATTCCATACCCCTTCTGCTATTGAGTAAACTGAGTCAAAGAGCAGGCAAATGCTTCCTGGCAGTGGCCCAAATCTGTTTTGACGTCAGGAGTCAGACCCAGTTGACTGGGCTAGCTCAGATCAGTGTTTCTCCCCACTAGTTTGTAAGTCCTCTAATGCTGTCTAGTCCATAGGTGTGAGTTCCTGTGTAATGCAGTCCTGGGCCTCTGAAGGCATTTGTGCCTTCGGCCTTTTGATTGTGATCCCAGAGTCCCTTTTTCCTTTTCAGCTGTATGCTGTTCCACCCTCCTCCATTTGCTGGTGGTTGGCTGATTTGAAAGCGCCTTAACTCTGATCATTTTCTCTGTCCCTTTAGGTGATGTTTTAAATGTTCCCATGTGTTTCTCAACCAACCTCCCCCCATCAACTCCCATTAATTGTCTTGCATGGAGAGGAGATGTCTTCCTTTCTTTCTCTGGATTTTTCCCCCAGGTGAGAACCTGGCTGCCATTTCTGCCATCAACCATGTTCATTTCAGCCCTGAAGTTGCTGACACAAGTGCTGAGGGGAGAATGGAGCCAAGAAGCAGCCTGACCTTTAAAGAATCAATGCTCAGAAGAAAGACAGTCGCATTTTCCCATTTATGTTCTCTCAATCCTCAGTGCATTTACGTTTTAAAAGCTCTTGAAATAGTCAGTACAATCTGGATGTAAAGGACTTGAGGGTTACCCAAAGGCTTGGAGTCAGTGTCTTTGAATTGTTTTAAAAATGACTCTGAGTGTTGAGGTTTCCATTCACGTGACCTCAGAAGCATTGGAATCCAGCCAGACACTCCCATGATCTGTTCCCTCCCCTGACTTCCCAGAGCATTAATTGCAGTCATTCACTCCATTCCTTAGTGGGGCTTGCTTCTTTGGTGCTTTTTGGCATTCCTTGCAGGATTTTTACTAGCTCCATGTTTATAGAAATCTAAAATAGGACTTAATTTTGTGTTGTGTTGGTTACATCAATGAGATGGGTCCCTAGGTTTTCTCTCCCTCCAGCTCTTTCCAAAGAATCACAAACTGCCTGAGAATTAAGAAAAACAATTCTAATTCAAGAAACCCCCCGCGCCCACTGCCTGATGGGAAATGAACACGGCACCCCACCTTATGGGGAGTTGCGGAGGAAGCTAGTGGGGAAGTGGGGAGAAGCAGAAGAGGAGGTTGACATTCATGACTTCTAACTTTCTCAGAGGTTGAGTTTAAGAACATTTCCTGTCAGGCTTGAACACCTGAAAGATAACTTAGTTGCCATGCAGAGTGATAAGCTGAGCTATAAGAGGGTAAAAGTTCTACAGAGAGTAATGTATTCAAGACAGTCCAGCAGGTACAAAGTCCTTCATTTAACCTTCATTTTCTTACTTTCTCCTGGCTCCTGTGACCAAGCAAAACCAGGAGTGATTTGGCTGGTGTCTTGCTTCTCCCCACCCTCCCATGGATCCACCAGTTTCCATTAGGCTACATCATCCTGATCATTCATGAAGTTTACAAAAGGCATCAGACTATTTCATTTCCATCTTCTGGGAAATGAGAGGTTGGCTGTTTTCCTTTTTTAGACTTTGCCTCAGATATCTGAGAAGTTTCCAATGTTCTGAAGTGTCTTCTAAAAAAATCAATCAAAAAACAGAAAGTCCCTTTTTTTAGACACCTGGTGTTTAAACTTTGTTTTTCCTTGCATAGGAGACCTATAATATCTTACAGTTCTCTAGACCATGAGCTCATTGTGAGTCAGGGACATGTCTACCAACTCTGTTATACTCTACTATGCCAAGTGCTTAGTACAGTGCTCTTCATACTGCAGGTGCTCAACAAATTTGTAATCAATCAATTGTATTTGGGTTTCTTATGGCTTTGTTAAGTGCTTACTATGTGTCAAACACTGTTCTAAGCACTGAGGTAGATAGAAGTTGATTAGGGTGGACACAGGCCTTGTCCCACATGGAGCTCTCAGTCTTAGTAGGAGGAAGAACAAGAGAACTGAGGCACAGAGATGTTAAGTGACTTGCCCAAGGTCACACAACAAACTTTTAGCAGAGCCAGGATTAGAACCCAGGTCCTCTGACTCCCAGACCCATGTTCTTTTGCAGCGTGGCTCAGTGGAAAGAGCCCGGGCTTGAGAGTCAGAGGTAATGGGTTCGAATCCCAGCTCTACCACATGTCAGCTGTGTGACCTTGGGCAAGTCACTTAACTTCTCTGTGCCTCAGTTACCTCATCTGTAAAATGGGGATTAACTGTGAGCCCCATGTGGGACAACCCGATTACCCTGTATCTACCCCAGCGCTTAGAACAGTGCTCTGCACATCGTAAGCGCTTAACAAATACCAACATTATTATTACTAGGCCACACTGCATTTGTTGCTGCAGAATGGAAGATTCTTCTCAAATACACAAACAAGGGATTTTCCTTCTCTAGTTTTAGGAATTGAGCAGCAAGTAAAAAAATAACCCATTTTTTGGATTATGATAGAAACATGTCAGGTCAGACTGTTCTTTTAGCTGAATGGTGACTGTGGGGATCTTATGCTGACAATACTAATGGGTGTATTACCTAAGCAAAGGCTACTGAATCAGGCAAATAGTAAGTAGCTTCATTTGTTTTTGTCTCAGAAGAGCCATTTCATAGGAGCTGTCTGAATGAAATAGACAGCCAAGAATATAATGACCATTTTGGTGATTTAGACCAATTGGATGAACACTCTGTAATTCCATTGGTTCTCTGGGAGACAGAGAGCAAAATTATACCTATTTACCTATGTTAATGCCTTCAGGAGCTCCCATCCCTTCCTGTGCCCTGCCATGATATGGGAAGCAGCATGGAGTAATGGATAGAGCATGGGCCTGGGAGTCAGCAGGTCATGAGTTCTAATCCTGGCTCCACCACCTGTCTGCTGTGTGAACTTGGGCAAGTTACTTCACTTCTCTGGTTCTCAGTTCCCTCATCTGTAAAATGGGGATTGAGACTGTGAGCCCCATGTGGAACAGGGACTGTGTCCAAACTGATGCGCTTGTATCCACCCCAGTGTTTAGTACAGTGCCTGGCACATAGTAGTTGGCACATAGTAGCAGTAGAGTGTTGGTGGCCAGCTCATTAACAACTGGACCAGAAGCAATAGAAACAAGGATGTTGAAAAGGTCTTTTCAGCTTGGGCTGCTGCAAATCTCAGGAGGAACCAGAACTGAATTTGTAATCCTCTAATCGCAAATCATCACCTTCTTTTATTTCCACATTGATGGGGGGGATCATGGCTTGTCACCATGAATATAGGCCTTGAGTTTTCTATATTTACCTCCCTCTCTGTTTTGGTTGCCATGTGTTGGCACTCTCAGTAGCCTACACAATGGGGGAAAAGGGGAGGAGATGAGAGGGGAAGGGTAGGGTATCTGAATGGAAGTAGTACAGTTGTGCATGGGGAGATTGGATTTACAGAGTGCTGTCCTGAATTCCAGTCCCAAGGACTCACTCTAGTTTTCCTCTATCTGATAAATCCTTGTGCTGAGATCTGGATTCTTTGCACAGGCCAAATACTGCTGAGACTGGTGGAAGCCAACCTTGAAACTCAGAGAAATTAGGGAACAAAATGTAGCAGTGTGGCCAAATGGATAGAGCATGGGTCTGGGAATCAGAAGGAATTAGGTTCTAATTCCAGCTCCCCAACTTGTCTGCTGTGTGACCTTAGGCAAATCACTTAGCTACTCTGTGCCTCAGTTACCTCATCTGTAAAATGGGGAATAAGACTGTGAGTCCTGTGTGGGATATTAACTGTGTCCAACACGATCTACCCCAGTGCTTAGTACCATGCCTATCACACAGCGCTTAAAAAAAGAGCACAAAAAAGACAGCCTCGGGTATCTGCCTGCCCTAGGTGGAGCCAGGCCACTTAGCTCCAAACCCAGAAGCCTTTGAAGGCAACTGGAATTTGGGATTTAATAAACTATAGGTGGATACATGCCTGGGTGCCTCTAGAACTAATCACTGAGGGCCTCTAGGAGCTAGCTGGAGTTCCTACCACAGTTCATGGCAGCCCAGAGAAGGAGGGGAGGACAGAGGCCAAAGGCCACTAGGCCAAAGGGTCAGACCTTAGAAATCTGCCTCCATCTGGCATGCCCCTCTGGCACCCCAAAGTGGAGGGTGCATCCTTGAGGGCTTCTACAACTCCTATTAAAGTGACACTAAAAAGGGTAGGCTGTATGAGACTGGGGATTAACACTGAGGCTGCGGGCAGGTATTCTGTAGTAATCTATGAATCTCATTGTTGGCTCACCCCAATAAATTAGGCTCATTCAGAGTAGTAAGATTCATAGAGTGCCTCCCTGGCTTGAAGTCTTTTTATGAAGACACTGTCTTTCGACATCAGCTGTACCTTTCAAGGCAGTGATAATGATGATGCAGAATTTTAACAATGCTCTTCTTAGAGGCCTATCTCACCCTTTCCCTTTTATTCAAGTTTAAAAACACATTTAAAGGGATTAGTTGCCAAATGTTTTCCAATAACTTGCCATGAGGGAGAGAGAGACAGAGACAGGAAGACCCAGAGAGAGAGAGAGACAAAGACAAAATGATTTTAAAGATGAACATGAATGATATCTTACTCATGCTCATGTCAAAAGCTGCTGGACAACCTAAACTGTTTCACTGAAACCCTGCATGATGGCTGTGAAGACACCAGAAAGATTAAGAAGTTAGGATGTTGAAATAGTTCTATTTTTACAAAACTTTATGTTGAGACAGAAAACACTGGAATATTAAATAATCCAGTTCTTTTGAATTGCTGCTTTTTTTCCTTCCCCTGAACACTTGAAACCCATTTAAGCAACCCAAAGGCCAGGCTTAAAAAATACATTCACAGCTTAAATGATTTAAAATTTTAGGCCCATAAATTACAAAATTTATTTCTGCACAAATGTATGTAACTTGGCATTCTTTGTTTGGCAAAGAAGGCTACTCAGAAGAAACCCAAATGAAATGAAAAAAAGAGTCTCGGTTCTATTTTTAAAATTTTAGTCTTATTTAGAAAACACTCAAAAGGATTAAGAATTAAATTTACTATGAAAGGAAAACAACAAGCCAGAGTCCTCTGCAGAAGTCTGGAGTATTGCTGATTTGCCGTTAGCTAATTGCTAGATGTTTTATTTGCTCCAGCAGTTTCATTTCTAGTCAAGATGATCCTTGGCATCTGTTTTGAATTGTTAATAAGGAAATAATGCATTTTTAATAACCATAGCTGTTGTAGTAATCCTCTGCTCATTTTTACACCATTCAACCTGCACGGTGATAATAAAAAACATTTTTCTTAAATTTTTCTTCATTATCAAATAACTGAAATACACTGTCCAATTAAACTAATATTGGGCTCTCTCTGGATCTGGTGTTTGGTTGCTGTTCAGAGAAGAATTTAGTTAGCTTCCTTCTTGGTTTCTCCTTCTTTGTGGGTTTCTTCAGACCCTCTGCTGATTTTTGAAAACCAAATACAATTTGAATAAATAGGATGTGGCTGAATCCCCCATAGGGGTTGTGGTTAGATAGCCTGAGTTAGTCAGCCGTGGAGGTTTAAGAGTGGTGGCATTAGGAGCTGACAGTCCAGCTGTCCAGGGAAGAGTGGAACCTGGAAAATTGGTAAAGCTTCCCAAAGATGTCACGTTTTCATGGAATGGGCTAGGAAGAGGGAGATTTCTCAGGCCCTTTGTTAGAGCTCGTGCTCACTGTCCAGACCTGGTAGAGGTAATCATTCAATCTACCAACAGTATTTATTGAGCACTTACTGTGTGCAGAGTACTGTACTGAGCGTGGGGAACATGTCTACCAACTCTGTTATACTGTACTCTCCCAAGCACTAACGACAGTGCTCTGCATTCAGTAAGCTCTCAAAAGATATCATTGATTGGGAGAATTCAAAACAATGGAGTTGGTTGACACAATCCCTGCCCTCAAGGAGCTTACGGTCCAGTGGTAAAACCAGGAAGGGGAAGGAGGGGTCAGCACTCACTGTCTAGACTGTAAGCTCCTTGTGGGCAGGGAGCATGTCTATTAAGCACTTAGTACTGTGTGGTCTGCAAACAGTAAGCTCTAAATAAATATGATTAATGTTTAAGGTGCTCCTTTTGGAGGCACTTCAAAGACCATGAGAGCACCCATCTAAGCAAACCTGCTCTTTCTTCCTTCTCCTCCTCCATCCATATCCATCCTAACCTCAATCTGTCAAACTTGTCACTATCTGCAGATCAGTCTCCACCAGAAAACAGGAACTTCCTATTGAATGTTCCTTTCTCTCCTGCTTGGTCCCCATGAAAACAAAAGGCTTTTGCCTGAAATGTCTGACTACCAAAGAGCATCCATCCAATTCTTGCTGATTGAAACTGCAAATTGTCTAACCAACACCTGGGGGAGGTAACCTTCTACTTAGATTGTGAGCCCCATGTGGGACAGGGACTATGTTCAACCTGATGATCTTGTAGCTACCCCAGCACTTAGAACTGTGCTTGACACACAGTAAGTGCATAACTAATACTATTATTATCATTATTGTTATTATTATTGTTGTCCTGGTAGACTTGTATCTACCCCAGCACTTAGAAGAGCACTTAAGATAGAGTCAATGCTTAGTGAGCACTATAATTATTACTTCTAAGAATACCATTCTCCTTTCAGAGATTTATAGGGAAATATTGAACAGGTGAGGAAGTGTAGGTAGCAAGGAGTCACTGTACCAAAAATAGGAATAGGTTTGAGCAAGGCCAACTTAGTCCTCCCTAGAGAGACAGCCACCCTAACCACTTGCATACTCAAAAGGTTATTTGCAATTACTTAGAAGAGCACAGGCTTAGACAAATTCAGAGAACATGCTTTGTGTCTGAACTTTGGAACAGTTTATTCAGAAGTCTCTGATCACATGCAGAGATCAACCCAGCCAAATAAGCTAGCCTTGCAGACCAGGCTAGCCCACCATCATGATAACAATTCTAACCCTTCCCCCAACCAGGTGTTTCCATGGAGGAAAAAGAATGATATCTATATCCTTTACTGCTTGCCCAAGGAAAAATTAATGACCTTCCCTGGGCTTTTTCCAGGCTGACAGAATGACTTGCTTAGGTTACTTTTTCTAAAGCAGCCCATTTGAGAAGAGGGGATAATAGGGTGGCCAAAATCAGCTTCCTAAAGCCCTGGATCCTTAGAGGACAATTTGGGAAGCACATCTCCATTTTAGGGGCCAGGCGCCTGCAGCTGCAGGAAGTGACAACAGGAACCATCTTGCCAATCATATGGTGATTGGCTCACCATGTGGCATTATCCTTGATGTGCCATTATCTTTAATGTGGCATTTGCATATTCTTATCTAAAAATGTCTCCAGAATTCGTGGCTGGGCTGCCATCAGCAGAGCTGGGCATGTTCCCAGGGACTGATGCGGCAGCTTCAAAAAGCTGTGATTTGGAAGTTCTTAGGTTAAAACGTTATCAAGCTTTGAATAGGGGTAACTCACAGAACCAACTTGACTCTTTAATGCATTTCCCCTTCTCTTAAGGGCAGCATTCCTTATGTAAATCTTCAAGTTACCAAACTAAAGTATAGAAATAGTTTTGCCTTCTATTTACCCATACATTGTTTTGTCTTCTCATGTCTGCAGGAGCCTCAGCATTGTGAAGCAATCATTAAGACTGCAGGAAGCAGTGTGGTCTAGGAAAGAGCACAGGTTTGGGAGTCAGGGGAAAGAGCACAGACCTGGATTCTAATCCTGGCTCTGCAACTTGCCTGCTGTGTGCCCTTGGGCAAGTCACTTCACTTCTCTATGCCTCAGTTATCTCATCTGTAAAATGGGGATTAAAACTGTGAGCCCCATGTGGGACAACCTGAATACCTTGTATCCCCCCAGCGCTTAGAACAGTGATTTGCACATAGTAAGCGCTTAACAAATACCACCATTATTATTATTATTATTCTCTGTGCCACAGTTTCCTCATCTGCAAAAAATGAGGATTTAATACCTGTTCTCCCTCCTACTTAGACTGTGAGCCCCACGTACAACAGGGATGGTGTCCAACCTGATTATCTCATAGTTGCCCCAGTGCTTGGTAAGCTGCTTGGCATAGAGTAAGCATTTAATTAATACCAACATTATTATTATTATTATAAGTGGGTTCTGCTATCATTAGCTTGATTTTTTTTCCTGGTTCACTCTGCTCTTCCTCTTTTACCTTACAATTATCTTACAATTGGGAGATAGCTTCAAGTGAAGGTGGCACCTATATCTATGAAGAGAAAAGTGACCTTTCCAAATTTCCTGTTAGCCATCCCTTCCTACTCATCTTCCCCTTGCAGAGCATCATGCAGCTTTAGAGATGGAATAATTCCACACTGAATGGAAAGTGTACAACCCCCTTCATAAGAAAGAAGCCCCCTATCACCACTCCACTAAATAGTCATAGTCCTTTCTGGCAGAATAATCTGGATTTATCTTTGTAGTTCTGGCACCGATTTGCTGTGAGGTTTTCTGCCCAAACTTAGTTGGAGACCAGAAACATGGCTCTCAGTATGTGATTGGGTCAAACCATCTTTCTAATGATGAAATAGATATTTCCAGGCAGAAAACCAAGAGAATCTCTCTGACGCTGAAACTGGAGCATACCAACTACCATTCTCCAGCTGAAATCCCACGTAAGTGCTGGTTGCTGCCATTAAATATTTATTGAGCTCCCAACAATGCGGTAATAAAAATAATAACGGTATTTGTGAAGCAGTTACTATGTGCCAGGCACTGAACTAGCTGCGTGACTGTGGGCAAGTCACTTAACTTCTCTGTGCCTCAGTTACCTCATCTGTAAAATGAGGATTAAGACTGTAAGCCTCATGTGGGACAACCTGATTACCCTGTATCTACCCCAGCACTTAGAACAGTGCTCTGCACATAGTAAGCACTTAACAAATACCAACATTATTGTTATTATTACAAACAAATTGGGGTGGAGAGTCCCTGTCCCACATGGAGCTCAAAGTCTCAATCCCCATTTTACAGATGCAGTAACTGAGGCACACAGAAGTGAAGTGACTTACCCAAGGTCACACAGCAGACAAGTGGCAGGGCCAGGATTAGAACCCACGACCTTCTGACTCCCAGTCCCATGCTCTATCCACTTTGCATGTTGTGGTAGATAGATGGAAGCCCTCAGGTCCCCCTCCCTCCCTCCCCCCAACATTCCTTATAAGTGAATCCCTCCTTCTTGGACTGTGAGCCTTACGTGGGATCTGATTATCTTGTATCTACCCCAGCACTTAGTATGGTGCTAGTTACATAGGAAGCACTTAAAAAATACCACAATTATTATAAATCCAGAAGTTTCTTTGCACTAGAACTTACTTTTCTCCCATGTGATTCTACTTGTGTAACTCTCTTCTTCTCCTCCTCTTCTACCCTCCCTGGCAGAGATGATCATGTTTTCTACCTGTTTTGTTGTTCACCTTCTGGGTCTTGAAGCCCTTCCTCAAGATGACAGCGAAGTTTTAGGTGCAATATAGAGAGCCACATCTCTTGATTTTCATCTCCTAGTCTTCCTCACTAGTGTTGTTGGGGATGGTATATACTAGTATAGACTTGCATGGGCACACCCTAGATCCATGGGTCCTCTAGGTCTGCACTGCTGGGACAGAAAGGGGGCAAGGACTTTAGGAAGGGTGGGAACTCAAAGGGGACTGGCTTCAAAAAGGAAGCAGGCCAGAAAATCACCATTTTGAATCTGAAAACTCTCAGGTCTTTGTAGCGACTTGGCATGAGCAAGTCTGGGAGTGCTGCACAGGTAGCTGTGGGAGTGGACGCCTATGTCTTGGAGCATCTTTATTTCTTTGATTTCTTTATTTTTTGTACCTTTTATGGTTCCTGTTCATTGGGTAAGAATTTCTTTCAGGCATCTTCCTCTTGGATGGAAATAGTAAAGAATTATGCTCATTTATCTATTTCCCCTACCTAAACAATAATTACCTCTCTGCATTTGCTGTTCATGGCATTTACTCAAACATTATAATTATTTTCTTTTCCAGGGACTGGAGCATCTTTTAATCTATTTTTTTTGGCTTGGAATGATTGTATATTTCATTGTAGTTTTTTTAAATACCAGTACTAAATTAAAACTGAAAATCGTCAGTTCTATCCCAGGTGTGGTGTTCTGGAGGAAAATACATAGATTCCCCAGAAAATGGCTTCATGGACAAAGTTCCTCATGGAAGTGTCAATGTAGATTGCACTTGATATATGGAAAAGAAATATGTTTTCATCACCTGATGATTTCTGCCCACTGGTCTTCTATCCCACAGGCAACAATATTTAGAGACAAATTGTGAGGTGGAATTTTATCTGGTTGGCCTAAAGAAAAAGTTTGCCATTTCTTTCCCAAGAAAGGGCAGCCTCTTATTGAGGCAGGGAGATATGCTCAGTTTTAGGAGCTGTTGTTCTCTACTCTTCTCTTTCTCTCTCTCACATAGATCCTTTCCAGATAAATGAAACAAGATCAGAAACCAGCTGTGCATCTTGATCCTGGGGACTAGTACCTGGGGGAATTCTTTTCTCTTCACTCCTTTAGGTTTTTATAGACGGTCAAATTGCATGGTAGCTAGTGTTGTGAACACAAGGGCTGAACCAAAAGCAAAGGGCATAACAGCACTGCAATGGAGGAAATGTGGAGAAGAAATCTGGAAATGCATGAATGAATCATTCAGAAAGCTAGATATATTCAGGAGTGCAAGCAAGCAGTTGTGGTGGAAGACTTGTGGTATATATGTATACATATATATAGGTACTTGTTAAGTGCTTACTATGTGCCAGGCACCATATTAAGTGCTGATTATGCAAGATAATCAAGTCAGACATAGGCCCTGTCCTATAGGGGGCTCAAAGTCTAAATAGGAGGGAGAACAACTACTGAATCCCCATTTTACAGATAAGAAAACTGAGGCACAAATAAAGTTACTTGTCCAAGGTCACAAAACAGACAAGTGGTGGATCGGGGGTTAGAACCCAGGTCCTCATATTCCCAGGCCTGTGTTCTTTCCACTGGACCACACTGCCTGATGGATGTTTTGTGTTATGATTTGGGAAGTGAGATTTCCAGGTGTTTAGGTAACATTTATTAAAGTAGAAAAACCAGCTGAAGGTCTACATCCTCAATTTTTAAAAGCCCAGTTTGGGGAGAGAATGCTCATTTGTAAGGGTGAATATGGCATTTTTCCAGTTAGGATCTGTCTTTTGATTTAATCAATCAGTGGTATTTATTGAGGGTATACTGTGTACAGAGCACTGTACTAAACACTCGGGGGAGTACAGTACATCAGAGTTGGTGATCACATTCCCTGTCCAAACAAGTTTAGTCTATACCACATGCATGTGTTCCAAACAAGAAAGTCTTAGGTACTTTCTTTATCAGTCTGACCTTGGTCCAATTCTGGAGACTTTAGTCAAAATCTGGAATGGTGGCATCCCTGTCTCTGATTATCCTGCTGTCTTGGGATAGATCTTAGACTCTGTGGCAGCAGGGTTAGTTCACAACTAGTCATCTTACACTGGACCATCTGGGCCTACCATCGGGGAGAGAAACTCCTCCCCCTTCGCCCCCCCATTCCACTGAGGCTCCTTTTCGGCCCCTGCACCAGCCAAGAAAGGGAGAGGAAGATTGAGTGGTGTGAGATCTTCTCAACTTTTAGAACGGTGGGAAGGTCGTGATTGTGTTTGTAGTTGGGACAGTTGGGACTGTTGGACTGAGCCGAGCCATGAGGAGCCTGACACTCTGCTCAATCAATCAATCACTGGTATTTCTTGAATGCTTACTCAGTGCAGAGCACTGTCCTAAGCACTTGGGTGAGTACAGTACAGTAGAGCTGGTAGACATGATTCCTACTCTTAAGGCAGTTGCAATCTAGTGTGGGAGACAGGCGTTAATATAAATTACAAATAGGAGAAGCAGCATATAGAAGTGCTGCAGGACTGGGGGTGGGGGATCAAGTGCTTAAGGGGCCACAGTGTCCCACCTGCTTGTCGTATTCATTGTTATCACTGTCTCACTTCTTCTTTCATCTTTATATGCCTGTTGCCAACCCCCTTCCTCCCCTTCCTCTTAGAATGTGAGCTTCTTGAGAGCAAAGAATTATGTCTATATCACATCTGTGTCCTTTTTTTCCTCCAGCTTAATCAATCAGTCAATCGATTAATGATACTTTTTGAGCACTTACCCTGTGCAGAACACTGTACTGAGTGCTGGAAAGATTACAATATAGTAAATAGACATGATCCCTGCCCTCCAGGAGCTTACAATCTAGTGGGGGAAGCAGAAATGAAAATAAATTACAGGTAGGGGAAAGGAACTGAATATAAACATATGTACATAAGTGCTAGAGTTGGGGATGAGTACCTAATTGTTTAGAGGTTATAAACTCAAGTGTATAGGTGAAGCAGTATGAAGGGAAAATAGGTGAGGAGATGAAAGGTTAGTCAGGGAAGGTTTCCTGGGGAAAATGTGTTTTTAGTAGAGCTTTGAAGATGTGAAGAGTAGTGGTCTGTTGGATCTGAACGGGGAGGGAGTTCCAGGCAGGAGAGAGAGTGAGAACAAAGTGTTGATTGAGAGAGAGAGGAGATTGAGGCCCAGTCAGTAGGTTGATGTCAGAGGAGTGAAGTGCCTGGCAAATAGTAAGCACTTAACAAATACCATAAAAAAAAAATTTTAAAGCATATGGGCTGGGTCGTAGTAGAATAGCAAAGGTAAATAGGGAGGGAAGAGCCGATTGAGGGCCTTAAAGTCGATGATGAGAAGTTTCTGTTTGACGCGAAAATAAATGGGCAGCAATTGCAGGTTTCTGAGGAGTGAAGAGACCTGGGCAGAATGATAATTTAGAAAAATGATCCAGGCTGCAGAGAAAAGTACAGACAAGAGAAGTGAGAGGCAAGAGGTAGGGAAGTCGGTGATGAGGCTGATGCAGTAGTTGAGATGGGATATGACAAATGCTTGGTCTAGCATAGTGGCAGAGGATTGGAGAGGAAGGGGCAGAATGCTTTGCACGTGTTTGCACGTGTTGGCATATAGACCATCAGCCAACCTCTAGCACTACTTAGAGAAGCAGCATGGCATAGCAGATAGAGCACCGGCCTGGGAGTCAGCAGGTCGAGGGTTCTAATCCCGGCTTTGCCACTTGTCTGCTGTGTGACCTTGGGCAAGTCACTTCACTTCTCTGTGCCTCAGTTACCTCATATATGAAATGAGGATTGAGGCCGTGAGCCCCACTTGGGCCAGGGATTGTGTCCAACCTGATTAGCATGTATCCACCCCAGTGCTTAGTACAGTGCCTGGCACATAGTAAGCGCTTAACAAATACTAGCATTATTATTATACATCCTCAGCACTTACATATCTACATTTTTTCAGTTGTACCTTCGATTTTCTTTTGATTACTCTGCTTTATGTCTGCCTCCACCATTAGTATGTCAGCTCTTTGTGGACAGGGAATGGGTCACATCTTGGTTTTGTCCTTCTACAGCATGCAGAACAGTACATTGCATCCAGTGGATACTCAACAAATACTTCAGCCACTACCACAGTGGTAGTAGTAACAATAATAATAATAATGATGGCATTTGTTAAGCGCTTACTATGTGCAAAGCACTGTTCAAAGCCTTGGGGAGGATACAAGGTGATGAGGTTGTCCCACGTGGGAGTCACCATCTTAATGCCCATTTTTCCAGATGAGGTCACTGAGGCACAGAGAAATGAAGTGACTCTCCCAAAGTCACACAGCTGACAAGCGGCGGAGGCAGGATTTGAACCCATGACCTCTGGGTCCCAAGCCCGGGCTCTTTCCACTGAGCCACGCTCCAGTAGTAGTACAGTAGTAGTAATAGTAATGATAGTAGAATAATATTCATTCATTCAATAGTATTTATTGAGCGCTTACTATGTGCAGAGCACTGTACTAAGCGCTTGGGATGAACAAGTCGGCAACAGATAAGAGACAGTCCCTGCCGTTTGACGGGCTTACAGTCTAATCGGGGGAGATGGACAGACAAGAACAATGGCAATAAATAGAGTCGAGGGGAAGAACATCTCGTAAAAACAATGGCAACTAAATAGAATCAAGGCGATGTACAATTCATTAACAAAATAAATAGGGTAATGAAAATATATACAGTTGAGCGGACGAGTACAGTGCTGTGGGGATGGGAAGGGAGAGGTGGAGGAGCAGAGGGAAAAGGGGAAAAAGAGGGTTTAGCTGCGGAGAGGTAAAGGGGGGGTGGCAGAGGGAGTAGAGGGAGAAGAGGAGCTCAGTCTGGGTAGGCCTCTTGGAGGAGGTGAGTTTTAAGTAGGGTTTTGAAGAGGGGAAGAGAATCAGTTTGGCGGAGGTGAGGAGGGAGGGCGTTCCAGGACCGCGGGAGGACGTGGCCCAGGGGTCGACGGCGGGATAGGCGAGACCGAGGGACGGTGAGGAGGTGGGCGGCAGAGGAGCGGAGCGTGCGGGGTGGGTGGTAGAAAGAGAGAAGGGAGGAGAGGTAGGAAGGGGCAAGGTGATGGAGAGCCTTGAAGCCTAGAGTGAGGAGTTTTTGTTTGGAGCGGAGGTTGGTAAGCAACCACTGGAGTTGTTTAAGAAGGGGAGTGACATGCCCAGATCGTTTCTGCAGGAAGATGAGCCGGGCAGCGGAGTGAAGAATAGACCGGAGCGGGGTGAGAGAGGAGGAAGGGAGGTCAGAGAGAAGGCTGACACAGTAGTCTAGCTGGAATATAACGAGAGCCTGTAGCAGTAAGGTAGCCGTTTGGGTGGAGAGGAAAGGGCGGATCTTGGCGATATTGTAGAGGTGAAACCGGCAGGTCTTGGTAACGGATAGGATGTGTGGGGTGAACGAGAGAGACGAGTCAAGGATGACACCGAGATTGCGGGCCTGAGAGACGGGAAGGATGGTCGTGCCATCCACGGTGATAGAGAAGTCTGGGAGCGGACCGGGTTTGGGAGGGAAGATGAGGAGCTCAGTCTTGCTCATGTTGAGTTTTAGGTGGCGGGCAGACATCCAGGTGGAGACGTCCTGGAGGCAGGAGGAGATGCGAGCCTGAAGGGAGGGGGAGAGGACAGGGGCGGAGATGTAGATCTGCGGCAAAGCTGTGAGAGCGAATGAGTTCACCGAGGGAGTGAGTGTAAATGGAGAACAGAAGAGGGCCAAGAACTGACCCTTGAGGAACTCCAACAGTTAAAGGATGGGAGGGGGAGGAGGCTCCAGCGAAGGAGACCGAGAATGACCGGCCAGAGAGGTAAGAGGAGAACCAGGAGAGGACAGAGTCCGTGAAGCCAAGGTGAGATAAGGTATGGAGGAGGAGGGGATGGTCAACAGTGTCAAAGGCAGCAGAGAGGTCAAGGAGGATTAGAATGGAGTAGGAGCCATTGGATTTGGCAAGAAGGAGGTCATTGGTGACCTTAGAGAGAGCAGTCTCGGTAGAGTGGAGGGGATGGAAGCCAGATTGGAGGGGGTCTAGGAGAGAATGGGAGTTAAGGAATTCTAAGCATCGATTGTAGACGACCCGTTCTAGGATTTTGGAAAGGAAGGGTAGTAGGGAGATAGGGCGATAACTGGAGGGGGAAGTGGGGTCAAGAGTGGGTTTTTGTAGGATGGGGGAGACGTGGGCATGTTTGAAGGCAGCGGGGAAGGAGCCATTGGAGATTGAGTGGTTAAAAATAGAAGTTAAGGAAGGTAGGAGGGCAGGGGCGATGGTTTTAATAAGGTGAGAGGGAATGGGGTCTGAGGTGCAGGTGGAGGGGGTGGCGCTTGCGAGGAGGGAGGAGATCTCCTCTGAGGATACTGCAGGGAAGGATGGGAAAGTAGGGGAGAGGCGGAGGGGTGACTTGGGGGAGCTCAGACCTGATTGTGTTGATTTTCGTGAGGAAATAGGTGGCCAGATCATTGGGGGTGAGAGATGGGGGAGGGGGAGGAACAGGGGGCCTAAGGAGAGAGTTAAAGGTCCGGAACAATCGGCGGCGGTGACGGGCATGGGTGTCGATGAGGGAGGAGAAGAAGTTTTGCCTGGCGGAGGAGAGGGCAGAGTTAAGGCAGGAAAGGATAAATTTGAAGTGTGTGAGGTCGGCTTGGTGCTTGGACTTTTGCCAGCAGCGCTCAGCAGTTCGAGCATAGGAGCGTAGGAGGCGGACAGAGGAGGTGATCCAGGGCTGTGGGTTAGTGGAGCGAGAGCGGCGGAGGGAAAGGGGGGCGAGAGAGTCAAGATGAGTAGAGAGGGTGGAGTTGAGAGTGGAGACCTGATCGTCGAGAGTGGGAAGAGAGGACAGGGCGGCAAGGTGAGGAGAGATGCTATTGGAAAGACGGATGGGATCGAGAGAGCGGAGGTCTCTGTGGGGCAGTAGCGAAGATTTGCAGGGGGAGGGAGTGTGAGAGATGAGGCAGGTGAGAAGGTTATGGTCAGAGAGAGGGATTTCAGAGTTGGTGAGGGAGGAGATAGTGCAGCGGTAGGAGATGACGAGATCGATGGTAGTAGAAGAAATAGGGAAGTAGAGTGGCCTAGTGATAAAGCATGGAACTAGGAGGCAGGAGATCCAGGTACTAGTTTCTGGGTGAACTTAGGCAAGTCACTTAACTTTTCTGGGCCTCAGTTTCCTCATCTGAATTATGGGGATAAAATCCCTGTTCTTCCTACCTCTTTGACCGCAGATATCCTGTGGGACAGGGACTGTGTCTTTTCTGATTATCTTATATATAGGGAGCACTTAGCACCAAGCTTGGCACATAGTACAGCTTGGCACGGCTTGGCATAGCTTGGCACGGAGAAGCAGCGTGGCTCAGTGGAAAGAGCACGGGCTTTGGAGTCAGGGCTCATGAGTTCGAATCCCAGCTCTGCCACTTGTCGGCTGTGTGACTGTGGGCAAGTCACTTAACTTCTCTGTGCCTCAGTTCCCTCATCTGTAAAATGGGGATTAAGACTGTGAGCCCCACGTGGAACAACCTGATTCCCCTATGTCTACCCCAGCGCTTAGAACAGTGCTCGGCACATAGTAAGCGCTTAACAAATACCAACATTATTATAGTAAACACTTAATAGATGCCATCATTACTACTAGTAGGCCTTTAATTCCACCATGTACCACTTAGGTCCACTACAGGTACCAGACGGCTTTACATTTTTCAACTTAAAAAAGGAACTGATCACTTTGTAAATCTGCCTGAAGTCGAGCGGCACGTGACAGCCTGACACGATGGTCGCTTTTGGGAAAGTCGGCTTAATTGTAATGGCACCTCTACCGATACTGGTGACAAGATTGGAAAGTAATACTGACTACTAAAGAGAGCCGGGAGCAATTCATAGATGCCTCATAGGATGCCTTCCCACTGAAATTATGAATTGACCTTAAATCTGAATGCTTCCTAATTCTGCATTTACTGTACAGGTGATATGATGATGGAAATTCAAACCACGCCCTCCATTTAATCTAATGTATTTAACCTTTTTGTTGTTGTTGAAGTAGTTGTTGTTAGAATGAGAGACAGATTAACTTATATCCACCCCAGTGTTTAGAAAAGTGCTTGACACATAGTAAGCACTAAGCAAATACCACTAGAAAAAAACAAGAAGAGGAGGGAAGAAGAGGAATGCGTGTTGGTGTAATTTATTTTCATTTAAGTATAAATGAAGAAGACAAGGATTATGTTTGATAAAATCTGGCCTAAAAAATGAGAGGGGGGAGTTGCTTCTCCCTAGCCCCCTCCACTGCAAGCAATTATAATTATGGTATTTGTTAAGCGCTTACTAGGGCCGATACAAGATACTTAGATTGGTCACAGTCTGTGTCCCACCCAGGACCCATAATGTAAAAGGGAGGTGGAGCAGATATCCCCATTTTACAGATGAGGAAACCGAGGCCAAGAGAGGTTATGTGTCTTCCCACGGTCCTAAAACAATAACCATTAGGTCTAAGGTTCCCCACCAGCTGTCTCCTTACTACCTATCTGCTCTCTTCTCCTGCTACATCCCAGCTCACACACTTCACTCCCCACAAGGTAACCTATCACACTCGCAACTTCCTTTTTCTTATTGCTTCAGAAGGCCTGCCTACACTAATCACCACCTCAGATATATATTAGTTTCTTTATTCCACTTGTTTATTCGTTTTCTAAGACAGACATAGTGTATACATACAGTTGAACAAGAGAAAAAGCACAGACCCAATTGGTAACAACAAAAGTAAGCCAAGTGGAATGAATAAACAGATATACATTGGCTTTGGTAAGGATGACTGATGGGATTACTGACCAGGGAAGCATGAATTACTCAGGGAATGCCTCCTGAAGGAGAAAAAATTTCTAAGAGGGCTTTAAAGGGGGAAGAGGTATGATTTGGTGGATTTGATGGGAAGAGAGATCTATTGAGCGGGAAGGAAGTGTGCAATAGGTCAGAGACAGGACAATCAAGAGTGAGGTTCAATAAAATGATTAGCATGGGAGGAACAAAGAGGACAAGCTGGGATTTAGCAGGTGAAGAGAGAAGAAAGGTAAGAGGGTACCTTTAAGAAAACCTTTAAGAAAACCTTAAATCCAACAATCAGGGGTTTCTGTTTGATGTGAGAGAGGTGGATAGCAATTGGCTTAGGGGAAAGGGCACGGGTTTAGGAGTCAGAGGTCGTGGGTTCTAATCCCAACTCTGCCACTTGTCAGTTGTGTGACCTTGGGCAAGTCACTTAAATTTTCTGTGCCTCATTTACTTCGTCTGTAAAATGGGGATGAAGACTGTGAACCCCACATGGGACAACCTGATTATCTTGTATCTACCCCAAAGCTTAGAACAGTGCTTGGCACATAGTAAGTGCTTAACAAATACCAATATTCTTATTATTATTATTGATATTCTCAACACCTCCCTCTTAACTGAACTCAACTCCCTCGTTCTGCTGTCCCTCTGCTGATCTCATACCACTAACCCACAGTTCTAGATCACCTCCATAGTACGCTTCCTCCCCTACTGTGCTCGAGCTGAAGAGCACTGCTGGTGGAAATCTAGACATCAGGCTGACCTCTTCCATCACAAGTTCATCCTCACCTCTTTAACTCTGCCCTCTCCTCTGCCCAACAACGTTATTTCTCCATCCTTATTGACCCCCATGCCCATTGCCCTTGCCAGCTATTTCAGACATTTAACTCCCTCCTCAAACCCCCTGCCCCCACATCTCTTGCCCCTAATGACCTGGCCACATACTTTATTGAGAAAATTAAAACAATCAGGTCTGATTCGCTCCCCACCCCCAGCTCTCCCCTACTCCTCTCCAGGCCCTCCCGCCTCCTACCCCTTTATCAACTTTCCCAACACTAAATCAATCAATCAGTGATATTTATTGAGTAGTTACTATGTGCAGAGCACTGTACTAAGCACTTGGGAGAGTACAGTGCAACTGAATTAGCAGACACGTTCCTTGCCCATAATCAGCTTACAGTCTAGAGGGGGAGACAGACACTAATATAATTATATCAATTATAGATATGTACATATGTGCTGTGGGACTGGGTGGTGAATAAAGGGAGCAAATCAGGGTGACACAAAAGGGAGTGGGAGAAAGGGAAATGAGGGCTTAGTCAAGGAAAGCCTCTTGGAGGAAGTGTAGCTTCAATAAGGCTTTGAAGGTGAGGAGAGTAATTGTCTATTGGATATGAAGAGGGAGGGCATTCCAGGCCAGAGGCAGGAAGTTGGAGAGAGGTCAGCAGTGAGATGGATGAGATTGAGGTACAGTAAGAAGGTTGGCATTAGAGGAGCGAAGTGTGTGGGCTGGGTTGTAGTTAGGAGAGTAGCTTGGTGAGGTAGGAGGGGGCAAGGTGATTGAGTGCCTTAAAACCAAAGGTAGGTAGTTAGTTTCTGTTTAATATGGAGGTGGATGGGCAACCACTGGAGGCTCTAGAGGAGTGGGGAAACATGGACTAAATGTTTTTGTAGAAAAATGATCTAGACAGCTAATCCTGTCAGTCCCACCTTCACAACATAGCTAAAACCCTCCCTTTCCTCTCCATCCAAACTGCTACCATATTAATTTAATACAATCACTCATCCTAACCTGCCTGGATTACTGCATCAGCCTCCTTGCTGACCTCTCAACCTCCTGTCTCTCCCACTCTAGTCCATTCTTCACTCTGCTGCCCATATCATTTTTCTACAGAAACGTTCAGAGCATGTCACCCCGCTCCTCATAATACTCTAGTGGTTACCCATTCACCTCTGCATTGAACAAAAGCTCGTCACCTTTGACTTTAAAGCACTCCACCACCGCCTTGCCCCCTCCTACCTCACCTCACTACTCTCCGTCTACAACCCAGCCCGCAAACTTCTCTCCTCTAGTGCTAACTATACCTCAATCTCACCTATCTCTCCATCTACCCCTAGCCCATGTCCTGCCTCTGGTCTGGAATGCCCTTCCTCCTCAAATCCGACAGACAATTACTCTCCCCCATTTCAAAGCTTTACTGAAGGAACATCTACTCCAAAAGGCCTTCTCTGACTAAGTGCCCCCCTTGCCTCTTCTCCCACTCCCTTCTGCCTCACCTTGACTTGCTCCCTTTGCTCTTCCCCCCTCCCAGCCTCACAGCATTTATGTACATATCTGTAATTTATTTTTATTAATGTCTGTCTTCCCCCATTTAGACTAAGCTCATTGTGGGCAGGGAATATGTCTACTTATTGTTTATTGTACTCTCCTAAATGATTCGTACAGTGCTCTGCACACAGTAAGCACTCAATAAATATGATTGAATGAATGAATGAAAGGTCATGGGGTCCAGAGAAGATTTTTAGGTATGGGGAAACTTGGGCTCGTTTAAAAGTCAAGGTAAAGGAATCCAAGGAGAGAGAGAACAAGTATTTTTGAGAGTCGAGGGGGAAAAAGTTTCAAGAAACAGGTAGAGGGATTAGATTTTGAGAACTGGGAATGAGCAGAAAGAAATGAAACAAGCACTGGATAATGTGGATAACACATGCAACTGTGCAAGAGACAATTCTTACATGCACCTAGTATGAAAAGATTGTTCATTAAGCATCGGTTTTATCTGTCTCAATTATATATACTAGCAAAATTCTCACCATCTTTAGCACCATCTGTGACCCTGAAGGACAGTTACAAATGGCTAGTCATTCTCTCTGCACTTAATGCAAACCATTTAAGAAAGATCAGAGTTGACCAAATCTGTGTGGGAAGAATACCCAGGACATCAACGAAAGAGGGTTTGTTGGGGGGTTTTGACGTTTTGATTGGGCTGATATGGATTCTTCATCAACCGCCATCAAATCCCTTTTTCTTCCTTGTCGATCCTAAGGTTGTTGTCCATGTTAAAAAGATTTCATAAGACTACCGCTAGAGGGCGCTCTAGGATACAGTCTATCAGAACCGTTTCCATGGTAATGGTTGCATTTGGTGATTTCTCACATGAGTCTTGATCCGCAGTGGGATGGTGGAATGACTTGCACAGAGCAGATTTTGCTCTTACGTTATGATCTCGTTGTCACTGTGATGACACATAATCTCGCCTTGTTTTCTGGAGTCCCTGGAGTGTAATACCATTTGCAGTGATAAATGCTGTTAGAACATCCTTAAGCATTTGTGACCTTGCAGGTTTTTACTATGTGGACCTCATGAAGGAGTTTGATTCTCAGGAAGCATCGTCAGTGTCATAACTTTTCAACTAACAAAAAAAGTTTATGATTTAATGAAAGCTCTACCAAATCGTATCGGGAGAGCAAGAACATAAGTTTCTTATACGAAGAGCCATATGAGGAAGAATTTCCGAGAGCTTGTTGGAAGAGTTATTCACATTTAAGAAAATACATCTGCCAGATGTTGATGATGTGAACCAGTCCACACTCCCCGAGTCACCATTGTAACAGATATATTTAGTGAAAGAGGGACCTGGACAGCTATACCTATTGATCAATCAATCAATCAGTGATATTTATTGAGCCAATACTGTATGAACCACTTAGTACAATGGCTCTGCACATAGTAAGTGCTCAGTGAATACCATTGATTGTACTCAGAGCACTGTACTAACCGCTTGGGAAAATACTACAGAGTTGGTATTCATGATCCCTGCCCAGAAATATTTTAAAACTCGTAGAATTAGTTCAGCTAGGCTGCTCTGCTTGAGTTAAGTTTGAAGCTTGTTTTTCTGGCATGCAAACATTCACAGAAATGTAGTCAGAGTTAAACAGAGTTGTGTATTTAGAAAGGACTGTTTTACTGGCAAAAAAAGAGGATCACAGATCTTTTATCCTATGCCAACTGAGGGTATATTCCAATCCCCTTGTCCCCATGCTCTCCTTCCGTTAATCCCTGAATGCAGACCGCAGTGGTCAGAATTTGTAGAAAACTTCATTCCCAGTGCAAATGTTTGTGATTTTAGTGGACTGCATTTTGGGGAGCAGCTTCCAGAGTTCTGGATCCTGCATCTACATGTGGATGGTATTGCTGCATCCTTGAGTTTGCCTGATTAAAAAAAATCCTGGTTGGGTTTTCTTTGAGGATCATCACTATATCCGGAGTGATGAGAATCCAAATGGGGGGTGGGAGAATGAACGGGCCATATGTCCCCACTGCCTTATTTCCTTTTCCCCAGCTCTCATCTTGACCCTCTACATTCAGACTTTTAATCACTTCACTCCACCAAAGCTGCATTCTCTAAGGTCACCAATGACCTCTTCGTAGCCAATACCAACACACTTGACGCTGTCCTAACCGTTCTCACCTCCCAGCTGCCTTTCATCTCATGGATCTCCCATCTTTCCTTGAAACACTCTCAGACCACAGTCTTGCTGCCATGGCACTAACCTCCTCCTACTCTTACCTCTCTGACCACTCCTCGGCTTCATTCACTGGCTCCTCTTCCAACTATAAGTCCCTAATTGTAGGTGTCCCATAAGGCCCTGTTCTGGGTCCCCTAATCTTTTCGCTCTACACCACCTCTCTCAGAGGACTCATCTGCTCATATGACATCAGCTGCCACCCCTATGCAGGTGACCTCCAAATCTACCTCTCATTTGACCTGCAATCCTGCATCTCCTCTTGTCTCCTGGACATTTCCTTGTGGATGTCCCGCTGGCGCCTCAGACCTAACATTTCTAAAATGAACTACTCAATTTCCCTTCTAAGCCCACTTTCATTCATTCATTCAATTCCTCCCACACCTAATTTCCCCCACCACCCAGACTGCTACCCTCTCCGTGAAGTCCTCCCAGATTAATGTGTCTAGGCTCCATTCACTTCAGTCCTTCCATTAAGCCCTTAGAACACTGTATCTCTTTGAAAAATATATATTATTAGTGACCTGATGCATATATGAGTGCTTTTTTATGTTTTTTTTTTATATCTTCGTGCTTGTCTACATGTGTCTGCTTGGTCAGACTGTGAGCCCAGTGACCATGTCGTATCCTGCGTCGGTAACTGTTCCCAGAACTCTGCATTGATGGATTGACTGACTGTATGCCTCAAACCCCGTGCTTGTGTGAGCGTATAAAATGGACCACACATTAAAGAAACACAAACATTTTCTTTAAAACTCAATATTGGATGTGTTCTTGAAGCTCTCTTGCTGGTGGATATTTTTCCAAAATCTGAGAAACATATCTTCCTAGGGGAGCGAGAGTTGTGGGCAGGGTGGAGCTGTGGAAACTAAGCAGCAAACAAATATTGAGTCATGGAAATTCAAGTTACAGTAGCTACACTGTTGAACTTACTCACTCATACTGGGTAGTCCTCTGAGAGGGAGTGGGCTGGGAGGAAAAAGAAAAGGAAAGCAGAGTTTTCAGCACACAGGAGTACCTGTATTCATGTCCTAAACTCTTCATGGACACGAGCTCAATTGAGACTATGTTTGAGGTGGGACGTGACCTGCGATTTCTATATCTTGCAAACTTGTGGGGAGGTGGTGGGCAGGGTCCCCAAGATTTTACAAGGGAAGTCTGTTGGTCCCTGAATCAGCAGCCTGTCTGGGATGTTGATGGTCCTTTTAGAGCAGCGATGGGCAAAGGAGTGCCCACGGACCAGATTTGACACAAGTGATTCACTCTGGCCTGTGGGAGCGAGATGGATTGTCAGTTGCTTGGTGGCAGAAGCAACTATCCTTTGGCTCACAGCGGCTCCTAACTCTGGGCCTGCCAGAGCAACCCCCTCACACCACAGCCCCCAGAGCTGCTAGGCTTAGTCAGGGGTCGTGGTGCATGGAAGTCGCTGACTGTATCCGCCATAAGCTTAGAGCTGGCTAGGAGCTGCCTTGGGCAGAAATACCGCCATGTCCATCCATGTCCATATCCATCCTCCTGCTCGTCACCTGGACAGGCTGGCAGAGCCCACGTGAAGTTTAAATAATTCAGAAAGGGCCTGCCAAAAATCATCCACTGCTGAACTAGAGCCTGCATGAGCAAGGGTCTGAGCATTTGGACTCGGGCTGACCCAGGTTGTGAAATGGCCATCCAGGCTAGGGCTGACCTGGACCTTCTCCTGGACCCTCCCTCCAAGCCCGGAGTCTCCGTGGACTGTACGATTAGCACTCCTGGCAAGAGCAGTGACCATGGGTCTGTTAGACTGCCACACCCACATGAAGATCCACATGCAGTCACTGGGACCTGTAGTTCTGGCAATCTGCAGGAAGCAGCACTTGAGTATGCTGAACTGTGCAAGGTGGCCCCACTGCTCCAGAAAGTTATGCTTGGAGAGGCCTGGCCAAGTACAGGCCCAGACTCCCGAGACTCAGCGTGAGCCAGACACAGCCTTAGGATTTCGGCCTATGCCGGATACTGGGCTCTCTTTCATTAATAGACATAGCCATGGTTCCATATTGTGAAACGCAGGAATCAGTGGGGAGGGAAACTTAGTCCAGGAGGCTGGAAAGTCTAGTAAGACTTTCCACTGATGTATTGAGACATTCTTTTAGGTGCCAACGTGTATTGGCTTAGGGGAAAGAGCATGGGCTTGAGAGTTAGCGGTCATGGGTTCTAATCCCAGCTCTGCCACTTGTCTGCTGTGTGACCTTGGGCAAGTCACTTAACTTCTCTGGGCCTCAGTTCCCTCATCTGTAAAATGGGGATTAAGACTGTCAGCCCCACAGGGGACAACCTGATTACCTTGTATCTACCCCAACGCTTAGAACAGTGCTTGGCACATAGCACTTAACAAATACCATTATTATTATTATTATTATGATGATGATATTGGGCCCCACCCAGGAAGCAGTTGGTTTAGCTGAAGTTGGGTGAGTAGAAAGGAGAGGAAAGTGGGGACCATGGTAGCAAAGATAAAACAGTTTGGCCACGGTTAAGTGAAAGAAGGGAGAGAGCAGACTGAAGATCTCCCATCCTCCTGTCTCTCCCTGCTCCAGTCTATTCTTGGTTTTGCTGCTCTGATCATCTTCCTACAGAAATGCTCTGGGCATGTCACTCCCCTCCTCAAAAACCTCCAGTGGTTGACTATCAACCTTCGCATGAAACAAAAACTCCTCACTCTTGGCTTCAAAGCTCTCCATCACCTTGCCCCCTCCTACCTCACCTGCCTTCTCTCCTTCTACAGCCCACCCCGTATACTCCGCTCCTCTGCCGCTAACCTCCTCATGGTCCCTCGTTCACACCTGTCTCGCAGTTGACCCCTGGCCCGCATCCTACCACTAACCTGGAATGCGCTCCCTCCTCACATCCTCCAAACTAAGTCTCTTCCCCTCTTCAAAGCCCTACTGAGAGCTCACCTCCTCCAGGAGATCTTCCCAGACTGAGCCTTCCCTTTCCTTCTGCTCCTCCTCCCCTCCCCATTCCCCCTTCTCCTGCCCTCTGCTCTTCCCCCTTCCCCTCCCCACAGCACTGTGCATATTTGTAAGTATTATTTATTACTCTATTTTGTTATTGATGTGATTCTATTTATTTTGATGATATTTACACCAGACTACTTGTTTTGTTTTGTTCTGTTTTGTTTTGTTGTCTATCTCCCCTGTTTAGACTGTGAGCCCTTTGTTGGGCAGGGATTGCCTCTGTTGCCGAAATGTACATTCCAAGCACTTAGTACAGTGCTCTGCACATAGTAAGCGCTCAGTAACTACGATTGAATGAATGAATGAAAGATGGAGAGGAAGGCAGAAGATGGCCAGGGAAGATGAGCTCTGGGGAGGCTAAAGTCTCAGAGGGGGGCAGCCCTAGCATAGGGATGATGAACCACAGGACACTGAAGATTAGAAGCAAGGGCAGAGGAAAGTTATTGATGAGGAGAGAAAAGCTTGGGGAAGAGAGGGAAGCACAAGAGTGCAGGTTGTTTATGACTATGGCATTACCTCCTCTAAGATTAATAGTCAATAATAAATTTTGTCCCATGTCCAGCTGAAAGTTCTAAGTCACACATACGGTGTGGAACGGTTCCTTCATGCAGAGAGATGGCCTTGACTTTCGGAAAGGGGATTGCGCAGCCCGGTCTCATTAATTCACTAGCTGTATTAAATCCCTATCGGTACAGCGGTCCTGGGGCTAAGCCTGCCAGGCAAATTTTCTCTGGCATAGAAACCAGAGCCCAAAAGAAGCCAAACTCCAGACAAACAAGCACATTGTTCAGATGGAAAGTCTGTCCCTTGCCCCTGGTTGCATCCTTGTTCAGGCTTCTGATAGCCTAAGCCCAGAGAGGCACCATCACCAGGATACCTCTCACCCATGTTCTGCCTCTGGCCCGGGAACACCCTCCCTCTTCATATCTGACAGATGATCATTCTCCCCACCTTCAAAGCCTTATTGAAGGCACATCTCCTCCAAGAGGCCTTCCTTAAGCCCTCTTTTCCTTTCATTCCAATCCCTTCTGCGTTGCCCTGACTTGCTCCATTTATGCATCCCCCTTCCCAGCCCCAAAGTACTTATGTGCATATCTATAGTTTTATTTATTTATATTAATGTCTGCCTCCCCCACTAGACTGTAAGCTCATTGTGGGCAGGGAATATGTCTGTTATGTTATATTCTACTCTCCCAAGTGCTTAGTACAGTGCTCTGCACACAGTAAGTACTTGTAAATATGATGGGCTGACTGGTGCCTCACAGAATGGCAGAGTGAGGGCAGAGGTTGTGTGCCGAGCCTCAATCCCCACCATCCCCCTTGCTCACCCGTCCTCCTCTAGCCCTGTCGGGTGGCAGCAGTTGCCCTGTGTGGTAACAGCTTTCCAGAGTCCCTTTCTCTGGGAAGGGTAAAGTATGGAGTTTGGGGCTGTTTGGATAATAGTATTTATTGAGGGTCTACTGGGTAGCCCCAGGCTATGCTCCTCCAAAATGCCTTGTTAGAGTAGTGGATCGAACATGGGCCTGGGAGTCAGAAGGTCATGGATTCTAATCCCGGCTCTGTCACTTGTCTGCTGTGGCCTTGGGCAAGTCACATCACTTCTCTGTGCCTCAGTTACCTCATCTGTAAAATGGGGATAAAGACTTGTGAGCCCCATGTGGGACAGGGACTGTGTCCAACCTGATTTGCTTGTATCCACCCCAGGACTTAGTGCAGTGCCTGGCACATAGTAAGCGCTTAACAAATACCATAGTTACTATTATTATTACTTCTTAGAGCGAAGGGGAAGCAAGGTGGGTCAGGAAGGGCAGGGAGGTGGTGGTGGCAACAGCAGCAAGCCCATGAGCCCTGCTGCGGATTAATGTTGATTAATCTAGACTGTAAGCTCCTTGTGGGCAGGGAATTTGTCAACTAACTCTGTAATATTGTAGCATGGCCTTGTGGATAGAGCACGATCCTGGAAGTCAGAAGGACCTGGATTCTAATCCCAGCTCCGCCACTCGTCTGCTGTGTGACCTTAGGCAAGTCACTTCACTACACCTCAGTTGCCTCATATATAAAAGGGAGATTAAGATTGGGACCCCCATGAGGGGTAGGGACTGTGCCCAATTTATTAGATTGCATCTACCCCAGCATTTAAAACACATACTAAGCACTTAAAAATACCATCATCATTATCATTATTATGATTATTACTCTTCCAAGCACTTAGTACAGTGGTCTCCATGCAGTAAGCACTCAAAAAAATATGGTTGATCAATTGATTGGGCTAGCAGGAATGGAGATTTAAGGGTGGAATTTCCCCCCCAGGGGATGGCCCAGAGTTGCCAAATGCATTACAAGCCTTGTAATCTTTTTTTCACTGGTCCTGTCCCTTGTGTGGGCTTTGATCTGAGCTGTACATGTGTATTTATCTATCACTCAGTCTGCCCATCCAATCCCTCCAAGTAAGATATATGCCCTATGGTTTTCTTATTTCAGGGGCAATATGTGGCTGGGGTCCTCAGGAAACCCTGGTGCTAATTTCAATTAGAGGGCCTGATGCCCATCTAGGGCTCACTATGTGATGCTGCTTCAGATATCATTGTAAGAGAGGAGCTGGCTCTGGGAAGGAAGGCAGCTAAAGGTGCTCTGGCCAGGTAAGGGGAAGAGGAGACCTCACTCCTGCCTCTCCTAGTTGTCAAAAAGGCTGCCTTGAAATCCAACCCACTACTGGGTGATTTTCAATCCTCAGGTACTTTTCTGCTGATGGGCAAAAACAGGAAACACCTGTTATCTTGTATCTACCCCTGCACTTACTACAGTGCTTGGCACATAGTAAATGCTCAACAAATAGCACAAGCATTATTAACACAGACTCCTCTCCCCCTTTCTCCTTGACTTACATTTCTCTATCAGTCTCCTTCATAGCTCCTCCTTTAGGGGACAGGAGAAAGGCTATCTGCTCCCCTGGCCCTCCCTCCATTTCCCCTACTTCTCTCTCTGCCCTCTGAATTGACCAATCAATGGTATTTATTGAGCACTTACTGTGTGTAGAGCAGTGTACTAAGCGCTTGAGGAAATACAATACAACAGAGTTGAAGAGATGTGCTCCATGCTCACAAGGAGCTCACAGTCTCTGAAAGACTCCTTGCACCTTCCTCCCTTTCTGTTTCTCTGTTCTTTGCTAATTCTCTCCATTTCCACATCCCTGTCCCTAAGGAAACCACTCTCTTGCTGACTCACTCCTAAAGAGAGAGCACAGCAAGGGTCGTGGGGGGGCTTTTGTTAGGATTCAGACCATCCACTTCCCCTCTTCCCCCTTGGAAATCAACAGCCCAGAGGACACAGTACTGACCTTTACCTGAGAGGTTGGCAGTGGCTACTGCTGGAGACACAACAGGCCTGCCTAAAGGGATGAGAAAGTTGCCCTCGAAGATTTCAGTTCTCTATCAGTCACCCCGTCACAATCTCTCTTGCTAATAAGGTAACTTATATTGGTTCATTTTGACAGAATAAGCGACTGGCCCACTGTGCACTCTCAGGGAGGGAGCAGATGTTTCTGACAAATAAGTTTGCTGGCTCCCTGGCCGAGGAGTGCCTGATTAAAGCAATTTTCTTGGGCTTTGTTCTCTGTTAATCTGTGCTGTCAGCTGAGGCCTATCGATATCAGCTGGCCATGAAATTGACAAGCTCTCTCTTGCAGCCTCCAGAGCTCTACCTTAGAACTATGCCCTTTTTCTTGCTCCCTCGTACGTCCTCTCTCTCCCCACCCCTAGACGTTTCCTTCTGTCCAAAGAAAAAGCATCCATTCCAGACGGACCCAAAAATCCAAAGCATTTCAGTCAACTTACTCCTCAAAATTGCGATTCCTTTGTTGAGCATTCAGCGCAGCAAATCAGTGAGTGCCATTTGGTCCTGTGGCTGCAAATGGACATGATTTTACAGATGAGATAGGCACAGCTGGACGGATTTCTTTCTCTTTGAATGCCAGGCAATGGGGATCTATGTCAGATCAAGCTATTGTAAGAGCCCCAGTCAAAATCTTGGGGTGGTTTGTAGGCAGAGGGGCGCTGAAGGAGACAAAGTCAACCCTAGGAGATAAATGGGCACTGTGCTGATCATTCGGCATTTCCAAAAAGAGCCTAGGCCTTGTCTTAGATCAGAAATGAGTTCCGATTTGAGAACGCAGTAAAGACTCAAATGAAACCGTGACTTCCCTGCAAAGGAGCCCACCAAATCCTCTGCTCCGGTCTCTTTTTTCATTAGTCACTTGTCTTGCACAAACACTAAATCCATTCAGATGCTGCGATGCCCAAAGCGCTGCATTCATCTCTCTCCCCCCAGAAAACTGCAGCTACAGTGTGAGCTGGGGCAGCGTTACAGACGCCTGCGTTAATAGAGTTTGCATGTATCGTGGAAATGGCATCCGGCGAAAATCTGCCTCCCGTCGCAGGCTCCGGGACAAGGAGACATTTTGTTTTGATAGGAAGGGAATTGAGGCTTGGAGGGGAGATGGAGGAATGGGCCTTTTTTGCAGCCAGGTGCACTGTTCATGAGTTTGTGTGATCCTCTCTCTCCTCATTGTGACTGCACTTCACTCTCCAATGCCAAAGAATTCATGCCAGGACAGCAAATTCATCATGAAGGGGAATGGTCTCCAAAGGGCAATGCTTAAGAAAGGAGCTCATAGGGGGACTCTTTTGATGGCTCCTGGAGCGGGGGTCTGGGAATTGATAGGAAAAGTGTATAGTCTCTCTAGATCATTTTCCAAAAAAGAAAGAATGGTGTGTTCTCCCTGCCAGGCTTTCAGATATCTGGGGGATTCTCCCCTCCCCAAAGGCTGGAAAACTGTAGTTGGAATTTTTTGTTATTGCTGTTGCTCTAAATTGCCACTCCTGCTAAGTAAAGTATTTACTTGACTTTCCCTCCTCCTCCTCGTACATTTACACTGAACTCTTTCTGTATCCTAGGAAGCCATGAAGCTGGCTGGCCCCACTAGGAACAGGTGGGCTTGCCCATTCTCTTCCAAAGCTCTATTTCATGGCCTATTTACCAGAGCACTTTCATGAGGGAGCTCTGGGGTATTTTCAGCCAAACAGCCTCAGCTTCCAGCTTCTTGCTCTATATGGATAGGCTGCTATGGGTCTCAGATGTAGCTGGTTTCTTTTAGGCAGAGGTTGCTTGGCACATGAATCTGTTGGGTGTGATTTGTCTCATATGCCCCAGGAGCAACGGTAAGGAGCATAGGAGAAACCCAGAGTCCAAAGCCCAGAGTCCATCATGTGTTCTGAGGCTGCTTCATCTGCTCCTAGAGATCATCTGGTGCCCCTTTCATTTGCAAAGAGCTTTCTGGCAGTGGCCATATGTGTTCATGGAAAGGGTGTCTTGAAGAAGATATTTTGGTAAAAGCTTCCAGTTTGAACCCAAATCTGAAAAGAGCATATCTGCCATTAAGGGCCGATCTAAGGCTGGAGGGCGAGGGGTTGCATTCCTGCTACAAGGCTCGAACTTCTTAGGCTCGAACTTCTTGAAACATCACTGGGCCCACATCTCCCCTCCTCAAAACCCTCCAGTGACTCCCTTAATATCAAACAAAAACCCTTCACAGTTGACTTCAAGGCTGTCCACTATTTGGCTCTCCCTTAGCTATCTGCTCCCTTCTCCCGCTGTTCCCCAACCTTCTAACACTATACCTCACGCTCGACTCTCCCACTTCCGTCCCCTAGGTCACACTCTTCCCCCTGCTTGAGATTCACTTCCTCCCCACAGTCAAAGCCCTCCTCAAATCCCACCTCCTCCAACAAGCTCCTCTAACAATCCCCCATGAATTTCTCAACATTCTGAGCCATATCATCCCTTCAGCCAGTCCTAGCATTCAGAAACATATTTACCCCATTGGCCTCTTAGCCCTCATGTTTATACCTCTACTCATTTATTTATTTTGAACACTCTAGTTGTCACTATTTTTATGTCTGTCTCCCCCATTAGAGTGGCAGCTCCTTTTAGACAAGTAACTTGTCATTTCATTATCCTGTGCTTCCCAAGTGCCTAGTAGATTGTGCCACAACCAAATGGGGACTCAATGAATGTAAGTGCTATTATTACTACAATTACAACTACTAGGTGTCAAGCACCGAATGAAGCACTGGTGTAATCGATCAATCAGTCGTATTTATTGAGCACTTACTGTGTGCAGAGCACTGTACTTAGCACTTGGGAGGGTACAGTACAACAGAGTTGGTAGAAATGTACCCTGCCCACAGTGAGCTTACAGTCTTTAGACTGGAGCTTGTTACCTCATCTGTAAAATAGGGATGAAGACTGCGAGCCCTACGTGGGACAACCTCATTACCTTGTACCTACCCCAACGCTTAGAATAGTGCTTGGCGCATAGAAAGCGCTTGACAAATACTAACACTATTATTATTATTACAGCCTAGTAAGATACAAAGATGATCATTCAAACAGGTCCCTGACCAACATGGGCTCAAAATCTAAGAATGGTAAGGGGAGAAGTGGGAGGGAGGGAGAGGGGTTGATGATGGACTCATAAGAAAAGATTGAAAATATAAAAACAGCAAAGCAAGATAAGAAGGCAGGAGTGACAGTAAATGCAATAAGAGTGGCAGAAGAGCGTAGCTAAAGGAGCAGATATTCAGGTTCCTCACCACTCAGGCAGGCTGTCCAAAGACCAAAAATGAGGCAGTTTAATACTGTGTTTACATAAGACATATTTCTAAATGCAGAAAGATAGCTTGGATTAAGGACCTTGCATTGTTAGCAGAAGGGAACATTACTTCTCAATAATGATCACTTTTGCAAGGGCAAAGAAATGGATTTTCACTGTAAGGGTTAAAGCCCAATCTTCTAAGACTTGTTTGTGATAAACTTGCAGTCACCAGGAAGGTTTTTATGCGGGGTGGGGGGTGGGAGGGGGAGCATTATTGAAATAGTGTTGGGGCAGGATTAAAGGGAACTCTCAGTCAATTGGACTCCCACATTCTGAGGGCTCTTTACCTCTTGCCTTTGTTTTGAGGCAAAATAACTGGCCCAAATGAATGTCTTTGATCTTGTTTTCTTTTTGCAATGCCCTGGCTAGTTAACCCCTCCTCACACACCTTTTTATATTATTGAGGGCAAACACACCCCTTGTTTTTCCACACAGCACTCAAAACCTTTATGCTTTCCTGATTAGTATACCATGTGTAATGCCGTTCCTTCCAGAAGAAGATTTTGCTGCTAGCAAAATCCTAATCCCCTTGTTAAACTCTAAACAATTAGCAACCAAATCAAAAAGTGAACTAACCCAGAGTTGGCAGAGATTCTATGTTTAATGAGTGTCTCTATCTTGTATTAATCAATTTTAATACTATTCTTGCAATGGCATTGAGAGGCAATCCCAAAGCCAATCTTTAACCAGTGGTCTATGAAGGCCCATTGAAAAAGCTTTCTCATACTACCCTATTCCTCTAGGCTTAGCGTGAGTTTACATAATGGCTAAAGGGGAAGTGCTCTTGGTTTGGTGGAGGACTGCTGGGTGTTTGGAGGTTGTACTGAGTATGATGCATCAGGAATGAAAATAAGGACTGGCTTGCTTAATAATGATAATAATAATAATTGTGGTATTTGTTAAGCTCTGAGTATGTGCCAAGCACTATGCTAAGTGTTGGGGGTAAATACAAAATAATCAGGTCTCACATGGGGCTCACACTCGAAGTAGGAGGGAGAACAGCTATTGAATCCCTATTTTGCAGTTGAGGGAACTGAGGCATGGAGAAGTGAAATGACTCACCCAAGATCACACAGCAGGTGTGAGGTAGAGCTTGGATAAGAACTCTGGTCCTCAGACTCCCAGGCCCGGGCTCTTTCCACTTACAAACATTGAGCATATTCTTTCTGTCTCTTCTTTATAGTTCCCTTTATGTCTCATTCCATGGGATGTGGGTCTCTGGGCAAAACAAGCAGGTGCTTGCAGTCTCTAAACTCAGAAGAGCAGAAGGGGATTTGACTAGGAGAAGGAAGAAAAGCATTGGAAAAGTGGATCCTTTTGTAATTGCCCTTAGAAAATGGTAGTATTCGAACTGGCACATTTTGTTGCTGGTAATAATAGCACCACTGTAGAACTGAAAGAGTGTAGGGACAGTGCTTGTTATATATTCTTATGTTTGGTGTCACAGTTAGTTTCCATTGTTGTCTTCAGTCATCTGCATTTCAGTGATCCCATCGAAATATCTCCATTTCCTAATGACATTTTTAGAGGATACAGGCAGAAGAAAATTGTTTGGGCCTCTAAAGAGAAAGCATAATGGAGTTGCAGGAGGCAGACTCTGCTGCTGTCTCCCTGACTTTGTATCCCCCTTTCATCTTCATTTCATTAGTGCAGTCACTTTTGTGTTATATTGTCCTCTCCAGGCTGCATGGAAAAGCAAAGATGGAGCCAGTGCAAGTTAGAATTCATTACAGAAAAGGAACAAAAACATGTAAACACAAAAGAGGAGGACGTGATCAGGAGTAAATGACTCACTATATTTTTGAGGAAGACTTGTTGAGTAAGTTTGGGGGAAGATGGGCTGCTTCAATATTTGACACCCTCACCTCCCCCAAGAGCTGAGTTCTGTTTCAGTTGCCAGACTTCATCTAAATGTGGAAACTGCGAGAGAAGAAGGGTATCGTTATTTAGTACTCACTACCAGTGAGAAAGGTCAGAGCTCACTATCCGACAATATGTGTGCAGCCACTTCCATCTCCAGATTACATTAGGGCTAGTGCTGATTTGCTTGCTTCATGAAAAATTAAATGCTTCGAAAGGAAGCCTTTACTATTGGTAAATTAAATGATCTACAATTGATGCGGCGCTAGAACCACAATTTTTTTTTCTTTCTCCCGATCTCCCCTGGAGCCACGAAAAGGTGGGCTGTGTGTTTATAGTTGGTAAGTTGAGAAAATATCAGGGCAGATGGTGTGTTCAAGCTGGAAATAGGATTTGGCTCCAGGCAAGTGATCTGCTGTATGTCTGCAGTGAAATAAATACAGCGAGCGTTCACCACAAATGGGCTCGGCTGGTAGTGGGTTTCACTGTGGCGACAAATGCGGTCTTTTCCCCCCAGCAGCATGGCCTTAGGGACCACTTAATCACGACTATGAAGATTTGTTTGGGGGTCCGTGTCAGAGTGATGGGAAGATAGCATTTGAAAACAGAACAAATGCCAACATGACTCTCTTAGGGAGGAACTGTCATTCCCTTCAAAGATTTCCCAGGGATCCACGATGCTGCAAGCCCTCTGCAGGAGATGCCTTCCCCTTCAAGTGTCAGCAAGGATCCTGCCAGAGCCGCTGTCCGAGGCTCACTCTCATTCCAAAAGCCTACCCAGGCTGGAGAACGTGAACCAAGGTGGTCAGAAGTCTGGCCCAACCCTGGGTTGTTCCCAAGGAAGAAGGTTCCTGGGAGTCCAGGATGTTCTGGGACCCAGTCAGATGGTTCAGTTTATTTGAGAACCCTAGGGCCATCCTGGGCCTGCTCACCAGCATGACAAGATCACTGGATCCAGTACCTGGTACCAGCTTACTTGCCAGTGCCTTTCCACCTGGGGATGAACCAGGCCCGGGCTAGACATCCAGTACTCCGCTGGTTCAGAGTGGACCCCTGGCCCGCCAGGACTGGACACTGGGGAAAGGGTTTGAGGCATACTTTTCTGTCTCAGACTGTGGTCTGTTGGACAACAGAAGTGAAAGCATCATTCTGTTTTCACACCCCATTGCTTGTCTTTTCTTGGAAACCATTTTGAGCTCATGTTTTCCCAATGTTTGTATAGTGTATAGTGTACACTGAAAGAACTGACAACTCTCACTTCTTCCCTTCTTTCTTCTCTATCTTTTCTCCATCTTCCTTCCCCTCCAGTTCTTCTGGGCCCCTCATCATTATGTCCCTGGACAAATATTGGGAAAAACATGAGAGGAGAGACATCCAATCATCAGTCACTTCAGCCATATTTGCAAACACAGATATAGGGCTCTGTAGATGTGAAGGATAGTTTTGTGTGTGTATGTTTGTGTGTGTGGGTGTGTGTCTGTGTGTGCCTGCGAACACCCACAAAGACCACATGAGCCCTCTTCCCAGGAGCTTTTAAACTGAGACCTCAGCAAGAAATAGTCTCAGCTATAGGGAAAGCTTCTAACTTTAGCTCTCTATGGAATGTCCAACATTTCAAGAGAAAGCCTTCCTTTCCCATCTTGAGTGCATTTGTTGTCAATTTGAAAATTGAAAATGAATCCACGCAGGGGCCCTAGGTTGCCAAGGCGGGAGAAGGAACAACATTTCAATGTTGAAGGAAAGTTGTGTGGCTTTTCCTCATGGTTCTACAGTGACTGAAATCTTTGTTTTTGTTTTAGGTCCACTCTGAGCTTGCCCCTCAACCGAGGGAGAGGGAAAAGATTAGTAGAGGGTCCCGAAACCCAGGCTTAAATATTTCATCTCTTCTTTATCAAGCCTCTCACTAGGATTGTTCAAATTTTAGCCACAAATATGGGAGAAACTGTCTGCTTCTGCAAATGGGAAGGAGGGGGAAAGAGGCACTGAGATCATTTTCCTCTTGAGAGCAAAGTATTGGCTACAGTCAGGATGCAGAAATACACTCCAACTCAGAATTTTTTTTGTTTTCCTTACATCAGAATGCAAAGTAATTGGATGGGGATTGTTAGAGACATGAAGGCACATTCACTCTGTGGCCCTGGAGTATTTATCTTTGCAGTCAGGATGTTGGTTGAAAGATGCCTTGAAGCCCACGTCCCTGAGTGACCAGAAAAGCTGGCAGTTTCCCAGAATGGGAGCTTGGTAGTCCGAGGCTCGGCTCGACTCGACTCTACAAACTCCCAGCCCCACACTATGGCCCAATCAACACAACCTCCTCACCTCCAAAGGCAGGAGTGAAGAAGATGGGTTGTCAGGGTTCTTTCTCAGTAATGAGTCTTTGAAGACTGGGCTCCTGTTTGACTGGTATCATTGTTCCCATCTTAGCAAACTGGCTCCAGCGTTAAGTAGAAAAGCCCTGGGATAGCAGATCATTCCACTTCTCAGGCCTCACCCAAATTGGAGCCAGGTGGATGGGAGCGAGGGAGAGGGATAAATTTGCCCAGTATGTGGCATTGCAGTTTATTGAAAGTAGTGCACAAAGGCAGTTTGAAACGTTGCTGTTGTCTCTATAGGCAGGGTTTCCATAGGCACAAATTCCCCCAAGCAACTCTTTCAGTGTTTTTATGTATTGGGTAAATATCGATTCATCTGCTCTGACTCAGCGGCAAATCTCCATTTAGCACCTCTCTGTGTTTAATGTAAAGTCTTCCTCCTCTCTAAAGTAACCTGGTGTTGTCTTGCACTAATGTTTGTGTCATGTAATCTCAAATAGCTCTTAGACTCTGTCAGCTCTCTTCTGTGAGCTGGACTCCATTTCGTGGGTGGGGTTGAGGGAGGCAAGCCTGGTACTGTTTGTAGCCTTCCATTGTGTTATGCATTTCAGTGGCTCCTACCTTTGTTACAGGTGAAGGAGTGAAACAGACCAAAAGATTGGGAAAAAAGACCCATGATAAGAGGTGAATGGGCCTGAGGTTGTTTAGCTTAGAGAAGGGAAGGCTGAAAGGCAGATTTAAAAATGGTTTCCAACCCTATTAAGACTTAGTATTCAAAGGGTGATGAACAGCTGTTCTCCAGCCCCACTTAGACCTGCACAATAGGAAATGAGCTTAAATGGCCACCCCAGGAATGGATTAAACACCTGAGCATGATAGAGGTTAAACATTGAAACTGTCACCAAAAGTATGGGTGGTGGGAGAAGGGGGGTTCTCCTTATCAGGAGATGACTAAGAAAAGCCCTGACTTTCACCCACCTGGGCTTGGTTAGTTTTCATCCTGCTTGGAGGCAGGAGATAACGGGATAGGTAGCCCTATTCTCTGCAGGCCACGCCAGGCTGAGGGGTCTATTCACCTAGGATCTTTCCAGCAGCTAGAAGAAGAGCCTCTGTTGTTTCTTTGTTCTGCAAATCCTCCTCTTCTCCCCTGGAGTGTTTGGCCACGATGTGCAATGCCATTAAAAGCTTACATCGCCTCAGAGACAATCGAGGTGGGCAGAGTCAGTCAACCAGAACTACTGGCAATATGAAGCTGACTTGGCACCACTTCCCGTCATTCCCTCCAACGTGTACCCTCCCTCCTCCCTCCTCCACTCTCTCCCCACCACCCCCGCTTATCTCTCACTGTGGGTTTACTCAGAAGAAGCCAATCTTCCCAAAGCAATATGGTGGGAGGTGGTGAACACCAGCACCCTGCTGAGTAGCAAGTGCTGCGCTTCACACCAGAGGGAGGGTAGAGCTTGTGAAGAGTCGAGGGATGAGCATGTGGGGCGTTGGGGGAATGATTCTCATGCCCCTGCAACCAGCTGGCATGGGGGTGAGCAGCATATTGGGAGGGAGAATACTGACAAAAACCATTGACAGCACTCCCTCTCTCCCTCTCTTCCTCCCTCCCTCCCTCTGCTCTGAGCAGGCTGCTGGCCCCCATGCTCAGCATTAAATGTTGGCATTTATAAAATGCTGCTGGTGCCCAGATGAAATTGAAGTTAAAAAAAACCCACGTATGCAAGTTAAGATGATCTGTCTGACTTGGAATTTCAGAAACTGCCAATGACTGATCCAGGAGGATGTGTTCAAAGATACTGCTCCTGAGATCGTTTGAGAGAGTCTGAATAGCTGATGGAAGGAATTCTGTTGGCAATGACACTATATGAAATCCCAGCTCTCCTCCATGCTGGTCAGGATCCTGGATTCCTAGGAATTCTGCTCGCCTACACCTAACTCCCTGGCCTAATGGGGAAAAAAACTATGACCTCAGTCATAACCTTCTATGAGGGGGAGAGAGAATCAGCTGTGAGTCACTCTAACCTTGGCAGCGGGTCACCATACTTCTCTATTTGGATCTTGCCAGCAGAGAAGCAGCCCCGGTGGAAAGACTCCAGGCCTGGGAGTCAGAGGACCTGGGTCCTAATCCCAGTTCTGCCACTTGCCAGCTGGGTGACCTTGGGCAAGTTGTTTTACTTTTCTGGGCCTCAGTATCCCCATCTGTAAAATCAATCAACGGTATTTGTTGAGAATTTACTTTGTGTAAAGCACTCTAGTAAGTGCTTGGGAGAGTCGAATACAACAGGCAGACAAGTTCCCTGCCCTCAAGGAGATCACAGTCTAGAGGGGTAGAAAGACATTAATATAAATAAATAAATTACGGATATAATAATAATGTTGGTATTTGTTAAGCGCTTACTATGTGCAGAGCACTGTTCTAAGCGCTGGGGAAGATACAGGGTAATCAGGTTGTCCCACGTGAGGCTCACAGTTAATCCCCATTTTACAGATGAGGTAACCGAGGCACAGAGAAGTTAAGTGACTTGCCCACAGATGTAGTTAGGCTGAGAGTGGTGTGAATATCAAGTGTTTGAAGGATACAGATCCAAGTGCATAGGCGACACAGAAGGGAAAGGGAGTTGGGGAAAGAGAGCTTAGTTGGGGATGGCCTCTGGAGGAGATGTGACCTTAATCAGGCTTTGAAGGTGGGGACAGTGATGGTCTGGCGTAATTGTTCCAGGACAGAGGCAGGATGTGGGCGATAGGTCGGCCACGAGATAGATGAAATCAAGGTACAGTGAGTAGATTAGCATTAGAGGAGCAAAGTATGTGGACCGAGTTGTAGTAGGAAATCAGCAAGGTAAGGAGGAGGGTAAAGGTGATTGAGGGCTTTAAAGCCAATGGTAAAGAATTTCTGTTGATGCAGAGGTGGATAAGCAACGTGGCTTAGTGGAAAGAGCACAGGCTTGGGAGGCAGAGATCGTGGGTTCTAATCCCACCTCTGCCACTTGTCAGCTGTGTGACTTTGGGCAAGTCACTTCACTTCTCTGTGCCTCAGTTACCTCATCTGTAAAATGGGGATGAAGCCTGTGAGCCCCACGTGGGCAACCTGATTACCTTGTATCTACCCCAGAACTTAGAACAGTGTTTGGCACAAAGTAAGTGCTTAACAAATATGATCAGCAGCAGCAGCAGCACTGACGGTTCTTGCGGAGTAGAGAGATGTGACTGAGTGATTCAATGGGGATTCAATACCAGTTCTCCATCCTGCTTAGACTGTGAGCCCCATATGGGACAGGGACGGTGCTTGACCTGTTTATCTTGTCTCTACTCCAACACTTAGCACAATGCTTGGCACAGAGTAAGTGCTTAACAAATATTACTTTTATTATTATTTTTATTGTGCTTGCCAGTGGTAGATAGACCATGAACCTTTCAGAGACACTTTCCAGTTTGCCCTGAGCAGTAAGCTTGCCTCTGAGCAGCACCGGAAACTCACCTCTCTCCGAGACACTCCCCATCCCCCCGACATTTGAAGTGAATAGTACTTCTGCTCGTGTATTTTCTTTCATCTCACAAGCTCACAGCATGACCCTTGGAATGGGCAGATGTTAGTGCTGAGGCACAGAAAGGGTGGGCAATTTACCCAAGGTCATAAGCCTAATCAGACAGAGTCAGAGCTAGCTCTAACCCCAAAGGGCAGGAGATGGAGATGGGGCCTCGGAGCAGATCTCTATCTCTTACTCTGTCATCCTCAAATGACTTAGATGAATTCCAGGAACCATCCCATTATTGCCCCATCTGGCAGGCAAAGAGAGTATAAAGAGATGATGTCTCTCCCTCCCTACCCAGGGAGTGTCTCTCTGATCACTGGTGGGGGCATCCCTAAAGTGGAAATTCCAGCTTTAGGTGGAAATTGGGCAGAATCAAACTCCACACCCCTAGGAACACTGCAGTGGATTGTATGTGGGAGCAGGAAGGACATTCCCAAAGTGCATATGCATTTTTTTGTGATGTACACAAATGAGTGTATGTAAATCTATATAAAATCCCACTGCCTCCTAGGGAAAATAAGAGCTTCTGTCAAAGAGCATGTCTATGAAGCCTTTGCATAGAAAAAGAAAAATGTGTCAAAAGAGGTTGGAAGAGTTTCCTAAGGGTGGTAAAACACTACTGCCCTGTTTCTTCAGCTGGAAGAAACTGCATACTTTATACAAGTAGGTTACACAGATAGAAAAGCAATTAGATTTAATCAGTCAGTGGGTCACTTGATGATTAAAAACATAGATCTATATGGTAGACCATTCAGGTTAGGTATTGCCCCAAAATGGGAAACCCCAGAAAGAGGGTGGTCTTGTGTCTTTTTTGGAGTCTTTGAGTTTCTGTGGATCATGGTGAGGACTCTAAATTTTGAGTTTGGATTTCAGACAAGCTGCTCTTCCACCTAGGAACTTGGAAAGAAATAAGGAAACAGATTCCCTTGCCATCATCCCTCTATCCAGAGGGGATCATTTTAAAGGTTTATGGTCCTCAGTGGTGAAGCCTTGTAAATCCACAGGCCCCCAGATGCCCTGGTTCCTGTGAAATGGGACTAAGCAGATAAATATTTAGACACTGGAATGGTCATTTTCATTTAACTCTATGTGAGTGAATATAATTCCACTAAGGTTAGATTTAGCTCTGTCTCTGAGTTGCATGCAGATCCTTAGCTACAAGTTCTTTGCTAGTTCTATTAAAATGAGTAGAAATGAAACACATCAATCCTCGGAGGGTTAAAGGCGAGGGTGAGACACAGATGGAGTAGAGTCAGCTTTAAGTGTAAAATTGACGTGGTGAGGATCAGGGCATTTTTAGGTATTGTTAAATTGAAGGACACTTGGTCAGATTCCTAGAGTGCCTAGGGGAGGGTTGGCCACAAGCTGGCAACACTGCCTATTAGGTGTGTTCTCTCTGAAAATGCAGCACTGCTTTTCCCCTGCCCCTTATTTTGCAATTGCCTAGGAGCAGATTAAGGGGCAACAAAGGGAATGGGGGGAACTGGGCATTCTTTAAGGGGTAACAAAGGGAAAGACCTTTATGCCCTCCCTTGTTGCTACAGGGCTTACCACTACCCAACTTTCCTTTGTCTCTTAAATCCTGAGGATCCAGGAGATAGAATGCTCAAGGCATCTGCCCGGGCTGATTATGGAAACAACAAGACCTTGCTCTTTTTCCAAAGACCTGTGCTTCCCATTTCCAGTGCTCCTGTCTCTTGCAGACCAGATATGGCACCCCCTTCCTTTCCCCAACCGGCAGATTTCCAACCCCCTAAGGACAGCTACTGGGCAAGTCTGCCTTCAAGTGGATATCTTTTAGGTATCTCCTCCCCACGGTCTGGGGTTAAGAATTTAACAAGGTGCTATGGTCTGGAGTGTGGCTGTGCTGGGGTCTCTTTTCAGGCTAAGTTTAGCAGATGATGAGGGAGAGAGAAGGAGGCAGTATGCAAACTAGATGCTATGTGGAATGACGTCTGCTGTTTGTGATTGCTCCATAGGTCCCTAAGGTACCAATATGATCCGTGTCATTCAGCCCAGACCCCGTAGCTGCCAGAGCCAGAGGCTAATCAGCAGCTCATTACCATCCCTTCCGCTGCACCCTGCATACTGTGAGTGCACACAGAGCTGTGCTGATCTCCAATCTCCGGGCACAGTTTCCTTTCCCTATCATCTGGAACGGTGAATCCAGGGGGTTGAAAAAGAGTCCATAGACTCTCAGATTGAGAGAACCACCTAAGCACCGAGGCTAATAACGCAGACTATTTCATTATCGGAAATTACGTTTGCTCTGTTGAATAGTCAGCCTAACAAACACGCTGGTGAAGAGTACACACTGTTCTTGTCTCCTCAAGGAGAAACGATTTAAGCCTGCTCCAAAGCGAGACTCTGCAGCTCCTTAGTTTGACCCATTTCTCCTCTAGACTCTGAGTTTCCCTCTAGACTGTAAGCTCATTGCAGGCAGGAAATGTGTCTGGTTATTGTTATACTCTCCCAAACAGTACAGTGCTCTGCACACAGTAAGCGCTCAATAAATATGATTGAATGAATGAAGCCACTAATTGTGTTGTATCATTCTCTCCCAAGTGTTTAGTACAATGCTCTGCACATAGTAAGTGATCAATAAAAACCATCGATTGATTGATTGATTTCCTGACCAATTGAGCTTCTCTTCTGAACTCACAATTTGGCTCACTGTGACCATTCCCTCTCCCTGCCATCCCCTCAATCCAGTATCCTCATCATTTGAGGTGGGGAGCCATCCTGAGGATTTGGGAATAGAGTTCAGCCTTCTGGCCTGTGCCCAGGTCACTTTGCCATTGTTGTTCTCAATGGGAAACATTATAAACAGGAGCTTCTAATCTTACCCCCACCCAGTCCTCCACTCTCTGCCCAGTGGGGATGGTGAGATCTAGAAGGGAATAGGACTCAGAATGTGTGAGCAGTAACTTTACTATTTGTGGTGACTTTAGGGGAAAACTGGTCCAACTACCAATCAAAATCTAAAGGCCACAGGGATTTGGGCCTTCTGAGCCCTGAGAGGCTGTCTAACCCTTGAGCTAAAGAAAGAACTGGGACTCAGGGCACTTGGGAGTGTGTGACTATGCAGCTGACTTGTGTGGTTACCCTGAGCAAGTCACATGTGTCTTCCTAAACCTCAGTTTCCCCCTCGGAAACATTGACCCTACAGTGAGTAGGCTTCTTCCCAGGAACATGGGGAGAAGGAGCCAGTCAAATGAAATGAAGTTCATAAAAGACAAATGTTGCGGAAATTCAAGCTATTGTAACTCCAAGTGGAAACCCCGTTCTCAAATCTAAAGGTGGGCCAGGATCTGGCTGTTGCCTGTTGGTTCACTCAGTACAGACTCTGACTTACCATGTTTATTTAAAACACTAAGACCCCTGGGTGTACAGTAGTGCAGCATTTTCATTAGTGTCCACTCAGGACCCCTCTGAACCTCAGCTATTTTCCATCAGGGCTTTTGAAGTGCCACAGAACTAACATAATAACTAAGCCAAAAAGCCGTGCAGGGCTTTGTTTATATTGATTTCTTGCACACTCCAGGATCCCTAGGAATGGAATAAAGTTAGATCAGCTGTGATTTTCCTCTTAAACTGACCCTCAGAGGGGAAGAAAGCACATGGTTATTTGCATGTAAAGTACTGAATAAAATTATCCATGCTTATTGCATTCCAGAAAACCTCTTCACATTGTTTCCATTTGATTAGCCATGTGAGTTTGCCATATATAATAAATGTCCGATCGTTTGTCTAATTTGAAAACCGAGTTGATGTTTAGTAACTCTTTTCTCACTTTTGCTACTACCCCAGGACCTCTTTGGAAACCAGAAGCAGCCTCTCAACTGATCACTACAGGTACTATCCCCCACATGATATATTTAGAATAGAATTATTAACTTGTGTTATTCCAGGGAAGAGTCGCATCAACCTGAATGGCATTTTGACCCAATTTTGTGTGGGGAGTGGGAGTGGGAAAGTGGTGAGAGGTACAAGAGACAACTCCAGGTCACCGCCTTACCCCACTCCACCAGTATGTAAACAGTTGAGCAGCAGACAAAAATGATTTCCTAGCCCTGCAGCCAGCATGACTAGAGGAGACGCTTTCATTGCTACGCCTGACTGAGATATCGTGTAGAAATGGCTTCAGCCAGTGGTTTGCTTTGCTTGACAGTGATAACCAGAGCCAACTATCTGATACTGCCTCTTTAAGATATTGTGTCTTTTACTCTGTGTTCCTTCCACGTTCCTTAGGATTTCAGACTTAATCTTCCAGCTCAACCCACTTGAAGGGACAACTATCCTTTTCTATCTGATCTGAGCCTGTTGGAAACTCTGCTGTCTCCCGAAGGGAGGGAGGGGGGTGTCCCACTTTCCCCTGTGAGTTCATTCATGAAGTCCAAATGTATGGAAAATACCCAGGGTGCCCCTTGGTATGTTAGGCTCTGAGGTGGAGGTATAGACCTCTGTCATCAAGGGAATTATAATCTAGCGTCGACAAGCAAAGCCACACACAATGTAGATGATTTAATAGATCCAAGGCTAAGCATTGGAAAAACACATATGCCCACAAACAGAAGAAAGAAAGAAGAGTGGAGTCTATATAGCTTTCTCTCTGGCTTGATGTCTCCGTGGAAGTCTGTGTAGAAACACAGTCTTGTGTTCATTCTAGAAATCAGTTGGAAAGAGGTGGGCAGGGTGCCAAATTCTACTCTCATGACTGAACTTCCTGCAAGGTGAACACAGCCTGTCCAGAAGGTTAGGAGGCTCACGTCACATCACACTGCCCACTCCAGAGGATCCTAAAAGCTTCCAGGCCCCAGCCCAGACCAAATTACTGTGTTCCACAAAGGCCGGGAAATGGCGGTGATTGGGGAAGGAGCCTGCTTTGTGGGGAGAGAGATGGGTTCCACAGCTGGCCCTGTGTGTCTAACCTTGTTTGAACAAGAGGCTAATTGAAAGTGCACACTCTCCCTCTTAAGTTGCCTTTAAATAGCACAACCTCATTAAGGTCTTGTGGGGCTCTCTGAGAGTTCTAAAAAAGAATGACTGAGGTTCTCTGAATGTGCCATAAAGGCTCCACTTCCTGTATCTCAGCTTCCCACCTCCTTTCAAGGCCCTTCATCCTTACAGAAGTCACCCTGCCTGACTGTCTATATTCGTGTTCCTGGAGGGATCAGCAGTTTTACTCTATTTGGTCCAAACTTCCTCCTTTGCTTAGAAAGATCATTTAGCAGGTGTGAAGGAAGGCTAGGGAGAAGAGTAGGGCCAGGGCCAAGGAGGGAGTTTTTCCAACAAGCTGTGCCCTCCATCAGCAAGCTTCCTCACTGAGACCCAGAGAGATTCATTCACTTGCCCAAGGCCACACAGCACACAATTGGCAGACTTGGGCTAAGAACCCAGGTCCTCTGACTCCCAGGCCCATGCTCTTTCCACTAGGTCACACTGCTTCTCATTTCCTCTAAATGAGTGCATAATCTAGCCTATTCTCTTTAAACTCAAGATCCCAGTTGGGCCCCAATTCTCCTGGTGATGCCCAGGAAAACCAGTGAGAGATTTACTCTGCACACAATAAGCACTTAATAAATACGATTAAATGAATGGGACAGGAGGCGTCAACTAATCAATGTCCAGCTGCCTGTGCTCTTCACCCACCAGCAGAACTCTGCTGCCCTTTTCCATCAACTAATGTTAAGTCTGTTTTCCCATGGCTTGTGGCAGGCAGTACCTTAGCTGTTGTAGTGGATATGATTTTTCCCAGACTCACAAAATGTCTCCTTGATCACCCCTCTACAACCCAAAGCATCCTGAGCAAACACTAAGGGAGAGAAATAAAAAAAAAACCCAAAACCTTGAGCCTCCCATTCTCCCATCTCCAACTATCTCTGGTTTCACCTCGGCCTTTGTTTTGAAGAGAGCAAATCAGTTGAATACATATTGCAGCACATTACTACATTTCCCTTGTCTTTGTAGCAAGACTCAGTGACACAGTAATTGCTGTTCCTCATTTTCAAGATCATTTATTGTTTCTGGATAACTGCTATTAAGCACATCCCCTGTTGACTTTGTAATGGATAAAGCAGGCAGAAACCAAGTCATTTTAGGACAAGGTTAATCAATCAATCAACTGTATTTATTGAGCACTTACTGTGTGCAGAGCACTGAACTAAGCATTTGGGAGAGTATAATATAACAATCAGCAGACACATTCCCTGCCCACAATGATCTTACACTCTAGAGGGTGAGTACAATACAACAGAGTTGATAGACACATTCCCTGCCCACAAGAAACTTAATGTTATATACTAGGCAGGCCACCTGTCAAAAAACAAATTTATTTTAGAGATCTCTGGCAGTAAGGGATCATAACATCTTGGGTTCTGAAATAGCAATCAGGAACTCTTCCATTTTCTCTCTCTAGGAGAGAGAGAGCTATATCATGTTACTACATCATATCTATATCATAGATATGATATAGTATGATATGCTATATCATATCTGTTACCGATTTGTACATTCCAAGTGCTTAGTACAGTGCTCTGCGCATAGTAAGCACTCAATAAATAAATACTATTGAATCATGCAATAATAATAATAATGGTACTTGTCAAGTGCTTACTATGTGCCAAGCACTGTTTTAAATGCTGGAATAGATACAAGTCATTCAAATGGGGCATAGTCCCTGTCCCACTTGGGGTTCACACTCTTAATCCCCATTTAACAGATGAGGTCACTGAGGTCCAGAGAAGTTAAGTGACTTGCCCAAGGTCACACAACAGACATATGGCAGAGCTGGATTTACAACCCAGGTCCTTCTGACTCCCAGACCCATGCTGTATCCACTAAGCCACACTGCTCCACATATATACATGTATATAAGCAAGTATACATAGAGTATACAAGTATACATACATACATATAGTTAGGTAGATAGGTGCAGATATGATCCCTGATCTTGAGGTGCTTACAATCTAATGGTATGCATAATGCAACAGTCAAATTGTCCTTTAATTTGAAAAAAATGTTATCAGTGAGACTGCTGCATGATTCTAAGTTTTGTTGATAGAGAATCTCTTATACATTTTGTCTGGGAAAATATAGTAGGTACACTACTGGCCCCTTGCCAGTCAGGTAACCATTGCTCAGACACCATTTGTGAAAAGGAAAAAGGTAGATCCTACACCAAACAGGACAAACTCTAAGAGTTGTGTTTTCAGTAGTGGTAATGGTTTTCCCTGAGTCATTCACATTCTCTCCCCTAGTTCCCCTGTGTTCTACAGTGGGAACAGGAGCAAAAAGCAGAACTCCAATTGATAATGTACACATAAGTGCTAAAGGTTGCCATGTCCAGGGAGGTAAGGATCAGTTGGAGGAGGTGACTTTCCAGGAGGACTATGGGAATTTTTCAAATTGTTTGGCCAAGCTCTGGCCTCCCTCACCCACATATATAGATTTAAAGAGAGCCACTCAAAGACCGGTGCCCCCTGCTTCCCCAACCCCTTAGGTTCAGGGAAGACAGGTGTTAAACAAAACAACAGTTTTAGGCAGGTAAATCACTCTGCTTATTTTCAAGGCTGCATTTGAGGCTTTGAAATGGTTGCCATCTGCTAAGAATTATTATTATTATTGTTGATAGTAATAATAATAATAATAATTATTAAGTTCTTACTATATGCCAAGGACTATACTAAGCACTGGGGTAGATACAAGATAATCATGTCTCACTTGGGGCTCACATTCTAAGAAGGAAGAAGAACAGGTTTTGAAACCTCATTTTGCAGATGAGGGGACTGAGGCACAGAGAAGTGAAGTGACTTGCTCAAGGTCACACAGCAGGTAAGTGGTGGGGCTGGGATTAGCACCCATGTCCTCTGACTCCCAAGCCTGTATGCTTTCCACTAGGCCATGCTGCTTCCCATTTGAGGACTTGTGCAACTAGGTTTTGTGTCCACTTAAAAAGACTAAGAAAGCTGCAAGAAATATTCTCCAGGACAAATCTCCCCCCACTGAATGTGTTACTGTATCGTTTGAGGCTTGGGTGATGACAATCTGTAGAAGTCAAAAGAAATAGCGAATTGAACTGTCAAATTCTCAAACAATGTAAGTGCTTAAAACTGAAGAAAGCTATTTTCAGGTAAAAGATATTTCATCTGTCACCTGAAGATGATTGTTTGGAAAGGTGTATTTTAGAAGCCTGGGCTTCTCTTCCCATACTCAGTGCCAGGCAGGTCTAAAGTGGTTTCTAAAATGGCTGGTGTGGAAATTTTAAGCTTCTAAACACACAATCCTGCTCGGGTCCCAGTCAGTCTGTTTAGCTTGGACTTTGCCAAATTGTATCTCTAGCTTCTTCCCACGTACACATCCATTCACCAGCACATACACTCACAAAGCAAAGTCAAGGAGTGGTCCCTTCTAAAGGCAGGGCTGGAATCAGACAGGATATCAGACCAAGTATTTTTTTCATAGACATAGGAGAAAGGGCTGGAAAATGTATACCCTCTGCCGGCCTGGAAAGAAAGTGGGATCTGCTACTTTTATTCATTTTTGTTTTCAATTCATCAGAGCCTCTTGTTAAAGGGGAAGTTTTTTGAATCTATTGTCTGCCCTGCCTGAGAAAATTGAACGGTTTGGGGCTGGGGAAGGAGCTTGAATGAATTACCGGGAAGGATATGAGACTTTGAATGGAACCTATTTAGTCACAAACACACTTTATGAGTATACTGGGGTCTGCGCCTTGGCTTACTGTTCAAAACAAGGAGTAGAAAGAAGGGTGAGGCAGACGAAGTTGGGAGGAAGGGGGAACATAAGCAGTGACTGACTCGGTAATCACACTGGCTTGAAATGAAGAGTTCAGGGAGTGGGGGGTTTATTTGTTTGCTTGTGTAGTTTCAAATGCTGGTTTGTATTTGTGGCCTCCTGTTCTGACTCACCTTAGGTTCACCTCTTGGTTCCCCAGATTCTGGGAGTGATTTTAGGTGAAGGCTTTTGCTGTAAGCTTGTTATGGGCAGGGAATGTGTCTGCTAATTCTGTTGTATTGTACTTCTAAGTGATTAGTACAGTGCTCTGCACATAGTAAGTGCTCAATAAATACTATTGAATGAAAGAATGATCAACTGATTAAGAGATTTGACATATGAATCATGTCAGAAGTGCAATAAAGCACAAACCTTAAACTCAAGCTGATCCATGTTTGCTGAGGCCAGTGTCACCTATTAGACATATGCAAGGTCAGACAAATGTATGTGAGACTTTCTGCCTTCTATGTGCCTGCAGTAAAATGCTTTGCTAAAGTTTATGGAAACTTCATTTTGTAGAGCAGGAGCTTTCATTAGTGCCTTCTACCACTCTGTGGCTCAGGACAGCAGCTTGTACACTGAGGAAGGAAGCTCTCTGTGTGTATGTGATTTTGCCATTTTTCGTTACTGCTTTAGAATGGCCTGCAAACCAGTTAGCTGACTGGGGGCAACCGGATTCTGGCAACTACCCTAGTGGGCCTGAGCAGCTGTTTATCTAAAGCTCCCTAGTAGAAGCTGTAGCCCATTTGAAAGTTAGGGTCCTGTTCAGCCTGGGAATTCTGGAACAAAGGCCCTGCGAGTCAAGTGGCTCTTTTCAAAGGATTTTTTTTTTTTTGCCACAGTGCGTGAGATGGAAGCTTAATGTTTTTTAGTCAGTTGTGAGGTTTGTGTGTTTGTGAGAAGAAAAAGGAGGGGGGAATGGAGGCTTACAGCTGTAGATCATGTTGAGAGCATGCCATTTCACAATTTTCTTTTATAGACTCACAAACATTCCTATTTCAAATTCCTTTGCGAATAGTATAATTAGCACTAGTGGTTGTCTGATCAATCAGAGATGAAAAACGTTAATTCCTGGCAAGTTTCAGGTTTTAAACTATGTCATTAATAGGCTCACAGAATCTTTGGGAGAAGTAATTTTTCAGAGAAAGGTGAAATTGTTCATCGCTGGTGGTAGGCAGTGCACTGTCACCTACAACAAAATCATGTTAATTCCACCTGTCCATTAGCTGGGAAGTTTAGGTCTTTGTTTTTAAAAGTTCTGGAGCAAAAATTCCTTTTTTGGTTTGTTTTATTTGGTTTGATTGTGACTTTATTGTTAAGACAAACCAGCATTGTTGCTGCTGAGGTAGGAAAGTTTTTTGGGGGGTGAGAGCTTTTTGGGGGTTTGTTTTTTTCACTGTGCTTAATAAAAACAAGAAACTCACAAGGCCTTGTGGAGTGCTTGTAGGTTTGGCAGAGAGGTGGAAGCTGCAGAGACTAAGCTAGATGTGTGGGCTTGGAAGTGAGGTGTGTGTTTGGAGTGGACTTTTCTTTTTGGGGGGTTGTTTTTTTTGATATCTCAGATGCCTCCAAGGACTAGGCTACTCTCTGGAATGTCTTCCTCTACTAAGACCGGGGGGGGGGGGGGGGGGGGGGGGGGGCGGGGCATGAGGCAGCTGCAGACCATTCGGCCATGAAAGGAGCTCCAAAAGACTTGGCCTGCTGAATTATTTGATTGAGGGGCTTTCCATAGGACAATTTGTATTCCTTAGTCATAAAGTAATTACATGGGCAGGGTTTGGAGTTTTTGCAAACTTCTTTAATCTTGCCCAGGGCAGTGTGCTTTTAGACCAAAAAACCCCACAAAAAAAGCCAAAACCCAACAAAGTCAAAGTACTAGATGTCATAAGAAAGTAGAAAAAGAAGAAAGAGGCCTTCAAGTGCTCAAAAACTTGGTAGAAAATTTTGAAGCGTTTTAGTAGTTTTTTTCCCCCACTTTTATAAATTTAAAAAGCCCCACATAATTATTTCTAGATCTGCTTTTAACACCAGACCAGTTCTGGTTCCCACTGTAACTGCATAACAATACCATGCTGCTACTTTGCATTACTCCTCATTAGCCCAGCCCCTAAATTCACTCCCAGCTGATGAGGTTGCTAAATGTGTCTGAGCACTGCTTGTTAGCTACCCTGCCGACCACCCCACTCCAACCTCCGGCAAGCCAATGAGAGGCTGTCATCAAGGTTCCATTTTGATTTTATCAATGTGTTCCTGTTGCCCTGACAACCAAAATCAGCCTATCTCAGCACGCCTTTATCTAACTGGCTTTTATAGCTGGGAGCTTGCTCTCCCCCACCCTCTACCCCCCCCCCCCCCCCCCCGTGCACCATGTGGCTCAGATGATTAGTTTTTCTTCACACAGTCCGAACTGGCAAAGTGTGTTGGGAATAAGATAAGCATAATTTATTTGGTGAGTGGGGAGGAAACTCTGGGGCTTGGCATCCTTTTTTTTCCTCCTTTCTCTCTCCCCCCCCCCTTTTTCCTATCCTTTCTCCTCCCCCCCCCCTTTCTTACCCCCTATCATGAGGAGGCTCTCATTTTTCATAGGTGCTGGCAGACAATGGAGCAGATGTGATTCACACCAGAAGATCTGATTAAAAAAAAAAAGAGTTGGGCACTGCTTTCTTACAAATCTGGAGTTACCACATGAGGGGCTTCTAGTGCTCCTGCGATTGTAAGGTGGTCATTCTCGGAGCTGATTGGTTTAATGGCCTTTATCATCCTAAGGGCTGGAAACTCTGAGGATGCTATGGCAAGGGCCTCTGCAGATCAGGATGAGACTCTCCACCTCTTGTTTGTCCAAAGGGTTCTCTGAGTGGCCTCAGGACCCAAAATACGAGACAGCAGGAGTGAGAGCTTGGTATCGTCACAGTGCTACATTGATGATGTGAGAAGAGCCTCGGAAAGAGAAGCTGGAATCAAGATCAAAGAGCAGAGCAAATGAATTTGTAGGCTTTGTACTACTGTCTCTTTGTATTAAAGAATTGTACTGTAGCCGTGCATGGGCTGGGCCATGTGCAAGGGCGACTGTTTGTGGGAGTAGCAATTAAGACTCACAGTGTTGCAGCAGTTGGAATTGGGGAGTGGGACCTGGAGGGGGGCTAAGATTTGATTTTCAAGCTTACCTACATCCCAATAGCAAGTTTCGTGTGCAGTGTTCAAAACAGTGCTGAATCTGTAAAGAGGGGGCAGCGAAATACTTGAAAATGCTGAAATTAAAGGCCTTCTGCTTGGATTACTGGCAGTTTCTATGTCTTCAGCCTCTTCATGGGTTCTATAAAAGGTAAGGCAACATTAACTCCGAAGGGTTTATAGAACTGGGAGTTGCATATTGTGTTAATGGGATTTTGCTTGTCAGTCAAACTCTGGGAAAACTTGTAGACAAATACGTCTTTCTTTTGCATTGGGGTAACATTCAAGAATGTCTCCAGAAAGAGCAAGTGTGAACCTTTTTGTTAGTATTCGTGTTTGTCAGGTTAATTTTAACAGGAGCATAAGAGTTGCTGCTCTTTCTACCAGTGGAGTTGTTGATTTCCTTGTACTTAGGCAGTGTTATGAGATTGATTGGAATGTCATGGAAATGTTTATAATGCTGATAAGTTTACTTCTGGAAGTATTGCAATTCATTTTCCTCTTACAAAATAGAATAAAGTGTCCATCATAGTTATTCAGAACATTGACAGTTCATGTTGGCATGTCTGACAGAGGTTAAGTGATTGATGGTGAATGATGATCAGAATAGGTCAGGGGGTGGGTTACGTGGAGCTGGCTTTTATATCAGAACAGCACAGTGAACAATTTCCTTGAATGTGTACAATGAACCTCAAAGTCTTTTATTTAGAGGGATTTTTTTCCTTCTTTTTCACTCCCTGGGGTAAATTTTTACCCAGGGGAAAGTCCATGCAGTGGAATTTGGGGGCATTCCCATGGGGAAAGGGAGAAGTAAAATGGAATTTGCTTTATTAGTAATAATTCTTTAGACGGGGCACTCAGTCCATATAAACATCTCGGCCAAGTATTCCCAGCCAACAAAACTGAGTTGATGGAACGGTTCCTTGTGGCTGTTTTTAATATAGAATAATTAAAGGCCACAAAAGGGATAGTTCAGACTTTTCTCTGGGATTTTTTTTTCTGCTTTCACATTCTGACAGGTAAAACGTCTAGGGAGTTGGCTGATGGTCTCTTCGTTTTTTTCATTTTATTTTCCATCCAAGGGGATTTTAATTTATATAGGAGGAGCATCCCACCTGCAAATGGGAAAGGGCCTGTGAGTGTGAATTAGTCATATTACATTAGCGTTTCATTGCAGTGGCTCCTCTTTTCCCCAAAGAAAGCCTGTTGGTAAAGTGAGTGTGTTTCTTAAGTACTGCACATGACTTTCAACTGGGGATAAAATTTGATGCCAAACTGCAGTTTGAAGTGCTAGGGTTCCTGGTTAAACTCCAGGTTTGTGACTCCCCACTTGTCTGAATCACATCTTGTGCCTCTTAGGTTAGTATCTGGCCACTGGCCCAGGGAAATGGATTGGTTTCCATCTTGGCCTCTTACATTTTTGTCACTGAAAGGAAGGTGCACTTCTTCTTGGCAGGGATTGTCAGTCAGTCAACCATATTTGTTGAGCGCTTACTGTGTGGAGAGCCCTGTATCAAGTGCTTGAGAGAGTACAATGTAACAATAAATAGACACATTCCGGCGTCCACCAACTCTGTATTGTACTCTCCCAAGTGCTTAGTACAGTATTCTGTATACAGCAAGGGTTCAATAAATACCATTGAAAAATTATTTGACAAAGGGTAGTGTTTTACAACCAATTTAAAGATCCCTGAACATTCTATTTTATGCTTCAAAAACAGAAGTTTTTAACATAATATTTCACTATTGAGAATGATGACAGTTTTAAGATCACGAAAAGTATTGCAGGCAATAAATATTAACATCCGAGTTCCCAAAACAGATTTTATGTACAGGCTATGCCATCGTTCCTTGAAACTGTTCATTATTCTTCATTAGTGATCTTAAAGTTGTTTAAAATATCATTGGCACAAAGCCAAAGGCAGGTGCTACTGGAGAAAAACACAAAGCAGACACTTCTTCAATACTTAGTTTTCATTGCATCTTGAAAATTATTTTCTTGTGAAAGCTTTAGTTACAACATGTTTCCCAATCAGCCTCCTGTATCATTTTCTCCCACTTGTCATGCCCAAACTTTCACACCGAGGGTGGATGAAAGCATTTTAGATAGGGTTTTGTTTCATTTGTTTGAAACTTCAGCATATAGCACCCAGTTAATTTTTCATTCTTTATAACCTTTGATCCGCCTCTCCATGAGGCAGTTCATTAAAGGGCTGTTTATTGTTCCTCCAATATGTTCTCATCTTTATGTTAATAAAACTGCTTTTGGCCTCTGTTATAGTTATTTGATTTACCACTTTAGCGGCCTTTTGTCATTTTGTGGATTAGTCCATGTGTGGTGGGTCATTGGTATATTAGACATCTCTCCAGGTGATATTGGGCTTAATATAAACAAAAGACATTGTGAAATTCATTCAGCATGGCTACCAGTCATGTGGTTTGAAGGACTGACTACAGCATACATTTCGCATTAGCAGTTACAACTGGATACTTTTTGCTGAATAAATCCAGCACACTAAAGGGTTTCATTTTCATATTGATGGTGGTGCAGGTTATGCTGAATTATGCTCAGTGGGATAACCCTGCAGAACAAAAATAACTCAATTTTGATCTGATTTTTTTTTTAATGAGGTCAGGGGAGACTATTCTCTCTTTGTTGGATAATAGTTCAGAATAAATCCCTTTTTGAATTTTTTTCTTAGTATTTAAGATGTGCCATGTTTAATCAGGAGATCATGATGATGAATGGTGCAACCATGTGACCCCTTAGGTTTACAGCTTCTTAGATGAATCTTTCTCTCAGGCTGCTGTTCTTGTAGCTCATGCTACACTACTACCAGCTGGTGAGAAATCTTCCCACCCAGAGCTGTTGCCATTAGTGCTGTATCAAAGGGAAAAGCATAAGGTGAGAAAATCTCCAATCTGCCACTGGTAACTAAAGAAGAGCTGTGTAACGTCCATTTGGACACTTTTCAGGTCTTCTCCACAGGGCTATGTTAAAGACTGCATTGGACCCTGAGCCTTGATTTTACACTACATGCCTGGCCTAATGCAGAGTGTCTAACAATGACATCATACAGAATGGGAGGAAGTGGCAAATTTGAGAAGCAGAGTGGTCTAGTGGATAGAGTATGGGTCTGTACATCAGAAGGACCAAGGTTCTAATAGTGACTTCACCTTTTTTCTGCTGTGTGACCTTGGGCAAGTCAAGTAATGGGTCTACCCAAATCCAACCACCCTCTCCCCGACTCCCCTCCGAGGCTTTATTTAGATTGGAACACCGTGTGGGCATCCATAGGGCTCTGGGAATTAGAAGAGAGGGAGTGGAGGAGAGGCGCCAGTGTTTTAAACACAGTGGGACCCTGATAGCAGGAGATCCAGGACAGCTTTCTCTTTTGTCCCAAGGTCTAAATGCTTCTCTAAAGTGTAGGGCAGGAAAATCGTTTGAAACTTGAATCTGAGTCCTGGCTCTGCTCCCTAACTTCTTGCCTCTGACCTTGAGCAAGTCATTGATCCCCTCTTTTAGCCTTGACTTGGCAGTTGGAATTAGGAATGATTCTACTTGATACTTGTTGTGCTTAGCCTGGAGAAGAGAATGCTGAGGGCAGAGGTGAAGGACTTAATAATAACAGTATTGAAGTATCTGAAAGGAGAGCAGCTGTTTTCTATTTCCATTGAGCGATGCTTCTTAATGCAGCAAGAGGGATTTAGATTAGACTTTAGGGTAAAACAAGCTGACTTGAGAATTCAGATTGTGAATCCTTAAAGTATTCCCTAGGCAGAGCTAGCTTTAGAGATTTGACCACCCTGAGGCAGGGATTTTTTTTTCCAATAGTATTTGTTAGGTGCTTACTATGTGCCAGGCACTGTACTAAGCGCTGGGGTAGATACAAGTTAATCAGGTTGGACATAGTCCCTGTTCCAAATAGGGCTTACAGCCTTAATACCCATTATCCAAATGAGGTAATGGAGGCACAGGGATGTGAAGTGACTTGCCCAAGGTCAGAGCAGAAAAGAGGTGAAGTCAGTATTAGAACCTTGGTCCTTCTGATGTACAGACCCATACTCTATCCACTAGACCACTCTGCTTCTCAAATTTGCCACTTCCTCCCATTCTGTATGATGTCATTGTTAGACACTCTGCATTAGGCCAGGCATGTAGTATAAAATACAGTGACATCATCCAGAAGTCCACCTGAGTCTGCCTGAATTTACAGAGTTTCTCTTGGGCTGGGTGGGGTTTCCTAACCGCCTACTCCCTTCCCTTAGCCCCAGAACTATTGCATACTCCTCCCAGATCCTTGTTAACACCATACTGCTTCCAACTCAGGTAGAGAGAGGCTGGACACTATCAATCAATCATATTTATTTTGCATTTACTGTGTACAAAGCACTGTACTAAGCGATTGGGAGAGTACAATATAACAACAAACAGATACATTCCTGCCCAAAATGAGCTCACAGTTTAGAGGGGGAGATGGACATTAATATAAGTAAATAGAACGATAAAATAGATACAAACGATTTTTAGGCACCACTGCCCCGACAGTGCATTCTGAGGCCACTGCATTACACGTTTTGCTATCTCAAGTTAGCCCTATAAGTAGGGAAGCTGTGGTGATTTTTTTTTCAAAGGTGTAGATTGTTGTCTTCCTGAGACAATGAAAGTATAGAATAGGAAGCTTGGCTAGATTATCTCTGGAGGACCCTTGCAATGGAAGAATTGTATTCTTGTATGTAAAACACCTTGAGGAAAGGGGTAGAAAAGGATAGCTGAGTTCTTCAGTGGACTTGGCTGGATCATTCAATGCTCCATCTTATTTGAACAATAAATGATTCCCCAGCTCAGTGTGGGGATTTGGGGCTTTTCAGCCAACCCAGAGGAGGAGTGTAGGGGGGGCTGTGCCAATCAATCAATGGCATTTACTATGCGCAGAGCGCTGGACTAAGTGTTTGGGAAATACAGTAGAGTTGGTAGATCTGATCCCTGTCCACAAGGAGCTTACAGTCACACAGTGAAGCTCCTAAAGGATGTGACCACAGGGTTTTGTTGTCCTAGTAGAATTTATCTGATTCTGAAATTTGAAAAAATTGTAATATGTTTGGTTAACGGAAATGAGTGTCACCTCCTTTGACTCCAAAATTTAAAGTCTGTTTATCCCTTTCATCTTGCTCTCTGATCATTATAAAAGACTTCCCCCACTACACAGGGTGTCTCTATTACATCCCCCAAAATGTCACTTATTCTTCATAAGTACCTTTTAGGTTGTTAGTGAAAGCCTGTGAAAGATGGAGTGATGCTGTAGAATAGATCATTTGGTTTACTATAATTCTCAGCAGTGCCCTCTGTTTAAAAGCAGTTTAGTTTTACTTGGATTCTTGATCATAAGATGATCGAATTCCCTAGCACCTAAAACAGAATGGGGGTGTGGCCTTTAGGGGGTGAGAGAACAGAGGAAGGGAGGGAGACAAGGTGGACAGATCAGGGGGTGAGACTAGAGGGGACAGAGATGGAGAAGGAGGGAAGGATAAGAGGAAAGAAGGGGCCAGGAAGAAAGTGACTCACCGAACAGCCTTCTGCCATTGTCATCTTCTGTAGCTGTCACTGCCATAGTCACCTCCTCCAGTACCCCTGCTCCTTCCGGGCTGCAATTCTAAAACAAATCATCCACGCTGGGCCACAGCAGTAGCCGTGGTGTCTGCTGACCCGTTGTGTTCCTTTTGATCATGTCAAAGATCCTCATAATTGGCTGAGCCAGCCCAACCACGGAGGTGGTGGTGAATGAAGAGGCTGGATAATCACCTCCTCCTCTTCCCCTTCAGCAGTGGCAAAGCAGCTGTCACCACCATAGGACGAGAATATCTGGCCTCTTCATTTTCCAGTCCTCCTCCCTGCTACCACCACTGCTATGGTCTTGGCATTTTCAGCTGGTAAGACAGAACCCCTGAAAGTGTCAATGTCTACTTGGGGTCATCTGCTCTCATTGGCTCAGTTGGCCCTCATTAGCCTAATCATACTACTGGGCATACCTAATGTTTGGTTGAGCTATCGTTACCTGCACTTAGTATCTATCAGCAGTGATTATCAAGCCAGTTTCATTAGTTTCTCTTCATAACCCTCCTGGGTAGTGGGTTTGGGATCTTCACATTAGAAATGTGAGAAACTCCAGCCATTTGATCTGCTCAGGGCCCCTCAAACAGTTTGGTGTCTGAACTGCTATTTGATTCAACTAGCCTGCCAAGCACAGCACCTGGCTGCATGGAATTTTTCTTCAGTAAATGTTCTCCTTAACTTGGGATGGGAGTATGTGCCTACATCTATCAATCCCTTGGAAATGTCTCACAGTAATGAGGGCTCAAACAATGAGCCATTCTGATATTGTTTATTGGGGGAGTGGCTAGAAAATCATTCGCCCAAGATAAACTCCAGTCCAGTTGCTGCTGGGAACAGGGTCACAGTTCTGTCAATTTGAGTTAGATCCTGGCTTTCATGTGCTCTCCTGATTCTGAGAAAATCTGAGAGCCCACTCTATGCCACCCAATTATAGACACTGGGAAGTCCACCACATTGAGTTCTTTTCTGCCTCTTAGTGAATAAGCCTTCCATTACAAGGTTTGCTGTCTGCTCTGTGATCCAGAATTAAACAGCAGGGCTAGTTTTAGAGAGGGCGGGAAGAGGACAAAGGGAGTCGAAGTCTTGTCTTGACCTTGCAGCAAGAGTTCACGGCATACTATCTGAAGGAACACATAGTTTTCTTTTCCTTATTAATGACTTCATCCTGAACAGGGGTGTATGAGTCACCATGCATGTGGTCCAGCTCTCTGAGGAGGTTAGTATTTGGCAAAGTAGCTGGGAAAACAGAACAGCTGAAAGTGTGAAAAATCCTTGCACAGTCTCTCTCTTGGGGAGTTACGGCAGAAGCCAGAGAAGTCCCTTAAACACTAGTTTAGAAATCCCCCTCCTCTCACTCCCCAAATGTCTGGCTCTAGGCAGAGGTGCTGTTCCCCAACCTGCTTTTGGACTGCAAATTTTGACCAGTAACGCTGCATGTGGACCTAGTTCTAGCTTTGATTCAATGACCTGAGTCAGTGTTTTGGGGCCTCCCAGCTCCCTGAGTCCAACGGCACTGCGCTAGTTCTCTTTGCTAGTCAGGGACAAGAAGAGCATGGATAATTGAATTCCCCAGATAATCCATGAAACCCTTTTGACCTTTAGTTTCAACTTCTTCCCCTACCAAAACTAGTTCCACACCTGCTCACAAGCAGCAAAATTGATCAATTTAAGTTTCACACTGCTCTCCCATTCATATAGCTCTGAACAGCAGGGAGGAGAAACATCATACTAGATCAGCACCCGAATTGGAGTTTTCTAACTCAATAGCTGTGCTTAGGGCTGGGGTTCAGCCCTGATTTGTTGGAGAGAGGAAAGGAAAGGGTGATCAATCGCAAGCTTTAAAGCATTCCATGTCATATTGATTCTGACAGTTTTAGAACTCTTTGTTTTCCTTCTCTGCTCTAATCATGAGCCCTTCCCAGAGAATGGGAGATCTTACTCAAGGGGAACTGACAGAGTAACAAAAATACTAAGCTTAGCACCGGCAAACCTTCCCACCTGTGGTGTCCCAGTGGAAAGAGGATCTGGGTTCTAATCCAGGATCTGCCATTTGCCTGCTGGGTGACCTTGGTCACTTAATTTTCTGTGCCTCAGTTTCCTTATCTATAAAATGGGGATTAAATCCTACCCCCTCCTACTTACAGTGAGCCCCTATATCTGACCTGATTATATTGTATCTACCCCAATGTTTAGTATAGTGCTTGACAAATAGTAAGCACTTAACACATGCCATAAAAATAATCATTATTCTTATTATTATTATACTGCAGGCAGTTGGATTCCTAGGACCATGGTTTGTCATCCCAAAAAGTGACCCACCCCCATCTCAGGTATCTCTGGTTTATCCCAACTTGTGCTGTAGACACATGGTGGGGTGGAGTTGACTATTTGGGACTGCCCTGTGAGGAACAACTGCCACTCCAGACTGAGGCAGCTAGCTACCATATAATAATAATGGTATTTGTTAAGCACTTACTATGTGCCAAGCACTGTTCTAAGCACTGGGGTAGACACAAGGTAATCAGGTTGTCCCACGTAGGGCTCACAGTGTTAATCCCCATTTTACAGATGTGGTAACTGAGGCACAGAGGAGTTAAGTGACTTGCCCAAAGTCACACAACTAACAGGTAGCAGAGCTGGGATTAGAACCCATGACCTCTGACTCCCAAGCCTGGACTCTTTCTACTAAGCCATGCATATAAGGACCCTCCCAGGATCTGTGGATCTGTTAAAAACCACCTGCCTTTCTTCCCCTCCTCCATTGCTCCAGCTTTTTCTTCAGAAGCCCCCTAGCATATCTAAGCCTTGCTCAAGCTAATCCAACAGCAAGTACTTTGTTCTTTAGATGTCATGGCTGTTGATGGCCAACAGCAACTAGTATACGGTCTTCTACATGGTGGTTTCCGATAGCCAGGTTATTGTGACCGTCTCACCAGGAACTCCCCAAGAAAATCTCTGCAGCTCTTAGATAGTGTGCCAGTTGAAACAGCATGGTGTAATGGATAGAGCACGGGCCTGGGAGTCAGGATGTCATGAGTTCTAGTCCCTGCTCTGCCATTTGTCTGCTGTGTGACCTTGGGCAAGTCACTTTACTTCTTTGTGCCTCAGTTACCTCATCTGAAAATGGGAATTGAGGCTGTGAGCACCACGTAGGACAGGGACTGTTGCCAACCTGATTTCCTTGTATCTACCCCAGCTCTTAGTTCAGTGCCTGGCACATAGTAAGTGCTTAACAAATACCATAATTATTATTATTAGTAGTAGTAATAGTAAATGGCCCAGGGGCAGCAAAGGAGAGAATGTCCTACTTTCAGGGAAGGCGGTCATGACCAAAGTTGCACTTGATTATAAATGTGCCCAAGCTTTTAACTTGGAAGGAAGGCCAAACTAGCCAGGGTTCCCAGATAGGTGGTTCAGGTAAACAGCAGACAGTTTTAGCTCCCGGGTGGGCATCTGTGTCTTTCTTCCTGATCTCTCTCCATACTCTTGACCCACCCTAACCAAGCAACTTGGAGGCTCCTCACAGCTTTGCCAGACTGCTCCTCTGGGTTCATCTCCCAGCCCCAAACCTTATCCCCAAAGCATGCTAGTTCCACCTTCTGCAGTCTCTTCCCCCACCCACCTATACCTTTCTCCTCCCCTCATTCTCCATGCTCTGGAAGGATTGGTTGGCCTTTAAGGATAAAAATCCAGAGGGCCAAAGGGTATTGTAAGCATGTTATGGGCAGGGAACATGTCTGTTTATTGTTCTATTGTACTCTCCCAAGTGCTTAGTACAGTGCTCTGCACACAGAAAGTGCTCAGTAAATACCACTGACTGACTCTCGTGACCCTCCGTACCAGGCTGTAAGGCTAACAGAGGCACCTCCTCCCCCCCACCCCCTCACCCGACCTCCCATTTCCTGCTTCCTTCAGCCCCAAAGGCAGCCGCTGTATCTGGCACAGAACACTCTCAGATGCAGCAGACGGGGGAGCTCCAGAGCATGTCCATATTTTGAGCAGTGCATTTGGCCAGAAGCCCAGTCCACTGACGGGGTGTGAGGGGAGGAGGGTGAGGGGCTGGGAGTTGGATTGGGGGGTGGTGCGGGGGCATTGGAAATGTGCTGGTATCCTTTGAAGAAACCTTCAAGGAACATTACCTTGCAGAAGTCATTTTAAAAGATGAAAATCAGTTGAAACATCTGATTTGCTGTGGTGTTGGGAAAGGCAGGATGTGGCTGGGGTGGGAGTAAGGATTTGTTAATCCAAAGGGCAGGGCTCTCAGATAGGAGTCATAGTGACTTCGGAGACAGGGCTCTCTGTTTTGTAGCCATCCTTAATTTATAGGAGGGGCTCAATCGTGTCTATTAGAAACCAAGCCAAGGAAAAGCATAGGCCAGAGAGAGATGATGCACGAGGGGAAATAACAAAAGTATGAGCTAGGACGCTGGAAAAGCACTCATTCTGATCCCAAGCAATTTCTACTTAGTTTGTGTAGAAAAGGGGAGGGTGATATCCAAAACTAAGTAGTATAGGTCGAACTAAATGAGAGGGGTGAGGACGCAGGCCAGTAACAAGGCCTTGATTGAGCTAAAATGTATTTTGAAAAGGTGATTGGACACCAGTGAGAGGTTTCAAGGTCCTGCAGTCTTCCTGAATGGCTAGAATGCCTTTTCATCTCCCATTTTAAACCCCTCTAGTGTTGGAGGCCCCTTTTCCAACCTTAATTGGAAATAGCATTCTCTATACGAAACCACTTAACACAGCTAAAAATAGGCCTTGAGCTCCCCAGTCAGCATTGTGTTGGAGAGCTGCTGGTTTTTCACATCCAGCCACCCTGCTCTCCAGAGGGTCCTTTTATCAGCACCACCCACTATGCTGAAAACGCTCCAGTTTTCCCTGGAATATCTGCCTGGGTGTGAATGTTGAAAGTAGACGATAAATGTGAGCATGAAACTGGGGCGACGCATGGGGTTTGCGCTCCATTTTCCTAAATCCAACATAATCAATCCTACAGCCTTGCTAATGTTTAGGCTAGCTTTCACTTAAAAAAAAAAAAACAACCCACTTTCAAGATCCTTTCCAGAAAGACATACGTGGCTTCCTTTCTTTAGGAGTCAAATGAGATGTCTTTGGATATTTTGGCCTCAATCCCTTATTAATTATGTCCAAGAAAGGCATTCATTTCATTTAGCCTTGAGCATAAGAAATCATCCTGCCTTTATCCCAGTTAATGTGTCCGCAGCTCAACCACCTCCTTCATCCAGTAAGCTTCTGCTTTGCATATGGAGGGTATAAAGAAGGAGAATATTCAAGTTTATGCCCGTGGCTGTCATTAGCCTCACCATATCTCTTAGCACTCTATAACCCTTGTAATTGCTGTAGGAGTCATTATTCCTCACATCTTTGAGCTGTCACAAACAGGCCTCATTCTCCCTCTGATGTCTCCAGAGAAATTCTAGGGAAGAAGTGAGGGTGGAGTTGATTTTCATATTTTCCAAATACCCATAAGGCATGAGTTGGCCATGCAAATTAGCATGGGCCCAGGGGCCTGGACACAAGTCAGACGGGAGGCCTAGAAGAAAACTGGGCAGCCAGCTCAGCTTTGCTTTCTCTTCCTGCCATGTTGTGGAGTCTCTGGAGGGCAAGGGGGAAGGGAACTGTCAGAGAGACACTGGGTGGAAGGAACTCAAAGGGTGTTTTGTCAGTCGTTCAATTGCGTTGAATGAGTGCTTACTGCAGAGCACTGAACTAAGCACTTGGAAGAGTACTGCTGGCCTGGTCATGTGGGCACTGGGGAGATAGATGGTGGGTGTGGCCATAGGGCAGATGGGGAGGGGGAGATGTGGGTGAGGCAACCTCAAAGTTGTTCAACCCCCAAACCTGTTTGTGTCCATCTATTTATTTACATTGACGCCTGTTTACTTGTTTTGATGTCTGTCTCCCCCTGTTGTAGATTATAAGCCCGGTGTGGGCAGGAATTGTCTCTCTACTGCTAAATTGTACTTTCCAAGTGCTTCGTACAGTGCTCCACACACAGTAAGCGCTCAGTAGATATGATTGAATGAAAGCTTGTGGTGGATCTCAGGCAGGCCTTAGAGAAGATAGCCGCCATACCTGCCTCGTTGAGAGGCATATTCCCCAATTCCAGTGGGGTTCTTGGGGAGGTAAAAGACAGGAAGAAGGGTAGGTGAATTCGATCAGACAAGACTGGGTGTTCTACAGCTCCACTGATAATCTCTGCCAATAAAGTCTAAAGCTTGGTCTTATTTTTGCGGTGTGGGATAAGGAGGATGATGTCTTTATTGTCTTGTCAGCCTGAGCTTTTCTGCTGCCACCTCCCCATGCGGTCACTGCTCTGCGAACATTAAATAATCAGAAGACAGAAAGACTGTTTGTTGTGTGACAGGCCACTTCTCGCCTGCACAGCATGGCCACGGCATTGTGCCCCAGAAGTACTCTCTTAATTATTTCTAAAATTACAGTTGTGCCACCTCACCTGAGTCCTGCTTAGCAGGCACACTCTTTGCAATGCAAACTCTAACCAAAGCTTGGGGGTGGGAGCAGGGGAGGGAGCAATGATGGATGGGTGAGGGACAGGCTACTTTGGAGCCAGCTCTGCAGACTATCTCCTTGACTTCCCATTTAGTGGTTCCAGAGAATTAAGGAGCACTGGCCAGCCCCTGGCATTTTTTTATGGTATTTGTTAAGTACTTACTACGGCTCAAGCACTGTTCTAAGCGCTGGGGTAGATACAAGCTAATCAGGCTGGAGACAGGTCATGACCCACATGGGGCTCACAGTCTTAATCCTCATTTTACAGATGAGGTAATGGAGGCATAGTGAAGTGATTTGCCCAAGGCACACAGCAGACAAGTGGCAGTCAGGATTAGAACCCAGGTCCTTCTGACTCCCAGGCCCATGATCTGTCCACTAGGCCGCACTGCTTCTCTGAGGCAGCACCCGAAAGGCCTCCACTTTGTGATTTAGAGAGCTGTTTTCCTCCAAAGAGCCAAATGGCAGAGTTTTGAAGCAGTAGGAGTGATTAAGTCTCCCGCCAGGAATGAGGAGCAAGCCCTGGTCCTGGGAATGTCAGCGTGGAGAACCTAGGTGGAGGAATTGGTTATAGTGCTAGCGGTATGTGAAGTTGCATCCTGGGCCTGGATTACAGTAAGCAAGGAAGCAAGTAAGGGGTGCACCACATGGCAAAGTGTACCACAGATCTTTTTTATGTGCAGGAGACATTTACAGCTAAATGACCACAGCATAGTGCCAAGGCTGTGCTGGTGTGCCATTTCTCAGCAGACAAGGTTGCCTTGAGAGCTGCTGAGGTTTTCACTGCCCACATGGGGCAGCTGGTTTCCAGGATTCCTGCTGGATCTGTCCACCTTGCAGAGCACAATAGGCACTTCTTTGGTCAGAACCCTTTCCCCACTGACATGGCCCCCACAAGCAGAACTGGGACTAGAACCCGGGCCTCCTGATTCCCAGAGCATCATCAATGGTATTTATTGAGTGCTTACTGTGTGCAAAGCACTGTACTGAGGACTTGGAAGAGTATAATACAACAGAGTTGGTAGACACATTCTCTGCCCACAATGAGTTTACACTCTAGAGTAGTGCTTTATCCAGTGGGCCAACAGCAAAGCTATCAGGAGTAGGAGGATTATGGAGAGTTCTGAATTGTTTCCTTCCTAGCTACACAGGAGAAAGGCTGGCCAGGGAAAGGGACAAAGGAAACGGAAAAGCTGAAGTTTCCATGCAACCCATGGTGATCAATTCCTTCTAAGACTCTGAGAGATGGTATTGGTTCCCAGCATGTTTTGAGGGTACAAGGAGGGGAAAGAGCTGGTCTGGCCATTTGGGAGAGTTCTTTACCCCCTGCTTTAAAATGGCCCACAGACATTTTACTACTAACCCATACTTCCTCCTCCTACTTCATCCCCTTCCTCCAACTCCCCAGTGTATGGGGCAGGAGGTGAGAAAAGGCATTTTGGATACATCAAGTATTACTATCCTGGATCACAGATATCCTCCTGGCTGATTTCAGAGAACAAGAAGTAAAAACCATCCTCTTAAAACACACTCATGACTGTTTTATCAGGCCTTCAGAGCCAAGGCCAGAGCCTTTAGATCTTTGCAGGCCTCTGGTAGGTTAGGATGGGATCAACAAAGAACTTTGGAACACTTTTCCAGCTATTGTCTCAGCTGCCTCAAGAACTCCCCTACCCCACCACCCAATGTGGTCCTCCAACCTGCTGTCCCCTTTCCCTTCTCTTATGCCACTCCCAGCTCCAGGCTGGTAAAGAAAGGTGCATAATCTTGAATAAGAAGCCAGGATCCCTATGACTGGCCAAAGAGTGGGATTTCCCCCAATCCCTCAAGGTAAAGTTGGCCAGAAGATGAGCGAAACACTGCCTTCTCACCTTAGAGCTTGAGTTGGTGCTTCCCCTCCAGGATGGTGCAGCCCCCTGACTTTCAAGAGGTGGACTCCACCATGTTATCTCATTCCTCCTCCCAGCATCTCTGGGAGGCAGGTAGGGGTAGGGATGACTCTCCTTATTTTATGAATGGGGAAACCAAAGCCCAGAAGAAATAGGTGATTTGCCCTAAGTCATGGAGCAAATCACACAGCAGAACCAAGACTACACTCAGGTTTTGGGTTTGTTTGTTTTTTATAGTATTTGTTAAGTGCTTACTATGTGCCAGACACTGTACTAAGTGCTGGGTTAAGATATAAGATAATCAGGTTGAACACATGTCATGTCCCTCATGGGGATCACAGTGTTAATCCCCATTTTACAGATGAAGGAACTGAGGCACAGAGAAGTTAAATGACAAGGTCACACAGTTTATAAGCAGCAGAACAGGGATTAGAACCCAGGTCCTCCTGATTCCCAGGCCCGGGCCCTATCCTTTAGCCTACACTGCTTCTCTTCTGACCCTAATAAGACCATGCACTATCATTACTAGGTCAGACCAAAAGTCCAGCCATCCCATTGTTCCACCTCTGACATTAGCAACAGAATGCTTAGAGGAACCTCCTTGACATCCATCCAACAATAACTTTTTTGTTTCCCCTACATCCCTCATCTTCCCTCCAGTAGCCCATTTTGGACCTTACCCATGAAGGTATCTAAACTCTTCTTGAACTGACTGATATTTTTGGCTTATACAACTTCCTATAAAGTTGCTCTGTGAAGCAGTGTTTCACTTATTTTTAATCTGCGCCCTTCAAGCAAGCATCAGTTGGGGCCCTGTCATCTTGGGATTTTTAGGAGAAAGAATTCCAAATTCAACTCATCCACACCTTTATGGATTTTTTTAAAACTTGAATCCTAGCTCTAGGGCTAGCCTGAGCCCTTCCCTGCTTCCTTGCCCCAAGTGGCAGGGAGCTGGCTCAGTTTTACCCAGTTGCCTCTCCTTTTACTGCTTTGTGTCTGCTCATTGTCAGTGAGACTGGTCTATAATTCCCAGGATCACTCCTGGAACCCTTTTTATAGGTGGAGGTTTAATTGGTGATTTCCAAGTCAACCAGGCCAGTGACCATTTGTAAAGATAGGTTAAATACTCTTGTCTGTCACTTTCTCATAAAGTTCCTTCAGAATTCTCTGGTCTCTCCAGTTTTATGCACAAAAGTAAGTGCTCAATAAATATGATTGAATTTACATCTAGTTCATCACCTCCTGTAGGTTCAGCACAATTTAATCCAATTCCTGTGTTGGGTTTGGAGTAGAATGGGGTCCCTCCCATCCCCCCTCCCCTGGCCCGCCCAGCTCCTACAGCAAGAATGTTAAATTTTATCAGGTGGTAATTCACTATTGCCAAGTGGCTCTCCCCCATATACCTCCTCCATTAAATCCAGTATATAATCTTTCCTCTGTGGCTCCATGGTTAGCCATTCCCAAAGTCATTCATTTATCCTACTGAAAAACCTTCAAGTATCCTTGCAAATTGCATCTTGATGAAAAGTGGGGCTGAGGAAGGAATGAATAAAAGGTGCAAATCCAAGTGCAAGGGTGACACAGAAGGGAGTGGGAGAAGAGGAAATGAGGGCCTAGATGGGGAACCTCTTGAAGGAGATGTACCTTTAATAAGGCTTTGAAGTTGTGGAGAGTGATCATCTGTTGGATTTGAAGATAGAGGGCGCTCCAGGCCAGAGGCAGGATATGGGAGAGAGGTTGGAATTCTCACCAAAAGGATTCCATGGTGGTACCCTTATACACTAAGATTTTTGTGGTCTTATTATTTATCTCTCCCATGCAGTGGCATGCCTCCGTCTATGTGCCTACCCCAGCTTTCCCTTTAGAATTTATAGTCTGGCAGTACTCTAGCCCATTAGATTTCTTTCTGCTAGCAAGTTGAAGAGGTCATTCATGTCAAAGCACTCATTAGCCAGCAACACTTATTCAGAAGCATGAATATATTTTCCTTTGCTTGATTCCTACATCTGCCAACTATCCTGGTAATGGGCATCTAATTTGCCCTCATCATTTTCTTCAAATGTTCCTCTTGATTCCTCTGAACCTTACTGATACTCCTATATCCTTGAGTCACCTCCCTCCTAGGTTATGTAAAGTGGATCTGGCAAGTGAATTTAATTTTAGCTGGAGAGGGGTTCTAAGGGTCAATTGATGTAGCTCTGCTAATAAAAGAACTAAAAATTCAACCACACAAACCAAATGCTTCCTTTCTTCTCAGGAAGCACCCAGGTAGCAAAATATGCAAGTTCAACCTTTTTTTACACCTCTCTCTAAGTCAGTGGCTATTTATAAGGTTGAATTCACACTTGCAATAATAATAATTGTGATATTTTTAAGGGTTTGCTATGCACCAAGCACTAGGGTAGTTACAATATAATCAGGTTGGACACAGTTCCTGTTCCACAGTTTAAGCAGGAAAGAGAACAGGTACTAACCCCCATTTTACAGATGAGAAAACTGAGGCACAGTGAAGTTAAATGACTTGCCCCAGGTCATACAGCAGAAACACAGTAGTTAGGATTAGAACCCAGATCTCCTCAGTCCCAGGCTCATGCCCTTTCCACTAGGCCACACAATGTCTTCTATAAATCCTTTCATTCAGAAGCACCTATAAAGCTCATTACACATCGAGGTCCTTGGGTTTCTGGTTAGCACCTTTAGGAGAAATTGTACTAAGGACAAGAGAATTTACTACAAGCCTTTATTCCTGAGGCAGAACCCTCCCTCCATCACAGCTGGTGAGCTACTTATCACACTGCCAGGGTGTCACAGGTCTTGAGAAGACATTAATAGATGTGAAATAAACATGCCTTAGGGTGTGTGGTTTTTTTTTATTCCATTCTAGCCTCAATCAGAGATTCATGGATAGAGAAAAACTTTTTCTTCACTGTCTCTTTTTTTTTTTTCAAGGTTTTACTGGTTTACATTTACAAATGTAAGTCCCAGGGTGAGTGTACATTTTCTAATACATACTTGCATCTCACCCCATCAGCTCAGTTTGTGTATTCGTGGACAGCCTCCGAAAATGACTCATTACTTCTTTTGGCACTAAGAAGTTTATTATAGTAGACAAAGTTTTGCAGACAGTTGGGAGTTTATACAGTCGCAGCCCCGTGATTTAGGGCGTATTTGGTAAGCATATGTAGCTCTAGTAAATGATATTCTGAGGCCCACAGGCAGACTGCTTCTTAGAGTGAGGCAGGAGGAATGAGGCTAATTCTTCCCTGCACTATTTGGATACTAGCTTTTTCTGTGCTTCTCAATTTGTGGTTGTAACACATGCAGAAGGAGCAACCTCTAAACAATTCTTGTTTGGTTTCGAGACTCTACGAACTTTCATTTCTTTTTTTTTCTTTTTTTTTTAATCATTGAAGAAGGAAGTAACTTGAGACCTCTGATGAGAGTGCGGCTCCTCTCTGAGGGAGAGAGGTCCAGTTTTGTTTGAACTGAAGGGTTGCAGAGCAGTCATTTGGAGACCGTGAACCCAGTGGCTGACTTCTGCCTGCCTCTTGGAATAACTTGTGAATGCCACCTCAGCGTGATCGGGCCCTGGATTTGCAGGGCGCTTTCTAATTCCCTAAAGCACTCCAGGAGGGACATGAAGGGAGATGGCAGTGCGGTGTGGAATCTGATGTGGAAATACTGCATCTCTGTCAGGACCATCAGGTACAGAAGGGCATTTTCAAATCTTTGTAGTCGGCACTCAATCCTTTCAGCATTGTTCATTAAGTGTGAGCTTTTCTCTCTACTTTTATGCAGCAGGATTTGCTTTGGCTGGGGGAACTGGACTGGGTTGAAGCCAATTTAAATCCTGCCCATGATTTCAACTGAACTTTGTAAAACAGGGCTAGCAGCTCCCCATGTGTAAAGAGTCATGCTGCTCTCTGCAGATCTGGGGATTTCTTTCCCTAACTGCATACGGGGCCTTCTGCAAAAAGCAGAAAGGGAAAGGAACCTGTCATTGGCTAGATTCAGTTGGAAAACTCAAAATACAGTGACTAAATGTAAAAACTGGGAGCGGCCTGAAAATGGCCAAAGTCAAAGTTGATTAAAGGCAGAGCATGAAAAGGGTCAGGGGTTCTTGCTGTAACCTCGTGTGTGAGTGTGTGTGTGCATACACTGGGGTGATTTCAGTGTGATAGGCTAAACCACCTATCAATCAATCGATGGTCTTTACTGAGCGCTTACTCTGTGCAGAGCACTGTACTAAGCACTTGGGAGAATACAGTACAACACAGGGTAAACATGTTCACTGTCCTTTAGGAGCTTTCAGTTTACAGGGGAACACAGTAAAATTGCAGTTAGGGAAAGCAGCAGAATGTAAGGAGTGTACCTAAGTGCTGGGATGGGAAAATGAGGGGTTGGTCAGGGAATGCCTCTGAGAAGATATGCTCTAGATTGTAAACTCTTGGACAGGGAATGTGTCTACCAACTCTATGTCATACTCTCCCAAATGCTTAGTACAGTGCTCTGCACACAGTAAGTGCTCAATAAATATGAATAATTGATTGATTTAGAAGGGCTTTGAAGATGAGGAGCGTGATGGTCTGTCAGACCCTTGCATTTCGGGTTTCGTTCTTCGGGATGTTCTATTTGGGCCTCTGCCTCCATGCTGCCACAGTTTCCATCCATGGGTCCCAGAATTAATTAGCATATGCAGGAGAGGGAGTTACAAAGTGGGACTGATACTTTTCATTCATTCATTCATTCAATAGTATTTATTGAGCGCTTACTATGTGCAGAGCACTGTACTAAGCGCTTGGGATGAACAAGTCGGCAACAGATAGAGACAGTCCCTGCCGTTTGACGGGCTTACAGTCTAATCGGGGGAGACGGACAGACAAGAACAATGGCAATAAATAGAGTCAAGGGGAAGAACATCTCGTAAAAACAATGGCAACTAAATAGAATCAAGGCGATGTACAATTCATTAACAAAATAAATAGGGTAATGGAAATATATACAGTTGAGCGGATGAGTACAGTGCTGTGGGGATGGGAAGGGAGAGGTGGAGGAGCAGAGGGAAAAGGGGAAAAAGAGGGTTTAGCTGCGGAGAGGTAAAGGGGGGGTGGCAGAGGGAGTAGAGGGAGAAGAGGAGCTCAGTCTGGGAAGGCCTCTTGGAGGAGGTGAGTTTCAAGTAGGGTTTTGAAGAGGGGAAGGGAATCAGCCTGGCGGAGGTGAGGAGAGAGGGCATTCCAGGACCGCGGGAGGACGTGGCCCAGGGGTCGACGGCGGGACAGGCGAGACCGAGGGACGGTGAGGAGGTGGGCGGCAGAGGAGCGGAGCGTGCGGGGTGGGTGGTAGAAAGAGAGAAGGGAGGAGAGGTAGGAAGGGGCAAGGTGATGTAGAGCCTTGAAGCCTAGAGTGAGGAGTTTTTGTTTGGAGCGGAGGTTGATAGGCAACCACTGGAGTTGTTTAAGAAGGGGAGTGACATGCCCAGATCGTTTCTGCAGGAAGATGAGCCGGGCAGCGGAGTGAAGAATAGACTGGAGCGGGGCAAGAGAGGAGGAAGGGAGGTCAGAGAGAAGGCTGACACAGTAGTCTAGCCGGGATATAACGAGAGCCTGTAGCAGTAAGGTAGCCGTTTGGGTGGAGAGGAAAGGGCGGATCTTGGCGATATTGTAGAGGTGAAACCGGCAGGTCTTGGTAACGGATACTTCCCATCTCCCCCTTGCTGCGTTGCCCCATCACTTCTTGCTGTACATTGGGAGGTTGGAGAAGAAAGCATATAAAACCTCCTTCCAGGAATCCCCTGACCAAAGTAGTTTCAGTTTTTCCCTGTGCACTATTGTTAGGATAGAAGAAGAGTACAGCCAGAGACTGAAATCCTGGGTGAACTTGTTATCAAGAGAAGGGTTAAATTAGGGGATCCTCCTTTTTGTTTTGTTTTAACCTATAATAATAATAGTGATCATTGTGGTATTTAAGTGCTTAATATATGCCAATCAGTGCATCGGTGGTATTTATTGAACACTCACTATGTGCAGAGCACTGTTCTAAGCACTTGGGAAAGTACAGTATAACAAAGTTGGTAGATGTGATCCAGACCATGTGGAGCTTACAGTCTACAGGGGAAGACAGCCTTTAAAATAGAATAGAGGAAATGGAGTATAAGACTATATACATAAATACTGTGGGTCTGGGGTGAGTATCAAAATGCTTAAGGAGTACACAGCCAAGTGCATAGTCTATGTAGAGGGGAGGGTGGTTAGGGAAATAAATGGCTTAGTCTGTAAAGGCCTCTTGGAAGGGATGTAATTTTAAGAGGGTTTTGAAGGTGGGAAGAGTAGTGGACTGTCAGATGTGAAGGAGGAGGGAGTTCCAGGCCTGAGGGAAAATGTGGTAAAGGGGTTGGTGGTGGGAAAAATCAGATCGAGGTAAAAAAAAATCAGATCAAGGTACAGAGAGTAGGTTGGTGTTAGAGGAGCAGAGTATGCAGGTTGGGGTCTAGTAGATCAGAGAGATAAGGTGGGAGGGAGAGAGCCTTAAAGCCAATGGTGAAGAGTTTCTGTCTGAGGAGGTGAACTGGTAATCCCTGTAGGTTTTTTGAGAAATGGGAGAACAAAGCACTGGGGTAGAAACAAGATAATTAGGTCTGACACAGTCTCAGAAGGAAATGAGCTTTAAGTACTTAAAGCTTACCTCCTCCAAGAGGCCTTCCCAGACTGAGCTCCCTCCCTTTTTCCCTCTGCTCCCTCTACCCCCCCCTTCACCTCTCCGCAGCTAAACCCTCTTCTCCCCCCTTTCCCTCTCCTCCTCCCCCTCTCCCATCCCACCCCCTAAGCACTGTACTCATCCGCTCAACTGTATATATCTTCATCACCCTATTTATTTTGTTTATTTTGTTTAATGAGATGTACATCACCCTGATTCTATTTATTTGCCATTGTTTTTATGAGATGTTCTTCCCCTTGACTCTATTTATTGCCATTGTTCATGTCTGCCTGGCTCCCCCGATTAGACTGTAAGCCCGTCAAAGGGCAGGGACTGTCTTTGTCTGTTGCCGACTTGTACATTCCAAGCGCTTAGTACAGTGCTCTGCACATAGTAAGCGCTCAATAAATACTATTGATTGAATGAATGAATGAAAGAAGGAGGGGGAATAGACACTGAAATCCCATTTTACAGAGGAAGAAACTGAGGCCCAGAGAAGTTAAGTGACTTGCCCACAAAGCAAGCAAGTGGCTGACCTGGGATTAGAACTGAGGTTCCCTGACTTTCAGGACTGTGCTCTTTCCAGTAGACTGCTTCTCTAGTAAGTTTTAGGAACATCCTAGACTACAGGGGCACTGGAAAGTCATGACAATTAAGAGAAAATGGCATGCTTCTTTCTTTAGTCCTCGCAGAAAGTCCTGGCAGAATATTGTACTTGTGTGACTTAGAGCCATAGTCCTCTGATTTCTTCCAGTCGAGCAGTAGGAGGCAGAGGCCTTATCTCCTTATAGTATATTCTGCTCTGTGCTACGGACTTCAGATAGACTGGGACCTATAGTGTAGTGATTGGCAACGTCTTACAAAGAAGGCACTGTGACAGTCATGGGTTGAATTGCCCCTACAAAAATCCCTTTAAGTCAGGTTTTGAGGAATCGGGATGGGGGTGGAATTAGGAATCATACCTGGCATGTGCCTAACTTCTAAATGGGAATATTGGAGGCAAAAGGAACTTTTTCCCCCAACACAAATGGCTCACTCAAACACCCTCATCCATGTTTTATGGGACTCATAATCATCCCGAATCTCTGACAGGGCACAAGTTTCTCTTTCTTCAGTGGACACTGGGGTTGGTAGTGGTCTGCTTGCCTTGGTTAACTTTGGCCGAGTTTTTATTCTTCTCAGTTCCCACATTTGGGCGGCGGGGGGGGGGGGGGTTGGTTATTTGTTTCTGGACCCAGGGAACTGCAGAACCCCAATGTTTTTTATGTATTCAGAGTGAATGAGTTCACCTGAGGACAGAAGCAGACTCCAATCCCAAAGATAATTGTCAATTCCCTCTTAATATGGATCTAACTTTTGGTGTTTGTCTTTCATTTTGAAAATGCCACTCCTGCAAGTGCATTTCTCACAGGCAGGAAGGCAGTGGTGTTTCTAGTAGTGGGGGCTCGCATGGCACTGTGCACACTCTTCTGCCCTGGTCCCTAGGTTTTTCTAGTGTTCCATATGATCCATGGGCCAACTTGGTTGATAACTTACCATAGAAAAATTGAAACTTGTCGAACCTATGGACAAAATGGAGTTTGACTCTGTGCTTTCATCCTGGCATATCTTCCCACTTCCAATCCACCAACCACTCCTCCTCTCTCCCCCTCCTTCAATCAACATTCACCTCGGAGTCTTCTAGGCTCACATCCTCAAAGTGAGCAGAGTGAGTTTAGGTATAATATATTTCACTTTGAATAAATAAATTTGTCTTTAACTCTTTTACCACACCTTGTTTAAATACCTTGATTTGGTGTAGCACCTTTATTCTCAAATGTTCTCACATATTACCTTATTTCTGCCCTAACAATAACTCTATGAGGTAGGTAGAAAGGCAGTTATCACCATTTTGCAGATGAGGAAACTGAGGTACAAAGAGTTTAAGTGACTTGTCCACGGTCATACAGCAGCTTAGTGGCAGAGGTCGGACTCGATTTCTGTTCCTCTGCCTTCCAGACTGGTGGAAGGCATTTTACCATGCTGCTTCCTCCACTAGATAGCCTATTTTCTACATCCAGGGAGCTACAGAAGTCACCCAAGTGTAACTCTCTCTCAGCCTGTCATCTGTCCATCCACTCAGTATGCTTTTTGTTAGTGTCAAAATAACTCAACTGTGGGACACACTGAGCCCTGGGCCCTGCTTCCCAAGTGAGAGATTAAAGGCCTTTGAGAGCTCCTGGGATTTATGGTCCTGGGATTTGGAGCATGCACTTTGCTAATGAGTAGCACAAATGTGCATGCTCTAAACTCCAGATACAGATGCAGCTTGGAAATGTGTTCCAAGTGGAGGTGGGGCCTTATTGGACCCTCATAAAGTGGTCACATATCCCCAAAGGACCACAGATAGGACCGCTGTAACAATGGGTTACCAAAAGCCCACAGGCCTTGATACAACTGCATCAGTTGAATGTTCAGAGTTTCATCCAGGATCCAAGCCCCTAGGTAAGGCCAAAGGCCTAGTTTAAAGGCCCTGTGAAGACTCGGATTTGTGTGGCTAGATTAATTTACAGGCTAACTGGCTGCAGCCCAGGGCCAGCATATTTTGTGCATGTGTCAATTCCTACAAGTATTTTGTTTCTTCAATATCTTATCACCTGCTCTAGAGAGGCACAATGATTTCTGTGCCCCTCCCTCTCACACTTTTTCTGGGAAAAACAAAGCCACTAGTACACTACATCAAAGCCAGCCCACACTAGGCATATTTTCTTTCTTAATAAAGAGAAGTGTATGTAGATCATGTTTGCTCAGTTTCAATAGAATGGTAGGTTTGCCAGCCAGGATTTTATTTGTGCAGTCAGTGAAAATGTATTATCCCCAAATACCTCACCAGTGTGCTATTAGAGGATGGATTCAAATTATTTGCTTACAGGAAAGCATTAGAAGGTGATTTTCCACTAAGGTAGGCCATTAATTGGTGTTTTCCACATTATTGTTATAAAGAGTATATTTTTTCCATAGATACATGTGTATGTCTGCACTCCATTGTCATAGCTGAAAATTCAGAGTTTGTGGGGTGTGAGTTGGGAGCCCTCTATGGCCATGATCCAGTCTTGAGGATCTGGTGTCAGGGGAGAAGGACCTGGCCCCCCATCACCTTTGAGGTAATTTCAAAACTTAATGGCTTTGTCCTAGTTCTGATTTAATTTCTATCAAGTGGCCACCTCTCTCTATTGGCCCTGGGGTAGGGATTGGGCCAGAACAACTGGCAGGTCTGGCTTGGAAAGAGAAATAATTCATTTAATTATGTTTTATGGTATATTTGTTATTTACTATGTGTCCAACACTCTTCTAAGTGCTGGGATTGATAGAAATTAATTAGGGTGGATACAATCCCTGTCCCATATGGGGCTCGCAGTCTAAGTGGGAGGGAGAACTGAGACACAGAAAAGTTAAGTGACTTGCCCAAGGTCACACAGCAAGCATTTGGCAGAACTGGGATTAGAACCCAGGTCCTCTGACTCTCAGGACCATGCTCTTTCCACTAGGCCATGCTGCTTCTTATTTTCTGAGGTAAAGCTCTGATTCCCTGCATGGATAGAATCCCTTCACTGCAACAGTGTCACAGTGCAGTTAGTGTTCTCATTCATTTTTTCATTTACAGAATGGGCTGCACTGACCCACTGTGATAATGGGAAAATTCCAATGGACCCATGCCCATGTGGACTAGTGTGGGCCATTTCAGACTCCGAATGACTCACAGAAACTCAGTTACATGCATCCTCTGTCCTCCTCGTAACTGACTCAAGCAGCTGCTTTCTTGCTATGTGTCTGCCTACTATATTTTTTTAAAAAAAACAGAGTGTGTTCCAAAGGAAAATTCCATGTTTGGGCTGAATCTGCTTGAGACCAGCCTAACATTAAGTGCCAACCAAATAATAGCAGGGATCAGCCTGGGCAGAAAGACCAATGTTTCGGAACCATGTACCAATAGTCCAAGCCCGCCCTCCAAACTATGACAGCAGCAAGTCCATTGATTGGCAAGCAGCATTCTGGGCTTTTTTGTCCCCCAATTCTGGGCCCCACAATCCACTAGCCCTCTGGAGGACGTTAGGGCAATTCCCAGAGCCCAGAAAGTCCGGCTGCAGGGTGAGGAGTTTACACGGAGCCATCAGTTCTCTGGGCAGCAGCTGTCAATTGGACAGATTCCTGAGCCAATTAGAAGGCAAGCATAAAGTCTTAATCTCATGGGGAAAAAGTACCTGGTTGAACACTTTTCAGTCCTCCCGTGCTGCAGTGTGGACAAAAAGTACCAATATCCAACCACTAGAAGAATTGGCTGGCTAGCACGGGAGACACCTTTAGAGCCGTGTTTTTAATTGGCATTTACTTTGTCCTGTGCTGACGTGACCAGTGTCCTGGGCTTTGTTTGACACCTTTCAGAAGCCATTTCTGGATTCAGGGTAAGAAAAGCAAGAGTAAATTAAACTAGAAGAAGAGTTGTTTGGACAGATGTTGTCTTGCATAATTGGCATTACAAGGATGCATTTACCCCTCCCTACCCTCCAAAATACATATTTGAGGCCCCTGTGATTAAATTAGAAGGCAGCTCATTTAGCACAGTTAATGGTTCTCTCCAACCGCCCAACTACAGTTCATCTACAAAGTGCAGGCAACCATCTAATTAGCAGTCATTCTGTGATGAACTTTGCCAAATTCATTGTTGCTTTTAAAGTCTTGTGTGTCCGTGGCCGCTACCAGATCAATAAAGAGAGCAACACTTGCCGCACCAAGCTGGAAAAATATCAGGTACCTACAGAGAGGTCAGCACTCTTATTAATGTGCCATATGTTGAGGAACTTAGTCACAGGCCTGGGGTCAGTGACTGGAAAAGTGGACTAGAGCTGTCCCAGTCAGCAGATCTACAACCCACAAAGAATAAATTGGAGGCTTGATAATAATTTTCAGCTTGCATCCTAAAATTCTATGTCTAAGGAATGAGAGTGAGTCATCACTTTAAGTTGTCCATGTTTGTGGTATCTGAGAAAAGGGGAAAAAAATTTAAAAAAGATTTGTTTTAGGGCAAGAGCTGTCATGAGGAGCCCTATGCCCCCCTCCAAAAGTTCTTTCCATTCTTCCTCCTTGGACATTTGCATCCTCAGTCTGAGAAATGAAAAGGAAAGCTGAAGGTTACTAAGTTAGGGGCAGCTTTGTTCCTTCAGACAAAGCCTGGGGCAACTGAATGGGACCCTAGTGATCTGAAGTGGTTAAAACCCTTCCAACAGGTGAAAGAGATTTACTGCCTCATCAGGAGCCAGCCCACTCTTGCAGAAGCTCTGAGAACCAACTCTATTTAGTTGGTTCAGTGGTCTTTATTGAGCATTTACTGTGCGCGGAGCACTGTACTAAGCATTCGGGAGAGTTCAACACAACCAAGTTGGTAGTCACATTCCCTGACCACAATGAAATCATGGCCTGAATATCACCCTGGAGTCTCGTCAACTTGCTCATAATCGAGGATATTATAATTGTTTCTTTGAGGGCTCAATAGAGAGAAGTCCTTATCTGATTATCCACTGTCCTTTGGACTGAGGATCTCTTTAAAGAATCTCCATTCAACACTAAGAAGAATCTTTGTAAAGCAAGAGCTGCAGCTGTCCAATAAATCATCAGATCTGGAGGGTAGGCATAAATATAGGATTTAGATTTTGTGTCATTTTGGGAAAGATGGTATGCATGAGTGGTTTCATCTAAATAGCGATCAGAATCAGGAGGGTTTGGGAAAATGAGGGGCTTTACATCAATGTAGGGGAGAGTTGTTCTCCAAAATGTATTTTCAGGTTATCATGACCCCATCTGAAATGCCCTGGCCCTTCCTCGGAGATCAAAGGCCAATATTCTAATCCTGCCTTCGGCAAATCACTTGACTTCTCTGGGCCTCAGTTTCCTTATCTGTGTAATGGGGCTACCTGTTCTCCCTCCCCCTTTAGACTGTGAATCCCATATGGGACTGGCGGTGGGGGGTGGGGGTCCTGATCTGCTTATATTGTATGTACCCCACTGCTTAGCATACAATAAGCACTTAAGAAGCAGCATAATTAACATTGCCTACACCCTAGAGCCTGAATGATTCAAAAGTCTTGGAACTTTTAAAAATATCTCAGATCCTACACCTCTCCCTGAAAAAATGTGAAACCCCAGGGCTCCTATAGTGCAAAACACTTAACTGTGCTCTTACCCTGTCAAGTGCTTAGTACAGTGTAATGCACCCAGTAGGTGTACCCACTACGATTACTACTGTCCCTCTGTGTGCTCTTCATAAATATTCAAAAAGAGTGACACCGTATAAGATTCCTCTTAAAAAAGCACTGCATCAAGGGAGAAGTAGCATGGTCTAGGGGATAGAGCACGAGCCTGGAAGTCAGAAGGACCTGAGTTCCAATCCTGACTCCACCACTTGTCTGCTGTGGGACCTTGGGCAAGTCATTAGAGAAGCAGCGTGGCTCAGTGGAAAGAGTCCGGGCTTGGGAGTCGGAGGTCATGGGTTTGAATCCCGGCTCTGCCACTTGTCAGCTGTGTGACTGTGGGAAAGTCACTTAACTTCTCTGTGCCTCAGTTACCTCATCTGTAAAATGGGGATTAAGACTGTGAGCCTCATGTGGGACAACCTGATTACCCTGTATACCCCAGCGCTTAGAACAGTGTTCTGCACATAGTAAGCGCTTAACAAATACCAACATTATTATTATTATTATTTAACTTTTCTGTGTCTGTTGCCTCATCCATATAATGGAAATTAATACTGTGAGCTCCATGTGGGACATGGACTGTCTGTGTAACCTGATTACCTTGTATCTACCCCAGTGCTTAGAACAGTGCCTGGCACATAGTAAGTGCTTAACAAATACCATTTTTTTTAAATGGAAGCTGCGCAGCTTAGTGGAAAGAGCACGGGCTTGGGAGTCAGAGGATGTGGGTTCTAATCCTGGCTGTGCCACTTGTCTGCTGTATGACCTTGGGCAAGCCACTTAACTTCTCTGTGCCTCAGTTACCTCATCTGTAAAATGGGGATTAAGACTGTGATTCCCACGTGGGACAACCTGATTACCTTGTATCTAACCCAGTGCTTAGAACAGTGCCTGGCTCATAGTAAGCGCTTAACAAATACCATAATTTTAATGATCATTATTATTATTTAAAAATGTAGAAGCAGCATGGCATAGTGAACAGAGCATGGGCCTGGGAGTCATGGGTTCTAATCCCAGCTCTGCCACTTGTCTGCTCTGTGATCCTTGGGCAAGTCACTTAACTTCTCTGTTCCTCAGTTACCTCATGTGTGAAATGGACGTTGAGACTATGAGCCCCATATGGGACAGGGACTGGGTCCAACTCGATTTGCTTGTATCCATTCCAGTGCTTAGTACAGTACCTGGCACATATTAAGCACTCAATAAATACCATTAATATCATTATTGTTATCATTTTTTAAAGTGTTACAGCACTTACCCGCTTCAGGGAATCAAATGGAAATGAATTTAAGTTCACCTCATATTGACTGGTATGGTGCCTGAATATTTACCAGCTTTTCTAGATTGAATTCTTTGGGGTTGATGATTCTTTCCTCCTCCTACAGTGGAGAGGGACCCATCTGCTTGAATAAGAGGGGCCACAGGCTGTCAATAAAGTTGGTTTTTCACCGTGGCTGACTCCAGCCACGATGAGTGCTCTTTTCCTCTCCAGTGCCCCAAATTCAGCTACAAGCTCTGTAGGTTACAAGGAAAGCAGGTGCAAGGATGAGCCACTCTGTTTGATTTTGCCTTTTGTTCTGCTACGGCTGCTGCTGGTGCCCTTTCAGATGATGGATTGCAAGGAGATCAAATGACTTAATCGTGAGACCGCCGCTGGCATCTGGGTCTGAAATTCTGAAGAAGTTCTATTCTTCCATGAGAACAGAGCACTAACGGCAGCCAGCGAAACCCTAGAAGCCTAGAAACCGGATCGCAGCACCTTAGGAGAAGTTTAACAGGAGCTATCTTATTATTTATTGACAGAGAATCTGTTGTTGAGCTGCCTGGTAAAACCATTCTCTTTTGCCGGGATGGGATCTGTGGCCAGATGAATTGTCATCTGGGCAGTTTTATATCTCTGACCTCTCCCGGAGCCTGTGTGGACAGAAGGAACTTCCATTTCCTCCACTTCCTGTGGTTAATGTGGGACACTCCGGGGTGGAGCTGAGGAGGGGGCAGGACACTAAACTTGGGTGGGGTGTTTCCCCCAGGCGGTTTTACTGTAAGGAAAATTATATGTTAGGACGGACGGTTGTCTAAGTTTGGGGTGTGAAACTGGAAGGCAGGTTTAGAACTCTCCATTCGTGGGCTCTAGGTGAAGCTGAGACATAGGATTCACTCTAAAAGGGTCGGATGGCTGTTCAGTGATGGGTGAGTACTGATTGACATAATCATTGTTTTCATTCATTTGATATTTTCTGCATCTCAAAATTTCTTGTCCTATGATTAACACAGTAATCAGTGAGCCTAATGGCTTTAAAAATTAAGCGAGGTTTAGAAGAAAATACCCTCATATCTTAGATGTTCTAGTTTAGGTTTTAAATTTATAATGATTAGAAAACACATTTGGAATTGGTGGGGGGGTTGGAGGGGGGATTGTTGTTGGGTTTTTTTTTTCCTTTCTAGATCTCCATCTGTTCCTTTCAACAGATATCACCAGTTCGGGATGACTCCTTTTCTGTTGTCGTCTGAGATTATTTTTGTGCAGGTATTAACTGAGCAATAGGTATGCTATTTGCATATCAATCATTTTTCTTGACAGTTGCTATAAAGAGCATGATCAGACCTCCCAGGCTTAATACACTATCAGCCTGCAGCTAGATAGGAATTCATTATCTTTTGCTATAATTAAACTGCCAGACACTTTTGGAGTGATTAAAATAGTCCAAGTGTGACTCCATACCATCAGACAGAGAAAGGAAAACAAAAGTTTTTAGAGGTTTATTTGAGCAGGTTCATTATAATTTTACAATGGGTCTAGTATTGTTTATACATTGTAGAGGCCGATGGAAAGCAAGAGTCAGTTTTACATGGCGGGGGCCAGGGTTCCCTCATCATTGCAATTCAGACATTTCAGTAGCACTTCTGGATCCTTTGGCTGGAAGGAATTATGAGCTAAACTTCCTTGAGAGAGTGATGGGGGGGGGGGGGGCAAGGTCTTTCTATGCCTGGGGTAGTCAGCCGTTCAAAGTGAAATGTGTGTTTGTCCTAGACATACGTGTAATCTTTTCCAAAGGTTTCAGCAGACTGCCAACTGTGCCACCTTCAGAAGCCCCATGGTTGGCTGCTATATCTTGGTAATGACTGGTACTCTCTCCCACTGTCTGGAGGCCACTTTAGTAACCTGATGGGGCTCATTTTGTACCTGGAGTAGGAATAACACTGTAAATTATCCATGAGGAATTATTTCCCTGGAGGAAGCCACCTTTTCCACTGTCCTTGGCAGCCACTGTTTATTTATACCCTGCCATTGATTGGTCCTGGGGAAAGAGTGCTGCTCTGGGAATCTGGAGACTTGGATTCTAGCCCCAGTTCTGCCGGTAACTGGCCAACGTGGGCAAAGACTGCACAGGCACTTTGCAGTGTGCTGCACCCCTGCCCACCTACTCACTCATTGCACCCCGTGCCCGCCCCAGTGGGAATGTGACTGGAAGGGAAGAGAGCATGTGAGTGGCACTGTGCAAGCCACTGACACTCTAACCAATTCCTGTGTGTAGCTTATTGGTCCTGAAGTTTCAGGACAAAGATGGATGGGGTTGTCTCTACATGGTTGATTTGTCCCTGGGAAATTGGAACTTGTAGGAAAGGTCAAGACTGCTTGGAAGATGCTATGCTCCTTTATCCTAGTAGAGAGAATGGTGATGGCAGAATAGTGGTTAAGAGCATCACAAAATTGAATTCAACAGCAGTATCCCCATGGATGGTTACAAAGTGCTCGTTGCATAGATGATGTTGTGCCAGTCTCTGAAATTACGTAGCTTCTTGAGTTTGCTGCCCTTCCCTACACCTGACCTCTATTCTCCTTGAGCCCTTCTCCCCAACTAATGCAGCCAAATTTAATCTTTCCTCAGAATTTTAATTTCTTCTGCACATGTGATCCCTTTCAAGGAAGCTACCTGGACTTGGCAAACTAGGTTTCTAGAAAAAACAACTCTCTCAGACCCTGGAAAGTAGGATCCTGACTGGCTTTATGTCTCAGTATTTTAGGGACTCCACTGTGACTTGTCTGGAATGGGGTCATCTGTCCATTTCCCCTTTCGTTTTCCAGCCCCCCTCCTTGGAAATAACACATGCAGAGTTTTCTCAGATTCCAGAGACTGAACAGAGACAAGAGGAGAAGGGAAGGAATCAGATTGATGGCAGAGGCGAAAAAGTGGGCAAGTGGTATCTGACAAATACAACGTGAAAAGTAACTAATGTTTCTGTGCTTCCCTTCTCAAGAAACTACCTGGTTGCTATCCCAAGTGAGTAGCAGATCGCACTCACTGGAGTGGTGGTGGGGCAAGATGGTGCTGAATGGTGTTAGCTCCACAAGGGCTGGGAATTCTAATCCTGGTTCTGCTCCTCACAGCTGTGGCCCTGGGTAATCACTGCCTCAGTCAATTGTATTTAGTGAGCACTTACTGTGTGCAGAGCACTATACTAGACACTCGGGAGAGTGCAATATAACAATAAACAGACACATTCCCTGCCCACAATGAGCTTACAGTTTAGAGGGGGAGATGGACATTAATATAAATAAATGGATAACAGCTACATACATCTGTCTCATGTTGCCTCAGTTTTTCCAGCTTCCAACCCTCAGCCCCATACCTACTCCACAGATTAACTGTGAGGAAAAATGACATTTTGCCTTAGGAATGCCTCAGTAAAAAAAGATGCCCTGAGATTCCAGATGTGGCCGAAGCAGAGATTTTTCTAATTAAATTAGTGTGATAGAATGTCCTGCCCAGATGTATAGTTCAGGGTGCTGTCCAGTTACAGGATAGGAGAAAAGTCAAATCGCATCCAGTCAGAAGGACCAATCCACCAGATTGTTTCAGTGTGGTAGGAGTTATATTTATTAAGCGCTCACTGTGTGCAGAGCACTCTACTAAGTGCTCTGAAAGAAGACCCAGGTGAAAATTAGACATGGTCCCCGTCCGTCATTATAAGCAAACACTTCTGGACCTTGAGTCTCCCTAAGTTCCTTAGCAAGTAGAGTTGACTCCAAATTCTCTTATGTTCCTTCTGTAACTTGTGAAACGGCATGATGGAGGAGCATTTCACAGGGAGGAATCAATGGAGGGTGAGCTAGATGCACCAGATAATCTGCTTAACTAGTAAAGGAGAGGATTGTACTGATGAATGGAAGATGGAAAGCAGCCTGGTATATAGTTCAATTTGCTTTTGCTAGGAGAAGAGAGTAATAGTGACCTGAAGTCTATATATCTGATTTTGATTTAAAATACTTGACAGCCATGGTAATTGCCACCAATAAAGCTTATGTCAGCTCTAAAATCCTATTATGGCAATGCCATGCCTAGAAACAAGTGTTCATATCCTCACCGATAGATATACAGTCTTCTTCTAGGGATAATTCACACAGACAAGACAGAGAGAGAAATACTTTTTCCCCTTCGGTTAAACTTTAATCTGCACTCCCCAACTAGGCCATTATGTATGTCCACATGGAATAAAAATTCCATTCAGAAATGCTACATCTCTCTAAAGATTCTCTTCCATTTTTAATTAGAATAGGGAGTGGTGAAGTCACCTAACCTCACTGAAGCAGGGTTCCCCACTGGTGGAAGGGGTAATTTTTTTGAAAGTTTTGAAAAAGGGCCCTGGTCTAGATCCCACCCCATAAGCTTTTTAAATTATTGATCCTCTAAACTGTGAGCTCCTTTAGGGCAGGGGACATGTCTATCGACTCTGTTATATTGTACTCTGTTATACTGTACTGTGGGATTTGAGCACAAAGTAAGTGCTCAGTAAATATGATTTGCTGATTGGTTGTTCCAAATTTGAGCAAAGTGGCAAATATTCAGAATCAGATCAGATTTGCGTTAGAAGCTGTAAACATTGACAAACTAAAAATAGACAGTAGATCATGAGGCAAACCAAGGCAATGGGGAGAGGAAACTCCTTATCTGAAGGTCCTGTAACTTAGTTCTTGCTTACTCTGGAGGGATTAAGATACTATATGTCTTTTCATCATTTACAGATGACTCAACATGTATTTTGGAGCAGAGTAGGAATTTTGGAGTCACTGTTCAATGAGCACATTTTTCTTCATCTTCTTTCATTGGTTCTAGCACATTAGTCTGTCGTGACCATGCTGTTCTCACTGATGGGGACATAAATATACCCCAAATGGAAAAGAATATTGAAATCTGTAAAGCCACAATTTCCAGCAAAATAACCACCCACATTCCAATTTGATCAGTGGCCAAAAAAGAAATGCCAGTGGCTGTGAAACATAATCCCTTAAAAAAATAGGAAAGGTCATTCATAACCATAGTAATTCCAAAGCCTAAAAATATGTGAAGTATAAACACAAACCAGGAAGAAGCAATGGTTAAGTGAAATTTTGAAAGGACTTTAATGGGCAAAGGGAGAAACTTCCAGATTGTTGGGGTTTTGTTTTGTTTTTTTAAATGGCATTTTTTAAATGCTTACTACATGCCAGGCACTGTACTAATTGCTGAGGTAGATACAGGCTAATTGGTTTGGACACAGTCCCTGTCCCACATAGGGCTCACAGACTTAATCCCCATTTTACAGATGAGGTAACTGAAGTACAGAGAAGTTAAGTGACTTGCCCAAGGTCACACAGCAGACATGTGGCAGAGCTGGGATTAGACCCAGGTTCTTCTGATCCCCAATCCCTTGCTCTATCCACTGGGCCACACTACTTCCACATTGAAAGGCACGTGCTGTTGTGCCTTTCAAAAGCAATATGGTGAATGTCCCAGTTTGGAACATCTAAACCATCTGGGGCAAAGCATCAAGAAGTAGGTCCTTGGCAGAAAATTCCTATACCAACAGGTGGCTGGACAAAAATAAACTAAGCTTCATCATCTGCCCTGTGATCTGTGTATTTAGTCCTATTCATTTACATAGGAGATATTGTTGACTGAAGCAGCATGTGATTATAAAGAAATATCCTTTTTCATTTCCTCTTTCTATAAAAGAGCCTGTATTTCCCCTTTCCCCGCTTTGGTGCTCTTTACCCTGTTACACCCTTTTACGTTTCCCCATTTATGGGCTCAAGTAAAAATTCCACTCCATGACATAGTGAACTGAGATCCCATTCCTAGAGAAATGCTGAGAACAGTTCAGATGCAGTTTGTGTTCCATCCTCTGGCTTTTCTCTCAGTCACCAAAAGAAAAACGTACAGACTGTGGATTTGAAGAAATGCTTCCTAGTCCTTCATGGAGCTCTCAGCACCACAGGCTGTTCCAGGTTCAGGTGGCATTGTCTACACTGCGTGTTTCCAGTTGGAACCTTGTTTTCCTAAAGCTCAGAAAGTTTGTTTCTCAGGTGAGTCTATGTGCTGAAATTAGGCTGGGCCTAAGAATATTTGGAACAAGACTGAAAACACTTAAGAAGGGTGGTCCTGATGAGAAAAGGATCTGTTTGTGGTGGAGAAAGAGAGGCAGCCCTGAATTAAGGAATCATAACCCCTGATCCTGCCCTCTAACCACCATCCCGGTTCCATTCCCTTGCTAGTTGCCCCCCTCTTGCACGCGAGTGAGCATTTGGTTGTGTTGGTTGTCTGTGTCCTCTGTAAATGAGGATTGTACAGCTTTGATCTCTGGGAGGAAAAGCCCATTCCTGTGTTTAACCCAAGTCCTTGAGAAGCTAAAAGCAACGTCACTAGCCATGATAGCTGCCACGTGGTCCCTGGCAGTAAACATGAAGCAGAAGCTTCTAGGTCCCCTTCTATTCTACACTCTTCCTTAGAGAACTCATTCACTCACATGGCTTCAATTACAATTTCTATGTAGATGATTCTCAAATCTACATCTCCAGCCCTGCCCTCTCTCCTTTTCTGCAATCTCATATTTCCTCCTGCCTTCAGGACATTTCTACCTGAATGTCCCATCAACACTTCAAACTTAACATGTTCAAAACAGAATTCCTTATCTTCCCACCCAAACCCTGTCTTTCCACTGACTTTCCCGTCATGTAGACAATGCCACTATCTTACCTATCTCACAAGCCCATAACCTTGGCGTTGTCCTCGACTCATCTCTTTCAGTCCATCTGTCACCAATTCCTGTCTGTTCTACCTTCACAGCATCCCTAATGTCCATCCTTTCCTCTCCATCTGAACTTCTTCCACGGTCATCCAGGCATTTATCCTATCCTGCCTTGACTATTGGATCTGCCTTCTTGCTGACCTACCTCCCTGCCTCCTGTCTCTCCCCACTCCAGTCCATATTTTACTTTTCTGACTGTTTCATTTTTCTAAAAAAAATTCAGTATGTCTCTCCACTCCTCTAGAACCTCCAATAGTTGCCCATCCACCTCTACACCAAACAGAAACTCCTTCCCATTGGCTTTAAAACACTCAACCAACTCATACCCACTGATCTCTAGTGCCAGCTTAGTCACTGTGCCCCAATCTCATCTATCCAGCCACACCGACCCCTTTTCCATGTCCTCCCTCTGGCCTGGAATTCCCTCCCTCTCCATGTACACCAGACCACCATTCTCCTCACCTTCACAGCCTTATTAAGGTCACATCTCCAAGAGACCTTCCCCAATTAAGCCCTCTTTTCCCCAGCTCCCTCTCCCTTCTGCATCATCTATGCACTTGGATCTGTGATCTTCGGGCATTTGATAGTTGACCCAGCCTCACCCCTACAGCACTTATGTGCATATCTGTAAATTATATGTTATAAATGATATATTAATGTCTATATTCCCTTTTAGACTGTAAGCTTATTGTAGGCAGAGAACCTGTTTGCCAACTCTGTTGTATCGTACTTTCCCCACAGTTTAGTACAGTGCTGTGCACATAATACGCACTCAATTAATACCATTGATGATGATTGATGATGGATGAGAAGCCTGGAGGGGGCTCAGAAATGGGAAGCGGCAGAATTTGACAGTGTTGGAGCTGCTCTGGGGGTGGTCCACAACTCCTTGGTAGAGCTGAAGTGGCTTCAGGGAGCTAGCAACGTCCAAAAGAGGGAGCACTACCCATTTGGAAAGATTCTCCGGAGTGAATGTTCTCTGAAGCCAGGCAGGCAGGGGATCCAGAGCATTTGACTGGTCATCTGTCAATGCTGCTGATTCTGCTTGCAAATTAGATGTATGGGTGTGCAAATCACCACCTGCAAATTACCATTTTCAGCGGCGACTTCGACATCCCAGGAGCCAACCCTAATCAAGTCTGCTGTGGGGCAGGGCAAGTGAGGCACTGGCTGCTCTTTCATTACATTTTTCCTCAAAGATGATTATTATACTTCCCCCAAAACGCACCCCCAACTGAAGCTGAGCTGATGGGACTTAAAGGCTCAAAATGGATTTGGTCAAATATAGTAATTCTCCAAGGTAACAGCAGATGCGCAGTAGTGTCTCATACTCACAGTGCTGCCTGACCTGGAGTTGGAGCCACACAATTATGGCAAACACAGATAACAAAAGAGAAACCCTCCTCTCCGCTCCCCATATCTTTCTCCATGAGAAGCAGAGTGGCTTAGTGGAAAGATCCCTGGCTTGGGAGTCAGAGGTCATGGGTTCTAATCCTGGATCTGCCATTTGTCAGCTGTGTGACCTTGGGCAAGTCACTTAACTTCTCTGTGCCTCAGTTACCTCATCTGTAAAATGGGGATGAAGACTATGAGCCCCACATGGGACAACCTGATTACTTTGTATCTACCCCAGAGCTTAGAACAGTGTTTGGCACATAGTAAGTGCTTAACAAATACCAACATTATTATTATTATTATATGGGGAGAAGAGACGGGCTAATTTTAACCTACATGGGATTGAGGGTGGAGCTAGGGGTGGGGTCTGGAGTAAAAGGGGACAATGGATCCACTTGATGCATACTCAGGCATCAGGGGGCAGAGAGGTAAGCCCCCTCTTAATGTTCAGTACAGTTCCCCTCAAACTGGCTGGGCCCAGGAAAGGGGTTCTTTGGGGAAAAATAATTCCTTGAGGCCCCAATCTCCCGGCTAAGGAGGTAGAAATGGGTGAAATTCAGCATGTGTTCGTACACGTGAACCCCTGTTTTTTTTTTCCTTCCCATTCTTTTGCTACCTACAACTGTCGTGGTTTGATCATGTGCTGATTTATCCCCAACTACCTAGTTGTCAGTGAAGATCCTATTTGTACAAAGGAGGTGAGTGCCTCACTTAACCATGGGGTATCAACCAGATGAGGGCACGGTAGCATTCTGCTGCTGCTGAAGAGGGTGTATAGTCTGTTCTATGGCCAGAGACTGCACCTCTGACAAAAGAGCTTTAAGGAAACTTACCCTGTGATGGATAAATCAAGTTAAGGAGCATGTGTGGCAAGCTGTGGGCTGCCAAAGTTGAGAGGTCAGAGCTTTTAAGACTGCCACCAAACTAAGGACTGCTCTTCATCAGTAGAGAAGCTACCTAGTCCTGAGCTCACTATCATGGAGCCAGTTTACAGCAGGGGTGCTAATTACCTAGGGTATTTGTGGTTGGATTCCAGGTGTGCCTGGGAGCCCCATCTGATCATCCTCTACCCAGTTGAAGAGGTTCATTTATGGCTCTCTAATGAGCCGCATCTTCTGTTGGGTTCCTACAGATGGACTCTGATTCCCACACCTCCTCTGAAGAGTGAAGATGGCTTCATCCTCATCACAGACAAGAAGGCAATCCCGTAGAGCAGGAAACAATATTTCACTATGCTCTTGAATATACCTATTTATTCATTAGCTCTTATAAAGCACAAAGGACCTACCAACATGTGACATAGCTGGCTCTGCCACTTGTCTGCTGTGTGACCTTGGGCAAGTCACTTCATTTCTCTGTGCCTCAGTTTCCTCAGCTTTGAAATGGGGATTGAGAATGTGAGCCCCATGTGGGACAGGGACTGTGTCCAACCCAATTTGCTCATACCCACCCCAGCACTTAGTACAGTGCCTGGCACATAGTAAGCACTTAACAAATACCCTAGTTATCATTATTATTATTATTATTATTATCATCTTCATTTCAGCAATTGAGTAAGTTACCCTGCCAATCTAACCCTGACAACTGGTAAAGCTCCTGAGCCCAATGGTGTGCCTGCCGAGATTGGCAAATGTGGACTGGAAACATTGTTTAAACAATTACGCTAGCTTTTGTCATCAAGATATGGAAAACAGAAGAGCTATCTCAAGATCTACATGATGCCATCATCATTACCATTTTAAAGAAGAAAAGGGAAAGTTATATCATGGTAACTATCATGGCATTTCATTACTCTCCATTAGTGGCCAGAACCTAGCCTGTGTTTTCCAGACTTGGCCACTGAAGCATTCACTCCCAGAATCATAATAGGGCTTCAGGGCTATAGAGCACAGCATGGCCCAGCAGATGTGATCTGCACAGCACATCAAATATTGGAGAAGTTCAGAGGGCAACACTGAGACCACTATGTGATATTGATAGCAATGATACCAGCAGTACCTAAGTATATTCAACTGCCCTGAGAAATTCTGAAATAATTTTACAATGGCTCCGTTGGTGGTATCACCTAATTGTTCTCTATCTGATCCCCATAGCCAGTGTTAATGTCCCCACAGCTAATTAGAGGAAACAACTGTATAGGAGATCTGGTCCTGTTCAATTTATTCTACACAGCCATGCCGGAGGATATAATAAGGGGACTTGGATGCTGGGGTTAGAAGATGTTTCTCTTCCTCTGAGAAACTCTTCCAACTCACAACCTAGAGGTGGTTATTTGGAAATTGCCAAATATGAATGACTGTGCCCTAATGCTACACACATGCACACACACACACACACAATTGTGAATGACATTACAGAGTCAGTCCAATACTGAGGACTGATGGCAAATTTCAAAAAACCAAGTTATTGTATCAGTCTTTACCAGGGAGTCCTTCCACACAACCAAAGACCTTCAGTAGTATCAAGGAACTGAGTGTTGTCATGGAATTCTGTTAGCTTTGTTCAATGATAAAATGATAGACAAGTTGAAAATATAATCAAGGAAGCCAGTGTATCCTTGGGGAGACTGTCAGAGAGTAGTGGCTTCAAGTTTTAGATCAAACAGAAGGTCTGTAGTGCCATAGTGCTATCTAACGTTTTATATTGTTGTGAGACCCCGACTCATATCAAACACTACAACTGGCTCCCAGAGCTGTTGAATCCCTGGCACCTGTGTGACCCACTCAACGTCAGGTGGTAAGACAATCATCAATTTATTTATTTATTTATTTATTAAGTGCTAAGTATTAAGTATTTACTAAGTGCTAACTGTGTGCAGAGTACTGTACTGAGCACTTGGGAAAGTACAATACAATAGAGTTGGTAGACATGATCCCTGCCCCTGAGGAGGTTAGTGTCTACAGGGGGAGACGGACATTAAAATAAAATTACAGATGGGGGAAAAGAGTACAGTATAAGGCTCCTGAAATAAACTCAGCCCCCTAGTATTGATGTTATACTTGCCTTAACATAGCTTCACTGGATGGGACATTCAAGAAGCTTGGACAACAGTAGGATACCCAGGCAGTAGCTGTAGGGTAAGCTGCCATGGGGCAACTGAAAGCAAGGGGGATATGGAAAACATTTAAGTCAATAAAGCGCAGCCTCAGATAACATCACAGCAGAATACTGGGAGACAAATTTTAATAGTTTTTATTGCACGCAGACTTAGTGTGGAGCACTGTTCTAGGCACTTGGAAAATTAAGGAGTTATTCTGTATTTCCTACTCCAAAGGAACTTATGCTGTCAGGGGAGACAAACATATACAACTTTTATAAGTGGCAGGATTTGGCAGTAACTTAAATGGGAGGGTTGAATGATAACGAAGACTCGAGGATGATACCAAGTTGCAAGATTCTGGGACGGGGAGGATGGGAAAGTTAGTGGAAAGAGTGGATTCAGGGGGCAAGATGAGGCATTTGGTTTTTAGCATGTTAAGTTTGAGGTGCTGCCGGACATCTGCGTGGAAATGCCCTCTTGTCCTGGAGGCAAGAGGAGAGGCGGGATTTCAAATTAAAGGAAAAGTCAGGGCCAGAGTGATAGATTTGGGAGTCATCCATATAGATGTAGGTAACAAAAGTCTTGTGAGCAGATGAGCACCCCAAAAGAGGGAGTGGAAAGTGAGAAGAGTAGAAAACCCAGAACAGACCCATGAGGGATGCTCACGGTAAAAGGATGAGAGGCAGAAGAGGAGACAACAAATAAAATAGTGGGAGCCAAGGTAGTTCTGTCAGCAAAATCTAGTGCTGATAGTGTTTCTAGGAGGAGGGCGTGGTCTGCCATGTCAAAAGCAGTAAAGAGATAGAGGAGAATCAGGAGGTAGCATAGCTTCATGTAGAGCACATGGGCCTGAGAGAAGGGAGACCCAGACTCTGGTCACAAAGCTGCTACCTGCCTGTAGTGTGGCCTTGGGCAAGTCACTTAACCTGTCTGCACCTCATTTTCCTCATCTGAAAAAGAGGGATGGGATACCTGCTTTCTCTAACTCTTAGATTGTGAGTTCCTTATGGAACAGGTACTGTGTCCCAACTGATCGTCTAGTACCTACCCCAGGGTTTAGCACAGTAGTGGCATATAATAAGCACCTAATAAGCACCACAGATATTATTACAAGCAATGACAGTGCTTAAAAGAAATCTGGCAGTGGGTCTATAAGAAATTGAATTCCCCCAGTACACTGAAACTCCTTGTGGGCAGGGAGCATGTTTACCACCTCTGTTGTATTATACTCTCCCAAGTGCTCAGAACAGTGCATTCTGCACACATAAGTACTGAATAAATACCATTGATTGTTTCATTTACTCTGGTTTTTCCTTTGTTTGACAGAGAATTATGGAACTATGTCTACACTGCCCAGCATCAAGTGGAAAGATGAATGGTCTCATTAATTTTCCCCAAATAGGCAGCCAATCTAGATTATTCATTTTTCAAAGTAGATTTTTTGGGGCTTGAATTATTAGGATGATGAAATTCACTGTACAACTGTCAGATCTGCTGGTGTAGATGTGGCCTATGATCTGTGGCCCAAGCCGAGAATGGAATTCTTTGAGCCTATTTAGATGGGAATGTGGAAAAATAAGGTGAAGATACCTAGGAGTAGAGAGAACCACAAAGAAATGTGAAGACGGTCAGAGTAAATATGGTAGTCTGGAAAGACAGAAGGCTAACGACTGGATGAAGTTTCCATGGGAATTTGCCAACACTCTGCACTTCCTCCATGTTGAACAGCCAGTTGATACTAGGGGAGTGAAGGGGTGGTCACCCACCATATGTCTCTGTCCCTAAGTTGTACCTCCTCAGGTGATTGGTGCAGAATGCTTGGAGGTAATTAATTCATTATACTTGTTAAGTAATTACTATATGCCAAGCACTGTTCTGAGCACTGGGGTAAATACATGTTAATCAGGTTGAATACAGTCCCTGTCCCACATGGGCTCACAATGTTATCCCCATTTTACAGATGAGGTAACTGAGGCCCAGAGAAGTGAAGTGACTTGCCCAAGGTGACATAGCAGACATGTGGCAGAGCCAGGATTAGAACCCAGGTCCTTCTGACTTGCAGACCTGTGCTATATCCACTAAGCCACGTTGCTTCCCTGAAGGTAGGTGGCGTCCCAGTAGGATGCAATTAACTGCATGAGCCAGAGCCCCAAGCTACCCTTTGGTAAGGATACCCTTTTGCCCCAGAATCCACCAAGGTTGACTTTTGCAACTTTGACTGAGGGGGCAACCAATGGGCAAGTGCCCAACCTCACTCTTACTCTGAGAAGAGAAAAGAGCCCTTGAGCTGAGAGCCAGGGAGTTCCTTAACCCTGATCCCACTCCCTCCCCCAAATCCAGCAATTTCTGAATTTGGTTTGGGAAGCAGGTAGGTCGGGGGGGGGGGGGAGGGGACAGCCAGGGAGAAGTCAGGGTTGAGGATAGTAAGGAGCCTGTGAGTAGAGAGGATGGGTTCTTCCTTACCCTCCTCTACCTTGCCCTGTTTCTCCTCCCATGCCAGGGCTACCGGACCCCATTGTCTCCCCTCAGCCCCAGCAAGACCAGAGCTTGGGGTATGGTAAGGAGCCTGGCTGTTATGGGGTTGCAGGCCGGGGAAGAGAAATTGGACCTTATTGGCTCATTCCTCGGTCCAGGGACCCACCAGCACCAGAGCCTGGAGAGGGGACAGGGTCTGATTGCGCTGTGGATCAAGGAGGTCTAGTTCCCCTCTTCCTAGCACTGGCACCGCCAGACCCACAACCCTCATAGTACTAAGGTGTCAGAATTTAAGGGAGAGAATTAAAAAAAAAAAAGAAAAACCCAAAACTTAATAAACAAGGCATTGCTCACCATGGACAGTGTGACCCCTGGTGGTTTCAACCTGTATTGCAGCTCCTTTTAGGAATTCACTTTTCTCTCCCCTCCTATATTTTTTCTGGGGAGAAGTGAAATGTGGGGCTAGAAGAAAGGAGAGATCTTTGACCTCACTTGTCACCAGTCACGTGGGCTCCAGGACAGAAACTATCCTATTGTTGACTATAGCCCTCTTCTCCAAACAAGGGTCAGCTAAAATTAGTCCATCTATGTCTTGGACATCAGAGGTCTCCCAGAGGGAGGGAAGATGGGTGGAAGGGCTGGACGATCACTTGGAATCCTGGAAAAAAGTTTGACTTCCTGGAAAGGCTGCATTAGCACCACAGGAGGGATTTAAGTTGGATAAATAGAGAGCACTTCCTAACAACAAAGGTCAAAGGAATGGGTGACTGAAATCACCTCTGAAGATCTATAAAAACAAGATTCCCATCTTCCTTAGTTGACTCAGACCTATCTGGAAGCAGGAGAAATGGACCCTCAAAGGGTCCTGCCAATTTTCAGATAATATGATTCTGTTTATTCAGACACACTTCTACTATAGAGGACACATTGCTCTGCTCTTTTGGAGCCAGGCCAGAAAACTTAGAATTGAGCTATTGGGTCTATGTGTGTGTGTGGGTATTTTTTTTCTTGAATAAACACATTTTGTGACTAAATGAGAAATGGGTGGGTACAGCCCTGTATGTTTTCATTTAATGAAGTTTACAGCCCCAGGTCTGGCTCATCTGATTTGCAAGGAGCTGTCATCGTGGGCTTTAACCCTTAGCGTATTCCTGAGCCTCAAAAGCATCTTGCGGCAGGCATGTTGCACTCTGCCACCCTGGCCCCACCAAGTGGCTAAGCTCACACTTTCTGCCCAGAGCTGTGCTGGTCGAGAAGAACAAATAAGAAAACTGAGTCACCAAGCCTGAGCAGAGGAGCTGAGCTTCTGAAAATCCCCTGTAAGTCATCCACTGATTTCTATTACACTCCTCAAGCAAGGGGAGCTTGGTGAGGATTTATTTGTATTTGTTTTGTTAAAAAGCAAGAATTTCCCCTTACGACTCTATTCATCCTGCCTGTCCCTCCATCTTGATTAGTTGTTGTTCACCGAGGCCGGCCTCTCTTTGCAGAGAGTTACGCCTGTTTGCTCAGTTAATATCATTTCCAAATGACTTGTGGGCTAAATTTGATCAGCTGCTTGGTTTGCAGATTGGACCCTCCTGTATGATTGGGGGGTGATGAGGAATGAAGATAACAAGAGGGGGTTGAGATGCGGTGGGGCGGTTAACTTAGGTGCCATCACAAAAGCCGCACCATGTATGTGTTTAACTTTCTGATTGCTACATCTCGGACCAGAGGGAGCTGTCAGGCAGCCTGGCCAGCTGCTAAGCCCACTTTTTCATTTTAATATAGGCTAAGCCCTACTCCCAGTCAGTGGTCCCCATGCAGCAATCTGTCTTCTAGAACTAAATTAAAAGCAATTTTAGCATATGATTAGGAGTGTAATCGACAGTGATAGGAGTAGGGAGGACAAAGAATGGAGAAAGACACAGGAATAAACACGTTATCTTGCGTTCAACCCTCCCTTTGCAACATTACAACCAAAATGCTCATTTTTTCATGTCCAATATGTGAAACAGTAGCAGCGATGTTTCAGGGAGTTACCTAGCTGAGAATGTATTAAGAGTCCTCATGATGATAGAACTACATTCAGTAAAGTAGCTCTGCAAGATACTATGGTGAGTAATTAATAAAAACAACTACAGTATTAAAATTATCATCACTATTAATAATGCCTATGTTTACCCAGCACTTGATCCAGATTAGCTCATCCACACAGCATTCCTGTGAAGCAGGTGGTGAGGTGGGGTCAAAGAATGAGGCTAGTCATGACCCCCACTTGACAGATAAGGAAACTGAGGTCCATGAAAGAGAACAATGACTAGGGCAAGGTTCCACAGAGAGTTATTTGTGGATACTCGTCCCACCAAATAAGGAAATGGCCTTCCTTCACCTGAAATAGATTTATTTTAATGGGCAGTCTTAACACTTAGATTGGTGTCTAAACCCCAAACAACTGGAGGAACAGGCTTGGCCAGTAAACCAGGAAGATTGCCCTATTCCTTTCTAGTCTCATACGTGAAAAAATATTTGCAATGCCAAGAATCAGGATCTGTAATTCTGGAATGCCCCTACCATGTACTACTTACATATTATTCACCCAGTGAATTAAATCCTTGGTGATGATGATGGCTGAGGGACAGAGGATGGGTGAGAGGAGAACCGAATATCGTTCTCAGCTAAGGATTCAGTGATTTTTCCAATTATGATTTCCCTAAAATGTCTATAGAAAGTAAGAGACTAATGTAGCTCTGAGCAGAGGCAGATGGCATCAACAGGCCTTTAAGGTGCTATTTGGTTTCATCAGAGGTTTTCAATGAATGCTTACTCTAGACTGTAAGCCCCCCCTCTAGATTGTAAGCTCCTGGTAGGCAGGGAACATGTCTGCCGACTCTGCTGTATTTTACCTTCCCAAGTGCTTAATATAGTGATCTGCACACAGTAAGTGCTTAAATGCCATTCACTGATTGCAGAGTACTGTACTAAGTGCTTGGGATAGTAACCTACAGTAGAGTCAATAGACACAATTCCTGCCCTCAAGGAGCTTACAGTCTAGTGGACTAAGTTGCTAAGTAGGAAGCAGCGTGGCTCACTGGAAAGAGCACGGGCTTTGGAGTCAGAGGTCATGGGTTCGAACCCCGGCTCTACCACTTGTCAGCTGTGTGACTTTGGGCAAGTCACTTAACTTCTCGGTGCCTCAGTTACCTCATCTGTAAAATGGGGATTAAGACTGTGAGCCCCACGTGGGACAACCTGATTCCCCTGTGTCTACCCCAGCGCTTAGAACAGTGCTCGGCACATAGTAAGCGCTTAACAAATACCAACATTATTATTATTAAAGGATCTTCTGGTGCCTTATAAGAGGCAATGTACCCACCCTAGACAAGCAGTTAACCTCCTGCCCAGTGACACCATCTGGTCCTTGATATCTATGCTATGGAGTTCCTCTCAGAGACTGACTGAAATTAACTAAAATCACCTCCAGGCTGCCAAGCCTCCAATCCTCTCTCTCCTGCTCCTCTGGGAGAATGCTGTTTAATCTTGATTGGATAATGGGAAATCCAATCAATTCCCATAGAAGGACCCAGGGTTGATACTGCCAGTGGATTATGTCCCAATCACCTGGAATGATAATAGGAAGTTTAAATAGAAGATTTCAAAGTAATCACTTTTTCCCCTCATGGAAAATGCTGGGTAAATCCAGAGTTGTTGGAACTGTTCTCTTCAAAAAAAAAAGGCATTTGTTAAGCACTTATTATGTGCCAAGCACTGTACTATGCCCTAGGGTAGATACAAAATAAACAGGTTGGACACAGTCCCTGTCCCACATGGGGCTCAAAGTCTAAATCAGAGGAAGGAAGGAGGATTGAATCCCCATTTTCCTATATGTTCTGTAGCTATTGGTATTGTTTTTGGTGTTTTGGGTGCTCAATTCATTCTTAAACCAGGGAAGATCCCATTATTACCACACCCCCCTCAAGAAGTAGGAGCCAGAGAAACACATCTTGAAGTCTTTCACACTCCATGTTTCCATCTTTCTAGGAAACACACACTGAAGATCACACACTCTTCTTCCCTTAATTGTTGTTAAAACCCAACAGGGGATGTGCTTTGGATACTGGGAAACACTCATGAAAATTAATACTAAATGTAGTATCATGGTAACCATAATATGAATAAGCAAATAAAGAAAAACTTAAACCTCATCACTCTTTAGAATAATGTGTTGCTTTGATTTTGCAAGCCATGTGACATTGTGAAGTAATCTCTCTATCTCAGTGAACTTCTCTTAGCAACAAAATTTACTATCCAATTTCCAGAGTTCCAGTCTACTGATGGGGTCAAAAGTTTTTGAAGGGTCTATAAGAACTAGAGAGAGGTTTCAGGGTTGTTCCCTCTACTTCTCATCTTTCTACCAGGCAATCAAGATGATGTCTGCAGAGTCAGAAATCAACTGTGGTCAGAAACCACATTGCTATTCCAGGAGTGTGCACTCAATGTCATTTTTAAGTATCTAGTCCAGACAGCTTCTGGCTAGAATCTTACTAGAAACAGAGAATAGCAAGAAGCCTCAATAGTTATTGCAGCCTGACCTTTCATATTTCATCTTAAAAGTTGGTAGTATTTTTCAGATCCAGTATAATATACTCATGGTCCCCTGTGGGCAAATAAAAAAAAAATAAAAAATCACCACAACACTTTGTGCCATTCATCCTTGAGGGCTGAAAGCTTAAAATGGGACACTCTTGTGGCCAGTGGATAGAGCACAGGGCAGGGAGTGAGAAGGATCTGGGTTCTAATTCCATCTCCACTACTCATCTGCTGTGTGACCTTGGGCCAATCATTTAACTTTTCTGTGCCTTAGTTACCTCATCTATAAAATGGAGATTAAGACCGTGGGCCCCATGCAGGACATGGACTGTGTCCAATCTGATCAGCTTGTGCCTATCCCAGCGCTTAGTACAGTGCCTGGCACATAGTAAATGCTTAATTCATTAATTCATTCATTCATTCATTCAATAGTATTTATTGAGCGCTTACTATGTGCAGAGCACTGTACTAAGCGCTTGGGATGAACAAGTCGGCAACAGATAGAGACAGTCCCTGCCGTTTGACGGGCTTACAGTCTAATCGGGGGAGACGGACAGACAAGAACAATGGCACTAAACAGCGTCAATGGGAAGAACATCTCGTAAAAACAATGGCAACTAAATAGAATCAAGGCGATGTACAATTCATTAACAAAATAAATAGGGTAACGAAAATATATACAGTTGAGCGGACGGGTACAGTGCTGTGGGGATGGGAAGGGAGAGGTGGAGGAGCAGAGGGAAAAGGGGAAAATGAGGCTTTAGCTGCGGAGAGGTAAAGGGGGGATGGCAGAGGGAGTAGAGGGGGAAGAGGAGCTCAGTCTGGGAAGGCCTCTTGGAGGAGGTGATTTTTAAGTAAGATTTTGAAGAAGGAAAGAGAATCAGTTTGGCGGAGGTGAGGAGGGAGGGCGTTCCAGGACCGCGGGAGGACGTGACCCAGGGGTCGACGGCGGGATAGGCGAGACCGAGGGACGGCGAGGAGGTGGGCGGCAGAGGAGCGGAGCGTGCGGGGTGGGCGGTAGAAAGAGAGAAGGGAGGAGAGGTAGGAAGGGGCAAGGTGATGGAGAGCCTTGAAGCCTAGAGTGAGGAGTTTTTGTTTGGAGCGGAGGTCGATAGGCAACCACTGGAGTTGTTTAAGAAGGGGAGTGACATGCCCAGATCGTTTCTGCAGGAAGATGAGCCGGGCAGCGGAGTGAAGAATAGACCGGAGCGGGGCGAGAGAGGAGGAAGGGAGGTCAGAGAGAAGGCTGACACAGTAGTCTAGCCGGGATATAACGAGAGCCCGTAATAGTAAGGTAGCCGTTTGGGTGGAGAGGAAAGGGCGGATCTTGGCGATATTGTAGAGGTGAAACCGGCAGGTCTTGGTAACGGATAGGATGTGTGGGGTGAACGAGAGGGACGAGTCAAGGATGACACGGAGATTGCGGGCCTGCGGGACGGGAAGGATGGTCGTGCCATCCACGGTGATAGAGAAGTCTGGGAGCGGACCGGGTTTGGGAGGGAAGATGAGGAGCTCAGTCTTGCTCATGTTGAGTTTTAGGTGGCGGGCCGACATCCAGGTGGAGACGTCCCGGAGGCAGGAGGAGATGCGAGCCTGAAGGGAGGGGGAGAGGACAGGGGCGGAGATGTAGATCCGCGTGTCATCTGCGTAGAGATGGTAGTCAAAGCCGTGAGAGCGGATGAGTTCACCGAGGGAGTGAGTGTAAATGGAGAACAGAAGAGGGCCAAGAACTGACCCTTGAGGAACTCCAACAGTTAAAGGATGGGAGGGGGAGGAGGCTCCAGCGTAGGAGACCGAGAATGATCGGCCAGAGAGGTAAGAGGAGAACCAGGAGAGGACAGAGTCCGTGAAGCCAAGGTGAGATAAGGTATGGAGGAGGAGGGGATGGTCGACAGTGTCAAAGGCAGCAGAGAGGTCAAGGAGGATCAGAATGGAGTAGGAGCCATTGGATTTGGCAAGAAGGAGGTCATGGGTGACCTTAGAGAGAGCAGTCTCGGTAGAGTGGAGGGGACGGAAGCCAGATTGGAGGGGGTCTAGGAGAGAATGGGAGTTAAGGAATTCTAGGCATCGATTGTAGACGACTCGTTCTAAGATTTTGGAAAGGAAGGGTAGTAGGGAGATAGGACGATAACTGGAGGGGGAAGTGGGGTCAAGAGCAGGTTTTTTTAGGATGGGGGAGACGTGGGCGTGTTTGAAGGCAGAGGGGAAGGAGCCCTTGGAGATTGAGTGGTTAAAAATAGAAGTTAAGGAAGGGAGGAGGGCAGGGGCGATGGTTTTAAGAAGGTGAGAGGGAATGGGGTCCGAGGCGCAGGTGGAGGGGGTGGCACTTGCGAGGAGGGAGGAGATCTCCTCTGAGGATACTGCAGGGAAGGATGGGAAAGTAGGGGAGGGGGTTGTTGGGGGGGAGGGGAGAGGCGGAGGGGTGACTTTGGGGAGCTCAGACCCGATCGTGTTGATTTTCGTGAGGAAATAGGTGGCCAGATCATTAGGGGTGAGAGATGGGGGAGGGGGAGGAACAGGGGGCCTAAGGAGAGAGTTAAAGGTCCGGAACAATCGGCGGGGGTGACGGGCATGGGTGTCGATGAGGGAGGAGAAGAAGCTTTGCCTGGCGGAGGAGAGGGCAGAGTTAAGGCAGGAAAGGATAAATTTGAAGTGTGTGAGGTCGGCTTGGTGCTTGGACTTTCGCCAGCAGCGCTCAGCAGCTCGAGCATAGGAGCGTAGGAGGCGGACGGAGGAGGTGATCCAGGGCTGTGGGTTAGTGAATACCATAAAACAAAATGAAAAACTCTTTTGCAACATGGAGAGTAAGAAAACTTCAAGGGATCGTAAATTGTCTGGGGAGGCAGAAGGGACCAAAAGACTGGGTGTGGGAAAATGCCAACTCTGTGGATTGAGGCAGAAGGGGAGAGCTGTGCCAGTCATATACCCAGGTAACAGTTACCTTGCATCCCAGAGCAATAGGTGTAGAGTAGCTGAGATCAGAGACCATTCTAGAAATACAAAACATTTAGATGAAGGCCCCTGACATTTTCACACTGTAACCCTGCCTGGAGAGCTCTGCCTCGACTACTCAAATTAAGGGAGAGGAAAAGTTCCAAAAATGCCCAAACTCTAAATGGAACTGCTCATCCGAAGATCAGATAAAAATGCAGTATTGTACTCATTGAACCTGATCATCTGGAGGGCAACAGAATGCAAAGTCTAGCAATTGTGCCAAGATACTGAGTTAGATATCTAATCCTCCTTCTTAGATGACACATGGCCTACATTTCTAAAATACTAACAGTACAGTCAACTCTCAATTATCCATCATCAACAACACCATTTATTGAATGTCATCCAGAGGCCGGATATCCGGATTGTTGATTATCCAGGTCTCTTTGCTTCTCTTTCTTCAGATTCTGGGCTGCCGGTCTTTTGATTAGGTTACTATTTGCTAACACTTCTGTCAGAATAGGGAAATCAAACCAGTAAAGTTTACATCTTGGGAACAGTTCTGGTAAAAAGTTCTGTTGGGAGTCCATTTGTGTTAATGATGAAAATTAGATTTTTGAATTATCCATGGATTTCAATTTTCCATGCTCTTCCTGTCTCTGATGACCGTGGATGATTGAAAGTCCTTGCTCCTGGTAGCAGACTATGAAGTGATACAGATTTACATATCTGTGAAGAATCAAAATGTTCATTTGTGTTTACACAACCAGAATTACTTCTGTGATTTCTTCAGCAAAGAAAGAACCCATGTACCCAAAATAAGTCTGAAAAGGCTCAGTACTAGAGTAGGAGAGAGGTTTCTTGGCGATCACCATAACAGAAGGTCAAGCAACATGGGAAGCAGTGTGGCCTAGTGGAAAAAGCCTGGGCCTGGAAATCAGAGGACCTGAGTTCTAATTCTGGTGCTGCCACTACCCTGCTGTGACCTTGGGCAAGTCACTTACCTTCTCTGTGCCTCAGTTTTCCCAACTGTAAAATGTGGATTCAATACCTGTTCTCCCTCCTACTTAGACCATAAGCCCCATGTGGCACAGGAGCTGTGTCCGACCTGATTAACTTGTATACAGTGCTTGACACATATAGTAAGTGCTTAACAAATGTCACTAAAATAAGACTCAACTTTTTCTTCCATTGCTTCTCTCTCCCACTCAAACCTAAAGGGACACGAGAAGCAAAGTCTGCCCTCTGCAGTCACCTGGAAAAGAGAAGTATTATATGGTCAAATGTGCCTTTATTAGAAGCAGCATGGCTTATAGTCAGAAGGTCCTGGGTTCTAATCCTGACTCTGCCACATGTCTGCTGTCTGATCTTGGACAAGTCACTTAAATTCTCTGGGCATCAGTTACCTCATCTGCAAAATGGGGATTAAGACTGTGAGCCCTATGTGGGACAGGGACTGTGTCCAACCTTATCGACTTGTACCTACACCAGTGCTTAGAACAGTGCTTGGCACATAGTAAGTGCTTAACAAGTCCACAATTATTGTTATAGAAGCAGCATGGCGTAGTAGATAGAGCACAGGCCTGGGAGTAAGAAGGTCAAGGGTTCTAATTCCAGCTCTGCCACATGTCTGCTGTGTGACCTTGGGCAAGTCACTTCACTTTTCTGGGCCTCAGTTATTTTATCTGTAAAATGAGGATTGAGAATGTGAGCCCCATGTGGTACATGGACTGTGTCCAACCCGATTTGCCCGTATCCACCCCAGCTCTTAGTACAGTGTCTGGCACATAGCAAGCACTTAAATACTATAATTATTATTATATCATCATTGATCTTCCAGGACATTGTTTCTAATGCTCCTCCAAGTCATTTTGGGGGGGGGGGGGGTCTTCTTTTTTCATTTGAGATCATTTCTGCTCCTAAGTTTAATAATGAAATGTAAAGCTCCAGGAAGGCAAAAGAATAATCGAACATGGAATCCATGGGGTAGATCCAGAATCATAGCTAGCATTTTTATTGTCTCTGCACCAAGCATAGCCAGGGCAATTATCTTTTCTACAAGGCATACCAAGTTGGTGATTTGGGGCTGACTATGGGCATCAGAAAAATCCATCCTTTGGAAATGATACACCATACATCATTAAGTCTTGCCTTCAGGGCTGCAAAAGTGTTTTGTTAGACTAACCAGATTTTTAGGAGCTGTACTTGTGTTGAGCTTCTCTTATGGAGTCCCTTAGTTTCTAGGTTTAATATTTTTTTACAGGCAGTTTGCCTCAGATAAAAGCAATTATGGCATTTACTGAGCACTTACTACCTGTTAAGTACTCGGCTAGATACAAGGTTATCAGATTGAATCCAATCCCTGCCCTATATGGGTTTTTTAAAAAAAAAGTATACCACTGTCTAGCCAATTTTACCTTGGCCACCTTGCTGCTTTAGACAACATCCCATGAACTTCCTAATTATAAATGTGTTCTTAAACTCCGAATTTTCCAATTCTAAAGAGCTCCAAAAACTGGATCAACCAAAACAACTGTAAACCCACAATGTGCAACAATAACCACTAGGGCCAGACTGGCCCGTCCAGAATTCTGGGAAAATCCCAACGAGCCAATATTCATGTGGGCCACATCAAGCTCTGAACAGTCACAGAAGTTCCTTTGCTTCCACTGCTCCAACACCACCAACTTCTCCCCACTTTCATGTGTTCTTATCAGAAAGTCTTCTTAAGAATTTTAGAGCCCCTCTGGCTCTGAAACACATTTATTTTGCACTCCAGATTGCCATTTTTTTTTAACTAGAAAGCCAGTCCTTTCCCTCTATATTTCTCAGTCTTCCCGTTTGCACACCTGAAAATGGGGTCTTTATGAGGACAAAAGGAAAAATATTTTTGTTCCTTGAAAAGATGATTGGCTTACAATGTTCTGCACACAGTTAGTGCTCAATCTTATGCTGTCAAGTCATCTCCGACCCATAGCGACACCACAGACATATCTCTCCCAAAACACCTCCATCTGCAATTATTCTAGTAGTGTATCGATAAAGTTTTCTTGGTAAAAATTTGGAAGTGGTTTACCATTGCCTCCTTCCACACAGTAAACTCGAGTCTCTGCCCTCAACTCTCTCCCATGCTGCTGCTGCCCAGCATGAGTGAGTTTTGACTTGTAGCAGATTGCTTTCCACTCACTAGCCACTGCCCAAGCTAGGAATGGGATACCTCTGCTTGACTCTCCCTCCCATAGTTGAGACTGGTAGAGTACTGGAAACTCTCCAGGTACAACCTTGAGGGATAGTGCTCAATAAATACCACCAATTGATTGATTAAATCCTAGAGTAGGATTTTCCCAAGGAAATTTGTTCCGTGGCTGAGCAGATTATCGAGGTGTAGGGTTCCTGTTTTCAAGAATCCCCACACCTGACTTTGCCCTACACCACATTCCTGGTTTAACACTAATTGTCTTTGGAGGCCTGGAGGGTTAACTGATTGCCTCCAGCTGTATCTGGACTCTATCCCCTGTAGTCCTTTTCTCCCTTACTCAGTGCCTTGTTAAAATCATTCATTCATTCAATAGTATTTATTGAGCGCTTACTATGTGCAGAGCACTGTACTAAGTGCTTGGGATGAACAAGTCGGCAACAGATAGAGACAGTCCCTGCCGTTTGACGGGCTTACAGTCTAATCGGGGGAGACGGACAGACAAGAACAATGGCACTAAACAGCGTCAAGGGGAAGAACATCTCGTAAAAGCAATGGCAACTAAATAGAATCAAGGCGATGTACAATTCATTAACAAAATAAATAGGGTAACGAAAATATATACAGTTGAGCGGACGAGTACAGTGCTGTGGGGATGGGAAGGGAGAGGTGGAGGAGCAGAGGGAAAAGGGGAAAATGAGGCTTTAGCTGCGGAGAGGTAAAGGGGGGATGGCAGAGGGAGTAGGGGGGAAGAGGAGCTCAGTCTGGGAACGCCTCTTGGAGGAGGTGATTTTTAAGTAAGATTTTGAAGAGGGAAAGAGAATCAGTTTGGCGGAGGTGAGGAGGGAGGGCGTTCCAGGACCGCGGGAGGACGTGACCCAGGGGTCGACGGCGGGATAGGCGAGACCGAGGGACGGTGAGGAGGTGGGCGGCAGAGGAGCGGAGCGTGCGGGGTGGGCAGTAGAAAGAGAGAAGGGAGGAGAGGTAGGAAGGGGCAAGGTGATGGAGAGCCTTGAAGCCTAGAGTGAGGAGTTTTTGTTTGGAGCGGAGGTCGATAGGCAACCACTGGAGTTGTTTAAGAAGGGGAGTGACATGCCCAGATCGTTTCTGCAGGAAGATGAGCCGGGCAGCGGAGTGAAGAATAGACCGGAGCGGGGCGAGAGAGGAGGAAGGGAGGTCAGAGAGAAGGCTGACACAGTAGTCTAGCCGGGATATAACGAGAGCCCGTAATAGTAAGGTAGCCGTTTGGGTGGAGAGGAAAGGGCAGATCTTGGCGATATTGTAGAGGTGAAACCGGCAGGTCTTGGTAACGGATAGGATGTGTGGGGTGAACGAGAGGGACGAGTCAAGGATGACACGGAGATTGCGGGCCTGCGGGACGGGAAGGATGGTCGTGCCATCCACGGTGATAGAGAAGTCTGGGAGCGGACCGGGTTTGGGAGGGAAGATGAGGAGCTCAGTCTTGCTCATGTTGAGTTTTAGGTGGCGGGCCGACATCCAGGTGGAGACGTCCCGGAGGCAGGAGGAGATGCGAGCCTGAAGGGAGGGGGAGAGGACAGGGGCGGAGATGTAGATCTGCGTGTCATCTGCGTAGAGATGGTAGTCAAAGCCGTGAGAGCGGATGAGTTCACCGAGGGAGTGAGTGTAAATGGAGAACAGAAGAGGGCCAAGAACTGACCCTTGAGGAACTCCAACAGTTAAAGGATGGGAGGGGGAGGAGGCTCCAGCGTAGGAGACCGAGAATGATCGGCCAGAGAGGTAAGAGGAGAACCAGGAGAGGACAGAGTCCGTGAAGCCAAGGTGAGATAAGGTATGGAGGAGGAGGGGATGGTCGACAGTGTCAAAGGCAGCAGAGAGGTCAAGGAGGATCAGAATGGAGTAGGAGCCATTGGATTTGGCAAGAAGGAGGTCATGGGTGACCTTAGAGAGAGCAGTCTCTCTCTAAGAGCAAAATCTCTAACAACAAAATCAGTGGAGTGGGCAGGTGAAACTTGTGAAAGAAAACTTGTGGGCTAGAGATTGGCTAGAAAGGTGAAGCATCATTTGCCCTAAACATTCTTGACTACCTCACCTCCCTTTCAGAGAGCAGTCTCGTTCCAGCTCTAGGGAGGTGACTCTATGCAAGGGTGAGTTTGTTGGGTCTGATTTGAGGTTTTTCTAAAGGGCTTTCCAGGAGAATGGGTGGCAGGGCAGGTGATCAGCCCTGTCCCTTTTCCTGACTTCCCTGTCACTGTGGATGGTACCACCATTCTTCCCGTCTCTCAAGCCTGCAACCTTGGTGTCATCCTTGATTCAGCTCTCTCATTCACCCCAGACATCCTATCCGTTACCAAGATCTGCCGGTTTCACCTTTACAATATCGCCAAGATCCACCCTTTCCTCTCCACCCAAACGGCTACCTTACTGCTACAGGCTCTTGTTATATCCCGGCTAGACTACTGTGTCAGCCTTCTCTCTGATCTCCCTTCCTCCTCTCTCGCCCCGCTCCAGTCTATTTTTCACTCCGCTGCCCGGCTCATCTTCCTGCAGAAACGATCTGGGCATGTCACTCCCCTTCTTAAACACCTCCAGTGGTTGCCTATCAACCTCCGCTCCAAACAAAAACTCCTCTAGGCTTCAAGGCTTTACATCACCTTGCCCCTTCCTACCTCTCCTCCCTTCTCTCTTTCTACTGCCCACCCCACACGCTCCGCTCCTCTGCCGCCCATCTCCTCACCATCCCTCGGTCTGGTCTCGCCTATCCCGCTGTCAACCCCTGGGCCACATCCTCCCGCGGTCCTGGAATGCCCTCCCTCCTCACCTCCGCCAAACTAATTCTCTTCCCCTCTTCAAAACCCTACTTAAAACTCACCTCCTCCAAGAAGCCTTCCCAGACTGAGCTCCCCTTCTCCCTCTACTCCCTCTACCACCCCCCCTTCACCTCTCCGCAGCTTAACCCTCTTTTCCCCCCATTTCCCTCTGCTCCTCCCCCTCTACCTTCCCATCCCCTCAGCACTGTACTCGTCTGCTCAACTGTATGTATTTTCATTACTCTATTTTATTAATGAAATGTACATCGCCTTGATTCTATTTAGTTGCCATTGTTTTTATGAGATGTTCTTCCCCTCGACTCTATTTATTGCCATTGTTCTCGTCTGTCCGTCTCCCCCGATTAGACTGTAAGCCCATCAAAGGGCAGGGACTGTCTCTATCTGTTGCCGACTTGTTCATTCCAAGCGCTTAGTACAGTGCTCTGCACATAGTAAGCACTCAATAAATACTATTGAATGAATGAAATTATCTGTAAGAAACTGAATCCAGGTGATTGATCTATACTAAGACCCATGGCAGGCTGGGTTAACTGAAGATGGGATATGGACAAGATGGATTCCCAGAGAATTGTAACTGTTCTGAGAAGCTGAGTTTGAGTTACAGGTGGAAGTTTATGTCTATGAGCTAGGTAAAGATGTCCTACAGGATTTCATCCTAAATCATCTGGGTAGTTTCATTCTATTCTGAGCTGTATGGTGTTTCACCTAAAAGGAAGAGTATTTTGAAAATCCCTCAAAAATAATGTGGCTTCAAATTGTTGTCATCTCTGCTCCTGTTGGTTTAACCCTATTCCAGAAAGGGTTCCATGGCACTGCTTCTTGTGCTTCTATCCTTTATCCTTCTGAGGGTCTCTGGTCTTGGAGAACCCCCCAGTTTGGTGACTGGGGCAGACCTTTCACCACAGGAAGCTTGAGTTGCTTATTAATTTCATAATTTGTTTTGGTAGTGACTTCCACAGCCTGGTCTTCTTGCTTCTCAGTGCTGCAATCTGTTCAGATTTGTATTGCTTGGTTGTTGAGTTTCTTCTGTTCTCTTTTTGTGTGGGCAATTTAGAACAGTACTTACAGTTCTGGGGGGAGAAAGCTAACATGTATCACTCCTGTGCTTAAGATTCCTCACTTTTTCCCCTGTACCTTGCACCAGTTTGTGTGTATGAAACCACCTTGATCAGTAGTATTTCTTGAATCATCACATGGCATATAGCACTGCTCTAGCAACTATATAGAAGGGTTTAAAAAAAAATATGAAGATAATCTGTCCTTGAAAAACAGTGTACCTTATATATCTGCACATACATAGGTGTTGGATTATTGATGCAGTGATTTAATTGCTCTGTGAAAATCAACAATCCACTGAACTTCATCCCTAGGTGGCAGTGACTTGAGGGTATGTACAAGTCAGAGAGAGCATGGTGGTGCTTCTTGACTACCCAGCTGACCCACACAAATCCTAAGAAAGCATGATCTTATCTAAATTCCTACCATTGCCTGGCAATGGCTTTGAGCAGATTGTCTGGTTCCAGGTGTTTCTCTGGCAGGTTGATAGTGTGGGCATTATTGGAGTGTCTTCACAATGTCATTTGGCCAGTGATCTCTAAGCAGATGCACATCCCATTTTACATTTGCTGGGAAAGCTCTAGGTCATCGAAAGGACTATCCATTTATTCATTCAATCTTATACTTGAATGAATACGAGAATACTTGAGAACAGGTGAGCAGGAATTTGAAGCCCTAGAGGGCTTTAAAACCTAGGAAGACCCTCAACTGTCCAGGATAGTTTAAATGTAATTCTGCCTGGAGATAGGGAAAGACCTCCCAGTCTAAAAAGATCGGTTACTTCTAGTCTTTGAATATTGCCTTGACCGTTTGGCCATTTCACATGAAGCTTCTTATCACTTAATCTGAAGTATTTCCCTCTGAGCTAAAAAGTTAAGTGGATTTTTTTTTTGTAGTGGAGGAGATCCATTATTGCACTTCAGCTCATGGAACAATGGTAATTAAAAATATTTACTCTGATCCCTCAAACCTTGTGCTTAACAGTGACTGGAGGAAGGAGGTTTGTGATGCAGTGATATAACTTGTCTCAAGAAGCAAACCGATAATAGGGTTCTGTAAAACCATATAAAGGGGATATAATGTGAAGTCTCCCCTAAAAAGATTTCTCTGCTGAAAGTTAGTAATAAAGTCATCAGACATGTGAAAAAGGAGGTCAGAGGCAGTTTCTCTCTCCTCAAGAACATGGTCTATCTTGAGGAATATCTAAATCAAATACTGCAAAAATTATCCAAGTTATTCCACAGCTCTGAAAGCACCTATAAGATGTCAGTTGAGTGTACACATCTGGACCAAATCTTGAGGAGTCAGGATGTAAATCTATCAAGTTAGAAGATGTGGGAAGGCTGTATCCACCCCTAGTCCCAACTGGGCTCCTGAGGGTGTGCATACCATGACCAACTTCAAGTGAATAATTTGCTGCCTATTACAGGGGAACCTCACGCACATCCAAACTGCCTGAAAGTTAAGAATGGCTCTATGGGACTCAGGCTTTCACTGATGCTTTCCTTTTTTTTCTCTCTGCCTCCTGAACAGGAGGTGGTGATTTTTAAATTCAGGATGACACTGTGCTCTGATTTTTAGGCTAAATCTAGGTCTCCTAGACAAAAATATGGAGCATAAAAGAAACATCCATTCTATGTGCTCTTGATGCATACCAGTTATGCTTATGTTCCCTTTTTGAAGTGAGAAATCTGCACAGAGGTAGTGTGGGCTAATAGAGAATGAGTTTTTTGAGTCAGATTACCCGGATTCTAATCTCAGCTCTGCCATTGGCCTGCTGGGTGATTTTATGCAAGTCACTTGCCTCCTCTATGACTTGAGGGCCCTGCTGTCACTGGGGATTTATTTCCCACCTAACCTGTGGGAGTCTGTCAGTCTCTCCTGTATTTTCTTCCCTTCTTAAGGAAAAAGACCATATTCACTAAGAATTATAAATGTGAAAGATTGGAGTTCCAAAGTTCAAGTTGGAAGTGATTTTTAAATAGACAAAAGGCCTAAGAATTTTCTTCCTATAGGGAAAATTAAAAGTGAAAAATGCTAGAGACCAAGGCTAGCTTGTCTTCCCAGAAGGAAAACTTTTCAAAGTGTAGAGGGAATGGAACCCTCAGTAATAAGACATCCCTCAGCAGCCTTTGACCTTTACAGGAAATTAGTTTCAGACATAAAAACCTCCTTTGAGCTTGTCATTAGGTGAACACACAATTGCCTTTCATGCCCTAAACAGCAATCAATACTCCTCCTAGGCGACTATCCTCATTCACACACTTTGCTCCTCCAACACCAACTTCCTCACTGTACCTCTATCTTGCCACTGACCCCTTGCCCACATCCTCCCTCTGGCCTGGAACTCTCTTCCCTCTGTATATGACGAACCACTACTCTCCCCACTTTCAAAACGTTGTTAAAATCACATCTCCAAGAGGCCTTTCCTCAACTAAACCCTCTTCCCCTACTCCCTCTCCCTTCACATATGCACTTGGATCTGTACCCTTTTTGCACTTGATATTCACCTCAGCCTCGCAGCACTTATTTAAGTAGCTGTTATTAATTTATGTTAATGTCTGTCTCCCCCTCTAGGCTCCTTGTGGGCCGGAAATGTGTCTACTGACTGCTGTATTATACTCTCCCATGCACTTAATAGAGTGTGCCGTACACAGTAAGTGCTCAGTAAATACAATTAATTGATTTGATTAAATAGGAATCAAGTTTACCAGCCTTATCTTCACTTCGTAGGTAGCATATCCTCCCTCATAAAAGGACTGTTCCTTCAAAAACACTTTCAGGGACCCTCCCCTCCCCCTGCCCCATTGCAAAGTTCTTGTTTTTTTGTTGTTTGCTTTTTTAACCTTCCCAGTACAGATGGAGAAGAAAGTAGTTTAGGATTGGGCATGGTGATAGTTATCTGGATATTCTGGGAAGGGAAGAGGCAGCTTTTAGTCTGGAGACCTATGAATTTATTGTCACTTCAGCTCTCATTGCTTCTATTTCCCATATCTAGTGAATCAACGGGTTTGATTGAAAACTCACTGTGAGGAGCAGCATGGCTTAGTGGATAGAGCATGGGTCTGGGAGTCAAAAAGACTTGTTCTAATCCTGGCTCTGCTGTGTGACCTAGGGTGAGTCACTTCTCTGGACCTCAGTAACCTCATCTGTAATATGGGGATTAAGAGTGTGAGCCCCATTTGGGACAGGGAGTGTATCCAACCTGATTAGCTTATATCTACCCCAATGCTTGGCATGTAAGTGCTTAATAAGTACCATAATTATTAGTAGTAGTATGGTACTATGGGTTGTTGAGAGTAAAGGGGGAAAGAGAATTCATTGGCTCTCTAAGAAGCTTACAATCAAATGTGGTAACAAGTCAGGAATACAATAATACCCTTAAACTCCAGTATTACTCAACTGTATATACCTATAGCTGTACAGTGCTATTCCCAAATTCTCTACCATGAGCAGCCTGTGCCATGGCATTATAGGTGTGACTGAGAAACCCTTGAGAAAACAAACTTCCTCTGTAGTGGCACCTGCTCCTCATGATCTCCAAGGAATAAAGTGAGATTTAATAAGGCAATGAGCCAGGCTCTCCTCGTGTCTAAGCTACTCCCAAGCTGTAAATTAGCAGTGCTTAATTTTGAAATGAAAGAGCTGCCAGGCCTCAGCTACACTTTAAATTTGTTATGACTCTGAGATGGTGCTGTCATCCTCAATAATCCAATAATGCCACTAGGATTATGAACGACCAACTTCAATGGTGTCTGGGTGGCGTCCCAGACCAAAGTGAGCCCTGGAAACTAGGCATCTTTGTAATTTGAATTGAGTCATTCAAGCAGAGAACCATTCAGGATACTGATGGGGTAACTTTATTCTGGGGGTCTGATAATGTGGCCTAGTGGAAAGAGCACAGGCATGGGAGCTGGAATACCTGGGTTCTAATCCCAGCTCTGCCACTTGCCTGCTGTGGGACTTTGGGCAAGTCACTTCTTTGTGCCTCAAGGATTAATACCTGTTCTCCTTCCCACTTAGACTATGACCCCCATGTGAAAGAAGGACTTAGGTCTGTTTTATAGTTTATCTACCCTGTTGTTTAATACCGTGCTTGGCACATAGTAAGTGCTTAAATTGCACAGTAATCATTTTCCCTTGATTCCCAAAGTGTAGCTTATTCTTGGAAGACTCTGACTTAACTTGGGGAGGGGAAATTAATAGGAAAAAAACTACAATATCTAGACCCCCAGGAAGGGAGGCTCCTTGTCTTCTCCTTGCCACCACAGTGCCTAGTACTACTACATTTGCATCAGAAATGGGTCATCCAGTTGCAAATGAGAAAAGTTAAATGGGTTAGCTTCTTGAGGGCAGGGATCCTGTCTATCAATTCCATCCTGCTTTCCCAAGCACTTTCTCAGCCTACAGTGCTCAGTAAATCCCACTGAGCATCACTGAACCACTACTGAAGATATTGGTCTTAAAGCCTCATTTTCCAAAACTTCAAAGGGGCCAACCTGCTGAAGCTGGATCCTTGTTACCAAATTCCCCTGTGGTGAACTGGGGCCATTTCACCCCAAACACAGTAGAAGAGGAAGTGTAAGAGTGACCATCAAAATTATTTGACTCTGAAGCATATGCTTTGTGAGGTTGGTAAGCTTGCCTGCCTGACTTACACTGAAGAAGGATTAAAATTAATAATACAAACCCTGCTGTACTCAGCACACCCCAGAGAAAGAGGGATTGGGGAGGCTGGGCATGATCTATTTACTAGCTTTGTAAAAGTCCCAGTAACCATGGCTGAACTAGGTTCCCAACAGAATAATAGCTAAAGACAATGCTAAATCAACACTGCAGTTGCAAAGATTATGAACAGAAGGATTTAAATAAATGTTTTACACAGACTACGATTTGCCCTGCACTCAGCAAGACTGATTAATGAATCGAGAGGCTTCTTAACATGTGGCCTGGTTACAGCCTGCACAGCCTATGTGCTTCTCCCTTATTGCTTTTGATTGGGAGGGAGAAGAATGGAAGCTGGCATTTTTAAAGGCAATCCTTATATCTCTGGGCAATTTTATCACAGCTATCAGGTAACAAAGAGAAACTAATAATAATAATGTTGGTATTTGTTAAGCGCTTACTATGTGCAGAGCACTGTTCTAACTGCCAGGGGAGATACAGGGTAATCAGGTTGTCCTACTTGAGGCTCACAGTCTTAATCCCCATTTGACAGGTGAGATAACTAAAGCTCAGAGAAGTTAAGTGACTTGCCCACAGTCACACAGCTGACAAGTGGCAGAGTGGGATTCGAACCCATGACCTCCTACTTCCAAGCCCGTGCTCTTTCCACTGTGCCACGCTGCTGGAAACATTCTTCTGGCAGTGTACTAACAAGACAGTCAACAGTAAAAGACTCCAAAACACAGCTACCAGCAGAGGTAAAAGCAGCCAACAGAGTGGCTTTTCCTCTGGGAAATGCTTCATTCATTCATTCATTCATTCATTCATTCATTCAATCATATTGAGTTCTTAATGTATGCAGAGCACTGTATTAAATGCTTGGGAGAATACAATATAACAATAAGCAGACACACTCCTGCCCACAACAAGCTTTAGGAAAATTAGGTTCTGTTGAATGTCCCGATGGCTTCTGGGAAATGGGGGGGGGGGGCAGGGGGAGAGTCTCTTCCCCATTTCCCCCTTCTCTCTTCCCCTTCAAATCTGTTTTGAAGCACCCTGTTCCACTCAAGAGAAGTGGCTCAGTCACAACCAATAACAGTAAACTGGGAAAATCCGTTCCCAAGCACAGCACTAGAGGATGGATGGGTGTTCTGTCAAGTTTTTTTTTGTCTTCATTTACATCTCAGGTCAATCTGTGTAGTCCATTCAGTGACCCCAGAGGAGTTGAGAACAAATAGGACCAGGAGCAATGTGGGCTGAAAAAAGAGATGATGCCCTTTTTCCTTTGTTCCAGCCAGATTAGACCTCAAGCTTATCCAACTTTTCTCCCTACCCTTCCCCAACCCCAAAGGTCTACATATCTCTGGCGTGGTAAATGATTCCTAAAACTTGGTGGAGGTATGCACCGTACGTGTTAAGAATCATCATAAGGTAATTGCCTCCAAATAGCTTTTCAAGAGCTTAAGTAATAAGTTTTTAGTAACCTCACCTATTCTCAATGCTAAAGCTCCATTTTCTATCCTGCCCTTTCCTGGACCCAGAGCTTCATCCTAATGAGTTCTACCTGTTAGTGGGGAAATGGCTGAACTTTTTTCATTGTCTTAAAGTTACCTGCAATGGGGTCCCCTTCTGCACTCTTTTTTTAGTTTTCCCCCCTCTTTTCATCCTGTCCCGTCAGATTTCTGGACAGGCTTTCTTGCAGCTCGGCTCAGAGCTCTAATGAGATCCCCAGAGACCAGCCACAGATGATGGTGCTGTGCTGCATTTGTTTGGATAATTTAAAAACAGTGATGGTCTGTCTGAAAGTCCAGATGTGGTGTTTAGAGCAACTCCTGTTTGTGCCCCTCTGGGTGTGTATTGGGTACCACAGGAAGACTGCAGTTTATAAGCTGGTGTCACTTTGGAAGAAGAGTTAAGCAGAAAGTCCCAAAGATTCACTTTCTGAAATTTGAGGGTTTCAACTTGTTTGCTGAGGGTTTAGAGTAACAGTTTATAAGGTGAAAAAGGAATCAACACTGAAAACTGCCATTATGCACTGTTCTGTGTGACTCTGCCATCCAGGATAATGGGCACAGGGAGGGCATGGATGACAGAATCCACAGTTAATCTAAAACCTGTGTTTTGGACACTTCCTTCAACCTCTTTTCCCATTCTGGTTACCAGAGCCTCTAAAAGTAGGAGCCCAGTGCCTTCTCAAGGGGAGGCTGGATGATTGATTAATTTTGTTAAATGGCCTTAAAAGGAGAATTGATGAGTAAATGCTTTGGAAAAAATAAAGCACCTAATGCATTCAAAGTATTCTGACCTTTTGAAGAATGAAGATATGAGTTTGGGAGCTACTACAACTAGAGGAGGACAAATAGAGACTTTTCCTAAGCAGAGGAGGAGAGGAAGAGCCCTGTATTTGAGGCAACACAGCTTATCTCCTCACTAGCCAGGTCAGCCAAATGGAATAGCTCTAATCTGAGGGACTTTAATAATAATAATAATAATGATGATGGTATTTGTTAAGCACTTACTATGTGCAAAGCACTGTTCTAAGCGCTGGGGGGGATACAAGGTGATGAGGTTGTCCCACGTGGGGCTCACAGTCTTCACCCCCATTTGACAGATGAGGTAACTGAGGCACAGAGAAGTCAAGTGACTTGCCCAAAATCCCACAGCTGACAATCGGCAGAGCTGGGATTAGAGCCCATGACCTCTGACTCCCAAGCCCGTGCTCTTTCCACCGAGTCACGACTTTCTGCATCAAGCAGAATTGTCATAATCTCTGGATTTCGTTCCTGCTTTTGGCCTTGGTGGCATGAGGAGAACTGGTAGCCATGGTGAGAACAGTGTAGCAGTCAAAGCAGGAGTGAAGGAAAATGCTCTTCTCCCACTGTAGCTAAAATGACTGCTTCCTGGAATTTCCAGCATGGCCACTACGATGTAGCTTCATGCTGGAAAACTCCAAGATAGAGGTGATGCCTTGATGCCTTGGTCTGAGCTGTGGCAGTTGGACCTAGCTGGCATGGTGTGGTAATAGCTTGGTGAGTGCTATTTTTGGGGTCGGGGGGGGGGGGGTTATGTCTGCCTCTGCTCCTCCCTCTTCTTGTCTCCTCCCATTACCTTCTTTTTTGCCCCTTGCTTTCTCTGCCTCCCCATCTCTCCTTTCTTTAGCTCTTGATTTGTATCTTTCTGACTTTTTTTTGCCTTAACACCTCTTTTATTTCTCCCCATTAAACCCTCCCCACCCATCCACCCACACCCACCCACACACACACACACACACACACACACACACACCCATTTATGGTGATTTATAGACATCTAGAGTCCCCAACCTGAAGGAACCCAGCAGAAGTCAATTCCTACATCCTCCTGCCTTGAGGCAAGATCACCCTTAAATCACTACAGGAAGATGGGAAGGAACCTGTCCTACTCTGGACCAGAAGTGGGGAGAGTCTTAAATTATGGACTCTCCTGTCACCTGTTCCAAGGCCACACCCCATGGTATTAGACAAACAAATGGATTGAATGTCTTTCTGGCTCATTTCCCTCTTGTTTCTCTCCTGAAAAGCTTTAGATCTAATTACCTTTCCTTTGCAGGTAAAGGCAGGCAGCGTTTCTCCTAAGAGCTCTGCTGTGTGGGAAAGAGCAAGTGGATGGTTGAAGGCTTTTAATAAGCCATTTGCCAGTAAGCTAGTTAAACAAATGTAGGAAATAGCCTTAAACTGTGATATGTTTGCAGTCAGTCACTGCGGGTAGAAGAAATATCTGAAAGGTACTAATGTGTAAAACAGCTATGATAAAGATTTGCTCTCATGGATAAGGATGGCTTTTTTTGTTTCTTATTCGTGCCCTGCAGGAACATGGTAAAATGTGTTATCCTAGCATCAGAAATTGCTGATATCCACCTATCTGGGGCAAAAGCTGACTATCAATGGGTCCTGTCCTGCCCAGGGAGAGATGCAGAGGAGAGAAGTCAGGACCAACTGCATTATGCCTGTTTAAGTTGAACTGGCAGGAGATGCTTGTTGTTAGGCTACAGGGTTTTCAACAGACAATTGATTTGGAGCTTTTCTAAGAGAATTTCAATGGTCAGACGCAACACTGATATTAAGAAATGATAATCCAAATTAACTGGACACTATGAACTCATAACTCTTAGAGAATAAAAAATTTGAATAGTGGTAAGGTACTTTGAATAGGCTTGTTTCGTCTGCCACACTTGGACACATAAGTAAATGTCGTCATCTTGTAATGCAAAGGCAACTATATGAACAGCATTTCAGAGCGATGCTGCAGGGCAGGCTTTTGTTTGTATTCCTCACCCTTGGAGGAGTTCTCTGCACTAGCAGGCACAAAGTATATGGTGTATTCTTCACACTGACACGGCTATACAGTCAAGGTGTCTGGAAAAGTACGTGGATTACTGGCACATAACAACAAACCAGGTGGATCACTCTGCCTATCTACACCAAGTGTTGACCTGGTAAAGAGCACTCTCGCTCTAAGCCTGCCCCACTCCTATCCACAAGGATTCATAACCATGTGCTTTGCTTGGAGGAGAGTACAGTCCATAAAACAAGGGCAACAGCTTTCTGGGTGAAAGCCTGCTGGTTTTGCCATCTGCTTTGCAGCAATAGTTAATATAAGTTCCTTGTGGACAGGGAATGTCTACCAACTCTGTTATATTGTACTCTCCCAAACTCTTAGTACAGTGCTGTGTACACAGTAAGCACTTAAATAGCATTGAAGGGGAGTTGGAAAAGAATTCTTGGAGAGGTTGGGACCTTTCTTTTTTAAAAAAATTTTTATCTTTTCATATGGTGATTTGAGTGGGTTAGTGAACAAGCTAGCTGGTGCCAGTAGAGTGGGGATGAGATGAGAGGACAAATCCTGTTTTCTCTTGATGTTGAGCATCAACTTTGAACTGGAGGACAACTCTTCAGGGCATTTGTTAGTGTAATATCATTTCTCTTCATCGGGGGAATTAAAGTTGTTTTTTTCCCCCTTAAAAGCGAAACTTGTTGTCAAAGGCACTGGTGTCTTAAATGTAAGATGCCACATTAGGCAGGAGAGTAAAGCTTTTGGATATTCCCCCCCACCCCCCCTCCAGCACACACACACACACACACACTATTGGAAAGTCCTAAAATAGGACCTTTTTAGGGTCCTAAACCAGAGAGGTAGGAGGGAAGCTCATGACCATGGGGTCAGTGATGATAGTGGCCTAGTGGATAGAGCCCAGGCTTGGGAGTCAGAAGGGCCTGGATTCTAATCCCAGCTCTGCCATTTGTCTGCTGTGACCTTGGGCAAGTCACTTAACTTCTCTGGTCCTCAGTTACCTCTTCTGTAAAATGGGAATTGACTTTGAGGCCCATACGGGACAGGGACTGTGTCCAACCTGATTTGCTTGTATGTACCCCAGCACTTACTACTATGTATGGCATGTAGTAAGAGCTTAACAAATACCATTATTGTTGTGATTGTCATTGCCAAGTAGGACAAATCTTCCAGACCACATGTCTCGAAGCAGCATAGTCTAGTGGATAGAGCAAAGGCCTGTGAATCAGGGACTTGGGTTTTAATCCTGATTCTGCCACTTTTCTCCTGTGTGGCCTTGAGCAAGTCACTTTTCTGTGCCTCAGTTACCTCATCTGTAAAATGGGGATTAAGACTGTGAGCCCTATGTGGGTCGGGGATTGTATCCAACCTGATTGACTTATATCTACCCCAGTGCTTAGTACAGTGCCTGCCTTAAAAAAAACAACAAAACTCTTCCTGTCTTCAAAATCCTCTTGTCTCTCCTTTCCCGCCCCCCCCATCTTCATGCCCCAATTCATGCTCCTCCTTCAATCAGCAGTAATTACTGGGTGCTTTTATGTGAAGAATTCACTAAAGCAAAAGGGAGAGAATAGCAAAAGTAAGATGTGAGTTCCCTGCACTCAAGGAGTTAACAATCTACTAATATTTTCCAGTGGACAGTATTCAAAAAAAGGAAGTTGTTCAACTACATCAGGATGAAGTTGCAGAACAAGCCTCCAGGAATGAAGATGTAGTAGCAGGAACCAAGGTCTGAGTGCATTGCTTGAACTTCCCCGATGTTGAAAGACTGGATTGTCTTCTCAGTTTTATCTAGAAATTTGGAAATTTTCTTCCACACACTCTCTCGCAGATTGCGTCTGAAGATGTTAACCCAGAGTGTCTTAATGTTGGTATTTGTTAAGCACTTACTATGTGCAGAGCACTGTTCTAAGCACTGGGGTAAACACAGGGGAATCAGGTTGTCCCACGTGGGGCTCACAGTCTTAATCCCCATTTTACAGATGAGGTAACTGAGGCACAAAGAAGTTAAGTGACTTGCCCACAATCACACAGCTGACAAGTGGCAGAGCTGGGATTCGAACTCATGACTCCTGACTCCAAAGCCCGTGCTCTTTGCACTGAGCCACCCTACTCTTTATACTCTTCCAGCCTGAAAAGTGACTTTTTTTAATCCCTTCTCTTTGTTTCCTATTCTCCTAGCCAGTTTTTGATGGCAGAATGTGCCCTCTAATCCTGTGATTACCCGGCTTATTTAAAGAGTCTTTAGTGTGGCACCTTATCAAAAGTCTTTTTAAAAATGTTAATATGTCTGTTGGGTCCCTCCTTTTCATATGCATATAACACCCCCTCAAATACTACTGAAGATTAATGAGGCCTGTATTTTTCCCTCTCTTTTCTAAGTGCTCATTCTAAACTATTTGATTCCACTAATTTTGCCTGGAGGCAAGACCTACTGGTCAATTTCAAGATTGTCTCTCAAACCCTCCTTATAAACAAGTGTTTTATCGGCAATCTGCCAATCCTCTAGTATTGTGGCTGTTTGTACCAATGGGTTACCAGCTCTATTGCCAGACGTTCTCTCAGAAATCTTCCGTGGAGGGCATCCAATTCTGGTGAGGTTTTTTGTTGTTGTTCATATCTAGTTCATCAATTTAGTGTAAAATAGTCTGTGGTCACTACTGTCTAATTCAGGTATTCCAGTCTGATGGAATCTCTCTCCTGTAGTCTGGCCTTTATTGAGAGAGAATTCTTTTTTCATCTCCAAGTGTACCTTTTACCCCATGATTATCACACAGCCTCACTGATTCCCTACCTGCCTTGCTGATTTTTATTATATTTGAAGAATCTTCTGTTGTTAGTCTTGGCATCTCATACGAGGTGCTCTTCAAGCTTTTGCATGCCCTTTCTCTTGTGTGCACTGTCCTCTTTCTCAGTTTCCCATTCTTTTTTCTTTTCAGTCTTTTTCTAAGTCTTACATTTAAGTCTTTTTTTATCTCAATTTCCTTCCCATTTTTATTTTCCCTCTTTTGCAAGGGGGTGAGGGGACAATAAAACAGCCATCAAAATCTCAAAATATCCCAGTTAGGGAGGGGCAAGAATTACATCTTGCATTTTACTTATGGAGGTTATCGTGACACAGGGTGGCTAGGTCTCCTGCTCAGGCACACATAGATAGACCTTGAAAAAGTTAGGAATGGAAAAAACTCAGGAGTCCATGATCTCCAGCAGCCATTCTACTTCACAGAATTCCAACCCACCATCCTGCTTTGATTTATAGAGGGAGATGCTGTTACACCAAGAGCCAAGGAATTCCTCAATTCAAGATTGGGCTTGCACTAAATCTTAGCATCACTAGAAGGAATCTTTCTTTCAGAGGGAGCATTTCATTGTACTAAGTGCTTGAAACAATACAATAGTAGATTTGATCCCCTGCCCTCAAGGAGCTTACAATCTAATGAGCCAAGAAAATTTGGGTTTGGAGTTTTTTTTTCCCCTAATTTATCTCCACTTCTCTCTCCTCCCTTCCTACTTAGTACATCTGACAGTGGGGAGAAACATTGAAGGAGTAAAAAGTGAAAACAAAGCTTGGTCAAAAGTTTCACTTCATGGAATTTCAGGAACTCCAGCTGTGAGATCCTAGAAGGCTTTTTGGGGTTTTTTAATGGCAATAAATGCTTACTGTGTGTCAAACATTGTTCTAAGTGCTGGGGTAGATACAAGTGAATTAAGTTGGACACTATCCTTGTCCCGCTTGGGGCTCACAGTCTGTTTGCTCAGGATGTGCCTTTCCTGGTAGGTCTGGAGAAACAGACTCACCATAGCATCCTTACAAACCGAAGCCACAGTTCATGTGTTTATTTCTTTAAGGCTGATTTTTTTTTTCCTCCATGTGTCCAGGGCGTAAGACTCAGAAGGGGAGGTCCTATCTGGCACCAAACCTCACCTTCCTCCCTAAGCAAAGAGGAAGAGTCACTCGTGTGATGAGTACTGCAGGCCTGAAAACCTGAGTGAGGGAAATACTAATGACATCACTTGGGAAATGTTCTTAAACTGGAATTAGTTTGATTCTGAGTCACGTATGACATGATCCGCATTGAGCTGGACACTGGCAACTTAAATCCCTTGGCTTTGCCCGGTAAGCCTGAAGAGGCCATTGACCCCGGATTGAGATTGCTTAGTGGTCACCGTGCCCCTAGAGATGGAGCATCACTCAGGTTGGACAAGAGAGGAAAGCTGCTGAAGAGAGGTGGGGGAAACCAGGGAAACTGGCCCAACACAGAGCTGTTAGGTAAATGTGCTGAGCAATACAGTCCTGTCTCCTCATCTCAGAGCCCTGCACTCTCTGTGTGCTCCAAAGCGAGGCACTGACCCGGCTTCCTCCTCTGGATAGAACCAGCTCAAGCTCCCATTTTCTCTCCTCCCTCCCCTCCGCCCCCTGCAATCCCTTTAAAATGATCAACCCTCTCATGGCACATCTGCTGGGGGAGGACGGCAGCAACAGCACCACCTGGATGCTTCATTGTATTTCTTTCCCGCTCTGTGCAAGGATGAAGTCAGAGGTAGGCTGAATGATGCAGTGCAGGCAGGAAGTTACTGCAGCACTCGCTTTTGCCAGAGACAGGATGATTTTCTGTAGCAGGCTAGCGGCAGGAGGGAAATGCTCCTAAAAATCTCCGCTTACCCTGCATGCAGCAGCCGAGAGTAGGGTAGCACTGGCAAGACGGAAGGTCTTAGGTGCAGTACTGGATGCTTTCTTATCCTAAAGCTTTATGCTGCAGTTCGGAGGATTGTATCTGCATTCTCATAACATTCTTACATTAAAGCGTAAAAGTCCCTCTGACTTGGAAAGAACCAGCCAAATATTGCACCTTTTGTTTTCTTTGTTGTAGGGGAATTTTAATTTTATTTTTTTGCGGTAAGATTCTCTCCAAGAATGTGCTTGTCGTAGCAGGTGTTGTCTTATGTGTTATGGATGGTTAGAGTTGGCACTAGGGGCTATATGCTTGGGCCTCCGATTTGCATGTTGTCAGTTATCCGTTTGGCCGCGGTGAATTGCTTCTGCCCAGTTCATGTTGTTTTTCTTCAGTTATTCTAGAGATCACACTTGCTATTTGCAGACGATTCTATTTTTAAAATACAGTTGGCTTTCGGCTCAGGAGTCCGGCTGCTTGCCCACGGAGGGGAGTTGGGGGTAGGGGGTGTATGTGAGGAATTGAATTTGGGAAAGTGGAAATTATTGGGCTCATTTCGTTGTGAAACCCCACAGTGGGTGGGAGGTTAGGCTCTACTACATAAACAAAGATCATGCTTTGTTTCTGAAGATGGGCTTCTCCTTCCAACCTATTAATCATTAGGGCTGGAAATAAGAAAGGTGCTGCAAATGAGTTCCTGATGGTATATTTCAGACCGATATATGTGAGCAGGTTGTGGTTTACAGTGGGATGTGGCAAGATTGCAGTTAAAGTGGTTGAAAGTTGAATAAATTCTTGTGTGTGGCTTTTTAATACTTCACCATTTTAATTGAATGCATGGGGTTTTATGACTTGGCATTTTATTGTGGTTTGCCTAAGTGCATGCCAGAGGGGATGGTCCTGGTGGTTTTCGTTTTTCTGGTGCTTAGTGTCATATTCTTCAAAATAGATTTTTCTCATGGCACAGTTACTTTAAATTCTCATGTGTGAGACAATCACACCTGATAAATCACTGGAGCAAGTGAATTAGAATTCTAATAGTCCCACCATGAGACCTGGATCACACTCATTTTGTGAGGGTAAATATATAAAAGGTAGTTCCAAGCAGAGATTTTTGGCTATGGTATTTCTTATTCTCCCTCTCACCCTGGCCTAATTCATCTCATTTCATAGGGTGTTATTTTTACTTTTTTTTTAAGAGAAATCAAAGTGCCGAAATGAAAAATGTCTTAAAATAAGCAAGCCTACCCTGGTATTGTGATAGTCATCATCAGCATTTTTAACTCTAGCTTAGAGACCCATAGAGACTCTTTGAAGAACTAAATAAACAAAATGAATGATGCTCAGATTCCAGAATCGTCATGGATGTAGAGCAGTTTCAGCACGGTTATCTGACACTGGCAACTAGCTTGCTTGGATAGCCATCCTATCAGCTGGCTCAAGGGCACTTAAGCATGAAAGGAGACTGAAAGGCAAGTCACCTATGCATAGGAAATAACCTCAAGGCATTTTTGTTTCCCTGAATGGCTTGAAAACATGGTGGGGGGTGGAGGAGAGAGAGAGAAACTACCCCTTCGTCTTCCCCACTCCACCCTTTTTTTTTCTTTGAAATCCCCTCTCAATCTCTGGGGCAAAAAGTGCTATGTGAAAATGGAAGTTTAATGACATAATCTCTTTTGGGTTCAGGATTTTGAAAAGCTCCTGTCAAGGTGCAGATTGTGAGCCAGTAAATAACTGAACCCTAACTTGCAGCAAAGTCTGGGTCCAGGATGCAGAGACCAAAGTGGGCATTGAACAACTTTGGGGTTGCTGTGTGTGTGTGTGTGTGTGTGTGTGTGTTTTGGCTTGTGTAAGACTTTTCACATTTTAGCTAGAATGCTAGTTTATAGGAATTGAGGTTGATTGGGAAAAGAGCAGGTTGCCACTAAGGGTAAAGTAACCAACATTCTTCTGTAGCAATGCAATTCAAATTATTAATCACTCAATGATATTTACTGAGCACTGTACTAAGAGTTTGGGAGAATAGAGTTAGACAAGATCAATGCCCTCGGGAAGCTGATTTCCAACTTTTTCAGTTTAATACAACTCAGAAATTCTAATTCCCTCTTCATCAAGACTTCATCTCAGCCATTCTTTCTAGAGCATCTGAATTTTTCAGCGCTCTGGTGATGTTTCTCCATTTTAAGATGGGTTGTACCTGGATGGAGCTTAGTTCAGTAAATATGTTTGGGGGTCAGGGGAAACGAGAGCAGTCCCAGATACATTCTCACCATTCTGGGCTCCCTTTCCTTTGCTTTTGGTCTCAAGAAAAGTGCACTTTCCCTTGCACTTGTTTGTGGGTCCAGGTAGCACCAAACTGTCCACCCTTCCTGAGGGATTATGGATTTGAATCAGCCCTGCAAATAACTCTCAAATCTATTTGGCCCATAAAATCTTCAAAGTCCTTGCCCACATTCCCCAGTATTCATTTCCTCCTAGTTGAAATGCAACCAGGCTTTGAAAAACACCAGCAGCTGCTCTGCCACAAATACACTCAGAATTTCCTCCCTAGTTTTCTTCCATGAAAATACAAGAAAAAGGAAATGGGAAGTCCGTGAATTGTCATTCTTATCTCTATTTAGTACACCTCAGCCACAAGAGCATGTTATACACAAATGTCCCCACTTCTCCCTTTAGACCCGCTATTCACATTCTCTCTTGCTTCCTTTTTTATCCCCTCCTTCTCTTCTCCCTCTCCCTCCTTGTTTCTCTTATGTGTGTGTGTGCGTGTGCACGACCTTGCCCTAGACTCTTAGTGAAGGTAAATGCTAGAGTCCCCTTCCTAATCATGGGAGGCTTGTGATCTTGACCTACATCTCAAGTACGCAGAACTATTCAAGACACCAGCAGCTTGCATCTTTTGCATGAGGTGCTGGTTGGTTGTGTGATTCTTTCTGTTGTACAGAAGAGAACACTGAGACCCAAAATTACAGTGACTCAGTATCACAGGACACCAAAGCCTTGCAGTTTTGTTCTAAGGCTTTGCCCGTGTGATGCAGTCCCAAAAGGAGACATCTTTGTGTCCCTAGCTGTTCCCTATCTTTACCCCCAGGCCAGAGAGAACTCTTCAGGTCAGTCAGTTTTTCTGGCTTTTCCCTTCGTAGCTGAAAAACCACCTCTCCCCATTTTCAAAGCCCTACTAAAATCACACCTCCTCCATGAGGCCTTCACTGACTAACACTTCATTTTCTCCACCCTATTTGTCTCTTCTGTCGCCTATGCACTTAGGCCCGTAACCCATAAGCACTTTAATAATAAAGAGCCTTTTATGTGCCAAGCACTGTTCTAAGTGCTGGGTAGACACAGCATCAAGTGGGGCACAGTCCCTGTCCCACATGGGGCTCACAGTCTAGGAGAGAGCAGTTATTGAATCCCCACTTTACAGATGAGGAAACTGAAGCACAGAGAAGTTAAGTGACTTGCCCAAGGTCACACAACTCCTCTGGCTCCCAGGCCCATGCTCTTTCCACCAGGACATGTTGCTTCTTTGATACTCGACTTACAGCACATAGGTACGTATCACTGCCCGCTGCCATTTCCCCAGTCAATGGTATTTGAGTGCTTACTATGAGCAGAGCACTGTACTAAGCACTTGGGAGTGTACAGTACAGAGAATTAGTGGACATGTTCCCTGCCAATAATGAACTTTATTTTACTGTCTGTTTTTCCTTCTCTAGACTGTAAGTTCCTTGAGGATAGAGATTGTGTCTACCAACTGTTGTGTTGTACTTTTCCAAGTGTTTAGTAAAGTGTTCTGCATACAGTAAGTGCCGATTGGTTTCTACTCTCTCATTTGGCAAAGCTGGCATGCTAGCTAAGTAATAATTATATATCCCTGTATTGCCCAGTGAGATGTTGGTACACTGCTAAAAGGGATGAGGGTGGCAAAGCAAAAATCTGACTTTTAGGAGATAAGCCTTTTCTATAGAGAAGCAGCGTGGCTCAGTGGAAAGAGCACGGGCTTTGGAGTCAGGGCTCATGAGTTCGAATCCCAGCTCTGCCACTTGTCAGCTGTGTGACTGTGGGCAAGTCACTTAACTTCTCTGTGCCTCAGTTCCCTCATCTGTAAAATGGGGATTAAGACTGTGAGCCTCACGTGGGACAACCTGATTCCCCTGTGTCTACCCCAGCGCTTAGAACAGTGCTCTGCACATAGTAAGCGCTTAACAAATACCAACATTATTATTATTATTATTAAATTTGGCCAGGGAAAGAAGTTCCAAAGGTCATGTGGTTCAAGTGCTGTCTAGGCAACAGAACCCCTGCTTTCCTTCCCTGTTTTAGAATGTATTTCCGTGCTTGGCCGGCTCTTGTCACAGTAGTGTATAGACAGCTGGAGAGGTATCCTATGTTATCCAAGTACCCAAGCCAAACAACACTCCATTTTTATGCCCATACTAAGTAGTCCCATGTAAAATATTCCAGCTTTAAACTGGGTCCTATTTAGGCTATCCCCAGCAGTCTAAATAAGCAGCTAATGGTGGGAGGTGTGGCAGCCTGCTGTTAATGATAATAATAATTGTGGTATTTTTAAGCTCTTACTTTGTACCAGGCACTGTACTAAACAATGGAGTGGATATAAGGAAATTCATTCATTCAATCGTATTTATTGAGCACTTACTGTGGGCAGAGCACTGTACTAAGCGCTTGGAAAGTACAGTTCGGCAACAGATAGAGACAATCCCTACCCAACAAAATAGGTAAATTGGCTCCTTCAAGCTAGTGATGCAACTCCCATCCCTGGCCCAGAAGGGCCAGTTTAGGAGCAACTGGGCAGACATGGGTTTGTTTTATTACTCACCATAGATTCATTCATTCAATTGTATTTATTGAGTGCTCAGGGTGTGCAGAGCACTGTACTAAGTGCTTGGGAGAGTACACTTTATAACAATAAACAGACACAGTCCCTACGCACAGTAATAATTATGGCATTTAAGCACTTACTATGTGCCAGGCACTGTACTAAGCATTGGGGTGGATACAAAGCACGGGCTTTGGAGTCAGGGCTCATGAGTTCGAATCCCAGCTCTGCCACTTGTCAGCTGTGTGACTGTGGGCAAGTCACTTAACTTCTCTGTGCCTCAGTTCCCTCATCTGTAAAATGGGGATTAAGATTGTGAGCCCCACGTGGGACAACCTGATTCCCCTCTGTTTACCCCAATGCTTAGAACAGTGCTCTGCACATAGTAAGCGCTTAACAAATACCAACATTATTATTATTATTATTATTATTATTACAAGCAAATTAGGTTGGACACAGTCCCTGTCCCACATAGGGCTCACCATTTTGTTCCCCATTTTGCAGATGAGGTAAATGAGGCCCAGAGAAGGGAAGTGACTTGCCCAAGGTCACACAGAAGACAAGGGACAGTGTGACTTGCCCAAGGTCACGCAGAAGACAAGGGACAGTGCTGGCATTAGAAACCATGACTTTCCAACTCCAGGCCCAGGCTCTATCCACTACGCCATGCCATTCTGCTTCCCCAACAAGATTACAGTCTAGAGGGGGAGACAGATATTAATATAAATTATAGATATGTAAATGCTGGGGCGGGGGGATGAATGAAGGAAGCAAGTCATGGCAATGCAGAAGGGAGAAGAGGAAAGGAGGGCTTGATGTGATGTATCCCATGGTTTTCCAAGCTGGGCTTTTAAGTGGTGAGTTTTCCAGTCAGGGCTGAAAACTCCCCAAATGTTGGCTTTCTGACTTTATTAGCTCTTTTAAGTTTACTCCCTCTCACTTTTCATTCCTTCTCCCACTCTTTAAAATTCCTGTCCCCTTCCTCAAAATGAAAAATTAGCACCTCTATTATTCACATTTTGCCAGGGGAAAGTTGACCTGAAATTGCTTTTCCAAATTGGAATGTGGGTCTTTTCAAATATGGTAAAACTTATTTAATAAAAATGCCTATATAACAAAGGTTTTCTTTGGTCCCAACAATCCCCTTTTAAAGGCTTTAGAAAATGGTTTTTACCCCCCAAAAAACTAAATATCATATCCTGCCAAGTTGGTGGCTTTAATTTCCTTATAAAGAGATTTTACAATACTGCTCCTGCCTAGTAGGTCTGAGTGATATGTAGCTTTGTGAAGCTCTGCAGAGGCTCTCTCTCAGGACAGAATATGACCATGATTAGAGTCCATTGTTTCCCTCTAATTAGTTTTATAAATGAAAAAAATGTGATCCCATTTTCTTCCTTGCCCCCAGCATGCTTTTTGAAAAATGCTAACCTGGAATGACTAGAGACAAGGTGGTCACTCATGGTTTATGAGGACTGGGAAGGCAGTTTGGAGATTGAAATATATTATTTCTTCAACTTTTCCCTTTCAACACAGCAGGCTTTAGGTTTGACAGTACAATAGCTAAACTTAGACTTAAACGGTTCGTTACACTGTTAAAATAAAAGCAAAGCACTCTGTATTTTACTGGGTAGATGATAGCAGATGAACTCAGGCCTTTTAAGGTTAATATTGATGTTCTGCATTCTGACTGTATTTTGCTAAGATTTAAGCACTGAATAGGATCAATTGATACAACCCGCAAGCCAGCAATCAGTTGATAGAACCCAAGGATCAAAGAAAGCACTTTGAGAAATTGCCCATCAAGCCACTGCATTTATTATGTCATTCAATGTGTGTGTTGTGGGGGGGGATGGGGGAGGTAGAGCTGTTGGTTCAGCTGTTGGCCCCATTCACCATCTTTTGGATTCTTAGACTATTGCAGGATCCGAGTTGGAGCAGGAAGATAACAGTGGCTGCATCTTGCTCTTCCCTTCCCTCACCTCTTTTTAGTTTAGCCAAAACTCACTGATTTTGACCGTGGCCTGGCTGGGGAACAAGGAGTATCTTGGAGCAGTGCTGAGGGAGAAAAGCAAGAACAAACTGTTGGAGTGTTAATGCACCTTTGCTTTTCCATTATTCTGCTCTTCCTATGAGGCAGAGTAAGCAGTATTTACAGATAGGGAAACTGGAGTGTACAGAACTATAGTGAGGTGTGCCGGGTCACACTGCACATGTAGAAGCCAAGTGTTATGCTTCCCTACCCCAGTATTGTGCTGCCTTCCCTCCTGATTGGTGGGGCAGGAGTGGATAGTCATCAGAACCATGAGGGATTGCTCTTTAGGAGCAGCAAATACAGCCAAAGTGAATAGGAAAAACAGGGAAAAGAAATTCCCTGGCCTTCAGTGAACTAGATCTGAGATAGAAATCTGGTTGCTCTCACTGGTTTTTTTAATTTTATTTTTTTCCTGTTTTTTTCTACAGCAAAGCTTGTGATGGCTTGCCTCCTCACTCCTGCCAGCCCAGAAATGTTGACACAGGCTCTGGACTTGCAGGGCCCTTTTTAAGCCTAGGTCAAGGGAAGCATTGTGGTCTAGTGAAAAGAGCACAGGACTGGGAGTCAGTGGACCTGGATTCTATTCCTGGCTTGACCACTGTCTGCCTGGGTAGAAAGAGCCCGAACCTGCGAGTCAGATGATGTGGGTTCTAATCCCGGCTCCACCACATGTCTGCTGGATGACCTCGCCCAAGTCATTTCTCTGTGCCTCAGTTATGTCATCTATAAAAGGGGATTAAGACTGTGAGCCCATGTGGGACAGGGTCTGTGTCCAACCTGATTACCTTGTATCTACCCCAGCACTTACAGTGCTTGGCATATAGTGCTTAACAAATACCACTATTATCGTTGTTGTTGTTCTCTGGGCTTCAGTTTCCCCAAATGTAAATTGGGGATTCAATATCTATTGTCCCTCTTTTTTAGATTGAGAGCACCATGTGGGTAGTAACCATGTCTGATGTGATTTTATTGTCCTTACCCTAGCACTTGGCACATAGTAAACATTTTAATATACCATGATTATTAAACCAGGCTGGACTTTCCCTGGTATCAAAAGGCTCCCCTCTCCTTCCTTGTCCCCAAATGGTCTCTAGCTGGGTTGTTAGGAAGCAGTTTGGTTTTGGGGTTTTTTGTCTTTTTTTTTTCCTAATCTCATCTCCCCCTCCCTCTAAACTCAGCCTCAACCAGATAACTTTGCAGCTCTTGCCAGGACTGTTGTTCCCATTGTTCCTACAAAGCTGTTTGTGTGTGTGTCTCTGTCTTCTTTCCCCTGCCAAACCTGAAGGGGACCTGTTCTACAGTGTCCTATATCCAGTGGAAAAAAACAAAGCTGGAAAACAGGAATATGGCTGAAAATGTGTCCCATCCCTCTGGAGGAGTCCTTTTAATTTAGATCAGCTTCTACTCTTCCCATCTCACCCATCTCAATTCTAGATCGCTGAGATGTCTGAACCCTACTCTTTTTTTCCCAGGCCCCCACAGATCCAATCAAGATTTCACCTAATTAGTTGTCAAGGGCATTGTTTGGGAAAAGAACAGGGAGTTGGATGGAGGGGAAGGAGATGTGTGTTACCTCTGTACATTTTTTTTTTGCATTAAATGTGTAACATGCCAATTCACTTTGGTTTCATCTAATTTCTACTTTCAGATTCTATAGTCTGGGCACTCTTCTATTTTATTCCCTTCTGTAGGGCAGCTGACTTAGATTTTTGCAATTACTTATTTACCCCACTCAAATTATGTGCCTCATACCGGACAGGTACAGTGTCTAATCTATTTTCCTTGTATGTAGTTGTCCTTCTTACTCGAAGATGCCATCAACAGTAGACATTTACCTATGGGTTCCTGTGAGAGCCACACTGTGCATACACAAAGGTTGTCCCTTGTGCTGTCATGCTTGATGGTTGTCGTTTGATGATCCTTATGAAGCTTTTGCTCCAAGAACTCTCCTGTCTTGAATGCTGTGCACCCTGCTGGCTCATCTGTGGCAGTTGATTCAGTTTTCCCTCTAACCTCAGTTTTCAGTTGAAATGCAACATTATCTGAAGGTTTGTTTCACTGTGTCCTTGAAACATCTCTGTCCATCATGTCCTTGATTTCCCAATTTCAATAATGCATCTCCAACAAAAAAAAATACAAAATTACCAAAGTGACTCATAATAGGAGATGAATTATTTATATTAATGTCTGTTTCCCCCCACCCAGACTGTAAGTTTATTGTGGGCAGGGAATATCTACCAAATCTGCATACTGCATTCTCCCAAGCACTTGGTACATTAGAGCACACAGTTAAGTGCTCAAATACCAGTGATGATGAAAATCAATCAATTGACAATATTCACTGAGCACTATCTTAAGTATGTGAGAGAGAACAATAGAATTAGTCACCATGATCCCTGCCCTCAAGATTACAATCTAGCAGGTGACCAACACTAACTGAAAAATGGTATTTACTGAGCATTTACTGTGTGCCTAGCGCAGTACAAAGCTCTTGGTAGAGTACAATACAGAGATAAAGGTAGGGGAAAACAACCAAGTTTAAAAACCTGTACATAAGTGGCACAGAAATGGAGGACGTAGTGAACAATAATAATAATAATGTTGGTATTTGTTAAGCGCTTACAAAGTGCAGAGCACTGTTCTAAGCACTGGGGTAGACACAGGGGAATCAGGTTGTCCCACGTGGGGCTCACAGTCTTAATCCCCATTTTACAGTTGAGGGAACTGAGGCCCAGAGAAGTGAAGTGACTTGCCCACAGTCACACAGCTGACAAGTGGCCGAGCTGGAATTCGAACTCATGACCTCTGACTCCAAAGCCCGTGCTCTTTCCACTGAGCCACGCTGCTTCTCTACCCAGTACCCAAGTGCTGAGATGATGTGGCAGGAGTGTGGGGAGATGAAAGAACTGAAGATGGTGTGATTTCAGAAGGGCTTTGAAGATAAGGACACATGGGCCTGGGAGTCAGAAGGTCAGAGGTTCTAATCCTAGCTCCACCACTTATCTGCTATGTGGCCTTGGGCAAGACACTTCTCTGCATCTGTTCCCTCATCTGTAAAATGGGGATTAAGACTGTGAGCCCCTTGCAGGACAGGAACTGTATCCAACCTGATTTGGTTATATCCTCCCCTCCACTCCACTGCTTAGTACAGTGCCTGGCACATGGTAAGTGCTTAGCAAAAGCCACAGTTAGTATTATAAGGAGAGTAGTAGTCTGCTGGATGTGAAAGGGGAGGGAGCACCAGACAGGAGGGAGGGTGAAAGCTAGAGGCTGGTGGCAGATAGCTGAGAGAAGCACAGTGAGTAGGTCCGCTTGAGTGGAGTAAGGTTAAGTAGGAGAGCATGTCATTGACACTCTCTGGACTTCTCTTTCCTCCTGTAATAATAATGGTGGCATTTGTTAAGCGCTTACTATGTGCAGAGCACTGTTTTAAGCACTGGGGTAAATACAAGGTAATCAGGTTGTCCCGTGAGGGGCTCACAGTCTTAACCCCATTTTTCAGATGAGGTAACTGAGGCACAGAGAAGTTAAGTGCCTTCCTAAAGTCACACAGCTGATCAGTGGTGGAGCTAGGATTAGAATTCATGACCTCTGACTCCCAAGACCATGCTCTTTCCTCTATGCCACGCTGCTTCTCTGTAAAATAGGGATTAAATTACCCTGTGTTTCCTACTACTACATGAACTGTCATACCAGGGCTTAGTACATAGTAAGAACTTAACATAGCATGATTCATTATTACAGGGGAGAGAGTTGATTGATTAACTTAAAGCCACTGCCCCCAAAGAGTTCATATTTGCCACTTAAGCAGCACTGGGAATGGAACTTCTCTGTGTGCCCACAGGTCTTGGGGCTGAACTCTGCTAGATCCCACCCGAGCAGTTTATGGGTCAGCACTGGTCAGTGACTCACTAGAGCTGCATTTGGTTATATTCCTGGCTCTAGCAATTTTGTTACTGTGTTGGTGCTGAGTAGAAACTGTTTTCTCTATTGGGCAGATCTGATGGAGGAAGAGGGCCAATCAGGTCCATCTCTTCAGCTCTGTTACCATGAGACAGGGGTCTGGAATTTTCCCTGCTAGAACCCTCAGTTGGGCAAGGATAGGGGTAAGACAACCTCCTTGAAAGGAGTGGCCCTAATTTTCATTGCCACCCTTTTGGACCAGGATTTGTCACTGGTCTGGAGGGAAGGAATGGAGATCTGGAACAACCTTTTCCGGGATCTGCATGAGCTGGTGGGCAAGAGAGAACACACAGTCAGTAGTTCCCATGGTTTAAGGTGTCTGATCAAAGGGTTGTATCCCTCCTTTGCATTTCAGTGAAGATGGTGAGAGGTTGGAAAAAGTCTTATTTCACTTCCTCATCCCTCCTTCTCCCACCATAGGCTCAGTTTTTTGAGGGGTTTGTTTTTCTCCTCTCTTCCCTCCTTCAGCATTGGTATTTATTGAGCTCCTACTGAATAGAGTGCACCTTATTGAGGACTAGGAAGCTTCCCCACTGCTTTCAAATACACATACTCATGAATCCCCTGTGCTTTAAAAAAAGAAATTCTCCTTTTAACCACCACCCCACACAGCTCCCTCCAGTTCTTGCCCCAACTCCCTCCTACCATTCCTCTCCAAAGTCCTTGAGTTGTCTATGCTTGCTATCTCCACTTCCTCTCCTTGACTGCCTGCAGTTTAGCTTCTGCCCCCTTCATTCTCTAGAAGTTGCCCTCCTTTTAGGTCATAAGCGATCTTCTTCTTGCTAAATTGAGTGGTCACTACTCTATCCTAATCCTCCTTGACCTCTGCTGCCTTCAACACTGTGGATCACCCCCTCCTCCTGGAAACATTATCTAACCTTGGCTTCATCTACACTGGCCTCTCCTGGTTCTCCTTGTACCTCTTTGCCTATTTCTTCTCAATCTGTTTCATGTGCTCCCTCTCTGCCTCCCACCCTCTAAGGATGAGAGTCTCTCAAGGCCCTCATTCTCCACCCTCCCTCATGCCTGGTGCTGCCTCCCCTTTCACATCCAGAAGACTACTACTGTCCTTATAATACTAATTATGGTTTTTATTAAGCACTGGATTAATGTGCCAGGCACTGTATTCATTCATTCAATAGTATTTATTGAGCGCTTACTATGTGCAGAACATTGTACTAAGCGCTTGGAATGTACTAAGCACTGGGTTGGATACAACCAAATCAAGCTGGATACAGTCCCTGCCTCCTCCTATTCTCCATCTACACCCACTCCCTTGGAGAACTAATAAGCTCCCACATCTTCAACTAGCATATCTGTGGCTGATTTCCCAAATCAACCTCTCTCCTCTGCAGCCTCACAATTCCTCTTGCCTTCAGGTCATCTCTACTTGGTTGGCCCGCTAAAATGTCCAACTGAAGATGTCCAAAACAGAAAGCAACGTGGCTCAGTGGAAAGAGCACGGGCTTTGGAGTCAGAGGTCACAGGTTCGAATCCTGGCTCTGCCACTTGTCAGCTGTGTGACTTTGGGCAAGTCACTTCACTTCTCGGTGCCTCAGTTACCTCATCTGTAAAATGGGGATTAAGACTGTGAGCCCCACGTGGGACAACCTGATTCCCCTGTGTCTACCCCAGTGCTTAGAACAGTGCTCGGCACATAGTAAGCGCTTAACAAATACCAACATTATTATTATTATTATTAACTCCTCATCTTTTCACCCAAATCCTGTCCTTCACCTGTGACAACAGCACCATAGTCCCTGACTCCCAGGCCCGTAACCTTGGCGTTATGCTCGATTTAAATTCTCATTCAATCTGTCATGAAATGCTATCAGTTCTAGCTTCACAACATCTCTAGAATCCACCCTTTCTTCTCTATCCATGCTGATCCAAGCCCTCAGGATTCCCCACATTGACTACTGCATCAACCCCACTGCATCCTATCTATCCCCTCTCCAGTCACTCTGTTGCCCATACCATTTTTCTGAAAAACTGTTCAGTCCATATCTTCCTCACTCCTCAAACCTTCTGTGGTTGCCCATCCACCTCTGAATCAAGCAAACTCCTTTAGCATCAGCTTCAAGGCACTCAGTTAATGCTCTCCCTCCTACCTAACCTCATTGATCTCCTACTACAACCCAACCCCCACAGTTCACTCCACTAACCTACTCACTGTACCCTATCCTACCACTAACACCCTGGCCACATTCTCCCTTGAGCCTGCAATTCCCCCACCCCCTTTGATATTCAACAGTCCACCAGTCTATCCCCCTTCAAAGCCCTCCTAAAAATCACATCTCCAAGAGGCTTTCCCAGGCTAACCTCTTTATTTTCCCTAGCCACTCTCCCCTCTGCATCAACAGTAATAATTGTGGTATTTAAGTGCTTACTATATGGCAGTCACTGTACTAAAGCACTGAGGTGGTTACAAGGAAATTGGGTTGGACAGAGTCTCTCTCCCATGTGGAGCTCACAGTCTCAATCCCCATTTTACAGTTGAGATAACTGAGGCACAGAGAAGTGAGGTGACTTGCCCAAGGTCACACAGCAGACAAGTATGTAAGTATTGTGGAGTCTGGATTAGAACCCATGACCTCCCAGGCCTATGCTCTGTCCACTCTAAACTTGGCTCCGTACCCATTGAGCACTCTACTCACCCTGAATCCACAATACTTAAACATTCGTATACTCTATTTCCCCTATCCTAATGTATTTTAATCTTTCTCCCCACCCCCGTAGACTGTAAGGACCTTCTGGGAAGGGATCATCTCTGTTGTACTTTCCCAAGCATTTAATATAATGCTCTGCACACAGTAAGTGCTCATATTATTAATTGTTCCCTACCAATAAGGGGCTTACACTCTAATGGGGGAGAGAAACCTAGGGAGCTAGACTTATCAAATAAGTGCAAATGCTGAGTACAGTAAGCTTGTACCAAGTGGACACAGTCCTCTAGGCTATAAGCTCCTTGTGGGCAGGGAATATGTCTGTTTATTGTTTTAAAAGAAAACTGTGGTATTTAAGCGCTTACTATATGCCAAATACTCTTCTAAGCACCGGAGTAGAAACAAGGCAATCAGGTTGGACACAGTCCATGTCCATAATGGGGCTCACAACCTTGATCCCCATTTTATAAATGAGGTAACTGAGGCACAGAGAAGTTAAGTGATTTGCCCAAGTTCACACAGTAGACATGTGGCAAAACTGGGATTAGAATCCATGACCTCTGACGTCCAAGCCTATGCTCTTTCCACTAGGCCATGTTGTACTCTTCCAAGCGCTTAGTACAGTGCTCTGCCCACAGTAAGCACTCAGTAAATACGATTAACACTTAAATACTAATACTGCTATTATTTGTGGACAGGGAACATACCGCTGCTTTGCTTCATACATCTCAAGTACTTAGCACAATGTATTGTGTATCCAGTGGATATACTATAAATGCTCCTATTACTACTACTGAAGACCTACTTGATGAGTTCCCCAAGCGAGTGAGTGTAAAGAGAGACAAGCAAGGGACCCAGCATAGGGCCACGTTAGACACTTGGGATAAGAGGATGAGAGGAGAAACAGGAACCAGCAAAGGAAACTGACATGGTGGTCAGTGGCAGGAGATTGAGCCAAAAAAGAGAACAAGAGAAACTGCCCAGAATTTCTCCTGTGCCAGGCATTCTCATCACTGGGAATGCCATAGGCTCCCCCATCTCCTCCCCTCATTATTTCTCATGTCTGTTTTAGTAGTGTTAGGTATTTAGGTGGTCGGGTGTGGTATTTGTGTTGTCTTTTTTTTAATGGTCTTGCTGGGTTTCTGCTAGGCCACAAAGTCCATTAGTGATACTAAAAGGGGGTAGGCAATGCCAATAAGTGTGGCCCAGAATTGAATTCTGAAAAATGTAACAGGGCTATTGAGGAACAACAACTTGAACTTCCTCAAGTTATGACTTGTGTGGTGGGTTTTTGGGTGTTTTTTGTTTTGTTTTGTTTTGGTTGTTTGGGCAAGTATCTACTCAGTTGGTACTGCCTATCCCCTGACCTAGGGCATGCTGTCTCACAGCACTTATGTACATAGCTGAGATGTCTGGCTTTTTTCTCCCTCCCACTCCCCCGTCTTAAACTGCAAGCTCTTTGTGGGCAGGAGACGTGTCTACCAACTCTGTTGTACTCTCCCAAGCACTTAATACAGCGGTCTGCATATGGTAAATGCTCAAATACCAGACTGGAAACCATGACAAGCTCCCCCCTCCTCTTTATTCACAGCTGCCCCTGAAGAGTTACAGTGAATGTGAAACTGGTCTCAAAACCTACAGAGGAAACTGAGTGCCCCTCTCCTAACTCAAAACTGTTCTCTAACCCAAGTGTCTCCCTAGATGCTTGCACTGCAGTAATGCACCAGCCTGGGGGGCACAGGCTAGACCCCAACTCTTTCGCCTTAGGATGAACTAGTCAGCTTCATTTACAGGGATCATAGCAAAATGTGCATAATAGAGCTCGGGTCTTCCCACTATACCCTTTCATCCGTGCAGTTCCCAGAGCTCAGAAGCCTGTGTTTCCTCCCAATACCCCCTCCTGCTTCACGCACTCCTCCTCTTCTGTGAAAATAGCCCAATAGTGCTGGAAAGGAATTCTGGGTATTGAAATGTAAATAAGCAACCCCCCAAGCTGCTCCCTTTGGTTCAGCATTCCCTTGACTTGAGCAGCACAACAGCTGGCTTGTATTGAGTGTAGGAATGTTTAAGTCAGGCAGGCTGCACAGCATACTTGTTTTGCATGTCAATGCCTGGAATGCATTCCCAACTCCCTTTCCTTTCAGGACCTGCAGGACACTGCAAGGAAGGAGCTCCGGTGGTGGGGAGGGCTGATGGGAACGGTGAAGGGCCCACTGTGTGTCTGCACTCTTCACTTAGGTCTTAAGGTGCCCTTTCCCATTGTCCCTATGTCACTTAGACTTTCTCGGCTCAGTCTCTGCACTGCACTGAGTCGACACAAATAGAGGGAGACTTTATCCTCACTTGTGGAGATCATGAAGGTGGTGATATTGTCTATCAATTGTGTTATGTTGTACAGAGTTCTCCCAAGTGCTTAGCACAGTGCTCTGCCCACATTAAGCACTCAATTAAATAGATGGGTTGCCACACTACTTCACAAATGGCTAGAATTGTCGTCAGAGAGGGGAAATCGCTTGCCTCCTGCAGGGCCCCACTCCCTTCTATCCGACCTCTCTTCCTGTATCTAAACCTTGCCAAAGACAATTTTGCACAAGTCTGCTGCATAGAGGGAATAAAACTATTCAGAATACTTAAGTTTCCTTAAGTGAATTTTTGCCTTGTTGGGCGAGTGCCACTTTTATAATAATGATATTTGTTAAGCGCTTTCTGTGTATTAAGCACTGTTATAAGTGCTGGGGTAGATACAAGCTAATCAGATTGGACACAGTCCCTACACCACATGGGGCTCACAGTCTTAATACCCATTTTATAGATGAGGTAACCTAATTACAGAGAAGTGAAGTGAGTTGCCCAAGGTCACGCAAACAAGTGGCAGAGTCAGGATTAGAACCCAGATCCTTCTAACTCCCAAGCCTATGCTCTAATCACTGGCCACACTGCTTCTCTATACAGGTCTAATTTGGGGATTTAGTGGAAATTCCACTGTGGTAATTAAATAGATTTTTTTAATCACTGCCCGAATATTTAAATAACAGTGTACTTCGAAGTATTGTGAAAATGTTACATTATTCAATGTATTTGATTGCAATAGGGTGTGACTTCTCTAAGTGTCCTTGTGATATATTATTAATTTGCCTGTCTAGTAGGGTTATAATTTCCAAATCCATTTACATAAAATTGTTACCTTTTGCAAGTTGGTGATAATTTGGTATAATAGATTTAGCTACAGTGGGCCTTATCTTGATTTGTAAGTACTCATTTGGGTAATGGTCAAAATTGAAATAACTCGGTCAGCCCCCATTGGATTGTTAATTCAAACCCCACATGGCTCTGAGGCTTGGGCTCAACTACTAGAAACAGCTGTTGGATTTTCTAAACACTGAATGTGAGTGGCCCTTCTGGACAATCCTTTCCCCTCATCCCCAGTTCTATTTTTTGGTCAAAATTCACACCCATTTAATGAAATACTGGGCAAGCAGACCCTGCCTTTGGCAGTCATCTAAATTTGTCTTAATCCCCAGCATCTAGCATATTTGACACTGTTCTGGGTTGACTTCTGAATGGAAATTTGGCAGGACATCACCCCTACCGCCCTCCAGCCGCCCCATGCTCATCTTTAGCTCTCCTAAACTTCTGCATCTGATACCAGTTTGTGAGGGAGACAACCCAGAGGACTCTGGAGAAGGGGAAAAAAAAAACCCCTTTGTGGGAATAAGGGGAGATGTGCCAGATTCTTCCTATTAATTACTATTAACACTACTCTGCTTACTCAGTTTTTGGAAGCATTGGCTCTTATTTGACAGCCAAACCACTAAAGAAAAAATAAATCTGACCCCCAAGCCTCATATTACCTCCTTCTCCTCCATAGTGTGACAGTGAAGAGAACACTAGGAAGGTGCTGGGTGTTGGTTTGGCATGGGGAGCCATGTTGTGAAGCAATGTATTCTGAGTTGACCTGTCTGCTGGGTGGTCATTCCTAAGCCTCTTCACATTACCTAAACCAGGCTGATCCCAGCCAGAGAGTTTAGTGCCACTGTATGACTGGGGGGGGATTTTGTTTTTGTCTCTTTTTTTTCCTGCATGTGGGGCTCAGCCCTGGAATCCAGTGGCAGTGATTCAGATCCTAATTGAATCAATCAAGACAGTTTTCATTATAAGGCCTTGATTTGTCTGAGTCATTTACAGTCTGGGTGTGAAGGATACCTGAATGATGTTGGCAGAAGGCAGTGGGTATCGCCAAGAGGAAACCCTTTCTTAGACTCTTTTTATTGACACAGTCTTTACATGTTTTTCTTTGACACTCTGATGTATCTTGGCACAGAAAAGATACCAGGCAAGCTGTTCCTCAATTACCAGGGTAAATAAATGTTTTTAAAGAAAGTTGATGTACAGGCTGTCTGAAAAGATGCAGAAAGATAAATCAGATCATAAGGAAAATGTTAGTTACTTCAAAGATAATTCCCTGTGCTGTCACTGTCATCTTTCCAGATAGCATTAATAGAGAAGCCTTGAAAATATGAGACTACCTTTTTTTTCCCCAATCCCAAGTCATTCAATCAATAGTATTCATGGGCAGAAGGACAGCCTTTACATTGTTCCTCCAGTATCTTGCAACCACTTCACGAGTCAGAATACTCGGCCAAACCAATGGTCTTTCCCAGTAATGACTATGCTTATGGTCTTATGAGCACGCACTGTGTGCAGAGCATTGCTAATAGAGGTCCCCGATTGCAATTAGCTGGGGCCTCTCAAATTGCATCATTTTGCCTCTTAGCAAGTCCCAGATCCTAAAAATGCCTTCCCTTAACAAGAAAAATGAAATTGGGTTCCAACAAGCCTTCATGCTTCTTAAATAGCTGCCAACAGTGGGACAGCAGCCATTTCTGATACTACCCACCATTTTGTGGAGTAGAATCTAGTTTATCTGGACAGTTGGTTTACTGGAGGAAAATTCTCTCAACATTCAAGAGTAACTGATGGTATTTATTGAATGCTTACTGTGTACAAAGCACTGTACTAAGATGGAAAGCCAATAACATTTTGGCCCCCTGAGTCGTGGGCAAATTTTTAACAAACTTTCCCTGGAAAATTAACTTATGCCTTTTAGTCCTATTTTTTTTAGCATTGAGTATTTTTTTTCAATATTCAGATGTAAGTGAAATTGTCCGCTATGTGAGTGTTTTCTCCAGCAAATGGCTTGTTTTTCAAACCTAATCGCCGATCCCTGCTGCAGGGCCCTGGCTCAGTGAGCTTGTTTTAACCCTGAATTGTTTTTGTTATCCCTAGTCTGAGCCCAAGTCTCCATGCCAGCTGCTGATCCTGCCAAACTGGTCTGTATTCTGTCACATGTACAACCCTCCACTAAGGATTAAACAGAGTTTGCCGGATTTGGCACTTGTGACTGAGCCTGGATACAGTGGAATTAGTGCATTTACCAAGCACAACATCTCGTCCCCCGCCCCCCCACCCCAAGGCCAAGGGACAGATTTGACCTTCCTCTTTTTCTCCCCCCATCATCCTGCTCCCCTCCCCCCTGCTCCTCCCCACTTCCCCCCTGGCCCCAGATCTCAGGGAAGTGAGGGAGAAGTGAGTAGCCATGCCCTAAATTGCATAATGGCAGGCAGAGGGCAAGCTTTTGGTAACTGAGGTACATTAGTGAGTAATCCTATTGGTGAAGGGTGAAGAAAACAGAACAGGATTTCCTCTCTCTAACCCCCCCATTTTTGGGGGTTCAGAATGACAGTGTGAAACCCTGACTCTGCATGTTGGGGGGAAATATCAAATCTGTCCAGTACAAACTCCAGGCTCATTGTGTTGACACTCTGCAATATACCACAAGGGCACATAGTGAACTGTACATCTGACTTCTGGCTATTTAGGGTGAAAGATAAGCATGGGCAGGGGAATGGAATGTCTACTGCTCGGAGCCGCCTGCTGCTCACTCTACCCTTGCTCCTGCTGAGGCTGATCTAGCTGTGTTTTCTCTAATGTAGTGGCAGAGGTAAGTTTTTTGTGTGGGTTTTTTTTTTCCCTGAGAGAGGGGTGATGAGGAAGATAAATCTGCTGTTTTCAGGACTTGGGCTTCCTTTGTTTGTGTAACTGCTCCTACAGAATTGCTGTTGCATTTCTACTGGGTATTTTCCCCTTCTGCCACGACTGCTATGAATTAACCTAGGACAGGTTTGCGGGGAGGGCTTAGAAATCATTGCATTTTGATCTCTAGCTCTGTTTAACACTAGAAACATGAATTGTCCATTCACTAGGTTTTCAGGGGCCATTCTGATCTGAAAGGAAAAATAAGAATAAAGACAGGATTCTAGTAGGCCCGGTTTGTTTAACAAGTATTGTTTGGATTAGTCTCTTTCTTCATGCTGTATTTAGGCTTACACTCTAAGCAGAGAGTGAGGAATATAATTTGTCTTCTGTGACTTTCCAAGCAATGCCAATTATCACAGCAATGGTCTGGGGGGGAAAAGAGCTTTAGGCTGTCCTCAATAGGGAAGATGGGAAGTTGAAATGAATTGCTGTCCTTGCCATGTTGGTGACTCTGACCTCACAACTTGGACTCTTTCTCTGACTTTGACCTCACTGTGATTTCATTGCATTTGTTTTCTTGAACTCAGAAGTGACCATTTCAGTTCTCTCTGGGTTCTTGTATCCTTTATTCTTAAGCTAATTTTAAGCAAAATTGTCTTGCAATTATGAAAAATTCTCAAAGCACTTGTAGCTCCTACCCATACACTGTATGCTATTTGGGGCTGCTTAAATTCCCCAAACTTTTCTCCTTTGTTCAGAGCTGAGGCTTTGTTAGTACCTGACCATATAAATATACAAATCTTCGTCAGTTCTGCTACTTCAAAAAAAGGTCCCCTTTCAAAAGCAGTGTCAGAGTTAATGAGACAGAGGAAACAATGTGGGATGTCACAGACTGTTTAAGCTTAAAAAGAACTGTTTAGGCTTGGGCCTAAATACCAGCCCCAATACTTTGTGAGACTTTTAAGGATTCTGGTTCTTACCTCTTGACTACTGAATGCAGCCTGTCCTCTTGCCATCATTTAGGTTAAAAGCATTAGGGAGAGCAAGTGATCCTGAGACAGGAAGTTCTGGATGTTACATATTTGTTGATTTTTGGCACCAGATATTCCTTGTCAGCAAAAGATGAAGAATGCCTAAGCCACACAGAGCAACATGGCATAGATCAGAAGACAAAGTGTTTAATGAACGAGGCAGATTCTTAAGGCCACAGTGTATGAACTGTGGGTAGGGGACTGTTACATAATTCATGGAAGAGGATGGCCCAGAATTCCTATCAATCTCTCCCTATCAGGACCACTTGATTTCTTTAGGCAAGAGAAATAAAATTGGGAATCAGTGTATTGACCTCATTGACCTGGGATTGTTCCTTAGGTCCCACAAGCTACCTTGCAGCACCTCATCTATCCATCAGTAGTACTTATTGAATGCCTGTTGCGTACTAAGCTCTGTACTGAGCCCTTGGGAGGGTACAATAGTTAAGAGATATGATCCCTGCCCTTGAGTCCTTGCAATCTAAAATTACAGGGAGGAAGAAATAAAGTATGAAGATATAATAATAATAATGATGGTATTTGTTAAGTGCTTACTATGTGCTGTGCACTGTTCTAAGCACTGGGGTAGATACAGGGTAATCAGATTGTCCCAAGTGGGGCTCACATCTAAGGCAATATGTGGAGAAGAAGAGAGTGGCCTAATGGAAAGAGCATGGGTCTGGGAGTCAGAGGACCTGGGTTCTAATCCTGGCTCTGCCACTTGCCTGCTGTGAGGCCTCGGGCAAGTTGCTTAACTCTTCTGCGCCTGTTTGTTCATCTGTAAAATTGAGATTCACTACATTTTTTCTCCCTCCTATTTGTGGACCAGTGATTGTATCCAACCTGATTAGCTTGTATCTAACCCAATGCTCAAACAGTGCTTGATACATACTAAGCACTTGACAAATGCAATAATAATAACAATAATGATAGAGAGAAACTAAGAGAGTGGCGTGAGTCACCTCTGTCATCTTCCATCACCACTACCTGGGCAGAGGCAGTGGCATCACAGGCCAGGTTGGGCCAGATTTGATTCACTAGTTCCGCATGACTGCAGAGCTGTGGCAGCTTTGGCTAAACTGGCCCGTCCTGGATCAGTACAACTACTATTTGAACGGAAATGATGGTGTAATCGGGAAAGGCCATTACAGTCAGGGCCGCCACCATCCTTCAAGTAGAAGTAGGGGCCCCTGTCAAACTGCAACAAGACCATATCAGGTGGGTGGATGAGTTGAGAAGGATGGCCAAGGAAATGTTCCCTTATTCCTCTGTCCTTTTAGCATTATCTGTGAGGCCTGAGCTCAGCTGTTAATGTCAGTGAAGCTCAATAGTTTCACAATCATGTTTCAAATATGCAGATTGAGTTTATTAATAATCATGGTATTTGTAGTAAGTACTATTACTTACAGTAATGATAGACTGTAAGCTTGTGGGCAGGGAGTGTGTCTGTTGTGTTCTTCCAAGCACTTAGTGCAGTGCTTTTCATACAGTAAGCGCTCATATACAATTGAATGAATTAATGAATAATAATATTTGCTTACTGTGTGTCAAACACTCTTCTAAGTGCTGGGGGAGCTACAAGTTACTCAGGTTGGACACAGTCCTTGGCCCACATAGGGCTCTCAGTCTAGGAGGGTGAAGAGGTATTTAATTCCCATTTTACAGATAAGGGTATTGAGGCACAGATAAGTTAAGCGGCTTGCCCGAGGTCACATAGAAACCAATGGGCAGAGTTGAGACTTAGAACCCAGGTCCTCTGACTCCCAGGACTGTACTTTTTCCACTAGGCCATGCTGCTTCTCCACCTCCCCCCATCAGTCCTATAACACAATCTGATACTGGTTTAATGCCCACTCCCCACATGTAACCCCAGCACTCTCTGGTCTGGAGGTTGCCCCTGCCTTGGGCTGCTGCTGGCCCCAGGTAACTTATATATTTTTAAATTAAAAGAAAACTAATGCAAGACTTCTCACAGGTGCTTTCCTACTTTTCCCTCTCTGGCCTGGTCAGTGGGGAGATGGACCTTGGGCTGCACAAACCTTCCATGTTAATAATCCCCATGTCCCACTTGAAGCTCTTGGTTTGAGAGTGAGAGAACTGATATTTTAGCCCCATTTTACAGATGAAGAAATTGAGACCCAGAAAAGTTAATTGACTTGCCCAAAGTCACCAGACTACTTCTTTTGTTGTCTGTCTCCCCCATTTAGACTAGACTGTGAGCCCATTGTTGGGCAGGGATTGTCTCTATCTGTTGCCGAATTGTACATTCCAAGCACTTAGTACAGTGCTCTGCACATAGTAAGCGCTCAATAAATACGATTGAATGAATGAACAATAATAATAATAATAATGTTGGTATTTGTTAAGCGCTTACTATGTGCAGAGCACTGTTCTAAGCGCTGGGGTAGATACAGAGTAATCAGGTTGTCCCACGTGAGGCTCACAGTCTTAATCCCCATTTTACAGATGAGGTAACTGAGGCACGGAGAAGTTAAGTGACTTGCCCACAGTCACACAGCTGACAAGTGGCAGAATGAACACAGCAGGAGGATGGCAGAGCTGAGGCTAGAGGCCGAGTCTCTTGATTGCCTGTCTGTTGTACTTTCCACTGGGCCATGTTGCTTGTCTATCAGGTGGGTCTCTGCACGGCTTCTCCTGTTTAAGACACGATTTGGAGACCACCTCAGACCTGAACCAGAAAGAGTTGGTTGCCATCTTTCCTTTAGTTGTGGTACTGGCCTGCAGCAAAGTTGAAAATTAAAGAGGATAATAAAATAGGCTTAAATTGGAGGAGGAAGGAACTTGGTTAGATACAGGAAGAATGTACTGAGTGATGGGGTGATTAAGCAGTGGAACAGGTGACTGGAGCTTGTGGAATCTATGAAAATAGGAGTCCTTGTATTTGAGCACACACTGGGCACAATGTGCTGTATTAAATCCTTGGATAACAACCTTCCGTCCCTTTTTTTTCTTTCTTTTCTCTCCTCCCCCGCTCCCCTTCCTGGAGGCAGGGGCCTGAACCAGATGACCTTGTGGGGTCTCTTCCACTTTGTATGGTTCTAGGAACCATGGGTCAGAGGATAGGCTAGGTAGATAAGTATTGTGTGTGTGTCCATTTTTTTTCCTCCAAGACTTCAATTAAAAAAAAAATTGTGGTATTAAGCGCTTACTATGTGCAAAGCACTGTTCTAAGCGCTGGGGGATACAAGGTGATCTGGTTGTCCCACTTGGGGGTCACAGTTTTAATCCCCATTTTACACATGAGGTAACTGAGGCACAGAGAAGTTAAGTGATTTGCCCAAAATCACACAGCTGGCAAGTGGCAGAGCTGGGATTAGAACCCGTGACCTCTGACTGCCAAGCCCACGCTCTTTCCACCAAGCCACGCTGCTTCTCAAGGCTGCTTCTCAATTAAGGCTGGACAGTTTAACATTTGGTGTTTTTGTTTTGTTCTTTAAAGCCTATTTCCTATAAACCTCTTCATTATTAACTTCCCAGTTAAGATCACCATGATTCTTAACATTTCTCATCAGATTCAGACAGATTTCCCTTCCTGCTGCCTGTATCCATCCCTAAATGTAGATTTAAACGTTCTTCCTTTCTTGGAGAGGACTAGACTCTGGTCCACCTGAACATACGAACTGGGTATATCATGTTTAGGTAGTCTCAAACTGCATGTTGCAAATGCAGAGAATGTTGGAGCATATAATTAGACAGCTATTAGTGTATAAGTCTGACCCTGTGTCCTCCACGTTCCCAAACATGTGTGTCTATATCATGTTAATTGTCAGCACTGTGCTTCCCAGGACCTAATTTAGCATTGAAAACATGTCCCCAGACCTACTTCTGGTTCATATTTCATCAGGAAGACAGTGATGTTCATTTTTTCCTAAAGTGTTTTATTGCTGCTCATGGATTTTTCATAACTTTCCCTTCCAATAGAAGCTGCTCTGTGATTTTTGACACTTGTGAACTGTCATCCATAAATCTGTGCTCTGAAATCCCTATTAAGCTGCCTTAAACCTCTGAGCAGCAGGAAGGCCCACTCCAGGATGCTCCCTCCTCCCAGAGCCTAGGCACACACTGGGGAGCAGAGCATTTCATATCTTTCTTTCAGATATAAAAAGAGGCAGCTTAAACAGAGAGCAGAAAGGAAGAGCTGTTTTACAGCATCACTTCTATTACCACTTAAACACATTTTTCCTTACCTGACTCTTTAAAGACTGACCTATTAGTTCTTTACTTCCATTAAATCAAATCCAATTGACTGAATTTTCATTTTGAGCTTTTAAAAATGCACAATGTCCCTTTTAAAACTTTTCTCGGAGCAGGGAAAAAAAGAAGGGCAACAGCTTTCCTAACTGTAAGAGAAGGTGTGGGAGGGTAGACTAGGGATAGGTGGTGACCATCTCCTAAATATTTACTGAGGACAGAACTAGCAGCAACTACAGTAAGAGGGATTTAGGTTAGACTTCAACCTCTTAGATTTGGGTGACTTCCAGCCTAAGGATTTTTATCCATGCTTCTCCATTGGGGTGATCTACTAGACAGTCTCAGTAACCTGTGAGCCCCATGTGGGACATGGACTGTGTCCAACCTGATTAACTTGACTAGCAGCGTGGCATAGTGGATAGAGCACAGGCCTGGGAATCAGAAGGTCAGGGGTTCTAATCCTAGTTCTGCCAATTCATTCATTCATTCATTCATTCATTCATTCATTCATTCATTCAATCACATTTATTGAGCACTTACTGTGTGCAGACCACTGTACTATGTGCTTGGAAAGTACGATTTGACAACATATAGAGACAATCCCTACCCAACAGGCTCACAGTCTAGAAGGGGGAGACAGACAACAAAACAAAACAAGTAGACTGTAATCAATAGTATCAAAATAAATGGAATTATAGATATATACACATCATTAAAATAAACAGAATAATAAATATGTACAAATATACACAAGTGCTAGGGGGCGAGGGGAAGGAGGTAGAGCAGAGGGAGGGAGCGGTGGGGAGGGGAGGAGGAGCAGAGGAAAAGGGGGGCTCAGTCTGGGAAGGCCTCCTGGAGGAGGTGAGCTGTGTGACCTGGGGCAAGTCACTTCACTTCTCTGTGCCTCAGTTACCTCATCTGTAAAATGGGGATTGAGACTGTGAGCCCCATGTAGGACAGGGACTGTGTCCAAACTGAGTTGCTCATATCCACCCCAGTGCTTAGTACAATGCCTGGCATACAGTAAGCACTTAAATCACATTATCATTATTATTGTTGCCCTAGTGCTTTGTACAGTGGCTGGTACATAGCATTTAACAAATGCCATATTAAAAAAAACACCTAGAAACTATGATTTTCCCCATACCTCAACCCTTAGATTCAAGAAGCTTTTCTGACTAATCTATACCATTACTGTAGCATAGTCTGAAGCAGAAGCTGACCTGGTTCAGTGGGAGGGGCAGGTTGGGGTTTAAAGTGCCTATTTGCTTTAAACCACCCCACACATTTACTAGTACAACGCTTTTTCTTCTTTTTTTTCCCTCCATCTGACGACTGATGTGAATAAAGAGATTTCTTCTTCAGCATTGGACTCTACTGAGCTGGGCCTGGGATTTTGGAACATAAGTGAATTCTGTCCCTGAGGGGAGAGAGGTCGTTGATCTGCCTTCTCCAGCTTTTCAGAATTAATTTTTGGGCTAGTCCTGTGACAGGATGCCAGTATTAATGCTAAAAGCAAGTAGCAGTGGGAACTCAAAGGTGTATCCATATTTATGGATCTTGAGACATTGAATTATTTTGCATAGAGAAGGGTGGTCACCACACTAATGTTATCCTGCTGCCTTACTAGCAAATGCTTTGAACGGAATTGGGGCAGAGGCATCGCTCCCTAAATCTAATCTGCAACATGGTTTGGGAGAACAGCCCTGTGCTTTTTGCATATGTGAAGGCTCTGAACAAGTCTACAGCTCACGCTGACTTCTTATTTTCCCCACACTCTCCTCAGGCGGCACATAGCCAGTGAAATTGGTGAAGTTAGTACAAGCACTTAGTACAGTGCTCTGCACACAGTTAGTGCTCAATAAATATGAATGAATGAAGTCCAATGTGTATTTTTACTCACCTGGCATCACTTGGTATCCTGGGCTGTAGCTATTTGTAAAGGTATTAGCATCTAGTGCATTAAAAACCCTTTAAGCTATTCATCCCAGGAAGTTTAAATTCAAGCATCTTTCCTTAGGCAGAGGTAGAGGGCTTTTCAAAACTAATAATTAAACGATGAGACCTCCAGCTCTCCAGGAGAGCATCCTCAGGGATTGTTCTCACTTCTCCCTGAGGCTCTCACATGGAAAGATTAGACCAATGCAGACCTGTCTGGCTTTGCCCTTAACAAGCAAAAGCCTGCATCTAGACACCCTCCTAATCAAAGGAAAGAGTGAACAAAGTGCCAGGGTAGAAAAGCCATGCTCAGACATGAGACAAATTCAGTAGGAGACCAGAAAAAGTACAGTACTAAATAATGGCTGAAGCAGAACCCTAAGATACTGACCAGGCAGGCAAATGGTGGAGCAGGGATTAGAACCCATGACCTTCTGACTCCCAGGCCTGTGCTCTACCCACAACACCATCATCTTCAGTTCTCCCAAAGATCAGGGACTGTCCTCCTGACAAGCAGCATAATGCCATGTCTACACTGGCCCTCAGTATGGATAAAAATGATTCACACTGGAAAAAGCCTTTTAAATTGATATCAGGGAACAGTCAATCTGCTGCAAGGTTCAGTTTAAAAATCTAAGAATCTCCTTAGCATCAACAGCATTTATGGATCACTCACCTGGCACAGAGCACTGGGCCTTTGGGAATATATCATGAAAGTAAGACACTCATTTCCTCCATTAAGTTGTAATCTTCTTGAGGGCAGAGGCAGTTAAAAACTGTCAAACATAAAGTGTCTGAGTGGAGATTTGAATGATAAAAATAAAAGTCAGAGGCATGGTCTAGTAGAGCGGAAAACTGCCATTCTAATAGCCCCACCCCTTGCCTGCTGTGACTTTATTAATAATAATAATTACTGTGGTATGTTAAGCACTTACTCTGCGCCAGGCACTGTACAAAGTGGAGTAGATACAAGTTAATCAAGTTAGACAAAGCCCCTGTCCCACATAGGGATTACAGTCTTAACCCCATTTTAGAGATGAGGGAACTGAGGCACAGAAAAGTCAATCGTATTTGAGCGCTTATGTGTGCAGATCACTGTACTAAGTGTTTGAGAGAGTACTATATAACAGACACATTCTCTGCCCAGTGAAGTGACTTGCTCAAGGTCACACAGCAGATAAGTGGCAGAGCCGGGACTATAAGCCAGGTCCTCTGACTCCCAGGACCAGGCTCTTTCCACTAGGGCCATGCTACTTCTCAGGTTGTGCTGCTTGCCCAAGTCACTTAATCTCTCTGTATCTGTTTTCTCATCTGCAAAATGGGGATTCAGTGCCTGTTCTTCCTCCTCCTTAGATTGTGAACCTCATGTGGGACAAGGGTCTGATTTGATTTATCTACCCCAGCTCTTAGCACAGTGCTTGGGAGATGAGAAGCAGCATGGCATTGTGGTTTAGGAGTCAGATGGTCATGGGTTGTAATCTTGGGTCCCCCACGTATCTGCTGTGTGCCCTTGGGCAAGTCGCTTGACTTCTCTGTGCCTGTTACCGCATCTGCAAAATGGAGATTGAAACTATGAGCCCCATGTGGGACAGGGACTGTATCCAACCCAATTTGCTTTTCTCCCCCCAGCTACCTGTCACATGGTAAGCACTTAAATACCACAATTATTTTAAGCACATAGTATGGTGCTCTGCACACAGTAAACATTCAATAAATACAATTGAACATAGTAAGTGACTAAATACCCCTTACTACTAATAATAATCATTATTCCTACATTAAACACATAAATGGTAAGGTGACTGAGGTGGCATGACCACAAAGGTGATTCATTAGGGAGTGCCTCTTGGAGGATGTGATTCTTTAGGAAGGCAGGCAGGGACAACGTTTGGTGGAACAAAGATAGGAGGGAGTTCAATGTGGGGAAATGATGTGAGTAATTACTTGAAGATGAGTGGTAAGTAAGGTATAGTCAGGCTTTCTTGGAGAGCAAAGAAGGCAAACTGGGGCCTAGCAGGAAAGGATAGAAGATAGGTAAGGAGGAAACAGCTAGGAGAAAATCTTGAATCCAGTGCCCAGGGATTTTGGTTAGCCTTTGGAGGGTTGTTTTTTTTCACATTTTTTTCTTTTATTTTTAATCTCTTTGTTCTTTCTCTTGTTTATGTTTCTATTGTATATGTTTGATTTGTCTGCCTGTTCCACTGCTCATCTAAAATTGAAAACTCCTCAAGAACAAGACTGTGACTTCTATGCCCAGGACTCCTATAATGTGGAGATTGCATTCTTGCAAAATTCTGAGTTAAAGAAAGCTTGAGCTGAAGCATTCCCTGTGTCAGATGCCACTAATATGCACCCAAAGAGTTTCTTCCAGTATTCTGTCCCACTGTATCCAAATGGGCTCACCTTGTTCGAAGAATGTTCCCTAACTCACAACTTTCTTACCAAAATGCATAGTCAAAGCCTGCACCGTGGAAGAACTGAGTGTACTTGTATGCTTCAGGGCACCTCTACATAGTGTAGTTGTTCAAATAGTCATGGTATTAATGGTGGTGCTGTCTTGTAAACTGCATTTTAAGCATATGATCTGCAGAGCTGAATGTACATTAAGGCAGGAGGACCAGTAAGGAGTCTGATGTGGTAGTCCAGCCAGGAGGAGATGAGGGCTTGAACCAGAGTGGAGAGGAAGGGTCAGATCCATGAAATTCTGGTGAGGAATTTTGGCAGGATTTAGAGACAGATTAATGTGGGAAGTAAATGACAGAGTCAAAGATGACATGAAGGTTGTGAACCTCTGGGATGGGGAAGAGGGTGGTGTGAGCGACAATGATGGGAAAATTAGGAAAAGGAGGTTAAAGAAGGGAAAGGGGTTAAGGGAGGGTAAAGACCCTGGAAGAGAAACTCGGAGAGGGGTCAGAAATAAGAGTACGTTGTTGGTAAAATGAAAGTTGGAAGAGTTCTTAAGAAGAGGGAATGGTCAGCCGTGGCAAAGGCAGCCAACACAGTTGAGGAGAATTAGCACAGAAGAGAGCTTATTAAATTTGGCCAGAAAAGTCATTTGAGACCTTGAAGAGGGCAAAATCTGTTTAAGCAATATCTTATTTATTGAGCACCTACTGTGTGCCAAGTGCATACTAAGCTCCTGGGAAATTACAGTAGAATTAGTAAACATGATCCCTGCCCTCAAGTATCTTAAATCTAATAGGGAAGGCAGGGGCTAAAATTAAATTACCCAGTAGGCCAGAGAAGGGAAAAAGGATTGCACTTGAGTTCATGCTTACATAATGGGCGTAGAAGATATATACAAAAGTGCTTTGGGAGATGGTGAATGCTTAGGTGGTGCAGAAGAGCTGAACAGGCAGTGGGGGGAATACGAGCAGGGAAGATTAGAAATGTAATCGGGGGAAGTCCTCCCAGGAGATGATGTGACTTCAGAAGGGCTTTGAAGATGGGGAGAGCTGTGATCTGTCAAAATTGAAGGGGGAGAGAGTTCTAGGCGAGGGAGTGAGCAAGATGTTAGCGGTGGGAGAGATGAGAGTAAGGCACAGTGAGTAGTTTGGCTTGAGAAGAATGAAGAGTGTGAGCTGGGGGTGTAGTAGGAGGAGAGAGGGGATAAGTGGGTGGGAGAGAGCTGATGGAGTCCCTTAAAGTCAATGGTCAGGAGGTTCTACTTGATGTGGAGAGGAATGGGTAATAAACTTTTGAGTTTGTTGAGGCATGGGAAGCAGTATGTTTTAGAAAAACCACCATTACAGGAATTGAGAAAAGAGTTGGCGAGGAGGAAGAATGGGCCATTCTCGTATAGTCCATTTCAAGTGTTTGCTCAGGAACTGGAGTAGAAAGATTGGAGTCCAGGTTGGGGAGGGACTAGTTGGGATGGCTTTCTCCCCCCTCACTCTCCTGTTATGGCAGAGACTTGACTTTGATTGTAGAGGAGAGTGAGAGGCTGAAGAGAGGAGAGAAAGGTGATACCAAGCATTTTTAATAAGAAGGGATGGGATCCAGGCAGAGGGATTCAAGTTTACGAGCAGGTGGGAGATCTCCCCTTGAAAAACAGTCAGAAAAGAAGTAAATGTGGATGTAAAGACAGGAGTACTTTGTGGAGGTGAAAGGGGTGCTTGTGGAGTTCAAGTCTGGTGGCCTGTATCTTGTCAACAGTGTTAGCAGGGGAGGTGGGTGCAACTATGGGCTTCGGGAAGGAGTTAAAGGTCCGGAATAGTAAGGGGCTAGGGATGAAGGAGTACTAGCAGTGTTGTGCAGATGAAAGGCCAGAGAGTAAATTTTTGTACTGGTAAAAAGTCAACCTGGCTTTTTGGAGTTCCACCAAGGTAACTACATGACATGAGTGCAAGAGCAGAAGCTAAAGAAGCTGACTTATTCAGGGCTGGAGGTTGACAGAGCAAAGACAATGGAAGGGCAAGGGAACTGAGTTTTTAGAGAAGGGGTTATTGTTGAAATTGGTGGTTTTTATATCTTAGGGAGGCTGTATGAAGCACAAAATTTGGTACAAGTGGAGAGGAACTAGTACAAGTGGAGGAGAACTAGAGATCAAAGGTCTTCATTGTTTAGGGGGGAGTGGATAGAGGACATTTTGGGAAGGGAAAGGTATGTGGGTGAAGTGGGGAAGGAGAGAGGTGTTACCCAGCTGTAATGTTCCTAGGTTCTCAAAACTGGGTGTAAAAACCCTTTATTGAATTCTATACATTCACCTTTCAGTGTATAGAGTAAATCTTTTCCTTTTTCCTCTGTGAACTAAAACTAGCCATAAAGAGAAAGTAAAGGTTAATATATGTTGCCAGAAAGAAATTCAGCCAATTGTGCAGTGCAGGAGCTGGGCTAACTTTTTTTTTAATAAATCAGGGCTTAGTTAATTCAAATATTGCATTGGGATTCCACCTAGATCACTGCCAAGATGTTGCTTATAATTCTCAGGGGGAAATGAATAGGGTTAAGTAACAGAAAATCCACTGAAAGGAGGAGATTGCTGCTTTTGCTTCCCATTTGAAGTCTTACCCATTTGGGAAGGAAGAGCATGCTGTTTTACATGTTGTCTGTTGGATTATAAAGGAAAGGAGAGAATGGCCCTGATGTCGTACAACAGGATTATTATGACTAACATCTATTACAAGATGGAGTGCTGTATACTAAGCCCTGGGGTAACTATAAGAAAATCAATTAAGATACTGCCCTTAAGTCACAAGAAGCTTGGAATGTAAGTGAGGGGAGAACAGATCCAATAAACAACTTAAAATCCCAGCAGTAAAACTTTGGAGGGGACAGTCTTCAGGTACCTCTCCAGGTTAGGGATGGTATCTGGTGAGAAGCTCCCACCACCTTTCTTAATGTTCTAAACTTTGCAGGTAACATATATCCTCCTTCCACTTCTGCAGGGATCATGGTTTCTCTCTGGTAGCATCAGGCAGAAGTGTGGCGGGGGTGGGCGGGGAGGTGGCGGGGGAGGAGGTGCAGTTGGGGGTGTTGGTGGAGGGGAAGGGTGTTGAAGCAAATAAAAATGAATTAATTGGGTGGGTGGGGTACTGCTCTGGCCTTCAAGTGGATTCAGGAGACAAGGAATTTGAAGGTTATGTGTGTCCTAGTTTCTGCCATCCCTCTGTTCCTACAGGGAGCATGGCTTCACTCCTACGGCATCATGAGGAAGACCAGCTCCTGCCACCATGCAGCCTCCTGTGGACCTTGGAGTCCCACTAACGTAGAGGCTCCTAGTGATATGGATGGCAGCTTCTCTCTTTCTCGGACCATGAAATGGTTCAAGACGGATGTATTTCTCAAGTATATTTAATAGGCTTCATCTCCTAGGTCAGAAGATGTTCCTTAACTGGGAATGTGCGGCCGAGCCCCTCTCAGGTTGGGGCTGAGTGCAGAATCCAGGTTATTGCACTGTTATTCTAGGGATTTGATAAGGAAATCGAGTGAGGTTGACAGGACAAAGCTCTGAAGTTAAACCTGCCAGGGCTGCTGTATTTCTTTTCCTAATCAGCCTTGCAATTCATCATATTAACAACAGATGGCACAAGTCCCCAGCCAGGCATAGTAGGGACTGCTCTCACTAATTCCTTTACTTTTTGAAGTTACTGCTGAATATCTTTCTCCTTCCTTCCTCCACATCATTACACACAGCAGATTTTGCTGCATGGTGCATTGGCCAACATCCAGTCCAGAGGAAATTAGAAACAAACAGGTCTGTGGCCCTCCCCAGAGAAGATGAAGGTGACTCTGGTTTTAATCTCCATCTGATCTAACTCCATCGCCCAAGGAGAGTATTTGATATGCCAGGTCTATGTGGCATAGGATGCAGGAGGAAGGTTGGCAGTTTTCCAAGGAATTTACCTCTGTAGATCTCCAATATGGATAGTTCTGGCCGAGAAGGTCCCATTAATCTTTATGACTTGGGAAGTTGCATTGGTTAAATTGTTGTTTCTTCTTGGAGGCTTGGGCCCCTGAGGCTGATAACCCCTTCTGGGCCCCAGGGTTGCTAGGCCTTGCTGTTTACACAGTCAATAGGAGCCTTTCTCAGAATGGAGAGAAATAAAAAAAATAACTGAGTGGGATTTAGACCAGCTTCCGTTGAGGCAGTGAGGTGGAGTTAATCTCCAGTTTCATTTCCTTATTTGGGTTTTAGACCCAACTTAGACCACAGTCTCCAAAGCACACTAAGAGGGTAGTTGACTATTTGGTGCTTATAGTCTGTGATCGAGTGAGTTGAGTTGGGAGAACATAGGCTTGGTCCAAGAAGTGAGCAAATGGTTACCTAATGCATTAAATATAGGCCAACCTTTCCTACCGGTGAGACACCCTCCCATCCTTGCACTTGTTTGGGGACAAACACAGGGTTCTCTGACAACTGGGCAAAATAAAACCACCCTTAATTCACTAAAATATTGCATCTCTTCATTGTTTATGCCACTGCTGATGAGAATCTCTCCTTTAGAGCATGTATAGAGTTGCCTTTTGTTTGGCAGGGCAGGCTGCTGATAGTGAACATGCATCCATGTGTATGAGTGTCTTGAAGAATGGTGCATATATTAGTGTGCTTTTCTGGTGCTGTGCCATTTAGGATAAGCATTGCTCAGCCATCAGTGTTGTGAGGGGGCGGGTGTGTCGTCCTGCCAGAAAGACATGGGATGGTGTGGACTGAGCCCTCCGCAGACTCTACCCCCAACTCCCCCCGCCCCATCCCTATTCACCTGCGACCGGTGGCAAGCATTGCAAGATGGCTGGCAGGGAGATCAGGAGAAGTATGTGGTCACAGCATAGAATATCTCTGACTCCTCAACAGCAGCAGACACCTCTCGGCCTTCACCTAATTGGTAGGCCATCGATGTGTACAATGCTTAGATTGGTATAATAAGGGTTGGGGGCCTGGCTCAGTGGAAAGAGCATGGGCTTTGGAGTCAGAGGTGATGAGTTTGAATCCCAGCTCTGCCACTTGTCAGCTGGGTGACTGTGGGCAAATCACTTCGCTTCTCTGTGCCTCAGTGACCTCATCTGTAAAATGGGGATTAAGACTGTGAGCCCCACGTGGGACATCCTGATTCCCCTGTGTCTACCCCAGCGCTTAGAACGGTGCTAGGCACATAGTAAGCGCTTAACAAATACCAACATTATGATTAGACTGTAAGCCCGTCAAACGGCAGGGACTGTCTCTATCTGTTGCCGACTTGTTCATCCCAAGCGCTTAGTACAGTGCTCTGCACATAGTAAGCACTCAATAAATACTATTGAATGAATGAATGAATGAGTATGTCTCTTTTCCACTTGGGGGAGAAACAAAGAATAACACACACATGGCTATCCTCTGGAGTCTTCTGTTCTCCATTTACACTCACTCACTTGGTGACCTCATTTGCTCCCATGGATTCAACTATCATCTCTATGCAGGTGACACACAAATCTACATCTCCTCCCCTGTCCTCTCCCCCTCCCTTCAGGCTTGTATCTCCTCCTGCCTCCAGGACGTCTCCACCTGGATGTCTGCCCGCCACCTAAAACTCAACAGAGCTCCTTATCTTCCCTTCCAAGCCCTGTCCTCTTCCTGACTTCCCTGTCACTGTGGATGGTACGACCATCCTTCCCGTCTCTCAAGCCCACAACCTTCGTGTCATCCTTGACTTGGCTCTCTCATTCACCCCACACATCCAATCCGTCACCAAAGCCTGCCAGTCTCACCTTCATAATATCGCCAAGATCCGCCCTTTCCTCTCCACCCAAATGGCTGTCGTACTGTTACAGGCTCTCATAATATCCCGGCTGGATTATTGTGTCAGCCTTCTCTCTGATCTCCCTTCCTCCTGCCTCTCCCCGCTCCAGTCTATTCTTCATTCCGCTGCCCAGATCATCTTCCTGCAGAAACGCTCTGGGCATATCACTCCCCTCCTTAAAATCCTCCAGTGGTTGCCTATCAACCTCCGCACGAAACAAAACCTTCTCACTCTAGGCTTCAAGGCTCTCCATCACCTTGCCCCCTCCTACCTCTCCTCCCTTCTCTCTTTCTACTGCCCACCCCGCATGCTCCACTCCTCAGCTGCTCACCTCTTCACTGTCCTCCTTTCTCACCTGTCCCACCATCGACCCCTGGCCCACGTCCTCCCGCTGTCCTGGAATGCCCTCCCTCCTCACCTCCGCCAAACTAACTCTCTTCCCCTCTTCAGAGCCCTACTGAGAGCTCACCTCCTCCAAGAGGCCTTCCCAGACTGAGCTTCCCCTTTTCCCTCGGCTCCCTCTGGTGCCTCTCTGCCCTCCCCCTTCACCTCCCCTCTGCTAAGCCCCCTTTCCCCCCTTTCCCTCTGCTCCTCCCCCTCTCCCTTCCCCTCCCCTCAGTACTGTGGTCACTTGCTCATTTGTATATATCTTTATTACCCTATTTATTTTGTTAATGAGGTGTACATCCCCTTGATTCTATTTATTGCTATTGTTTTTGTCTGTCTCCCCCGATTAGACTGTAAGCCCGTCAATGGGCAGGGATTGTCTCTATCTGTTGTCGAATTGTACATTCCAAGCGCTTAGTTCAGTGCTCTGCACATAGTAAGCGCTCAATAAATACTATTGAATGAATGAATGAATGAATGAGTCAGAAAAGAGCAGGGCATATGCAGGTTAAGATGATGGTTTTAGGGAGCAGCATAACAATAATTATGGTATTTGTTAAACACTTATTATGTGCCAGACATTGTACTAAATGCTGGGGTGGATACAAGCAAATTGGATTGGAGCCGGTTTCTGTCCCACGTGAGGCTCACAGTCTTATCCCCATTTTACAAATGAGATAACTGAGGTTCAGAGAAGTTAAATGACTTGCCCAAGGTCACGCAGCAGATAAGTGGCCGAGCCTGGATTAGAACCCATGATCTTCTGACTCCCAGGCCCATTCTCTATCCACTACGCCATGCTGCTTCTCTAATGTCATCAGCCTTGTACCTCTGGGCAGATTTGGAAGGCTTGACCCTAGGAATGGCCTGACTTTGTAACCACCTTGCACCCCATCAGTTCGTGCTCTGATGAGGAAATATCATTTTGGGGCAGAGCTCCAATTTCAGACCTCCTTGCTTCCCCATGTCATTTTTCATGTCTGTCATTAACCAAGTAGATACAGAGAGCCAGCCATTAGTGGCGAAGCAGGGACCAGTGAGTGCCCCATATGCTCATTGGGTGGACTAGAGCCGCCTCCAGTCTGACTTGGGTCCCCGTAGGTTGTCTGCTGGATAAAATCTGTTTATATTTGTCTGCTTAATTACTGAAAACTAGCCAGCAAAAGCAAGCACACACATTCCTGTACGATTTGGAACCCATGTATAGAGAAACTCCTCTAAACTATGGGGAGTCAGATATTTGAGTTTATCAATCCATCAGTGGTATTTGAGTGCTTACTATGTGCAGAGGTTGGGAAAGTATAGTACAATGGAGTTGGTAGATGCAAATGGAGCCTTCAAGGAGCTTATCAACATAAAAGGACAGGAAAGTGAACAGCTTGTGTTTCTCTCATAGATTATGCTTTTTTCAGATCTTGAAATTGTAGCATTGGAAGGAACTCAAGGTGGGTTATTTAGTTTTGTCCCCCGTTTCTCTGGACTGCCTCCAAAGTGATCCCAGACATAGTTTTCTGAAATATTTTATTAATCTACATGTCTGGTAGGTTCTTAATCAACAGCACTTAAAGAGTCTGCCTATTGTTCAAAGGAGAAAGCAACACCACTATCTAAAATAAACATTATCCAACCTCCTTTATTTGGTAAAGTTATTGAGAACAGGGCCAGGTGCCAGGCTGAGAATCATTAAGTTGATTACCTTTTTGTGTATCTCATTCATTGCTTGTTGTCCAAAGACACATCTCTAGACTCTTCCCTTTCGTACCCATCCAAATTTATTTATTGAGCACTTACTTGGTGCAGAATACTGTGCCAAGAGCTTGGGAGAGTACAGAAAACAATTAACAGACCCATTTCCTGCCCACCATGAGCTTACAGTCTAGAGGGGAGATAGACATTAATATAAATTTCAGATAGGCACAAATTGCTACTACCCTGTATAAGCGCTGGTCTTGCCTCAACTCTTAGTGGAACAAGCACGGGCTTGGGAGTCAGAGGTCATGGGTTCGAATCCCTGCTCTGCCACTTGTCAGCTGTGTGACTGTGGGCAAGTCACTTAACTTCTCTGTGCCTCAATTCCCTCATCTGTAAAATGGGAATTAAGAGTGTGAGCCTCACGTGGGACAACCTGACTACACTGTATCTACCCCAGTGCTTAGAACAGTGCTCTGTAAGTAACATAGTAAGTGCTTAACAAATACCAACATTATTATTGTTATTGCATTAATCTCCTCCTGGCCACCTGGCTTTTCCCCTCTCCAATCTATACTCTGAGGTGCTGCATTGGTTCTCTCTCCCCTTCTTTATGTCTCCACATCCAATACAAACTTCTAACAATCAGCTTGGAGGCTGTCCAACCTCTGGGCCCACCTCACCTATCTGCTTTCTTCACACACTATTTCCCAACTTGTCTTTATTCTTCCCAAGCCAACCTCACACTGTTCCCCTAGCTTGGAACTCCCTCTCCCCACATCAGACCATCACTTTTATCACTTTTAAAACCCACTTTCCCTGGCTTAATAATAATTGTCTTATTTGCTAAGCACTTAGGATGTCCTCTAGACTGTAAGCTCATTATGGGCAGGAACAATTCTAATTCTATTGTACTCTTCCAAGCACTGAGCACAGTTCTCTGTGCATAGTAAGTGTTCTGTAAGTACCGTTGATTGATTCTAAGCACTGGGATAGATTCAAGACAATTTGATGGCACTTAGTAGTTAGTACAGGTGTCTCAGATGGGGCCAACAGCCTAAAGGGGAAAGGTGAACAGGCATTTAACAGGTAAGGAAGTACAGAATAAAATGACACATTCCCTGCCACCAGGAGCTTATACTTCAATGGTAGAGACAAATATAAAACTAGTTAAAACAAGAAAAGTAAAAAATAAACTTGGCCGACATGAGTACTAAGAAGGGTGTAAATATATGAATTCAGAAGTTGCCTGAAGGGGTAATATGGCTCAGGGTGCAGGGACATTAAAAATTAGAGCAGTGTGGCTTAGTGGAAAGAATACAGGACTGGGAGTCAAGAAACTTGGGTTCTAACCCTGGCTCTGTTGCTTGATTGTTGAGTGACCTTGGGCAAGTCATTTAACCTCTCTCTGCCTAAGTTGCCTCATCTATAAAGCCTGCACCAAGTGGGGGCTCACTAAATGTTGCTACTACATCTTGTGTCTTAGCTCCTCATAGATTGTCATGATAATAATAGTGACATTTAAGTGTTTACTATATGCCAAACATTGTATTAAGCACTGGGATAGATACAGGATGATCAGGCTGGACCAGTCCCTGTCCTACATTATGGGAAGTAACATATGCTTCTGGAAGTAATGAAAGGATTGTTTTTCTTATCCAAGAAAGAGATTCAAAGGAAACACCTAGTAAAGCTGAGGAGTCTTTAGAGTGGGTATATGTGAGATTCAGGGTGAAGGGGTGGGGTTTCCTGGGGTACCTTTAGTTAATCAGGGTAATGGGTTTCTGATGCATTTTAATCTCAGGTTTGCATGAGATGATCTAATACCTATAAATTGGAGTAAGAAAAATGGTCAATCAAACCATAGGTTATCTTTGCCACAGAAAAGAGTCTGTCACAATTTCTTCCCTTTTCTGGCTGGCACAAATAACCACATTTTATTTCTATGACCTACCAGCATTCTAAAAACAGTGATTTGTGAGAGGCATTCAGCTTATGCACTTTAGTACAGCATTATAAAGTATTTTCCCCCCTCCATAACTGGACCTTAGATTTGAAGAAGCTGACTGGGATAGCTTTTTTTTTTAGAAAAAAGAGCTTACTAGAAGCCCAGAGGCTGTTAAATGTCATCTTCAAGACCCTGGTAAAATGTGTCGTCATACTAAAAAAAAAAAAAGCCCAGGTGACCAAACAGAAGCCCTACATTGGGAATGTAAGAGGTTATCAGAGGAGGATAATCAACCTTTGAGGAATGGAAAGTTCACCCACTCAATCAGTGGCATTTATTGAGTGCTTACTATGTGCAGAACACTGTCCTAAGCACTTGGGAGAGTACAGGTGATAAAAGGAAAGGCCACAAAAAGTGGGAGGCTAAGTGCAAACAAATTTGGCAAACCAAAAAGGAGTTTGGATGTATCTGAAGTTCTATTTGTAAGGTGGTCTTTAAAGTGAGACTCAATGTGTGGGGTTGTAAAGAAGGTACAGTCAAAGTACAGCATTCATTCAGCCTCTTGGCTGAAGATGTTGAATTTCCACCTCCCACATTGCATGTGGATCCAAGAGGACCACTGAACGTTATATCTGGATTTTTTTTTCTTCCAAAACATCCAACGAAGTTTCTTGCCTAAAGCTCTTCTAGAAAAATGAACATGGAAATGCAGGAAATATCTAAGAGATAGAAAACAAAGGTGGAGAGTAAGCATCCACTTTCTGGATTGGAGAAGTTTAAGTAGATTAATCCCCAAGCATCCTGTGCGAGGACTGATCTTATTCGATATCTTCATAAACAATCAATCTGGTAGTGGGGGTACAAGATGAAATCTCCAAGTTCATAAATGACCAAAGTCTTCTGGGTGGTGAAGTGTCATGAAGATTGGCATAAACTGCAGGAAAATCCTTCCCTTTATTAACACAACTGGTTTTCCTGTCAAGGGGATGGTGTTCTTGCTTAACCCTGAATTAGAGAAAACTCTTTCTAGACCCGCAAGCTCGTTATGAGCAGGGAATGTGTCTACCAACTCTGTATCGTACTCTCCCAAGCGCTTAATACAATGCTCTACATGCTGTAAGTGCTCAGTAAATACAATCAGCGCTCCCTTTCTCCATCCAACACTGCACATGGCTCTTTCTCCCAACATAGCAGCAGCAGCAGCAGTTGTTTCACAGCAACAGAGCGCTTGCTGTGAAAAGACCATCAGTTTATTCTCTTCTAATATGGAGCTTTCTTGGGAGGTGAGGAAGGGAGTAGTCTTAGTTTGGCACCAAAACAGAAGCTTTTAACAGAGTAGTAATTTCAGCAGTGCAGGACTTGCTAACATTTGAAACCCCAAGCAGTTTCCATATTTCTGTCAGTCTGTCCAATGTTCAAACTTAATCCTACATGGGAAGCTTTAAGCAGCTTCTGAATTCATTGCTCTAAAGGCCGGCTGGCTAACACAAGCAACTGTATTTTTAGGCCATGCTAAATTTAATAAGTAAAGCCTTGCTTCTGTGTGGTACTGTTGGGAGAGAATGCCTTCCATTCATCTGACAGAGAGGGGGAGGGGGAAGTAGACCAAGTGTTAGTGCAGAAAAGGGAAACTGATATTCTGAGGTCCTATTCCTGTATCTCTAGGGAACCCGGGCAGCCACTGTCCTACCCAGCTTTAAACTGGGCATGTTGTGATCTCATGTCAGCAAAGTTCTGAAATGTTCATGCTGCAGAAGAACCAACCAGTGATCTCTGTTCTGTGCACCAAATTTTATTTTAATCCTTCAACTCTCCTCCCACCACCCCCGCAAACACACACGCACACGCATATATATCTCATTTTAGGGCTACCCATCAAAATCTTTGGAAGGCTGTTTGAGGCACTTTTGTCTTGAGTTTGTATTCAGTGCTATTGCCTTGTGGTGATGCACTGTGCCTGCTCTCCCTACAGAAGTAAGTGGAGAAGTGAGCCTGCTTCCTGAGCCCTTCCTTTGTTTTCAGGCACCTGGTTTGGATTTCTGTCCCCCCTGAAGAAGCCCTTTGTTCGTTTGCACCTGCAGGTCGGTAGTCTTGCTACAGGGTTCAGGGACGGGCTGTCAGTGCCATTAAACTGGTGGGGCTGGAGGATGACCTTCCTGGGATAGATGCAAGGGGCCAGCTGCCCTCTTCTTCCTCCCTCACCCCCACCCCCCAAAGGTGGCTGTGTTCTAATCTGCAGGATCTTCTGGACCCCTTTTCTCTAAATCTTTAGCCTCCATGTCCTTGGGTTTCCCCCTTTCTTTAAGATTCTAGCATTCTCTGGGAGCTTCTGCTTTCCCAGTTCAGGAAGTTTCAAGGAAGCAACGAATTAATTCATTCAATTGTACTTATTGAGCACTTAGTGTTTGCAGAGCACTGTACTAAGCACTTGACAAAGTACAATTCACTATCATTTTCCTCCAACTCCGTTCCCTGTGGGCAGGGAACATATCTCCCTACTTTCCCATCCTTCCCTGCAGTACCCTCAGAGGAGATCTCCTCCCTCCTCGCAAGTGCCACCCCCTCCACCTGTGCTTCGGACCCCATTCCCCCTCACCTTATAAAAACCGTTACCCCTTCCCTCCTTAACTTCTATCTTTAACCGCTCACTCTCCAATGACTTCTTCCCCTCTGCCTTCAAACATGCCCATGTCTCCCCCATCCTAAAAAAACCCTCTCTCGACCCCACTTCCCCTTCCAGTTATCCCCCTATCTCCCTCCTACCCTTCCTTTCCAAAATCCTAGAATGAGTCATCTACACTCGCTGCCTAGAATTCCTTAACTCCAACTGTCTCCGGGACCCTCTCCAGTCTGGCTTCCATCCCCTCCACTCTACCGAGACTGCTCTCTCAAAGGTCACCCATGACCTCCTTCTTGCCAAATCCAATGGCTCCTACTCTATCCTAATCCTCCTTGACCTCTCAGCTGCCTTTGACACTGTCGACCATCCCCTTCTCCTCCACACCTTATCTCACCTTGGCTTCATGGATTCCGTCCTCTCCTGGTTCTCCTCTTATCTTTCTGGCCGTTCATTCTCAGTCTCCTTCTCAGGCTCCTCCTCCCCCTCCCATCCTCTAACTGTAGGGGTTCTTCAAGGGTCAGTTCTTGGCCCTCTTCCATTCTCCATCTACACTCACTCCCTTGGTGAACTCATTTGCTCCCACAGCTTCAACTATCTCTATGCAGATGACACACAAATCTACATCTCCTCCCCTGTTCTCTCCCCCTCCCTTCAGGTTCGTATCTCCTCCTGCTTCCAGGACGTCTCCACCTGGATGTTTGCCCGCCACCTAAAACTCAACATGTCCAAAACTGAGCTCCTTATCTTCCCTTCCAAGCCCCTATCCTCTTCCTGACTTCCCTGTCACTGTGGATGGTACGACCATCCTTCCCCATCTCTCAAGCCCGCAACCTTGGTGTCATCCTTGACTCGGCTCTCTCATTCATCCCACACATCCAATCCGTCACCAATGCCTGCCGGTCTCACCTTTACAATATCACTAAGATCTGCCCTTTCCTCTCCATCTAAACGGCTATCTTATTGGTACAAACTCTCATAATATTCCGGCTGGATTATTGTGTCAGCCTTCTCTCTGATCTCCCTTCCTCCTGTCTCTCCCCACTCCATTCTATTCTTCATTCCGCTGCCCAGATCATCTTCCTGCAGAAATGCTCTGGGCCTGTCACTCCCCTCCTTAAAATCCTCCAGTGGTTGCCTATCAACCTCCACAGGAAACAAAAACTTCTCACTCTGGGCTTCAAAGCTCTCCATCACCTTGCCCCCACCTACCTCTCCTCCCTTCTCTCTTTCTACTGCCCACCCCGCATGCTCTGCTCCTCTGCTGCTCACCTCCTCACCATCCCCCATTCACGTCTATCCCGCCGTCGACCCCTGGCCCACATCCTCCCGCTATCCTGGAATGCCGTCCCTCCTCACCTCCACCAAACTAACTCTCTTCCCCTCTCCAAAGCCCTAGTGAGAGCTCACTTCCTCCAAGAGGCCTTCCCAGACTGAGCTTCCCCTTTTTCCTCTGCTCCTTCTGCTCCCTCTCTGCCCCGCCTTCACCTCCCCTCAACTAAGCCCCCTTTCTCCCCGTTTCCCTCTGCTCCTCCCCCTCTCCCTTCCCCTCCCCTCAGCACTGTGCTCATTTGTATATATTTTCATTACCCTATTTATTTTGTTAATTAGGTGTACATCCCCTTGATTCCATTTATCGTGATTAAGTTGTCTTGTTTTCCTCTGTCTGTCTCCCCCGATTAGACTGTAAGCCCGTCAATGGGCAGGGATTGTCTCTATCTGTTGCCTAATTGTACATTCCAAGTGCTTAGTACAGTGCTTTGCACATAGTAAGCGCTCAATAAATACTATTAAATGAATGAATCTCCCAATTCTGTCATACTGTACTCTTCCAAGTGCTTAGTACAGTGTTTTGCATGCAGTGAGCTTTCAAATACCATTGACTGGTTGGTATCAACAAGGCCAATAGAGGTCGAATTCCTCCCATAGCTATGAAGGCTGAGACAATTTCCTACTCACTGTGGCTCTTGGGCAGAAATTTGTCTCCAGTCCCCATCAATGTTATCAGGAATGTGTAGGGAAAGGAGGACACTTTAGAAAAAGTGTAGCTCTCCCCCCTCTTGGAGGGGGTCTTCATTTTCCTCCCCCAAATCAACCTTATGAAAAGGTAGAAGCATGTGGGTCCTTCTCTCCCACACCATTACTCATACTTGAATCTGAAACCTAGCTGAACTCTCCTATACTCAGTCCTAGAGCAAAAAGTGCCCCAGCTGATGCTTTTCTTTCTTACCCGCCACCCCCCCCCCCCAACAAATCTTGAAGGAATTGGAGTTCTCTCCAAAGAGCTAGTCACCTATATGGTGTTCTCAGGGTGAATGTCCATCAGCTCCCATGGTTGCCAGGAAAATCTCATTGGAACTGAGTACCCTTGGGTGTCTGGGATGAAGGAAAATCCTTGTCACCTTTTTTCTCTCTAGGCTTGGTGTAAATTGGTTATCCAAGTCCCAGAGTTCTGCTTGCAAGGGATTGATATGTCTGTCTTCGGCTTCTGGGATGGACTCTTCAGAGTACAGCTGGATGCCAGTTTCTGATCTATTTCTGGTTTCAGTTCTTCCCGAACTTCTGAATTAGAATCAGACTCAGCTCAGTACTCTGTTTTAGGGTCTGAAATCAACCTCCTTGCCCCAACTTGCTACTCTGAAAAAACTGAATTACACAGACTTGGCCTTTGTTTCAGGACCTATCCCTGAAGTAAAGCAAGAGCCTCCTTGCGATAAGTACTGTCACTGAGTTGAGTGACCTTGGGTTGGTCCCTTAAGCTTTCCATGCTTGTCATCCTAGCTGTACAATGGTCGGAATAATGTCTGTCCCTCCATCCTAAGGAGGTTGTGAAAATGTAATAAAGGTAAATAGAGCTAATAGGAGAGAATGCTTTTTGAATGAGTTAGAGAAAAGGTGCTGTTTAAAAACAGTATTATTCATGGTATTCAGGGCTTAGTCAGAGATATTTGGACCAGAAGACAAATGAGGCCCTGCTTCATTTCACCACTCCTCTTCCAAACTGTATTCTCATTTTGGTGTTTCACTTAGTTAAATTATCGAATTGTGTTTCAAAACACTCTACATGACTCTGCACTATGCAAGGGATTCATTGTAACTGAGAAATATAATAATAAGTAGTAATTATAAAAAAAACTTCCTGAGTAATAGTATTTCATCTCCTTTCAGAGTCCATTAAATTCTTGTCCTCTGGTGGAGACATAGAATTGAGGGCATATGATTCATTTGGTTCATGAGGCTGCTTTCTTTTTGTGCAAGCTGCCTGCATAGCCCTTTCTCCTCTGCTGTTCAGGCTGTGAATTCAACCCAAAAAAAAAAAAATGAAAAAGAAAGAGACCTAGTTGGAGTTCTTGCAGTGGGCCACTGAAAAAGACAAGTCAACCCCCGGAATCCAAGTCTGTGTGAGGATTTTTAATTGGCTCATGGGGAGAAGTAGAGTGATAGCTCCCCATTTTGGAGATGATGAATTCAGTTGTGATTTGGGGGAGCAGAATCCAGAAGGTGCAAGTAAGTTGAAGGGAGCCCAGGGCAGAGGATGTTAAATGACTGAGGAAATATTTAAGGTGATACAGCTTGACACCCTTCTCAGGGTCACACCTGGAGAGTTTTCAGTATTCTAACAGTCTCGATTATGGGAGGGAGAGTCAAGCAAAGGCATGTCCATTTTTAGCTTGGACAGTGGCTAGTGAGTGGAAGACAATCTGCTACAAAGTCACCTGTGCTGGGCAGTAGTGCTATGGGAGAGAGTCGAGGGCAGAGACTCAAGTTTACCACGCGAAAGGAGGCAATGGTAAACCGCTTCTGTATTTTTATCAAGAAAACTCTGTGAATACACTAACAGAAAGATTGCAGATGGAGGTGGGGCGTTCTGGGAGAGATGTGTCCATGGGGTGTCTACGGATCAGAAACAGCTTGACGGCATAAGACAGGACAGCTTGACAACTCTGGGAAGGGGATGGGAACTTGAAGGTTGTACGATCAAAGGATTTTTTATTTTTTTAAATCTGGAGTCATGTGGAAAAGTAAGGCAGAGAAGATTCCCCAATCTTCTCAGCAGGAAAATAACAGCAAGAAATGGCAAACTTCACCATCTCCCAAAGGAAGCTATGGAGGCAACACTGCTCAAGAGGCTTAGAGTCTATTAGGAGGAACAGGAGAATAGGGCACATTGTTTACTGTTTCCTGAACTGGCAGGTGGTGGGCCAAACAACTGATTAAATATTTTCCATCTTAGGGCCTGACATTCTCTGAGTTATTAAGCAAGTTGGCTTCAACACTGATGGAGTGTTGGCAGTAACTTTGCAAGCAAATATCACTGCTTTTTAGGATTTGTTTTCTGTTTGATTCCCAGCTGATCTATAGTTAGGCCTACCACAAAGCTTGGACCAATTAATCTGCACTCAAATGTCCCTGTCTCTGGGTCAGTTACCAGGAGTTCAAATTGCCTCTGTCCAGTAGACAGAAGTCAATCTGCCTGGTGTAGAACAATATGGGAGGAATATTTGCTGTGCTCTTGACCTTGCTTCCACACCCTCTGATGCTGAATTGCCAAGAAATGCATTTGTTCACTCACCTGGACCTTCCTTCCTCATGCAGAACATAGCTGAGCATTTCCGGGTGATACATTCAAAAAATGGAACTGCCATTCATTTCCCTTATCAGGTTCCAGTTCATTCTTCTGTTCAAGAGCCAATCTGTTCACTTGGCTGCATCCATTCCCTTGAATACAGCCTAGGCTGGGAGAATGGGAGGCAGGGGTTGGGAAGAGGCATCAGGTTAAAAGTTACATCATTCTAAAGAGTATTTGACCATTCTTTCCAGTTTTGCAATCAATTTCATTTCAACTCTGTTGGCTTATGTTTGGCTACTCCCTAGAAGAACAGCACCATATATGATCAACTTGGCTGTCAGATGCTTGCCTGCCACTGTTTGCCTCCAAGTTCGGGCTCAAGAACTGTTAAATAATAATAATAATGGTACTTGTTAAGCACTTACTATGTGCCAAGCACTCTTCTAAATCCTGAGGTAGATACAAGGTTATCAGGTTGTCCCATGTGGGGCTCACAGTCTTAATCCCCAATTTGCAGATGAGGTAACTGAGGCCCAAGTCACACTGCTGGAGCCGGGATTAGAATCCACGACCTCTGACTCCCAAGCCCGGGCTCTTTCCACTAAGCCACGCTGCTTCTCTAGCAACTTTCATTGACTTTATATCTTCAGACACTGTTTTTTTAAGGCTAGGCTCTGAAAGGGCTCCCAACTTAAGGTCACTAGCACTTCTGGTTTTTGGGAGGTTTCTGTCCTGTGTCCCAACAGGCTTGAGGGATCCCTTAAGGGTCTCAGCTTAGTCCAGGGTGGCCTGACAGAATACTTTAACTATGGTGGGGATGGATGCAGTAACTGCTATTGTTGAGGAGGAAGATTCATTCATTCAATTGTATTTATTGAGCACTTACTGTGTTTTCACTCTACTTAAGTGCTTGGGAGAGTCAATATAACAAGCAGACACATTACTGCTCACAGTCCAGAGGGAAGATTCCTTCTCTTTAGTGTTGGCAGCTACAACTGCTGCCCCGTCCCCCTCACAGTGTTGGCTGACTAGCACGGACCTGGGAGTCGCAAGGTCATGGGTTCTAATGCCGGCTCTGCCACTTGTCTGCTGTGTGACCATGGGTAAGTCACTTCACTTCTCTGTGCCTCAGTTACCTCAGCTGTAAAAGGGGGGTTGAGACTGAGCACTACGTGGGACAGAGACTGTGTCCAACTCAATTTTCTTGTATCCACCCCAGTGCTTAGTACAGTGCCTGGCACATATTAAGTACTTAAATACCATCATCATCATTATTATTATTGAGTTATCTATGCAACCAGAAGACCGATTTCTGGATATACCTATTCATGGCCCACAGAGTTGATTTTGGTGTGATCATGATTGTCAACAGCTTCAGACCATAAGCAAGTGAGACATTCATCTCGGGCCAAGTTATCAGAGGAAGCAGCCATAAGGTGACCACAGTTGAAAACTCGAAGGCACCCCGTCTCCCTCTGTCAGTTAGAAGCAGCACCTGTGTTAACAGGGACTGGACAAGGAATGCATTGGCTCAGGAGCCAGGCAGTGGGTCAGAGGTTTCCCTCAAAACCCACTTTTTATAAATGGTATTTAAGCACTTACTACGTGTCTAACACTGTTCTAAGAGCTGGGGTAGGTACAAGTTAATTAGGTCAGATACAGTCGCTGTCCCGCACGGGGGTCACAGTCTAGTAGGAGGAAGAACAGGTATTTAATCCCCATTTTACATTTGAGAAAACTGAGGCACAGAGAAATCGTGAATTGCCCAGGGCCACACAGCAAGCAATTGGCAGAGCCAGGATTAGAACCCAGATCCTTTACCTCCAGGCCCATGTTCTTTCTACAAAGCCAAACTGCTTCTGCCTTTGAGGGATTTGGGTCGACTGCCTTATGACAACATTATATTATGTTACTTGCCTGGCTTTAACACACACAGCATAATGATGGATTGGGAGGGAGTGGTGATTCTCCCCCAAACCCATCTCAGGGCAGCCAAATGTGAGAGAAATGGCAAGGGACAGCAGTGGTCATAAGTGACTTCACCCCAGCAAAAGATCTGGGACTGCTGGGGTGAGAAGTGTTCATGTAGTCTAGTGGAAAGAGCACAGGATTAGGAGTCAGGAGGCTTGCCTGCTGTGTGACTTTGGAGGAATCCCTTAACTTCACTGCCTGTTTCCTCATATGTAAAATGGGGATAAAATACCTGTTCTCCCTTCTTAGACTGAATCCCATGTAGGACAAGGATTGCATCTGACCTGATTATCTTGTCATTGTTGTCTTATGCTGTCGAGTCATGTCTGACCCATAGCAACGTTATGGACACATCTCTCCCCAAATGCCCCACCTCCATCTGCAATCATTCTGGTAGTGTATCCAGAGTTTTCTTGGTAAAAATATGGAAGTGGTTTACCATTGCCTCCTTCCGTACAGTGAACTTGAGTCTCCACCCTTGACTCTCTCCCACGCTGCTGCTGCTCGCCACAGGTGAGTTTTGACTTGTAGCAGATTGCCTTTGACTCTCTAGCCACTGCCCAAGCTACGAATGGAGTGGATATGTCTCTGCTTGACTCTCCCTCCCATAGTCAGGACTGGTAAAGTACTGGAAACTCTCCAAGTGTGACCCTGAGAGGGGTGATTATCTGGTACCTACCCCAGTGATATGTGTTTTAGAAAAATACTACTATTATTATTAAAGGAGGAGAAAATATATTCTGTTTTCTTTCTCCTTGTCCCCTAAATCTTACTCTTTTTTTCCACCCCCATCTCCCAAAAAGGAAACTTGGTTCCCTTACTCCCATCGCCCTTGTTATCTTCTCCTGCTTCCATCTTCAATATTGGCTGCCTCTCCCCTCATCCACCTGCTGGGCCTTGGCATATTCACTTATTAATTTCCCTTTATACTGCATTGTGATGCATATTCTCATCCAAGTAACTCCACTTGGGTCTCTAAACAAAACCAGTATAAATGCCCATTTCAGACTTTTAGATCCATGAGAATAATGGTGTATTAAATGTGATTAAGTTTGGAATTACTCTTAACCAGGGTAATAATTACTGTAGATTTAGATGACATGTTGTACAAATTGCTGTGTGCTTGTAATTACGAATTGCATTTGTAGCTCTCTGGGGGTTTACAAACCTTGATATCTTGGTTATTAATGCATAAATTATGGTAATTTATGTAAATTACTGGATAGACCAAAATTTCAGTGGGTCTTGTTCTCTATGAGATGTTAATTGTAATTCTACTACAGGAATCCAAAGTTGCCCTACTGTATTTTAGGCTGTTGAATTCTACTGGCAAAATTAACTTTACAAGTTAGTGTTAAGCTCTGCCCAAGGGTCACATCAAGTTGATATGAATGGGATGCTTACTATGTACCCCTATTGTATTCCAAAGGAAGATCATCATGATGGGGCATGAACTGGAATGATACTGTTAAATAGTAATGTCTCTGACATGGAAAGTCTTAAACTTTTCTGCAAGAAATCAGTCTATCAAATGAGTGCAATGCAATAATTGAAGTTTTGGATTTTTTGTTGTTGTTGTTTGTCTTCAAACAACAGCTACATTTTCTAGACTTCCTGAAATCCATTTCTCTGGGAGTTGCTTGGAAGTAGTAGCAAGGCCTCAAAAGGAAACTATATAATTCAAAAATTAGCAACTGTATAGGCAAGGTAGAGAATAGTGCAATCAAAATGATTGTCAGTGTTTGCAACTAGGTGCTGTATAAAAGCCAAATATTCTTCTCTAAATCTTCTATAGTGGTGTTAAGCACTGTTCTAAGCGCTGAGGTATATACAAGCTAATACAGTTGGACAAAGTCCCTGTCAACAATACTTCAGATATAGCAGAGAACATAGAATATGAGTGTGTCCCATGAGCTTGCCATTTGGTTCTGAATCATAAAATATCTTCAGTAATCAGGAAATTTAATATCCAGGCTAACCTTGTGGATTTTTTAAATTAAAAAATGAGACTTTGGCACCTCTCTCTCTTTTCCATTGACTGTTCTATTTTCATTAACTCCTCAAATGGAAAAATCAAATGTTTCACATTTATTATAGCTTCTATTAGAGCTCTTGAAGCAAGTTCCAAGGAAAGTAGTGTGTAACCCTCTAAATAGACCTCCTTTTTGAGGAGCTTTTACTGTTTTATCTCAAGTTTCCTTTTTTACCTACTCGAACTTCTCCCCTATATATAATGTGAAAAGACATTCCTCCCCCGACCCTTTTAAACAGTGGGTGGGAGAGAACTCTGAAAAATACTTCTTCAGGATCCATTAGTCTCCCACTATTAGTCATGGTGGCAGGAGGGAGTCAGATGGTCATAACAGGGAGGAAGGGCCAAGGAGAGTTTCCCCTCTAAAAGCTGTTGTGGCTAAATTGGTCTTTCCCAGACCCCTTCTTGGAGCTTCCAGCAAAGCCAGAATGATGTCTGTGGCTCTCTGGCACTATCTCCCCCATTTCTTTTTCTCTCTCCCCCTTCTCTTTTTCTCTCTCCCCCCTCTTTTTCTCTCTCCCCCCTCTCTTTTTCTCTCTTCCCCATCTCTTTTTCTCTCTCCCACTCTCTGTTTCTCTCTCCCCCATCTCTTTTTCTCTCTCTCCCCTCTTTTTCTTGCTCTCCCCCCCGTTTCTCACTCTTCCCCCTCTGTTTTGCTCTCCCCCCTCTTTTTCTCACTCCCCCCTTTCTGTTTCTCTCTCCTCCTCTCTGTTTCTCTCTCCCCCTCTCTGTTTCACTCTCCCCCCGCTTTTTCTTTCTTTCCCTCTCTCTTTTTCTTTCTCTCCCTTTCTCTCTCTCTCTCCCTCTGTCTCCCTTTCTTTCCCTTTCTCTCTCTTTTTTCCTCTCTCTCTATTTCTTTCTTTTTCTCTCTCTTTCTCTCTCTCTCTCCTATTTCTCTTTCTCACTCTTGTTCTTTCTCTCTCTCTTTTCTTTTTCTCTTTCTCTCTCTTTCACTTTTTCTCGCTGTCACTCTTTTTCTCTCTCTCTGTCTTTCTCTTTTTCTCTCTCTTTCTCTCCCCCCCCCCCACCGCCACACACACCCCTCTGGTTCTACTTTGAGCCGCACTGCCACCTCTCCTATGTGTATCTACTGTACCACATTATCTTAGTCAATTTTAATTTTTTCCTTTAAATCATTTTCTCAAACTTCCTGTAGTCTTGCCAGTACTCCTATGTTAATTAAGTGTATTATTAAGGCAAGATTCTGGTCGTGCAATCATACCTTATGCCTAGACATATGCTATCCAAAATGGCTTTGGCTTTCTCTTTTCTGCATCACAAAGTTGTAGCTTGTTTGCTCTGCTCCTACACCTCTGTTGCCCTTGTGCTGAGTGCTTGTGATTGTTCATTTCATCTCCCGTCCCCAATATATCTCAGCCTGGATTCATCAGCACTATCCTTCATAAATTCAGTTTTTAGGACTCCATTTGGAGGTTCAGGGCAGGGGGGAGTTTGTGTTGCTCTTGCAGAAGACCCAGCAGGTGACAGCTAACTGGGGAGCAGCTCTTTTCTGAGAGGATGATGTCACTTGTAGCTGCAGAGGAGAAAGCAAGCCATCCTAAACTCACATCTCTGAACAGGAGAATGTTGGGCATCAATATATGTGTCTGTCTGGTTGTCTGTTTTCCCCACCGGCTCATATCATTTCTTTACAAAGCCATCCCTCAACCCTGGACTCTCTGTTTATATAGTTTCTCATTCCAGTTGGTGGGCAGTGAGACTCGTCTATCAATGGGTTGTTCGCCATATTGCTGCGATGACGATTCTCTGTCTTTCCGCAGGGACCCAAAGCTATTGATTTAACTGGGGGGCGGGTTTAATTACTGCTTCTCTCAATTGTTTTGTTTTCAGCAGGGCTCTGCAGAGACTGCAGCATTCGCTGCTAAAGTACAGCTCAGGGCCTCGCACTGACCATGTACAGAGTAGAAAGGCAGAATTGTGTCAAGATTTGGGGGTTTTCCTTTTCCTTTTATTTTGAAAAGGAGTGTTTTTAATCTGGCTCATTCAGTTTGGTTAAAAGGAAGCCTGTTTGGGTATATGACAAATATGCATGTAAATTGATATTCAATTCCCTTCCTGAATGGTGCAGATACACTGTAGACCACTCTGGCAGGGAAAGAAACATGACTAGATATGTAAATCCTCAGGCCTCTTTCTTGCACCTGCATTATTGGAGTCGCTTTCAACATTTCCAATGAGTGAATAGACTTACAAGAGGCTTATAAAGTACAGGGACTTTTCCTTGGTCTGAATTTTTCATTCTCTTAATTTTCATGTGTTGATCCCAAAGGAGGTAGTTGAAAATAGCCTGGAAGAGGCACGGATAAGAAAAGTAACTGATTTCATTGTTCAGGTTGTGTTAGCCTGTAGAAAGAGAGTGATTTGTGAATGGAACTTGGAGCATAGTACATCTTACCAAGAATAAGAATACTTTCTATTCAAACTAAATTTAGGTTTCCGGGCACCACATCTGGAATCTTTGCCAATTGGGAGTGGTCAGGGATCAAAAACTATAGCAGATAGGCGTGTAACTGGAGGGACTGGAAACTGAGTCACAAGTGTTGAGTTCTCTCCAAAAGGTCAAAATCATTTAGGGGTATGAAGGAAAGAGTAATTTTTGCTGTTGTCAAGCAACTGGTCAACTGTTGCCTTCAAGTCCTCAACTCATTATGGGCAGGGAATGTGTACAGTGCCCTGCATACTGTAAGCACTCTAATACCATTGATCCAGCACTTAACTTGAAAAAGACAGCAGGATGCCCTCCCTCCTCAACACTGTTCTACTCGCTCCCTGAGGCTAAGAAGGGGTTTTATGAGCAGAAGTTTTCAATGTTCACGGGGGACTGAACCCACTAATTGACTTGAATAGCAGGAGAGATTTCAATTCAATCAATTATTTATTGAGCACTTACTATGTGCACAGCATTCTACTAAGTGTTTGGGAAAATACAATGCAAAACGAGATGTAAAGGTGATTGAATAGCAAATCAGGCTACCCAAGGAGGGTGAGGAATCTTCATCCTGGGAGATCATTAGGAAAAGAATAGGCAGTTATCTAGCTGGTAGTGACTGGAGACAGTGAGGATAATGTATTTGCTTATAGCATTTGGGACTGTTCAACAGAAGAGATTGTTGGCTGTTAGAGTTAGCTCTGGTCTGGTAACTTGTTTTAGTTCGCTATGCTGTATCTCTAGCTGTGCCCTGCTTCCACCTAGCCTGCCTGTCTCCTTGGCTAAAGAGGAGACTAGAAGAGAAGTACTTTTTCTACCAGTAATACACAATGGGAAATGAATGACTTGCCCAAGGTCACACAACAAGCAATTGGCAGAGCTGGAACTAATGGTGTCAGGGCCGGGCAGCTTCTTTTCCCAGGCTTTAGTCCTTGGGAGTCCAGTGGTAACGAGGACTGGTAGGGGCCTCATGCTACTGATGTCTCTCCACCCTAACCTAGCTGGACTGGAGCAGTGATTGATGGGATCAGATCACCTTTGAGTCTCTTTCGGCTCTCATTCCTTGAATAACTTTTATTCAGGAAAACTTCATTAAGTTTGAATAGGCTTATTCAAAACTGCATGTAAATTTGAAGCAACTGCTGTTTCCCAGCTGATTACATTTCCCCTTGTTTTTAAATAAATCTGAAGCTAGTTAATTCAGCCTTTTTTTTTTTAATTTTGTCCCCCAGGTTGCAGTTTAATGAGGTTTTACTGTATTGGGGACAGACACAATGTGAACAGTGAATGGCATTTCTGTGAAAGGCTGACTTTCTGATAGCATGCCAACCTTTAATCGTAGACCCATTCCACGTATCTGAACAACAGAGGGTGGGAGGAGGGAGTCTTCTGAAAATCTAGGAAATTCCCCCCATGTTAAAATCCAGCCTTGCCCCACCCTGTATCCTGCTTCTGATTCTATAGTCTGGAAATGTTTGAATTACACTGATAAATAGCTTGGAAAAATAGCTGGAAATGTTTTCCAGGGAAAAAGGAATCAAATCTGAGGAGGCGGGGCTTAGTTTGTCAGAAAGCTTTTAAATATTTTCATGAGTATGTCTACTCATTTGAATTATGCAAAGGGAAGAAGAGCTATTTCCCTTCTTTTTTCCACTCCTTCCTCCCACCTCCATGCTTTAATGATGAAGTTCAGCAACAGCTAAATCTTAATATCTACAAATGTCTGTGGGTATAATCTTCCCAGGCCCTTCTTTCCACCCCCCTCCCTGCAGCTCTTCTCACCCAGGACATTTGGAAAAGAAGCCTTTTGAGGATCACAATTTTACTTCTGAAGGCACCGGGCTATTGTTCAGTTAAGGTTGGAACAAGGTTCAAAGGCAGTGTGGTCTGCTGGAAAGAGAACGGGCCTGGGAGTCAGATTCACCCAGCTCTGCCACTTGCCTCCTGTGAGTGATTTTGGGAGAGTCTCTTAACCTCACTGTGCTTCAGTTCCCTAACTTGTAAAATAGGGATGCACAACTTGTTCTCTGAGACTCTGAAACCCACATGGGACAGAGACTGTGGGTCTAATCGGATTATCTTGTATCTACCCCATGCTTAGCACGGTGACTGATACACAGTAAGTGCTTAATATTTATTATTAGAAATAAATGTCTATCCTAGTTTCTCAATCTAAAATATGGATGAGCTCCACCCCTCCCTATTCACAGGAATAATAGGGTAAACGTGAAAACACTTCAAGCTTTTCAGAATAAGGTTCCTAAAGAAATCTAAGATTTTCATTGACTCTGAGGAAATTGAAGCTTGTTTTTTTTTTTAAAAAAAAAGCACAAATCTAAAAAGATGATGAGTCAGATGCCTATCCTGGGGAATATGCTCTCTCATAAAGTCTCTGAAGATTAGAGAGTATTTCTTGGGAGCTGAGACCTCTAATGGTGATAGCCCAACCCATAGCACCAATTGTTCCATATGTAATTAGGGTCATGCCTAATGTGGCTGAAGAAGAGTTAGGTGGGAGTGAGGTGTTAGTCTCATTCAGTGAGGATTTTATCTAGCAACTCTGGTCACATCAAATCAGGTGTTCTAGTCTTTCATGATAGAGCCCATATCCTCCTCCTATAGAGTGTTGCATTGTTAATTCACTTAGGAGTTAATTGAAGGAGTGAGAAATATGTGGCCTAGTTGAAAGAACTCGGGCTTGGAGGTCAGAGGACCTGGGTTCTAATCCCAGTTCCATCACTTGTCTGTGGAGTGACCTTGGGCAAGTCACTTTACTTCTCTGTGCCTCAGTAACCTCATCTGTAAAATGGGAATTAGAACCATGAGCCTTATGTGGGACAGGGACTGCATCCAACCTGATTATCTTGTATCTACGCCATCGCTTAGTACAGTGCCTGGCACAGAGTAAATGCTTAACAAATACCTTTTTTTCTTTAAAAAAAAAAGTATGTTCTGTCTGGAAAGAAAATTAAGTGACTTTGTTTGTTGTGGTCTGTTCATCTGGAGTCCTGAGTGGTAACAGGGAAATTTAATTTTGTTGTTCCAAATCCCAGTACTTACAACGTTACCAAAATCAGTCCTAATGCCATGACCATTTGCATGGAAGGAGTTCCTGGAATTCTTCTGGAATAAGTATTATGAAGCTGCTCAGTTTGAGGCTGTGAAGCAAGACCAGCTGGGATTTGGGGAGTCCCCTTTCTGGTACATTTTATGTCTATTTTTAAGCTGACTATTTCAGGTTGGTCTACAAGTTTTTTCATGCCACCAGGCCATGTCAGGTCCATTTTCTCCAAGGCAGACATCGGGAGTGGCTGGGTACTTTTTATTAGCTACTCCTTAGGCTACTGAATTTGAATCAGACTTGCTTCTCAATGTGTGTGTGTGATGCGCACACCCACTGTTGGAAGAAATAACTATAATAGGAAGTTTGATTTTACCACGAAGCAGGGAAGAATCTAAAGAGGTTTTTTTTTTAGTCTATCTGGATCCGGCACACCCCCATTTATTTGGGATCATCATTAACAAAGCACCCCTTGTTTGACAGTCCTGCTGTGAATAAGGTCTGATTGGTTAGAACTGTACAGAGACCTGGGTTCTGTTCCTAAATGTGCCTAAGGCCCCCGGCCTTTCTCCATGCCCCAATTTCCCCATCAGCATCATGAATAATGTTCATGTGAAAAGACCTTTTTGAGTCCCTCTAGATGAAAGCTTCCTAGTGCAAATTGTGATGTCCTCTGTCCTTGAGTCACTTCCTGCAACATTCTCCCAGAGAGCTTGATTCCAACACTTATTGGCCCCCAAAGAGTAAAATTCAATGCTAACTTGAAAAAGATAAATCCCTGAGGTATAGATCTTCTTTTAAGCACATACTTTACACCACACATACTTCCATCACATTCATCCTGTCACTGCCTTCCTCTTCAGGTCTTTAGTATTTAAGCACTTACTATGTGTCAAACTCCCCTCTCAGGGTCACACCTGGAGAGTTTCCAGTACTCTACCAGTCTCGACTACAGGAGGGAAAGTCAAGCAGAGGCACATCCATTCCATTCCTCACTTGGCCAATGGCTAGTGAGTGGAAGGCAATCTGCTACAAGCCAAAACTCACCTCTACTGGGCAGCAGTCACATGGGAGAGAGTCGAGGGTGGAGACTCAAGTTTACTGTGTGGAAGGAGGCAATGGTAAACCACTTCTGTATTTTTATCAAGAAAACTCTATGGATACACTACCAGAAGGATTGCAAATAGAGGGGGGGGGGGGGCATTCTGGGAGAGATGTGTCCATGGCATGCTATGGGTCAGAGATGACTTGATGGCATAGGACAAGACAAGTGTGTCCAACAGTGCTCTAAACCCTGGAGTAGATACACGTTAATTAGGCTGAATACAGTCTCTTTCCCACTTGGGGCTCACAGTCAAATAGGAGGAAGAACAGGTATTGAATCCCCATTTTGTAGATGAGAACTAAAGCACAGAGAAGTGAAATAATTTGCCCAATGTCAACCATCAGGCAAGTGGTAGAGCTGGGATTAGAACCCAGGTCCTCTGGCTCCCAGGCCTGTGCTTTATTCAGTAATAATGATAATTATGGTATTTAAGCACTTTACTATGTACCAGGCACTGTACTATGTTCTGGGATGGATACCAGCAGATTGGATTGGACACAGTCCCTGTCCCACACGGGGATCACAGTCTCTATCCCCATTTTATAGATGAAGTAACTGAGGCACAGAGAAGTTGTGACTTTGCCCCAGGTCACACAGCAGACAAATGGCAGAGTCAGGATTAGAACCCATGACCTGACTCCCAGGCACATGCTCTATCCACTACACCATGCTGTTTCTAGACCACGCTCTCTCCTCCACTGCTGGTTCTGGGTGTATGGTGGGAGTTCATTCTTATTAGACCAGCCTCTGAACAGAAATGAACAGAAAACAGAAATGTTTTCCTTATCCACCCTTTTCAACCTCTTACCCATTGTATTTGCCCTCAACCTAAAATAGTAGGCCTACACCTCAAAGCAGCAAGGTTTGGACCTCAGCCTCAGGGCCCTGTCTAATTCCTTCTGCCACTTTGGCCCAGAAGCCCACTTTTGCAAGAAAGAACTGTTAGCAGGGAAAACTAGTGTTTCCCCACTCCTGTGATCTTGCAGCATGGCATAGTGGATGGAGCATGGGCCTGAGAGTCAGAAGGTTATGGGTTCTAATCCAGGTTATGGGTTCTAATCCTGGCTCTGTCATTTGCTGTGTGGCCTTGAGCAAGTCACTTCATTTATCTGGGCCGCAGTTACTTCATCTGTAAAATAGGGATTGAGATTGTGAGCGCCACATGGGATGGACTGTGTCTAACTCGATTTACTTGTATCCACCTCAGTGGTTAGTTCAGTACCTGGAACATAGTTAAGTGCTTAACAAATATCATTACCAGCACTTAATACAGTGCCTGGCCCTAGTAAGCACTTAAGTGCCATGATTATTATTATTATTATTGTTTGTCCCTCTGCTTTCCCATGGATTCATTCATTCAATTATATTTATGGAGCACTTACTGTGTGCAGAGCACTGTACTAAGTGCTTGGAAAGTACAGTAAAGAGAGACAATCCCTGCCCACAACGGGCTTGCCACTTACCCTCATTCCTATGTGGATAGAGTGGAGGTGGGGAGGAAGGAGCAGCGTGGCTCAGTGGAAAGAGCCTGGGCTTCAGAGTCAGAGGTCATGGGTTCGACTCCCGGCTCTGCCACTTGTCAGCTGTGTGACTGTGGGCAAGTCACTTAACTTCTCTGTGCCTCAGTTACCTCATCTGTAAAATGGGGATTGACTGTGAGCCTCACGTGGGACAACCTGATTACCCTGTATCTACCCCAGCACTTAGAACAGTGCTCTGCGCATAGTAAGCACTTAACAAATGCCAACATTATTATTATAATTAGGGACTATTAATAAATGGATGCCGAAAGGAATGTCATGTATGTTATTCCTCTTTCCCCCCTCTTCCCCAACTCCCATCTGAAACCCTGCCTGGATCTTTCTATGGTCAGGCCGTGGATAATGAAATGAGAGGCCATGAATAGTGGCAACAGAAGAAACCACAGAATTTAGTGACTTAGTATTTATTGCTCACATCATTGCTATTTATTTAAACCAACTTCCACCCTGCCAATGAACTTTTTGGCTATCTTTCAAGGACCAGTGGTATTAGAAGAAAATGAGAGGAGTGTATTCATTTGGAGACTATGGGATGTTCCAAAGGCTATTCACTATATAAGGCCAGTCACCTCTCCCTTGCCCAAAGGCTGCAGTTTGCCCCTCCACTTGCCCTCTTGGGTGAGAGTCTTTGGTTTTTTTTTAGTGAGGTAGAGAGGATTTACGTACCACTCTGCCACACGTCCCCTCTGCCCCCCACCCCCACCCCCCGCAAAGTCTATAAAATGTGAACCCCACAGGAATCTGAGAGTCTGACCGAGGGTGTAATTCCAAGGGAGAGGGGCTCCCTGGACTGATTTTTGTTAAGGATGAGGATCCAGACAGCTGGCAAAACAGATCTGAGGGCAGGGGGATATAATCCAGGTGGACATCACTAGCTCTTGGAAAGTGTCCCCCTCTCCTCTTTCTCGATTTGTCATGGAATTCCAGTTTCCCAACATCTTGGTTCCCGGAGAAAGGGGAGGGAGGTTTCGGATCCCATCTCTTTCTGCCCCAGCGCTACCTCCCTGTTAGTGGGAAGGGGGAGTCTTGGAGACAACAGCTAGGGGCGGGCCCGGGGAGAGGCAACCCCCTACTCTTTCTTCCTCCATCCTCCCCTCACCCACCCACCTTTTTCACTTCCCACCTCCCACCCCTGTCAGGCAGAGCTGCCGCTACTGGCGGTTCTTTGCTTTGGGACGGGGTAAGGGTGGGGGGGACATGGGACCTTTGCATCCTTCCCCCGGGCCTGAATGAGTCTATTTATAGCGTGGGGACCGGGAGGGAGCCAGGGAAGGGGGAGGCGTCTGCTGCCGCCTCCTCTTCCTCGTCGTCGTCTCGTCTCCCCTCCCCGCCCCCCCCCCCCCCCCCCCGTCACATTCCTCGGTGGCCGGCGCTTGCCTTGCGCCAGCCTCGTAGCCACCGCAGCCGCTGCCGCTTGTATCGGAGTTGGAGCACCGGCGGGGACCCCTCCCTGATTGTGCATCTGGGGGAAGGGGAGGGAGAGCAATTGCTGCGGGTGGGCGTGTGTGTCTGTGTGTGTCCGGGGGACGAGTATTTGCAGGCAGAGGCTGCAGCCCAAGACAGGCTGCACTGGAGCTCGGGAGGCGGCGGCTGCTGTAACCGTCCCCAGGGAAGGGCTTGGAGGGTCCGGGTCTAATCGAACCAGAGTAAAGGTGGGGGGAGGGGTCTTAGGCTGTTTCACTATCCCCCTCCCCGCCGGCCTAGCCATGTGGTGCCTCCACTGCAACTCCGAGAGGACCCAGTCTCTGCTGGAACTGGAGCTTGACAGCTGGTAAGGCGGAGGGTGCGGGGCGGGAAGGACCTAAGAAAGCAGATGTGGGGGGGAGGGTATAGGGAGGGTCAAAAGGATCTCTGGGTGTGGGGAAAGGCGGGGGGGGGGGGGTTGTCTTCTCCTCTGCTCCGGGTTTTCTGCTCCCTTCTGCACCTTCTCTCCTTGACTAAATCGTCTCTCCTTGCAATTCTCGGGTGGGGGTATGAGTGTTTGTGCGTGTCTGTGGGAGATGAATAGGAGAGGAGCCGTTTGTCTCTATGGGAGCATAATGGTATATGGTATAATATATGGTATAATAGAGAAAGCAAACATTGGAGTATTCATGTATGTGAGTGCGCATGTGAATTAGGAGTAGTGAGTTTCCAGGGTATTTGAATGGGACTGTGTGAAACCCTGTGAATGTGCTTGGGTGTCTTTTTGAGTATAGGTGGTGAGTATTGTTCTTATTTGAGAACTCAGAGTGTGCTGAACGCTGAGTTATTTGAGAACTCAGAGGCATTGTGTACCTCTTTTTCCCTTAACACCCTGTCACTGTCTCTTGGACCCCTACACGCCCAACCTCTTTGTAAGGACTCTGAAGAAGAAATCGGTGGGCTAAGAGCTTGGTGCTGAGCAAGGAGGGGGAAGCACTTCCCGAGCTAGCTATTCATTCCATAGATCGTCTTTTAAAGTATGACCAACTGCTCCGGTGTGAAACTCTGCCCACGCTCCTGCCTTCTGCCTTTACCCTCCAATCCCAGTTGCTCACTAACTGGTCCCAGTGCATATTTCACCTCCTGCTCAAGACAGCATTGACCGCTGGGGCCCTGAATCCTTTTCTGGTGACTCTGCTCTCTGCTGCAAAGTTGGCAAATGTAGATTAGAGTTGCAAGTTAATTTTATACATCCTGTCATCTTGTAGCCCCAAGGCTGACTTTTTTTCTTGGGAGTGCTGCATATTTTAGCCAGGTCTGTACTTGGATTTGTCAGGGAGGGAGAATGGTAAGAGAAGACCCTGTTGCAGGTCCATCATCTAGAAGCTTAAATTATTCAAAAATATTTGAGTGCTTATTCTGTGCAGAGCACTGTCCTAAAGGTTGGGAAAGTACAATAGAGTTAATAGACATCCCTGCCCTCAGGGAGTTTACATTTGAATGAATGGTAATGGGTTTAGATCAGGTAATGACTAAGCCCTCTGGGAAGAGAACCTGCTATCACAATTATTTAGCCCTATCCTGATAACTTTCTCTACCCCTTTCCTCCTTTCTCCTCCAAAACATACATGCTTGGCATTGGGACAGGGAAACTTAGGACTGGAAGGGGTCTGGAGAAAGCATCTAGTCCAGGTGGGATCATGCTTAGGCCATCCCAAGAGGAACTGAAAGCTCGATGTGGGCAAGGAATGTGTCTGTTTATTGCTGTATTATACTCTCCCAAGCTCTTAATAATAATGTTGATATTTGTTAAGCGCTTACTATGTGCCGAGCACTGTTCTGAGTGCTGGGGTAGACACAGGGGAATCAGGTTGTCCCACGTGGGGCTCACAGTCTAAATCCTCATTTTACAGATGAGGTAACTGAGGCACCGAGAAGTTAAGTGACTTGCCCAAAGTCACACAGCTGACAAGTGGCCGAGCCAGGATTCGAACCCATGACATCTGACTCCATAGCCCGTGTTTTTTCCACTGAGCCACACTGCTTACATATTTGTTAAGCACTTACTATGTGCAGAGCACTGTTCTAAGCGCTGGGGCAAATACAGGGTAATCAGGTTGTCCCATGTGAGGCTCACAGTCAATCCCCATTTTACAGATGAGGCAACTGAGGCACAGAGAAGTTAAGTGACTTGCCCACAGTCACACAGCTGAAAAGTGGCAGAGCCGGGAGTCGAACCCATGACCTCTGACTCTGAAGCCCAGGCTCTTTCCACTGAGCCATGCTGCTTCCCCACACAGTGCACAATAAATACGGTTCAATGAATGAAGATTCTTCTAGAAGATCCCACAATCTCCCTCTGTCACCTGTACAATACTTCTCTCCTCCACCCCCACCCCCCATTATTAATAATGATGTTGGTATTTGTTAAGCGCTTACTATGTGCAGAGCACTGTTCTAAGCGCTGGGGTAGATAAAGAGTAATCAGGTTGTCCCACGTAAGGCTCACAGTCTTAATCCCCATTTTACAGATGAGGTAACTGAGGCACAGAGAAGTTAAGTGACTTGCCCACAGTCACACAGCTGACAAATGGCAGAGCCGGGATTCGAACCCATGACCTCTGACTCCCAAGCCCGTGCTCTTTCCACTGAGCCACGCTGCTTCTCTAAGAGTCTGACCAATTGACATCTATTCTGCCATCCCCTACAGAGAGACAGAGTGGGCTCTTAAGGAACTTTTGGAGAAGATTGGCAAGTTGACTGGACTCATCCAAAGATGAGCCTTCCTGTACTTCCTCACAAAATTTTTGGGCCACCTCTCTGACTTGCTCTCTGGCAATCTCCATCCCAGCTCCCCACCCACATTGTTACCAATCATTAAATGGAGTCTTATAATGCATGCTAAACATCCCTCCATGCCAGCAAACCTCCTGATAGCTTTCCTATACAGTCCCTCTTACTGTACTTAAAGCCTGTTTCCTATTGCTCTGTTCTTACATGAGGTGGAGGGTAACTGGTTAACAACTTCCGTGGGTGCCCTTGGTACATTTGAAGATGTAGTTGTCTTTTGTACAGGTTATTTCTATGCTGAATTCTTGGCCGATGGCTTTTTCTAGGTTAGCCTCTTGCCCTCTTTCAAAGTTCCTAGTGTATCATTCTACAACTATACAGAGGTAGGAGTTACTTTTGCTCCTGATTTGTTGTTAGACTGTCTAAGCTTTTCTCCCCTCCAGATTTTCTACCTCCTCTCTGAAATACCTAAACATCCTTTAGAGATGGATTTCATAAGGCTGCCAGTCACTGCTCTCTGGCAAGTGAGAGAAACGTTCTAAGACGGCAAGGTTCCAGGTTGTGCTGCTTTTAGGGAACCCATTGCTCAGCAAGTGCCTGATGTCTCCTAAAAGAGCAGGCCCTTCTTTAAATAGTATATACATTATACCCTGCAAGGTAGTGGGGAGAGAACTGAAATATATCCCCATTTCTGCCTTTACCCCCTTCTTCCGCATCTCCCCTGGTTTTGGTGTTAGAATATTTCAGTATAGTATTGCTGACACAGTGCCAGGATTACATTTTGTGCTCCCTTTTGGCCACTTAACAAAATATCACCAGATTGGCCTGCTTCCGTTGACAATAACAAACAATTTAGGGATTTAGAACTTTTCTGGTTTGGCAGTAAGTAAACAGTAAGCCCAGAGAAATCACCATTACATTTTAAAATAAGCACCCATACAGCTGGGTCCCCTTAGATAAAGATTGGTCCAGAGACAGGGGGATGAACTAAATGCCCTCTCAAAAGCCTCACCAGCACAACTAGAATTATAAAATAAAAAAGCCAACACTATGAACTGGTTGCTTTGATATTTACACTGACTTCCACATACAGCTGAAAACAAACAATATTTGAGCTGAGCAAATATGTATTGGGTAAAGATGAAGTGCCTGAAGCTGCTAGGGTAAGTCTGTTCTGGGCAGGGCTGGGCGTGTACTTGTCTGGGCTTTTCTGTCTTTTATGCTCTTCCAAGTACTTAGTACAGTGCTTTGCACACAGTAAATGCTCAGTAAATATGATTGAATGAAAGTGTACATGCTTGCTGATAGCGCCACTTGTTTCCGTGAGCATTTAAGAATGGGAGGGTTTAAAATAGGCATCTCTACAATAATAATACTTGTGGTATTAATAATAATAGTAATAATAATTATGGAATTTAAGTGCTTACTATGTACTGGGCACTGTTCTAAGTGCTGGGGTAGATTCAAGATATTGGGGTTGGACACAGTCCCTGTTCTACATAGGGCTTACAGTCTTAATTCCCATTTGACAGATGAGGGAACTAAGGCACAGAGCAGTGAAGTGACTTGCCCAAAGTCACAGAGCAGACAAGTGGCAGAGCAGGGATTAGAACTCAGGTCCTCTGACTCACAGGCCCATGCTCTATCTACTAGGCCATGCTGCTTTGCCTTGCTCCACTTGGAATAGATGCCACTTCTGAGAGTAAGGCATCCATCAGTTTGTTTTTTTAAAAAAAACAAATCATCATCATCACATTATCAGCAAATGGCCTGTCAGATTTTCTTTTTTTGCTTTTCATTTGAATTATAATAATGCACCGAACATCAGCCTGATAAGCTTAAGTAAAAAAAAAATTAGATGGGCTCTGGAGAGTGATATATTTTTGGTGGAAGAGCAAATGGCTTCATGGAAGAGTGGGGGAGGGAGGAAAGGTTTTTGAATGTAATTTATTACTGGCCCTAAAAACAAATTTAATGAGTCTGAGGCCCATTATTCCTCTTGAGGAATTAATTGATGTTGGCTTGGGAAGCTACTCACATGGCCATTTCCAAACCTGTGAGCTGCTGAAAGAAAATTGATAGAGTTTATGTGGTTCATGCCATGGCAATGCATATTTACCATCTGACCAAGAGAGAAGCAGAATGGCCTAGTGGATAGAACACAGGCCTGGGAGTCAGAATGACCTGCGTTCTAATTCTGGCTCCACCACTTACCTGCTGCCTGACTTTGGGCAAATCACTTAACTTTTTGTGCCTCAGTAACCTCATCTGTCAAAAGGGGATTGAGACTGTGAGCCCCATGTAGGTCAGGGGCTGTGTCCAACCTGTTTAGCTTGTATCTATCCCAGCATCTAGTACAGTGCCTGCTACATAGTAAGCACTTAACAAATACCATTAAAAAAAAAGTCTAACCCACTGGTCTGGCACCATCAGAGGAATTTCTTTCATAATTATTATTATTATTTCATCAGGCCAGTGGTACAGCTCCCATGTCTCGTAGATTTGGGCAGATCTCACTGGTCTAGACCCTACTTCACATGGGCTTAGTGCTTTCACTAGCTTTCAGGGATTCTTGCTTAGATTGTGATATCTGATGGAGATCAGATGACGGTTGTAATGTGCACTTTCCAGCCTTGTTGCATATGAAGTAATAGACCTCTTTTTCCTCTTATGAATGCAACATTTATTGTAATCTCTGCTTTTGGATGCACTGTTTCCTATTTACTCCTTTCATAGATGGATTTTCATTTTCTGTGAACATTGCTGCTACGTACAGCCCTTGTCTGTCCAAGCCATGAAATTGCTGACGCCACCTGGCTGTTAATCTTTGCTCTCTCCACTTGTTTGGTAGCTGTGCCTAAGATGTCAGTCAATCAGTGGTATTTCTTGATCTCCATTCAGCAAAATTCTCTCATTATCAGTCATATTTATTGAGTGCCTACTGTGTGCAGAGCACTGTGCTAAGCACTTGGGAGTAGAATTATTAAACATGATCTGTGCTCTCAAGGAACTTAAAACCTAGTAAGGGTGATGGACACCAAAATTACAGGTAGGAGAAGGTGGAAGTATACAGGCATAACATACATGCTATTAGTGGGGGATTAGGGAGATAGGGAAGATAAATTAATCAGGGAAGGCTTCTTGGAGGAGATGTGATTTCAGAAAGGCTTTGAAGATGGAGCAAGCAGTGGCCTGCTGGATATGAAGGGGAGGGAGTGCCCGGCAGAAGGGACAGCATGATCAAGAGGTCAGTGGCGGGAGAGACCAGGACAAGGCACAGTGAGTAGATTAGCTGGAAAGGAATGAAGTGGGTGAGCTGGATTGTAGTGGACCGAGTGCCTTACAATCAATAGTCAAGAATTTCTGTTTTAAGGTGGAGAGTAATGGCTAATTATTGGAGCCTTTTGTAGCATGGGCAGCCATAGATAAAACATATCATAGGACTTATTCACAACATAATGGGGGATTCTAATTGACACCTAAGTAAGGTGACCAGGCTTCTTGTTAGCTCAAAGTGGATAGGGGTAGGAGTGGGGAGAAGGAAAGAAATTCATTCATTCATTCAATAGTATTTATTGAGCGCTTACTATGTGCAGAGCACTGTACTAAGCGCTTGGGATGAACAAGTCGGCAACAGATAGAGACAGTCCCTGCCGTTTGACGGGCTTACAGTCTAATCGGGGGAGACGGACAGACAAGAACAATGGCACTAAACAGCGTCAAGGGGAAGAACATCTCGTAAAAACCGATGGCAACTAAATAGAATCGAGGCGATGTACAATTCATTAACAAAATAAATAGGGTAACGAAAATATATACAGTTGAGCGGACGAGTACGGTGCTGTGGGGATGGGAAGGGAGAGGTGGAGGAGCAGAGGGAAAAGGGGAAAATGAGGCTTTAGCTGCGGAGAGGTAAAGGGGGGATGGCAGAGGGAGTAGAGGGGGAAGAGGAGCTCAGTCTGGGAAGGCCTCTTGGAGGAGGTGATTTTTAAGTAAGGTTTTGAAGAGGGAAAGAGAATCAGTTTGGCGGAGGTGAGGAGGGAGGGCGTTCCAGGACCGCGGGAGGACGTGACCCAGGGGTCGACGGCGGGATAGGCGAGACCGAGGGACGGCGAGGAGGTGGGCGGCAGAGGAGCGGAGCGTGCGGGGTGGGCGGTAGAAAGAGAGAAGGGAGGAGAGGTAGGAAGGGGCAAGGTGATGGAGAGCCTTGAAGCCTAGAGTGAGGAGTTTTTGTTTGGAGCGGAGGTCGATAGGCAACCACTGGAGTTGTTTAAGAAGGGGAGTGACATGCCCAGATCGTTTCTGCGGGAAGATGAGCCGGGCAGCGGAGTGAAGAATAGACCGGAGCGGGGCGAGAGAGGAGGAAGGGAGGTCAGAGAGAAGGCTGACATAGTAGTCTAGCCGGGATATAACGAGAGCCCGTAATAGTAAGGTAGCCGTTTGGGTGGAGAGGAAAGGGCGGATTTTGGCGATATTGTAGAGGTGAAACCGGCAGGTCTTGGTAACGGATAGGATGTGTGGGGTGAACGAGAGGGACGAGTCAAGGATGACACCGAGATTGCGGGCCTGCGGGACGGGGAGGATGGTCGTGCCATCCACGGTGATGGAGAAGTCTGGGAGCGGACCGGGCTTGGGAGGGAAGATGAGGAGCTCAGTCTTGCTCATGTTGAGTTTTAGGTGGCGGGCCGACATCCAGGTGGAGACGTCCCGGAGGCAGGAGGAGATGCGAGCCTGAAGGGAGGGGGAGAGGACAGGGGCGGAGATGTAGATCTGCGTGTCATCTGCGTAGAGATGGTAGTCAAAGCCGTGAGAGCGGATGAGTTCACCGAGGGAGTGAGTGTAAATGGAGAACAGAAGAGGGCCAAGAACTGACCCTTGAGGAACTCCAACAGTTAAAGGATGGGAGGGGGAGGAGGCTCCAGCGTAGGAGACCGAGAATGATCGGCCAGAGAGGTAAGAGGAGAACCAGGAGAGGACAGAGTCTGTGAAGCCAAGGTGAGATAAGGTATGGAGGAGGAGGGGATGGTCGACAGTGTCAAAGGCAGCAGAGAGGTCAAGGAGGATCAGAATGGAGTAGGAGCCATTGGATTTGGCAAGAAGGAGGTCACGGGTGACCTTAGAGAGAGCAGTCTCGGTAGAGTGGAGGGGACGGAAGCCAGATTGGAGGGGGTCTAGGAGAGAATGGGAGTTAAGGAATTCTAGGCATCGATTGTAGACGACTCGTTCTAAGATTTTGGAAAGGAAGGGTAGTAGGGAGATAGGACGATAACTGGAGGGGGAAGTCGGGTCAAGAGCGGGTTTTTTTAGGATGGGGGAGACGTGGGCATGTTTGAAGGCAGAGGGGAAGGAGCCCTTGGAGATTGAGTGGTTAAAAATAGAAGTTAAGGAAGGGAGGAGGGCAGGGGCGATGGTTTTAAGAAGGTGAGAGGGAATGGGGTCCGAGGCGCAGGTGGAGGGGGTGGCACTTGCGAGGAGGGAGGAGATCTCCTCTGAGGATACTGCAGGGAAGGATGGGAAAGTAGGGGAGGGGGTTGTTGGGGGGGAGGGGAGAGGCGGAGGGGTGACTTTGGGGAGCTCAGACCTGATCGTGTTGATTTTCGTGAGGAAATAGGTGGCCAGATCATTAGGGGTGAGAGATGGGGGAGGGGGAGGAACAGGGGGCCTAAGGAGAGAGTTAAAGGTCCGGAACAATCGGCGGGGGTGACGGGCATGGGTGTCGATGAGGGAGGAGAAGAAGCTTTGCCTGGCGGAGGAGAGGGCAGAGTTAAGGCAGGAAAGGATAAATTTGAAGTGTGTGAGGTCGGCTTGGTGCTTGGACTTTCGCCAGCGGCGCTCAGCAGCTCGAGCATAGGAGCGTAGGAGGCGGACGGAGGAGGTGATCCAGGGCTGTGGGTTAGTGGCGCGAGAGCGGCGGAGGGAAAGGGGGGCGAGAGAGTCGAGATGAGTAGAGAGGGTGGAGTTGAGAGCGGAGACCCGCTCGTCGAGAGTGGGAAGAGAGGACAGGGCGGCGAGGTGAGGCGAGATGCTATTGGAAAGATGGATGGGATCGAGAGAGCGGAGGTCTCTGTGGGGCAGTAGCGAAGATTTGCAGGGGGAGGGAGTGTGAGAGATGAGGCAGGTGAGAAGGTTATGGTCAGAGAGAGGGATTTCAGAGTTGGTGAGGGAGGAGATAGTGCAGCGGTAGGAGATGACGAGATCGAGGGTGTGACCGAGTCGGTGAGTGGGCGCGGTATGGTGGAGGAGGAGGTCGGCAGAGTCGAGGAGGGATAGCAGGCGGGCGGCAGAGGAGTCGTCGGGTACATCCGTATGGATGTTGAAGTCTCCAAGGATCAGAGTGGGCAGAGAGAAGGAGAGGAGGAAGGTGAGAAAGGGGTCAAGGTGGTTGAAGAAGTCGGAGGTGGGACCGGGAGGGCGGTAGATGACGGCGACAAGTAACTGGAGTGGGTGGTAGAGGCGAATGATATGGGCTTCGAAGGAGGGGAAGGAGAGGGAGGGGGGAGGAGGGATAGTGCGGAAGCGGCATCGGGGCGAGAGGAGGAAGCCGACGCCTCCTCCCTTACCGGTGAGTCTGGGGGAGTGGGAGAAGGAGAGGCCTCCGCCGGAGAGAGCGGCGGCGGAGACCGTGTCTTCGGGAGAGAGCCACGTTTCCGAAAGGGCGAGGAGGAGGAGAGAGCGGGAGAGGAAAAGGTCATGGATGAAAGGTAGCTTGCCTGTAATAGAGCGGGGGTTCCAGAGGCCACACTTGAAAGTAGCTGTGGGTGCAAGGGGAGGAGGGGGGGAAGGGCGGGGGGAGGGGAGGGTTTGGATGGGAAGGAGGTGGCGGGGCCCTGGACGAGGAGAGGGGGATGAGGGGTGGCGGTGGGACAAGAGGACTGGGATGGGGCATGGGTGGGGAAGAGAGAAGGGGGGAGGGGTGAAGAGGGGTTTGGTGGGGGGAAGAGTAGGGGGAGGGGGAAGAGGGGTAGCGCTGGTAAAGTGGGGTTCTAGGGCGGGAGAGAGGAGGGGGGGAGGAGACAGAGGAGAGAGCGGGAAAGAGCTGAGCGAGAGAGGGGAAGGGGAAGGGGAGGATAGGAAGGGGCGGGAGGGGGAGGGGGGAGGAGGGACATGGCGAGGCCAGAGAGGTGGGTGGCAGCACTGACAACAATAAACAGTAATAAACGAAATCGGTAATATAGCAACATGATACAATATGATACAATACAGTGGTGCTAATATAGTAACATGATACAGTATGATACAATATAGTCGTGTTAATAAAAGGGGTGATGATCAGGGTCAGGGGTAGACTCGATTAAGGGGTGACCTGATCAAATTCAAAATCTGACGACAATAAACAATAAAAAGCGAGATTGCAAATATAGCAACATGCTACAGTAAGGCACACTACAATAGTGTTAATAAGCAGGCGATGACCAGGGTCGGGGGACGAGCCGACCCTACCCGATCAGACTCAAAGTCAAGCGGCCAGCGGCCGAGAGAGTCCCAGAGCTCATGACCAAATGTCCCTGTGGCGGCGGGGGGGCCCTGAGGTTGTCCGGGGTGGGTGGCGGCCGTAGGCGGCGGCTAAGGTAAGGTAACATGGTGAGAACAAGGACGTCGTCGCCCGGGGCGGGGGCGGGAGAGATGAATCACCTCAAGAGGGAAGAGGGAGTGAGGCCTTCCCAAAATGGCCGCCTCAGGCAGAGTGGGGGCTTCCTAAAATGGCCGCCTCAAGAAAGTCCAAAAGAGAGAATTAGATTTTCACAAAAGGAGGAGGGAGAAAGAGGAAGAACAGTTGGAGAAGGCAAAGAGGTGGAAGAAAAAGGCAGAGGGAAGGGGAAAGAAGGGTAGCGGTAATGAGGACGGTCAAGGGAGGGAATTGAGAACAGAGCTAGGGATACCACAAAGACCTATAGGTACAAAGACACAGACCCTGTCCTTCACCACTGCTGCCCTTGCTTGGCAATTGCTTCTTGGGTACTATGGGCAGAGCTCCTGATTTGCTGCAGCCTCTACAGTACAGCTTAGGCAGCAGCAGGGAGCTTTACTGTCCCCCTTGAGAGTAGGGACTGGAGGCCAATTGCAGTAGCCATCCAGTTGCCCAGATGCCTCAGAAGAGGCTGCTGTTGGGCATGTCCACAGTAGCTAGCTGATACTTTCCAAATGTGTTGAACACTCCCATCAATGGACCTGAGAAACAGTGTGGCCTAGTGGAAAGAACACGGCCCTGGGTCCTGGATTCTAACCCCGGCTCTGCCACTTGTCTGCTGGGCGGCCTTGGGCACGTCACTTAACTGCTCTGTGCCTCCGTTTCCTCATCTGCTAAATGGGGATTCATTACCTGTTCTCCCTCCTACTTAGTCCCTACCCCACTTGGGGTTCACAGTCTGTGTCCAACCTGATTAACTCATATCTACCCCAACACTTAGAACAGTGCACATAGTGAGTGCTTAACAAGTACCATAATTATTATTATTCTCTACCAGTGTTTGGCACACAGTAAATTCTTAACAAGTACCATAGGGGCACCTGGTTAGCCCCATTGATCTTTCTTAATTTTTCCTTAGTGGCAACTGCAGCCTTTGCTGCCATAGCTGAGGGAACCTCTCCCACCTCCCTTGCCAAACATGAAAGCCTGATAATGGCTTCTCCTTAAGATAGTTGAATGGTGGGACATAACCCTCCAGCTCAAACAGGGATATTTTGTTGCCTTATACCAAAAGAGGCTCAAACTTCAATTCTCTGTAAAGGATATTCTGAATTATTGTCACTTTCTCATGTTTTGTCTGATTTATTTTGGTAATGCTCACACCCCTCTCATTTTGGGGTTGGGGGGAAATGCTATTCAGTAATTAAAATGACTGTCATCTCTACTCAGGGGCTAGCTGCTTTCTAGGTATTCAGGGGACCTGGCTATACATCTGATGATCTAAGTTTGCTCTGTGCTTTGCCAGCCCAACTCCCCTTTGTCTCCCCCATTTCTCACCTGACTTTCTACTTCTGCCATCTCATTATTTTTTAATTTGAAAAGTGCATTAGAGTACAACTATCATGTATAAACAAAGGGAGACTATACTTTTTACAACTAAGATTGTATGAATAAATAACTTTGAGAGGAGGAGAGAAGCTATGTTGATTTGTTGGAATTCGTCCCCCCCTTCATTAGCATAGATTTTTTCATAGTGGGATCAACAAGATTTTTCTATAGTGGGATCATGAGATGTTCCTAATGGAGACATGCCAATCGGGTTCCTCTATCCCCAATGCCTATTTTAATAAAGTGGAGGAGGTACTTGCTTTTCTGTTTCCAGATTAACGCTCTCCTTGGGCCAAATTTGCCCAGGTTGATCCGGACTGTCTTCTGCTTTGCGCCACGGGCTCTTAGCCAATGAGGTCTGTTGGGGCTGCACCAAGCCAAGCCCAGTTAGGTTCTGGAGGTTTGGAAAACATACCCATCCCTTTTTTCTCCTTCCCAATTAAAGAATTTCAGACTGGGAACTTCAGCTGATAGTTGAAAATGGATGGGAAGCCAGTGAGGAGTGGTGGTATAGAAAATATAACAGATGGAAGACTTAGTCAACAAATGACTGCAGCCTTTTGGGATGTGTGCTTGTATTTTAAAAATTGAAATGACCCATCAAGAAGAGACAAGTTACGAATGTTTGGAAATTGCTTTGCCTGTGGGGTTGAGGTAGTATGAACTACAGATTGCCGGCTGTTCAATTTTTTTGTCACTCTTACCAATTTTTAAGACAGTTGAGACAGCCGGTATTGTGGGGAATTAATAAAGAGTCTGGGTTTCCAAAGGTGTCACTTGACTGTCAGAGGAGCACAACATGTTGCTATCTTCCCCAAGAGATGTGTTTACAACTCCCCAACCCTTTCAGAAAGGATCTCAGATCTGAATCTATATGTAACAAATAAAACCACGCATCAGGATACACTTTGTTTCTTGTAGGGGAAAAGCCATACAAATAAGCAGCTCTCTCCCAGAGCCAAACCAAAAGTCAACATGCTGATTGTCAGCTGCTAAGACACAAACCTTCCTTTTGAGTTTCCCACATGCCGTTCACTTGTCAGGAAATGGAGAATTCTGACATTTACTTTCCGGCTCTAATTATTTTGATTCATTTGATATAAATGTGGAGGGCCTGGGAAGATAATGAGCAATGGCTGGCCTGGAGACATGCTGATTAAGAGCAATGATTTTTTAATCAAGTACCTGTGTACCACTAATTCCTCCTTTTCAGACATCTTGCTAGCAAGAAAGTGTGATTGTGTGGTAGTTGGGGAAACCTTCCAAGTCAGCCATCAGCCTCCTGAGGGTGAGTTTACTAACACACACTTAGGAATTCATTCTTAGAGAAGTCAGAAACTGGTTTGTTACAGATGAAAGTGTAGGGCTGAACCCACCAATTATCCTAGCAAGGGTAATATCCCAATGTGATGGTGGGGGGCGGGGGCGGTGAATGCAGACGCATCAGCTCTGCCTCTTTGGAGGTGCCTGGTTGGCTTGTTGAGGTCTGGGGTTTGAGATTTGTCTTTTGTTTTGAGTGGATGCGTCTTTTAGATTTGGTCCCCGCCACCGCTTTCAGTTATACTGGACATCAGTCTGTTACAAAAGATGGACAAGATCTGGTCCTTACCCTGGAAGCTTACGGTCTAAATATTTCACAAAACGGAATGTTTCTCTTCTTTGTCGTTCAGCGATGGCAAAAACCACGATTGACTAGTGAACAAAACCAACAGTTGTTGGACCCTAGGCTGCGAGCCCCATGGGGAATAGGGACTGTGTTTGACCTGTTTGGTTTATTTATCTACCCCAGCGCTTAGTAGAGTGCTTGACACCTAATTTCTCAAATACCATAAAAAACCTGCTCTTTTAGTTCTCTTAGAACATATTTAAACAAAGTTGCTTTTATTCCATTTATGCTCTGGGGAGATGGAAAGAATAAAATCCTCTTCCCAAAACATAACAGGGAAGATTTTATAGGTTAGCTGTTAGTGGTAATAATTTAGCATTATTAAGTTAATGCAGTGGTGAGGTTCCAGCAGGTCTGTGGTGTAGGAGGATAACAAACAGAAAATGGCTGTATTGATAGGGCCTATACTATGAGGCTCCTTAGATTGTAAGTGAAGTTTCTGATAAATTACTAGAAAGAAATGTCCTTGTTATCTGACGTGTGCAACTACAAGCTAAAAAGTAAATTGTGGTATGGGGGGGGGGGGGGGGGGGGCGGGGGGGGGGGGGCGGTGTGCTTGCATGTGCAAACCTCAAATTATGACCAGAAAAATTTGTTATCCAGGTAGAGCATAGGTTTAATTTATGTGCAAGTCACCAACAGATCCAACTCAAAGGAGGAAGCACCATATGGGTGCTTTACTCTCCCAGACCTTGGGGAAGACTTCCAGTTCAGAAAGGTATAAGGTCTCTAGCAAGGACATGTGTATAACAATTGACTAAATCAGCCCCCTTCTATATGGTATTCCCTTCTCAGAACCGTGGGCCTCTTTCCATCCCTAGTTGGCCCAACAGCGTTGGATTCTTGAAAGGGGGTAGGGGGTTTAGAGCCATATTTTCAGTCAATTGTATTTTTTGAGCACTTACTGTGTGCAAAGTACTGTACTAAGCACTTGGAAGAATACAATATTACAATCAATAGACACATTCCCTGCCTGCTCTCTCCCACCTAGGAATAATTTTTCTATGGTTTCCTCCCTGCTTCTAAACAAGACCTGGCCATAAGGCAAAGGGAATAAAGTTTGGTGATGTGAAACCCAGACACTCATTCACTGGTGACATACATGCCGATTTGAAATTAGATTCCTGAAGAAGCACAGATGCTCTGATTTGCCTGTACATGAGTGTTCAGCTGTGGGCACTTTGCCACCTTACTTTACTCCTTTGCCACATTAGAGGAGTTGCTGCTTTGAGTAGATGGCATTGTTGGTCTAACTTAGAAAATCAGATTCTTGCAAGTGTCTAACAGGCATCATAAAGTGATTTTTAAAATTGGATGGTATTACCTGGAACTTGTATAATAGCACTCACTTTTCCAAAACACATTTATAACAATTCTCATTTTGCCCTCACATCATCCCTCTGAGGAAGAGAGAGGCAGGTATTACTTCCTCCAGCTTTTTCAGGATTGGGAGCGGAAGCACCAAAAAGGTTGTGACTTGCCTGAGGTCACCCAGGAATACTATCAATGCTGGGACCAAAACCCTGGTCATCTGACTCCAAACCCATGCTTTTTTCACTAGCTCACCAACAGACGGTGTGATCCTGAATGGAATTCTGAGGCCATTAGAGCAGTCCAGAGTGTTTCACACCACCTTTCTCCCTAGGTGGCACCCCGTAGTGAAATAAGTTTGCTGGTCCATGTGCCCTGCCAAAATAATCTTCGCCCTGGGTTCATGGTGAGTGACTATTTGTGTCATTTGAACTTTTACTGGAGACACTTGGAGCGTTTGTTTTTTGCAAAGCAGGATGAGGATAAGGGGCTCTCAGACTTGCTTGTTTTGTCAGTGTCTGGAAAGAAAATGCTTGCATGAAACACCTCTCTCTGGGTCTCATTTAGCCTAGGCTCTAACTGAGGTTAATCAGCTTTGCCAGAGAACCAGACCACAAGTTTGGATCTCTAGACAGTGGAGGTCCATTTTCTTGTTTTTCCACAGACATTTTGGGGAGGAACAGTTTGAATGTCCAGGGGGTAACTGAAGAGGCAGGAGGCTGAAGTTTTCAGCTTTTTTTTTTTATATGACAGTTTGTCCCTGTCAGTAGAGGCAGAACAATCTTATTGTTTGCCTGCTCTGTTTGTTTGGAAATGACTGAAGTCTCCTATGTGTTTGAAAGAGAGTGGAGGGAGGGAGGGAGAGAGAGAGAGAGAGAGAGAGAGAGAGAGAGAGAATTTGTGACTCCTTTTAAAAACCTGTCCCTGCATGTCCTACACCCTGCAAGTAAATGGTCCTAGTTGTGCAAAAAGGATCTGCCCCTGGGCCTGTCCTAATTAGGGATATGCCTGGTGGAGATATTACATTACAATATTGTGGTATTGTACTCTCCCTAGTGCTTAGTATAGTGCCCTGCACACAGTAAACATTCAGTGAATATGATTGAATGAATGAGAGCAGGCTGCAAATGCAGCATCTCCCTTCCTCTCTCCTTCACCTGAAGCTCTACAATGGGGTTCTAGCTTTGCTCCCTGTGGGAAGATTGAGATCTCTAATATCGCCTCCATCTTGCTGCAAGGTATGCTCCATCTTGCTGTATGGTATCAACAGGTCCTCATTTCTCCAGGCAACATCCCTGAGAGAACAGATGCATGGTAGCAGCTGCCTCTCCTTACAGGAGTCAAATATGTGTCCAGCCAAATTCGGGGAACAGTCTGGGGAGGAGATATCCCGTTATCAACAACTGTTATTATTATTACAGCTCTTTTAATTATTGAATGATCATGGTGTGCTAGAATGTAGACCCATTCTGTGCCCTCAGGACCTTCTGTTCTAAGAAGCTTTTACAAGAAACACCTTCTATCTTTATGTCCTCTTTCCTTTGCTGTGTTTCTCCACCCCTCCCCCTGCAATTCCTTTGCTGAAGACTCAACATAATTGCACTGGAATCTGGGAGCCTGTTAAATCCATGCCAGTTGAGAGGCAAAAGTAGCTCATAAGTTGTAGTAGAAGAGGGAAGGCTATGATTTCCCACTCTCTCCCCCTTGCGCCCCCCCCCCCATTCTTTGGAAATATTAGTTCCTAAAGCTCATGTTTCTGCATGGGGGAAATAGAAAGAAAATTGACCTTGCTTAATGTTCTTGTTTCTTGCTCCTCACCTCCCTTTTCTGGCCTCCCCAAAACAGCATCTGGATCACCACCCTAAGCTCTCCTGGTTCTGAAAAACCCTGGGGTGCTTTGGGCAAGATAGACGTTCTCTTTCCTGAGGCAGCCTCTCATTCAATGCTCTCTGCCTTGACCCAGTTCCAGAGTACACAAGTATAAAGGCCTCTTTCACAGCATGTACCTCAGCAAGCTTGCACCTTGGATTCTTAGCACCAGGGTAGGCTGAGGTCGTGGAGGTTGTTTTTATTTTTCCTTTGCTGACCTCTTTCACAGTTTAGATTCTGATTTTCAGAAAGTGGGAATTGGGGGGAGGGGGAAGTATGGGGGGATGTCACAGAGATGGGACTGTTTCTTTAAAGCAAAGGGGTCTCTGAGGACCTCCTGGCCAGGCCTGTTGAGTGGCAGGCAGAGCTGCTGCAATTCAGTGCCAGCTGACATAGGTCTGACTTAATGGAAAATGAATGCAAATCTGCGTGTCTGTCTGGATCTGAGCTTATAGTGCTGGAGTTTGATTCTTTTCCCTGCCCCTTCACTTCCCCATTTGGTCATCTTTTGGTTGGGGGTTTTCTCAAGGATCTGGGCTGGAGAATGGCGCCCTCTTTATCAATAGGTTTGGGACAACTCCAGCCAGTACTAGTGGCAGATAAACAATCTCTTTCCTTCCGTTTTCAATTGTAAGCTGCTGAGAGTTGGCATTCAGAGACTTCATTCAGTCCCTGCAGGGACTCAGAGATTGGTGCAGTCGGCCTTCCCGATGAAGCCTGAAGGCTTGTGCTAGGAGCACTTTGGTGCACTGCTTGCTCGGCAAGGTTTCCAGGCCTCAGTAGCCAGATCTTGCTTGTTTCTGCTTCATCTGTCTGTCTTCAGCCCAGTTCTTTCTCCTGAGTGGAAGCGTGGGGAGGAGGTCCTTTGAAGCACTCATGTAAAATAAGCATGAATCCATAAATTGGAGAAACTTACATAACACTTCCTAGCATGGGAGCGGTCTCCGGGGCTGTGGGTGTATTTTTGTGGGTGTGGCGGTTGCGGTTCTTTTGATTTGGAGCTCTCGGTAAATTTGTTCGTTGCCAGTACGTTCTTTCTGCTTGTGAACACTGAGGTCCTTGAAGGGGGAAGCTGCTAGGCCTAAAAATTGTTCCCAGCTGTGTATACTCTACCTTTACCCCCTCTTTCTTTCACTCTCTCTCTCTTTTTCTTTTTTTGGCGGTGGTGGTCGCAGTAGTTTCAGTTAGCTTTAAGAAAGCCAGATCGAGTGGTAGAATTCATCATAAGCTTTGGGTTTCCCCTCCCCTGGTGCCGTCTCATGCCCGGTGAGAAGTATTCAGTTCCCAAGATGTCCCCCTTCAGCAGTCATGGCTCCCAGAGGGTAGGAACCCTTCTCGGTATCTGGTGATCCAAGGCGCCTCAATTCTGCCTAAATTAAGGCCGCTTCTTTTTTTTTTTTTTTGTTAACCCCAACCTTTCAAGCTCAAAATGGAATTGAGCAAAGATGCCAGGTATTTCCAGGGTTAACATTTGCATGCAATGTGCCTGTTGTTCAGTGGTGCCTGCCATTTAAGTAAGGCAGTCAAGACACTCTTTAGGAGTGTCTCTTCTTACTTCTCCATCAGGTCTAGGAAGGAAATAACCCAAAAAGCTACCATATGACTTCCTCCAGAGACTAAATGCCAACACCATGGGGCTAGTCTATTCCTAGGTCTTAGGGAGTCCCATATATACTCCCATGAATCTGGTGAAGATGAAAGGGCAGGGCGGGCGGCTTTGAGGATGGGGATGTTTGCATTGTGACGTTTGTCAAGCCCACGGGAAGCCTGTCATCCTCCTCTGCAGCTGTGGAAACTGAAAGCTGCATCAGTCACAAGCACTCATTGCCAAATTAAAATATCAAGAGCAAATACAGTGGGCCAGATAGCAGAGCCCTGGTCTAGGTGCTAGGGGGAATAATAGGAGAACTAGAGTTGCCCTCCAGTTCAGGAACATCTGGGGGTCACAAGTATTGTGGAAACACAGGACCCAGGGGAGTCTATGGGGCTAGCATAGATTTGAACTCTGGCAGCCCTGCTGCCTCCTACCTGGCTATCAGTGGGGAAGCAAATTAAATACATATTTCAATTTCTTCATTGTTTTGACTTTATCTCCTGAGCCCTGGAGCAGCATTTAAGGGGTCTTGCCTGAAATATCAGTGCTTGGCCAGGCAGCGACCTCTCTTCTCCTCCCTCACCACTGCCTTGTGAGTTGCTGAGGGGCCTGGGGCGAGGAGAAGGGGGAGATACTCCACTAGGGTTTGAAGAGCAAACAAGAAGTGTAAGATGGAATCTTTACCCTAGAGGAGCTTACAGGCTTGGAAGGTCTGGTCTGTACAGGGCTTTCTGGGAAAACTCCATTTGCAGATACCCAAGGAATCCAGATCTTCACTTGGATTAGTACACCTGTCCTTCAGCAAATAAGGCATTGTGTTTTGTAACCATATCTGACTTTTGGCCTTCTGAACTCTCTAATTCTTTCCCACTGTCGTATGATCATTCAGCTCCTTTCTGAACTAGTTGAAGGGCTGAAAGTAGGCCTATTTCTGTGGACATGGGGAAGGAGGAAGAGTATGAACAAGGCAATCAGGTTATCACTTAAGGCTCTGAAATTCTCCTGCCCAGGCTCTTACTGAATCATCAAACCTTGATGGGATGGACTTTTCCAGTGGAATTATAAAACACACTTCCTGTTTCGTGATGGGAGGGGATGGGTGTGGACTAAGGTCACTAAATCACCACAGCCTTAGTCCTTTCCCTAGTGGAAAGAGCCCAGGCCTGGGCAAGTCACTTCACTTCTGTGGGCCCCAGTTTACTCAACCGTAAAATGGGGATTCAATATCTGTTCTCCCTCGTATTTAGACTGTGAACCCCTTGGGGGTCAGGGATTGGGTCCAACATGATTAACTCATATATACCCTAATGCTTAGAACAGTGCTTGACACATAGTAAGCGTGCAACAAATATTACTATTACTTTATCATCACTATTATTGTTATTGTTACTGTTACGATTATCCCAGAAACTCCACTGCAGGGGTGTGGTCTCTAGGAGCATGTTATATAGCCCGAGGCAGTGGACATGAGGCCTTTTGTTCTTGTTGATACCTCAGCACTTGTGAACTGACATTCCCAGTTTTCTCTGGGATGCCTGGAGTGTACATTCCATTTTTAAAATGGCCATTTTTAGTTCTTCAGTCTATTTTAGCCAAAGTGGCTCTTAAAGCTGTGAAGAAAAAAGGTGTGATGGGGTGGCTTAGGTTTTTATCCTTTCCCCTCCCCCTCTTAAAGTAAATATCTGAGATCTACTGCTGCCTTAGCTAGCTCCTTGAAACTTTCTGAGAGTGAGGAAGAAGAGACTCTGATATTGACTTTAACTCTAACCTCACCAACTCTGAAATTCTAATTTCTAACCACAACCTCCTCACATGCCTTTTCTTCCACCTTTGCACTTCCACAATCTGTCTTGCTCTCCCCCCCAGAGACCTTCAATCTCTTGAACCCTTTCAATTTTCTATGCCCCACTTGATCACCATACCCAACCTAGCTTTTCTTGAGGCACAAATCCACACCCTGCACACCACCCCCTCCACTCAACTCAGCTTCCTCACTCTCCTGTCCCACCACCAACCTGCAGCCCTGGATCACCTCCCTAGTAAGCTTCCTCCACTCCTGTGCTCAAGCTGCAGAGTGCTGCTGATGGAAATCTAGACAACTAGCTGACCTCCACCAACTCAAATTCATCCTCACCTGTTTTAATTCTGCCCTCTCCTCCACCCAGCTACAATGCCTCTTTTCTTCCTGGCTTCCTTGCCCATTGCCTGCATCAGCTGTTTCAGACTCAACTCCTTCCTCAAATCCCCAGTCCACCCATCTCCCCTATCTCTTGCTCTTTTTCTGATAGGAAAAGTCCATCCCCAACACATCTGCAATGTCTTGAATTTTCTAGCCCTTTTTTTGTGAAACAAGCTATGTCACCATTAAGGGTGTCCTCTTGGAAAAATCTGATTTAATCAGACTTAACTCATCTAAAGACTTTCTTTGAGATTGAAAGCCTTGAATGTATCCTGGTTTTTCATTAATTCAGCCAAAGATTTGCAAACCTCTCTGAGCCAATCCTAAAGCTTCAAGAGACCTTGAAAAGTCATCTTGTCCATCCCCCACAAACCTCATTAAAAGATAGGGGTGGGAGTGCTGCAAAGGATTATCTCTGTGTAACAATGATGCTCCACTGGCTAAAGGTCAGGAAGCCCAGAATACAGTTGGTAGAGTTGTGAAGCAGTTACATTGCTCAGAACCAGATGCTTGGAGGTTCCAACCGGTGTCTGAAGAGTTACATAATAATAATGATGGCATTTGTTAAGCGATTACTATGTGCCGAGCACTGTTCTATGTGCTAGGGTAGATACAAGGTAGTGAGGTTGTCCCATGTGGGGCTCTGTCTTCATCCCCATTTTAAAGATGAGGGAACTGAGGCATAGAGAAGTCAAGTGACTTGCCCAGAGACTTGCTGATCAGTGGCGGAGCTGGGATTAGAGCCCACTACCTCTGACTCCCAAGCCCAGGCTCTTTCCACTATGCCACGCTGCTTCTCATCATTTGTTAGCACCCTAGAATCTGTGGTCAATAATTGCTACTACCCCATCAACCCAAGACTAGTTGTATGTCTCTGTAGTGGCAGCTGATAAATATGAAATGTAGAATGTCACAATAAGCAGTGTGATTTTTTTTTAAATAGCACCTTCAAAACATAGAACTCTCAACAATGAGCTTTTCAAAAAGTTCCTTTTGAGCATTCCTGCACTGAGTGAAGTGGAGATGACTTGGCACAAGGCCAGAGGCTGGATAATGCAATAGACCTTTTATCCTTTGGCAGAAAGTATCCCAGGTGCCTGAGCCTAGAGGAAGGAGGTGGGAGTTTTCACTTGACCCCAGGTAACCCCATACATTAAGATTAGGACATTGGGGAAGGCATGAGAGAATCTATTGGTTTCCTTCGTCCACTCCTGCCAAACTCCCACCGTATTATCCTCTTTTTACGGAGGGTGTTATAAAATTTTCATTGACTTTTGGGAAGCAGCATGACCTAGCAGAAGGAGCTAAAGAGCACAGTCCTGGGAGTTGGGACCTGGGTTCTAATCCTAGTTTGCCTAACTTGCCTACTGTGTGACCTTAGACGAGTCACTCAACTTTGGGCCTCAGTTTTCTTATCTGTAAAAACGCCTGGCCTCGCTCCTCTTTAGACTGGTAGCCCTATGTAAGATGACTGTATCTAGTCTGCATATATTGTATCTATCCCAACACTTACTACAGTGCCTGGTACATAGCTTTTAACAGATTATTATTTGGATTTTATTCTGTATGCTAATACAAAGCAGTGTCTGAGAGCTATGCTTGGGCTGGATCAGCCATAGAAAATTATCCTGAATGTGCAGCCCTAAAAAAATATACTTGGACCTCAATTAACAGCAAATTAGACTTGAGTCTTCAAATTCTGCTTTGAGCGTTTTGGGATTATGGCTGGAAAATTTTCTGCCTCACATCTCATCCCAATCAGATGACAGAACAACCTCATGTTGCTGGCGTTAGAATGGAAATAAGTGTGACATGGGCAGTTGATGCTTTGTTTTTTTTTAATGGTATTTAAGTGCTTACTATGTACCAGGCACTGTACTAAGTGCTAGAATAGAGACAAACTCATCAGGTTGGACACAATCCTTGCCTCACATGGGGCTCAGTCTTAATCCCCATTTTACCCATGAGGTAACTGAGGCCCAGAGAAGTTAAGTGATTTGTCCCAAGTCACAGGACAGACATGTAGAGAAGCATCATGGCATAGTGGCAAGAGCATGGGCTTGGGAGTCAGAGGACGTGGGTTCTGGCCCCGGATCCGCCACTTGTCTGCTGTGTGACCTTGGACAAGCCACTTAACTTGTCTGTGCCTCAGTTACCTCATCTGTAAAATGAGGATTAAGACTGTGAGCCCCATGAGGGACAACCTTATTGCCTTGTATCTATCCCAGTGCTTAGAACAGTGTTTGGCACATAGTAAGTGCTTAACATAACATTATTATTACTGTTATGTGGCATAGCGGGGATTAGAACTCAGGTCCTTCTGACTCCCAGGCCCATGCTCTAGCTATAAGGCCACACTGTTTCTGATGCCAGTGGGAAGGTTCCTTGGACTGATCTGCTGGGTGTCAGATCTGGGCTTATGGCAGTGATAGGAGATTGATACTTGGTGGGAAAGTGGGGAAGTGAATCTACTTTATCTTGTACCCCCTTATTCAGTCAAAGCCCAACAATAAGAGCAACTGGGATTAGATTCATTCATTCATTCAATAGTATTTATTGAGCGCTTACTATGTGCAGAGCACTGTACTAAGCGCTTGGGATGAACAAGTCGGCAACAGATAGAGACAGTCCCTGCCGTTTGACGGGCTTACAGTCTAATCGGGGGAGACGGACAGACAAGAACAATGGCACTAAACAGCGTCAAGGGGAAGAACATCTCGTAAAAACAATGGCAACTAAATAGAATCAAGGCGATGTACAATTCATTAACAAAATAAATAGGGTAACGAAAATATATACAGTTGAGCGGACGAGTACAGTGCTGTGGGGATGGGAAGGGAGAGGTGGAGGAGCAGAGGGAAAAGGGGAAAATGAGGCTTTAGCTGCGGAGAGGTAAAGGGGGGATGGCAGAGGGAGTAGAGGGGGAAGAGGAGCTCAGTCTGGGAAGGCCTCTTGGAGGAGGTGATTTTTAAGTAAGGTTTTGAAGAGGGAAAGAGAATCAGTTTGGCGGAGGTGAGGAGGGAGGGCGTTCCAGGACCGCGGGAGGACGTGACCCAGGGGTCGACAGCGGGATAGGCGAGACCGAGGGACGGCGAGGAAGTGGGCGGCGGAGGAGCGGAGCGTGCGGGGTGGGCGGTAGAAAGAGAGAAGGGAGGAGAGGTAGGAAGGGGCAAGGTGATGGAGAGCCTTGAAGCCTAGAGTGAGGAGTTTTTGTTTGGAGCGGAGGTCGATAGGCAACCACTGGAGTTGTTTAAGAAGGGGAGTGACATGCCCAGATCGTTTCTGCGGGAAGATGAGCCGGGCAGTGGAGTGAAGAATAGACCGGAGCGGGGCGAGAGAGGAGGAAGGGAGGTCAGAGAGAAGGCTGACATAGTAGTCTAGCCGGGATATAACGAGAGCCCGTAATAGTAAGGTAGCCGTTTGGGTGGAGAGGAAAGGGCGGATCTTGGCGATATTGTAGAGGTGAAACCGGCAGGTCTTGGTAACGGATAGGATGTGTGGGGTGAACGAGAGGGACGAGTCAAGGATGACACCGAGATTGCGGGCCTGCGGGACGGGAAGGATGGTCGTGCCATCCACGGTGATGGAGAAGTCTGGGAGCGGACCGGGCTTGGGAGGGAAGATGAGGAGCTCAGTCTTGCTCATGTTGAGTTTTAGGTGGCGGGCCGACATCCAGGTGGAGACGTCCCGGAGGCAGGAGGAGATGCGAGCCTGAAGGGAGGGGGAGAGGACAGGGGCGGAGATGTAGATCTGTGTGTCATCTGCGTAGAGATGGTAGTCAAAGCCGTGAGAGCAGATGAGTTCACCGAGGGAGTGAGTGTAAATGGAGAACAGAAGAGGGCCAAGAACTGACCCTTGAGGAACTCCAACAGTTAAAGGATGGGAGGGGGAGGAGGCTCCAGCGTAGGAGACCGAGAATGATCGGCCAGAGAGGTAAGAGGAGAACCAGGAGAGGACAGAGTCCGTGAAGCCAAGGTGAGATAAGGTATGGAGGAGGAGGGGATGGTCGACAGTGTCAAAGGCAGCAGAAAGGTCAAGGAGGATCAGAATGGAGTAGGAGCCATTGGATTTGGCAAGAAGGAGGTCATGGGTGACCTTAGAGAGAGCAGTCTCGGTAGAGTGGAGGGGACGGAAGCCAGATTGGAGGGGGTCTAGGAGAGAATGGGAGTTAAGGAATTCTAGGCATCGATTGTAGACGACTCGTTCTAAGATTTTGGAAAGGAAGGGTAGTAGGGAGATAGGACTTTAACTGGAGGGGGAAGTGGGGTCAAGAGCGGGTTTTTTTAGGATGGGGGAGACGTGGGCGTGTTTGAAGGCAGAGGGGAAGGAGCCCTTGGAGATTGAGTGGTTAAAAATAGAAGTTAAGGAAGGGAGGAGGGCAGGGGCGATGGTTTTAAGAAGGTGAGAGGGAATGGGGTCCGAGGCGCAGGTGGAGGGGGTGGCACTTGCGAGGAGGGAGGAGATCTCCTCTGAGGATACTGCAGGGAAGGATGGGAAAGTAGGGGAGGGGGTTGTTGGGGGGGGAGGGGAGAGGCGGAGGGGTGACTTTGGGGAGCTCAGACCTGATCGTGTTGATTTTCGTGAGGAAATAGGTGGCCAGATCATTAGGGGTGAGAGATGGGGGAGGGGGAGGAACAGGGGGCCTAAGGAGAGAGTTAAAGGTCCGGAACAATCGGCGGGGGTGACGGGCATGGGTGTCGATGAGGGAGGAGAAGAAGCTTTGCCTGGCGGAGGAGAGGGCAGAGTTAAGGCAGGAAAGGATAAATTTGAAGTGTGTGAGGTCGGCTTGGTGCTTGGACTTTCGCCAGCAGCGCTCAGCAGCTCGAGCATAGGAGCGTAGGAGGCGGACGGAGGAGGTGATCCAGGGCTGTGGGTTAGTGGCGCGAGAGCGGCGGAGGGAAAGGGGGGCGAGAGAGTCGAGGTGAGTAGAGAGGGTGGAGTTGAGAGCGGAGACCTGATCGTCGAGAGTGGGAAGAGAGGACAGGGCGGCAAGGTGAGGCGAGATGCTATTGGAAAGACGGATGGGATCGAGAGAGCGGAGGTCTCTGTGGGGCAGTAGCGAAGATTTGCAGGGGGAGGGAGTGTGAGAGATGAGGCAGGTGAGAAGGTTATGGTCAGAGAGAGGGATTTCAGAGTTGGTGAGTGAGGAGATAGTGCAGCGGTAGGAGATGACGAGATCGAGGGTGTGACCGAGTCGGTGAGTGGGCGCGGTACGGTGGAGGAGGAGGTCGGCAGAGTCGAGGAGGGATAGCAGGCGGGCGGCAGAGGAGTCGTCGGGTACATCCGTATGGATGTTGAAGTCTCCAAGGATCAGAGTGGGCAGAGAGAAGGAGAGAAGGAAGGTGAGAAAGGGGTCAAGGTGGTTGAAGAAGTCGGAGGTGGGACCGGGAGGGCGGTAGATGACGGCGACAAGTAACTCCTGAGGTTTGAAGAACACGGCTTGATGTAACTTTAGCATGAAGTCTCTAGTTTGGGGTTTTTGTTGTTTTTTTTTTCCTTGGGGGTCATGTGGAACCAACTCTACCTCCCAACCTGGGAATCAACCAATCAGTGGTATTTGAGTGCTTACTGTGTGCAGACCACTGTACAAGAGAAGCAGCATGGCACAAGAGAAGCAGCTTGGCTTAGTGGAAAGAGCATGGGCTTGGGAGACCGAGGTCGTGGGTTTTAATCCCAGCTCTGCCACTTGTCAGCTGTGTGACTTTGGGCAAGTCACTTAACTTCTCTGTGACTCAGTTACCTCATCTGTAAAATGAGGATTAAGACTGTGAGCCCCATGTGGGACAACCTGATTTCCTTGTATCTACCTCAGCGCTTAGAACAGTGCTTGGCACATAGTAAGCACTTAAATAAAATTATTATTATTATTACTAAATGCTTGGGAGAGTACAATACAACGGAGTTGCTAGACACATACCCTGTTGACAAGGAGTGTACAGTCTAAGGGGGAGCTGGACATTAAAGTGAATTACAGATATATACACAAGTGCTGTGGGGCTGGGGGTGGGTTGCAAGGTTTCAGATCCAAGTGTGTAAGATCTGAATAGGAATAGCAAGTTGAAGATGGGTATGGCTGGGTGTAGCTAAATGTGAAGTTATCATTTTCCACCAGGACTGTCTTGTTTCTAGGCTTAATTTATAACTGCCCTATACAATCTAGATCCTCACTGTCAACATAACCCCTTGTATCCATAAGTTCCAATGTTTCATTTTGAATATGGGGGTAGAGTTTTGGCATGATTTTCAGTGGGCGTTGGAGGGGGGAGGTGTAGGGGGAGGGTTTATAGAGCCTAAGGTGAGAGAGCAGATCCAGACAAAGATGCCCAGCCACAGAAGGGACACAGATACTCTTAGCTTGAGTAAGTTTGCTGGGGTGGAAGGCCAGACCTGGCATGGAATGACCATTCAAGTTGTGGACGTGGAGAATCCCATGCGATCCATGGTCAGAGGGAGGCTGAAGAGTCAGCTCTCTACAAGAGCTAGGCATTGAACCATGTTTGTTTCTTTGTCAAGGTGGGTGTGAATCAGGAATGCACTTCCTGTGGGGGCTGGGCTGGAAGCAGGAGCTTATTGCTCTCATGGAGAAGCCACACAGTATGGCTTCTTCCCTCTTCCCCACTCCCCTATTGCTCAGAGTGAGCAGATGACCACCTCCACCAGCTGCAGTGGCAGGGATGGGAACCTGCCTAAAAAGCTGTGGGGATAAAGCTATTGGTTCATCCTCCACACTCCTAATTTTACGGGGTTCCAATTATTCCTTTCTCACCCTTGGAATTGGGAGTTGGTGCCTTTGGTCTGACCAGTCACACATCTTTGAGCCCTTACAAGTAGCTGTGCATATTAGCAGATGTCTGCATGCCCATAAGAAAGTGACACATGTGAGTGAAAAAATCATATGGGAAGGTATAAATGTTAATGGGCTGGTATTTATTTTTTTATTTATATTCATACCTGGGTTTATCTGCAAGAATCCTTTCCTAACCTTGAGAAAAGCTGAATGGAAGAGTACTGGGCTCTTGTGTTCAACATCTAGCTAAAATCAGATAGTCCAAGCTCACCATGACTGGGCTAGCTGAGTTTGACAGCTGAGTAAACTGTTGCCTTTCTGTACAAAGCTACCAGGCACTAAAATGGGTTTAATTAATGCCCTAATTTGTTTTCTGTCTGTAGAGCTGAACCCGTCTTCCCACACACATTTAGAGAAGGGATTTGACTTTTTTTTTAAGTAGAGGGAGTGTTTTGTTTTTAATTCCTTTCAACCATACATCTTTCTCTGAGGTTAATACCCAGTTAAATCTCTTGTATCTCCTTCACCCTACAAATAAACAATTTATTTCATTCTCTACCTCTTTCATGGGTATCCAAAAGTATTCCAGGTGCAGTTCTGGATTTATATTTATTTTTGAATGTCTTCTCACCAGGACCCTTTTGTTTTGCCTCCTGCTTTAGGACATTTTTTCCTCCATTCAGATTCACATCACTCTGCTCTTGGACAGTCCCTATGGGTAGAGATGTGAACAGAAAGTCACAACTGCACTGAAGGGAAACTTAGTAATAATAATAATGGTATTTTTTAAGTGCTTGCTATATACCAGGCACTGTACTAAGCACTGGGGTGGATACAAGCAAATCGGGTTAGACACAGTCCTTGTCCCACCTGGGGCTCACAGTCTCAATCCACATTTTACAGATGAGGTAATTGAGGCACAGAGAGGTGAAGTGATTGCCCAAGGTCACACAGCAGACAAGTGGCAGAGCCAGGATTAGATCTCAAGTCTGCTGACTCCCAGGCCTATGTTCTACCCCCTATGCCATACTGCTTAGTACAGTCCTCTGCACACAAGCTCAGTGATAGAGTGCTCACTGTGTGGAGAGCACGGTATTAAGCATTTGGGGTAGTACAATAGTTTCAGGAGACATAATCCCTGACCTCAAGAAACTTGCAACCCATCAGTGTCATATGGCAAGAGTGAAGCAGTTAGGCAGGATGAGCCAGCAGAGTGCTGGTGAGCAGCAGTGTGGCCTAGTAGAAAGAGCACAGGCCTGGGAGTCAGCAGATTTGGGATCTAATCCCAGCTCTGCCACTTCTTCTGTGTGACCACGGGTGTCACTAAACTTCTCTGTGCCTCAGTTACCTCATTTGTAAAATAGGGATTCAATACTCACACTCTCTGTGACCTGTATCCTGTATCTTCCCAGTGTTAAAGTACAGTGGTTGACACTTAGTGCTTAACAAAGGCCACAGTTGTTATTATGTGGTTGAATCCCATCTCTGGCTTGAGGAAAGTGCAACTGACCAGTTTACATTTGTGACAAATGGCAGCCTGTTGATAATCCAAGGGAAAGATATGGGACCCGTAGTTAGAAGTGGGCATCCATGTCTTCAGGGAGACTGTCCTTGGGATGATCCTGATTTGATGTGGGGTTGCAGAATTGTGTAGGATAGAATTGGGTCAGAGGAAAGTTGGGTCAGAGAAAAGGGGGAGTGCAAATCTGGGAACATAAATATTTCAATAGGTTTTGTTTTATTTTGCTTTATACTGTACAGACTGTTTGGAGTCTGGGCTGCCGTTTCTGGCAAGTGGCATCTAATCACAGCCATGTTTTCAAAATTGCCTGCTTCCCGTTGAGCAGAATGTGAGTGCTGTCGTGCTCTGGACAAGGAATAGATTTACCATGTGAAGTCACTGGGTCAGACTCCAAACTTAATTTTTTCTGAGGATCCTATTCTTAATACTTAAGCATCCCCCGAACAGCATATTTATTAGCGAGACCTGAATGAAAATTCCATCACAGTGCCATGAGTTGAACAACAATGTATTATCTAGCCCAGTGTTCTCTTTCTGACAGTGGTCTCAGGAGGCTTTTAGTAACTGTCTGATCATTGCTTGCCTTGACACCAACCTTAATGTTTAGGAGTTACCATCTAGCAACCTTAACTTTTCCCATCTACATCCCTAATTTGACCTCCAAGCAACAAAATGATACAATCCCTTCTTGAGCATATTCATTTCTTCTGCCTGCTCAACTTTCTGCAATGATGATGATGATTACATTTATTATCAATCAGTGATTCTTACTGAGTGCTTACTGTGTGCAGAGCACTGTACTAAATGTTTGGGAGAGTAAATGGCAACAGAGTGAATAGTCATGTTCCCTGCCCTCAAGCAGTTTGCTGTGTGAGGATGTGTACCATTTTAGCTGTTGTCACATATTGGACCAAAGACTTCAAAGCCATCAACAGTAACTCTGAGATCTTTCCTGAGACGGAATTAATAGCTGTGAGCCTATTATCATGTAGATATAATTTGTATCATTTTCCCCTATGGGCACCTCTTTGCACTTACTATCTTGCACTTAACGTTGAAGCTCACTTGTTGCCATTATTATTATTTTTTTTGATGACATTCAGCTTTTAGGTCTTCCCGATGACATGACATCCTATATCCTGAAAGAGTTTAAAGCCATCTGCCAACTTGAAAATTCCACCTTATATGCCTCTTCTAGATTGTTTATAAAGATGCTAAACCAAACTTGTCCTAGCACTGATCCTTGGGGGACCTCAATTCTCTAGCCTGAAAAGAGGCTACTTATCCATCATTGCTGTTGTGTTAAGCGCTCGCTGTGTCAAACACTGTTCTTAATTTATGTAGATACATGTTAATCAGGTTGAATGCAATCTCTCTAGCATATGGAGTTCACGGTCTAAATAGAACAGGTATTTAATCCCCACTTTACAACTGAGGAAACCGAGACAGAGAAGTGAAGTGAGTTGCCCAAGGTCACACAGTAAGCAATCAGCAGAGTTGGGATTAGAAACCAGGTCATTGGAGTCCCAGGCCTGGGCTCTTTCCACTAGGTCCTGCTGCTTCTCCCTTGCTTTGTTTCCTATGTTAGCCAACTTTTATCAATGATGTAACATTTCCTCCTATCCCATGATTATTGGGTTTGGGTTTTGGGCTTTTTTTTTTAAAGTCTTTAGTATGGAACCTTGTCACCAGCCTTTTGAAAGTCTAAATCTATCATGCCTCCCCTCTACATGCTCACTGACCCCTTCAAAGAATTCCAGCAGATTAGTGAGGTATAATTTCCCTTTCTAGAAATCACCTTGTCATGTCTCCAGTAGGTTGGTTTGTTTAGCTTTTCCTATGTGCCCACTGACCCTAAACTTAATGATGCCTTTAGTTTACCTTGTATAGAAGTGATGCTTACTAGCCCGTAATTGCTAAGATCACCTCAAGAACCCTTTGTAGCTGGGAGTTATATTGACAATCTACCAGGCGAGTGGTCACTGTAATGATAGGTTACAAACTGGCCAGCAGTTCTACAACTTCCCCTCTGAGTTCAGACCTCTTGGGTGGCTGCCATCTGGTTTGGGGGATTTACATACTTTTTAATTTTTTTTCTAATGGTATTTAAGCCTTTACGATGATGATGATGGTATTTGTTAAGTGCTTACTATGTGCGAAGCACTGTTCTAAGCTCTGGGGGAGATGCAGGGTAATCAGGTTGTCCCATGTGGGGCTCACAGTCTTAATCCCCATTTTACAGATGAGGTAATTGAGGCACAGAGAAGTGAAGTGACTTGCCCAAAGTCACACATCTGACAAGTGGTGGAGCCGGGATTAGAGCCCATGTCCTCTGACTCCCAAGCCCGGGCTCTTTCCACTGAGCCACGCTGCTTCTCATGGCTTCTTTACCATGTGCCAAATGCTGTTATGCACTGGGGTAGATAAAGGATAATCAGGTCAGGCCCAGTCCCTGTTACACATGGGGCTCATGGTCTAGTTTATCCACTTGGTTTATAAGAAACTGTGTGGTCCCTATAATTTTAATCTGGTTTCAATCTGTCTACAAAAAAAAATAAAGAAAAGGGGGGTTGAAATCACTCTAACTTCTTTCTAAGTAAAGACTGAACTAAAGAATTTATCTAGGCTCTTGACTATCACTTATTCATCCCCGAGTGCATTTAGGGGAAAAAATGGGACCACTTGATGATGATGATAAGCTACTACCATCACACCTACTTCGGTTGTCTCCGCAAGCTTCTCTTTGGCCTACCTGGCTCTCTTGTTTGTACTTGAGTTGCCACTTTCTATAGACTTTCCACAAATGGAAGTTACCCAGCAGAGAAAAGGAAAGAAAACTTTCCCCCTCTTTTACGCTGCCAGACAACACTCCAGTACTTATATTTGTGTGTGTTTGTGTGTGCACATTGCTGTGACACACATTTTACCTGGCCCTCTGAGATGGTGATTTTGGAACAGCCTCTGGGCTTCTGGTAAGTTGCTTGTCTTTTTCTAGGTACCTTGTCTAGGTTTGTCCTGGTTAAGGAAAGATCACGGGCCTGGGAGTTGGATGACCTGGGTTCTAATCCCTTCTCCATTTACCTGCTGCATGACCTTGGGCAAATCACTTAACTTCTCTGTGCCACAATTCCCTCACTCATCTACACAATGGAGATTTAATACTGGTTCTCCCTCCCCGTTAGACTATGGGACCTGATTATCTTGTATTTACTCCAGCACTTGGTACAGTGCTTGGCACATAGTAAGCATTTACCAAAGACCACAATTATTATGGTCTGCATTTTTTTTCTCATAGCTTCCTTTTCTAAAATTAAGGTAGTGGTATTCATTGAGTGCATGTGCAGAGTACTATATTAAGCACTTGGGAGTGTACAGTAGAATTCAGAAACCTGATCCCAAGACTCAAAGCACCTAGAATCACAATATAACACCAATATCCTTTGTTAAAATTAATCAAGTTGAGGACACTGTTGCACAGTAACTCTCATGAAAGTTTGACTGAACTGCTTCTCCAGATCCTGAGTGTGCCCTAGATAAATGGGTCTAGCAGAGCAAGTGCCTCTGCAAGCCAATGTTCAAGTTCCTTTATGTACTGCCTTCTCCCCTGGCCCCTTAATCCTATAGCCTTAGCAGCTCTCCTATCAAGGACCCATCAGGGGTGTGCACTCCAACCCTTTCTCCTTCGCACTCCGTGCACCCGGATCCTCCTCTCACATTCTTCCTGGGAAAAGTCATTCATGACTTCACAGGGTGTAATTAAAAACATCCACTGGCGGAGTCTATATGCCTGCAGCCTTTCTTCTGACTCACTTTAATCAGAACAAGGATTTTCCACTCCGTCGTCTGCATCACCGCTGTTTGTGCTCTTGAAGCCCAGAGTAGAGTGGGGAGTGAACTGTATAGCTTGCCTACTCAGACAGAGGTTACCCACCTGAGGTCTCCCTGACATTTCCCACATTCCAGTTTGTCTGTCCCGGCATGTACTGGCCCTCAACTGAATAATAATAATGATGGTATTTAAGTGCTTATTATGTCAAGCCCTGTTCTAAGCAGTGGGGTAGATACAAGCTAATCAGGTTGAACACAGCCTCTGTCCCACATGGGACTCAAAGTCTTAATCCCCATTTTACTGATGAGGTAACTGAGGCATGGAGCAGTGAAGTGACTTACCCAAGGTCACTCAGCAGTCTAATGACAGAGCTGGGATCAGAACCCAGGTCCTCCTGACTCCCAGGTCCATGCTCTATCTACTAGCCCACACTGCTTCTCCTACTAGGCCATGCTGTGATCCAGTTCCTGGTCTTTGTGGGGGCAGGTGGGGTGGGGGTATACCTTAAGCCTGCACTTCCCAATTTCATTCTTGAACTGAAACATTCATTGATGGCTCAAATCTTGGAGATCAGGCTGGGTTTGCAGGGCACATTCCCTTAAGTGATGCAGTTGTTACCAGGCTTCAGTATGAAAAGACCAGTCACTTCACCACCCTGCCCTAAAACTTTGTTCTTCACCTTTCACTCTACTAAGCAATTTATGATGATCCCGGAGGGGTTATCCTTCTCATGGAATGTGCAGAAGTGAAGGAGAAAGCTCAAGAGAAGATGCTTTCTCCTCCAAGCCTCTTTTGGCCCTGCCTGTTATTAGTGTTCATGAAATGAGTTCTGAACTCCGCAACTCTTAAGCTTACATAGTACCTAGGGAAGACAGGTGTATCAATTTTTTTAAAAATCCTCATAAGTAGGCATGGTGTTATGAAAATCAAAGAAACTACCTTGGGGTCTGGCTTTGGCTTTGGGCATTACCTCGGAGTCAGTGTCAGTTCGAAACAGACTCCTGCAATGTATGATCTAGAGGTGGCCCTCTAAGCTTACTATGGGCAGGGAACATGTCTGCTAATTCTATTAAGCTCTCCCAAGTGCTTAATACAGGAGCTAACACATAGTAAGCACTCAGTCAATACCACTGATTGATTTTTCTCCCTTCCTCCCAAGGAAAAAATGAAGTTGTAAATTTCTGAGCTCCGGGGACTGCCCTAGGAAGTAAATCTTTGAGGTTTACCATCTTGGAATGAACAAGATTAAAAGCAGGAAGTAAACTCAGAGACCACATAATAACCCAGCCCTATTTGTAGTTGCTTCCTGCCACTGACTTTGCCTGTGCCGTCCGCATTTTCCACCTTCTAGAGCAAAGAAACCAGTATCTTTAGACTGTCCAGCCATGATAGGCAGATAGATTAGTCAAGCTCTCCAACTGGGTACTTTATTTTTGGCAAACTGAACACTGTTTCCATTATCAGACTCAGGGCAGAGTGCCCCAGACCAGAGGCCGTCCAGTGAAAGGGAGTGCTAGGGAAGTGCTGCTGCTGGGTCCTGTCTCCCTGCCATGAGGAAGAAATGAGTCCCACTTACTCCCTGGAAGGGCCCTGGATTGTGTGTGCCATAGTTCAGCTGGGAGAAAGGGAGAAGGTGTTTATATAGCCACTAGCTGGGAATGGAGCCAGTTCTTTCAGGAGTTCTCTAACTTGGGATTGAATTCTTGCATTTTGAGTTTGTTCATTTTGTCCTGGAGAAATGATGGCCTGAGGGCCCCTCCAAAACCAATGCCTTCCTCATTAAGCAACACTTCATAGCCTCTTTAGGGGTGATCCTCCTGTGACTAAAACATCCCATCTCTTCACCTGCTATTTCCCAACCCATCATCTTCCTTCCTCCCAAACCAACCTTCTTGATTCTCCCATCTCCATTCCCCTGACTCGGAACTCCCTCTCTCCCATGTTGGACAGACTGCTCTCCCCACCTTCAAATCCCTCCTTCTCAAACAAGCTTTCCCCAGTGAATTTCCCACCACAATAAGCCATATCATCCCTTCAGCCAACTCTAGCACTTTTATGAACTAATTCACACCTTCCTTAGCAGTCATGTGTATATGTCCACTTGATTTATTTTTGACCACTCTAGTTGTAAATGTTTTCGTTTGTCTCCATTAGAATGTAAGCTCCTAGTGCACAGAGATTCTGACTGTTATTTTGTACTTCCTAAGCACTCCAAGTGGGTGCTCAAAAAATTCTGCTACTACTACTATTTAATGAATGTTATTGTATAATCACAAAGGCCTTTTTAAATACAGCACATGAACCCACATGTCTGCTCTGTGACCTTGGGCAAGTCACTTAACTTCTCTGGGCCTCAGTTACCTCATCTGTAAAATTGGAATGAAGAGTGTGAGCCACATGTGGGACTGTGGGCTACCCCAGTGCTTGGCACATAGTAAGTGCTTAACAAGTACCATAATTATTATTATTGTTAATACAGTGCATTAATACATTCCAGCATCAGCCCAGAAATGTTTCTTTCCCTGTAAAAGTTGCGAGGGAATGGGGAGGATATTTTCACTGGCCCCTTAGAGTTTCATTCCTGTGAAACTATCTAGCTATCAGCAATCTCAGTGATCAGGGAAGAGGGCTGAAGGTTTCTAGAGCTTTATTTACTTTAAAAGCTTCTCTTCCCTTATGCAGAGGACTTGGAGGGAGGTGGGGTGTGAGGAAAGGCGGGTGCTTGGAAGGTCAACTGTGTGATGTCAGGGGAATGTGTCCAAGTCAAAGTGAGACAATCATCATGGGGGAAGGGAGTGGGCACTTCGGGTTTGAGATGGTTGCTAAGACCAAAAGAAGATAGGCAATCAGACAGGAAGGGAATTTCAAAAGCTGTTCAGGAAATCAATGGCCTGGCAACAGTCTTTGTAAAATTAACATCCCAGCATATTATTTATGTGGTAAAGGTTTTGATGATGTGCCACAAAAAGGCATCTTCAAATATTCATGGAGTTGATAATGAGAGATCATTACACATTTTGGAAGGTGATGAAATGTCTTTTAAAACTAAATAACCAAATTCTCCCCCTGGTAAAATTGAAAGAGTTTGACAGATTATGCCTGCTTCCTGCCACTGACTTTGCTCTAAGAGGAGTTTAATGCTAATGGTAGAGGCAAAGAACTAGTCTCTTTAGACGGTTCAGCCCCAATAGCTAGACAGATAAGTCAAGCACTCCGATCAGTAGGTTATTTTTGGCAAACTGCACACGGGTTCCATTTTCAGACTAAGACAGGGCAGTGTGCTCTGGAGCAGGAGATTTCCAAGGTCCAGTGAAAGGAAATGCTAGGGAAGTGCTGCTGCTGGAGGAATGCCAATGACATTTTTGTGTCCAGAATGGGCCCTAGTCTGGAAGAAGAATATCTTGGATCGTGTGAGTGCTTGCTGTGTGCAGAGCACTGTAAAATTTGGAGAATACATTATAACAGAGTTGGTAGACATGTTCACTGCCTCCAAGAAGCTTACAGTCTAGAAGGGGAGACGGACATGAAAATAAATTACAGATATGTACATAAGTGCTGTGGGGCTGAGGATGGGGTGAATAAAGGATACACATCCAAGTGCAGAAGTGATGCAGAAGGAATTAAAGGAAACTTTCCTTTGTACTTTCCTCTCTACAAGATTTAAGTAACAGATCTCCAGTGGCATAAATGACTATCTTGTATTATCTACACAGAGTTAGTAGAGTTCTTGGCACATAGTAAGCGCCTAACAAATACCACAGTTGCTGTTAAGTGCTGAGCAGTGAGGACAGGCGAACCCTCGGGATGTGGAAGTTCTGCAGGGCAGTTAGGGTTTTCACAGGGGAAAAGGCAAGATATTTTCAATGGGAGTTTGTATGTTTTTAGAGTCAGTTGCAAATCATGGGAAAATTTTAGATTTGTTTTCTGCTTAAGTGGAGACCCAGCTGCATCTCTTAGGGGAAAGGATTTTGCTTCCTGTCACCCTGCTATTTGGGGTTTAGGGAGAGGGTTTGGCTGTGGAGAGAAATATTTCCAGTTGAAGACTTGAGTGTTTAGAAACTCTTCCTCAGAAGGGTCACATGTTAGTGGGGTAAGGAGAGAGAAATTATATCCAACTCCTATCCACTTGCCAAAATACTTGAGGAAACTGAAAGGTTTTTTGCCTACCTATCCAGTAATGGACTCTTTTTCTAAAGGACATTCAAAGTGTTAACCTTGGTCAGCTCTTTCTCTGTGGCACAGGAGAGAAGGCCCACTCAAGCACTGTGCCCTGATGCCTGGGGCATCGTCTTCCAGGCTTGGGTGAGTGCTGGGGTGGAAGGATGGAAATGAGCTACCTTCCCAACCAGTGTGAACATAACTTGCACATTGTAAACTCATAACCAATATTAAGATCAGGAAGCCTCTCTTGAGCATTAGGGAAGGAAGGTTTCTTCAGTTCCCCACCTATTCATCTTATGGCTAAGACCTTAATGAAGTGGGTGACCAGGGTGTGTAATTCTAAGAGTTGGGTAGAGGAGGCAGTGGTCTGGAGTTGTGTGGAGAGGGTAGGAGGCATAGTCTTAGTGGGCCTGTGGCTAAAATAAAATACTACTTTGGAGTGAGTCTGTTTTGCTGTAGTGTCTAACCCAATTATCTTGTATTCATTCAGTCATTCAATCATATTTATTGAGCACTAACTATGTGCAGAGCACTATACTAAGTGCTTTGAAAGTACAATACAGCAATGGAGACAATCCCTGCCCACAATGGGCCTTACAGTCTGGGGTGGGGGGGGGAGACAGACATCAAAACAAGTAAACAGGCATCAATATAAATAAATAGAATTATAGACATATACATATATATGTAAGTGCTGTGGGGTCGGGGGGGAAGAGCAAAGGGAGTGAGTCGAGGTGACACGGAAGGGAGGGGGAGCTGAGGAAAAGGAGCTTAGTCTGGGAAGGCCTTTTGGAGGAGGTCCGCCTTCAGTAGGGCTTTGAAGGGGGAAAGAGTGACTGGCAGATTTGAGGAGGGAGGGTGGTCCAGCCCAAAGAAAGGATGTGGGTCAGGAGTCAGTGGCGAGACAGGTGAGATCCAGGCACAGTGAGAAGGTTAGCACCAGAGGAGTAGAGTGTGAGGGCTGGGATGTAGAAGAAAAGAAGGGAGGTGAGGTAAGAAGGGACAAAGTGATGGAGATCTTTGAAGCCAATAGTGAGAACTTTTTTTTCATATGGAGGTTGATAGGCAACCATTGGGGATTTTTGAGGAGGGGAAGGGGTGACATGACCTGAATGTTTCTGTAGAAAGATAATCTGGGCAGCGGAGTGAAGTGTGGATTGAAGTGGGGAGAGGCAGGAGGTTGGGAGGTCAGTAAGGAAGCTGATGCAGTAATCCAGTCGGGATAGGATGAGTAATTGTACTAACGTGGTAGAAGTTTGGATGGATAGGAAAGGGAGGATCTTGGTGATGTTGTGAAGGTGAGACCAGCAGGAGTGGATATGTGGGCTGAATGAGAGAGCGGAGTCAGGGACAACACCAAGATTGCGGGCTTGGGAGATGGGAAGGATGGTTGTGCCATCTACAGTGATGGGAAGGTTTGGGAGAGGACAAGGTTTGGGAAGGATGATAAGGAGCTCTCTCGGACAGGTTAAGTTTGAGGTGGTTGGAGGACATCCAAATAGAGATGTCCTGAAGGCAGGAGGAGATGCGAGCCTGGAGGGAGGAAGAGAGAACAGGGGAGGAGATATAGATTTGGGTGTCATCTGTATAGAGATGATAGTTGAAGCTGTGGGAATGAATGAGTTCTCCAAGGGAGTGAGTGTAGATGGAGAATAGAAGGGGACCAAGAACTGAACCTTGAGGGACCCCTACACTTAAGGGATGGGAGGGGGAGGAGGAGCCCGTGAAGGAGACTGAGAATGAACGGCCAGAGAGAGAAAAGGAGAATCAGGAGAGGACAGAGTCGGTGAAGCCCCAGTGCTTAGTACATAGTAAATGCTTCACATATACCACAATAATTATTATTATTATTATGTCGTTGTTGCGTGGCCTTACTCATGACAAAAGCCAGGTGGGGAGTCTGACTTGAAACCATGGGAGACGTCCTATTTCCTCAGCTGAATGTGTATTCCAAACAGGCTCCTTCTACCTTTGCCAGATAAGGGGGCTAGGTAAGAGGACAGAAGGGAGAGGGAGGAGAGGAAACACCAGCCAAGCAAAGCCACAGAGTTAAAGAATTTCCCCATCCCCTTTCTGCCTCTTGCTGTGAAATTCTAAAGTTGGCAGTGAGGTCTGTGGAGTCTTGGAGTCAGGATGTTGCTGAGGGGAAAAGACTCAAAGTGAACTTAAGGGTAGGAAAAATTATTGTTTTAAATGTTTTCCTGCTTTTTGAAAATGAATGTCCAACAAAATACAGTTCTTTAGAAGATTTATTCATGTATTTTTTTAAACTCAGTACCAAGCCTCTGGGTTCCTAGAGGTGATACCAGAAGTTCTTCCATAACTCAGTGCAGCAAATTTCACTTTGTTCTCAGATTTGAGATGCGAAGAAGTTTACAGTGAAAATAAATGGCTGCATTTTGATCCCATTCACTCACACTTGAGTCCCCACCATTTGCACACTGTCTGGGTAGCTATATAGTAGGCCATACTTACAGAAGAGACATTTGGGAACTCTGGTATACAGTGCTCATTGGAGGCTTCCTTTTTCCTTTTGTTTGCAGCGTTGAGGGAGAAACCCCAGGAAGCGAGACCGGCACATCTCTGGATAGCTCTTCAACTTACCATCAAGGTCCGATAACACACAGTTCCTCCATAAGCCCGGACCACTACGACCACTCCGCATATGGGCTGTACGCCATCTCCCCTGGGCAGCAGCGGTCCCGCCGGCCAAAGCTCCAGCACTCAACGTCCATCCTCCGAAAGCAAGCGGAAGAAGAAGCTATTAAGAGGTCTAGGTCTCTTTCCGAGAGCTATGAACTCTCTTCAGACCTACAGGATAAGCAGGTATGTGGAATCAGTATTCCTTGATTCCTGTGAATAGAGCCAAAGCAATTTCAAAGAAGTTTCACTACTGAGAAAGTTGGGACCTTTGAATTATCTGCAGCCCAAAAATGACAAATGCATGTTCGCTTGGAGCCCAACTGGATTCATTGTTGGTGTAGTTGAGAGCAGATATGAGAAGTTTGTTTTGCTCCTTTGATTCCCTGCCCCTTCATGACTGGTTTTTAGGGGGGGAAGGCAGGGTGGGGGCTAAGATATGTTAACTGGGAATATGGAACAAACTTCAGACTAAGTCACCTCCTCTCAGGAGCTGTTTTTCAAGAGCTCGGCTCCAGCTGCTTATTTGGTAAAGGCTCAATTTTTTTGTTGTTGTTTTGAGAAGGATTCAGAAGCTTTTGTTTAGTTTGGGGAGATATGAACTTTTCCAGGGTGGTTGAAAAGGGTCTCATCTTGGAGCCTTAATACAGTCACCTTTGTATTAATTTTTGAACTTCAAACCTAGGTCCTTATTTACCTTGACATAAATCTCAGATTGGAAGGATTTTCCTTCCACATTCCTTCCATATATATTTGTTTTCAGTTGATAGTTATGAAATGAAGGTTCATTCTGTTACTAGTAATTACGATGCCAGTTAATTCTGCAATGTGGAGGGTGGCAGGTTTGGCCTTCTGGTTTCCTATCTTGGCCCTGAGCAGTTGGAAAATGAAAGTATATAAAATGAAAATTAGGGTGTGAGATTGAGATTCCAAAAGGACTAGTATCAAGGTAGGTCCATTTGCAAAATAAATAGCCTTAACAGATATTAACTGCAAGTGATTATAAGGTTGCTTATTGTTTACCAAGCACTTAATTCTGAAAATTGCACTCAATACCATTATTACTGTGACTACTACAATTTCATTCTCTCAGTGAACTGGCCTGTCTTTAGAGCGTGGCTGTGTAGATTTGGTGATGCTTTGAACTCACTCTTCTTTTTTGGACTGCTGTGTACCAGGAGTTCGGATACAGAGGTCTTTGACATTATAATAGAACAAGTGCCCTGCTTTCAATTTTGCAAAGGATTGAGATCAGTCCATCCTTACTTAGACTTAGAGCCAACTTCGGGTGCATTGTCATTCTCTTGTAAAAAAAAAAAATTGCCCCAGTGACAAGGATGGGGGATGGGCTTTGTAAACACCCCCTCTCCCCCCAGACAACAAGCCCACCTCATTTTGGTGTAGAATCCCCCATGGGGACATGCAGTGTGGCTCAGTGGAAAGAGCCCAGGCTTGGGAGTCAGAGCTCATGAGTTTGAATCCCAGCTCTGCCACTTGTCAGCTGTATGACTGTGGGCAAGTCACTTAACTTCTCTGTGCCTCAGTTACCTCATCTGTAAAATGGGGATTAACTGTGAGCCTCACGTGGGACAACCTGATTACCCTGTATCTACCCCAGTGCTTAAAACAGTGCTCGGCACATAGTAAGCGCTTAACAAATGCCAACATTATTCCAGCGCTTAGAACAGTGCTCTGCACATAGTAAGCACTTAACAAATACCAACATTATTATCTAGACAAACAGGGAGGGAATAGGAACACAACTAGGGAAGAACACAGCAAGTCCACCTCAAAAACTGCTGTTTCTCACAGCTCCTTATAGTTTTCTCTTCTGATATCATGGTCAAGCTGAGTGAATGAACTGAACTAGGTAAGCCAGCCTGGATAACACTTATGAAGCTAGTTGAATTTATTGGAATCATGCTGTAGGAAACCCACAAGAGAAGTGAGGGATAATTAATCCTAGGTCACTAAAGGGGCTCATCTTTTCAGAAGTGGAAAAATACCCAAACAAAAGTAAATTCCACTGAGCCAAAGAGCAAGGTGTGCTGCCAGGTTCTGGAAAAAGTTCCCAGGAAAGACAGCTGCAAAATGACCATGTGACCAAATATGAGTTAGCAGGAAGGACCTGAAGATAATGCCACAGTATCCCAGGATTCAAAGACTTGACATCTGAACTTTGTCCCATCGGGTTAAGGGGCCAGCTTTACTTCTAAGGCTCAGGTGGAAACTAAATGAAAATCTTTAAACAGTTCAGCCTCAGTCAGTTGTGTGGGTGTGACTATTTTTTTTCCTTGCTTCACTCACAATATATAAAAAAAGAAACTTTTTACTTGTAAATGTGGAAATGAAGTCACCCCCTTGGCCGTTGTTCAATAGCCTCAGGATTAAAGAAAAAACAGAACCGCCTTTCCTGATTCTGAGGCCAAAACTATTCCATAAAAAGTCATATTTGCTTTCTTGTGCCCTTTTTGTGTTTGTGGCGGTTTTATTTTATTTTAGGGGGAGGGGATTCCTTTCTTTAATTTCCATTAACCAAATGAGCACAAAAAGCTTACCAGCCAGAAAAAAAGAAAATCCCCCCTGCTGCCTCCCCTCTCCTCCCACTGAAGATACACAAATGATTAAGTAAATTGATACTTTCATTCCTTACCATCCACTTCTATCACCAGCCCTAAGTATAAAGTAGATAGGTGGCTATTGCCCTACTGCTGTTCGATTCATAAAGCTGAATTTCTAAATGGTTCCTTGAATCCTCCCAGATAAAGATGCTACTGCTTACTGAGCCATCCATAGCTGGAGCCTTAATTAGCTCAGCAGACTGGATGGCACTGTCTGTCTGATAGAAACTCCTGGATATTGGCCTGGTTGCCTTCTGGTTAGTTGGTACCAGAGAGAGGAAGGGTCTTATGCCTGCCATTGCTGGACTTCAACTCTATTTCATTTCTCTGGCACTGTCAGTGGTAGCCCCAGTGATAAGGAAGAACAGAGAAGAAAAGAGAGCTTCCTGGCTTTAGGCAGACATTAAAATAGTTAATTCTCTGGAACTTGGAGAAACCTCTAGGCATTTTATTGACCTAGTACCTGTGGGGAGAAAGAAAATCTTTGCAAATGCCAAAGGCACCAAATTCAAAGAAGCCATCTATCTCCGGAACTGTGCTTCTTGGAAGAAAATGTCACCCAGTGTTTTTGGCTTGATGCATTTCCGGGCTCTTTGGACTCCTGCCTGCTCAGTTACTGAGAAGCAGTAGTCACTCCAGTTTAGCTAAACTGACTCTGTTTGAAATACCCTAGTGTCTGACCCTGAGGTCAACTGGATTTAACCTGCGTGATCTGGCTCTGCTGCCTGGGCCGTCCCTCTCACTTTAGCTAGGGACCCAGCATCTTTGCAGTTTCTGAGAGGTTACCATTATTAAAGTCTCAAGGATAGGAGCTGGGCTCTGATTGGACCTGGGACCCTTCTAAGGAAAAAAAAAGAAGGGGGGTTGACTAGTCCTTAGGAAGCCACTCCCTGGATTGGCACAATTGCCACCGGACCGATAATAATACTGACCTAACAATTCCGTAATCAGTGCTGTGAATAATTCTTGATTCTACCCCTGACCCCACTAAAATTTGGCTCTGAACAATGTCTGCTTTTAATCCCTTGTTCAAGTCCCATGGCAAAGAGTCATGCCAGAACTGAGTTTTCTACTTCTTCTGGACGATGATTTCCAAAGGAAATTGTGCGTCAAGTCTGAATTTATTTAGTCTCACCGCAGAATCGGTGCAGTTCTAGACAAACATGCAGTTCTCTGGGCTGAGTTTGTGTTCATTTTACATAAAACTAAAAGAGTGACCCTAACGGGTAGAAGAGGGAGAGTAATTGTATTTTTTTATTATTATTAAGCTTGGCTTTAATAATTAAAGACCAGCCTCAGGCTGATAGATTTTTTTTTAATCAAGCAACAGCAGTGAACATGGAACTGGATTTGATGGGCTTTATTATGGATTGACCCACTCCTTGGTTCCTAGAGTTTTAGCCCTGACAGAGTTTCAAAAACTGTGAAATGCACACCATAAGACCCCTGCACTAGAAGAGGGGCCTCGAGGATAGCCCCTGACTCTAGGCAACCTCCCACTTTATTTTATTTATTTATTTTGCTGGGGGGGGTGGGGCGGGTGGAGATTGTGGGTTTTTTGTTCCTCAGCAATGGGGATGTCACATCTTGGTGATACATTTCCTAGTCGGATTCCTCCCCCACCCCTGACTAACCTTAATCTCTCCTGCTGCATTTTAAGCCCATTCTTTTCTTCTGGACCTGAAGGGAAGATGAAGAAAAGTTGCTCTCTGAGCACTTGGACAACTCATATAATGGTCTTTTTTTTTTTTTTTAGGTGGAAATGCTAGAACGTAAATATGGGGGCCGTCTCATAACTCGCCATGCAGCCCGGACCATACAGACAGCATTCCGCCAATATCAGATGAACAAGAACTTTGAGCGACTCCGGAGTTCTATGTCTGAAAATCGAATGTCCCGTCGCATTGTGCTATCCAATATGAGAATGCAGTTTTCCTTTGAAGGGCCGGAGAAAGTCCATAGCTCATACTTTGAGGGGAAGCAGGTGTCTGTGACAAACGACGGGGCCAAGCTTGGATCCCTGGGGCCGTCTGAGTGTAGCAACTTGGCAGAACCGGCAACAATGAAGTCCCCAGCCGCTTCCAGTGACTTTGCGGATGCCATCACGGAGCTGGAGGATGCCTTCTCCAGGCAGGTCAAGTCCCTCGCGGAGTCAATTGATGATGCATTGAACTGCCGCAGCCTGCATGCCGATGAGGTCCAGACCCCTGAGCCGGTGAGAAGCCGTGATGTGGAGAGAGAGAGTTGTGGGAGAGAGATGAAGCCCACTCTCCATGGTGTGGATCCCAGGAAACTGGATGATATGACCGCATCCTACAGTGATGTCACATTGTACATTGATGAAGAGGAGCTCTCCCCACCTCTCCCTATTTCCCAGACAGTGGATAGACCATCCAACACAGAATCTGATCTGAGGCTCCGGACCATGAACTCTTCACAGGAATACTGGTCAATGACTCACAAGGATGACAAGATCGACACAGACACAAGCTGCCGTAGCACCCCATCCCTGGAGTGTCAGGAGCCGAGGCTAAGAATAGACCACCTTCCTCTGCTCACAATCGAGCCCCCAAGTGACAGCTCCGTGGATCTAAGTGATCGGTCTGAGAGGGGCTCACTAAAGAGACAAAATGCCTATGACCGGAGCATCAGCAGTCAGCAAGGGAGCCCTAAGCATATCCCTCACGTGCTCCCAACCAAGATCATCACCCGAGAGGAACAAGAGCCCCGGCATCGACCTCGGCCCATCGATAGTCACTTGGCCATCAACGGCACAGCCAATAGACAGAGCAAATCTGAATCTGATTATTCCGACGGGGACAACGACAGCATCAATAGCACTTCCAATTCCAATGACACAATCAATTGCAGCTCGGAGTCCTCTTCTCGGGACAGCCTGCGGGAGCAAACCTTGAGCAAGCAGACGTACCACAAAGAGACACGCAACAGCTGGGACTCTCCGGCCTTCAGCAACGATGTCATCCGAAAGCGCCATTACAGGATTGGTTTAAACCTTTTTAATAAGTACGTACTCTGGCAGAGTAGCCTCGGCTTCCTTTCACCATCACCTGTCCCTCCTTGCTGTCCCCTCTTTCACCCTTCTGTAGTGTGTGTGTGTGTGTGTGTGTGTGTGTGTGTGGTCTCACATGACTTAAGGTTTTGAAAGAAAGATGGAAGGAACTGAGAATCCTGCTGAAAATAGTTGCCGTGTATTAGAACCTCCTCCTTATTTCCCTTATTTAGCCTTCCCTTAGAGGTGGCTTAACCAAGGGTGACAGGGACAGGAAGGGTTCAGATAGGGGATACTGAGAGACAGAGATTCCTCACAGCATGTTAAGGGTATCTTGTATTACTTGCTTTGGAAAATGTTTGCCTAGCAAAGTGATTATGGGAATAGCTCTAGGTTTAGTTTACTTTTCTTTCTGGCTGCGTGCTTGTCTTTATGTTCAGATTAAGAATTCCGTTACTTCAGTATTTAAAAATAAGGATTGTGAAAGCGCTGAAAGGCTCTTTGTTTTCCTACATATGGATCTGGTGATGGAGAAATATGAATGATTAGTAATTTGAGCTGTTGTCAGAATAGTTTAGCTTCGATTTTATTACTTTGTGTAAAGTAGACCATCTCCATTCTCTCTGCATTTGTCTGTGCCCTTTCAAAATCTCTGTATATTTTCCTTTGTTCAGCATATGATTGTGGACAGTAGAAAAGCCTGGGTACATATTAGAGGCCCCAGAATCTGAGCAGCTGACTGTCTCAGTGATTCAGCCATTTTGGGAAAATGCAAAACAGCATCTCTCTGAGTTACCCTGCTCGAGGTGATTATCTGATTCTTCTGAATTCCTGCCTTCTTGGAAATGGTAGTTTTCAGGGGTGTTTCAAACAGGGTCAGCCAAGACTCCCAAAGATAGAGTTGGGGATACTGGCAAGATTTGCGAGGGCTGGGCTTTTTCAGTATGGTGGATGCTCTGTGGATCCAAGCCTCTGCTCAGCCAGATTTGCATTACTGGCCTCTGTGAGTGACAGAAGCTGATCCTTTCTCCAGCATTCCTGCAGCTTTTTATACAACCAGTTCAATTAATCCATGGTAATGAGGGCTTGGACACAGATCATCCAAAATCTCCCTTCTAATATTTCAGTCTTTTTCCCCTTCCAAATGTTGGCCAGATCTGCTAACTGGTGAGCCAAAATGATCGATTTCTCCTGACCATTCTTTTGGTGGGAGTGATTTAATAAGCAGTGAAGAAAAATGCTAATGGTAATTGTGGTACGTTAGGTGCTTATGGATCAAACACTGTGCTAAATGCTGGGGTAGATTAAAAGGTAATTAATTGAGACATAATCCCTATCCCACATGGGGCTCACAGTCTAAAGGGGAGGGGAAATAAATATTTAATCCCCAGTTTACAGATGAGGAAACCTGAGGCACATTGAGTGTCTTGCCCAAGGTCACCCAGCAGGAAAGTTGTAGAACTGGAATTAGAACCCAGGCCTCAAATATTAATGACATGTATTGAGCACTTACTGTGCTCCTTTCGTTAGACCACGCTGGCCAGACAGGGAGAATGAAGAGAGGTCGGGAGTCGAGATAATCCATATGCAGGAAGATAAACCCTTGGCTCTGTAAGAGTTGCTTGTAATTTGCACTAGCAAATGTGACCCTTTCTGAGGGGCTGCATGTGTCCCTTGTCTCTCTGAGGAGTTAATCTGCTGAAATTCTGGCTCACAAGCAATGACACCAAGACCTGCCTACTATACCAATCTTGAACATTAGCAAAACTCCATTGGGCGTCTGGGATGTTAGGGAGATCAATTAACTGGCTCCTGTAAGAGTTGCCCTCATTGCTCACTTGGGAGGAAAGACTTTTGGGTTTGTCCTGTTGATGAATGAGTGAGGTATTTAAAATGTCCTATTTTTAGATTATCCTAAAATAGTGTGGGGCAGTGAGGAGTTATGGCGTGGCTGTGAGCAGGGAAGGGCTCTTAAAGGCGATCCTGAAAACTCACTTTATTTCTCTCCTCAGGACCTCAGGCATTCTATGGTCATGAGATCAGCTGCCTGACACTGGCTGCTTTGTGGGTCGTGGAAAACAGGTTGAAGTGGAAGGAAAATGAGGGCGGGGAACAGATCAGTCAGATACATATCCATCATATGCTGGGTTGAGGCTGAAGCACTGTGGGGGGTGGGGAAAGTAGCTGAGGCAGCCGTATGGTGGAAGGGAAGAACATCGTCTCTGGGTTGAATCATAATATTGCTGAACTTAAAGGCTGTCAGGTGTATCTGGAATCTGAGAAGCAGTCTTCCATCAGCATTGCCCTTCAGAGTTTGATTTGAAGAGTTATTCCCCCTCCTTCCTTGTCCCTGTCCCTTTTACCCCCAGGTCTTCTTGTTTGGGCAAGGTCCATTTCCTGAACTCCTTGAGCCATGGGACCCAGCAGCTTGTGTCATGACCTACATATCCCCTGGGTTTAATAGTTAGTATCCCACAGTCAGCATGTTCCATCCACTCCAGGCTGAGCAGATTCTCTAGGGAGGGCTGAGAGAATGCAGCAGCCTTTCTGTTGGGCTCATGCTGAGAACAGATAAGCAGACTTTTGGGTTATTTTTCTTCTTGTCAGTTTGTTTAACCACTCCGTTCCTTAGAGCTGAATTAGAGGGCACTTCCATTGGCTCCAAAGGTACAGAGAGAGGAAGGGGATAGGTCCAGGGTCCTGGAACCCATCCGAGATGGAGAAGCTTCCTGTACCTCATGTGCCATGGGAGAGGGGACATTTAGCCCAAAGAATTGGAAAAGTCACTCCTTTAAAACTGCTGCTCACGTCCAACAGCCCAGACGGACGTGAGGAGAATGAAGTCTCTTGTTTTCTCTGTTACTGTTCCAGGTCTTGTTCTCTTTGTTTCTGTTGTTCAAGGATTTCAGGGAATCAAACAGATTCCCAAGTCAAAAGTTGAATATAGATGTCTCCACCTTGTGGATCTTTTCAAAAGAAGGAGGGCAGGGGAGAACACCCTCACTCTCCCCAGCCACTCATTGCCACAAGTTATCGTAGCCCTTCTCACCTTTTTCCCCTATCCTCATGTTGTTTGGAGGATGTGAGCTGTGATGACCTAAAGCTATACTGTAAAGTGCATGATCAACTTTCTGTCAATTTTTATTTGCCCTTGGGCAAACTTGCTTTTAGGCCAGTTTATTTCTTTTTAGGCCGTGTACTGATTGGCATGGCTGAAGTGGTGGAATTTCATGGTCAAACTCCTTGATAGCAGGGATGGTGTCTACCAACTCTATTATACTCTTCCTAAGGCTTACTACAGGACCTTGCACACAATAGGTGTAAAATACCATTAATTGATCAAGAATCTTCATCTGGTCTCTTCGGTGTTTTGTTGCCTTGACTCACAGGTGAGGTGGGAGTGGGGGTGGGGAAAGCACCCTGTGTTAATCTGATGCTCAAGAGCAAAGTCACTGAAACAGCCTGAAAGCTGACACTTTACCATAGGGGGAGGAAAAAAATGGGGCACTCATCCCGGAGAGAAGACTCGGAGGTTTTACAGGGTATTGAGTGGCTGGAGACCTTAGGCTGGTGGAAATTAGGCCCTTGCTTGAAGTCTTGGGGACTGAGAGGCCCCAGTTTGGTTTTACACTGCCACATGACAGACCAGAAGATTATTCCTAATCAGCCAGGCTTTGTTTCTGTGGATTTACTTGATAAGAGATGGCAACAGAATCTCTTAGGGGAGGGAAGGGGTGTAAACTCTTCCTTCAGTGGGCCTGGTGAGGGCTTTCCTTGAGGTTGGGCTTATTCAGACTTAAAATGGTAATGCTTACAAACTCTGGAAAACGGCTGCCCAGGGCTACAATAGCATTAACATCTGTACACCCCAAAGCAGACGCTCCATATGTATTGTGTCTGCTTGTTTTCCCTTCTAAGTAATTATTTTCGAAAGGCAAAGAGCAATTTTCCTTCCAAAGATTCTCTATTAGCACCACCATGCTTACTTTGTTTGACAGGGAGGCTGGGAGAGGGAGGTTAGCCTGAAGTTCGTAATGTCTGGCTGAGGTGGAAACTTAAAAAATCTGAGCTGGTCAGGAAGGATGCCTGAGAATAGCAAAGGACTGTTCAGAGCCCAACCACAAATAGACCCAAAGAAAGTTGAACCCCTGAGCCATAGAGTGCATAACTTACCTCTTTAGATCCTCGTTCAAACACTGATCCATGAGGTGCGTAAAGAGGAAAGGTTGGTTTGGCATGTGAAATTCAATCCAAGATACTTGGTTTCCTCAGATTCATGTTACCCACCCCCCAGTCCCCAATCCAGAATGACTCTTCTCTTCCTCCCAGGCAAGACAGAGGAGACTCTGCCAGCTGGCTGATCTGAGGAAGATTCCTGCAGCAACCCTTAACCCTGGGTGCCTAATTTGGTCAGGGGAGAACTGATGCTGATGGGAAATCAAATAGGACAAGGCAGGTGTTTGCCACCCAGAATAGAGGAGCATCCTGTAAAAGCTGGGAAATATGTGAGGTCAAGGCTGGAGGCCTATCTCATACAAGCATGCTGAAGGCCAAACCAAGTGGCTTGGGCACCCAGGCAGACATCTGCACAAGATTTAGCCTCCCCCTACTGGATTTCAGAGTCTTTTGCTACTGTTCCCACCTATGTGTACTCCCTTTTTTAATGGTATTTAAGTGCCTACTATGTGCCAGACACTACTAAGCATTTGGGTGGATACAAACGAATCAGGTTGGAAACAGTCCATGTCCCACCTGGGGCTCATAGTCTTAATCCCCATTTTACAGATGAGGTAACTGAGGCACAGAAAAGTGAACTGACTTGCGCAAGGTCACACAGCAGATAAGTGGTGGAGCTGGGATTAGAACCCAAGTCCTTTTGGCACCCAGGCCCATGCTCTATCTGCTAGACTACACTGCTTCTCAATCTTTTCCCTGCTCTTGCCCTTTACTATGAGCCAGAAATTGTCAACCTGGAATTTTGTATCCCTTGGGGGCACTTCAAAGTACTAAGGGGGTGAGGAGGTTCAGTCACTGGGGCAGCGTACAGGAGGGTCTTTTGACGCTTGCTCTGTAGGCTGTGGACAAGTATTTTGGTATGCGGTAGGGAAAGGAGTGTGTGAAAAGAAATGGATTGAGGAAGGGAGTGCTGGATGAAATAGGGGTAGAATTTCTTTAGAAATTGAAAACCCTTCCTCTGATGAAACAAATCTGCCATCTGCCCTTTTTATGTCTCAATCTCTCATGCTGGCTCAGGTGCCTTAAACAGCCACCTCTTCACCCAGTCCCCTACCTTCCCTCATTTGAAACTCAGCCAAAATCCCCCCCAGCAATCAATCAGTTAATGGTATTTTCAATCAATGGCATTTATTGACCCCACTTACCCTGGGTAGAGCACTGTACTAAGCTCTGGGAGAGTTGAATACAGTTGGTAGATTTGATCCAGGAAGGCTAAGCAGGTTGCGGGGGGAGGGGGGGAGGGTGTGTGTGTGTAATTTCCTTCCTCAAAATCTTTGTCCAGTAATCTCCTTACCTAAGGCTGGTCCTTGGGCAACGCACTCTCAGGTCGCTATAACCAAGGGTACTCAAATTAACTAACTATGGAGTGCTTCAAACTCCATACCACCTTCTCCACTCTTTGCAACCCCAGGTTGCCCTGCCTGGTAGTAGCATGCTCAAAGTAGGGCTGGGTGTTGTTTACGCCATTGTCAGCTAACGGCTCCCTAGCCGCTGAGTACAAAACCTCCCTCTCATCCCTCAGAATGAGACCAGGACCAGGAAGGAAAGGGCACATGCAATCAGGGGATCAATGGCCTACCCTAGAGAAGCAGCATGGCCTAGTGGAAAGAGCCCAGACCTGGGATCTAATGCCGGCTCCACCATTTGCCTGCTGTGACATTGGGCAAGTCACTTAACTTATCTGTGCCTCAGTTGCCTCATCTCCAAAATAGGGATACAGTACCTGTTCTACCTCCTACTCAGGCTGTTGGCCCTATGTGGGACCTGATTATCTTGTTTCTACCCCACCACTTAGTGCAGTGCTTGACACATGGGAAGCACTTAACAAATACCATTATTATTATTTTTATTAATTAACCAGAATTTCACTGAAAGCCAGCTCTGGCCTTTCTCTAAGATGTCCACATTAAACTCAACAAACTTAAATCAATGATCCTGTAAAGAAAAACAAAAATGGAAAAGATCCACTTATTGGAGGTGCTCTGTAGGTGCTGTGTGCATGCCAGGTGGGCTGTCCTGTCCTTGGGTTGTAAGCCTAGAGTATTAGGAGCCATTCTGAGCCGGGCATCATGAGGGTTCAGTAAGCATTAACAACAACAAGGGGCCTCGGGGTTGCTAACTGCAACATCTGGACAGCAGAGTATTCGGCAGTGGGTGATTCCAAGAACAATGAAGACCGGAGCCCTGTAAGTTCTGTGTGCTGTAACTCTGTACGTGCAGCAAGGCCTGTGCCAGGAAGAAAAAAGCAACACTAGTTTTGACGCTCCCTTCCTCAAAAAGCACATGGCTCAAAGCCAGGACGCTCAGAAAAACCTGGCTTGCCATTCCCCCCCAACCTCCTCCCCCCCACAGCGTATGTGGGATGGTATTCATCAAAATGGGTGCCCAGGCCTCCTGCCTGAAGACTCTAAAATGAAGATCTCAGCCGATGGATGGGAAAGCTGAGTAAGAGTGCAAGAGGGCTTCTCTCCATCAATCAGACAATCCATTAATAAAATTTGAGTGCTTACTCTGGGCCAAGCACTCTACTAAGGGCTTAGAGTAATAGACATGATCCCTGCCCTCAAAGACCTTACAGTCTAGATGGACACTAAAATAAATTAGAAGTAGGAGGAAGCAATAGAGTTTAAAGATAGGGACCTAAAGTGGTACTGGGGGCACCCTAGTGCACAGCTGTTGTGGAAGTGCCAAAGTGGCTGCAGTGGGTAAGAAAATGAGTCAGAGAAGGACTTTTGGAGGGGCTGCAATTTTAGGAAGTCTTTGAAGAAGGGGAGAGCAGTAGTCTGCCGGATGTGAAGGTTAAGAGAGTTTCAGGGAGAAGGAAGGTTGCAAGAGGTCAATGGCGGGAGAGAAGAGAATGAGGCTCCGTGAATAATTTGACTTGAAAGGAGCAGTGTGTGTCAGCTGGGTTGTAGAGGGAGAGGAGTGAGGATAAGTAATAATGTTGGTATTTGTTAAGCGCTTACTATGTGCCGAGCACTGTTCTAAGCGCTGGGGTAGACACAGGGGAATCAGGTTGTCCCACGTGGGGCTCACAGTCTTAATCCCCCTTTTACAGCTGAGGTAACTGAGGCACAGAGAAGTTAAGTGACTTGCCCAAAGTCACACAGCTGACAAGTGGCAGAGCTGGGATTCGAACCCATGACCTCTGACTCCAAAGCCCATGCTCTTTCCACTGAGCCACGCTGCTTCTACAGGAGCCTAATGGGAGAATAAAATCCCAAGGCCCCAGGAATCTATGGTTACTGCTGAGAGATCCCTTAAAATTTTAAATCATAACTTTATAGCTCACCAAATAAATAATTCTTGTATAGCCCTATTGTCAGCACCTGATTCCTTTTAGCAGTACTGAAGAAAGCAGATACGTGGCTGTTATCTTGTTCACAGATCTTGTGAGCTTATAGGGTATGTTTGCCATGTGATACTGTAGACAAGGTGACGTGGTTGGCTTTGTGGGCAGGCTCTTGAGGTTGTCATTCAGCCCAGGCACCTCAATCATCAGATTTCTGAGAAGTTCCATTCTTTCCCTGGATTTACCATACTTTTCTCTCCACGGACCCTCACCTGAACACTGTCCTAGAGGGATTTGCAGTCAGTGAAATTGTTTTACAGTTAAAAGGAAGAAGAAATTGGGCTCTTAACAAATTTTCAGTCATCTTGTCCTCCTCCCTCCTGTTGCCAGAGGAATGTACCCTGAATATATTTTCCAGTTCTCATCCCCCACCAGGTGTTGGCATAGGAGAGGGAAGAAGGAAATGAAGGTGGTGCACAGTTCCTGGACTCACTTCTCTTGAGCTGTACAGTCAGGGCTCTCCAAAGAAATCAGGACCAATGTAGCTAGGAAAACTACTGGAGAGATAGGTGGGGGTTGGGGGCAGGACAGAAGAGGAGATTATCCAGACCAGAATATTTTAATGACATCAATTCCTTTTTCCCACCACTCTAAGGCCTTTCAAGAGCACATTTCCCGGTCTGTTCCCAGTGCACTTCCAAGGAAACTCCAGGTTCTGAGTTGCTGAGACCCCAAAACAAGGATTGCCAGGACCTAGGTCAGTTAATCTATTTAAGGTGGTGGGGAAGATTGAAAGTGGAGAAAAAAGAGAAGAGCCTTTTAGGACCCCCTTCCCAAGCTTACCAATTTTCTAAGGGAATCAATACTAATTACTGAGCACCTATTGTGTGCAGAGCACTGTACTTAACACTTGGGAGAGTTCAATAAAATTAGTAGACATGAGCCCTGCCCTCAAGGAGCTGACAATCTAATAGAGACAGACACTAAAATAAATTACACATGACTAAAAGGGTATAGAGCTGTGTAAATGAATGCTACTGAAGTGTGTAAGTAATTAAGTGCTTAGCTGGGGGAGGGGTGCTAAAATGGCAGTTGGGGATTTAAATTATGAGAGATTAAGCAGGGAAGGCCTCCCGGAGGAGATGGGATTTTTTTTTCTTTTTTAGAAGGGCTTTGGAGATGGGAGAGCAGTAGCCTGCCAGATTCATTCATTCTTTCAATCATATTTGAGTGCTTACTGTGTGCAGAGCACTGTACTAAGCACTAGGGAGAGTACAGTACAATAATAAACAGACACATTCCCTGCCCACCACGAGTTTACAGTCTAGAAGGATGTGAAGGGGGATAGAGCTCCAGACAAAAGGAAGGGTGTGAGCAAGAGGTGGGAGAGATAAGATCGAGGAAGAGTAATTTGTCTTGAGAGGAGCAAAGATTGCAAGCTGAGATGCAGTGGGAGAGGAGCGAGGATAAGTTATTAACAAGTGAGGTTTTAAAAATCCCAATAATATAGACTGTGTTAACTGTGGTCATCATTCTTGCTCATTAGTGGTTAATTCTAGACTCCAGGTTCCTAGTGGGCAGAGAACATGTCTACTAACTCTGTACTCTCTCAAATGCTTAGAACAATGCTCTGCACACAATAAATATCATTGATTGAATCCTTGCATAGAGAAGCTGGACTAACAAGAGCTAGGAGTTATTCTTCTTACTTATGGATGTGGATGTTACAGGGGCTGGAGACATGGTTTGGGAGGGAGACCTGGTTCTAGGAAGTTTGCCCCAGCATGCCCTTAATTAACATCAGCTGTCTTCCTCTAGCATTCAGTCTTTGGAGTCTTCACCATGAACTTTCAGAGGAATTTTGACTTTTGTCAGAGCATCGCAAGAGCCATCCGGCTCGTCGTGTCAAAAACTGTCAAGCTACAGCTTGACCCATTATTCTTCTCCGCATACTTCTTTCCTGAAAGAGCCATATCAAATAGTCTCTTTGGGGAGTCTGGAGCTGGTGCAAGGAAACGGATGTTCGTCTTTCTGCCAGTGAGAGGGTTTTTGCCAGGAGTTCAGTGAAGGGATCTGGGAACTGGAGAAGGCCTTGTTGCACTATCATGTGAAACATATTGGCTGAAGAAGCAAATATGGCCTAATGGGAAGAGGCATGGGCCTGAGAGTCAAAGGACCTGGGTTTTAATCCTGCCTCTGCCATTTACCTGCTGTGTGACCATGGGCAAGTCAGCTAACTTCTTTATGCCTGTTTCCTTATCTGTAAAAGGGGGTTAAATACTATTGAATGAAAGTTAAATGCCTCTTTTCCCTCCTTCTTAGATATTGAGCCCCATGTGGGACAGGGATTGTGCCTAATCTGATTATCATGTGTCTACCCCAGCACTTAGTATGAGGCACATAGTAAGTTCTTAACAAATACCTTATTATTGTTGTTGTTGTTATTATCCTCTGCTCAATGGGATTTGAAGAGTTAGATCTCCCAGCTCTTCAACACAGATGTGCTTCTGGCCCGAATTTTCAGTGCTGTTTCTCTGTTAAGTTAAAGACAAATAAGATCTCATAAGTGCCTTGAATCGGGGCTCATTTGTGATGGGTAGAGGGAAGAGTTGGGAACTATAGGGACCAATCTCATTTTTTGTTTTCCTTTTAATTTTGGTGGCAGAAGTGAGGATGGGGATGTAACTGGGCAGCAATTGTGGTGGGGCCTAATAGAAATAACTTGGGCCTTGGAGATAGGGGACTGGGATTCTAATCCCTGGCTCTACCACTTGCCTGCTGTGTGACCTTGGGCAAATCTCTTAACTTCTCTGGGCCTCAGTTTCCTCATTTCTAAAATGGGGATTCAGTACTTCTTCTCCCCCCTACTTAGACTGTGAGCCCCATATAGGATAGGGACTATACCTGATCTGATTATCCTGTATCTACCCCCAGCACTTAGTACAGTGTTTGGCATGTAGTGTGTGCTTAAAGAATACCAGAGTTATTGTTGTAATTGAATTGGCCTTGAACTCCAACTCTTATAGTTGTTTTCATCTACAGGATTCCCTATCTTAGGGCACTGTCCTCTGGCAGTGACTCTGAGTCCTCAGCTTATCTGGGGCATGTGGCACTATGAGCCTCCCAGTTTTATTAAAGGTAATTAATACAGGTACTTTTGACCTGGGGTGGCTTCTTTAATCAGCAAGAGTTTTGTTTTCCATCTTTGTTACAAGAGGCTGTCCTGCTGGTATCAGTGGGAGTCCTTTGCAAGTAAATTCAGAAAAGAACTTGGAGGGTAAAATACCAACCTCCTTCCTAAAGTAATTTCTCAAAATAATCTCTTCTTCCTTCTAACTCCATGAAACTTTGGATTTGGGGACAATTGATCCAAAGCTGATTCTTCTCTTCCTTTCTCTTCTTGGCCAGCTCTGTGGAGGGAGAAAAGTTTGAAGTTTCTGCCTTGTCATTTTTTTTTTTCCGCAAATAGCTTTCTGGGTTTGTGATCTTGAATCTGGCACTGTGGATGTAATGGAGATGATGCAATGTATAGTATGAACACAATCCTTCCCTCAAAGAGCTCACAATCTAGCAGATATGCATTGATAAATGTATAGATTTTAAAAAGTTACCCAAGTTTGTGCCTGCATTTTGTTACTAGTTCTGTTGTTAATTGGGTTTTTTTTTTGTATATTTGCTTTTGTTTAAATCAGTGAAGATTTCCAAATACATCTCTTGTGGTTCTGGTCTCTAGGGCTGGTGGATTCTGTCTGGTTTTTCTAGTCCAACCCCCAACCAAGTAGTACACAAGACTATCAATCTCTCATGGCCTAGTGGCAAGAACATGGGCTTGGGAGTCAGAGGATGTGGGTTCTAATCCCAGATCTGCCACGTCTCTGCTGTGTGACCTTGGGCAAGTCACTTAACTTCTCTGTGCCTCGGTTACTCCATCTGTAAAATGGGCATTAAGACTGTGAGCCCCACGTGGGACAGCCTGATTTCCTTGTGTCTACCCCAGTGCTTAGAACAGTGCTTGGCACATAGTAAGTGCTTAACAAATACCATCATTATTATTATTATTATCATTGAATGTCTTAGAAATTCTGATTTTTTCATGATCAAGGGGAATAGACCTTATTTTAAGAAATTCCTTTCTAATCATTTTTTTAATGGTATAAAAGTGCTTACTTTGTGCCCAGGCATTTTTCTAAGCGCTGGGGTAGATCTAAGATATTCGGGTTGGACATAGTCCCTGCCCCACTTGGGGCTCACAGTCTTAATCCCCATTTTACAGATGAGGTAACTGAGGTACAATGAAGTGACTTATCCAAGGTCATACAGCAGACAAGTGGCAGAGCCCAGGGTTAGAACCCAGGTCCTTCTGCCTTCCCAGATTATGCTCTATCCACGAGGCCACAGTGCTTTGACACAATTTGAAAGGCAAAAGCCAGGGTTAGAGACTGATCCTTATGGGAACTAACATATAGTCTCTTGCCAGAAATATTACCGACAAAATCAGGTTCAGGTGTTCAGGGATCTGAGAGTATAAATAGTTACTGAGTGAGCACCAAGTTACACAGGCTTCAAGTCATGTTTAAAAGGGCAAAGTGGAATAATTGAAATAGAGTATTTTCTTAGGGCTCAGCCAAGGGAGCTTCAGTGGCTGAGGAGCTTTCTTTTAAACCTGGAGTTGATTTTCAGAAGGGGCGTGGAAGCATTAGAGTAAATCCTTTCAGAGGAGCATGCTGACTCTTATGGCACTTTTTCAAAGCTCAGTTTCTCCAACAGTTACAAACAGAATGATTTCCATAGCAGTGTTAACATCACATGCTATGATTGGAACCAGAACACCAGGCCTTGAGGGATACAGACTCAGTGCAATGTTGGTGTTGACAAAGCTTTATTTTGGTGAGTTAAGCCAGTTAACTCACCTGAGAGGAGCATGCCTCTTTCTTATGGCAAACGTTCCATTTCTTCAAATTCGAAGAAATAAGTTCAACAAAGAGACGAGAGGAGGAGTAGGAAGCAGCATCTGAGTGACAATAGGTTGTGGAGTGGTCTAAATTAAGTTTGGGCATTAGATGGAGGTCCGTAGAATACGGGGAGCAGGGAAGGAGTCATTGGCTGTTACAGTCCCTTGTAGTGGCTAAGCTATAATAACCATTCTGCTGGAAATTGCCTGAGATTGACTCTTCCCCCATTTCCTCCCACCCCCAAGCTTGCCTCCCTCTCCCATTTACCCCTTCTGGAAGAAATCTAAACCCTCATTGTCCCTTCATCCTTAGGTCTTTTTCTCATTTTCCAAATTTGTCTTTGAATAAATGATAAAGACAATTTCATGGACAGAGTTTGTTCTTTCAAGCTCCTCTACTTGCTGACCATGACAATATTTTAAGGCATAAATCAATCAACGCTATTTGAGTGCTTACTGTGTGTAGAGCACTGTACTAAGTACTTGGGAGAGTACAGCACAACAGGTTAAGCGCTTACTAGTAATGTTGGCATTTGTTAAGCGCTTATTATATGCAGAGCACTGTTCTAAGATCTGGGGGAGATACAGGGTAATCGGGTTGTCCCACGTGAGGCTCACAGTCTTAATCTCCATTTTACAGATGAGGTAACTGAGGCACAGAGAAGTTAAGTGACTTGCCCACAGTCACACAGCTGACAAGTGGCAGAGCCGGGAGTCGAACTCATGAGCTCTGACTCCGAAGCCCAGGCTCTTTTCCACCGAGCCACACTTACTATGTACTGTACTAATTGCTGGGGTATTGTCACCCGTCGCCAGGGACAGGTTCTTTTGGAATCGGAGCGGCGAGAGAGAGAGAGGCCGGGGATGGAAAACCTGAGTTTTGTATAAAATTTATTCTACGGGCGAACTGAATTAATTAATTATTTAGACGCGACAATTGGCCTTCCCTTTTGGGGGAAATATGGTGTTAAAGCTTCCCCTTTGGGAGGAATATGGTGTTAGAGCTTCCCTAATGGGAGGAATACACTGGTATGTTACTTGCGTGTGGGTGGCCACCAGGGCCCGCCCAGGCAGAGCTTGCTTATGGTTTACTCACAACGTGGTGAGGCGGCTAGTTCCCACCATGTGCTCACCCACTGAGGAGGAACCCACTTAGGCGTTAAACCCACTTGCACGTTAAAACCCACTTATACGTTAGACCCACTTGTACGTTAAAACCCACTTATGTGTTAAATTCACGTATGCGCTACTTGCACGTGGTGAGGTGGCTAGCTCTCACCATGTGCGCACCCACTTGGGAGGAATCCATTTAAACGTTCAATCTACTTATGCGCTGAACCCACTTATGCCTTAGACTTACTTATGCGTTACACTCTCATATGCGTTAAACTCACTTGTGCATTACACTCGCTTATATGCTACCCACTTACGCACTAAACTCACATGTGCGTTATACTCACTTATACATTACCCACTTATGCACTAAGCTCACATATGCGTTACACTTACTTATATGTTACCCACTTATGCATTAAACCCAGCTATGCGTTACACTCACCCGTCCAGCGACTCCTGTCTCTGTGCGTTTGTCCTAGTGGCAGAATGGGCGTCTGGCGCTCTGGGCAGAGAAAGACACGTGGGTGGCCGTTGCTACCGCTGTGATCCTCCAAGAGACCAGAGCACCAGAGGCGACAGGTATTTACTACCTGTGGTTTGGGTGGTCCCAACTTCCACCCCGTTCAATCTCCACCCCTTCCACTCCGTCCCCTTCCATGTCTTATTGGGTCGGCATGGAGGTGAGGGGCACCTATCTTCCCGCCCCGCCCCCTCTGGCCAGAGAGGTTACATCACCGGTGGCATTTTGACCTTGGGGTAGCCGGTGCCCAGGTCCACCTTGGCACAGGTAGATACAAACAAAGCAAGTTAGACACAGTCCATGCCCCACAAGGGGCTCATGGTCTTAATCCAATTTTACAGATGAGGTAACTGAGGCACAGAGAAGTTAAGTGATTTGCCCAAGGTCACACAGCAGATAAGTGGCAGAGTTGGTAGAAACAATCCCTGCCCACAAGGAGCTTACAGTCTAGTGGCATGTGGGTTAGGCTAAAGTTTCCCTAAATCCATTACTTCCCCACCATTGGCTTTCATATGGATAATATTTAGCCCTATGGTCTCAGTTTCTCCCAACTGGAGTCCCAAAGAAAGATTCCTGGGAATGGTATCTTTGGAGCTGTGGTTTCCTACAGCGAGAGACGCTAGAGACTCATTGGAGCTACCTTTTATGCGGATGACTCCCAAAATTATTCCTCTGGTCTCAACCTCTCTCCTGAAGAAGAAATGCAGCCTTGCATTTTTCCTTCCCTCCTAGACATCTCTACATGAATATTCCACCAGCACTTCAAACTGGACAAGTCTAAAATTGAACTTCTCATTTTCCCTCCCAAACCCACTCCTCCTAACTTTCCCATCACAGTCAACAATGCTACCTTCATTCTTCCTCAGAAACTGGCCACTTTGGTGTCATTTTTAACTTTCACCGTATTTTCTCTCTCACGCATTCTGCCGGTTCTTTCTCTACAATATTTCTAGGTTCCACGCAAATGTTATCACTCTGTCTCAAGCTCCTGTGATCTCTCGGGTTAGAATACTCTTTTAAGCTCTTCTAACCTCTCCCTTCATCAGACCATTAATGCACTCACAGTTCAGATCATCTCATCTTCCTAGAACCTTGTTCAACTCAATCTCCCCCCTTCTCAAAACCCTCCAATGGTTACACATTTCTTTCCACCTCAAGTAAAAATTCCTGACCATTGGCTTCAAGTTTCTACTTACCTGTTCTCTTCACCAACTCTCAGTCACTTGTATTTATTGAGCAACACCTATTCAGAGCAAGGTACTAAGCACTTGGGAGAGTAGGCCAGAAGCAGAAGATATAATCACTACCTTCAGAGGTTTAAATTATTTACAATAGGAGTAGGAGGAAGGTGGACTATATTAGGTAGTAAGTATTACAAGCAGGTCAGAATGAAATTGCTGAAAAATCAATGTACAATTGATTAAATATAAGCATTGAGAATGAATGTTGGTTAATGTGACTTGGGGTGTTGGGTATTAATCAGGGAAGGTTTCTTATAGGAGCTGGGATTTGGGGAGGGCTTTAAAGATGGGAAGAGCTGTGTTCTGGCAGATTGGAAGTGGGTGGGAGTTTCCCACAGAGAGAAACAGCATGAGCAAGAGGGTCAGCAGTGGGAAAGTCAAGTGAGAGGTACAGTTAAATATGCTTGGGAAGAGTTAAAGGTGTGAGTTGGGAAGTAGCCGGTTTACTCCCCCGAGTGCTCCAAAATACAATGCTGTGCCCACAATTATAGACAATCAATGAATACTGTTGCAATGATTAGGGAAGCATGGTCCTGGGAAAATATTAATGGACTGAAAGAGAGCCAGTATATGAAGTGAGAAGCCTTGAAGCCATCAATAAGAAATTTCTACTTGACAGGGAAGAAAATGAGTAGCCATAGGAGATTTTTGTGAAATGGTGAGACATGTGATAATCTGGACAGGAGCATGGAATATGGACTGATGTGAGGAGAGATTGAAGGCTGGAAGACCAGTGTGGTTTTCCAAACCCGATGAAAGCTAGCACCTATTACACCACCCTCTTTGCTCTTCCCAAGGGAACCTTCTCAATGCCGCTTTCCCACCTCATTCATTCATTCATTCAATCGTATTTATTGAGCGCTTACTATGTGCAGAGCACTGTACTAAGTGCTTGAAATGTACAATTCGGAGATCCAGCTCCATCTCCAGCTCCCTTGCTCATGCCTTTCCCCACCACCCTGTCTGGAACTCCCTACCCCTTTAAATAGTCTAGACTACTGCTCTCCCATAACTTCAAAGCCCTCCTGAAATCCCTCTTTCTCCAGCTAATTGTCTTCTCCCCAGGGTCTAACTTCTCAATTGCCACTTTTTTAATGGAATTTGTTTAGCACTTACTATGTGTCAAACACTGTTCTAAGCTCCGGAGTAAGTACAAATTAATTAGGTTGGGACACAGTCCCTGTCTCACATGGGGTTCAAGTTCTGAGGGAGAACAGGAAAACTGGGGTACAGAGAAGTTAAGTGACTTGCCCAAGGTCACACAGCAGGCAATTGGCAGAGCTGGGATTAGAACTCAGGTACTCTGACTCCCAGACCCGTGCTCTTTCCACTAGGCCATGCTGCTTCTCCGTTGAGCACTTCTGCGCTAATGTACATTGACCTATGCATTCTTCTAGTGACGACTTTACTTATCCACCTTTCCATTCTCTTATTAGTTGTAACTTTTTGCCTTCCAAACTGTAAATAATTTTGTGTCTGTCTCCTCCATTAGATTGTAAACTCACTGAAGGCAGGGATTATGTTTTACCACAGCAGTTATTTTTCCCAAGAGTTCAAAACAGTACTCTGTGTGGAGTTAGGTCCTCAAAAAACCCAACTGATTTGATCCTAGAGTGAAGCCACTCATCGGTGGCCAGGGAAACAATGCTTTCCTTGTCTATCCTGTTCACCTTCAGGGCAGAATGGTCTGTTTAGAGCACCTATGCAAAAAACCAAATCACTACTAAAACACATTTTCCCTTTGCTGATTTATTTACTCTGTTTTTAGGAAAATAGATGGCCAGAAAGAGGGAACTGTCCTGGAGTGCGATTCAAGTCCAGCAGGAAAAATATCTGTTGGAAAGCAGGGGCAATTATTTTGGGCTTGCCAAACTAACGAAATTCTAAAATTCTGTCCCTGTGCTTTTACCTCCATTTTATGAATAATTTAAAGAGCCTAAACATTCCAAAGGTGTTCATATTTGCCAACAAGCAGCTCCGGAGGGCCATTCTATAATCAGGTTCTATGGCTGAAGTAGCCACATGATGCGACTAAAACGCTTGGCAGGACACACTTGTGCTGGCAGCAGCTTGACAGCATGCAGTTTCATTTCCACAGGCTTTCTGGTTGTTACCGGCTGGAATGTGCTTTCTCTGTCGTTCTGTTGTATTTATGCACTTGGAGGTTTTTGGTTGTTCCCACAGATAATATTTATGGTATTGATTAGAGGCTTCCTGTGTGCTAAGCACTGTGGTAAGTCCTGGGGTGGAAACAATAGAAACAGATCAACCTCAGCCTTAGCCTCCCACGGGGCTCCCACTATACGTGGGGATAGGTCGATTCAAAGCAACAACAAGGTCCAGAATGAGCAAACCAAAGTTACAATGTCAAGACAAGTAAATGAACAGTTCTTGGAGGTGGTGGTCCTCAGACGCTCCTACTGCTACCTCTGAGTCTTCCCCCTCTAGACTGTAAGCTCCTTGTGGGCAGGAACTGTGTTTTCCAACTCTTTCATATTGTACTTCCCAAGGCTTAGGACTGTGCATTGCACACAATAAGTGCTCAATAAATATGATTACAAACCATCCACAGCTTCCCCAGGGTCCTAAGGGCCCCGAGCTTTGCCGGGGCTTCCAGCATGTGGTGTTCTGCAGCACTGGGTGGAGGCCTGGTCCTGGGATGGGGCGACAGCAGTAGAGACCCTGGGCTCTGAGCCACATATGACTCAATCCCATGTCTCAAATCATTGTGTCAAAATCTGCTTTTAATGTTTCCAGTTTGCATTTTTTTTTGCATTTGGCACTTTTAGGAAGTAACTAACTTTTATTCATTCATTCAATAGTATTTATTGAGCGCTTACTATGTGCAGAGCACTGTACTAAGCGCTTGGAATGAACAAGTCGGCAACAGATAGAGACAGAGACAGTCCCTGCCATTTGACGGACTTTTAGGAGACATCTACTGCCCTCACAGGGCCTTCTTGGTGTGGGAGTTAGGGGGTGGGAGGGAGAACTTCTAAGAACATCTGATGTAGGTAGTAGGGGCGGGGACAGATTTTAAGGCATTACTTGTGAATTTAGGCAAGAACCTAGGTTTCACCAACTCGTGGCACTCTGAGAGGCATTAAACATAGTCATGGAGCAGTGTTTGGGAACTGAATGGTGGATGGTTAGCTAGCTGTGATAAAGCTCTTGAGGGAAGGTTTGGGATTAGGGGATCCAACCAGTCTAATGGAGTCTCTTGTCAAGACTGACCAGCAGGCCTGAGACTTCAGAATGGGGAGCCTGTCTGGCAGAATTGATATTGGTGCTAGTGACTTGCAAAGCACCGCTCTCAAGCTTTCATCCCTGCCTGCTAATCGTGTTCCCCCAGGGGACCAGAGTACGACAAATAAATAGATGGATAGGGGAGCATCACACTGCAGAGTATCACTATTGTACTTATTGTATTTGTTTACTTTGTGCCAAGTCCTAGGGAAGATTGATCAGTGATATTTATGGACTGCTCACTGTGTGCAGAGCACTGTACTGAGCGCTTGAGAAAGTACAATGTAATAGAGTTGATAGACACAATCCCTGCCCACAAGGAGTTTTATAGAAGATAATCAGGTCGGAGACACAGTACCTGTCCCACCTGGGGTTCATAGTCTAGGTAAGAAGGAATAGGATTCAATCCCCATGTGACCAGTGAGAAAACTGAGGCACAGAGTAGTGAAGCGACTCACCAAAGTCTCGTAGCAGACAAGTGACAGAGCTGGATTAGAGAGACCCCAGATACTGCGAATCCCAGTCTCTTTCTGTACTCCTTCCAGGGTATGTGTAAGCCCCTTGTGGGCAGGGAATGTTTCTCTTGTAGTGTACTGTCCCAAGTGCTTAGTGCAGTGTTCTGCACACTGTAAGCACTCAATAAATGCTAAGATGACCATTTTAGCCCACATTAGCCAACTACAGGGAGAACTGAGTCTAGCACCCAGGTCTCCTGATTCCCAGACCAGTGCTCTTTCCACTGGACCAACAGCAGGGTTCTACTTCTTGTAGTACTAAAAATAGCCAGGCCACTTGGCTGTCCGAAATTGATTTCACTTGCTCTCTCTTTTTGAAATTGAGTATCTATGGGCCTCAACTGGGAATCATAGGCTGTTCCAGGGCGTACCTTGGCCTGTAGGTAGGGGAGGAGAAAATGGTTGGACACGGGGATGTTACCAGCATTATAATACCAGACCCAAGTGCTGGGTATATGAGAGGTTTATATCCCTAGAGAACTAAGATGCCCGTAGAAGAGAGGAAAAGCAAGACGCTTATGGCTTCAAAAATAATAGGCAGGAACTGGTGCCCTTCCACCTATCAACTGCTTGAAGCTTCACTCTTCCCATCCTATAAACTTGAGACAAAATTTCTAGCAGTGTGACCTAATGAAAACCATTCTGCTGTGTCTAGAGAGGAGCCAGGAAGAGTGTAGAAAATGGGATGCAAAGCAGTTGCAGTTTGCTAAAACTTCCTGAACTTGCTTGGGTGGGTCATGGCTTCTAGCCACATCTCATCAAGCCCTTCCCCAAACGGCCTCAGAAATCAGTCTGGTGCCCATCACCAGGTTGGTGGCAGAATTGTGATGCCAGCATCTTTAGAAGATTTGGCAGATGACCTCTTCATTCTCCCTCACCAGGGCAGGACTAGCCCATCAGGATTCTAGGAAAATCCCAGGGAGTCAATGTGGCTCCTCCTCTTGCCTATGTGACCTTAATTCTCTTTGCCTCAGTTTCCTTATCTGTAAAATGGGGATTCAATACCTGTTGTCACTCCTGCTTAATCTTGTGAGCCCCATGTGGGACAGGAATTGTGTCCTATCTGATTATCTTGTCTTTACCCCTGTGATTAGGTCAGTCGGTTGCACTTAGGGCATTATTATTATCATTATCAGAGAAGCATCATGGCCTAGTGGAAAGAGCACGGGCCTGGGAGTTAGAGGAACTGGGTTCGAATCCCAGCTCTACCACTTTCCAGCTGTGTGACCTGGGGCAAGTCACTTCCCTTCTCTGTGCCTCAGTTCCCTCATCTGCAAAATGTGCTCCCTCTTACTTAGAATGTGAACCCTATGTGAGCCCTATATCCACCCCAGCCCTTAGTACGGTGTTTGGCACATAGTAAGTGCTTAACAAATACCATGATTATTATTGTTATTATTCTTGTCTCTGAATATTTTATGAAAGCTCCTTTACTTGATTTGGCTATGTCACTCTCCCAGCTGGTTCTAAGCATCTCCTGGGTTGCTCCGAAGGTGGTGCAGCAGACCATGGTAGAGAAGATTCCCCTCCTCAAACACCCTCCCACTCTTGCATGGCTCAGTGGAAAGAGCATGGGCTTGGGAGTCAGAGGTTGTGGGTTCTAATCCCAGCTCTGCCACTTGTCAGCTGTGTGACTTGGGGCAAGTCACTTAACTTCTCTGTGTCTCAGTTACCTCATCTGTAAAATGGGGATTAAGACTGTGAGCTCCACATGGGACAACCTGATTACCTTGTATCTCCCCCAGTGCTTAGAACAGTGCTTGGCACATAGTATGTGCTTAACAAATACCATTATTATTATTTTCCCGTAAGAATTGTGGAACTAGTCAAAACCTGTCCCTCCACCTCTTCTCCCCCACTGCCCCCTCCCCTCCCCTTTTTTGCTTTTATATAGTATTGCAATACTAGACTCCACCAGACTTCCATTGAAAAACTATAGCACCGTCCTTCATGCAGGACCCTAATTCCTGGGTGAGCTCAATAGAGCCAGCTCTTGTGCATCCATGCTAATGGGGACAAGCATGATGACAGCAGAGAGCTGGGCAAGAAATGTATCTACTTACTCTGTTATAATGTAGTCTCCCAAATGCTCAGTACAATGCTCTGTGCAAATACTGTCTGCCCCTCTAGACTATAATCTTGCTGTGGGTAGAGAATATGTCTTCCAACTCTGTCATTCATTCAATCATATTTATTGAGTTCTTACTGTGGGCAGATCACTGTGCTAAGCACTTAGAGTACAATACAACAATAAACAGATTCATTCCCAAAATAGATTTACACTTTAGAGGGGAGGAGACAAACATGAATATAAATAAATTACAGATATGTACTTAAGTGTCGTGGGGCTGGGAGCAGGGCCGAACAAAGGGAGCAAATCAAGGGGATGCAGAAGGGAGTGGGAGAAGAGGAAAGAAGAGCTTAGAGAAGGCCTCTTGGAGGAGATGTGCTTTCAATAAGGGTTTGAAGGTGGGAAAAGTGATTGTCGGATTTGGGGAGGGAGGGTATTCCAGGCTAGAGGCAGGAGGTAGATGAGGGGTCAGTGGCAAAATACATGAGTTGGAAGCACAGTGAGAAGGTTAGCATTAGAGGAGCAAAGTATGCAGCCTGGATTGTAATAGAATAGCAAGGAGGCGGGGGGGGGGGGGGGGGGGGGGGGGCAAGGTGATTGAGTGCTTTAAAGCCTATGGTGAGGAGTTTTTATTTGATGTGGAGGTGGATGGGCAACCACTGGAGTTTTTTGAGGAGTGGGAAGACATGTCCTGAATGTTTTTGTAGAAAAATGACCCCGGCAGCAGAATGAAGTAAGAACTGGAGTGGGGAGAGGCAGGATGCTGGGAGGTCAGCAACGAGGCTGATGCAGTAATCCAGGTGAGATAGGATGAGTGACTGTACTAACTTGGTAGCAGTTTGGATGTAGAGGTACCGGAGGATTTTAGCAATGTCATGAAGGTAGAACTGACAGGATTCAGTGATGGACAGAATATGTGAGCTGAATGAGAGTGAGGAGTCAAGGATAACACCAAAGTTGTGGGCTTGGGAGACAGAAAGGATGGTGGTGCTGTCTACAGTACTCTCCCAAGCACTTAGTACAGTGCTCTGCCCATAGTAAGTGCTCAAATAACAGTGCTCAAACATATGATTGATTAAAATCCTCATTTTCTAAACTGTAAGTCAGCCAGTGCCTTTCCTATCATGCCCCCTCCCGCAATAGCGAACTTTCTCTTAAAAGAAGACAAATGGACTCATTCAGACAGGTTTTTTCATCTTTCTCCTTGTGGAGGGAAGTAGCATGGCCTAGTGGAAAGAGCCTGGCCCTGGAAGTCAGAGAACTTGGGTTCTAATCCTGACTCTGCCATGTACCTGCTGTGTGACCTTAGATGAGTCACTCCATTTCTCTGTGCCTCAGTTCCCTCATCTGCTAAATGGGGGTTCAATACCTGTTCAATACCTGTTCTCCTTTCTACTTAGGCTGTGAAACCCCTGTGGGACAGGGACTGCGTCCTACCTGAAAACTTGTATCTACTCTAGCACTCAGTACAGTGCTTGGCACATAGCACTTAAATACCACCATTATCATTGTTAGGTGCTAACGAGAGGGGCAGAAGGGAAACAGAAGGCTGAATAATCCGCCTGCAGATGGAGAGTCGTGGATTCTAAGGGTGAAACCCATCGAATCAGAAAAACAAACATTGCTGCAGGGCCCGGGCTGAGGGAGCCTGTAGGGTATTTTTCTGTGGAGTGAGAATGGGGAAATAATGTTTTTTGTTTGTTTGTTTATTTGTTTTCCCCTCTATCTAGGAAACCTGAAAAGGGAGTCCAATACCTCATTGAGCGAGGGTTTGTCCCAGACACACCTGTGGGTGTTGCTCATTTTCTCCTGCAGAGAAAAGGGCTCAGCAGACAAATGATTGGAGAGTTCCTGGGGAACCGGCAGAAGCAGTTCAACCGGGACGTACTAGAGTGAGTACCATGCGTGGCAGGGTAGTGAACATGAAGTGAACATTTTGGGATCAAAGGCTCTGAAAAACGTTCTGTATGATTATTGATCATGTTTTTCCAAAGGGAGGCAGGATATTTTGTGTGAAAGGAGGGAGAATGTCACACACATGCCTGAAAATAAATAGCTCGTTATTTTGCCTCAGTGCCAGGTTCGCCATGGAATTGATTCTATAGAATACTTCTGAGAATTTATGGATTCCTTAGCAGCCTTTATTCTGTGATTTGTGACATCATTGAGGAGGAGGAGAAGTCATATTAATCTGGGGCCCCTTGCTCAAGCCCTGAAATCATTTTATTGTGTAAAGTAAAAATCACATTTTGTTCTCCATAAGGCTTTGTCAGTACAGAGCAGAGAAATTGCCATTATTCTTTCCAAACCCGGTAGTGAAAACTTGGTTATCACTGTGGGCTGAACTGGCCTTAAGCATTCCATATACCCATTCTGCTTGAGAGTACAAAGAGCATCCTGGATCAGACTGGTGGTCCAGCCAGTCTAGTATTCTGTGGCGCCAAATGATGCTTGGAGGATCAAGCTGGTGGTTCCCCTCCTTGACATCAAGCTGCATGATTAGGGGTGTGCCAGCTAACATCCCTAGCCTTTGTCTCTGATAACTCATCGAGGACCTATTTTTTCTGAATCTATTTGCACCTTCTAATACCCTTAACTTTTGCCTTGAATAACCCATTCTGGATCCTTTGCCTGTTATCCAATCCCTTCTCGAATCTATTGGTGTGTTCTGCTTGCCCAACCATCTGTGGTAGCAAATTCCAAATGCTTTTGTTTTCTCTTGTTTGTTTTGAACCCGCCACCTTCATGCTTCCGAGGGTGTCCCTTAGACCTAATGCTGTGGGATTTGTTGAACATGTTCTTCCTGTCCACACCTTTCATGATTTTTGTAGCCTTCAGTCATGTCCCCTCTCAGCCTTTCCAGTCTGAAGAGTCCTAATCTTTTCAGTCTGTCTTTGTTCAGAAGCTGCTCCATTCCCCTGATCATTTGGTTGCTCTTCTCTGTACATTTTCCAGCTCTATTATGTCCCTCCTAAGATGCAGAGACCAGAATTGGACACGGTATTCAAGGTGGGGATGAACGATGGTTCTCTCAAAGGTGGGTATAGGTCTCATCAGCTCATCAATTAGGTAGGTTCCTTCCAGGATGACAGAGAGGAGCAAAACTGCTGTGAAAAGCTTCAGTGGCTGCTGCCCTGCCAGGGAGGGGACCTGAGACTCATTCAGGAGATCCAGGCCCTATCCCTCTCCCCCACCTCCACAAGTCCACCCCCCCGGATACCTGTGCAGGGTAGCCCCTCCCTCTCCAGATTTCCTTTCTCCGCCAGAGGACTCACACTGCAATCTGAAGCTCCTCAGGAGAACTTCAGAAGAAGCTTCTATTGAAAGGTAAGTCCATTACTTTCGACCCGGGACAGGGTAGAGGGTCGTGATAGCCCCCTCCCCTCTTCCCCCCCAGCAGACAGGATATCCACACCTAAATAGTCCGCCTATGAGGTGCTAAAGTGGCCACTCCCCCACCCTCTTTCCCTCCTGCTCAGGCAGAGAGGCTGAGGAAGAGGGGCTTCCAGTCTGGGATCCCAACGGTTTCCTCAGACAGTTGCAGGGAGACAGGAGACTCTCTCCCTCTCCCTCTCCCCACCCCCTCCCTTTCCCCTCTGATCTGCTAGGGTCAGGGTTCCTCCTTTCCTTTCCCACTTAATAGCCTTGCGGGAAGGATTCTGGGCCCAGCCCGGGTCCCCTCCCACTCCAGACCCAAAAGCAGAGAGGGAAAGAGGTCCGTAGCCTCACCCCTCCCAGCACAATGCACACTCCTCCCCGCCCCAAAATCCACCATTCCCCCTCTCCCCCCCCCGCCACCTGCCTCTTCTGGCACTGACCAATGGGGTGTGGGAAGGGTCCCAGTCTGCCCCTTCAGGGGAGACCCCTTCCCAAGGCTGCCCCTTTGTATATCCATATCACCTCCCCCTGCTATCCCAAGCCGAATCCAGTTGGCAGAAAAGATTTCCCAAGATTCTAACTGGATCGAGGTTTGATTCTCCTGGTTAGAATGGGAGCTGCCAGCTTGGTAGCCAAGAGGGAAACAGAAACCATCTTAGACCTCTTTTCCAAGTGGTGATTGGTTGAGAAACAAATTTGATTCACAAGAGCACACCAACCCCTCCGTCCTACACTTCGGCCCTTCCTCTCCTCCCCCCTCCTTAAAGAAGCTGGGAGCTTCTCCTGCTGAAGGAGGGTGGGACGTCTCTTTTGAAAGGCCAAGGCAATTTTCTTTGGTTTTTCTCCATAGGGAGAAAATGGGCCTGCTAGCAATCCCTCCTCTGAGACAGCATCTCAGTCCTTAGGGGATTGGAGGACCGTGCTTGGGGATAGGGACCCTGAGGGGAGGGTCCCAAAGAGAGAAGCCCTCTGCTGGGGTTCCCCCCCCAGCCCTTTTCTGTCAACTAGCAGCCTGCCTAGTTTTATAGGTAAGCTTTTTTCGCTGCTCTGGCCGTTTCCTCCTCCTGCTTGTAGGTGCAATGGCTTCGACTACTAAAGCCTGCAGCCTGAAAGTGCCAATCCTATGGATCAAGGTTTGCCAAGGATCAGATGGGACAGTGCAAAAGCTGCACAGATCTCACCATTCTGCTGGAGTCAGATGCACCCCAGCTGCCCACGGAAACCCCGGACGAGGTAAGCCGCTTTGCGCCGACCACAGCACCAGCTGACCCTGTCCCGGTTCCCCTGAGCCCACCCACTACCTCTGTCTCATCCAAGACAACAAACTCCCACGCCGGCAGGCACTTCGGCTTGAGCTCTGGTCCACCCGCCATGAAGCCCTCTCAAGGAATCTGATTGCTTCAGTGGTCCCACAACAAGGTCCTACTGCCCTTCCCCCACCATTCCCATCTCACCATGCCCCTATGAAGCGGGGCCGGAGCCACACCAAGTCACGAGGGACCAGATTTTTTTGCACCACAAGTAACGTAAGACAGAGATGCCATCTTCCAAGGATTCATCTCTCCCTCCTCCTTTCTGGCAAGTGGTGAATTGGAGGGGCAAGAGAGTGCATACATGTTTTCTGTCCAACTGGAAGGGGAAATAGAAACTAGTGGAAGAGAGTGCCCTTGGACTGTCCATGCTCCCTGAGCCTGCAGAACCCCACCTTAGCACCCAAGAATTCCAAACTGATGGCTCCATTCCACCCCAAGATGAAGCAAGCTGACTTAGAGGGTCTCTGGAATCTTCTAAACTCCGACCCTCTTTGTTCTGTGGGGGAAGCTGTATTTGAAATATAGAAGTGCAGCAAAAATCCTTATGCCAGTGGCTTGGTCAAAGATGCTGTGGAAAGCAAACAAAAATCCAGAGTCCCCAAGTACAGCACCGTGTATCAAAATCACTAGACCCATCCACTCACTGGATATACCACACCAAATGCCTAACAGCCAGTGTCCAGTTACCTCATCTGCATCACCCAACTCTAAAGCAAACTCTAGGTCAAAATAAAAGGCAAATTGACTCCACTCCCAGCAACGCAGTAGATTGACAATGAACTGGGCCCAGGAATCCTTCAGCTCCCGGGGCTGAAGAGCCTCTACAAGGTGCTGGCCAACTTACTGTTCATGTCTCATCAATTAAGTTAAGCCCTGCCTGTGAGTATCCAACTTCCTGAAAGCCATCCTTCAACATCCAAGTGGTGTGGGCAGAAACCAAATGGTCAGCTGGAACCAGTGGCAGAAGGAGAAAAGTTAGTACCCACCCATGGCATAAGCAGAGCCATGTGCAAAAACATACCCTTAGGGGCAAGATTGCAAGTGGTCATCCCTAATGACTGTCCATCGGATCACCGTCATTGTTACAGACCTATCACATGAAAGTCACCTCAAGGCCCCTGGGTGGACCCCCAGAGAGCTTCCCGCCTCAAGGGATACAGTAAGATGATGCTAGCAGGTGCTCTACTAGAGAAAAGTGTTTTTACTTTCCATTCCCAGAAAATAAAGGGGCAAGAGCTTGACCTCAACTTCCCTGTCCCTGCTCCAAGCCAGGAGGTATGAAGCCTAGTCTGGACCTCAGGAAGACGAGTCTTTTGTGGTGAAGAAAGAGTCAATGTGATCGTCCCCTCTCCTACAATAAGAAGACTAGATCTGTGCCTTGAACCTCAAGGAAGTCGTATCCCAATACACCTGGCCCATAGCAAAAATCTCCGATTCCAAGTGGGACATCTCTACTCCCAATTCAGGGTGTTGCCTTTTGGGCTAAAATTAACCCCTGGTGTATTTCCTGGGAAGAAGGGAATTCACATGTTCCCATTACCTGCATGACTGTCCCATCGAGAGCTGATCAGAACAGTATGTTTGGAAGGATATAAACATACACAGCTGGATTTCAAGTTACAGCTCCCCAAAGCAAGCAGTGACTTTCCTCAGAGCCCCACTCAACATATGTTATCTAGAAGTTTTCCACCCAGCAAACGGCCAAGGACATCCAGAACACAATCTGTGCCGTCCTGTTCTCTTGGGGGAACCCAGCACTGACTTTTCTGTGACTGCCATGGCTAATGCGTCTACCCCTGGATGTCATGCCATTTGTGAGTATCCAAAATGCAGAAAACTCAATTAACCTCCTTGGTGTCAGGCATCTCGACTGCTTGTCAAAAAAGATTCAAATTAGCGACACGGTCACCAGTTGCTTGCAGTGATGGACATCTACCCAGAATCTCATGTCCTGAGAGGACTTTAGATGTCTGGCCCCCACCCATAACAAGTGAAATGCAACCTGGATGCATCACCAGTCAAGGCTGGTGAACAGAAAAGATCCCAGGACATCTGGCCTCCAGTCTCCACATGAATGATCTGGAAAGATAAGTAGTAGAAATGGTTTCAGGGCCTTCCTTGACCTCCAACAAGGTCATCACACTGGGCTCCAGATGGACAATTGTATAGCAGTGAATTACATAAATAGCACGGGAGGGACCTGCTTCAGGCTATTGAGCAAATAGACTCTGAAAGTCTATTGGAGAACACTCAAAAATGGAGCCCCGCTATTAGCCTCCTGCTTCATAGGAACGCAAAAACCCAATTGCAATTGCCCTGGGCAGACAAACAACAAACTCTGGGAGTGGTTAATAGGCCATATATGCTATCACCCTACTTATTATCCAGGATGAGCAGCTTGCTGATGGACCAAAAGGCCTAACTTTTCTGCTTGTGACTGCCAGCTCCAGGCAAGAAGACCACAAATGCCTACTCAGTGTGCCAGAAACAAGGGCCTACTTGATGGGTCCCCCTGACCCATCTCGTCCCTCATCTTGAACACATGCAAAACTGATCTGATAAGGAGGAAGCCTCATCCTGATCAGCCCCTTCTGACCCAGGCAGGAATGACTGACAGATGGACCTTTAAGACACAGCTTGGACCAACCACCCTCACTTAGGACCAGGGCCAGATCCAGCATCCTAACTCTGAAACATCACCCTACCAGTCTGGCTCCTGGAAGCATAGAGAGCACCAGACGGAGAGCCTTGGGAGTTGTAGTCTCCATAAAGCTCAGTTAGAGAAAGCAGTCCACAAAGGAAATATGTAACAAGTGGCACTGAGTCACAGCTTGGTGTGCACCCTGCCACCTTCCTTGAGTGTACCCCCCTTCGATAGTTGATACTGTGAGTCCAGCTTCTGAAAAGCAAAGAGCACCTAGAGGGGCTCTCCTCCTTCCATGAAACAGTGTGGGCTCCCATACCTCCAGCTCCAGGTTCATGAATGGTTAGATCTACCCTCCAACGATGGTACCTCCACACTACTGCCACAGGAACCTTTCAAGCTACTAAACTCGAACTCCCTAAAATTTATCTCCAGGAGACATTCTTCCAAATGCCTGTGCCCTTCGCTAGATAGGTCAACAAGGTCCAGGCTGTGGTTTCTGATCCTCCTGTTATGAAATCCAAGAGGAGTGGGCCATTCTTCACATAGACATCCTGCCTTTTTCCTCAAGATGAAGTCTGACTCATATAAAAAAAAAAACCCTCACATCCTCCCAGTCGTCTTCTCCAGACCGCATGGAGATGGCATAGAAGTAGTACCGCACCCTCTCAGTGCCCAGAATGTACCGACTTCCTACCCAATCAGAACAAAGCAAATCAGCAACAAAAGAAGTGGTTTGGTTTTGTTTGGCTCCTGTTCCATGGGTCAGCCAGTCTCCAGGAAAATTCTGTGTAAGTGGCTCACGGCCAGCATCCAGTTTTATTCCGGCAAGGCCAGCACCCAACTGTGCGACACCGGGACCCCCCATTAGTGAGGGGGTTGGCTACCGCAGCCACTCAGCTGTGAAACGTGCCCATCAATAACATATGCAAGGCAACAACCTGGCTCGGCCCGTGGACCTTTGCAAACACTGCTACCTGGACCCAATGCCTGACCAAGAAGCTCACTTGGGTCACTCAGGCCTTTACCACCCGATCCAATAACACCTTCGGTAAAAAAATCTGTGAGTGTCACAGTCGACGTAATTGATGATCTGATGAGACCTATATCCACCTATTGAGAGAAACAAAGGTTACTTCTCTGTAACCGTAGTTCTCCCAAGGTGTGTGGTCTCACCGCCGTCCCCTTGGATGAGACCAATTCCTGTACATCTGTATAAATTTGTATCTGAGTAACCTCTTGATTTGTATTTTTCTGGTGCAATTCATTATCTCCCACTCTGCGGGGCAATCTGGAAGAGAAGGGGCTACCCTGCACAGGTACCCTAGGGTGGGCATGGGGAATGGGTCTCAGGTGTCCTCCCTGGCAGGGCAGCCCCTGAAGCTTTTCACAGCAGTTTTGATGCTCTCTAGTATCCTGGCAGGAACCTACCTAATGCTTTGATGAGACCACACACCTTCAGAGAACCAAGGTTACAGGTAAGTAACCTCAGTTTTTAAGTAGTGGCAAAACTGTGCCCTGCCTGATAATGCCCAGCATTTTGTTGATGTTTTGGGATCCTACTGCACGTTGAAGGAACAGTCTGCACTGATTCCCCCAGTTCTCTTTTCTCACTTGTGACTGGTCCTTCCTGGTCCATCAACATGTAGTTGTTTCTGGGGTTGATTTTTTTTCCCCCTCTACATGGGTCACCCACACTTGCTCTCATTAGATGCACAACTGCCACTTTTCTGCTTCCTCAAGTTTCTGGGGTCTTCCTGCAGTTTATCCCAATCAGCATAGCATTTTACCACTTAGGAGACCTTAGTGTCATCTATAAAATGAGAGATTTCACTGGCCATTCCCTCTTCCAGATTATTATCACCATCATGCCATGATAACTTGAATTTTTAAAAGCCTCTGCTCTGAAACCTTGTCCCAGGCCTTGTGCTTCTACTGTGTGCTCTCAAGCACCCAGTACAATATTCTGCTGACATTAGATGTTCAGTAATGATGACTTCAAGAGAATCATTTTTCTAACCTGTTCTAAAACCCCAGAGAAAGAGACGGTACAACCTCTATTAGTTATATCATCCAGGGTCTCCCAATTCTTGTGGTCAATCAGTTGTACTTAATAGCCAAGGAATTCAACACATATCCTAGTTTAGTTCACCAGTCCAACAAAATGGCCACTCGCCATGCATGCCCTCTACCTCTGCTTCTCTGTTTGTTTTAATTTGTCTTCTTTCAATCTGTTTCACTCTGCTATGTTGCTAATCACACATGGTTTTAGCAGCAGAACTCTTGAGTAGATGACTGTATTTGTTCACATTTCTAATTCCTAATCTGAATCCCTCCTGCTACAACTGAAGCCCATTTCACCTTGTTCCATCTTTGTGGAGATGGTGGGGAGTCTCACCATGGGTTCAAATATTCCTTTGTGTACTGAGAAGGTAAAGCGTTGTGCTTGGAATTGTCTGGTCGACTGGAAGGATGCTATCCCTTCTCACTTAGAGTTTTCAGGCTAAAACAGGTGTTTTCTACAGGGACTGGCATAATAAAGAACAAAGACCAGACAAACAAAACAGACAAAAATGAGCTCAAAATAAACAGCCGTAGCACTATCAGGGCACACCCATGTTGCTGTGGAATGTGTTATTAGCATCTCTACAGCTGAGATAAAGGTAGGTTAAATAAATGGTTTTGGGGACTAGAGATGGTGGAGAGCCAGTACTATGTCAGTAGGGAGCCAAGAAGAGACTGACATCTAGAGGAAACTTTGCCTCTCAACAAGTCATTTGACTTTCTTTCCTAAGGTCCAGCTTTTTCTCCCCCTTGATTGAGTGAGCAATTCTGGCTTGACCTAAACTTTCTTGGGGAAATAAGGAGCTCCAGGCTGTCTCTCTTTTCCCTGGTCAACATTTTTCCTTCCAACACGTCTGGTCTTTAAAATAACCACTTCTTTGTTGTTTTTGTAATTGTATGGGGTTTTTTTTGGGGGGGGAGGGTCTTTTTCTTTTTTTTTAAAGCCTGAGTTAGGCAATTGTACTGGTGGATAGTGGTGAATCATTGGGTGCCTGGTCTATTTCTGTTTTCTCAAACTTGACTGCTGACTCCTGCAAGTGCAACTCCTGTCCTATTCTTCTCAGTGTAGCTCTGGTGTGGAGGCTGCTGCTCCTGCATCCCCATTTATTCCCGTTCAGTAGGAAATCCTTTCATTGTTGTGTCCTTCAATCAAAAAATAGCCCCAAGTTCCTGAAGTTGGTCCTCCTGCCTCCACATTCGTTAGCACCACTGAATAACCAAACAAAGACAAGTTTAGAAAAATAGAATCACAGGTGGAAAACTCTGCTTTCTTCCGTTCAGCTAGAAAGTCAGGAATACAGTTCTGGCACAAAGTCTCTAGTGTAGATGTTGAAAATAGGGTCTTTGTTGTTTGATTTGTCATCCTCCCCGAGAGACGTGTGTGGGTTTAGCTTATCGCAGTCTGCCATTCCTGCACATCTAATGGAGAGCCTATTTAAGTGGATTAATTTTTCCGACCAAGGTATCTGCCGCCCTCAACTGCAAGTTGTGGTGATTAATGTTCTATTATTAAGAGATCAAAGTTAAGTTGGGAGAGCAGGAAAACAGAATCTTTTTCATTTGAAAACTGGCTTGAAACCTGCTAATGGAAGAAGACAATTCCCAGTCTTAATTTATTTATTGTTTCAGTTTTTCTCAGTACTGAATGGTGTATTCTTAATGTCTATGTCAACAACTATTAATCAGAAGGTCTGAAGATGCAATAAGGAAGGGTAGGGTAGCTTTTGTCTAAGAATGGCAGAATCTCATAACCAGATGTAGACCTGTTTGACCTATGTTAATAGTTTTCTTCACCCCAAAGGAACAACGAACTGTCTAATGAGAACCAATTTATGCCTCCTTTATATTAGAGGATCAGTTTTCTAATCTGTGTAAAGTCCACTACTTCTTTTTAGTAATTTGCAAAAACACTGCTAATCTTTGCTCATGGAAATGAGGAGACTCTTCCATTGATTTTTTTTTTTTTCAGTTTCATAAGCCAATAGCCCTACACAGAAGAAAAATGATACAGTGTTTTCAGTTCCTGATTTTATTCCTTTTCAGTAGTTTTTTTGTTGTTGTTGTTCAATAGTTTGTCATTTGAACTGTTACTGACATCACTTGGATAGATACCAGTGGATCAATGCTGGTATTTCGGGACATTAGTCAGAGAAGGAATACTGAAAGGGGCTGGGTTTTTTTTTCTTTGTGTTTCAGTTGTGTGGTGGATGAGATGGACTTCTCAGCAATGGAACTGGATGAAGCTCTCAGGAAGTTTCAGGCTCACATCAGAGTCCAAGGAGAAGCTCAGAAAGTTGAACGACTTATTGAAGCATTTAGGTAAGAACCATAAAAAGACATGTGATGTGTGAGAAGATCTTTGGACTTAGCTCCTTGAATTCTCAGCATCAAATTTTGGATGTTACGTAAATACACATTTTGATGAAATATTAAGAAAAATTATCAAGAATAATATTAGATGCTGTTTTACAATAGAGTTTATGAACTGATTATCCCATCCCTTCCTTCCCAGAGAGCTGTGACCTAAGATGAGTTTCATTAAGCTTTTTGAAAAATATTTTGTAATAAAATGTTTCCCATAACCAAAGTGTAGCCTGTGGAATTATGTTTCTCTAAACCATCAGGTTTGCCTAATCCTAGACTAAGTGGTGATTTATAGTGTTATCCTGCAGCTAACCACAAGATTTGAGGAGTTTAGCTGCTTAACCCAGAAAAATATCAACGGCTCATTTCTTAATTGTCTGAGTTTGAGCTCCTTAATGTATGTAAATCTGCCTACTCCAACTCAGAATTCATCCAATCGCTTCTTCCCCACTGCCTTCAAACGTGCCCATGTTTCCCCATCCTAAAAAAAAAAGCAACCCTTGACCCCATGGCTCCCTTCAGTTATCTCCCTCCTACCATTCCTCTCCAAATTCCTTCCAATCTGGCTTCCGTCCCCTTTGCTCCACAGAAACCACCCTCTCAAAGGTCACCAATGTTCTCCTTGCCAAATCCAACAGCCTCTACTCCATCCTAATCTTCCTCGACCTCTCAGCCGCCTTCAACACTGTAGACCACCCCCTTCTTCTGGAAACGTTATTCATTCATTCAGTCAGTCAGTCAGTCATATTTATTGAGCGCTCATATTTATTGAGCGCTTACTGTGTGCAGAGCACTGTACTAAGCACTTGGAAAGTACAATTAGGCAACAGAGACAATCCCTGCCCACAGCGGGCTCACAGTCTAGAAGAGGGGATGGCTTCACTGACTCTGTCTTCTCCTGGTTCTCCTCATCCCTCTGGCCATTCATTCTCAGTCTCCTTAAGGGGCTGCTCCTCTGTCTCCCACCCATTAACTGTGGGGGTTCCTCCAAGTTCAGTTCTGGGTCCCCTTCTATTCTCTATCTACACTCACTCCCTTGGAGAACTCATTCACTCCCATGGCTTCAACTACCATCACTATGCAGATGATACCCAAATCTACATCTCCTACCCTGATCTCTCTCCCTCTCTCCAGGCTCGCATCTCCTCCTGCCTTCAAGACATCTCTACTTGGATGTCCTCCCATTGCCTCAAATGTATCATATCCAAAACAGAGCTCATTATCTTCCCACCCGACCCCTACCCTCTCCCTGACTTTCCCATCACTGTAGACAGAACCATTCATTCATTCATTCAATTGTATTTATTGAGCGCTTACTGTGTACAGAACACTGTACTAAGCACCTGGAGTGTACAATTCGACAACAGACAGAGACAATCCCTGCCCAACAGTGGGCTGACAGTCTAAAAGGGGGAGCCAGACAACAAAACAAAACAAGTAGTCAGGCATCAATACAATCAAGATGAATAGAATCATAGATATGTACACATCATTAATAAAATAGAGTAATAAATAATATATACAAATATGCACAAGTGCTGTGGGGAGGGGAAGAGGGTAGAGCAGAGGGAGGGAGTAGCGGGACTAGCACCACCATCCTTTGCATCTCATAAATCCGTACGTTGGTATTATCCTTGAGTCCCCCTCTCTCGTTCAACCCACATATTCAATCCATCACCAAATCCTGTCGGTCCCATCTTCACAACATCGTTAAAATCTGCCCTTTCCTCTCCATCCAAACTGCTATCCTGTTAATACGATCACTCATCCTATCCTAGATTACTGCATCAGCCTCCTTGCTGACCTCCCAACCTTCCTGTCTCACCCGATTCCAGTCCGTACTTCACTCTGCTGCTCGGATCATCTTTTTACAAAAACATTTAGGACATGTCACCCCCCTCCTCAAAAACTTCCAGTGGTTGCCCATCCACCTCCGTTATCAAACAAAAACTCCTCACCATTGGCTTTAAAGCACTCCGTCACCTTGCTCCCTCCTACCTCACCTCACTTCTCTCCTTTTACAAACCAGCCTGCATACTTTGCTTCTCTAGTGCTAACCTTCTCGTTATGCCTCGATCTCTCCTGTCTCACCTCCAACCCCTGGCCTGCATCCTGTCTCTGGCCTGGAACGCCCTCCCTCTTCAAATCTGACAGACGATTACTTCCCCCGCTTCAAAGCCTTATTGAAGGCACATCTCCTCCAAGAGGCCTTTCAAGACTAAGCCCCGCTTTCCTCATCTCCCACTCCCTTTGGTGTCAACTGCCTTGCTCCCTTTGCCCTTCCCCCCCGACATTCCAGGCCCACAGCACTTATGTATATAGCTGTAATTTTATTTGTATTGATGTCTGTCTCCCCTGCCCCCTACCCCTCTAAACTGTGAACTTGTTGTGGACAGGGAATGTTTATTGTTGTACTGTCCCAAGTGCTTAGTACAATGCTCTGCACATATTAAGCGCTTAATAAATACAGTTGAATGAATGAATGTAGCACTGGGAAAGAGAAGGAAAGTGACTTCAAATGCAGAGAGTTTATCGCAGGGAAAATTAACTCTAAGGCTATGGATCCACCCCTCAATGTGTAGTTCCACAGGACTCTGATTCTCTTCTCTTTTGCTGGGGGGGTGTTTCTTTAGCCAGAGATATTGCATCTGTAATCCAGGGGTGGTAAGACAGTTCCGAAATCCAGACACCATCTTCATCCTGGCCTTTGCCATCATCCTGTTGAACACAGACATGTACAGTCCCAATGTGAAACCAGAGCGTAAGATGAAGCTGGAAGATTTCGTCAAGAATCTGAGAGGTGAGCAGGTTTACTAGGGTTATGTCTCTTGGGCTTGCCTATGCTTTACTTTTTTTTTCTTTTTTTAGTGAAACCCTGACCCATTAGATTGTAGTTATTGAAGCATAAGGCACACTCAAATCTGGTTACAAGAAACTTCCCAACAATGCTATTTTTGGCTATAGCTATAATTCTTTAAATATGTTTTTATTGGAAATTGTTTTTTATAGATGTTTACTTTTTAAAACCTATTTTAAACTTTTACCAAAAAAGACTGTATAAAAATACCCCTTGATCTTTGAAACCTGTCGTAAACCTAGAGAATAATTTTCGGTATTCTTCACTGAATACAAATGATCAAACATGTCAGTGTGTGCACACTTGAGTTTTTTTTAATCAATGCTCTCCCCCTCCCCCCCCCCATATTATAATAATTATGGTACTTTAGTACTTACTGTTTACCAAGCACTGTACTAGCTCTGGCATAGGCAAGATCATCATGTCAAACACAGTCCCCATCCTTCATGGGGCTCATAGTTTAAGGGGGAGGGAGAAAAGATATTGAATTCCCATTTTACAGATGAGGAAATGGAGGCACAGAAAAGTTGTGACTTGACTAAGATCGCACAGCAGGTACGTGGAGGAGCTGAGATTAGAACCCAGGTCTTCTGACTCCCCGCCATTTGTAATGTACCCATTTCTTGAATTTTAGAGCTTCTCTAGAGAACAGGTTGTGATTAGTTGGTCCCTTTTTATAAGTTATCTAGCTACTCCTCCTCCTTTTATCATCTGGTGGTAGTGTAGTAGTGTTTATTAAAAACCTACTCTGTGTAAAACACTGAATTAGGTGATGGGAAAAAAGGCACAAATGGGAATTAAACATGATCTCTGGCCCCCAAAGGGCTCACAATCTAAGAATAAGTCGGGAGAGGGGACTGGTGACAGACACATAAGGAAACCTGAAACAACACAAAAATGCATAAAGGGGAAGGATAAATACAAAATAAATTAAAAAACGCAGTAGAGTGCTGTGGCTAGAAGAGCAGTGTTTTGGGGCCCCCGCAGCTCAGAGTCCAACAGTTACAGCCACTGCCATAGTGGCAGCAACCACAGCTTCACCATTGTAAATCTTGTGAAGGCCCCCTGCTGCCATTGCTTGTATGCTGTCTGCCCCACTGAGGCGCAAGGTAAGTCAGGAGCGAGGCACCCAGGGTGATGTGGTATGACTGAAATCTGGGCCGAGGAAGTGGCATGTGTGAGAATTAAAATTGGAGTTGAGTTTCTTACCAGGTAAAGATCCCTTCATGCCTCGTGGTGGCCATCAGTATCTGAAAAGAAAAGCTGCTTTCGTTTAACAGAGCAGGTGGGAATTAGTGTCTGCCTTGGAGCCTGTCCTGTGGGAGAAATGGGATGATTGGGAATTGAGCATTTTGCAGGATTTCCCGTAATCTGAGCCTCCTTCAGAAACAAAAAGGAAATGTGATATGTAGAGCAAATTTCAAGTATGTAAACACAGGCGAGCAATTGTTTTCCAAATCTGCTGCCAAAAAAGACAAACGGAGGGTATTGCATTGTAATGGAGGTGAAGCATGGGAATCTGATTTATCAGCAAGATTGACCATCCAGGTTCTTGAGGAAATGTAGACTGATCATTCAGTAGGATAAGCAATATGTGCTAAGGATTGACAACCTGATGCATCTAAAAGAGGAAGAGGGATTGTTAGCAGCAATCGGGTTCCTTCACCTTCTGAAGCCTCCTGAAGGAGTCAAAGGTGACAGAAAGGAGTCTGAGGTTTAACAATCTTTGTTCCTTGTTCTTTGTTCCTAGTAGGGTTGTGTCTAATAGTGCTAAGTCATATAGAATGGCTTTGCACTACATAAAAGGAAAAGATTAAGCTAATTCAGTCAGCAGCCTGATGTGACAACCTCAAATCTCTGGTGGAAATGAGGGTGATGGATGGATCATGGGGACCTCAACCCCAGGGTTCACTTTTCCTGAGTAATGCCCCTGTTGAGTTTCTTCACAGCTTATTTTGCCCGCTGTGCGTGGCTAGGGGAAGCAGCGTGGCTCAGTGGAAAGAGCCTGGGCTTCGGGGTCAGAGGTCATGGGTTCGACTCCCTGCTCTGCCACTTGTCAGCTGTGTGACTGTGGGCAAGTCACTTAACTTCTCTGTGCCTCAGATACCTCATCTGTAAAATTGGGATTAACTGTGAGCGTCACGTTGGACAACCTGATTACCCTGTATCTACCCCAGGGCTTAGAACAGTACTCTGCACAAAGTAAGCGCTTAACAAATACCAACATTATTATGAACTGTTGTTCAAGTCTCCATGGTGCTGTTTCCTGAAGAATGTTATATTTGAGAGAGGACTTATACTTTCTGTGGGTTCTTCAGCCCTGGAGTAGGTTGTCAAGAGAAGTTGTAGCATCTCTCTCCTTGGAGATTTTAAGAACATGAAAGAGGGAACCTCTGCCTGGGCTGGGTTAAGTTGAATCCTTCTTGGATGCAGAGAAATAGACTGTATGACCTCTTGGAAGACTATTACAGTCTAAATAGCCTATGAGAAATGGTACTTGGAAAGATGAGTTAAATCATGAATATCCCTCTGTCTCCATGGACGTACTTATTGCAGTGACTTGTTTTATAGCATGAGGGGCTGTTAATATTAGGTGAAAAAATCTATAGCATACTTCAGAGTTTGAGTGAATACAATTAGTAGGCAAGGAGAGAAGGGGAGAGGAGATGGGGAGGAAAGCGAAGGAGCAGAAGTGGGTGGAAGTTTGGGATGGAGAATAGAAGCGGGGAGCTTCAGGGATTCTTTCCCTGCCATAAATAAATGAAGAACACAAAAGGGATGAGCTTCAGGTCTTTGGTGAGGGCAGTTGGGTGACACTGAGCCAATTCCCCTGGTCTCCACCTGATCCTGGCTGAGACCATGAGAGGTCAGATTCATCCAACACGTGGATCTCCATTGCTGTAGATGAGTGGCTATTGGAATTCAAGTTTCTGTGCTGGGAGTTCTGCATTTGGTTTTAACGTGGGGTGACCTTGGAAAGCTTGAACATAAGGCAACCAATATCAGCTGTTCCTTCTCTTTTTTAAAACAGTCTTATTTCATTGTCTTAGACTAGTGATTTAGTGATTTCACTTCACTCCTGACTTGTATGGTGGCTATGGGTAGGGGTCCACAGGTATGGAGCAAGATCACTCTGAGACCCAGCTGTAATGAGTGTATTGGCCTCTGTAGGTGTGGATGATGGAGAGGACATCCCCCGGGAGATGCTCATTGGGATTTATGAACGAATCCGCAAGAGGGAGCTGAAGACAAATGAGGATCATGTTTCCCAGGTCCAGAAGGTGGAGAAGCTTATTGTTGGGAAGAAACCAGTAAGTTTGCCTCTGGATCCTGTGGCTTCGGCTGAACCTTGTCCTGGTTGTTAAGTGTCTGAGAGTTACAAATCAGAGGTCGCCCCTGAAGCCTCCTTTGATAATTGCTGATAAAGTGGAACAGTGACCAGGAGATGGAATGCATGTCAGTGGAGTCATCTGCCACCTCGTCTTTCTCCCTCTTTCTCCTCCACCTGCCCCCATGTAGCCTCCACCCCAACAACTCCATTTGCAGAGGCTGGTTTGTCTGCCTTAAGCCCCGACAATCCTAATATAGCACACAGTCTTTGAAAGGCATGGTTATGAATATTAAACATTGCAGTTGGGTGCTGGTGTTTATTTTCCCTCATTTTCAAAAAAGTATTTATAAGAGTCTATTCATCACACATGCAAATGTCTCCTGCCACTATTTCATTTGGAAGTTCAGGGTGAAATACCTGCATTTTAAGCAGTTCTAATAAACTCCTATGAAGGCTGGATCAATTTGTGGCTGAGTAATGCCTTGAGAAAAGCCTGTTTCACCTCCTGGCTTCCCTACCTCCCCCACTACAGACCTTGAGAGTTGGTTTGCAGTCAGACTACTCTGGCTATTGGAATTCAAGTTTCTGTGCCGGGAGTACTGCATTTGGTTTTAACGTGGAGTGACCTTGGAAAGCTTGAACATAAGGCAACCAATATCGGCTGTTCCTTCTCTTTTTTAAAACAGTCTCGTTTCATTTTCTTAGACTAGTGAGTTAGTGATTTCACTCCACCGAGAGAATTAGTTTATTTGCAGCTACTCCTATTGTCAGAAATTCTGTACTCTCTGCTCTCCTCTACCCTCGATGACTGTGACATCATTCGAAGGGGAGACGTCAGTGTTGTTGAAGTTGTAGAAAGCAGAGAAGTGAAGTGTTAAATTTAGAAGCAAATGCCATGTCAGCTATTTCACCAAAATTATATTGTCCGTTGCCCCCTGTTTGGTACTTGGGGCTGTCTTGACTCCTATTGGGGTTTAGTAAGGTGACTGAACTGCCATAGTGTTAGAGATTATCCAGTGGCCCTGCTGCTGAGGGCTTAGGTTTTAGGAGTTGCAGAAGGTTCTTTCTGGGTAATCTCTCCCTTGGTTGAGGGCCAGAGTTGGAGTCAGTTTGCCTTCCAGGAATGTCATAAGTCCCATATTTGATAGCTCAAGTCAGTGGGCCAATGATAATTCTTGAGTCCCTACCTGGGTCCCAGAATGACATTTTCTACTGGGGTTATGACCACCTATCTGTAGAGCACCAGTAGTCTTCCAGATGAAAGACCCTAACTAAATCTGGAATGTTACTGCAGCTACCGAAAGAGCCGCTGAAAATGGCTTGTCCTTACAGTTCATGGTTGGAAATAATGATTTCCCCAGTTTGTATGAGGACTTGCATTTGCTTGAGGATTTTTATTTTTTTAATACACATCTAGGAAACATAATGTCCTGTCAGGACTGAGAGAAAATAGGCTCAGGAATCCACAACTTCGGAGATTAAATTTTGACCTTGCCGATAATGTATCATGAGGGCTTAGGAAAACCACTTAACCTCTCCCAGATTGGATTCCTGGCACCCCCTCTACAGGCCACCTCCTCACCTCCATTCCCTACCCAACGTCACTGGCACCTAAGAACATGATTTGCTGCTCCCTGGGCCAATGATATGTCACAGCCCTCTCAGTTTTCCAGGAATGTGGTACTGATTCGTTAATCAGGATAAGTTTTTGAAAGAGATCCTCCTCATATGCTGCCTTACACAGGGGTAGTAATAAAAAGGGATGGCTTTGCCAATCGATTTGATTTGAATTTAACCCTGTTACAGTCTTTACATATGAGTGGTATTGTTTGTTTTCTCAACTTTGTAATGTATTTGCATGTGTCTTTCTACTGCAGATTGGATCCCTACATCATGGACTTGGTTGTGTAGGTATTTTTAAATACAATTCAGTTTGCACTCTGTCTATAGAAACCATTCACCCTGCTATTGACTTTCACTTTTCTGTGCAGATTTTTTGCCTCCCTAAGAGTTAGGGCTGTACTTTTTATTTCCTTATGAGCTAATTCACCTTGGTCTGTTTGGTTAAACCCATGGCAAGTCAATCTCAGCTATTCATTACTGCTCGACAAGAAGATTTCCCAAGAGTTAAAAATCTTTCTTGCAGCCTCAAAGCCCAAACAGATGGCATGAGTTGCAGTGGTTAAGAAAAGCAGGAGTTGGCCACAATTAAGACACATTTGCCATTTCTATCACTGGGAGAATCTTGGCAACACAGCCCAGGAATTGCTGAATGTCCTGGTCCTTGGGCCCTGCATGAAGTTGTTTGCTTGTCTCACAAATCAGCTGCTAACAAGCTAGCTTTTTATTCAAATTTTTTGTCTTTGCCAGGCAGCCCAGCCTAGGAGAGCATTCGTTCCATGACTTGTGGCTTATGTTGTTTTCAGGATTCTGCAGTCTGCCTTTGAACAACAGCTCTGTGAATAGCGCAGGATATAAAATAGTTCCATTCCTAAGCATCTAGTGACACCCCAATCTGTAAAAGTGTGCGTGTGGGGGGAAGGAAATTTCTGGGATCTGACCCTACGGATCCTTGGCACTCAGAGTTCACTCCTCAAACACAAGAGCCTCCTGAAATTGATCTTCAGTTGGAGGTGCACACATTCCTCTACATAGGAACATCATCTGGGAACGCTGAGTAACTCTAACGAAAAAGCAGGCTAAACCTCAAGTTTCAGGGAAGGTCAAAGAAATGTGCCACAAACCTGAGAGTCTGAGCCCCATTCTCTGGCAATATCTTCCTTCTCAGTTGCAGCAATAATGAATTCTGGGGAAATGTGAAGATTCTGCTCCTTTGTTACTCTGACTCTTGCTGTGAAGTTCAGTTCTTTTTCACTTAGATCTTGAGAAGCAGCATGGCCTAGTGGAAAGAGCCTGGACTTGGGAGTCAGAGGACCTGGGTTCCAATCCCGACTCTGCCACTTACCTGGTGTGTGACCTTGGGCAAGTCACTTACTGTCTCCATGCCTCAGTTCCCTCATTTGCAAAATGGGGATTCAGTACCTGTCCTCCCTCCTACTTAGACTGTGAGCCCCATGTGGGTCCTAATTATGTTGTATCTACCCCAGAGCCTAGTACAGTGCTTGGTACACAGTAAGCCCTTAACGATTACAATCATTATCATTATTCTTTTTAAGAATACTCTTGGGGTAAGCTTAGAAATAGTTAAGCAAGTTATATTTCTGGTGCAGTAAGTTGACTCATTTTGTAGACTATGAGTCAGGGACAATGTGTGAATTAATATCTTTGCACCCGCACATAGTTCAGTATGGTGCTTGGCACAAAGTAAGCACTTAAGCAAATATCATCATCATCATAATATTGGCAGACCAGCTTTGTAGCAATTGCTCTTGCACTTAGGAAAACTGACCCTGTTTCTGATCAAGTAAGCAAGGGTATTTATTGAGTGCCTACTGAGTGCAGAGCACTGTACTAAGTGCTTGGGAGAGTTCAGTACAGTAGAGTTGGTAAATGTGATCCCCGCACACAAAGAGTTTTCTTCCCTTCCCTTCCCTTGATCAATAAGAGTGTTTATAAGGAGATGCGAAGATGAGAAGATGTAATGGTATTTAAGTGCTTACTCTGTGCCAACCACTGTATTAAATGCCAGGGTAGATACAAGATAATCAGGTTAGACACAATCCCTGTCCCACATGGGGCTCAAAGTCTGAGGAGGAGAGGAAAAAAGGTACGGTGTGAGATACACACAAATAGTGGATTTAAAAATAAGGCAAAAATCTGATATGCCTTTCTCATGTGCAGCAAAATTGTTTTTCTTATTTTAAAGCCTTCCTTTAAAGCATGGTTTTGCAATATCATTTCCCTTTCATTTGAGAGAAATAAAGCCTTGAGCCTGAAGGAATTTATTTTTCTGCAACTTGCCCAGGGGGATATTTTGAGGAAGAAAATGAAAAGCTGTAGGGTTCCAGGTCAGGACAAAGAAATAAGTCAGAAGCAGAAAACAGATTGCCTGTTTCCTTTTGCCACTAATCCTACGGAGCTTTGACAGCCCAAATTTAAATGATGAATTCACTGATGAATGTCAAAATTGCCTGGTTTGTTTTTTTTTAGTCACAGAAATCAAAACAATTCTGTTCATGTTGCTTATGCTAGATCTTTTGACCTTGTGGCAAGAAACTTTGATTCTCCTCTACTGGCTGTTTCTTTTCTCTATACTTCTCCCAAAATGGTATTACCTGAGCCTCTTGGGAAATGTAGTGTTCTTGGCCCAGAGTCAGTTGTCTTCTCTAGTTGAACCATTATAACCTGAGTGTGGGTCTTCTATATGAACCACTGATTTGAAAATTTGGAGCTGGATGAAGTGGCAATGCTATGATTTTTTTTTAAAGGATGCTTCATTTCTTCTTCAAACATGCACATTATAGGTTCCCAAGCAACTATTTTGTTTGTTTTTACAAGTTGTCACCTCTGCCCTCCTCCAGATCAGGGGCAAAAAAAGTCAAATTAAGATTCACAGATGTCCAGATCAGTCTGCAGTTAGCTTCATTGGAGGAATCAGGCTTCATGTACAATGTGAAACCAGCACCAAGTATAGTTGAGCTAAAAACAAGAGGGGAGAGAGAGATGTTGTCTTCTAAATAATGCTAATGATGCTGTCTCCCTCGTAGGTACTCTCTTTACCCCATCGGAGACTTGTTTGCTATTGCCGACTCTTTGAAGTTCCAGATCCAAATAAACCCCAGAAACTTGGATTGCACCAACGAGAAATCTTCTTATTTAATGACCTCCTAGTGGTATGTATTTAACCAACATTTATTCATTTTATACTAAAATCTCCATCCGTGAAGTTTTCCTGGAGACCAGGCCATCATATGAGTACATCTAGGCTTTGGCCTTAGTCATTGGTTTCTGTGGCCGTTCAGCTGCCATTTATGTTGTGCCTTTGTGAAGGTGTATCCTTATCAACTTCCATATCAAATATCAAAAGCAGCTTGACTGGACTCTTCAACAGAGGTTTCTATATCAATCCAAACATTGCACACATTCCATAATAAAATATTGAATCAAGACTAATACTCAAGCTATATACATAGCCTGAGCTTTGCTTTACTTATACACACACAAACAAGCACACACACATACATAGTTAAAATAGATAATATGAAACCTATGGTTCCAGATTCTAAAATAGCTAAGATAAGATAAAGATATATATATACACACACATGTACACATTGATTTAGGAATTTAACAACAGAGAGCAATAACAATGATAATTCTTCTGTCAGAGGTATTTTCTTCTCACTGCACCACCTACTAGTAGAATTCAAACCATTCCAGTGTCTGGACCATGTGTAGAGGATTTCCTAGACAGGTTCTAGTTTTCTCCCCCCAGTCAATCCTCTGCTTAAACACAAGAAGACTTAAACCATCTCAAATCAGTTTAACTTCATGATTTAGATTGGGAGAATTGAACCAGTATTTTTTGAGGTAACTGGGGCTCGATTCTGAGAATGAAATTGAAATATTATGTGGCCCATATACGTTTGTATTTACACAACAGGAGTCAGGAATGCAGTGAACCTTGGCAGTTAGTGTAGCATATCAAAACTCAGTTTCTAGAAATGAAATGAAATACTACTAGAAGAAACTATTTAAAGGAAAATTTGGTTTTTTTTTCCTCCTCCTTTGGGATCTACACCCTGGAAATGGACCCGGTTTATGATTTCAGAATGCAATTTATTATTGATCCCATAAATGGGAAAGTGATTTGGACTTCCACCTTGAACTTATTGACAATGACAGAAGCAGAAAACCACTCAGGGAGCCTCATCTGAGTCCCAGCTGCTATTTTTGCTCTGTGTTCTTGAGTGAACAGAAATCTTCTGATTCTTTTTAGCACGAGGGGCTATTGTGAGTGTTCTGGGTCCCATGTGGGCTGAACAATAGACACTGCCCTTGGATGTATTCCAGTGTTTTCCCTTATGGAAAGGATATTTCATTGTGATATATGTTCATATATGCTGAAATTTGCTTCATCATTTAATAATTGTGGTACTTGAGTGCTTACTATATGCCAAGCACTGTACTAAACACTGGGATAGATACAATATAAGCTGACTGGATGCAGTCTGGGTCCCACCTGGGGCTCAAAGTCTCAGAGGGAGGGAGAACAGATATTGAATCCCATTTTTACAGTTGAGGAAACTGGGCGCAGAGAAGTTAAGTGATTTGCCTAACGTCACACAGCAGGCAAATGGCAGAACCTCGATTATAACCCAGGTCCTCTGATTCCCAGATCTGTGCTCTTCCTGCTAGGCCATGCTACTTCTCCATGTGAGAGCATTCATTTGAAAGAAAAGCAGCAGCAAGATATTCTAGTACTTTGACCTCCTTGTAAGAAGTCATTATTTTTAAAAATGCTAGGAATTCCTCTAATTACTGTTGACTGACTTATCAGTGAATTTTGCTGTTTTCAGGTTACCAAGATATTTCAAAAGAAGAAGAATTCAGTAACTTACAGTTTCCGGCAGTCCTTTTCCCTTTATGGAATGCAGGTTCTGCTTTTTGAAAATCAATGTAAGTCTGTCTCATTTATTGGTTTCTCCTTCCAATTTTTAAGTTGCACTCTGTTGCACCCTGTCTACAGAAACGCTCTGGGCATATCACCCCCCTCCTCAAAAATCTCTAATAGTTGCCTATCAACCTTCACATGAAGCTAAAACTCCTCACTATTGGCTTCAAAGCTCTCCATCACCTTGCCCCCTCCTATCTCACCTCCCTTCTCTCCTTATACAGCCCAGCCTGCACACCCTGCTCCTCTGCCGCTAACCTCCTTACTGTGCCTCGTTCTTGCCTGTCCCACTGTCAACCCCTGGCCCTCGTCCTACCTCTGGCCTGGAATGCCCTCCCTCCTCACATCTGCCAAACTAGCTCTCTTCCTGCCTTCAAAGCCCTACTGAAACCCCACCTCCTCCAGGAGGTCTTCCCAGACTGAGCCCTCTTTTCCTCTGCTCCTCCCCCCCCCCCAGCACTTGTGTACATTTGTATATATTTATTATTCTATTTATTTCATTAATGATGTGTATATATCTATAATTCCATTTATTCTGATACTATTGATGCCTGTCTACTTGTTTTGTTTTGTTGTCTGTCTCCCCCTTCTAGACTGTGAGCCCATTGTTGGGTAGGGATTGTCTCCATCTGTAGCTGAATTGTACTTTCCATATGCTTAGTACAGTGCTCTGCACACAGTAAGCACTCAATAAATATGAATGAATGAATGTTTTCCCACTGTTGGTTATATAACTGCCTGGCATTAACTAGGTATGTGGAGGTCCAGCCTGAGAATTCCAGTTGACTTGTGGGTGTTGTTTGAATGTAGCAAATAGTAGATGGTTTCTCTGAACTTTATCAGGAAGCATGTCAGAGTGAGAGTTTTTTAAGAGCCAGGACTTCTCCTTTCTTTGAAACTCTCTTTAATGGAGTCCTGCCTTGGTTGAAAATTAGTGGCTTAGTCTTGACCCCTACCCAGCCTGAGAGTTGAGTCTGCACCTCGTGGTTTGAGTTCAGCCCATGTTTGGTTAGCACTGGAAGGGGGACCCAAGCTTCATTTATCCAAGAGGGACACATGTTGAGCATACCTGATGCTTTTGCACATGCCCAGTTATCCCAAAGAATTTGTAATTCCAGAAGTCACGGCCTGCTGGGACTGCCACCTAGGCATAAAAGCATCGCAATGGCCCATCAGTATTCCAGCCACCACCCCACAAACTCCTTAGTCTGTGGGTGGGCTATACAAGATGTTTAAGACCTGGTCCAAATGCAGATGGGTTTTGCTTTGGCCTAAATATAGGCACTTGGGAGAATACAATACAATAGAGTTGGTAGACATGTTCTCTACCCACAAGAAACTTACAGTCTAGAAGGGGAGACAGACATAAAATAAATTGCAGATATGTACATAAGTTTTGTGGGGCTGAGGGTGGAGTGAATAAAAGGTAAAAATCCAAGTGAAAGAATGAAGCAGAAGGAAGAGGGAGTAGGGAAAATGAGGAAATGTAAAGTCTGTGGGGGTGGGCTGAGTATCAAAGTGCTTAGAGCATAGGCCATGCAGAGGATAGGTTGAATAAGGTGGGGAAATGAGGGTTCAGCCAGGCAAGGCCACTTGGGGGAGAGGTCATTTTAATTATCAGAATTTGGCACAGGGGTATAGCTTTTTTGGTAAAGGTTTTTGAGTGTCAGGAGAAGGAAGGAGGGAGTTGGTTGGGGTGGGGGGATAGGGTAGCACTTGTCTCGAGGGCCATGGACTAATGGAAGGGTTAAGGTGGGGGGAAAAAGCTACTGAGACTCCAGGCTATATTCCATGGGGTTTTGGGGGTTCAGACGTTTTTACCAAATCTTTGAGTTTGCTCACTACTTTCCCCAGAACTGAGGATTCCAATGGACTTTGGCTCTAAATGTTATTTTCAGTTGTTTGAATTATATTTAAAGGCCTTCCTTCATTTGTTTACCCTTGATTCACCTGTAGGAGAAACAACTTTACAGCACAGAAGTAGCAGCATCTTACTAAATGTTTCTCTGGTGACCTGACACAGTGATCCCAGCTCTTGGAGAGTTCTCCCTGATAACCAGGGAGTAGCTCAGCCTCTGAGAGACTCTAGCTTCAATGTTTGGGGACAATGGTCTCAATGCTGGGAAGATTATTACGAGCCCTTTATTGGCAAACGCCATCAGAAAGTTGGCTCTGCAAACTTGTTCCACCTGACTGGGTTATTAAAAAAATTTGTCATCAGGCAGAAGTACAGAAGAAAACTTTGTTCTGTCAGTGAAAATGCCTCACTCCAGGGCCTCTCCTCTCCATGGAGAAATGGACAGAGGCTGCCTCTGGTGTCCTAGGGCCTGAATGGTGCATGTGAGCTGTCCTCTGCCAGTAGTTCAGGCTGATTTGAGACTGGCATCATCCCTCTCCTCCCCTGATTCTGCTTTGCTAAGACCTCCTCCTTAGGGGGGGGCCTGTGATGCCTTAAAAAAAAGTCCTCTTTCTAACCATTACAGCTACTTATCCCTCCTTCGTGTCTTTGTGTAGAAATGTAGCCGGCCCAAGGGTATAAACCTTTGTATACATACGTGATGTTTGGCGTTCTGACCAGGGTGTTCAAGCTCTAGATTTCACTTGGCATTTTACTGCACAGCTTGGTGACTGGAAGGGAATTCAGGGAAGGAGGAATCAGTCATTGGCCAGCTCTCTGATGGGAATCAGATGCCTTAGGTTCTCCTTCATATCTCTCCTAAAGATGCTTGGCTTTACCCAGATGGGAGAAATCTTCTACACCTAAAGTAATCTAGAGAGACGTAGGGAGGGGTGGCTGCAAAAGAGAGTTGTGTGAAAAGGGAGGAAGGTGAAGAAAGAGACAAGACAGGCTCGGGGGAGATCGGTAAGAAGTTGCAGTTCTTCCCTGGCAGCAGTCAGGGGTTTGCAGCATGATTGGGATGTGAAAAGCTAAAACATCAAGGGCAGGAGGAGGAAAAGCAATTAAATATAAGGGGCAGACCTGTCCCCCAGAGGAACATAAGCATCTCAATTGGGCAATCCCATGAGCAACCCAGACCTACCCTGATGACTGAGCATGCCTGGCGTCCCGGCTTGAACCATAGAGGAATTTCAATTCAGTTTCTCCAGGCTTTAGCAGCTGTTCAGGCTGGGGGAAAGAGAGAGTAGTTTAGTAGGTGGAATATTAATCTCAGCCTAGAACTGAGCCTGAAAAGGACTGCTCCCTGTAGGCTGAGGGAAAGATCTGACAGAGTGTGGGGGGTTTTGGAGAAAGTTCAGTTCAGTTCAGTGACCTTACCATATAAGCCTGTGAGATTCAATCTTGCATTGAGCTAAATGTTGTGCTTGCTCTGATACTTTGTCTCTCTGCCTCTATACTGCTATTAACCTATCCAATTGGAATTGAAAATCCTCAGTGGCTCTTGCCAGACTGCTGGCCCTGTGTGGGATCCAGGGCCCCGCTGAGGTGGTGAGGAAGAGGAGGAAAAGGCAATGAGGAGAGCCTTTAGACTGAGAGCCCCATCTAAGACAGAGACTGTATCTGAGCTGCTTATCTTATATCTACCCCAGAGCTTAGTGTAGTGCTTGACACATAGTAAGAGCTCAACCACTATTCTTATTCTTTTCCTTCTTCTTTTTATTGTTGTTGTTGTTGAAGAGAACAGTCCAGTATCCCTGACAGCCACTCCTAAGATTACTGAATTTTACTGTTCCTCAGCCTTGGTTGATCTCAAACCAGATGATTTTGCTTTGGTCTCCTAAGGGTCTGATCATTTTGGAGCTGTACAGAGCCTGGGCCCTCTCCTCCTAAGAACTGTCTGACAGGCCCACTTCCCTGACCCTAGGATTTTGCACGATTGCATGGTTTGGAGGCGTGTCTCTCTCCAGGAGCCATCACTGCTCATTTATTTATTTAGCTAGTTCAAGTTAAGTAATGTCTAGAACATGCTGACCTTGGTGGGAATGGGTGGGGAATAGAAATGACACATCCCAGATGGCATTGCTTGAAGGAGTGTCTAGCTGGGAGAATTGATGTTCCTGCTGAGACAGAAACAACTTATCATGCCTTTGGTTAGCATATTCCCTCTGCAGATGTTTCTGCCAACTTGGTGTTTGCAGGTGAGGAACTCTATGCGGGTAGGCTAGGGGACACCCTCCCAGCCCCCTGGAAGCAGTATGGCTTAGTGGAAACAGCACGGGCTTGGGAGTCAGAGGCTGTGGATTCTAATCCTGCCTCTGCCACTTGTCTGCTGTGTGACCCTGGGCAAGCTACTTAACTTGTCTGTGCCTCAGTTACCTCATGTGTAAAATGGGGATTAAGACTGTGAGCCCCTCATGGGACAACCTGATTACCTTGTATCTACCCCGGTGCTTAGAACAGTGCTTGGCACATAGTAAGCGATTAACAAATATCATAATTATTATTGTTATTATTAATAATAAATGTCATACAGTGGGTAAAGAAATAGCTACTGCCTTCTCACTTTGCCAGGAAGTGGCTTTTCAGATCTTGAGCTTCTTGAGTGAGATCGGGAACCCCAGGAGTCCCCAGACTGTCCCCTGATTCTCTTCGCTATAAGATGGAGTCCAGAGATAGAAGTCATGACTGCTTGGCGTTCCAGCCTGCAGAACGGCCTTTTCTCTCAGCTCCTAGATGTTTTCCATACCACTCCCAAGAAAGTTCCCCAATATCTGGCTCTCTAATCTGGTGGTCTGCAGAGGTTCTTATTTCCCATTTCTCATCAGAGATGGTACCATAGGCCAAGACTCAAAAGCACAGGCCAACAACTTGACTTGGAGGTGGGGGAGCAGTGAGCAGTTCCCCCATAAGATTTCTTCCTCCTCTAGCTGATAACAGATGAGGGTGCTGCTCCCTGTGTGAGCCCAAGGTCATTGGAGAGGGACAGAAAGACAATTCCAAGTGTAGTAAAGGAAAATTCTTCAACGTTTCCTTTAAGAATACTATTTAGGGGTGATCTGGTTCACATCTTGTACCTCTGGAGGCTTAGCAGACTTAAATGACACTTAATAGGGCAGAGCAAACTTCAAGAGAGTATAGCCCCTTTATTTTAAAAAAGATCTAACAGTTATCTACAGCAAAGCAGCTTAAGCAAACTAATGTGATTTTAATTTTTCCAAGGGTGAAACAAACAATGTAGAGGGGTTGTCTCAAGAACCACCCAGTGCTTTGATTTTTTTTTAACGCCTTGTAGGACCGAAGACCTGTTCTGAAGCTGAATGCCTATAGGGGAGAATTCTAGGAAAGTGGACTGGGGCAGCCAGAAACCCCACAGTTGTGTGGGAGGGGCGGCAGCCAATTCTGTTCCTCAAACCTCACCCTCCCTCTCCCATCTCCAGGAAGTAGATTCCGGTGTGCTCCTCTCCCAGTACAAATTAAGCACTGGTACCATCTGGTGCTTAAATTGCTGCAATTGCCTCCTTGTTAATCTTCCAGCCTCTCACAGGCAAAGTAAAATTCCTAGTCTTAGGCTTCAAGACTCCATACCAGCCTCCATTATCTATTTTCCCCTTTCAAACTTGCTCAGGCAGGCTGTTCTTGATCAGCCAACCTGCTCACTCTCCTTCACATTTGTCCCCTGCCACCCAGCCACTGCTCACGCTATTTCTCCAGTCAGGAAAGCTCTTGCACCTCCCCTTCTCCAAAGAGCTACTAAGAGCCCATGATCTCCTTGAGTCTTCCTGAGTCTTAGAAGCCCAGGCTTTCTAGCTCCCCCAAAGATCTCCCACTACTCCCAAATTTACCTTTAAATTATGGGTAGGGTGTGTATTTCTGTCCTTGCACCTCAACAAATCCCAAAAATCTACTACTTTGTACATTTCCTATTTTTTGTTAATGCCATATCCTCCATTAGCTTGTGATGTTCTTGAGAGAGGAGACAGGATCTTGTTATTTCCAGTGCAGGGTCCTAGCATAATGTTATTGGGTGAAGGAATGACAGTGAATGAATAATGCCAATCTACAGTCAGTTTAGATTTCTGTATCTGAGTGTCTAAGCTCATCTGGCTGTTAGTCAAATGACTAACTGTTGGGTGCCCTGAGCCCGATGTGCAGCTGGCCTGCAGACGGTAATTAATGAGCATGATAATTTATTGCTCTATCAAGACCATGGGCTCTGCTGAGAGTATGATGTAGAAGTGTCCCTTTGTGGCTCAGTAGATGGAAACCCCACCCCTTTTGGAGTCTAAATGTTTATGCTGGACTGGAAAGAAGGAGGCATAGTGGAGTAGGAATCATCAGCTACTTCTAAGCAAACTAGCTCATTGCTTATTCACAAACGAACTATCAGGCCACAGATAGAACCATCCTAGACTGCAAACTGTAAATCGAAATATACGCCTTTCCTGAGGTGGTGGTTCTGTTTTGTTTGAGAGGAAGCAGAATTCAGGCTTCAAGATAGTCACAAGACTGAACTAAGCACCTCCCTTCATTCATTCATTCAATTGTATTTATTGGGCACTTACTGTGTGCAGAGCACTGAACTAAGCACTTAGAAAGGACAATTCAGCAACAGATAGAGACAATCCCAACCCAACAACGGGCTCACAGTCTAGAAGGACTTCCCTCCTTCCCCCTACCTACAGACCTCCTATTTTTTTACTCGGCACTGACAGTTTTGCTCTTCCAAATGTGAGACCGTATCTTGAGCCTTGGTTTCCCCATCCTCCCAAGAAGGTCAGAATCTGGGCTTTCCGGCTGGCATGCCTACTTGTATAACCCCATGATTCCTACAGGGCCTCTTGACTCTTGGGCTGTTCGGCTCTATTGCCATATAAGTGCGTAGGTGTGTTCATTCAATAGCATTTATTGAGCGCTTACTATGTGCAGAGCACTGTACTAAGCGCTTGGAATGTACAATTTGGCAACAGATAGAGACAATCCCTGCCCATTGATGGGCTTACAGTCTAACTGGGGGAGACAGACAAAAACAAAAACAATAACAGAATGTGTCTGTGACTTGATTTCATAAATCAATTTACGGTACTTGGAGAGAAGTAGAATGAGGGGCCCAAAGCTAGGGAATTGTGGAGAAGCATATGACCTGTCATTTCAGTAAGGTTAGAATTCAATTACTGAAATCAAGTGAAACTGAGAATAGCATCAATCAATAGTATTCAAGTGCCTCCTATGTCCAGAACATTGTCCTAAGTGCCTGAGAGAGAACAGTAGAATTAGTAGCCATGATCCCTGCTCTGAAGCAACATACTGTCAAGAGGGGCAGACACTAAAATAAATTACAGAGAGGAGATAGTTATAATAGCATAAAGATATGTACTACGGGATAGGCGACACAAAAGTGCTGCAGTGGCAGTTAAGGGGGATATATGGTGGGGAGATTAGACGTGAATTGGGGAAGTCCTCCTAGAGCAGAGAATTTTTTAGAAGGGCTTAGATGATGGGAAGAACAATGGTCTGCCAGACGTGAAGAGAGAAGGAGCTCCAGGCAGAAGGAAGGTTGTGACCAAGAGGTCAGCAGCAAGTAAGACCAGAGGAAGGCACCATGAGTAGGTCACCTTGTGAGGAGCAAAGGTGTGTGATCTGGGGTGGTATAGGAGAAGAGGATAAGTAAAGGGGAGAGAGCTGATTGTTTTTTAAAACAATGGTCAGAAGTTCTTGCTTGATGCAGACAGGAATGAGCAATCCCTGGAGGTTTTTGAGAAGTGGGAAAATGTAGACAGAAATACATTTTAGGAAAATGACCCAGCAGCTGAATGAAATATAGACTGTAGAAGGGAAAGGATGAAGGCAGGGCAGAATGTGAAGAGGCTGATGCAGTTGTTGAGGTGGGATGTGACAAATGCTCAGACCGGCATGGTGGTAGTTTGGATGGAGGGGAAGGGGTGAATTCTGGAGGTGTTGTGGAGGAAAAACCAGAACCAACAGGATTTGGTAACAGACAGAGTGGGCGTTGAAAAAGAGGGATGATTAAATGCCAAGATTATGGACTCAAGAGATGGGAAGAATGGTGGTGGTGGTAATTGTGATCGGAAAGTTAGATGGCAGAGAGGATTTGGGAGGGAAGATGAGTTCAGTTTTGGACATATTGAATTTGAGCTGCTGGGAGGACATTCCTTAGTTCTAGTTTAGTGCTTTTATTGCCAAAGCACTTCGACATTATTTATGTTAATTTTGTCCTCACAACACCGCTCTGAGGTCAGAGGAGAGATGTAGGGGAGAGGAGGGAGAAACAGGGGCTTGAGAAAGTTAGATGATTTACACAACGTCACACTGCAGTCAAGTGGCAGAGCTGAGGCTAGAACCCATGTCCTCCAACATGCAGTACTGTCTGTGCTCTTTCCATTACATCACATTGCCTCCTCTACAATCTGTGTGGGAATAGGGGGTTGCAGAAAAGGAGAGCGGAAGGAGTCTAATAACACAGGAAACTTCCTTAAAGTGGTTTGATTTAAATCTGCTGTTCTTGACTCTGGCCACTCTTGCAGTGTGTTTGATTAGCATTGCTGGCACCACAGGATTGTAACTTTGTCTGTGAAGGTTTGAGCTACTAATGGTCCTTCAGGGACACTGCCTCCTATCTAGGAAAATGAAATGTTTGAAGATGATAAAATCCTCTGAATCGTAAAATATTTTTGATCAACAAGGCAAAGCCATGGATCCCTCAGTCTCTCCAGTCCTGAATATGGTGCTAAGAAGCTACTTCAGAGGGTTCTTTTGCTCTTTAAGATGAACAGGGGAAATAATGAAACAAAACCATAAATGGATTTTTTCCTCTTATCTCCCTTTTCTTTCAGATTACCCTAATGGCATCCGACTCACTTCTGCTGTTCCAGGAGCAGATATCAAAGTGTTAATAAATTTCAATGCCCCCAACCCCCAGGACAGAAAGAAATTCACTGATGATTTGAGGGAATCTATTGCTGAAGTTCAGGAGATGGAAAAGCACAGAATAGAGTGTAAGTACAAAGGTACATACCTCAATCAATCAATCAATGGTATCTATTAGGAGCTTACTGTGGGCAGAGCACTATACTAAGCACTTGGGAAAATACAGTGCAACAGAGTCAGTAGACATGGTCTATACCTGCCATTAAAAGTAAGCATTAGCTGGATCCTCTGGCCAGACAGGGAGAACTTGTGATCTCATCACGCCTTTGTTCCCCCCACCAGAATTCATGGCATCTTACTCATTTCTCAGCTTAGCAACATTCCTAGGATTTGTCACTCCACTTGAAAAATAGGTGCCTAGAGTGAGCACGCAACCAGTGTGTAACAGAGCTGGGAGGTTTTCAGAATCCCATAGCTATGTCCTACCCACTAGCCTCCCCCACCTTCCCTTCTGGAGTGGACTGCGCTGCCCCCCTCGGTTTCTCTGGAAGCTCCATCCTGCCCTGCAGCTGTTGCCTAACTGGACAGAGGATTGTTGTAAATCTATACAATCCACCCCTCCTCTCCCCACCCCCCACCATCATGTTGACCTTGTGTCCTCCAGGAAGTAGAATATCACTCCCTCAGTCAGTTCAGGCATTCAGGTGGCTTCTATGCTTGGATTCACCAAGTGAGAAATTCTGAAACATTTAGTGGTTCTGTCTGTTGCAGCGGAACTTGAGAAACAGAAGGGGGTGGTCCGGCCCAGCATGTCCCAGTGCTCCAGTCTTAAGAAGGAGTCTGGCAACGGGACACTGAACCGGGCCTGCCTGGATGACAGCTACGCCACTGGGGAAGGGCTGAAGAGAAGTGCTCTCAGCAGCTCCCTCCGAGACCTTTCTGAAGCGGGTAAGAGTCATGCTTAGTCCTGCCTTCCTAGCCCAATGCATGCAAAACTCTGAGAAATCCAGCCAGTTCGTGCATGCATTGTGCTCATGGAAAAACTGCAACCCAGGAAGCGTGTGGGTGTGCTGTGTGCATTAAAAAAAAAAGTCGTCTTTTGGTTTTCCTCTTTTGACTTCAAATTAAGCAGCACCAAACAGGTATAGCTTCTGTTTGCACATTGAAAGGAAAATGAATACCGAACCCAATCGTAAGACTAGTGATGAAAAATTGTTCTAGGAATAACCCAGCTTGCCCTCTTTTCTTTCTTCTAGTCCTTTTATTTCTTTTTATTTTAAACTTTTTTAAATGGACCAATAGGGAGGAGAGAACCAGATCCCTGTGCTTCCTCTGTACTTTGTGTTTTAAGCATTACCCTCATATTACACTGATGAATGAAATTGAATGAAGCCAAACTAAATTCCCAAGCTTTGTATCCCCCAAGGTGATGGATGCATCCCTCTTCGTGGGGACTCCCAGCTTTTGGCCAGGGTTACCTTCGGCAAAGGACTCTTGCCTGAAGTACAGGGTAATCCGTTATTGCTATTGTTATGGCTGAGATTCAGACTCTACCAAATTAAACAGGTGGTGTTTGGCTAAAAGAAATCTATACTTCTAAGTGGAAAGAGTGATTGGCGTGTCCCTCTTGTTTCTGTATTTGTTTGCTAGCAGCCTATAGAAAGCAATACAATCCCCAGGCCCTCCCGCCTTTATCCGATAAAGGTGTAATCCGTGCCCAGGATGTGAAGTATGCAATTTCCTTTCAGGCTAATGGTGATTGTCCCTTCCCAGGTTGCAAATGCTCTTTCCTGAGCGATAGGAACCAGAGAGGGAGGGGAAAGTAAAGAACCAAACAATGCTAGCTGCCTGTGATGCCTAATTCTACCTCGTGTAACTGCTGTGCCATTAGTGTAGCTGTAATTTTGAAATAACTGTATATTTTGTCTACCTTTAATAGCTAGCCTTAGATGTCTTCTCCCTGAAGTACCAGAGTGGAGGTTCTAGCTCTGCTGCCATATAAAGCATGCTAGGGAACTGAGTACCTAGAAGTATAGTACAGACTGGTTTGTTTTCGCTTTCGGTTTAGTCCACCGTTCCCTTAAAGCCCCACCTGCTTCACTGTCAGAGAACTACTTCACAAATCCTCAAATATCCACAAATATTCTTCAGTACAAGATTTGAGAGAGAGCTCTGTTGGCAATACTTTATTTTCAGAGCTCTTCTTAGGGTGAGAGAAGCTACCTTCCGTCCCCCGAGTGGCAACAAAATGGTGTCGCCTGCCTATGGACTAATGGACACGAGCCCTGATTTAACCCTTTTCATCCCATAGAATTTGCCATTCCAGTCTTTCCTACATTGCCATGTACCTGAGCTCAGTTAAAGGGTCATGTGCCATCAGCCAGACAAATTCTTCTTGATCATGATGCCATTCCATATATCCGCAGCACATGCCTTGCTCCTGGCATGCTCATTTCCAAAGGTGTTTTATTTTTCATAGTAGAAAACAAAAATCCATTAACAAACATGAGGAGTTTAATCAATGGATTTGGTAAACTGACCTAAACTTTATTTTAATGCTCTTCACTCCCTGATGATTATGGAGCTTCTGTTTGGTGTTGTGCAGTGTGATTAATTTGACAAAGTCCCCTTCCTATTCCTGGGCATAATCATTATGGGTTCTGGTTTGTGGGGTTTTGCTCCAGCAGTTGCTCAAAGAAATAGCATGGACTTAGAGACCAAGACCGACCTTCCCTCTCTCTCCACTGACTTGCTAGTGTGAGTGTGGACAGGTCGCTTATACTGTTGTGCTTCCGGTCCCAGGGGCAGAACGATGTAGCTTGGGACCCCCAAAGAGTAGCCACAGTGGACAAAGGAGAGTGGGTTCTTGGAAGACATTTGCACTTCCACTCTTTCTCTGGATGACTAAATCATTGAGTTTAGTATTCAAATGTATAATATGAACCTAGAAGTATGACTGGGGTCTTTCTATATGCCTGGAATCTAAAAATCAGTGGCTTGATTGTGTGTGTGTGTGTGTATGTGTGTGTGTGTCTGTCTGTGTCTGTCCCTACAAGCTGCACCAGCATAATTCCATCCCTGTCTGCTCCCCTTTTGATCACTCTTTTCCTATAGTGCCGACCTCTGAACTAGACCAGCGTGAAAACAGTACAATGAAGGAGGAAGGCTTCTCCTCCCTCTGCTCCTATTCCTGGACTTTAGCCCACTGACTGTGACTTGTTGAAGGCCAACAAGTACTGGAACATCTTCCCTAGGCCCTGCCAAAACTGCTGGGGTCAGAGATGTTTATTTGGTGGGGGCCCAAATCCCATTTCATTTAGGTCACTGTGGGAAAAATTGGGTCAGAGCCTTATACCATATTCTGTATTGGAGTGGTCACAAGACAAGAATTCTAATTTGTTCTTGCCAAGGAGGTGGGTTAAAGAAAGCCCCAACTATAAGCAGTAAATAAGTATGTCACCAAGTCAAGAGCCCCTAGGAACCAGATATTATCAACTCTTCATCTAGGCATTATTGTGGAGTTATTAGCAGATAGCAAGAAGTATGCAGTAAGGTAAGTTCTAAGTGTGGATTTGTAATTGATTTGGGGAGAGAGTGAGTCAGGGATTTGAAGCTTGTTATCTGGACATAACAGGAAGAGGAGTCTATCTGCTTGAGAGCATCCTGACCTTGCAGATAACTCTAGAATCATGGAGTTTCTGAGATCTTTACACTCTGGATCAGGGAAGAATCTGGCTCTAATACTGGCAATGCACCAATGTAAACAGTGAGTGGGCAATTCTCCAGATGCTATTTGCCAGGTAGACCATCCACACTGAGGACACTTGCAGTGGATTGCTACCAAATCTAGTTTGATAAGGAATAACCCAAAGATCAAGAATCTGCCTGCACTTCCTGCAAAGCTTTGCATTTCTTCTAGTTCCTGGTCCTGACAGATGCTTATAAGAATCTCTGTGGTGTCATGAAGTTCAAGTTAATAAATATATTTCACTATCGGTGAAATCGCTAAGAGTGAACAGATTAAATACAACATAAACCCACTTATCATGGCACCTCCAAAGAGTAAAGAAGGTCCCATGAAGCATAGAGAACCTGCCAAAAGGAGAAAATGGAGACTTCGCTTCAGATTTTGAAGCAACTGTCCTCACAGTCAAAGCTGTGGAGACTGAAAATCACCAGATCTTGAAGATATACTTGGTGAAATTTTCAAGAAGGGTTGGGTATATTGGGTAGCAGCATAACCTACTGGAAAAAGCATGGGCCTGGGATTTGGAGAATCTGGGTTCTAATCCCAGCTCTGCCACTTGCTTGCTGTGTGACCTTGGACAAGTCACTTAACTTCTCTGTTTCAGTTTCGTCAAATGTAAAATGGGGATTCCATCCCTATTCTTCCTCTTGCTTAGGCTGTGAGTCCCAGGTGAGATAGGGACTCTGGCCTGCTTAACTTGATTCTACCATAGCACTTAGAGCAGTTCATGACACATCGTAAGTGCTAAACAAAATACCATAATTATTATTAGTTAATATGATAAATTCCTGACCAAGCTTTTGTTCCCCATGCTGAAAGTTTTTGAAGATGGAACTATCATGCCATCATACTGTTCTCCATTAATGGCATTGAGATGAAAGCCATTATTGAGTTGTGCTACTCAGGCAGCATTCTGTTCGTTGACCAAATTTGAGCCTTCTTTGCATTCAGAGCACTTAAGTAGGAACTCTGGGATGTTCTAAAGGAAAAAGAACTTGGCAGTGATAAATTAATAGGTACGCTAGAGAAGCCAGTTCAGAAACCCAGCCGATGAACAAGCCTACCCTGCTGTCCATGCCCACTGATTACTAAGTCTTTTCCTGGTCCATGCCCCCCTACCCGCCTCAAAGACAAGACTTCAAATTGCACCCATAAAAAATTGGGCTGCCTGGTCAACATCAGCTTGTCCTTCAGTACACTGACTGTTGGAGTGGGATATCAATATGACGTCCAGCTCTAAAAAGTCTCGAAGATAGTGGCCATGTCCCTTTTTCTGTCTTTGAAACCTAGACCTCTCAGGCATCACATGTAACTTCTTGAACTGTTTCACCAGTGAGCCAAACTTAGCATTAAATAGAGTGACAGGATCGCTAGCATCCATGCTGATAGGACCCATCAGCATAGAAACAACATACCTAGCACCACACCTCTAGAAGGACTCAATCTCTATATGTCATTGCTGGCAAGAACCTCAACTAAGTCCTTGTGGATAGGCTACTAGACAATTTAACTGCCTTCATCCATTGGGTGAAAGGGAAGATTACAAAGACTTTTGGATTTTAGAAGCAGCTATACCCACAAATCAGTGACTGGTATTCAATGCAGAAGGGACTAATGGTCCCAAACCAGTCTTTTCACTACCTGGCTAGCAGCATAACATTTTTGAATATGCACTACAGTGAGGGGAAGGAAAGTGCCTGGTTATGTTTGTGCTTCTTCAGTAACTACTGAATTATCCTTCCCAAAAAGAATGCCAGCGACTGCAGTCTGTCATTTGCAATTGACTGTGAGCTCAATGTGGGACAGGGACTGTGTCCAACCGGCTTATCTTGTATATGCTTAGAACAGCATATGACACATTGTAAGTGCTTAACAAGTACCATTATTATCATCATCATCATTATTATTATTGGAACCAGAAAAGAAGGCAAAAAAGAGAAGTTAACTGTTATCATTTTATCAAAAAAAAAAAGCCCAAAAAACCTTCAACCTCAGAGGAGAAAGATATATTGAGGAACAAACATATCCTGCCATAACCTGGATTGAAGAACAGGGCTATCAAGTCTCCTTCATTACGACTAGAGATTATCAGCCAGACCCTCCAGTTCTCTAAACCTACTGTGACAATCATAATTCAGGAAAAGGAATCTTCTGTTCCCGTGTCTTCTGAAACATAGCAACTGCCCAATTTGGCCAGAATATGGATTCCGTGGCCTCACTCCTCTTCTCGGGTCTCTTCCAGTTCTGAGGCCAGATTCACTTTTTTTTCCATAGGGATTAACCTAAGGGTGTGGCCAATTGTTTTTATTACTTCTGATTCTCCCTCTGAAAGAAGCAGTGGGGATATACAGGGTGAGGACTGGACACCCAATGTTGGCCTTCATTTCCGGCTTCGGTTTGCTTTCCTTCAGACAGTGCAGGGAGGGCCCCAGTGTTTTCTCTGCTTCTGATGGTTTGGTGGATTCTCAGGACTTCCTATCTCCCTTGCACAGTAGGGAGGGGAGTTAAGGAGATGAGGGACTCTTTCCAGGGTCTAAATAGTTCAGAAAAAGTTTCTAGATGTTCATTTTTGCACCCCAAGAGAGACTGTCCATCCCTGCTCCCTGGAAAGGGGGTAGCTGTGCCCTCATTTCCTCTCTTAACTCAGCAAGGAAACTAGCAGAGGACCTGGGGAAGCTGACCCATGCCTTTTTCCTTGCTCTTTAGTCAACAGATTTCACCCTTTCCTCCCCATCCCCCACCCCACCTCCAGGCGAGATTCCTGGACAGAGACGACCATTTCAGTTCCCCTGAGAAGTGGCAGTCTCAGGATGTCTCATTGAAAGTCCTGAATGTCTCCAGCTAACTTGCTTGAATTTGGCAAGATGGGGCTAAACAAAAAAAAGGAATGCAGTATTTTTGAATGGATGGTGGCTGCAGATCGAATGCCGTTAGAGTGCTGGAAATGAAAGTGGGGAGCAAGGCTGGGGTTAAAGAGACTCTCCTTGCAAGATTTTATGGTTTTAGGGGCTCCCCACTCAGCTGGAGAAAGATATAATGAAGGTTTTTCCAAGCCCAAGTAGTGTTGCCAAAGCAGTCTTCCCCTCCAAGGGTTGATGGTAGAAGCTTGGTGCTGTGATCTCTGAGCAAGGGGAGAGTAAAACTGAGGTCTTCTGTCCTGCCACTGGCTGTGCTCTCTCTGGTGGCAGGTGGGTGGAAGAGGCAGAGGAAGTGGTTATGCTCAGCATTCTTGCCCTGGAGGGAGAGTTGTCACAAAGAAGAAAATAAAGGAAGTTCTGGGGAAGGGGGGGGGGGGGGGACCCTTGGGTTTTAGGAAGTCCTGGCAGAATCCCTGTGTGGTGGGTGGGGGGAGAAAATTAGGGAGGAGGGTGCTGGTCTTTGATAGACTTTCCCAACATGAATGGCAGAATAGATTTCTCTGCCTCTTGCCCATGTCCCCATGATGTCTACCCAGCCTGCCAGATATTCATCCACTTAAAAACCCCTCTTGAGTGACAAGCCAGCTTAGGCTTCACACCAGGGTTCTGCCTGCTCTGACCCTGCCTCTGAGACGACACTGCACAACTCAACAAACAACATGGAGCCATAATGTCAAGGTGACGCTTTCAAGTTATGGAAATAATTTTTTTTAATTAAGTTTAGTTTCCTTTTAACCATCAAAAAATAAAGGTACTATGAAATCCACTGAGGTTCAGTATTTTTGCAGGAGTTAATTGTTGATTGATTTTTAAATAAAAAAACTTTCTACCCCATGCCCCACTCCTCTCCAGCCCTGTAACCAGGGCAACCTGGATTGGTATCTGCTCTCCTTTGCCAATCCTGGAGGAAAGTACATGCACCCAATATTTTTGTTTTTGTTTTTTTTTTTACTTTTTTTAAAAAAAAACCACACTGCTTTGCTTTCCTTTTGAGAAGCTGCACAGGGTGATAGCCTAGTGATGTAGAGCATGACTTCTCAGCCCTCCCCTCTGCTCCCACCCTCCTAACAGTCTTCTCTAGATGGACTGTGGAATATGGAAGGTGGTGCTAAAAGCCAGGGTAGCTTTTGATTTTTGGCTTTTTTTTATTTTAATTTTTTTTTTTTGGCACTCGGATGGACGTATGCTTCCCAGCTGAAACTCCTCACCAAGGCAGAGTCACAAAAACCTTAGTGTAAGAGTGACCTCCAGCTCAAAGCGTCCACCTTAGCTGAGCTTGTTGCGTATGCTGTGTAGCTCGGGGCCCTCTGTAGTTGCAGTTAGAGGAGCTCCAGTTGTAGATCAGGTTGAGAGAGAGGATATTGATGAGCCAGGTCGTGTCTCCAGTCTCTAACCTATGGTATTGCATGTCCTGGGCAGGGAAGCGTGGGCGTCGCAGCAGTGCAGGATCGCTAGACAGCAATATGGAAGTAAGTAGGAAGCAACTGATGTCTAGCTGGATGTGATGATGTGCATTTTCCAACCTTTATTTTGCTCCTCCTCCTCTTCCTCTGATACACACACGCACACGCACACACTCACACATCTATAACCTGCCTGCCTCAGATCAAATGCATGCCTAGGCTACTCACTCTGTAATTTTATGAAGCTTAAAGAAACACCACCACTTAATGGCTTGTTTTAGATGAAACACCGGGTTGTTTTGTTTCTGTGTTTTTGGTTTCAGCTAACCCTTGTTCCCTCTGTTCCTGCAAGCATGGTTAAACGAACATATGTCCTGTTGCCGCCATTTCAGTCCAGTCCTGGCTTCCAGGACTTTGTTGCGGCACACTCACCCACCGTTCTTGCTGTTTTGACATTTTAGCTGAACTATTGACTTCCATGCTCAGCCATTTGCCTTGCTTACTTTCTAGTTAAATTGCTCAATGTCTGCAGTCATGACACCATGGAATTTCATAGCTAGAACATGGGAGGAGAAAATGAATAAGATAGATGAATTCAATGTGGATTTCATGAGATTTCATTCATCTTCAAGCCATTTAAATATACTGTTCATGTCTTAACTTCAGCTTGCAGATTTTTTTAATTTTCTTTCTTTGATTTGCTTGAGGTAGATTGCAGTTTAAAATCTAGATACATTCCTCCCTTCCTCCCTTCGTTTCTTTTCCTTCCCCTGCCGCCGCCCACACCCCCTCAAGCATAGGTTTTCCTCTGCCCCATAATTGTCTTTAAAACCCCAAAGATTAAATGGACAATTAAAGGCTAAACGGCAGGAAAAGTCGGGGCAGTAGGTCAGAAGAAAAGTGCAAAAGGCTCCTACCAATAAGACTTATGTAGGAATTGGTTTCCAGTTTATCATCCAAACAAAACTGGAAAGGGCTTGGCCCTTTTCAGCTGGACTCTGGAATCATGAAATCACTAATAGCAGAGAGAGGGTTCTTTTGAAATCCTAGTAGTCAATTCAAATTTTATGATGTTCATTTTAGTGTTACATCTGGAGCAAAAAGTAATTTCATGGCTTGGGTTTTTTTATTTGTTTAAATGGGTGACTTTTTAATAAATTCACAAGCTTTAAAAAATAAATTTGAGGAGTCTGTTTCCTGTTTCAGCGTTTTATCCGAACTTTAATCGAAAAGTTGCTGAGGAAACATCATGAGGGGACTGTCAGGTCTTTTAGGGTGACTCACTCTCTGAGTCCTAACCGGGCTGCCAGTGTCCCCACCTTAGCTTGAGAGAAGCAGTAGGTCAAGGCTGTTCTTGCCCGAACCTTCCCATAGCCAGGCAGCTAAGCTGAAGTTTGATGGTTGGCTTGTGAAGTTTTACATTTCTTTCGTTGCCGTGATACTTGAAGATCTTTTAATGTTGATTTCTATGAATTTCCTTTTTAGGGGTCCATCATTAGCAGTCCTCACATGCGCCGAAGAGCTACATCAACCCGAGAGTGTCCATCTCGCCCTCACCAGACTATGCCTAATTCTTCTTCCCTCTTAGGCTCCTTATTTGGTAGTAAAAGGGGAAAGCCACCTCCCCAGGGCCACGTGCTCTCCGGCCCACCGCAGCCCCTTCCTCACCCTCCGGTGATTGCCCATCAGCAGCATTCCCAACACCCCTCCTCCGGGCACCACGCCAGCTCGGCCGAGGGGCAGACCCAGGCCCAGGTGCATGCCCACCATGCCCAGTACTGTCACATGCAGCAGAACCCACCCCCATACCACCATCACCACCATTATCACCCACCACAGCACACCCAGCACTCACATCAGTACCACCACATCCCCCATGGGGGCCACCCCTCACACCCCCCCTACATGCCACATTCCCACACCTCACATGCCCATCCGCCACTGCCCGCCTCCCACTCTGGGCACCCTGCCCATTCTGGGCATGGGGCGCATCACCATGGGCAGCAAGCTGCTGCTTCTACCACTACCAAGCCCAAACACAGTGGCATCAGCACCATTGTCTAGAGGGGGCCATCTTGGCGGCTGTAGTTTCAAACACACATTGCCCAGAGGCATACTGGTAGGCAACCAGTGGCAGATAAGTCCCAGGGTGGATCTCTATAAATTTTTTTTTTCTTTATTTCTGAGCCCATGAAATCAGGCAGTGTAATTGACTTCCACAAGTTCACAGGGTTGGTGATTGATGAAGCAAAGCTCTTCCCAAATAGCACCGTCACCCTGGGACTTCCTCACCTCCACTTGCAGGAAGGCTGGGTTTTGGCTAGTCAGTTTTATCATTGGCCTTGCCACCTGCCCTCAACTCCCTATCCCATCACATCCCTTGCTGATTTTACATTCATTGAACAATCCAACCTAGAAAAGGAGACATGCGATCCAAAAGGAAAAAAAAAGATATTGTTCCATTCTTGCTCTTTTATTGACAATGGGCAAAAATATAAGTAGACCTGATATGGTTGATGAAAGTACGTAAGTAAACTTTATATAATATAAATATATATAAATATATATAAATATACTGTATAGGTAATGTGTGTGTGTGTGTGTGTGTGTGTGTGGAAAACAAACTTTTCAGTCCACAAAATTAGCAATATAGACTTTACAAGGAATTCCACTTACTTGATAGGAAGACAGTACAAGTAGATGAATAGTGTGTGAAAGAGTAGGCCAAAAACTTAAAATGCTAGAAACAAATTTCAGACGTTTCAGTATTTTCATAAAAAGAAAAGTCCTTTGGGACTTGCTAAAAAAAAAACTCTAAGCAATCATTAATGAATGTGCCAAGTAACATAGCATCTAACTGTTTGAGTCCAATATTGCTTTGTATAAATCCTTATTTTATTAACAAAATAATATCCTAAGTAATCAATATTATAACTGCTCTGTTATTTCAGGTAAGCAAACTAGTTAAGATGCAGTAACTCTACAGTAGCAACATGGGATGACCATTGGGTTGTCCTAAAGCATCGGTTACACAAATTCTTAGACACTTTAAAGGCTGTGATAACTGTGAATTTACATGATCCACAATTATTTTATACAGTTATGAATTAATGGCCACATAGAGCTACATGAGAGGTGCATACCCAACATTGCAAAATCATTCATCTCCAACATGAAAGCTACCAAGATTCATCCTTGTTTCCTTAACACCATAACGTGCTCATTTTGTTTCCAAGTCATAGGATCCACAGGTCCTTGACCCTCTCTAAACTTGGATGGTTTAATTTAGCATTTTAGTAGTGTAGGGTGTCGTAGGTCTTGCTTGATAATTCCATGTAGCCATGCGCTGGCAACACAGCTGTGTCTTCGTTTTTAACCCACCTGATCTCATAATTTACAAGTACATCCGCAACACTCAACTGGCTCAGTCTCTCCTACCTTCCATAAGTCCAATTTAGCAGCAAGGCATCATGTAAAATCAAGCGATGCGGCTGTTGCTTCTGTCTTGCAGTGATGCCATCTGCTAAAAGCCATCCAAGATTCTGTACCTCCAGGTTCTGTCCTGAGTCATACATGAGGCCTACTTTGTAGTTTCAGCATTTTTGAGCCACTTCAACTGGAAGTCCTTTACACCTTAACAATAAATAACCAAGAAAGTTTCCAAACTGCACCTACCAAGGTGCAAACTCCCCTTTAAAAAGATGACCAAAAGTTTCTGCGTGAAGGGGTCGGGGGGACGACACCAAGATCCAGAAACCTCTGCTCTTCTTAGGACAGTTCAACTTGGTGGGAGAGGGGGTGCAGGACAATGCTGAGGCAGCAGAAATGGGAAGGGTGAAAACTCCCTAGATTGAGACGCTCCTGGTTTCTGTCATTTTTGTCTTTTTTTTTTTTTTCCATTCTGTTCTCCCCCTTTTTGCCATGCCATTAATATCACAATACCAGCAAAACTGCAAATGAAGCACTTTGTTAATCTCCATAGAGAGCAAATACAGCAAGATAAGAGTTTAGCCTTTAGAAAAGAAAAGTGAATTACTTCCACCTGTCTGTCTTTGTTTGTCCCCAGCATGCAATTTTTCTTTCTTTGGCTTCTTCTCCAAATTGCTCTTTCACAAGAGAAAAAGAACACGCGGAATGTTTATTTGGTTTGGGCTGAGGGGTTTTGGCATCATGGACTATCCTAAATTCTGCAGCCTACCTTAACGGTGGGCTTCCACGGGCTCCCTGAGGCACTCTGTTCCTTGCAGTTTAAAGAATAGTGTTCCTATAAGGGAAAGCAGAACTGTCTTGCATGTCATCTAATGCTAATAGTGTGAGGCTACACTCTACATATTGTATATTTGAAAAATATATCAGTGTTACTGTTGATATTAGTTGAGGCAAAGTGGTAACATTTAAATATGTAAGCTTTTCTTCATCCAGTGGTAGAGTTTAACTGTAACTTGTAGGTTGTTCCAGAAAAGATGTGTAACTGGTACCAAATTCTTATTTCTGAACCCACGTCATGTGGAAAACTAAACAAAACAAAAAGCCTGCCAATCCAGTGAGCAAGCCGTGCCTTGCTTCAGCACGTATTTTTGGCGCTGAGTAATATTCTATGGTTTCTTCTGCACTCCAGAACCATGAGTTGTGGCTTCGGATGCCCTGCTCAAAGTGAGACTCTAGAGAATACATGCCAGGAAGATGTCCAATAAGGGAAAGTTCATGTTGAGGATAATTTCTAAAATGGGTTAATGCCACAGAGCACCCTGACCCAAAAGATTGAACACTGAGATATTTGTATCTTTTCCCCCCTGGCCCTTTTCCACTCTCGTATGTTGTTCTGGGTTCAAATCAAGAACCTAGATGAAGGTTCCTCGGTTATCTGAGGTTTTGGCAAGTTCACTGCTAGCCTGCTTCTCCTTGAAGAAAGCAAAGTTAAGTGGCTAGTGTTTTTCATTTGACCATGACTTTGAATATCCCAAAATGTCCGTGAAAAGTTCACTGCTTTTTTACGATTGCAAGTCTTCACATGTCAGAACAAACCATGGATTAAAAGCTGTATTGAAGCATCCATCCATCATGCCTTGAGTGGGAAGATGGAAGGATTCTGATGAGATATGCTGCTGGGGAAAATTAAATTTTCTCACCTGGAGGCAGAGTTAGTGATTGGAAGGATTTTCTCATGCTTTGCTATTGATGAAGCATCAGTACAAAATACACGAGGAACATTCTTCTCAATTTCCATGAGTTAATCTGACGACATAATTGACATGAAAAGAGGAAGCACAGGCAACAACAAAATAATCTTTTCTGGGACAACAATCCAATATGTATTTGTATTTTTTTAGTTTAAGAATGAAATGTACAACAATGTAAAAATAAAGCTCATCCTAATATAATGTACATGTCTTGTATTGCTAAAAATGTCTTCAGACATCAAATGTAGAATGACTTTCCCATCATGTACTGCATGCAGCAGAAGCCTCTTGTTTCTTGTTAAAATGAGCTGGAGTCAGGCAGCAGATATTTAAGCAATGACTCTCTAGATGTTGACTTGCTGTTCCATATGAACTGTGTGTTTTCTGCAGTTAAGCATGCATTTTGCTGTTTTCGTTGTAAAATATCATCGCAGTTCCTGCCTGCAAAATTAGTAATTGTGTACATATTTAAAAGAGGAACCAATTGCAAGATTTATTTGAGCGAAAATGGGAAGAAAATGGGACCAAGTAGGGGAAATAGAGAACTCTCTAAATTTGTATATAGTGTGTAAATTAGGATTACTCTTCAGTCTGCAGTCATTTTGAAGTTACATGCAGTACCTATCTCCTGCGAGGAACGAGAATTCAGCTTTGAGTTGTATTCAGCTATTAGAAATAGGTCTTGAATGCAGACTGTTAAAGACTTCAAGAAACATCATGCTCACAAGAAGCTTCTGTTCTGGTGAGGCTCAACACCCATTTTGTAACTGTGGGGAAGAAAAGAGTGCTTTCATTTTAATATGCATTCTGTTTGTAAGTAGTAACAGATCCTATCGATGTAAAACTATAACTGTGATCATGTGGAGAAGTCAAATAAATCATTTAAAACTCTGTTTTTTCAGTTTTTCTTATTAAACCCCATCCTGGAGTGATAATGGAAACTGCTCCAATTACTTTTTTTAAATTGATATTCTTTAAAAGGTGGCAGGGAAGTTCAGTGCTTTGGTGGGGGAGGTATAAACTGAAGTTTCATTGTAAAGGATTAAAACAGTTGAGGCAAGTTTCTGACACTACAGAGGTTGCCTTACATACAATCCTTCATTCTGAACCTAGAAAGGTCCTCGGATTGTGTTCCGTTTCTAGCCTGTGCAAAAGCTAGTTGCTATTTCAAATCGGCAGCTGTCTTTGGGAAAAATAAGAAAGGAAGCAAACCTAATTCCCATAACAGGAAAACCATGGGTTTGGTTTGTTCATTGAATTTCCAAATTTTTCTAGAATCTCTTTTCCAGGGGAGAAAACTGACTTATTGGGGGTGGGGAAGTGGGGGCGGGGGAGACTCGCTCACTAGTATTCTAAATATTAGGGAAACCAGGACTGAACAAGTGGGGCAGCTGCACCCAGCTTAGTCGAGGGGAATGCAGACAGAGACCTGGAGGAAACTCTGCTTCCTCTGCCATTTCCAAACTTTATCTCCTCTCTTGACTCAGTCAATCAATAGAATTTGAGCCCTTAAAACCATTCAGTCCATGTCTCTCCATTCCTCAAGAACCTCCAGTGGTAGTTCATCCACCTCTGCATCAAACAGAAACTCCTTACCAAATAAGACATTTGATCAGTTCTCCCCTCTCTTACCTTACTTTGCGGAGCTCCTACTACAACCCATCCTCACACTTTGCTCCTCTAACACCGACCTACTCACTTTACCTCAATCTCATCTATCTCACTGCCGACCTCTGGCCTGGAACTTCCTCCTCCTTCATATACAACAGACCCCCACTCTCCTCACATTCAGAGTCTTATTAAAATCACACCACTTTCCCTGACTAAGCCTTCATTTCCCCTATTCCCTCTCCCTTTTTTGTCACTTAGGTACCCTGTGTTCACCCCATCCTCAACCCCACAGCACATATCCCCCTCCAATCTGGCTTCTGTCCCCTCCACTCTACCGAGACTGCTCTCTCTAAGGTCACTCATGACCTCCTTCTTGCCAAATCCAATGGCTCCTACTCCATTCTAATCCTCCTTGACCTCTCTGCTGCCTTTGACACTGTCGACCATCCCCTCCTCCTCCACACCTTATCTCACCTTGGCTTCACGGACTCCGTCCTCTCCTGGTTCTTCTCTTATCTCTCTGGCCGGTCATTCTCAGTCTCCTTCGCAGGCGCCTCCTCCCCCTCCCATCCTTTAACTGTTGGAGTTCCTCAAGGGTCAGTTCTTGGCCCTCTTCTGTTCTCCATTTACACTCACTCCCTTGGTGAACTCATTCACTCTCACGGCTCTGACTACCATCTCTACGCAGATGACACGCAGATCTACATCTCTGCCCCTGTCCTCTCCCCCTCCCTTCAGGCTCGCATCTCCTCTTGCCTCCACGATGTCTCCACCTGGATGTCGGCCCGCCACCTAAAACTCAACATGAGCAATACTGAGCTCCTCATCTTCCCTCCCAAGCCCGGTCCTCTCCCAGACTTCCCTATCACCGTGGATGGCACGATCATCCTTCCCGTCTCTCAGGCCCGCAATCTCGGTGTCATCTTTGACTCGTCTCTCTCGTTCACCCCACACATCCTATCCGTTACCAAGACCTGCCGGTTTCACCTTTACAATATCGCCAAGATCTGCCCTTTCCTCTCCACCCAAATGGCTTCCTTACTGCTACAGGCTCTTGTTATATCCCGGCTAGACTACTATATCAGCCTTCTCTCTGATCTCCCTTCCTCCTCTCTCGCCCCGCTCCAGTCTATTCTTCACTCCGCTGCCCGGCTCATCTTCCTGCAGAAATGCTCTGGGCATGTCACTCCCCTTCTTAAACACCTCCAGTGGTTGCCTATCAACCTCCTCTCCAAACAAAAGCTCCTCACTCTAGGCTTCAAGGCTCTACATTACCTTGCCCTTTCCTACTTCTCCTCCCTTCTCTCTTTCTACTGCCCACCCCGCACATTCCGCTCCTCTGCCGCCCACCTCCTCACTGTCCCTCGGTCTCGCCTATCCCACCGTCGACCCCTGGGCCACGTCCTCCCGCGGTCCTGGAATGCCCTCCCTCCTCACCTCGCCAGGCTAATTCTCTTCCCCTCTTCAAAACCCTACTTGAAACTCACCTCCTCCAAGAGGCCTTCCCAGACTGAGCTCCCCTTCTCCCTCTACTCCCTCTACCGCCCTACCTTCACCTCTCCGCAGCTTAACCCTCTTTTCCCCCCATCTCCCTCTGCTCCTCCCCCTCTCCCTTCCCATCCCCTCAACACTGTACTCGTCTGCTCAACTGTATATATTTACATTACCCTATTTATTTTGTTAATGAAATGTACATCGCCTTGATTGTATTTAGTTGCCATTGTTTTTATGAGATGTTCTTCCCCTTGACTCTATTTATTGCCATTGTTCTTGTCTGTCTCCCCTGATTAGACTGTAAGGCCGTCAAACGGCAGGGACTGTCTCTATCTGTTGCCGACTTGTTCATTCCAAGTGCTTAGTACAGTGCTCTGCACATAGTAAACGCTCAATAAATACTATTGAATGAATGAATGAATATCCATAATTCGTTTTAATGCATCTCCTCCTCTAGACTGTAAGCTCCTGGTGGGCAGGGAACATATCTACCAACTCTGTTGTACTCTTCCAAGAGCTTAGTTCAGTGGTCTGTACACAGTAAGCACACAAATGCCATTGATTGACTGCAGAGAGCTTGGAAGAGTGCCAAAGAGTTAGTAGACACAAGCAGCATGACTTAATGGATAGAGCAGGGGCATGGGAGTCAGAAGGACCTCGGTTTGAATTCTGGCTCCACCACTTGTCTGCTGTGTGACCTAGGGCAAGTCACTTAACTTCTCTGTGCCTCAGTTCCCTCATCTGTAAAATGGGGATTAAGACTGTGAGCCCTATGTGGGATGGAGACTGTGTCCAACCCAATTATCTTGTGTCTTCCCCAGTGCTTAGAACAGTACTTAGCTCATAGTAAGCTCTTAACAAATGCCACAGTTATTATTATTACAATCCCTGCTCTCAAGGAATTTACAATCCTCAACTTGTCCCTCTCATTCAACCCACATATTCAATCTATCACTAAAGCCTGTTGGTTCAACCTTCACAGTACCACTAAAATCTGCCCTTTCCTCTACATCCAAACTGCTACCATGTTAATCCAAGCACTTTATCCTATCCTGCCTGGATTACTGTATCAGCTTCCTTGCTGACCTCCCTGCATCCCATCTCTCCCCACTCCAATCCATACTTCACTCTGCTGCCTAGATTGTTTTTCTACAAAATCGTTCAGTCCATTTTTCCCCACTCCTCAAGAACCTCCAGTGATTGCCGATCCACCTTCATATCAAACAGAAACTCCCTACCATTGGCTTTAAAGCACTCTATCAACTTGTCCCCTCCTACCTTACTTCTCTGCTCCTACTACAACCCAGCCCACACACTTCACTTCTCAAATGCCAACCTACTCACTTTACCTAGATCTCACCCAAGTCCTGACTCTGGCCTGGATTACCCTTCCTCGTTATATCTGACAGACAATTACTTTGACCACCATCAAAGCCTTATGGAAGGCTCATCTCATTCATTCATTCATTCAGTAGTATTTATTGAGCACTTACTATATGTGGAGCGCTGTACTAAGCACTTGGAATGTACAATTCAGCAACAGATAGAGACAATCCCTGTCCAATGACGGGCTCACAGTCTAAACGAGGGAGGCAGACAGCAAAGCAAAACAGAACAAAACAAAAACAAGACAACATCATCAAGATAAATAGAATCAAGGAGATATACACCTTATTAACAAAATAAATGGGGTAATAATATATACAAATGAGTACAGTGCTAAGGGGAGGGGAAGGGGGAAGAGCAGAGGGTGGGGGGAGGGAAAGGGGGGCAGAGGGAAAAGGGGGGCTCTGTCTGGGAAGGCCTCCTGGAGGAGTTGAGCTCTCAATAGGGCTTTGAAGAGGAGAAGTTAGTTTGGCCAAGTTTCCTCCAAGAGGCCTTCCCAGACTAAGCCCTCATTTCTTCTCCACTCACTCCCTTGCCCTTTCACTTGGATTTTCTCCCTTTATTCACCCTACCCTCATCCCCACAGCACAGATGTATATATCCATAATTCATTTATATTAATGTCTGTCTCCCCCATAGACTGTAAACTCATTGTGGGCAGGGAATGTGTCTACTAACTGATGTATTGTACTCTCCTAAGCATTTAGTGCAGTCCTCTGCACACAGTAAGTGCTCAATAAATATGATTGGTTGATTACAATCTAGTGGAGGCCATGTGATTTGCAATGTGACGAGTTCAGGAGCTGAAGGTGACGCGATGCGTCGACACACCTGCTCTTGCAACTAGGATGCAAAACTGCCGCCTCCTTCCACCGGCCCCAGCCAACTTGTTCAAACAGTGTGATGTCTTATCGTCTGTTCCCAAGCACCTAGGACAGGGATCTGCATATAGACACATTAAATTATTAAATGAAAGTACCCATTCTGTTGTACTCTCCCAGGCACTTAGTACAGAGTTCTGCATATAGCACTCAATAAATATGTTGAGGATGATGATGATGGGATTGTGTTGTCATGTCATTTCACCTCCAGAGTAGCTAAGGAGTCTGTTTGCTATCAGTTGCAGCTCAGGGCTGATGGCAGCCTGGCCCTTTTTTTTTATTTAATGATATTTGTTAAGCACTTACTTTGTGCCAGGCATTGTACTGAACACTGGAGTCGATACAAGCTAATCAGGTTGGAAACAATCCTTGTCTCACATGAGGCTCAGAGTCTTAATCCCCATTTTACAGAGGAGGTAATTGAGGCACAGAGATGTTAAGCGACTTGCCCAGGGTCATAGAGCAGACAGGTGGCAGGGATGGGATTAGAACCTGGGTCCTTCTGACTCCCAGGCCCATGCTCTATACACTAGGTCAGGTTGCTTATCTTTCTTCTCCTCCTTGACTGCAGAGCCGGCTGAGCTGTACAGAATGCCTCAAGATACTCAAGGGGAAGACGCGTCTGGTGGGTGGAAAAGTCTGCACTGCAGGGTGACCCTCAAGGAGACATGATAACATCGGAGTTTTTGGGGTGGGTTCAGAGGCAGGCCCATAGTCCAAGAAGCACATGGAATGTTATCCACACGGGTGGAAGGATAGCTTGGTTGTAATGCTAATTTGTACCTTCATGACTTTTGGATAATCAATTCCAGAAGTACCCCCGACTGATCATCATCATTATTGTATTTAAGTAATATTAATGATGATAATAATAATAATTGTGGTATTCCCGCTTAACACCTTTTTTTTTAAAAAAAGGAAATTGAGGCACAGAGAAGTGAAGCAACTTGACCAAAGTCACACAGCAGGCAATTGGCAGAGTAGGGTTTAAAACCCAGGTCCTCTGGCTCCCAGGCCCATGCTCTTTTCACTAAACCATGATGCTTCTCAATATGTAAAAATTCCCAAGCCTTTAATTCCTTCCTCCAAGGAAATGTTTGCTTGTTTCCCTCACCACAATCTTCTCCCAGTACATGTCCACTGTATTCACATTTTAAGGATTATAATGTGTTTAAGAAGACAATACTCTTGATTTTTAAAAAATCTACAGTTGTGAGGAAAAAACATTTTTATAAAAGCTATTGAGTTCTCTCCTGGGGAATCAGATATGCATTCCCCTGGAGAGTTGGAGTAGGTATCTGATTCCCCAGGAGGGAGCTCAATAGCTTTCATAGGCTGGAGAGGTGGAGAAGAGAAGTAATACTAGTTATTGTGGTATTTTAAGCACACGCTAAGCACTGCGGTAGATACAATACAAGCGCTTAGTACAGTGCTCTGCACATAGTAAGCACTCAATAAATACTATTTAATGAATACAATCAGATCAATGTCTTGGTGCCACATGGGCCTCACAGTTTAAGGAGGCGGGGGGAAGGGGGGAGAGAGAACAGGAGTGCAATCCCTATTTTGACTATTCGGAAAGCTAGGCTCAGGGAAGTTGTTATTGTCCAAGGTCACACAGAAAGCAAGGTGTGGAGCTGGGATTAAGACCCACATCTCCTGACTCCTGGTCCTGTGCTCTTCCCACTAGGACACACTGCTTCTCCCCTTTTCTAACTCATTCAAAGATGGCGACAGGCATGTACCTCAGCCTGCCTGTAGTTTGGGGTGGCCTCAGAGGACATGCTGGTCCCTTGAGGAGCATCAAATCTGTTTCCTTGTTTTGGGAAGACTTCTGAGGGCCTGGGATTGGCCAATCACCAACAAAACAGAGAAATAAGATCAGCTCAGTGCTCTCCAGGGAGCGCTTGCTGCTTGGAGCAGAACCCCTTTTTCCCACCCTGGGCTCAAGGACAAACCGAAGGGCAGCCCAGCCCCTCAGCTCATCCCAGCTGTTCCAGCAGACAATGGCCTGAACAGCCACCACGTCCCGAAGTGGCACTGTCCTTAGCCTTCCGGAACATGGCCTAGTGTGTGAGTGCTCCTCACTTTCTGCAGGCCTGCAGGGAGAACCCATCACAGTCCCATGTTTCCATTCCCCAGGGAAGCAGTGTGGTCTAGAGGAAAAAGCCCGGGCCTGGGAGTCAGAGAACCTGGCTTCTAATCCCAGCTCCACTGCTTACCTGCTGTGTGACCTTGGGCAAGTCACCTAATGTCTCTGGGCCTCAGTTCCCTCATCGGCAAAATGGGGATGAAATATCCATTCTCCCTGCTATTTAGAATGTGGGATCTGATTATTTTGTACTTACTTCAATGCTCAGTACAGTGCTTGGCACATAATAAGCACTTAACAAAGACCGCAGTCATTTTTATTGCCCATACTTGGGCCCAAGAGAACAGAATTCACTGTTCCTAAACTAAGAACACCAATAATAAAAATAATAATAATTACAGTATTTCTTAAACGCTTACTATGTGCCAGGCACTGTACTAAGAGCTGGGATGGGTACAAGCAAATCGGGTTGAACCCAGTCCCTGTCCCACGTGGGGCTCATGGTCTCAATCCTCATTTTAAAGATGAAGTAATTGAGGCACAGAGCAGTGAAGTGACTTGCCCAAGGTCACACAGCAGACAAGTGGCAGAGCTGGAATTAGAACCTGTGCCCTTCTGACTCCCAGCCCCAAGCTGCTTCCCATTCCAGAGTTTAGTACAGTGCCTGGCACACAGTAAGCACTTAACAGATACCATAATTATTATTATAAGCTAATAAAAACTTCCAAGTAGGATTTCAGAACCAAGCTATAAGGAGAAAACAAAAAGCAGACAGGAAAATATATAATAACAAATCAGTCCAATCTTGAGAAGAAAGAACTGTTTAAGATGAAGGATGGCTGGACAAGTCATATCGCTATGTAACGAAAAACCATTGAAAATTTTGGAACAGTAAAATCTGTTAAGCCTGACAAAAGGTGCCCCCAGGCTGCTGACTGCTGATTGCAGAGTTTCCTGGCAAGAACATCAGATAAACCTTGGTTCTGTATTTCTTCTCCAAACTTTTAGAGCAAGTTGTCTACACTTGTGGCCTCCATTTCCTCCCCTACAACTCTCTCTTTGACCCTCTGCATTCTGGCTTCCATCCCCTTCACGCCATGGAAACTGCCCTCTCTAAGGTCACCAATGACTTCCTGCTTGACAAACCCAATGACCTCTACTCCATCTTAATCCTCCTCAACCCCTTCTCCCGGAAACATTCTCCAATCTCGGCTTCACTGCCACTGTCCTCCTCTGGTTCTCCTCCTATCTCTCTGGCCGCTCATTCTCAATATCTTTCGCAAGCTCCTCCTCTGCCTCCCACTCCCTAATTGTGGGAGATCCTCAAGACTCAGTTCTGCAGTCCCTTCTTTTCTCCATCTACACCAACTCCCTTGAAATACTCATTCACTCCCATGGCTTCAACTACCACCTCTATGAGGATGATTCCCAATTCTACATCTCCAGCTCTGATCTCTTGCCTCCTCTGCAGTCTCTCATTTCCTCCTGCCTTCAAGACACCTCTACTCGGATGTCCTCAAGCTTAACATATCCAAAACAGAGCTCCTTTTCTTCCCACCCAAACCCTGTCCTTCCCCAGACTTTTCCATCACTGTAGGTGGCACCACCAGAGAAGCAGCATGGCATAATGGATAGAGCAAGGACCTGGGAGTCAGAAGGTCATGGGTTCTAATTCCAGTTTTGCCACTTGGCTGTGTGGCCTTGGGCAAGTCACTTCATTTCTCTGTGCCTCAAATTACCTCTTCTGTAAAACTGGGACTAAGACTGCGAACCCTATGTGGGACAAGGACTGTGTCCAACGTGATTTATTGTATCCACCCCAGTGCTTAGTACAGTGCCTGGCAAATAGTGAATGCTTAACAAATACCATAATTATAATTAATTATTATTCCTGTCTCATAAGCCCATAACCTTCACGTTATCTTCATCTCATCTCTCTCATTCAACCTACATATTCAATCCATCATTATATCCTGTCGATTCAACCTTCTCAGCATCGGTAAAGTCTGCCCTTTCCTCTACATCCAAACTGCTACCACATTAATCCAGTCATTTATCCTGTTCCACCTTGATTACTGCACTTGTGTACATGTCCATAATTTATTTATATTAATGTCTGTCTCCTCCTCTAAACTGTAAGCTCATTGTGGGCAGAGAATGTGTCTACCAACTCTTACACTGTACTTTGCCAAGCACTTAGTACAGTGCTCTGCACACAATAAGTACTCAATAAATAGGATTGATTGATATCCAAGAGTATGGATAAGGTTATGATAGAGTATAGATCTATTTAAACCACTTTATGGTGTTACCGATGGAGTAGTTAGTTATAGTATGAAATGACCGATATTTGAGAGCATGCTCATTCAAAGCTGTTTCCTGATTTTGAGAAATACTGCTTCTATAAACTGTTCTCTGGACTCATTTTTAAACTGACCCTCTCTTTTTCAAAAGTAATCTTGGTACAGAATGTGACATGATCCAGCTTCGAAGTTTAAAGAAGTACATTAGAAGATTTCTAAAAAAAGCCTGTTCACTCTTGTATAGATGAAGACATATTTGAGTTCGGCCTCCAAAGGCTCAAGTGTATATGATGAAGTGATGAGTGTTTGTAAAAAAGTTTCATGTTTATTAGGTAATAAACAGCTGGACTCATGCATAGTGTGAATGTTTATTCCCTCTGCCTAGCATCCTTCAACCTTTCCTTGGCTCACAGCTCCAGTTAACTTCCAGATAACTTCATACATAGAGGAAATGCTAGCATATGGATAGGAAGAGGAGGTATGCAAACTCTTTTTAAACCATCTTGAAGTCTAAACTCTCCCCTCCACTCTTATTTTCCCCAATCATTTGTCTTGCCTCCATCCACATCTCTGTCTTTCTCTCCATCACCCCAACCTGCACGGTCTCTTATAGTTCTTGAACTGAAGCCTAGTTTGTGTTCTAAACTCCTAGACTAAGATTCTGTATTCCAAGGCCAATCACATTGTTGAAAGTGGATTTTCATTCCTTAAAATATATGATTGTTGTGTCACGAAAAGGATGCTGTGCTGTCAGCTGTGACTTCGCCAATAATTCTGCGCTAAGTGCAGTGACAGGCTGGGACTGGAAACCAGCTCTGGCATCAAAAGCATACTGGCCCACGTTCAGGCTGTGGGTGCTATGCCAAATTCCATTTTTATGCTCTGTTTATGTCAAAACGTTTTTTTTTTTCCAAGTATAGCCATGTAAGTGTGGCTCACGCTGTTTCCACCGAGCTGGGATTCCCTCCCCAAGCAAAATCCACAGGACCAGAGTTCTCCCCATCTTCAAAACCCTCCTAAAACCCCACCTCCTCCTGGAAGCCTTCCACAATTAACATGCAGCACCCTCTTAGCAGAGATACATTTCAATCCTAACCTTAGTACTTATGTCTTTTTTTAATTTGTATGGGTACCTTTGCAGCACTCTTTCTCCTGACCAGTTTGTACTACTTCCTTTCCAATTCTTGTTCTTTTTGTTCCCACACTTTGTAAAACCCTTTTGTCTGTCTGTTCACCCCCATTAGATTGTAAACATTGGAGAACAGTGATTATTTGCCTTATGTCTGTTGTACTTTTGCAAGTGCTTAGTATCATGCTTTGGCATATAGAAAGCATTGAATAAATACCACAGCCAACTTGTGAGGAAATGATAATGGAGGTTCCTAGTGATGGCTGAGGATTACGTTGTGGATATGAATCGCATGGCTGCAATAGCATCAGCTATAATTTTGTCATAAGCAGACTCTCCTGCCATGGTTTTCCTTTTCCTTAACCTCTTTACAGGCAAAGCATCATAGACTACAAATTAATAATCCTCCACTTCTTGCAGATTGTCATCTCACACTTTACAAAATCATCTGCAGTTTTCTTAACAACATCGAAATCTCTTTAAACCTTTTGACGCCATGTGATGAGTTTCTAAGATATCCATTCCACTAATATGGAAATATTTTGACAGTGGAGAAGTCGATTCAAATGCTGGAAAGAAAACATGAGCCGTAAGAACCGTCTCTTATTTAATGAGTGATTCTGTTTCGAGGCATTCGCCTTTATGTGCATGTCTGGTTTAGATCTCGGGTTCTCTCGAATCACTGCTAATGTGATGATAAGTCAACATACAGAGCAGAAACTGGATTTGAAAATGATCCAAATATTTTTCTCAGTGCTGCATCTTTGGACCACCAGGGAGTTTCACTACTCACAGACAGCCTTTGATGGTGAGTGTCCTGAAGGACATTTTTCCATGCTCTCATCCGTTGATATGACTCTGTGACATCATTCGTCAAACAGAAGAGTGAAGCACTTGCAATCAAAACCTTTGAGGTGGCTGCCAGAATGAAATTCAGTACATGTGCATAGCACCAGACTTGAATTACAATGGTCACAAAGAGAAGCTTTTATGTTGCCCTGGTATATTTGCTGCTCCTCTGCCATTGGTATTGCCAGTGCCTTTTATTAATAATAATAACAATGATGGTATTTGTTAAGCACTTACTATGTGCCAAGCACTGTTCTAAGTGCTGGAGGAGATACAAGGTCAGCAGGCTTTCCCACGTGGGGCTCACAATCTTAATGCCCATTTTACAGATAAGGTAACTGAGGCAAGGAGAAGTGAAATGACTTGCCCAAAGTCACAGAGCTGACAAGTGGCAGAGCTGGGATTAGAACCCACGACCTCTGACTCCCAAGTCCGTGCTCTTTCCACTGAGACACTCTGCCCTTTTCTTCCCTCGATTTTGCAAGAAACCAGAACTTGCATTAGCAGTTGAAACAAGTACTCCCCAAATGTAGATTTGCAATCTACTAGCACAGAGAGCTTCTTGTGAATGCAATGTGTTTCTGGTCAAAAGATAACAGAGCACTGAGTTTTTTAAGTGATAGCCTGAATTGTATCATTTGGCACTGAGAACATTCCACCTTCCCTCACCTCTTGCCCCAGTCTCCTGACTACGCTTTTGAATAGTTTCCATAACATTATTAACTGTGACTTTCGACAGAGCTGACAAAGAATTGCCACACCAAATGAACAAAATATTGCAGTTTATTCCTCACAGCAGATCAATAATAATAATGATGATGAGGGTGGTTGTTAGGCGCTTACTATGTGCCAGGTACTGTACTAAGCACTGAGGTGAATGCAAGCAAATTAGGTTGGACACGGTCCCTGTCCTGCATGGGGCTCACAGTCTTAATCCCCATTTTACAGAAGAGGGAACCGGGGCACAGAGAAATGAAGTGACTTGCCCAAGGTCACATAACAAACAAGTGAAGGAGTCAGGATTTGAACCCAGGACTTTCTGATTCCCAAGCCTGTGCTCTATCCTCTAGGCCACACTGCTTCTCAAGCCACTTGAAGCTTGTTCCATCCTTGCAATTGACAGTTTTCTTTATTACATTACAAAATCACTGATGTTTTAATTTGGCTGATAACTAAAAATCCAAGTGAGCTGACTTGTACTAGGATGAGCAAGTTGCAAGGAAGCTCTACACTAGGTAGATTTATAGCCCCTCGTATCCAAAGATGACAACATTAATGGTGAAATTCACCTTTGCACAGGATCAAAAAGATTTGGCTATGTTGTACTCACAACAAAGGTTGTCCCATGTTGTTATACTCAATGCATGGCCTAGTGGATACAGCATGGGCCTGGAAGTCAGAAGGACATGGGTTCTAATCCCACCTCTGCCAGTTGTCTGCTGTGTGACCTTGGACAAGTCACCTCACTTCTCTGTGCCTCAGTTTCCTCATCTGTAAAATGGGGATTAAGACTGTGAGCCCTATTTGGGTGTCTTGCTGCAGTTCATTTTCCTCATGCATCCCACCCAGTGAAAGGTCACTGAGCTGACCATAGCTTTGATACTAAGAGGCAAGACTTTTCTAGATAGAAAGCCACTGGTTTCACTGAAATCCTATCAAATTTTTTTCCTCCTCTTCTGGAAAGACTCTCTCAATAGTACCTAGGTGAGATGTGAGCCCAAGACCCCCTGTAAACTCTAGACGACTGTTGCCAAATCCAGGCATTGACAGTTGGTTCTTGCTGGTGACTGTCACAGGATCTGTAACAGGCTCTCTTTAGACCATTTCCTTCACTAGATCCAGGAATAATCTGGCTCAATGGGTAAGGACATCTGAACAAATACATTTATTTGTACACATTTTTCTTCCTTGGCTACTAAATGTTTTTTGTTTCTTTTCCCTGATTTTCTCATCTCCACCTTTTCCTTTTTTATTTGATTTCCCAAGTACAGTACTCTTCACTTAGTAAACACTAAATAAATACCATTGAATGAGCTCTGCCCGGTATCAGAGTAAGATGCATTTGGATCTGCACACCCCCTCCCCCATATCCTCTTCCAAAGTGCTTAATCTATGCTGAGGCTCCATCCCAGTGCTTTTTTTTTCCTATGGTATTTGTTAGACACTTAATATGTACCAGGCACTGTTCTAAGCACAAGTGTAGATACAAAGTAATCTGGTTGGACACAGTCCATGTCCCTAAATGGGGCTCACAGCACCCAATTTTACAGATGATGTAACTGAGGCACAGGGAATTTAAGTGACTTGCTCAAGGTCACACAGCAGACAAATAGTGAGCTGGGATTAGAACCCAGGTCCTTCCAACTCCCAGGTCCATCCTCTATCCACCAGGCCATGCTGCTTTTCTTTTTGCAACTGGGTCCATGAAAAAATTGGGACCACCACAAGCCAGAAGCCCCAGAGTGCATTGCGTAGCACACAGTAAGTGCTCGATAAATACAATCGAATGAATGAACTAGCGAGCAGCTCCTGAGCTGCACTGGAGGTAGAGGTGGATGGAAGCAGTGGACTTTCTGCTCTTCAAACATAATCTGGCTCTCAGGCCTGGTTGATACGGAGGAGAAACCACTGGGAGAGGTACCATTTTCAGCACTTGAGCACCTCTCCCACTACAGATACAATCCCGATGCATCTGTCTTGCTGAGCCAGCAACCACTGGGGGTTTGGTCAACCAATCAATACATCAATCATATTGATTGAGTACTTCCCGTGTGCAGAGCACTGTACTAAGCACTTGGAAGAATTTAATGCAATAGAGTTGGTAGACACGTTCCCTGCCCTCAAGGAGTTTACAGTCCTAGTAGATTCATTTCACTGGATTTTCTGCAGGCACAAAGCAACCTATTTAAATCTCTGCTTCGATGGGTATAAAGTTGACTTCTACTTAGATTCATTTTCACCCACTTAATATCTGCTAAGAGAGTAATTATTACTGTGTTAAATGCTTACTACATGTCAAGCACTGTTCTAAATCCTGGGGTAGATACAAGTTGATCAGGTCCCACATGCATCTCATAGTCTAAGTAAGAGGGAGAACAGACAATGAATCCTCACCTTACACTTGAGGAAACTGAGGCAAAAGTGACTTGCCCAAGATCACACAGCAGACAATTGGCAGAGCCGGGTTTAGAACCCAGATCTTTTGATTCTCAGGCCCGTGCTCTTTCCGCTAGACTATGCTGATTAATCTGACTTAATTCCTGATTTAAATCAGGCCAATCTGAGTTAATTCCCAACCGACGTCAAATGTTATTATTTAATCCATCGGAAATAAGATGGTAATGGAAATGCCTCCATTGAGGGGCTTCCTTTACAGGAAGTGATCACAGGTACAGATTAAGGCTTAGGGGTCCCAAGGCACAAAATTGGAGTGGGGAGGGGGGCTTTAAGCAAGAGGATGAAGGGCAAGGGAGAAGCAGGGATTGGGGGCAGAAAAGCCAGAGGAACGGGAGAGGACATCAGCCCTCTGTTGTTACCACTGCCACCATCTTCATGGCAATAGCAGCAGCCGTGACGCTCGGCCCAGGTGAGGCCAGCCGAGGCAAGATCCCTGCCGCTCAAATGCTGGTGGGAGATGATAGCAACCTGATAAACTACTCTGGGCTGACCAAAAGCCAGATGGACCTGGGACTGGGGAACAGAGAGGCTTCTGATGCCTCTCCAGCCACAGCTAGCCCACTCTGCTCCAAATGTTCTGGGAGGGGGCCTCACCTCCATGAGGCAAGAACGACCATTACCCACACGGAGCTTGGTGTCTCTGATCCCCAGTGGGGGGGAAGAGATGTAACAAGAGGGGTCTGGAGCTTGGGCCTCTTGCTTGCCGCCCTTAATCCAATCCTTTGTGGATGTAACAAATACCAATATTGTTTCTGGCTTCATATGAAAAGTTTTTGAGCACCGCCGTATCCAGGAACCATCTGGGTCCACGTTTTGTTAATCATTCGATTCCTTTGAGTGCCAGTGACTAGCCGATCCAAAGCACGTCCAGATGATCTCTGTCCCGGAGACTCATGATGCAGGCCTCTTGATATTTTTGCTACACAGTCTTTGTAGAGGACTTAAGCTGAACAAGCGGCGGTGGTGATTTGAAATGGAGAGAGCGGCCCCCGGGAGCAAGTGCTCCCTCCGCGCTCAGTGGGCAGACTGTTAAAATGAATTCCATGGCTTCTCATTTCATGATCTGGTCTGCAGTCTCATGGTTGTTTCTTTAGAGGATTGTCAAAAAAAAAGTCATTAGTTTTAAACAAATGTTAATACTGAGCTTGAATCCCATCGAGAGAGCCAGAAGCATTTTCAAACACAACACTAGCTTCTGAGGGTCTTTACAATTGCTCAGACTCATTTTAGCATGTGGCAGAATTATGCAGCTGTGAGAGATGAATTGAGGAACCGTGTGATGAATTATGCTTCTCCGAATGCATTTCCTGCCAGTTATGTGCCTGAGATGAGCAGAAACATTCCTTGCCAGATCTATTTCGGAAAGGTTGATATCTTCTCTCCTAAATATGAATTAGGTTTTTCAGGTGTTCAGTTTTTCCCTGCACTGGATCTTGGAATCAACCATCTAGTCAGGTAGTGAATCATATTTATTGATCACTTACTCTTTGCAGAGCACTGTTCTAAGTGCTTGGGAGAGTACAGTTTAATAGACACATTCCCTGTGCACAACAATCTTGCAGTCTGGAGGGGGGGGAAACAGATATTAATATAAGTAAAACTACAGATATGCATATAAGCCCTGTGGGGCCGGTAGGGGGATGAATAAAAGGAGTGAGTTAGGGTGACGCAAAAGGGAGTGAAAGAAGAGGAAAGGAGGGCTTAGTCAGGGAAGGCCTCTTTGAGGAGATGTGCCTTCAATAAGGCTTTGAAAAGGGGGAGAGTAATTGTCTGTCGGATATGAGGAGGGAGGGCGTTCCAGGCCAGAGGCAGGATGTGGGTGAGAAGTTGGCAGTGAGATAGACAAGATCGAGGTACAGTGAGAAGGTTAGCATTAGAGGAGCGAAGTGTGCCGGCTGAGTTGTGGTAGGAGAATAGCAAGGTGAGGTAGGAGGGGACAAGGTGGTTGAGTGAAATAAGATTTCTGTTTTTACTGACATCTATGCTAGCAGGTAAAGGAAACTGTATTTAAGGTATATTGATTACTCAAGGTCGACATTACAAGAAGCTTGTTTCAGGATATCTGAAGGGGCACTAGCTGGATGGAGCAGTGAGCAGGAGACAGGAGAAATGCGGGCATGCTTAAAAGCAGAGGGGAAGGAGCCACTGGAGAGTGAGCAATTAAAGATGGAGATCAGGGAAGGAAGAAAGGTGAGTACAAGTGTTTTCATAAGGTCAAAAGGGATAAAGTTGGAGACAGGGGTGAAGGGGGTAGATCAGCACTTAGAACAGTGTTTGGCACATAGTAAGTACTTAAATACCATTATTATTATTATTATTTTTATTATCATTATTATTTTGAAAGCAAACAGGAGGTCTTCTCTCAAGATGGCTAGAAAAGATGAGGGAATGGATGAGGGGATAGGAGGGAATTGAGGCTGGAATGGTGAGAGAGAGACTATAGAGAGGTCACACCTGATAGTTTCTATTTCAGTTTCTATTCTATTCTAGAGAAGCAGCATGGCTTAGTGGAAAGAGCACGGGCTTGGGAGTCAGAGGTTTCTAATCCTCAGAGGTTTCTAATCCCAGTTTTGCCACTTATCAGCTATGTGACTTTGGGCAAGTCACTTAACTTATCCGTGCCTCAGTTTTCTCATCTGTAAAATGAGGATTAACACTGTGAGCCCCATTTGGGACAACCTGATAACCTTGTTATCTATCCCAGAGCTTAGAACAGTGCTTGGCATATAGTAAGCACTTAACAAATACCATCGTTATTGTTATTTTGCCTATAAAGTAGACCGGAAGGACATCAGAGGTGAGAGACAAGTGCGGGTGGGGGCACTGGGAGTAAAAAAAGTAAGTGAAAAGTCAGGAATAGTTAGTGCAGATGGGGGCATAGGAGTCATTAAGGGAAGACAAGTAATGAAGCTGGAGGGGGAGAGGACAGAGTTATAGCAAGCGAGGATGAGCTTAAAATGGACAAGATGAGCCAGGTGTCTGAATTTCTGCCAGCAGCATTCTGCTGCTCGAGCACAAGAGCTGAGGAAGAGAACTGTGGAGGTGATCCAGGGCTACGGCTTGGTAGTATGAGACCAACGGAGGGATGAGGAAATAAGGGAGTTGAGTTCAGTGAAGAGGGCGGATTGAGGGCATGGTTTTGTGCATCTAGAGAGGGAGGTTGCGTAGGGAGTCAAAATGAGGCATGATGGCCTGGGATTAGTGGAGAGGGTCAAGAGATCAGAGGCTTCCGCGGAGGGGAAATGAGAGTTTCATGGGGAGGAGGTGTATTGGAGAGAAGGAAGGTAAATTGCATTCAGAGAGTGGGATTTCATTTCTTTCAGAATTCAGCCTGTTTTAGAGGACCTTTCTCTATTGACCAATAAAATTGAAGAAGTTTTTCTTCCTCTAAAAATGTTAATTGCCCTGCCATTCTCACATGTTGGGTCCCATTTATCTCATAAATTTGAAGGGCAGCACCCATTAATAGTAAGAGCACCCTTAGAATTCTTTAAATAGAAGTGGAAACAATAGAGTGCTGGGCAGAGATCCAAGGGGAATAGAAATAAACAAAGGACTGCTCTTTAACTGAAAGAACTAGAAAAATATGGAAGAAAACAGTCAGACAAATCAATTTTCTTCATACAAAACCTACGGCTTTCCTACCTACAAGCACTTAGGGGATATAGATTTTGAGTTAATCTGCCACTGAAATCAAAACAGAGTAAATGGTGCACCTGGTCCCCAATAGTTTCACGAGTCATAATAATGCAGGAGTTCTGAACCCTTGAAACTTTCCCTTCGAGGCTTTCCTTCTTCAATTGCTATCGGGTCATTTCCGACCTAGTGACTCCATGGACCTTTTCAGAACATCCCATCTTCTCCCATAAAGTCGTTCTGGTTTGTGTATCCATAGAGTTTTCTTGGTAAAGATACGGAAGTGGTTGATCACTGCCATGCAGTAAAGACTTGAGTCTCTGCCTTTGATCAACATTCTGATCACTTGATCATCTACCTTTGACTCTTTCCCATGCCACTGCTGCCCAGAACAGGTGAATTGACTTTGTCCGACTCTTCAGCTTGGACCTTTTCATTGTGGGTAGCTCCATACAGCACAGCTCTAAGCTTTGTCAGTGTATGCAAACACTCCTGCCACAATAAGGTGTTGATTCATAGGAGAGGCTTTTAGCACCACACAAAAGACAAACTAACCTACATTTTATATATGAGGGCAAGAGAGCCCTGAGAGCAGAAGGGTCAACCCCGAGCACGTGCCCCCCACCCTGGTTTGCTTTGTTGCAGCTCTCATCCCATTCGGCTTAGTACAGTGCCTGGCACATAGTAAGTGCTTAACGAATACCATAATTATTATTATTATTGTTCCCCCCTTCCACCTCCCCATCATCCTCAACTCATCTCTCTCATTCAACTCACGTATTCAGTTTGTCACCAAATCCTGTCTGTTCTACCTTCACAACAACTTTTGAATCTGCTCCTTCCTCTCCATCCCAACTGCTACCACGCTGGGGTCAGCGCTTATATCCCACCTTGACACCCATGCCCGTCACCCCCGCCGATTGTTCCGGACCTTTAACTCTCTCCTTAGGCCCCCTGTTCCTCCCCCTCCCCCATCTCTCACCCCCAATGATCTGGCCACCTATTTCCTCACGAAAATCAACACGATCAGGTCTGAGCTCCCCAAAGTCACCCCTCCGCCTCTCCCCTCCCCCCCAACAACCCCCTCCCCTACTTTCCCATCCTTCCCTGCAGTATCCTCAGAGGAGATCTCCTCCCTCCTCGCAAGTGCCACCCCCTCCACCTGCGCCTCGGACCCCATTCCCTCTCACCTTCTTAAAACCATCGCCCCTGCCCTCCTCCCTTCCTTAACTTCTATTTTTAACCACTCAATCTCCAAGGGCTCTTTCCCCTCTGCCTTCAAACATGCCCACGTCTCCCCCATCCTAAAAAAACCCGCTCTTGACCCCACTTCCCCCTCCAGTTATCGTCCTATCTCCCTACTACGCTTCCTTTCCAAAATCCTAGAACGAGTCGTCTACAATCGATGCCTAGAATTCCTTAACTCCCATTCTCTCCTAGACCCCCTCCAATCTGGCTTCCGTCCCCTCCACTCTACCGAGACTGCTCTCTCTAAGGTCACCCATGACCTCCTTCTTGCCAAATCCAATGGCTCCTACTCCATTCTGATCCTCCTTGACCTCTCTGCTGCCTTTGACACTGTCGACCATCCCCTCCTCCTCCATACCTTATCTCACCTTGGCTTCACGGACTCTGTCCTCTCCTGGTTCTCCTCTTACCTCTCTGGCCGATCATTCTCGGTCTCCTTCGCTGGAGCCTCCTCCCCCTCCCATCCTTTAACTGTTGGAGTTCCTCAAGGGTCAGTTCTTGGCCCTCTTCTGTTCTCCATTTACACTCACTCCCTCGGTGAACTCATCCGCTCTCACGGCTTTGACTACCATCTCTACGCAGATGACACGCAGATCTACATCTCCGCCCCTGTCCTCTCCCCCTCCCTTCAGGCTCGCATCTCCTCCTGCCTCCGGGACGTCTCCACCTGGATGTCGGCCCGCCACCTAAAACTCAACATGAGCAAGACTGAGCTCCTCATCTTCCCTCCCAAACCCGTTCCACTCCCAGACTTCTCTATCACCGTGGATGGCACGACCATCCTTCCCGTCCCGCAGGCCCGCAATCTCGGTGTCATCCTTGACTCGTCCCTCTCGTTCACCCCACACATCCTATCCGTTACCGAGACCTGCCGGTTTCACCTCTACAATATCGCCAAGATCCGCCCTTTCCTCTCCACCCAAACGGCTACCTTACTATTACGGGCTCTCGTTATATCCCGGCTAGGCTACTGTGTCAGCCTTCTCTCTGACCTCCCTTCCTCCTCTCTCGCCCCGCTCCGGTCTATTCTTCACTCCGCTGCCCGGCTCATCTTCCTGCAGAAACGATCTGGGCATGTCACTCCCCTTCTTAAACAACTCCAGTGGTTGCCTATCGACCTCCGCTCCAAACAAAAACTCCTCACTCTAGGCTTCAAGGCTCTCCATCACCTTGCCCCTTCCTACCTCTCCTCCCTTCTCTCTTTCTACCGCCCACCCCGCACGCTCCGCTCCTCTGCCGCCCACCTCCTCACCGTCCCTCGGTCTCGCCTATCCCGCCATCGACCCCTGGGTCACGTCCTCCCGCGGTCCTGGAACGCCCTCCCTCCTCACCTCCGCCAAACTGATTCTCTTTCCCTCTTCAAAGCCTTACTTAAAAATCACCTCCTCCAAGAGGCGTTCCCAGACTGAGCTCCTCTTCCCCCTCTACTCCCTCTGCCATCCCCCTTTTACCTCTCCGCAGCTAAAGCCTCTTTTTCCCCTTTTCCCTCTGCTCCTCCACCTCTCCCTTCCCATCCCCACAGCACTGTACTTGTCCGCTCAACTGTATATATTTTCGTTACCCTATTTATTTTGTTAATGAATTGTACATCGCCTTGATTCTATTTAGTTGCCATTGTTTTTACGAGATGTTCTTCCCCTTGACGCTGTTTAGTGCCATTGTTCTTGTCTGTCCGTCTCCCCCGATTAGACTGTAAGCCCGTCAAACGGCAGGGACTGTCTCTATCTGTTGCTGACTTGTTCATCCCAAGCGCTTAGTACAGTGCTCTGCACATAGTAAGCGCTCAATAAATACTATTGAATGAATGAATGAATGAATGAATGAATGAATGAATGAATACTGCATTAGCCTCCTTGCTGACTTCCCCGCCTCCTGTCACTCCCCACTCCAATCAGTCAATCATTCAATCATATTTATTGAGCACTTAGTGTGCACAGACCCCTGTACCAATCTTCACTCTGCTGCTCAAATCATTTTTCTTAAAAAAAACAAAAAACTTGTGGGCATATCTCCCCACTCCTCAAAAAACCTCCAATGGTTGCCCATCTATCTCCAGATCAAACAGAAACTCCTTATCATTGGCTTAAAAGGTCCTTTCTCCCCTTATCTAACCTTACTAATTTCCTACTGTAATACAGCCCACATACTTCACTCCTCCAACACTAACCTACTCACTGTGTCTTGATCTCATCTATCTCACTGCTGATCCTTTAAAACATTTAACTCTCTGTGCCTCAGTTTCCTTAGCTGTAAAATAATGTTGGTATTTGTTAAGCGCTTACTATGTGCCAAGCACTGTTCTAAGCGCTGGGGTAGACATAGGGGAATCAGGTTGTCCCACGTGGGGCTCACAGTCTTAATCCCCATTTTACAGATGAGGGAACTGAGGCACAGAGATAAGTGACTTGCCCACAGTCACACAGCCAAGTGGCAGAGCTGGGATTCGAACTCATGAGCCCTGACTCCAAAGCCCGTGCTCTTTCCACTGAGCCACGCTGCTTCTCCTGGGGATTAAATGCCTATTCTCCCTCCTACTTGGACTGTGAGCCCTGTGAGGAACAGGGACAGTGTCCAACCTAGTTAACTTGTATCTACGCTAGCTCTTAGAACAGCATTTGGATAATAGTAAGCACTTAACAAATACCACTAAAAAAAAAAGTTGGGCATTAATGCAGCCCCAAACTTGAATGTGACCGTGCTTTGAAAAAAAGATAAATTGCTAATATTCTTTGTCAAATCATTAGCCACTCAATACATTGCTTTTAATTAGTACAAAAGAAAATGAAACTTGTGACTAATAATAATTTAATATTCATTAAGCACTTATGTGCCACACACTGTACTAAGCACTGGGGTAGATATAAAATAATCAGATTGGACACAGTCCCTGACCCACATGGGGCTCACAGTCTAAGTAGGAGGGAGAATGATTTAATCCCCATTTTATAGATGGCAAAACTGAGGCACAGGGAAGTAAAGTGACTCATAGTGGGCAGAGAATATGTGTGGTAACTCTTGCATTGTACTCTCCTGTGGGCTTAGTACAGTGCTCTGCACTCAGTAAATACCACTGATTGATTGAAGAGGAAAAGGATTCAGCAAAGATAGAAAAGCCGAAAGGTGGACGGAGCACTGTGTTCCTTAAAATCAAAGCCAGAAAGAATTTCCATAAGGAGATAATGGTCAAGAAGGTTTAATACAGAGAAGAGGCCATGGATTTGACTAGTAGATCATTGGAAATTTTGGTGAGTGATAAGAAATTTAGATTGGAGAGGTTCAAGGAGAGAAGAAGTGACACCAGTCGGAGAAGCCGACACACTTGAATTGTATATAAGGAAAAAGAACGAAGATAGGATGATAGAGGGGTGGGGTAATAAAAACCATTAAGTTCAGATTTTCCAGAGGGATTGTGTGACTCACTCTCCCAAGTGCTTAGAACACAGTGCTGGCCAAAGTAAGCACTCAATAAATACCATTGACGGGTTGATTTGTGTTACTACACTCCTACCAGCTTTTTAAATGCCCCTTCATTAAATGTTCACTCCAGGAGGAAATAGAAGTAGGTCAAGATATTTCTTTTTTTTCACATGAATGGAGACTTTAATATGTTTAAAAGTGGAGATGAGTAGGAAAGGCTGAAGATATGTGACGGGGAGAGAAGGATCAGAGCAAGGTTTTTCATGAAGCGAGAGGAGATAAGGTTTGAGATGCAGGTGGAGAGGGTGGCCTTATGGAGCATTAGAGGTGCCTTCTTCTGAGAAACAGAGAGGCAGGAGAAGATAAATATGGAGAGAGGATAACCTTAAGAAGGAGAGGTGGGGGAACCTGGTGGAAACTCTGCTTTCCTACTGCAAACCAGCCCTCACATTTGGTTCCTCTAATGCTAACCATCTCACTCCCATCTATCTCACCCCGACCTCTTGCTCACATCCTGCCTCTGGCCTGGAACGCCCTCCTTCTCCATATCCGACAGACGATTACTCTCCCCACTTTCAAAGCCTTATTAAATGCACATCTCTTCCAAGAGGCCATCCCCAACTAAGCCTTCATTTCCTCTTCTCCCACTCCCTTCTGTGTCACCCTTGCACTTGGACTTGCACCCTTTATTCACCCCTCCCTCAGTCCCACAGCACTTCTGTGCATATCCATAATTTACTTATATTACTGTCTGTCGCCCCCTCTAGACTGTAAACTCACTGTCGGCAGGGAACGTGTCTGCCAGCTCTGTCCTTTTTTATGACAGTAAGTGCTCAATAAATAGCACCCAGTAAGTGCTCAATAAATACAACTGATTGATTGTCATCGCGTGTGGCCAGGCTATCACCAGGGCAGAGCTGTAGGATGAGACATAGCTATAGGATGAAGGGATCAGTTCAATAGAACCATAAGGATTGATAGTTCATTGTAATTTAGAGCCTCATAATCTCCCCTTGTGCAGATAGGAAGGCGTATAGATGTGAAGATATGCATAATTGAAACAACTTCATCTGGGCAGGAGCTGGGTTTTAAATGTCACTGTGCTTTCTCATCCGCTTAATTCTGTCAAAGAAGACACAGAAATAAGGGAATTGCTGGCTCGCATCATTTTAGTGAATACTTTTCAGGTCTTTTTTATTATAACTAACCTTTTAGGGAGGACCCCTCTATATGCATGGGGTAAATTCCAAAACGTACCAGGAATTAGAACTCTGGATTGCACATACAAGCAGCATGGCTCAGTAGAAAGAGCCTGGGCTTTGGAGTCAGAGATCATGGGTTTGAATCCCGGCTCTGCCACTTGTCAGCTGTGTGACTGTGGGCAAGTCACTTAACTTCTCTGTGCCTCAGTTACCTCATCTGTAAAATGGGGATTAAGACTGTGAGCCCCACGTGGGACAACCTGATTCCCCTGTGTCTACCCGAGCGCTTAGAACAGTGCTCTGCACATAGTAAGCGCTTAACAAATACCAACAAATACCAACCAACAACATACGGCTATTGGGGAAATCTGTTTTTCCCAATGCTGATATCGTTTCCATAGTAACCAACATACTTTAAATGGGGACAGGAGTCTGACAAATCTAGCAGGATGAAAGTAAGATATTGACATATATATGTGGTTGCGTGTTTTAAAAAATTGTCCTTTGTATTCAGTGATGGTGCCTGATAGGCTTATCTATGGGTGCACGTGTAGCTGACAAAGCGGATGCAGGACTGACAGTCCCATCTACCCTGTTCACATACACATATGGTCAATGAGGTTGGGATGTTTTCTGTTTGGTGCACCTGACGCTGTTTTGTTTCTGCCTCTTTGTCTCACAATCCTCTCGAAGATGGAAGAGAGCTGCTCCCTCTTTGATTGCAAAATACCAAACTGGTCTGTCTGCTGCAGTTTTCTTTAGGTCTAAATCTCTGATGCCACACTGACTGAAGCTGTGCATTATTGCATCAACTACTCAATGGTATTTATTGAGCATGTACTGAGCATAGCACTCTGTATTAAGGACTTGGGAGAGTACAATACAGTAGAGTTGGTAGACAGTTTCTGCCCACGAGGAGTTTACAGTCTAGAGGGTCTGCATTCTTGTGACCTTGGGCAAGTCACTTCACTTCTCTGTGCTTCAGTTACCTCATCTGTGAAATGGGGACTGAGACTGTGAGCCCCACGTGGGACAACCTGATTACCTTGTATCTATCCAGCGCTTAGAACAGTGCTTGGCACATAGTTAGCACTTAACAAATACCATTATTATTATTATTATTATTACATGGTTCAATCCATGGTATTTATTGAGCACTTATTGTGTATAGAGCGCTGTACTAGTGCTTGGGAGAGTACAACCCAACAGAGTTGGTAGATGCATTCCCTGCCCACCAGGAGCTTACAATCTAGAGGGGGGATGGACGTTAAAATAAATTGTCTATGTACCTAAGTGCTGTAGGCCTGAGGGGGGGGGTGAATATCTAGTACTTAAGGGGTACAGGTCCAACTGCATAGGCAATGCCTAAGGGAGAGGGAGTAGGGGAGATGAGGACTTAGTTGGGGAAATTCCCCTGATTCCCCTTGCTTTTGGTTTCCCCATTTTAATTTTCCATCCAACAGCTGTTTGGCTATGCTACTGTGACTCATTGTCCTCACACGCCCTGCCCAGGGAAGCTGTGCTGAGGTGAGCATAGCTTGGACTCTGGAAGCCTAACTTTGTTGCAGGCCACTTTTCGATCACTGGCAGTGTCGTGAGTGAGAGCATGGAGCACATTCTGTACTCTGCCCCCCACATGGCCTCCCTAATTGGTACATCCTTCCTCTGCCACAAAGAGTTCTTGAGATACCACTGTCGAGATTGGGGATGCATTCCTTTATTTGGTAGGCAGAAGAATATGTTTGATAGTAATAATAATAATGGTACTTGTTAAACACTTACTATGTGCCAAGCACTGTTCTTAGCACTGGGGTAGATACAAGTTAATCAGGTTGGACACGATCCCTGTCCCACATGGAGCTCACAGTCTAAGAAGGTAGGAGTAGAATTTAATCCCTATTTTCAGCTGAGTTAACTGAAGCACAGAGAAGTTATGGGACTTGCCCAAGGTCACAGAGCAGACAAGTGGTAAAGCTGGAATTAGAATACAGGTCCTCTGACTGCCGGGCCTGTGCTCCTTCTGCTAAGCCATACTGCTTCCACATTTACTTGGCACATTTACTGAGTGAAAGCAGAAAGTGGCTGCATAATTTGCCAGTCCTTTGTGGTCCTATTACCTTTTTTCATGTTTTGGACATTGCTACAGTTTGGGCACTGGAACCTTAGTTTGTCTGTTGTTGCTATTCCTGCAATTAATCTATCTGAATACTTGTAGAAGCATTCTTTTTCTTTGACTTGTTTGGTGTCATGGAGGCACGTGCATCAACGATGGTGGCCAATACTAATAACCATGGTACTTGTTAAGCGCTTTCTATGATATGTTAGCCATGGAGGCCATAATGGCTGCAGGGTGACAGTGACAGTTTGAATTCTTACCTGCTCACTTCCTGTTGAGCTCCCCAGAATTTGCATCTACTGGGAGTCCAAGAAGAAGAGAACCAGCAGAGACGGGAATGGGTAAGAATAGAAATCTGCCCCTGCTTCTGCCATCTTGGCCATCCAACCAAAAGCTAAAAGCCGATGGGGCTAGCCGGCAGTGTCAGCTTCGCCTCCAGCTTTTGCCCACCACCAGTGGCAACAACAGCAAGGGCCTTGTTTTTTTTTTACTTGCTCCTGTTGTTGCTGGTCCCCTTTTGGGTCTCAGCAGGGTGCAAGTCCTTAAGGAACCAGCTGCAACTGGAGCTTTTCTTTCTACCAGTTCCTGCCACAGCTGATCTGGTTCCTGCTGGACTCCTAGGAACTCTTGGTTCTTCAGCGACCAGCGAGAGGCAGACCAGCCTCAGCAGGAGCCGACAAGAAGAGATGCCCTAGTTGATGCTGTTGTCATCTCAAGGGGTGGAAAGGATTAGGGTCAGCGTCCCCCTCCCATTTTATAGAAAGATTAGATGGACTTACTTCTATCTACTTTGAGAATAAGTTCTCTTCATTTCATAAATAGGTGTGTTGTGTGCTTGCCTTTACGCCGATGTTCTCATTCTGGGTGTGGAGAGTCATTAAAGATTCCAACTTCAGCATAGGATTTTTAATGGTAATCAAGTTTCACAATTATTGACTAGATATTTTTGGACTGGGGGCAGGTTGCTCCTCCCTCACTTTCTTTCCTCCCTCCATCCTCTTACTATTTTTTCATTCATTCGGTGGTATTTATTGAGCACTTGTCATGTGCAGAGCACTGTACTAAGCGCTTGGCAGAGTACAAACCAACAAAGTTTGGAGACACATTTGTCATGCTATTTTTCATTTACCTCCTTATGGGCAGGAACTGCCAACTCTGTTGAATTGCACTCTCCCAAGTGCTTAGGACTGTGCTCTGCGCACAGTAAACATTCATTATCACTATCATCATCATCATCATTGGAATTTATTGAGCTCTTACTGTGTGCAGAGCACTGCACTTAAGCGCTTGGGAGAGTAGAATACAACAGAGTTGATAGAAATCTTCCCTGCCCACAGTGAGCTTACAGTCTAGAGGGGGAGATTCAGTAAATACCACTGATTGATTTAGCTGGCAGCCAAAGAGGCAGCCCTGGAAAAGACAGGATGTTGACCTCTCACCACCATGATTGCAACCCTTTATCCTTCATCTCTCCTATATCTTGCACCATCCCTGGAGAAACTGTCTCCAGCCTTCTGCCCCAGTTATACTTCTGTTTATGACTATTACATTAAAGTGAAAATGTCAGCCGACTGTCAATCAATTAATCATATTTACTAAGTGCCAATTGTGTGAAGAACAGAGTACTAAGTGCTTGGGAGAGTACAATGCAGTAGCCATGATTCTAGAGATAGATACTGAAGTAATTTACATATAGAAAGAAAGAAGGAAAGTGGATACTTGGATGAGTTCTTAAGTAAGAGGATAAGTAGAGCAGCAGCGTGGCTCAGTGGAAAGAGCATAGGCTTTGGAGTCAGGGCTCATGAGTTCGAATCCCAGCTCTGCCACTTGTCGGCTGTGTGACTATGGGCAAGTCACTTAACTTCTCTGTGCCTCAGTTCCCTCATCTGTAAAATGGGGATTAAGACTGTGAGCCCCACGTGGGACAACCTGATTCCCCTATGTCTACCCCAGCGCTTAGAACAGTGCTCGGCACATAGTAAGCGCTTAACAAATACCAAGTACCTAAGTGTAATGATTGATGTAAAGCCCTGGGATGGTAATTGGGGGACTAAAAATCAGAGGAGTGGAGAAATTACTCAGGGAAGGGCCCCTGGAGGCGATATGATTTCAGAAGGGTTTTGAAGTTGGGGAGTTTTGGAGGGAGTTCCAGGCAGGAGGAGGGGCTTGAGTCCGGCAGGGGAGGGAGGGAGGAGAGGCAAGAATTAGGCACAATGAGGTTAGCTTTGGAGGAACAGAAAGTGTGAGCTGCCATGTAGTGGGAGAAGAGAGCGGATAAAGGGGGAAGGCTAATGGAAGGCCTTGAAAATAGTCAGGAGTTTCTGCTTGAGGCAGAGAGAAATGGGTAACCCTCGAATGGGGAGAAGTATGCAGAAAAACATTTTAGGAAAATAACCTGGGCAGTAGATAGAAGTAGCATGGCTTAGTGGATAGAGCACAGGCCTGGGAGTCAGAAGGTCCTGGGTTCTAGTCCTGGCTCTGCCACTTCTCTGCTCTGAGACCTTGGGCAAGTCACTTAACCTCTCTGAGCCTCAGTTACTTTATCTGCAAAATGGGGATTAAGACTGTGAGCCCCATGTCGTACAATGATTGCATCCAACCCGATTACCTACCCCACAGCTTAGAACAGTGCTTGGCATATGGTAAGCGCTTAACAAGTACCATAATAATAATTATTATTATTGGCTGGATTGGGGAGGGGAGAGACTGGAGGCAGGGAGACCAAAAAAGAGGCTGATGCAGTAGTTGAGTGGGGACATGACATGAGCTTGTACTGGCATGCTGAGCACTTGGGTGGAGAGGAAGAGACAGATCCTGGAAATGATTTGGAGGAAGAATCGACAGGATTTGGGGAAAGACTGAATGTCGGGGTTGAAAGAAAGGGAGGAGTCAAAGGTAATGTGGATTTCAGAGAGGGAGGAAAGGAAGGATGGTGGTGTTAACTGTGATGGGAAAGTAAATGAAGGAGAGGTTTTGGAAGAGAAGATAACTTCAGTTTTAGACATTTTGATCTTAAAATGTCCACCAGATAGCTGTGTAGAAATGTCCTGGAGGCAAGAGGAAATGTGATGTCACATGGTTTGGGAGAAAGGTCGAGACTGGTAATTAGGGCAACAATACTTTGCTTTCTAAATCAATAAAAAGGCAAGCAGAAACCTGTGCCAATCTTTATTTAAGAAAAACTTGTCCACATCAACAGAAAATTATGCTGGCAAACAAGAGTCAGCTTTCAACAGTTTCTGTGTTGGATGAATAAATTTGCTTTTTTGTGTGTCTATTTACATAATAAGGCTATGTAGTTAGTTTATTTTAACTCTAATCGGTCAGATTTTTTCAGCTTTTACATTTACACTACTTTGGGGACAAGGAGGAGTGAGTAAGCCCGTCAATGGGCAGGGATTGTCTCTATCTGTTGCCGAATTGTACATTCCAAGCGCTTAGTACAGTGCTCTGCACATAGTAAGCACTCAATAAATACTATTGAATGAATGAATGAGAGTTTGAAGGGGGCAGTAACATTTCAGCGGTAAGATCCCCTTTAGCAAATTACATGTTCAGTGCATGCTGGACTGTGTCCGACCTGATTATCTTGTATTATTATTATTCTTATGACATTTGTTAAGCGCTTACTATGTGTTGAGCACTGTTCTAAGCACTGGGGTAGATACAAGTTAATCAGGCTGGACAAAGTCCCTATCCCATATGGGGCTCACAGGGCTTAGTACAGTGTTTGGCCCATACTAAGTGCTTAACAAATACTAATAATAATAATGATATTTGTTAAGCGTTTCCTATGCGCTAAGCAGTGTTCTAAGTGCTGGGGTAGATACAAGGTAATCAGGTTGTTCCACATGGGGCTTTCACAATCTTAATCCCCATTTTACAAATGAGGTAACTGAGGCCCAGAGAAGTTAAGTGATTAGCCCAAAGTCACACAGCCGTTGTGGCGGAGCCAGGATTAGAACTCACGACCTCTGACTCTCAATCCTGTGCTCTTGCCACTAAACCATGCAGCATCAGCATCATCAATGTGTGGAATGTTTGCAGATCTGGAGGAGCAATTTTGACATATTCTTTATGACCCAGGATCTTCCTGTCCCGAATGTACCCATCGACTTCGAATCTGTGGTCCTACTTGCCAAAGCTAAGTAATACCCTGCTAAATGTCTAAACGGCCCATTCCCCCATAACATGGGACCATCTGGGGGTAGGGTGTCCATTGGCATGGTGTCTGTAAGCACAGCATGGCCCCCCTCATTAGGTGAGGCCTAGGCTTTATTAGATTGAGTTTTTTCAAATCTCATAGATCAAGTTTCCACACCAAAGAGAAGTGACACATGTTCATCATTTCATCTGTAAGATCAGTGAGCACTTCCCACACCCTCAAGAGGCGGCTCTCATGATCATGGCTGGTGCCCCTGAGACACAAAACCTCCAGTCAACACTTTGAGATTTATTTTCCATTTTCTGGGCTTTTTTTTATTTTTCTGGTTCGCCTGAGCCAGGGGTGAAGCTGGATAGTTGTGTGCTAACTCTACATTTGTTTTGTAGATTCTACATCCCAGAAGCGCTGGCAAAAGGTCAAAGTATTGGCCTAGAATCTGTCATAGCCTCGTGTCCTCTTCCAGGATTATGGCTAATAAAATCAGGACTGAGCTGTGCTGGAGCCAGGGGGGTTTCTGGAGATTCCTGAGCTGTTTCTATGGCCACGCCTATTACATTTCAGCCTTTCTGGATAAAACGGGAACAAAAACCCCACAGGTTTCATACCCGCCAATGCTCCCCGAGGTTCCCTCTTTGTTCTTTGGTGTCAGAGGGCAGTGATCGATAGGGCACAGGAGGATGCATATGAAACCACTGTCTTCCTGACGGCTAGAGCCTTGCAAAGGCCTGGATCAGTGCACAGTCTCAAGTCCAAGGATTGAGCACAGATGGAGACTATGAAGGCACAGAAAAACTGCATAGATACGGCAGCATCTCAGCCATCGTACCTGTGGAGAGTCAGCGGGGACATGAAATGTGCATCTGAACCCAGCCGAGTTTGTCTTTGGCCCAGCCCAACCTGGGGCATGGGACTTAAACCTGGGAGAGCGGCATGGCCTACTGTTAAGAGCATGGGATTGGGAGTCAGGAGATCCTGGTTTGAGTCCCAGCTCAGCTACTGGCCTACTGAGTGATCTTGAGCAAAAGGTTTAATCTCGCTAGTCTTCAGTGTCTTCATCTGTAAAATGGGGATAAGATGAGCCCCAAGTTGAAGCCTGAAGAGCTGGGTTCTAAATCTTGTTCTGCCACCTGCCTGCTGTGTGACTTTGGGCAAATCACTTAACTTCTCTGTGCCTGTTTCCTCATCTGTAAAATGGGGCATAGTGGAATTACTTAACCTCTCTGTGCCTGTTTCCTCATCTGTAAAATGGGGCATAGTGGAATCACTTAACTTCTCTGTGCCTGTTTCCTCATCTGTAAAATGGGGCATAGTGGATAGAGCACGGGCCTGGAAATCAGAAAGTCATGCGTTCTAGTCGGCGTTGCCACTTGTCTGCTGTTGTGACCTTGGGCAAGTCACTTCACTTCTCTGTGCCTCCGTTACCTCATCTGTAAAATGGGGATTGAAACTGTGAGCCCCATGTGGGACAGGGACTGTGTCCAACCCAATTTCATTGTGTCTACCCCAGGACTTAGTACAGTGCTTGGCACATAGTCAGCACTTAACAAATACTACAATTATTATGAGGGTCAGGGACTGTGCCCAACCTGATTATTTTATCTACCCCAGTGCTCAGTAAGTGCCTGGCACATAGTAAGTGCTGAAAAAACACCATTTTTTGAAAAAAAGATGGTGTTTGATGTTATGATCTTGTATTCACCCTGGCACTTGGCACAGGGTAAGCAGTTTGTTTTAATATATTTGTTAAGTGCTTACTATGTGCCAGGCACTGTACTAAGCACTGGGGTAGCTACAAGCTAATCAGGTTGGACACAGTCCATGGCCCACATAGGGCTCACAGTCTTTATACCCATTTTGAAGATGCTGTAATAATAGTTATTAATAATTATGGTATTTGTTAAGCACTTACTTTGTGCCAGGGTACTGTTCTAAGCACTGAGGCGAATACAAGCAAACCGGGTTGGACACACTGTCCCACATGGGCCTCACAGTCTCAATCCCCATTTTACAGATGAGGAAACTGAGGCACAGACAAGTGAAGTGGCTTGCCCAAGGTCACACAGCAGACAAGTAGGGGAGTCAGGATTAGATCCATGACCTTCTGACTCCCAGGCTTGTGCTCTAGCCACTATGTTACCACTTGCCTCTGTGTAACCCTGGACACATCACTTAAGTTTTCTGTACCTCAGCTTCCTCATCTGTAACGGAGGGATTCAGTGCTTGTTGTTCCTGCTGCTTAGACTGTGGGACCAGGATGGTGTCTGACCAGATGATCTTGGATCTACTCCAGTGCTTAATACTGTGTTTGGCACATAGTAAGCTCTTAAAAAAAACACAATTATTATTATTATTATGCTATCCCAACGGCCTCATTTATTCATTCAATCGTATTTATTGAGCGCTTACTGTTTGCTGAGCACTGTGCTAAGCGCTTGGAAAGTACGATTCAGCATCAAATAGAGACAATCCCTGCCCACAATGGGCTCACAGTCTAGAAGGGGGAGACAGGCTTCAAAACAAGTAAACAGGAGTCAGTACCATCAATATAAATAAATAGAATTATAGATATATATACACATCATTAATATAAATAGAATTATATATAGAATTATATAGCACTCATGTCTATTTTGACTTTGAGGCGGGTTCCAATCTCCCTTCTGCCACTTGGCAGCTGTGTGACTTTGGGCAAATCCTTTGACTTCTCTGTGCCTCAGTGACCTCATCTGTAAAATGAGGATTAAGACTGTGAGCCCCATGTGGGCCAAACTGATTACCTTGCATCTACCCCCAGTGCTTAGAACAGTGCTGGGCACATAGTAAGCGCTTAACAAATACCATCATCGTTATTATTATTAAGTGGCTTGCCCCCAATCACCCAAGTAGACAAGTGGGCAGAGCTGGAGTCAGAACCCAGGTCCACGTTTCCGGGCCTATTCATTCATTCATTCAATAGTATTTATTGAGCGCTTACTATGTGCCGAGCACTGTACTAAGCGCTTGGAATGTACAAATCGGTAACAGATAGGGACAGTCCCTGCTCTTTGACGGGCTTACAGTCTAATCGGGGGAGACAGACGGACAAAAACAGTAGCAATAGCCTATAAGCTCTTGCATTACAATTCGTACTACTAGAAGAATATTTCCAGAAGGGCTACGGGGCTGGGGTGCGAAAGGCCAGCCTTCGGGAACCCCGCTCTCTGAGGTCGGGTCTGGGAAGCGTGGCTCAGTGGAAAGAGCACGGGCTTTGGAGTTAGGACTCATGAGTTCGAATCCCAGCTCTGCCACTTGTCGGCTGTGTGACTGTGGGCAAGTCACTTAACTTCTCTGTGCCTCAGTTCCCTCATCTGTAAAATGGGAATTAAGACTGTGAGCCCCACGTGGGACAACCTGATTCCCCTATGTCTACCCCAGCGCTTAGAACAGTGCTCGGCACATAGTAAGCGCTTAACAAATACCAACATTATTATTATTATTATTAAATAAGATGGGCGTCGGGCCCGCGCGGGGAGGAAGTGGGCAAGGCTGCCGCCGTTGAGCGCGAGCCGTTGGGCGAGGAGTCGCTCTCCTCTGACGTCATCGAGTGGCGTCTCCGTTTGGTGCTCCGACGTCCGAGCTCCGAGGCGTCGCCGGGTTGTCGGCAGTCAGCATGAGTCCGGCCGTGCTTTACCTGCGGGCGGCGGGAGCGGCGATGGCGACTCGCCGAATCTTGGCGGCCCTCACCGGCCGAGGGGCGGTAGCCGCGGCGGGCGGGATGGGGCCCGGGGAGAGCCGCCGACTCCACGGCAGCCCGCGGAGCCGCGCGTTCGCCAAAGAGTTGTTTCTGGGCCACATCGAGAAGGTAACGGCCGGGGCACCGACGAGGGCTGAAGGGCGCGGGAAGGCCGGGGCCGGGATCATGGAAAGGCCCTCCACTTCGTCCGTTACTGGGGAAGGGGCGACTTCTCCACTTCCCCCTCAACGAAAGCTCGAGGAATTTTCCGCGCGCCCCCCCTCAACCAACCGCCATGGCCCTCCTGACTCAGGTGCCACACTCTGAGTTTGGTTCCCAACTGGCCGCCTTCTTATCATCCCCTTTTGAAAAAGCGTTGGAAACACTAGGCCGATTTATTTAACAAAATGACATCTTTCTGATAGAGATTTGCCCTATCTAAAGTTGCATATCAGTAGGTGGTGTTTATTGAGCGCTTAGTGGGTGCAGAGCAGTGTACTAAGCGCTTGGAAGAGCACACTACGAGAGTTGGCAGACAGGTTCCCCGCTCGCAAGGAGCTTATAGGTTAGAGGGGGAGACGTTAATATAAAAAAAAAGGTAGGCAAATAAGTGTATTTTGTTAGGGGAAAAAAACCTTGATCCTGCCCTTCCCCAAGGAATTTAGAGGCTCCTTTTTTAAAATGGTATTTGTTAAGCGCTTACTGTGAGCCTAACACTCCACTTAGCGCTGGTATAGCTACAAGGTAATAAGGTTGAACACCGTTCATATGGCGTAGTGGGTTAGAGCACGGGCCTGGGAGTCAGAAGGTCGTGGGTTCTAATCCCGTCTCCGCCACTTGGCTGCTGTGTGGCCTTGGTACTTTATCAGCAAAATGGGGATTGAGGTTGTGAGCCCTACGTGGGGCAAGGACTGTGTCCAACCCGATTTGCTTGTATCCACCCCAGCGTTTATGGCATAGTGGATAGAGCGTAGTCCTGAGAGTCAGGAGGTCATGGGTTCTAATCCCGCTCCGCCACTTGTCTGCCCCTGTGACCCTGGGGACGTCATTTAACTTCTCTGTCCCTTGGTTACCTCATCTGTAAAATGAGGTTAGGGACTGTGTCCAACCCGATTTGCGTTTATCCACCCCAGTGCTTAGTCCTAGGACATGGTAAATGCTCAACAAATACCGTAGTTATTACAGTGCCCGGCACATAATGCTTAACAAATACCGCAATTATTATATGAGGCTCACAGTCTTAATCCCCATTTTACAGATGAGGTAACAGAGTCCTAGAGGAGGTAAATGACTTGCCCAAGGTCACACTACAGATTATTAATTCTTTTAACAGACTGTGGAAAGAAAGGATCAGAGTTGGTTTTTAGTCCCCATTATATAGAAAAAAGGACCTGGGGGGTGGCATCCATGACTCTGATTATCCTATTTTATCTAAATCAGCCCCTTCACAGTGGGCGCTTTGAAAAACGTCTATTTCCTTTTTTTAATTGGTCTAAAGATGATTGACTATAATTTTAAAAAATAAATGTTAGGGTAGATCCAAATATAAACTGGAGATTAGGCATAAAGTGGATTTTACCAGTAGGGTCTATGACCAGTGAAAAAGTGAGTGCTTGTTTTAGGGCATGGCAACTAAACTGCTTGTTAGTAGCAGTTAATCTCCCCCTCCAGGCTGTAAACTCATTATGGGCAGGGAACGTGTCTGCTAATTCTGCTATATTGTACTCTCCCAAGCACTTAGTATAGTGCTTTGCACATAGTAAGTGCTCATTAAATGCAGTTGATTGATAGCAAAGACCCCCATGTTCTGTTCAAGGGCTGTGTGTGCCTCTCACCCAAGATGTAAGAAATTTTATTTTGCTGAGGTGGGTGCACGAAGCTTCTCGGCCACAGACTTTTCTTTATTCCTGGCCAGCTGTCTCACAGTTCATACTCTTGGTTAGAGGAAAGTTGGTTCAGGGGACATCCACACCCCAACATAATCCACTGCCACTACTGGAAAAACAAGCAAGTCTTGATAGGGTGGGGGAGGTAGGATATCTGAAATCAAGGTACAGTATTTCCTGGCCTGTAGGATGCACCTGTCTAATCAGGTTCCACCAGGGTTTAGCTGCGTTCATTGTATGTCCCTAAACGTCCCAGTGGATGTCAAGGAGAGCAGGCGTCACACAGTTCTTCCAAGTGTCCTGTTCCTACTGATGGAAGCAGTACTCTGCCCTTTTTGGACCACTGGTTTGACCCAATAGTGGGATTTTTTTATGCTCTTATAAGGCTGAGGGGAATATGATTGAAGTTGAAAAAGTCAAGAATACCCTAAAACTGGAATGCAGTTAGTGGGCCAGTGGTAATTCTGTGCCTTCCTTCCAAACCCTCTACTTCAGTCTCACCCCTCTTTTCTGGGAGCATGTTAGGGCAGGTAGAGCATTAGGGATTGTGGGAAGCAATAACAGGGCCTCAGGAAAGAGGAGATCAGACTGCTTTCAAAATCAGCCCCATCACTTCCTAATTACACTTGCGCCTGCTCTTCTTCCATCCTTGATCACCATCTTCAGCCACTCACTTCTGATGGTTCCTTCCCTCTCTGCCTTCAAACTGCTCATGCCTCCCCTATACTAAAATAAAAAATGAAACCTTTCTCTGGAACCTACTGTATCTTCCAGCTACTGTCCCGTCGCCTTTCCCCTATTCCCATCTAGAAGGGTTGTATACACCCACTGTCGCCACTTCCTCTCCTCCTGATGTGGGACATGGATCGTGTCCAACCTGATTAACGTTTACTCCAATACTTAGAACAGTGCTTAACTCACAGTAAGCACGTGAATGCCCAAATCATCCAGTTCCCTTCTTGACCCTCTACTCTCTGGTTTCCACCCCTATCACTTCACTAAGACTACGTAGTGCGTATACGTACTCTTTTGTATTGTACACTCCTAAATGGTTAGTACAGTGCTCTGCAAAGACTAAGCACTCAAAAACCATTGATTGTTGTTCAGAGTCCAGCAGTTACAAGAGCCACAATCATAACTATCTTAACCCAATGTTCTAAAAGTGTAGAAGACCTTTTACTGTCCCTTTGTCCTAACCCTGTCACAAAAGAGAGAATCTGATTGAGATTAATCAGGTAAGGAGACCAGGCCTGCAACATAAAGGAGGAATGGTGACTCCAAGATCAGGGGAGTGCCCGGGTTCACACTCCCATTTGACTTCGCCCTTCCACAGTGGATGGTGATACCATGAAGCAGAATTGGAGACAGCACCAAATGCTGCGGGAAACAAATCCAACAGCTCAGCAGGGAGCAGTCCTTATTAGCACAGCGTGGAAAGGATGGTTGTTCACTCATGGGTCTTTTCAAAAACACGTGCACATATGGTGTCTGGAAGCAGCATGGCATAGTGGACAGAGCATGGAACTGTGAGTCAGAAGGGCATAGGTTCTAATCCTGACTTCCCCACTTGGCTGCTGCTTGACCTTGGGCAAATCACTTCACTTTTCTGCCTCATTTACCTCTTTTGTAAAATGGGGATTGAGACTGAGTGCCATGTGGGATAGAGACCGCGTCCAACCCGATTTGCCTGTATCCATCCCAGTGCTTAATACAGTGCGTGGCACATGGCAAGTGCTTAACAAATACCATAATTATTATATGGCTAAACTCTAAATTTTAACTATGCCTTCTCTGAAACCAAAGGACCTCTGAATTGACAAAAGTAATCTTCATTTCTTCATAAGCGAACATATAAAGTCTGAAATAATGAGTTCTTAGACATTTCTGTGAAATACCTGTCTAAAATTGTAATTTTATTAAAATATTTTCATTTTTAGAAGGAAGTTTTCCCATATCCGGAAGTTAGCCAAGAGGAATTGAATGAAATCAAACAGTTTTTAGGGCCAATAGAAAAATTCTTCAATGAAGAAGGTGGGTTTTCCTTTCCTATTTGAGAAAGAATTTGGGGCTTGAATCAAAATGTTTAATTGCTGGTATATCAGTTGGATTTGAAAAAACTAGAAAGGTAAAACTGCATGACACAAAGTCACCAAGACAGGATTTCATGTCTGGCAGTCCCCAGATGGTGACTTTGATGAGACTCAGTTTGATCAACTATATTTAATGGAGTTTAATTTAGGGAAATAGAGAACTGGCCATCCTTTCAGCAAGTGCTTTAATGAGCGAGTGAGCTCTTGCAATAGTGTTAGCTGTGGCCAAGGTCCCAAGTGGTAAGTGAACAGTGAAAGGATGGAGAAAAAGGTGGAAATCATTTACATTTAAGAGAACGATCCATAAATGATCTTAGTGCTAATTTGTCCAGAGAACCTTGGGACTCCTGGTCTAGGTTGACCTGGACTCCTGCTGGCTCCTAATATTGAGTCAGTTGCTCTAGTGCTATTTTTAGAAACTGTCTCTGGGACCCTAAGGTTGTACTTCCTTGCCCCTATCTCAACTCCACCTCATGCAAAAATACTCCCTTAGCGACAAGCTCAGTGGCATGGAGAGGAAGAACAGAAGCTTGAACAGATGGTGAAAAATGTTTCCTCTGCCTAAAAGCTCAGGTCATCGAACAATTGGACGACCCTGATTTAGAATCCCTTCCAAATTTGGCAGTACCCAACTTCAGTATTGAGCTAGGCATCTGAATCACTGGGAGGAATGAGTCCCAATTCTCAAGCAGTTTGCCAGATATTACTTGCCCCCAAAAGAAATTTATGCCACAGTACTATTTCTGTGATCACTATGCTCTCCCTTGCAGCTGTGGGCAATGCTGTACTTAGAACACATGCTTTCAGTTTGTAGTTTTTCCAGTGTCTTCTCTGGGTGCCATTGAGTGTGTGGCTATATGTTTAGGAAAAGAGACGTGTAGGATATCAGTGGTCTGCTAAGTGGTATTTAGCTTGGTAGGAATCCTCAGACCGCAGTTCAGTTAAAACGGAATCTGGGTCCCAAATACGAGTATTGGACATCATAACCCAGCAGGCAACTGCCTCGATAGACACGGCCGTCTCCGTTGCCCATGTTAGCCAGCTATTTTTTAGGATTTCTCCCGGGCCTGTCCTCCTTGCGAAACACAGTGACCGTCACCACTGATGGCATGGTCCATCCCAGCAGTCATTCCCCTACTTAGGCAGCTGGGATTAGGCCCCAGGTCTCACAATTCCTAGAGCTATGCACTTTGCACTGAATGAAGAACGGGGCTAGGGGAAAAAATGGAAAACGTAACAGCGGTGAAAGGGAAGTGCAAATTCCATGATTGATATTTCTGACTCCCTTTATCCAAGGTATTGTAAGATGCTTCTTAAGAGAGGTTTGCACAAAATTTACATGTAAAACACCTTGGTTTATCTCAGTATTCTGGAATTGGATGTGAAGGTTTTGCTAGTTCTCTACACTGCACAGTCTTTAGTGCTGTTTAGATTGATGAATGGGCAAAAGTAAATATCTACCGAAGCAGCCAAAGGGAAAGAGCATGGGCCTGGGAGTCAGAGGACCTGAGTTCTAATCCCAGCTCCACTGCTTGCCTGCTGTATGACCTTGGGCAAGCCACTTCTCTGTTCCTCAATTTCCTTTTCTGTAGAATGGGAATTGAATACCTGTTCTCCTACTTGGACTCTGAGCCCCAAACGGGACCTGATTATCTTGTATCTACCCCAGCACCTAGTACAGTGCTTAGAACAGTGCTTGGCATATAGTAAGCCCTTAACAAATACCATTATTATTATTATTATTGTAGTGTTTGGTGCACAGTAAGTGCTTAAATACTATTATTATTTATGACTATTATAAAATTTGAATATTTTCCACTTTTCAGTGAACTCTACTAAAATCGACCGGGATGCTAAAATCCCTGAAGAAACTTTAAGCAAACTGAAAGCTCTAGGACTTTTTGGCATGCAGATTCCAGAAGAATATGGTGAGTAAAAATGGTCAAAAATCAGACCACTCTCTAGGATCTCCCTTGAGCTCTGATCAGGGACCTAAATTCCAAGAGGTCTTTTTTCATACTGACAAATGAGCAACCAAATTCTAATAGCACCTCCCTCTATGAAACCAAAGAAATGGAGTGTGCTGAGAATATTTATAAAGAATAGAAAACATTGTCAAGGCACTCGATTAGCTTTCCCCCTCCTACCTTACCTTTCTGATCTACTATCAACCCTTTCAGCACACTCTGCTCCTCTAACACCAACCTACTCTCTATACTTTGATCTCTTCTGTCCTGCCTTGCCCTTCTCCTCCTTTGGGCCTGGAACTTCCTCCCCCTTCATTTCTGCCAGACCACCACTTTCCCCACCTTTAAAACCCTCCTAAAATTACCTCTTCTCTAAGAGATCCTCTCTAATCAACTCTTCCCTCACTGTCGGCTTTGCACGGTGAGCACTTTAATACTCACGCCATCCCCACAACACTTAGGGGAGATAGAGTCTAAAGGTATTTATCTAATTTATTCTGTCTGTCTTGCATTTTAGACTACGAGCCCCTCGTGGGCAGGGGTTGTATTTGCCAACTCCTTTACACTCTCCCAAGCGCTTAGTACAGTGCTCTGAATACAGAAGCATTGATTGTTTCATTTTATCACATCTGATGGATTTTCATGTTTAAAAAAAGTGGTGGTGAGATGATTAATCCTTAGTCCCAGAATGACAGTTTACCTGAATTTTGGGTGTCATTTTGGGGAGAAATCACATTTATAAAACCTTAAGGCGGTCAGTCAATCAGTGGATAGTATGAGTGCCCCCGATTGTGAAGCACTGCATTAAGTCTTTGAGAGAGCAGAACATTAACAAGGTAGCATGTGTCTGTCTTCGAGGAGTTTACAGTCTAATGGTGGGAGACCTGAAGAATTCTTTAAAGATCATGAAAGCAGAAGGAAGAAGTAGACTAGAACAGGAAGCAAATGGAACACATCCGTTTGAAAGGCCTCACGTCTATACAGAGAGCTCAATTCTGCCAGTGCCCGAATTTACTTGGTGATAGTAAATTGGGTACTTTTGGAGAAGCGTTAGTCCTTTGTGGTCACTTGGGGGACTGTTTAGTGCCTGCCTTCAATGCATGTGCACTGCAGTGCACTAAAGGGACACCTGATTGTCTAGAAAAGTTAGTGCTTCTCCCAGAGCGCTCAACTTACTATCAGTGAGTAACATTTGACCCTGGAAGAAATAGCTCGTTGAAAAAGTTAAATGGAAAGCATCAAACGTAAAACGACTGATATTCAAGTAAAATGCCTTGAAGGGGGTTGGCGGTTTGTAACTGCAGGAGCCCCCCGGGCTATATGTATAATACATTCCTCGCAAATTTGGGTGTGTTGTGAACCATCACAGTGTGGGATATATTTCCCCAAAGACTTAAATTTTTTTTGCTAGTTTATCGTTTCTGACTCGGCACCAGATCGGTGACTGAACCCTTATAGGTGAGTAAACAGCACTCTGTGCATCACTTCCTACTCCCACCCTTTCCCTTTCCCACCCCATTTTACAGATGAGGTAACTGAGGCACAGGGAAGTTAAGTGACTTTGTCAGGTCACCCCGCAGACAGAGCCAGAATTTGAACCCAGGTCCTCTGACTCCCAGGCCTGTGGTCTGGTCTTTCCACTAGGCCACACTGCTTCTCTAGTAGAAGTGAAAGTCGCAGTCCTTAACCTCAAGGAGCTTACAGTGTGAGTGGTAAACAGTATTACAGTTTGAATTTTTTTTAGTGGTATTTAAGTGCTTACTATGTGCCAGGCACTGTACTAAACACTGGGGCTCACAGTCTTGATCCCCATTTTACAGACGAAGTAACTGAGGCAAAGAGAAGTGAAATGACTTGCTCAAGGTCACCCAGCAGGCAAGTGGGCGAAGTCAGAATTAGAACCCAGGTCCTTCCCAAGCTGTTCCCTGTCACCGCCATTTCCAGCAGGAAGGAGGCAGGAAAGTGTTAGGGGGCCTGGTTGGGTCCCGTATGGCCAAATACCCAAGTCTTGGCCCCATCTCATTGCCCCAAAAGGCAGAGTGTGGCCCAGTCACATTCCCACTACCTGTTCTCCATCAGCTCCATGCAGCTAAATTGCTGCAGTTTTCTTCGTCTTGGAGATCAGGCATCGTTTTAGTCCAGGGGCATTTTCCAATTTACAGAGCCGAAAGCTGTGATAAGACAGCAAAGACTATCCCCACCGAAAGCAGTTAATGAATGGGAAGTGGCCGTACCAGTTCTGAAGGTAGCAATGTCAGGGCAGGAGAGGAGAGATCTCCCCATCCCCCGGTCCCTTCTATTCAATTGATGGAGTTTATTGAATGCGTCCTGTGTGCAGAGCACTGTTCTAATGTGTTACACCTCCCTCCTGAGCCCCTGCCAAAGTGGGGAACCCAGCATGGACAAGTTACTGATAAGGTAGGGGAAGAAGGGGCAGGAAGAGAAATGTCTTCCCTATAGCAGATGGATGTCACATTGGGCGGGGCTTACGGATCCTGGGCTACGTATGCAATCGTTCATGCCGCCTCTCCAACTTTTATGTATTCCGGTCGTTTGGAATTGGGGGTTTGTACCGCCTGAACTGTTCATGGCTTCAAACCGTTTTATTGTTTTACAGAGTACCTCAGGTTCCTTAATGAGAATATAAAGCGGAATCTGAAGAATTGAAGTCTAAAATTAGGGTGTATAATGGCGGCATTAACCAAACCACGATCAGGGTAGTGCTCGTAATTTTGTAGGACAAGTTTCCCTTATTTTATTTGCTTTGGAAGACAATGAATCCACTACCATCCACCACTTCTTGAGTTTGGTTTGCTGTCTTTATGAATCAGGAAGTTCCCTTTAATACAATGCACTGTTCGGGAAGTCTTCGACTTAGTTGTCTGAGTTGTGATGGACATCTTCTTTCAGGTTTACGACATCTGGCAGAATAGGTGAGTATTACGCAA